>NC_081409.1:726346999-731231999 GCF_030272615.1 Cryptomeria japonica
CTATTCTATCTCTTCCCCTCCCCGTCTCTTGAACCTTCTCTCTCTCTCTCTCTCTCTCTCTCTCTCTTCCTATCCCCTATCCTCTCTCTCTCTCCTCCCTCCCCCTCTCCTTATTCTATTAGCTCTCTCACTCTCTCTGCTTTTCCCAATCTCCCTCTCTCTCCCTTTCCCCCTCTCCTTTTCCCCAATCTCTCTTTGTCTCTCTCTCTCCCTTCTCTTTATTTCCCTATCTTATCCTATTCTCTCTCTCTCTCTCTCTCTCTCTCTCTCTCTCTCTCATCTCTCTCTCTTTCTTCCTATCTCCTCTCCCTCTCTTTCTAACCTCTTCTGTATTTGTCCTCTCCTCCCTCTTGTTATCTTATCCTATTCTCTCCCCCCCTCCCCCTCTCTTGACCCTACTCTCTCTCTCTCTCTCTCCTTTTCCCAATCTCCCTCTCTCTCCTTTTCCCCCCTCTCCTTTTGCCAATCTCTCTCTCTGTCTTTCTCTCTCCCTTCTCTTTCTTTCCCTATCTCTCTTCCTAAGCCCTTCTCCATTTGTCTCTCCCCCCTCTTGTTATCCTTATCCTATTCTATCTCTTCCCCTCCCCCGTCTCTTGAACCTTCTCTCTCTCCTCCTCTCTCCTCTCTCTCTCTCTCTCTCTCTCTCTTCTATCCCCTATCCTCTCTCTCTCTCCCTCCCTCCCCCTCTCCTTATTCTATTAGCTCTCTCTCTCTCTCTGCTTTTCCCAATCTCCCTCTCTCTCCCTTTCCCCCTCTCCTTTTCCCAATCTCTCTTTGTCTCTCTCTCTCCCCTTCTCTTTATTTCCCTATCTTATCCTATTCTCTCTCTCTCTCTCTCTCTCTCTCCTCATCTCTCCTCTCTCTCTCTCTCTCTCTCTCATCTCTCTCTCTCTCTCTCTCTCTTTCTTTCCCTATCTCTCTCCCTCTCTTTCTAACCTCTTCTGTATTTGTCTCTCCTCCCCTCTTGTATCTTATCCTATTCTCTCCCCCCCCTCCCCCTCTCTTGACCCTACTCTCTCTCTCTCGTCCTTTTCCCAATCTCCTCTCCTCTCCTTTTCCCCCTCTCCTTTTGCCAATCTCTCTCTCTGTCTTTCTCTCTCCCTTCTCTTTCTTTCCCTATCTCTCTTCCTAAGCCCTTCTCCATCTGTCTCTCCCCCCTCTTGTTATCTTATCCTATTCTATCTCTTCCCCTCCCCGTCTCTTGAACCTTCTCTCTCTCTCTCTCTCTCTCTCTCTCTCATCTCTCATCTCTCTCTCTCTCTTCTCTCTCCTCTCTCTCTCTCTCTCTCTCTCTCTCTCTCTCTCCCTCTCTTCCTATCTCCTTCTCTATCTATCTCTAACTCTAGCACTTTGGAGATCCAACAACATTCACCGGCAAGCAGGTGACTTTTGCACCGTCACTGGTATATGGTTCACCGGTAGGAAATAATGATCACCGACACTTGAAATGACTTGGAAAACACTTGGTAATGTTGAAGACATTGTTTGGACATCTTATCTTGGAGAATAGCTTATTGGAATATTCGTATTTGCATATTTGCTGTTACCAGCAAATAGGTCTAGGGTTACACCGACAGGTTAATCTTTTCCAGATCACATGGCACGCTATGAAGATGATTAATTAATGTTGTAAATGCATTAAGCTGACATGTTCTATCGGTTATTGCATCAGATATTTGTTTTGTTCATAAAATATTTTATTGTAATATCCTGTAGAGCCGACCTACTAAAATTGGTCCTAGGTTATGGTATAAATGTAAGGTCTTAATTGTAAGATCGATGTGGTAATGCGAAAAAGGTTTTGTGTGAAGGTATATGTGAGATTAAGCAGAGCTACACACACAGACATCATTTGAAGATGAAGCTAGGTTTTTGTGAAAGCATATCAGAACTACACCAGTACTGAATCCAGCATATGAAGATGCTATTTTGAGCAGTACATTATTATTAGATTTAACCATCCAACTGTAAGTCAGTGTGACTTCCCTTATGTGTTTGAGTAGTGAGCTCTAGGCGCTTGGCCTTTCTGCATGTGTAGACCCCATTTATGTACACTTACTATCTGCAGTAGTATCATCTAATTGTGGGTAAGGTTTCCCATCGTGGTTTTTCCCCTTACAGGGTTTCCACGTACAAATATTGGTGTTATGTGTTGTGGATGACTTTGTCTTTTAATTTCATGCATTAATCTTCACCGGTATTGCATTTATCAGTTAATTCTATCCACCGGTATAATAGACTGTCTCACCGGTATTAAGCAGTAAATTGATTAAGTTGTTTTGGTTAATAATTTTAAGACAACTAATTCACCCCCCCTTCTTAGTTGTCCCCGGGACCCAACAATTGGTATCAGAGCCTAGTCCTCTTTTAAAAAAGTTTAACAACTTGAGGAGATCCAATGTCTACTGACTATTTCAGGAAAGATAGTCCTAAACTTGATGGAACCAACTATGGCATATGGAAGATCATGATGGAGACACATCTGAATTGCATTGGAAAGGACAATTGGGATGTAACAAAGAATGGGATATACTGCTCCTACCCAAAGTCAGCCTAATCCACCAAATATAGCTAAGGATGAGGAGAATGATTGCAAAGAAAGAGAAGCACTCTTAAGCGCTCTATCAAATCAGTAAATCATGGGATTATCAGATAGGTCTACTTGCTAAAGCTATTTGGGATCACTTGGAAACACTGAATGAAGGAGATTCCATAGTTAAGATTTCAAAACTTGAAAGCTTCCAAGTCAGGTATGAAAGTTTGAAAATTGAAGAGGATGAAAGAATTTTTGCTTTTATGGAAAGAGTAAATGAAATTGTTTTGGGTATTAAATGTTGTGGAGGAACCTTAAGTGAAGATGAAATTGTTTCAAAAGTTTTAAGAGGATTTCCATAGGCATATAAAAATGTAGGTTACTGTAATAAATGAACTTAGAACAATGCCTAACACTTCAGCAACTAGGGATACATTGATTAGACAGATCGTTCACAAGTGCCATGGATTCCAAGTTAGGGCCTGTCAAAGTTTGACAATTTTGAGCACTTAGGGCGCTCAAGGGACGATGCCGATAGGGTATGACCCCCCGAGCATTTGATCGAGTGGGGGGGAAAAATAGGAGCATGCGTAGGGTAATAATGCCTAACTGGACATGTCGGAGCCGATGGTTCGTCATCGTGATGAGCAGAATGAGAAAAAGACAACGCGACAACATTCCATTGAGTGAGATTGACGATTTTTTTTGCCAACTGAAAAATTGCTGCCCCTAATAAATCTGTAGGGCAACTTGAAAAACTGAGATAGGATTTTGTAGGGACCCCTCTCATGACCTCGTAGGTTTAGACCGGATCGTTAGTAGGTGCCATAGATTCTGAGTTAGGGCCCGTCAAAGTTTGACAATTTTGAGCACTTAGGGTGCTCAAGGGACGACGCCGGTAGGGTATGACCCCGAGCGTTGGATCGAGTGGGGGGGAAAAATAGGAGCATGCGTAGGGTAATAATGCCTAACTGGACATGTCAGAGCTGATGGTTCATCATCGCGATGAGCAGAACAAGAAATCGACAACGCGACAACATTCCATTGAGTGAGACTGGCAATTTTTTTGCCAACCAAAAAATTGCTGCCCTAATAAAACCGTAGGGCAACTTGAAAAAAAGAGATAGGCTTTTGTAGGGACCCCTCTCATGGCATCGTAGGTTCAAATAGATCATTTGTAGGTGCCACAGATTCTGACTTAGGGCCCGTCAAAGTTTGACAATTTTGAGCACTTAGGGGTGCTCAAGGGATGACGTCGTACACCATATGAGCCCGAGAGTTGGATCGCGTCGAGGGGAAAAATAGGAGCATGTGTAGGGTAATAATGCTAACTGGACATTTCAGAGTCGACGGTTCATCATCGCAACGAGCAGAACGAGAAATTGGCAATGCCACAACATTCCATTGAGTGAGACTGACGATTTTTTCGCCAACCGAAAAATTGCTGCCCTAATAAAGCCATAGGGCAACTTGAAAAACTGAGATAGGCTTTTGTAGGGACCCCTCTCATGGCCCCATAGGTGCCATGGATTCTGAGTTAGGGCCCGTCAAAGTTTGACAATTTTGAGCACTTAGGGCACTCAAGGGACGATGCTAGTAGGGTATGACCCTGAGCATTGGATCGAGTGGGGGGGAAAAATAGGAGCATGTGTAGGGTAATAATGCCTAACTGGACATGTCAGAGCTGATGGTTCGTCATCGCGATGAGCAGAACGATAAATTAGCAATGCGACAACATTCCATTGAGTGAGACTGACGATTTTTTCACCAACCGAAAAATTGTTGCCCTAATAAAACCGTAGGGAAACTTGAAAAACCGAGATAGGCTTTTGTAGGGACCCCTCTTGTGGCCCCATAGGTTCAGATGGATCATTCACAGGTTCCACAGATTCCAACTTAGGGCCCGTCAAAGTTTGACAATTTTGAGCACTTAGGGCGCTCAAGGGACGACACCGGTAGGGTATGACCCCGAGTGTTGGATCGAGTGGGGGGGAAAAATAGGAGCATGCATAGGGTAATAATGCCTAAATGGACATGTCGGAGCCTACGGTTCGTCATCGTGATGACTAGAACGAGAAATCGGCCACGCGACAACATTTTATTGAGTGAGACTGACGATTTTTTTGCCAACCAAAAAATTGCTGCCATAATAAAACCATAGGGAAAATTGAAAAATTGAGATAGGCTTTTGTAGGGACCCCTCTTGTGGCCCCGTAGGTTCAGACGGATCATTCACAGGTGCCACGGATTCTGACTTAGGGCTTGTCAAAATTTGACAATTTTGAGCACTTAGGGCGCTCAAGGGACGACGCCGGTAGGGTATGACCTCGAGCGTTTGAGTGGGGGGACAAAATAGGAGCATGCGTAGGGTAATAATGAATTGTATTGTATTGTTCATGAATTGTATTGTTCATTGAATTAATTGTATTGTATTGTTGATTAAATGAATTGTATTGTTCATTAAATGAATTGTATTGTATTGTTCATTAAATGAAATGAAATGAATTGTATTGTTCATTAAATAGCCATTATTAACCATTGTTAATTATTGGAATGAAGATTAAATATTTCCATGATAACACCATGCACAGATGAGAAACAATTTATATGATCGGATATCAACTTCTGTATATATAAAAATGTCAAATGATTACAAATGTATGTCCATGCACAAATATGGCATAAACGCCAATTGAAACAAAATGTATGTCTAAATACGTGAATGTATGTCCATATACAAAATATACATGCCAACTAGACATGTAAGCATCCCAAAACAATCTATAACATCCTAAGCTGCTGATGGATCATCAAAATCGATCCTCTTCGCCGCACTGCTCGGCTCTAAAGGATGTTGCACAAGAAAAACAAACCATGATTAATATTAGTTATATTATATAATTCACATTCGAAAAGTTGACATAAAAATGAACTATAATTAAAATATTCATGTTTACCTCATCTCCACATTTTCTCTTCAGCTTTGCAGGACTCTTGATTTATGTCTTCGGTAGAGGAGGTATGTTTTGAATATTTTCATACACAACCTACATATGTTCAAAAACATGACATTGATACAAGTTAGCATATAATTGTCACCGATAATAACAAATTATATCTACTAATCAAAAAATAAAATAAACACACATCTACTTGAGGCATCTCTTCTTCTTCTTCTTCAGGTATACTGGGTGTAGTCATCAAGGATGTGAAGCCAAAAATTCTCTGTATATATGCACAACAAGTATATGAAACTATCAATCTATGTCTAGACATGTATAATCACTATAAGTTATTTAAATTATTCATTCAATCATATTTGCATTCAATTACCTTTCCCTTGTCTCCAACTGCACTACCAGATCCTAAATCACACTGCCCCGCACTCGTGCTGCTTGTGCCCTACAAGAGTAAAATAAGATATACATGCAAGTTACTACATAATCTAATTAATACCAATATAAATGATGAGCATGTATGTACAATAAAATACAAATGACTAGGTGCAATAATATATGTACCATCAAGCTATCAAGGCCAAATGAAATGGCCAACAAGGTTCCCTCCTGAATCTGTCTCAACTCATCCTCGATCATCAACTGTTAAATAGACCATGTAAATAAAAATTAGTACTTAATATTATCTAATTTATAAATATTTAATTAAAATATAACATGAACTGTGAAAATACAAATCTTACCACTACATCATCAATGTATGATGATGGTGCCTCCTCGCCTCTAGCATGTGAGGACTCCCTAGGGTATCCTCCAGTCTGTGTAATAACATCTGGTGTATCATGCATCTCATGTACCTCATAATCTGCACTGTCCACAAGAGGATCGACGGGCTATCCAATTGGACCCAAGAATACGTGCCCACACATGACACAACTATGGGGCACGCATATGTGTGGAGCTGAGGATGACATGTCAATGCCACTGGATGCACTGCTACCATCAAGAGTAGGCTGAGCTACTGACATAGCCTGAGAAACCAAAAGGCTACTCAAAGAGTGAATAGCCGATATGGTCTGTGAAGCCGCCTCACAAATGATATCAAGATGCTGCACTATAGGTGGGGGATCAATAGGAGGAGGGGGGACATACGGGCCCTAGACTACTCTGACTGCCCAAGGTCTATTTTGGGGCATACCTAGACCTACACCCTGGAAAGGTTGGATGCCAAAGTAGTTCACATGTTTGTGTAAAACAAACTCAGCATACAATTTTTTTATAAAATAGAAGGGGATATCAAGATTGTTGTTGGGTGGTTTGTTGAAAACCATCCACCAACGATCCCAAAAGTTTTTCACAATCCCATCATTTGTGCACCATTTAATAGAAAGTTTTGTTTTTTTGGGATCTACGGGTTGACCAATATGGGGATTGACAAACAATAAGGTGATTTCGTCTTTGGATATCTCAAGATTCTTGATATCCTTATACGACAAGCCATCTGCATATTTTTCCCTCATAGAATCTCGCCACAAAAGGGCGGCATTGTGCTCCTCAGTCATGGTTTCCATACTTTTTATGATCGACGTGAGAGGATCAAACATTGGGTTTAGACGAGGAATCCTACGATATACTTCTACAATCCCCCTCAATTCATTCAAATTTTGTGCAATCAAATCCTGAATTGAAGGGGGGTTTGGCAAATGAGGGTTTGGTTGTTGCAGTTATGGTTCGTCAGTGTTTTCATTGTTATCCCCCATTTTTAACCTAATTAAATGTAAACAATTAAATTTAGTTAACAAATTTAAACAATTAGGTATTTGATTTAAAAAAACTTAGTTTTCATAAAAAAAACCATATTTTCAATGAAAAATCAAATAAACATTAACAAAAAATACAAAAAATGAATGAAAATGATTCAAAACGATAAAATTCTTACCTCTGAATCTATTTTTAGCATTTTTTTGTCGGATGGAGCGGATATAAGATTTTGATGAAATCACGCAGCCCGTGAGTTAAAAATGACTCACGGGCTCTCATTGTCGAAATATAAAAGTCTCAGAAAATCATATCTGATTTGTATACTTAAATTATTTTTAAATAACATATATAATATAATAATATATTATATAATATATTATTATATTATATAATACGTATTGTATTATATTATATATATTATAATATATAATATAATATAATATAATATAATATTATATTATATATATAATATGTATTATATAATATATTATTATAATATAATATTATATTATTATATTATATATAATATAATATTGTATTATATAATATATTATTATATTATATTATAATATAATATAATATTATATTATATAATACGTATTATATAATATAATAATAGATTATATATTATATAATATGTAACATATAATATATTTTTAAAACTAAAATTACAAATAAAAATCGGATATCCGATTTGCATAGGTAATTACCAGGCCAAACAAAAAGTCAACACAGATTTTCGCATTTTTAGGTGAGTGAGGAAGGCTATTTTTTTCACATCGCCACTTTTTGGCCCCCCTTGATCCTGCACTAACCCTCAATACTCATGAGGAACAATATTTCTTTGGTGATAGTATTAAAACAACAAACTACCATCTGGAAGGAATCCTCTCAATTTTTCATTTAATTGAGAAAGGGAGAGGGACAAATATTGTACTCTCCAAGAGGTGGGCACAATATGTATTTGTCCATGACACCTCCCATGCAACAAAGCTATTTGGGTCAACAAAGAAAAGGGATAGTCCAAATTTGGAATATACTCTTATATACACTCCCAATAATTATAGAGATAGGATTGGCCTATGGAATTGGCTTTGCAACTTGAATGACATACCATGAGTTTGGGGGGTGATTTCAACATGGTTGAAATTTTGGAAGATAAGAAGGGAGGCATTGTTATGGATTGGAAGCGGAATGAAAAGAAGTCTTAGTAGAGGATGAAGTCCAAACTGAATATGTTTGACCCTCTTGAATGGTTGAAGGAGAATACTAATATTTGGTACACATGGTGTAATTCTCAAAATGGAGCAAAATGAATATGAGTTGCAGGTTAGACAGGTTCTATGCTAATAGAGATTTTTAAAAAAAAAATTGATCCAAAGTACAATGGGAGAAAAGTAAATATTTATCTGTACTCCCTATTTGATCAGCATCCTATTAGAGAAAGGATATGAGTGAATAATGGATATGCAAAAAGAAGTAAGAAAGAAGAATGCTTCATCCTCAACAATAATTTATTACAAGATGAGAATCGTATGGATGCAATTTTTACCCTTAGGTAGATTAATAAGTGGATGATCAAGGACAAGAGTGCTATTGAGAAATGGAACCATAGTGTTAGTAGTTGGAGTGTGTTATTCCAAACCACTGATAAGAAAAAGGCTATGGATAGAAGGAAATAGGAGAATGAATTACAGGAGAAGTTGCTACAAGCTGAAAACTATATATAGGAGAACCCATTAAGTGAGGTACTATGTGAGGAACTCACCACAACCAAAAAATCATTAAGAAAACTATAGGTTAACAAGATCTTGAGACTTAAAGTCAAGCCAAATTAAATTGGTTGAACAATGGTGATAAAGACACTAAATTTTTCTTTAGATATATCAAGGATAAAGGAGTGAAGGTGAAAACTGATAAAATTTGACATGAAGGAAATTTTATCTTTGAACTAGAGGACATAAAATGATAAATTCTTCATCTTTTACAAGAACTTGTTCACATCTAAAGGGAACATGGTAGATAACCACAATGATAGAGCACACATCAAGAAAATTATTGCTAAAAAAGTAATAAAAGGGGATGCATGTGGATTAAAAAAAGAAAATTCCAAAGATGAAATTCAAAAAGTTGTGATGAATCTTAATAATCACAAATCTCCAGGGGGCGATGGGCTGCCCATTGAGTTTTATAAAACAAATATTAACTAGATATGTGAGGAATTAATTGAAGTTTACAAGGAGACACTCAATAAAGGCTCCTTGGGAAGCAATATAAATAAATATATAATTGAGATACTCCCCAAAGAGGGTCATATGGCACTAATAAAAAAATGAAGACCAACTACCCTATTGAATGTCACCTACAAAATTTTAGCTACAAGATTGATTGATATCCTGTTGAAGATTATCAATAGCTCTCAAACTAGATTTATCAAGGGAAGGTATATCCTAGAGAATTTGATCATAGGCTAGGAGGTTATGGAATGAGCCAAATCTTCTAAATAAAACCCAACAATGCTCCTATTGGATTTTGAAAAGGCCTATGATAGGGTGGAGTGGTCATTCTTAAGAATAACCTTGTAAGATTTTGTTTATAATTTTGCAACATGGTTAACACTCTACTCTTTGATGCTATTGCTAAAGTTGATGTGAATGGATCATTAACATAGGTTTTTATTTTAGAGAGATCAATTAGGCAAGGTTTCCCCTTGGCCCCAACTCTCTTCATAAATGCCTTAGATGCCATGTATTATGTATTAAAAGGAACTTTGTCATGACCCCCAACATTAGGGGTGTATTAATTCCTATCAATAAAGAGCTACTCAACATTCAATTTTCTGATGACAACAATTTTTATTGAGCTAGAGGAGAGGAATGTGGAAAATGTGTTTCACAAACTTGACTTTTTTTTATAAAGCCTCAAGTGTCAAAGTCTCCTTTTCTAAGTCCATTATGTTTGGATTGATTGACAAGCCCCCTATTTGGTTGTAGAAGTATAACTTATAGAGAGATGATCCTCAAAAGAAAGTAGGGTACCTTGGGATCCCATTTGCAATCACTCTCAATTTTAAAGATATGTGGATGTAGATTAAAATAAAGATTGATAAGAAACTGGAAGGATGGAATGAGAAAGTCTTAGCCATATGTGGTAGAGTTTAAATATGTTAGAAGATCTTATCTTCTTACAACCTATATTATGCTCCTCTTTGGCTCTTTAGTAGTTACCAAATCAATGATATCCAAAAGAAAACTAGATACTCCCTATGATTAGATGGTAAAGGAAAAATATAAAAATACCTAGTCAAATGGGACTAGTGCTATAGGGAGAAAATCCAAGGAGGTTTAGTTGTAAAGGACCTAATTAATCATGGAATATCTTTAGTTATAAAATGGATTATTATAGCACTAGATGGGGGTGGGCCATGTAAAGTGTTGGTGAGAAACAATATTCAACTCATTGTGCCAAAGTATGAAAAAATGTAGAAATTCCCGCCCTTCTGTGATATTCTCACTAGCAAATATATAATAATCCTTGTAAGGTCTATAGTGTTTAGAAGCTTATGGAAGTCTTGGGAAATGGTCAAGGACATAGTGAAAATCTGTCACTTTTTCAAGAACAATAATATCCAGATCTTTGCTCATGTATCCATGTGGTGGAATCTTAAGCACAAGGGAAAACCCCTTGTAGTTTCACATGTTTTCTTTGCCAAGAATTGGTGCCAAAAAAGTATTAAATGTCCTCATTAAGATGCAAATTTTCATTGTCCCCTTCTAATTGGAGAACCTAATCCATATTGAGAGAAGCCTGCAAGGGGATTTATTTCCTTGTTTTCTATGTCAATGATATTGAGAATTATAAATGATTTAAATGGGAGGATGATTCATCATTAATAAATGATAAAGAAAATATTATTATATTTAAATCTTTACCCAATGATGGTTATATTACTGATTATCTTAATAGCTGTTGGAATATCAATCTTAAAGATAAACAATGACAAGCAATATTTAAGCAAATTCGGTCAAATGCTTTAGAGCCTAAGAAGGCATGTTTTGGATGACTTTTTACTTTACAAAACTACCTTACAAAATGAAAAGTTTTGATGTTGACTTATGCAAAATTTGCAAGATACTTGATTCAATTAAGCATACCTTCTTTGATTGTCTCAACGCAAAGGAGATCTAGAAAATGTTTTGTGTTGGTATTAAAAATGGGATATTAGTAAAAATACATATCCAAAGGAAATTATTACTAGTTCTAAATTATAAATTTGAATAAAGGATATAATCTTTTTTGGATTTATTTCTCAACTGAGGTTTTGTGGCATATTTGGATGGTACTAGACGGCTGAAAATTTGAAAGTAGTGACACAGAAAATAACGAGGCTGCAACCAAATATGGTGTGCTTGGCAGGAGAGAGATTTCGTATCCCAAGAGCTGTTGATATTTGGAGAAAGCCTCCTTATCCTTAATTTTTAAGCTATCCAAATTATGGGGTATTATAACGGTGATGGTGGTACTCGCAAATGCTACTACCGTCCAAAAGATTGAGACTAGCAAGCTCTCCTCAGAACAACTGGACACGAAGCTCCTCAAACGACTGCCGGGCAAGTGTCGTCGAAGTAACCAGCCAACAACCACTGTGAGGGAAGCGAGGAAAGCCACAGTGTCAGAGAACAAGAACAATCTGAAAACTTTACCAAATGCTAGCTTGGCAGCTCCATAGTGTATACTCTCTTTGTCATCTTCAGTTCCCCCCGGGATTTGGAACATGGCTGCAAATGTGACGGTGGCAATCAGTGATGCCACTAACATGTGTGTATTAATATCATCTGTATCAATCTCTTTCTTTGAGTCATTAGATTTTAGGCTCGATTTTGTACTGGATGTTGGCTTGAGACTCGACCGAATAGCTCCTGCAGCTTCCAGTCTCTGTAAGATTTTGGCGCAATCGGGTTTGTCTTGAGCTGCTGCAGATGCTATATCAAGTGTACTCATGCCTTCGTCGTTCAGGGCATTCACGTCAAGATTCAGGGTATTCACGTCTACATCTGGAGGTGAGAGAAGAAGGTCCAGTAGCTGCACTGACAAAAAAACAATACTAGTATTTTGTTCCCAACTAGTAATTTTGTTTTGCTTTTTTGCTTCTCAAAAATAGTTAATAGAATGATTTTATTCATTTAAATTTGTTTCTGTTTTCATGAATTGCCTTGCAATAGATTTCTTAATATTTAAGAACAACATTAAATTATCATATTTTCTAATCTAATTTGGTCCTCATCACAAAGGTATTATAGAGGCAACTTTCAATTAGGTATAATCACATATCATTTGAATTATCATATAAAAATATTGTGGATCAATCACTCACATTAGTTTTTATTATTTAAGAGTAATGCATGATTTGGTCATCGATACAATTTAGATAATTAATGTCAAAGTGTGGTCAAATTGTCAATTGAAAGTATAGACAATTAATGAAGGGAAAAAGTGCATTGTTCACTTTATTTAATGTTATAATGTAATTTTTTTAATATTTTTGTTGTGTGTCTTAAAGATCTAGGGATACATGTATCATATGGACTAGACATTCTTGAAGCCACTTTCTATCTTGTATGTAAGATTGAGATTAATATTTAATGTTGGTTTGCACAGTTGAAAAATATTTAATGTTAGAAATTTTGATAGTAAAAAGTAAATGATGAAAGAAATAATTTTCTAAGTTCATGACACTAATCACATCATTTATGTAGTATTACTTGGTGTTTTTGTGTAAGATTATTCTTATAAATTAAATCACATGATTAGTTGTTTAGGTTGGTTAGTTTGAGAATTTTCTTATAGGTTATACATTTGAGGAGAGGAAGTATGGATTGAGATGTCTTGTTATATAATTTACATTTTCTTGTTTCCATGGTGTGCATGTGAGAGATTGATATTTTATGGGTGCTTATGGAGACTTTGTGGATTTATTATATTATTTGTTCATGTAGATGCTTTTGGGGGCTAAGTATATTTCTCTTGAGGGTTTTCCCTAGGTATATCTTGTGCGATATAGATGGTATATTTTTCTATTCTTTTGAATTGTAAATTTTAAATATTTTCTTGCATTATTTTCTTTTTTGATGTTATATGGAAATCATTAGATGGATGCAATTTTTTTTTTCACTTGGTACTAAAAGTCAAGTTGTCAAGTTGTGAAAATCCATACTCAATATTGTTACCCTTCAAAACACTATATTTTTATGTACAATTAAATTCTTACCTTTGAAGGAACAATAAGTTATTTTCAAGGTTATAAGAATGGTTGTAAACTTGAGTTGTAAATCTAGGGTTTGATGAAAAATTTCCATTTACAAGTTTTCTATTTGAAATCTTTTTGTGTGGTTTTTGGGGGTGATTTTTTGTTGGAAGCCCTATAGTAAAAAAATACCTCACCATTGAATTTAGGAGACCCCAAATTTTTTACTTTTTAATAATTTTATTGTATTTGATGACAAAAATTTTTGTCCTTTTTTTTTCCATGAAATAATCTTGTTACAAAATATTTTGTATAGTACCAATGTAGTGGGGAGTAGCTCATAGCCATAAGATAATCCTAATTAATGGTCAATACAAAACCTTAAGGGATTAACCCACATTGAGCCACACAAATAATAGGCTACTCATCCTAGACACAACCACTCGCTATTGTAACTAATTGGACTAACAAGAAACTATCATGGGGCCATCTATTTGAAAATTTATTTTCTAAGGGGGTGTATTTCTTCTAAAGTTCATAAATTTCATCCTAGGAGTCATTTTTTTCCTTTTAATATTTCAAAAAAATGTTTTGAGCACTCCATTATGAATATAGTGGTTTTTTTTTAGATATTAATATTTTTATAGAAACTCCTAGGAAGCTAGGTTTACTTTTCAATATTAGATAGTTCATATATTATACATATAGTGTTTGTTTTTGGACTTCATATAGTTGACAATTTTTTTTTAAGAACTACATTGTTGAATAGGTTTGGAGATGTTTTTATGCGATCTATCACTTAAATTTCTATTAAAGATATTTTTTGGTTGTTTCAACTATGGTAATTTGTTAGTTCATGACAAATTTAATGTATCAATAATTTGGTGTTAGGTTCATTGAAAAACGATTTGTGTATATTTTATTATCCTTATTGACATAATTATCAACACATTATCAAATTCATATATTACATTATGAGATTTGTGATTTGTGTAATGTCGTATGTTGGCTATATTTATAAGTTACAAATGTAACTTAATTATAATTTTTTCGTACCTAATTTGAGTATGGACATATATTCTATTTGGTAGCCTCATTTGGTCACTTGTTTCATGATTTTAATTGTCATTATGAGGTAGATAGATGGTTTTACATGGTATAGTTATATTGTGAGACCTACACATAATACAATCATGTGAGATTCAATGGGAGAAATATGGAAGTAATTTTAGTGTTTTTTATGGTATCATGAATGTTCCTTATACCTTTGGGACTTTGAAACAACATGCCTATTTTTGTAAATATATTTTTGGTGTTATTGGTCTGATTCATAATTGTGGGAGGTGGTGTATCTTCTTGGTTTGGAGATCATGGTTCACTATTCCCTTTATGGATCTCATGGAGGGTATATATTAATCTAGGATTTGTATTGAAAGCCCTTGTAACACAATAGTCCAAGAAAAAAAATAGATAGGTTTATATCTATTCAGGTGGGAAAGAGATGGAGAAATATAGCTAGTAATTTAACCTAAACCAGCCACTCTTGCATAAAGCATTAGAACACAAACTGGCCAAAGTTGTTTAGTTTAGCTAACTTTTCTCAAAGAAAGCCAAGCAATTTAAATTCTACTCCTTCATTGTAAAGAAGATATATTGTTTGATATGGAATTTATCTAGTTAGATCTAAAATCATGTGCAAACGATAATATGAAATGATAAAAATATAATTAAAGGCACACATAGAACCACACAAAGCTACAAAAATGTAATAGATATATAGAGACTTGAACCTATGAACAATAGTAGAGGATTTCTATGTTGGACTTGTAAAGTGGAAAATTGGATCCTAGTGACTCCCCACCTAGGAAAGAGAAAGGAAGCCACTAGGATGATTTTCACTTGGAGAGGAACATTACATTCAAAAGAGGGGTTGAATCTACTAGATCCAAATCCAAGGGAAACACATATGTGAATTCTGAGTGGATTGCAAGTGGTTGAAGTGTGATTTATGCTCTTTTGTAAATGAGAAAGTTGACTTGTTGACTATGTGGAAAAGAGAGAGAAAATGAGTGAAATGAGGTGCTACCAATTTGGGATCGCATTGTAACTTCTGATCTACCCTGCAAATTTGGAGAGAAGTTATCAGGACCATGGCGAGAATGTACATGGTCCGCCACAAAATCCGAAAAATGAAAAGGGTTCTTTTGTCTTTGCAAAATGAAGCCCAAACCCGTAATTACAATTGCGCACCTTCAACCTACACACAAAAAAGAGAAGAGAGGAGGGGTTGTGAATAGGGGTTTGCCCCAGTCAAACCCTGGTCGAGGAATCAACCTAGAAAGAAATTAATTGCAAATGCTTGAATGTAAACAATGGAGATGTATGCCTTGTAGATCTATAACTTGTTGATGATGATTTCTTTGCTTCTTGAATGTAACCACAAATGTTGTATAAAATGGAATGTAACATAACAAAATGCTAACACACACACATGCTTGCAAATGAATGTTGTAGTGTTGCTCCAATGAATGAATGAAGAAGACTTGAATGCTTGAATGCTTGATGATGACCTTGAAATCTTGTATCTTCTCCGTATGCTCTCTGTCTCCTATCATGCATTTTTCATCCATCCCTAAATGAGGGTATTGAATTCCCTTTTTATACATGCATCAAGGATTAATTTTCAACCACTGAAGGCCGACAAAGAGGAATTACAAACCTTAAAGATAAGAAAGGCATAGGAGATCAGGTATACCTAACATAGGGCCACCCTAAGAGGTGGGGATAGGGGCGCCATGCTACTTTCCTAGTAGGACAAGGGCACCACGTCCCTATCCTAGGGGGGACAGGGGCACCATGCCCCTATCCTACCCTATTTTGGGGCCCAGACAGGGTCTAAAGAAGACAAAAGAAATGAAGGAGGAAGAAAGAAGGGTTGGAAATGCAGAAATAGGTCCCAGTTAGGGAAGGAGATGTCATCACCAAGGTGAGGACCCCAAATGTGGTTAAAATTATAGTGGTCACAATTTTATGACATTACATTTAGCCCCCACTTTAGTAGGAGTATGGCTTACGCCACTACTGCCGATAAAGTAGAAGAAAAGGGAGATGAATATGGATGATGCAAAGCAATACCACAAGGAGTGTAAGACATCACTAATATTAAGGAGAAAAAAGCCCCCAATCTTAGGGTCTTAACTCATGCCAATATATGCAAGAGCACACAAAACAAAAAAAAGGCACAAGACACACAAAATAAAGACAAAGCGCAAAAAGACACATGACAAAAACAAGACAGAAGACGATAGACTAACTAGCCGAAGAGACCTCGAGCTCAAATGTCTCAACAACTAATCAGGACACAAAGACCAATGCCATCACATAAACATGAGCGATCACATAAAAGAGCAAAGCTGACATCATCCATGAACTATCAACAATAAAACTATGAGTTCATGATAGGAAGAAGAGAGAGAACATGAATACGTACTTTGGTGATCCATGAGAAGAAAAGAAAAGAAGAAAGAAACCATGGACGTCTTGCCCCTAAAAATAGGTGATCCATGGAGAGAATGACATGGAAAATCTCGCCCCTAGAGCTTACCTAGGTGATCCATGTAAAGAGAGAGAGAGTGAGAACTCTATTAGTTCCACTCAACCTCATGTGTGTGTGCAAGTGAGGCTCGAAGCACCTCATATGAGTCTATGGTTGAGTACACTACAACTTGTATAGGATGTATAGTACAAGTGTCAAGAAAGGTGTGATATCTCGCTCTAAGAGAGCATGCTCTGGTTCTGAGAATAATCACCCCAGATAAAAGAAAAGTGGCATCATCTCACTCTAAGATACCGTGCTTTGGTTCCAAGAATGACCCACTGTACAAAAGGAAAAGTGACAAAATCTTTCTCTAATAGGTTTCCCTCTAGTTCCAAGAATGTCTCACTGTATAAGACAAGAAGAAGTGAAGACATCTCTCTCTAAGAGACCATGCTCTGGTTCAAAGAATGACCCACTGTACAAAAAATGATGACATCTTTCTCTAAGAGGTTTCCCTCTAGTTCCAAGAATGTCCCACTATTCAATACATGAGAGAAGTATAGTACAAAGGAGCAGTGTGGGTGCCCCCGCTTAAGATGTCAACATAGTCTAATGTTGACATCTTAAGGAAAGTAGAACAATGATACCTACCTTTGTCATAAAGAAGATATCTGTCATGCAAAAATGTCATAAATCCAAGGAAGAGAGGGAATACTCTTCAAGAAAGGATAAGATAGCTGACAAGAGATATCTTGCTATAAGTGTAAACATGATCTTTGGAGGAGAAGATATCTTTGTTCAAAAGACATCTACCCCCAAGAGGTGTTGTCTTAGACAAATATAACATCTTCTAGAACATGAAAAATGAAAGAACAAGAATGCAATCCTTCCTCCTATTTCTAGGTGAAAAAGGGATTCTTGTTGAGGGATAACTCACATTTATCCCCCAAAGGGATGGTTAGATTTATCATAGATATACACAATTAAGTGTAAAAGAGGTCGTAGTCAAGGATTAACACTTCTTGTATAAGAGAGAATCCTTAAGCCAATAACCAACAATTTTGCACAAGGAATGACATCAAGTAATAGAACTGATGTAGAGGTATGGTTCCAACAACTTGAAAATGCTCCAAGTTGCTCACTTGCTCAACTGGCAACCCAATCCCTTTCAATTGGGATTTTCCCAACCAGACCTCACACCTTAACAAGAAACAAATAAATGTCTCATTTCAATTGTTTTCATCCCCATAATTCCCCACTGAGACATTTTACAAAGGTTATCAACTTTGGTTTGTCAACCCCACAGGCAAAGTGCTCAAAAGTTGCTCAAATGACTCACACCCCTCCAAAATGGTTCTACAAGTCCACAACTTGACTCAAATAAAGTTTATTAGGATCCAACAACCTCCAATGATGGTAAAAAACCATCAGATTGGGTTGATCAAGTCTCAAAGGGGTCAAAGTGCAAAATGGCTATTCTAGCCAACTAGCCCTCAAAAGTGACTTTTTGGTTTCTCTCCCAAAAACTACAAAGGACCAAGAAATTTTATTTTATATTCACCATTAAAAACCTAGGACAACACTTTTTCCAAAAGGGTTTGATTTGGAACCTTCTACAAATACCATTTCTAGTAAACCCTCAACTAGGCTAAATGGGGCTAAATGAGCACTTTAACAAAGGAAATACCCTTAAAATTGGAAATTTCTCAAGGGAAGAAATTGGAACACCTTGGGGAACTCAAAAAAACACCAAATCCAAAGTTAAAAGTCTTGGTTTGCATCTGATAAAAAATTATGGGGAAATGTCAAAGTCTTCTTCACCACTGTATGCCAATCACATGGGGATGCCTGGCTTCAAACTTGAAGAAAATAATCTCCAACTACATTCTCCTAGTATGAAACCTCTTGAATATCATAGTACACCCCCAGATCTTCCATCCAACCAATTTTTAGACTTTTGCCATGATTAGATTGGAAGAAAAGGGAAAGAAAAGATGAAACCCTTGGTTTATGCCCTTTTCACAGGCTGTAATATTCGAAAAGAAGAGAGAATAAGTATCATATATTCCCCAAGGTGGATTATTCATGAAAGAATACCATTGTAAGAAATGATAAACACATATGAAAAAATGCAGCTCCTAAAGGAAATAATGATACAAGGAAAAAGGGAAATGAGTGAAAATCCTTGCCCCCCAAGTGATGAGAACAAGGAGAAATATTACACATTTTTTGATGGTGATTAGTTTCAAGTGATATGCCTCCCTAGTGGAACAAATTCTATAAAGGAAAGAATACATACCTCCCAAGAGATCATTCCCTGCTAAGGGGCATATCATACTTGCGAATAATCGAAACCATAGAAGAGGTAAGATTTCTAAGAGAATGAAGGAAAGAGAACAAGTGCAATACTCATTAAAGGTTCCCCTCTCCAAGAAAAGAGGAAAACTAAAGAACAATTATATTCTCACATAAGAATAACCCTATGCAATAAAAGAGATCTAATAATGAATGATGCACAAGGATGAATATAAAGAAGAGAAAAATGGACTTCATGTTGCTGCCCCAAAGTCTATTAAAGTAAAATACTACCACCACTAATGATAAAGAGCCTCCATTACATTGGCTAATTATGCCATAGGGTGAAGAAAAACATGAAGGGAAAGGAAGTGCTAAGGCATGATGTTTTTACCAAGAAAGATAGCTAGATCTTCCGTGAGACAAATGTGTGCAAGATCATATTGTAGTTGAACAAATTTCTTAAATGCATAACATTTTCCAATAGAATGTGAATATAAATCATGAAAAATGAAATACTCAATACCTTTCCCTTGCTTAAGATTTTTTATTTTATTTTGAGAAGGAAAGGAAATGTTTTTGTCATATTTCAATCTCCAATAGATTCTTGCAGCTAATATATCAGGATGGTATATATCATCTTCCCATGAAGAAGAGGGTTTTCTAGGAGTTTCATTATCCACAATTCTAATTTTGCCACTTTCTATGCCATCTTGAATAGATTTTTTAAAATCACGGCAATCATCAGCTTTATGGTCATGGGTTTGATGAAATGAACAAAAAGGACGCTTTGAAGAAGAAGCATTCTTGCGGGCTCTCTTGATTTGTTGTTTTTAAAGGTAATATTTAAAGTTTTGAAGTCTAATTAATTCATCGATAGAAAGGGGGGTGCCACTTCCTAGGCCTCTTGTAGTAGTTTGTGTAGGAAGGTTTATAGGGATATGAATTCCATGCTCAAATTTCCCAATTCCTTGTCATTTAAAACCTTATTTTGTAATTATATGAAAGCCATGACTATAAGAATTTTGCAATTGACTAGATGGAGGAACAAGATCATGAATTTATTTAACATCTGATGTGTAAGGAGGTAGATAAGGATTTGTAGATGAAGGAGGAGTATCATGTGAAATGACAATCTCTTTGCCTTTATCAAGCTTATCCTTTTTGGAAGATTGGGGAAGAAAATCTTCATCATCCAAAAGTTCATTTTTAGTGATTTCTATGTGAGGAGAAAGGGCATGAATAAAATGCATGACATCGTCCTCTCTACATAGACTTTGATGTTGAAGATAGGTCTTGGGAGAATTAGGGGGATCTAAAGATGTAAGAATGTTGATGTTGTCATATTGGCCCCTTTGCTCAAGGGTATGTGTAGAAGAGGAAGATAGATCCATATTACTTTCCAATGTTTGCTCTCTTGTAGAAAAATCATTGGGTAAAACATTTGATCTCATTTCTTTCACACAAGATACCCTAGGAGAGGTACAAAGATTAGGATCTCTAGGTTTAGGATCTACAAAAGCTTTAAGGTGATTAACATAGGAAACACATGTTGTTAAAACATCACCATAATGCAACATAAATGATACGTGAAAGCTTTGAGATCTAATAATTTGGAAATCCAAACAACACAATATGACCAAGTGCTATGAAGAAAGAGAAGCAACAAGAAATGGAAGAAACTCTTATCTGACACATGATAAATATATGCAAAAATTAATATAATCACATGTGAAAGAGAAAGTAAATCCAATTTATTAAGTACCATAAAAAATCTCTTGATTGAAATTTGAATTTGCTGGAAAAGCAGATATAAAATTAGGAATTTTTGATGAAAATTAATTTTAAGATGTGAATTTGATAAAATTTAAATTTGTGTTCGACCTTAGAGAGTGTTAGAATTGATAAAGTACACTGATTTTCAAGATCTGAGCAGGAAAATATAGTCAATTTTGTCTCCCAAAATTTTGGGAAAAAAGTTGAGGACTGTGGCGAGAACACACACGGTCCAACCAACTTTTTTTGAAATTTTCAGGGATGATAGAGGTTATGATTTTGATGTGGAATCCAAAAAAACAACCAATTTGGAGATGTCTAGATCAGTCAAAATTGCAGTCAAAGGTCGAAAATGAAAAGATTTTAAAAATTAGGGTTTTATGATTTAACCACTGAATTTTCAGAATAAAGAAATAGATTTGAATTGCAATTTTGAAATAGAAACCAGATCTGAAATAAGCAAATTAAAATTTTACACTTCACAAGCTTAATTTTCTCAAAATGAAAAATTAGGGTTTTTATGCAATTAACCTCTAAAATTTGCAAATAGATCAAACTTGAAAATGAAAATTTGAAATTCAAATTTCAATTAATCAAATCTCATAATGAGAAATTAGAACTAATGAGTAACACATCAGGTTCACCAAAATGTAAAGTGGAAAATTGGATCCTAGTGACTCCCCACCTAGGAGAGAGAAAGGAAGCCACTGGGATGATTTTCACTTGGAGAGGAACTTTACATTCAAAAGAGGGGTTGAATTCTCTAGATCCAAATCCAAGGGAAACAAGGATGTGAATGCTGAGTGGATTGCAAGTGGTTGAAGTGTGATTTACCCTCTTTTGTAAATGAGAAAGTTGACTTGTTGACTATGCGAAAAAGAGAGAGAAAATGAGTGAAATGAGGTGCTACCAGTTTGGGATCGCGTTGTTACTTCGGATATGAGCTAATTAAACCGACACGGATCTGCCTTGCAAATTTGGAAAAAAGTTGTTAGGACCATGGCAAGAATGTACATGGTCCACCATAAAATCCGTGAAACGAAAAGGGTTCTTCTGTCTCTGCAAATGAAGCCCAAACCTGCAATTACAGCTGCGCACC
Organism: Cryptomeria japonica; assembly: GCF_030272615.1. Classification (NCBI taxonomy): domain Eukaryota; kingdom Viridiplantae; phylum Streptophyta; class Pinopsida; order Cupressales; family Cupressaceae; genus Cryptomeria; species Cryptomeria japonica. Next base: position 726,369,203 of record NC_081409.1, read on the forward strand.
TGCAACCTACACACATAAAAGAGAAGAAAGGGGGGATTGTGAATAGGGGTTTGCCTCAGTCAAACCCCGGTTGAGGAATCAACCTAGAAAGAAAGTAATTGCAAATGCTTGAATGTAAACAATGGAGATGTATACCTTGTAGATCTGCAACTTGTTGTTGATGATTGCTTTGATTCTTGAATGTAACCACAAATATTGTATGAAATAAGATACAACATAACAAAACCCTAACACACACACATTCTTGCAAATGAATGTTGTAATGTTGCTCCAATGGATGAATGAAGAAGACTTGAATGCTTGATGATGACCTTGAAATCTTGTATCTTCTCCTTATGCTCTCTGTCTCCTATCAAGCATTTTTCATCCATCCCTGAATGAGGGTATTTAATTCCCTTTTTATACCTTCCTCAAGGATTAATTTTCAACCATCGAAGGCTAACAAAGAGGAATTACAAACCCCGAAGATAAGAAATGCATAGAAGATCAGACAGATCTAACATAAGGCCACCCTAAGAGGTGGGGACAGGGGCACCACACCACTCTCCTAGGGAGACAAGGGCACCACACCACTGTCCTAGGGGGACAAGGGTGCTATGCCCCTATCCTAGGGGCAACAGGGGTGTCACGCCCCTATCCTGCCCTATTTTGGGGCCCAGACAGGGTCTAAAGCAGACAAAAGACATGAAGGAGGAAGAAAGAAGGGTTGGAAATACATAAATAGGTCCTCACTAGGGAAGGAGATGCCATCGCCAAGGTGAGGACCGCAAATGTGGTTAAAATTGTAGGGGTCACAATTTTATGACACTACAAGACTAAATTATTGGGTGCCCCTATCCTGAAGCTTAATAAATTGTAGTAATTTACTAGAATTAGAATCATTAGACTCAAAACTCTTTTGACTTATAAATCCAACCAAAATAGGCAAGACTAGAGCATTGGACACCCCTCTGTAGACCTTTATTACCAAATTTGTGATGATGATATCTAACTCTATGAACTTAGTCTTCATGTACATTTGCAATAATGTAAAATTTTGGATCTATACTCACATAAACACAAAGAGAGGAAAAATGGTTGTGGATATATAGGAGCTTCCCTCAGTCAAGACCTTGTTTTGGTATTCCTACCTCTATGAATAGTCAAATTGAAACTAAAATAAAGTGTTATTTGAACTTTAAGTGTGTCTAAGATTGTGGAAAATAGTAACATGCCCAAAATATAAAAAATAACCCTACTCAAGTGTGTTAGAGGGGAGACCTACATGATTCTATCCAAGGTTGTGTACAAAGCAACTCAAGAGTTCATAAAGGACATGTAAATTATAAAGTTAAGAACAAGAGATCAAAACTTATAAATGTGAGAGTAACATAGAATCATGTCAACCTTTGATGATAGCTACAATCCAATCATCAATCTATAATTCCCTATCATCCTCCAATATTCCTTGAAGCTTCAATCATCTTGCAAGAATGGTGAATGAACAATGTTGAAAACTTGATATTTTAAATTATGTTTTAGATTTGCAAACCCATGTGATCAATTTGGTAGAGCTTCACTATCATCAAAGTGGTATATCAAAAAAAGAAAATGAAATAGCTTATATAAACATCATAATGTTAATTTTTTATAAAAAGTTAACATTAAATGATCAAATACCAAAATGGCGACTAAATTCTATAATATTGGTGCAGGAGACCCTGGAGTCCAGTCAATATGTCAATTAGGTGTTTGAGTCTTAGGAGTTAGGGGTCATGTTATTTTAATTCAATAAGGTTTATTGAAACCATTTGTAATGTATTTTCATGTTTTTAGATATGTATGTCAAATTTGCAACTTTGTAAAGATATTCAAAAGTTGTTGTTCTGTTATCATAAGGATAGTTAACCTGATAAGGTTTCATTGTTGTCAAAGTGGTCATCGAGATAGTTAACCCGATAAAGTATCATTAGGATAGTTTTCTCTATTGAGATTGGAAAATATTGCTTAACCAATTGTTGATGGTGGCTATGCCGATAGACATCCAAATGCCTCGTTTGGTATAGCTATGCCAAAATAGGGACATCGTGGTAAGTTACTCTATCAGAATTGAATGAAAAAGGTTACCCCTCATATATTAGTTATTCCTATGGGTGGTCAGAACCTTGGTTCGAGATTGCTATTTTGACGTTGGTGTCCAACATTGAGTTGTCCGGTTGGAATTGTTATTTTGATGTCAATGTCCAGTTTTGATTTTTCAAAGTGTGGGAGTCGAATAGTCATGTAACCCAACAGTCTGTTGTGACTACGGGAAAGTGCAAAAATTTGGTATAAATTGTATAAGCCAAAACAATTTTTTTTTTTAAGCTATATGAATTTTAAAATTTTGAATTTTTGAAACCTAGCCCAAAATCATTGGCAACCAATTGGAAGCTCATTTTTATTCAAATTACTCTATTTCCTGCACATATATGGATAGAAAATTGAATCACCTTCCATTTTGCCAGTGATTTTGAATTTTTGGTTCGTTTTGAGGAAGCAATCTTTCACATGGTGACCTGGTTAGTTAGGGTAACTAGGGTTTTAACACCAATTCGACCAATTTTCCCTCCTTGTATTGCATCCAATATCAAGGTTGACACATCAAATATTTAAAATTTTAAAATATTTTGATGGGACATGGGTGGTGAGTGTCCTATTCCCACCAAAATAGGATCTTTGAAAGTGAGATATGATAATCTAGGACTGTGACATTAGATCTAGTCCTAATTTTAGACTTTGATGATGAATTAAGTACAAAATAAAATCTAGAGCCATAGATATCACTACATTATGTACAAAATAAAATTTTAAATAATAGAATAGGACACATATCTGTTAGGTCTGATTAGGAGAGCTAATGTACTAAGAGGGGAGGGGTGAATTAGTACTTCAAAACTTTTCTTGAAAAACAGTTTTACTGATAAACACAAACTAAGTATTGTTGAACTCATACTCTAATAATACTGAAACATAATCATAGAAATAACATCCATCAAAATTTCACTCCATAAAACAAAGATTTTTGGTCACGCAAAAATTCTTGGTTAGAGAGAAAAACTGCGGTGGGGATGGCACCCACAACTTCACTACTGCAGTAATCAAGATTGCTTGGTTAGAGCTACATGTTTAGCTATTTCTGATAGCTTACCCTGTTAGGAGTATAAAGATCTTTTAGATCTTCCTTGCTAAAGGATTTTACAAACACTTTTACAAAATGTTGTACCTGGTTAAAGGGTTTATAATTTATAGACCTTATTAGAGTCTTTTACCCTGTTAAAGGTTTCTAACACAACTTAATAATTCAATCAAAATCTTTACAAAATATCTGCAACTTCACATCTGAAATGTTATAGAAGACTCTATGTGCTCAATATAAAATTACCTTGCTCATAGCATTCCTTGGTAATGATAAATAAACTCAGTAACCACTTCTGTATACTCTATCCCTTAAACTGTTCTCTGAAACCTTCTCAGTAACCTCTAAATATCTCTGTCAATCATCACTTAGTATCTTCTCTCTTGATTTTTCATGTCATATATCAAATACTCAAATCATTCAGTTTATATAGATCTCTAAGATGGTGATCTGTTCATGCTTTGATCATACAAACATGTTTTATTGAATGAATAAACATAGAAATTATTTTATTGGATATTCTTTCTCAAAATCATACAAAATCTTTAAATGCAATTTCCTATGTAATAACAGTTTCATCTTCTCGATTCTTGTAACACGTTTCACATGTGTGTCTAGGTTCATTGAATCTAGTAACACGTTTCCACTCGGTTCAGATTAACTCGGTATACCTTCCTTGTTGCTCGATAGACATATGAACTTTACTCGGTAGACATTTTGTATCTGTCTCGATTCATAGCTCGATGTATATCATCTCAGTGACTTGTCTCTCTTCTGTAATTGACACCGGTACCCTAGGTATTTATCGACTAGACTTTTTGGTAGTATTAACCAACTAGTGTATATAGGATGACTTTGGGCATAAACCTAATGACAACTTAGTAAATAGTAACAATCTCCCCTTTTGACATTAGTTTGGTATGTTTTACAAAACTCCTTTCAAAGTCATAACACAAAATCTATATACTTGCAAAATAAACTGAAATGATAGTATATGCATTGTTCAAATACATACTCCCCTTATCAATATTCTATACATAACTTGATGTTCCATACTTTGTATTCCATGCTCTTGATGTTCCATGCTCCCCCTGTCAATTTCAACTATACACTCGGTATGTATGGTAGACTCTGTACACTCAGATACTCTATATACTCGGTACAACTCTATACACTCAGATACTTTGTATACTCGGTACACTCCCCCTTTTGACAAACATCAAAACTAGTTACCATTTGGTGGGGGCAACTCATCAAAAAAGGATTTATACTTTGTACGAGCTTTTGTAAGAGTGTTGGTAAGTGCATCTTTGACACTTTCCATTATTGTATTATGAGCTGTAATGTCAGCTAACGGTGAGATCAAACCATCTAAAGTGCTTCCCTCTACTTGACTTGACAATTGGGTAGCTCGATTGATCTGCTCTTGAACTGATGAAAAATGGGGAATAAATAATGTTTGAAGAGTCATGATATCCATCCTTATTTTATTCTCTTCATTCTGAAGTTCTAACTGTTGAGCCATAAGGGTTTGTAGCCTGGTATAAAAATTCTGAAGAGAATCTAGCTCGGTAGTCAATTTATTTGAGAGATCAGTAATCTCTTTTTCAATGACTTCAGTCTTATTCTTGATATCCTTGATGAAGAATGAGAATGTACATAACTTCAGGAATAAATAAATAATATGCGTGAGTTGAGGGGACGACTCATGAATGAATTCAATAAGCTTTGTTTTACCTATAGCAATTGATTTCTGCACTTCTCCATTCATCTTGGCAGTTAGCTCTTTGTCTTTCAATTTACTAAGGTATTCTGATGCTTCTACTCCTGATTCCTCCAATTGAGTGAGTAGTTCATCCAGTTGCAGATGGATGGTAGCATCTTTATTGATGGTAGCTTTAGGTATCATGTCTGTCAATAATGTTTTGACCTTCTAAAGTATTTGGTTCTTCTGCTGAATAGCTATCTGTCTTTCCTACTCTGCTTTGGCTTTACAAAGCTCACTGAATTCTATCAGTGGTTGCCCTTTCAATTTTTTAATGTCAACATTCGGTAACACAATGGGCTTTGACAGATCTAACTTAAAACTGTGTCTTTTTGCTTTCTTCCCCTTTGATGATAATCCCTTCTCCAATTGAATGGGTACAATGGCTTTTGAAGCTTGTCCTTCCTCGATATGTTGCTCAGTAGAGGCAACACTTTTGTTGGTTCTTGTAGCCTCTATTGTATCCTTTGGTGTTTCCTTGCTCAAAGTTTCAGTGGCAATAGTCTCGGTTCTTGATGGTACTTGGGAAGTTTGCTCGTCAGTGGCCTGAGAGGTAGATTCATCTGGTTTAACCTTTTGACCCTTTGTACCTTGATCTGTGTCCTGAAGTTTCTCAGTTGTTGCTTGTTGGGTGATAGGAGGATAGGACTTAACCTGTTCCACAATTGATTCACTTGACATCAATTTGGCATAGGAGCTTCCTTCTATCATCTCTCCTTCTTGTGCTCCAGTGTCCATTACATCCTCATCTAACTAAATGGTGGAAGTAGGATCTTGCTCAGTGATGTCAACTATTTCTACTTCACCTTTTGGTTCTTCAGTCTGAATCCTAAATATTTTCTTCCATTTTTCTTCGGTTTCTTTTTCATCTTCAAGAAATAGGCCATTCATCATTTTCAAGGCCCTTTGTTTTACTTGAAAATTTGTCTGGTAGTTTTTCAAATGATTTCTTATGTCATCTATCGACATATCTAGAAAGAGATGAACTAAAACTCTTATTCTTTTTTTCTTCTCCGAGTCCATAGCATATTTCCATCTATTATCAATGTGTGAGTACAATGTTTTTGGAAGAAATCCAGCCACTTCCAGTGGAACTACTCAGAACTTGAGAAGTGTACAAATTACTGTCTCTTCTATTTGCCTCTTCTCTTCATCTGTTCTTGTATCATATTTTACATATCTAAATGACCCAAATCCACCATGTTCCTTTAATCCTGCACAAAAATTGTCAACACTATGTACATCTTCCTTTATGCTTTTTACAACCTAAAGTTTATTTACATCTTCTAACTCTATGTCACTTGCCTCTTTATTCAAAATTAGTTTTTTGATCTTCTTTTTATAAGTTTTTATTTCCTTATGTGTTTCTACAATCTTCTGCTTCTTATCGGGTGATGCAACAATTTATCTAGTTTTCAGTCGCCTTGCTGGCTTGGTCGGTGACACCTCGGTTGTATCCTATTTCTTTCTTTTCAAAACTTTTCCCTTTGGCAACTCAGTGCTCAATGTAATTGCTGCTTCTTGAGCTTTAGATTCTTCCTCGATCAAAAGTTGATCACTCTTCCCTCTTGCTGGCTTAGTAAGAGTGTCTCCAAACTTTTCAATTAAATCCTTGATCATTCTGGTGGCTTTTTTGGCAGCTTTCTATACTACAATGCTCATTTTTACTTTTTCTTTCACCTCTTCATAGGTGCCATATCTGATCTTAGTAGCATGCCTTGGAAGTGCTAAAAAGGCATCTATCTGCTATTGAGCAATGTCAAAATCTATCTCATAACCCATAGGCGGTAATGATTGAGACCTGGGTTCTACTGCATTGACATAACAATAGTTGGTATCCACTTCAAAACATATAGTATCGTTGCATTTTTCTACCAGTTGAGGTGGAATCCTGTACCTGCTATGCATCTTTTCTTGGAATTTGTTGAAGTAATCATCCATTGTCATATTGAAATTATCACCTAGCTGATTGATGAAATCATTTATTTGATGGGTGATAGGTCAGTGTAATTCCCAAACAATGTTACCGATTGATGGAAAGAATTTTGGAAAATAGAAGAACATACACACTAAGAGTGACCCAAACTTTAGTGTGTTTGCAGTATTATTCTTCTTCGGTTTCCTTATTGTATTGAGATTTTCAAAAAGATTCTTCAATAGCACTTCACATAAATCAATTTTCATACCCTTTTTAACAATTTTATAACCCAAATCTACAGCTACATAGGGTACACTATTTTCTCTTGGAGTCTGGAAGAAACAATAACCAATAACTCTAATAGCAAAGTTGAGTTCTGCATCAGTCACATTGTTCAATTTAAGACCTCTGCTATTAGACTCAACACCTGTTAATGTTATCAGTTCCTCCTGTGAAATCATCTTCTATGCTCAGGCATGGTCAAATATAGGGTATTCGGTTATCATGTGAATAATCTCCTTGGTGATCTTGAACGGTTGATCCTCTAACCACATAAAATCATCATGCACTCGGCTCAAGCAAAATTTGACCCATTGGGGTTTGAAGACTCGAGGATAGGTTAGGGCTTCGGTCAATCCCTTAACTTTGATATGCTCAAACTTGCTATCTAGGTTTCCATCAGTACACAATTTTTCATACATATCCTTAATCTCAGTATGACCTAGCTCATCAACTCGACACTTGGTATAATATCTAACATCTTCTATCAACAGAACTCTATCCGGAATAAGAGAGAATGCAGTTTTCTCATCGAGTTCAGATGCCACTTTGGGAGGTAAGGTGTATTTTAGTGTAGGCTTCTTAATGCTCTCTACTACAGTGGGTTTCTATACCTTGGGAGCCATTTCAAACTTGAAATTCTTCTTATGAAATAGCTTAGGGTTTCAAATAACTAGAAAATGCTTCCAACTTAGTAAATACTTCACAAATATTCACAACTGACTTTGATCAGTTAACTACTGAAAATTGCGGTTTAGATTATGCTAAATACCTTGAATTCGCTTTTGGAGATGTTTGATCGCCTTTTGATTTGCTCTGCTCTGCACTTTGAAAAACTGGTAAGTGAAAAATGACTGCCCAGAATACCTTAAGTACCTTTTTTGAGCTTATTGGGCTTCGTGCGGTTAGGTATAATATGCATTAAATGCGCTCAGTTCCACTAAACCGACTATCTCCCTTATAAGATTTTACCGACTAGACAGGTTTAATACATTTGCTGACTTCTCTGGTAATTCAAAAGACTAGATAATATTTCAAACTTGCTATTGCATCTTAGCTATGCAGATTTTGGAATTATGTACATGATTATATAGGAACTGTTAAGATCTAACCTTGTGAGAATGCAATCCCTCCATACCTTTATTGATTAATTCAAAGTAGATGCACCTAACTCGGTAGGTAAGGTGCTTTCTTCATTAGTTGATACATTTTCCTTCTTTTTCCAAAATTTTTGTAATTTGCTTCTTATCTCCTCAGTATCTCCTCTAGGTTGATCTATGTAGTCTTTAGCCACGTGTCCAACTTTGTGACAATGAAAACATGCCATTCCGGGATTTCTCCATGATCTTCGGTTGTTCAATCCAAACCTTGTCATACAGTTTGCACTTATATGTCCATATCTTCCACAACATTCACACCATATTCTTGTATTTTAATCCCATGGTACTGAAGTATATTGTCGATTGAGATCTATGTGAGTTTGGTAGCTTCTAGTGTTTGCTCAGTGTGGAGTCCACATATAGTTTTTCTGCTTAAACCAACATTTCTCGGTATTGTGTCCATATCTATTGCAATTTTTGCAAAACCCCTTGAATTTTGCCTTCTGATAATTGTTAACAAACTTTGTCCTACATTGCTTAGATGTGTGACCATACTTATTGCAATTGTAACAATAACCATCAAACCTAGTAACATTCGGTTGCTTACCTTTTCTGCTCCGGCAAATGTTGGCAACATGTCCTTGTTTTCCACAATAGTTGCAAATAGGCTTCTTTTCCTTCATGTGATTGATGTTCTCCTTGTTTCCAGCTTTCTTTGATCATTCTCCTTTCTTGGTGGTGTTGATCCCTTTCTCGGTAGAGTTGTTTCCTTTGTAACCGAGTCCTGTAGTTTTGTTGGGTGTTCTCATATTTAGTTGTTCATCCAACATTCTTGACGCTTCATGGCTTTTCCTTAGTGTTTCTTTGACTTCTTTTCTTCTTCTAGTTCATCGGTCAATCTTGATAATTCAAGTTTCAGTGCTTGGTTCTCATTTTCCTTTAGAGTAGCTTCATGATGTGCATAATCCAATTGATCAGACAGATTATGTTGAACTTTAGTCATCCTTGATATTTTGTCATTCTTTTCAGACACCATTGCTTCTAGTTGTTGTTTTTCTCCTTCTATATTTCACATATTATCTTTAGTTGTTCTCAATGCATCAAGATTTTTAGTCATTTGTGTGCTGAAATACTCATGTTCCCTTCTCATTGCTTTTAATTGTCCATTAAGTGCTTTTTTCTTTTCTTTCAATTCTGCAATCATTTCATCAGATTCTTCTGATATGCTATTCTCAGATGATGTCTCAATTTGTTCCACCAACTCTTGTGAGTCTTGTAAATCATCAGACAGCCTTCTTCTGACTTTTAGTGATATTTGCATTTGCCTCTGCATATCTGCAATTACTTGATTAGCATGATCCAATTCTTCTTGAAGATTCACAATCCTGCGTGATTATTTATAGCCTTCCATTGATAGGATCTTTCTCTTTAGGCTATTAGTCCCTTTACCAAGATTCAATCTCTGATACCAATTGTTAGGTCTGATTAGGAAAGCTAATGTACTGAGAGGGGAGGGGTGAATCAGTACTTCAAAAATTTTCTTGAAAAACAATTTTACTAATAAACACAAACTAAGTATTGCTGATCTCATAATCTAATAATACTAAAACATAATCATAAAAATAACATCCATCAAAATTTCACTCCATAACACAAAGATTTTTGGTCACGCAGAAACTCTTGGTTAGAGAGAAAAATTGCGGTGGGGATGGCACCCACAACTTCACTACTATAGTAATCAAGATTGCTCGGTTAGAGCTACATGTTTAGCTATCTCTGATAGCTTACCTTGTTAGGAGTATAAAGATATTTTAGATCTACCTTGCTAAAGGATTTTACAAACACTTTTACAAAATGTTGTACTTGGTTAAAGGCTTTACAATTTATAGACCTTATTAGAGTCTTTTACCCTGTTAAAGGTTTCTAACACAACTTAATAATTTAGTCAAAATCTTTACAAAATATCTGCAACTTCACATCTGAAATGTTATAGAAGACTCTATGTGCTCAATATAAAATTAACTTGCTCATAGCATTCCTCAGTAATGATAAATAAACTCAGTAACCACTTCTGTATACTCTGTCCCTTAAACTGTCCTCTGAAACCTTCTCGGTAACCTCTAAATATCTCTGTCAATCATCACTTAGTATCTTCTCTCTTGATTTTTCATGTCATATATCAAATACTCAAATCATTCAATTTATATAGATCTCTGAGACGACGATCTGTTCATGCTTCGATCATACAAACATGTTTTATTGAATGAATAAACATAGAAATCATTTCATTGGATATTCTTTCTCAAAATCATACAAAATCTTTAAATGCAATTTCCTATGTAATAACGGTTTCATCTTCTCGATTCTTGTAACACGTTTCACATGTGTGTCCAAGTTCATTGAATCTAGTAACATGTTTCCACTCGGTTCAAATTAACTCTGTATACCTTCCTTGCTGCTCGGTAGATATATGAACTTTACTCAGGAGACATTCTGTACCCGTCTCAGTTCACAGCTCGGTGTATATCATCTTGGTGACTTGTCTCTCTTCTGTAACTGACACCGGTAGCCTAGGTATTTACCAACTGGACTTTTCGGTAGTATTAACCGACTAGTGTATATAGGATGACTTTAGGCATAAAACTAATGACAACTTAGTAAATAGCAACAATATCCTCATGTTTGTGGGTAAAATCAAGGATATAAATGGCCATAAAATGATCTAAAGGAATGGAAACTAAAGCAAGTGCCAAAAAGAGTATGAAATTGAGCTCACAATTAAAGAGTATAATTAATTACACTACAACATCTCATCATCCTACACTAATAGAATGTTATAAATGGTGTATTTCATTATATTCAAAATGAAATTTAATACATTGCTAGTGACCTAAATTTAGAATTATTTTATTTCCTTGGAGGGTAGTTTGCTCAAAATATTTCCTCTTTTGAAAGAGGCAATCACTCTATAGTCTAGAAGATAAAATTATATCTATTATACTTTGCTCGACTTTGAGGTTTGGCTAACATATATTAAATCTATAGATGTTGGTTATAAAAGGTACACATATTACTTTTCTTCATAATTTAAAGGCATAGTTTCTTTATGGTAAATAAATATATTATTTTAAAAATATTTTTAAGCCTTGGATGGTGGTGTATGATCAATTATGGAAAATTTATATGGATTTAATTATCCTTTGGGTGTTTCTTGACATGTAATATGTATTTCATCGCCTAGGAGCTACAATGAATCAACTTTCCTTATGCTATTCAAAGAGTCTTTAATCTTAATAAAAAACTATGCTTGTTAATGAACATCCATACAATAAAGTAAGAAAAAATCAATGAGGTTGATAGGATAAAAAAAATATAAAAATTTGGTCAAGAATTACATTCTAATACTTACTCCATTTTGTTATACAAAAACAGTTTTCTTCATACCATATCATTTTATTAATCATTATTTATAAACAAATAGACCTATCTTGGGTTGAATATAAAATGTGAATACAAATTATAATATCTTCAACTATATGCCTAGATTTGATGTGTATCTTATTTATGAAGAGGACGACCAAGTTGTTGCATTTATAGAATTTATAAACATAATTAGTTTCAATAAAATACATGTAAATGATATATAATTTTGTTAGGTCTCTATGTGGAAATTAACATAAATGGTGTGATTTTTTTTTCAAAGGACTCATTTGCTTCTCGAGAAAATATTGTGGATACCTTTGAAGATGAAATAGCATTGGCATTGCTATCCTTGTCCAAGAATTAGAGAATATCACATGGAAAGATAAAGCCTTAACTATGGGTTTTAGCCATATGTTTATAGTTACCCTTTATACTATCCTAATGTATTATAAACCAAACATACCTACCCACATTTAAATATTTGTTCTTGCATATCATTTTGGTTCGAAAGTGTAGGAAGATTTTAAATTTACAAGATTTCTATAGGAGCACATATGTGTTGATTGAAAGAGACATAAATGATTGCATTACAAAACTATTATCCTTAAATAATGAGCATTTTATTGTGAGTAACAACCAAGTGGATGCAACATATGAGGTGAGTAAAACATCGTATCAATTCGAATTTGAAGAGTATAACCCTATTATTTGTTATAGCTAGATGGATGACTAGGAGTACGTGTGTGCAAGTGAGTATTTAGATGAATCAAATTAAAATCTAATTATATAGTGTGTGCATATATTTATGACATAAAAGATGAACAATAAAAGAGTCTATTTTTTAATGTATTGTTCTCTTTTTTCCCTATTTATGGTATTTAAATCTCATTTGATTTCTTCACCCATGTCATATTCATCTTCTCTTTTTCTTCGCTAATGCCTCTCTTCTTTTATAGACCAACAATTTTCTTGTTCTTTCCTCTGCAAAACCTAGCAATAAGTCTTGATTTATTGTAGTTGCAACAAGTTAGCTCTTGTTTTCAAAAGCCTTGTGACCAAAATTATTGCATGCATAACAATATCCATTGAATGACTGGACATTTCTACAATAGTTTATATTTACATATCCATTCCATACCACCTATTGGGGCTTCAAATTTACAAGTAATTTCAAGAACCCTACTATTTAAAATGGTGGTTACTTCATATAAATGACACATAATGGATGATTAATGATTTGAACACCTAGAGTAAAGGAGGATATGAATAAATTAATTCCAATGGACCTCATGAAAGACTAGTGTTTTTGATCTATAGAAAAGATGATATGAACAGAGAATGAAAATGAATGAAACAAGAAAATATAAGAAATACCCATTTCATAAAATCAAGTTTCCAAGCTCCAGTAAAAATATTAGTTTAGTACAATGTGTTTTTGTCTATAGACCATATAGAAGACCATAAGAAGGCTGGAAAGCCTATTATTTCAACCTGCATTAAAGAAGATGTCGACTTGGAATAAAAAGGTATTAAAATGTAAAATCTGATGAAGACCCATTTTAGAAGAGGATGTTTCCTACTACCACATAAAATTTTAGATTCTTATCTAAAGTTTAAGGCTTCCGACCAAACAAAACCTGAAGGATAGCTTAAAGCAAGGTTATTGACTAACTAGTTTGCATATTAATTTCAAAGGGTTTTGTTAATTTTAATGTAAAATGGTGAATTTTCACCCCAAAGGGGTATGGTGCCCATTCAACCACATATATAAGTGGTTAAAAAATGTAGATATGAGAGATAAAAAAAGGAAAATAGAGATACATTATAGCCTTAGGCTTACCATTGTACCATTTTGACAAATACATAAATACAATCAGTTGTTTCTCTTTTGCATATGTGTTGTGGATTACTACATTTTCTGTAGGTAGTTGCTTGTGATATTTTCTAAAGGAGATAAGGTTATTTATGTTCTTCCAGTGAAATTTCATGTTTCATATTGTAGATTTGGATAAAAAAGATTTACTTGTGAATTGTAATTTTTCCCTGTAATTCTTCCTTGGATGGTCTCTTAAAGTTAGGGTTAAATTCATTCAAGTGGTTTACAATATAAATATCAAAATAGAGCTCATAAGAAATAGTAACTGACAGACTTACCAAAAGGGGTGGGTTTAAAAACTATCTCATAAGTTTACACAATATGTCTTGAAGAAATATAAAGACTTTGTAGCCCAAACAACAAAGGAGGCACTGGTCATCTATAAAAATACAACTCATTACCATATCAATTCACATTTCACTTTAAAAGTAATAGGAGTAGCTAAGTAGGAAATATAGAGTAAATTAGCAATAGTATATACATATAAGTTTCAAGCACAAAGATCAAATAGTTTATACAACAACAATCTTGAACTCGTCTTCTATATCTCCATCCTAGAAACTTATGTCATTCAGAGATAGGAGGAAGTCAGATCAAGATACTTAATCTTCTATAAAAGGCACTAGTCATTGAAAATAACTAGTGAGTAGGTATACCCGCATAGGTCCTGTAGAGCCTAAAGTGAGAGAGTTAGTAACCAAATAGGTTCACTCTATAAGTTGGCCAAGTCAATTGAAGGGTTTGAGCATAGGAGTTGGCATTTCCTTAGAACCTATCCAATCTGTTGATTTGAGACCCAACACCACCTACTTCCATACTAATTTTATTTGTGTCCAAAGTTATTACAAGAGTAGCACCAACCATTAAATGATCGAGGTTTGATTTGACTTCTACATTCAACAGCTCTATGTTTAAACCTATTTCATGAAAAACAGTTACCATTAAACATTGATGAATACCTAGTTTGAGAAAGAGTCCTTCTGGCATTCTTCTTGTTTCAGACTAGAATGAAACCTTGTTGGTCTTTATTATTGTCCTTCAACTCATCCTTTACCTTTTCCTTTCCTTTATCTGAATTGCTAGGAGTCTTAGAGATTTCATATTTTTGAAAGGCAAGTCTACCTTTATCTTTATTTTGCTTCTTAGCACTCAACATCACATCAAGTACTTCACTACCACCTTTAAGCTTTAGGCATTTGTAAATTTTTTCTTTTGCTTCCTTTAACTCATTTCTCAAGATGTTAACTTATTACTCAAGTTTGGTGCATTGTCTATATTTGTCATGTAGGTTTGTTTAAATATAATCAATGCCCTTCCTTCCTTCATGAAGTATCTTCTTAATATAGGAAATTTTCTCTCTTTCTTTCTTGCAAATTTTTTTCTTTCATCCAGATTTGTTAGAGCTTTCTTTAATTCTCCATCCATGTATACCATAGCATCCAGATCTCTTTCAAAATTAAACATAGTATTCAAATCTCAAATCTACCTTAGTTGTTAGACTACAACTTTGGGAAGCTTTCTTTCATACCAATTGTTGAACACTGCCAAATGCTAAGAGAAAGGGGGCTGAATCAACATACACTAAAACTTAAATAGATTTAATATTTTACTTAAGATTCATTCCATCTACCATATGCATTGTAGTAAATGGTTGGAACCACATGTGAATACTAATATTTTTACCTAGAAAACCCAAACTAGAAAAAAATGATGGTGAGAACTATCTCACTATATGATATTGAAGTTACAATGTTTAGGTCAATGACCAAGGAGGTCACTATCCCTAAAATGACTTTCAATACTAAGGCACACAACCTTAGGGAAAAAAAATAGTGACTTGAAAACATTGAAGACCACTTCCTTAGGTAAGGATACAAAAAATATGATAGAGTAGCATCAATAGGATTGAACTACAAAGAACCACATCCACTAAAATGCTAATCATAGTTCACTATTCAAAATTATCTTCAAAATTATTCTTATATACTTTCAAACCTCTATATTGATTCACATTTGCTTCTCACAATATAAACAACTTATATATATGTTCCCGCAATGATAGCATTCTTTATATATCATCCAAAACTTCAACAACATAAATTAGGTCGACCTAATTAGATGTAACATGAAAATACAAAATAGTCATTCCAAAAACAATCTCCAATGCATTGTGGAAGAAAAAATGAGATGTTTGAGGAATCACACCATGTAAGTATACCTTCATATCCATCCCAAATCATCACCTATATATTTTCATAAAACTGCACATACAACAACATTATAGGTTAGGTGTAAAGGTAACACTATTAATGTGTATTGATAGAACATGGTTAAACTACAATGCATACTAGCAAGGGAACTTGTGGATGCCTAAGATAGCATAAAACATATCGACAATAATAAATAATCAAGTTGCATCACCAAACTACTAGTAGACATAGGAATGCATTCTTGTACACTGACACTAAAAGAATCACACATGACTAAACATTAATTGTAGATCCCATAAATTAATACAAAAGCTCCCAAAAATTTATGATAGATATTTATAATCCTTCAAAAGAATCCACAAATAGATTACACAAATCCACATGAATATAGAGGTAACTACTATTATTGTATTATACTAGACCACATCCAGACCAAAGAATGCTATTGAGTTACACATCCAAATCAACAATTTTGACATCAATGACAATAATAACTCATATTTGCAACCATATCAAATTGAAAGATAATTATATAGCATGTACATATATTTATGGAAAAAAAGATGAACAATATAATAGTCTATTTTTTAATGTATTGTGATCCTTTCACCTGTGTATGATATTTAAGTTTTGACTAGATTAAACTAGGAGAGACTCGAACATGTTGGAATCAAAGAACACTGAGAGGGTGGGGGTGAAACAGTGTTCTGTTGGTAAAGCTAGGTTTTAACTCATTCCTTATTAACCAGTTAATAGTAAATAAAAGTAGAATGCATACAACAAATAACACAAAGAAAGGAAACACCATAACACCAAGATTTATACATGGAAAACCCTGCAAAGGGAAAAACCACAGTGTAGTTGATACCCACAATATCTATATACTTGATCAAGGTATACAAATATTACATATGAGGGCCTGCACATGCAAAAAGGTCAACTGCCTAGAGCTCACTACTCAAACACAAAATAGGAAGTCTCACTAACTTACAAAACATTTACAAGTATTTACAAATGAAAATGAACTTATAAATATCATCTTACCATGCTGGAAAAGTTTTAGTGAATGCTCTTATATCCTCCTCTGGATTCTGGTTCTCTGATACTCTATTCTGCTACCTATTATGTTATGCACATGAAACTGCAAACAATCGCTTCCAATCACATACCAAAATGCATACCAAAACTAATTGAATTATTCGCAATCATAAATTTGCATTCCATTTCATCGTACACATCTATGATCTGATCTATCACTGAGGTGGTCTTCTTAAATATCCTTCTAACTTAACCATGTTGGCTTCAATGAGAAATATAAACAAGTCGGTTGTCAAAACATAATGAAAATCAAACATAAATCTAATGATCATGTCGGCCATCACACATTACCACCAAAATCCATGAAGACATAATCAGGATCAAAATATTTCCTTAGCCAGGTCCTATCCATTACTGAGTTCTATATACATGTTACTGAGATCAAGACAAGTTACTAGGATAAAGACTTATCCATGATGAAGTGAATGCCGATGTCGATGTCGATGCTAATGTCAATGTAAAGGAATGTGAGTACTAATATTGGTTAGTGTAATGCATGCCGGTTAACCAAATAATGAAACCATTTACCTTGAGATGATGAATTGCCATCAATGACAACCCATAATACCATTAACCCTTGTTGGATGAGTGTCAATTGCCAACAATCCCCCCCCTTTGACATTGATGGCAACACTCATGTAAAAAATGAAATCATATGTGAAAATGCCACTGAATCCATGAATCTACTGGTCTTTACGTGAGTTTGAACAAGTATCTACATCTGATGCTCCCCCTGAGAAATATATACATTTTTCACTTATTCCTCCCCCTTTGACATCAATGACAAAGCACTCAAATAAATCTATACAGTTATAAACATGAGTCAGTTCTATACATACTTCAAAATATTTGCATACATGTTCTTAAAAAATGAAAAAGTAATTATCCTAACCATTCTTAAAAGATTCAAGAATAGAGATGAAACTATTCAAGATACTTGCATAATACTCTATCTCTTTTTAAGTAGTGAGATCCGCCTTCTACAGGTTAGAAATACACTTAGTTTTATGAAACAATAAATTATCAAGTCGGGGACCAATCAAATTCCAGAGCTCATTTTCTCTCCTTTTTATTTTGTTCCTATCCTTCTCCAGTTTCAAAATTTGATCCATCGCCATCAAAATTGGACCATGCAAATAATTTGTCAAATTAATTGTCGGGTTGTAGGTGTTAGAAATCTGAATTAGGTTTTTCCTATAGTCTGACAGTTGCTTGTCTATGGAGCTGGTTATCTTATCAAAATCTACACAAGTCTTGTAATGATTACCTCCTTCAGCCAAAGTTTTATCAATGGGCTGCAAACAAGTCTGAAGTTTCACCTTATCAATCTGAATCATGTGCAAAAATGTTAGCTTTCGGGGCCGCCACAAAATATTCTTTAGCCTGTGTTAGTAAGATCTTCAATAAAGAATCATAATTCTTAGGAATTAAATCAATGATTTCCTCCAATTTACTTGAAGAGCTTGCACCTTCCTATGCATGAAATTCAGGGACTAACTGATACAAAACCTCAAAACTATGCTCAATCAATTTCCTATCCTTAGATTCTTCCTATGCTAATTCCTGTGTAGCCTGTGCCTGAAGAGCTGTTTCTGCCAAAATCTTCTCTATTGATGACATCTTATGGTAGGGTTTGTCAAAAGTTATGGAAAGTTGTGGTAAATTCCCTTTAGGTATGGTAGACATGTCAACTGCCAAGACGAAGGAGAGATTCACTACAATCTCCTTACCCTTATCAGTCGGTGAGATAACTTTTGTATCTTTTAGATCATGCACACCAATGACTTCTCCACTTGGTGCCTCACCTAAAACTTGAGTATCATCTACACCTGTATGCTCTATTATCTTTACATTATCTATCGGGATGTCCTCTATTCCAAAATGTGACTTAGTAACTAGTACAATGGTATTTGGTTGAGTACTTGTCGATTTATCAGTATTTACACTTTGTTTATCTGTCGGTTTCTTATCCTTAGGCAATTGAATATTTTGTGATTGCAAAAAGCTAGAACTTAACTCATATCCAAGACCCGAAAGAACTCTTACCCATATATCTATTTTCTCCTTCCTGATCTCTTCAAGTCTGTCCAACATAAGACTATTTATTCTACACTTAAGGTTGAATTTTGTTGATCTAGTTTTATTAATTAAATCATCCATTTCCTGAGGAGTTATTGATGGAAAAATATTAACCAAGTCGGTCTCCTTAATCTACCTATCCAAAGATTGAGCATGAAGCTTTCTGACTTCTAATCTATCATATAACTCCTTAGGCAAAACTTTCTCCAATTCTATCAATGCCCTAATTAATGAATCAAGATATAAAATAATAGCTTCTTCTATTTTCTTCTTATCCCCCTCATCAAAATTATCAAAGAATGAAGAAATATTATCTAGATTACCATCATTAACTATCTGTTCAATCAAATCTTGCATTAATATTTTTCTTAGCGATTCTCCTTTTAGGTTCAGGTTTGGCTTGCTCATCTGACTTGAGTTTTCTCTTATGTACAATGGTGATCTTTGGTTGCTAGGGAGTCTCCTTGACAAGTTCATGCTTTTTTTCTTATTTCTTCTCCCTTATCACTCTAGCAAATACACCTTTCTTCTTAGGAATCTCCTTTATCTCTGTATCAGATTCTATTTCAGAAGAAACAATCACATATTGCCAAGTTTGTTAGTCCCAACCGGTGTTGAGAGGGGAGGGGTGAATCAAAACTTTATCAATTTTCACAATTAAAACTTTTAACTCAAATCTACACTTACTTAATATTCATCAATATACTTAACTACTGTAGAAGAATATGCATGCATGTAAAGATATACAGAGACACCAATATTTATCTCGTGGAAACCCAAATGGGAGAAAACCACGGTGTGAGTAGGAACTCACAAAATTTGTACTCTTCTGGAGTACACCCTATAAGGAGCCATCCTTGTTAGGAGATTACACATACACTGTTACATACCACCCAATCAAGGGATTTGTTTAAGGCCTATTAGTGCCTTTACCCTGTTAAAGGTAGCCTGATTAAAGGACTTAAGAACATCAATTAAGATGCCACGCAGTTAAGGGATTTTACAAAGGGACCTGTTAAAGTGCACCTGGTTAAGGGATTGAAGTTGAAATGTTTAGAAAGAAATAGAAGGATGATCTGCTAAATTAGCTACTGATAGCTTGATCAAATCTCAATGAGAATCGTACTCTATCCACACCGGTTGTGTCTTCTTTGCACAACACTGATTTTCTTCGCACACCTTCGGGTCTACACTCAACCGATCCTCTGACCTTAAACTCTACACTTTGTCAGTCCTCTATCTCTTGGCTCTGTACTCTGTCAGTCCTTTGTCCCTCACCTTTATACTCTACTAGTCCTCCATCCCTTGGCTCTACACTCTGTCGGTCCTCTAACCTTTGGCTTGTCACTCTACCAGTCCCCTATCTCTCAGCTCTGCACTTTACCAGTCTACCTCAAAAAATCTCTGCTCTGCTAAATCCTTTTACTAGTTCCTCTCACTTTGCTCTTCACTTTAGATTGTCTTCTACAAGATCTTCTTTTTTCACATTTTCTGTTGTCACCTTCAGGTTTTCCCTCAATCAAAGCAATCACATATTTCAGAATATTTCAAATTCAAAATCTCCCACTTTTTCTCTGCGCACCCTACAACAATTCCACCAAGTGTTCAACAAATTCTGCCACCACATCTCCCAAAAATAGTAACTTCTAGATTGAGTTCAATCATTTAGGTGTGAACCAGAAAGTCCATAGGTAATCATGGCTTGATTACATGATAACTAAAGTTGACCTTACCGGCTTGTGATTTGGCATAGACACAAGCTCACCAACTCACCTTTTGCCACTACAAATAAATAACCGATCACCACTCCAAGATTTATGGTGATCACCTATCTTCCTTCTGTTATACTGGTGTACCAGTATACCACTACACTTCTATATTACCGGTTCATCCTTGGATTGTCGATTTGTTGTGCTGGAATCAAGTCTCTTTCCCTATTTGCCAATGAGGTTCCAATTTGCACACAAACTTAAGTCTTCTTGCCTGAGTCATCTTTTGTGACTTAATCATCATTAGAATGACTGATCTTCTTGAATCTTAGACCGGTTGGCTTAGTCTATCTTCCCTTGAGCTAATTGAACTTTTGGTCATCTGTATCTAATGTTGTTTCCATGTGTTTGCAAGTCATCACCTTTTCTTACTGAAATATACCACTCTACCGATACCACTTCACCAGTCAGTGTTAGACATCAATAACAAATCTTAGCTCATATATCGGTTCTCTAGATTGATCAGTTTTGTCAATGCCAACAATCTCCCCCTTTGGCATTGATGGCAACACTTTAGAATTTGTCTTATCAGTTGCATGTCCTTCCTTCATTTTTTTATCGGTCATTACTTCTGCCTTGAGTAATGAATATCTCCCCCTAACACTGGTAATACTCTGATAGAACAACTTCATCTCAATCACTACTTACCAATGCTCAAACACTATAATCATATCTCCCCCTTTGACAACAATGCCAAAGATTCATTTCAATACACTTACAAGACTGCTCCCCCTAACCGGAGTAGTCCACACTTATCAATCTAGTCTTAGAAAAAAGATATTTTGAAATCATACTAGATTGATATAGAGACCTTTTTGCTTACTTTACTACAAGTAGGGGCATAACCCCCAACTTACCTCTGAGATATTCAAAGGTGTCCTTCTGTAGTGGCTTGGTGAACATATCAGCCACTTTCTCTTTTGGTTGTATATACTCCAACATCACTTCCTTTTCTTGAGCTTCTTCCCTTAGATAGTGATATTTGATAGCTATATGCTTCATTTTGGAATGCATCACCAGGTTCTTGGATATGTCAATGACATTGGTTTTGTCACAATGAATCACTACCAGTCCAATAACCTTTTCTTGGATACCTTCCAATAATTACTTGATCCAAACTATCTATGTGCAGTTGATTGCAACAGCTACATACTCAACCTCAGCTATGGATTGAGATATGCGGTTTTGTTTCTTGCTTGTCCAAGATACAATCCTGTCTCTAAGAAAGAATGCACCTCCACTAGTGCTCTTTCTATCATCAATGTTTTCTACCCAATCTGAATCAGTGAAGATACTTAAGCTGAAGTCTCCCTTATGTGGATACCAAAGACCATACTCATCAGTCCCCTTGAGGTATCTAAGTATTACTTAGTCTGACTGATGAAGATGTCATTCTTTAGTTGTGAGACTTGCAGGCCAATAATTTTTTTTATCTTGCCAATCTTGGACATCTCAAATTATTGCTTCATTTGTTCTGTAAAACTTCTACTCATCTCATCATCTCCTCCAAAGATGATGTGATCTACAAAAATCACAGCAATTAGATGTTTTCTTTCAGCTCCACTCTTCAGATATAGGTTACTATTATCACTGGTTCTTTTGAACCCTATGCTTAGTAGATATGAGTGCAACCTCTCATACCAAGCTCTTGGTGCTTTTTTAAGCCCATATAGATCCTTCTGCAACCTGCATACCATATTTCTTCCATCTTTAGATGCAAACCCTTTTGGTTGCTCTATGTATACTTCTTCCTCTAACACACCATTTAAGAATGCCGATTTGACATCCATTTGATAAACTTTAAAATTTTTGTAAGCAACATAGGCTAGCAAAATTCTTACCCCTGCCAGCCTAGCCACTGGTGTGAAGGTTTCTCCATAGTCCAAACCTTCTTCCTGAGCATAGCCCTTGCAGAAAAACTTGCCTTGTTTCTTATCACTTTACCAGTTTCATCCATTTTGTTTCTGAACACCCATTTAGTGCCTATCACATTTTTGTTTTCCAATATGGGCACTAGGGTCCATGTTTCATTTTTCTCAATTTGCTCCAGTTCTTCTTCCATGGCTTTGACCTAGTCATCATCTTTTAGAGCCTCATTTGTTGTTTTGGGTTAAATTATGGAGAGCATACAGTTATTCTCTCTTTCTCTTCTTTTGGTTAGAACTCCCGCATCTTTGTCACCGATATATTTTTTGCAAAGTGATTGTTTCTGACATACTTAGCCAACACCGGTTCACTTCTTGGAGATTCTTCTACCGGTTGTGCAGGTTCTACTTCACAAGCTTCTTCATTCGCCACTTCAACATTATCTTCTTTAGCAGGTTCCACAGGTACATTGTACTCAAACCCTTTATAGTCCTCTGGTTCACTCTTTCTATCATGTTAATTTTTCTCAGAGTACTCATCTACTCTGACATTTGCACTTTCCACAATCTTACCGGTCCTTTTTTTCAAACACTGGTATGCCTTACTCTTAGTGGAGTAACCTAAGAAGGTTCCTTCATCACTCTTGGGATCAAATTTTCCAGAGTACTCATCCCTCTTGATATAGCACCTGCTTCCAAATACTTTGAAATAACATACATTAGGTGAGTATCCACACCATAATTCATAGGGAGTTTTATTTGTCCCTTTCTTTACCTATATCCGGTTCAAGGTATATACAATAGTGCTTAATACTCTCCAGAAAATATGTGGAATGTCCTTCTATATCATCAGTGTCCTTGCATAATCAATAAGAGTTTTATTTCTTCTTTTAGCAACCCCATTCTGTTGAGGTGTTCTGGGTGCAAACATTTGTCTCATAATCCCCTGTTCCCCATAGTAATTCATGAACTCTTGAGAGGTGAATTCTCCTCCTCTATCTAATCTCAGACACTTCAAATTCTTACTGGTTCCTCTCTCTACTTGAGCCTTAAAAAATTTAAACATGTGAAAGGCTTCATATTTTTCCTTCAAGAATACAATCCACACCATTCTTGAGAAGTCATCCACAAACAACATAAAATACTAGTCTCCATAGAAACTCTTGGTTCTCATAGGACCGCACAAGTGTGTATGTACTAATTCTAGCACATTTTCAGATGAAAAGGATTTGCTGCTGAAACTAGACCTGGTCAACTTTCCTAGTTGACACTCTTTGCACATAGCATTTTCAGGTTTCACTATATTGGGCATACCTCTAGAAAACTTTGTCTTATGTAATTTTGCTATGCTATCAAAGTTAATATGACACAGTCTTTTGTGCCACAACCAACTATCTTCTACCTTAGCCATTATACAACTACCTATGGTGGTGTCTTGGTGAAATAGATTGCCTCTTGATTGTTTACCAGTAGCAATCAAACTTCTTGATTTTTCATTTATTTTGCATATTCCTTCTTTGAATTCTAACTAGTAACCCTTATTGTTAAGTTGTGCAACACTTAACAAACTATATTTTAGCCCTTCTACCCAATAGACATCATCACATTTGTTTTATCATTAAGGGCTATAGATCCCTTACCTTTTATGGCACAAGGAGCATCATTTCTAAATCTCACAGTTCCTCCATTGCAATCATCCATGCTGAGGAATTTGTTCCTGACACCAGTCATGTGGTGAGTGCAACCACTATCAATCACCCATTCTCCACACTGGTTTGCACTAGAAATTAGTGCCATATCACCTTCCTCTATGCTATCCTCCTTAACTACCACAAATGCAATTCCATCTCTATCAGTCTTCATCAGTGACTCCTTCTTCTACAAGATAACACTCCTTTCTCTTGTCCCTGTAGCTTCTGAAATTATCCTTCCTATCTCTATCATTTTCAAGACATCTTGAAGCAATATGACCTATCTTATTATAGGAGAAGCACTTTAAGGGTAAATTACCTTTATACTTTCCTTTTCCTCTTGACAATCTTCTTTCCAATAGAGCTTCAACTTCATCGTGCTCCTATTCTTTAGATAACAGATTGTCACTTTCATGGGAATGACCGGTTCTTGTAGTAGAACTACTTCCAGTTTCTTTTCTTCTCCTTGTTGGTGTATGCATCATGGAGGATTTGAAAGCAACATCAATCTTTGGTACACTATTGCCATAATTACTCAGTTCAAAAGCAGTCCACTTATCGATCAAAGAGTCAAGAGATACATTAACTGTTCCCAATGATCTGAGTTCTTGGATAGTAGAGACCCTTATGGAATATTGTGGTAGCAAGGTTCTCAGGATTTTTCTAACCACATCATCCTCTTTAAGCTTTCCTCTAGCACTTTTAATGGAGTTTATTACATCCTTTATTCTTTTGCTATACCGCTCTATGTTTTCTCCTTCCTGCATCCTCATCTCATCATATTTTCCTCTCAAGCTATCTACTTTAGCCTTTTGAACATGAGGATCTCCTCCATAGACTATCTTTAGCTTATTGCATATATGAAAAGCTATTTTAAAGTCTTGAACCTCAACATATTCATTATCTGAAAGAGTGCTAACAATCAGATCCATAGCAGTAGTATTGTCTTGCCTTTCCTTGACCTGATCTGGAGTAAGAACTCTTGAAGATTCATTGTACTATGTGATAACATAATTCCAATAGTGTTCTCCTAGGGATCTTAGATAAAGCTTCATTCTTCCACACCATAAGGTGTAATTCTCCTTAGAGAACTTAGGACCCTCGTTTCACATCATCTTGGATCTTTCCTTAATCTGATTAAGCTTTTTCTAAATCTAAGGACCTGATGCTCTGATACCAATTGTTAGTCCCAACAGGTGCTGAGAGGGGAGGGGTGAATCAACACTCTATCAATTTTCACAATTAAAACTTTTAACTCAAATCTACACTTACTTAATATTCATCAATATACTTAACTACTGCAGAAGAACATGCATGCATGAAAAGATATACAGAGACACCAAGATTTATCTTGTGGAAACCCAAATGGGAGAAAACCATGGTGTGAGTAGGAACTCACAAAATTTGTACTCTTCTAGAATAGGCCCTATAAGGAGCCATCCATGTTAGGAGATTACACAGACACTGTTAGGTGCCACCTAGTTAAGGGATTTATTTAAGGCCTATTAGTGCCTTTACCCTGTTAAAGGTAGCCTAATTAAAGGCCATCATAACATCAATTAAGATACCACCCGGTTAAGGGATTTTACAAAGGGACCTATTAAAGTGCACTCGATTAAGGGATTTAAGTTGCAATGGTTAGAAAGAAATAGAAGGATGATCTGCTAAATTATCTACTGATAGCTTGATTAGATCTCAATTAGAATCATACTCTATCCACACTAGTTGTGTCTTCTCTACACAACACCGGTTTTCTTTTTACACCTTCGACTCTACATTGAGCCGATCCTCTGACCTTTGGCTCTACACTCTGTCAGTCCTTTGTCTCTCAGCTTTGCACTCTTCTGGTCCTCTATCTCTCAGCTCTGCAGCCTGTCAGTCCTTTGTCCCTCAGCTCTGCACTCTGCTGGTCCTTTAAACTTTGACTTTGCACTTTGCCAGTCCTCTGTCTCTTGACTCTGCACTCTGGAAGTATACATCAAACACTCTCTTCTCTACTAAATCCTATTAGCACTTCCTCTCACTCTGCTCTTCACTTTGGATTGCCGTCTACAAGATCTACTTTTTGCAAATTTTACGATCAATATTTTTTGAATGAACTCAAGAATACTTTATACATTTTCTGTCATCACCTTTAGGTGTTCCTACAATCAAAGAAATCACATATTTTGAAAGATTTCAAATTCAAAATCTCCCACTCTTTCTCTGCGTGCCATGCAATAATTCTGCCAAGTGTTCAACGAATTCTACCACCGCATCTCCCAAAAATAGTAACTTCTGGATTGAGTTCAGTAATTTAAGTGTGAATCAGAAAGTCCACAGGCAATCATGGCTTGACTACATGATAACTATGGTTGACCTTAACAACTTGTGACTTGGCATAGACACAAGCTCACCAACTCACCTTTTGCCACCGCAACTGAATAACCGATCACCGCTTTGAGATTTATGGTGATCACCTGTCTTCCTTCTGTAATACCAGTGTACCAGTATACCACTACACTTCTATATTACCGGTTCATCCTTTGATTGCTGATTTGTTGTGCTAGCATCAAGTCTCTTTCCCTATTTGCTAATGAGGTTCCGGTTTGCATACAACCTCAAGTCTTCTTACACGAGTCATCTTTTGTGACTTCATCATCATCAGAATGACTGATCTTCTTGAATGTCAGATCGGTTGTCTTAGTCTATCTTCCTTTGAGCTGATTGAACTTTTGGTCATCTGTTTCTAATATTGTTTCCATGTGTTTGCAAGTCATCACCGTTGCTTACTAAAATACACCACTTCATCGGTCAGTGTTAGACATCAATGACAAATTTTAGCCCATATACTAGTTCTCTAGGATTGATCAGTTTTGTTAATGCCAACAAAGTTGCCTTAGATTTCTTCTTGGGTAGCTCTATCGGTGTCTGACTAGCAGGCTCAGCTTCTAGTTGCTTGGAAGTTTTTGATGCAACTGGGACCACACTGGGTGTGGCCTGAGCTGCTTTTCAGGCGTCCCTTTCCTCTTTTCTCTTATGTTTTAACTCTTTCTTCCTCTATTCTTCCAAAATTTTAACATGCTTCTCAACCTTAGCTCTATCAGCACCTTCACTTATCAATGTCTCTGCTGCTAATAGGGTCATTTTCTTTTGAATTATCGGGGCTACCTATTTTTGATGAACTTTGAGTCCTTTTTCTTTAGTAGTACCATTTTTTTCTTCTTTTTCATCTACCAGTTCCTACAAAAGATGTTGTTCATAGCTATCCAGAGTAGTTTCCTCAACCTCATAACCCATAGGAATTATCCAAATAGTTCTGGGTTGTACTGCCTCCATCATACATTCATCTTTATCTACCATAAAGAAAATTGTGGCCTTATATTTTTCAACAATAGATTTAAGAATTCGGGACCTATTCTTCATTTCCTCCTGGAATGTTTTGAAAAATACCCATAGATTGGATTTCTTATTCTTATCTCCTTGCCTATCCAAAATTTAAGCAATTTGAGTTGCCACCGAGTGGTCAAAAGCCCACTATCTTTCCAAAACTAGGAATTGTACCCAAAAAGTAAAATACTAAACAAATTATGAAGGAGCCATATCGAAAGGTATTCTTCTTGTCTTTCTTGACCTTTTACAGGTTAGACATGAGTTCCTTTAGCATTACGTTGCATAGATCATAATGGACATCCTCCTTTACCATATGATAAGCAACCAAAATATTGTTGCCAACTACATAAATTTAACCGGTTTGACCGATATACCTTATAACCAATAAGCATAGCTGCAAACTTAACACTAATGTCCCTAACATCATCTACCCTCATAGATCCTCCATCAAAAGTTGCACTAGTAAGATTAATTAGTTCAGTGTTAGACAACTTGCATCTAGAGCCGGGAATGCCTCTGATTTTGTTAAGACATGTGACATGCTTGATAACTTCCTCAGTAATCTTGTAAGGTTGGTCCAACTAGATAAACTCTCCATGAATGCGGCTCAAAACATAGTGTACCCATTAGGCCTCATCAAAAGTCAAGAAATCCATAAACTGTGTGAAACCCTTCCTCTATAGGTGTGCAAATTTTGGTTTTAGCTGGTTGTCAAAAATTAAGTTTTCAATGAAGAGGCAGGACAACTCATATCCACCAAGTTCTTCAATGTTGAAGTGGATGTATGCCCTAATATCCTCTGTGTGAAGAACTCCATGATAAACCTTTGAAAATGCACCCAAAGGCTCGTCCAAAAGGGATTTGTACGGATGCTTCTTAAAAAAAAGACGAGGATAGTTCTTAATCTCAATCACCAAGGGAGTACCAATGCTGGATGAAGATGAAGCCATTGTAACCAAACACAAAAGCTAGGATTTCTGCAAACACAACCTCAGAAATGTTGCTGGGAGATCAAATTAATTGATAGAAATTTCTAGCCAAAATCGCTCAAGAACTCTAAAATGCTCTAGAAATTCACTCGCTGGAATGCTCGATCGCTGTGTGAAGAAAATAACTTAACTTTTCCTTTTTATCTCCATTAACCCTATTTTTCTATTGTCATAAATGGTACTAGTTAGGCTTGACCGGTTCAAATGATCTGCAAGTGGATTTTGATAAGCAACTGAAATCTCCTTAGTATCCATCCGCAATCAAAATCTTTTGACTAGGGTATCTGCATGATCTTCAATGATTTTCCTACCCCTAAGGCTGAATGCCTTAGTTTTTAGTTGTATCTCCTATCGGTGTACGACATGATGACTCTACCGGTTGTACTATTGGTGATGTATCAGATCTTCTCACCCATCTCATCTTATGCTGCTTCCTGATATCTTCCACTTTTGCCTTCCCCTTCTCATTTGAATTTCCATTAGTTGCTAGTGTATTCTTACTTCTGCAATATTTAGCAATATGCCTAATCTTGTTGCATGCATAACAGACAATATTGTTTTCCTAGATTGCCTTGTCAACCCCTTGATTTTCTTGATTTCCTTTCGATCTTCATTGGTTATCCATATGTCCAAATCTACTACATGCATGACATATTACATTTCCAAGACTGGTGAATGATACATTGTTCTGATTATTCCTATTTCTGCCTTGACTAACCATATGACTATATTTATTGCAAATAAAGCATGTACCACTGAATTTGTGAGCATTAGGTTGTCTTACCAGTGATTTTTTGTTCCGATTGACATGATTCTACTTCTGTCTGGTTGATTGATCTTGTTGTGCAGTATCAAAGCTTTCTCCTACTTCATAACCAAGACCTCTTTTGTCATTAGTATGTCTCTGATTCTTCAGCATTTCATCAAGTTTGGCTGAGCTAGCTAGAAATTTGTCCTTATGCTCATTTGGAGTGACCAAATCATCTCTCATGATTTTAATCTATCTTTCAAGTTCCTGTTCATTATTCTGGGACTGGGTCAATTCAAGTTTCAGCATATCATTCTCATGAGTCAATCTGTTACATTCCTCAAATCTATCCTTCAATGCTTGAGCTAGGTTTTCTTCATTTTTCTTCTTGTCCTCAATCTCCTTGCACATTTTCATGGTTACGGCATGTATCTCATTCTTTGGGATAGTGTTCTCCTAAGTAAGCTTCTGACAATGATCCTTCATAACATCTTCCTCATCACTGTTCTGATTTTGCAATTGATCACAGGGTTCCTTCCTCTTAGCTTTGATAGATGAAATCTTTCCTTGCAATCAAATGATGTGTTCTCTAGCTTGCTTCAGTTCACTTTTTAGTTTACTATTCTCCATCTGATCATTATTAAGATCTTCAAGAGAAAGTCTAAGTTGTTATTGCAAACCAGTTTCCATTGATTCCAAATTTTAGATCTTCCTCAAGTTGTCAAACTTCTTCCAAGGAACCAAGCTATGATACCAATTGTTGGAATCCAAGAACATTGAGAGGGGGGGCTGAATCAATGTTGTGTTGATAAAGTTAGTTATGAACTTATTCCTTATTAACCGGTTAACAATAAATAAAATTAGAATGCATACATCAAATAACACAAAGAAAGGCAACACCATAACACCAAGATTTATACGTGGAAAACCCTACAAAGGGAAAAACCACGGTGGGGCTGATACCCATAATATCTATATACTTGATCAAGGTATATAAATATTACATAAGAGGGTCTACACATGCAGAAAGGCCAACCGCTTAGATCTCACTACTCAAACACAAAATAGGAAGTCTCACTGACTTAAAAAACATTTACAAGTGTTTACAAATGAAAATAAACTTATAAATAGCATTTGACCATGTTGGATAAGTTCCAATGAATGCTCTAATATCCTCCTTTGTTTTCTAGTTCTCTGATACTTTGTTCTACTACCGATTATGCTATGCACGTGAAACTACACACAGTCACTTCCAATCGCATACCAAAACTCACTGAAATATTCACAATCAAAAATTCGCATTCCATTCCATTATACACATCTATGATTTGATCTATCACTGAGGTGATCTTCTTAAATATCCTTCTAACTTAACCATGTCGACTTCAATGCGAAATATAAACAAGTCAGTTGCCGAAACATAATAAATATCAAACATAAATCCAATGACCATGTTGGTCATCACATGTTACCACCAAAATCCATGAAGAGATAATCAGAATCAAAAGATTTACTTAGCTGGATCCTATCCATTATCGGGTTCTATATACATGTTATCGGGATCAAGACAAGTTACTAGGATGAATACTTAGTTGGGATGAAGTGAATGTCAATGTTGGTGTCGGTGCCAGTGCCGGTGTAAAGAAATGTGAGTACTAATACCAGTTAGTGTAATGCATGCCAGTTAACCAAACATTGAAACCATTTACCCTAAGATGATCAGTTTCCATCAATCACAACCC
Organism: Cryptomeria japonica; assembly: GCF_030272615.1. Taxonomy (NCBI): domain Eukaryota; kingdom Viridiplantae; phylum Streptophyta; class Pinopsida; order Cupressales; family Cupressaceae; genus Cryptomeria; species Cryptomeria japonica. Next base: position 726,400,284 of record NC_081409.1, read on the forward strand.
ATAATACCATTAACCCTTGTCGGATGAGTCTTAATTGCCAACATAACCTTTATATAACTGCAATAAAAATAACAAGTGACAAAAAAAAGGGCTCACAAGGATTGAGGGTCCAAGACTGGGATGCCTAATACCAAAAGGGAACAAAACCCAACAAACATCCATCACCATAAACTAAACCCAAACTACAGAGAAGCAGAACCTATAGACCAAAAAAAAAAACACCCCCACTAAAGGCATGAACTGATGGCCTTCCTGGTGGGGGACATCACCAACCTCCTATCATGGCTCATATCTTTAAGTTTTTTGGAAAAGGAGATCCTCTTGTTACATCATTTCTCAAAAGAGGAAACCATGGAATCTAGGGTTTCCTTCACCTTTGACATAGGCATCTCCATCCTATGTTAGAAAATGCACACTCCAATGAGAAAATGTAGGTGATTGAAGGTATTGGCATTGATGGTAACCTTACAATCCTATGGCACCAGCACAGGCACCGACACCAGCACCGACAACGACAAAGATGATTACCGACACCCCAACCGACAGGATTTTGTTTATTATATTTTGTATTTAATTGTAAAATATTTTTGTAAGCCGACAAGGTGAATTGTAATAGGACTCATATAAGTATGATATATTGTAGATCATTTATGTATGGAATGTAATAGGTAGATGCAAACATGTGATTATTAAGGCACTTTTGGAATAAGGTTTATGGAAGTTGTATGAGCTTAAACCGGTACTGAACCTGGCATAGCAGATGCTAAACCGAAGCAGTACATGATATTGGATTTGCATAATTCATTTTTGTAAGTCAGTGAGACATCCCTTTTTGTAATTAAGCAGTGAGCTTTAGGCAGTTGGCCTTCCTGTATGTGCATGCCCCTATTGTAAGTAATATTCATTTATTGGACAGTGAGCGAATATTATGGATCACAAATCCCACTGAGGTTTTTCCCACACCGGGTTTCCTCGTTAAAAATATTGTGTTATGGTGTGCTTTCTATGTTGTGGCTATTCATCTTATTTACTACATTATTCCTGGTTTACTGGTACACTGTTTTGGAATGCAATTTTTTTAATAAGATAAGAAAATCTGTTAACCGGCAAGATATTGATTCACCCCCCCTCTCAGTATCTTTGGGAATCCTAACAATTGGTATCAAAACTTGGTCCTCTATTTTCAAAATCCTAATAGATTGAGGAAGATTCTGACACCAGTATAGATGGAAAACCTGAGAAAGCAATTGGAAACAACTTTTGTAGATTATGATGCAGAAAAGTTGAAAAATATGAAACTTGAAGATGATCTGAAGGCTGCACAGGAAATCATTCAAGGACTTCAAGAAAATCTCACTATTGCTAGGAATAAAAGAAGATAACTTCATGAGAAGATACAGAGTGATGATGATGAAAAAGAAACTCTTAATGATCTTGTAAGCAAGATGAAGCAAGAAAATATGACCTTGAGAAATGAGATGAAAGATATGACTATGAGGTTTTGTAAAGACATTGAAGACTGAAAGAAGAATGAAGATGACTTGGCTAGGAGAATCAATGATGCTGGAAATGAAAATCTAAGACTCAATCATGAAAATGATATGTTGAAGACATATATGATTCACTTGGAGCACTATAAAACTCAACTCATGAGACAGAAAGATTTCTTAGAAAATGAGTTGGCTACTGCAAATCAACACAAGGAGAAACTCAAGAAAAGCTCAGAAGAACTTGATGACATGCTGAAAAATCAAAAGCCTAATGGAGATACTAATGGTCTTGGCTTTGAAGTTGGTGAAAACTCTGGTACTACAAACAATCATGACCATAGTAAACTGGTAAGACAATCTAATGCCTACAAATTTAATGGGAAATGCTTTAACTGTAACAAGTATGTTCATAGAGAAAATCAATGCAGATCTAGAAACTATCAGAACACCAATGCACCCACTGGTCAATGTTCTAAATGCAACAAAATTGGTCATAATTCAGAAAATTGCAGAATGAATGTAAGATGTTATGTTTGTGGAAGATTTGGACACTTATCTAATCAATGCAGAACACATACCAACTTAGGATATGGAAAAGGTATTCAAAAAAATAATGTGACTTGTTATGCTTGTAACAAGATTGGACATATTGCAAAATTTTGTAGAAGTAAGGCATCACTGACAAATAACAAAGGACCTAGTTTGAAAGGTAAAGAGAAGGTTGAAGAAGTAAAGCAAGAATTTTCAAAACAATGGATTAGAAAGTCAGATCAGAATGTTAATGAAGTTATTCCTTCATCGGTAGAACAAAGTATCACTCCACCAGCAGGAGATTCTTCATCTAATTGAAAAGAAATCCCTTGTGGGTATGGCAACAAATTGAAAAATATGCTAGTTTACCCTCGGTTGATGGTGAGAAGTTGAATTACTTCTTTAATGACAAATGTGTTAAGTTTCACTTAACCGGTAGGCATTTAATGTGGTAGTTGAAGGAAATGACATTATAAAGCAAGTGTTTTTCACTCTTTTTCATTCACTGAGCATTCAAATTTCCTTAGAGCGCGAAAAACCTGAGCGAAGGCATCCACAACGAGAAGTGAATCAAATCATTCAAGCATTCAAACCAAAAGGCAGATTAAGGTATTTATATAGTGGCTTCCTCCTCTGCACTTGAATTCATTGCAAACCCTACAGTAATTGAAGTGATTAAATTCCCTAGGCTTGTATTTAAAATCATTCCCAAAGTAGCGAAGAAGGATGATACCTTAGGAGCATTTTCTAAAATACCCAAAGGAGTTGCTTATGCTGAGGATCCTATAATTTACATACATTGTCATATTGAAGAACTAGGTGCTGATGAGATTATGAACATGTATAGGACAGTAATATGTGATGAAAATGGTAATGTAAAGCCGGAACACAAGATAGTTGAAACCTTAGGTTTTGTGGAGATACTTAGCATTCCTGATTTTCCCAAAGAGGTTATAAGGATTGTATTGAGCAGAGTTCATGGGGAGTTCTTTTGGCTAGATTCCATTCATAAGATAATGAAAGAAGCAGTTAGGGCAGTGACAGGCTTACCTTCCATTGGTAGTAGGCCTGACTTGAGACTAAAAAGGTTCCAAATGACATTGTAATGACCCTAACTGGTGCAACCTATGACAAGAGATCCTTGAGAGTCAATGATGTAAAGGATATCAATGTAAGATTCATTAGCATGATTCTTGGATACAAACCTACACATGCCAACAGATTAAACTCTATTTATAGTTTATGTATCAAGATTGCTTATGACTGTTGGTATTTTGGATATGTTCATATGGTTTTGTCATTGATGTCAACACCTATCATCACTTGTCAACACTTATCAGCACTTGGAGATCCTTGGTTATGTTCACCGGCAAGTCAGAGACTTATGCACAGTCACCGGTATGTGGTTCACTGGCAGGTTATATTGTTCATCGGCACTTGGAATGACTTGGAGACTACTTGGTTACGTCGAAGACATTATTTGATCACTTGGTTTTGGAAATTTGGCTATTGGACTATTTGGGTTTGCATATTTGTTGTTACCGGCAAATAGGTCCAGGTTATACACCGACAAGCATATCTATTCTAGATCAGCATGGCACGTTATGGAGATGATTTATTATTATTGTAAATGCATTGAGCTGACATCATGCATTGCATCATGATTTATTTGTAATTGATTTTATTGTAATATCTTTTAGTAAGTTGACCTATTCAATTGGTCTTAGGTTATATGGTATAAATGTAAGATCTCATTTGTGATATTGATATGGGATTAGAAAAAAAATTGTAAAAAAGGTATATTCAAAAATAAGTAGAGCTATACACGTAGACATAATTTGAAGGTTGAATGAAGGTCTTTGTGAAGGAAATCAAAACTAAACCAGTACTGAATCCAACATATGAAGATGCTACTTTAAGCAGTACATTATCATTGGATTTAACCATCCAACTGTAGTCAGTGTGAATCCCATTTTGTGATTGAGCAGTGAGCTCTAGGTAGTTGGCCTTTTTGCATGTGCAGAATCCATATTGTACACACATACTATCGGCAGTAGTATCATTTGATTGTGGGTAAGGCTTCCCACCATGTTTTTTCCCCTTACAGGGTTTCCACATACAAATATTTGTGTTATGTGTTGTGGATGTTGTTGTCTTTCTGTTTCATGCATTAATCTTTACCGATATTGCAATTAACTAATAAACTGTCTACCAGCATAGAGTTTGGTTTACCGGAATTAGGCATTAAGTTTTGGTTAAGTTAATTTTGGTTAAATTTATTAGACAATTGATTCACCCCCCCCCTCTCATTTGTCTCCGGGACCTAACAATGACTTAGTAAATAGTAATGCAAAGATTGACATATGTGAATGGTTACAAGATGAGCTAATAGACAATCTAAAGAAAATTAAGGGTGACAAGAAAGTCACATTCAAATTTGGTAATCTAATTGTATGTCTATTGTTGTATATCACCAAGGAAGCTCTCGGTATTGGTAGAAAGGATTTTGGATATGACATTCCAGTAGGAAAACAACTTTTGGATATTCTTAATAAAATGGGAGATGATAGGGAGAAGAACATAATTGAACACTTTCAGGCACTGAAGGCTAGAATGAAAAATAGGGAAAGAATATCTCAATCCATAGTTGATAAATATCAAAAAGAGATATGGTTTGTTATAAAGAAGGATGAAATCCAGATGGAGGCAGTGGTTCCAAGGACAGTTTGGGTTACAAAGTTGGGTTATGAGGTAGATGAAAACATAATAGAAACTTATGCAAAAGCCCTTCTTGAAGCCCTTAAAGAACCAACAGAAGAAGTATTTGGAAATGCAAAAACCATTGAAAGAAAAGTTCAATCATATAAATGAATAAAGAAAATAGAACAAACAATCAGAAAGGCAACTAGACAGGCAAAATAAATCAAGGAAGATATATTGAATAAAACTGGTATTAAGGAAAGTGAATTGGAAGGACTACAACCAGAAACACATCTTTCACTGGTTGGTACCTCCTCTGATAGAGAAATACTGGCTAAATTTAAAAGGGTAGAAAGAAAAAGAAAACCCTCACCGGTACCCTCACCTGCTCCCAAGAGAACAAGATAGAAACAATAGGCAGTAAGGCCTCCGGCAAGGAAAATGACTTCAAGAAAGAAAAAGGAAAAACAAGTTGTCCCTCCCTTAGACAACCTTTTGAATGAAATAATTGAAGATGGTAACTTGTCAAATATTAGAAAGTTGTATAACACTTTCACTAATGAAGAAAAGGAAAGCATATAAAACAGTGGTATTCTACACTTAGATATTTACAAGAAAATTTTGATAAAAGTTGTAGATGACCTACCTAGTGACTTGTACAGAAGGTTAGATGCGAAAAGGTTAGAAATTGTTGAACTAGATAAGAAGATAAAGATAGAGAAACTACTTGCAGTCTACCCAGTACAATCAGCATAAGAGATTGATGAACTGATAAGTGAAGCAAATAGGACTATATTTTCCACCGGTCATTGATATGTATCATTAATGGCTGGCAGAGTAAAAGAGGTCACTAGAGACAATGGACAAATGAGATATCTTCTTTGTAGAGAAGGAAAAGAAAGAAGAACTTAAATGACCAAAGACTTTCAGAGTTTATCAAAAAGAAAAAGATAAAGGTAAAGGCAAGGTAGGTGGTCCTCCGAGCATAAAAGTAACAGATAACTTGCCCCCACCTCCTTCTGATACTCCATCGGTAACAGATAATGTTGAGAGTATGGAGACAACACATGAAGACACCAATCCTGATTCAGAGGTGTTGTATACCATGAATATTGACACACAAGAAGTCAACATTGTGGTTGATAAGGAAACAACTGAGAAGAAAGATGTGGCAACTGAGCCACTGGTCGAGGATATTGATAACTCAATGATGAACAAATAGTACCAAACTAGTACTGAGAGGGGGGGGGTGAATTAGTATAGACAAAAACACAACCTTAAATCGGTTTGTCAATAGACACTGTGCAATGACAGACAAACAGTACCATTGGTCCTTAAACAGAGTTCAACCGACAAAACCCAGAATACCTAAGACAAGCTTAAACTGGTTGTCACTTATCTTCTCATACAATCTAACACTTCATTTCCATTTCATCCTAATGCATGAACAAGTAATCCACCATCAAAGATACACATATAAGCAACAAGATCAACATGATTCACCGCTTGACAGAAAGCAACAAAACATCACACACGACACACTTATTTTTCACGTGGAAACCCAACTAGGAAAAACCATGGTGGGGATGAATATCCACAAGCTTTTTGAACTCTTTAGAAGTCCGCTCTATTAGGAACCTTGTCCGGTTAAAGACTGATACAATAGGTTTTGTTAGGAACCGATCTTATTAGGGATCACCTGGTTAAGGGATGGCTACAACACCTGGTTAAAGGTTAAACCCTATTAAAGGTCACCTTGTTAGAGGATTTAAAGAACTCAATAGCTAAAGGACTTCACAACTCAATAGCTTCAAGTTACCCTGTTAAAGGATTTATAGCAAGCTGGTTAAGGCTACCCTATTAAGAGATTTCACAACAAGCCGATTAAGGCTACCCCGTTAAGGGATTTCACAACTGTTGAAGTGATTAAAGATCAATAGGTATAACAATGACCTGATAATAGCACTTAATGCCAATGCAGATTTGCTTAAGCTCCTCTCCACCTTTTGTACTTACAATGTGCAAATATCACTTCCCTCTTCTAGTCTGGCAAGAATCATGTATCCCTTCTCTTGGATACACACACACAACTTTTGCCAACAACCTCTGAAAGAAACATAACATTGACATTATAGGAAAACAGATGGGTCGGTAGTATAAACTCTAAACCCTAAAACTGTTAGGTTAAGGAATTCAAATGGTTCAATCCTAACTATTGAGCACACTGCATTAAATGCAACAGTCTTGATCCAAACTCAAGACATTCTCCATAGTTCATTTTCCATTGTTTTCATGGCGGCTGATAACCCATCACACGTTATCACCGTTTATAGACTTTGCACATTCCTGAGATAGATAGGAACAATCTCCTTCATGCAAGATCCTTCATGCGCACAAGGCTTACTTGGCAACACGATTTATTCTTTGTTACCATGCTCATTCATCACACAAGGTCACCGATTGAGCCACAAAAGCTTGAAGCATTTCAATCAAAAAATCCTAAAGTTGAGACTACCAACTGGTAGTTAGACAAAGCTTCCATGTGTCGGTTCCCATAGTCATATACCGATTCACCTTGAACAATCACACCGCTTCACTTTGGCACAAATGCCAGTTCACAGTGCTATACTGATTCTCAAATATGTTGGTTCTCACCTCTTCAACATATTGAAATCAATGACAACATACAATATCATATATCCTCATACCAGTTCTTATACCAGTTCACATAATGCCAACAATCTCCCCCTTTGGCATTACAAAGATATCTCTCCGCTTCACATCTTCTCCCCAAATTTTTGCAGATATCATCTCCACTTCACATCTTCTCCCCCTTTGACAACAATGCCAAAGTGGAGGCACAAGCTTCCCTGTTCCATTATGCTTCTCCCCCTGAGAAGTAGCATCCTTCAACACATCAATCCTGAAAAGATTTGACCATGAAATACCTGACTGATGTGGAGCACATACCTTTAGTTCACCTCATGAAGGGGTAGCACCCCTAATTCACCTCTCAAGTGGGTAAATGTGGCCTTTGGGAGAGGCTTGGTGAATATGTCTGCTAACTGTTCCTTGCTGGAAACATGTTCTAGTGCAATCTCTTTGTTTTGAACCTTTTCCCTCAAGAAATGATACTTAATCTCATAGTGCTTGGTTCTAGAATGCAAAACCGGATTCTTGGAAATATTGATAGCACTTGTGTTATCACAAAATATGCTTACCAGTCTAGAGACTGGAACTTTGAAGCCATTTAGTACATGCTTCATCCAAATTATCTGAGTGCAATTCATGAAGGTTGCAACATACTCTGCTTCTATTGTAGACTGAGAGATACAACTCTGCTTCTTACTCATCCATGAGACCAGTCTACCACCAAGAAAGAATGCACCACCAGTTGTGCTCTTTCGATTGTCCACATTACCTCCCTAGTCAGCATCTGTGAATACTTTTAGGTTGAAATCATTTCTATATGGGTACCACAATCCATAGTCAACTGTTCCCTTTAGATACCTAAGAATCTGCTTGACTACAACTAAGTGGGATTCTCTTGGACTTTTTTGGAACCTTACAGTAATCCCAACTGCATGAGCGATATCCGGTCTGCTATGCACTACATAATGCAACTTACCAATCATTGATCGGTATTCCTTCTCATCAACCAATGCTGAGTCATCCTCTTTGGATAGTTTACAACCGATCACCATTGGTGTACCAACTAGTTTGCTATCTTCCATGCCAAAGGTCTTCAACACCTCTTTAACATACTTGGACTGAGTGATAAAGATTCCATCTTTCATCTGCTAAATCTGCAATCCAATGAAGAACTTAATCTCCCCTATGAGTGACATCTCAAACTCCTTCATCTCATCTGCAAACTCATGACTCATCTTGTCATCTCCACCAAAGATAATGTCATCAACAAATACCTCACAAATCAAAATTTGATCTCCTTTAGTTTTCAAGTAGATATTTCTATCTTCACTTGTTCTATCAAATCCAATTTTCACAAGATGGGAGTGCAGATGTTCATACCATGCTCTAGGTGCCTGCTTTAGATCATATAAGGCTTTATGTAGCCTACACGCCATGTCACTGTCTTCTGATAGGGAAAACCCATATGGTTTCTCTATGCATACCTCCTCTTCAAGTACTCCATTTAGGAATGCAGATTTCACATCCATTTGGTATACTTTGAATTCTTTAAAAGTTTCATATGCAAGAAGCATACGAACTCCTTCCAATCTTTCTACTGGAGTAAAGGTTTCTCCATAATCTTCTCCTTCTTCTTGAGCATACCCCTTACATGCTAGTTAGGCTTTGTTCCTTATCATTGTGCCATCCTCATTCAGCTTATTTCTGAAGACCCATTTGGTTCCAATGACATTTTTATGCTCTGGTCTGGGTACCAAGGACCATGTACCATTCTTCTCTACCTGGTCAAGTTCCTCTTCCATTGCTTTGATCCAGTCTTCATCTTTATGTGCCTCTTTGAATGACTTAGGCTCAAATTCAGAGATCAAACATGAGCTTTCTTTGACCTTTCTTCTTGTAAGGATTCCAACATCCTTACCTCCTATGATATGCTTAGGATCATGATTCAGCTTGACATACCAAGGAGTGGTCTTAACAGATTCCTCTTGCTTTTCTTCTTCATTCTCATCTTCATCAATATCAACATCTACATCTGCTGATGTAGGAACACTATTACTGGTACTTGGTTGACTGACAACCAGTTCATTTACCAATAGCTCACTGCCAGTTTCCTCAGTTTTCTAAGAGGTTTCATCAACTCTTACATTGATACTTTCTATAATTTTTTGAGTCCTATTATTGAAACACTTGAGAGCTTTGCTCTTGATGGAATGCCCTAGGAATATTCCCTCATCACATTTTGCATCAAATTTGCTCTGGTGTTCACTCCTCTTGATGTAACATTTGCTACCAAACACTCTAAAGTAGCTAACCACAGGTGTCTTACCGGTCCAGTACTCATAGGGAGTTTTATCCTTACCTTTCTTGATGAGTACCCGGTTCATTGTGTAGATTACAGTGCTCACCACTTCTTTCCAAAAGGTGTGAGCTACCTTTCCTTGAATCAACATGGTTCTAGCTGCTTCGACCACAGTCTGGTTATTCCTTTCTGCTAGGCCATTCTACCAAGGAATCTGGGGGGCAGACAGTTGCCTCTTGATGCCATGTTCTTCACAATACTTGTTGAATTCACCGGAAGTGAATTCCCCTCCTTGATCAGTTCTCAGGCACTTGATCCTTTTGCCGCTTTCCTTTTCCAATAATGCTCTGAAATCTTTGAACTTTACAAAACCTTCAGACTTATCTTTCAAGAATGTGACCCACATCATTCTTCAGTAGTCATCAGTGAGAATCATGAAGTACCTATCACCTTGCACACTTCTAGTTTTCATAGGACCACACAAGTCAATATGCACAAGATCAAGAAAATTGTCAGCAGTGAAAGGTTTACCTTTAAAAGTTGAGGAAGATATTTTTCCCAATTAACACTCTCTGCACAAGGCATTATCTGGTTTTCTTAGCACCAACAACCCTCTAACTACCTTGATCTTACTAGCCTTCACAATGTTATCAAAGTTTACATGGCAGAGTCTTCTATGCCATATCCAGCTATCATCAAATTTAGCCATAAGACATGTACTTATATTTGCATTCAGCTGAAATAGATTACCTTTGGTTTGCATGCTGGTGGCCACCAATTCACCATTCTTTTCTTTCATTCTGCATATTCCATTCTTAAAATCCAGAGTGAGACCACTGTCATTCAGCTAGGCAACACTCAAAAGATTGTGTCTACAACTATCAACCCAATATACATTGTCAGTACTACTCTTTCCATTTAGAGAGATGAACCCTCTGCCTTTAACCATGCATAGTGCATCATTACCAAAGTGAACCACACCACCATCATACTCTTCCAAGGATAGAAAATTGCTCCAGTCACCAGTCATATGGTGAGAACAACCACTGTCAATGATCCACTCATTGGAATTATCAAACTGGGAGATAAGAGCTTTCTTGTCGGATGCATCTTCCTTGACAACAACAAACACAATATCTTCATTTTCTTCATCCTCTGATTCCTCATCTATGACACCTTCATCAACTGCCACAAGACAGTTTCTCTAGTTTCCTCCTTTGAATTTCTTGAACCTTTCCAGTTTGTCCTTGTTATCACCATTAGGATAGTTTACAACAATATGTCCTATCCGGTTGCAAGAAAAGAATTTCAAAGGAATTTTACCTCTGTATTTACCAGTTCCTTTAGGAAGTTTCCTGGCAAGAAGAGATTCAAATTCCATTAGAAATTCCTCATCATCCATTACTCTACCCTGTCTTGTTCCATCATTGGTGCTTACTTCTTTTCCTTTTCTGGATGATACATCAGAAGCTTTAAATGTTGATTCAATCTTTTGAACACTGCCATCAAAACTATTCAGCTCATACGCTGTCAACTTTGCAATGATGGAGTCAAGGGATACCTTAGTCTTGTCTATTGATCTCAACTCCTGAATAGTAGCAACCCTTATTGCATAGACCGGCAATAGGGATCTCAAGACTTTTCTCACCATAGTGGAATCTTCCATTTTACCACCTACACTCTTGATATTTCCAACAATGGTTTTCATTTTTATTCCATACTGTTGAATGGTCTCACCTTCAACCATCCGCATGTCTTCAAACTTCCCTCTAAGGCTTTCTTCCTTAGCTTGTTTTACATGCTTATTACCGCCATAGATATTTTCAAGAGTATCCCATACCTCTTTGGGATTTACCTTATTTTGGACATCAATAAACTCAATGTCAGATTAACTACTAATTAGGGCTTCCATGACTTGCCCATTCTTCTACATTTCTCTCTTTTGGTCATCGGTGAGAGTACCGGTAGGGACAACATAGGCATTCTCAACATAGCTCCAATGTTGAGCACCCATGCTTCTGATGTATATCTTCAGTCTGTCTTTCCATATACTAAAATTTTCTTTGTTAAACTTTGGTCCTTCCCTCTTCATCATTTCAATAGGATCTTTTCCTCAAGCGGTTAAGCTTACAACATAGAGGACCTAGAGGTTTGCTCTGATACCAATTGATAACTCAATGATGAAAGAATAGCACCAAACCGGTACTGAGAGGGGGGGGTGAATCAGTACAGACAAAAACACAACCTTAAACCAGTTTGTCAGCAGACACTGTGCAATGACAGACAAACAGTAACACCGGTCCTTAAACAAAGTTCAACCAGCAAAACCCAGAATACCTAAGACAAGCTTAAACCAGTTGTCACTTATCTTCTCATACAATCAAACACATCATTTTCATTTCATCCTAATGCATTAACAAGTAATCCACCATCAAAGATACACATATAAGCAACTAGATCAACGTGATTCAGTGCTTGATAGAAAGCAACAAAACATCACACATGACACACATATTTTTCACGTGGAAACCTAACTAGGAAAAACCATGGTGGGGATGAATACCCACAAGCTTTTTGAACTATTTAGAAGTCCACTCTGTTAGGAGCCTTGTACGGTTAAAGACTGATACAATAGGTTCGGTTAGGAATCGATCCTGTTAGGGATCACTCAGTTAAGGGATGGCTACAACACCTGGTTAAGGGTTAAACCCTGTTAAAGGTCACCTTGTTAGAGGATTTCAAGAACTCAATAGCTAAAGGACTTCACAACTTAATAGCTTCAAGTTACCCTATTAAAGGATTTACAACAAGCCGGTTAAGGCTACCCTGTTAAGGGATTTCACAACAAGCCAGTTAAGGCTACCCTGTTAAGGGATTTCATAACTATTGAAGTGATTAAAGATCAACAAGTATAACAATGACCTAATAATAGCACTCAATGCCAATGCAGATCCACTTAAGCTCCTCTCCACCTTCTGCACTTACACTATGCAAATATCACTTCCCTCTTCTGGTCTGGCAAGAATCACGTATCCCTTCTCTTGGATACACACACACAACTTTTTCCAACAACCTCTGAAAGAACCATAACATCAACCTTATAGGAAAATAGATAGGTCGGTAGCATAAACCCTAAACCCTAAACTTGTTAGGTTAAGGAATTCAAACGGTTCAATCCTGATAGTTGAGCACACTACATTAAATGCAACAGTCTTGATCCAATCTCAAGACATTCTCCATTGTTTATTTTCCACCATTTTCATGGCGGCTGATAACCAATCACACGTTATCACCATTTACAGACTTTGCACATTCCCGAGGTAGATAGGAACAATCTCCTTCATGCAAGATCCTTCACGCGCACAAGGCTTACTTGGCAACACGATCTATTCTTCGTTACCATGCTCACTCATCACACAAGGTCACCAGTTAAGCCACACAGGATTGAAGCATTTCAACCGAAAAACCCTGAAGTTGAGACTACCAACTGGTAGTCATACAAAGCTTCCATGTGCCGGTTCCCATAGTCATATGCTGGTTCACCTTGAACAATCACACTACTTCACTTTGGCACAAATGCTGGTTCACAGTGCTATACTGATTCTCACATATGCCGGTTCTCACCTCTTCAACATATTGACATCAATGACAACATACAATGTCATTATATCCTCATACTGGTTCACATAATGCCAACAATCTCCCCCTTTGGCATTGATGGCACTATACAAAGATATCTCTTCGCTTCACATCTTCTCCCCAAATTTCTGCAGATATCTTCTCTGCTTCACATCTTCTCCCCCTTTGACAACAATGCCAAAGTGGAGGCACAAGCTTCCCTGTTCCATTATGCTACTCCCCCTGAGAAGTAGCATCCTTCAACACATCAATCCTGAAAATATTTGACCATGCAATACCTGACTGATGTGGAGCACATACCTTTAGTTCACCTCCTGAAGGGGTAGCACCCCTAATTCACCTCTCAAGTGGGTAAATATGGCCTTTGGGAGAGGCTTGGTGAATATGTCTGCTAACTATTCCTTGCTGGAAACAAGTTCTAGTGCAATCTCTTTGTTTTGAACCTTTTCCCTCAAGAAATGATACTTAAGCTCAAAGTGCTTGGTTCTAGAATGTAAAACCAGATTCTTGGAAATATTGATAGCACTTGTGTTATCACAAAATATGCTTACCAATCCAGAGACTGGAACTTTGAAGCCATTTAGTACATGCTTCATCCAGATTTTCTGAGTGCAGTTCATGAAGGCTGCAACATACTCTGCGTCCGCTATAGACTGAGAGATACAACTCTGCTTCTTACTCATCCATGAGACCAATCTACCATTGAGAAAGAATGCACCACCGACTGTGCTCTTCCGATCATCCACATTACCTGCCCAATCAACATGCGTGAATACTTTCAGGTTGAAATCATTGCTATATGGGTACCACAATCTATAGTCAACTGTTCTCTTTAGATACCTAAGAATCCGCTTGACTGCAACCAAGTGGGATTCTCTTGGACTTTTCTGGAACCTTGTAGTAATCCCAATTGTATGAGTGATATCTGGTCTGCTATGCACTACATAATGCAACTTACTAATCATTGATCAGTATTCCTTCTCATCAACCAATGCTGAGTTATCATCTTTGGATAGTTTACAACCGGTCACCATTGGTGTACCAACCGGTTTGCTATCTTACATGCCAAAGGTCTTCAACACCTCTTTGACATACTTGGATTGAGTGATAAAGATTCCATCTTTCATCTGTTGAATCTGCAGTTCAATGAAGAACTTAATCTCCCCTATGAGTGACATCTTGAACTCCTTCTTCATCTCATCTGAAAACTCATGACTCATCTTGTCATCTCCACGAAAGATAATGTCATCAAAAAATACCTCACAGATCAAAATCTAATCTCCTTCAGTTTTCAAGTAGATATTGCTATCTTCACTTGTTCTCTCGAATCCAATTTTCACAAGATGGGAGTGCAGATGTTCATACTATGCTCTAGGTGCCTTCTTTAGACAATATAAGGCTTTATGTAGCCTACACACCATGTCACTGTCTTTAGATAGGGCAAACCCATCTAGTTGCTCTATGCATACCTCCTCTTCAAGTACTCCATTTAGGAATGCAAATTTTACATCCATTTGGTATACTTTGTGTAGACACCTAAAATTGTCATGTCTAATTAAATAAATATTTTTATTTATTTAATTATCTAAGCCTAATTCTTCTATTAATTAAATAAATCTTTATTTATTTAATTAATTCATTTATCCTCTTTTAGCCTTATTTCTCATTTAAATAAATACATTTATTTATTTATTTAAATTATCCTTTTCTTAAATTAAATAAATATCTTATTTATTTAATTATCCCACTTCTTCTATTAATTAAATAAATCTTTATTTATTTAATTAATTCATTGACCTTTTCTACCTATGACACATGTCATTCATCTCTTAATTCATACACTACCTACCCCTTTCATTATTTTATTATTTATTTTACCTACCCTCTAATCATAGCCAACCTCCTTTTACACCTCTCAATCTTATCCCTCCATTTCTTAGTGTCTTCTATATAAGGAGATGCTTCCTTCATTATCAAACCCTAATCAATGATCTTAATGACTTGACTACACTACGATCCTACTTGTAACCACATTCCGTTCTTTGTTGAGCTCTTGTGCACATAAAATCTGAGAGCAAATATATCAAGCAAGATCAATGGAGATAGGAAGAATGGAGATCCAAACCCTATTGGAGATGTGATGGTATAATATTTGTGATTTCATTTGATTTGCATTGTCTTAGGTAATCTTCATATGTTATGGTGGATCTTTGTTGTTGTTAGGCTAGGGTTTTGTGGTTGAATTCATTTAGCCTTTCAATATTGTAATTATTGTTATCCATTTTCACCATAGACATTGGTTATGATTTAAGAAAAGCTTGTTTGTCCACCTTTAAGGATGTCATTGAAAAGGGCTTAGCAATAGAGAAGGTCCTAATTGAACAAGGAGTCATTAAGATATTCAACGAAAACAAAGATGACTTTAAAGGAAAAGACAAGCCAAGATTTTGGAATAAAAACAGGAACATAGTCAATGATGGTGTTGTTGATGCCAACATAGTGCGACCCAAATTCATCTTTTTGGTATCAAGTTCTACAAACAATCAAGTGAATACTCAAACAACTTCCAGATCATGAAGGAAGTACACCCCATTGGGAGAACCACTTGAGTTAGTTTTCAAAATGCTAGTGGCAAACAAGGTAATCACAGTTCCAGATTTTCCTCCATATGAACCAAAGGTTAAACCAAATTGGTGGAACGATGATGAGTATTGTGAATTTCATAAGAGCAAGGGTCATAAGATAGGAAATTGTCATTGACTGAAGAACATCATACAAGATCTCATTGATAGGGGTGACATTGAGATTGAAGAGTACTCATCCAATCAAGAACATGAGATGTTTAAGGAACCACTCCCAAAGCATGACAAGGGAAAAGCTAAAGCCACAGATGACCAAACCAACTATACCAGAGCAACCTATAACTATGATTCAACTATCAATCACATTTCAATGGACAATTACGTCTCTACCATTATCATCAAGGACAAAAATCCTGAGAATTCTACCTAGAGACCCAAGATTGTCCTAAAAGGTGTTGGATCTTCTTTTGAACCTACCTCTAAATGTCATGTTACAACCCGTCGAGGTAAAATCACTTTGCAGGGTGCTCCAGCCAATAACACTGCTTCTTCATCAACTAAGCTTGAGTACGACCTTGTAGAACAGTTAGGGAAGACACTCACGCTCATCTCCATCCTTGAGCTCTTACGCATATCCCCTGCACATAAAGACATTCTTGACAAAATCTTGAGAGACACCACCATTCCTATTGATCTGAACGTGGACCAGTTTCAAGCCATGGTGGGATACCTTTTCATTCCACACTCCCTTACATTCACAGAAACCGATGATGCCTCTGTAAGTCAGCCACATAATGCACCATTACACATTGAAGCCTTCATACACAAACATAGAATCAAACGAGTCCTGATAGATGGAGGAGTAGGTCTAAACATTTGTACATTGAGCACAATTAAACAATTGGGATATTCTGATAAAGCTATGAATTCTACAAACAAAATCACCATCAAGGCATATGACGATGAAGAGCGTTTATCCAAGGGCACAATCACCTTACCTCTCAGAGTTGGGCCAGTTACAAAGGATGTGGTTTGTCAAGTCCTAGACCTGGATCTCACATACAGTATATTGTTAGGACATCCATGGATTCATGAGATGAGCGCAGTACCATCTACATATCATCGATGTATCAAGTATCCACACAATGGAGTTGAAGTGACCATCAAAGCTAACCCAAATCCATTCATATATTGCAACAAATTGCGACATAGATCAAAAATAACAATACCAGTCAATCAAGAAGCTATTCCTTCATCGACATATGTGGATCCAGAATCCTTGAAAGCTTCTACATCAAAACAAGAAGAGATCAAAGAAAAGTTCAAGATTAAAGACATGGGATGTGGTGAGTATATCTTTCATGTTGATCAACTCCGACTATCTCCTAAGGTATTCAGTCGGTAGGAACAATCTACAAGAAGTATGCAAGAACAAGGAATTGGGTGTGGACCACCTAGTGTTGTGGCTACTAAGTCTGAATGCAAATCTCCTCTAGTGGTGCAAGCAGCTCTTGATATCAATAGTCCTAAGAGTGGTTCTAGCAAAGAATCTATTGAGTGTATTTCCAACCCTCTTGATAACTCATATAGCTTTACCATTTCATCCACTTGTTCCATTTCCACTTCTCTCCCAGACTTGGATCAACAAGAATTACAAAATCCCTTACTAATTAGGGATCAAAAATCAAGCTTTGAAAAGAAAAATCTAAAAGTCAAAAATAAAGAAAAGTCCTTTAGTCCAAATCAAAATCAAAAGCTATTGGACTTTGAAAAAAACAAGGTCAAGGATAAAAATCCTATGAAGCAAAAAGAGAAAGAGTTGATCTCCCCTAATATCAAAATAACTGGGGGCAAAAGTTCTAAAATTTCAAGTCAAAAAGCATACTTGTTGATCCTAAGTCTCCATCATGCTATCCTACTTTCACTTATTTTCACAATCATAAGCCTTTATCACTCATCCACTTGTTTCACACATCCTTTCCCTTTTGGCGATACATCATGGACCTTTAATGGAGCTTCCTTGAAGGACTTTGTTATCAGGGATGCCCAAACTTCTTTAGGTGATACGCATATGGGAAAACATAGTCCACACACTAGTAATTCTATCTTAGTTCCTTTATCAAGGAAGACAGACACTCAAGCTACGCATCATTCAGTCAAGGAACAATGTAGTTACAATCCTAAGGTCAAGCCTCACACATTTGAGGTAGGGGACTTAGTTCTCAAAGAAAATCCTAAAAATTAGCAAGACAGAGAGAAGAAGGGCAAGTTCGAACTAAATTGGCTTGGTCCTTACATCATCACAATAGCATATGGATCTGGTGCATATCAGCTCTCAACCACAGAGGGTGAACCTTTAGAGGATCCTATCAACAACATGCACCTTCACAGGTTTTACACATAGCTCTTCAGAGTATCCTAATTCAAAAATACAAAAAAATTCAAAAAATACAAGAATACAAAAAAAATTATAAAACAAAAAAAATCGTTACTTGGTGAAAACCTGGCAAACAGGTGCCTTGTGACACACACACAAAAAAAAAAACATTGAAAAATTGAAAAAAGTAAAGAGAAATAATTTTGTCCAACGGTGAAAACCACTCGGTGGTGCCCTGGGCGAGTACCATGGTGAAAACTGGGTCACCAGCACCATGCGTAGAGACATTGCTCCTCTCTCCTTCAGGATTCACTTTCATCCTTTCACTTTGCACACACTCACAACCTATTCATTCATAATAAACTTACCCATTCCCATCATGGCTTGTTATTGATCTACCCAAGATTGGTTAGCCATTCATAATAAATCAGATCCTATCTGTGGCTAAGGCAAATCCTACGTCTAGTGATGGGTGTGGAACTGAGAACATCACATGTTTCGAGGAGTACAGTTTCTTCTAGCTTCCTTCAGTCTATTTGTGCACAATCTGCAATAAAGCAACATTTGCATCATAGATCCGCAATAAAGTTTCATCTTCTCCACAATAAAGTATCAGTTTCAGATGAGACACAACAGCAACAATGGGCTTCAACAAATCAAATCTTTCAACAGACTCAGACAACATATGGTTCAGTGCTATCTATCCTTTCTGTGAAAGTAAACATTGTGACCACAATCAAATAAGACTTATACAAGTGACAAGAGACACTAAATTTGAGGACTACAGTGGATGTTGGTGTCGAGTCTTGGTTTTCTTTTGATTTCATCTTTTTTGGTGACATGTCTTTTAGCTTTTCCGGGATGTCTCTGACTAGAGATTCTATCTCTAGGATATCTTTGACTAGAAAGGTGAGGATGGGGTATCGTCACCTATTTTTCTTTGTTGTCTATGGATTGTCTCTTAGTAATGCTATGACTTGTCCAAGGATATGAGGACACTATGAGTCTAGTATGAACTGGGGCATTCCTTGTTTGTGACTGTCTTATCTCCACGCAAACAGGTACAATGACTTTCTGGGTCAAACATATGCCTTGATTGTCATAACCTACTTGCCATAATAAAGCTCAATGATGATAATGCACAAGAAGCTCTTTCACTTTCATATCTTCTGTCCTCCATCCCCCTTTCTTGATTGACTTTCATCGTCCTTCTCGAGTCCGCGTAGCCTGCTATCACATTATTGAGTATAATGACACACCAAAAACATTTGCATTTCATGTAGTTGCACCTGCATTACCACATATAAGCATTTCATACATACATATAGATATCACAATTGCATCACATCCTGCACACAACACATGTTAGCACATTTTATATTCTCATCATGTAAATAATTTTTTGCATCATAATATTCATCTGCATTACATACATTCACATTTGCATCATGCATACACATATAAAAACATAAAAGAACAAAAAAATTATTGCATTTCATCATGTACATATTTGCATCCATATCATAACCATCACATAGAAACATACATCATGAAACATCTCATCACATAGGTATGAATGCATATAGCTACCGTGAAGATGAATCATCTCATATATATAATCATAAGTGTTATGATACAATGATGTCAAAATACATATGGCTAAAAAACCACCCGAAGGTGTCTACATCATAATACAAAATGGTACAAAATTGATACATAAGAACCCACTAATCACTCCTGTCAGCACTGTTGATAGTGCTAATCCTGTCCATGTCATCCCATGCCACATGTCCCACCCTCATCTCCAGTCCTGGATCCTAGAACACTCGTCTAAGGGCATCCCTATCTCCGTCTCGAGTGTACGGAATCAACTCCCCATCGATCATTATACGCAAAATCCTGTATACATCCTCCAAGGTGATTGTCATCTCCCCCATCAGCAAATGAAAAGTGCAAGTCGTAGAGTGCCACCTCTCCGCCAGTGCAGTCAGCAATCCCATGTTCACCTGAAACTCAGGCACATACAGAATATGTCTCAATCCCATAGCCTCAATAGAAGCTCTGTCCTCAAATGTCAGCTCTAGTCATAACCTCTGAGTCGATGGGAATCTCTCCCGTGACTCCAGCATAGGCAAATACTCCTGCAGTCACACACATCAATCATCTCAGTCCTAGTTACATTCACTATTCATCACAAAGTGTTGCTTCTATCCTAGTGGTACTCCCTGTTCATCACAAAGTACTATGTGTTTGGCACTCCCTATTCATCACAAAGTGCTACTCACATTTGCACTCATTGTTCATCACAAAGTGCTGCTCATATTTTAGTACTCCCTGTTCATCACAAAGTACTATATCTTGGTACTCACTATTCATCACAAAGTGCCTTGATCTATTCTAGTCTTCCCTAGAGGACCTGCTTGAGTGTATCCTCTTAGCAGCTTATCCAATCAACAACATATGTTCATCACAGAACTGCCAATTTGACCTAGAAGACACAAATTCACATTTTTTTGACACAAACGCGCTTTCCTGACATAAACGCTCTTTTAGACCGCATAAATGTGCATTTATTACATTACCTAGCATGCATTAATGACAACAATAAATGCATCAAAGTACAAGGAGGTTTTATGGTACTTATTGGCTCTCCTGCCTTTGCTGGCCTCTAGAATCAGCGAACGCAGTTGAATCTATGAACCAAAGCCATCGTTGCTGACTGTTGCTGCTCTTTTCTCTCTCTGCACTCTAATCTCTTAGAGGTATAGATGACAATGAGGATGTATTTCCCTCGTGGTCTATCTTATAGACTGCCCTAGCCCTCGTTTCCCGAGTCAGTCTTCATTATCCTGTGACTCTGTCGCTTTATCCGGTCAGTCCATTCTATCTCGTCTTTCTTATTGAGAGATTGTCTGTGATCTTTTCAGACATTTTCATCCAATCTCTTGAGGGGGCATATCATTCCCATCTTGGGGCAACTCTGTATCAGTTCATCTTATCTTCTTTGAAACAACGCGACAAGCCGCATTGTCTCAAAGAGGGGCAAAATGTAGACACCTAAAATTGTCATGTCTAATTAAATAAATATTTTTATTTATTTAATTATCTAAGCCTAATTCTTCTATTAATTAAATAAATCTTTATTTATTTAATTAATTCATTTATCCTCTTCTAGCCTTATTTCTCATTTAAATAAATACATTTATTTATTTAAATTATCCTTTTCTTAAATTAAATAAATATCTTATTTATTTAATTATCCCACTTCTTCTATTAATTAATTAAATATTTATTTATTTAATTAATTCATTAACCTTTTCTACCTATGACACATGTCATTCATCTCTTAATTCATACACTACCTACCCCTTTCATTATTTTATTATTTACTTTACCTACCCTCTAATCATAGCCGACCTCCTTTTACACCTCTCAATCTTATCCCTCCATTTCTTATAGTGTCTTCTATATAAGGAGATGCTTCCTTTATTATCAAACCCTAATCAATGATCTTAATGACTTGACTACACTACGATCCTACTTGTAACCACATTTCGTTCTTTGTTGAGCTCTTGTGCACATAAAAGCTGAGAGCAAATATATCAAGCAAGATCAATGGAGATAGGAAGAATGGAGATCCAAACCTTATTGGACATGTGATGGTATAATCTTTGTGATTTCATTTGATTTGCATTGTCTTAGGTAATCTTCATATGTTATGGTGGATCTTTGTTGTTGTTAGGCTAGGGTTTTGTGGTTGAATTCATTTAGCCTTTCAATCTTGTAATTATTGTTATCCATTTTCACCATAAACACTTTGAATCCTTTAAAAGCTGCATATGCAAGAAGCATACGAACTCCTTCCAATCTTGCTACTAGAGCAAAGGTTTCTCCATAATATTCTCCTTCTTCTTGAGCATACCCCTTACACACCAATCTGGCTTTGTTCCTTATCACTATGCCATCCTCATTCAGCTTATTTCTGAAGACCCATTTGGTTCCAATGACATTTTTATGCTCTAGTCTGGGTACCAAGGACCATGTACCATTCTTCTCTATCTGGTCAAATTCCTCTTCCATTGCCTTGATCCAGTCTTCATCTTTATGTGCCTCTTTGAATGACTTAGGCTCAAATTCAGAGATCAAACATGAGCTTTCTCTGACTTTTCTTCTTGTAAGGATTCCAGCATCCTTATCTCCTATGATCTGCTTAGGATCATGATTCAGCTTGACATACCGAGGAATGGTCTTAATAGATTCCTCTTGTTTTTCTTCTTCATCCTTATCTTCATCAGTATTATCATCTACATTTGTTGGTGTAGGAACACTATTACTGGTACTTGGTTGACTGACAACCGGTTCCCAGAGGGTTACAACCGGTTCATTTACCGCTAGCTCACTGTCGGTTTCCTCAGTTATCTCAGAGGTTTCATCAACTCTTACATTGATACTTTCTATAATTTTCTGAGTCCTATTATTGAAACACTTGAGAGCTTTGCTCTTGGTGGAATACCCTAGGAATATTCCCTCATCACATTTCACATCAAATTTGCTCTGGTGTTCACTCCTCTTGATGTAACACTTGCTACCAAACACTCTAAAGTAGCTAACCACAGGTGTCTTACCAGTCCAATACTCATAGGGAGTTTTATCCTTACCTTTCTTGATGAGTACCCAGTTCATTGTGTAGACTGTAGTGCTCACCGCTTCTCTCCAAAAGGTGTGAGCTACCTTTCCTTGAATCAACATGGTTCTAGCTGCTTCGACCATAGTCTGGTTAATCTTTTCTGCTAGGCCATTCTACTATGGAGTCCAGGGGGCAGACAGTTGCCTCTTGATGCCATGTTCTTCACAATACTTGTTGAATTCATCGGAAGTGAATTCCCCTCCTTGATCAGTTCTCAGGCACTTGATCCTTTTGCCACTTTCCTTTTCCACTAATGCTCTGAAAGCTTTGAACTTTATAAAAGCTTCAAACTTATCTTTCAAGAATGTGACCCACATCATTCTTTAGTAGTCATTAGTGAGAATCATGAAGTACCTATCACCCTGCACACTTCTAGTTTTCATAGGACCACACAAGTCAGTATGCACAAGATCAAGAAAATTGTCAGCAGTGAAAGGTTTACCTTTAAAAGTTGAGGAAGATATTTTTCCCAATTGACACTCTCTACACAAGGTATTATCTGGTTTGCTTAGCACCGACAACTCTCTAACTACCTTGATCTTACTAGCCTTCACAATGTTATCAAAGTTTACATGGCAGAGTCTTCTATGCCATATCCAACTATCATCAAATTTAGCCATAAGACATGTACTTATATTTGCATTCAGCTGAAATAGATTACCTTTGGTCTACATGCTGGTGGCCACCAATTCACCATTCTTGAATTCCAAAGTGAGACCACTGTCATTCAGCTGGGCAACACTCAGAAGATTGTGTCTGCGACCATCAACCCAATATACATTGTCAGCACTACTCTTTCCATTTAGAGAGATGGACCCTCTGCCTTTAAGCATGTATGGTGCATCATTACCAAAGTGAACCACACCACCATCATACTCTTCCAAGGATAGAAACTTGCTCTGGTCACCAGTCATATGTTTAGAACAGCCACTGTCAATGATCCACTCATTGGAATTATCAAACCAGGAGACAAGAGCTTTCTTGTCAGATGCATCTTCCTTGATAGCACAAACACAATATCTTCATTTTCTTCATCCTCTGATTCCTCATCTGTGACACCTTCATCAACTGCCACAAGATAGTTTCTTCGGTTTCCTCCTTTGAATTTCTTGAACCTTTCCGGTTTGTCCTTTTTATCACCATTAGGACAGTTTACAACAATATGTCCTATCTGGTTGCAAGAAAAGCATTTCAAAGGAAGCTTACCTCTGTATTTACCTGTTCCTTTAGGAATTTTTCTGGCAAGAAGAGCTTCAAATTCCATTAGAAATTTCTCATCATCCATTACTCTACCCTGTCTTGTTCCATCACTGGTGCTTACTTCTTTTTCTTTTCTGGATGATACAGCAGAAGCTTTAAATGTTGATTCAGTCTTTTGAACACTGCCATCAAAACTATTTAGCTCATAGGCTATCAATTTTGCAATGATGGAGTCAAGGGATACCTTAGTCTTGTATATTGATCTCAGCGCCTGAATAGTAGCAACCCTTATTGCATAGACCGGCAATAGGGATCTCAAGACTTTTCTCACCATAGTGGAATCTTCCATTTTACCACCTGCACTCTTGATATTTCCAACAACGGTTTTGATTCTTATTCCATACTGTTGAATGGTCTCACCTTCAACCATCCGCATGTCTTCAAACTTTCCTCTAAGGCTTTCTTCCTTAGCTTGTTTTACATGCTCATCACCACGATAGATATTTTCAAGAGTATCCCATACCTCTTTGGGATTTACCTTATTTTGGACATCAACTAACTCAATGTCAGATAAAATACTAATTAGGGCTTCCATGACTTGCCCATTCTCTTGCATTTCTCTCTTTTGGTCATTGGTGAGAGTATCGGTAGGGACAACATAGGCATAAACCAGTTGTCACTTATCTTCTCATACAATCTAACACTTCATTTCCATTTCATCCTAATGCATGAACAAGTAATCCACCATGAAAGATACACATATAAGCAACTAGATCAACATGATTCACCACTTGACAGAAAGCAACAAAACATCACACATGACACACATATTTTTCACATGGATACCCAACTGGGAAAAACCACGGTGGGGATGAATACCCACAAGCTTTTTGAACTCTTTAGAAGTCCGCTCTGTTAGGAGCCTTGTCCGGTTAAAGACTGATACAATAGGTTCTATTAGGAATCGATCCTGTTAGGGATCACCCGGTTAAGGGTTAGACCCTGTTAAAGGTCACCTTGTTAGAGGATTTCAAGAACTCAATAGCTAAAGGACTTCACAACTCAATACCTTCAAGTTACCCTGTTAGAGGATTTATAGCAAGCCAGTTAAGGTTGCCCTATTAAGGGATTTCACAACAAGCCAGTTAAGGCTACCCTGTTAAGGGATTTCACAACTGTTGAAGTGATTAAAGATCAACAAGTATAACAATGACCTGATAATAACACTCAATGCCAATGCAGATCCGCTTAAGCTCCTCTCCACC
The DNA here is from genome assembly GCF_030272615.1 of Cryptomeria japonica. Classification (NCBI taxonomy): domain Eukaryota; kingdom Viridiplantae; phylum Streptophyta; class Pinopsida; order Cupressales; family Cupressaceae; genus Cryptomeria; species Cryptomeria japonica. The sequence goes on from NC_081409.1 coordinate 726,425,706, forward strand.
TTCTACACTTACACTATGCAGATATCACTTCCCTCTTCTGGTCTGGCAAGAATCACGTATCCCTTCTCTTGGATACACACACACAACTTTTGCCAACAACCTCTGAGAGAAACATAACATCGACCTTAGAGGAAAATAGATAGGTCGATAGCATAAACCCTAAACCCTAAACCTGTTAGGTTAAGGAATTCAAACGGTTCAATCCTGACTGTTGAGCACACTGCATTAAATGCAACAGTCTTGATCCAATCTTAAGAAATTCTCCATTGTTCATTTTCCACTGTTTTCATGGCGGCTGATAACCCATCACACGTTATCACCGTTTACAGACTTCACACATTCCCAAGGTAGATAGGAACAATCTCCTTCATGCAAGATCCTTCACGCGCACAAGGCTTACTTGGCAACATGATCTGTTCTTCATTACCATGCTCACTCATCACACAAGGTCACCGGTTGAACCACACAGGCTTGAAGCATTTCAACTGAAAAATCCTGAAGTTGAGACTACCAACCGATATTTATACAAAGCTTCCATGTGTCAGTTCCCATAGTCATATGCCGGTTCACCTTGAACAATCACACCGCTTCACTTTGGCACAAATGCCGGTTCATAGTGCTATACCAATTCTCGCATATGCCGGTTCTCACCTCTTCAACATATTAACATCATTGACAACATACAATGTCATTATATCCTCATACCGGTTCTTATACCGGTTCACATAATGCCAACAGATATTATTGTTGAGACACATGTTGAGGATATAGCTGGAAACATTGAGAATGGGATTGAAACACACACTGAACAATCAACTGATCCCCTAGATACTGGAAAGATAGATACCACTGATGTACATACTAAAAAACCTACTGAGCAAGTGTCTACTGATAAATCTATTGAGATACCGGCAGTAGACAGTTCAGAGGTACATACAAAAAAACCGATAGTTAACATTGAGACACAATCAGAGAAACCAGCAATGGAAAGCATGAAGAAACCGATAGAGGTACATGAAGAGGAAAAGCTTCAGATAGAGACTGTGCCACTGGCAATAGCTGAGAAACCCAAACCTTTGCTAGTAGAAATACAGACTCAAACTAACCTGCCATAGGTCAACATAAGCAAAGAGGTTACTCACATCGGCGGATTGCAGATCGTTAAGGTAGTTGGACAGTCATCTGGTTCCTTCTTAACATAGTTCAAACCGACAAATATAATAGAGGTATTACTAGATTCCATCAAGAAAATCAAAAAGTGTACTGCACAAAAATATAAGGCAATTGATGACACCATTCCAATTTTGAAACAGATTGCACCCAAGTGCAATGTAGAAAATAAAGATTCTTTGAGCCAATTAGACACATTGTCTAAGTACATAACCGACAACCTACTAACAATTCATCAAATCAATAAGGAGACTTTCAGTGAGAAAATGAATAAAGAGAAAGAAAAATTGTTTGAAGAATCAATAAATAGATGTAAGGAACATATTGACACATTATTACCGGCTCTAAGCAAGACAATAATGGAATTTAAGGAACTGTATAGAGACACCTGCAAAACTGATCTTCTGACAGTGGATATTGACAAGGAAATCAACATAGTACAAAAAGAAATAAATGATATAGCTGACAATCTCATTGGTTCATTTGAACCAATATCAGTTATAGAACAAGAGATAGCTGGATTTGAGGAGAAACTTGAGAAATTGGAGAAGGAGAAGGAAAGAATAAATTACAAGGCTAAGGAACTCAAATGTAGACTAGGTTCAAAACTAGACATCCTCATCTCCTTGAGAAAAGAGATTTCAGAGGCTCTTGTTCCAGGACTTAAGACACCAGAAGAGAAAATGCACATACTCACTGGTACTATCCAAAGGATAGAAGAAACATTGAAGGATAGTGAGAGGTTCACTAACAGCTTGAATTTTGCATTAGGGGATCTATATTAGATTGTAACCCACCAGTTATAGGGATCATGACAAGAACTACACTCAATTGACATTAATTGACAACCTTTGTCATTGATGTCGAAAGGGGAGTAGTAGAATGAGAAACATTATTGGACAGAAGAGATCATCTGCTCAGGGGGAGCACACAATTTTGGAGCACACAGTTTTGGCAAGATTTTTTGGACAACACATTTTTGGTTACAATTTTGACTTTTTCTCATGAGTGTTGCCATAAATGACAAAGGGGGAGATTGTTGGAAAATGCACACTCCAATGAGAAATTGTAGGTGATTGAAGGTATTATCATTGATGGCAACCTTACAATCCTATGGCACCGGCAGGCACTGACACAGGAAGCGGCAGCGGCAACGAGAAAGATGATTACCATCACCCCAGCCGATAGGATTTTGTTTATTATATCTTGTATTTAATTATAAAATCCTTTTGTAAGCCGACAAGGTGAATTGTAATAGGACTCATATAAGTATGAGATATTGTAGGTCATTTATGTATGGAATGTAATAGGTAGATGCGAACATGCAAATATTAAGGCAGATTTTGGAATAAGGTTTATGGAAGTTGTACGAGCTTAAACCGGTACTGAACCTGGCATAGCAGATGCTAAATTGAAGCAGTACATGATATTGGATTTTCATAATCCATTTTTGTAAGTCAGTGAGACTTCCCTTTTTGTAATTAAGTAGTGAGCTTTAGGCAGTTGGCCTTCCTACATGTCCAGGCCCTATTGTAAGTAATATTCATTTATTGGCCAGTGAGTGAATATTGTGGGTCATAAATCCCACCGAGGTTTTTCCCACATCGGGTTTCCTCATTAAAAATATTGTGTTATAGTGTGCTTTCTATGTTGTGGTTATTGGTCTTATTTACTACATTATTTCTGGTTTACTGATACACTGTTTTGGAATGTAATTTGTTTAATAAGATAAGAAAATCTGTTAACTGGCAAGATACTGATTCACCCCCCTCCCCCTCTCAGTATCTTTGGGAATCCTAACATCCTAGTGGTAGTGGATGACTCTAAATGGTGTCTCTTTTTTACTCATTTCCTCTCAATTCCATCTTATATGGCTTAGAGAGAAATAGAGTTCTTCTTAGTCATCTCCATATTTTGAGAAAATATATCCTCCATTTTCCTTTCCATGGACTCTTGATTGTCATACAAAGCGTCAACTATGTTTGCCAAGTCTTTAGTGTCATTTTCCTTGTTAATTTTTTCATTGATTACCTTCACAACCTTCTCAAATCCTTCATACTTATCAAACATTTCCATAAATTTACCAGCTAACATCAATACTCTCTGGTCCTTGTCCATTCCCCTACTCAAACCTCTTGCATTCACTTTATCAAGGGCATGAAGTTTGTTGACTTTCTTCTTAGCCACCTCAAATTTACCAGGAATCCAATGATAGGTTCAAGTTTACTAAAACCCTTATATAGTTCATTAACCTTGGTTGCAAAGAGGTGGAATTCCTCCTTTTCTATAAATTTTAAACGTGGAGAAGGAAGAGAGCCGAGGGGAGGAGAAGGGGTGGCAACATTACTCATAGAATTATTAGGCCTATCCATTCAAACCCAGTGTACCAAGAGGTAGCCATCTCCTTTGAGTCTTGATTAACAATTTCTCTCTTTTTAATAGAGCATTCACTAGAAGGGTGGGGGGGGGGGGGGCAGAGGGTTTTTTATATTTAATAGTCTTTATGGGGTTAACTCGGGTAGGGTTTTTCTAGGGATTTCAGGTGGATTTTGAATTAAACAACTTGATCGGTAACTCAACACATAGGGACAAGCTAGAAGAATTAATAATTGGGCCACACATTGGGGCTAAACCAATCTCAAAATTATAAAGGCCTAGAATGAGACCTTGGTGTAGGGGAAGGGTACCTTTATATTTAGCCACCATAATAGATTGGGAAATAGATGAGAAAATCCATAAGGGAAATTTAATTTTGACGCCATCCCTTACATGATTGTGCATGAGAAACAAATGTGAATAGAAGAATTTAAAGATCTCATCTAGGGTGGAAAATTTCATCAAAAGCAACACATCCTTTTTACAAATTCCCGACAAGTAGTCCCTTTTGAACCCACTTTAGATACAAGAAACATTCTCACCTGGGGCTAGAAACCTTTTGAAGTCCTCATTATAGTTTCCCTTAGGATTTGTACGGAAGGGCATGCCTTCCACAACCAACCCAACAACAAATGCAATAGTTTCCATTGAAATTGTGAGCTTCACCTTCTCCACTTGAACTTCTCATTCCTTTAAGGACTGGAAAAATTGCTCTCAACCACTTTCTCTTAGGAAGAATCATTTTGTTTGAACTTATCACAATTATGAGGCTCTATTTGAATTAAATCACCTTCCATGGTTACCGCAACAAAACCAGAACTAGAGGCTAAAATAGGGTTACACAAACTAGGTTCAAGATTAACATAGTTAAGGGTGGTATTAGAGATGTCACTTTCTCCATATTTAATAAGGAAAGTCCACTTCATGAAATGATTGACGTTCACCATGGACAAGATAGAAAGAAAAAATACAATTTTAAAATCATTAGGACTCATTGATTTTAATATCCCAATTAATCATGACACAGATATTTGTATACAATTCATGTTGATTCGTCAAAATCTTAATTCCCTTGGAGAAAGGACCTAGGTTGGCTAACTTATCTATAGACCTATTGTCTTCCCTGAGAATATGTTGATATCTCACATGGTCCAATGTAGCAGTGACATCTTGGCACCTTGAAATGATATCCATCACTTGCCAACCTAGCTTCGCTATGCCTTGTAACATCATAACAACATTCTTGGAGTCACCTCAATGATTAATTTTGGTCCTTTATCTCTGGTGGTAGATATATTGTGAAATGTCACCATCATCTCATCCATGTTGGGGGTTTGGATACCCAAATTGGCCATGTAGACCACCACCACTTTTCCCCTTGAGTCTCTAATGATGCCACCCCCTCCCTCCCAACCTGAGTTCCTTTTAGAGGACCTGTCAAAATTTAATTTCAACCAACTAGAATTGGGGCAACCATTAATGATGTTTAAGATACTAATATTTGTTTTAATAGAAAATATTTAGATGTGGTTACATATAACTATAAGATTGTTGAGACAAATATTAGTGCATTTAGTGGGTTTAAGATTAAATACATTGCCTTGATGATTGTGAACATGGTTATCATATGGATGTATATGGAAACTTATTCATTTGGCACAAGACTTGTTTCTTCTCTCATGTAGAGTGTGCTACAAATATATGGTAATAATATTAAATTGCAATGATGATAGAGGAACAAGAAATATGTCATGGGTATTATTTCAATAGATCACATGACATGACAAATTGCTAATGTGAGTGCTAAAAAAATAGATAATTTAAAGAAATTAGTTCTTCTCATGAGGATTCTAATCATAGATATTTATATGTTGATGGTTTGAATTATAGCTTGTATCATGCTTATGATTCCAATTCCTAAGAGTATACTGATACCTATGAAAGTGATGTACACTATCCACCTATTATCCTAGAGTTTAATCTAGATTGTTGATCATGAGGCTTTCCTTTTTTAAGGTCAATATTTACTACTTTGAATAATGATGTGTCAAAATTTTAACTCTTTTGTGTGGGTCCAACAAAAAAAAAATTTGAGTTTTGGGAAACAATATGTATTTGAACAAGTAGATCAACATGTGGTAGCCTAATTTAGTAGTGGGACAAGTTGTAAAATTTTCTAGTTTGATTTATAATAGGAAGGTCTTTTTTGTGTAGTTCAAAATACGATCATGAATATTTATCATTTTCATGTGAAAAGAGGCATTTAATTGTTTCCTTTATTCACATAAGGAGGTCACAAAGCTTGAAAACAATGTACCTATGAATCAGGGATGTGCACTTTCTTTCATGTGTTGTAAATTTGATACTATTGGATTGAATTAAGCTTTTGTACCTTTGCCATTTTTTACATAATTGATGTAGCATGAAACATTTCTTTCAAATAATACTTATGGTTTTTGTAGTGCCCCTCCTAGACTTGCATTTTGATTTGCATCCTAATAGACTTATTTAGACGTATGATGATTACTTGGATGGTTATTTATGACTCTTTTGCTATATTAGATGGTATCATTGATACTAGAACTTTATATAGATTCATGTTATCTGTTATGACTCTTTATGATTGGAGAATTTTATGATTGATGATGTGAGACTTATTATATGATATTTGATTCTTATTGATGTTGATATATAGTATCTCCTAGATGGATGGATTTATGACTCATGGAATTCCATATGATTATTGTTTACATGGATTTATGTGACTGGTGATGATACTAAGTCTATTTCATGATGATGATTCTATGTGATATCTTGTTATCATATTGTGTGACTGTCTTCATGAGTAGAGACAATGCCATATCACTCATTGCGAGCAGAATATGTCGTTGCAATTCTCTAACACTTGTATGTTTATATATATATATATATATATATATATATATATATATATATATATATATATATATATATATATATATATATATATATATATATATATATATATATATATATATATATATATATGTCACGTCGGTCTTTGATGCAGGTTTGTAGGTACCAGACATTGGCTCCACCTAGATTCACAGGTTTGAGCGTGTCTTTATCCCAATGGCAAGTTGTCAGAGATGACATATTTTCCCTCACACACTCTTGGTCTAAGAAGTATACCTCATTAGCTTATCCTGATGTCTTTTGCTTGGTTGATTTTCCTTTAGGGTCAACTAAGAGATATGGTGTATTGGTTGAGTCTTTTCCACCTTGTTCCATAGGTCATGAGGTCAAATCTCTTTGGCTTCTTATTTTGCTTAGTTGTAGTTTGGTTATTGGATTTATTTCATGATTGGATTATTCATTTTATTAAGAATTTAATTGAGTGATTAATTTATTTAATTTAATTTATATTTAATTAAGGTTTATTTATTATTTAATTATTTAATTTATTGTTGAGATTACTTTTATTTATTGATTTTAATTTAATTATTTATTTGAGTTCTATGTATTTTATTTTATTTATTTATTGGTGTTATTATGAATAACGATAATTAATTATAAATTATTATGTGGGAATTATTTAATTAAAATATAGGATATTATTTATAAATAATATTATTTTTACCTACCGTCTAATTACGAGGAAATATTTGCATTTCCTAATGGTTGGTTATTTCTATACTAAAGTAATTGAGTTTGATTTATTTTTACCTACCCTTATTTTTGATTGGTCGGCTTGATTGAGTAGGTAAGAAATATATATTTATATTATGCATTTTTCATACTTTGCAAAGGTAAGTAAGATGCATGGTTTTTGGAAATTTTATATTGGTTGGAAAAAACTATAGTCTCTAGTTTAATTTTTCTATTTATTTTGGCTTGCTAGTCTGTGCACGGGTTAATCATTCGGCAGATCATTGAAAGAGGATTTTTGAATTTGATTTGGAGATTGGATTGCAATTTGGATTTGGGAAGGCTTGGCAATTTCAGATTTCTTCTTCAAATTTTGGTTTTGTGATTTGCAGGTTGGTGGCTCTACTTTTGCATTTCATTTCTGGAAAAGATTGTCTTCTCTGTGTCTGCAAATTTGAAATTTGATTTCTCTTGGAGATTGACTTCATTGTGGAGATGATTTCTCTTGATGGTTTTTCAGTTGTTGTGTGAGTTTAGGAATTTGAAAATGCAGATTTGTCTCTAAGTTTTTTATTGTATTTTATGTAATCTTTCTGTGAATGCACTATGGGAGTGTGGACACTTTCTTCAACTTGGTTTTCTTGCGTTTAGACTCTACCTATCTTGCTTGAGTCTTCCTTTGTTGATTGTTACTTTTCTCTCTCTCTCTCTCTCTCTCTCTCTCTCTCTCTCTCTCTCTCTCTCTCTCTCTCTTGTGGTTTGGCTTCCTATTTCTCAGTTTATGCTCAGTAGGAGAGAGATTTTCTTCTACATTTTTTTACCAGGAAGTATGTAATGAGTATGTTGGTTGACCTTGATGTCATTTGAGTGTTTTAAACCCTCTATTTGCATTAGGAGGGCCATTTTTTATTCTTGAGATCCTCTATGCCCCTTAGCTACAAGACTCAGATTTGCTCAGTTTTTCACACTTCACCCAGAAATGCTATGGAAACACCCAGGAATGTTGTTGAATATACCATAAATGCCACCCTACATGTCGAGAATGCCACTCTTCATCCTAGAAATGCCACTATTCATACCAAATGCTTTAACAAACTTACCAAGAGAGTTGAGGTCTTGATTTGCAGATGCAAGCAAAAAGCCTAGAAATGCCATCATACTGACCCAAAATGCTATCATACAGACCCAAAATGCTATCATACATGCCAGAAACACCATCATACCTACCAAGAATGCCATCCTAGGTTTTAGGGGCGTTGCACTATCTCGGGGGTCTCCGGAAGTAAGTTTTTAGCTTGTTTAAGTGCATTTTTTTTAATTTTTGTAAATACTCTAGAGGCTTGTGCAATATGCATTGACATTTTTAGAGTTGATTATGATGTTATTTGATCCCTTATGTTGTTTCATATTCTCCAGTAAGAAGGTTCATGCCTTACCATTGAGGTGATTCCTATGCAATTTGACACTTCGATGAGAGGGAGAATGCCTTGCTATTGAGGGATTGATTATATCTCTAGTCGGATGTGTCATGTCTAACTGTTGAGGATTTGATGCTAGTTGGACCTCTTTTATGATTTACATCCATGATTGGCTCATGTTGATGTTGCATTTGTGGAGGTCTCCTTCCTTGAGTTGACTCATGAGTCCTTATTGCTCATTTTGTGCTCTGTTTCTTGATATAGTTATTGTATCTTCTTGATATTTCATGATGGTGTTATGTGTTCATTTGATTTGTATCTTTTCCCTATGGTCTTGGTTCATGGATGGGAGAGTGGACTCTTGCATGTGTTGGATCTAGGTTGTGAGTACTAGACCTCTAGGAAGGGGGTCTAAACCTAGGAAACCACATGAAGAGTTGATGGTATAATTGCAAGTGATAACATAATAATAATTGATTAGTGGGTTGGGTTGGCAGATAACATAATAATAAGAATATTATATTGTACGCGTCAATTGGATGGACTCAGGGAGGTGTTTTTGGGATTCTAGATTGGGAACACTATTGGAGCACTATACCCGATCTCCCTTGAGTTACTCCAAGGTGGAGATAGATGCCACATGAGGTTAGCATGTGATGACACTCTACCCCACATGTATCCATTGTCCATATGCCTTCTTTTATTGACTTTCCTCTAGAGGATGATTGCATTGATTTCGCCACTTGTTGTACTTTGGTATTGTATCCTTATGCTTGGGTATTTGTAGAGTCATGTTGTATCCTTTGGTTGATAGGTATCAACTTAGGTCTTGAGTGTGAGTTGGAACCTTTGTCATCTCCTAGCATGGGGGGTGGTTCCTTGATTGGTTCCACATGGTCGGGTGGTTGATTTCCTTCTTCCATTGGGATACTCTCCTTGGTGTTGCGTGTGTGGATTGGAATTCTTCATGAGAATTGATTTCTATGATTGTGAAAAGAAGACATTGTATCATAATGAAATATGTATGTAAAAGAAATGATGTACTCTTATATATTGTATTGTCATGTATTTGAGAAAAAGTCGTAATAGGACTTGATGTTAGAATTAGGTATAAAAGATTATATATGGTTATTTCATGATATAAAAGATTCTTGTTATGAGATAAAGTAACCATGTGAATGGAATAGTTTATTTGTACTTGAGTTGTATTACATTCATGTGATGGTTAGTATTATGTTTTGTTATAGAATGAATGATAGTAAAATGGAATGGTTTAGCATTAATCTATAGGAAATGTAGTTGGGAAATTTGAGTTTGAATATTAAAGAGTTAAAACCTCTTTTAAGGGGAGGACCATGTCAATGTCTGTTTTATACCAGATTAACCAGTTATCGAAGCACGAAAGAGTTCCCTATTCATCGTTTTCTTGGTTTTCCTCGTTGCATGTTATTTAATTCCCACAAAAAAAATCATGAACTGTACAATATTGTGAAGGTTAAGGTTACTGAACCAAAGACGAAATATCGGTGATCTCGATCAAGACGTGTTCTTTTCCAATAGCATAATACCACCACTATTCCAACTAAACTACAACATGTCATAAATTATTTACCCCTGTGAACGTTTTCTTACCTTTCGATTATTATATTCTTAGAAAAAGGAGACTCATCACTGTCCCACCGCGAATGCTGGTTCCACGTCGCTTTGGATTACTATTTACTGGAATCTCAAAGCACCTTGTATTCAACCACTGACAACCTTTGTAGAAAAGCATTGAATAGGTTGTTCAGTATTTATTGTTGGAAAGAAGAAAGGTGAAACCTGTGTTACAGAGAAGGCCATTCTTATTTGCTCCGCACACTGTCTACAATATCTAATGACGGTACGACACTCGGCCTGCCACTGAAACAACTACTAAATGGCACCTCAATAATTTTGATGCTTATTTCTACTGAGTATCTCGTACCTAATATTTTGTGCTCCTAAGTTTGTGAAGTGAAGTTAATGGCAAGTCACACTACTAGCCTTAACTCTATCAAATAAGTTTATACAATTCTAGGTGACTGAATTTGTTTTTATTATTTATTATTAATTTTGTCCCACTGCGATTGTCAGTTCCACGCCACTTTGGAGCACTTTGTATTCAGTCGCGGCTATTCTGGCTCCAAAACGGACCTTGCGTACAATGTGATAGCAATGTGTTAGTCAATCACAGCCGTTTATTGCAAAATCGACGGTGTAAAACACGTGACTAATACGCGTGTTAGTCAATCCGTACTACCGTTTTTGAGCCAGAATATATGCATCCTATATTCAACCACTGACAACCTTCATAGAAAAGCATTGAATAGGTTGCTCAATATTTATTGTTGGATAGAAGGTAGGTGAAACCCGTGTTACAACGAAGGCAATTCTTAGTTGCCCCACACACTGTCTACAATAGCTAATGGTGGCACGACACTCAGCCTGCCACTGAAACACTACTAAATAGCACCTCAATAATTTTGATAGTTAATTTCTACTTAATATCTCGTACCTAATGTTTTGTGGTCCTAAGTTTGTGAAGTTAATGGCAAGTCACGGTACCAGCCTAAACTCTATCAAGGTTTATATGATTCTAGGTGGCTGAATAAATGAAATTGTCATTTTTCTTAAGGGTCCCATTCTGACTGAATTTTATGACTACATGATTGTATTCATGTGTTCTTATATTAAAAGATAATTACTAGCAATTGCACCTTGGTGTGGAATGGATACACTGAAAATATGTGGAAGGTCAGTTAACAAAAATGTTGGTTTATTGATTGTATATATTTATGCATTACATGATGTCAATTGGTAGATAATTTAGCAAATGATGTTGTTCATGCAACAAATATCATGATGGAGAAGTGATATATATAAATCGACTATGCCTCCACTTAAGGGCATCCAAATAGGACAAAAACAAATCTCTACATCACTGAAAATAATCAGGGTCTATTCTCAACATGGTCATATTGTGTTTGCAACATAGAGAGAGAGGGAATGATAAGGATATGATAAGGATAGAAAGAGGGAGAGATATAGAGATATATATAGGGGATAAAGATGGAGAAGAAGATAGAGATAGATTAATTAGGCTCTATTCTCAACATGGTCATATTGTGTTTGCAATATGGAGAAAGAGAGAGAGGGGGATTGATAGGGATAGAAAGAGGGAGGGATAAGGAGAAATAGATAAGGGATAAAGGTGGAGATGAAGACAAAGATATCTATATGGAGATGGAAATGGAGATGGAGAAGGACAAGGAGAGGGATATAGAGAAGAGAGGGAGAGGTTTAGATAGATATGGAAGAGATAAATATATAGAGATTGGTTGATATGTTTTTCACTAAGTTAATTCAACAAATGATTTGTAATGGCACCCCTAGTGGTTACTCAAAGAATCCATGTGTTATTCACCAATTTAAAAAATATATAATAAAAAAAATATTTTTACAAGTGTTAATTTAAGAATTGACATATTCGTTAATGTATTTGACCTAAATAAATATACAATTATATAACAATTAGTACTTATTTAATGTATACATTTTATATAATATCTAAGTAAATTTAAATAATATTTAGTCTTAATTAATAACTTAAATATATTATTATTATACAATTAATGTTATATTTACGCCGAAGGCGTCTCCTACTATGAAATGCACCGAGCTGATTTTGTCTATCAACGGTGGACATGCTAAGTGAAGGCCTGCAAGACGATCGGGATGATCATCACCATTCCTTATTCATGCAGGCAAATTATGTTAAGGTAGGGGGGTAGATAGGCGGGGCTACTACTACTTTACGGAGACTGCTCCTACTTTTTGAGTTGAATGTCTTGTCACATCACTGTCAGCGATGACAATGCAGCTACGCGAAAATAATAAATCAAATATTGAATAACCCCAACAAATCCTCCCTTTGTCGTATCGTTTTTCCTTCAAGCAGTAAATGTAATCCGCACACACATTAACACATGTGACAGACGAGGCTTCCAATGTGTTTTTGGAAGAGTCAAAATTAATTTAATAATATAAATTATAATTTTGTCAGAAAAACAACAGTGCAGTTTGTACTTGTTTAATTTAAATAATATAATATTGTATTCTTCCTATGAAAAGATCAAAGGAATACCCATATCATGCATGCCCTACAGAAGCTGAATGAGATGGGAAACCACTTAGATATGCTTGAATACTATTCAAGAGAAAGGCAGCCCATTCCATGTTGAATACCATCCCAACACTTTGTATTCAGTTATATCATTAATGGGTCCATGTTAATTCCCTTAATGAAACCTAGTATTCATTTGTGGCAATGGAATCCATATACACAGAGGCAAGGATTTCCAACCATATCAAAGATCAGTCTTAGTTGTTTAATTTATCCACAAGTGAACAAAATATGGGAGTACGATTACGTGGCTTTCACACGTTCCAAATCAAATCAACGTCCTTTCACAAGTATTTATGTCTTGGCTTCAATTTTATTTGCTATCAACGAGCATTCAAAAGAGATTTATATTATCTCTGAAATAATATATAATACTAATTCCTTTAGTGGATTGTAATGTAGATTAATATAACATGGCCTTTACCTCCGCGCTAGGAAATGTAAATAAGTGGAATATAGGTAAGGCGTGAAGTCATACAAGACTATTCTGAGCAACAGAGCACTTCCAACTTTTTTGACATAGCCAATCTATTGTTATTTAATTCCCCAAACAGAATTCGGAAGCATTGGAAATAAATTCAAATAAATTCCTGATGTAAGGTACCAAAGATCAATTGGCAGATGACTAAAAGAAATCTACACAATATACTTTTATCAGGGAATTATGAAGAAGAATCTCCTTGACTGCACTTTTTCAAGTGGCAAAATCATAAGAGATCAAGAGTGGCAAATGTTTAAGTGAGCAACAATTTAAAGAGAACATTTTAATTTATAGAATATTATAGATAATTATATGAAACAATATTGAATAAATTATTTTTAATATTTTTTTTTAATTATAAAGTAATTTATTAAATATAATAATATATTAAAATAAAATTTAAGGAAATTTTTTTTATTTAAATAAAATAATAAGATTAGAGAAAAAATAAATAATCTTTATTTTATTTTGATAATTGATTAATTTTAAAATTTAATTTTCTTTTAAAACAAATCTTTAACAATATCAAAAGTTTATATTAATCTAAATAACATTAAATAAGAATAATAATACCAATTATTATAATTATAGTGTTTTAAAAGAAATAATTTTTAATATACCTATTTAAATATTTTTCTTTAAAATGTTATTTAATTTTTAAATAACAACTTCAATAATATTTTACATTATCAAAATAAAAAAATGTTTTGCTTTTTCTAAAAGTTTCATTTTAATTTTTAACTTTTTAAATTTAATTTTACTTGTAACTTTTAATATAGAAGTTAAAAGTTTAGCTTTAATAATTTTCATATCATTTATTTTTTATTTTAAATATTTTATTTGAAATGTGATTTTACTTTTAAAAATATAATTTATTTAAAAATTTAATAATATTTATGTTTGATTTATAATATTTTGCAAATGTAATCATCTTCTCCTTAATTGTGCCAGAATAGGAGATCTATAATAGGGTATGGCATCTACCATAACATCATGGAAGAGGATTTTGTTAGATGTTACATCCCTCTCTTTGTTTCATCCTCTCTCTTTGTTCTTTATATCTCATTCTATTGTTTATCCTCTATCTCGTTACATATTCCCCCCCCCCCCCCCCCCCCCCCTCTCTCTCTCTCTCTCTCTCTCTCTCTCTCTCTCTCTCTCTCTCTCTCTCTCTCTCACAAACATAACAAGAGTCTATTGGTAACAAGAGCCTATTGGTAATGGAGTCTGAGTATCTTCCTTATTCAGAGGTTTTGTTTCAATTGTATTTCAATCTATGTATGAGTATGCATCATTAATTTCAAACTATCATTTCTCCATTAAGACTAATTTTATAAACATCATTTGTTAAATGGCCTATCAATTCATCTCATGTACTGAACAAATGTACGCCAAAAATATACCAATGTTTTTTCCTAATTGACCTTAGTAATCTTTTATAATTAGTGTACAAATAATTTTTTTTATAAATAATATTATTAAAATTAAATATAAATATAATATAATATATAATTTCTTTATTGATTAATATGGCAATAAGGACGTCAAATCTATTAAACAAAAAAATTACAAAATTCTACTTAAAAGCAGATAATAGCTTCTACAAATCCACATAATCATTCACTCTACAATTGTTGGACTTAATTTTTTTGGATTTTATCTTTTGTTTATATTTCCAATTTCTAATGTACCGCTTTATCCCTCAATCTCGCCCCTTCTATCTTTATCTTTCCATCTCTCCCTTTCCATCTCTATCTATATATCCCTCTATCTACTTGTCTACACATCATTTCCTATATTTTTATTAGAACGTATTTGATGAGAACAATATTGATCTTTTGTCTTTTTTATAATTATATTTATTTGGAAACATATTATATAAGTCAAAATAATGTTGAGACAAAAAGGTGACATTTCTTTTTTAAGGTTCTTATATGTAAGAGATAAAAATATATATGTTTAGTTTTTAATTTTTAAATTTATATATCATTTGTAAATATAAAGTCATGTTTTATTCATTTTTTGGTATTTAAATTATTATTCATTTAGAGTTTGTTAGCCCAATTTTATTATCACTTCCTATCTCTTTATCTATCTCTCCATCTCCCCAACTCTCTCTATTTATATCACCTCTCTCTCTCTCTCTCTCTCTCTCTCTCTCTCTCTCTCTCTCTCTCTCTCTCTCTCTCTCTCTCTCTCTCTACTCTCTATTTTTTTGTATGTTTATCCATCTCTTTATCTCTCTTCCCCTCCTCTATATCTCCTTAAATCTTGATACCTTCATCACTCTATCTCGCCATCAATATTTGTCTTTATCTCTCCCTCTCCATCCTTTATATCTCTCAATCTCCCTATTTCTATCTTTATATCTCCCTCTAACCCTCTCTATCTCTTTATCTATTTCTCTCCATCTTCCTCTCATCCTCTATCTTCATCTCAACCTCTATCTTTCTCTCTACCCCTCTATCTCTATCTCCCCTTTCTCCCTCTTCCTAAATGTCTATATCTATATCTCTTCACCCCTCTATCTCCATCTCTCCATATTTATTTTGATCTCTCTTCCATCTTTATCTTATTATTATTTCATCTATTTTTTCCCACATATCTCTCTCCACCTCTATCTATATATTGCTTCCTAGGTTTCTCTTTATCTTTCTATTTTTCCCTCTTTTCCCCTATCTATATATATGTCTCTTCCATCTTTATCTCTCCATCTCTCTTCTCTCTCTCTATCCCCTATCTTTATCTCCTTCTCCATCTCCATCTCCATCTTTATCTCTATCCCATCTCTCTATCTTGTTAGCCCCCTCTCTCTCTCTCGCTCTACACCTTCTCAATATACAAAAAATAGACCAAAATTATCAATGATTGACCTTCCACACCTTTTCGACTTACCCTACTATGAAATGCACTGAGCTAAATTTGGGCATCAACGATCCAAACTGTTTGAGAAAAGGTGCAAGACGATGCAAGCCATCTTGACCGTCGATACATCCAAATAGTTGTTGCTTGCAACTTGCCTACCGAGTCTCTGATAGTACTAGTATTGGCGTCAGATTAAAAGTTTTTCTCATCATCATTTTTTTTCAATCAACAACTTGTCGTGTATGGTTTGTAGAAGGCCTATGCTTCCCTACGGATTTGATGATTCCTTCCCATGAAGTGCACACAATCTGGAGCCTTTTCTCTTGCTTGTCAGATTGCTAACTCTCACAAACAGGTTCCCAACACCAGCATTTTCATTTGCAGCAGCTTGTACTGAAATGGTAGCTTTTGAATACAGTATAGACATCCATCGTTTCTGTTGGAAATGTGTTGGTATACATATATACAAAATGTGGAGCATGGACAAGGCACATGAAATGTTTGACAAGGTGCCTCACCTCGAAGAAATGTGATGTCGTTTGCTACTATGATTGTAGGATATGCCCAAAATGTGTTTGTTGATAAGGATTTAGAAACCTTCAATCTAACGTAACTAGGACGTGTTAATCAAGAGGCTGCAATCTCTGCCAGTGTCAAAATGGGAGCTTTAGAACAGGATATGGACTTCCACCACACGATAAAAGAGAGGATTTTGCCAGATGCTATAGACATGTAAGCATAGACAAAACACATGAGATGTTTGATAGAAAGCCTCTACGAATTGTTTACAGAATGCCATGATTATAGGATATGCAAAATGTGGGCAACTGAATTGTTTGGCAGACTACCTCAAAACACACTGTTCTAGCGAAATAACCTAGTTGCAAGATATTAGCAAAATTGGTTTGTCGAAAAGGGTTAAAATACATCCTAGGCCCAGCCACATTGGAATGCGGAGACACTTTTGGAGGGTGATCTCCTTTAACATTTTTGGAAAACCTTTAAGATAAAGCCATCAAACTATTAAAGCATTTAAAATTACAAATTATTTACAAAGTAGAAGGCATCCATAGAAAATCACCACCATGAATCACTTGCTTCATCATTGGAAGATATTATTGATGAGTGAAATTCATCAATGAAATATTCATACAAATTTATGTCACCTATTTTATCAAACAAATATATCCTACAATGCAACATAGCTAACAAAAGGTCAGATATGTGTTCCTTTTACCAATCCCAAAACCAATACATCTATTAAACATTATGATTTCAATATTATTCTTGCTTGTGATTTTCTTCGATATCATTAATTTCTAATGAATGCAAATCTTGCATAGCCTAAATAGATAGAATTAATCCTAATAGTTGGAATGTCTTCAACGTGTTTAACAATTGGTACCATACTCATCCAATGCATAGTAGAACATATCCCAAATATAATTTTCACCAAATGAGTTTGATATCGTGTAGGTTATTCACACATGCAACATGACTATACATATTCAATACATTTTGAAGCATAATAGTGATTCTCAAATGTTGGCCAAACATGATTTAAATTATACCATCTAAAAAGGAGAAATCTTAAATATGTTGTGCCTTCCAAAGGTTGTTTTTAGAAAAATCCCTTTGTTGAATGAGCAAACATAATTTAAATTGGATTTATATGTTTGACCAAAGTAATTTATTTCTTCTTCCAAGAACTAAGTTGGTACAACACATACTTTACCTTACACTACACTACTTTGCATCCAAAACTATGATGTACAATAATGAATATAAATACAACTATAATACAATAATGCATAAACTAAAACCCCATAGACCAAATTGTAGAGTAAAAATATAGTCAGATTCCAGTGGGATTTACTTTGTCCATTGAAATAATTGCCTATTACGAAATTTCATTCATCAAAACATCAACAATCTACGAATGTTTTATTTCTTGCAAATAGGGGTGTGAAATGCTCAAAGAAAAATTAAATCTTTATCAAGTAGGAGTGCTTTTGGTGTCTAAGACTTGAACCTTTTCTTATAGTTTTTTATATAAATTTTAATATTTATTTAATACAATATTACTTCCATTTTAAAGAAAAAGCACAACCATATTGAAAAGAAAAAATATTATCATATTTTGAGTTTAAATTCAACATGATAGTTGTACGAAAGAAGGGTCAATCATGTAATTAATTTTATTCTTTTGCACTATTAGTGATGAATGTTTGTTAATAAATAAATTTATATGATTATTTTTATTTAATTTATTATATCTAAGGTTTCAGGATCTATAATTGATAGGCATTTCTAATCATACAAGAATCTCGAAGATATCTTAATCATCTATGGCTACAAAGTGCATTTAGTTGTCATTGGTCAATGCATAGTGTGATTGTAATATTCATGTTCCATGAGACATTCTCACCAACCAAGATTAAACCACAATTGCACCTTACTATTAAAAACAATTTGATGCAAACTATTGTCACCTAAATACATTTCTCCTCCATCATAAATATATATTCATCTATCCTTTCCCCTATCCTTTTCTACTCTCTCTATTTATCTCTTCTTCTCCCTCACTCCCTCTTTCCCCCTCTACCTCTCCCTCTCCCTCTCCATCTATATCTCTATCTTAATATATTCCTCTCTATCTCTATCCCCTATCTCTATCCCGTTACCTCTCCATATCACTCCATCTTTCTATATCTCTTGAATTATCCTTTATCATCTCTTTACTTTTGTCTTTCTCTCTCACTCTATATATTGACCCTTTCAATCTTTATCTATCCCCTCCCCTCTTTCTCTCTCTCTCTCTTTCATCTACTTCTCCATCTCCATCTCTATCCCCTATCTCTCTTGCTCATCCCCTCTCTATATCTATCCCATTATTTCCCCCTTTGTCTGTCCCTTTTTATACATCTATCTCTCCTATTCCCTCTCTCTTTATTGCAAACATTACAAGATCTTATTGCTAAGGGAGCTTGATTATCATCCTAATTCAAAGGTTTTGTTTCGGTTATGTTTGGATCCTATTTCCAAACCTTTGTTGCATAGACAACATCATTTGCTAAATTATGTACCATCTGCCCTCCCGTACACCACATAATTATATGCAAAAATAGAGCATTTTTTTTTTCTAAAATTAATCTCCCAAGCCTTTTCGGCGTACCCATTGCACAGTAAGATGCAATTGCTAGTCTTTAATTACACTGAAGGTGTTCTTTTATATGAAATGAACATCCTGTCAGTGTCAAATCAATGGCTGTCCTCACCCACGTACCGCTGCAAGACGATTGAACAAATGTTAACCGCTCATCACATTTTTGCCATTTTTACCTCATTGTTGTTTTTATCCACAATTTTTTTGCTGGTTTACCTGTTCGTGCAGGCCTAAGCCACCTACATTAACGTGCAGTTTCTCGTTTCCCTAGCAGCGATCACCATTCCCCATATGTTTTTTTTGGCCGTTGATAGATGTGCTGATTTTTTTAACCCGTTTACTTTATTCATATTTAATACCATTTCACTTTTAATGAAAAGCTGAAAAGTTTTTTATTTTAAAACTTAAATTTTAATTTTTAATTTTTTATTTATAAATATAATTTAAAATAATTAATTACTTATTTAAAAAAATTTAAATATATTTTTTATTATTAAGATAATAATAATTATTAAACTATCCCCCGGCACTAGAGTTTTCTAAGGATTAGCTCGACGTGTCTATTTTGGGTCCAAAACAACAATACGGATTGACTAACACGCGTGTTAGTCGCATGTTTTACATTGTTGATTTTGCAATAAACAGCTGCGATTGACTAACTTGCCGCTAACACCCTGTACGATAGGTCTGTTTTGGAGCCAAAATAGCTTCAGCCCAGCCTACTTGCTAGAATACACCGCTAGAGTGACACCATCCCGCAGTCATACAAGCCACCCAACCCGCCATTAATAAATTCAAAACAAAATTGTCTGACGATTTTGTTTTGAATTTATTAATGGTGGGTTGGGTGGCTCGTATGATTGCAGGATGGCAACTTAAATTTCAATTTTTTTTAATTTATTTATAAATATAATTTAAAATAATTAATTACTTATTTAAAAAAATTTAAATATATTTTTTATTATTAAGATAATAATAATTATTATACTATCCCCCGACACTAGAGTTTTCTAAGGATCAGCTGGTCGCGTCTATTCTGGCTCCAAAACAACAGTATGGATTCACTAACATGCGTGTTAGTCACGTGTTTTACATCGTCAATTTTGCAATAAACGACTGCGATTGACTAACCTGTTGCTAACACCCTGTATGAAAGGTCTATTTTGGAGCCAGAATAGCTTCAACCTAGCTTGCTTGCTAGAATACGCCGCTAGAGTGACGCCATTCCACAGTCATACGAGCCACCCAACCCGCCATTAATAAATTCAAAACAAATCGTATGACGAATTTTTTTTGAATTTATTATGATTTTGTTTTGAATTTATTGATGGCGGGTTGGGTGGCTTGTATGACTGCGGGATGGCGTCACTCTAGTGGCGTATTCTAGCAAGCACGCTGGGCTGAAGCTATTCTGGCTCCAAAAAAAGGAAGACGATTTTGTTTTGAATTTATTAATGGCAGGTTGGGTGGCTCATATGATTGTGGGATGGCGTCACTCTAGCGGCGTATTCTAGCAAGCAAGCTGAGCTGAAGCTATTCTGGCTCCAAAACAGACCTTTCGTATAGCGTGTTAGTGACAGGTTAGTTAATTGCAACTGTTTATTGCAAAATCGACGGTGTAAAACACGCAACTAACACGCGTGTTAGTCAATCCATACTGCCATTTTGGACCCAGAATAGACGTGTGCAACAAGCTGATCCTTAGAAAACTCTAGTGCCGGGGGGTAGTTTAATAATTAATATTATCTTAATAATAAAAAATATATTTAAATTTTTTTAAATAAGTAATTAATTATTTTAAATTATATTTATAAATAAAAAATAAAAAATTGAAATTTAAGTTTTAAAATAAAAAACTTTTCAGCTTTTCATTAGAAGTGAAATGGCATTAAATATGAATAAAGTAAACGGGTTAAAAAAATCAGCACATCTATCAGCGGCCAAAAAAACATATGGGGAATGGTGATCGCTGCTAGGGAAAGGAGAAACTACACGTTAATGTAGGTGGCTCAGGCCTGCATGAACAGGTAAACCGGCCAAAAAAATTGTGGATAAAAACAACAGCGAGGTAAAAATGGCAAAAATGTGATGAGCGGTTAACATTTGTTCAATCGTCTTGCAGCGGTACATGGGTGAGGACAGCCGTTGATTTGACACTGACAGGATGTTCATTTCATATAAAAGAACACCTTCAGTGTAATAATAAAAATCACTCACATCACTTTCGATAAGTGTATTAAATCACTGATTGCGTTCGTAGAAAGCGTTCAATAACTTGTATAGTAGGTAAGGGTTTTAGTAGTAGACATCGTTTTGTCAATTCAATTTTTAGTACTAGATTGTAAAGGAGTCCAACAAATTGATAATGGAAAGTTCATTAATGAATATCACATGTACCAATAGTGGATGATTTTGCACAAATGTCCGAGTAGTGGTGCGCAAATGTCCGAGTAGTGGTTCACAAATAGGCTAATTATAGTAAAAAAATGTCAAAAAAGGTGACCTACTACTGGGGCATTTGTTCACTCTACTACAAATTTTGAGTTATCTACTTTTGGTGCAAAGGAGTTCATGTATGGGTAGACACTTTGAAATGACCACTTTTTTGACCTTTTCAGCACATAACGATTTCCACAGCGTGCATTGTCACTACCCAAAAGCTGGATCCTTAGTTATAAGCAGTTAAATCGTGTACGAAGACAAAATAAAAAATAAAAAAAATTCGACGTACGGTTTGAGAGTTCTATGTGCGCTAAGTTAGCTATGTCCACTACTAGTACCCTTTCCCTATGTATCGTTGGAGAGAAGAAAGGTGAAACCCATGTTACAACGAAGGCAATTCTTATTTGCCCCGCACACTGTCTACAATAGCTAATGATGGTACGACACTCGACATGCCACTAAAACACTACCAAGTAGCACCTCAATAATTTTGATGCTTATTTCTACTTAGCATCTCATATCAAAGTTTTGTGTTCTTAAGTTTGTGAAGTTAATGGCAAGTCACAGTATTGGCCTTTTAACTCTATCAAATAAGTTTATAGTATAACGCATTTATTTCTAAATTTCAATTGATTATTTCTATTTTTTAATTATATAAATCAAATTAGTTAATTCAAACAATCAAATATGATTACATAAAATTAAAATCTTATATACTTATCTTATTACATTTATTATTTTATTAAAATGGCAAGCACTGACCATTACGTGGCACTTATTAGTTCTTACTTTGCTTTTGACAAAAATACTATTTATTGAGATTTTTTTATTAGTTTAATCAATGAAGAAAAATAATTAAATTTTTTCAATAAAGATTTCTATAATTTAAATTTAAATTTAATTTTATATGATTATAGAAGGTTTGGTTTGTATGGATGAAAAATTCAATTTCCCCCAATTGTAAATTTATTATATGTAAACTACATAATTTATTATTATAACGCGATAACCATATTTAACACTGAATCGACCATACATAAGCCGACGTTTATTATGCCGAGAGGCGTTCCTATAATCGCAGCAGGGGGGAGTGAAGGCATCCGTGTATACACTAAAGAAAATGGAAACCTTGGCCATGCATTGTAACCGCTCCAAGTATGTGTGGACCGTTAAAGAAAATGGCAGATGTAAACGTTCAGGTTGCGATTGCCATTCCTCTCCAATGCATGAATGTTACTGTAAATGTTCAGGTTGCGATTGCCATTCTGCTTCAATGTAACGCAATGTAACATTACTGCATGCTACCCTTCATGCTATATAATAATCCTCCCAAGAAGAGAGAAAAAAGGTTTTTGATCCCAACACCAGAACAACAAGCTTTCAGGTAAGCGAATCCAACCCTGTTATTGTCTTCAACACTGATCGCTACATATTGAGATCTCTGCATATTGATACTGATCAAAGCTTTAATCATTCTTCATTGGTTCATAAGCATTTTTCTAGAGAATAGATAATACTGATTTAAATTTATGAAATGGCTTTGATATCATAGTCGTTTTTCTTCAATCGGCTGTCTCAATAGACCATAGACTTATCGCCACCTTTGTCTTCATCAATCGCTGCCCTTGATTGATCTAGAGGACTAGTAATTGCTCTACATCACCGGAAAAGAAATCATATTCAGTCGCTAAAATACCAGGTTGGGAGTTGCGTATTTTGTTAATTAAAAGCTCTGTAGAAATTGATGGATGCAAGACTCTATAGGACTTCCTTTAAGGCATGTGTTCGATGGTTTTGGTTTCGCTATCGAATCCTTTCTCTGCTTATGCTAATCCTTATCGGATTACCCTATTGGTATTCGTTAGTTCATGATTTTCTTTCTATAGCCTTTTGTAGAATCTCTCTGTCTGGACAGATACATAGCAGATATAGCAGATATAGCCTTCGTTAGAATCTCTCTGTTTGGACATATATATGGATAAAACAATATTGCCATTCAATATATATAATATTATAAAATTTATTGACTATCAAAATATAATTGAGATTAAATTCAAAGAAGTTCAAATATAATCTTGTGTAAGATTGTTCTCAAGAAATCAAAATGTTTTTGTTTTCTAATATTCACAAAACCAAAAGAATTTCATGTTCTAGATTCTAGATCCAAGAGTTTCTATCCTTGAATAGAGCATCTTTCATAATAAATATTGCTACTACAATTTGTCAAATCTTTAAAATTAGGAATTTATTGTGAGTACCAAAATATATGTCGAAATTCAGAGTTTGGAAGTTTAAATATTACCCTTGTGTAATATTTCCCTATAAAAATCAAAGTATTTTTATTCTCTAATATCCACAAAACTAAAGGAGTTTCATCCTTTGATCTGTATAGTCTAAGAGTCTTTGTCCATAAGTAACAAAATATTGCTACTAAAATATTTTGAATCTTTAGAAATATGAAACTTTTTGTGACTAACAAAATATATGCTGAAATTCAAATAAAAGTTTGAGGTCCAAATATAATTTTTTTGTAAGATTGTACTCAAGAAATCAAAGTATTTTTATTCTATAACATGCACAAAACCAAAGGAATTTCATTTTTCCTTGAATAGAGCATCTCTCATAATGAAATATTGCTACCATAATATATTTATACTTCTCCATTGTCTTAAACCGCATTTGGCATACCAATATTCATACAATTAAATGATATTGTTTTAAAAAATTAAAAATAATTTCGAAAAATATAGAAATTTCGATTTAAATCTAGATTTTAGTTTTAAAAAATTAATTTAAAATTTTTTTTTTTTTAGAATTTGTAGTGATTTGCATGCAAAAAGGAAAATAGAATAGAAATCTTATTTATATATCTACAATTTTTTTAGAAATATTCTATTTATATCTAGATTTTATTTTTAAATTTATTATAAAACCAATTGTTGATTCAATTTAAAAAATTAAAAAAAAAATTGAGTTTAATTTTAGAAATTGAATTGATTTACGTGCAAAAAGAAAAAATAGAATATAAATGTTGCTTATATATCTAGATTAATTTCTATTTTTAAAAATTTTCTTTCTAAAATTAAGATTTAGTTTAATTTTAGATTTTGAAATGATTTGCATGTAAAAAGATGACATAAAATAGATATTTTGCTAATGTATTTAGAAAAATATAGAAAGTTTCCATTTAAATCTAGATTTTTTTAAAAAAGAATTAAATTTTTTTTTTCAATTATTTTAGAATTTGTAGTGATTTGCATACAAAAACGAAAATAGAATAGAAATCTTATTTATATATCTACAATTTTTTTAGAAATATTCTATTATATCTAGATTTTATTTTTAAATTTATTGTAAAACTAATTGTTGATTCAATTTTTAAAAAAATAAAAAAATAATTGAGTTTAATTTTAGAAATTGAATTGATTTACATGCAAAAAGAAAAAATAGAATAGAAATGTTGCTTATATATCTAGATTAATTTCTATTTTAAAAAAAATTTCACAAGTAAAAGGATACTATTTTAAATTAGTTGATTTATGCTAATACCTACACAACATAAGTTTAACTTCAGTTCAAAAATGTATAATAATATATTTTATATAAATAAATATAATAAAAAATAGAAATATCAAATTAGTATTTGATAATATTCATTTACTATTATTATTTAGTGTAAAATTATTACTTTATTTTACTTTAAAGTTATTTATAACAAATATAGATTATAATATAAATACCATAATATGTTCTCTAATTGTTTTTAAAACATTAGGATCCTTAAATTAATGGTTTCATTTCTTTAGAAGTTAGTAAAAGGGAGCATTGATAATCTATACTTAGAATAGTCATGTATTATTATTAACTAACTTAGAGAGTATATGGATTTATAACAATCTATACTTAGAAGAGTCATGTATTACTAACTTAGAGAATATATGGATTTATATTATGAACCACTTTAATCAATGTAAGATTGTCATATTATGCATCTTAAAATATGAAATCATATATGAGAAGAAAAAAAGAAAGCATATATGAGAAGCACATCAAAGATTTACAATACTTTTACATCAAGTATTTTTAGTTATTATGAGGAGAACATCAAATATTTGCAAGCCTATTGCAATGACCTTGAATCTATTTATTAACTAAATCCTAATACTTATTGTAAAGCTAACTCTAACTATAATTCAAATCCTAACCCCAATTGTTTCTTTAAACTTAACCCTAATCCTAACCATAATTCTATCTATAACCATAACCTAAATCTATTTCTATATGATATTGTAACCCTAATCATAAAATTGAATCTACCTATAATTCAAACCCTAACCTTAATCCTATTTTTATCTTTAACTCTAACCCTTACCCCCATGGTCCTAACCCTAACACTAAAAGTTAACCATGAACCTAATCTTAACCCTTATCCTAACATAAATCCTAACCATAAATATAATCATAAATTTAGTAACCTTAAACATAATACTAACCCTAACCCTAACCATTATGCTAATATTAACCCTAAACCATTATCTTACTCATAACCCTAACCTTGATGTAAACCCCCAACACTAAGCCCTAACCCTAAACTTGATCGCTAACCCTAAACCTAACCCTAACCCTAACCCTTATCCTAATGTAAACCCTAACCCTAACCCTAAACATATTACTAAATCTAACCATAACCATGATGTATATCCTAATGCTAACCATAACCCTAAACCTAAGGTCCTAACCATAATGTTTATCCTAACCATTATCCTAATCCTAACCTTAAGTCATTATCGTAATCATAACCCCAACCCTTACCCTAACTCTAACCATGGTGTAAAACCTAACTTGAACCATAACCATGATGCAAACTCTAACTCTAAACATAATCCTAACCATAAACCTAAATAATCCTAACCCTAACCCTAAATATTCCTAAACCTAAACCATTATCTTACTCATGACCCTAACCATGATGCAAACGCTAACCTGGTCATGACATAAACCTCAACCCTAGCCATAATATTAACCATAACACTAAACTCTAACCCTAAAATCTAACGCTAACCCTGACCCTAACCCTTACCCTAACCACAATCATAAACACTAACCTCACCATGATGTATAACCTACTGCTAACATTAACCATAACCCAAACCATATTTTTAACCCTAACCATTATCCTAATCTTAACCCTAAACCATTGTCTTACTCATAACCCTAACCATGATGTAAACTCTAACTCGACCATGATGTAAAGCCTGGCCCTTAACCTCATGGTCCTAACCATAACACTAAAAGATAACCATGACCCTAATCTTAACCCTTATCCTAATGTAAATCCTAACCATAAACACAATAATAAATCCTAACCTTAAACATAATACTAACCCTAACCCTAACCCTAACCATAACCATAATGTATATCCTAATGCTAACCATAACCCTAACCATTATGCTAATCTTAACCCTAAACCAAATTATCTTACTCATAATTCTAAATTTGATATAAACTCTAAACATAATTGTAACACTAATAATAAACCCTAACCCTAACACTAAACCCTAACCATAAGGCTAACCCTAAATTTGATATAAACTCTAAGCATAATTGTAACACTAACAATAAACACTAACCCTAGCCACAAGCTTAACCTTAACACTAAAACCTATCCCTAACCCTAACCCTAACCCTAACCCTAACCCTAAAATTGATATAAACTCTAAACATAATTGAACACTAACAATAAACCCTAACCATAAACTTAACACTAACACTAAACCCTAAATTTGATATAAACTCTACACATAATTATAACACTAATAATAAAACATAATCCTAACCATAAAATTATCCCTAACACTAAACCCTAACAATAACCCTAACCCTAACCTTAATTGTAATCCTTAATCGTAACCCTAACCACAATCCTAAACCTAAACGAAACCCTAACCTTGAAGCTAACCCTAACCATGATATAACCCTATCCATTATCATAACTTTAACCCTAAAACCTAATCCTAATCATAACCCTTAATCCTAACCCTAACCATGATGTAAACCCTAACCCTAGCGATAATCCTAGCCATAATTGTAACCCTAAGCATAACCATAAACTTAATCCTGACTCCAACCTCAACCATGATATAAACCATAACCCTAACCATAATTCTAAACCTTAACCCTAACCTCACCATAACCATAACCATAAACCCTAACCCTAACAATAATCCTAACAATAACCCTAACTCTAACCATAGCTCGAAACCTATCCCTAATACTAAGAATAAATCCTATATATAATCCTTATCCTAATCTTAAACCCTAACCTAAACCATAACCATAATCTTATAATTCTAACCCTGACCCTAACCCTATCCTAGCCCCAACCCTAATCCTAACCCAAACCCTAACTCTTATAGCTATCATCACATACTATCTTTGATTGCAATCTTAACCCTAACCCTAACCCTAATCTTGATTATAATTCTAACCCTAACTCTAATCCTAATTTTATTTGTAATTAATAATTATAATCTTTAACCTTAACCCTAATTACAATCACTAAGTTTAACTCCAATCCTAACTCTTACCCCAACCCTAACCCTAATCCTAAGTATAATACTAACCCTCATTATAATTATAACTCTAACTCTCATTATAATTATATCTCTAATGCAAAACCTAGTCCTAAGGATAAACCTAACTATGATATTAGCCTTAACCCTAACCCTAATCTTCAACTAAAGCCCATCATAATTTTTATTCTATCATGATCATAATCTTATCTATTACCATAGCCCCACCCCTAACCATAATCCTAACCCTAACTCTAACCAAGATTTAAACCCTGACCCTCATATTATACACTTAATAACTATAAAACGATATTACAATTTCAAAATAAGAATATAATAGTATTATACTTATCATATAACACTATTAATATAATATTACCAATAAAACTATAAAAAAAATATTATAACTAAAAATAATTTAAAATAATAATATAATAGATTTAAAATATTTCAAATTTATATTATGAATATTATTTTCAATAAATTATAAAATAATATCATAATAATCAAAACAATATAAATTAATAATAATAGTATTTTATAATATTATTACACAAACAAATAGAAAATAATAATAATTGCAATAATATTACATATTATTGCAACAAACATTAATAATATAATATTATATAGTTCTATTTTGATTTTTTTATTGTTTTCCATGTTGCGTCACGACTGCTACTAGCTTACATATATTTGATTTTAATCAAATATATATATAATACGCCGAAAGATATCCTTCTCGAGGCACCTATTTTTATCATGTACCCCAAACTCTAATAGGCACCTCTAGAAGGATATCTCTCGGGGTATTATATATATATTTGATTAAAATCAAATATATGTAAGCTAGTTTCTCTTATAGCTCCGGTCATTTTTTCCAACTATCCTTTTCTCCTACCATTTTTCATACATGTGGGATGTGTTCTTTTCTTTTGTGGAAATGACACTAATTTTAGGAAGTGGCTATCCACAGAGATAAAACTCACCTTATAAATGGGCACATATCCAGATGTAACTTTTTCTTTTTGTATGAAGTAAGTTTTATGATTATTTTGTGCAAAATTACAACTATTTCAAGATATTATTTATATTTCCTAGTAATTAAATCGTGTATATTTTCTAATGTAAATTAATATTGTTTGTTGAAAATAACTTATTCTTATATGCAATTATTTTTTACAATAGTAATTTTTTATTCTTATGTGTATATTCTCTACCTTGAAAATAATTGCATACAAGAAAAAAAATGTATTTCATAGCAATAAATTATATGTAAATTATGAGAGAAAAATTATTATTTTATTATAATTTAATTTTTCAATACAAATTATTAATTTAAAATAGGATAAGTTAGAAAATTTGATAATTTATATATTTAGAAATATTGAAATTATGATACAATTTATTAGAAAAAAAGTGTAAATTTTAAAAATTAATGTAAATTTAGTGTAACTTAAAATATATGTTATAAGTAAATAAATGTGTAGAAAATATACATAAAAGTAGTTTTGATTTACTTAAAAAAATTTAATTTAATTTTATGTGTTTTGTAATAAGTTTGATTTATTTCAAAATTACATTTAAGAATTAAAATAGTGTCATTATCATTGCAATAATACATTTTGACTAGGTCAACTTAATTATAATCAACCAAGACATGGAACAAGGTAATTATTAGTATTAAAACATCATTGAGTATTATTGACATTCTTATTTTCTTACATAACTCATTATTAGCATTCCTTCTTTCTAAATTTGTTTAGGGTAAATGCTTTTGACCAAAGCTAAGAGCCATTGAGGGATTCCATCCCCAACATGCAAACACATATGAGGGATTCCATCCCCAACATGCAAACACAATTTACATAGTGGAATCCAAAAACTAAGCAAGAAATTACAATAATAACACCTGAGGGTTTGAGTCTTGGTGACAAGAATCACAATACCATTATTTAACCATCACACTAGACCATTTTTGATATATTTTTTTTATTATTTGATATTTCTCTTGATTTTCATCTAATATCATCTAATGACTATTAATAGTTTCCTTGATTATTGATGACTAATATGCTAATGATTTCTTATGGTTATGAGGGTTTAACTCTTTTCTTCAATGTCTTATCAAATTGTGATGATGAAGAGGGTCAAAATTTTAATTTATTTTTTATTGGAAGAAGAAATAAGGCTAAATACTATAGTCATGCAATATTTAATACGTAAAACACAATAAATTTTTTAAGAAAAAGTTGTATAGATGTTGTAAATTTTTTTAAATTTTTTTTGTAAAGTATTAAAATTTTTGTCTCACAAATAATGTTGATTTTAAAATACATGTTTTAATAGTAACATTTATATCTATTTATTATTTATTAAATTTTCTATAATTTTTTAAAATATCTTATTATTTATATAAATAAAAAATAAATGACTTAATTTAACATAAAGAATTTTTTTCGTTTTATATTTTATTTGTATTTTTATAATGTAAATTTATCTTGAAATTAATATTACAATTATTATTTCACTTGTGTGTTTGTGTCTCTATTTCATCACTACCTATTTCTATCTCTATATCTCTCTTACACACACACAAACTGTCTATTTATGTTTCTCTATCTCTATCTCTATCTTTGTTTCCAACTCTTCCCCCCTCCATCTCTTTCTTAAAATGTCTCCTCTCACTCTTGATCTATATCTCATTATCTATATCTCTCTCTCTCTTATTCACTCCATCTCTCCCTATCTTTCTTTATCTCTCCCTCTCTCTATGTATATATCTACCTATCTCTACTTCTCTATATACTACCTCCTATTTATTTACCTTTCTATCTCTCCATCTTCCCCTCTATCATTATCTCACTCTTTTATCTTTATTTCTCCTTACTCTCCCCTTCTAGACATGTTTCCCTATATATATATTTATCTATATTTCTCTCTTACACCTCTTCTACCGACACTATTGGTAGGAACTTGTTGCATTTCGTCCCTTGTTTCAATGCATAATTTTTATGAATGTAAAAAATATAATAATTAATTAAATAATGTCTATGCTCATGTTTTATTTTGTGTTCTTTAACTAAAATATTATTTTTATACCATTATAAATATTAAATGATAAAAATATGTTTGATTTGAAATCATGTTGTTTAAAAAGATACTAGTTAAATTAAATGATTTGTATGTTTCCTTTTTTATTTTATTATCTTTCTTTCAAATTATTTTACTTAGCACAAACACCATTAGATTAGAGTGTCGAGCACACTAGTAAAATATTTTCAACCTTGGTTTATAATTCTAGGTTCGTTTATGTGTCTTACCTTTAGATCTAATCCATTTTGTTTTCTTTCTTATGTGTACTTTTTTGTTATTATTGAAAAGTATTATTTTGTCATTATTAAATCTAGATCATACATACATTCATCTGAATTCCATTGTAAACCACAAAATGATACTTGATACATACTTGATGGCTTCTCCCCAACCTTCTAGAAATTTTAGGAAATTGTGGAGTTTATTTTAACAATGACAACCAAGGACTTATTCCACACTGATAAGATTTTGAAAAAGTTGAAAAAATCCTACATTTCTTTTATTCCAAAGGTCCTAGATCCATTGGGACTTTTAGACTTAAGACCTATTAGTCTATGCAACATACTTTATAAGATTTTCTCCAAAGTCTTGGTGAATAGGATCAAGTCGATGCTGGATGGCCTTGTCAATAGAAACCAAAAATGATTTTTCTAAGTAGAAAAATCCTAGATGTTGCAATCACAACACATGAAATACCATATTTCATGGCTAGAAGCTACATCTCAAGAATGGTGCTAAATCTTGAAGTTTCCAAGGCATATGATAGAGTGAGGTGGGATTTTCTTTTCAAAGTCCTAAGGAAGATGGGTTTCCAAGATAGTTTGATCTATCTAATCAAGGAATGTATAACCATAGTCAGATTATCAACCCTTATTGATGGAGTCCCCAAAGGTTTCTTTGGTACTAAGAATCGTCTAAGGCTAGGGGACCCTCTCTCCCCTTGCTTTTGTACATTGTTGGCTGAATTCTTGGGTAGAAATTTCCTAAATTTGGTGAACAAGGGCAACCTGTAAGGTGTAAAGGCCACGTCCACTACTTCCCCATCTATCCTATAGTATTTTGTTGATGATACCATCTTGTTTGGTACAACCTTGATGGTTGAAGTGAGAAAATGGATAAATGTATTGAATCTATATACCAGGGTCTCAAGGCAACACATAAACTATAAGAAGAAGCATTTATTTCTTTAACTTATGATATGGCTTATAGAGAAAATAGAAATGTTTCTGGTTGCCAAAGTGTTTTTCTCTCGGGGTTATACTTGGTCCCATCCCTTACCATAAAGGAGGTTATCCCAACTTTCTGAAACTCTATTTTGGAAAGACTCCAAAAGTAGTTGGGTGTCTCGAAAAGAGAATTATTAAGCAACTTAGGGAAACTACAACTCTTGGCTACCACTCTACAAGCTATCCCAATGTACTTCCTTTCCCTCTTCAAAATTTTAGGTACTATGGCTGACAAGCTAGAAAGAATCCAAAGAAACTTATTGTGGACCAGGACTGGGGAAATGAAGAGAATTGAGGGTAAAAGCACAAAACCATGTCACATTTTTATAAAGGAAATGGCCAATGTTGATTCAAATTTTTAAATTGATCAATAAAAAGTGAAATATATGTTTTGAATTTTGAAATGATGTAAACTAATAAAATGTAAATTCTTTTGTGTATTTTATGTTTATAATTTAAAAAAAAAAATTAAAGAATTATTTGAATCTACATTCTTATAAAGTAAACACTATAATTTAGTTTATGATAAAATGTTGAAATTGAAGTTACAAGAGGCATCACACTTTATATAGTAAATTTTACCTTTTTTTCTTCAATGTTTTTGTTTATATTGATAACTTGAAACTTTAGTGCAAATATATATTTTTAACTATTTTTTTATGTATATATATTTTTCAATAAATTTGAAAAGTTGTGCATACTGAAATATAACTCTTTCCATTTGGCGTCACC
Organism: Cryptomeria japonica; assembly: GCF_030272615.1. Lineage (NCBI taxonomy): Eukaryota > Viridiplantae > Streptophyta > Pinopsida > Cupressales > Cupressaceae > Cryptomeria > Cryptomeria japonica. Next base: position 726,459,082 of record NC_081409.1, read on the forward strand.
TTTTTCCTTAATTATTTATCCAAATTAGAAAAGAACTATATCATCTTGACATAGACTCTTTTCTCTAGTGCATTTATTTTTTTAAAAAAATTTAAATAAATTTTAGTATTTCTCCTTTACAAGATAATCAACCTTATTTTTTGGTGCTGATGACCTACTTTCAATAAGAATAAAATATAAAATATAAAAAATAATTAAAAAATTAAAAGATATATATTTTGAAAAAATCACTTATAGATCTATAAAAGGGTATTTTTACATTTGTAAAGAAAAATTATTTATAAGAGTATTCTTTGGAGCCCTACTTGAAGATTACATGTCACCCTCAAACTCACTTAGGGATATAAAACACAGTTATCAAAATCAACCACACTTTTTTCATATGACTTCTTTGTTGCAACAATTAATTCAACAAATTAGAATCTCCCTATTACTAGGAGATGAAAATTGTTTGGACCAAAAACCCAAAGGAAACTTCTAGGTTATATCGGCTTACAATCTACTATTAAATGAGAGAAATTCTTCTATACTTTGGTGAAAAGTTTGAAACCCTCAACTTCTACCCAAATTATTTTTTTGTGGTGGACAATGATATATAACAAAATCCTAACCCAAGATAACCTTATTAAATGAGGGTTTCAACTACCAATATGTGTATCCTTTGCAAGAAAGAGGAAAAATATATCTCCCACATCCTGATAAACTATAAATTTGCTCATAATCTATAGAGTCAAGTTTTGTAGAAGTTGAAATTTTTTTCGATAATGAATAAAGATCTCCTACTCCTCACTTTTGATTCGGCTTGCCCCTCACAACATGCACTCATTAGAGAGCTCTAAAGGAAAATTCCTTCCCACCTATGTTGGAGACTTTGGAAGGAAAGAAACAATCCAATATTTAGGGATGTGGAAAAACATGTGGAGGAGTTGTTTGTAAGCTTCACTAGACTTTTGATGGATAACCTATCAGTTTTTATATGGGCATGTACTTCTTACCCCCTACACACAATATGATGGCAAGATAGATAAGAACTCGAATCTCCCCAATTTCTATTGGAGATTTGACAACTCAAAGAGGATGAAAAGACTTAATACAAGGTGGCACCCCCACCACCTAGATGGCACAAACTCATCTTTGATGGGATAGTAAGGAGCAATCAGAGCATGGATGTTATTAGATGAGTTATAAGATCTATCATTGGTGCTTTGTGGGTGCTTATATCGGTATCCTTGATGGAGGTACTAATAATCAGGTTGAGGGTATGATCCTTCTCTAGGGATTAAATATTTCTCTCTCCATTGGCATTAGTATCCTTGCAATTGAAAGGGATTCCGAGATAATTATCAATACCATCAAAGTCCTCAACATGGTCTAGTGTATTGAAGGTATAACTATTGATATTTGTAAACTCATCTTGGAGTTGGATATTCTTAAAATTAGGCACACATGTAGGGAGGGAAAAAGTTGTGAATGTCACGTGGCTACTTTGGGAATAGGAATTGAGAATCTCTTATGCTGGAAGAAGATGGATTGTCTACCTATAAATGTTCAAAGACTCCTTTCAGAGGAGAGAAAATTGAACCAAAACACAAGATATTGAATACCTAGGAGATTTAAGTGTTGCACATATGAATGTCCTTGTTCATTTTTTTAATAGGACAATTATCGTTGGAATATTTATACACTTGTTTAATAGGACAATTATTGTTATTAAAAGGGAACATGAAGTAGAGTTAGTGAATCTTTGCATTGTCTTGTTGTAGCAGTATTTAATATTTATCATTTATTTTTTGCATTCAATATTTTACCTTAAAAAAATTGATATTTTATTATTTATTCATTATTAAAACATATATTTTTCCAATAAAAGTTAATAATATGATTTAATATGTTATATAGTAATATTTAAAATTATTTTTAATATTGATATTTTGAAAACATTAATATGAATAACTATTCTTTCAAATGTTAATATGAGCAGGAACGAGTGAGTAGGCTACAAAGGGTGAGCTAGGGTTTCATTCCAGTTGATGACCCTAGAGGTGGTGATGAGGATGGTGATGTAGATGGTAGGGTAGAGGATACCCCATGTTATGTTCCTGCCTCATGTGTTTGGCTGTGCGGGCTTGATTTTGCCTTAGGCTTGTGTGTGGTTGTGGATCGATATGTTGGGAGAAGATCCTCTAGCGGTTGGAGCTCTTGTTTGGGGATGCCCATTCCCCTGTATGTTGTTATTTCTCTGCTTTATGAGGATGGGGATTCATTTCTGGTCGACGTTGGGAGTGGAGGGGTCATCTTGGATGCCTCTCTGGTGTTCGTTTGGGGCTTTTGTCTACCGCCTTCTCTTATCGTGTTCTCCTATTGTGGAAAGGGGGTTTGGGATCTGGTTGGTGCATCTTGGGCCTAGTTCTTTTCTAGGTTTGGTGTGTGCAGAGGGGTGTGCTGGAGGGGTGTTGTTCTCTGTTAGGGCTCGATGATCTCTTATGTGGTGGTTTTGGTGGTGACTTTGTCCTGTCTTTTGATGGGTTCCTACCTTTTGAGGTCGTTGTCTAGATTGGGCCATGGCTGTCTATGGGGAATGATGGAGAACTATTTTCTACATGACTTTGTGATCATTTGAAGGTTTTTTTTCTTTGTCATTTTCTCTCTTTGTTTTCTCTCTTATGGGTTGTGTGCTAAGGTTTCTATTGAGGTGATCCCAACTCCTATTGAGGTGGAGTTGTGTCTCACTTTTCATCCCAAGAGAAGATGCAAGGAGTTTTTCCGGATGGGTACCTTCCTTCGGTGATTGATCTAGTCTATTTTTTTCATGGTTATGGGATCCATGCTAAAACCCAGAGATTTGGGTTTGGGGAGCCTACTAAAACCCCCTGGGGTGGATTTCTTTGGTCTTGAGTTGTTTATGAGAGCCCCTATTTTCTTGTTTCAACAGAAGGTTAAGGGAGCCTTTTTAAAACCCTTATTTTTCATGGTTTTGGGAACTGGTCTTTTTTTGTGCGTGCTTGGTCTATCATGTTTCCCCTTTTGATGAGGTTTTTTTAATCCCTATCTTTCCTGGTTCCATGGCTTGGTTTATTATGCTTTTATATCTGCATCTTGGGGTTTCTCCGGTTAGTCCTTTTGAGGTGGACCTATCTTCTATGGAGGTGGTTAGAGGAGACCTGTCTCCTGTTGAGGTGGAGTCAGATGTTGTTGGTTATGCTTGGAAGCCTATTTCTATTGCTGAAGGTATTGGGTGTTGTGTTAAGACTCTATCAGGTTGTGGGAGCCTCTTAAAACCCTCTCTCAAGGTTAAGGGAGCTTGGAAAAATACCTTGGTTTGTTGCTTTGGATAGGATGGATGTTGGCAATTTTCAAGGGCCTAGTCTGGCCAGCTTGTGTTTTTAGTTAGGCTCAGGTTTTGTTGCTAGTGAGCTAGAAATTCTATTACAGGTTAAGGGAGCCTGGGAAAACCTTGATGTTTGTCTAGGGGTGCTTGATAAACCCTCATTTTTTGTTTTCCAAATTTATAAGGTGGTTTAGATCTTCTGATGTTGCCATCTTGGTTTGTATTGTCTCTCTTTTGTATTTGGTTGGCGGTTGCATTTTGGCTGCTCTGTCCTACAGCCTCTAGTGCCATGAGAGTTGTAATGTTTAGTCCCTTTTGGATGTTTGTGGCTTTGATGTTAGTTAACAAAGCCACAAGAATATTAGACTCCTTTCAGAGGAGAAAAAATTCTACCAAAACACAAGACATTGAATACATAGGAGGTTTAAGTGTTGCACATATGAATGTCCTTGTTGTCATTGATGGACCAAACCTTTGTAGTTAGTCATCTAGATGTATGTATATACTTTCATCTATTGTATAGTGTATTAGGTTATTTATCTGAATATTATTTTTTGTGTTACTATATTACAAAAATGATTGTGGTTTCATTTTATATTGTTGAAAAGAATTATGATGATGATTTACTATGTTCTTGGAAGTTTGGTGTTCCTTATATGGTCCAAAAATAATTCTATTATTTTTTGTGTCTGCTCTAGTGAGACTGTTTGTGGCCTAGAATGAATGTACCAGATATATCTTTGATGATCATATTGTCCATTTGGACTACTTTCCTTATCATGACTATGTTGTTGATCAAGGTACTGTGATTCTCTTGGAGTGTGTTGCATTTTATTTTAGCTCTAGAATAAGATAGTACATATTTATCAAATCATTTATTGTATCGGTTTGTGTTTTTTGGTCCGAGCGGTTATGAATAAAGGTTTTTGGTATTAATTGGAAGGTGTGTTTATTTGGTGTGAACCCTCACACATTTCTTATACCTTCCAGATGATGTATTTTTGGGTCGATGCTAGGAACATGTTTCATATTCTTTTGGCCAACCTAGTAAAGCTTATTTTTAGATATGTTTGACATATAAATTGAGAAAATTTCTTTTTCTAGTGATATATAGATAAAAATATGAGTATGTGATGAGACAAGTACAAGTATAGATGCAAGATGATGCAAAAGTTGTGCAAAGTTTCAGAGATGTATTGAGTAGACATACGAGTATTCACAGTAAATTGTTATTTTCTTTCTAATAGATGCTACTTGTACACAGTTCAATCTACTATTTCTTTTTCATTGTGAGAGAAGTTTTGTATCTTTCCCTAAAGAAGTGATCATCAGTTGATCAAGTCCTTCTTTGTATCTTTCTTGAGGTTACACATGTTAGTTTGCAAGTCTGAAGCAATAAGCTCTTTTTTTGGTAGGAAGCCTTGTTCATTATAAAATAGGTATAATATATTGTGAGTTTAATCTCACCATGGTTTTTCCTAGTTTAGGTTTCTCACATAAAAAATCTTGGTGTTCTTGTGAGAATGCTTAGATTTTTGTGTTGTTTACTTTCATGCAGATGCATTAGGATAATTGCAATGTTTAAATAACTTAATATGTTCATGTTTTTGTGAATGTTTATTCACCTCTACCTTCTTATCTTTTGGTAGTGTTCAACATTGGGTTCTATGGACCCTTCTCTGCTTGATCTCCTTAGAGTGGAGTTTGGGAGGCAACAATGATATTTTCAATTTTTTGGCAAGCTAAAAAGATCATAATGTTTTCCTAAATAGACAAAACTAGAAAATACTCTATAAAACTTTTTGGGTGGTGAGGGCCTCTAAGTAGATGTGAATGACACACTAAAAGGTGTGGCCCTCACTCGAATAGGACTATGTGGCCCCCTTAGTGCATAGTTCCCACGTGACCACTGTCAAGGTCACTTATTGATGATGCGACACCATCATTTTAGTGTAGCCTTAAAACCTTTGAAATGACTTAAAATAGTTACTTAATACATTGTTTTTGGTGTGTGATGTCTTAAGTAATAAAAAACTTGCTAAATCTTTCCCTAAGTACTACAAGAAGAGTTTGACATGCTTGGTGTTTAACGTAGATGCTAAAAAATATTATATCCGCATTGGCATGCATTACACCTCATTCAATAACATCAAATTATATTTTGGTGTGGTCGTTCTTATCTAGTTGGGAAAACAAAAGATTAAGTTTATTTTTTTGGTGCTCTTTAATATTTTTGTTAGCAATGATTGTTCAAACAATCGGTGGGGATAGGGTGAGAGTTGAACCAAGTACCCACATTGCTAAATTCAAAAAGAATGCCATGGTGTGGAACACTTATATTGAGGGAGGGGTTGCCTAGTTCATAGAATACACCAATGAATTTGATGGGAACCTATCAATATAGTTTTCCATGTCATGGGATAATAGGAGAGTTAGGGTAGGGGGTATCTCATTTGACATCAATGAAGAGGTCATAGCAAATGTGATGAGCCTCTCTACAAAAGGAAGGATATAGAAAAAATAGAGTAGGGTGGCGGATAATGATAGTTTAACCCACTTCTTTTGGGATAATGAGAATCCAATTAAGCTCCATGGCATGTTTTCTAGAGCCATGCTCCTTGCATTGTGGGACTAGGTTTTTCTCATGATTATGAAATTTTTCAGCTTAAAGGGCAAATTTAAAGTTTATTATTATTATTATCATTTACCTCTTCTAAATTACTTTTTCCACCATGCTTTGATTTTCCTTTAATTTTCTTTTTGTTGAACTGACTTGAAAACATAATTAATATTTAGTTATTCTACTAATGTAATTTTCATCTTACCATTTACCCTCCTAGGCAACTTTGTAATAGAAGTCCCATTCTCTAATTCTCCCTCGATGGTGACTATTCCTGAAACCATTAGCCCTAGAAAGAAGAAGCATCTACATATCCCAATGGCTGCTAAAATTCCCTCGTAACCTAGTACCCCTAACACCCCTACCCATGGCATTGTTGGTGAAGGCCTTTGCAACCTTAAGCAACCGCTACCACCTCCACTACGGGCGAAAAACGGAAACTCAAGAAACCTACCCCACTAGTTAAGAAACCCAAGACTCACATAACCATTTAGGAATTTTTAGTGATGCGAAGGTGGATATGGGTGAAGAAGATAGTAAAAATGAGAGTTTCAATCCTAGGTTCTCTAATGGACTTGTAGGGTGCATAATTGAAAAAGGGGAATGAAAGAAACTAGTGGATTACGAGGAAGAAACATAGGAATATGATCTTGTTGATAATGGTGATACATGGAAGGAGGAAAGCTCAACAAATTCAATTACCAATAGTTCCAAAACTAAACTAGTGGACCTAACTAAGGAGGTTCTACGGAGGAAGAAGACACTTGTGAAGGGGTAATGCGGATACTTGTAGAGATCACAAGACAATTGTGATGGAATCGAAGGCCCCAAAGAAGAAAGTGCTAGAAATAGAGAATAACATGATTAGCATATCTAAGTCCATCTTACATGTGATGCATAAATTGACCACCTCTCTATGTCTGATGCAAAAGAAAATGTTGGGAAAGGGTGGTAAAAATAAGAGAACGATAAGGAAATTTTTATGTTCCTCATTGATGATTGGAGCAATGCACTTACTTAGCCACTAGGTGACTAGTTTTAGTTCTTTTTCTTTTTATTACATTTTGATAAGACTCTTCATCATTTTAATTGCTACTATGAATCTTAATATGTTTTGTTTCAATAGTTGTTCTATGTTATTAATGTTTGGTTGATGCTTGTTAATGATTCCTTCCAGTTGTTAATGTTAAAGGCCAATGCCCTATTTTTACTACTTTTAATATAGAAAACAATACCACACATGTGTCCCCTTAAATATGGTCTTACTTGAGATTTTTTTTACAAGTCTTCAACAGAGTTTCGTGAATGCAAAAAGTAAAAATGATTAAAAGAAAAAAGTGTATTTTATTGATTGTCATATAACTCTATAGTAATAATAATAATAAAGTCACGTACTTTTGGGAATTTTTATACACTAGTTTAATAGGATGATTATTGTTATGGTGAGTATCATTGAAGTAGAGTTAATGAATCTTTGTATTGTCTTGTGGTGGTAGTAATTAATATTTACTATTTATTATTTATTTTTGTTGCATCCCGAGTGTCATACCATCAATAGCTATTCTATAGATTGTGCGGGTTGAATAAGAACATGCCTTCATTGTAAAATGGGTTTCCATTGGAGAGAAGGTGAAACCCATGTTAGAGCGAAGGCTAGTCTTATTCACTCTGCACAATATGCATAATAAAAAAGGACATTATGTCACTCGGGGTTGCAATGCCAAAATTTCAATGCTAATAAATAGTGCATTAATAATTTTAATGTTTTTCATCTTTACCTGTTCTTAGTACCAAATATTGTCAGGGTCTTGATTTTGTCAAGTCAATGGCCAGTCAGAGTATTAAATTAGATTTCACTTTAATTTGATCAAATTTCCACAATCCACAACTAAATCAATAAGTTGTTTCTGGGTTTGATTGTGTACATGTTTTTGCATCAATGTTTCGGATCACACTCTATGATCCATCATCAGGATGAGAGAGAGTGTCAAGAGATGTAAAAATAAATTGCAAACAAAAGCTCACTTAAGAGGTACTTGAAGGGAGAGGTGGTGAAAGGATGCACACAAAACTTCTGGGTTTGATTGTGTACATGTTTTTGCATCAACGTTTCAGATCACACTCTGTGGTCCATCATCAAGATGAGAGAGAGTGTCAAGAGATGTAAAAATAAATTGCAGACAAAAGATCACTTAAGAGGTACTTGAAGGGGGAGGTGGTGGAAGGATGCTATTTCATGGTAATGCTTGTAATAATATGTTTTATTAAAGGATATAATAATTAATTAAACAATTTTTAATTTTTTAATTTTTTAAATTTTACATTCTTTTGTGAAAATGATTTTATTTTCAAATTATTTGAAATTTGAAATTTTTTTTAACATTTCATAGAAATGTTTAGTTTTAAAAATCATCAAATTTGTTGTCTCTAATTTTGATTTTGATTTTGATTCAAAATCACAAGTGCAAATTTTAAATCTGATTCAAAACCACAAGTATAGGATTAATCTTAGATTTTCTAATATTAAATTTTCACTATGGTTCCAAGCCAACACCCTCAATGTAGCTAATAATTGCATACTGAATTGGGCATGGAATATTCAAGTTTTTTTTATCTAGGTTGTTGCATAGAAGGACATTTATCCCTAATTCATTTTAGACATCTATCATTGATCATTCATTCAATAACTTGAGCATCTAACGGTGTTACATAAGCATTTGAGATCATAAGGACAAATATAAACATTTGTATTTCTCTTGACATGTCTTCAAACTAATTCCAATTGTTGAGCCAAGATAAGTTCTCTCAACTAAGGTGTTACATCTATCATTGATCATTCATTCAATGACTTGAGCATGTAGCGATGTTACATAAGCATTTGAGATCATAAGGACAAATATAACACATTTGTATTTCTCTTGACATGTCTTCAAACTAATTCAAATTGTTTGAAAGATATTGATGATCTATTTTTATAACCATTGTATATATTTAAGAGAAGTTAATGATTTGCATTTCGAACAATCTTAACCTATTTAAAAGATATTGATGATCTATTTTATTAACCATCATATTTCATTTAAGAGGAGTTCATAATCCACTTTCTTAACCATTGTATTTCATTTAAGAATTACTTATTCTTCACCTCAACAACTATATGTCATGTTTAAATATTCAAAGACTTCACAATTTTTACTATAAGATTATAATTTACTATCAAATAATGTTTCAAGGTTTTAACATTGCTTTTAGGAAAAATAAAAAATAAAAAATAAAAAAATTTAAATAGTTAATATTTTGTTATGTCAAATTATATGAGTTATTAAATTGAAATGGATCTAATTATGTATAATTACATGATATAAGAGAGAGATTTTTTAGATTTATAGTTAAAGAAAGTATGCAAATTGATCAAAATAATCAGATCTATGCACTTAAAAATATTAGTTAACCTAGACAATCATGTATATCAATCAAAGCAAAATATTCCTTATTTCTATATCAAAGGTTAACTTCCCTTATTTTGATCTATTTCATAACTATGAACATGCTTTTTATTCACAAACTTTTGATAACCTTTGGACTCTAACATCTATAGGCTTACAAAATTGATTGTTAGACAATAATGATCAATGTTACACAAACATTTTTTCTATCAAGCAAGCAATACTTATAAGTACTTACATACACAATGCTTGAAATATTCATAAGCATTGTGTGTGTGTGTGTGTGTGTGAGAGAGAGAGAGAGAGAGAGAGACAGTATGTGTGTGTATGTGTATATATATTTGAGTGTGTGTGTGTGTGTGTGTGTGTGTGTATACACATATATACACACACGCTCACACACACACACATACACACACACATGTGTGTGTGTGTGTATGTACATACATATATGTATATATATATGTATATACATATATGTATGTATATATATATATGTATATACATATATGTATGTACATATATATGTATGTATATATATGTATATACATACATATATACATACATATATATATACATATACATATATATACACATATACATATATATATATATATATATATATATACATATACATATATGTGTATAATATATGTCTATACATACATATATACATATATACATATATACATATACATATATGTGTATATATATGTATATCTATATATATATGTATGTATATATATGTATATATATACATATACATATATATACATATATATGTGTGTGTATATATGTGTGTATATATATATACACATATATACACACACATATATATGTATATATATATATACACACATATACACACATATATATGTGTGTGTGTGTATATATATATATATACATATACACACATATATATATGTGTGTGTGTGTGTGTATATATATATATGGGTAAGTGCACCAAGATGGTGAACAAAAAGGGGGGTGTAAGTGGCCACTTTTTTTTTTTTTTTTTTTCTAAAAACAGGTAAATCTTAACTTCAAAGAGATATTCGAAGGTGACACACTCAAAACTAGGAGTTGAGAAAAGAATAAAAATTGTAGTACTCTGAATCTAGTTTCTAAAATACTAATTTTTTTAAAAATTGGATAAGATTAAGAGGGTCAAACCTCTCTCGCATGAAAAATGGTTCTTGAATTTTTCAGAAAAAATATAACATAGTTGTTTTCATGCACTGCACAAAATATATAATTAGATTTAGTATTTTGAAAAACCCTTTGGTAGGATGATAGGTAAGATTGAGATCTAGAAGTTGTATATTTTTTTGTAATTTTTTGTTTAGAATTTTTTTTTTATGATTTTTTGAAGTGACCGCATTCTGAAAATTTGGTACCTGTTCATGCGCTGGGCATAACTTGCATCAAAATAATCGAAAATGAAAACTTTAGAAAAAAAAAATTGTATAGAATCTAATGTAGAATAATAATATGTAATTTATTTTGAATTTGGTTAAGTATATCAAAAGTTATTAAATAATGGTAAACATATGTCTGTGAGGACTATCAGGCACTGGTAAAGAAAATTAAAGTTTACTATGCTAATGTTGTCTAAAAATAGAAAAATTTATATGGTCAGAAAGATGAGAAGACGTGTGAGATCATGGTAGTAATTTTAGAGATACCCACTTGATCATTTGTAAACTTGATGATGATGAAGTTGAGAAATCATGTTGGAAGATGAAAAAACATGTAAAGGGACAAAAATGGAGGGAAAATGGGCTTACAAGCCTTAAGGTCATTTTCCAACCCTCTTACCAAGCCAAAACTCGCACGAGTTCTGATATGCAAGATTACCCACTCGGGTTTTGAAAAACAAAAAGTACCATTCATAGTTCTACATAACCTGTACGGGTTATGTAGAACTAAAACCATCATTTTGAGTTTCACAAAACCCATACAGGTTATGAAAAACCATAATTTTGAGTTTCACAAAACCAGTACGGGTTATGAAAAACATCATTTTGAGTTTCACAAAACCCGTACAGGTTATGAAGACATCAAAATGTATGCTTGTAAACCTAGCATATACTACATATATGTATATACATACATATATAATGTGTTTATGTATGTATTTATGCATATCTATAATTATATATACATATATTTATATAGATATATGTATATATGTTTGTATACATGCATGTCTTTCTTCTTTTCCTCTCTCATCTTCCTTCCCCCATCACCGTCTTTCTCTATTCCGAGCCCTAATTATCCTCCTTGAGTTCTATCTCATCTCTCCTCCTCACACTTCTCTCTCTGTCGAGTCTCTCACCCTCTTCTCCTTCTCGTTCCCTCTCTACCTCATGTCTCTCACCCTCTCCTCCTATTCTCTCTCTCTCTCTCTCTCTCTCTCTCTCCCTACCTCTTCCTCTCCCCCCTCTCCTCCCTCTTGTTATCTTATCCTATTCTCTCCTCCTCCCCTTCTCTTGACCCTATTCTCTCTCTCTCTCTCTCTCTCTCTCTCTCTCTCCCCCCCTCTCCCTCTCTTCATCCTATTCTCCCCATCTCCACCCCCTCTCTCTCTCCCTCTCCCTCTCCCTCTCCCTCCCCCTCTCCTTATCATATTCTCTCCCTCTCTTCTTATCCCCTATTCTCTATCTTACCCCCTTTCTCCCTACTCTTCTCTAACTGCCTTTCTCACCCCCTCTCCTTATCCTACTCCTACTCTCTCTCTCTCTCTCTCTCTCTCTCTCTCTCTCTCTCTCCTATTATCACCCTCTCTCCCTTCTCTTTCTTTCCCTATCTCTCTCACTCTCTTCCTATCCCCTTCTCTCTCTATCTCTAACACTCTCTCCCTACCCCTCTCCTTATCCTATTCTATCCCTCTTCCTACCCCCTACTCTCTCTCTCCCTCCCCATATCCCTAGTCTCTCTCTCTCTCTCTCTCTCTCTCTCTCTCTCTCTCTCTCTCTCTCTCTCTCTCTATTTTGAGGAACTTATTTTTTTATTATTTAATATAATGTTCCTCAAAACCCGTACAGGTTTTGAGGAACTTTTTTTATTATAATTATTTTTGGCTAGGATTGGTGTTACCAAGCCTAGCATGTTTTTGAATTTCATAGAACGCACGGGTTATGAGAAATTTTATTTGTTTTTTGCATGTGGCCACTTTTTTGTTCACCATCTTGATGCACATACCCATATGTATATGTATATGTATATGTATATGTATATGTATATGTATATGTATATATATATATATATATATATATATATATATATATTTATATATGTATACATGTATATATGTATATCTATATGTATATGATATGTATACATGCAAGTACTCTTACATACAAAATGCTTGAAATATTCATAAGCATTATGTGTGCGCATGTGTATATATTTGTGTGTGTATATGTATATATACATACATATATATATATATATATATGTATATGCATATATTTATATGATATGTATATATATGTATACATATGTAAGTATATGTATGTATATATGTATGTATGTATGTATGTATGTATGTATGTATGTATGTATGTATGTACACATATATACATATACACACATACATGTAGAAATATATATGTGTGTGTAAGTATATATATATATATATATATATATATATATATATACATATACATATATATATATAGATATATACATATACATATACATATACATATATATATATATATACATATACATATACATATACATATATATATATACATATATATATATATATATATATGTATATATATATATATGTATGTATATATATACATATACATATACATATACATAAACACACACACACACACACACACCCACATATATAGATGTATGTATGTATGTACATACATACACATGCACACACGTGTGTGTGCATGTGTATACATACATACATAGATATGTGTGGGGGTGAGGGGGGGCAGAGGCACACACATATGTATATATATGTGTGTATATATATGTATATATATTTATATATGTATACATATATACATGTATGTATATATATGCATATATACATATATATATATATGTATAAATATATACATATACATATATATACACATATATATACATATATACATATATACATATATACATGTATATACATATATATACATATATACATGTATATACATATATATACATATGTATATACATGCATATATATATATATACATATATATATGTATATATGTATACATATATAAATATATATATATATATACATATATATACACACATATATATACATATGTGTGTGCCTCTGCCCCCCCGCCCCCCCCCACCCCCCCCCCCCCATGTATGTATACACACGCACACACATGTGTGTGCATATATATATATATATACATACATATATATATATGTATATATATATATATATACTTACACACACATATTTCTACATGTATGTGTATGTATATATATATATATATACTTACACACACATATATATTTCTACATGTATATACATATGTATATACACACACATATATACACACACATATATATACACACACACATACACATACACATACACATACACATACACATACACATACACATATTCTAGTGTAAGAAAATTATGGCAATCTCCTCATTTTGATGATTTGCCTAGTGTGATCAGCTTCAATGTATGCTCATTGATGACTTTGGAAATATAACAATGATAAAATGATTAGGGAGTAAGATAAGAAGAAAATGTTTAAGTGTGGGTGATATAGATTTAAGATGAAAATGAATGAAGGGCTTGGATTTCAAGATGAAGATCAATAGATAGGAAAGGATGTGATATCTCAAGCCATACTTGATTGTTTTGAGTGGTACAGTTGGAGGGCTTGAGAGGCTTATGGTACTCTTGGAGTATGGGAAGGATCATTCCATAAAGATATTCATTGTCTCTACAGTCCAAAAACATGGGGATGAAAGAATAAAGAAAACATTATTTCCTTATATCTACTTTTAGAAATCGATCCATGTGGGGTTCCTCCCTAAAAGTGGAAAGCCTTGAAGACTAGATGATATGGTGGGTAGATAGTAAATGGAAAGTGTTTACCATTTTCCTAATCATGGTTTTGAGAATCATATTTATACATTAATGACTTCACATGGCTGTCAAATGGGCTTAATCAATGAGCCCTTATTTAAGAAACATAATTGCAAAGGGATCTTTAACTAATAACTCCCTTATGACTCACATTCTAAAGTGTAATGCTTTATTTTGGAGTTCAATAGCTAATATGGTATCTATTTGGCATTAATATTCTCCACTTATTCTTTTGGCTTCTAAGAATTAAAAAGTGTCTTGAATAAAATCAAGGTCAAATGTATCTGACACTATATTTCTACACCCTCTTCATGATTTCGAATGAAAACTATGTAAAGATCATTGAGAATCTAAATTACAATTATTATTTTTCAATTACACCCTTTAAGAGTACTGGGGAACATGTAAAACACATTGATATACAAGCTAAAAAGACCCTTGATCCTAACAATAAGACCACCATCATCAATGTGATATAATCCTCAACAAATTTTAATATAAATATGGCCATCAAATTCAGGCCTTAACTTACACGTCTCTAAATCCACACGATAAACTTCTTTCTGTTCCAATATTTACTTGGAAAATGTAAATTTCAGAATAAAAAATGTGATTACAGACACATGAATCCATATGTAGATTTTAGCAAATCCAATATGCCCAGGAACTGCCACAACCAAATACAAAAACGACATGCAAACATAAAATGCTGAGAAGATTGGAATAAAGAGCTCTCCTTTCAAAAGCTGAAAATACTGTGAGTAGGCTTTCTTATGCGTACTTTTCAAATTCTCATAATTAGAGGGTACTGTCACGATCATGGTGGCACTCACGAATGCCGCTGCCGTCCAAAAGATCGAGGCTATCAAAGTCCACACAGAATTACGGGACAGCGCCACAGTTACTCCGAAAGAAGTGTCTCGCAATACAGATCGAAGTAACCACACGACAACCACTGTAAGGGAAGTGATGCATGCTGCGATGTCACACAATATGAAAAATTTGAAGAGTTTATGAAATGCCATCTTGGCAACCCCATAGTGTACACTCTCTTTATCATCATCCTCAATTCCCCCAGGGATTTGAAAGATGGCCGCAAATGTGACGGTGGCAATAAGCGAAGCCACTACTATTTGTGTATTCACGATATCTTTGTCTCCCACTTCCTTCGAAACATTGGCATTTCTTGGATCAATGATACCACTCGAATCAGATTTCGTACTATATTTTGACATGACACTCAGCCGAACACCTCCTGCTTCTTCCAACTTTTGTTCGATGATGGCCCAATTGGGGTTGTCTTTAGCGCCTGCAGATGCAATGTCAAGTGCAGTCATGCCTTCATGGTTCACGGCATTCACGTCTCCACTTTGATGTGAGAGAAGACCGTCCAGCAGCTGCACTCTCCACAAAATATTGTTAACATTCCATCTCTAACCATTCAAATAGGCCTTCTCACAAAGCCTATTATAGATAATTCATTATTGACCCCATTTATTCTACTACTCAAGCCATGCAACATCAACAATTGATTTAAATAAACAATGTATGAATCAGTACTTGTCGTGTTAATATTGTCCAATGGTTGATAAGAAAATTAATTTTTGTAATTTATAAACTTAAAAAAAATTAGGTAGATTTAAGAAAAAAAGTTTTTTTAAAACAGAAAATGCTTGTTTAGTCTAATTAATTTTTTTTAATAATCATTTAAGCAAATTTCATTACAATAGTATTGGGTAAATATTAATAACCTCACAAATATTAAGTTTAGCTTCAATGTATGCAATATAATATAAATTAATTCATATTAAATTAATTAGAATTGTGAAATTTATAATTGAATAATAAATTGTTACATTTATTAAATATGAATGTATAAAAGTAATTAGTTGTAGCAATGTCGATATTAAATAAATGTATTAAACTTTGTACTAATTGTTTAAATTAAAACAATTAGATAGAAAATTCGATTACATTAAGTATTGTTGAAGTATAAGTAAAAATGATTATGATGATAACTAATTGTGCAATTGTGACAGAAATCATTAACATTATCTTAAGATTGGAGAGAGAGAGAGAGAGAGAGAGAGAGAGAGAGAGAGAGAGAGAGAGAGAGAGAGAGAGAGAGAGAGAGAGAGAGAGTCATTCTATTAATATCGCCTCTTATTTTGTGTTACCACTATGGTTTCCTTTTCAAAATTTTCTATGAATTGGATCCCTGAGACAATAGTTTTATGATTGAGTTGCAAGTAATATGGTGCTACCCAAATGATAAGAGAATAGTGGTGAAGTGTATCATTTTATATCTCTTTGTTGAATATTAATAATATACTTTGCATCATTCTCATGTGGAGTTTTTTCTCAAAAGGGTTTCTCCATGTAGATGTGTTTGTATATTTATTATTGTTGATGTTTACATTATTTTTGAATGTGCAACAAATATAATGTCATTTGGTAATTTTATAATTTTAAGATTTGCAAACACATCCTAAAGTTAATATTGTAATTTAGTTCATCTTGTTCTCAACAAACCCATCTAGAGCACATTGTGTAAGACTATCCTTTTTATGAATAAGTGTCTATATTGTCATTTATAAATTAGTATTATACATATTCATCAAAAAGATGGGTAGATATAAATCACATCCCTAGAGCTAGGCAAGGAAACTTGTTTGAATCAAACTCGCTAGAAGCACCACTAGTAAGCCACATGAAGGTTTCACTTGTAGGTGGTTGAGAGGTAGAGCATCGATGATAAGGTTGCAACCAACCCCCTTGATCATTGTCCCTCCTTACAACTACGGAATAGGCCTTGGAGTAAGTCTCCCAAGTAGCTTGAGTAGAAAAGCTCCCTCCATGATGCTCCTCATGATGAGGCAAGAAGCCCATAGAGGAAGAGGGAGATGGAGGAACTCTATCAATTGCACAAGGGGCATTGACCTGGTGCATTTGAGGGAAATATATAAGTAGGCTACCTCATATGCATTGTTTTTTACCTTGTACTTAATTTGTAATAAGATTGTTATCATTTCTTGGATTAAGAATTAAACATACCTTCATTTTTTTTTGAATAAGTTGTGAGAGGTTACATGTTAACATATTCCTTTTGACTTTTCTAAATTTGTAAAAAGCCACATTATGTTTTGAATAGCCACATTTAGTTTTAGAGTTTAGGAGGGAAAGTGTCTTGTTTGAGAGTCTCTCCTTGCTATTCTAACTCACTTGAAGATTATTTTCCTTGAGAAGACCAAACACATTGGTTGACCACGTTGGTTGAACCCTTTCAAGAGTGTTCAAGAAGTTGCCTGAAAAAGAAATAAACCCTAGTTTTTATCTTTTCCAACATTTTTGAGAGAGTATAATGAAGATTTAATGAACGAGTCAATAGTTGCAGCATTCAAAAGGAGATTGAACAATTCAAAGACATGATTTTATGCACATGGGAGGATATTGGATTTTCAAGTGGGGAATATTATTACACTATTACACTATGTTAATTGTGAATCTTTCAAATGTGTGTGTAATGTTCTTATTGAGTTTTTGGAAGAAAAGATCTAAGTGTAGGCTTCCTTTTGACAAATTTTCTCTTATATGGTTGTCAATGTAATGATACGTGTTCATAGAAAAGAGCTAAGATGGTATATACATTTTCTTCTCTCTATTTTTGTTTTGTCCATATTTAAATACTATGACACTCCATCATGAGGAAAAATTAGATGTCAAAAAGGGACATGATATCAATAGCATAATGAAGACAACTAAAAAGGTTATGAAGTGCAAAAGAAAGAAGAAAAGTTATGACTCATAGGTGTCATTTCCACATGTGGAAATACTCTTTATGGATATGTACACTTGGAGACATTATTTTGAGGCTATAACCACTTAGTTGCAAGTATTTAGGAGTATGTAGAGAACATCTAGGGGTAAATTATTGAGATAGATAGTAGGTAGAGAAAATATAGGGGTTAGTTTTGATTATTTTCAAATCAATTCCAAGCATCTATGGGTAGTTTTAAAGACTTTATTCACAACTGGGTCAAAGGGGGATTAATTTATTCTTCTTTCCCACCTTTTTGGAGTTGGTTTAAAGGCTGAAAAGTTGCACCAAAGAGATTGGATGACCAAGATGGCGACCAATCAAGTAACCAACTTCCTTCTCCATGCATTTAATGTTCAAGATGATGCAAACATTTGTCGCTAATATATAAAGCATAGAAGCATATGAAAGCAATACAAACAAGTAGTTCAACATATTTTGAATATTTATATATATAGAGGTGTAAATTAGAACTAGGATTTCACTAATTAACTAAATTATGTAATACATTAAAAGAGGAGCGAACCTAATAGATCTAACCTCAATCCAAATGAGGAAAGGGTTGAAATTCTGATTAGATACAATGGTTATGGTTTGGTTCCCTCTTTCTAAATTGAAATGATTTGTAAATTATGAAATTAGGGTAAAATGAGGGATATTGAGGTAATGCAGCAAAAATAGTAAGCTATAGATGTCCCACAAAGCCACTAACTGAGATCTAAGCAAAATAAGATGTTTAGAACTTATTCCTAGAAATCCAGCTTGAATTTTGAAGACCAAGTATTACCAATCCACCCTGGTCCTCCAATTGTTTCTCTATCAAAAGATGACCTATTCATCACTATTGACTCTACTGAAATTTCTTGAGTACGTCTCCTGCATTTGTTTGATATGTACAGAAAGAGATAGAAAGATGTTGGGGATAGTCATTTTCTTTAGATCAAAACCTAGGTTTGGAATTAACCCTAATTGAAATAGAAATTGAACTTGAATTAAATTGGAAAATATTTCCTTTTGAGGGAAAGGCTAAAATGCTTGAATGTACATTATTATACCTTCAAAAGGTGATGCAATTCTCTAAGGATAATTCCTCCACGTGTTGAAGCAATAAAATGATAAATCAGAAAAAATCCTTCTTGAAATCGCAATTGAAACATAATATGAAGATGTCTTGATTTAATTTGTTGCTCCCTAAATTAGATCTGCTCCTAAGGAATATGAATTACTCTTGCATTGATGATAATGCTTGCATAAGATAAGGCTATTGAAATAAATTGAGAAGGATGCCTTATATAGGGATTTTATAATTAAAATCACCATTAGACTAACTTAGATTAGATATATTTTCACACGGGGTGGGGTTTGAGTTCAATAGGACTACCAAATTATCCACCAAAAATTCAACAAAAAAAGTGTGGCACCATGGCAAATCCCAGCATCCTGGTCCTACCAATTTTTTTCCAAATATCTAGGGATGTGAGATAGCAAAAATTTAATGCCAAATCTAGCATTGTGGCTTGTGTTGTAAATGTGAAGTTGATTGATGTTTTAGTATGGTTGTCACTGATGTCAGTGTGCTGATTTTGTTTTCCATTCTTAGTTTTTTCTCCAGATTTTTAAACTTATTTTAATGTATTCTTGATATGTTAACATTATTGGATATTGCTTTGATATTTTTCTTTCATGGTTTGGTGGTTTGGAAGGCATTTTTTGGAAGTCTATGCTATGCTGATGATGCCTGTTTGGAAAATTTTGTAGAGCACCACATTGCTTCGCATCTTCAGTTATTTTGTTGTGTTTATGGATTTATGCTTCTAGTGCATGTATTTTCATTTTTCTAATTCGACACAAGTTGTTGTGCTCTAGAAGTATTATTACTTGGTCTAGTTAACCCTGGATGTTCTATCTTTTGGTCCGGAGATTGTAGCATTTGGATAACATGTTGATTTTTGGAGTGGTCCACTTTTCATTCCTTTCCATCGCAGGAATGCTTAGCAAAGATATAATTTTGAATTATGTTCTATTATATCCTTGGCCTACTTGAAAAATCTATTCTGGAAATCAGTATAAACAAAGATTGCTTGTAATGGAAAAATGATCAAGAAGGTTTCGTAGAAGGAAGTTGATTGCAAAAGGAATATCTATCTTTGCTAATGTGAAGTTTTTGATCAGTGTGGTTCTTTGCTAAAGTTGTTTGTTACTGATGGTAGTGATCCTAAGGTTTCTTCCTACATTGCTGAAAAGTGGTAGTTGTGCCTTTGAGATGGATTATTTCTTTCTTCGTTGGGTAGTAAGACCTTCGTCTTTTTTTTTCCAGTTTTAGCTGAGCAGTGAGAAATTTTGGCAGTGAGCCATATTGTAAAAATTACCTTAACTAGGGTCACCCTAACAGGTATTTTTATTTTGAGAACTAGCATTCTCCATATTTTTTTCCTCCTTGGGTTTTCCACGTCGTATTTGGTGACTCTTTTGTGTGCTCTTTTCATGTTATCATTTGTTCATGATCATGCAATCTAAAATTTAATTTACTAGATTTGTTTTTGTGGAAAATGAGATAAGTTTTAATTAAAAATTAATTCAACCCTCTCTCACTTGTTTGGAACTTTCAACTATTGGTATTAGAGCTTTAGTTCCTATAAAGTAAGACTAACCACTCGAGGAGATCTAATAGAACATAAATTGACTAGCCCTACCTTTGAAGGATTCAACTATGATTTTTGGAAATTAAATATGTGAGGATATCCAATTTCTCTAAGTTACAAGACCTAGAATATTGTGGAGACTAAGCATTCGACACTAGCAAATGGACCTACTACACCAAATGAGATTGAATCTTATGAAGAAAATGAGCAAGGTATGCTATCTTTAGTGCTTTATCTAAAACTGAATTGATGAAGCTTGTTTCTTTAGACACTTCTTATCAAGTTTGGGAAAGGTTGAAAAGTATTTATGAATGAAATGAAAGAGTAAAGCTATCTACGATGCAGACTAATAAGGGAACTTATTAGAATTTGAGAATGAAAGAAGGTGAAGGAGTTGCAAGCTATTTTTAGAAGGTTGACAATGTTGTGAATGAGATTAGAGATCTTGGTGGTGTTTTGGATGAGAAGGATGTAATATAGAAGATAATGAGAACCTTACCAGAGAGTTACAATGACAAGATATCTACTATAGAAGAAACCTATTATCCAACAAAATTCACTAAAGAATAGTTATTTGGTACCTTGACTGTGTTTGAGATGAGGATGTTTGATAGAGACAAAGAGAAATAAAAAATGACCTTTAAAGCATCAAGAGTTGTAGATAAAGATTTAGATGATGAAAGCCTAAATGAGATGGAAGCAAACTTTGTGATAAAATTGAAAAGAGGAATAGACAAATATAAAGTTATGTTACCTCTTAAATATTTTAAATATGGAAAGATTCATCATTATACATCTAGATGTCCAGAAAGAGGATCAAAGTAGAAGTTTAAGGATAATAAAGGAAAGTTCAATTAGAAAGCCTACTATGCTAGAGATGATGCTAGTATTTCAAATGATGGGTCAGATTATGAAGATGATGATTGTTTGTTCATGGTAGAGAAAGATGGACCTAAATCTAATAACTCTAAGATTGTTGAGACTATTGCTTTAGCATTTCATGTTAGGATAGATAGAAATAAATGGTTGATTGATAATGGATGTTCAAATCATATGACTAGTGACAAAAGTAAGTTTGTGAAGCTTGAAAAATATAATGGTGGTTCAGTTAGATTTGGAGATGATCAGAGTGCTCAAATAATTGGAATTGGTTCTATTACCTTTCATAGAAAGCATAAAACTAAAAATGTTTACTATGTAAAAGGATTGTATAATAATATTTTGACTATTGGAAAAATGTACGAAAATGGTTACAATGTTGTCTTTTAGGATGGTGGTTGTGAGATCTAGAAGAGATCTGAAACTATTATTGTTGCAGGGAAAAAGACTAGTGGAAACATCTATCAATTGGAAACTTCTATAGTACATTGCTTATTATCATAGATCAATGAGAGTTGTCTTTGGTACCGAGGATGTGTCATATCAATTTTGAAAATTTGATAAAGATTAGTATGATAAAAGCTATAAGAGATTTACCAAGATTGACTAAACTAGATAACAGTATTTGCAAAAAATGTCAAGTGGGAAAGCAAACAAAATGAACATTTAGAGAAAAGGAACAATCATCAACTGGATTTGTAGATCTGACACACAAAAACCTATGTGGTCTAACCAGAATGAGTATACAAGGTGGGAGATATTTCATGCTCTTAATTGATGATCATTCTAGAATGACTTGGGTTGCAATTCGAAGAGAAAAGTCAGAAGCATTAGAAAAGTTCAAGATATTTAAAGCTAGAGTTGAGAATGAAGTAGATAGGAGAATTAAGTGTTTGAGATCTGACAAGGGAGGATAATTTATTTATGATGAATTTGATACTTTTAGTGAGAAATGTGGAATTAGAAGGAAATTATCAACTCCTAGGACACCTTAGCAAAATGGTGTAGTTGAAAGGATGAATACGACTATTCAAGAGGCATCAAGAACTATGATCAAGGAAGAAAACCTATTAGAAGTTTAATAGAGAGAAGCTATACACACTACTGTGTATACGCTTAACAGATTTTTATTTAGAAAGAAGTTTGGGAAGACATCATATGAATTATGGTATGGAAGAATCCCATTTGTGAATTACTTTAATGTTTTTTGAAGCACTTGTTATATCCAGAGAGATGAAGAAAACCTTGGAAAGTTTGATAGCAGAGCAGATGAATGTATATTTCTTGGTTACTCTACAAAGAGAAAAGCTTATAGATGATAAAACAAGAGATTGAAAAAAATTGTTGGAAGTGCACATGTGAAGGTTGATGAGAACATTTTAAAAGGAGTTGTTATTCAAGCAAGATATGAATCTGATAAAGAGGAAGATAAGAACAATGATGAAGAGAAGCAGAAACAAACTCAAGTTGCTCTGGAAACTATATTATAAACACCAAGGTATGTGCAAAAAAATCACTCTAAGAATCAAACCATAGGAGATAAAAACAAAGGAGTCATCACGAGAAGCAAAGCTGCTAAAGAACAAGTTCTTTTGCATTTACTTTCTGACACTGAACCTAAGATAGTTAAAGAAGATTGCAAAGATTAGAATTAGATGAAAGATATGAAGGAAGAGTTGGATCAAATTGAGAAAAATCAAACTTAGGAATTGGTACCTAGACCAGCGAATAAGAATCTTATTGGAACAAAGTGGGTGTTCTGGATTAAACTAGATGAGGATGGTCAGGCTGTAAGAAACAAAGAAAGACTGGTATGCAATGGTTACACACAAGTTGATAGAATTGATTTTGAAGAAACTTGTGCTCTTGTTGCTAGAATGGACACTATTAGGATGTTTGTGGATTTTGCAGCATATAAGAATTTCAAATTCTATAAAGTGGATGTGAAGTCAGCATTTTTGAAAGGAAAATTAAAAGAAGTTTACATTGAACAATTATAAGGATTCAATATATCAGATAATCTGGATGTTGTTTAAAAATTGAGGAAGGAAATGTATGGATTGAAAAAAGTGCCTAGAGCCTGGCATGGAAGGCTAGATAAGTCTTTACTAAATCAAAGATTTAAAAAAAAGGTCTGCTGACAGTAATCTTTGCTTCAAATTTAAATGAAGTAATATCTTAATTGTTGTTGTCTATGTGGATGACATAATATTTGGCAGCAATGATGATATGTGCATGGAAGTTGCTAATTAAAAGAATAAATTTGAAACGTCTATGATTGGTAAGTTGAATTTCTTTCTTAGATTGCAAGTAAATCAAAACAATAAAGGGATTTTCATTTCTCAATCAAAATATGTTAAATAATTGTTGAAGAAGTTTGGATTGGAGAATTCCAAAATGATATGTACTCCTATGACTATTGGATGCAAGTTGACTAATTATGATAAATCTTCTAAGATTGATATAAGAAAGTACAGATTAATGATTGTCTCGTATTATTATATTTGACTGCTACAAGACCAGATATCATATATGTTGTTTGTCTTGCAGCTAGATTTCAACAAGAACCAAAAGAGTCACGTGTTACATTGCAGTAAAAAGGATATTGAAATACTTGAAAGGAATAGAAGATTTTAGACTGTGGTATTCCAATGGATTAGACTATACTCTGAAAGATTATACTAATATAGATTGGGCAAGAAGTGTTGATGATAAAAAGAGTACAAGTACTGGAACATTTTTCCTTAGCTTTTGGTTAGTGGCATGACTAAGTAAGAAGCAAGATTCTATATCTTAATCAATCGTAGAAGCTGAGTACATTGAAGTTGCTTCATGTTGCACTCAGGTGCTTTAGATGAAACAAACATTGAAGGATATTGGCATATTGTGTGATGAACCTATCTCAGTCATGTGTGATAATACAAGTGCAATCAATATTTGTAAGAACCCAGTTTTGCATTCCAGAACAAATCATATTTCTATTTGGTATCATTCTTGAAAGAAAAAGTAGTTGATAATGAAGTAAAACTTGAATATGTACCTATCAAAGAGGAAGTTGTAGATATCTTTACAAAGGTGTCGTGGAACGATAATTTTGAGTATCTCCAACAATTTTTAGGAGTTACTCCCCTTCCTAGTTTGAACTAAGTGCATTTGGTAGTGCATTAGTCTAGGATAATTCATGCATATTTCCATCTAAGATAATGTTTGGGGCTTTCTCTTAGGGGGAGAAGAGCGGTTTCTGAGCTATGTTTTGGTGCAGGAGCACATAGGATTTAGGCTATCTAGTTTTCACAATTTTGGCTTGTATTGACTAGCCAAGTCAATAGTGAATAAGAGCTCTAGGAGGGTCCAAGAGTTGGTGTTTTGAGTCAATGTAATCCTAGGTTGATTTCATTCTTCTTAGGTTTGTATTTTTGTGTAAATAGTGGGTTTGAGTAGGTAGTTGACCTTCTTGATGGTCAAAAGTGTCAAAACTTGGTATAGGAATTAGGGAGAGTTAAATAGGTCTTAGGAATGTTTGAAAATTCATATGTGATGACTTAGAATAGGTCTTATAGGTTGAGAAGACCAAAAAGTGCAAAAATGCAAAGTTGCAAAAAGTTGTCATGACAAATTTTGTCCTGAATTGGTTAGCAGTGTAGTTAGGAATTGTCCAACACTCTAGGAGGACTCCACATGTGGTAAAAATATAAATACCCTCTCTTTCATGTTTACCAAGGTTGGAGAAGGATGTGATGTAAGTTCAACAAACTAAAATTACTCATTTTTAGACTTGTCGGCAACATTTTGGCTTGATTTTACTCACTTTGTATTTGAAAATGGATTGAATACATTGATCCAGCAATGGATTGATTTTAATTAGTGTGTTATAGTACTATTTTTCCCATTTCAAGCTTTGTAAATACTATTCATTAGTGTTTTCTTGTTCTTGTTTGCAAACAACCAGTTTTGGCTTGTATATAGTAGTTTTTTTGTAAATATGGTTGCCCCATGAGTTCCACATGTGCTTCCATCATGGTTAGTTGGGACATGGAAGGAAACCACCTGTACATTGTACGTATGTAGGGGTAGATGCTGGAGAAGAGTTTTAACATGACTGTCACCTTGTTCTAGGCAAATCCAGGACGAACCCGGCTAGAGGAAATAAGGTGAAATTGAAGTGCCAAATGCAGGGGTGCATGCCAAATCACCATTTAAGAGTTTGGAGGGGTCCATGGAGTTGGGAAAGAGTTTTGTATGCAAGGAGAAGCCTTGACTAATCCATTTGATGCCAAAACCCCAACTTGTTCATTCATTGTTGGTTAAAGGCCTAGTAAACCCTTCAAAACCCTCATTTTAGGGTTAGTACATTGTATGGTGAAACCAGAAGCCAAAACCAAAAAAATCCTTTAGGGTTAGGTGTATCTTTGAATAAATCCAAACTTATTAGGGGGTCTGTTGTATCATTTTCCTTCAAGCCCTAGAAAATTGGATTTGGAGGCCTAATTGGGGCTCATTCCTTGTAGCCCTTTTCTAGGCAAGATTTTGAAATTGGTAAGAAACCTAATGATTGAAAACCACTAATGGACCCTAAATTATTTCAAAACATGTTAGAAGACACCTCCACACCTCTATATCATCTTACAACAGCAAGCAGTCAAACTGACAATTGAAGCCAAGAAGCTATATTTGAGCACCAGAGAAGCATTGTAAATTGGTAGGGTTCCTAACCAAAACACTTGAAACAAACACCTTATAATGGTCAAGAATAAAGCCCTAGAAGCTATTGAGAATGAATTGGAGGTCTAGAGTGCAACTAGGCCTAGTGAGTTGGTGGAAATGAGCAACACCAACTAGGTGAAGTGTTGAGCAAGCTAGGTGAAACCCATCAACTTGGTATCAGAGCCTATAAGATTTGGGCTAGAAGAGTTGATGTCCTCAGTGGAATCTATAGGAGACAATTGTATGGTGACCAATGTAGAGTTGGCAAGGAAAGTGGTGATCAGGATAAAGATAATAGACTCCTAAAGGAAAATTTGATTAAATTGGAGAGTAAGCTTGGAGCAATTGAAACCAAGGCTGATGAAGTGTTGGTAAAGGTTGAAGGAGAATAAGGGAAGGGTAAAGAAGTGTTAGAGATAGAAAAAGTGCCTGAACCAGATCCTGTCCTAGAGAAAGAACCTTTCCTGAAGGCATTGAAAGCCTTGAGTGGTAAATCACTAGAAGGATTGCCATTGCTCACTGGTAAGATGGAGGCAGAAGTGGTCCTAGAGTGGATAGAAGGTATGGAGAACCACTTTGAATATGAAGGCATAACTGAAGCTCAGATAATTAGGGTAGCCAAGTCTAGGATGAGAGGATCTGCTCTCACATGGTGGTAATTTGTGCAAGATGAGAGGAAGAAAATGGGCAAAGCACCCATCTCTTCTTGGAAAGGGATGTTAGTCAAAATTAAAGAAGTTTATCTCCCTGATAACTATGAAGTTCAAATTCATAGGAAGAGACAAAACCTAAGACAAAAAGACCTTGATGCCAGTAGCTATACAGAGGAGTTTCACAAACTTAGCCTCAGATCTCATGTGGTGGAAGAAGAGAGTCTCAAGGTTGCTAGGTACCTAAATGCTCTACAGTGGAACTCCCAAGAAGAAATCAGCCTAATGAACCCAAAAATAGTCCATCAAAAATTTCCCTTAAGGTGGAGGAGAAACTAAAAAGAAAACATGACTCAAGCATCAATAGGGGTAGTGGTGCAGGAGCACCTGAGCACCTAAATGCTCAAATCCTAGCAGGTATAACATTTTATTGCAAATTAATCATGTGTGTTTATTTTATGCTTATAGTAGGTTTAATAGGTTTTTTTTGTGGTTTAATAAGGCTTGGAACTCATTTGTGTTTAAGAGTTTCCAAGATTTTTGTTTTTTTGCTCGGCAGGCTAAAAATTGTCAATTTTGGGTCCAAATGAGCATTTTTAAATTTTTGATGTTGGAAAGCCTTGAAAGGCATTGGAGAATGTTTATTTAGTGTTTCTAGATTATTTTGAGTCATTGGTTTGAGTGCCAAGTCACCGGAAGTCAAAATGCAATTTTTGAGCAACAAAAGTTGTCAAAAAGTTGTCAAAAGTTGTCAAAAAAGTGGTTTTTGGTGGTTTTGGTTAGTTCCAGCCTGTACCTGTCTATACAAGGGCTTCAAAAAGTTGGTATATGTATATAAACCATGTTCCAATCATTGTATGGGTTGTTCATTTTGGAAAATTAAGAGAAATACTTATTTTGCTCTCATTTTTGTGAGTTTTTAACTAATTTTCTGCACTTTTTAGAGTACAGTCCGTACCATGGCTCCATGAGTCCGTACTGAACCTATTTTTTATTTATTTGATCTCCTTTGATGTTTTAGTAGTGATCTCTGATCTTTTCTTGGGGTTTGGAACAAGTTTTGTTTGAAGTGCTCTTGAGAAAAGCATTGTTTTATGGTTCCAATGGAAGATCATTCATGGTCCAATTGATTTCTTCAAAGTCTCTTCATCCATGGCTTTGAGGAAGTTTGTTGGACCCTCTATACATACTGTACCATACATCTATTTCCCTTTTCTAGCAATGCACAAGTGTTTGTAAGCCCATGGCAAGTGTGTGAAGTGAGCAACTTGGCTTGGGTATTCTCAAATTTGTTTGAATGGTACTTTGCTGTTCATAGCACTGTACTTTGATAGTTTGATGAAGAACTAAGTTGGCAAGAGTCTTCATTGTATTCCACCACCCTTGTCTCTCTCATGACTTGGTTGGTTACAAGAAGCAAAGGTGTAATCAGATTGTAAAAACAGTGTGTCACTGTTTCGTGCATAAAACCTCATTGCCAACCTCCCAAATGGATAGCATGGCATGATGGATTTCTCTTTATGCATCATGGGAATGTATTTGTAAGTGTTTTCAAGGTTAAGAAGATAGGGTACACCATTTGATTGTAAAGGACCTAAATAAGGATCCTAGAAAGGTGTATTTCTTTGTCACAGTCTCATAATGCTGTCATGTTTTGAGGCATCTTCTTAAGTGTTCAAATTTACAAGATCCTTGAAGAGGATATATGTATTAATTTACCTTGTTATTAACACCTTTTTTCAGGCCAAGGACAAATTAAAGAAGAAAACAAAACAAAGAAAGGAAGTTGCTGTCAAAAATGCACCTTATTGCTGTCAAAAAAAATGCATTGTTGACTGTGTATGAACAACAGTTATAAAATCCTTTCTTATTTGCTGTGCATGGTGTTCCAACTGATTTAAAACCATTTTTGCATCCCTAATTGATATAATTTCATTGTATATGGTTTGTAAATGTTCAAAATGAATGCAAAACCTTAAAAACATTGCTGTCCCAGGCCTCTAGACTGTTATTTCTATGTAAGGGCAGCAGTATGGCATTTATTTGTCATAATGTCAGTGTTCGAAGATAAGATTTGAATCTTTGGGAGTGTTTGGTATATATCATAGCAAGTTTTGAAACCTTTAATTTGGGTCTAGCATCATGGTGGAAACCTTTGATTCGCAAACCCTCACCAAAACTCTTAAAAACCCTTGAAAAGTGCCTATTTTGTGGGACAGCACTAAAACAGTCCGTACAGTACTTGCCATAGAAAAAATCATTGAGATTTCAACATAAAATGACCACATCTCCAAGTGTTTGTCATGAAGTTTAGCAGGTTGAGCAGGGTGAACAAATTTCACTAAAAACTAGGGCTAATTCTAGTAGCCTTTTTGGAGCAAATTTGACAATTTCATGAAATCGGTAAGGAAGGAGAAGTAAATGATTGTTTCAAATCATCAAAACTGATCAGTTAAGACCTAAGACACCCTACTACAAGCTCCATAGCATTTCATTAAGTCATTTGACCAAAATGACCACTTGAACCTAGAAGTTGCCTTGAGTAAACCAACGTTCTTTGCATCCAATTTGGATATTTTCACTATTGAAGGGTAAAGGACAGTCATCATACTTTGCAGACCTATTTAGATGCTCAGTCAACACATTAATATGATTGAAATCCTTAAAGGTGCAAACAAGGTTAGGTAAACCATGGTTCTCCAACAGTTGCCCATTCTTGGAAGAGAGGAGATTCAGCCAGTTGGACAACCAAACTTGTTCATTTTTGGTGACACACAAGAGGACCTCATTTCAGACTTGAATACATTAGCATGGAAGGTTAGGAGGAGTGATGTCCAATACAATAGAGTGCAAATAGTGTTGAATAGAGAGGAGGAGATAGGAGAA
Source organism: Cryptomeria japonica (assembly GCF_030272615.1). Classification (NCBI taxonomy): domain Eukaryota; kingdom Viridiplantae; phylum Streptophyta; class Pinopsida; order Cupressales; family Cupressaceae; genus Cryptomeria; species Cryptomeria japonica. The sequence goes on from NC_081409.1 coordinate 726,489,146, forward strand.
AGGTTTGGAAGAGTCCCATTTGTGCCTAGGGATTGATTGCACATTGAGAACAAAGCCCACCAAGCTCAGAAGAAGACTAACTTCTATCATCCCTCCTCATCATAGTGGTATCAGAGCCAATTCAAATTTGGGTTGAGAGATTAGCATATTTCTGGTAGTGAGTCAGTGGGAGACAACACCGACAACATGGTGACCAATGCAGAGTTAGCAAAGAGGATGGAGGATCAGGGTGAAGAAAATAGACTCCTTAGGGAAAGATTACAACAACTTGAAAGAAAGTTGAACCAAGTAGAAGTCAAGACTGAAGAAGTCAGTGAGAGAGTAGAAAGTGCTGAAGATAAGAAGGAAACCTTAGAGGAAGAAGTCCCAGAACCAGATCCAATCTTGGATAAAGAACAAGAAACCCTTTTACAGGCTTTGAAAGCTTTGACTGGAAAGGCCCTAGATGGAGTGTCCCTTTTTAGTGGTAAGATGGAACCAGAAGCACTAATGGAGTGGACAGAGGATCTAGAGAATCACTTTGAATGTGATGGCATTACTGAAGCACAGAAAGTGAAGGTAGCCAAATCCAGAATGAGAGGGGCAGCCTTGACCTGGTGGAAATTCATCCAAGAGGAAAGGGTGAAAGAGGGAAAGAAACCCATAACCACCTGGAAGACAATGGTAACTAAGATCAAAGACACCTACATGCCTGAAGATTATGAAATCTAGTTGCATAGGAAGAGACAAAACTTGAGGCAGAAAGACCTAGATGTCAGTAGTTACACGGAAGAATTCCAAAAACTAAGCCTTAGATCTAAGGTACAAGAAGATGAAAATGTCAGAGTAGCTAGGTATCTCAATGGGTTAAGATGGAATATTCAGGAAGAGTTAAGCCTATGGTGTCCCAACACATTACAGAAGTGTTATCAATTAGCATTGAAGGTAGAAGAGAGAAACAAGAAGAAACAAGAACATAATGGTAGAGGCAGAGGCAGAGGAAACAGAGGCAGTCATAGAGGCAATTTTGGGGGAAGATACATAGATCATAGGTCCCAGGGAGAGTCTAAGCTTATTGAGCAAAGCGGGGATTCTCAGAGCAGACCCAACTATAGGGGTAGGGGATCAGGCAACCCAGGAAGGGGTAGATCTAATGGACCTGGAAGAGGTTCATACTTCTCCACCATGAAGTGTTACAACTGTCAGAAACTAGGCCATCCAGCATATAGATGCCCAGAAAAGCCAAGCTCATCTCAAGGAGGTGATAAGAGAGTCCATTTTGTGCAAGAAGAAACCACACCAAGTCAAAGGTGTCTATCATCAGAAGAAGGGGAAAACCTCATGATCAGGAGGATCCTCATGAAAGAGCCATCTCAAAAAGATATGTCTCAAAGGAAAGCTCTTTTCAGGATCAAATGTAAGATCCAAGGAAAGGTGTGCAAAGTTATCATTGACTCAGGATCAACTGATAACATCATATCAGAAGAAGCTGCTACAAAACTTCATCTACCTAGAATACAGCACAATGAGCCCTACAAGGTCACATGGTTGGAAAAAGGGCAGCATGTATTAGTGAGTGAACAAACATGGGTAGAGTTTAACATAGGTGAGTACCAAGATGAGATTTTGTGTGATATACTACCTATGGATGCTTGTCATTTGCTTTTAGGAAGACCTTGGCAATTTGACAGGAAAGCACAATATGATGGTGAAAAGAACTCATACTCATTTTTCAAGAATGGTATCAACTATAAAATTCAGTCCATTAATGAAGGAAGTGAGGGCAGCAAACCACAAGTTCCCTACACTTTGTTAGTTGGTGAAAAAGAGTTCATCCATACCCTCAAAGAAGGTGATGGCATAGGTTTTGCATTGGTAACGAAACCAATTGATGAAAAGAAAGAAAGGAAGATAGAAATCCCAAATGAGGTGCAGCAACTTCTAGATCAGTTTAAGTCAATTGTTAATGATGGTCAACCAACCTCTCTACCTCCTCAGAGAGCCATTAGCCACCAAATAGATTTCATCCCAGGTGCATCCTTACCAAACAAAGCTGCTTACAAAATGACACCTGAACAAAATCAGGAAGTGGCAAGACAAATCCAAGAGCTATTAGACCAAGGATTGATTAGAAAAAGTATTAGTCCATGTGCAGTACCCACAGTGTTAGCACCTAAGAAAGGTGGGGCTTGGAGACTTTGTACAGATTCAAGAGCAATAAACAGGATCACAATCAGGTATAGATTCCCCATTCCTAGGATAGAAGATCTTATGGATTGTTTAGGGGGAGCAAAATATTTCAGTAAGATAGACCTAAAAAGTGGTTATCATCAAATCCGCATCAAAGAGGGAGATGAATGGAAAACAGCTTTCAAGACAAATGAGGGGTTGTATGAATGGCTAGTCATGCCATTTGGGTTAACAAATGCACCCAGTACATTTATGAGATTGATGAATGAGGTGTTACATGACTTCATAGGCAGGTTTGTAGTTGTGTACCTTGATGACATCTTAATTTTCAGTCAAACCAAGGAAGAACACCTCCAACATTTGTAGATTGTCTTACAAAGATTGAATGATGAACAACTTACTATCAACCTAGAAAAATGTGATTTCCTCAAGCAAGAGCTGGTCTATTTGAGTTTTGTTGTTTCAGGGGGTGATCTGAAGATGAATCCAAATAAGGTAGAAGCCATAGTTAATTGGCCAACCCTTAAGAATGCTAGTGATGTCAGGAGTTTTCATGGACTTGCTCAATTTTATAGGAAATTTATTAGAGGTTTCAGTGAAATATGTGCACCTATGTTGGAAACCATTAAGGGTGGTGTGAGAGTGAAATTTCAGTGGACAGAAGTAGCCAACAGGGGATTTGAATTGTTGAAAGTCAGAGTTGCTACCCAACCAGTGTTGATTCTACCTAGTTTTGACAAATTGTTTACCTTAGAGTGTGATGCAAGTAATATTGCTATTGGTGTTGTTTTGAGTCAGGATAATAGACCTGTTGCATTTTTCAGTGAAAAGCTTAATGATGCTAAGAGGAAATACTCTTCATATGATCTTGAAATGTATGCTTTGGTTCAGGCACTTAGGAAATGGAGGCATTATCTTCTTCCTAAAGAATTTGTGGTTTACACTGACAACTAGGCACTTAGTTTTCTCAATTCACAGGATAAGCTTAGTCACAGACATGTTAAATGGGTAGAGTCTTTGCAAGCATATACCTTTACTTTGAAGCATAAGAAAGAACAGTGCAATAAAGTAGCTGATGCATTGAGTAGAAGGTTACTTACTGTTCAAGAAATTCATATTAGAAGTATTGGTATAGAATGTTTTAAGGATTTATATCCACATGATTCTGATTTTGCTGATATTTACAAGGTTTGTCAAGATTTTCAGAATACTTTTCATAGTGAATATGCTGAGTATACTTTGTAGAATGGATTGTTATTCAGGGGTGGATAGCTGTGTGTGCCAAAAGGTTCAATGAGGGAGAATCTGATACAGGAAAAGCACAATGGTTGCTTGAGTGGTCACTTTGGTCTTAATAAGACTTTGGAATTGGTTCAGAGGCACTATTTTTGGTCTAAGATGCAGGCAGATGTCAGGAAATATGTTGATCAATGCATGGTATGTCAGAAAGCCAAGGGTACTAGCACTAATGCTAGTTTGTATCAGCCTCTTCCCATACCTTCTAGGCCTTGGGATAGTATCAGTATGGATTTTGTGGTAGGTTTGCCCAGGACTAAAGAAGGGTGTGATAGTATTTTTGTGGTTGTTGATAGATTCAGCAAAATGGCACATTTCATACCTTGCAAAACTACTAATGATGCTAGTCACATTGCTTTTCTTTTCTTTAAGGAAGTTGTAAGAATTCATGGTTTGCCATCCAGTATTGTATCTGATCGAGATGCTAAGTTTTTGGGTCATTTTTGGAAAACTTTATGGAAGAAATTGGGTACTAACTTGTCTTTTGGCTCAGCTTACCATCCATAGATAGATGGCCAAATAGAAGTGGTGAACAGAACATTGGGTAATCTACTCAAATGTCTTACCAAAGAATATGGGCAAAGTTGGGATCAACTCATCCATCAGGCAGAGTTTGCATACAATGACAGTGTAAATAGATACACTGGTAAGAGCCCATTTCAGATTGTTTATGGAATGCATCCTAGAGGTGTTTTTGAGTTAAATGATGTAACTAATTTGCAGCATGTGAGTGGTACAGCAGAAGATATGGCACAGTCTATGAAAGAAATTCATGAGCAGGTACAGAAGTCTTTATAGGAAACTACTCAAAAAGTTAAGGAGAGAGTTGATGCTTCAAAAAGAGATGTTCAATTTTTAGTGGGTGATTATGTGATGGTCCATCTCAACAAGTCACGGTTACAGAAAGGAGTTCCTACTAAGTTGCAAATGAGAAGAGTAGGACCATGCAAAATCTTGGCTAAATATGGCCATAATGCTTACAAAGTTGATTTGCCTAATGAAGTTTCTATGTCTTCTATTTTCAATGTTGCAGATTTGGTGCCATTCAAAGGGGAGCTACCAACAAATTCAAAAAGAGTTTCAGATCTTTCTCATTCCCTTTCTGATCTTTCTCTCCCCTCTTCTTCTACTCCCATTCCTCAGCAGGTACTAGATTCAAGAATCATCAAAAAGACAAGACACCATACCTACTTGGAGCATCTCATCAAGTGGAAGGATAAACCAGCTTCTGAAGCCACATGGATACCTAAAAGTGACTTTCTCAAAGCTGTAATTCCTCTTTCTTTACTGCCCAAAGGAGTCACATGACTTCTTTGTCCTTAGGGGAGTATGGTGCAGGAGCACCTGAGCACCTAAATGCTCAAATCCTAGCAGGTATAACATTTTATTGCAAATTAATCATGTGTGTTTATTTTATGCTTCTAGTAGGTTTAATAGGTTTTTTTTTTGGTTTAATAAGGCTTGGAACTCATTTGTGTTTAAGAGTTTCCAAGATTTTTGTTTTTTTGCTCGGCAGGCTAAAAATTGTCAATTTTGGGTCCAAATGAGCATTTTTGAATTTTTGATGTTGGAAAGCCTTGAAAGGCATTGGAGCATGTTTATTTAGTGTTTCTAGATTATTTTGAGTCATTGGTTTGAGTGCCAAGTCACCGGAAGTCAAAATGCAATTTTTGAGCAACAAAAGTTGTCAAAAAGTTGTCAAAAGTTGTCAAAAAAATGGTTTTTGGTGGTTTTGGTTAGTTCCAGCCTGTACCTGTCCATACAAGGGATTCAACAAGTTGGAAAATGTATATAAACCATGTTCCAATCATTTTATGGGTTGTTCATTTTGGAAAATTAAGAGAAATACTTATTTTGCTCTCATTTTTGTGAGTTTTTAACTAATTTTCTGCACTTTTTAGAGTACAGTCCGTACCATGGCTCCATGAGTCCGTACTGAGCCTGTTTTTGATTTATTTGATCTCCTTTGATGTTTTATTAGTGATCTCTGATCTTTTCTTGGGGTTTGGAACAAGTTTTGTTTGAAGTGCTCTTGAGAAAAGCATTGTTTTGTGGTTCCAATGGAAGATCATTCATGGTCCAATTGATTTCTTCAAAGTCTCTTCATCCATGGCTTTGAGGAAGTTTGTTGGACCCTCTGTACATACTGTACCATACATCTATTTCCCTTTTCTAGCAATGCACAAGTGTTTGTAAGCCCATGGCAAGTGTGTGAAGTGAGCAACTTGGCTTGGGTATTCTCAAATTTGTTTGAATGGTACTTTGTTGTTCATAGCACTGTACTTTGATAGTTTGATGAAGAACTAAGTTGGCAAGAGTCTTCATTGTATTCCACCACCCTTGTCTCTCTCATGACTTGGTTGGTTACAAGAAGCAAAGGTGTAATCAGATTGTAAAAACAGTGTGTCACTGTTTCGTGCATAAAACCTCATTGCCAACCTCCCAAATGGATAGCATGGCATGATGGATTTCTCTTTATGCATCATGGGAATGTATTTGTAAGTGTTTTCAAGGTTAAGAAGACAGGGTACACCATTTGATTGTAAAGGACCTAAATAAGGATCCTAGAAAGGTGTATTTCTTTGTCACAGTCTCATAATGCTATCATGTTTTGAGGCATCTTCTTAAGTGTTCAAATTTACAAGATCCTTGAAGAGGATATATGTATTACTTTACCTTTTTATTAACGCCTTTTTGCAGGCCAAGGACAAAGTAAAGAAGAAAACAAAACAAAGAAAGGAAGTTGCTGTCAAAAATGCACCTTATTGTTGTCAAAAAAAATGCATTGTTGACTGTGTATGAACAGCAGTTATAAAATCCTTTCTTATTTGCTGTGCATGGTGTTCCAACTGATTTAAAACCATTTTTTCATCCCTAATTGATATAACTTCATTGTATATAGTTTGCAAATGTTCAAAATGAATGCAAAACCTTAAAAACATTGCTGTCCCAGGCCTCTAGACTGTTATTTCTGTGTAAGGGCAGCAGTATGGCATTTATTTGTCATAATGTCAGTGTTCGAAGATAAGATTTGAATCTTTGGGAGTGTTTGGTATATATCATAGAAAGTTTTAAAACCTTTAATTTGGGTCTAGCATCATGGAGGAAACCTTTGATTCGCAAACCCTCACCAAAACTCTTAAAAACCCTTGAAAAGTGCCTATTTTGTGGGACAGGACTAAAACAGTCCGTACAGTACTTGCCATAGCAAAAATCCTTGAGCTTTCAACATCAAATGACCACATCTCCAATGGTTTGTCATGAAGTTTAGCAGGTTGAGCAGGGTGAACAAATTTCACTAAAAACTAGGGCTAATTCTAGTAGCCTTTTTGGAGCAAATTTGACAATTTCATGAAATCGGTAAGGAAGGAGAAGTAAATGATTGTTTCAAATCATCAAAACTGATCAGTTAAGACCTGAGACACCCTACTACAAGCTCCATAGCATTTCATTAAGTCATTTGACCAAAATGACCACTTGAACCTAGAAGTTGCCTTGAGTAAACCAACGTTCTTTGCATCCAATTTGGATATTTTCACTATTGAAGGGTAAAGGACAGTCATCATACTTTGCAGACCTGCTTAGATGCTCAGTCAACACATTAATATGATTGAAATCCTTAAAGGTGCAAACAAGGTTAGGTAAACCATGGTTCTCCAAAAGTTGCCCATTCCTGGAAGAGAGGAGATTTAGCCAGTTAGACAACCAAACTTGTTCATTTTTGGTGACGCACAAGAGGACCTCATTTCAGACTTGAATGCATTAGCATGGAAGGTTAGGAGGAGTGATGTCCAATACAATAGGGTGAAAATAGTGTTGAATAGAGAGGAGGAGATAGGAGAAAGGTTTGGAAGAATCCCATTTGTGCCTAGGGATTGATTGCACATTGAGAACAAAGCCCACCAAGCTCAGAAGAAGTCTAACTTCTATCATCCCTCCTCATCAGGTAGGTGTAAAGGAAAAGACAATAGAGGCCATAGGTGAGGCTTTGGAGGAAGAAGTATTGAACAAAGAACACAAGGTGAGTCCAAACTCACAAAGCAGCAAGAGAGTGGCACTAGTAGAGGAGGATTCAATAGAGGAATGAGATCAAATAGTGGTTCTAGAGGAAGATCTAGTGGACAAGGTAGATGTTCCTCATATTTTGCAACAATGAAGTGTTACCATTGTAACCAACTTGGCCATCCAGCGTATAGGTGTCCAGAGAAGGGATCATCATCACAAGGTAGTGAAAGAAGAGTGAACTATCTTCAAGAAGAGTCTTCAAGCAGCAAGACCTTAGAGGTTGCCTTAGAGTCAGAAGTAGGTGACAACTTGATAATAAGGAGAACTTTGATCAAAGAACTAGTCAGAGAAGAGCCTAACCAAAGAAGGTATTTATTTAGAATCAAATGAAAGATTATGAACAAGGTGTGCAGAGTGATCATTGATTCAAGGTCTATAGACAATATTGTATGAGAAGAGGCAGTGAGTAAGCTCAAATTGCAAAGAATACCTCACAACAATCCTTATAGAGTCACTTGGTTAAACAAAGGACAACATGTTCTAGTCAATGAGCAAGCATGGGTGGATTTTATCATTGGGAGGTATAAGGACAAAGTATTATGTGATTTCCTACCCATGGATGCATGCCATATCCTATTAGGAAGACCATGGCAATTTTATAGACAAGTTATTCATGATGGAGCCAAGAATGCATACTTATTCAAGAAAGATGGAGTGACATTCAAGATTTAGTCTATCCTTGAGGAAGGTGGAAAGAGGGTAGCAGGTCCTAATGTTCTTTTGGTAAGTGAAAAATAGTTCTTGAAGACACTTGAGGAAGGTGAAGGTGTAGTGTTTGCACTAGTGATGAAGCCTAAAGAGGAAGACAAGAAAGAGAAGCTAGATTTGCCAAAAGAAGTGCAAGAGTTGTTGAAGAAATTCAAAGGCATAGTAAGTGATGGGTAGCCAGCCACCCTACCTCCTAAAAGAGCCACAAGCCATCAAATAGACTTCATTCTTGGGGCATCCTTACCTAACAAGGCAACCTATAAGATGACTCCCCAATAAAAATTTGAGATTGCCAAGCAAATCCAAGAGCTCTTAGACAAAGGCCTAATTAGAAAAAAACATTAGCCCTTGTGTTGCCCCTACCGTGTTAGCCCCAAAGAAAGGTGGAACTTGGAGGTTGTGTACTGATTCTAGAGCTATAAATAGGATCACCATCAAATATAGGTTCCCTATTCCTAGAATAAAAGACCTCATGGATTGTTTAGGGGAAGCCAAGTACTTTACCAAGATTGACCTTAAAAGTGGATATCACCAAATTAGGATTAAGGAGGGTGATGACTGGAAAACAACATTCAAGACAACAGAGGGTCTTTATGAGTGGCTTGTAATGCCATTTGGCTTATCCAATGCTCCAAGAACCTTCATGAGACTCATGAATGAGATGATGAAGGAATTCATAGGTAAATTTGTAGTGGTATATCTAGATGAAAATCTCATTTTTAGTAAGGAAAGGGTAGATCATATTACTCATTTGCAAGATGTATTACAAAGATTGCATGATGAAAAGCTAACCATGAACTTGGATAAGTGTGAGTTTGTCAAGTAGGAGTTCATTTACCTTGGGTTTGTTTTATCTCAAGGAAACCTCAAGATGGATCCTATCAAGGTTGAAGCCATAGTAAATTGGCCCACTCCTAAGTCAACAACAGAGGTGAGAAGCTTCCATGGACTAGCTCAGTACTATAGGAAGTTCATTAGGCAATTCAATGCTATATGTGCACCAATGTTAGAAACCATAAGAGGTGGAATGAAGGTAAAGTTTTAGTGGAATGAAGAAGCTAAAAAAGGCTTTGAAACCTTGAAGGAGAAGATAGCTACTTGATGGGATGGGGTCTAGGATAGACTAGCCTAGTCTATGCTCTCGGATCCTTCCCTTGGATCACCTAGTGTTCTTTTCACACCCTGGGGTCTCTAGGACTTCCCTTGATTGAGTAATTCCCTAACCTTTCCCAATCCACCCACCAATGAGTAGCAATGCTGCTCCTAAGGTCTCACCTACTCATGAGACTCAAAACCCCTTACTATGGCTAATAAGGGCTTGGCTTGTCCTACTGCTTCCTATGTCCTAGCAAGGTTAGGACAAGTCTTAAACCATGTTTTTCATCCATCCATGTGCCTCGAAGAAGTTTCAACCTTCATCCCTCCTACCGATTTCACTATTTTGTGTTTTGCCTACAAAGTAGGGCTACAAGGATTAGGACCAATTAGGCCTCCTACCCGGACTTTTAGGGCTCTCTCTTGCAAATGATGCACAAACTACCCAAATTCCCAAAATGTAATACCATTAATTTGTCAAGGGCTCAAGTATTTCTCTATTTTTTGGCCTCCAAGTGGCCGTATAGTGCCTTGGGTGAATTTTGGGATTTTTAAGGGTTTTGTGAGGGTTTTTAGGGTCTGCCTGGGTCACAGTGTATGTTTTGTGTTTTAGCCACCTTGTCTGGATTGGTGGAGGCTCCTCCTTCACACCAATGGTGCTTCACACACTCCTCTACACCACCTCCAAAGGGTGCACTCTCCTCTGACCTACCTTACTCTCCAAGACCTCTACAACTTGACCTTTCCTAGTCGGGCAATGTTCAGTCTCGCCTAGGAGTGGGTCTTTGTATGGCCTCCCTGCATTTTAAAGGGCCCTACTTGTATTTAAATATGGTACAAGGTCTTCCCTCTAATTCCCCATGGTTTCATGGTGGTTCCACATTGGGGAATGGAGTTATGCATCCATTTACCCAAACTAGTCCAAAACTGGACAGTGAGAAGCAACTTACAAAAGATTTACAAACACACCACTCTTTCAAAACAAAAACCTAATATATATACTCAAAATGAAATTATTTACAGCATAGAAGACACTCCATATATTTTTGCATGCAATTCAATCCATTAACTTGCTCAGTAGCTTCATTAAAACTGATTGGTAACCAACAAACAGTAACAATCAAGCTTTTCTTACTTGGGTCGTACAATGTCTAACATCCAACCCATTAACTTAGGGTTTGAAAATATTTATACTACCCTCTCCTTGGTTTGTTTTCCCATTTTAGGGTTTTCCATGCCAAACTAATAATTTTGACCTCCTGGTGGAAAAGTTGCTTGACAACTTTTAAAAGTTGTCATGCAACGTTTTACAACTTTTGAGCAACTTTCCTAATGTTGCTTTTCTTGACTCCTAGACCCACATTGGGCCAACCTAAGGACACCACCATTCTATTAAGGACCCCTAAACACCACAAAGACACACATACCCTCTACTTTCAAGAAAAATCTCAATCTTGACTTATGACCCCTAAGATCTCCACTAGGACCCTAACTAGGACCTATGAGCACATGACTCTTTATTTTATATGCAATGGCTTCATAGAGAAGCAAGAACACAAACAAAACAAATGTGGGAGTCCTTTGAAGGGTGCTCCTGAACCATGCTCCCCCTCTGCAACAAACTAAGAAATTAAGGGAGTGAGAAGAGCCGGATCAATGCCAAGCTTCTTGAACTTGCTCTCCTCCACCCAAGTAGCTTCAGATACTGGTTGATCTGCCCATTTCACTAAGTGCTCCATGTAGACCTGGTGTCTAGTGGACTTCTTCACTCTTGACTCCAAAATCTCCTCTGCTATAGGCTACTTCACTTGAGGTAAGGCATTCACATCCAAGTCTTGTAGTACCTTGGCTTGGTTCTCAGTCTGCCCTACTATCTCACCCTTGTACATGATCAGATCAGCTACATTGAAGACTGGTGAAATGGCTAAGTTTGAAGGTAAATCAACCTTATAGGCATTCTCACCATATTTTTCCAGAATTCTACAAGGTCCTACCCTCTTCATTTGCAGTTTGGTAGGCTTGCCACTTTGCATCCTAGCTTTGCTCAAACGGACCATCACATAGTCACCCACCTTGAATTGAACTTCTCTCCTTTTCTCATCCATTTTGGCTTTTAGTTTTTGAGTGGATTCAAGGATGGCCATCTTAACTTTCTCTTGGACTTCCTTAATGGTTTGAGTGAAGTCCTTTGCTTGCCCACTCTTTATTTCCAAAGTACCAAGGTCTCTCAACTCACATACTCCCCTTGGATGTCTGTCATACACAACCTCAAAAGGACTTCTTCCAGTGGTCCTATTCACACTGTCATTATATGCATACTCTCCTTGAGGAATGATTAGGTCCCATGTCTATCCATACTCCTTAGTTAGACACCTCAACAAATTGCCTAACACCCTATTGATGACTTTAGTTTGACCATCTATTTATGGATGGTAAGCTGAGCTAAATAAGAGGTTAGTTCCAAGTCTTCTCCATAATGTTTGCCAAAAATGGCCCATGAATTTGTTGTCCCTGTCTGAAACAATGCTTAAAGGGAGTCAATGTATTCTAACAATCTCTTTGAAGAAGAGATGTGCAACATAGCTAGCATCATGTGTAGTTTTACATGGAATGAAATGTCTCATCTTGGAAAATCTATCTACTACCACATAGATGTTGTCCATACCTATCTTTGTCTTGGGAAGTCCTACTACAAAGTCCATGCTTATACATTCCCAAGGCCTATTAGGGACCATCAATGGTTGATAGAGACCAACATTGCTTGATCCTCCTTTTTCTCTTTGGCATACACCACATTGCTCCACATACCTCTTCACATCTCTTGGCAACTTTGGCCAATAGTAGTACCTCTATAGTAAATCCAAGGTTTTGTTGACTCCGAAGTGTCCACTTAAACTTCCATTGTGTTTCTCTTGGATGAGTTTTTCCCTCATGGATCCTCTTGGCACACACAACTAATTACCTCTGAACAAGAGACCATTTTGGAGAATGTAATCTGCATACTCACCATGGAAATGGTTCTCAAACTCCTTGCAAACCTTGTAAGCTAATGAGAAGTCTTCATCTCCTTCATAGAGGTCCTTGAAACCTTCTATTCCTATGCTCTACAACTGTAACTCTTGAACTATCAACAACTTCCTACTTAAAGCATCTGCCACTTTGTTAAGTTGCCCCTTCTTATGTTTAATGGTGAAGGTAAAAGATTGGAGATACTCCGTCCATTTCAAATGTCTATTGCTAAGCTTCTCTTGAGTGTTGATGTAACTCAAGGCTTGGTTGTCGCTGAACACCACAAATTCCTTTGGGAGTAGGTAATGCCTCCATTTTTTTAGAGATTGAACAAATGCATATAGCTCAAGGTCATAGGTTGAGTACTTCTTCTTTGCTTCATTAAGCTTCTCACTGAAAAATGCCATAGGTCTTCCCTCTTGAGTCAACACACCCCCTACTACAATTCCACTTGCATCACACTCCAATGTGAATAGCTTATCAAACATAGGTAGGAGAAGGATAGGTTTTGTGGCTACTTCTTGCTTCAACAATTGAAATGCTTTGTTAGCTTGCATAGTTCATTTAGACTTGGTTTTAAGGCCTCCTTTATTGGTGTCAAGGACTGGTGCACATATGCCACTGAAGTTCCTCACAAACTTCCTATAGAATTAAGCTAATCCATGGAAACTCCTAACTTCAGTCCCTATCTTAGGTGCAGGCCAATTCAAGATTGCCTCCACTTTTCTTGGATCCATCTTCAAGGTTCCCTTAGACACCACAAATCCTAAGTAGACCAGCTCTTGCTTCAAGAAGTCACACTTCTCTAGGTTGATGGATAACTTCTCCTCATACAACCTCTTTAAGACTAACCTCAAATGCTCAAGGTGCTCCTCTTTGGTTCTGCTATAGATGAGAATGTCATCTAGGTACACCACCACAAATCTGCATGTGAAGTCTTTCAACACCTCATTCATCAATCTCATGAAGGTAATTGGAGCATTAGTAAGCCCAAATGGCATCACAAGCCATTCATACAACCAATCTGTGGTCTTAAAAGCATTTTTCCACTCATCTCCTTCCTTAATCTTAATCTAATGATAACCACTCTTAAGGTCCAATTTGGTGAAGTACATAGCACCCCCTAAACAATCCATTAGATCCTCTATTCTAGGAATAGGAAATCTATACCTTATGGTGATCCTATTGATTGCCCTTGAGTCGGTACATAGTCTCCACTTACCTCCTTTTTTGGATGCTAGCACTACCGGAAGTGCACATGGGTTGATGCTCTTCTTAACTAATCCTTGGTCCAATAACTCCTGCACTTGCCTTGCCACTTCCTTATTATGATCAGGTGTGAGCTTATATGCTGCCTTGTTAGGCAAGGATGCACCAGGGACAAAGTGTATTTGATGGCTAATAGACCTTCTAGGTGGGAGAGTTGCAGGTACTCCATCACTTACTATATCCTCATACTCTTGCAACATCTATTTGACCTCCTTAGGTACCTTTGTCTACAACTTACTCTCCTCCTCCTCAGGCTTCACAAAAATGGCACATCCCACTGTCTCCTCCTCATGCAGCAAGTGTAAGAAGTCCTTACCAGTGTTCAACAAGACACTAGGTGTTCTTGAGCTTCCTTCATCATCCTCTATCAAGGACTGAATCTTGAAGGTTTTGTCATCCTTCTTGAAGGAAATGGAGTTTGCTCCTCCATCACAGATCATCTTTCTATAAAATTGCCAGGGTCTTCCTAGTAGCAGATGAAAATCATCCATAGGTAACACATCACAAAGGATCTTATACTTATATCCTCCAATAGAAAACTCTACCCAAGTCTGTTCATTGACAAGCACACTTTGTCCTTTGTTCAACCAAGTCACCTTGTAAGGGCTAGTGTAGGGTATTCTTGTGAGTTTCAACTTCCTAACTACCTCTTTTGATATGATGTTGTCATTTGAGCCTGAATCAACTATCACCTTGCACACTTTACCAAGAACTTTGCATCTCACCCTAAACAGTGCTCTCCTATGTTTGGGTTCCTCCTTAACCGGCTGTCTGATCAAAATCCTATTGAACATCAGATTCTCACCAATTTCTGATTCAATCTGGTCCACACCCAGTGTTTTATTGCTTGATGAGTCTTCATGAGCATAAGCAACCCTCTTTCCACTATTGGATGAGGTAGGCTTGTCAGGGCATCTATATGTCAGGTGTCCCAATTGTCCACAGTTGTAGTATTTCATGGTTGCAAAGTAGGAACTACCTCTACCAGTACCTCTACCCCTATTTGAACCACCTTATGCACCTCTTCCTCTAGAATGTCCTCCTCTGAGATTGGTGTCACTATTGTGCTTGGTCAACTTGGACTTGCCCTGATTTCTTTGGTCATTTGCCTTGCTTGGGGAACCACCTCGATGGCTCATTTGGTCTCTACCTCTGCATCTACCCCTGTTATTGGAGTCTCCCTTCCTTTTATTCCTCTCTTCTACCTTGATAGCAAGCTGATGACATTTTTGAATAGTAGTAGGAGTCCATAGGCTTATCTCCTCTTGAATGTTCCACTTTAGGCCACTTAGATACCTAGCCACCTTAATAGATTCATCTTCTTGGACTTTGGATCTAAGACAAAGTTTTTGAAATTCTTCGGTGTAGGAGGTCACATCAAGGTCTTTTTTCTTCAATCCCTATCTCTTCTTATGAAGTTGGTTTCATAATCCTCTGGTAAGTAGTTCTCTTTAATCTTACTCACCATGGCCTTCCAATTTGCAATAGGTAGCTTCCCCATGCTAACTCTCTCTTCTTGTAGATACTTCCACCATGTCAAAGCTGCTCCCCTTAATCTTGATTTGGCAACTTTAACCTTTTGAGCCTCTGTCACTCCCTCACACTCAAAATGGTTTTCCATGCCCTCAATCCATTCCATAACAGTGTCAATGTCTATCCTTCCACTGAAATGTGGCAATCCTTCAAAAGCCTTGGTTTTCAAAGCCTTAATAGCCTTTACAAATGGTTCTTCACTGAACAAGGGATCTAGTTCAGGGATAATGTCATCTATGTCTATAGTTTTCTTGCCTTTATCCTTGGTGTCTTCACCCCAAGGTCCTTGTGTCCTCTGATCCACCACTTCCTGCAACTTATCCCTTATCTCACTCATAGCTTCTTCAAGGAGTCTATTCTTCTCCTTCTATTCTTCTACATCCCTAGCCAGCTCTGCATTAGTGACCATTGTGCTTTCCCCTATTAATTCACTAGAATACAGAGACATACACAGTCCTCCAAGTCTTTAACTTGCTCTGATACCAATCTGATGGGATGGGGTCTAGGATAAACTAGCCTAGTCTATGCTCTTGGATCCTTCCCTTGGATCACCTGGTGTTCTTTTCACACCCTAGGGTCTCTAGGACTTCCCTTGCTTGAGGAATTCCCTGACCTTGCCTAATCCACCCACCAATGAGTTGCAATGCTGCTCCTAAGGTCTCACCTACTCATGAGACTCAAAACCCCTTACTATGGCTAATAAGGGCTTGGCTTGTCCTACTGCTTCCTAGGTCCTAGAAAGGTTAGGACAGGTCTTAAACCATGTTTTACATCCATCCTTGTGCCCCCAAGAAGTTGCAACCTTCATCCCTCCTACCGATTTCACTATTTTGTGTTTTGCCTACAAAATAGGGCTACAAGGATTAGGACCAATTAGGCCTCCTACCTGGACTTTTAGGGCTCTCTCTTGCAAATGATGCACAAACTACCCAAACTCCCAAAATGGACTACCATTTATTTAGCAAGGGCTCAAGTATTTCTCTAGTTTTCGGCCTCCAAGTGGCCATACAGTGCCTTGGGCGAATTTTGGGGTTTTTAAGGGCTTTGTGAGGGTCTGCCTGGGTCTGCCTGGGTCACAGTGTATGTTTTGTGTTTTAGCCACCTTGTCTGGATTGGTGGAGGCTCCTCCTTCACACCAGTGGTTCTTCACACACTCCTCTACACCTCCTCCAAAGGGTGCACTCTCCTCTGACCAACCTTGCTCTCCAAGACCTCTACAACTTGACCTTTCCTAGTCGGGTACTATTTAGTCTCGCCTAGGAGTGGGTCTTTGTATGGAATCCCTACATTTTCAAGGGCCCTACTTGCATTGAACTATGGTACAAGGTCTTCCCTCTCATTCCCCATGGTTTCATGGTGGTTACACAATGAGGAATGGAGTTATGCATCCATTTACACAAACCAGTCCAAAACTGGACAATGAGAAGCAACTTACAAAAGATTTACAAACACACCACTCTTGCAAAACAAAAACCTAAGATATATACTCAAAATGAAATTATTTACACCATATAAGACACTCCACATAGTTTTTCACACAATTCAGTCCATTAAGTTGCTCAGTAGCTTCATTAAAACTGACTGGTAACCAACAAACAGTCACAGTCAAGCTTTTCTTACTTGGGCCGTACAATGTCTGACATCCAACCCATTAACATAGGTTTTGAAAATACTTATACTACCCTCTTCTTAGTCTATGTACCCATTTTAGGGTTGTCCATGCCAAACTAAGAATTTTGACCTCTTGGTGGAAAAGTTGCTTGACAACTTTTAAAAGTTGTCATGCAACTTTTTACAACTTTTGAGCAACTTTCCCAATGTTGCTTTTCTTGACTCCTAGACCCACATTGGGCCAACCTAAGGACACCACCATGCTATGAAGGACCCCTAAACACCACAAAGACACACATACCCTCTACTTTCAAGAAAAATCTCAATCTTGACTTATGACCCCTAAGATCTCCACTAGGACCCTAACTAGGACCTATGAGCACATGGCTCTTTATTTTATATACAATGGCTTCATAGAGAAGCAAGAACACAAACAAAACAAATGGCGGGATTCCTTTGAAGGGTGCTCCTACACCACTACTCAACCGGTCCTAGTGTTGCCCAGTTTTGAGAAACTTTTCATTATGGAATGTAATGCAAGAAATGTTGCAATAGGTGTTGTCCTAAGCCAAGAAGAAATACCAATAGCTTTCCATAGTGAGAAGCTAAGTGATGTTAAGAAGAAATACTCCTCTTATGATCTTGAGTTATATGCTTTAGTGCAGGCTTTGAGTAAGTGGAGACACTATCTCCTCCCTAAAGAATTTGTGGTCTATATGGACAACCAAGCATTGAGTTTCCTAAAATCACAAGACAAACTCAGTCATAAGCACATGAAATGGGTGGAGTACATGTAGGCCTATACATTCACCATTAAGCACAAGAAAGGGAAGTTAAACCGGGTAGTTGATGCATTAAGTAGAAGATTTTTGACAGTCCAAGAAATCTAATTGAGAAGCATAAGTGTTGACAGTTTTAAAGGCTTCTACTCAGAGGATGAAGACTTCTCAAATGCCTACAAGGTGTGTAAGAAGTATCAAAATCACTTCCATAGTGAGTATTTTGATTTTACTTTGAAAAATGGACTATTGTTTAGAGGTGGGCAGCTTTGTGTTCCTAGAGGCTCAATGAGAGAAAATATCATACAAGTGAAGCATAATGGCAGCCTTAGTGGACATTTTGGAGTCAATAAGACTCAAGAGTTGGTTCAGAGGTATTACTATTAGCCAAGGATGAATAAAGATGTGAAGAAGTATGTGGAGACTTGCATAGTTTGCCAAAAGGCCAAAGATGCTTCTACAAATGTCGGTTTATACCAACCTCTTCCCATACCAAATAGACCTTGGGAATACATTAGTATGGACTTTTTAGTAGGTTTACCAAGGACAAAATAGGGATATGACAACATTTATGTCATTGTGGACAGATTTAGCAAAATGGCTCACTTTGTGCCTTGCAAGGCTACTCATGATGCATGCCAAATAGCTCAATTATTCTTCAAAGAGGTAGTGAGGATACATGGTTTACCCATGAGCATTATTTTAGATAGGGACTCAAAGTTCATGAGTCATTTTTGGAAGACACTATGGCAAAAGATTGGCACCAACCTCTCTTTTGGATCAACCTACCATCCTCAAATAGATGGGTAGACCGAAGTGGTGAATAGAAGCTTGGGAAGCTTATTAAGGTGCCTCACTAAGGAATATGGTCAAACATGGGATCAAGTACTCTCACAAGCTGAATATGCATACAATGACACCATAAATAGGACTACCGGAAAGAGCCCTTTTGAAGTGGTCTATGGAGTGCACCCAGGAGGCATTTTGGAGTTGAGGGACTTAGGTAGTGCAGTAGAAAGAAGTGGATGTGTAGAAGAATTTTCTCAATCAATGAAGGAAGTCCATGAATTAGTCAAGCAAGCATTGGTGGAGAACATAGGCAAATTCAAGGAAAAAGTTGATGAAAAGAGGAAAAATCTACAGTTTCAAGTGGGAGATCTTGTCATGGTGCACCTAAAAAAAGAAAGGCTACAGCAAGGAGTTCCTAACAAGTTACAAATGAGAAGTATAGGTCCATGTGCCATTCTAGCCAAGTATGGAGAAAATGCATACAAGGTGGACCTACCTAGTGAAATAGGATTGTCACCAATTTTTAACATAGCAGACTTAATTGTCTAAAAGAGACCAATTCAAGGTTCACATTGTAGTCACTTAGAGGTATCAGATGATGTGAACAACCTTTAGTTACCAGCCAAACCAAATCCAAATGCTGAGAAGGTGTTGAGTTCAAGGATCACCAAGAAGACAAGGCATCAAGCCTATTGGGAGCACCTAATCAAATGGTAGGGTATGGATGATACTGAAGCTACATGGGTGCTTGAGATAGAGTTTAAGAAGCTTGGGATTGATCAGAATCTTATTCCCAAGGAGGTGACATGATTTTCTTTTGTTTGGGAGAATGGTGTAGGAGCACTTAGGATTTAAGCTATCTAGTTTTCACAATTTTGGCTTGTAATGACCCTAGCCAAGTCAATAGTGAATAAGGACTCTAGGAGGGTCCAAGAGTTGGTGTTTTGAGTCAATGTAATCCTAGGTTGAGTTCATTCTTCTTAGGTTTACATTTTTGTGTAAATAGTGGATTTGAGTAGGTAGTTGACTTTCTTGATGGTCAAAAGTGTCAAAAATTAATATAGGCATTACAGAGGGTTAAATAGGTCTTATAAATGTTTGAAAATTCATATGTGATGACTCATAATAGGTCTTATAGGTTGAGAAGACCAAAAAAGTGCAAAAATGCAAAGTTGCAAAAAGTTGTCATGACAACTTTTGAAAGTTGTCATGACAACTTTTGAAAGTTGTCATGACAACTTTTGTCCTAAATTGGTTAGCAGTGGAGTTAGGGATTGTCTGAAGCCCTAGGAGGACTCCACACATGGGAAAACTATAAATAACCTTTCTCACATTTACCAAGGTTGGAGAAGTGTGTGATGTAAGTTCAACAAACTGAAATTACTCATTTTCAGACTTGTTGGCAGCATTTTGGCTTGATTTTACTCATTTTGTATTTGAAAATAGATTGAATCCATTGATCTGGAAATGGATTGAGTTTCATTAGTGTTTTATAGTACTTTTTTTTCCCATTTTGATCTTTGTAAATACTATTCATTAGTGTTTTCTTGTTCTTGTTTGCAAACAACCAGTTTTGGCTTGTATATAGTAGTTTTTTGGTAAATATGGTTGCCCCATGAGGTCCACACATGCTGCCATCATGAATCATTGGGAAATGGAAGGAAACCACTTGTGAATTGTACATATGTAGGGGTGGATGTTGGAGAATAGTTTTAACATGACTGTCACCTTGTTCTAGGCGAGTCCAGGAGCAACCCAGCTAGAGGAAATAAGGTGAAATTGAAGTGCCAAGTGTAGGGGTGCATGCCAAATCACCATTTAAGAGTTTGGAGGGGTTCATGGAGTTGGGACAGAGTTTTCTATTCAAGGAGAATCCTTGACTAAGCCATTTGATGCCAAAACCCCTCCTTATTCATTCGCTGCCGATTAAAGGCCTAGTAAACCCTTCAAAACCCTCATTTTGGGGTTAGTACATTGTACAGTGAAACCAGAAGCCAAAACCACAAAAATAATTTAGGGTTAGGTGTATCTTTGAATAAAATCCAAACTTATTAGGGGTTCTTTTTTATTGTTTTCCTTCAAGCCCTAGAAAACTGGATTTGGAGGCCTAATTGGGGCTCATTCCTTGTAGCCCTTTTCTAGGCAAGATTTTGAAATCGGTAAGAAACCTAATGATTGCAAACCACTAATGGACCCTAAATGCTTTCAAAACATGTTAGAAGACACCTCCACATCTCTACACCATCTCACAATAGTAGGAGGTCAAACTGACAAGTTGAAGCCAAGAAGCTATATTTGAGCACCAGAGAAGCATTGTAAATTGGTAGGGTTCCTAACCAAAACACTTGAATAAAAAACCTTAGAATGGTCAAGAATAAAGCCCTAGAAGAGATTGAGAAGGACTTGGAGGTCTAGAGTGCAACTAGGCCTGGAGAGTTGGTGGAATTGAGCAACACCAACTAGGTGAAGTGTTGAGCAGGCTAGGTGAACCCCATCATGTTTCTATCTACATTTGTCCTTGATGTCAAAGGGGAATAATTTTGGGAAGTTTTTGCTTGAGAAGCTTGAGAAGTTCAGAGAAGTTTGGAAGTATATAGTTTTTCTTTCTAAGAGGGAGAAGCTTTTGAGAAGTGTTTTTCATGTTGTTGGAGAAATTGTTTGTCATTGATAAATGTTGCCATCAATGACAAAGGGGGAGATAATTGAAAATGTGAAGTTTATTGATGTTTCAATATGGTTGTCATTGATGTCAATGTATTGATTATGTTTTTTATAGTTAGTTTTTTCTCCAAATGTTCAGACTTATTGTAGATGTATTCATAATATGTTGACATTACTGGATATTGGTTTGAGATTCATCTTTTGTTGTTTGGTGGTCTAAAAGGTGTTTTCCAAAATTCTATGCTATTTTGATGATTCTTGTTTGATAGAGTTTACAGAGCTCTGCATTTCTCTGTATCTTTAGCAATTTTGTTGTGTTTATGGATTTATGCTTCTAGTACATGTATCTTCATTATTCTAATTTGGCATGTGTTGTTGTGCTCTAGAAGTATTCTTACTTGGTCCAGTTAACCCAAGATGTTCTATCTTTTGGTTCGAAGATCGCGACATTTGGATAACGTGTTGTTAATTTATGAAGTGGTCCACTTTTTATTCCTCTACACCACAAGAATGCTTAGTGAAGACCTATTTTTGAATTATGTTTTATTATCTCCTTGGTTGACTTGGAAAATCTATTCTAGAGATCAGTATATATAATGATCTCTTGTAATGGAAAAAAGATCAAGAAGGTTTCTTAGAAGGAATTTGATTGTAAAAGGAATATCTATCTTTGTTATTGTGAGGTGGTTGATCAATGTGTTTGTTTGTTGATGTTGTTTGGTACTGGTGGTAGTGAGCCTAAGGTTTCTTCTGGCATGGCACCAGAGTGGCAATTGTACCTTTGTGGTGGATTCTTTCTTTCTTCTTATGGGTAGTAAGCCCTCCTTTTTATGGCAGTTTTAGTCGAGCAGTGAGCCAACTTGTAGTGAGCAATTTTAGCAATGAGACATCTTGTAAAAATCCCCTTAATCGGTGTAACCCTAACATACATTTTTACTCTGAGAACAAACATTCTATGTGGTTTTCCCCTCCTTGGGTTTTCCATGTCATATCTAGTGTCTCTTATGTGTTCTCTTTTCATGTTATCATCTATTCATAGTCATGCAATCTGAAATTTAATTTGTCAAATTTGTTTCTGTAGAAAATGAGTTGAGTTTTAATTGACAATTGATTCACCCTCTCTCAGTTGTTCAGAACATTCAATAGCTCAACCCATAATGCGTTAGTATGCAAAATATGGTTTGAGAGTTGAAATTAGGGTAAGATCAAGGATAAAACATGATGAAATTATAAATGGTGCACCTAGAATTAAGGGAACAAATAAGAGTGTGATGATGTAATAAAGTGGAATGAGACTCATAATATTGAATTAAATATTAATTAATTACAATAAATGTTATATAATGCTAGGTGATCCATGTAGAAGAGAATAGTCATAATAGTCTAGAAAGTTGTGTTACATAGCTAGCTCCACTTATCTTTCTAAAATGTTGATATCTAGTTTCAATATTTAAGGATCTCATATAAGAATTTTTTGTCTTGTTTTGAGCATACAACAATTTGTATAAGATATGTAATTGGAAAATAACGTTTCTAGTTTCAAGAATGAAACTTGAGGATACAACAACTCACGTAATACAAATGATTCCTAAAATGAGGGTGAAGCATGAGGATGAAACAATAGCATAAATGATATAGATGAGATGAATATTAAGCATGAGGATGCAATAATGCCAAACTAATAGTTGATAGTTGAAATGCAACTAGGAGACCACATATATGCCCCCCCTTAAGATATCAACATATTCCTATGTTGATGTATTAAGGCAGATAGAAATAAGGACACCCACCTTCAACACCAAGGAGATGTCCACTAATAAATAATGCATGCATTCAAAGCTACCTAGGAAGAAAGATGCCTAAATAAACTTTGTTTCCCTAAATAAGGATGAAGTAATTGGAAAATAGATATTTGGCAACAAATGTAAAGGGATCCTTTTGAGGGATGAATAATTTACAAAGGGGGAATAGAGATTTGCATAAAGATATCTACCTCCAAGAGTAGAGGATATCCTTAATAAAGATGACATCTTCAAAAGGAGAAGAGGACTAAGAATATACACCTTCTCCAATGTTTAAAAAAATGTGGATTCTTCGTGAAGAATTGCACACTTTCACTAAGGAGATATTATTCATAAGGGATGCAACTTTTCAATCAAAGAATAAATTCTAAATAAGGAACACACCTGTACTCACATGAAGGATAATTTTATACAAGAAATGACATCAAATAAAAGATGCAAGTCAACAAAGGGAAGGTTCAATCCTTGAAAGGGAATAGGAAATTTGAAATATTATTCTTGTCCCCCAAGAATGGAGACAAGGACACCAAAGAGAGATCATTTATAAAAGACAACGCTCTTCTAGGATAAGGAAAAGATCCTTGCCAGCGATACATTTTCCTACAAGAGGGATGAGATTCTCAAC
Organism: Cryptomeria japonica; assembly: GCF_030272615.1. Lineage (NCBI taxonomy): Eukaryota > Viridiplantae > Streptophyta > Pinopsida > Cupressales > Cupressaceae > Cryptomeria > Cryptomeria japonica. The sequence continues at coordinate 726,512,557 of NC_081409.1, forward strand.
AAAGATGTGCATGTGCATAATATAGAAGGGTTTATCATAAAAGATACCACTCAATAAATAGAAAGTATGTCCTTAATAAAGGGAAGGATTGAAAGACTATTTTTTCCCTCGAAGCATGGAGACAAGAATAACAATGCTATTATGTTACTACCTAAGTATGGTTGCACTTAAAATTATACCATCATGAGCCCCCAATAGCTAATCTACTAATGTCACATAGTGAGGAGAAACATAATAGGAGATTTTACTTTATGTAAAAGTAAAATGATGAGTGTTCAACTTATTGTCACCAAGTATTTGGATGGTGACAATTACAATAGGTTGTTGAATTTAATCTACTAAATCATGACATTCATTAGTGGAATGGTCATGGATTTTATGATACTTGCAAAAAGAAGGGTTGCATTAATTTTTCTTACAATTCTTTCTTTTTTATTTATAGGGAGAGTAATCAAGTTGTCTTTAAGAAGCTCATACAATATACTATATTGTTGTCATGATAATTTGTATGAAGACATAGATGTATTAGACAATGGAGGAAGGGATGTCGACAAAGGAGGACTTGGTAAACCTAAACCATATTTGAAAAAGTGTGATGATGATTTCTCATAACCATCAAAACTTTGTTGCATGCATCCTAAACCATGTGCATTGTATCTATATGAATAATTAGATATATGTATTGAAATGTCTATAGGAGAGGGTTCATTCTTAGTATCAAAATCAAAAGAGCCCCCATCATCATCAAGACATGTGTTGAAAAGAGAGGTGGGAAATGATTTAGAAGAAGCTTGGATCAATGGCACACAAGGATCCTTCAAGGCTTCCTTCTTATATTGGGGGATTTTATACCCATTGATGGAAGGCATAAAGTCTAATGTACCCTGATTATTTGCTAAGGAAGATCATTGATAGGAGATTGTTTTGTTGAAGGAATCATATTATTAAAGGGAGAAATACATCCTACATCATCAGGAATGAAATTATAAGGATTAGGATCATCCTTTATTGTGTAAAATTAATTGTTATATATGAATTTGATTGTGTGATGAAGAGTAGAAGGGATTTCTTTTATATCATGAATCCACGATCTACTTAAAAGAAGGTTATAATTAAGATGGTTTGGCATGACATGAGTAGGAGTAGGTAAAGTCGCGGGTCCTACTTTGATAGGTAACATGATTATACCAAGTGACTCTAGGAACATTATCAAAGCGACAAACATAAAGACGACCAGGTTGAATAGAAGAATAATCCCAATTTATCTTATCTAGTAAGTCAACACAACAAATGTTAAGTGTTGACCCATTATAAATTAAGGTACCTCTTATGTTTTTTCATAAATGCAAGTAAAGGGATAATCTCTATTCTTAACCTATATAGAAGGCTATTCATCTAGTGAGAATGTAATATTATTTGGTTTAGAAGAAGGATAAGGAGACATTTTATGAAAGGCTTCTTGGATCAACCTATGGTGTGAAGGGAAAGTTTGATCAAGTCCCAAAGAGAGACCTTAGCTATGATATCATGCAGTTTCTCAATAGAGATCCTTATCAATGTGTTTCTTAAGGTGAGAGGGGGAAGAAATAAAAGTGAGAAGAATATTGGGATCTTTCTTTTTTACACAAGCTTTAAATGTGTGATGTATTTTGAAACCTTATTTTTGTTCTATTTCTCTTTCCATTTCACCTCTTTCACATATGTATTTTGCAACTTTTAGGATATTGGGAGGTTCATTGGGTTTAGGCTTCTCATAACTAGAAACATGAATGATATTGACTTTATTAAGCTTTTTTCTCCAAGGATACATCTTTACAAGGGAGAGGATTAAGGAAATTGATAATTTTTTCATCATCTTGCACCAAACTATCTTAATGGGTAATACAATCTTTACGAGAAGGAAAAATAGAACTCATTAATGCTTCCACTCTAGTGGGAAACTCCTTGAAATGAAAAGAGGATATGGTATCACTGGGAAAGGTAGCTACAATGTCATTTTCCCTCCCCAAATGATCCTAATGGTGGAAGTACATTTTAGGATAAACATCATTCTTCAAAGCTTCATTATTAGAAGGGAGAGTTTTGAAAGAAGCATTTATAACAACTTCTTGCACCAATGTGCCCTCATTGGTAGGACCAAATTTGGAAGAGGGTAAATCAATGCCCATCAACACATTCTTCTCTAGGAGAGATACCATGAATGAAAGCTAAAGAGACATAAAGGAAGGTTTTTATGATATCATCCTCTTGCTCTAAGATACTCTCAAGGGAGAGACCATTTTTAGGAGAAAGATCAGCATTGATTTTCAAAACTTTATTCTTAATAGGAAGAGCTGTAAAAGAAGTGTTAGTAATCTCTTCTTGCACCCTATTATCCTTATTAACAAGAGAAATATTATGAGAGGAATTATCATGGCTCATTAAGGCCTCATCTCTAGAAGGTAAATCTTCATAAAGAGGATTGTCGACCACATCAACTTCTTTTATCACAAAAGCTTCTTCATAAATAGGCTTGATAGAAGGCTAAAGGTTCATTAGGAATATTGTCATGCGTGATAATATCCCTATTATTTTTTCGAGATTTAGAGTATTATTTAGAGGAAATGATGAAGTCTTCATCCAACATCTCAAGGTTAGCACTACTAAATGGCCTACACGTTATGTTGATTAACCTTTAAAAAAAGGATTCTTTAGAAGGCTTAGGATAAAGGAAACCATCAAGAGCCTCCTCAAGTTTTTCTCTAAGCTATATACTTCTTCGAAAGGATAGTCATTATAATAAAATGGATTATCAAAGTCATGATAGTCTTGTAAAGAGTAATCTAACATTTTTGAAAAGAAATGCTAACTATTGCAATAAAGGATCTAACGTAATAAAGCATGTAAACACACAAAATGCACAAAACAATACTTTTTATTTTTGTATTTTTATTTTAACTAAACTATGAAATTAATGTATCTAAATTTGAAAGAAACATGTCACAACCCTCAAATCTGAAAATGTCATTGAAAAATTATGCAACCTGTAAGTCAATTTTAGAAAAATAAATTAGGGTTTTTGTGAATTTAACCTCTAAATTTATGTAATTCAATTGAAAAAAAACTAAGAGTGCAAATTTGAATTTTAAAATGCATAAAAATTAGATCTAAGACTAGAAATTAAAATTAAGCATGAAAGAAATTGGGTTCACCAAAATATAGAGGTGAAATTTGGAAATAGAGTTTCACCTAATAGGATAAGACCACTAATTAATAAAAATAGCTAATACAATGAAAGACAGGTGAACCTAATATATCTAGCCTCAATCCAAATAAGGAAAGGACTGAAATTCTAATTAGATTCATTGGTTAGGGTTTGGTTCCCTCTTTCTAAAATGAAATGGTTTGTAAATTATGAAATTAGGGTAAAATGAGGGATTATTGAAATAATATAATAAAAATAGTAAGATACAGATGTCTAAGTCAGCCACCAACTGAGATCTAGGTAAATTAAGATGTTTAAAACCTATTCCTAGAAGTTTGGCCTAATTTTTTAGGACCAGGTAGCACAATCCACCCTGGTCTTCCAAATTTCTCTATCAAAAGTTGACCTATTAGTCACTATTGACTCTGCTAAAATTCCCACATGCATCTCCCACACCTATTTCCAACACATAGAAAGAGAGAAAAATATGTTGGAGATAAGGGTTTCTCTTAGGTCAATCCATATGATTTGAATTAACCCTAATTGAAATAGAAATTAAAATCGGAATTGAATTGGAAAAGCTTACCTTTTGAGGGCAAGGTTGAAATGCTTGAATGTAGATGATTATAACTTCAATAGGTGATGCAAAGGTCCTAAGATAAGTCCTCCATGTGTTGATGTATTAACATGATAAATCACATAAAATCCATCATGAAATCATAATTAAAACATAATGTGAAGATGCCTTGATGTATTTTACTACTCCCTAAATAAGATCTACTCTTGAGGAAGAAGAATTGCTCTTGAATTGATGATAATGCTAGCATAAGATAAGATTATTGATGAATTAAGAAATATAGCTTATATAGGGATTTCATAATTAATCATCAATGCTAGATTAACTTAGATTAGATATATATTTTCACATGGAGTAGGGTTTGAATTAGATCGGATTCCCAAATTATCCTCCCAAAATTTAGTTAAAAAAGTATGGGACCATGGTGAATCCTGACACCCTGGTCCTACTAACTTTTTTCTAAATTTCTTGTGATGCTATATAATATGAATCTAATGTCAAACCCAGCTTGATGGATCAAACCATAATACATAGGTATGCAAAATATTCTTTGAGAGTAAAAATTAGGGTAAGATTAAGGATAAATCATGATGAAATGATAAATGGTACACCTATAATTAAGGGCCCAAATAAGAGTTTGATAATGTAATAAAGTGGAATAAGACCCACAATATAGTATTAAATATTAATTAATTAAAATAAAAGTTCTATAAAGCATAGAGGAAAGGGAAATACTAAAATAGGTGCTAGGAGAGTGTGAAATTGGACACACCAATAAAGGTGTACAATTTATGACACTACAACAACTATCCCCATCTAGGAGGAATGGGAGAGTGGTCCAGAGAACAAAGAAATCTATTGTTTATTCTAGAAGAACCAAGACTACCCCTCCTACCGTAAGATTCTATACTCATGTCCCACCTTTTCTTTCTCTAGGAGTCCAGGTTACAATAATTCTAGGGCCTAGAAATTAGCCTTTTAGCCTTTTGTCCCTTTCAATCAAAAAATCTCTCTAAATTTAACTCAACATGATGATATCCCAATGGCTTCCTTGAAGAGTATTCCCTTCTTCACTGGTGAAGACCAAACCACCCCCATTGAGCACATAAAAGATGTGGCTAATGTTTGTGTTGTTCACTATGTTATAGAAGAGAATGTTGCACTTAGATATCTTGCAATGTCATTCAAAGGGAAAACCTTACAATGGTTCAGAGGATTAGGTTAGATAATTCTATAGCCACATGGGACCAATTAGGTGATTAGCTTTGCAAATTTTTTGAAGATAAATCAAACCATTTATCTTTGGTGGAGCAGATGAATATAACCAAGAGAGCTCCTCATGAGTTCAAGTTAGTTTTTAACTTATGTTTTCAAAGGACATGGGAGAGAATTCTACCAATAGTAAGACCTTTAGCTAATTATTATTTTCTTTACTAGTTAAGGGCTTGTAATAGTGACATATCAGTAATGATTTAATCCATGGGTGGAACAACCCTTCTTGATGCCTATTAAAAGCAAGGAAAATTTCCCCAAGGCCACCCATGCCATTTTTCTTGGAAGTACAACCACCAACACCTTTCCAAATTCTTTCTATAGCTACTATCCCTACATTACTAGCAAAAATACTCAATCAATTAGCCAAGAAAACACCCCTTTGGTTCAATCTTTTGAGCTATTGGAGGTTAAGGGCTTATTACAAACATTTGGTAATGAGATTGTCAACCTAAATAGGTAGCAAAATCAAAGTTTCAAACCTTATCGGCCTCCATACCATCCCTCATACCAATAAAATCTATCGAATAGACCTTCCTACTAGCCAAATAATCAGAGCTAAAGATAGGCTCCTAATTCAAGGCCTTACCAAGCTTATAATCTCAATGCTACCAACACTTCAAAAGAACTAGTACCTATTCAAAACAATATGGCTCAGGAATATGAATGGTTTTTCCCCTATAATCAACCTCATAACTAAAGTACATACACTAATGGGGTGATAAAACAGGCATTAATGGTCTATAATAATGATAATAATGTGTAGACTAATGTGCCTCTTGAGGCTTCCATGTAACAACAAGAAGAACAACAAAAAGAAACAACTCTCCTTAATTGGAAAGGAGAGGAGTTTTGTGGTATTAATCAAGCTAGCGCATCTATTGCAGTTAATATAAGGAGTAAAAAGAGAGTTATTGATATGGGACAACAAGTTGATGATGGTAATTTTCAAGCAAATCAAGTGCCCAATGTAAACCAAGGGAGTTTTTTTGTGTCAAATGAAGCCAATGTTTGTATCCAATCGAGAAATTAGACTTGGGTAAGTAAGGAGAAGCCCAAGACTCTAGTACAATCAACTCCTATACAAGCTGAAAAATATTGCTCAAAAGGGCCAAACAAAGGTTAGTATTACTGCCTTTAATATTTTGGAGCATATGAAGAAGTTCAATGTGTCTATGTCCATGTGGGATTCCTTGAGTGTTCCTAGTCAACAAGATCTTCTTGAATTTGCCTTGTCTGATTTGAGTGTATATAGTGATCCTAACAATGGGCCTAACAAAGATAAATTCAAAGTAGCTATGACAAACACCATTAAAATTGGTAAGGAACAACAAGCTATAAAAATTAAACCCCCACCATTTTATGTTTCCTTGATTATTAGTGGTCATTTAGTTAATAATTGTATGATTGACTTAGGTGGTAGCACCTCAGTAATGCCAACATAAATTGTTGATGGGTTGGGTATTGAATATGAGCCACATGAAAAATGGGTTGTACAACTAGATGGTACCATTGTTAACACAATAGGAGTCATTAAAGGTTTGAGTTTAACTCTACATGCTTGTCCAAATTTCTCAATCCCCACAAAATATCTATGTGATAAAGTTGCCTCCATATTTTTCCATATGCTTGCCTAGGGATTTTATAGCTAGGATAGGTGGTTATTTATCTTCAAATTGGTCTCACATGTTGTTTAGGACTAGATATGGCACAAAAGTTACCATAAAGTTAGAACCAATTGCCAAGAACCATATTGAACCCTATATCACTACTGCCATAATGTAAATTATACAATATTTCATCATGAAGACCATCCCATAGCCAAAGAAATGGACACTCTTAAAATTAAGGGTATTCTTGACATACTTCTAGATGAATGGGTAGCTGAAGATGGTCAAAATGATCCAAGGAAATAGCTAGTAGAGGTTGATTTTGGAGTTTATTTAATGTATGAATCTAATTATTTTGTACCTAATCTTGAGAAAAGTGATGAACAACAATCTAAACAACAAGAGAGTGAGGTGTGGAAATTTTAATTTGATGACTTAAGGAATAAAAATGGTGTTGGTGAAGGTTGTATTCTTATATCTCCTAGTGGTGAAAAGTACTACTCTTCATTCAAATTTACTTTTAGCTACACAAATAATACAATAAAATATGAGGTCATGATTTAGGGTCTACTATGGGCAAAGAAGAGAGGTATTAGTTGTTTTTGTAAGTGTTTGGTGACATTGAGATCATTGCCAATCAGGTAAGAGGTATCTATACTACCAAAAATAATGTTTTGAAGTCTTACCAGCATAGAGTATGGGATATCATTGAATAATTTGAAGCTCTTATTCTATTGTCCATACTTAGAAGTGAAAATAACCATGTTGATAGACTAGTTAAAATAGGAGCTCAGTATGACATTCGTAATGAAATAAGCAATCATATAAAACAACAACATGTTAAAGTAATTATTAGGCCTTCAATACCTAATAATAACATACATTGGCAAGTGTTTGATAGTGACTAGTGGATAATGAATTTGTTCAGGGAAGAAGTAGAGTTCTTAGCTAGAAATCAAGAAAATTTGAAACAATAGTATGAGGATCAAATTGTTCAGCTGAAAATAAACAAGTTGCCTAAGGGATTGGTGATATTAGAATCTATTTTCAACTCAGATGACCAATTAAGAAGAAAGCTAGTATGTAAATCAAACAAGAGCATTATGAGGAGGTGGAAATTTTTAAAGGTAGGCTCCTCAAACTTGGTAAAGTTTTTTCTAAGGAAGTAAAGGAATTATTTGTTAAACTTTGTCAATATTTTAGTTATATATTTGTAATAAAGTACTCTAATTTGAAGGGGTTTGATCCCAAGATTTCCTATCATACCATTGAGCTTGAGCCCAATTCGAAACCTGTAAGACAAAAACAAAGGCCTCTCAATCCTAAACTTGAGCCCCTTATGGTAAAAGACTTAAATAAACTCATTAATAACAACATTATATTTTCCATCAAACATACATATTGGAATAAGGAAAAAGAATGGGGAAATCAGACTTTGTGTAGACTCTAGAGATTAATTGTTCTTCCCTAAAGGACCATTACCGCTTGCCCTCTATGGAATAAATTCTTCAAGTTGTTTCAAGTTTAGAAAGATTTTTGATTACCTAATGGGTATTCAAAGGTATAACTAGATTTTAGTCAAGGAGGAGGACCAATACAAGATGAAATTTACAACTAAATGGGGTATTATGGATTACAAGAAGATGCCTTTTTGCTTGTACAATGATGTGGAAACTTTTCAAAGAGAAATTGATATGGATTTTTAAGGTTTGATGTATAAGATAGTGTTGGTTTATCTTGATGATATCACTATTTTTTCTAAAGATGTTAAAGAACATTTAGCACACTAGATCGAAATCTTTGAAAAATGTAGAGAGTTTGGTATTTCTCTCAACCCAAAGAAGTATGTATTTTTTGTCCATAAAGGTAAGGTGTTGGGTTATGTGGTGTCAAATCAAGGTATTAATATTGTTCCTGAAAGTGTAAGTGTCATTCCTTCTCTTCCTTTACTAGCACATAAGAAAGGCTTGCAAATTTACTTGGGGATAACTAATTTTTTTAGGAGATTCATACTTCATGTTGTTGATTTGTTGAGTCCACTAACATCTATGTTGACAAAGAATGTTCCTTTTAGCTAGACCAAGGATGGGAAGAGAATTTTTAAAGCCATTAAGAAGGATTTGAAGTAGTAGCAACCATCCTCTTAAATCATGATTTCTCAAAGGATTTCATAATGTATGCTTATGGAAATATTCATAGCATCTCAACCATGTTTTATAAAAGAATGATGAATGTTTGGAGTATCCTTTAGCTATTATCAATCAACGGCTCAAGGAATATGAATTAAGGTATACATTTGTTGAAAAGCATGTACTTGTTATTATAAGAGGTTTGAAAAAAAATTAGGGTTATGTTATCAAATAACAAGATAAACTTGATGGTTGTTTATCCAAGTGTGAAGGAATTTTTAGTAAGGATTTGAGTGACAAAAGAGGTAGTTGGGTGACCAAAGTGATGGAATATGATGTGGAGATTCAATTCACGAAGATGGTTAGAGGTAAAGGTTTGTGTTAGTAGCTAGCTGATTTTTCAAACAACAATGATGAAATTGAAGAGGAAATTGTCCTAGCACTCTAAGATGAAGAACAAACAGCTATTCCTATTTCTTCTACAAGTTGGGTACATGATATGATTCATTTTTTACAGACTAGTTATCCTTTTGATTTGAACAAGGCCAAAAGAAGGTATTATAGACTACAATCTATACCTTTTTTTTTTCTTTTGAATGGTGTTAATGGTGTTTTGTTGAGATGCATAGAAGCTGACTATGTTGAGATGCATAGAAGCTGACTAAGTTGAGAAGGTTTTGTATGAGTTTCATGAAGGATTAGTTGGAGGTCACTTTTCACCATGAGAAATAGCTCTTACTATCATGAAAGGGGGTTATTATTGGCCCAATTTGTTAAAAAGTTGCACCCTCATGAGTAACAAAATGTAAGAAGTGTGTCATATTCGTAGGAAAAGAGAAGCTAGCAGCACTACCTTTGCAACCTATTAAGGTTTAACAACCTTTTATGAAGTGGGTTTTGGACTTCATTGGAGTCATTAATCCTCCTTCAAGTGCTAGTAACAAGTGGGTGCTTACAACTGCTAATTTCTTCACAAAATGGATTGAGGTTATAGGTCTTAACAAGGCCAATGAGACTATTGTTCTAAACTTCTATGAGGAGTTGGTTACAAGGATTGGTGTTCCTAAATTTATTGTTTTAGATAATTATTCTACTACTTTTTAAATAACAAGGATAATTGATTGGTCTATTAGAAATGGTGTTTACTTACACACTTCTTCCAATTATTACCCTCAAGGTAATTGACAATTAGAGTCCACAAATAAGAATCTTCTTAGGATAATCAAGAGATGTAGAGGGAAACTAGAGAGCTTGACACACCAAGTTGAAATCATCCTTATGGGATGATAGGATAACTCAAAAGATAAAAATAAACCATTCACTGTTCATGTTGGTTTGTGGAAAGGAGGAAAAGTTGCCTATTACACTTGAACTTCCAACACTTGATTTAGCTAGTCAACTTATCATGATTGAAGAAGAACTAATGGCTCCAAGGTTAGCTTAGTTGGTTGAGCTAGAATAAACAAGAAACAAACCCATGAGGAAGTTAGATATACATCAAGCCTAGATGAAGAGGTCATTTGACAAAAGAGCATCTCCAAAGACATTCAAAGAAGGTGACATGGTATTGAAGTGGGCTAAGTTTAAAATTAGGTCTGGAAAGAATACTAAGTTTGATGCATTTTGGAGTGGGTCATATATTACTATTGAGTGTAAATGGCACAATGCCTTCCAATTGTCCAAGTTAGATGGTAAAATGGAGCCAATCCCACTCAATGGGATTCACCTCAAGCACTATTCTTGAGGTACAATTAGTCTTTTATATTAAGGTAAATTTTTAGGAGTATAATAAGTCTTGTAGGACATTTGTTTGGTCAATTTTTATTCCCAAAAGTGTTGGCGCACATCCATTTTCCAAGTTGGGTCAGCCATAGAGCTGATTTTAGTTGGTCTTTTTCTTGTTAGGTTATTTAGTAGTAGTGTCAAGTTTGTGCTAAGTCATTTTAGGTCTTTCACAACTCTCATGCCTAATGGATAAGCTAAGGCTACTAGTTTTCTTAGTTTTAGAAGTCAAAACATCCACAAAGGTCATCAAGAATGTTACCATTTCTTGGATTAAGAATTAAATACGCCTTTATTTATCTTTTGTATAAGGTGTGAGAGGTTACATGGTAACATATTTTTGTTTGACTTAGTTGAATTTGCAAAAAATCATGCTAAGCTTTGAAGGGCAACATTTAGTTTTAGAGTTTAGGAGGAAACATTTCCTGTTTGAGTAGCTCTTGTTGCTATTTTAACTCAGTTGAAGATTATTTTCCTTGAGAAGGCCAACCACATTGCTTAACCACGTTATTTGAGCCCTTTGAATAGAGTTATCTGAGTTATATGCAAAAGAAAGAAACCCTAGTTTCTATCTTTTCGAACATTTTTTAGAGAGCATAATGAAGATTTCATGAACCAATCAATAGCTACAATATTAAAAAGGAGATTGAACAAGTCAAATACATGATTTCATGTACATGGGAGGCTATTGGATTTGAAAGTGGTGAGTGTTGTTACACCATTACTTCATGTTTATTATGAATAATTTGCATGTAATGTTCTAATTGAGTTTTTCGAAGAAAAGATTTGAGTGTAGGTTTCCTTTTGATAAATTTTCACTCCTATATGGTTGTCAATGCACTAATATGTGTTCATATAAAACAGTTGATATGGTATACAAATTTTCTTCTCTCTGTTTTTATTTTGTTCACAATCAAATCCTATTAAATTTCATTGCGAGGACAATTTAGATGTCAAAAAGAGACATGATATCAATATAATAGTGAAGACAACTAAAAAGGTCATTAAGTTTAGAAGAAAGCAACAAATTATGACTCCTAGATGTCATTTCCACATGTTGAAATGTCCTTTATAGATATGTACACTTGGAGGAAGTAGTTTGAGGTTATAACCACTTAGTTCCAAGAAGTTGGGAGGTTCTTTATGAACCAAAATTAGATGCATCTGACCCCAACTAAGTAGAAGAAAACAAAATAAAATTGTCCAAGTATGTGGAGAACATCTAGGGGTAAATTATTGAGTTGGAGAGTAGGCAGAGAAAATATAGAGGGTAGTTTTGACTATTTTCAAAGCAATTCCAAACATATAGGGGTAGATTTAAAGATTTTATCCATAGATGGTTCAAAGAGGGAGTAATTTCATTATATTCCCACATTTTATGGCTAGTTTGAAGGCTGAAAAGTTGCACCAATGAGCTTGGATGATCAAGAAGGTGATCAATAAAGTAAGCAACTTCCTCTTCCATGCATTTAATATTCAAGATTATGTAAACAACTGCTTCTCATCTATAAAGAACAACTTTTCAATTTATTTTTAGTTAGTACTTTTTTTCATTTTTGCAACCATTGTAACTACTTTTGAGCTCTTTCAAGAAAAAAATGTATAGTTTCTAACTTGAAATCAACCCCTCTTGGATTGATATCTCATTGTAGGAGACATTTTTTCCTGAAAGTTTCAAGCATATTTAGTTTTGTAATTGAAACCATTTTATTTTTTTCATATTTTAAAAAATTTTCTTTTATCAATACAAAAGAAAGAGGCCGCCTTCTATTGGCTATCACATATTGTGTTTAGTTTTCATGCATAAGTGGTGCAAGAGCACCTAGTTGAGTAAAACTCCCATTTTTGAGTATTTAATGCTTTTATGTTTGTAAAGTCTTGTGTTAGGTTGATTATGTTTTTTTAGGTTGTTTTGGGTCATTTTTAGTGGTTTTGATCTCATTTTGGCCTCTAGAGATCAAGTTTTGCCTTTTAGGCTTTGAGTTGACAATTTTTTGCAAAAATGTGGAAAATTGCCAAAAAGGTCTCCTAATGTCTTCAAGAGAATTGAAACATGTTTTTTAAGTGTTTTTAAGCATGTCTAAGTTGTTTAGGAAAGTTGATAAGGCTAGGTTGTCAAAAATGCCTTTTTGAGCAAGAAAAGTTGTCATTTGGCTTGAAAAGTTGTCAAAATTGTCATTTTCTTGCAAAAATGAAGTTATTGAAGCCTCATGTCTGTGATAGGGCTTGAAAACCAACTAGAGAAACTATATAAGGCCTCCCTTTTCCTTTTAAATGGTTGTTGATTGTACTTACAGGAGAATCTTAATTGAAATCATGCTTTTTTGGTTTTTATGACTGTTTTTCCTTCCTTTTGAACAACAATCCGTACTGCAGCTGTACAAATCCATACTGTACCTTCTTGGAAGTTGAAATGTTGAGTTAATAAATCTTCTCATGTAATTTTTTCATTGGTTTTTCATTTGCAAGGTGTTGGTACAAAAATATTTGTAAATTGTGTACCTGCTTCCCTGCCAGGGGTTTGGAGTTGTAAAATGCATCAACTTGGTTGATCCAGGTCTGGGATCCCTCCAATGGATTCTTCCAAGTTGATTAGTATGTATATAATGTGAATATCTTTAATTTTTTTCAAGAGAGGTGTTTAAAATATGCAATTGAGTGAATACTAGGCAAGTGTTTGTCATTTGGCTAGTAGCATAAACAAAACTCAAGGTTTGCACTCAAAAGTAATTTGGGTGACCAAATGATGTGACAGAGGCCTGGACATTTGGCCAAGGGAATTTAGTATCTTCTTGGATGGCTAATTTAGCTTGTTCTTACTTAAATCTTTCTCATTTTGTAATCAAACAATGAGTTCACTATTTTTCATGAATTGTATGTGGCAAAATGCCCATGGAATGCTTGAGGAGCATAATCCAAGCCTTGAATATTGAAGGAAATGTAATAGGAGGTGTGTTACATGTTTCAAGACCTAACTGAGGTGTTTTTCCCAATTCTAAACTCTTCATTTTTGCAGGTCCCAAAGTGCAATGTTGCTGACTGGTAAAAGGCAGAAAAAGGACAGTGACAGGGGCAATTTATTGTTTTCTCACGTGCTTGCCAAGTGTTTGGCATTTTGATTGTAGGAAAGAAATAGAGAAAGGTTCCTTATGATGTGGTAGAGGTCCTAAGCAATTGTGGAGGCTTGAAGATTGGAGTTAGAAAGACTTTCCAAAATTACTTGCTCCAAACCCTACCAAACCCTCCAAATATGCCACAAAAGGTGGACAGTCCTAAATTTGCACAAACATTGGGTTAAACCTTGAAAATCCTTGAGCATAGACCTCCTAAACATCAACCAAAAAAAATTTTATGGTGGAAATTCCCATCTTTGGGCTAGGTGAGGAAAAAAGGGCCAATTAGGCCTCAACGGGCTAGTAGCCCATTGTTGCATAACACACAAAAAAGACTATTTTTTTTGTCTAGTGTATGAACCCGATGGCAAAGTGAAACTTGGGCTTATGAAACGTAGTGAGGACAATCCTAATCACTCAAACAAATGTTACTTGGGACCCTTAGATAGTGTGCAACCTTGTGAGGGGGTAGATGGTCTTAGTTGGTAAACTTGAGCAAGCTAAGAGTTTAAGACCTCAAACAAAATGGTGAGCATTCACAGGTGAGTAATACCTTACTGCCTCTACATTCCCATGTGGAAGACCCCTAGTACACTCTGAAACATAAGGCTGAAGGCTCCAAGAACTAGGAAAGAGAATGTGTAGTTGGAAGGAATAAGCAATTTTGAGTAGATCCATGCATGGGCGAGAGCCATCACCTAAAAGGGAGTTTATTGGGCAAGTGAACCATGGAGTACTTGACATTATAACATGAGATAGATTGTGTAGACAAACACAACATACCCTACAAGCATTTGGGGTAATAAATTGACCCTTATTGAGCAAAATTAGCCTTGTGAGAACTTTCCTAGCAAGCTCCCTATCATAGTGGTATTAGAGCCAACAAAAGATTCAGGAGGAAAGGAACATTAGGAAAACATGGTGACTAATGTAGAATTGGCCAAGAAGGTTGAAGACCAAGAAGAGGAAAATAGGGCACTCAGAGAGAGATTAGATCAACTAGCAATGAAACTAAATGAAGTAGAAGTTAAAATTGAAGAAGTCCATGATAAGGTTGGAGATCAGGGTAAAATGATGGCAATAGAGGATGAAGTCCCCATGCCTGACCCTGTCATTGAGCAAGAACCATTCTTGAAAGCCTTGAGAGCTATGAGTGGTAAGACCTTAGAAGGAGTGGCCCTTTTCAATGGAAAGATGGATCTAGATGCTCTAATAGAGTGGATTGAAGGGTTAGAAAACCATTTTGAATATGATGGAGTCACTGAAGCACAAAAGGTTAAGGTGGCAAAATCAAGGTTGAGAGGGTCAGCCTTAACATGGTGTAAATTCATCCAAGGGGAAAGGGTGAAAGTAGGTAAGCAACCACTAGCCACCTGGAAAGAAATGGTAGCCAAAATCGAAGAGACCTACCTTCCTAAAGACTATGAGATACAACTTCACAAGAAAAGACAAAACTTGAGGCAAAAAGACCTAGATGTCAGTAGCTACACTAAAGATTTTTAGAAACTGTGCATGAGATCCAGAGTAGTAGAGGATGAGAGCATAAAAGTGGCAAGGTACTTGAATGGGTTAAGATGGAACATCTAGGAAGAGATGAGCTTGTTATGCCCACAAATAGTACACAAGTGCTATCAATTGGCACTTAAGGTGATGGAGAAAGATAAGAGAAAGAAAGAACAAAATAATAGAGGAAGAGGTAGGGGAATAGATGATAGAGGCCATAGAGGCAGTTTTGGGGGAAGGAGCATAGATCAACAATCCCAGGGAGAGTCTAAACTTATTGAGCAAAGTGGGGATTCTTAGAGCAAACCCAACTATAGGGGTAGGGGATCAGGCAACCCGAGTAGAGGTAGATCTAATGGACCAAGGAGAGGGTCCTACTTCTCAACCATGAAGTGCTATAACTACCAGAAGTTGGGCCACCCTGCCTATAGATGCCCAGAGAAGCCTAGTTCATCCTATGGAGGTGAAAAGAGGGTAAATTATGTTCAGGAAGATGGAGGTAATCCCAGAACTTCAGCATTGAACCACCTAGCTTCAGAAGGTGGTGAGAGTTTGATGATCAAGAGAGTGTTAATGAAGAAGCCACATAGTATAGAGGCCTCACAAAGAAGAGCATTGTTTGAGATTAAGTGTAAAGTCATGGGAAAGGTGTGTAAGGTGATCATAGATTCAGGATCCATAGATAACATCATATCAAAAGAAGTAGTAAGCAAATTGAAACTACCTAGGATACAACACAAGGAGCCATACAAAGTCACCTGGTTGAATAAGGGACAACATGTGTTGGTAAATGAGCAAGCCTGGGTAGATTTCCACATTGGGGGATATGTAGATAGGATCCTATGTGACATCCTTCCTATGGATGCTTGCCACCTATTGTTGGGTAGACCATGGTAGTTCGACCAAAAAGCACAGCATGATGGGGAAAGAAACTCCTATTCATTTCAGAAAGATGGAGTAGCCTATCAGATTTAGTCCCTCACTAAAGAAGGAGAGAGCAGAAATAAGGTGCCTAACATCTTGTTAGTGAATGAGAAAGAGTTCATAAAAACACTAGAAGAAGGTGAAGGAGTAGGATTTGCACTCATAGTGAAACGCAAGGAAGAAAAGGTTGAAAAGAAAGTTGAGATACCATATGAGGTGTAGAAAATCCTTGATAACTTCAAACAAATAATCAGTGATGGTACACCTGTAGCCTTACCACCTTCTAGAGCCATTAGCCATCAAATTGACTTCATACCTAGAGCCTCTTTGCCCAATAAGGCAGCCTACAAGATGACCCCTAAACAAAACAAAGAGGTAGCAAGAAAAATACAAGAACTCTTAGACCAAGGGCTGATTAGGAAAAGCATTAGTCCTTGTTCAGTACCTACAGTGTTGGCACCTAAGAAGGGTGGAACATGGAGACTTTGTATAGATTCTCGAGCCATAAACAAGATCACCATCAGATACAGATTTCCCATACCTAGGATAGAGGACTTGATGAATTATTTGGGGGGTGCATATTATTTTAGTAAGATTGATTTGAAGAGTGGTTATCATCAGATAAGAATCAAAGAGGGGGATGAATGGAAGATAGCTTTCAAAACAAATGAGGGACTCTATGAGTGGCTAGTCATGCCTTTTGGACTCTCTAATTCTCCCAGCACATTCATGAGACTCATGAATGAAGTATTACATGATTTCATTGGTAAATTTGTTGTAGTGTATTTAGATGATATTCTTATTTTTAGCAAGACTAAGGAAGAGCACTTACAGTATTTAGCCAATGTTTTGAAACAATTATTTGATGAATAGCTAACCATTAATCTTGAAAAATATGATTTTATGAAGCAAGAATTGGTCTATCTTGGTTTTTTTGTATCAGGAGGCAATCTGAAAATGGATCACTCAAAAGTGGTAGCAATAACCAGTTGGCCAACTCCTAAGATAGTCAGTGATGTTAGAAGCTTCCATGGTTTGGCACAATTTTACAGAAAGTTCATCAGGGGATTCAGTGAGATTTGTGCTCCAATGTTGGACACCATCAAAGGGGGTGTAAAGGTAAAATTTCAATGGACAAGTGCAGCCAATAAGGGGTTTGAGTTATTGAAAACTAAAGTATCTACTCAACCAGTGCTCATTTTACCTAGTTTTGATAAGCTTTTTACTATTAAATGTGATGCTAGCAATATTGCAGTAGGAGCTATTTTAAGTCAAGAAAATAGACCAGTTGCATTCTTTAGTGAAAAGTTAAATGATGCAAAGAAAAATAACTCTTCCTATGATTTAGAACTCTATGCATTAGTACAAGCACTTAGGAAATGGAGACAATATCTTCTTCCTAAGGAATTTGTTGTTTACACAGATAATCAGGCACTCAGTTTCTTGAACTCATAGGATAAACTGAATCATAGGCATGTTAAATGGGTAGCATACTTACAAGCTTACATTTTTACTCTTAAGCATAAGAAGGGTCAGTTGAATAAGGTAGCAGATGCTTTGAGTAGAAGGTTGCTAACTATTCATGAGATTCAAGTTCAGAGCATTGATATTGATAGTTTCACGGACATGTATCCTACTGATGATGATTTTGCTGAAGCTTATAAAGTTTGTAAACATTTTGAGAATAATTTCCATGGTGCATATGATAATTTCACTTTGCAAGATGGTTTTTTATTTAGGGGTGGACACTTGTGTGTTCCAAAGGGTTCTATGAGAGAGAACCTCATTCAAGAGAAGCACAATGGGTGCTTAAGTGGACATTTCGGTCTCAATAAGACCTTAGAGCTGGTTCAAAGATTCTATTATTGGCCTAAGATGCAGAGAGACATCAGGAGGTATGTTGAGCAGTGCTTGGTATGCCAAAAAGAAAAAGGTAATTCCTCTAATGCTGGTTTATATCAGCCTCTTCCCATTCCACATAGGCCTTGGGATTGCATTAGTATGGATTTTATTGTAGGATTACCTAGAACTCAAGAAGGCTTTGATATCATCTTTGTAGTAGTTGATAGATTCAACAAAATGGTTCACTTCATTCCTTGCAAGACAACACATGATGCAAGTCATATTGCCTATTTTTTTTTCAAAGAAGTTGTTAGAATTCATGGTATTCCTACTAGCATTGTTTCAGATAGGGATGTTAAGTTTCTTGGTCATTTTTGGAAAACATTGTGGAAGAGATTGGGTACTAATCTCTCTTTTGGTTCAGCTTATCATCCACAAACTAATGGCCAAACTGAAGTTGTGAATAGGTCTCTTGGAAACATGCTTAGGTGCTTGACAATGGAATATGGGCAGAGTTGGGATTAGCTCATTCATCAAGCAGAATATGCCTACAATGACATTGTTAACCGGTCTATAGGTAAAAGTCCATTTGAAGTTGTTTATGGAATGCATCCAAGGGGTATAATGGAGTTGAGGGATATCACTAACTTGAGCAAAAGAGTGGAACAATAGATGACATGGCTCTCTCCATGAAGGAGGTTCATGAGCAAGTGAGACAATCTCTCCAAGATAACTCTCAAAAAGTCAACGCAAGAGTGGATGCTACAAAGAGAGATGTTCAGTTCTCCATAGGTGATTATGTGATGGTTCATTTGAACAAGGCAAGGCTACAAAAGGGAGTTCCAAGAAAACTTCAAATGAGGAGGATACGCCCTTGCAAGATCTTGGCTAAGTATGGGTCTAATGCTTACAAAGTTGATTTGCCTACTAATGTTTCTTTGTCCCCCATTTTAATGTTGTAGATCTAATTGCTTTCAAAGGAAAACAACCTGAGGAGATTCAAAGAGTTTCGGATGTTTCTCAATCCCTTTCTGATCTATCACTCCCTTCTCTTTCTTTTCCTCAAGCTGAACAGGTTCTAGACTCCAAACTTCTCAAAAAGACAAGAAATCACACCTACATGGAGCATCTCATCAAATGGAAGGAGCAGCCAATCTCAAAGGCCACATGGATACCTGAAGCTGACTTTTATAAATTTGGCATTCCTTCTTCTTTTCTGCCTCAAGGAGTCACATGACTTCTTTGTTTTTGGGGGAGTATGGTGCAGGAGCACCTAGTTCAGTAAAACTCTCATTTTTGAGTATTTAATGCTTTTATGTTTGTAAAGTAGTGGGTTAGTTTTATTATGTATTTTTAGGTTGTTTTGGGTCATTTTTAGTGGTTTTTATCTCATTTTGGGCTCTAGAGATCAAGTTTTGCCTTTTAGGCTTTGAGTTGACAATTTTTGGCAAAAATGTGGAAAATTGCCAAAAAGGTCTCCTAATGTCTTCAAGAGAATTGAAACATGTTTTTTAAGTGTTTTTAAGCATGTCTAAGTTGTTTAGGCAAGTTGATAAGGCTAGGTTGTCAAAAATGCCTTTTTGAGCAAGAAAAGTTGTCATTTGGCTTGAAAAGTTGTCAAAATTGTCATTTTCTTGCAAAAATGAAGTTATTGAAGCCTCATGTCTGTACTAGGGCTTGAAAACCAACTAGAGAAACTATAAAAGGCCTCCCTTTTCCTTGGAAAGGGTTGGTGATTATACTTACAAGAGAATCTTAATTGAAATCATGTTTTTTTGGTTTTTATGACTGTTTTTCCTTCCTTTCGAACAACAGTCCGTACTGTAGTTGTACAAATCCATACTGTACCTTCTTAGAAGTTGAAATGTTGATGTAATAAAGCTTCTTATGTAATTTTTTCATTGGTTTTTCATTTGCAAGGTGTTGGTACAAAAATATTTGTAAACTATGTACCTGCTACCCTGCCAGGGGTTTGGAGTTGTAAAATGCATCAACTTGGTTGATCCAGGTCTGGGATCCCTCCAATGGATTCTTCCAAGTTTATTCATGTGTATATAATGTAAAAATCTTTCATTTTGTGCCAAAGAGGTGTTTGTAATATGCAATTGAGTGAATACTAGGCAAGTGTTTGTCATTTGGCTAGTAGCATAAACAAAACTCAAGGTTTGCACTCAAAAGTAATTTGGGTGAGCGAATGAATGTGACAGAGTCCTGGAATTTTGGCCAAGGGAATTTAGTATCTTCTTGGATGGCTAATTTATCTTGTTCTTACTTAAATCTTTCTCATTTTGTAATCAAATAGTGAGTTCACTGTTTTCATGAATTGTATGTGGCAAAATGCCCATGGAATGCTTGAGGAGCATAATCCAAGCCTTGAATCTTGAAGGAAATGTAATAGGATGTGTTTTACATGTTTCAAGACCTCATTGAGGTGTTTTCCCAATTCCAAACTCTTCATTTTTTCAGGTCCCAAAGTGCAATGTTGTTGACTGGTAAAAGGCAGAAAAAGGACAGTGACAGGGGCAATTTACTGTTTTCTTGCGTGCTTGCCAAGTGTTTGGCATTTTGATTGAAAGAAAGAAATAGAGGAAGGTTCCTTATGATGTGTCAGAGGTCCTAAGCCATTGTGGAGGCTTGAAGAGTGGAGTTAGAAAGACTTTCCAAAATTACTTGCTCCAAACCCTACCAAACCCTCCAAATAAGCCACAAAAGGTGGACAATCCTAAATTTGCACAAACATTGGGTTAAACCTTGAAAATCCTTGAGCATAGACCTCCTAAACATCAACCAAAATTTTTTTTATGGTGGAAATGCCCATCATTGGGCTAGGTGAGGAAAAAAGGGCCAATTAGGCCTCCACAGGCTAGTAGCCCATTGTTGCATAACACACAAAAAAGACTATTTTTTTTGTCTAGTGTATGAACCCTATGGCAAAGTGAAACTTGGGCTTATGAAACATAGTGAGGAAAATCCTAATCACTCAAACAAATGTTACTTGGGACCCTTAGACAGTGTGCAGCCTCATGAGGGGGTAGATGGTCTTAGTTGGTGAACTTGAGCAAGCTAAGGGTTTAAGACCTCAAACAAAATGGCGAGCATTCAAAGGTGAATAATACCTTATTGTCCCTACATTCCCATGTGGAAGACCCCTAGTACACTCTAAAACATAAGGCTGAAGGCCCCAAGAACTAGGAAACAGAATGTGTAGTTGGAAGGAATAAGCAATTTTGAGTTGATCCATGCATGGGCGAGAGCCATCACCTAAAAGGGATTTTATTGGGCAAGTGAACCATGAAGTACTTGACATTATAAGACGAGACATATTGTGTAGACAAACACAATAGACCCTACAAGCCTTTGGGGTAATAAATTGACCCTTATTGAGCAAAATTATCCTTGTGAGCACTTTCCTAGCAAGCTCCCTATCAATAAGTTTTATTTTTATTTTTTATGATTAAACCTCTTAAGGCATGTGTTAAGAAAACTTATATGGGCAGAAAAAGTTTTTTTTTGCTGGTTGTAGATTGTGAAATGATGGTATAGTGTTGTTCAATAGTGATAAGGCTTCCCTTTCCTTCAAAAATAGCAACATACAATGTCCTTTCTACAAAACAATTTGGTTATAATTTGCAAAACTAATTGTTGTGCAAGAAATTGAGATTTTCTTTAAGCCATTGTAAGCTTAAACAATAAGTACAAGTCCTTCTATCAAGTTGAATAATCAAAGTTAGTTGTAGGTTTCATTTCTAAGCAATTTTCCCCTTTTCCAAGCAAATTAGTATTTTTGGGATAGGATTCAAGTGTTAAATCAAAGGGAACCAACCCTTTCAACCTAGAGGTTTGATCCTATATAAGGTACCCACACTTTAAGATTATCCCCATGTTTCAATAAATTATTGTACTTTAAGTCCAACATGGTGCAAATCTAATTGACAACAAAGACATCAAAATATTCATATCTTTAGTAAAAATGAAATATTTTTTTCAATAGAATAATTGGAAAGAATAACGAAATTTTAATCATTCCATATAATTGAAAGAGAATGTCCACCCTAAAAGTATGCTAACTCTATTTGTATTTCTAGAGGATCGAAGACCAATCCCCTAAAAGAATCGTGTGCCATAAAAAAGCCTCTACCATAAAACACTTGAAAAATCCTAGATGAGGTCCAAGAATTCTCTCTTGGAAATAACCAAAATAGGAATTTAAAAAACTTCAAATACTTGTAGAATGGGAAATGAGGATTGAGAGTTCTCCTAAATTAGATAAATTGGAGCCTATAGAAAGGCATTTAAAAATAAAACACTAAGAAAAGTGGGTGAATTTGGGTTCTAGAATTGCCAACCATATGGTATTAAATTTGTTTGACCAAACTAACACAAGTGATTACAAATAGCATCATCAATTTAACATAGGAACCATGGGTGGCTAGGGAGAGAGATAATGATATACATGTCATGTTTTATAATTTTATAAAGTAGTGTTGGATCTCACTTATAATATTTCCATGGAGGCCTACAAAAATTCGTATCAATTTTTTCAACCATATAAACCAAAAATACACTATGGTTGTAGCAAAGTTTCATTATTTTAATTAGAAAGGTGAAACTTGTCATTAGATTCATTCTAATTAAACAAGTCCTCCTTGAATATCTAGATAAGAGGTCTCATGGGTCTTGAATTATTTTCTTATAAAATATTAACACATACTACCAAAATAGCCTTACCAATGGGTAATCGTGACCTTCCAAAATGGGAGACCATCAGATATTGTATTGGTTGATTGAGAGCACATCATAAAATCCATTACCATTCCAAAAAGTAATATTTTATGGATTAGGTCTAAGCTCTCAAAATAAGTTTTTACCACAAAAGTCCCTTGAATGTACAAAATCTTCTTCATGGAGAGAATGGTATAATTAAGGGTTTCTTAATTTTGTAATCAATAGGATTTTTAATGCTCAAAACTTATTTGAACTCAACAAAAATATCTTACAAAACCATAATTAAATAATAATAGAAATTTGTTCCTATTTTGATTAAGATATATTATAATTTTTTAGGCATTATCCATGAATTATAATTATATCAAATGATATCACTTAATTTGTTTCTCTTATTTTAACTTCCTTTGTAGCTTCTATCTATAATCACTCTTCTCTATCTTCTAGTATTCTTCTTCTTGTCCTAATATCATATCGAAATTATCTATTTATAGGAGACACAAAACAAAGTGTAGTGGTTGATTAAACCTATGACAATAATTAACATGATATAAATCAGTAGTCCAAAATGTATATGGTTTTCCCAATAATTTACCTTTTAAATTGGTGTATCACCTTTATATAACATGCAAGTTTATTGGCAATGCATATCCTTATCCTCAATTAACTAGGATTTTTAAATTTAATGTGGTTATATATTCAAACCTTGTTAGGACATATAGTCATGTAGGCAATATTAACAATCAACAAAAGTTTTCTTTACTTGCAACATTTTTCAAATAAGTTTCCACTGCACACTAAATTTTAATATTGATCTCAACTAACTTTCTTAGGTGAACAACATATTGTTGGCATTTTTGATGTTCATGTTGTGATTGCTATTGATGGACACACACTTGCATTAAGATCCTCTTCATATGTGTGAGTTATAGCACAACCGGTATTTGTTCCAACCGGTATGTTGTATTATAGTCTTTAGACTATTGATGTTTTGTAGAATGTGTTTACTGGTTTGAAGTGGCATGTCGACCTCAAGTGGTTTGTGGATACCAAGCAGTATGAGGGATTAAAGTGGCATAACACATTTTTACCAGTCTTAATTTTGACAAATCGGCAACCGGTATTTTGTATGAACCAGTAATACTCTGTGATGAGTTACCAATCGGCATTTTGTGATGAGTTACCATCCACCGATCATTTGACGGTGCCGACTCTCTGGCGGTGCTTTTTGTGTCATGTTACCAGATATGTCCAGATGCATTGAACCTAGGAAATTGTATTGCAATCCTATTGGACCTACATGAAATCAGATTCTTTTATAAGGACATCATGTCTAGGGTTCTAAGGTTGTTGTTGTTGTGGTTGATGTTGTTGCTAGGGTTCAAGGTAACTAAAGAGTTAGAGAGAGTATGAATGTGTAGAAGACTGAAGTAATGTTGTAATGCATTAAGATCGAGCTATCAAGGATCTAACCAAGCAATCTATGCTATTTGCTAGATCACTCACTTGTTGATTACTCACATCTTCAACAAGTTTGTACCCCTTAACCGGGTAGGCCCAAAAGCCTCTTGTAAATCCTCTAACAAGATGGTTCACATTCGTGGATCTAAAATCCTCTAGCAAGGTATTCTTTAATCGGACTTATCTCCTAATAGAGATTGAGATTCCTAATAGGATCTATTCTGGTAAAGAACGTTGTAAGACCTTAACTGGTCTGGTTTCTATTCTACAGATAGTTACTTGTGAGTTCCATCTCATCATGGTTTTTCCCATTTGGGTTTCCACATCAAAATCTCTTGTGTTATGGTGTTTGTGCTTCTGTGGGTGAATGCATTATTAGCTATTTGGTTTGCATGTTTGTTAACTGGTTTGTCTGCTAAATTGTTTTATCGGTTTACTGTCAGTCTTGCAAAGTGTTTAAGTGCAAAGATTTTTGGCATACTAATTCACCCTCCCCTTTTAGTATTCATCAATTGGTATCAGAGCCTACCTTTCTATAAGTTTAACCACTTGGAAAGAGATATGGGGGAATACACCTTGAGGGAACTTACTCAACGGCTCACTCAGTCTAAGCAAGCCTATGATGATATTATGGTCAAATACAAGGCATCTCAAGCAAAAAGGAGAGAACATGCAGAAACGCTGATGGAGCTATCTGAAAATAGTTTTGTAGATGAAGCAAATATGGAAGCCCTAATTGCAAAAGTAAACAAGTTGAATGAGTCAAACTCCAACTTGAGAAAGGAGTTGGAAGGATTGAGTATTTGGATGTGTCAAGAGCTTGAGAACCGGAGGAAAGTTGAAGATCTGGTGAAAGAAAGAGATCATGAGATCTCCAAGCTGAAACAAGAGATCAGTGCCCTAACTACTCAACTCCATGCTAGCAAAGTGGAAAAGGATGACATGCAAGGTGAACTAAACAGTGCCATCTCTGAGAATGAAAACCTAATGGAAGCAAATGCTTCTATTTCCAAAGAACTCTCTGAGTCAAAGGAAATACTTGCTAAGTTCAACAAGAGTATTGTCAAGCTTGAGGAAAAGCTTGAATCTGCCAAACCGGTCAAGAATACCAATGGACTTGGTTATTCTGGTCATGAGGAAGGTGAGACCTCTGGTACAAATGCTGGAGCATCAAAGAAACAACCGGCATCAAAGGATAAAGGTAAGCAAAAGTTTAAACCTATTTGTTTTAACTATCTTAAAGAAGGACATATTGCAAATGTGTGTAGGAGTAAGGCTTACAACAATTTTCCTTATTTCCTAAATGATAAGCCTAGATCCTATAGATTCAATGGTAATTGTTATGCATGCAAAAATTATGGGCATAGAGCATTTGACTGCAGGTTTGTCATGAATGACACTAGAAGATATCCTCAGAGGACCCAAGGAGTTGGTCTTGAACCTTTTGTGAACCAGAATCACAACCAGTTTAATGTCTTGAATCATCAGCCAAGAAGCAGTGGCTATCAAGTGGCAACCGGATGGAGAGAAAATTGTATGATCTATCATGGTCATGGTCATACTGCTGCAACATGCAGAAGGAAGAATGGAAACATGAACAATGGACCTTGGAGAGCACCTGGATTGGTTTGCTATCACTACAACAAACTGGGTCACATTGCTAGATTCTGTAGATCAAGAAAGAACATATCAGATGATATACCAATCACTCTGGAAGGAGACATTGATGTTGACACCATTCAAGCAGATATGAACAAAACCTGGAAGAAGAAACCAGTGGTGTTACAAGAGGAACCAATTTCTGCACCTAGTGTGGAAATATCGAAACCGACAAACTAAGCCTTAGAAAAGCTTAGGAGGAGAAAACGGCAAAATGTTTCGAACCCCCGATTTACACTGGTAAAATACCTTAACCGATATGTGACACCTGTCGCTTGGCAAAAGACCGGAAATGGTAAAAAGGCAAATTAGGGTTTATGCCCTAATAGAGGAGCATTAATGACGGTAGGTGAGAGATATGTTTAAAGGCATTTTTCAAATCATTTCTCACTATTTTTTTTCGAGCGAAGAAAAGTTTTTCAAAGAGCAGAGCGACGAAGAGGCGATTTGAGCTGAGATCTTGAGAAATTGACAAATTGCGAAGGAGATTCAAATTCAAACTGCAAACGGTCAAGTGGAGAACACAAAGTGGTGATTCAGCAACCAATGGAGTGTGGAGTGAAGGAGAATCTGAAAGCCCTAAATTCACGTGTTTTAAAAAGGTATTTCTTGAAGTCCTTAAAGTTTCTATTATGGCTTCCGTATCTCATACTAGTTCTAGTGCATCTATTGAATTTGAAAGTTTTATTCAACGGAAGTCCAAGTATAATGCTCTATCACAAGTTCCAGCTAGTGTGATAGTAGAAAAGGGAATTTCTGACTACATAAACTGCAAGATTGAAGACCTAGGGTCTCTAGCTATCCACTCCTAGTTAGGTTTGTTTTGTGGCAAGGATAAGAAAATCAAACCGGAGTATAATATCTTGGAGAAGAAGAAACTCCATAATGTTGTTTACTTCCTAGAAGATTTCACAAAAGATCATATAAGGATCATTTTGAGCAGAGTCCATGGTGACATGATGTACCTAGAGAGGACGCATGATATTATGATGCAGGCAATTCATGCAGTCACCAGTTTTTGCAACACAGGGGAAGTGCCAGCCCTAAGGACAATAAGAAAAGCTAAAATGACAAAGCTCACTAGTTCAATGAGAGACTCATGAGGCATGATAGTCAATTCTATCAAGGATGATCTAGTGAAGTATGCGTGTATGGTGATTGGATACCGAACATTCTTAGCCAGTAGAATTAACTCTGTATCTACTACAGTGGTAAATGCCACTTACCAGATGATTAAGGAGGACGCATCATTTGACCTGTGCATCGGTATGCAGAGGAAACTCCTGTCAAACCTCAAGTCGATCAAACAGGATAATGCACAAAGGTTTAAGTTCGGACAACTACTAGTCAGGTTGTTCTTTTACTTTCAAGGATACTTTCCAGGAGTAGAAGATGTCCAATGGTCTCCTGACCAACCGGTAACCAAACAAATCAAGGAGAGCATTCAAGCAATTGGAACTGGTTACCCTAATGTTCTGAACAAGTATTTTGATGAGTTCAGACAAAAAATGAGCCAAAGGATGAGGATCTCAGGTGATATCGTCAAGAAATATGAAGATGACATCTACTTCACCATCCAAGTAGATAAATGCATAATGGAGGTTGTTAAGCCTAGACAGGAAGAAGTAGAGCCAATGGGCTATGAGGTGATGTACGATATGCTGGAAGGGTATGCCTCTACCCTTATTGCCTCATCGCTTGATCCTAAGGCGAAGAGAACTGGCACCTACCTAGAGAGGATTGCACTGGTTGAGGAACCACCAACAAAGAAAGGAAAAGAACCTGCAGTAAAGAAGGAAAAGGTAGTGCCTGCAACGTCCGCACTAGTTACTACTACAACTCCAAAAGTGACCAAGCGGTCACCAGCCAAAAAGAAACTGGAAGCAGCACCGGCTAAAGTCTTCGAGAGGAAAAGGAAGACAAAAAGCAACTCTCTGGACTCAAAGGAAACTGTGTCTGAGGAGCAGCCCAAGAAGGCAAGATAGACAAGAAAGAAAACAAAGAATGAACCGGCATCATCTGCACTGGTAAATATAGATATCTCTTCCTATAAACCTTTGACACATTGTCAAAGAACAATAAAGAATATTAGGAGAAAAGTGCTAAATGACTTACTTGAGTGTTTTGATGACTTCAATGAGGATGAAAAGGAAGTGGTTGAAAAGGAAATAATTTAGTATTTATGTATTAATGACTGGTCACCCTTAGAGATCAAATCTTAGACACTGGATTCTCTATATATGTCATTAGATAATAGATGGTGAATTGCCATAGAGAAAGAACAAGAAATTAGGGAGAAGGTTTTTGCACAGTACTTTCCTGACCTATCAAATTCTGAGTTGTATGATGTTATTGACCAAAACAAAGGACTCTTCTTCACTAGAAAAAGAAGACTCTGGCTGTTAGAAGGTAGAGTTGCTGATGTCAAAAAAGACACCCATCTATATATGAAAATAGCTGTCCAAACTCACAAAGCGCGTCTCGCCAACCGGCAAGCTGAGAAAGAACCGATTATATCCAAAACGGATGAAGCATTTGATGATGAAGGAAATCTGGTTGTTGAACCAATTGACACCATTGATGTCGATGCTTTGGATGCTGAGGATGTTACCCAAGAGATACCATCTGAGGCAATAGGACAGGAGCATCAGGCTGAATAGGAGAAGAAAGCCAAGGATAGACAGGAAGTGGTGAAGGAAGAGGCTGAGCAGAGGAAGAAGGATGAAGAAGAGAAGTGGAAAAGGGATGAAGAGGAGAAAAAGAAGAAAGATGAAGAGGAGAAGAAGAAGAAGGAAGAAGAAGAAAAGAAGAAAAAGGATGAAGAGGAGAAAAAGAAGAAGGAAGAAGAAGAAAAGAAGAAAAATGATGAAGAGGAGAAGAAGAAGAAGGAAGTAGAAAGGAAAAAGAAGGAAGAAGAAGATAAGGAACAGGAGAAGCAAAAGGAAGCAGAAAAGAAAAAGGCTAAGGAAGACAAGGAAGCAGAGAAGAGGAGAGAAGCAAATAAGAAGAAAGCGGAAGAGGTCAAGGTAGAAGAAGTGGCGAAGAGCACCAAGATGGAGACTCCGAAGGCAACCGGGAGTCAAGCTAAACCAGCTGATCTCACCAGTCCTATAGATCTCCAGTCTGCAAGTGAAACGGAGCTAATGTAGAGCATCAAGGTAGCTCAAGAGTGCCTTGAAATCATTTGATGGAAGGAGCAGGATGTAATCCAAGCAGTTGTGGATACACTTATCGGTTTGATACCTAGTACAAATCTTCCAAACACTGATTCATCACTAACTAGACTTAAGCTCCTATGCACAGTAGTAGATGATCAGGTGCAAAGCCTTGAAGAGGAAGCAGAGGCTAATGTCAAGAAGGAGCATCAAAAATCTCTTAATATAGCTCTGGTGAAGAAGTTGAATGAGCTCCGGATTGAACTGAAGAAAGAACAAAAGGATATAAGGGATGCTTTGGATGAGGGAATTATGCTACTTAGCAAAATCTATCAACCCCATCTGTTCTATGATGATGTGCTAGCTCATAAGCAAAAGCTTCAAACAGACTTACAGTCCTATATGAGCACATTCAAGATGCCTTATGATTCCTTTGCAACTTATGGGCAAATTGTTCACCGGTTTCACATCTAGTCAGCCAAAATGGAGCAAGAGATCAGCACACAGTCTAGAGATTTGCAAGAGCTACAACTAGTTCTACTCCCACATCTGCAAATTCTTCAGAAGTGTTATCTGAACCTAGATGCCTTGACGGTTACATAGGAGATGAGCACAGTTGATGCCATGGAAGAATAGGTCTCCCAGATGCAAACAGAGAAAGAAGTAGCCACCTCCCTACTTGAGTCCTAGTCTCTATTGATGAAATAATTCTTGCAGGACTATAAATCTATTTTTGACAAGTATTACTCCTTGTTGTCATAAAATTTTATTATTTAATATCAAATGGAAATAGGGTTGTTCAACGGTACTTTGTCATTGTTGGCAAAGGAGGAGAAGTACTCTATCTATTTTGGAGAAGTATAGGGAAGAAGTATCTGGATTTAAAACTTTTCTATATGCTCTGATATCTTAATGTATATGCTCTATATGCAAAATTGTTATACATCGTATTGTTAAAGGGATAGTGTATATGCTTAGGGGGAGCAATTTTGCTAATGGCATGTTTTTGTTGTAAAACACTTAAATGTCAAAATTTTATTTTCCTAAGTTTTGCCATCAATGCCAAAGGGGGAGATTGTTGGCATTTTTTATGTTCATGTTGTGATTGTCATTGATGGACACACACTTGCATTAAGATCCTCTTCATATGTGTGAGTTAGAGCACAACCAGTATTTGTTCCAACCGCTATGTTGTATTATAGTCTTTAGACTATTGAGGCTTTGCAGAATGTGTTTACCGGTCTGAAGCGGCATGTCGACCTCAAGCGGTTTGTGGATACCAAGTGATATGAGGGATTAAAGCGACATAACACATTTTTACCAGTCTTCATTTTGACAAACCGGCAACTGGTATTTTGTATGAACTGGTAATACTCTGTGATGAGTTACCAATCAACATTTTGTGATGAATTACCATCCACTGATCGTTTGATGGTGCCAACTCTCTGGCGGTGCTTTTTGTGTCATGTTACCAAATATGTCCAAATGCATTGAACCTAGGAAATTGTATTGTAATCCTATTGGACCTACATGAAATCAGATTCCTTTATAAGGACATCATGTCTAGGGTTCTAAGGTTGTTGTTGTTGAGGTTGATGTTGTTGCTAGGGTTCAAGGTAACTGAAGAGTTAGAGAGAGTATGAATGTGTAGAAGACTGAAGTAATGTTGTAATGCATTAAGATCGAGCTATCAAGGATCTAACCAAGCAATCTGTGCTATTTGCTAGATCACTCACTTGTTGATTACTCACATCTTCGACAAGTTTGTAGCCCTTAACCGGGTAGGCCCAAAAGCCTCTTGTAAATCCTCTAACAAGGTGGTTCACATCTGTGGATCTAAAATCCTCTAGCAAGGTAGTCTTTAATCAGACTTATCTCCTAACAGAGATTGAGATTCCTAACAGGATCTGTTCTGGTAAAGAACGTTGTAAGACCTTAATTGGTTTGGTGTCTATTCTGTAGATAGTTACTTGTGAGTTCCATCTCACCGTGGTTTTTCCCATTTGGGTTTCCACATCAAAATCTCTTGTGTTATGGTGTTTGTGCTTCTGTGGGTGAATGCATTATTAGCTATTTGGTTTGCATGTTTGTTAACCGGTTTGTCTGCTAAATTGTTTTACTGGTTTACTGTCAGTCTTGCAAAGTGTTTAAGTGCAAAGATTTTTGGCATACTAATTCACCCCCCCCTCTTAGTATTCATCACATACTTGGGTGATAATGTAAAAATCCAGTAGTCCAAGGTTCTAGATCCATAATACAATCTATATATCTAACTGCAACTAATGTTAACTAACTATAATTCTTTTAATGGCCTAGAAATATTTTCAATGTTATCCTACTTCAACTAAGTTTGCCTTAGGTCAAGTACAATATTAAACTCGCATCCACTAAACCTTTTTGGAATATTATTTTGTAAATTATAAATTAAGAGCATATATAAACCAAAGTGTATAAAGATTTTGTTTGTTGGGAAAGTAATAAAGTTCTTCTTTAAGGCCTTCAAGTCCTAATAGGATAGACTAATGGGAGGGTGACACATGTCTACACCAGAACAATATTTTCATCACTTTAATCAACCTTGAAGAGTGGAAATAATACATCTATAGGTTCTCAAGAGGAAATTACTTATTGACAATAGAATTAAATAAAATTATGTCAAAATCTAATGTGTGGCTTGCATCTATTGAACCTTTTGAAATTAGCATCCTATGAAATCTGATACTAATGGCTAGGGTAAATTAGAGTTCATAAAATGTCTCTCTTTATTGGAAGTCCCAGGTTATATCATATGGTTGGGCCCTAAAAAAGACATCAAATATGCGAAGATTCATAGAATATTGTACAAGAGTTTATGTTTATTAAATATAAGATGATTGAGAAGTTGAGAAGTAATGGACCAATCAAATCAAAATTGGTTACATGTCATCTTCATGAGGCTTGGAGACTCTAAGACCTAAAGTTTCTAGATCTTTTCCCTTTAAAATGATTGAACTATAAAAAGGATAAAGTAAACCTAATAATGGCAAGTGCCAATACTTAAGTACAATCTAATTATGTTTAGTGCACAAATTGGGATTATTATTAGGTTTTGATTAGATAAATTTAGGA
The DNA here is from genome assembly GCF_030272615.1 of Cryptomeria japonica. Classification (NCBI taxonomy): domain Eukaryota; kingdom Viridiplantae; phylum Streptophyta; class Pinopsida; order Cupressales; family Cupressaceae; genus Cryptomeria; species Cryptomeria japonica. The sequence goes on from NC_081409.1 coordinate 726,544,601, forward strand.
CAGGGCCTGAACCCTTATGTAACAGCAAACAAGTGGAAGAAAATAACCTTACAAGTGGTGAGATGACCAAAAATTAAAAAAGAGATACACTTTTTAGAACATAAAGCGTTTAACTAGAGCAACCAGTGAGAGACAATTTCGTCACCTTAAATAGAACTTGCAGGTTTTCCATAGGATCTTCAAACTTAAAACCATAGCCACCTTAGGCTGCAAAGAAACACAACCAAAGAAAGGGAATTTAGATCACTAGTTTTTGAAAGGACCCTTGAACATTTTAATTTTAACAACACTTTGTTCTCCAAAATGTGCAGCCAAAGAATGAACTAGGACAATGACCAATTGGTTTTGAGAGACACCCTTAAACATTTTACAAGTAGATCCACTACAAAAAAAATCTTCATAGAGAGGGAAAAGGGAAGAAAAGAAACCAAATTCATCTGAGAAGGAACCCCTACACACACATCATTTAGAACCATCATTATAAACCAACTATCAATAAAACAAATTTTGAGGAAAAAAAAGAAGAAGCAAACTACAAAGTCCACCTCAATAGGACCACCATGTGAAAACAAGGGAGAATAAAAATTCTTACAACTACCTACCACCTCAATAGGAATAGTAGCAACATGAAGTTGACCAGACTCTCCAAATCCATCCATGGAAGTGGCATGGAATAAGAGCTGAGTCAAACCCACCTCCATGGGGTTGTCCAGAAAAGATAGTCTATGAATTTGTTGGTTCCGAAATCAACAAATCATTATATTCTAAATAAATTAGCCAAGTCTTATGCTTAGATTTAATGTTTGATCCGGCCAATAAACAAAATTCAATAAAAGAATTGAAATACCCTTCAATTCAAGCTCTAATAGACCTATGCGAGTTTAACTCAACAATGTCAACATATCTCATGCAAAGATAAACAAACAATCTATTCAAGTAGATTTCCTAATGAAAATATACCAAAAATATATGATCTACCCTAAATTTGGCTTTATTCCTAGTATTTCACCATTGACTCAATGATTGGGAGCTTTCTTATACTGACCTAACTTTAAACAACAGGAAGTGAAAAATAATTTTAATATTGAATTGTTTCTAAAAATCCATTAAGCTTTGTGACAAACCAGTGCCTAACCTTGGGTCATGGAGTCAAATATAAAAATATAAAAGAAGATTATATCATCAAATTAAATTCAAATAATGGATTTAAACATTATCAATGCCTTACATCAACAAATATACTTATGTTGTCATAAAGCTTTACATATCCATCCAAATTATGAATTCAAGATCATAGTTATTCGATGAAACCAATTTAACCTTTACTTGAAAGAGAGAAATGAGACAATAACACAATCAAAAGGAAACTATGAGGAAAAATATAGACACCCTTGACATATTGAATTAATATATGTTAGAATCAAGGAACATTGAGAGGGGGGGTGAATTAATGTTCTACAAACTTTAACATTCTTAATCTGATTCTTCAACCACTTAATAAAAATGAAAAAAAGTAAGATGCATGAACACAAATAAAATATCCACAACACCATAACACCAAGATTTTTACGTGGAAACCTGATTAAGGGAAAAACCACAGTGGGATTGAGACCCACAATATTAATATACTATGTTAGAAGTAAAGAAATATTACATAAGGGGAATGCACATACATTTAGGCACATTGCCCAGAGCTCACTGCTCAAATTACAATAAGGGATACAACCTCGGAAGGCTCACTACCTTACAAAATGATTACAGATATAATTGGAAAGTTTGAAATAATAAACATCTACAAATTCCAAAATACAATTCTAGTTAAGCACAAATCCTTCACTTGTACACATGAAACTGCACACAATAGGTCACAAAAAAAATTCACATAACCAACGATGCCTAAAATGATCATATCAATTGGTATTTTATATCTACAACATCAAATTAGGTCTTCTTTGTGTTGGCTTCAAGAACATGCTACAAAAGATGAAACATGTATACCAAGTTGGATGAATCCAAACTCAAATGAATATGCGGACTAAAAATAATTATCCACATGCTTCCCATATGCCAAATAAACATCCTCGAACACACAAATGATCACCAAAAATGATCCATATAATCTGTACAATGATTATTCACATGAGACTATAGATGAACACTATTCTACTCAGAAACCTGTATACCGGATCCTCCAAGTCACTCAAGAATCAACACCGGAGGGCACAAATTTGGGAAAAGGTAGATTACATATCCATAATGCTTCCTAGAGATCCACAACACCAAATATTCAACACAAGTGAAACGCCAACCAAATTACCCCATACTCTGGCGGATGTCATGTTCTATCTCACTGGACCTAAATGGACTTAATCAAAACTCAATCATTATTCTTATATGAACAAATCATGAACTATGGATGGAATATCTGACTTTAGTTGCCATCAATAACAATATTTGATCCTCTATGCAGTGTCTCTTGCCAACAATCTCCCCCTTTGGCATTGATAACAACACTTAATGAAAAATGACTAAGTGTCGAAACCAAAACCAAAATACTATACATTGCAATAATCCAAAAATCTAACAACCAAACTCCAAAAGTAAAAAAAATCCCACTAATATCAACATTTTTCACACTTGGACACTCCCCTTTTGACATCAATGGCAAAGGTAGGGTTCCAATAACTAAAAATTCAAGCCAAAATGCTATATACATATATACACATAGTCTTTACTTAAAAAAAATTGAAGATGTCTACATAAGATTTCTTCAAGGAACTCAAATGGCTATCCCAACCCTTCTTAAGACTCTCTAAAATAATTATATGGCCACTAAATACGTAAGCTTGCATCTTCGTGGATTTGAGATTTGTTGGTTCACTGGTAGTCTAAGCATTCTAAGAATCCTACAAAGCACTAAGCATAATATCCAACTTAGGAGTAATATGACTCTCAAGTTCACTGAATCTGCTAATAATTCTTTCCTTTTCATGGCTCAAACTTTTGATCTTCTCAAGTATGGATATTACTTGATCTTCTTGACTGCTCATAGATATTGACAGAGGATCAAGAGACTAGGATATATGGGTTAATTCATCTTCATGATCCTTGGTTTTCTTCTCAATATCCTTGGTGAACTTAGACAATGATAAGCATGTTTTGTAGATATTGCCACCTTTGGATAAGATTTTTTGCCTGCTCTTTACCCAGGTATCTAGTGAAGCTCTATCATCAATAATCATTCTCTTTAGTGTTTGGAGCCTCTTTGCATCGAACTTATTGTGGACCTTCACCTCAAAAAACTTTTCAAATGACTCAAAATGTGTATCTACCAAATTTATCAGACTTTTCAATTAACTAGATTTGTTGCAAGCATAGCAAACAACATTTCCTTGCCAAGGTCTGAAGTTCATTTGATTTCCTCTTGATCTACATTGATTAGCAACATGTCCAAATCTACCACATGCATAACATCTAACATTCCTTTTATTTTGAAAGTTATTCATCACACTTTTGCATTCATTTGACTTATGCATTTGAAACATTGTCTGGAGAAAGATGGACCATTATTATTCATCCTATTTCTGCATTGACTAGCCATATGAACAAATTTATTGCAAACAAAATAGTTACCATTTAACTTATGTGCATTAGGTTTCCTTAACGAAGGCCTTCTTGAATTGTTCTTCTGGTGTGTTGATTTGGAGGCTACACCTTTCTCAAATCCAAGACCTTGCGTATCATTTGGTTTTTTGACTCTCGTGCATTTCATCAAGTCTGTCTGAATTGATTCTAAACTTTTCCTTGTATATATTTGTAGCATCAAGGTCAAATTTAAGAAGAAGATTCTGCTTTCCAAGTTCTTCCTTATATTCTCTAGCTTCTTGTAGGTCAATCTTCAATTGGCCATTCTCACACTCAAGTCTACAACATTCTTTATATTTGTCTTCCAGGGACTAAACAAGATTCCCCTCATTATTCTTCCTTTCTTCAATCTCCTTTGTTAATCCCATTTCTATAGGTTCCATCTCATTCTTCTGGATTGCATTAACTTAGCAAGCTTCTCACATTTTTTTTCCTTTTCCTTCAGGGCTTGATCATCGATACTTTGGCTTCCTTTCTCCTTTAGCTTGTCAAGAAGTTCCTTTCTCTTTTCTCTTGACTTGTTCAATTGATTTGTCAATGACTAAATGAATTCCTTAGCATTCTTAAGATTTTCTTTTATTTGTCAGACCTCAACTTGGGGTTGATCAAGATCCTCAAATAGCACAATAAGCTGATGTTTAAGATTACCAAAATCCATTGATTTTCTTTCCTGAATCCTCTTCAAGCTATTAGGCTTCTTCCGAGGAAATAGGCTCTGATACCAATTGTTGGAATCAAGGAACATTAAGAAGGGGGGGGGGGGGGGCGGGGGGGGGGGCTGAATCAATGTTCTACAAACTTTAACATTCTTAATTTGATACCTCAACCACTTAATGCAAATGAATAAAAGTAAGATGCAGGAACACAAAGGAAATATCCACAACACCATAACACCAAGATTTTAACGTGGAAACCCAGTTAAGGAAAAAACCACGATGGGATTGAGACCCACAATATTAATATACTCTGTTAAAAGTATAAAATAATATCCATAACACCAATATTTTAATGTGAAAACCTGGTTAAGGGAAAAAACACAGTGGGATTGAGACCCACAATATTAATATACTCTATTAGACGTGTAGAAATATTACAAAAGGGGAAGCACATGCATTCAAGCACATTGCTTAGAGCTCACAAATCAAATTACAATAAGGGCTACAGCCCTAGAAGGTTCACTACCTTACAAAATGATTACAGATATAATTGAAATATGTGAACTGATAAACAACATATACAAATGCCAAAATATAGTTTTGGTTAAGCACAAAATACTCAATCTTACTCTGCTCTGCTACACACTCTGTTCTACTATTCTACGTTATATCAGAGCACAAATCCTTCACTTGTGCACATGAAATTTCATACAATAGATCACAAACACTCTCCACACAACCACTGATGCCTAAAATGATCATATCAATCAGTGTTTTATATCTGCAATATCAAATTAGGTCTTCTTCATGTCGGCTTCAAGAACACGATACAAAAGATGAAACATGTATGCCAAGTCGGCTCAATCTGAACTCAAATGCATATGAAGAATAAATAGAATTTTCCACACGCTTCCCATATGCTGGAGCTAAATATCCTCAAACACACAAATGATCACCAAAACCAATCCATATAATTTGCACAATGATTATTCATATGAGACTACAAATGAACACTGTTCTAGTCAGAAACCTATATACTAGATCCTCCAACTCATTCAAGAATCAACATTGAAGGGCACAAACTTGGAATAAGGTAGATAACATATCCATAATGCTTCCTAGAGATCCACAACACCAAATATTCAGCACAAGTGAAACGCCAACCAAATTACTGCATACTCTACCAGATATCTTGTTCTATCTCACTGGACCTCACCGGACCTAACCAAAACTCAATTATTCTTCTGATATGAAGAAATCATGAATTGTGGATGGAATATTTGACTTCAGTTGCCATCAATGACAATATTTGATCTTCTATGCAGTGTCTCTTGCCAACAATATAATCAAGAATATACAATGCGCAGACAACTTCATGATAGTTCCATTATTTTATTTTATTTTTTATATTGAAGAAGATTTCAACTCAACACCATTTAGATGCTTACAATATGAACTTTTCCATTAAACCAAGTACCCTTCATGACAATTCCATTATTATTGCTCAAACTGGCTAATATTTAGTTATAAAATCAAACTATTACAGTCTATAAATTTAGTCCATAACTCATATTCAACATTTTTCTATTCTATTGGTCAAATAGAGAATTTCAGAACCCCTACTTGATGAAGAAGCACCAAAATAGGTAGAAGAGAAGAAAAAAGAAACCCTTCTATCAAATTTGGAGTTGACACCTACTAACTCTCCGTTTATTCTGATTTGCAATAAAATATTTCATTTTCCCTCCTCTTTTCTTTCTCCTTTTTGCCTTTCATCCGCACTCTTCAAACTTGCCTTGTAACTAAAATTCTTTAATCTACATGACACCTAGCATTTTGAGAGAATCCCATATTTTTTGCCTATATTTTCATTTGACTTACAATTGAAATGATTTTGACTTTTTGCATTTGCCTATCTTAGTCTTTCCCATGCAATATAATATAAATAAACTCATATTACATTAATTAGAATTGTGAAATTTATAATTTAATAATTAATTGTTACATTTATTAAACATGAATAGATAAAAGTAATTAGTTGTAGCAATGTCGATATTAAATTAATGTATTAAACTTTGTACTAATTGTTTAAATTAAAACAATTAGATAGAAAATTTGATTACGTTAAGTGTTGTTGAAGCATAAGTAAAAATGATTATGATGACAACTAATTGTGCAAATGTGACAGGAATCATTAACATTATCTTAAGATTGGAGAGAGAGAGAGAGAGAGAGAGAGAGAGAGAGAGAGAGAGAGAGAGAGTGTGTCATTCTCTTAATATCGCCTCTTATTTTGTGTTACCACTATGGTTTTCGTTTTCAAAATTTTCTATAAATTGGATCCCTGAGACAATAGTTTTATGATTGAGTTGCAAGTAATATGGTGCTAGCCAAATGATAAGAGAATAGTGGTGAAGTGTATCATTTTATATCTCTTTGTTGAATACTAATAATATACTTTGCATCATTCTCATGTGGAGTTTTTCTCAAAAGCGTTTCTCCATGTAAATGTGTTGGTACATTTATTATTGTTGATATTTCCATTATTTTTGAGTGTGCAACAAATATAATATCATTTGGTAATTTTCTAATTTTTAGATTTGCAAACATATCCTAAAGTTAATATTACAATTTAGTTCACCTTATTCTCAACAAACCCATCTAGAGCGTATTGTGTAAGACTATCTTTTTTTATGAATAGGTGTCTATATTGTCATTTATAAAATGGTATTATGCATATTCATCAAAAAGGTGGGTAGATATAAAATCACATCCCTAGATCCCATACAAGGGTAAAACCCCAAGTAACAAATATATAAACAAGTATAAAACTTGTAGGGAGCTAGTGTAGTAGAAAGGGAAGCTAGATGATGATCCTAGTAATTTATCTTTCTCCATAAATTAGTGATTTCTAAAATATCCATAGGAATGCCTCACCCATCATCATCATTTTTTTGTCTTTATATTCTTTTTCTTCAATAGCATGAATGTTGGTAAAATTTAACAATAGCTAGGCAAGGAAGCTTGTTTGAATCAAACTCGCTAGAAGCACCACTAGTAAGCCACATAAAGGTTTCACTTGTAGGTGGTTTGGAGGCAGAGCATCAATGATTAGGTTGCAACCAACCCACTTGATCATTTTCCCTCCTTACAACTAGGGAATAAGCCTTGGAGTAAGTCTCCCAAGTACCTTGAGTAGAAAAGCTCCCTCCATTATGCTCCTCATGATGAGGCAAGAAACTCATAGAGGAAGAGGGAGATGGAGTAACTCTATCCATTGCACAAGAGGCATTGACCTAGTGCACTTGAGGGAAACATATAAGTAGGCTGCCTCATATACATTTTTTTTACCTTGTACTTAATTTGTAATAAGGTTGTTGTCATTTCTTGGATTAAGAATTAAACATAGCTTCATTTTTTTTGAATAAGTTGTGAGAGGTTACATGTTAACATATTCCTTTTTACTTTTTTGAATTTATAAAAAGCCACGTTATGTTTTGAGGAGCCACGTTTAGTTTTAGAGTTTAGGAGGAAAAGTGTCATGTTTGAGAATCTCTTGTTACTATTCTAACTCACTTGAAGATTATTTTCCTTAAGAATACCAACCACATTGGTTGACCATGTTAGTTGAGCCCTTTCAAGAGTGTTCTCTAAGTTGTATGAAAAAGAAACAAACCCTAGTTTTTATCCTTTCCAACATTTTTGAGAGAGTATAATGAAGATTTAATGAACCAATAGTTGCAACATTCAAATTGAGATTGAACAATTTAGAGACATGATTTTATGCACATGGGAGGCTATTGGATTTCAAGCGTTGAATATTATAACACCATTACACTATGTTTATTGTGAATCTTGAATGTGTGTGTAATGTTCTTATTGAGTTTGTGGAAGAAAAGAGGTGTAGGTTTCCTTTTGATAATTTTTCTCTTATATGGTTGTCAATGTAGTGATACGTGTTCATAGAAAAGAGCTAAGATGGTATACACATTTTCTTCTATCTATTTTTGTTTTCCATAATTAAATGCTATGGCACTCCATCATGAGGACAAATTAGATGTCAAAAAGAGACATTATATCAATAGAATAGTGAAGACAACTAAAAGGATCCTAAAGTGCAAAAGAAAGCAGCAAAGTTATGACGCATAGGTGTCATTTCCATATGTGGAAATACTCTTTATGGATATGTACACTTGGAGACATTATTTTGAGGCTATAACCATTCAGTTTCAAGTATTTAGGAATATGTAGAGAGCATCTAGGGGTAAATTATTGAGATAGATAGTAGGCAGGGAAAATATAGGGGGTAGTTTTGACTATTTTCAAATCAATTCCAAGCATCTATGGGTAGTTTTAAAGACTTTATTCACAATTGGGTCAAAGAGGGATTAATTTCTCCACATTCCCACCTTTTTGAAGTTGGTTTGAAGGCCGAAAAGTTCCACCAAAGAGTTTGGACGACCAAGATGGTGATCAATCAAGTAACCAATTTCCTCCTCCATGAATTTAATGTTCAAGATGATGTAAACAATTTTTTCTAATATATAAAGCATATCTCTTTTGTTTACTTTTCAGTTAGTTCTTTTTTTTCATTTTTGCAATTATTGTAGCTACTTTATAGGCCTTTGAAGAAAAACATGTATTGATTTAACTCGAAAGTAGTCACACTTGGATTAATGTCTCATTGTAGGAGGCATTTTTCATGAAAGTTCCAAGCATTTTTAGTTTTGTAACTTCAAGCATTCTTCGTTTTATACTATTGTATAAGAGTTTCTTTGATCAATACAAAAGAAAGTTTGATTTCTATTGGTTGTCCCATATTGTGTTTAGTCTTCATGAATATGTTTTTCTTGTGTTTTTATGATAAAACCACTTAAGATGTGTATTAATAAAACCTATATGAGCTTAAAATATATTCTTTTAGTTGTAGATTGTGAAATGATGGTATATGGTTGTTTGTCAGTGATAAGGCTTTCCTTTCCTTCAAAAATAGCAACATACAATGTCCTTTCTACAAAAATGAAGGACAACTGCCAAAGTTAATATCAGGGTGCACTTTCATTCTAGAGGTTTGATCTTGCATAAGGTACCCACACTTTGAGATCATCTCCATGTTTCAATAGATTGTTGGAATTTGCATCTAATAGGGTGCAAATCTAATTGACAATAGTTTTTGGTATGCCTGACAAGATTGAAACCTAATTTTTAGTTCATTATTCAAGCCTTTATACTAATGTTTGGTGTGTACAACAGTGTTTCTAGCCTTCAAGAGGCTTCTAAGTCACAAACTTGGTGACTCTAGACTTTGGTGAAGAAGAAAAAACACATAGAAGCTTATGAATACAATACTAACAAGAAGTAGTTCAACATATTTTGAATATTTGTATGTGTAGAGGTGTAAATTAGAGCTAGGATTTCACTAATTAACTAAATTATGCAATACATTGAAAGAGGGGTGAACCTAATAGATCTAACCTCAATCCAAATAAGGAAAGGGTTGAAATTTTGATTAGATTCAATGGTTAGGGTTTGATTCCCTCTTTCTAAATTGAAATGGTTTGTAAATTATAAAATTAGGGTAAAATGAGGGCTATTGAGGTAATCCGGAAAAAATAGTAAGCTATAGATGTCCCACGAAACCACCAACTGAGATCTAGGAAAAATAAGATATTTAGAACTTATTCCTAGAAATCTAGCTTAAATTTTCAAGACCAAGTAGTACGAGTCCACCTTGGTCCTCCAATTTTTTCTCTATCAAAATATGACATATTCATGACTATTGACTCAACTGAAATTCCCAAGTACAAATCTTGCATCTGTTTCCTACGTACAGAAAGAGATAGAAAGATGTTGGGGATAAGTGTTTGCCTTAGGTCAAAACCTAGGTTTGGAATTAACCCTAATTGAAATAGAAATTGAACTTGAATTAAATTGGAAAAACTTTCGTTTTGAGGGAAAGGCTAAAATGCTTGAATGCATATTATTATACCTTCAATAGGTGATGCAATGCTCTAAGGATAAGTCCTGCATGTGTTGATGCAATAACATGATAAATCAGACAAAATCCATCTTGAAATCACAATTGAAACATAATGTGAAGATGCCTTGATATAATTTGTTGCTCCCTAAATTAGATCTGATCTTGAGGAATAAGAATTACTCTTTCATTGATGATAATTCTTGCATAAGATAAGATTATTGAAATGAATTGAGAAGGATGCCTTATATAGGGATTTCATATTTAAAATCACCATTAGACTAACTTAGATTAGATATAGTTTCGCACAGAGTGGGGTTTGAGTTCAATAGGACTGCCAAATTGTCTACCAAAAATTCAACAAAAAAAGTGTGGCACCATGGAAAATCCTAGCATCCTGGTCCTACCAACTTTTTTCCAAATTTCCAGGGATGTGAGATAACAAAAATTTAATGCCAAATCTAGCATGGTGGCTCATGTTGCAAATTTGAAGTTGATTGATGTTTCAGTATGGTTGTCATTAATGTTAATGTATTGATTTTGTTTTTCATTCTTAGTTTTTTCTCTAGATGTTCAAATTTACTCCAAATGTATTCCTGATATGTTAACATTATTGGATATTTCTTTGAGATTCTTCTTTCATTGTTTGGTGGTTTGGAAGGCGTTTTCCAGAGTTCTGTGCTATGCTGATGATGCGTGTCTGACAAAGTTTGTAGAGCACCACATTGCTCTGCATCTTCAATTATTTTGTTGTGTTTATGGATTTATGCTTCTAGTGCATGTATCTTCATTGTTTCGATTCAGCACAAGTTGTTGTGCTCCGGAAGTATTATTACTTGGTCTAGTTAAGCCTAGATGTTTTATCTTTTGGTCCAGAGATTGTGACATTTGGATAACATGTTGTTGATTTGTGGAGTGGTCCACTTTTCATTCCTCTCCATCGTGGGAATGCTTAGTGAAGATCTATTTTTGAATTATGTTTCATTATATCCTTGGCCTACTTAAAAAATCTATCCTTGAAATCAGTATAAATAAAGATTGCTTGTAATGGAAAAATGATCAAGAAGGTTTCGTAGAAGGAAGTTGATTGTAAAAGGATATCTATCTTTGCTAATGTAAAGTGGTTGATCAATGTGGTTGTTTTCTAATGTTGTTTGGTACCGGTGGCAATGAGCCTAAGGTTTCTTCCTACATTGGAGCAAAGTGGTAGTTGTGCCTTTGTGGTGAATTCTTTTTTTCTTCTTTTGGGCAGTAAGACCTCCGTCTTTTTTTTTCTTCCAGTTTTAGACATGCAGTGAGAAATTTTGGCAGTGAGTCATATTGTAAAAATCACCTTAACCAAGGTCACCCTAATAGGTATTTTTATGAGAACTAGCATTCTCCATGGCTTTTCCCTCCTTGGGTTTTCCACGTCATATTTGGTGACTCTTTTGTGTGCTCTTTTCATGTTATCATTTGTTCATGACCATGCAATTTAAAATTTAATTTACCGGATCTGTTTTTCTGTGAAAAATGAGATAAATTTTAATTAACAATTGATTCACTCCCCTCTCAATTGTTTGGAACAGTCAACAATTGGTATTAGAGCTTTGGTTCCTAGAAAGTGAGACTAACTGCTCAAGGAGATCTGATGGCACATAAATTGACTATCCCTACCTTTGAAGGATTGAACTACAATTTTTGGAAAGTAAAGATGTGAGGATATGTGATTTCTCTAAGTTACAAGACCTAGAATGTTGTGGAGACTAAGTATTCAACACCAACAAATGGACCTACTACACCAAATGAGATTGAATCTTATGAAGAAAATGAGCAAGATATGCTTTCTTTAGTGCTTTATCTAAAAATGAATTGGTGATTGTTGTTTCTTTAGATACTTCTTATGAAGTTTGGTAAAGGTTGAAAAGTATTTATGAATGAAATGAAAGAGTCAAGCTATCTAAGATGTAGACTACTAAGGGCACTTAATTTGCATAAGTAATCCACCCGTATAAAAATAATACCGCACTTTATGAATATTTTGGTCATTTCTATGAAAATTTTTCACATTAGGTAAAAATCTAAGAAACCACTTGACCTCCCACCTCCCATAGGTGAAAATGATTACTTGGGTTAAAAAAACATTTGACAAACAAAATGAAAATCCCCCTTCATAATGAACAAATTTGCCAAACATTAAAGCCCTGTGGCATTTAAAATATTTCTTGCAACAACCAACTCTAGCACTTCATTTTACAAAATATATTAGGGCATGCCATGTTGGTTGTTCATCATTCTCTGCTTACTTGATCCACCTCAAATTATAATTTTCACATCCATTTCCTTGCAGTGAGCTTCGTTATTTGTCTAACGTGAAAAAATCGCACACAATATTATGGTGTGATGAACCAATAACGCCACCAATCAAAAGTTCAATAATCCTCATGGATTTGAAATCAGAATCTTCTGCCACATCTTCATGGAACTTAGCTTTTCAAAGCCCTATATTTGTCTTTAGACTCTAGTGTGATACTTTCAATCTGCGCCTATAGCTTATACATCCCATAAAATTGACCTTATTTCTTCCATACATCTCCATGTTTGTTATTAAGTGATTGGCATGCACGATTGATATATTGAATTCCATCTCTCAATCATTACATTGTTTAGTAGTTGTTGATATATTAGTAGACGGTTCTGTGTGAAATCCTTCTGGGATGCAATATTTTGAAGGCCACACGTGGGCTTCAGGGCTGATTTCAAAGAATGCAAATATCAAACCTGTTCAAACCCTGAAAACTTTGGGCTTTGGAAAAATAGAAAATCAAGTGGGGTCATGGCACTAAACATGTGCAATGAGACTACCAAGGTTCCCTGGATGACAATCAATAGGGTACAAGATATAAGCAATCAAACTGGGCAACTCAGGTTGATTCGGCAAATGCTAACAGTAGACCTAACGAAATGTAGGCAGCAAGATCTTCTCTGAACCCACAAACTAAGGGAATCTAAAACATATCAAAACTGATCCTAGGGGGCTGTAGCTTGGAAAATATATTTACTTATAAAGTGTGAACATTCCTACCAGGCCATTTGACATGACAATCAACAAGTATCAAACTACTATGCAACTTAAGAAGTTTTGGCAGCGGTATTTCTAGGCACACTGCTACAAATTGAAAGGTCTATAGAAAGAAGGCAATTAAGGCACTGATGAGAACAGGGACTCTGCACAACAGAACCCACTAGCTGAAAATAGCTGAGGGGACCAAGAGAGCCAAACCCAAAACGATATTGGAAAGCCTCACACGTAAGGCACCCAAGATGCAAGCCAAACCCACCGTAACCAGCCAACACCGCACATCCCAAAGAAGAACATGTAGCCAAGCAGAGGGAGAACACAGCGCAAAAAAATGAACAATACCACTCTCAGCCCCAAACCAAGTTGAACAAAGAGAGGGAAAGAAAACCTCTAAGCCGACCCAAAGCCGCACCACAGAGGGTAGAGACCCCAATGCCAACCCTCATCAAGCATTGAATAACGGAAGTCAAGCACTCTTCCGAAGCAACCAAGGATTCAAACACCATCGTGGCAAAAAAAATCCAAAACAGAGTCAAAAAGCACTCCAAACGTCGTAGGATCAAGAAAACCCCTGTAGTAGCAAACCCAACATTTCCTCTCATCTTTGGCATAATTCGGGTAGCTGCCAGAGGGGCTAAAAACATTCCCAAACCGGAAGCAAACAAACAAATGAAAACCCACAGGATGACCACCACACAAGCCAAACCATTAACCTGCAACAAAGGAAAAAGAAATGAAAGAGGACAAGGGCAAGGAATAACCCCTCTATCCAACACCCGACACCAAACCAGAAAACCCCACATACAGGGGAAGCACAACCAAAACAGAGCGAGTCGCACACTGGTAAAAGGCATCGAAGGGAAACCCAATCTCGATCGCCTCTCTAGTGTCGCCCACAGCACAAACCAAGCCCAGAGCCGCCTTAGCCTTTTCTAACACCATGTCTACAAACCCATCTCCATATGGGTTCCCATGCTCACCAACTTCTCTTACAACTGACGAAACCCTAACACCACATCCTCCTCTGCTCTGGCACTCCGTTTAATTTTGTTTTTTTTTGTTTTTTGTTTTTTTTATTATGTTCAGATCTGCCAGCGGCAGTCCAGCAAGGGCACGCTCCTGAGCCACCAGTCTAGCTAGAGTCTTTACACAGAAATTTTTGAGTAGTGAGGCTAAGTAGTGAGGGTATAAATTCTACCAAATTCATCAGGGGCATTGTCTTTTAATCTTGTTGTCACATAAGATTACTGTCATGTATTTTCTTAGTAATTAAGTTAGTAAGTTTAGAAGTGATATGAAAGCTTATAAGTTTCATGAGTTTGTGAAGTTCTTGAAGTATAATTTTATAATAAAATTATTAGTTTATGTCAAACACAAGTAACTTATTACATTCATTGAAATTTTCAACAATTAATTTAAGCAATGAATTAGAATTAATTGTTTTTAATAAAAACACTATTGTTTAAATATAATATTTATATCGATTATTATATTCTTAGAAAAGGAGACTCGTCAGTGTCCCAACGCGAATGCCGGTTCCACATCACTTTGGATTAGTGTTTTCCAGAATCTCAAAACACCTTGTATTCAACCACTGACAGCCTTTGTAGCAAAGCATTGAATAGGTGTTTTCCAGAATCTCAAAACACCTTGTATTCAACCACTGACAGCCTTTGTAGAAAAGCATTGAATAAGTTGATCAGTATTTATTGTTGGACAGAAGAAAGGTGAAACCCGTGTTACAGCGGCACTGGCTAAGCAGCAATGTGAACCGCACCTGCTAGCCTCTATAAATCATGCACTTTCGTATACACTTTGCCACTCACGGAAACGTACGTGTCCTGGGAAATGTGCCTGTGTTGTCCAACTCGTTTATTATTTGTAATTATGAACTAGTTAAATTTAGAATGCACACAATTATAGTTTACAAATTATCTAATTTATCTTTTGAAATAACTTAAGTCTGTGTTGTCATTCATGTCATTGCGTTCAATGGCATTCGAAGAGATGATAGAATTTTTTACAAGGTACCTTTTAAGTCCTTATAATTTTTTTAAAAATTATGTTCTCTAAAGCATAAAAGTTTGATAAAAGTATTGGGTGCTAGAAAGTTAAAAAATAAATCATTTACTTTAGCTTTATTTGAAGAGCTATTTAATATTTATATAAATATAAATATTATATTTCAATATATATTTTAAACAATGCATAGACTTACTTTAAATTTTATTTCGCTAGATATTTTATTTGACTAGTTATAAATGGGCACACATCCGGATATGACTTTTTCTTCTTGTATGAAGTAAGTTTTATGATTATTTTGTGCAAAATTACAACTATTTCAAGATATTATTTATATTTCCTAATAATTAAATCATGTATATAAAAAAAATGTATTTCATAGCAATAAATTATATGTAAATTATGAGATAGAAAAATCATTATTTTATAATAACTTAAATTTTCAATACAAATTATTAATTTGAAATAGGATAAGTTAGAAAATTTGATAAGTTATATATTTAGTAATATTGAAATTATGATACAATTTATTAGAAAAAAAGTGTAAATTTTAAAAATTAATGTAAATTTAGTGTAACTTAAAATATATTTTATAAGTAAATAAATGTGTAGAAAATATAGATAAACGTAATTTTGATTTACTTAAATATTTTTTAATTTCATTTTATGTGGTTTGTAATAAGTTTGATTTATTTCAAAATAATCCAAAAACTAAGCAAGAAACTACAATAATAACACCTAAGAGTTTGATATTACACAATACCATTATTTAAGCATCACACTAGACCATTATTGATATTTTTTTATTATTATTTGATATTTCTCTTGATTTTCATCTAATATCATCTAATGACTATTAATAGTTTCCTTGATTATTGATGTCTAATATGCTAATGATTTCTTATGGTTATGAGAGTTTAACTCTTTTCTTCGATATCCTATCAAATTGTGATGGTGAAGAGGGCCAAATTTTAATTTATTTTTTATTGGAAGAAGAAATAAGGCTAAATACTATGATCATGCAATAATTAAAATGTAAAATACAATCAAATTTTTGAGAAAAAGTTGTATAGATGTTGTAATTTTTTATTTTTATTTTTATTTTGTAAAGTATTAAAGTTTTTGTCTCACAAATAATGTTGATTTTAAAATATATGTTTTAATAGTAACATTTATATCTATTTATTATTTATTAAATTTTCTATAATTTTTTAAAATATCTTATTGTTTAAATAAATAAAAAATAAATGATTTAATTTTATATAATTTTTTTTTTTTCGTTTTATATTTTATTTCTATTTTTATAATGTAAATTTATCTTGAAAATAACATTACAATTATTATTTCACTTGTGTGTGTCTCTCTCTCTCTATTTCAACGCTACCTATTTCTATGTGTATATCTCTCTTACACACACACAAACTCTCTATTTATGTTTCTCTATCTCTATCTCTACCTCTCATCTCTATCTTTGTTTCCAACTCTTCCCCCCTCCGTCTCTTTCTTAAAATCTCTCCTCTCACCCTTGATCTATATCTCATTATCTATATATATCTCTTATTCACCCCATCTCTCCCTATCTTTCTTTATCTCTCCCTCTATGTATATATCTACCTATCTCTACTTCTCTATATATCACCTCCTATTTATTTACCTTTCTATCTCTCCATCCCCCCCTCTGTCATTATCTCACTCTTTTATCTTTATTTCTCCTTACTCTCCCCTTCTAGACATGTTTCCCTCTCTATATATTTATCTATATTTCTCTCTTACACCTCTTCTACCAACACTATTGGTAGGAACTTGTTGCATTTTGTCCTTTGTTTCAATGCATATTTTTTATGAATGTAAAAAATATAATAATTAATTAATTAATGTCTATACTCTTGTTTTATTTTCTGTTCTTTAACTAATTTATATTTTTTAAACCGTTATAAATATTAAATGATTAAAATATGTTTGATTTGAAATCATGTTGTTTAAAAAGATGCTAGTTAAATTAAACAATTTCTATGTTTTCTATTTATTTTATTATCTTTCTTTCAAATTATTTTACTTAGCACAAACACCATTAGACTAGAGTGTCGAGCACACTAGTATAACATTTTCAAACCCGGTTTACAATTCTAGGTTCCTTTTTGTGTCTTACCTTTAGATCTAATCCATTTTGTTTTCTTTCTTATGTGTAGGTTTTTGTTATTATCAAAAAGTATCATTTTATCATTATTAAATCTAGATCATACATGCATTCATCTGAATTTTATTGTAAACCACAAAAGGAACATAGATTTTAAGTGTTCAACTCTCATATTTGTATTATACTTGAATCCTTAGGCTAGGATCCCATTTGCACACATATCATTTTAGTAAATCTAATGTGTCTTACATTTTTTGTAACTTTTGAAATTAAAGCATAGATTTCATTTATTTGGACAACATTTATGATTTAGAAAATAATTTATAATATTTATTTCTTATGTGCTTGTATTGGTTAATTAATTATCATAATGTTGCTATCTCATATTACTAAATTAACTTGAGTAGTTGGTGATCATGATACTAAAGGTTAAATGATTTGTATAATGTACTAATAAACCATACTATGTAATTGGGACTTTGCATAAGATGATAATGATGATTTGATTAAGTAAAGGATTAAGCATCTTTGTGTTAGGTATCTAAATAAAATGAAGAAGGAACATGATGTAGAGGTTAGGAAGAACGCTTTGATGTTTCCTTGATGTATAGAATGATTAATAAGTAAAATGCGCTAATGGGTTTAATGTGATTGTGAAATGGAGTGGTCATATGAATTTGAGTTGTATTTATATTCTTGCATTGGGATTGAGTTATGTTATGCCTTAGGATGATTGATGGAAAGAATAGAATGGTTGCATTGAAGCTTTACTTGAGTAGTTAAGAATTTATGAGGAATGATTGGTTAAGTAAAATATATGATGAAATATGATAAAAGGAAATGAGATTACATACTTATGTTACTTGTAATATTCAACCATTAGGATGTGATGTAGCAATAGAGACCATGTGCTTGTTCTATGTACTCCTATGCATTAGGTCTTGATGAAATAGGAACAATGATCTTGTAATAAGATGAGGTATTGTTACTTGATTCATATCGAAGAAATGTTCATTATGTTAGGATTGAGATACTATACTTAAATGACCATATTATGTTTATAATATTAAATACGATTCTTGAAATTGTTTAGTAGTATGGTATCCTATTTGGAGGATAATTAGTGCTTAATATTATAACCTTGTATATGAATATGGATAGTATTCTTGATGAGATGTATTATAGTTGTGATTAAGGAAATAAACAAGTCCTATATGAAGGAGAAGGATAAATGCATTTAGATTCGTGGTGCATTAAGTGATTGATGAATCAAGATGCTTCTTAGACATATTTGATTAGTGCTTTTAAAAGAACTTAAGGAAATGCAATGTGATGGGTTATGCATATGTATTAATGTTAATCTAGTTGCATGAAAAGTAATTGGTTATATGCATGGTAGCTTATGATCTTCTATATAAGTGTTATGTTTAGACGATGTGAAGTAGTGACATTAATATACCCTAGGGAATGGATGTGTTTATGAAAGTATAATCAAAGATATGTTAATATACCCTAGGGAATGGATGTGTTTATATGTTCTTGCTTATGAATCATGTCATATGGATGTATATTATAGATGGTTAAAAAAAAAAAAATCTCCATTTTCTAGTAGATTTTAGGTTATTCCTCTAGGGTATTTTGGCAGGCATTATAGTTTCTCTATAGAAGGAAACTTAATAATTAGGTGGTTCTCCACTTTTTTGGTAATGTTTACAAGTTAATGTATGTAGACACAAAAGATCACTTATTATAGCTAGATGGCGAGTATAAGTATGGATTGAGGGTGATCATCTCCTTTAATAGGTTTAAATTTTATATAGGAAAGTGATTAAATTTATTGCTTATAGCCTTGTGCCACAAATATTTTCATAGGATTTCAACTAGAAAAAAAAATTGTAAGCATTTTTATATCCATATCTTCAATTTCCTTAATCATCTAGATGATTATTCCCTAGTTATTTTTCCTTATATTTTTTATGTTTGTATGTTGTCTTGTTTGTGTGTGTGCGCACACACACACACACACACACACACACACACAATTTGTATATATATATATGTATATATTATGTATGTATATATATATATACATATATATATGTACATGTATATATACATATATATATGTACATGTATATATACATATATATATGTACATGTATATATACATATATATATGTACATGTATATATACATATATATATGTACATGTATATATATATATATATATACATATGTATGTATATATACACATATACATATACATATACATATACATATACATATACATATACATATATATATATATATATACATATGTATATACATATGTATGTATATATATACATATATACACACACACACACACATATATATGTAAATATATGTATATGTATATATATGTACATATATGTACATATATGTACAGATATATGTACATATATATATATATACATATATGTAGATATATATATCTACATATATGTAGATATATATATGTACATATATGTACATATATGTATATGTATATGTATATGTATATGTAGATGTATATGCATATGTATATGCATATGTATATGTATATGTATATGTATATGTGTATGTGTATGTATATGTATATGTCTATGTCTATGTATATGTCTATGTCTATGTATATACAAACGCACATATACATATATACATATACATACATACATACATACATACATATTGGTGCAGTCACTAGTTAGGAGGGACTTCAAAGAGATTAGTTCAAACCGGTCAGCAAGAGTAAATAAAATGAAAACACAAGGATATGATGGAGGCAATACAGAAAAGATTGAATTATATCATGAAAACTTATTACAACCAACCAGTAACAAGTGGGTTACATAAACTGGCTCACAAGCTTGCTAAACATGCTCAAAATATAGAACAGGTCACAACCGGGACCTCAAATCTCAAGATCTATCTTCTATGCTCTATATCTTAACTTATCTCTATTCTAATGCTCTATTGCAATGATTTATACGATCCAACAGGATGTGGTCGAACTTCTCAACAACTTATCAAGTTAAAACAATTCTAACCAGTTGTCTTCATCACTGAACTTAACCATGGCAATACTGGTTAAACACAGTAAGGCTTCAGACAGCTAAACCAGTAAAACTGAATACTCCAAATAACATTCAACACTTGATAACAACTTCACTAATATACTCATGCATGTGTTGTATCTGTAACACCATAACCATTAACTTTGCATGCATGTACACCTAAACAAAAGACTGCTAAATCATCACATGAAAAATGCACAACTCATGACACACAAATTTTTCACGTGGAAACCCAAATGGGAAAAACCATGGTGGGGATGAAAACCCACAAGCTTGTTTTTGAACTCTTTTGAAGCTCGCTCTATTAGGAGCCTAGTCTAGTTAAAGACTTTAAAATAAGGTTCTGTTAGGAACTGATCCTGTTAAAGATCACCCGGTTAAGGGATGGCTATATACCCTGTTAAAGGTTGAAACCCTGTTAAAGGTTACCTTGCTAGAGGATTTGAAGAACTCAATTATCTTGAGTGACCTGGTTAGAGGATTTACAATAAGCCTGTTAAAGCTACCTGGTAAAGGGATTTTCCAACTGTTGAAAAGGTTAGAAGACAATAGGTAAAGCTCCAATCTGATTACAACACTACATGCTAAGGTAGATCCTTTTCACTTCCTCTACTCTACAATCACACTCTACAAGTTTCCACTCACTGGTTTGGCAAGTGTCTCATCACTCGGATACAAACATAACATTTGCCAACACAAACAATACCAAACATCATCGACCTTATAGACAACAATTAGCTCGGTACCATAAACCCTAAACCCTAAACATTTTAGGTTTACAATTACAGGTGGTCCAATCCTGACCGTTCAAAACACTTTGCATAGAATGAAATAATCTCAAACAGATCACAAGTCATTCTACATCGTCCATTCTCCACCACATATGGAAATCAATAACACATCATGCTTTCTTCACATACCGCTAAGAAGAATGTTCATTCCCGAGGTAGACATTTAATGCAATCGATATTCACATGCAAGATCCTCAAGGAAATCCTTCACTTGCACAAAACTGATGTGGCATCTCGATCTCATTCTTATCTCTTAGCTAACTATCACAGAATGTCACCGGTTGTGTCGCATAAGCTAGATTGCCAAACCAGAAACCTGAGAGTTCAGACTACCAACCGGTAGTCACACTTAGTGAAACCCTGACATCGGTCCACTACATCTCTTCATACCGGTTCTCCAACTTGAGCATCAGTAACAACTTCTTCCAATCTTCATACTGGTTAACTTGTAGTTATTGACATCAATGACAACATACATTATCATCATATCATCATAGCATCATAGCATCATACCAGTTCATCATATGCCAACAATCTCCCCCTTTGGAATTGATGGCAATACTCAATGTAGCATTGCAAATATAAACAATGTAGACCAGTGCAACTATAACATATATCTTCATCAATAGATATCTTCTCCCCCATACATCAGATATCTTCTCCCCCTTTGACAATAATGCCAAAGTGGAGGCACAAGCTTCCATTTTCCACTATCTTGCTCCCCCTATGGAGTAGCATCCTTCAACACATCAATCCTGAAAGATTTGACACTGTATTACCCAAATCATGTGGAGCACAAAGATTTAGTTTACTTCATGAAGGGGTAGAACCCCTAATTCACCTCTTAAATAGGTAAATGTAGTCTTCGGTAAGGGCTTAGTGAATATGTCAGCTAGCTGCTCCTTACTAGAAACATGTTCTAATACAACCTCTTTGTTTTGAACCCTCTCTCTCAAGAAATGATACTTGAGCTCAATGTGCTTAGTTCTAGCATGCAATACCAGATTCTTAGAAATATTTATTGCACTTGTGTTGTCACAAAATATACTCACTAGCTCAGATATAGGTACTTTGAAACCATCCAATACATGCTTCATCCATATTGCTTGAGTACAGTTCATAGATGTTGCCACATACTCCACTTCAGCTGTAGACTAGGAAGTACAACTCTACTTCTTACTCGACCATGAGACTATTCTTCCACCAAGAAAGAACGCTCCATCGGTTGTGCTCTTTCGATCATCCACATTACCTACCCAATCTGCATCGGTAAATACTTTGAGATTAAAATAACCATTGTATGGATACCACAATCCATAATCAACTATCCCTTTCAAGTATCTAAGAATCCTCTTGACTGCTACCAAGTGGGATTCTCTTGGACTTTTTTGAAAATGGACCACAATGCCCATTGCATGAGCAATATCCGGTCTGTTGTGTACCACATAGTGCATCTTACAGATCATTGACTGGTACTCCTTCTCATTTACCAATGTTGAATCATCTTCCTTAGTTAATTTGCAGTCGGTCACCATCGGTGTACCAACCGATTTGTTCTCCTCCATGCCAAAGGTCTTCAATACCTCTTTGACATACTTGGACTGGGTAATAAAGATACCCTCTTTCATCTGTTGAATCTGTAGACCAATGAAGAACTTTATTTCTCCAATCAAAGACATCTCAAACTCTTTCTTCATTTCATTTTCAAATGCATGGCTCATTTCATCATTTCCTCCAAAGATTATGTCATCTACAAACACTTCACAGATCAGAATCTAGTCCCCTTCAGATTTCAGGTAGATGTTGTTGTCCTCACTTGTTCTCTAAAATCCTATCTTCACAAGATGAGAGTGTAACCATTTATACCATGCCCTTGGTGCTTGCTTCAATCCATACAGGGGCTTGTGTAATCTACACACCATGTCACTATCTTCTAATAAGGAAAACCCATCTGGTTGCTCAATATACACCTCCTCTTCTAGGATTCCATTCAAGAATGTGTTAGTGTAGGTTTTTTTATTTTCCTTATGTTAGGGGGTATTTATTTTTCCTACACATATATTATTAAGCTTGCTTAGGTTATCGGGTGTGGTTAATATGAGGACACGTGGCAGAATACATTAGCTACATGCGTAACTCTCCACCTCACATGGGTAGTTGAGTTACACACCCTCTTTTGGCTTGTTGTGCCACCTCTCATAACCACTATTTTGTTATTTCCTAAGTGGGTTATGGGGTAGTTGGGTTTCTCACCCTCTTTTGGCCTTATGTGCCACCTCTTATAACTCCTTTTTTGTTTTCATGTAAGGAGGTTATGCCACATGTTTTGACATTTACCAAGCAGGTAAAAACCTCCCACCTTTTATGGGGTAGTAGGTAAAACCTCCCACTTTTTATGGAGGTGGGAGTTAATGCACCTCTTGGTTGTATATGCTATTATTTTTCTATATAATAAGCAATATACTCTCACCTTCACTAGTTAAGTGATAGCTCGGTGAGAGTCTTCTCTAAATTCTCTTCTTTATCTCTATTTTTCTCTCATATCAGATTTATCTTCATTTAGCTATTTTGATCTTGGATCATTTGTTGCTTGGAGTTGCATGTGATCTATGACCGACATCAGATCCTGGCTTGATCCTTGCTTCTCATAGAATTTAACATGGTATCAGAGCCGTGTTGTCTGGTATAGCTCATTG
This sequence comes from Cryptomeria japonica, assembly GCF_030272615.1. Classification (NCBI taxonomy): domain Eukaryota; kingdom Viridiplantae; phylum Streptophyta; class Pinopsida; order Cupressales; family Cupressaceae; genus Cryptomeria; species Cryptomeria japonica. The sequence continues at coordinate 726,568,681 of NC_081409.1, forward strand.
CTTTTCTAATTTATTTGAGAGATTTGAGATTGTTAGATAGCTAATATTTTTCTTAAAAACCAAGTATGCTCTTCTCCTGCATTTTCATGTGACCTGGAGAATCAGAACAATTTAAAGGAAAATAAGCTTCTAGTTAAATCTGGTTTTATATATGTGTTCTTTGAGATCTGGGTGATTGCAGCATTTTTGGTAATATTGGAGGCTTCTTTAGCATTTCCAGAGTGTCCAGAAGGCTTGTGAAAATCATAAGTGACTTTTATTTCACCAAATTCAGAGTTTGGAGAACACAGTAAAAAAATCAGAGTGAAATATTTTACTAGAGCTATTTTCATTTCGGCCCTAGTGTTCTAACCTCCGTTCATTTTTAGAAAAAAAACATTTCTGGGTTTTGTTACCAGCATCGAAAAACTTCTGGGTTTTGGAGGGTTTTTCTAGAAAATTAATAATTTTTGCAGAAATCGAGTTTCAACAAGGCTTAAGCCGTTTTTCTATCAGGGAAATTCAACAACCTTTCTTAAAAGTTGCATAACTTTTGCCTCGGGTGTCAGTTTTTTGTAAATGAGTACTTGACGGAAAGCAGAAAATGAGACCTCTTCATCAAAAGGTGAACAACCTAAGAAGGAGAAGGTCAAGTGTTCTTACTGTAAGAGGCCTGGTCATGATGAACATAAGTGTTTAAAGAAACAAATTGATCACCTTTCAAATCTTCTTGAAAAGAATAATATCAAGGTTCTTGATTCAGTCAAACAGAGTTCATCAGAAGGATCTTCTAAGGACATAGATAAGAGTAAGGGGAAAGGAAAGGGTAAGGCCCTAGTTGCTATTGCTTCACAACCAAATTCTTGGATAATTGACTCAGGTGCTTCACACCACATGGCTTCTTCAAAAGATGATTTCACATCTTTAGAGCCATGTTCTATGCCTTCCATCCTAATGGGTGATGACACTCCTGTTGAAGTGCATGGGAGAGGGTCTATTGATGTGGGTGAAGGAACATTTCAAGATGTCCTTTGTGTTCCATCTTTATCAACTAATCTCCTATCTGTTTATCAGATCACTCACACTGGTTCTGGCAAGCGAGTTGAGTTCACACCAGATGCAGTGGTAATCAGCGAAATGCATAATGGGTCTACTATTGCTGTGGGAAAAGCAGATCATCATTCTAGATTATATCAGTTTTCTCACTTTGTTCCTGACTCTCCTTTGACAATTTTACTCACTCATGCAGATGAGGTGAGTTGTTTGTGGCATCAACGGTTTGGCCACTTGAACTACCGTTACTTGCAACAACTCAGTCAACAAGAAATGGTTTCAGGGTTGCCTTCTATTCAATTTTCTGATGAAGTTTGCCAGGGGTGCATTCTTGGTAAGCATCCAGAGGAGAAGTATGATAAAGGTAAAGCTTGGAGAGCTACACAACTATTGGAGTTGGTACATAGTGACTTGGCAGGACCATTTCCACAACCATCTTTCAGCAAGGCTAGATATGTCTTGACATTTATTGATGACTTTTTCAGATATACATGGGTTTACTTTCTCAAACAAAAGTCTGAAGTCTTTGAAAATTTTCTAGATTTCAAAGCTTTTGTAGAGAAACAATCTGGGAAGTTCATCAAGATTCTGCGTACAGATAATGGGGGTGAATATGTTAATAATCCGTTTGAACAGTTTTGTGCTTAAGAAGGTATCAACATGTAGCACACAGTTCCATACAGTCCTCAACAAAATGGTGTAGTAGAACAAAAGAATAGGTCCTTGAAGGAGATGGCTAATTGTATGATTCACTCCAAGTCTTTGGCACCTTAGTATTGGGTAGAGGCCATCAACTGTGCGTGTTACATCCAGAACCGAGTTCCTCATAAAGTTGTGAAGGGGGTAACTCCCTTTCAAGCTTGGACTAGTCGAAAATCCACAGTTAAACACTTTAGAGTGTTTGGTTCTCTTGCATGGGCCCACATTCCAGTTGAAAAACGCAAGGCTATGGATCCGCAGAGTAAGCCTTGCATATTTGTTGGATATCCAGATGATGTCAAAGGGTATAGGCTTCTCCATCCCACTACTCATGAGTTGTTCATTGAGAGGAGTGTTCATTTTGAGGAGAGTTCTTCTAGTTCTTCTCATACCACTTCTCCATCCACTATCACATTGGAGAAATTGCATTATGATGACAGTTCTTCAGAGGATCTTAATCCTCCTAATCTTGATGAGGAGTCTTCTTCCTCTACTTCAGATGGTGACAGTGATGATGAGGATTCACATTCCTCTCATAGTCATCATTCAGAGGTTGATGATTCTCCCCCAGACTCTCTAGCCTCAGTGCCTCTTTGGGCTCGACAAACATTTGAGTCAGCAGGAGATTGGCTTGGTGATCCATTAGATACTAGAAGAACAAGGTCACAATTTCAGCGAGCTCCACATCTCTTCATTACTTCAGCTTCTGATCCACAGTCCTTTCGAGAAGCTTCAGATGTTCCTGAGTGGGATGCTGCAATGCAAGAAGAGTTCAATTCCTTGGAAAGGAATCACACATGGGTTTTAGTTCCTCTTCCTAAGGGAAGGAAACTTGTTCGATGCAAGTGGATCTATTGAACAAAATTTGTAGTGGATGGGTCGGTTGATAAGTATAAGGCTCGCTTGGTAGCAAAAGGTTTTTCCCAAGTTCCAGGGGTTGATTACTCTGAGACTTTTGCTCCAGTTGCTAAGATGAATTCCATCCGACTTGTTCTTGCTATAGCTGCAGCCCATCGTTGGGAAGTTCATCAGATGGATGTGAAGAGTGCATTTCTTCATGGTGACCTTCAGGAGGAAATCTACATGGAGCAACCACAGGGGTTTGTTCAGGATCCTTCACTTGTGTGTCGACTTCGAAAGTCTCTCTATGGCCTCAAACAAGCTCCTTGAGCTTGGTATGCCAAGATGGACTCATTCCTTCTGACAGTTGGTTTCACTCGGTGCCATTCTGATCCGAACATATACATTCTGCAACAGGATGAAACTCTCACATTTCTGGTTCTCTATGTTGATGACTTGTTACTCACAGGGAGTCACTCATCCACCATCAAAGCAGTGAAAATTGCTCTACATGATAGATTTTTGATGTCAGACTTGGGTCTTCTGCATTACTTCTTGGGAATTGAGATCACTCAATCATCTTCAGGAATCTTCCTTGGACAACCCAAGTATGCACTTGATATGCTCTCCAGATTTCACATGACTGATTGTAAGCCTACACCTACTCCATTTTTGTCAGGGGTCAAACTTGAGGCTAAGTGCTCTTCACCCTTGGTTGATGGCACTTTCTATCGACAACTTGTTGGAAGCCTCATTTATTTGACTCATACGAGACCCGACATTTCTTATGCTGTGGGCATGGTCTCTAGATTCATGCAGGAGCCACATGAGTTGCATTGGAAAGCAGCTAAGTGGATCCTCCACTACATTCAGGGTACTCACAATTATGGAATTCAGTATGTAGCAGGTGTGGATATTGACTTGGTAGGATATACGGATTCAGATTGGGCAGGTGATTCTCAGGATCGCAAGTCTACTTCTGGGTATTGCTTCTCACTTGGTTCTGGTCCAATTTGTTGGTCGAGCAAGAAGCAGTCTACAATTGCTCTTTCATCGACAGAGGCCGAGTATCGAAGGGTAGTCAATGCCACCACTGAGGCTATTTGGCTTCAAAATATTCTTACTGAGTTTGGTATTCCAGTTAGAAAGCCTACCATCATCTTTTGTGATAATCAGAGTGCTATACAGATCTCAAGAAATCCAGTTCATCATCAGAGGATGAAACACATTGAGATACATATGCACTACATTCGAGAGCTGATTCAAGAAGGCATCATTGATCTTAAGTATTGTTCTACATCGGAGCAAACTGCGGACATCTTCACCAAACCTTTCACCGAAAGCAAGTTCCTTCATTTGCAATCTTTGCTTGGGATGCAAAAGGTGTCTACTTCAGGAGGGGCTTCTTAGTCCTTCATTCTTTCTCTCTCTATTTAGGGGGGCTATTCCTCTTATGGGGGGGGCTTCTTCTTTTGGGGGGGATATTTATGTACATGGGTACCTAACATGGCCTCATTTATCGGGACCCATCTTTTCACCCACCTAAGCTATGCTTAAGGGGGGGTGTTAGTGTAGGTTTTTTTATTTTCCTTATGTTAGGGGGTATTTATTTTTCCTACACATATATTATTAAGCTTGCTTAGGTTGTTAGGTGTGGTTAATATGAGGACACGTGGCGGAATACATTAGCTACATGTGTAACTCTCCACCTCACATGGGTAGTTGAGTTACACACCCTCTTTTGGCTTGTTGTGCCACCTCTCATAACCACTATTTTGTCATTTCCTTAGTGGGTTATGGGGTAGTTGGGTTTCTCACCCTCTTTTGGCCTTATGTGCCACCTCTTATAACTCCTTTTTTGTTTTCATGTAAGGAGGTTATGCCACATGTTTTGACATTTACCAAGTAGGTAAACATTTTAATCCATATTCTTGTGAATATGATGTTATGGATTATGACCTAACCTTTATATTGAAAACACCACAAGATTGAGAGGGTGGTGAATTAGTCTAAACCAAATCCTAAACTTATCTAATGACAAGTACTTATCAATTATCATTAACAAATTAAACATCAATTCAAGATGAAACAAAAAAACACCAAACACATGAAAACCATAAATTTTACCTGGAAAACCTAGTGTGGGAAAAACCATGGTGAGAATCACACTCGCAATATAAATATAATAAAAATTAAAATTAATGAATTTCATATTTTACCCCGTTGTGCACTTCCTTTCATATCAATGGTCTAGATCTCTGCGTGATTGTGCATTTAGATCAAGATGCTCGTTCAACTAAACTCCGCAACCCCATTGCAAACATGGCACATGGGCCCTGATGATGTCAAGATCTTCTTAAGTGGACCAATAAGATCATGCATGTTGGAGGTCAAAGGACACATCAGAAAGGGTTGGCTCAATATATCCCCCTCATTAATTAAGTATACAATTTATAATAGTTAATTAAACAATGCTCAGACCTGTCTCTATTCCAATGAGTTTTTGAAGAAACCTTTGTCCTTCATAACTTTGAGCCGAAATAGAGCTTATGTCGTTGATCTTTAAGTTAATTGATTAATTAATTAATTACAAACTTATAGTTAACTAGCACTTGCAATTCATTGTATGGATAGACAAAAGAAAATTAAAGATAAAATATAATGTAGTATAATGTTACAAGTGAATATTTGTAGGCAACCAGGGAAAGGCCATATGCAGCTGCAGATGGCCTTTGAAAATACATTTAGCTACTTCCTTTGATTTGAAAGTCCCTTTACCTACAAAGCAATTTGTCGTGCTGCTATAAACATAACCATCCTAAAATATTCTCCACCCGGTGTCATTAAACCTATATGTTATGAACACACAGGAAATATCTACATATGGGCATTCCATTTCTGATACTTTTCTTGAACAAGTGTAGAGGGAAACATAGTAGTCTATTCATGAACTAATTGAAAAACTACTGAAACAAAGTGTACAATATTTCACCATGAAACTATTCTACACACTAGACAAGACAAGGCCATGTTTCTAGTTCTACTCTCCCCAAATGTGAAAAAAATAATAGAATCCTTCTTTACGGCCTTGATATTCCTTTTATAATCATAAGGAATACAACACGCTACAAACCTTTTACAAGAATGTGTAACATGTATTGCAATGTCGTAAAACCTCTAGACCAATATTCATGAAAGATTTGGTTTAGAGACACAGAAAGCTTCCATGAATATGAACTAGCTTATGAGCCATGCCGCTATCGCACATTTGTGGTTATTGATGCAGACAATACCAAGATATAAGATTCTCATTGCATTTCTTGGTAGGGGATCACTTTGTGAGTTTTGATCAAGCATGGATGCTTGACTCCAAAACCACATCTCTTATATCTTCACCCAACTTTCTCTCTGCATTCTACCCATTATAAGGGGGACATGGCAGTTTCCAGAGAGATCGAAATTATTTGCAACTGTAGCCGAATCGTGCAATTGCACTTGAGCCTTTTAATAACCCTTTGGTTATCTTTGGCTATTTTAATAACCCTCTGTTTACAAGGTAAGTCATTAATTTTCTTTACTTCATGGCATCTGCAAACCTTCAGCCATATCTCCTTGTGCCAGAATTCGGTTGCACCTTCTATGCACTTCATTTTAAAACCTCTACAAGCAAAACAACACTTACTAAAAACTTATCTCTAGAAAATGTCTATCTTATACATTCTAAAATGAAGCATGTGAATGATATAACTTCTATCTTCTACATTCTGAAATGTAGCATGCAAATAATGACCCTATTTATCGATTTGCGAAGTGGCGGCAATTGACTGTCAGGTCTATACTTTGGATTATTCCATATACCAGATTAATCTGTGTGAGATGTACTTTTCTCCCATTCCACAAGAAAGTTTTCATTCCAATAGTCTTGACACCTGTACATGACTAACAAACCTCAACATAAATTAATATTGGTAGCTTCTCATTCAATATTTAATATGTGTTATCCTCCATATTTTTCTTCCTCTAACACACGCATGTTTCGAGTTTTCTATGCAAAAGGATAGCAGAGAATCCTCGATCAAGATTTCATACATGCCAAAAATTAGATTTCTAAAAGATGTCATACAGATATGCAGGACACTTACAACTAAGATGTGATGTGTTTGCTATATTAGTTTTTCTCTCGAATTAGTAATGGAAGATTAGTGTTAATTATTCTACAATTTTTATGTGATTGAAAAAAAATTCGCCAATGTAATTATTATTTTCCCTAAAAAATAATGAAGGATTCATCTTAATTTTTCCACATTTTTCATGCAATATGAACAAAATCGCCAATGTAATTTTTTTTTTTTTTTTGATAGGTAATGGGCCGAAGCCGATAAGGTGTACATACCCTACCCCCTTGTCGGATTTGGACTTGTGAACTCTCTTTCAAGAGCATAAGTTCTCCACCAATAGGCCAACTCAAGTTGTACAAATCGCCAATGTAATTATTATTTTTCCCCCAAAATAATGAAATATTCGCCTTAATTTTTCAAAAAATTTCATGCAAAAGAAAAAGATTCGTTAAATTTTTTTCCCAAAAAGAATTAAAAATTAGCCTTAATTTTTGTACATTTCTTATCCAACTGAGAAAAATTTGCCAATGAAATTTAATATTTTTCCCCTATTTAAAAAAAATCGCCAAAAAAAATTAATATTTTCCCCCAAAATATTGAAAGATTTGCTAGGATTTTACACATTTACCCAAGGGGGGTTTCTTAAAGTTGTCCCTGACACACACTTCTTTCAAATAGTGAATATGTAAATGTAATGTTTATTTTGTGCAAAGCTTTGAACAATCAACATCTTATATAGAAAAATCCGCTTGCAACACTATGGATTCTAAGTTTTGAATTTATATACATATAAGGCAATTAGAACATGTTTCTCAATACATGAGAAAAAATATTTCTTTAGTGGTAGTATTAAAACAACACATTACCATTTGGATGGAATCCTCTCAATTTGTCACTAAACATGAGAGTTGTTTGGGTCAACATAGAAAAGTGAGAGCCTACAATTCGAATATACTCTATGTACACTCCCAATGATTACAAATATAAGATTGGCCTATAGAACTGGGTTTTCAACTTGAATGCCTTACCATGGATTTTGAGGGGTGCTTTCAATATGGTTGAAAATTTGAAAGATATGAAGGGAGGTATTGACATGGATTGGAAGGGAAATGAAAAGAACTTCTAGCAGAGGATGAAGTCTAAATTAAATTTGTTTGACCCTCTTGAAGGGTTAAAGAATGAGAATACTAATATTTTGTACACATCTTACAATTGTCCAAAAGGAGGCAACATAATATACTGTAAGTTAGATAGGTTCTATGCTTTTAGAGATTTTTTTAATTTTGATGCAAAGTACAATTGGAGAAAAGTCAATGTCTATCCATGCTCCCTATCTAATCACCACCCTATTAGAGAGAGGATATAGTGAATACTAGATATGCAAAAAGAAGTAAGAAATATGAATGCTTTATCCTCAACACTAATTTGTTACAAGATGAGGATTGTAAGGATGCAAATTTTATCCTTTGAGAGATTAATTAGTGGATGCTCAAAGACGAGTACGATTGAGAAATGGAACCACAATGCTAATCCAGTTGGAGTGTGTTATTCCAAACCATTGGTAAGAAATGAGCTATGGATAGAAGGAAAGAAGAGAATTCATTACAAGAGAAGTTGTTGCAAGCTGAAAATTGTCTACAATAGAACCCATTAAAAGAGGTATTATGTGAGGAACTCACCACAATAGAAAACTAATTAAGAAAAATATATGTTAACAAGATCTAGAGACTTAGAGCTAAATTAAATAGGATGAACAATGGTGACAAAGGCACTAATTTTTCTTTAGAGATATTAAGGATAAAGTAGTGAAGGTGAAAATTGATAAAAGTTGGCATGAAGGAACTTTTCACATTGAACAAGAGGACATAAAACGAAAATTATTCCTCTTTTACAAGATCCTATTCACATCTAAAGGGAACATGATATATAACCACAATGATAGAGCACATATCCAACAAATTACTCCTAAAAAAGTAACATCTAAGAGGATGCATATAGATTAGAAGAAGAAATTTCCAAATATGAAATCAAAAAAGTTGTGATTTATCTTAATAATGACAAATCTCTAGGGGTTGATGGGTTTCCCATGGAGTTTTAAGATATAACCAATATTAATAAGATATGTGACGACTTCAAGATTAGAAGAAGGCACTTAGTAAAGGCTCCTTGGGAAGCAATAAAAATAAAGGTGTAATTGAGATACACTGCAAAGAGGATCATAAAACACTAATAAAAAATTGGAGACCAATTACCTTACTGAATGTTTTTAATAGGATTTTACGTACAATACTGATTGATATCCTTCCCAAGATTATCAATAACAATCAAACTACATTTATCAAGGGGAGGTATATCATAGAAAATTTGATCAGAAGCTAGTAAATTATGGAATGAGCCAAATCTTCTAAGCAAAACCCAACAATGCTCTTATTGGATTTTAGAAAGGCCTATGATAGGGTGGATTGGTTGTTCTTAAGGATGACTTTGGAATCTTTAGATTTTCCTGAATCTTTTTGCAACATGGTTAACACTCTTCTATGTGATGTTGTTGCTCAAGTAGATGTGAATGGATAATGATTTGACGTTTTTACTTTAGAGAGATCAATAGGGAAAGGTTTCCCTCGTCCCTAGCTCTCGTCATAATCTCCTTAGATGCCATGCATTATCTATTAAGAAACTTTGTCATTACACCAACATTAGGGGTGTAATATTTCCTAACTAAAGAGCTACTCAAAATTTATTTTGTTGATGACACAAATTTGTTGGTTGGAGGAAAGGAATTTGGAAAACTTGTTTTAGAAATTTGCTTTTAGGTGCTAAAGTCTCCAATGCTAAGTCCATTATGTTTGGATTGACTAGAAACCCCCTCTGTTTGGCTCCAAAAGTATAACTTCCAATGAGGTAGTCCTCAAAAGAAAGTTGGGTACCTTGGGATCCCTTTTGCAATTAGTTCCAATCTAAAAGACAGACAGACGTGGATTTGAACTAGAATGATCCACATTCTACTAAAATGTTTGGTTTAGTTATTTGGTTTTGGGAAAATGTGCATGATAGTGTATTGGATTATTGACACAAGTTTCTGGGTTGTGGTTGCTTCAATTTATGATATTCATCATGTTGATGACATGGTCTATTTGATCTACATTGTGTTTGCCAATTAAGTGTACTACTTTCTTCATACCAACATTTCATGATTAGTCATCTGAGGAAATGATTGCACAAATCTTGATAATGCTCTACATATCTTGTATGGTGGTCCAAATGGTATTTTGGTTTCTCTCTGATGATAAGAAGATAAAACAATTATCATTCTTGACAATAGGGTTAATGTTTGAGCCAACTATGTCTGTTCCTTCAAATTTGGTTGATCCTAACCTATCTTACTAGCTTTGAAGGATGTTGTATGACACGTTTGGTGTTCAATTATGTCTTGGGTTTCTCTATAACCTATTTTTAAGTGATGATAAATTCATTTGAGGTTGGCATAGTTTTTGTTGCATGTTTCATCTATTAGGTTCTATTTGAGCCAGCCTAATTGATGTTCTAGGATGTTGCAGATGATATATAAGAAAAAACTAATCATTTTATGGCAACAAATCAACAATTGCATTGTCAAGGAATCATGTGAATCTCTTCCATTTAGATGTTGAATCTGTCATGAATATGGGCATCTTCAACATCAATGGCCTCGGGTTGTTAAACTTGCTACGGGCAATACTTCCTCTAAATCTCCGCATGTTACGGTAGATAAGGGAGACAAAGGCAAAGTTCCTCTATCAAAGGGGGTTTCTGGAGGGGATAGATTTGAGCCAGTTAAGCCGTGTACTAAAGGGAGAGGGCATAAGAGGTCCCTTAAGGATTGGCAAAATGAGGAGGAGTTCAATCTTTTTCAGGTTTTGGCATTGGAGGAAGGTGTTTTCGCTGATATGTTTCTGGGGTAGTGGGTTCCGGTGTCCCTGCAGGGGTTGAATGCGATGTCCCAACATCCTAGAGCTATCAGGCCCATCAGGTTATTACTTCAAATCAGGAGGAGAAAAATCCAACAACTTTTGAGATCATGCAGGATGATATTTCTCTAGCAGACTTGGCCAAGCAGGCTATAAAATCTGCCAAGAGTAGGAGTCCCTCTCAAGCTTTGGGTTTGTTTTAGCAGCCTCACAAAAAAAGTTCTTTGGATATTTACAAGGGGGGCTTGAAAAAGGTTCAAGAGAAGCTGTATGCAGCTGGAGATTTGTTGGTGGATTCGAGGTTGGTGAGGCCTATTGACTCTCACTTTTCACAATCCCTGGGATGATTATTCTTTCTTGGAATGTGCGAGGGTTGAATAGCCCCTCTAAATCAAAAGCTATTCGAGATTTGGTAGGTTTTCATCTTCCAGATATTTTTTGTATTCAAGAGACCAAGCTTTCACTTGATCTCGTGTTTCAACGTGCTCAAGTTGTGTGGCCCAATGGCCAATGTTAGTGTATTGGTTCCTTGGGGTGCTCAAGTGGATTGGCTCTTCTTTGGGACCCGAGAAAGATTGCTCCTCTTTGGTGGATCTCTAGTTAGTCTTCCATTTCCTTGGCTACCTCTAGTCTTGAATCAGGTGAATTTATTCTGGTTACTAATGTTTATGCTCTTATTGATATCTAGGGTAAAGCTCAGCTCTGGTCTCATCTTAGTTATGTTTGGTCTTGGGCTCCTTATTGTTTCCCATGTTGCACAACAACTGCTACTAGCTTATATATATTTGATTTTAATCACACATATATATAATACACTGAGAGATATCCTTCTCGAGGTGCCTATTTTTATCATGTACCCTGAACTCTAATAGGCGCCTCAATAAGGATATCTCTCTCTAGTTCATAAATTTTCAGATAGAAGGACAAAATCTGGTGTGCAATGAAAGATGTGCATGGAACATGTTTATTAAAAGGCTTAGAAACACATTTTTGGCAAGTGAAAAGATAAAATTTCACATGTGAAGAGTGTGTAAATGAACTAGTCTAAATGATACAAAATTGATAACTGTTAACATAAATAGTAAAGTAAAAAATTAGAAATCAACATAGAAGCTCAAATCTAGAAATGAGATGTACAGAGGAACCTACGGATACAATTTGGAGTTGAAAGTGTTGAACTATCCAGAGAAAGGTGCCCTAGTCTCGAGGATGTCCAAACCAACAAAAAGTTTAAGAGATGCACTAAGGTCTTGTAAGTCTCTTTCCCAAAATCTTGGCCAAAAGGTGTCAGACATTGGATCAATTTAACATAGTCCAAGGGGTTTTTCCTACTCAAAGTTAGAGACTTTCTATCACTATCTACTCTACACAATTTTATGACTCTTATTTTTTGGATCTAAACTTGTATACATTACAGAGGGAGAAAATGGTTGTGGTAAATAGGGGTTTTCCTAAGTCAAATGCCTCATTTTGATTTTACCACCTCTACAACAACAATGATGATGTAAAAAGAGATCTTACCCCTAGTATAGTAGAGGCTAAATCATAATTGAACTACTTAATTGGTAGTATTATTACTTATGATTGATAATGGTGGTGATGCAATGCTCTTTAGACAAAGTCCTTCAAGTGTTGATACAATAACATGATAAATCATGAAAAATTCAATCATGACATCATAGTTGAAGATAGGTTGTTGTAGCTTGTTGGTCCTTGTACTCAAATTTTTTCTTGATTGAATTAGGAATTCTTGAATTGTTATAGTCGCTTGATGAACTGGGCTTTTTGAATGATAACTGATTGATTTATATAGGATTCTCAAGGTATTTAGAAATTTAGATTGACTCCCAATGGTCAAATAAAAATATCAGGATCAAATAATAAATGGTGGTAATTGACACTTGCACATATTTAAATTTGGGCTTCTTTTCAATGGACTAGGGAATTGTGCACCCTAGTCCACTAAAAAAGGGACTAGAAAGAGTAGTAGAAAAGTATCAGGACCCAAGGTCCATATCTATTTTAAGTCTTACCATACGATGATAAATCAATAAAATAAGGCCCAAATAGGCTTGAAAAGATGCAAGACAAGGAACAATAAAGTAACGACCAAAATATAGTTTGAAATTGTAAAGGGGTTACAATTTACTACACTATATAATGAAGGTACATTTTATAATAGTTTGTTGATGATAGAATCAATATGTGAATTGGTTTGTGAGAAGTTGGAATGTGAAGGTGGATTAGAATTAAATTTACATGGTAGAACATTATGATAGGTGACAAGTGGGATGGATTGATTAATGGTATTGTGAACATTTTAAGAAGCAAGAGGAGAGTGGAGGATGGTGCAAAATAAACATTTTAGCTAATAGGATTAAGCCTACAACTAACACGATTGGTTTTACTTTTTTGTGTAGTTGTATACATGATAGAAGAAGTAAATGTAAGAATATAAGGCATCATTGTGGGTATGAATATTTGTTTCTCCGTTTTGTTTTAGGATCTGTAGATATAATCACTTTCACACAACTAGCTATGGTTATATTGTTTCCATCCACTCTGTGACCTATGCTACATATAATATCAAAAAACTATGAATCACCTTTTACCAACTCCTTAGATTTTCAATGAGAGAGATTTACTCTCAAACCAAGTGTTCTGTACTCATAAATTTTTGAAAGCTTTCCAATTCCTTGTGTAGCTTCTTCAATTGTTTCTTAGAAAATTGAAGTGTAAGTTCATCCTCATCATGGGATTCATAAGGAGAATTACTTTTAGGTATAGTAGGCAAGATGTTTGTTGGATTAAGGGATGTTTTCTCTCACAAGTTTCTTGATGATAACATGCAATTGAAGATTAACACTATTATTAGGTAAATCTTTCTTATAGGAATCTAAATTCAAAATATCATGTTATGAAACTCATAAATAAGTATAATCTTAAAAAACACACATTTTCCTAGAAAGTGATGGAAAGAGGAAATATAGAAGAAGAAATATAATTTTTTCATGTTATAGTGTTTTGATTTATCACAAAATTGTTATTGTAAATATAATATGAAATAACAATGATACAATTAATTAAGTGTTATGAAATGACGAAGATGTGATTAACTAAATCATTAATTAAATTCAAGTGCTTAAGTTATAAATTTTAGAAATGATTACAAATAGGAAACAATTAATTAGATTGAAAATCAAATGTAATTCAATCATAACATGTGTAAATCAATATGTTTACAAATGTAAGCTACACCAAGTTCACCAAAATGATATATATTGAAATGAGATCCTAGGCTTACAAATCCAACTTTGTGATCTCGAAATACTATTACATAGAATTGAAACATGAATAGGTTCAACTGTTTTGCGTAATTAATTTATTTTATTTATCTCCTAGGATATAATTACACTTTACTTAATCTTAGAGAATTGCATCAGAGTAGTTCGAGCATTTCCACTTTAGTTGGACTTATCCTCTCCTAGGATGCTTAGTTATTTGTGTTGGTTGTTTGAGTTCTAACTAACTCCTACCTACCCTTTCATTTCATTGAACCACGTGTTGTTATTGTGTCATCTCATTTTCTTTTTCCTTGCCTATATAAGAAGGCTTATGTACATTGTTTATCAATCTCATGGAATCGAGTTGATTCTATTCTATTTGCATCTTGATGAGAATACAATTTGTTCTTGTCACAAATTATTTCTCTCTTGCTCTTGTGATTTCCATTTTTTCTAGATCTTGGGTGGCTACCTCATAGTCAATTATTACAAACTTTAGTCCTGATAGGAGAGTTGAATACTAGGGTTTTGTTACTTTGTTGCAATGGAATTGAGATTTTGAAGTGTGTGAATGAGATCTAGGGTTAATGATAACAAAGTGAGTGTTTTTATAAATAAAATAAAAAATTATAGAAATAATAAAAGACATAGTATGACAAATAAAATAAAGATATAGAGAGTAAATTGGATATGAAAATTAGAGAAGAAAGTATTAAACAAGGGTGTTGGCTGCCCTAGGTTTAAGGTGAATAGGAATAAAATTAGGTGGCTCTGAAATATTGTCTCCCTTAAATTGAACCCAAAACAATAGGATAGGGGTGCCTAGTAATATTCTAGGGTATTTTTCCTATTTTAAATCTTCCATACTTATAACAATTTTTTTTATTCTCTTGTACCACTTTTGTTAGATCCAAACTTTCATACACAAAATAGGTAAAAAGGGTTGTGTTGTATAGGGGATTGCCAAATCCAAACCCCACGTTGGCATTCCCACCTCCATAATAGCCATACTGATAAAAAAGAGTGTGTGTCCTAGGAAGGACATAGGCTAAATAATAATGAAAATGCTAAATTGACAAGTGTTAACTCAAGTATGAAACCCTTGGAATGAAGTATCACTCAAGGCTTGATGTTGATAGAATCTAGAGTCTTGCAACATGTTCGTACATTATTTCATCATTGATAAACACAATGTAGTTGATCATGATTGTTGTAAGGAAATTGTACTCTTGAATGCAGACTTGTAGTTGAATTTCTTGATTGAATTTTCTTAGAATGCATTAAGAAGATCTGTAATATGTAGACTTTTGAAATGAGAGAGGGAGTTGTATTGATATGCAACTTATACCTTTTTTGAATTTATTTTTCAGGGAAGGCAGACAACAAAGAGTGAATTCCTACTATTTGCAAAGGTACTTTTCATTCTTTGAAATTTTATTTCTAATTTCTTGGACATGAGTTCCTAATTCCCTAGTCTTGGTAAATTGAGCCATGAATTTGGTCATGAATTGGAGAATGCACTAATTTTATAGAAATGGTCCTAAAAATGATCAAAATTAGGCATAAATTAGGCACATCCATCAAAGTGGGTTCAAACCTAGTGTAAAATAATAAAGGTGTACAACTTATGAAACTACACTACTATTATGCCATATCATGCTATCCTTCAACATATGTAGTTCAATACTTTATATACCTTAAACTAATCAATCTAAAGATGCATATTCTATTTTACATTTTATCAGAGTTTTACATGAGGAAAAAGTGATGAATTGGAAAGGTTCCATATAAACCAACATCTTGTCAGGAATTTACATTATTTTTTTATAAAGAAAAATAATATTGTTCCTTTTGATATCTATGATAAAATATATGATTTATATAGGATACACTATGATGAAATAGAAATAACAAAAAGAAGATTGAAAGTAGAATATAATGCATTCAATGGGCCTCATATTGCATAAGAAAACATTAATATTTGCAATAGTCTTATATATAGATCCCTTTTAATGATCCATATGCAAAATAAATTGGTCATGTGAAGTGTAAAAGTTAAAACAAAAAAATCAAAATGAAAATAAATTATCCCAAATTCCAAATTCACTATATAAGTAGTTATGTAGAGACTCAAGAATAATTTGTGCAACAACAAATTTCTATCTTTCCAACACCATAAGCAACAAAAAATTAATGGCTAAGAAGAGGAATTCCTTGAATGTGTCTACACCTAGCATTAAGAAATATCAAGGAGAAACATGACATGATCTCATGTGTGAGAAAAATATTGTGATGCAAAGATGAAACTCAAAAAAAAAATTCAATACTTAATGAGCATCACTAGATTTATTCATGTCTTCTCTCTTACACACCTCTTGTTTATGTATACTTGTTGCCTAGATATTAACTTTACCCTTTTTCACTTCCTATTTATTTTCTTGTTCTGACCTTTGTTATTATGCCTTATTTTTTATTTCTAACATATATTTAACATTCTATATTTGGTAAATTATAAATATTCTCTTCCTTTTTGGGCATAATTTTTTTTTAATTCATCCATTTTTACCTCTTGTCTCGTTTATATGCCCATTCTTAATATTTTTCTTTTTATTTCCCACTTACATTTACTACTTTCCTTTATTTTCCTTTTTTGTCACTTATACTTTTATTGACCTTGCCTATTATCATGTAGCTTTCCAATGCTGACTTCTGCTATTTTATTCATTATTTTTCCCATACTTCTTTCTTGTTCCTTAATTAATACCTATTTCTATGATCGAATCTTGTCATAACTTATTAGAGTTTAGACATTAGATTTGCATGGATACATCTCGCTTTTTGAGTCACCTATTGAAGCTACCTCTTCATGATACATTTTTGGATATTATATTTAAGCCTACATTATCATATAATACTATTAGTGTTTCCTTTACTTTGGCGGCATTTCTCCTTACCCCATCTAAAAGTAAGCATCCACCTTGTTCATTCATTTTTCCATATATTTAATATAACCACCAATATTGAGGCACTATAGCTTGCCATATTATACATTATGCTTCATGGACACACTTTCACATCAAGGGAATCATGTATTCCCTCTTATGTACATGATCAACACAAATCTTGAGGTCGTGCATAGATTGGGAGATCAGATTTTCATAGTAATACTATTCAATTTCTTGATTCTCCATTAGACACATAGATTCTTTGATCAATAAGCTAAGTACCCTTCTTCATCACATATATTTTGCTAAAATAACAAATTTAACTATAGATTTATCATTTCCAAAGTTTCCCTAAACTGATTTATACTTTAATTCATTAAAATTATTTAGTTAATAAATTAACTCCAAATAATTAAAAAGAGATTTTAAAGCAAAAGGTTCTGAAAAGTACAATAATATCTTGATGTTACAGAAGAAAATGTGAAGAAATTAACTATAAATTCAGTCTAATTAAAATTTAAATTTAATAGTTATAATTTAAAATATTTCTATCAATACGTTCGAGATCTCTCGAATTAATTTTTTCTATATACCAACATTCTAGAGATACACGAATTGCTTGTTAATAATATAAAAATAAGCCTTCAGTCATTTATAAAATATATGGAGTAAGAAGAGGTCTAGAACCAAAAAAAAATTAGAAAGAGGGATAAAAGGGTGTCAAACCTCGACACTCGCTCCATTACTTGCTGCGAAATGTAGCGCTGTATTTCCAGACTCGTCACGGTCGTGGCTCACCAATTTGGCTACTTTCTTTGCCTCCTTGTTTGCTAATAGACACTTCACAACATTCAATTGACTATATTCGACTGCAAAGTGTAAAACAGATTTACCATCTGAACTGCGGATATTGACAGAGTCTGGCGTCCTCGACATAAATTTGTTGATTATATGCGAGTGACCTTTGATGGCTGCTACATGAATTGCACATCTTCCATACTCATCCTCCACCGTCATGAAGTTGGATTCCCATGAATCATGATTTAACATTGCCTCTATGACTTCAAGATCCCCTCCTAGCACGGCTGCATGCAGAATCGGGGTTTTCGGAAAACCCCAATACCAGGCTTGAAGAAGCCTCAAAAGAAGGGTAAAATTACATCTGGGTGTCTTGGCCAGCATCGCCACAAGTACATCTGCACTCACATTTACATTAATTGATGTCAATATATTTGATCTATCTGCAAACTTAATATTTCCTTCAACTTTAACAAATAGCGTATGAAGTTACCTTTATACCAGGCGTCGGCTAGAAGACGCATCAAAAGACTAGTAAAATTACATCTGGGTGTGTTGGCCAGCATCGCCACAACTACATCTGCACTCACAGTTACATTAATTAATGTCAATATATTTGATCTATCTGCAAACTTAATATTTCCTTCAATTTTAACAAATAACGTCTGAATTTACCTTTATATCCCCTTAAAGCTGCCTCTCTAACAGATCGATGCCATTCAAATGGATCTTCCGATGGCCTGGCCTGCAATAAAAGTTCAACTGCTCCCACGTGGCCATACTGCGAAGCTATCACCAGAGCTGTCTCTCTAAACTTATTGTGACGGTAATTAGAACTCTGATTGAGTTGAAGGAGAAGTCTGACAACTTCTGTATTACCGCTTTTAGCTGCTTCATGCAGCGCCGTGTTGTCATCCTTGTTTCGAGCTTTAGCCAAGGAGGGTTTCTCTTTCAGAATCCATTTAACAATATCTTGATGGCCTTCCCTTGCAGCTATATGAAGAGCAGTATCTCCTTGGAAAGTAACACCATCCAGAACATCCTTGTCCTGCTCGTGTAAAGTTTGAATTTTATCAATATCACGAACTTCCGAAGCAAGGAAGAGTTCCCTATCCATTATGTAGCTGTTTTCTCTGGTAGCTCCATGGGAAGTAACACCATTCAAAGCATTCATATCACCATCTTCCGAAGCAAGTGAGAGTTCCCTATCCATTCTGTTCCTGTTTTCTCTGGTTGCCCACAATAGAGGATGCACTGCAAAAATCAGTGAGAACGCAAGAAATCTTCGCCAGAAAATTGGGTGGAACTTATATTTTAATATTCATATTAAGTTTTTATAGGGAAAAGACTCGTGAGCCACTAAAAATGAATCCTACGCTAAAGATGGTAATTCTATGGTATAAAGTGAATGTATGGAATTAAGTATAAAATAGGTAAATGCTTAATAAATTATGAATGTGTGGGAAGAGGTATAAGAATGGATAGAATGTGCATGTCCACACACATGAATCTAGTCATCAGTCAAGTTTAGGATAAGAGTTTCATTTGTCAATATGTAATTGTATTAAAAATATTTTATTAAGTGGATAAATGATAAATGTGTAAAATAAGTGTAAGTGCAGATAAATAACACTTAGATAGAAACAAAGGTATGAATTAATTTATTAGAAGAGTACATCAATTGTCAATACATAATTATTTTTAAAAAATCCCACCAAAATAGACAAAAAAACTAAATTTTTTTTTAATGAATATACAAATTTACAATTACATTAATTTAATTGTGTAAAGAGGACTAATCACAATACACACAAAAAGAACTGTGGTTAACAAGGTTAGTCATGGTTTGCTCATTTGCTTAGGCTGCTGCGCATTCATGGAAGGAACTTCGAGGTAATCTACTAGTGGCACTTTCAGCTAGTATTATTCCAACAATTTTTTTCAATTGACTATTGTCTGCAGAAAAATTTAGATCACTGGGATTCTCTCTCTTCCCTTTCACAGTTGCATTAATTGCCTAACAACTTATTTGTTTCTATGTTTTATGTTCCAAACTTCACCCATTT
Organism: Cryptomeria japonica; assembly: GCF_030272615.1. Taxonomy (NCBI): domain Eukaryota; kingdom Viridiplantae; phylum Streptophyta; class Pinopsida; order Cupressales; family Cupressaceae; genus Cryptomeria; species Cryptomeria japonica. The sequence continues at coordinate 726,588,410 of NC_081409.1, forward strand.
AAACTTTAAAAATATAATTTTATATCCATCCATTTTTTATCAATATATTTAATATTATTTTTATATAAATATTAATCTTAAACATTTATTCATAAAAAAATAGAAAATACTATTTTTTAAAAATAATTTTTATAATTATTATCAAACATAATTCACTAGCTTTTACCTAAATAAGGTACAATCTTCCGATAATTTTAACGGCATAAGGGACGATGGGATAAAAGCTTGCATTGTGCTTCTCATTATGATGCGTATGAATAAATGTGGCTTCCACTCTTTCAACCAAGGATTCCCCTGTAAGAAAATAATCCAATCTATGAAGAGGAAATTTTGCACAATGGTCAGTATGACCATTAGCTTCAACAAAAATTGGACTCCAATGGAGATTGTTGGTTGAAAAATGACTGACTCCATTGGCAACATCTTGAGCTTGTAAGTCCATTAACAAATGCCATTTGCATTGTCTCACCATCCCATTAACATACAACACATGACAATATTCTCATGAATGCCAGACGTTATTGCTTCCCATAGGGGAAAAAAATATTAAAAAAAATTATTAAAAAACTAAGTTGATTGACTGATTATAACAATTCATCATCAACACATTCAAATAGTTGTTTAGAGGTATTTCAATAATGTATTATTCTGACCGTAAATATACTCATATCCTCCATCGTTGAAGTAATTCACTCGTGCAGTTAACCTTACATAATAATATCAATGTTTATATATGTTATGAAGATGTTGCATAAGTATGTCGTTCCATTCATTCCGTGAAAATAACATCAAATAAAAGAGAAATCGTTGCCATCTGTATAAAAAATGTTTAATCAGTTTTTGAGAGAAATAAAGCAAGCATGGAAATGAACGACACCCTACCAACTATGGTTGGAAGGTGTGTAGATTGAAGAGCACTTACTGTTCTACATAGTGCACAATGACATTTGCAGTCTAGGGATATTAGCGTACAAATGAATGACATCCTACAAGTTGTGGGTAGAATATGGCTAACAACATAAATTAAATGATGCATTCTTCTAATAGGACTGCCAAATAGCGGTTTCTCTGCAACTACTAACTTCATGTTTACACATTCCATCAATCCAACATTGTAATCATATAGCTAATTGCATAGAGGTAAAAAAATAAAATTAATGGGTGTAAAAACCTTGTTTACCTGAGGAGAGGTTTTCTCAACTCATGTGAATGGTTTCAAGAAATGTGCATCATAGTCCATCAAGTACACCTCATATCATCCATGAACTTAACTTAGTCATATTGTTAAAAACAACGTGATATACAACTTGAAAGCCTCTATCATGAATTAGTTTAAGAACCTCCAATATGAATCAACATACCATGTAGATGACTAACAAAATGGAAGAGCTTATAACAAGAGAATATCATTGTGTTTCACATTTAAAATGTTACATGGAAAGGATGAAAGGCATGTACACCAAAACCCATGCGGTAACATCCAAAACCCACATATGTCCATTGTTGCCACCAACCTCAAACATGCAACTCATTGTTTACATATGTAGACATAAAGCTCAATCAGTGATAGAAAGAAGTTGGGAAAGCTTAAAAATATAATGCATCCTACGAAGGGTGACTAGAAGTTGTGCATGTAGTGAAAAGAATTAAACGATCAATCACAACCTCTCTCATTGGTTGTGTATTTTATTTTATTTAGTGAACATAAAGAGGTGATGATGATATACAAATAATAGAAGAATCATTTTCAAAACAATGATGCAGTACCACACTGTGCAACTAAAGATTCCAATACCACCAGAAACATATGGTATTCTAGATAGGAGGCCTAGAAATGAGAATTCAGAGCCTCTCAAGAAATTCAATTGCAGAAAACCAAATATTATAATTGTGTTTGGCTTAACTTTAATCAAGCATGGCTTCAACCCATCTCTCCCACTAGGAACTAAAATTGTGCTTGCACATCATACAAACTAAAAACTTCATTTATGGGGGTTGGAAAACATGATTGGTTATCCTACCTGTAACATTCGAATCATATTCAACTTAAAAAGGAACCTGACTATTGAAAAGAAATGCCCACGCTGTATGGGGAGCCGACTGGGATTTTCAAACGAGTGGAAATTTTTTTGGAATTTTTCAAATTTGCTCAGTCTGTATGTTTGCATTTCATTTCAAATTTTGTTGCATTTCTTGTATAAAACACAAAGGTTGTCCCCACTTAAATTAAATCACTTTACTATATTGATATTGACTTAATTAAATAACTACACAATTTAAAAATAAAGAGAATTGATCTAAATTCAACTATTATAAGAGCCAAGATACACAATGTAAATTCAAAACACAGCAATAAAACTACAATTTTCCACACTTACAGTAATCATTTCGAGAATATTAGGGTTTTCAACACTTTTGGAATCTATAATGTTACTACGGTTTCTAATAAACTTGGGGAGATGACTAGGGTTTACAAAAGAGTGGACAAAACAAGATGTTTTGAAAATAACACGTCAGTTTTCAACACCAGTCCTGACAGTATATGGTAAATTATATGAACGTTTTGCAAATTCTACAATCCGGTTAGGGTCTATAAATTATTGTTGAGGTACTGGTATACCCAATGCAATATGCATTGATTGTAATGACAGTGAGCAAGTATATAGGTGGCAGTCATACTTTGCACACTTCGTATTATGTTGTTCCCTAGTTCCCTCTTTTCCTCTACTCATTTCTTTTATAAGCATCATTATTATAAGTCGGTCTTGTTCGTTGAAAAGAACACTAAACTTGCATTCTATTTTAGACAAAGAGCCTTTTTTGCTAGAGTATGCAGAAACTTTTATAGCAAAGGCTTATTTCAACAAAGTCCAAAAGATTCAGCCTCCCCAATGAAATGAAGTCAAAGCTTAAGGAGACAAAGCAAAAGAAACATGTCATGAACAAAATAAAAATTAGCTACCTTGGGGCTCTTGAATTATTGATATCATGTGTTGACATGTTAACAAATATGAGACTAATTGTTTTACATAGTCAGTGTTTCTTAAGGTGGTAAGAAAATAGGTGAACAATGTTTGTATGACTGCATTTAATGTTGGTTTATAACACTACTATTGGGGGTGCGATGTTTTCTAAGAATTTATGTTTTAGAAACTAATTAGATCTTAACATGACATTCTGCCCAAAAGCACTGTAGGCTTTGGTAGATGGAGATAAGGACTCTTTGACTTGTCTCGGTGTCTGGGAAACATCCCACACAAGAATATAATTTTTATGCAACTGAGACTGAGACTAAAACTTAATGAGATGTGCTACTTAATTGTTCTTATTTAGCACTTGATTAATGACCAGGAAGATGCCTATAAATGCTACACTTAATGCAACATTATAAAATTGCACATATGCAACTGATTAACCATATGTAATGCCTCTATATGTTGCAGTGAATGCACATATCTTTTCTTATATCTAATGAGTATGACCACAATTCAAGGTTGTTTATTATTAGATTGGCAGCTAGTTATGAGAGAGGATGTACTACTTGAGCACCCTAACTTTGCACTTGTCAAAATCTTATGTGGAAATTTTTAAAACACGCCCATTTTTTAATCTAAATTAAACTATCATAAATGCCATGATACACAATGTAAATTCAAAACACAATAAAGAAAACTACGTTTTTCCACACACAGTAATCTTTTTCGACAATACGAGGGTTTTCGACACTTAGGGATTATGTAATATTACTACAGTTTCTAGTAAATTAGGGGAGCATACTCGGATTACGGTTTTTTAGTCACTTGATTGGCAAAAGAAATCCAATGCCCCTGTTGCTTGCGGTCAAGAGAAACCCTTTCTTTGTGACCACGAACTTTGAATGCATAAAACCCTCTACGTGTTTGGCCGTAATTAGATATGCATACATTTGTTTCACCCAAAAATGGCCTTCCAAAGGTCGAAAATATAAAAAAATTCCACAAATAACAAAAAATTGCAACATTAAAAATATGGGTTCCTTACTCACTAGTTTTTCTCTGTCGAATTCTTCACTAACCCTCATTAAAATCCAACCTCCATTTGCGCGGTGACAAAAAACCCCATTTTCTCGAATTTGAATGCACAAAACCCTCTGTCTTTTTGGCTGAAATTAGATATGCATACTTTATTTCACCTAAAAATACCCTTTCAGAGGCCAAAAATGTAAAAAACTTCCACAAATAACTGAAATTGCAACATAAAAAAAGATGGGTTCCTTACTAGTTTTTCTTTGTCGAACTCTTCGCTAACCCTCGCCGAATTCAACCTCCTTTCGCGCGGTGACAAAAACACCCGTTTGCTCGACTTCAAACGCACAAAACCTTGTCTTTTTGGTCGAAATTAGATATGCATACTTTATTTCACCCAAAAATGCTTTTTCAGAGACCAAAAACGTAAAAAAAAAATCCACAAATAACTAAAATTGCAGCATGAAAAAAGATGGGTTCCTTACTCACTAGTTTTTCTGTGTCAAATCCTTGGCTAATGTCGCCAAATCCAATCTCCTTCTTTGACGCATTGACAAAAACTCTCGTTTTCCCACACCTATTTCTTGCAGCGTGATCAAAATAAACCTTGTTCTTTCGCATAGTGATCAACATGGTGATTTTCTCTCCCTAAAACTTGCAGCATCCAAATGGCATCCCCCGTCGTAATTAACACACTGTGTTATCCATATAGTTGTCCGACAAAATAAAAGTTCCCATTGTTTGTCCCTGTTACGGTAGCCATCCTAGACGGACATCTTGCCGTGAAAATATAGCGCCTCATGTCCTTCCTTTCCAGTGTCGGAAAAAGCTGAAATGGAAACATCCTTCTCGTCCACGATGGAAACTGCAGTGCTCCACTCGGGGCACATACAACTCCACGTATGTATGTGTATGCCCATACTCCAAGTAAAGCATGCTATTTTATGTGGAGAATAGACGCTTCTCATATTCACATGGGTCGCGTGACATAACGTTTGGAAATTTAAAATGGGCTAAGTTATAAAGTAACCTAAAAATGAGCTCAAAATCACCTCTTCCTGGATGAAGAGAAACACATCGTGATGTGATGGCACCATGGGAGCTGAGCAAAGTTCTAAAGATTGACCCTTCATGTGAGACCATTACTGGAATCCCACTGTGGAAACTAAAAGCAACTGTTTGAAATCATTTGTCTTTTGACGCTCTATCAAGCTATTGATAATATTCCTTTTATTATCAAGGAGTGGAACATTATTAAAGGACAATTCTATCCTAAACCTTATGCATTGATTCAATTCTATCCTAACCCTTAACAACGAAAACATTATTGGGGGTTTACGCTACAAATTGCTCGTGAATGGCTACGGAAAGTCATATGTAGGGGGTATTGTGGTCCTTGGACGCATCTATTCTGGCTCCAAAAAGACAGTATGGATTGACTAACACGCATGTTAGTCGCGCGTTTTACACCATCAATTTTGCAATTAACAGTTGCGATTGACTAACCTGTCACTAACACGCTGTACGGAAAGTCTGTTTTGGAACTAAAATAGCCACGACCTGATTTCAAAATATGAAATGAGTATATTCACATGGATTGCCTTACATAGGTAACGTCTAGAAAATTACAGAGTACTAAAAGCTGCATCGCCAAATTTTTTAAATATTGGAAATGATAATACAAAGAAACGCTGACAAGCAGATACCCTAGAACCTGTCCAAAAGTCACTGACTAGGCTATGAAAACTCACGGGCATGTACATGTGTTAACATTATGAAAACAGCTGTATGTGTGCACATGTAATTGGATCGTACTTAGTAAGCAGCCCCACTTCTTGACTTCGCAAAATTTATAGTACGATGACTAGTGATAATAAAACCATTGGAATAATGATCATTACAGATTTTAACTTATTTTTACATCTGACTGACTAAGCTCCCACAATTAGCTTGCGCTTGAGCCGTATTGTCACTTTTCATGACAAATCGACAACCGTTATTAGTAGATGATGTAATTTGGGGCAATGGCTATGCAGCAGACAAAACGGCCCGCCCCATGCCATACCATGCCATGCCTCCATGTGATAACGTGACCACCCCGTCCAATCAAACCCTCCGTGCCATCTCCAGTCCTTTTCGGACATTTTTTCAATTTTTTTTACAAGTCTGTGGGTGTGGGGGAATCTTTTTTTTCAAAGTATGATTATATTTTTTAATTAATTTTAATTGTTTTTAGAATTTTTTATTTTTTTTATTTTAATTTTTTTATAATTTTTTATAATAATTATGACATCTTCTAAAGTTTAATATTTTTAGAATAATTAAACATATAATATATGATACATAAGTAAAAATTGCACATAAGTAAAAATTTAATTCAAACTATAACTTATTGCTCAAATTTACAAAATAAAATGTATATAAATTACACACAAGTAAAAAAATTAAATTCAAACTATGTAAATATTGTATCTAGATTGACAATTTAAAATATATTTATTCAAAATTTCATTTGATAGGTGTATTTTAGATTAATATCAAAAAAATTGTTAAAATATTTGACTATTTTTTTTTTATATTAAAGATAGAGAGAGCAGAAATACAGAGGCAGAGCCTCATCAACATAAAAGGAGCAACAGGCACCACCACGGGCCTACCCCGAGTTCAGTAAAAATCAAGTCTAAACAGTAGCGGATAGTAAAACAAAAAGGAACCAAGGAAGATAAACAAAATAGAAGGCACTAGCTGAGAATGTTATCATAGTGATCCACCTAGGCGGTCCATCCCTGGGGTCCCTCCATCCAGACGATGTTCTTATGGCTCTGGATCTGACTCAACATCTCCAATTGCTCAGCGGACGACTGCCTGTTTTCCCTGATTTCATTGTTCAGCATTTGCAAGGCGTGCTCAAAAGAGGAAAGGTCATCAAGATTGCACCTCCAGTCTAGCCTGCCTTTAAGCTCAAAGACAAACATGGTAGCATGGCCATCCCGCAGGAATCTTCTGAGTTTGTTCCTTTCCACATTCAACACGACCAAGACCTACGTGGCAATATTATAAAATGTAAGTCTTCGAAAAGACTCAGTAAGAGCCCTGGACTGGCCACAAAATCTATCAGCATTTCTAATTTTCCAAATGAACCATAAGATGTATGCAGATAAAATAAACCAGAAAATATTAGCATCTTTCTTCAGTCCCTGAATATAACCAGAAATAATTTCCATAATATTAATCAAGTGGGGAGAGGAAACACCAAACATCAGCCATACTTCCCTAGCAATAGAGCACTCAAAGAAGATATGCTTGCCAGTCTCAGGCATTTTACATATGGCACAAATATCATGCGAGTCATAGTTCCCCTTTAAAGGGAGCCTGTTAAGAGTGAGCAACCATTTAAAGCACTTGACTTTGGGATCAATAGCGTTCTTCCATAACCTGCTAAAGTTTTTCTTCCACTGCAAAACAGAGAGGTTAGAATACTAGATCTTATTCACATGAGAAATAATAGAAGTATCATAAGCCAGGAGAGAATAAATATTTCGGGCTTTGGTTTTGGTTAGAAGAGTGCCATCCGCCCATCCAAAGGCCAGGAACCTATGTGAGTCTATATCGCAGTCCTTCGGGAGGTCGAGCAATGTGTAGGCATGCATGATTAGGTTATACGTTCTTTTTTGGGTGGGGGGGATATTGAACCTAGAACTGAGATCCTCCTAGGATATAAGGGAACCATGCTCAAGAATATCGGCCAAGAGTTTTACCCCTTTGCTATCCCAAGATCTAGCCGAGCACCCCCTGATCAAAGCCAGGGGTTTACCATGATGGGTCAAGTTCCACCACAGGGATCTTTCACCCTGAATATGACCATCGTTGCTGACCCTGGTGTTGACCAAGAACCTTCTGACATGTTCCCAAGCCTTCCAGATGGATCTGAACACACATGAGCCCTGGACGGACACAGGGAAGCTTCCAGCCACTAGGTCGGTAAGAGGCAGACCTTTCCAAGACTTAGCCCTCCGAGGGACAGCCCTCTCAATATTATTTCTGACAAGCACTTTCCAAGGTTCATGCCCGTCAAGGGCATGAAAAATCCATTTAGCCGCAAGGGCAATGCCCTGAGTTTTGAGATCTTTGAGGCCTAGCCCCCCAAGCTCCTTTTTAGCATGGCACCAATTCCATTTAACAGAATGGGCCTTACTATTTCCTTTGCCATCAGACCAGAGGAATTGCCTGATGCCCTTTTGGATTTCCAAGATCTGGTAGTTGCTAAACATCCAGGTGGAAGAGTAGTAGATACTATAGGTAGAGAGGATTTTTTGGCAAACTTGCATTCTACCAGCTAGTGAGAGGAACCTATTGTTCCATTTATTGATCTTTTTGTCGATTTTCCCTTTGACCCAGAGCCACATATCTTTGAGCGACGGGGAGATAGAGAAGGGAACACCAAGGTACCGAACAATTTTGTTGGGACCTCCCCATTGGTAGTTGGACCTATCAAACCAATCAGGAGGTTGGGTGCTACAGCTAAGGAAGGTGGACTTGGTCTGGGAGATCTTGGCTCCAGAGATGGAGCTAAAGAGCTGAGTCTTCAAGTTCAGATTGTCCAAGTTAAGCTTGGAAAGATTGAGAAAGAGGGCAGTGTCATCAGCGAACTGAATGTTTAGGAGCTCATTGTTATCAGGGAGTCTAATACCTTCCACCTTAGGGGAGATAGTATTGTCTCTGAGAAGGTAAAAGAGGGCATCGGAAGCAATGACGAACAGAGAGGGAGCAAGGGGACACCCTTGCCTAATGGATCAGGAGAGAACAATAAGGGGAGAAAGGGATCCATTAATATCGATTTGAGCAGAGGCATCATGCAAGAGAACTTTAACAATTTGACAAAACTCACCCAGGAAGCCGAAGGATTCAAGCATCATGAAGATAAACTCCCACTCCACCCTATCGTAGGCCTTCTCATAGTCCAGGAGGAACATGGCAGTATCCTGGTTAGATGTCCTAGCCCACTCCATGGCTTCCCAACTAGTGATGAGATTCTCAAGGATGTATCTTCCCTTGATAAACCCAGTTTGGGTAGGGCAGATAAACCTCGGAAGAAGTTTTTCCAGTCGAGTAGCAAGAATTTTAGCCAATTATTAATATTTGATTATTTGATTAAATTTATATATTATTAGATTAAATAATAATAATAATAAACATACAAAGAAAATATACTAATTAAATTATTAATTAAATTATAAAAACTTAAATGAATAAACAATTAATAAAATTTAAAAACATTATAACTTAATAATGTAGGTTAAAAAGATTAAAAATTAATAATAAAACTTAATAAACTTAATAATTTATAATGTTTTTAACTTAAAATTTAATATTATAATTAACTATTAGTTTATTTTATTTATTATTTCACAAATATAGCTTAAAAAATTAAAAAAGTATAATAAATAAAAAATTATGAAAAAATATTCAAATAAATTATTTCAATTATAAAAATATAATCAAACATAAAAGAAAACAATAACTTATTATTTAAAAACTATAAATACATTATTAATTATTAATTTATTATTTTACAAATATAACTAAAATATAAAAAATTATAAAAACATATTAAAATAAATTATTTCAATTTAAAAAATATAATCATACATTAAAAAAAAAAAAAAATCCTCCACCCCCCACGGACTTATCAAAAAAAGGAAAAATGTCCCAAAAGGACTAGAGATGGCATGGACAGTTTGATTGGACCGTTTGATTGGACGGTCACGTCATCACATGGGGGCATGGCATGGCATGGGGCCGGGCCGTTTTGTCCGCTGCGCAGTGGACAAAACGGCCCGGCCCCATGCCATGCCATGCCCCCATGTGATGACGTGACCGTCCAATCCTTTTGGGACATTGTCAATCTAGATGCGGACAAAATGGCCCGGCCCCATGCCATGCCATGCCCCCATGTGATGACGTGACCATCCAATCCTTTTGGGACATTGTCAATCTAGATGCAATATTTACATAGTTTGAATTTAATTTTTTTACTTGTGTGTAATTTATATACATTTTATTTTGTAAATTTGAGCAATAAGTTATAGTTTGAATTAAATTTTTAATTTTTACTTATGTATCATATATTATATGTTTAATTATTCTAAAAATATTAAACTTTAGAAGATGTCATACTTATTATAAAAAATTATAAAAAAATTAAAATAAAAAATTATAAAAACAATTAAAATAAATTATTTTAATTTAAAAATGTAATCATACTTTGAAAAAAAAAAAATCCCCCACACCCACGGACTTGTCAAAAAAAATGAAAAAATGTCCGAAAAGGACTGGAGATGGCACGGAGGGTTTGATTGGATGGGGCCGTCACGTCATCACATGGGGGCATGGCATGGGGCGGGCCGTTTTGTCCGCTGCGTAGCCATTGCCGTAATTTGGTAGGCAATTAATTTGTATCATCAAAGCCTGTCGTTTTCGTCTCCAGGGTGGGGATGGGCACTGGCTATGGAGAGTACAAAATGACCCGCCCCATGCCATGCATCCTCATCCACCATCCCGTGTATTGTGGATGTGAAATAAAACTATTAGAATAGTTGTTTTATTTCACATCACCATTATTAATAGATGATGTAATTTAGTAGGCAATTAATTTGTGTCATCGGAGTCTGTTTCATGTCTTTCGTTTTCGTCTCCAGGCTGGGGTGGGGATGGGCAGTACAAAATGCACATGGAGCGAGCCATTTTTTACTCTGCATAGCCAGTGCCCATCCCCACCCCAGCCTGGAGACGAAAACGAATAGACGATGTAATTTGGTACGTAGAATGGTAGATAAGGCATGGTATGGGGGGCCATTTTGTACTCTGCTAGTTTTATTTCACATCCACCGTACGCAGAATGGTAGATGAGGCATGGCATGCGGGGCCATTTTGTACTCTGCATAGCCAGTGCCCATCCCCACCCCAGCCTGGAGATGAAAGCGAAGGACATGAAAACAGACTCTGATGACACAAATTAATTGCCTACCAAATTACATCGTCTATTCATTTTCATCTCCAGGCTGGGGTGGGGATGGGCACTGGCTATGCAGAGTAAAAAATGGCTCGCTCCATGTGCATTTTGTACTGCCCATCTCCACCCCAGCCTGGAGACGAAAACGAAAGACATGAAAACAGACTCTGATGACATAAATTAATTGCCTACTAAATTACATCGTCTATTAATAATGATATTAATAATGATGATGTGAAATAAAATAACTATTCTAATAGTTTTATTTCACATCCACCGTACACGGGATGGTGGATGAGGATGCATGGCATGGGGTGGGCCATTTTGTACTCTCCATAGCCAGCCCACTGGCTATGGAGAGTACAAAATGGCCCACCCCATGCCATGCATCCTCATCCACCATCCCGTGTACGGTGGATGTGAAATAAAACTATTAGAATGGCACTGGCTATGGAGAGTACAAAATGGCCCGCCCCATGCCATGCATCCTCATCCACCATCCCGTGTACGGTGGATGTGAAATAAAACTATTAGAATAGTTATTTTATTTCACATCACCATTATTAATAGACGATGTAATTTAATAGGCAATTAATTTGTGTCATCAGAGTCTGTTTTCATGTCTTTCGTTTTCGCTCCAGGCTGGGGTGGGGATGGGCAGTACAAAATGCACATGGAGCGAGCCATTTTTTACTCTGCATAGCCAGTGTCCATCCCCACCACAGCCTGGAGACGAAAATGAATAGACGATGTAATTTGGTAGGCAATTAATTTGTGTCATCAGAGTCTGTTTTCATGTCCTTCGCTTTCATCTCCAGGCTGGGGTGGGGATGGGGATAGGGATGGGGATGGGGCGGGCCATTTTGTACTCTCCATAGCCAGTGCCCTTCCTCTGCCCTGCTTTTTTTCGTTTTTCTTAATTTTCACACCTTTCTAAATTCATCTATGATAATTGACTCAGGGCCACGCAGTTTTAAGGCGGAAACCTATTCTTCCGTTGTCTGTGATTTTTTGGGTGCATCCTCTATTGTATGCAAGCAGAAAAAAGAAAGAACATGATGAAAAGGGATCTCTTTGTTGCTTCGGAAGCTGGTGATGTTTGTACCATTCAAAGTTTACATGAGCAGAACGGCCATGCTCTGCGTGAGGTTACTTTCCAAAAAGATACTCCTCTGCATATTGCTGCCAGAAAAGGACATATAGATCTTGTTAAATGGATCCTTCAAATAAATCCTTCTTTAGGTGAAGCTCGAAACAAGGATAAAAACACGCCACTTCACGAAGCTGTTAAAAGTGGCAATCTAGATGTCGTCGAAAAATTCCTTGAACTCAAACAGAGAGTTGTCCGCAAACAGAGTACTTTCTACCGCGCAACTCAAACAGAATATAATAAGTTTGCAGAGACACCTCTGGTGATAGCTTCGCAGTATGGCTACCGGCGAATAGTTGAACGTTTATTGGAGGCCAGGTCATTTGAAGATCAATTTGAATGGGATCGATCTTTTAGAGAGGCAGCTTACAGGGGATATGAAGGTAAATTTACACATTATTTGTTGAAGTTGAAGTAAATATTAAGTTTGCACATCTGTCGTATATTGACTTCAGCTAATATGAATGTGAGGCAGATGTACTTGTGGCGATCTTCGACAATCCACCCAGACACAATAGGACTAGTTTTCTTTCCAAATTTTCCGGTTCACAAGTCTCGTTGGAGGTAGATGTGCCTCGGGTTATTCCTAAAACCCCGATTCTACATGCAGTCGTGCAAGGAGGACGTCTCGAGAGTGTAGTGGCAATGTTAAATCATGAATCGTGGCGGAACGACACAATGACGGAGGAGGATGAGTATGGAAGATGCGCAGTTCATGTAGCAGCCATGAAAGGCCGCATGGAGATGATTGACGAATTTATGATGAGAATACCAGATTCTATCGAAATCCGCAGTTCAGATCAGAGATCTGTTCTACACTTTGCAGTCGAATATGATCAATTTGATGTAGTGAGGTGTCTACTTGCAAACAAAGAGGAAAAAAAAGCAGAAGAAATGGTGAGCCGTGACCATGACCTTTCTCGCAATACGACGTTACATTTCGCAGCAATAAATGGAGTCAGTCTCCAGGTTTTACATTCTTTACCCATCTTTCTATTTTCTTGGTTTCTCCAGGTTTTACATTCTTTACCCATCTTTCTATTTTCTTGGTTTCTGCTTCTCTGCTTACTCAACACATCTTGGAAATTGCTCGAAGGAAACTTTTTTTTTATAGGCCTTAATCCACATTTTCAATAAAATGGGTTAAAATAGATTACTTTCTTATGTCAGACAATTGGTGCTCCAGATCTCTAAGGACGTTGAAATCCCAAGCAAAATTAAAGCAAAATGTTAATTTGAGAGATTTCTAATAGATTGATAATGATATTTTGAATTATAATATAGAATATAAATTTTTCTTACAGTGAATTTTTAGTTAGTTTTCTTCAAAATTTATTCTATAACATGAAGATACTATTTTGCTTTTTGGAACTTTTTTATTTTGAATTTTAAGAATCTGTTCTTTGAATTTTTCGTGACAATTTTATTGTTCTTTCTTTTTTATATTTGAATAACTTTTCAATTTTATCTGTCTATTTTAATTATACTAAAAAAGAGGTTTTCATGCAATTAATCTAGTTTAATTAATTAAATATAATTAGTCTAGATTAAACAATCAAGACATGGGAATGTTAAATATAATTATTAAACTTCCTATTTTATTGAAGTAGATGTGATGGAGGGGATATATAACTCAATGACACAATAATTTATGTCTCTAATAGAGATTCAAGAACTTCGATGGTATCTAGTATGAAAATATGCTCTTTTATTCTATATATGGCCTCAAATTTTATCTTAATCATGAAGATCAAGTCTAGTGGTTTGGGTAAGTTCCACAATGACGGATACATCCTTGATGTTAGGACTTCAAACAAAATAATATGTACTCTCTTGTTTCTCTACTCATTAGGTCCATCTCCATGTAGTCTGCTCATTAATAGTATCTAATGACTAAGCATCTAGAAATGCCTTGAAGTGACTATCATTATGTTAAGAGAATATATATTCTCATAGGTAAAACCCTACAAATGTGTATTAAAGTTTGAAAACAATTATCTTAGGATAACATATGTAGATTTGTTACTGGTCTTTATGTTGATTATTCGTTTAATACTTTAAGATTAGACATGATTATAATTTGATATGCTTGATGGTTAAAATAAATGCATGGAATATCATTGAATGCTAGCACATAACATTATTTTTTCTAAAATTTGTGTTAAGAAAGTTTGTCAAAAAAATTAAGGGAGTTAGCAAAAACAATTTAAGTTATTTATTTTATAAAGAGAAAGGTAGAATTTGTGATTGTGTGTAGAGTTTGTGACTATAAAAATGACCTTAGTTGGTCAAATGCTTATATTTAGGTGGAAAAGAACTATATGGAGATATGTATATAGATAAGTGTAATAATTAGGTATTATAGATTAATACATAAGAGTGTGTGTTTATATGGATAAAGTGGGGGCCAAATATGTGGAGAGAAGTGTTTATAATGATACATAAATATTGGGCAAATAAAGCCAACTTCAGACATGTTTGTATCATTTATTTTTTATTAAGTTAGCATTGTTTTGAAATGACCCATAACCTTTTACAATGAAAAAAAGTGTCAAATGTTGGCATTGCATGAACATTGCATTAATGAAGCATAAGGGTTGTCATTAATGTCAATTGTAATTGGTAATGGAGTTGTATTGCGACTTGTAGTGATGCAGTAATGCAACTGGTAGTTGAGTAGTGAAGGAAACCAGTATTACTATTGAAGCAGTGAGATCAACCGGTAACCCTTACCTGTTGATATGTCGAACCCTAAGCGATGGATCTTAGTGATTCAGTTGTGTTGATCTATTATCGAATGGTGATCGGAGATGATTATGTCACATATGCATGATGCACATGATGAGTTTCAAAGTGGTTTTGGCGTGTAGAGATAACTATTTTATCTTGGGAATGAGTGAGTACATTGTATGAAGTGGAAACCGCGTGATGAGTTACAGGATCCAATATGCAGTGATCAAGGAGTGGTCGAGGTTGTCTAGAACAATGTGCAAATGATTGCTATGTAACCCAACGGTCATGTTTAAACTGATATGTTTGTAATCTCTATGAGATCTTAGGTTTTGTAATGTGTTACCAACCTATTGCTTTTCTTATAAGGTCGATGAGTTATTTTGTAACAGTGTTGGAAATTTTGGTTAAGTGTGTCAGTGTGATTGATTGTCAAACCAAGAGGAGCATCTATAGAATGTGTGAAGGAAGATAGGAGCATGAAAAGGATTTGATAAAAAAGAGTAGTGTTATTACCAGATCAGCAAAGACCCTATTGTTCTTTAATAGCTACAACAGTTAAATCCCTTAACGGGGGTAAGCTTTAACAGGGTTGGTGTTTTCTAAATCCTCTAACCAGGTGATCCATTAGCTTGGATTTGAAATATTCTATCGAGGTTACTCCTAATAGGGTATTGACTTTAACAGGGTATTCTAGTCAATCCCTTAACCGGGTGGTCCTTAACCGGATATGTTCCTAACAGGACATTTTTGTAAAGCTTCTAACAAGGCTTGGCTCATAATAGGGAAAACTTCATAAGAGTTCATAATACTTGTGGGTATTCATCCCCACTGTGGTTTTTACCATTTGGGTTTCCACGTCAAAAATTATTGTGCTAAGTGGTGAATGATTTTGTGGTTATGTTTTGATATGGTTAATCTATTTAACTGGTAAAGCCACTTAGATGTGTTTAGATGACCAAAACTGATTTGAAATGTGCTATTACTAATGTTAGTAAAGTGGTTTGATGTTTTGGTTAAATAGTATATGAGTTTCAGATCTGTTACACTATTATATTGGTATTCCAGTCAATCGGTAAGCTTGACAGTGCAGTTGCAGTTTATAGTTCAGTGTTTAAATTGATTAGTTTAGTGATTGATTTATGATTTGGGTTTGATTTTTGTGAAAGTTTAGCTTGTTTTCTATCTACTGATTCACCCCCCACCCTCTCATTAGTTGATCGGATCATTATTGATTCATCATATCATCAATTCATATCAGAGCATTTCAAGTCCTCTTGTGTTTAAGCCTAATAGCTTGAGGTAAAGATCTAGAAGAACATGATGAAGAAAGAAGGTCTGAAGTTCAATAGGGAAAACTACAGAATCTAGAGTGATATGATGAATATCTATATCAAGAGCTTAGGAAGTCAATATTGGGAACATTTTGTTACTAAATATAGCTTGCCTAGTGGGATTTTGTCAAATGATCAAAAGAAGGATCAACAGGAGAATAATCAAGCATTAGAGGCCATTATCAGTTCCTTTTCTAATTCAGAGTATGTTCCCAAATTCACTCAATCAATTTACCCCCCCTAAAGTGATGATTTTGGCACTTTATACTTAGTGCGATTACAATGAGCCACTTGCAAAACAAGGCAAAGTGGACTTATGATGCAAATTTTACTTCTCAAATGAGATAAAAGAGACTTCAATCAATAGTTCAATGAATCTAACTGAGATTCAAGCAAATATACAAGTACCAAAAGAGCCAAAAATGGCCAAAATATGAAAGTACAATTTATACTTACAATGGAATCAATCTGATAGAATCATGTGAAATTAGATGAAAAAATACACACTTTCAAAAAAAAGGCACCTGAAAAGGAGGTCGTATGACCCCAAACGAAGCCTCTGAAGTTGCAAAAACTAGGATTACTCAGGTACAGTCACCAAAAACTGCATTTTCTGAAAAATCCATGCATCAAAATCAAAAAAAAATTTCACCACTGCGGAGAGCACGAAATTATAGCCCATTTAAAAAAAAATTGCACCCAAAAAGGAGCAAAAATGAGCAAGTTATGGCCATTTGAAGTTGAACTGCAAAATAAAAAATGCAAATGAGAGGGGCCTGCCAAATTTTTGAAAAATGCTAACGTGGCGTTGACGTCAGCAAATCACTGGGTTAAATTTGACGGTCGTATGACCGTCGCAAAAACTTCGCCCTCTGCTGACTGGGCATCCATACTGTACTGATAGATGACGTGGCAGTGATTGTGCAGCTGACTGTGTGTCCGTACCGTATAGATTTGCTGACTGGATGAGTTGATTTGGTCGTTGATGTGGCGATCGTACGGATGTCTGCGTGGCAGGTTTGTGCCCACGGGCCAGTGGCCGCCTGCCACGTGGCGGACGCAGGATTCTCCGGGTGACGTGGCACGGAGGCCGGTGGGAGGTGACCGGAGGTTTCTTTGCTGGCAGCACTGGTGGTGCCAGGAGGTGCACGTGGGAGCCGCTGGAGGAAGCGTGTCGGCGGATGGGACGTGTGCTGCAGGCGGGCGGCGGTTGACGGGCGGCACGGGAAACGAACGCGGCGGCGTCCGGAGCGGTCGAGGTCAGCACGGACGATGAGGCTTCAGCGGCAGCGACGTAGGTACGACGACGCCTGCAACCTGCGCTGCAGACCTGCAGACTGTGGGGTCACAGGGGGGGGTCTGCGGACCCCCCAAAAAATCCTTTTTTTGATTTTTTTTTTTTTGATTCGCTTTTCAATTTTTTTCATTTTTTTTTCTCAATTTTTTTCATTTTTGATTTTTGAAAAACTATTTCAGAAAAAGAAATTTTTTTTTTTTGAAAAATAATAATTTTTTTTCGAAATCTGTACAATACTAGCAAAATTGGAGAAAAAAATTTTCTCACCAAAATAGGCCAACTTTATAACCAAAATTCATGGAAACGGCCTTCTGGACACAATGGTGGGGTCGGATCTGGTCTAGGACACCTCCAAAAAGATGCTACTCCTCAGATCTGCCTCTTGACGTCGCAATAATGCCTCTTCAAGATGAATCAATGAAGCCCCAATGGCTCTGATACCATGTTGGATTTTGCCAAGATCAAGAGCTCAATGAAATGTACAAAATAGAGACATAATATGGGACAAGAATAAACTATATTCTCATCAATAGAAAATGATCAATAACATGATTCAATAGTTGTTCAATAGTTACATACAATGTAGATGAGCCTGCTTATATAGGCAAGGCTAGGGATATGTGAGCACACAAACATGACATGTGGCTCAATAAGAAACAAGGGTAGGTAGGAAATAGGTGTGGGTAGGTAGGAGAAATAATATAATAGTCCATATGAGGTGGATCACCCACTGAATGTGGAGTGTAACAACAAGAGTGGATTGTAACAACAAAATCAACACCATAAAAGGTGGAATTTCTCCTACACACATTATCCCAATGTGGCACAAACACCCAAGTGTCTCATACCCAAACTACTATGAAAATGCATTATCCTAAGTAAACTTAAGTAAGTGTAATAATATCCCTGATGAATAATTATTTACACCAACAATGTCCATGGTTTGGAGACTAGTTATGAAGTGTGGAAGAATCTTGAGGATTTATATAGCAGTAATGAGCATGTGAAGATTGCCAAAGAAGAGAGTCTGAGAGGTAAATTTGATGACATGCGGATGTCTGAAGGTGAGAATATTCAACAGTATGGCCGAAGGATCAAGGAGATAGTCGGTGAGATCAAAAGTGTTGGTGGTACAATGGAGGATACCACAATGGTTAGCAAGGTGTTGATAACCCTTCTACCAGTCTACATTATCCGAGTTGTAGCCATTCAAGAACTCAAGTCTATTGATAAAACAAAGGTAACTCTTGACTCCATCATTGGTAAACTAACTGCATTTGAATTAAATGGTTAAATGATGGAAGTATTCAGAAATCAAAATATGCATTTAGAGCTTCAGTTTCTAACCCTTCGATAAGGAAAAGCAGAGAAACTAGTTACATTCATGAGTCCAGATCCAACAGAGAAGTTGATGATAAAGACAGTCTGATTGAGCTTGAAGCATTGTTGGCCAAGCGGTTACCCAGAAGTACCGATAAGTATAGAGGTAAATTACCTTTGAAGTGTTTTGCATGTAACCAGATTAGACATATTGCAGCTAACTGTCCAAATGGAGACAATGAGTAGCAACGAGAGAAGTATAAGAAGTACAAAGGCAAAGGTAAAAGAGACTCCCTCATTACAATTGATGGAAGAATTACAGATGAGGAGTCTAAAGAAGATGCAAATGAGGACATTGTCTTTGTTGCCATTAAAGAAGAGACATCAGATCAAAAGGCATTAATCTCTCAGATGGATAGTTCTGATGATTGGATTATAGACAGTGGTTGCTCACACCACATGACCGATGACCAGAGTAAGTTTCTTACTTTGAAGGAATTTGATGGAGGTGTTGTGAGATTTGGAAATGATTCACCATGTATGGTAAGAGGAAAGGGAACCATCTCTTTGAATGGAAAAAGCAGTGCAGATGATGTCTATTGGGTAAAAGGATTGAAACATGATCTTTTGAGTGTTTCTCAACTTAATGACAAAGGTTATCCACTAGAATTCAAGCATGGGATGTGCAAAATCTATCGGAGCAAAGGTGAACTGATTGCAACCAACAAGTAGACAAAAGCTAACTTGTTTCACCTAAATTCTAATGTCAACAATTGTTTAATTGCTAAAGTAGAAGATAGTTGGCTTTAGCATAAGAGATTTTATAATGTAAATTTTGATAACATTGTCAAAGTTAGTAAGTCCAAATCGGTAAGAGGGTTGCCTTAGTTGGACAAATCGGTGAATGCTATGAGTAAGGAATGTCATTTAGAGAAGATGACATCCTCAACTTTTAATAGCAAATCTTTCTCAGCAGAACATGTGCTAGAATTGGTTCATACAGACCTTTGTGGACCAATAAGGACTAGGAGTATTCAAGGTGATCGGTATTTTATGATCTTCAATGATGATTGCTCAAGAATGATGTGGGTCACATTCTTGAAGGACAAAACAAAAGCCTTTAGCAAGTTTAAGGCATTCGGAGCCTTAGTTGAAAAAGAAAGTGATAAGAAGATAAAGTGCTTAAGAATTGATCAAGGTGGTCAAATTACTTCAGAGGAATTCACTAGATATTGTGAAGATAATGGAATTAAGAGGTAGCTTTCTACACCTAAGACACCACAACAAAATGGTATTGCAGAGAGGAACAATCGGTCAGTTTTTGAAGTTGCGAGAACTATGCTAATACAAGGAGGTGTTGCTGAGACTTTCTGGAGAGAAGTTGTCAGCATAGTTGTCTACACAATGAACCAGACATTGGTTAAAAGAGGTAAGGATAAAAGTCCTTATGAATACTGGTATGGTAGATCACCTAATGTCAATTACTTTAAGATCTTTGGTAGCAGATGTTTTATTAAGAGAGGTGACTATGTTGGTAAGTTTGATGCTAAGAGTGATGAAGGAATATTTCTTGGTTACTCCACCAAGAGAAAAGACTAAAAATGTCACAACAACCGAACAAAAAGGATCATTGAAAGTACTAATGTCTAAGTGGATGAGTGTCCTAGAGATGCAAGAGAAACCAATGAGGAGAAGAAGGAATATGAACCTTACATTCTGATTTTGGAACCAGAATCGGTGAAGCCAAAAGTTGGTGAAATGAATGTTGCAACACCAGTTCAACCGGAACAAGTAGATTCTGCAGAGGATGAAGAAGATGACGAAGAAGAAGAACCTAATGATCATGATCATGTTATTCCAAGGTATGTTAGACTCAATCATAATCCCGATCAAATTATTGGAGATAAAGATGCTGGTGTGTTAACCAAAAGAAGAATAAGAGATAATTTTTGTATGATCTCCACTATTGAGCCTAGAACAACAAAGGCAAATTTGGGAGATGATCATTGGATCAAGGCTATGGAAGAAGAGCTTGACTAGATTGAGAAGAACAATACTTGGACCCTAGTACCCAGACCAATGAACAAAAATGTAATAGGTACTAAATGGGTATTTAGAAATAAACTGAATGAAGATGGACTAGTAGTCAGAAACAAAGCCAGACTGGTATGCAAAGGTTATGCACAGGAAGGAGAAGACTATGGTGAGACATTTGCACCAATTGCTAGATTGGAAGGTGTTAGGACTCTACTTGCATTTGCAGCATATAGAGGATTAAAAGTATATCAGATGGATGTAAAGTCAACATTTCTAAATGGAATACTAGAAGAGGAAGTCTATGGGTATGTGCACCAAGTTGTGGTACCAAAACGGGGTCTTAAGATGCCACTTTTTTTTTCTTCTGAAATCAGCAAAGTCTGAACTTCAACGACAAATTGAACCTAATTACACTCCAAATTTGAAGATGCAACAAGAACAAGAGTCGGAGTGCTTCGAATCTACTTTCTAAACTACTAATTTGTTTTGAGAATGGTGGAGATTAAGGGCTTCAAAAAGGGGGGCCACAAAAACTGGTCCTATCTTTATGCAAAAAACATAACATATCGTCAATTGTGGCCCCCCTAAAATGTTAACTTTTATTTTTGAATTTTTAAAATCTCTTCAGTGAGAAGCTAACACCTTGTAGTTTATGTCAGATTTTTCAGCTAATTTTGTAATGAGTATATGATTTTTTACTAATTTTTGAAGTGGACACATCCTGAAAAAATAGAAATTTGAGCGTGCTCCCCCCTACAATCATTGAAAACTAATAAAAAATCAAAACCTTTTTTTTTAAATTGTGTAGAATGGAGTCTAATTTCTAAAAATGTAAGTTTTTTTTAAAATCTGATGAACGTGTAAAAATCTATACCCAAAATAGTGCATGTTGGTTTTTGACAAAAAACGGACACACTGAAAAATGAAATTATAGATGAAAGACTTAACGAAATCAAAATTTGAAATAAATTACATTGTTGGATAGCTAAGAGGGAGTTCAAGTTTACCATGGTATTTTTTTTAACTTCATTGAAACACATGCAAACCTGACGGAGAGCACGACCAAAAATATGTCAAAATTTTCAATGTTTTGATAAAAACACGTCTCTAGCCTAAAATGGTCATCAAAACCTTTGGGTTGGATTCCCAAGGAACATCCAACCCATAGGTTTGGTTTTTCCCAAAGCGGGTCATTTGGCACGTGCCAAATATGGCGCTCACTCTATTTGACGTGCACCAAATGTGATAAATGGGTTTTCCCATTTGGCGCGCGCCAAATGTGGTCCATATTCCACATTTGGTGTGTGCCAAATAGGGAGAGCACCAAATGTGTACATAGAAACCCCCATCTCACCTATCCCTTCTTTATCTCCCTTCCCTCGTAGTTCTATCTCTCTTTATGAACTAGATCTCATATTCTCTCTCTCCCCTTACCTCTTCTTGGGCTCTTCATTCTTATAGATACATACTCTTCTTTGTCCCTCCCCTCTTTAGCTCTCACAATTCCCTTATTCTCCTATCCCTCGAGCTATCTCCCTCTCCATCCTTACACCCATCTAATTCCCTCTCTCACCTCTTTCCCTCAGTTTATTCCTCACTCTCTCCTCTCTCTAGGTCCTAAGGGGTCATAGGACACTATATGACCCCTAACAACACCTAAGGGGTCATATGGTGTCCTAAGGGGTCATAGGACACCATAAGACCTCTTAGGTTACCATTAGACCCATAACAACACCATATGTTGTCCTAAGAGGTCATAGTACACCATATGACCCCTTAGGTAGCCATACAACCCATAACGACACCATATGGTGTCTTAATGGGTCATAGGACACCATATGACCCCTTAGGTGTCGTTAGGCATCATATTGTGTCCTAAGGGGTCATATGGTGTCCTATGACCCCTTAGGACACCATATGACACCTTAGTACACCATATGGTGTGAGTATGGTTTATATGGTGTCCTATGACCCCTTAGGACACCATATGACCCCCTAGTACACCATATGGTGTTAGTATGGTCTTATGGTGTCTGATGATCCCTTAAGACACCATATGACCCCTTAGGACACCATACGACCCATAATGACAACATAAGGTGTCCTAAGGGGTCGTATGGTGTCTTAAGGGGTCATAACACACCATATGACCCGTTAAGACACAACATGATCCCTAACGACACCTAAGGGGTCATATGGTGTCCTATGACCCCATAAGACACCATATGACCCCTTAGGACACCATACCACCCATAATGACACCATATTGTGTTTTAAGGGGTCATATGGTGTCCTAAGGGGTCACCATATGACCCCTTACGACACCATACAACCTATAACGACACCATATGGTGTCCTAAGGGGTCATAGGATACTAGATGACCCCTTAGGACACCATGTGACCCCTTAGAACACCATATAGTGTCGTTATGGGTCATATGGTGTCCTAAGGGGTCATATGGTGTTCTAAGGGGTCATATAGTGTCCTATGACCCTTTAGGATACCATATAACCCCTTATGTGTTGTTAGGGTTCACATTGTGTCCTCAAGGGTCATATGGTGTCTTATGACCCCTTAGGACACCATATGGTGTCATTATGGGTCGTATGGTGTCCTAAGGGGTCATATTGTGTCTTAAGGGGTCATAACACACCATATGACTCGTTAAGACACAATATGATCCCTAATGACACCTAAAGGGGCATATGGTGTCCTACGGGTTCATAGGACACCATATGACCCCTTAGGACACCATACAACACATAAAAAAACCATATTGTGTTCTAAGGGGTCATATCGTGTCCTAGGGATCATAGGACACAATATGACCCCTCACGCCACTATGACCCTTAACAACCCCATATTGTGTCCTAAGGGGTCATATGACACCAGATGGCCCCTTAGGACACCATGTGACCCCTTAGAACACCATATAGTGTCGTTATGGGGCATATGGTGTCCTAAGGGGTCATATGGTGTCCTAACGGGTCATATGACCCCTTAGGACACCATATAACCCCTTACATGTCATTAGGGTTCACATTGTGTCCTAAGGGATCATATGGTGTCCTATGACCCCTTAGGACACTATATGACCCCTTAGGACACCATATGGTGTCATTATGGGTCATCTGGTGTCCTAAGCGGTCATTAGGTGTCTTATGATCCCTTAAGACATCATATGACCCCTTAGGACATGATATGACCCATAATGACAACATAAGGTGTCCTAAGGGGTCATATTGTGTCTTAAGGGGTCATAACACACCATATGACCCATTAAGAGACAATATGATTCCCAACGATACCTAAGGGGTCATATGCTGTCCTAAGGGGTCATAGGACACCATATGACCCCTTAGGACATCATACGACCCATAACGACACCATATTATGTTCTAAGGGGTCATATGGTGTCCTATGACCCCATAGGACACCATATGACCCCTTAGGACACCATACACCCCATAAAGAAACCATATTGTGTTCTAAGGGGTCTTATGGTGTTCTAAGGGGTCATAGGACACAATATGACCCCTTAGGACACCATGTGACCCCTTAGAACACGATATAGTGTTGCTATGGGTCGTATGGTGTCCTAAGGTGTCATATGGTGTCCTATGGGGCCATGTAAGAAACAATATTATCCTTCTTGTTCCCAAGCAAGCAAGTGTAATGTATTGTAACTTAAGATCTTTCAGTCTAAGAGCCCCCCCACTTCTTATGAATGGAACACCATTGCCATTTTACAATATGTTGTTTCCTCTTTTCTTTTCCATTAGACCATTGAAAACTCCTTTTCTAATTTTGAATTTAATTAACTATAACTATAAAATAACCATACTAAGCAATAGTAGAGGCTATATGAAGATAGTATTTTTTGATAAACCTACAATTTGCAAGCCAAGAAAAAGAACTGTCAATCCTATTCACCTAGTTTGTGCTTAAATTTCCCCTTAAACCATAACCATATATCTTTTAAATTTTGATTAAGGGAAACAATATTCTCAAGTATCTCACTTGCTTTGAAGGACCACCCCACTCAATGTCATATTTGCAAACCGTAGAGGAGGCTCTTCTTGCTACCCTAACATTATGGATTTGGATTTTGATAGCTTTGCACAAGAAACATCACAAAAAAGAGAGATCTTCTTCATTGGAGATCCCATATTATCTTTGTTGAGTTCAAGAAATAGGGAAGTATTATCCATAAATTGAAAGTTTAATAGATTTTCCATGTTAGTGATGCATATACCCTTAACTCTAGGTGAAAGAGTGGCCTCTTTGAGAAAGTAGTGTATAGAATCTACTGCTATGAAAAATAGAGTAGGGGATAATGGAGAACCCTATCTAATGGATCTTTCAAGGCTGAATGATTCAATTAAGGAACCATTTATATCAATCTAAACATAGGTATCTTTCAAAGAGAGTTTGGGCCTACTAACAAAGGGTTGCTAGGAATCCAAAATCCTCTTGGGTTAAGCCTCCTAGGTGATGATTGGGATGGAGCACCGAACCCTATCATATGCTTTTTTGAAGTCCAAGAGGAACATTGTATCATTTTGTAGAGACCCTGCCCAATTCATGGCCTCCCAGGTAGTAAGAAGATTCTCCATGAAGTATATCTCTTTGATAAAGTTGGTCTATGTAGTGTTGATAAATTCAGGAAGAAACAATAATATGGAAGATGCAAAATAAAGTCTTTTAATTTTATATGTAAGATGAACGGGTCATGTTTTGTATAATTGAGGTTTTAATTTTTTAATTTTTTTCATTTCTTGACATTTATAGGGCATTTTTGACCCATGTCCTAATTTCTACCTCATAGCATAAACTTGTAAGAATTGTAAAAATATAGATAAGTCTACAAATACATTCATATAAAGTACAACAAATTAATGTTATGTTCCTTAGGGATATTTTGTACATATATTATGCATGTGTTGTACTTGCACTATATTATAAAGTGTAACTAGGAGTTTTGTATAGTCTTAATTTTCACCACCATAGAAATGAATCCTAGTGATTCTCATATCATGAACATTTTCCTTAGAATTTTGTATGCAATTTTTTTAGTAACGTTTGCATCATAAATGATTTAATATTGTTTCCAAATTCTCTTACACATATGTGCCATGCTTCAGTTTTTCAATCCGCAAGCAATTCTTATTACCATTAAGATGGAATTATCACATGGTTATACAAATGTATCCATATTTTTTAGTGGAGTAGTGGAAAAACCTTCTAATTTATTATTTTAATCATATTTTGTGAGATTATAGAACAATAGTAGAGCACCGTGCATATTTTAGTGATGTACTATGGTTCACTCGTGTTTTTTTGTATCTATTATTTTGATCTACATTCTTGGAAGGTTAATGGACTTTAGTAGACACTGTCATTTCCTCTTTAATAATGTCTACAAATTCTACACACTTTAGGAGTTCATCATCATCATGTTCTCATATTCATGGGATATTTTTCAAGACCTTTCATTCCTTCTCATTTCTCACTTTTGGAGAGGAGTTTTTTTCTTAGTTTGTTTTCTATTTTTCTTCTTTTTATTGGATATATTTATTGTATATAGTTACCTTATCAGGCTATTTTGTTATGACTCATCATTTTTAGTGTTTATTTTTCTTCCTACGTATCACTTAAGCAAGGGGGTTGAATAATCTAGTTAGTGTTTACCCTATCTAGGAGATTTGTATTCACACTATACTTACTCTTAGTTCGGAGACATCTCACCTTTTATATTACGTCATATGGACTCACCAAGTGTCTAAATACTTGTCCATAATATTTTAGAGAAGATTCATTCTTGGAGGGATAGCCATATTTTCACTCTTACCTTCTCTCCACTCCATCCTTTTAATAAAAAGAGATGTTATGGATATTTCATATTTTATCCTAATTATATTTTCTCATCTTTCATATGGTTTCTTATGGGGATTTTTGATTTTGAAAGTAGATGTTGGCTACTCCACCAATGCCTGAAAGGAAAGATAATTCATGAGGGATTATTAGAGCTAGCATTATAGCTTTATTTGAACTTCAAACACCTCTTGATCTAATAAAATAAATTAAAAAGTGTTCATAATATTTTCATTGTTTTCAAATCTTGACACATTATTTCACAAAATAAATCTTCTTTTATGACTTGAACATTTTAATAATGATCCTGTGATATTTTATACATTCTTTAACTTTTTTCCTTCTTTCTCTCCTCCTTATCTTCTAATCTATATGAGATTATATTAAATGATATAATTTTTTAGTATTTTATCTTTAATCCTTAAAGATATGAGTTTTTCTTAACATAGAAGTTCCATACAAGTTGTACATGGAATAAACATATATAAAAAATATCACTTTTTCACTAAATATAAAAAAGTATATGATAAAAATTATAACATTTAAAATCATATGAATCTCCCCACATTTAGCTTTTTACCTGTAATGGAATGTCACTTGGGATTTTTGGCCTTAGTTTATAGTATTTGTAAAGAATATCTTTCATTTTTCTAAATGATCTTGTTGATCCCAAATCAATAAAAGCATTAAAATATAATGGCCTATGCTGATGAAAAATAAGCCTTATTTTTGTATACAAGGTAAATGATTGGATCTCTTTTTTTATTTTACTTATCTTCATTAGAGGGAAAATCATTTTTTATTTATTTTGCATCAATAAAATGTCTCTTATATCTTCTACATATAAAATATTTCTCTCTCTATACTAGTTGTATATTCTATTATTATATCTATATTCTTAAAGAATAATTTCATTTCATCAACACTAGAATTATTCTCATACTTTTCATGTTTTTTTAATTTTAGTCCGACTCAAAACATTTGCTAACATTTCTCTTGCCAAGGTTCTGAATTCTTTTTTTATATATTCTTTTTGGATCTTTTTTCTTTCTTTATTTTTTAACTCCTCTTAAGTTTTGGAGGTAATTTTCTCTTGACCCCTACTTTCTTCCCGTGTCACTACATCTTTGTATGGGTCTCCATTTTCTACTTTTTCTAACTTCTTTTGAATTTATTTTGAGAAGAGTTTCACCATAATCTCTATCTTCTTCTAATTTGGATTTATTATAAAAATATTGTATTTTCTGTTCTTTTTATGTAATCATATTATATAATCGAAAGACCTTTTCCTTTTATATATGTGATCTAATCTTAACAATTTTTTGGACACTATTTAATTTTCATTTTTTACCTCTAAATTAATTTCCTTGAATATAGACATGGATTCATAATTTCAAGTATCCTACTGATTGGAGTGACTTTTTTCTTATGCTCTTTCTCTTTCTCCTTAAGAGTCCAATCTATGCTAGGACTAATTTTAGCTTCTAGCATATTGTAATGTCCTCTTGTGGGCTTCCTAATATTTTTTTTATAATGGTTGATTAAATAATTCTATCAAGAGGCAATTGTAGTTATTATACTAGGACCTTGATTGGAACAATACAACTTCAGTTTAGCAATGATTCTTATTATTTACTATTGATCAAGCATATGTTGCTAAAGATTATTGTAACAATGTAATAATGACTCCATATGAATACGTCTGAGATCTGATTTGCAGTGTGATTACACAGTTAAATGTTTGCAATTTGTAGTCGATGTGCTTAAAACTGATTAAAAAAGACAATAAGGCAGATGCTCAAAAAGCAGAACCAAATATGGATAAAAGAGATAAAAGCTTCAAAACCAATGATTGTCGAAGCGAGTTTAATCACTTCCTTATATCTTGCAAAACGGAATGATAGGCTGTATCCCAAAAGACATCCAATGCCTATTCATTAGTCTCATTAATCATCGCCTTCTTAAGTCATAATAATAGATCACTGCCATTAATCTTCTAACTCACAACTCCATCGGTAATGCTATAGATTATTATAATCAATGTCGATTAGCATAATGGTTGTTTATTTGCCGTCACCCATAACAATCTGCTGTCATTAACATTGGTTATGACTAATCATCGATTGGTCAACCTTTTTCTTAAACCGATATCCTTAACTATTGCTCATAATGTAATCTCTTTAAGTCGTTGTTTTAGCATAAATCGAGGCTAAAACAGCGACTTAAAGAGATTACAATATGCTAACCAAATCCCTGCTACATTGATGATTAATATTAATCTTGATCGTGTTCCCTTACAATATATGAATGGATCAATTACTTGTATAATCACTGTTATCCATATATGTGTGGCATTAGTTAACTTTTGTCTAAAGGGTGTTGATCAATCTTAATCAATAATCTTATCCATAGACAACGGATTACCAACCAACGATCTGCATTGTTATCACTGACGATCCATGTTTGTCGCTGTCCATTAATTACCAATGAATTTTTCTATCGATCTATGAAGCATTATAATCCTCCCATCGAAGCTTTGTTTTGTCTTCTTCCTTATAATCAATAGTTATTGTGCTTCCACAATATATTCCAGTCGCTATCTTCGTCATTTTAATATATTGTATTCCAAAGTGGGGACATTACATCCCTCCCTATCCAATATTGCTTGTCCTCAAGAAATTCAAAACTGTTTCTTTTCTTAAATAAAATATAAAGTATATACATGAATGCATGAAGACACGAAGAATACACTTAAAATATGGAGCATACATATGAAAACACAAAGTAGACACATGGATAGATACAAGTATACACATGTAGATATAGTTTACTTAGTCCACAACAAGCAGGAACGTCCACCCAGGATCAGATCCCTCTCTTGGGCCAATTTAATTTATCCACAAGAGGCAGGAGCGTCCAACTAGGACTAGAACCATCTCTTGGGCCAATTTTCTTTATCCACAAGAGGCAGGAGCATCCAACCAAGACCATAACCATCTCTTGGGCCAATTTACTTTATCCACAAGAGGCAGAAGTGTCCAACCAAGATGAGAACCACCTCTTGGGCCAATTTACTTTATCCACAAGAGGCAGGAGCGTCCAACCAGGACCAAAACCATCTCTTGGGCCAATTTACTTTTCCACAAGAGGCAGGAGCATCCAACCAGGACCAGAACCATCTCTTGGGCTAACTCACCTTTTCCACAAGAGGCAAAAGCGTCCAACCAAGACCAAAACCATCTCTTGGTCCAATTTACTTTATCCGCAAGAGGCAAGAGCGTCCAACGAGGACCAAAACCATCTCTTGGCCAATTTACTTTATCCACAAGAGGCAGGAGCGTCCATTGAGGACCAAAACCATCTCTTGGGCCAAATAAAATGTTAACTCAATTATATGAAATATATAACTCTATTGATGGTGTTCACCCATAAGGCGCCTCTTGCATCTTTATGTGATGTTTTATAAAAAGAAGTTAAAACCGCCAGGTTAATAATTTCTTGTGGATGCGAGGATGTTATAACCACTAGATTTGATCCTCCACAAAACTCCATGTGTTTCTTGTCCTTTCCCCTTCTTTTCTTTTTTCTTCAGTGGATGTGGCTTCTATTTTATGGGCTTGGCTTCTCTTCCTACATTTTTGTCCTACCTCCAACCTTTCATTACATCTGTAACACAAGTATTTTTTCTTAATGTTCTATAGATTACAAATGTTCCCATGTCTCCATTCGTTTTGGCATTTGTAGCACACCTTTTCCTTGCTAATTTCATCTTACTTACAAATGTGTCCCTTTCTCCATTTTTTCTTGCAATCAAGAAAGGGTCTTTCCTTTTTTATTATTCTCGATCATTATAAGAAATATATTTTTTCTTGTGTTCATCTTCCTCAATAAAATGATTATCTTTTGGTGGTACTCTCTTATGGTGACTTTTCTCCTTTGTTTGGGCGGAGTCAAGCCTTGTGGCCTTAAGAATCACTTCTTGTAGTGTAGTAGGATCCAAGGCACTTACTAATCCATGGGTGGTGTCTATTAATCCTTCTACAAATAGGTAAACGATCCTATCTTTGGATATCCCAGGGACCATGATGACTAACCTTTGGAATTTTGAAATATATTCTTCAAGAGTCTGCTTCTCTCTTATCCTTGTGAGCTCCTTAAAATGTTTTTGAGGATGGATGTTGTCAAATCTTTCAATAAGTTTTTTCTTGAAGTCAACATAGGTTTTAACATTTTTATGGTCTTATGTAACTAGTCCATGATGCCACCATTCATGTGTTGATCCTTCTAGGTGGAGTATGGAATATGTTATAGCATCCCTTTCTGTCATAGGGAAAAGGGTGAGGTAAGTTTCTAATTTCTGAATCCATGAGTAGGCTGAATTTTTCATAGAACCATCGAAGTTGGGAATAGTCATTTTTCCCACCTTGTTTTATACATCCATATTAGGATGTGTCCCACCTTTTCTATAGTTTCCTTTTTAATCTTCTTCACAAAATTTAGAAAAGGGAAACTTATTTTTATTTCAACATCTAACCTTGTGTATTCTGTTGCAAGCTCTCTTATGACCAGGATATGAGTCTCTTCCCTACATGTCAAGTGTTCTTCTATAATTAGGAAAGTTGGTGCATTGGTCCTAGGAGTAGACTCCCAAGTTGTCCTACCATCACTTTCTAATTGACTGGGGGACCTTTCCTTTCCATTCCCCCAGTTTGATCTAAGATTGTCTGTGGTGGTTGTTATGTTTTGTAATGTCCGTGTAGTTTGTTTCATAAAAGTTCTAAACTCATGTTCCATGGCTATTGTTGCTTCATTTTTTTCTCTTTCTAGGGCCCTTAAAGTTTGCTGACTTAATTGCATCAACTATTCCACTTGCGTTGGTAGGAACATGCTTTGATACCACTTCTAATGTCCCCTTGTGGACTTCCTAATAATTTTTGACAATGGTTGGTTAAATAATGATATCAAGAGGTGATTGTAGTTATTATACTAGGACCTTGATTGGAACGATAAGAGAGAATAATTTATACAACTTCAATTTAGCAATGATTCTTCTTTAATGTGTGAACAACTTCTTATTTAGTATTGATCAAGCATATGTTGCTAAAGATTATTGTAACAATGTAATAATCACTTTATATGAATACATCTGAAATCTGATCTACAGTGTGATTATTGAGTAAAAATTTTGCAATTTGTAGTTGATGTGCTTACAACAGATAAAAAAGTCAATAAGGCAGATGCTCAAAAAGAAGAACCAAATATGGATAAAACAGATAAAAGCTATCTTCGTCGTTTTAATTCGTGCTATATATATATCATCATTATTTATCATTACATTTTATTTCAAAGTGTGGAAATTACACATATCCATTTGATGATGATTATTTCTTAAATCTAACAAAATAGTCATTGAAGAATTAGAATGATAAGGATTAAATGAAATTTTTCATCGAAACATATTTTGAGGGAAAAATATAGAGCTTGACGCTTTGTTTGGAAAATAGTCCATAAGTGGCTTGTTATTATAATGAGGGATGACATATCATTAGACCATGAAGCATTTTCTAGATGTTACCCTTAGAGATGTTCTAAAATGCTCTAGTTCTACCATTTATTCTCTAAGCATTTCTTCTAGATTTGTAAGTCTATTATTGGAATTTTCTACCATTGAAGTTTTGGAGAATTGGTTTATCCTTTGAATCTTTGGACATCAAGGTCCCCAAAACTACTCTTTTCTCTAGAAACCAATTGTTGATCTATTAAAAATATTATACCAAATATACTATGGTCGATATGATGACCATAATCCATTATAGAAAATTTCCTCTTAGATAAGATACTCTTAATATAAAATATGTAGGTGGCAAAAAAGTATTCAACAATATGCAAAAACTTCTATCTCTTATTGTGCAATACATTGATCATGGGTACATATCAAACCCTTCATTTTGTAGAAACAAACTAATTGTAGAATAAATATGTTGATTTTATAAGTAGTAAAAATGGATCGCATAGAACGCTATCCATCTCTTTTATCCAATTTTCCCTAGAGTAACTACAACTTCTTCTTATACTCTACATCTTGTATTTATTAGAATAAACAAATATATAGATCCAATATCATGATTTAGATAATTATGTACAAAATTTTATACATAATAAAGATGCATAAAAAATATCCCTTTTCACACATCACTAAACTTCTTTTGCAATAATAAAAGATAAATATACAAGTCTAATGTTCACTCTTTTAACTTGTTGATTCAATTCAAACGTCCTAACACTAGTTAACATATTTTATTTAATGACGTTTTTGGGTAGAGGTCTAATAGCTTCAATAAATTTGAAACTACCCTTCTCATCCACAAGAATCTCATTATGAAAAGTTTTATTTATGCTTGCATCCATGGTTATCCTTATTGCCATTTAAATAAATTATAGAGTATAAGTTATGAATTATTACTTGAGATTATTATTCTTTTATTACATTTCTTGTTTCACTATAATTTTAATGTTAATGAAATATTTTTTAAAAATAGTTGTTATAAACATTAAATGTAGAATTTTTATTTTAATATTAATAGCTTATGGAATTTTAGTATAGTGTATGAAGTTTTAGATGAGTTGTAAATCAACCAAGATAAAATTAAATACTAAGCAATATATTTGAGTCTAGAGAATGTTAGTCAATTCTGTGTTAAAAACTTTTAAGTCTAGAAATCAAACTTATTGTGTGTGATTTAAGCTGTCTGATTCTAAATGATAGTTCTCTGTATTAATAATGTGTATTTATTTGTTTATTTTCATTCAAGGTTGATTCCATTGGTAATATCAATAAATGTGAGCATCAATAGAGGTTTCACTGATGTAAGTTTATTTTTTATTGGATGAAAATAAGAATTACAGAATTAGATCAGAAATACAAAATCAGATGTAGAAGCTCAGTTGTCCCAAATACATAGGGACTTTTGAAACAAAAACACAAAGACAACTGAGGAAAGAATAAAGAGACAGCTGTGGAAACCAGCTGTAGCAATTACATACAAACTGTTGTAGCAGCCTACAAATGAACCATAGAAACCTAGATCTCAGCAAGAAACATAATCTCCACACTATAAAACCGTAGCAAGCTGAACACCACCCAACTGAAAATATTAAGGCTAGTAAAAGATCATGCATAATCAGTGAAAGTCACAGGACGAGCCAAACACCCTCCCTTGAGACATCAAGTATTGGATGGATCATTTATTAATCCATTGATAATGGAATTGTATGATTATTATTAATGCATTGCGCTTGATCCATTAATTCTCAATGATTATTTATCATTAATGCTTATTCATGGCATGAGTAAGCATAGCTTCAAAATTCAGTGCAAGAAATAGTATAAATATGGTTACGTATGAATTATCTCAAAGCTTGAAACTCTGTGAGGACCATTAGAATGGTTAGAAATGTAATACAGTATGGTTTTGTTGTGAATACAGATACTGGACCTCCTCCTGCCATTTCGAGGTGCCAATATAAATGTGCTGAACGATGAAGGCATGAATGGACTTGACATAGCATCTGCAGCACCTCAAGACAACCCCAATTGTGCCAAGATCGTAGAAAGACTGGAAGCTGCAGGAGCTGTAAGGTCGACTATTATACCAAAATCCAATACAACCACTTCTCCTTCAAAAGACGATAGTATCATTAGTACACACATGGTGGTGGCATCACTGATTGCCACCATCACTTTTGCGGTCATGTTTCAAATCCCAGGGGGGATTGAGGATGACAAAGAGAGTATACATTATGGAGCTGCCAAACTGGCTTTCCATAAAGTTTTCAGATTGTTTTTATTCTCTGACACTACGGCCTTTATCGCTTCCATTGTAGTGGTTGTCGCGTGGTTACTTCGACAACAGTTGAAAGTTGATTTTTGGGGGGGCTCAGCTATGGATACGCTGTCCGATTTCTCTGAGGCAAGCTTGCTAGTCTCAATCTGTTGGACGGTGGTAGCATTTGTGAGTGCCACCATCACCGTCCTAATACCCCATGATCTGGACAGCTTGAAAAGTAGAGATAGGGAGGTTTTCTCGAAGTATGAATCGCTCTTGACATACGAGATCGTTCTTGTACTCATCACACCAATTGTGGTCGCAGTCGCGTTTCTATTCAAGTTCGAAAAAAGGAAAATTAAAAAATACTTGCTTATCAACAGTGACGTTTTTGCATTCGTGTATATTCAAATGGTATACCTCGTCATCATTATTCTTATCTTTGCTTTTAAATGAGCAAACTATTTTTCTGGTTATTTACTATCGGAAGTATTGTTTCCATATATATTTCTGTTCGACCTTGCAGAGTAGTTGGACTATTAATCTTCTCTTTCCATATACAGATGGTCTTAGAAGAGGTATATGTCTTCTCTTTCAACGTACAGCACTTATGTAGTTCACAGTGACGGCTCATTGTCTTTTTTTTAAGAGATGTCAATCGATTGGATTTTAGGATTTTCATTCGTTATTCATATTACTTGGAATCTCGGGTTTTACGGTTTCTATTGGAGCATTTTAAACAAGAGCAAAGTTTTTGTCTGTGTCATTATTTTGTTATAATAATATAGGATATCAAATAATTATCATTATTTTGTTATAATAATATAGGATATCAAATAATTATCATTATTTTGTTATAATAGTATAGGATATTAAATAATTACAAGAAATGTATGAAAGAAAAGAAAGAAGATAATAGAGTTGATTTTTCCAAAAAAAAATTGGAGGTTTAGTTGCATTTATTGGACTAGATTTTGTTTACTTTTCATTTCCACAAGAAAATTTACTTTTACACTTTTACAATAAATTTACTTGCATGTAAGTTTCAATTTCTTCACAATATTCTTCCATCTATATTGAAATTTTACAATCATTTATTTAAATTTAGTGACCATTCACTATTGTTTAACCTCGATCATATTTGTTTACCATTATGATATAATAGATTTACTTAATATTTAAATAAAGGTACATTTTTCTCCCGATACTAGTGACATTTTTTAATGTATAATCTGTCAAGCAATATATATTATTTCGATTGGTTAAATCATTTTCTACACAATAGTTTAAAAATTAAATTGTTCAAAATATTAATGATATCTAATAAACCTATTTTACCTAATAAAAAAGGATGTTTAAAATGCCATTAAAAGATATTTTACTATGAAATATTAAAAAACTTATAAGTATTTAAATATTAAAAATAAGTAAAAAAAATTCAGTAATATTTTCCAAACGATTAAAACTCATTATTTTAGTATTCTTTTAGAAAAATCAATTTTCTTCATTAAAATTGGAAATTATTCAATTTAGCCATTTGAGCCAACATTTTAAAGGAATAAAGCATAAAATGAAATCTTTAAAAAAGACTCATAATAGAATGTTCTCTCATATCACCTAAAGTTTAATAACCAATTAAATTGAAGATAATTATTTTTCTTAATATTTTTAATTAAAAAATTTGCATCTATATTTAATAAAGATTAATAGGTTTTTTGGTAGAAAAACCTCTAAATTTTGACTTGATAATTTGTTTTTTATTAATAACTAATTAAAGAATGGCCCTTGCCAATAGTTCTATGTCTATGGTGAAAACTAAAAATGAAACCAATATGAAGTAATTGCTAAAATTGCATTTGAAATGGTTTCTAATTTGTTTCTTCATTTTGTTTATTTTTTACTTGTATATACATTGGAAATTGGTGTGAAATGTATATTATTTTTATTATAATATAGTTTTTAAAATATAACATTTTCAATTTATTTTTAATTATATAAGTTTATTGGTGAATTTTGCGTACTTGTTCTAGTTCTTATGTAATTTTGGGTTTAGTTTAAAGAATATTTTAATATAGTAATATATATAAGAATAATATAACTCTACCAAATAATTAATAAGTTTCAACATCGAGAACTTCACCCTCGATATCATACATTTCAAATCATTTGGCAATTGAGTGTATATATGAAAGAACAAGAGTTGCATTATAGCATAGCTCCCCCCAAATGTTGGCAAGGTAAGGTTGGTTTTGACAAACATAGTATGGAAAGCAATTGAAAATGAAGTCCAAATTAAAAAAATTAACACTCTAAGACACAACTTTGTTTTCATTGGGATCACCATTAACTAAATATGTCCAAATATGAAGAGATTGAAAATGAAGTCTGCATTAAAAATCTTAACACTCTGATAGGCATATTTGTTCTCATTGACATGTTGTACCATACATAGTCATTTGAGGGAACCGTTCCTCCAATATTCAAGGTACGTATTAATATCCTACCAAATGTCCTGAAAGTAGTTTAGTAAATTCAAATCAGTAAGATTTGACTTAATATCCTACGAGAAACTCAAACCATTAAAGTAGAACAATGCAAGGAAGAATATAGTTTCAATAGTAACAAAGACACATTTAAATCCCAAATTTTAGTAAAATTCATATGTTTTTCAGCATATTCATATAGTATCAGAAACACCTCAGGTTGTCAGCATGAGTGAAAATAATTTCATATCTTACAAACATACAACAAACTTAAGATTCATATATTTTAACATATTGTAAATCATATATAGTGAGACTATGATGTAACTATCATGGAATACAGTTTTTTAAGAATTTTTTATATGGCGAGCGAGAGCGCGAGTATAAGCGGGACGAGGGCTAGGGTTTCCTCTGGTGAAGAAGCGACAGGGAAGGCTGATAAGGAGGATGGAAATGGCCTTACTGTTGAGACGGGCGTGGATGTGACGGTTGCTGGTCTGTCGTGGTTTGTGGTTGATTCCAATGCTTCCCTTGGTCCCTGCTTTGCAAGTTGTCATTCTCTGCTCCTTGGTCTCTTGGAGCGTGATGGTGGAGGTGAAGATGGGGCTTCTAGTTTCTACGGTGCAGATGGGGATGGGAAGTCGGTTACCTCTACCTCTTTGGATGATGACATTGGGTTCATGACAATGAGTCGTTTGGTATGGATGGGGTCGGTTTGGTGAGATCCAGCATTTGGTGGAGTGCCCCTCTGAGATTGGATACCCACTCTGGTCGGTAGGGCTCCCTTGCTTCTTTCCTAGGTTGCATCTTCTATCTCTGGCCTAGCTGTGGTTGGATTTGATGCATCTTTCGGAAGGCCCTCCCTCTGATTTGGGACCCAGGTGGATCTTCTGCAACAAGGTTCTTCCTGGGCTTGTGTGCTCTCCCTTCCCCTTGGGTTGTCTTCTTTCCCTGGGATGGGATATTCTACTGGATGTTCCTTTGCTCCTTCTCATGGAGGCAATGTCTTTTATAGAACCCTGGTTCAAGGCCATGAGGATGGGGATGCACTATTTGCTTCTAGTGCCCTTTCCCCTCTTTCTTTTGATTGATCTGGTAACCACTTTGGGGTTTCTTTTAGTTCGTTTGGATATTATTTTGCCCTGGAGTTTGTTGGAAGAATCTATGAGGGATTGTCTTACCCCTTTTGGAGAATTTTTTGGGCCTTTGTTCTTCTCCCTCCCTTTGTCTGTTAGAGGTGACCTTGTTTTCTACTAAGGTAGAAATGTGGAGGAGGGGAGAGGGTGGGATTTTGCTAGCTGCGACAGAGAATTGTATGTTGTCTATTTGCCTTATTTCGTGTCCTATTGAGGTGGTCATCTTTCCTATTGAGGTGGGGAGATGGAGTGATGGGGATTTTCGACTGCTGATGTTGTTTTTGCTGCTAGCTGAGGTTGTTGTCTTATTCTCTCAAAGGTCTCTTCTCAGATGGGTCTGGGACTTTCTCATCTCAAACTCCCAACTAGTTCTATGGCCTAGAGTCTTCTTGTTGTATATTGTTCTCGCCTTTTTGTTTCAGTTTTTGGGTGTTGTGGCTTTGCTAGATGCTAGTAGTTTTCAAGGACCTAGTGTGGCCAGTAATGGCTCTTGGTTTTGGTTAACGACAGGTTATGCTTTTGGTGACCTGATTTCTTTGCAAGTGGTTTGGGGATCCTGGGAATCCCTTTGTTGGTTTTGGGTGTGAGTTCAAAACCCAGATTCAAGGTTTGGGGAGCCTTTCAAAACCCTTTGTCTCCAAACTAGGTATGTGTAGTACCCCTTTCTCGAGCAAACCTTTAGACTCATGTTGACTTTTGTTGACTTTTTCAGTGGATACATTATTGTGGTATTTTGCTTAGACATTATGCAGTATGGTGATATGCTTTAATTTTATTTGCAGTATATGTTTCATGTAGTATTTCCTTATGGATGTTTAATGTGATTTTTATTGGATTACTGTCATTGACTGACATATTTACTTTATACATGCAATGATTTATATTCATGTTTCATGTTTGTAAGTGTATGGGGTGTGAGGCAATGAATTTCCTTCACTCACTCCGGTGAGACAGGGAACGTCATGATTCTCTTTCATCAGTGTGTGTGTTGTGTCTATTATATATATTTATCTATATGCATGTGTGGTTCTTTGATGCAGGACACTACACGTACAAGTACCGGGTAGGTACGGGGTATCGACTCCACCTGGTTTCACAGGTCTAAGCGTACCTTATTTGTCCGATGGGAGTGGAGGAGATAGTTGTTAGACCCTAAATTGACCCACAGTTACACTCACGTGAGTGTTGTCAGTCGGTCATCGTTTCTCATTTGACCGGTATGTGAGTCTTGGCCCTTTGGCATTTTTGTTTTGTGAGTTGTCTGGTGGTTATTTCTCATTTTGCATGCATCCTGCTAGTTAGAAAAGTTAATTTGAATGAATAGTATTATTTCTTATTGGTATATTTAAATTCAATTAATATGTCTTTGTTATTTCATGTTGGTGTATTTAATTAAATTAATATGCCTTTGTTATTAATGAGGTAGTTAAATAAATTGAGTTATTAAATTTAAATGACTTAAGTGCATGTTATTAAATTTAAATGATTTAAATGATGCTTTTGTGGAAAATGTATTATTTAATATGGTATGTTTTATACATTAAGTTATTATGATTTTTTCTTGTTCAAAATTGAAAGGGGGTAAATTGGTTTAATCTCTAGCCTTATTAGATAAATGACGACTTGAATTTATTTTAATCAGTGTGGTTGTGTTTTATTAAATTTTTAAATGTTGAATTGCAAATATATATGATGTTATTAATTTCAAAATCTTTTTTGAGTATGATCTCAGTGAATTGATATTTCTTAGCAAGGGGCTTATTTCGTTGCAATACTTGTAAATGTTTTGTCGTCCTGTCGTAGTGTTCGTTGTACCTCTTGAATAGGTGTTGTCCTTATAACCTTGTCGTTTTAAACCGTATTGTGCTTGCTCCTTATGGTTAACCAAGGGTTAGTAAGACTATGTTTTCATCACCTATATTTTTGTAGTGGTTTTATGGTTGTCTGTATTGCCATAGGGTTCTCATAGAGAGACCGTGTTTGTATAGTGTTCTATGGGAGAGTGGCTTTCGAGTGGGGGTCACGCCCAAAGTGGTTGGTTGGATAACCCCTCGAAAGTGAGATAATAAGCGATAACCTAATAATTGATTAGGGGGTGGGTAGTTCTTCACATTAAATAAGATATTGTACCCCGTGCATGGTTGAGTGCTCGTATAGACTCAAGATGTAGTGGGAAGGCCCGAAATGGCAAACTGACCACCTTGTCTTCATGAAGGGTTGGTAGGGTCCGCATGAGACTTGGATGGAACCGGGGGTTTGGGAAAGGTTACAAGGATAAACCAGGTTAGGGGCCGGAACTATGGAGGCCTACCTAGGGTAACCATCATAAGTTATCCGATCACACTCTCTCTTTAGGGTCACTAGTGTTTTGTGATGTTGGGTTGAGTTGGAGTATCGTGGAGTCACACTTCTATTGTCGACCATGTTTTTCTTATGCTTTCTTGAGGGTCTTTTTCTATCTCCTAGCATGGTGGGGTGATTTCATTTTGGGATCACATGGTCGGGTGGTAGTGCCACTTTCCATCGGATGTTTATGTCTATACCTTCATGCAGGGATTGGCTTCATAGATATTGTCGTGGTTCGTGATTCTTATATCATCTCTTATTGGAGATTTTTGTATTTGAGACTTGCATGGTCATTTGTATCAGTGGATTATGTAACCTTGGTTTTTGGTTAAGATGTAATTTTATATGTATTATTGAAAGCCATGTATTTGATGAATAATGTGATCTTAATTTATTGGATGTTATTTTATTAGTTATCCTTATTCTTTTTTGAAGAGTAAAATATATTGTAATACATTCAATCTTTCAATGATGAAATATGTTATGTGAATATGGTTTATTCTGTTCAATAAGTAATTGATGGATAATTGGGTTAAGCTTTATTATAGAATTTAACCTTTTGATTAATTCTTTGTTGGTAATCCTTTTCGAATTCTTGTGTTAGACTTCTACTTGTGTAATAAACGTGCAATGTAGTAAGTAAAGCACTTTTTGTGAATTAATTTTTTTTTAAAATATATTTCACCCTTAGTTGCTTAGTTGTGTGGTTTTCCTTTGGGGTTCCTGATGGGGCATTACATTTGGTATCAAAGCCCATGTTTCAACACTAGGTACTCTAGTTTTAAATTGAGCCCATTCAGCTTGACCTTTTGATTAGGTCTTAGTATTTTTGTTTCCCTTGTCTATATCCTTATTGTTGATCTAAACCTTTTTCTCTCGTGTAGTGTTAGGTGATGGCTAGGAAAGTCAAAGATGGTGGTCACGTTAGTGGCCATAATAGAAGTAGAGATGGGGGACGTGGTTGAGGTTTAGGCCATCATTATCCTTCACCACCACCCACTCATGTGAGTGTCGATCAGGATCAGTTTGTTCATCAGAGATGAGCAGCACGCAACAAAGAAGGTTTACGAAAGGGAAGAGTTGAGGCAGATGTTTTAGGAGGTGTTAGCCAAACTAGGCCCTAGACCTGAGGCCGAACAACCTATCCATGCTCAGGTAGGAGAGTCATATCAGCATAATCTGGAGGAGAGGGAGAGAGAGAGGTCTCTTAGGAGGAGAGAGGTTCCAATGGACTAGGACTCAGTCATCTTGGGGAACATGAGGGATTTGATAAGATCCCATCCTCCTCCCTTTGACGGTTTGGGTACCAATCTTGAGGCAGAGACTTGGTTGATTAGTTTAGATTTGTGTTTCACCATGCATCCTTATGGCGGAAACACCAAGGCGAGATGCGCCATCATGCATCTCGAGAGGTTTGCTTCTATCTGGTGGAGGTTGGAGGAGGAGACGATTAGTTTGAACATTAGCACTATGTCTTGGGAGATTTTCTTGGAGAGATTTAGGGCACACTTTCCCTCACCTCAATGGAGACAGTCTCGAGCAGATGAGTTTTATGCATTATGCTAGTTTGGCATGTATGTGGATCAGTTTGAGCATAGGTTTTATGAGCTCAAATAGTATGTTGGTATTGGGAATGATGAGGCGATGCTAGTTTAGTACTTCTTGAGGGGTTTAAATGACCGCATCAGTGGAGGAGTGGGAGTGTTTGAGCCTGTTTCAGTAGAGATAGTCATGGCGAAAGCTAGGCTGGTAGAGCAAAATCTTGGCCATGCTCATGGCGGTCAGTCTGGAGTGTAGATTGGGAGTGTGCCTTATAGTGGTTCTAGAGATAGAGGGAATCAGTCTGAGACTACTGCACCTTTTAGGAGTTTTCAGGCACCCGCTAAGGGTGGGCAGCAATAGCAAAGCTTTTAGTCGAGGCTGAAGTAGTTTCAGGGCCAGCGGGGTGGCAACTCTTAGCCTAAGAAGAATAGGAACTAGCAGAGGAGTAGGCAGAGTTTTCCAGGGTAGTCCTCTTAGGGTGCATCTCAGGCCCCTAGTAGGGGTAGTTTCCAGTAGTCAAGTGGGTCGTCTAGAGGTAGAGGACCTAGTATGGGAGCTTGCTTCTCCTGTGGTCAGTTTGGCAACATAGTTTCTCAGTGCCCTCAACATTCTCATCAGACAGGTAGTCAAAGGCCAGTAGCGTCAGAGCCGACACTATGGGATGCAAGTAGATCCCATAGAGTTTTTGCAGAAGTTGATGACCACTAGGCCGAGCACCAGGGTACAGTGACCGAGACTGCAGGTGTATTGGGTGGTATTCCTATCTCTGTACTTTTTTACTCCAGTGCTTTTGATTCTTTCATTTCTTCCTCCATTATGGAGTGGTGTGGGCTTGCATCTACTAAGCAGGCGGATAGGTGGCAAGTAGAGTTGGCTATTGGTTTGCGTGTGTCCATAGATACCCTCATTCCCAGTTGTGAGTTGGACCTAGGACCCTTTGTTACTTCAGTTGACCTTCGAGTCATTCCTTTGGGGTCTTATGGAGTTGTGTTGGGAATGGATTGGTTGGCATCTCATAGTACTCATGTGGACTATCATCAAAAGACAGTGGAGTGTTTAGATGATCGTGGCAGGAAAGTGAGGATCGTTGGAGTTCAGAGATCGATATCCTTACGTATGATTTACACTATGAAACGTAAGTAGTGTATACGTCGAGGGTGTCAGTTTTTTTGTAGTTTCTCTTGAGGATGTGGATGAGGAAGAGAGTCGAGAAATTGGTCTTGATGCTCACCCTATTCTTTGAGAGTATGCTTATGTGTTTCCTATGGATATTCCTGGTATGCCTCTGAAGCGAGACATAGACTTTTGCATTGACTTGGTTCTTGGTGCGAAACCTATTTCGAGAGCTCCATATTGGATGACTACTCGGGAGTTGAGTGAGTTGAAGTTGCAGATGGAGGAATTGATGGCCAAGGAGTTCATTCGTCCTAGTGTTTCTCCTTGGGGTGCGCCTATTATCTTCGAAAAGAAGAAGGATGGTTCTCTTCGGTTATGCATTGATTACTGATAGCTGAATAAGGTCACCATTAGGAATCGATATCC
The DNA here is from genome assembly GCF_030272615.1 of Cryptomeria japonica. NCBI lineage: Eukaryota > Viridiplantae > Streptophyta > Pinopsida > Cupressales > Cupressaceae > Cryptomeria > Cryptomeria japonica. Next base: position 726,632,044 of record NC_081409.1, read on the forward strand.
ATTGCCTCATATAGATGATCTTTTTGACTAGGTAAAGAGAGCCAAGGTTTTCTCTAAGATTGATCTAAAATTTGGGTATCATCAGTTGCGCATTCATCATGCAGACATTCACAGAATGGATTTTTGTACCCGTTATGGTCACTATGAGTTCATAGTGGTGCCATTTGGGTTGACGAACGCGCCTTCAATTTTCATGAGCCTCATGAATGGGGTTTTATGCACCTGCCTTGATCATTCTGTCCTTGTGTACTTGGATGACATTTTGATTTATTCTAGATCTATGGAAGAGCATGAGAACCACTTGCAATAGGTATTTCAATGCTTGAGGGAGAATCAGATTTATGCTAACTTGGTGAAGTGTGATTTCTTCTAGTCAGAGGTGAACTATCTTGGTCATGTAGTTTTGGGAGAAGGTGTATCCATGGATCCTTCTAAGATCCAAGCTATTGTAGATTGGCCAGCATCGACCAATGTTTTTGAGGTTTAGAGTTATATGCATTTGGCCAGATATTACCGTCGCTTGTTCAAAGTTTTTTTTGAATAGGTCACCCGATCACTTCTCTTCAGAGGAAAGGGAAGAATTTTGTTTGGTCAGAGTAGTGCGAGTCAACTTTTCATACCTTGAAGGAACTCCTTGTTATTTCTCCATTTTTGGCAGTTCTTGATCCATCTAGAGATTTTATGGTATGCACAGATGCCTCTTTAGAAGGTATAGGAGCAGTGCTTATGAAAGATGGTCATATGGTAGCCTATGAGTATCGCAAACTCAAGGACCACGAGCTGAACTATCCAATTCATGACTTGGAGTTAGCAGTTGTAGTGCATGCGTTGGTTAGATGGTGACATTTTCTGTTGGGGTGTTAGTTTGAGCTGCATAGTGATCACCATAGTTTGTTGTATATTTTCACTCAGCCGAACTTGAATGCTTGACAACAAAGATAATTGGAATTCCTCTGTGAGTATGATTTTGAGGTTTGATATATCCAGGCGAAGAGAGAATGTAGTGGTGGATTCTTTGAGTTGTAGGCAACATGAGTATGCAGTATTGTCCCTTGGGGTGGACTTGAGAGAGAAAATTCTTAGGATTATCCCTCAGGACACTTGGTATCAGGATGTTAGAGTCGTGATGGAGTCTGGAAGACCATTAGAGGGTAGATATTCTAGATATAATCTTGAGGCAGATGGTCTTCTTTGACATCTTGGACGGATCTATGTACCTCCTTTGGAGGGTCTTCATATTTTGATCATGACTGAGGCCCATTGTGCGCCTTATTTGGCACACCTTGGTGTCAAGAAGATGCACACAGATCTTAGACAAATATATCATTGGGCGGATATGAAACGTGACATTGCTAATTTTGTGTTGAAGTGTTTAGAATGTCAGCAGTTGAAGGCGGAGCATCAACACCCTATAGGTCTTTTACGGCCTAATTTGGTACTGGATTGGAAATGGGATATCATTTCCATGGATTTCATAGTGGGGTTAACAGTTTCTTCGCATTGTCATAATGCCATCATGGTCATTGTTGATAGATTGACCAAAGTTTCTCATTTTGTTCCTATTGGATCTTCCTATATAGTAGCAGTGGTGGCACGAGTTTGCTTGGAAGATGTGGTGAGGTTGCATGGGATTCTTAGGCAGATCATTTCTGATAGAGATCATGTCTTTACTTTAGCATTGTGGACCTCACTTCAGCATGCTTTGGGGACCCAGTTGAACTTTAGGTCATCTTATCACCAGAGACCAATGGTCAGACCGAGCGTGTGAATCAGGTCTTGGAGGACATGCTTTGCATGTATGTTATGGACCGACAGTCAGGTTGGGAGGAATATCTATGCCTTGTGGAGTTTTCTTATAACAATGGATATCACAGCTCCATGGGCATGTCTCCCTTCCAGGAATTGTATTGTTGTCCTTTTCATACTCCTTTGAGTTGGGATCGGTTAGAGGATAGGGTGCTTTTAGGACCGGATATGCTTCGAGAGATGGAGCAGCAGGTTGAGAAGATTCATGGGCATTTGATAGCTACTCAGGATAGGCTCAAGAAGTATGCTGATGCCCATAGAGTGGATCATCGGTTTTCAGTTGGCGATCGTGTGTTCTTGAGAGTGCATCCACGGAAGAGTCTAATCCATTATGGAAAGGGTTCTAATTTGGTGCCTCGTTTTGTTGGCCCTTTTGGGATCCTTGAGAGGATACGACCTGTTGCCTACCATCTTGCCTTGCTGCCGAGCCTATCCCGCATCCACGATGTATTTCATGTTTCTATTCTTAGACCTTATTATCCTGATGTGACCCATGTTCTTGATTGGAGCGCTTTACAGGTTGAGGATGGGAAGATTTCCATGGAGCCCATGCGCATTCTTCAACTTCAGGATTTGACCCTCAGGGGTTGTACCATCGACCAGGTAAGGGTCCTATGGGACCCAAATGATGAGACCTCGGTGACATGGGAGGATGCAGTGAAGATGAGAGAGCTTTATTCTTATCCATTTTAGGCTTCCAGGAGTAAGCCTAGTTTTGGGGGGGAGAATGTAGTACCCCTTTCTCAATCAGACTTTTAGACTCATGTTGACTTTTGTTGACTTTTTCAATGAATACATTATTGTGGTATTTTGCTTAGACATTATGTAGTATGGTGATATGCTTTAATTTGATTTGCAGTATATGTTTCATGCAGTATTTCCTTATGGATTTCGCCCAATGTCATTTAATTTGGGTCTTATTTGTATCTTATTATAAACATAAATTTTTATTCTGAAATCTTCTTTTAAAATAAAAATAAAAATTATATTTACTCTGTTTTCACAGAGTGCATTGTTGTGTAGAAATTTTACTAGTGATTTTATAAATTTTAAAATTAAAATTAAAAAAAAAAAAAAATTTAAAATTAAAATTAAAAAAATAAAATGTATTTTTATTGGCCCACGTGGTAGGGGACCCATCTCCCCACCATGTGGGATGGTAGCCATTGCTACCATATGGTAGCAGCACTACCATTAGTAGCGGTCTACCACTGAAATATATATATATGTGTGTGTGTGTGTGTGTGTGTGTGTGTGTGTGTGTGTGTGTGTGTGTGTGTGTGTGTGTGTGTGTGTGTGTGTGTGTATTATTTTAAATATATTTTCCTATGTGATTATTATTGGTTATTTCGATTTATCTGGAAATTAAAAAAAAAATTTCATATATATTTCACCCTTAGTTGCTTAGTTGTGTGGTTTTCCTTTGGGGTTCCTGGTGGGGCATTACAGTATGTTTGGTCAAATGTTGTGTTCTGGAATTTATGTTTGTGGTTATGGGTGCCCGGATTCACCCATGGATGTAGTTGTAGGCTAAGGGTGCCTTTGTTTAAACATTGTGTTCATTCTTGGGGCTGATCTTTTCAGTCCTAGTTTTGGTAGGCCTGCTGGATTTCTGATGTTTATTCTTTTTAGTAGCCTTATTTTTCTTTAGTTGGGTGTTGTTGTGTTTGTTGTGCTGGTTTTTTGGCTGTCATTTTCTTTGTGAATATCTTTGAGCATCCTTCTTTTTTGGGTTCTAGATCCCAGTAAAATCTATTGGGTTTTGGGTCCCTTCAAAACCTGTTGTATGGGGTTTTGGGTCCCCTTAAAACCTGTTTTCCCTTAATCAAAAACATATTGTAAATCATAGTGGAAGTTGATAAGAGAAACACAAATTCGATGAAAATAATTCACTATTTTGCAAGATTGAACCTTAATAACCAAAGCTCTATATGATCAAAGAACATTACAATATACAATATAGAGAATAATTATAGTCATGGATTTCCTTTTATAGAATTTTGGAATGTGTAAGAAACAAATAGATGACTATAGGTTCTTCTCCCTTCATATTGTAAAAGGTATTTTCTTACCTATAGCTATGTAGGTCAATTCTTGATGAAATATAATGTGACAAAGCTTGGTGAGCTCTAAATAGTACTAAAAGAGGCCTTTTTGAATTGTCCAAGCACATGGAAGGATTATGTTTAGTGATTTTATTTATTCCAAACCTAATTTCCACCAAGATAGTTGTAGTCATCTTAGGGATAGAATGAAGATAATAGATCCTTATTTTTTAACCATGACTTGACCTTAAGGCATTCACGAATTTGGGTGATAATTAGCATGAATTTTATTAATCAAATTCTATGAATACAATACTAAATTATATCAAACTATATCGATCTCTCCACAAAATGATCAAACAGGTCAACGGGACTGTAAAAGTTCATCTAGCTCACCTTCTCATAAATTTGATCCAAGGCAATAGATATAATATTTTGAAAATCCTCAAGATTTTTGGCTTGGTCTTCTCCAATCTACTTCTGACCAAAAAAAAACGTAGTGCATGGCAACTATTAGCAAAAATTAGAATATTGAATATACTTCCGTGATATTAAGATCAATGAATATATATTACTTGCTATATGGATAGAAGCTCTGCTCGATATCCATCAATAAGGAAGCGCGTTTAAGTTTGCACTCAAGTACCAACAAAAAATAGATAACTAATGTAGATTGTACTATATGAGAAAGGAAAATTTTTTAAACATAATTATCATAAGTATTTTTCAGATGAGGTTAATATAAAATGAGGCTAGAGAACTGCCATAATGCTCATGTATTTGAGTGGTCATTATAGGACAGAGAAACTAAATTTTATTTGGCTAGAGATGTGGGATGTAGTTATGGTTGTAAAAGGCATATGTTTGAAACCAAAGAAGGGAGGTGAAATTCTCTTCTAGAATATGTTTTCAAATTCCAAAAAAAAGGGGTTTTGAAGGAACCCAAAACCCTTTACATAAGGTCAAAACCAAAATTAAACATAAAAGAGCTTAACGTATAGACAAAATGCTACCCAAAGATAAAAAAGAGTAGATAGCAACAACCCAACACCAACAAAATACAAGCAAAAAAACCTACAAAAACCAAGGAAAAAATTAGGAGAACTAGGTCAAATTCTTCAAAGTCTCAATGACCTCCGCCACTAGATCATTCATATTCTAAGCCACCTTCTTCAAATATTGAATATCCTATGGAGGTTTCTTAGCCTTCCACTTCAATTTGAAACAAGTTCTCTTACTAGGTCCATAAGCCTCTATGTTACCCTTTTCCTTATCCAAATCCATGCCGACAACCAAATTACCCTAATAGCCCTTTTCTAAATTACCCACCATAGTATTCATATTATCAATAGTAGTCTTGATAATCTTGTGACTGAGAGACATGATGGAGTAAGGGATCTCTTTAATATTTTTCAATTTTTTCTTAAAGGCCGCAATATTTTTCTCAGTCTTTTTTGAGATTGTCCATGGCTTCAATAGTTTTCGAAAGGTTGTCAACAATAGAAAAAATTTTCCTCCTCTATCCAAAGCTCACTACCTTTGGAGCCCTATCTGTGAAATAAAACCACACCCCCAGAATCTAGTATTTCCAACCTACTATTCATTGCCCTTTGTTTTAAATTAAGGCTTTTAATCTCATGAAAGGCCCACTTCATAAGCCAAAATTTTAGTAGGGAACTCCTAATCTAGGTTAAGGAAGTGAAAATCTATGTTTAGGTTAGTAGGAAAATGGGGCCTATTTTCCCTATCGATTGAGGGGTAAGAGTTCTCTGAGTCTAGAGGAGACAGGGGATTTTTGGTTAGCATAGTTAGAGGAGGGATCCTCAACAGACAGAGGTTTACCCTTATTCTAAGGATGAGCCTTAGATATTTTTCCACCATAATTGTATCCTAAGCTAGGTAAATGGGTACCTGTAGTGTCATAAATTGTACACCCTTGCTAGGGTGGTACAATTTCACACTTAGGTTAGCACCCGCCTTAGTGTGTTTGCATCTTGCATTATTATTTCCCTTTAAGCATTTAAATAATTAATTTAATTAAATCTAAACTCATATTTCATCACTTCATACATTATAAAATTGGGCCCTTTACCCTAAGTGTGCCCCTTTTTATTTTATTCCTCCAATAAATCATTTGATCATAAAACCTAATTATGTCCTTTTTCGACCTTTAAGGCCCAATTTTTCATATCAAAACACCTCGAAATCATCTATAACTTTGGGATTTTCTCTAATATCATTATATCTAATGGCCCTGAAAATTTGGTAAAAAGTTGGTCGGACCATGTGCGTTCCCGCCACGGTCCTTGGCTTTTTTCCCAAAATTTTGGGAGCACAATTCTATGATATTATAATGCTTAACCCCAAAATATTGGTGAGAAATTCAATTCCTAGGGCATCCTAAAGGCGGAATTAAGTTGAAATTAAGATCTAGGGTTTCATACATAAGAGCTCTCTTTCTTCATTTGAACGTATCTCATAAAATAGAGAAAAAAGATGTTGGAGCGAGCATAAGGAGCCTTCTATGTAGTGAAAGAGAAGCCTATGTGGACTCTTCAACAAAATTCAACAAAATTCATCAAACATTTGTCAACCATTCATAATCAATTAGGAGCCTTGAAGACATTGAAGAATAATAGGAGATCTAGTGGCAATATCTCTCCATTGGGGATTGGTATGATTTCATGTTATTTTCATGTCTTTGTATGAGCTTCTTTACATCAATTTGTATATTCAAATTCATGCTCTGGATCATTTAGCATATTTGGTTTTAAGCATTGTTATTTACATTCACGTTTAAATTTAGGTTTTACTCTCATGCGTAGGGTAGCTCTAGTTTCTTATCATTTAGGATCTTGCATACACACAAGGTTCTAGCACACATTTTTAGTACATTATCAGCTATTTGTGGAGGTGAAAATCACCAACACAGGGGTTTGACTAAGGAAAAACCCTATATAGCCATCCAAACCTTCCCTTTTTAGTTGCAGGTGCAAAAACAAGTACCCAGAGGCACTTTCAACTCAGCAAAAGTCACAGGAACCACCCAGAATCATCAAATCTGCCATAATATGCCTAGGACAGGGGCGTGGTGCCCTGGTCCTACCCGGGAAAGTGGCGTGGTACCATGGTCCCTCTTCTTTTCAATGATTTTTAGCAAGTTGCAGCTTCAGGATCTCAGATTTGCAGTGTCTCAGTTGCAACATCTTGACTGTAGAAAAAGGACAATGGCGTGGCACCCTGGTCTAGATTAGTTTTGTTCAATTTGTAGCATTAGATACACATCCAGAATCCTCTCCCTTTCATTATTTCGGTATCTCAGTTTCAGTCTGTAGGTTTGTTCAATTTTGAGTTCATTTATGCTTCATTCTTTATCACCTCGCTTAGTTGATCATTCGTACCCTAATTTTTCTCATCATTTGTAGCAAGAGGAATAGAAACCCTAAGAGGTGATCATTGGCTCTCTCTTTCTCACAGGAAGTAGCCAAAGTGATCTACCTCCCTAGGCTCTTTCGTATTCCCAATGTGTTGGCAAACATGGGATTAGGTCTTAGTCACCCGGTCTCGATTTTCTCACCACCACAGTACCTATGTTATCTGACCCCTTTAACTTTCTCTTCCCAATAGATGAGGGAAATTGTCAACCTTTTTTTTATTTTTATCCTTCTTATGAGGAACATAGATATCTTCCTCCACATTTGTGTTCCAATCCTCATCATTAGAACTATGGGTCCCCGATTCCCCATTCTTCGAAATGGAGATATAGGGGGATTTGGGCTTAGAAAACTTGGCTTTGAAATGCTCATAGATTAGTAACAATACTCCCTCATAAAAATAGGATTAACACTAGGGGTTTATCTATGCTCCAAAATGCTAGTATTAAGGGAGGACAAGAGATAGAAGGGGAAAGAAACCCTCATCTGGTGTCTAAAATGGTTGAGCGGGATGAATGATGCTCAAAAACTCTCAAATTGCAGCCATCCATAGTGATTTACTCCATACTCACCTTCAACACATCTCTCTAAAGAAGCTTGATAGTGACTGCATCATACTAACTTTTGTTACTCTTAACCAACTTCCTCCTCTCCCTATTAGTTTTAGGGAATTTCTTCACCACAAGGTCTAAATATTTCCTATCCCTATAAAATTTGAGCCCCTTAGTTGATAAACCTATCATCTTAGTGATTACATTCTCATCTATCACCACAGACTTCCCAAACAAAGAAATATTGCCCTCTTTCCACTCGTTGGCAAAGCTTTTAGTTACTTTTAGGGAGCTAGTGTAGTAGAAAGGGAAGCTAGATGATGATCCTAGTAATTTATCTTTCTCCATAAATTAGTGATTTCTAAAATATCCATAGGAATGCCTCACCCATCATCATCATTTTTTTGTCTTTATATTCTTTTTCTTCAATAGCATGAATGTTGGTAAAATTTAACAATAGATAGGCAAGGAAGCTTGTTTGAATCAAACTCGCTAGAAGCACCACTAGCAAGCCACATAAAGGTTTCACTTGTAGGTGGTTTGGAGGCAGAGCATCAATGATTAGGTTGCAACCAACCCACTTGATCATTTTCCCTCCTTACAACTAGGGAATAAGCCTTGGAGTAAGTCTCCCAAGTACCTTGAGTAGAAAAGCTCCCTCCATTATGCTCCTCATGATGAGGCAAGAAACTCATAGAGGAAGAGGGAGATGGAGTAACTCTATCCATTGCACAAGAGGCATTGACCTAGTGCACTTGAGGGAAACATATAAGTAGGCTGCCTCATATACATTTTTTTTACCTTGTACTTAATTTGTAATAAGGTTGTTGTCATTTCTTGGATTAAGAATTAAACATACCTTCATTTATTTTGAATAAGTTGTGAGAGGTTACATGTTAACATATTCCTTTTTACTTTTTTGAATTTATAAAAAGCCACGTTATGTTTTGAGGAGCCACGTTTAGTTTTAGAGTTTAGGAGGAAAAGTGTCATGTTTGAGAATCTCTTGTTACTATTCTAACTCACTTGAAGATGATTTTCCTTAAGAATACCAACCACATTGGTTGACTACGTTAGTTGAGCCCTTTCAAGAGTGTTCTCTAAGTTGTATGAAAAAGAAACAAACCCTAGTTTTTATCCTTTCCAACATTTTTGAGAGAGTATAATGAAGATTTAATGAACCAATAGTTGCAACATTCAAATTGAGATTGAACAATTTAGAGACATGATTTTATGCACATGGGAGGCTATTGGATTTCAAGTGTTGAATATTATAACACCATTACACTGTGTTTATTGTGAATCTTGAATGTGTGTGTAATGTTCTTATTGAGTTTGTGGAAGAAAAGATCTAAGTGTAGGTTTCCTTTTGATAATTTTTCTCTTATATGGTTGTCAATGTAGTGATACGTGTTCATAGAAAAGAGCTAAGATGGTATACACATTTTCTTCTATCTATTTTTGTTTTCCATAATTAAATGCTATGGCACTCCATCATGAGGACAAATTAGATGTCAAAAAGAGACATTATATCAATAGAATAGTGAAGACAACTAAAAGGGTCCTAAAGTGCAAAAGAAAGTAGCAAAGTTATGATGCATAGGTGTCATTTCCATATGTGGAAATACTCTTTATGGATATGTACACTTGGAGACATTATTTTGAGGCTATAACCATTCAGTTTCAAGTATTTAGGAATATGTAGAGAACATCTAGGGGTAAATTATTGAGATAGATAGTAGGCAGGGAAAATATAGGGGGTAGTTTTGACTATTTTCAAATCAATTCCAAGCATCTATGGGTAGTTTTAAAGACTTTATTCACAACTGGGTCAAAGAGGGATTAATTTCTCCACATTCCCACCTTTTTGAAGTTGGTTTGAAGGCCGAAAAGTTTCACCAAAGAGTTTGGACGACCAAGATGGTGATCAATCAAGTAACCAATTTCCTCCTCCATGAATTTAATGTTCAAGATGATGTAAACAATTTTTTCTAATATATAAAGCATATCTCTTTTGTTTACTTTTCATTTAGTTCTTTTTTTTCATTTTTGCAATTATTGTAGCTACTTTAGAGGCCTTTGAAGAAAAACATGTATTGATTTAACTCGAAAGTAGTCACACTTGGATTAATGTCTCATTGTAGGAGGCATTTTTCATGAAAGTTCCAAGCATTTTTAGTTTTGTAACTTCAAGCATTCTTCGTTTTATACTATTGTATAAGAGTTTCTTTGATCAATACAAAAGAAAGTTTGATTTCTATTGGTTGTCCCATATTGTGTTTAGTCTTCATGAATATGTTTTTCTTGTGTTTTTATGATAAAACCACTTAAGATGTGTATTAATAAAACCTATATGAGCTTAAAATATATTCTTTTAGTTGTAGATTGTGAAATGATGGTATATGGTTGTTTGTCAGTGATAAGGCTTTCCTTTCCTTCAAAAATAGCAACATACAATGTCCTTTCTACAAAAATGAAGGACAACTGCCAAAGTTAATATCAGGGTGCACTTTCATTCTAGAGGTTTGATCTTGCATAAGGTACCCACACTTTGAGATCATCTCCATGTTTCAATAGATTGTTGGAATTTGCATCTAATAGGGTGCAAATCTAATTGACAATAGTTTTTGGTATGCCTGACAAGATTGAAACCTAATTTTTAGTTCATTATTCAAGCCTTTATACTAATGTTTGGTGTGTACAACAGTGTTTCTAGCCTTCAAGAGGCTTCTAAGTCACAAACTTGGTGACTCTAGACTTTGGTGAAGAAGAAAAAACACATAGAAGCTTATGAATACAATACTAACAAGAAGTAGTTCAACATATTTTGAATATTTGTATGTGTAGAGGTGTAAATTAGAGCTAGGATTTCACTAATTAACTAAATTATGCAATACATTGAAAGAGGGGTGAAACTAATAGATCTAACCTCAATCCAAATATGGAAAGGGTTGAAATTCTGATTAGATTCAATGGTTAGGGTTTGATTCCCTCTTTCTAAATTGAAATGGTTTGTAAATTATAAAATTAGGGTAAAATGAGGGCTATTGAGGTAATCCAGAAAAAATAGTAAGCTATAGATGTCCCACGAAACCACCAACTGAGATCTAGGAAAAATAAGATATTTAGAACTTATTCCTAGAAATCTAGCTTAAATTTTCAAGACCAAGTAGTACGAGTCCACCTTGGTCCTCCAATTTTTTCTCTATCAAAATATGACATATTCATGACTATTGACTCAACTGAAATTCCCAAGTACAAATCCTGCATCTGTTTCCTACGTACAGAAAGAGATAGAAAGATGTTGGGGATAGGTGTTTGCCTTAGGTCAAAACCTAGGTTTGGAATTAACCCTAATTGAAATAGAAATTGAACTTGAATTAAATTGGAAAAACTTTCGTTTTGAGGGAAAGGCTAAAATGCTTGAATGCACATTATCATACCTTCAATAGGTGATGCAATGCTCTAAGGATAAGTCCTCCGTGTGTTGATGCAATAACATGATAAATCAGACAAAATCCATCTTGAAATCACAATTGAAACATAATGTGAAGATGCCTTGATGTAATTTGTTGCTCCCTAAATTAGATCTGATCTTGAGGAATAAGAATTACTCTTTCATTGATGATAATGCTTGCATAAGATAAGATTATTGAAATGAATTGAGAAGGATGACTTATATAGGGATTTCATATTTAAAATCACCATTAGACTAACTTAGATTAGATATAGTTTCACACAGAGTGGGGTTTGAGTTCAATAGGACTGCCAAATTGTCTACCAAAAATTCAACAAAAAAAGTGTGGCACCATGGAAAATCCCAGCATCCTGGTCCTACCAACTTTTTTCCAAATTTCCAGGGATGTGAGATAACAAAAATTTAATGCCAAATCTAGCATGGTGGCTCATGTTGCAAATTTGAAGTTGATTGATGTTTCAGTATGGTTGTCATTAATGTCAATGTATTGATTTTGTTTTTCATTCTTAGTTTTTTCTCTAGATGTTCAAATTTACTCCAAATGTATTCCTGATATGTTAACATTATTGGATATTTCTTTGAGATTCTTCTTTCATTGTTTGGTGGTTTGGAAGGCGTTTTCCAGAGTTCTGTGCTATGCTGATGATGCGTGTCTGACAAAGTTTGTAGAGCACCACATTGCTCTGCATCTTCAATTATTTTGTTGTGTTTATGGATTTATGCTTCTAGTGCATGTATCTTCATTGTTTCGATTCAGCACAAGTTGTTGTGCTCCGGAAGTATTATTACTTGGTCTAGTTAAGCCTAGATGTTTTATCTTTTGGTCCAGAGATTGTGACATTTGGATAACATGTTGTTGATTTGTGGAGTGGTCCACTTTTCATTCCTCTCCATCGTGGGAATGCTTAGTGAAGATCTATTTTTGAATTATGTTTCATTATATCCTTGGCCTACTTAAAAAATCTATCCTTGAAATCAGTATAAATAAAGATTGCTTGTAATGGAAAAATGATCAAGAAGGTTTCGTAGAAGGAAGTTGATTGTAAAAGGATATCTATCTTTGCTAATGTAAAGTGGTTGATCAATGTGGTTGTTTTCTAATGTTGTTTGGTACCAGTGGCAATGAGCCTAAGGTTTCTTCCTACATTGGAGCAAAGTGGTAGTTGTGCCTTTGTGGTGAATTCTTTTTTTCTTCCTCTGGGCAGTAAGACCTCCGTCGTTTTTTTTATTCCAGTTTTAGACAGGTAGTGAGAAATTTTGGCAGTGAGTCATACCTTAACCAAGGTCACCCTAATAGGTATTTTTATGAGAACTAGCATTCTCCATGGCTTTTCCCTCCTTGGGTTTTCCACGTCATATTTGGTGACTCTTTTGTGTGCTCTTTTCATGTTATCATTTGTTCATGACCATGCAATTTAAAATTTAATTTACCGGATCTGTTTTTCTGTGAAAAATGAGATAAATTTTAATTAACAATTGATTCACTCCCCTCTCAATTGTTTGGAACAGTCAACAATTGGTATTAGAGCTTTGGTTCCTAGAAAGTGAGACTAACTGCTCAAGGAGATCTGATGGCACATAAATTGACTATCCCTACCTTTGAAGGATTGAAATACAATTTTTGGAAAGTAAAGATGTGAGGATATCTGATTTCTCTAAGTTACAAGACCTAGAATGTTGTGGAGACTAAGTATTCAACACCAACAAATGGACCTACTACACCAAATGAGATTGAATCTTATGAAGAAAATGAGCAAGGTATGCTTTCTTTAGTGCTTTATCTAAAAATGAATTGGTGATTGTTGTTTCTTTAGATACTTCTTATGAAGTTTGGTAAAGGTTGAAAAGTATTTATGAATGAAATGAAAGAGTCAAGCTATCTAAGATGTAGACTACTAAGGGCACTTAATTTGCATAAGTAATCCATCCTTATAAAAATAATACCGCACTTTATGAATATTTTGGTCATTTCTGTGAATATTTTTCACATTAGGTGAAAATCTAAGAAGCCACTTGACCTCCCACCTCCCATAGGTGAAAATGATTACTTGGGTTAAAAAAACATTTGACAAACAAAATGAAAATCCCCCTTCATGATGAACAAATTTGCCAAACATTAAAGTCCTCTAGCATTTAAAATATTTCTTGCAACAACCAACTCTAGCACTTCATTTTACAAAATATATTAGGGCATGCTATGTTGGTTGTTCATCATTCTCTGCTTACTGGATCCACCTCAAATTATAATTTTCACATCCATTTCCTTGCAGCTCGCTTCGTTATTTGTCTAACGTGAAAAAATCGCACACAATATTATGGTGTGATGAACCAATAACGCCACCAATCAAAAGTTCAATAATCCTCATGGATTTGAAATCAGAATCTTCTGCCACATCTTCATGGAACTTAGCTTTTCAAAGCCCTATATTTGTCTTTACACTCTAGTGTGATACTTTCAATCTGCGCCTATAGCTTTTACATCCCATAAAATTGACCTTATTTCTTCCATACATCTCCATGTTTGTTATTTAAGTGATTGGCATGCACGATTGATATATTGAATTCCATCTCTCAATCATTACATTCTTTAGTAGTTGTTGATATATTAGTAGACGGTTCTGTGTGAAATCCTTCTGGGATGCAATATTTTGAAGGTCACACGTGGGCTTCAGGGCTGATTTCAAAGAATGCAAATATCAAACCTGTTCAAACCCTGAAAACTTTGGGCTTTGGAAAAATAGAAAATCAAGTGGGGTCATGGCACTAAACATGTGCAATGAGACTACCAAGGTTCCCTGGATGACAATCAATAGGGTACAAGATATAAGCAATCAAACTGGGCAACTCAGGTTGATTCGGCAAATGCTAACAGTAGACCTAACGAAATGTAGGCAGCAAGATCTTCTTTGAACCCACAAACTAAGGGAATCTAAAACATATCAAAACTGATCCTAGGGGGCTGTAGCTTGGAAAATATATTTACTTATAAAGTGTGAACATTCCTACCAAGCCATTTGACATGACAATCAACAATGTGCACAATATCAAACTACTATGCAACTTAAGAAGTTTTGGTAGCACACTGCTACAAATTGAAAGGTCTATAGAAAGAAGGCAATTAAGGCACTGATGAGAACAGGGACTCTGCACAACAGAACCCACTAGCTGAAAATAGCTGAGGGGACCAAGAGAGCCAAACCCAAAACGATATTGGAAAGCCTCACACGTAAGGCACCCAAGATGCAAGCCAAACCCACCGTAACCAACCAACACCGCACATCCCAAAGAAGAACATGTAGCCAAGCAGAGGGAGAACACAGCGCAAAAAAATGAACAATACCACTCTCAGCCCCAAACCAAGTTGAACAAAGAGAGGGAAAGAAAACCTCTAAGCCGACCCAAAGCCGCACCATAGAGGGTAGAGACCCCAATGCCAACCCTCATCAAGCATTGAATAACGGAAGTCAAGCACTCTTCCGAAGCAACCAAGGATTCAAGCACCATCGTGGCAAAAAAAATCCAAAACAGAGTCAAAAGCACTCCAAACGTCGTAGGATCAAGAAAACCCCTGTAGTAGCAAACCCAACATTTCCTCTTATCTTTGGCATTATTCGGGTAGCTGCCAGAGGGGCTAAAAACATTCCCAAACCGGAAGCAAACAAACAAATGAAAACCCACAGGATGACCACCACACAAGCCAAACCATTAACCTGCAACAAAGGAAAAAGAAATGAAAGAGGACAAGGGCAAGGAATAACCCCTCTATCCAACACCCGACACCAAACCAGAAAACCCCACATACAGGGGAAGCACAACCAAAACAGAGCGAGTCGCACACTGGTAAAAGGCATCGAAGGGAAACCCAATCTCGATCGCCTCTCTAGTGTCGCCCACAGCACAAACCAAGCCCAGAGCCGCCTTAGCCTTTTCTAACACCATGTCTACAAACCCATCTCCATATGGGTTCCCATGCTCACCAACTTCTCTTACAACTGACGAAACCCTAACACCACATCCTCCTCTGCTCTGGCACTCCGTTTAATTTTTTTATTTTTTTATTTTTATTTTTTAATTATGTTCAGATCTGCCAGCGGCAGTCCAGCAAGGGCACGCTCCTGAGCCACCAGTCTAGCTAGAGCCTTTACACAGAAATTTTTGAGTAGTGAGGCTAAGTAGTGAGGGTATAAATTCTAACAAATTCATCAGGGGCATTGTCTTTTAATCTTGTTGTCACATAAGATTACTGTCATGTATTTTCTTAGTAATTAAGTTAGTAAGTTTAGAAGTGATATGAAAGCTTATAAGTTTCATGAGTTTGTGAAGTTCTTAGAAGTATAATTTTATAATAAAATTATTAGTTTATGTCAAACACAAGTAACTATTACATTCATTGAAATTTTCAACAATTAATTTAAGCAATGAATTAGAATTAATTTTTTTTAATAAAAACACTATTGTTTAAATATAATATTTATATCGATTATTATATTCTTAGAAAAGGAGGCTCGTCAGTGTCCCACCGCGAATGCCGGTTCCACGTCACTTTGGATTAGTGTTTTCCGGAATCTCAAAACACCTTGTATTCAACCACTGACAGCGTTTGTAGAAAAGCATTGAATAAGTTGATCAGTATTTATTGTTGGACAGAAGAAAGGTGAAACCCGTGTTACAGCGGCACTGGCTAAGCAGCAATGTGAACCGCACCTGCTAGCCTCTCTAAGATCCTATAAATCATGCACTTTCGTATACACTTTGCCACTCACGGAAACGTACGTGTCCTGGGAAATGTGCCTGTGTTGTCCAACTCGTTTATTATTTGTAATTATGAACTAGTTAAATTTAGAATGCACACAATTATAGTTTACAAATTATCTAATTTATCTTTTGAAATAACTTAAGTCTGTGTTGTCATTCATGTCATTGCGTTCAATGGCATTTGAAGAGATGATAGAATTTTTTACAAGGTACCTTTTAAGTCCTTATAGTTTTTTTAAAAATTATGTTCTCTAAAGCATAAAAGTTTGATAAAAGTATTGGGTGCTAGAAAGTTAAAAAATAAATCATTTACTTTAACTTTATTTAAAGAGCTATTTAATATTTATATAAATATAAATATTATATTTCAATATATATTTTAAACAATGCATAGACTTACTTTAAATTTTATTTCGCTAGTTATTTTATTTGACTAGTTATAAATGGGCACACATCCGGATATGACTTTTTCTTCTTGTATGAAGTAAGTTTTATGATTATTTTGTGCAAAATTACAACTATTTCAAGATATTATTTATATTTCCTAATAATTAAATCATGTATATAAAAAAAATGTATTTCATAGCAATAAATTATATGTAAATTATGAGATAGAAAAATCATTATTTTATAATAACTTAAATTTTCAATACAAATTATTAATTTGAAATAGGATAAGTTAGAAAATTTGATAAGTTATATATTTAGTAATATTGAAATTATGATACAATTTATTAGAAAAAAAGTGTAAATTTTAAAAATTAATGTAAATTTAGTGTAACTTAAAATATATTTTATAAGTAAATAAATGTGTAGCAAATATAGATAAACGTAATTTTGATTTACTTAAATATTTTTTAATTTCATTTTATGTGGTTTGTAATAAGTTTGATTTATTTCAAAATAATCCAAAAACTAAGCAAGAAACTACAATAATAACACCTAAGGGTTTGATATTACACAATACCATTATTTAACCATCACACTAGACCATTATTGATATTTTTTTATTATTATTTGATATTTCTCTTGATTTTCATCTAATATCATCTAATGACTATTAATAGTTTCCTTGATTATTGATGTCTAATATGCTAATGATTTCTTATGGTTATGAGAGTTTAACTCTTTTCTTCGATATCCTATCAAATTGTGATGGTGAAGAGGGCCAAATTTTAATTTATTTTTTATTGGAAGAAGAAATAAGGCTAAATACTATGATCATGCAATAATTAAAATGTAAAATACAATCAAATTTTTAAGAAAAAGTTGTATAGATGTTGTAATTTTTTATTTTTATTTTTATTTTGTAAAGTATTAAAGTTTTTGTCTCACAAATAATGTTGATTTTAAAATATATGTTTTAATAGCAACATTTATATCTATTTATTATTTATTAAATTTTCTATAATTTTTTAAAATATCTTATTGTTTAAATAAATAAAAAATAAATGATTTAATTTTATATAAAAAATTTTTTTCGTTTTATATTTTATTTCTACTTTTATAATGTAAATTTATCTTGAAAATAACATTACAATTATTATTTCACTTGTGTGTGTGTGTCTCTCTCTATTTCAACGCTACCTATTTCTATGTGTATATCTCTCTTACACACACACAAACTCTCTATTTATGTTTCTCTATCTCTATCTCTACCTCTCATCTCTATCTTTGTTTCCAACTCTTCCCCCCTCTGTCTCTTTCTTAAAATCTCTCCTCTCACCCTTGATCTATATCTCATTATCTATATATCTCTCTTATTCACCCCATCTCTCCCTATCTTTCTTTATCTCTCCCTCTATGTATATATCTACCTATCTCTACTTCTCTATATATCACCTCCTATTTATTTACCTTTCTATCTCTCCATCCCCCCCTCTGTCATTATCTCACTCTTTTATCTTTATTTCTCCTTACTCTCCCCTTCTAGACATGTTTCCCTCTCTATATATTTATCTATATTTCTCTCTTACACCTCTTCTACCAACACTATTGGTAGGAACTTGTTGCATTTTGTCCTTTGTTTCAATGCATATTTTTTATGAATGTTAAAAATATAATAATTAATTAATTAATGTCTATACTCTTATTTTATTTTCTGTTCTTTAACTAATATATATTTTTTAAACCGTTATAAATATTAAATGATTAAAATATGTTTGATTTGAAATCATGTTGTTTAAAAAGATGCTAGTTAAATTAAACAATTTCTATGTTTTCTATTTATTTTATTAGCTTTCTTTCAAATTATTTTACTTAGCACAAACACCATTAGACTAGAGTGTCGAGCACACTAGTATAACATTTTCAAACCCGGTTTACAATTCTAGGTTCCTTTTTGTGTCTCACCTTTAGATCTAATCCATTTTGTTTTCTTTCTTATGTGTAGGTTTTTGTTATTATCAAAAAGTATCATTTTATCATTATTAAATCTAGATCATACATGCATTCATCTGAATTCTATTGTAAACCACAAAAGGAACATAGATTTTAAGTGTTCAACTCTCATATTTGTATTATAATTGAATCCTTAGGCTAGGATCCCATTTGCACACATATCATTTTAGTAAATCTAATGTGTCTTACATTTTTTGTAACTTTTGAAATTAAAGCATAGATTTCATTTATTTGGACAACATTTATGATTTAGAAAATTATTTATAATATTTATTTCTTATGTGCTTGTATTGGTTAATTAATTATCATAATGTTGCTATCTCATATTACTGAATTAACTTGAGTAGTTGGTGATCATTGATACTAAAGGTTAAATGATTTGTATAATGTACTAATAAACCATACTATGTAATTGGGACTATTGCATAAGATGATAATGATGATTTGATTAAGTAAAGGATTAAGCATCTTTGTGTTAGGTATCTAAATAAAATGAAGAAGGAACATGATGTAGAGGTTAGGAAGAACGCTTTGATGTTTCCTTGATGTATAGAATGATTAATAAGTAAAATGCGCTAATGGGTTTAATGTGATTGTGAAATGGAGTGGTCATATGAATTTGAGTTGTATTTATATTCTTGCATTGGGATTGAGTTATGTTATGCCTTAGGATGATTGATGGAAAGAATAGAATGGTTGCATTGAAGCTTTACTTGAGTAGTTAAGAATTTATGAGGAATGATTGGTTAAGTAAAATATATGATGAAATATGATAAAAGGAAATGAGATTACATACTTATGTTACTTGTAATATTCAACCATTAGGATGTGATGTAGCAATAGAGACCATGTGCTTGTTCTATGTACTCCTATGCATTAGGTCTTGATGAAATAGGAACAATGATCTTGTAATAAGATGAGGTATTGTTACTTGATTCATATCGAAGAAATGTTCATTATGTTAGGATTGAGATACTATACTTAAATGACCATATTATGTTTATAATATTAAATACGATTCTTGAAATTGTTTAGTAGTATGGTATCCTATTTGGAGGATAATTAGTGCTTAATATTATAACCTTGTATATGAATATGGATAGTATTCTTGATGAGATGTATTGTAGTTGTGATTAAGGAAATAAACAAGTCCTATATGAAGAAGGATAAATGCATTTAGATTCGTGGTGCATTAAGTGATTGATGAATCAAGATGCTTCTTAGACACATTTGATTAGTGCTTTTAAAAGAACTTAAGGAAATGCAATGTGATGGGTTATTCATATGTATTAATGTTAATCTAGTTGCATGAAAAGTAATTGGTTATATGCATGGTAGCTTATGATCTTCTATATAAGTGTTATGTTTAGACGATGTGAAGTAGTGATGTTAATATACCCTAGGGAATGGATGTGTTTATATGTTCTTGCTTATGAATCATGTTATATGGATGTATATTATGGTTTAAAAAAAAAAAATTTCCATTTTCTAGTAGATTTTAGGTTATTCCTCTAGGGTATTTTGGCAGGCATTACAGTTTCTCTATAGAAGGAAACTTAATAATTAGGTGGTTCTCCACTTTTTTGGTAATGTTTACAAGTTAATGTATGTAGACATAAAAGATCACTTATTATAGCTAGATGGTGAGTATAAGTATGGATTGAGGGTGATCATCTCCTTTAATAGGTTTAAATTTTATATAGGAAAGTGATTAAATGTATTGCTTATAGCCTTGTGCCACAAATATTTTCATAGGATTTCAACTAGAAAAAAAAATTGTAAGCATTTTTATATCCATATCTTCAATTTCCTTAATCATCTAGATGATTGTTCCCAAGTTATTTTTCCTTATATTTTTTATGTTTGTATGTTGTCTTGTTTGTGCACGCGCACACACACACACACACAATTTGTATATATATATATATATATGTATATATTATGTATGTATATATATATATACATATATATATGTACATGTATATATACATATATATATGTACATGTATATATACATAAATATATGTACATGTATATATACATATATATATGTACATGTATATATACATATATATATGTACATGTATATATACATAAATATATGTACATGTATATATACATATATATATGTACATGTATATATACACATATATATATATATGTATGTATATATATACATATATACACACACACACACATATATGTAAATATATGTATATGTACATATATGTACAGATATATGTACATATATATATATATATATACATATATGTAGATATATATATGTACATATATGTAGATATATATATGTACATATATGTAGATATGTATATGTATATGTATATGTAGATGTATATGCATATGTATATGCATATGTAGATGTAGATGCATATGTATATGTATATGTATATGTATATGTATATGTGTATGTGTATGTATATGTATATGTCTATGTCTATGTATATGTCTATGTCTATGTATATACAAATGCACATATACATATATACATATACATACATACATACATATACATACATATTGGTGCAGTCACCAGTTAGGAGGGACTTCAAAGAGATCAATTCAGACTGGTCAGCAAGAGTAAATACAACGAAAACACAAGGATATGATGGAGGCAATACAGAAAAGATTGAATTATATCATGAAAACTTATTACAACCAACTAGTAACAACTGGGTTACATAAACTAGCTCACAAGCTTGCTAAACATGCTCAAAATACAGAACAGGTCACAACCGGGACCTCAAATCTCAAGATCTATCTTCTATGCTCTATATCTTAACTTATCTCTATTCTAATGCTCTATTACAATGATTTATACGATCCAACAGGATGTGGTCGAACTTCTCAACAACTTATCAAGTTAAAACAATTCTAACCAGTTGTCTTCATCATTGAACTTAACCATGGCAATGCTGGTTAAACACAGTAAGGCTTCAGATAGCTAAACTAGTAAAATTGAATACTCCAAATAACATTCAACACTTGATAACAACTTCACCAATATACTCATGCATGTGTTGTATCTGTAACACCATAACCATTAACTTTGCATGCATGTACACCTAAACAAAAGACTGCTAAATCATCACATGAAAAATGCACAACTCATGACACACAAATTTTTCACGTGGAAACCCAAATGGGAAAAACCATGGTGGGGATGAATACCCACAAGCTTGTTTTTGAACTCTTTTGAAGCTCCCTCTATTAGGAGCCTAGTCTAGTTAAAGACTTTAAAATAAGGTTCTGTTAGGAACTTATCCTGTTAAAGATCACCTGGTTAAGGGATGACTATATACCCTATTAAAGGTTGAAACCTTGTTAAAGGTTACCTTGCTAGAGGATTTGAAGAACTCAATTATCTTGAGTGACTTGGTTAAAGGATTTACAATAAGCCTGTTAAAGCTACCTAGTAAAGGGATTTTCCAACTGTTGAAATGGTTAGAAGACAACAGGTAAAGCTCCAATCTGATAACAACACTACATGCTAAGGTAGATCCTTTTCACTTCCTCTACTCTGCAATCACACTCTACAAGTTTCCACTCACTGGTCTGGCAAGTGTCTCATCACTCGGATACAAACACAACATTTGCCAACACAAACAATACCAAACATCATCCACCTTATAGACAACAATTAGCTCGGTAGCATAAACCCTAAACCCTAAACATTTTAGGTTTACAATTACAGGTGGTCCAATCCTGACCGTTCAAAACACTTTGCATAGAATGAAATAATCTCAAACAGATCACAAGTCATTCTACATCATCCATTCTCCACCTCATATGGAAATCAATAACACATCATGCTCTCTTCACATACCGCTAAGAAGAATGTTCATTCCCGAGGTAGACATTTAATGCAATCGATATTCACATGCAATATCCTCAAGGAAATCCTTCACTTGCACAAAACTGATGTGGCATCTCGATCTCATTCTTATCTCTTAGCTAACTATCATAGAATGTCACTGGTTGTGTCGCATAAGCTAGATTGCCAAACCAAAAACCCGAGAGTTGAGACTACCAACCGGTAGTCACACTCAGTGAAACCTTGACACCGGTCCACTACATCTCTTCATATTGGTTCTCCAGCTTGAGCATCAGTAATAACTTCTTCCAATCTTCATACTAGTTAACTTGTAGTTATTGACATCAATGACAACATACATTATCATCATATCATCATACCATCATACCAGTTCATCATATGCCAATAATCTCCCCCTTTGGAATTGATGGCAATACTCAATGTAGCATTGCAAATATAAACAATGTAGACCAATGCAACTATAACATATATCTTCATCAATAGATATCTTCTCCCCCATACATCAGATATCTTCTCCCCCTTTGACAACAATGCCAAAGTGGAGGCACAAGCTTCCATTTTCCACTATGTTGCTCCCCCTATGGAGTAGCATCCTTCAACACATCAATCCTGAAAGATTTGACACTGTATTACCCAACTGATGTGGAGCACAAAGATTTAGTTTACTTCATGAAGGGGTAGAACCCCTAATTCACCTCTTAAATAAGTAAATGTAGTCTTCGGTAAGGGCTTAGTGAATATGTCAGCTAGCTGCTCCTTACTAGAAACATGTTCTAATACAACCTCTTTGTTTTGAACCCTCTCTCTCAAGAAATGATACTTGAGCTCAATGTGCTTAGTTCTAGCATGCAATACTAGATTCTTGGAAATATTTATTGCACTTGTGTTGTCACAAAATATACTCACTAGCTCAGATATAGGTACTTTGAAACCATCCAATACATGCTTCATCCATATTGCTTGAGTACAGTTCATAGATGTTGCAACATACTCCACTTCAGCTGTAGACTAGGAAGTATAGCTCTGTGTCTTACTCGACCATGAGACTATTCTTCCACCAAGAAAGAATGCTCCATCGGTTGTGCTCTTTCGATCATCCACATTACCTACCCAATCTGCATCGGTAAATACTTTGAGATTAAAATCACCATTGTATGGATACCACAATCCATAATCAACTATCCCTTTCAAGTATCTAAGAATCCTCTTGACTGCTACCAAGTGGGATTCTCTTGGACTTTTTTGAAAATGGACCACAATGCCCATTGCATGAGCAATATCCGGTCTGTTGTGTACCACATAGTGCATCTTATAGATCATTGACTAGTACTCCTTCTCATTTACCAATGCTAAATCATCTTCCTTAGTTAATTTGCAGTCGGTCACCATTGGTGTACCAACCGATTTGTTCTCCTCCATGCCAAAGGTCTTCAATACCTCTTTGACATACTTGGACTGGGTAATAAAGATACCCTCTTTCATCTGTTGAATCTGTAGACCAATGAAGAACTTTATTTCTCCAATCAAAGACATCTCAAACTCTTTCTTCATTTCATTTTCAAATGCATGGCTCATTTCATCATTTCCTCCAAAGATTATGTCATCTACAGACACTTCACAGATCAGAAACTAGTCCCCTTCAAATTTCAGGTAGATGTTGTTGTCCTCACTTGTTCTCTAAAATCCTATCTTCACAAGATGAGAGTGTAACCGTTTATACCATGCCCTTGGTGCTTACTTCAATCCATACAGGGGCTTGTGTAATCTACACACCATGTCACTATCTTCTGATAAGGAAAACCCATCTGGTTGCTCAATATACACGTCCTCTTCTAGGATTCCATTCAAGAATGCAGACTTCACATCCATCTAATATACCTTGAATCCTTTAAATGTTGCAAATGCAAGTAGCATTCGAACACCTTCTAGTCTAGCCACTGGGGCAAAGGTTTCTCCATAGTCTTCTCCCTCTTCCTAAGCATATCCCTTGCATACAAGTCTTGCCTTGTTCCTTATAACTATGCCTTCTTCATTCAGCTTCTTCTTCACCTATTGCAGCTTCTACCGGTACAGGAACACTGATATCTTTGCTTATTTATTTCTTAACCGATTCCCAAAAGGCTACACTCAGTTCATCTTCCACTTGCTCACTATAGGTTTCCTTAGGTTTCTCAGAGGATTCATCAACCCTGACGTTGATACTCTCAACAATTCTCTGAGTCTTATTGTTGTAGCATTAGAGAGCTTTTCTCTTAGTGGAATATCCCAAAAATATTCCTTCATCACATTTAGCATCAAAATTGCTCAGATGCTCACCTCTCTTGATTTAACACTTACTACCAAAGACTTTAAAATAACTCACAGTGGGAGTCTTCCTGGTCCAATACTCGTAAGTGGTTTTATCTTTACCTTTCTTGATGAGTACCCAGTTCATAGTATAGACTGTAGTGCTCACTGCTTCTCTCCAAAATGTGTGAGCAACCTTTCCTTGGATCAACATTGTTCTGGCCGCTTCAACTACAATCTTGTTATTCCTTTCCGCTATGTCATTCTATTGTGGTGTCCTTGGGGCAGACAACTGCCTCTTGATACCATTCTCTTCATAGTACTTGATGAATTCATCAGAAGTGAATTCACCTCCTTGATCAGTTCTTAGGCATTTTATCCTTTGACCACTTTCCTTCTCTACCAATGCTCTAAAGGCTTTGAACTTTCCAAATGCCTTAGACTTGTCTTTCAAGAATGTGACCCACATCATTCTTGAGCACTCATCAGTAATAATCATGAAATACCTATCTCCCTAAATACTTCTAGTTTTCATTAGACCACACAGATCAGTGTGCACAAGATCAAGTAAGTTCTCTACTGAAAAAGACTTACCTTTGAAAGTTGAGGAAGACATCTTCCCAAGTTGGCATTCTCTGCACAAAGAATTATCCGATTTGTTCAACAAAGGCAATCCTTTTACTGCCTTGATCTTACTCACCTTTACAATATTATCAAAATTCATATGACAAAGTCTCCTATGCCATATCCAACTATCATCAAACTTCGCCATTAGACACTGACTAATCTTGGCATTCAACTGAAACAAGTTACCTCTAGTCTACTTATCGGTGACAATAAGTTCACCACTCTTTCCAATTATACTGTAGACTCCACCTTTGAATTCTAGAATGAGTCCTTTGTCATTTAGCTGAGCAACACTCAAAAGGTTATACTTAAGACCTTCTACCTAATAAACATCATCCACACTGCTCTTTCCATTCAGTGAGATGGATCCTTTACCTTTCACCAAACATGGTGCATCATTGCCAAACTAGACAACACCTCCATCATATTCTTCCAGAGAGAAATTTTCTTCGGTCACCAGTCATGTGGTGAGAACATCCACTATCAATAATCCACTCATTTGAGTTGTTAATGTGAGAGACAAGGGCTTTCTTATCAGACACTTCTTCCTTTATAGCTACAAACACTGTATCCATATTCTCTTCATCCTCAGGTTCTTCATCAGTAGCACCTTCATCCATTGCAACAAGACAATTTCTCCTACCTCCTCCTTTATACTTTCTAAACCTCTTTGGTTTATCCTTATTGTCATTGTTAGGACAATTAATAGCTATATGTCCTATCTTATTGTAGGAAAAATATTTTAAAGGAAGCTTACCTCTGTATTTTCTGGTGCCTTTTGGAAGTCTCTTGGCAAGAAGAGCTTCAAATTCCATCAGAATCTCTTCATCATCCATATCTCTGTATTACTTGGATTCATAACTGGTACTTACTTCTTTGCCTTTTCTAGTTGGTGCAACAGATGCTCTAAAAGCTGACTCAGTCTTCTGAACACTGCCATCATAGATATTCAACTCATATGCAGTCAACTTTGCAATGATAAAGTCTAAGGATACCTTGGTTTTGTTGATAGACCTTAGCTCCTAAATAGCAGCAACTCTGATTGCATAGAATGGTAACAATGATCTTAAAACTTTACTGACAATGGTGGCATCATCAATTGTTCCACCAGTGCTCTTGATATCTCCAACCACAGTCTTGATCCTTATGCCATACTACTGAATGGTCTCTCCTTCAACCATCCTCATGTCTTCAAATTTTCCTCTAAGGCTATCTTCCTTAGCTTGCTTGACATGCTCATCACCACCATAAATGGTTTCCAGAGTGTCCCATACATCCTTAGGACTGTCCTTATCTTGTAGATCAATGAACTTAATATCAAACAAGCTGCTAATAAGGGCTTCCATGACTTGTCCATTTTATTGAATTTCTCTTTTCTGATCATCGGTTAGAGTGCCAATGGGGATAACATAAACATTCTCAACATAGCACCAATGTTGAGCACCCAAACTCTTGATATAAATCATCATTCTACCCTTCCATATTTTGAAGTTGTCTCTATTGAACTTAGGACCTTCCCTCTTCATCATTAAAGAAGGATCATTTACCTCAAGCGGTTAAGCTTATATCATCGAGGACCTGGAGTTTCTCTGATACTAATTGATGAATATTGATGAGAAACAAATATCCTAAACGGTACTAAGAGAGGGGGGGAGGTGAATTAGTATAAAACAATTCTAACTAGTTGTCTTCATCACTAAACTTAACCATGGCAATACTAGCTAAACACAGTAAGACTTCAGACAGCTAAACCAGTAAAACTGAATACTTCAAATAACATTCAACACTTGATAACAACTTCACCAATATACTCATGCATGTGTTGTATCTGTAATATCGTAACCATTAACTTTGCATGCATATACACCTAAGCAAAAGACTGCTAAATCATCACATGAAAAATGCACAACTCATGGCATGTAGATTTTTCACGTGGAAACCCAAATGGGAAAAACCACGGTGGGGATGAATACCCACAAGCTTGTTTTTGAACTCTTTTGAAGCTCGCTCTGTTAGGAGCCTAGTCTGGTTAAAGACTTTACAATAAGGTTCTATTAGGAACCGATCCTGTTAAAGATCACCCAGTTAAGGGATGGCTATATACCCTGTTAAAGGTTGAAACCTTGTTAAAGGTTACCTTGCTAGAGGATTTGAAGAACTCAATTATCTTGAGTGACCTAGTTAGAGGATTTACAATAAGCCTGTTGAAGGGATTTTCCAACTATTGAAATGGTTAGAAGACAACAGGTAAAGCTCCGATCTGATAACAACACTACATGCTAAGGTAGATCCTTTTCACTTCCTCTACTCTGCAATCACACTCTGTAGGTTTCCACTCATTGGTCTGGCAAGTGTCTCATCACTCGGATACAAACACAACATTTGCCAACACAAATAATACCAAACATCATCGACCTTATAGACAACAATTAGCTTGGTAGCATAAACCCTAAACCCTAAACATTTTAGGTTTACAATTACAGGCGGTCCAATCCTGGCCGTTCAAAACACTTTGCATAGAATGAAACAATCTCAAACAAATCACAAGTCATTCTGCATCGTCCATTATCCACCGCATATGGAAATCAGTAACCCATCAAGCTCTCTTCACATACCGCTAAGAAGAATGTTCATTCTCAAGGTAGACAATTAATGCAATCGATCTTAACATGCAAGATCCTCAAGGAAATCCTTCACGTGCACAAAACTGACGTGGCATCTCAATCTCATCCTTATCTCTTAGCTAACTCATCACAAACTATCACTGGTTGCACCGCATAAGCTAGATTGCCAAACTGGAAACCCTAGAGCTAAGACTACCGACTAGTAGTCACACTTAGTGAGACCCTAACACCGGTCCACTACATCTCTTCATACCAGTTCTCCAACTTGAACATCAGTAACAACTTCTTCCAATCTTCATACTAGTTCACCTGCAGTTATTGACATCAATGACAACATACATTATCATCATATCACCATACTGGGCCATCTAGAAAAAAATTAAATAAATCTCCTAAAATATCCATATTTTTCTTCATAAAGTTTTTATTATTTTATTCTAGCTCCTCCATGATGCTCCTAGTAGTGCTCTTCTCTTGAACCTTGCTCTTGGTTCTTCTAGACGAACCTATAAAAGCCTGCAACTATGTAATACTATTGATCAGTTGAACTTGATGAAATTGGTTGGAGATGTTAGAGGAGTTAATCTCATTTCATTTTCAATCACTCTCATTGAATTTCATTAAGATTTGAGTGAGTTAGGGCAATTTTGGTGCAAACCATTTTGTTTAGGAACTAAGGTTACTTGATTTTGATAAAAATCCATAAATTTCTTTTCCAGTATTGGTTCTTGATGAAAACTTGATGAAATATCTATATCTATGTTATCTTCAATCTCATTGAAGTGATAGACTTAGTTGTTTGATTTCAGAAAGTTATTAATAACCTTCTTTGTATTTTATAGTGGGACAACCTTAAAAACCTAGTTTCATGAGGGTTTGATGAAATAATGCATTATTTTCAATTTTCCAATAGGAGTAATGGTTAGGAGACCTTAAAATGACTTGGGAAAGGGCTTGGCGAGACATCATTTGCATAATATTGATCACGATGAATGAATGTGCATCTATTAGGCTCAAGGAGTAATGCATCTAGAAAGATGAAGTAGGCTTGAATGTGTGGATCCATTGTGATAGAACTTGATTATTGTCTTTTCTCTACATAATTTGGTATCAGAGCCCAAATATTTGGGCAAGGGAAGTTTTGGAGGTTTGTGTATTGCTTTTGACAGGTTGAAGAGAAGAACCTAGATGGCAAAAGACTAGGTAGTGAGGAAAAAGAAAGAAACCTAGGTGAGGTATCACAAGAAGAATTCAAGAAAAGAGAAGAGATAGCAAGATGCAATAGAAGATGAAAATCCATAAGACAAAAATCCAACGAAGAGTTTGATAGGAAAATAGTAGAGTTTGAATGAAAAATGGAATAATATCTTGATGCAACATACTAGTGTCAAGCATATTGAGAAAATAATTGCCACTAGCCAATGAGGAAGAAGGTGAAGTGGCCCATAAAGATTATTAATCAGAGAAGAAGAAGGAAATCGATGATAGCCTTGAGGAAAGAAAAAAAGAATATTGGGAAAACCCATAGGGGTGTGAAAAATGAAGAGTTGCCAAATGAGCCACTAGAGAAGGAAGTGAAGCATGCACATGTCAAACATCAAGAAAAAGGGAAAGAGGAAGAAGTTAAAACAACTCATGAAGAAGAGAATAATGTAGAGATAATAAGGGAAGATATCAGAATGCCTATTGCTGATCAAAAAGAAATTGTTGAAGAAATAAAGAACGATGTTGCACTAAAAGCATATCTTCTTGAAAACATAAATATTTTGTAGAATAATAAGGAGAAAAGAATGTATGACAAACCACATGAGGTGGATGAAGAACTGAAGTATGGAAAAAAAGAATATGATTTCTTTAATTATATGTTTGATCCCTATGTAGGTGAAGAAGACAAAGTACATGAACTAGGAGAAGATAAATCTTTAATAAATCATGGTTATATAACGCCAAGTTGGCCTTGGCACAAGAAGCTTGTTGTTGGACCAGAAGGAACAAGTGCACCAATTGAGATGAATGCACACATTCAAAGGAACTAGAAGACAAGAAAGAAGACTCATATTTGAGATGGAACTCAAATTTCTCTTCTGTGGGGACTATGATGCAGGGGCATCCTAGGAGTCATTTTGAGTCATATTAAAAAATATTGATTTGTGTCTTTTTTTGTTTTGTTTGGGTCTAATAAGGTCATTTAAGACCACTTGGGATCATTTAGATACATTTAATAATTTTTAAGGTCAAGTTGTTAAATATTTTCAAAATTGCACAAAAGTTGTCAATGTTGCATAAAAGTTGTCAAGCAAATTTTTCATAATTGTCCAATTGGTTGTATTTTTTATAAACATATTTAGTTATTAAAGTAGTTGGAAGAGATGGAAATATATAAATATATAATGCCAACTCAAATTTTGGGGTTGGAGAATATGAAGAAAAAGAAAGCCATTGTCTTTGTGCATACATACATACATATGTGTATGTGTGTGTATACAAATGAATACATATGTACATATATATGTGCACACACACACACACACATATGTACATGTATATATATATATTCATGTGTGTGTGTGTATACATATATCTATATATATGTACATATATGAACATATACATATATATACATACATATATACATATATATCTATATATGTCTTTACATACACACACATATATATGTATATACATATATACATATATATTTATGTATGTATATATATCGATATGTATGTATGTATGTATGTATGTATGTAAATATATATGTGTGTGTGTGTGTGCATGTTTCTGTATGTCTGTACACACATATATGTATGTACATAGATATATACATATATATACATATATACATATATATTCATGTATGTATACATATATGTATATATATGTATATATATATGTACATACATATATGTGCGTGTGTGCACGCATGTACATACATATATAAATATATATACATATATGTATGTGTACACACTCACATCTACGCACACACATACACACACACACACACATAAATATAAATACATATATACATATGTGTGTGTGTGTGTGTGTGTGTGTGTGTGTATGTATGTATGTACATATATATATGTATGTATGTATGTGTACATACATACATACATGCATGTATGCATGTCTATATATGTATATGTATATACATATATATGTGTGTGTGTGTATGTATATGTCTACATACATACATACACATATACACATATACACATATACATATATATATACATACATATATGTATACATATATGTATATACATATATATACATATATATATATGTATATATACATATATGTATATACATATATATGTATATATACATATATGTATATACATATATATGTATATATACATATACATACATGCATGTGCACGCGTGCACACGCGCGGGCACACACACACACACACACAATAGTGTTCCTCCTAGACTTGCATTTTGATTGATGCATTGATAGATTTATTTAGACTTATGGATGGTGTTTTGATGATTACTCATGAATCTATTTCTATCTCAGATGATATTGATGATGCTAGAAACTATATATGGACATATGCTAGATGATGACTAATGTGAATGATTGATACATCTTAGACTATATTGATGATGGATTTATATTTGATGATTTATATGTGGTCATTGTTCATGATGGATCATATTGCTTATGGGATTTTGATGATATATTGGTTATGCTAACCCTAGTTCATGATCACATTGGTTGAGTTGATGCTATGATGATTGAAATTGTCTTCTAGTGTTGTGATTAGAGATGTTATCATACCACTCATTGTGAGCACGGCATGACATCATGATTCTCTATTAGTTGCTTGATCATTATGATGTGTATGAAAGTATACATTGTATTATGCTTAGTGGTGGATGCAAGATTATAGGTACCAAACATTGATTTCACCTGGTCTCATAGGTCAGAGCATGTGTTATCCCAATGGCAAGTTTTTGGAGATGTCACGTGTTTCCCTCTTATACTCTAGGCTTAGTTGTTCACTTTGTTAGTTGTGTTGTGGCATAAGTTGGTGGTTAGAGTATTGAGTGGATTTTGACCCTTATTGGGTTGCTTGAGGTGACGTGAGTGTATGTTTATTATTTAATCAATAATTGGATTAATGTGATTTATTAATATTT
Source organism: Cryptomeria japonica (assembly GCF_030272615.1). Lineage (NCBI taxonomy): Eukaryota > Viridiplantae > Streptophyta > Pinopsida > Cupressales > Cupressaceae > Cryptomeria > Cryptomeria japonica. The sequence goes on from NC_081409.1 coordinate 726,664,055, forward strand.
ATATTAATTTATTTAATTTATTAAATAATATGGGTATTTAATTATTTGGATTATTTATTGAAGCTTTATTAATGTTATTCAGTTTGATTTATTTGATTTAATGTTTAATTAAATTGTATTAATTATTTAATGCTAATGTTTTATTATTGATATGATTTTTATACTTATTTATTAGTTTTTATTTATAAAAGCCTTTTATTTACTTTTTTATTTATTATTTATTATTGGGATTTGATTTATTATTTTTATCCTATTTATATTCGTATTGTTACAATAATATTATTTGCATAACTGGATATAATATATAGTTTACTTACCCTTTATTTTTGTTGGTTGATTTGGAATGGGTAAGTAAATAATATTATTAAATAATACTTACCTCGGTAATATGCATGGTAGGTATAATCTATAGTTTATTGGAATTTTCTGATTGGTTGGTGATTTTCTATAGTTTGGAGTTTAATTTTTTATTTATTGGAGTTTTTGTTGTGTGTTGTCGGGTTGGCTTCTCTGCAATTTTGAATTGAAAGCTTTATATATTTTATTGAGTTTTGGACTGGATTGCTAGGAGATTTTTGTTTGAAGATATGGATTGAAGGTGTTGGGTTGATTGCTCTTTGTCAGTTATCTTGTTGAGATTGCAATTCCAAGTCGGAGCTTGGCTTCCCTCTGCAATTTCATTTTTGAAAGGCTGTCTTTTCAGTGATTTCTAAAAGATTGTTTTGGGAATTGGATTTGCTATTTTAATTTATAAATTTTGTTTTGAGAAATATTTTGGAAAGATAGGATTTGTATTTGTTTAATTCAAAAATCTGGAATTGGGGAGTTGTTGTGATTGTCCATTCTATAAATTTCATTCTTGAGTCTATGATTTCTTTGCCTTGTGACTCAAATTGAGTTTTCATAAGCCTTTGCAATTGATATTGCATACCTTTTTATGTATTTTTCATCTCCCTCAGTTTGTGTGAAAGTTTGCAGATTGACATGAGTATATCATTATCGAAAGATGTGTTTTCTTGAGTGTTGTTGATGCATTCTTGTTTTAGCTTGGTCTGTCAATGGATTATTGTTGTATTGGCAATAGATTGCCTTGAAAAGTTATTTGTTTTTTCCCTTTTTGGTCTTATTTCTTCTCCCAAGATTCTATGCAAGTATATACATTTCAAAGCATGTAAGGGGCTTGAAATTGATGTGATTTCCTTCCATATGTCTTTGATATGTCAATTGTATGTTTCCTTGATGTCTTATCATCCACCCACATCTCATGGGAGTGTATTTTGATCATATGAGTGCCCATATACCAAACTAGGCAAGTTTCATCTCTTGCTTTATCCATCTTCTGAGTTTTTATGCATTTTTAACAAAAACACTATTCTACTTACCCAGAACACTAATGTTAAGACTAGGAGTGCTAAAAGATGTACTGAGAGAGCTAATTTGGCTCCCGTATGAACTATTCTGGCTCCTAAGAGCGCTGAACTACTCTAGGGATTTAGAATATGATAGTTTCGAATTGTATGATTGGTTTTCTGAATTTTGTGCTTTTATTAGAGACTCTTTGCTATTGATTTGGATTCTCTGAAAGGTTATTTGTTGTTGTATGATCAATTCAAAGTTAATTTTGGCTCCAGTTATATGTTATGGTGCTTAACCATTGAGACTTGTGCATAAATGTTGATCTAGCTCCAACGTGATAGATGTGCTCCGTTGTTGAGGACTTGATGTTATTTGTGGATTCTTTTCACGTTGAGCCTTCATGATTTTGTTGTGATTTATATTTTACCCTAAGGTCTAGGTCCATGAATAGGGAGAGTGGGCTCTTCCATGTGTAGGAACGGGGTCATGATGTATAGGCTTCTCAGAGATTCCTAGAGAGGATGCTTAGGGTCTAGACTTGTCATGGGACCACATGAAGAGTTTATCTTTGCAATTATAAGTGGTAATCTTAATAATTGATTAGTGGATTTGGGTAACTAGGATTCACTTAATCAAGATAATAATTTGATTTGGGCCCCAATGCTTAGTCCTAGAGAGGATGTTATAGAATAAGTTTGGGAAGACCATTGGAGCAGTAAACCCATCTCCCTTGATTGACTCCAAGGTGGAGATTGTTCCACATGTTTATCAGGGTGAGGCTTGGCCCGTTCTATATTGAGGATAGCAATTGATGACACTCTTTCCCTACATGTCTCCATTATCCTTATGCCTTGATTATTGTTATGCCTTTGGAAGTTTATTGATTTACAATTAGCCTTGTGATGTGATTTGATTTATTGTTATGGTTGTTATCTTTGTGGTTGTGATGTTGAGTCCCTTGGTTGTTAGGTGTTAGCATAGGTATTAAGTGTGGGTTGGAACCCCATGTCACCACCTAGCATGGGGGGTGGTTCCTATTTGGTTTCACACGGTCAGGTGGATTGATGCGTTCTTCCATTTGGATGTCCTTCATTGGATGCTAGCATGCATGGATATGGATTCTAGGATTCTTCATTATGTAGATAGTCATGCAACTGATTTCTATGTATTAAGATAGCGTAATGTATCACAATTACATTGTAAATGTAAAAGAGATTATGTACTTGTACTATGCATTCTTATGTAATAGGACATGATAATGTAGAGATTATAATGGAATTAGATATTGTATTAATTTTATGGTTCATGTTGTAAGAATATTCATAGATAGAAAAGAGATTGAGATCTATGTTGGGGAAATGTATATTGTATCATAAGAAGGATGTAATTGTAATATTGATTATGTAGCTAGTACCTTGTGAACACAGGGATTAGATCTTGTAGTAGGTTTTGCTCATGTTGAGGTGTGAGGAATTATGCTTGCTATAGATAGATATTCATTATGTATGTAATTCTATATTGGAAAGGAAAGTAAATGAATGAGTAATGTTATTAGACTATCCTATGTGCATCTATGATCATGGTGAAGTGTTAAATGATTATGTTGGTATTAGGAAGTGTGTTCTTAATGGTTATCTTTTGAATGAGGATAAGAATAAGTAGTTTGTAGGTTATATAATTTCTCTTAATGGAAGCCAACTACATGTGCTATAGGTAATGTTTATGTGATAATAAGATGATAAATGGTTTAATGGGAAATTAGGAACACTTGGTTTGGTAACCTAAAATGAACCTAAAGGATAAGGGATAATGTTAGAATGTGAACTGTAAGTAAATGGTTCTCACAATAAAAAGAATAATAATTAGTTGGGAAGAATATAATTGTGCAATATATGTTAATGGTCTCATGATATGGATGCGTTATGTGTTGTTGATAGTAAGTGATGACGTTGGAGTACCCTAGGGAAGTGTAAATGGATATATGTATGTTGAGATTTTTAGGGTTGTGATGTTATGGTTATGTTTATGTTCATAATGTTTTATGCATTCTTGTGAAGTAATCTATGGTTTTGAAGTTATTAAAGTTCACTATGTTGCATTAGTATATGTTGGCTAGTTTAGTTATTTTCTCTAGGGTATTTTGTGGGCATTACATCTGGTATCAGATCCCATGTTGGAAATGTTGGGATCTCTGTGTTAGAGTATTCAGGTATTTACTTGATTAATTAAACATTATTTGTTTAATTATTTAAGTTCCCTTTATCTCTTTTACACTTAAGCTAACTTTAGGTGCATATAATTAATAATTATGTGCAAACCTAGGTTTTCCTTTTTAGGGTTTCTTGACCTATTAAAGGTTGAGTTCTTTCTTTTCATTGTAGGAAGAAGGATTATTATTGACAATACATTTTGGAGATTATTGAGCTCTCATCTTTTGGAGCATATTTTTCCTATGTATTCTTTCCTTCTGTGATTTGCTTCATTGCTTCTTCTTGTAATAGGTTTTTTAGCTTGCAGAGATTATTTGGGCTCCTGTGGTATTGTATTTTCTCAACTCCTATATGGTATCAGAGCTTCAAATCTGCAACTACCTGTTCTTGTTTTGAGAATTTTGCTTTGGAAGCAGATCTGGGGTTTCAGGAATTTTTTATGTATCTAGGGTTTGACCCTTTTTTTTTGAGCACTTTGGGCCTAAACAGACCTCACCATTGTGCTTAGAAGGCCCAAAAACCCCTATGGTCATATAAAATTCAACCTATTTTGGTTCCTGAGCCTCTGGGTGAATTTTTTTCTCAGATTCAAGCCGTATGGCCCTAACACGCAGATCGAGAAAAAAAATTTGAAAAAAAAAATATTTTGCCTTTTTACGGCATGCAGGCCAAATTTTGATTTTTTATTAAAATAAATTTCAAAAAAATAAAAAAAAGAGGTGAAAAAAAGGGTTTAAATTTTTTTTGTTGTTTTGCAAAATTTTTTTTTGGGGGGGTCCCATGGTACGTAGGGTACCATGGAGCCCCTACCCCTGCTGTAGTCCTATAGGCCTTGGGCCCTGTGCTGCTAGCTCCTGGCCCCCACCGGTTCGGCCACCTGCTGACTCCCTACGTTCCCCGGCGATCGCCCAGCAGCCCTTCCGACACCACCTCTCCCCGCCGACCCGACCTTCTTTGGCGGCCCAACACCACCAGCCGCTGCCACCTACTAGCCCTGCCACCCCAGTGGCCATTGCCTGGCCCGGCCTTCTTCGCCGCCCGGTCTCCCCGTTGCCGGCTTCTACTGCTCGGCTCGGCCTCCTCCGCCACCCGGCCTTCCTGTCACCGGCATTCGCCCCCTGGCCCGCCGACCACTCAGGCTCCACCAAAAATAATAGCCCACCACCGGGGTGCCACTTGGCCACCACCCGGCCACCACCCACTGGCCACCAGACCACCAAAGAGCCACTAGACCTCCTTTTTTGGCCTTTTTCATGGGGGGTTTGGTTTTTTGGCTCTATCTTGGGCATACAGAGTCATTTTTTCAAAAACGAATAGGTGTCGGAAAGCTGGTTCCGATCCCGACCTCATGGTGTTGGTAATTTTTTTCAATTCTACTATTTGACTATGTTTTTTTCCAGTCAAAGTGAGGTCTAGTTTTTGCACTCCAGGAGCCATAGAATGAGCATCCGACCTCCATTTTTTGAAAAGTTTATATTTTTGGAAAGCATGTGCTGTGTAATTTCTAGCTATCTAAGTTTTATTTCTAGATTCTAATCCATGAATATTTTATTCAATTTTTTTCTTTTCAGCACTCTGGTAGATATCATGGTTGTTTCAGGTCCTGGGATCTCTTCTTTGAGTAGGATGTCTCTATTTTGGTTCATGTTTCTATTTCCAATCTTCTTATCATTGTAGCTTGTATTTATGCAAACACACTGAGATAAAGTGTCATCATGCATTGTTTACTTGGAATCTTTCATATCTTGTGTCTTGTTGTACATGCACTATTGATCAAGTGCCATGAGGGGGTTGATGTTTGCCTGTTGTTTGCCATCTTCCTTTCTCATGATGTGTGTCAAGTGAGTGTTCTTTCCACAACACCATGTACTTTTCTCAGCACCTTTGACGTTCCTGGTTCTTCGTCATATAGTTTTTCTTGGCTGTTCTTTTCAGTGCTCTTGTCCCTCTCCCTTGTTAGCATTATGGGGAGGTTTGTCCCGTTGGTTCTAATGCTTCCATGGTTCGATTGATCAGCTCTTCAGGCTTTGGTTTCTCATGCCATCTGTATCTTCAATTTCAGTGTTTGCCTTGTTTGCCATCTGATTTGAGTAGTGTCATTTGAGGGCACTCATGTAGATTACAGTCTTCTCTACCTGGTCATGTTCTATTTCAGTGGAGGTTCTTCAGATCAACAGTTATTCTTTGACAGAGTTTGTAGGTTCTTCATGCTTCAGTGGTATTCTTTTCCATCTCTTTTTGGAGTAGAGTTTTGTTCCCACGTGGTTTTCTCTATTTCTCCAGTGCATAGAGATTTCATTGTATTTGGGTACCTAATAAGGCCTTGTTGGCGGGACCCATCTTTTTTGCTTTCATTAGCAGTTCTAGGTTTTAGCTTCTCCCTAAGTCTAACTTAAAGGGGGGGTGTTAGAGTAGTCGAGTATTTACTTGATTAATTAAACATTATTTGTTTAATTATTTAAGTTCCCTTTATCTCTTTTACACTTAAGCTAACTTTAGGTGCATATAATTAATAATTATGTGCAAACCTAGGTTTTCCCTTTTAGGGTTTCTTGACCTATTAAAGGTTGAGTTCTTTCTTTTCATTGTAGGAAGAAGGATTATTATTGACAATACATTTTGGAGATTATTGAGCTCTCATCTTTTGGAGCATATTTTTCTTGTGTATTCTTTTCTTCTGTGATTTGCTTCATTGCTTCTCCTTGTAACAAGTTTTTAAGCTTGGAGAGATTATTTGGGCTCCTATGGTGTTGTATTTTCTCAACTCCTATACTCTGGTTAAGGTTGTTTCCATTAGTCTTGTATGGTGTACTATTATATTCTCTATAATTTGAGTTGTTCTTTGAGATTTGTGTTTGAAAAGAGATATTGTATCCTTGAAGATTTTATGTGTTCATGCATTGTGTTCTCTCTCTCTCTCTCTAGTGCAGGAGCACCTAGGACTTAGGCTAGTAGTCTTTTCTCAATTTTGGATTGTACTAAACCTATCCAAGTCAAGTAGTGAATAAGGAATCTAGGAGGGTCCAAGAGTGAGTTTTTAGAGTCAATGTAGGCCTACGATTGAGTTAATTCTTCTTAGGTTTGCATTTTGTGCATAAATAGTGGTTTGAGTAGGTAGTTAACCTTCTTGATGGTCAAAAGTGTCAAAAATTGGTATAGGCATTAGGGAGGGTTAAATTAGTCTTAGAAATTTTTTAAAATTCATGAGTGATGACTTAGAATAGGTCTCATAGGTTGAGAAGGCCAAAAAGTGCAAAAGTGCAAAGTTGCAAAAAGTGTCATGACAACTTTTGCCCCAACTTGATTAGTGATGGAGTTAGGGATTGTCCAATGCCATAGAGAGTCTCCACACATTGGAAATTCTATAATATCCCTCTCTTTCATGGTTACCAAGGTTGGAGTCTTTTTCTTTGCAAGTTCAACAATCTGAAACTACTCATTTTCAGACTAGTTGGCATCATTTTGGCTTGTTTTACTCATTTTTTCAATGCAAATGGATTGAATCCATTGATATAGAAATGGATTGAGTTTATTTGGTGTTTTACAGAGTTTCTAGTTCCATTTCAAGTTTTGTAGATAGTTTGTATTAGTGTTTTCTTGTTTTGGTTTGCAAACAACCAGTGTTGGCTTGTATATAGTAGTTTTATGTAAAATGGTTGCCCCATGAATTCCACATGTGCTACCATCATGACCTATTGGGAAATGAAGGGAAACCACTTTTAAAGTGTACATATGTAGGGACAAGTTCTGGAGATGACATTTAATATGAATTTCACCTTGTTCTAGTCGAGTCCAGCAGCAACCCGACTAGAAGAGATAGGGTGAAATTGATGTGCAAAGTGCAGGGGTGAATGCCAAACCATCATTTAAGATTTTGGAGGGGTCCATGAAGTTGGGAAAAATTTTCCAATGCAAGGGGAAGCCTTAAAAAATTCATTTGTTTCCCAAACACCAACTTGACCAGTCACTGCCAGTTAGAAGGCCTAGAAACCCTTCAAAACCCTCATTTTGGGGTTCAAAAGTTGTACGGTGAAGGAACCAAAACCAAAAAAATAACTTGAGGTTAGGTGATTAATTGAATAAAATCCAAACTTTCTATGGGGTCTTTTGGACCATTTTCCTCCAAGCCCTAGAAAACCGGATTTTGGAGGCCTAATTGGGGCTCTTTCCTTGTAGCCCTTTCCTAGGCAAAATGGTGAAATCGGTAAGGAGGGAAAAGAAAGAAAAACTTTAATGGAACAAAAAGGAATTCAAAAAATGTTAGTAGCCACCTCCAAACCTCTTCATCAACTCATATCAGTAGGAGGTCAATTTGACAAGTTGAAGCCTAGACAACCATGATGAGCACATGGGAAGCATTGTGAATTGGTAGGGTTCCTAGCTAAAACACTTGAAGAAAACACCTTAGAATGGTTAAGAAGAAATACCTAGAATAGATTGAGAAGTACTTGGAGGTCTACAGTACAATTAGGTCTAGAGAGTTGGTGGAATTGAGCAACACCAACTAGGTGAAGTGTTAGCAAACTAGGTAAACCCCATCAAATTGGTATGAGAGCCTATAAGATTTGGGCTAGAAGAGTTGATTTCCTCAGTGGAATCTATAGGAGGAAAAAACATGGTGACCAATGCAGAGTTGGAAAAGAAAGTAGATGATCAAGAGGAAGAGAATAGACTCTTAAAAGAAAAGTTGATTGAATTGGAGAGTAAGCTTGGTGCAATTGAAACCAAGGTAGATGAAGTGTTGGTAAAGGTTGAAGGAGCAGAAGGGAAGGGTAAAGAAGTGTTAGAGATGGACAAAGTACCTGAACCTGATCCTATTTTAGAACAAGAACCTTTCCTAAAGGCATTGAAAGCCTTGAGTGGTAAATCCCTAGAAGGGTTGCCATTGTTCACTGGTAAGATGGAAACAAAAGTGGTCCTAGAATGAATAGAAGGCATGGAGAACCGTTTTAAATGTGAAGTCATAACTGAAGCCCAGAGAGTCAAGGTAGCCAAGTCCAGGATGAGAGGAGCTTCTCTCACATGGTGGCAATTTGTGCAAGACGAGAGGAAGAAAATGGGCAAAGCACCCATCTCTTCTTGGAAAGGGATGTTAGTCAAAATCAAAGAAGTCTATCTCCCTGATGACTATGAAGTGCAAATTCATAGGAAAATACAAAAATTAAGACAAAAAGACCTTGATGTCAGTAGTTATACAAAGGAGTTTAAGAAGAGAGTCTCAAAGTTGCTAGGTACCTAAATGGTCTACGGTGGAACATTCAAGAAGAAATAAGTTTAATGAGCCCAAAAACATTTCATCAAACCTATCAACTTGCCCTTAAAGTGGAGGAAAAATTGAAAAGAAGACATGACTCAAGTAGCAATAGGGGCAAGGGTAGAGGAAAAGACAATAGAGGCCATAGGGGAGGCTTTGGAGGAAGAAGTTCTAAACAAAGAACACAAGGAGAGTCTAAACTCACTGAGCAGCAAGAGAGTGGTACTAGTAAAGGAGGATTCAATAGAGGAAGGGGATCAAACAGTGGATTTAGAGGAAGATCTAGTGGACAAGGTAGAGGTTCCTCATATTTTGCAACCATGAAGTGTTACCATTGAAACCAACTTGGTCATCCAGCATATAGGTGTCCAAAGAAGGGGTCATCATCACAAGGTAGTGAAAGAAGAGTGAACTATCTTCAAGAAGAGTCTTCAAGCAGCAAGACCTTAGAGGTTGCCTTAGAATTAGAAGTAGGTGACAACTTGATGATAAGGAGAACTTTGATCAAAGAACCGGTCAGAGAAGAGCCTAGCCAAAGGATGTCATTATCTAGAATTAAATGCAAGATTATGAACAAAGTTTGCAAAGTGATCATTGATTCAGGGCCAATAGACAACATTGTGTCAGAAGAGAAAATGAGTAAGCTCAAATTGCAAAGGACACCTCACAACAACCCATATAGAGTCACTTGGTTGAACAAAGGCCAACATGTCCTAGTTAATGAGCAAGCATGGGTGGATGTTACCATTGGAAGGTATAGAGGCAAGGTGTTATGTGATGTCCTACCCATGGATGCATGCCATCTTCTATTAGGAAGACCATAGCAATTTGATAGACAAGCTATTCATGATGGAGCCAAGAATGCATACTCATTCAAGAAAGATGGAGTCACATTCAATATTTAGTCTATCCTTGAGGAAGGTGAAAGGAGGGCAACAAGTCCTAATGTTCTTTTGGTGAGTGAAAAGAAATTCTTGAGGACACTTGAGGAAGGTGAAGGTATAGGGTTTGCACTAGTAATGAAGCCTAACGAGGAAGACAAGAAAGAGCAGTGAGATTTGCCAAAAGAGGTTCAAGACTTGTTGAAGAAATTTAAAGGCATAGTGAGTGATGGACAACCAACCACCTTACCTCCTAAAAGAACCATAAGCCATCAAATAGACTTCATTCCCAAAGCATCCTTACACAACAAGGCAGCTTATAAAATGACTCCCCAACAAAATGTTGAGATTGCCGAGAAAATCCAAGAGCTCTTAGACCAAGGCCTAATTAGGAAAAGTATTAGCCCTTGTGCTGTCCCTACTGTGTTAGCCCCAAAGAAAAGTGGTACTTGGAGATTGTGTACTGGTTCTAGAGCAATAAATAGGATCACCATTAGATATAGGTTTCCAATTCCTAGAGTAGAAGATCTAATGGATTATTTAGGAGAAGCCAAGTACTTTACCAAGATTGACCTTAAAAGTGGATACCACCAAATTAGGATTAAGAAGGGTGATGAATGGAAAACAACATTCAAGATAATAGAGGGTCTTTATGAGTGGCTTGTAATTCCATTTGGCTTATCCAATGCTACAAGAACCTTCATGAGACTTATGAATGAGGTGATGAAGGACTTCATAGGTAAATTTGTGGTGGTATATCTAGATGATATTCTCATTTTCAGTAAGGATAGGGCAGATCATATTAATCATTTGTAAGATGTACTACAAAGATTGTATGATGAAAAGCTAACCATGAACTTGGACAAGTGTGAATTTGTTAAGCAAGAGTTGGTTTACCTTGGGTTTGTGTTGTTTCAAAGAAACCTCAAGATGGATCCTAGCAAGGTTGAAGCCATACTAAATTGGCCTACTCCTAAGTCAGCAATAGATGTGAGAAGCTTCCATGGACTAGCTCAGAACTACAGGAAATTCATTAGGCAATTTAGTGCTATATGTGCACCAATGTTAGACACCATTAGAGGTGGAATGAAGGCAAAGTTTCAATGGAATGAACAAGCAAATAGAGGTTTTGAAACCTTGAAGGAAAAGATAGCTACTCAACTAGTGCTAGTATTGCTTAGTTTTGAGAAACTTTTCATAGTGGAATGTGATGCAAGCAATGTTGCAGTAGGTGCAGTCCTAAGCCAAGAAGAAAGTCCAGTAGCCTTCCATAGTGAGAAGATAAGTGATGCAAAGAGGAAATACTCCTCTTATGACTTGGAATTATATGCTTTAGTGAAGGCTTTGAGGAAGTAGAGAGACTATCTCCTTCCTAAGGAATTTGTAGTCTATACGGACAACCAAGCATTGAGCTTTCTAAACTCCCAAGACAAAATCAATCATAAAAACATGAAATGGGTGGAGTACATGGAAGCCTACACATTCACAATTAATCACAAGAAAGGGTAGTTAAATTGGGTAGCTGATGCATTAAGCATAAGACTTTTGACAGTCCAATAAATCCAATTGAGGAGCATAGGAGTTGACACTTTTAGAGGCTTATACTCGGAGGATGAAGAATTCTCAAATTCCTAAAAGATGTGTAAGGAGTATCAAAATCATTTCCATAGTGGGTATTCCAATTTTACTTTGCAAAATGGACTATTGTTTAGAGGTGGGCAGCTTTGTGTGCCTAGAGGCTCAACGAGAGAAAATCTCATACAAGAGAAGCATAATGGCAGCCTTAGTGGACATTTTGGAGTCAATAAGACTCAAGAGTTGGTTAAGAGATATTACTATTGGCCAAGGATGAATCAAGATGTAAGGAAGTATGTGGAGACTTGCATAGTTTTCCAAAAGGCCAAAGGTACTTCTACAAATGCCAGTTTATACCAACCTCTTCCCATACCAAATAGACCCTAGGAGTGCATTAGTATGAACTTTGTGGTAGGTTTAGCAAGGAAAAAGTAGGGATTTGACAATGTTTATGTCATTGTGGACAGATTTAGCAAAATGGCTCACTTTGTGCCTTGCAAGACTACTCATGATGCATGCCAAATAGCTCATTTGTTCTTCAAAGAGGTAGTAAGGATATATGGTTTACCCATGAGCATTGTTTCAGATAGAGACTCAAAGTTCATGAGTCATTTTTGGAAGACACTTTGGCAAAAGCTTGGCACCAATCTCTCTTTTGGATCAGCCTACCATCCTCAAATAGATGGGTAGACTGAAGTGGTGAATAGAAGCTTAGGAAACTTATTGAGGTGCCTTACTAAAGAATATGGTTAGACATGGGATCAAGTACTCTCACAAGCTGCATATGCATATAATGACACCATGAATAGGACTATCGGCAAGAGCCCTTTTGAAGTGGTCTATGGTGTACACCCAAGAGGTATTTTGGAGTTAAGAGACTTAGGTAGTGGAGCAGCAAGAAGTAGATATGCAAAAGAATTTGCTCAGTCAATGAAGGAGGTACATGAATCAGTCAAGCAAGCCTTGATGGAGAACACAAGAAAAATCAAACAAAAAGTTGATGAAAGAAGGAAGAACCTACAATTTCAAGTGGGAGATCTTGTCATGGTGCATCTAAATAAAGCAAGGCTATAGCAAGGAGTTCCTAACAAGTTACAAATGATAAGGTTGGGTCCATGTGCCATTCTAGCCAAGTATGGAGAAAATGCATACAAGGTCGACCTACCTAGTGACATAGGATTGTCACCGGTTTTCAACATAGAAGAATTAGTTGCCTACAAGGGACCAATTCAAGGTTCATATTGCAGTCACTCAGAGGTATCAGATGATGTGAACAACCTTCAGTTACCAACCAAACCAAATCCAAAGGCTGAGAAAGTGTTTAGTTCAAGGATCACCAAGAAGACAAGGCATAAAACCTATTGGGAGCGCCTAATTAAATGGTAGGGTATGGATGATGCTAAATCTACATGGGTGCTAGAGATAGAGTTTAAAAAGCTAGGCATTGATCACAATCTGATTCCCAAGGAGGAGACATGATTTTCTTTTGTTTGGGAGAATGGTGCAAGAGCACCTAAGACTTAGGCTAGTAGTCTTTTCTCAATTTTGGCTTGTAATGACCCTAGCCAAGTTAGGTAGTGGATAAGGACTCAAAGAGGGTCCAAGAGTTAGTGTTTAGAGTCAATGTAGGCCTAGGATTGAGTTAATTCTTCTTAGGTTTGCATTTTGTGCATAAATAGTGGTTTGAGTAGGTAGTTTACCTTCATGATGGTCAAGAGTGTGAAATATTGGTATAGGAATTAGGGAGGGTTAAATTAGTCCTAGAAATGTTTTAAAATTCATGAGTGATGACTTAGAATAGGTCTCATAAGTTGAGAAGGCCAAAAAGTGCAAAAGTGCAAAGTTGCAAAAAGTGTCATGACAACTTTTGCCCCAACTTGATTAGCGATGGAGTTAGGGATTGTCCAATGCCCTAGAAAGAATCCAAAAATGGTAAATTCTATAAGATCCCTCTCTTGCATGGTTACCATGGTTAGAGTATTTTTCTTTGTAAGTTCAACAATCTGAAACTACTAATTTTCAAACTAGTTGGCATCATTTTGGCTTGTTTTACTCATTTTTTCAATGCAAATGGATTGAATCCATTGATCCAGTAATGGATTGAGTTTATTTGGTGTTTTATAGATTTGTTAGTTCCATTTCAAGTTTTGTAGATAGTTTGTATTAGTTTTTTCTTGTTTCGGTTTGTAAACAACCAGTCTTGGCTTGTATATAGTAGTTTTATGTAAAATGGTTGCCCCATGAATTCCACATGTGCTACCATCATGGCCTATTGGGAAATGAAGGGAAACCACTTTTAAAGTGTACATATGTAGGGAAAAGTGCTGGAGATGACATTTAATATGACTGTCACCTTTTTCTAGGCGAATCCAGTAGCAACCTAACTAGAAGAGACAGGGTGAAATTGATGTGCAACATGTAGGGGTGAATGTCAAACCACCATTTAAGATTTTGGAGGGGTCCATGAAGTTGGGAAATAGTTTCCAATGCAAGGGGAAGCCTTGAAAAAGTCATTTGTTTCCCAAACACCAACTTGACCAGTCACTGCCAGTTAGAAGGCCTAGAAACCCTTCAAAACCCTCATTTTGGGGTTAGGAAATTGTACAGTGGAGTAAGGAAACAAAACCAAAAAAATAAATTGAGGTTAGATGAGTCATTTAATAAAATCCAAACTTTCTATGGGGTCTTTTGGACCATTTTCCTCCAAGCCCTAGAAAACCGGATTTTGGAGGCCTAATTGGGGCTCTTTCCTTGTAGCCCTTTCCTAGGCAAAATGGTGAAATCAGTAAGGAGGGAAAAGAAAGAAAACCTTTAATGGACCAAAAGGAATTCAAAAAATGTTAGTATCCACCTCCAAACCTCTTCATCAACTCATATCAGTAAGAGGTCGATTTGACAAGTTGAAGCCTATACAGCCATGATGAGCACATGGGAAGCATTGTGAATTGGTAGGGTTCCTAGCTAAAAAACTTGAAAAAAACACCTTGGAATATTTAAGAAGAAATCCCTAGAATATACTGAGAAGGACTTGGAGGTTTAGAGTGCAATTAGGCTTGGAGAGTTGGTGGAATTGAGCAACACCAACTAGGTGAAGTGTTAGCAAACTAGGTAAACCTCATCACTCTCCCTAGTCCTCTCTAGAAATTATAATTGTGTGCAACATGTGTATTAATTCCTTATGCTTTAGTTTTGAATGCTATAAATGTACAAATGATTAAGATATAGATTAAGAGAAATTGTACATATCAGGATAATACATTAACTTCATTATGAATAAAAGATGAAGTGTTTGTATTATGTGTATAAGAATTATATAGTGTAGAATATGATGAATCATTGAAGAAATTTTAAGAGACATCATATATTTTCCTAGTATATGACCTCTTTCATTAAGAATAATTGCTTAGAATTTTAATAAGAGATTGCATTGCATTAAAGATAATAAAAGAATATGGATATAAAAATATAATTTATGGTGCACTCTCCAACACATCCAGGGCATTGTACCCTTGGAGCCATTGTAGCGGTTATTCCCTTTGGTGTGATTGATAATAGTCACCTCATGATATGGATTTGGATGAGTTGGATATATTGTCTTGATTTACTTAGTGATTGAATGAAGTGTCATTGGAGTTAATTTTGTTTTTGGAATTTTGTAATCATTCTTTCATTTGTCTTGCTTTATGTGGTGGCATTTGCCACACTTATTACTTGTTTCAATTTCGCTGAATTTTTTTTGTAATTTAACATTAGATTTGATGATCCTTTCTTTTGGGCTTTCTCATGTGTTATTATTGTTGATGTCTTTTGTGATCATCCCATATGTTGACTCTTATGGGCCCTCATTTCGTGTGAGGTATTGTCTCTATCATGTTCATTCCAAACCTTATCTATAGTGTGTGCAAGGAAAGACATCACATAGAAGCGCACTAAACTTGGCAAATAGTTACATAATGCTAACATTAGTTAGATAAATTAAAAAAATATGTATAGGATAAATGAATTGGTAACTCTTTAGATTTTATGGAAAGTTAGATAGAAGTGTAATTCAAATTTGAGGAATTTGTAACATATGAAATAGATAAATGCAAAAAGGAATTGCTGATTTCATATCTTCAATGAGTGTTTCTATATATGTATCATGTATAATAAATAAATTAGAGTTGTTTTGAATGATTCAATTGGATGAAAGACATGTGAATGGTTGTGTCAGAAGTCATGTTCATACATTGGGTACGTTGGTTTTGTATGATCCCATTGTGTGTGTTAGCACTTATCATGGGGTATCCTAGAGGTTTATCCTTTCTTGTTATCTTCTTGCTTTTGTTACCCTAGAATTTTTTTTTATGGTTCCTTTTGTGTCTTGGGAAGACAAGATGTTTGCTAGAGGTATAAGCGATGGTTTTGGTGGCTATATGGGTACTCAATGGAATCCCCATTTTGAGGTTTCTAAAGAGGCATGCCATGAGGAGTAGCAACATGACCATAAAGAGGAAGGAGCCCAGGGTGATGCAGTTCCATAGTTGATCAATTTACTTCAGGAGCTTCTTGTGCATCTATGAGCGAGGCAGGAGGACCATAAGAGGGAGGATTCCCATCCTTCTAGATATTTGGATAGAGCTGTGTATAAGGAGAGAGAGGAAGTAGTATTCAATCAAGATGCAATTTCAAAAGGACATATGAGAGATCTTCTTAAGTCTCAACCTCCCATTTTTGATGGATCGAGTAGTGGAATTGAGGCAGAGATTTGGCTCTTATATTTAGGAAGGTGTTTTTCTATGTGCTCATGTAGCAGTAATACCAAGGCTAGGTGTGCAATCATGCATCTTCATTGAATCGATTTCACTTGGTGGTGTCTTGAGGAGTTGAAGATGCATCTAGATATTTTGATGGTACCTTGGGAGATGTTCTTGGAGCAATTTTGTGCTCATTTCTTATCGGATCTTTGGGGGATTTGAGAGGTGCGCTCAATTGAAGGGAATTTGACTTGGGCTTTAGGAGTCATGCTAGGAGTGCAACCAATGGTCATCCCAACTACAAGATCAAATGCGAGAGGTACACAAATGTCGATTTCAAGATTTTTTAGGAATCACCCTCCATCATTCAAGGGTGGAAGCCACAGACATAGATCATAGAAAGATAGAGACCGTAGCAGACAACGTGCTATTCATTTTCATGAGACATAGTTGGAAAGAAATACTTAGCAGAACCCTTATAGGAATGGTTTCTAGTATGTCGATATAGCTTTAGTTAGAAAAGGTACTCATAAGAGAATTTGTTACACTTGTGGTCAATAGGGACATATTGTGGTTCATTGTTCTTAGAAATTTCCTCGAATGACTAGTCAAAAGCCAGCAACCTTGGAGTCTACAGTTGTGGATACTACATTTCAGATGCTTTCGGTTCTTTCATTTTCTTTAGTAAAGCGATGTTGTCTTGCGGTGGCAAGCAAGTTGATAGGTGGCGATGGATTTCCTTGTGCATAGTTATAATCAACATAGCACAACAACACTGTTGTGTTGTACCAAAGTTGTTAGTCATCTACAACAAAGGTGAATGGATAGAGGATCACAATGAAATATTTCTCTGTCATCCTATCTATCAAGTTCTAAAGAATATGTTGTAGTACATGGAGCGACAGGTGACATGTATTAGAAAGAATTTGATGGCAGCATAGGATAGGTAGAAGGAATATGTGGATGCTCATTGTATTCACAGACAGTCTTCAGTGGGAGAGAAGGTGTTTTTTGAGAGTGCATCCATGAAAGAGTCTGATCCATTATAAAAAAGTCTCTAAGTTGGTGCCTCAATTCAGTCAACCATTTAAGATTTTGGAGCGGATTGGTTCTATAGCTTATCGCCTTGCCTTGTTGCCAAGCTTGTCCGGTATTCGTGAAGTGTTTTATGTATCAATTTTGAGGCCAAACTTCCCTTATGTGACCCATATTTTGGATTGAATTGCATTGAAGGTGGAGAACGAACAAATTTCATTAGCATCCATGCATATGATACAACATTGGGAATTGGCCCTCAGGTGTCATGTTATGGAGCAGTCACTAATACATTTGGACTAGATTTCCGACTGAGGTTTCCGATGGAGAAGGTATATTGTGGCCAAATTTGATTGTTTTTTGAAAAAATGCCCGCATTCGTCGTAATTCTGATGGAAATTTCCCATTTGGTTTCGACGAAGAAGGCATTAGCAATGAGAATTTTCTTTTTTTCAAAAAAGTGCTTGAGTTCATTGTAATTCTGATGACAACAACCATTACTTAAAAATAAAAGAAGAGGGGAATTCATTTGTGCATTGCAATCCTGCGTAGGTGTCCATGGCGACTTCAACCCCCAAGAACATCAAACCCACTTTGAAGGCATTTGTGGCATTGGTTGCAATCCTGTGCAGGAGGTAGATTCAAATTGCCCTAGTTTTTAATTTCATGTTGCAAAAAATATACATGTGGTGGTTAATTACCCTAGTTTAATCTCGTAAAACCATAGAATTGTGATTGAGGAGTGAGCATTCAATTTTGTAGCAGCAATCCCTTCCTCCCATATATGAACGTGTTGATTGTTCACATGAGATCACATATCTTTGTGGCATCGTATCAAACAATTCACGAGCCTTGTCCATGTTTCCACATTTTGCATTCATGTCAAGCAGGGCATTTGCAAGTACAACACCTAACAAAATTCCTCTATCCGTTATGCTTTGATGG
Source organism: Cryptomeria japonica (assembly GCF_030272615.1). Lineage (NCBI taxonomy): Eukaryota > Viridiplantae > Streptophyta > Pinopsida > Cupressales > Cupressaceae > Cryptomeria > Cryptomeria japonica. The sequence continues at coordinate 726,682,047 of NC_081409.1, forward strand.
ATTTCCATACCCTGTTCCAAAGCTCCCATTTTTGCACAGGCAAGGAGGATGCTGGCAAAGGTTGTGGAATTTGGATTTATGCCTTCCAATTTCATTTGCTTGAAAGTGTCTAAAGCCTTTTCAACAAATCCATTTTGTGCATATCCAACAATCATTGTAGTCCACAAGACAACATTTCTTTCAGGCATTCTATCAAACAGTTCACGTGCCTTGTCTATGCTTCCACATTTTGCATGCATGTCTACTAGGGTAGTTACAACTACAACATCTGAAAAAATTCCTCTATCCTTTATGCTTCGATGAATGTCCATACCCTATTCCAAATCTCCCATTTTGGCACAGGTAGGGAGGATAGTAGCAGTGGTCATGGAATTTGGATTTACACCTGCCGATTGCATTTGCTTGAAAGTTTCTAAAGCCTTCTCAACAAATCCATTTTGTGCATATCTGACAATCATTGCAGTCCTGGAAACCACATTTCTTTGAGGCAATCCATCAAATAGTTCCCGTGCCTTGTCTATGCTTCCACATTTTGCATACATGCTAACAGAGCAGTTGCAACTACATCTGACAAAATTCCTCTATCTTTTATGCTTTGATGGATGTCCATACCCTATTCCAAAGCTCCTATTTTGGCATAGGCTGGGAGTACACTGGCAAACATAACTAAAGAAATGCAATGATCAGCTCTAAAGACATCAAACCACTACTAACAAAACCGAGAGTCTAAAATATGATAGGGAATAGTGTGAGCTATCCTGAAATAAAATATTTTATTTTCAATTTCAACTAAAACATAACTACTCAGCCATTTAATGTTATTAATAAGTGTTTAATTTATGAAAGAGATAAATGGTTGGCCACAAGTACATGAGTTACTAAATGCACACAAATAAGTGAATTTGATATTCAAAACTATCTACAATGAATTCAATTCTTGTCCATTAGTCATTTATGTTTGCAATAAGCATCTTTCTTTGTTTTTCTTAATCTTTATTCATAGTTATGTGCATATTTCACATTCTATAATTAGGATATCAATTGCTATGGATGAACACTAGCATGATGTTTGTGTTGTGGTATAGATGCGTGGAAACATAATTATGGGATTGTTATATTATAGAGATCATAAATCTAGATATCGCATATTAGTTCTAGCTCTTCTTGGATTGAGTCTAAAGTTGACATATAGTCATAAAGCCATTATTAGCAGATCTATCCATTTCTAGTAAAGACAATTGAGAAAGTCATTTTGATATTGAGAGTTTCTTATCTATTTACCTATTGATCATTATTAAGCCATAATATTTAGGTCTATTTATCTCTCTTGCAAAACCTCTGTAAGTGTCCTAGATTGTCCCTACTACTCACTCTTCAATGAAATAGTGGAGATCTAAAAATTTATTGCACAACATGGTGTTGAACGTATCAACAAGGCTAGCATGGAAGGCATGTTCAAGCTTCCACTTGTACAACTTACAAAAAATGATTTGTTGATAGAAGAAATTCTTTAAATAGGGATACAATCGAAAGACAAGTAAGTGTTAGGGTTTCAAGTAGATCTGAAGCAAATATGAACTAACAATTATATGCAGATTTAAATACAAAAGATAAAGGAATAAAATAGGACACAGATAACATAGAGATTTAACGTGGTTCACCTTGAATGGATTACGTCCACCATACACAGCCATCCAATCTTTCTTATTATCCAGCAAAAATAGTACATCAACCTTACAATGCCTTAAGAATCCCAACCACTTATAACATTCATTTTTAGGGCCAAAACAAAGTCGACCTTTTTAGGGTTTAATTACAATGTTGGTTTTCATCAACAAAAAGTACCCCCCAAAAAATTTTTCTTGGGGGCTCCTGCCCTTGAACCCCCGCTTTTCTTGGGGGTTGCCATCCCCGAACCCCTACTTGGGGCCCAGCCCAGCCCTGGACCTTGGCGATGATATGTGCTGAGTGTACAGTACTTTACTGATCAGTCACCACATTTCAATAGTAAGTACATACAAACCTCCTCAGTTGAAAGTAAAATCTATGTATAAAAAGAGTACATTGAATCCCAATCCATAAACACAATAGAGATACCGATGGAGACTTAATTGGATGTAGCATGTCACACCAAAGTTGTTAGAGTATGCTAAGCTAGTACATAATGTTTCGTAAAGCCACATTAGTATTTTACCTAGATCATTATCTACCAAAACTAACTATAGTAATCCTTTTGAGGATTCATTTCATGGTGCTAGATCTTCATTTAGTTCCACTTCTTGTTGGAGAAAAGAACAGTTATTTCTTGAGGTAGATGAATATCCCATCAACAAAGGACAAGACCCTTTCTAGAATATAACAAATTCTACTCCAACAAAAGATCATGGGGGTTTCATTAGAGATATTGAATAAGAGATAGACTTCTATTGTTGCATTAAAAGCATTGGCATGTTCTTCATTTATTGATGTAAACTCTCTGTGATGCCACCACAACCAACAAAGGTGTAAAAAGTTATTTGCAATGCATGGATTTTTAGGATTGTCCTTTGAGAAAACAAAATTAAAGTATGGAAGTAGGATCTGCTAGCTCCTGAGGGAATCTTGATGAAAAATAACTATAAAATATTTGGGTGAGCTTATATGCAAAAAGTCATGCTTCCTGATGGGTTTGTGTACATAAATAAGCATGAATTAAGTGGTAAAGGGGCTTCTGGAAACAAGAGGGACAAAGAGGCAGTGGAAGTGAAAACTTCTGGTGTTGTGTCTACTCCATCTCAGAATGGGAATGGTGAAGGTGCTGTAAGAGGAGCTGAGAAGGGTGTTGGAAGAAGTGGGGGTGTTTACATTTGCCCATTTAAGCTGGCTCAAATGATGAAAGATGTGGAAGACAAGAGTAGTGTGGAATACCAGCGCATGACATGGGATGCCCTTCGGAATAGTATCAATGGGTTAGTAAACATGGTAAATGCATCTAACATCAAGAACATCATTCTAGAGTTGTTTGGAGAGAATCTCATCTATGGGAGGGGTCTATTTTGTAGGTCTTGTATGAAATCCCAAATGGCATCCCTTGGATTTACAAATGTTTTTGTTGCGTTGGTTGCTATGGTAAATACAAAATTTCTTGAATTTTGCAATCTACTTTTGCGAAGAATTATTTTGCAGCTTAAGAGGGCATACAAACGCAATGGCAATAACATGTTGATAGCAAAAGCCAAATTCATAGCTCATTTAGTGAATCAACAAGTTGCACATGAGATCATTGCCTTGGAACTTCTCACCCTTTTACTAGAGAACCCCATAGATGACAATGTAGAGGTTGCTGTTGGGTTCGTGAAAGAATGTGTTTCTTTATTGCAAGACCTTTCACCCAAAGGTCTCTATGGGATTTTTGAAAGATTTATAGGTATTCTCCATGAGGGGGAAATCGACAAACAAGTACATTTTTTAATTCAATTTCTCCAAAGGACAATCCCAAAAATTCACGGTTTGCTATCAATTTCTTTACTTCTATTGGTCTTGGTGGTATCACTGAGAGTTTATGTGAGTATTTGAAGAATATGCCAAGGCTTGTAATGCAGCAGCAAAAGTCTATTCCTGAGTCAGATGAATCTACCTCTAATGATGATTCTTCTAGTTCATCAGGTTTGTCAGATTCTAATACATCAGACTCAAATTCTGAGAGTGAAATTGACAGTGAGAGTAGTAAGGAGTCACCAAGAAAGAAAAATAATTTAAAGCATGACAATGATTATGAAAAAACAAGAAGAAAGAAAAGGGTGAGGGCATCTGACTCGGAGGATGGAAGTGAGTGAAAAAATCAAAAGGAAAAAGAAATGGAATTAAAAATCTTTCTAGTCAGTTATTCAAGGCTCCAGTAGACATTGTTTTCGTGGACCGTGACAAACAAAAGAATCACTCCCAAGTGCTTTGGTTTTATAATAGATGATTATAAGATGCTACAATATTGTCTTATGTATTTTAATAGCCACAGGTTTTAGAGTTTTGTACTTGATAGGTAATGGATAAATAGTGTTAGGAGGAGAAAATATTGAAGGCCAAGTGTAGATTGTGATAATACTAGATCAATGAATCCTGTTATTTATTGAGTATTTCTTGTTTTCCATGTTGTGTGATGTACCATAAGAAAACTAGAAATCTAAATTCAATAAGATGCTTTGTTCAATGATGATACTTTCTATTTTCTTGCCTGTGAAGAAAGACCATGTCAGACAATATCAACGAACAACAAAATAAGGAGACAATTGCTAGATTGTGGTCTAACTTCAAAAAAGAAAAGGTGATGGAAAATGTTATTGTCCGTGCAAAATTTGTAAGGGGTTAAAGACTAGAAGAATTCTAATCAAAACAACAAAGAAACATTGTAGGCTACATGGTCACATTGAAGGTGGATATGATTATCATCCATTGGTAAGTTTTTCATTATATCGTTTTGACAATTTATATACATAATAAATCACATTATGATGAGATCATGATCACGGTTTATTTATGTTTATCAATTTTATATAGGTCGAGCACCCCAGAGCACATGGTATGAATCAACACAACCCTAAGAATATGGTTTTTGAAGTGGATGAACATGGAGGTGTGAATATCGAAGCTGAAGATAATGATCCCATGTAAGAAGACGATCATGAGCCAAAAAACACAATTGAAGAAGATGGTACAAATACATTGATCCATGACTCATTTAGTACTTGTGCAGCTGATCATGATGATGAAGATGACCTTGATGTTGTTCATGATGTCCCTCTACTTGAGAAGGCATCTGAGGCCCTTTACGAAGGCTCGTAGGCAACCCTTCTCTCCGCTGTATTGTTGTTGGTGAACTTGAAGGTTATGAATGGTTTATCCAACATAACAATGTCACATATGTTAAGGTATGTCATATATGTCATAATAAATTGTGAATCATGTTGTACCATTAATATTCTTTATTATAACAAATTATATTTTTTTTTTGTAGATTGATAGGTGAGTTTTTGTTACCACCATCAAATATTCTACCTCGCTTATACTGAGAGTTATCTGCTGTTATGAAAGATATTGGAATGGAGTATCAAGCAATAGATGCTTATCCCAATGATCATATTATATATCACAAACAAATGCCCTGAATGTCATATCAGTAGATATCGAATAGATCAAATAACAAAAAGGGTTCCTCGCAAGGTTCTTCGCTATATTCACATTATTCCACGTATGCAACGATTATTCAAGTTCACTAGTTTGGCACAATTTATGGATTACCATGCATGCAATAGAAGTCGAGATGATATTATTTGAATGCTTGCGAATGGTTCAACATTTATGGACATAGAGGAAAAATGGCCACACTTTAAAGAAGAATCTCATAATCTTAGGCTTTCATTGGCAATAGATGGTGTCAATCCATTTGGAGAGATGAGATCTGTTTACTCAATGTGGCTTGTTTTTGTTATCAACAATAACATTCCTCCATGGATGTCAATAAAGAGGGAGCACATAATGTTGGCAATGATTGTTCCAAGTATTTTATCATTTAAATATAGTGGTCTAAATTTAATTATAAATATTGCAGTAAAATGGTCATAATAATTATGTATTGTTTTTGTTCATTTGATTAGGTAAGCACCAAGTTAAAGATATGAATGTATATATCGAGCCTCTTATCGACGAGTTGCTGGAGTTATGGAATGGTGTCACTATGTATGACGTCATTAGACCAATAGGACAAAGAAAATTTCAATTCCATGCGATGCTTCTATGGACAATACATGATGCCCTGGGGCTAACACATTTTTGTGGTATGTTATAGTGTTTAAGTTGTGCATGAACATTATAATTCAAAAAATTATCATATTTAATCCAATTATACATTATCTTGTAGGTCTTCAAACAAAGGGAAAATTTGCATGTCCTTTTTGTGGTCCAAAGATGAAATCTCGTCATTCAAAAAGTTTAGGAAAGCAGGTGTTTGATGAGTATAGGCACTTTCTCCACAAAAATCATAAGTATCGAAATACTGAAAAACATCTTTTCAATGGAAAAGAAGAGAATACATCAAAGCCATGAAGAATGACACCTCACCTCTGGAAGTTGGAATATAATAGAATTAATCATCAAGGTAATGGCATTCCATCTATTGGTTTGTCATAAAACATCTTTTCTATTTTGTTTTGTTTACTGATGATGTGATCGATGATCATGAAGGTCGTGAAGGCATAAATGACCACCTTCCTAAGGGACTAAAAAGTTATCCTCAACAATTTAGTAGGTTTCCCTACTATGAGCAGTTACAAATTGTTCATTTGTTTGATAGTATGCATATTGGAAAGAATATAACAGAGACAGTATGGAAAATATTGGATGGAAGGTGTGACAAAGAAAAAATTATCAAAATATGTAGTGACATTCAGGATTCCAATCATGCAATGATAAATATCATTCAATCAAATAGCCATAGAGACCAGATTAATATAAGTGAGCTTCCTTGGTTATTAACAGACCAACAAAGCAATGCTATAAAAGAAGTCATACAAAAAATTCAATTTCCCATAGGATTTGCTATAAACATAAACAATCTCATATCAAAGAAAAGTGAATTTGGGCCAGGGATGAAAATGCATCATTGGCATACCTTCATTAAGGTAATTCATATTCTTGTGTTTTTAGTATTTATTTAAGTACTGCGCGTACGTGTACTTTTCATTATGTTACAAAAAAATGAAAAGATAATTTTATAATTGTTGCAGTACGTTCTACCTCTATCTCTCCCAGACAACTTCGACAATAATGTCAAGCAAGTCATATATGATCTTGGAAAATACATGAGGTAAGTAGTGATATTTGTTTAGTTTGTTGTATAGATATTATATTTGCGATTTGTTTTACTTGTTATGTAATATATTTTTTTGCGTCTTGAATACCTTGTAGGTGGTTGTCATGTAAAGAAATCCATAAAGATGATATAAAATATTGGAAGAGAAAAATTCCTCATTTAATGTGTGAAATGCAAAAGTGTCTACCTCCAGCTTTTTTCAATGCACAAGAACACTACCTCATACAACAAGTTGAGGAGATTGAATTGTGTGGACCTATACACACTAGGTCAATGTGGATGGTTGAGATGCACTTGAAATTTTTGAAGGCTTTGGTTCAACAAAGAGCACATCCTGAGGGTTCTATGGTGGAGGGATATATCGTATACCAGACTATGGTGCACATTTCTGAATATCTTCCTAAGTTTGCAGCAAAGATCCATGTGGATCACATTTGGGATCCCAACACCATTAAAAAATTCAAAGGGGAGTACTTGATGGGGAAAGGTAGATTGAGGAAAGTGAGAGGTAATTATAAGATATTGTAGTTAATTAATTCTTAATCTTCAAAATAAATTGATTGTAAGACGTCTATTTATTTTTTGTATAGTTGGTCGAGAGTGGGATGCACTACATTTGTATATTGCAAACAATCTTGATTGGATGATGGTATGGATTGAACGTTGTCAACATTTTGGACACACGTTAACATGGGAAGGTGTGGCTTCATTGGTTAAAGAAGCACATCGTAATGGAGATTCCAATGTTATGCAAAGGGAAATTGATTTAGCATATGGTTTAAGAGATAGACAGGTACGAATAAATTTATTAATCACCCATATGTTTATCAACTCACAATGCAATAAATTTTACATGTTTGACATATCGCAGGTCAAACACCACAATGCTATGTGCTGCAATGGTCATAAATTTCACATAAAAAAGTTGGATGACACAAAGAAAACTTGTGATTCTGGCATCACTGCAGTCTTTGAGGTGACAAATATTTCATCAAGAAATGACATTCATCCTCAATAGTCTCAAAATCAATACTATGGCATTTTGGATGATATACTTGAGTGTGACTTTAATTCCTTCAAATTAGTTTTGTTCGTCGTCAAATGGTATAGGCTACAATTGAATAAAAATGATCCTGATAGAACTATTATTGAACATGATAATGGTTTTATAATGCTTAATACAAGGTCATTTGAACTAGTTGGGGATGAGCCCTATGTTCTTCCAAGCTAGTGTGAGCAAGTATTTTACTTAGAGGTTCCACATAAACCAGGTTGGTCATTTGTTGTTAGACATGATCCAAGAGGAAGGCCAATAAAGTATAATGTGATGGAAGAAGAAGATACCGAAGAAGTAGAAGATGAAGTGGATGATGATCACGATCGACAGTTTCTCAATGACGATGAAGAAGAGCAAGAAGAAAAAGAAGAAGATGATGATGATGATGATGATGATGATGATGATGATGATGGTGATGGTGATGGTGATGGTGATGGTGATGGTGATGGTGGTGATGGTGATGGTGATGATGGTGATGACGATGGTGAAGATGTTGATGATGATGATGATGACAACGACGATGATGACGACGACGACGATGATGACGACGACGACGATGATGATGATGATGATGATGATGATGATGATGATGATGATGATGATGATGATGATGATGATGTTGGCGATGATGACCTTGATGTTCATGATGATGAAGAATGAAATGTATGAGGTATGCGATTAGTATATTATCTATTTAATATTGACTTCTTGATATAATTTTTTTTACATAATTAATTCATTATGTTTTGAATTCTAATGCCATTACATAATTAATTCATGATGCACCTTTTAATATGGAGATGGAGATAGGGAGAGTGACTATTTATGTGACAATTTTTAAACTGTGTTTATTTATGGAAATTGGATTGTTTATTAGCTATGTGATGGATGTTAATTTAAAATACACATGTGATGGATCACATGTTTATGATGATGCATGTGACATTTTTTGAACTTTGTGTTTATTTATAGAACGTGGATTGTTTATTACCTATGTGATGGATGGTGATTTATGATACATATGTGATGGATTACATGTTTATGATGACACATGATATGTGATGCTAATTGTGATGCTCAATTACATATATGATGACACATCATGTGATGCTTCTGATGCTTATGATACGTATGTATTTATTGTTTATCAACTTACAAATGTAGTAATGCTTATGATGCTCAATTGATGGTGTTGATTTCAGGTATAGTCCCTGTGTGATGTTGTCACCCTTGGTGGGAATAGGTCATTGAATACAAACATCATCAACCATTTAGTTGAGGATCTTGCATAGTCTACATAAAGTAAAGGTAAGGAATTAAAAAATTTACAATGATTTTGATGACAAGATCTTTTTATTATTTAATACTCTTTTTGTCTACAAAGTTCATGTTGTGTACTATGTAATTTTTAGCTAACATATGTAATTTTTAGCTAACATAAGATAATTGAATTACATTGTACAGGACCTTGGACCCCTTTGATGAGGATCCTGCATAGTCTCATGGATGGACAGGTATAACTAGCCAATACACCCTATAGAAATAGTTTATTTTTTTAAAATTACTTGGAAAACAAACTTCCTCAGTTTTTCAAACCTCGACATTAGCAGAAAGTATAATACAGTTATCAACACTTGAGGCCCTTGTTGGACTTATTCCAATTTTCATCCCAAAATCAACTTTAGGGCTGACTTCTTCATCAACATTACCCTCATTTGCAAAATTTCTCTCTCATTACCAATTAACTCTCTCATTTCATGGAGTGCAAGTACCCCCAAATAGGTATTTGTCAGATTTGTCTTCGTCAAGTGAGGAAAATGCAGTAATAGAAAATGAAAGTGACACATGTAGTAGGTCTACAATAGGGAGATCAACAAGAGGTCAAAAGATTAGAAGAAAATTCAATAAACACATGAAATTTTTCCTTGCTCAAGGGGGGTCATGTTCTTATGATGATGAGAGAAAAGGCGACATTGAGGTGCCACTGAGGTACAAACATCTACGGAAACAATGGGTGCCCAAGGAACTTGCTCCAATAAACATCGATTTTTGTGTTAACGATAGGATATATCGCATAGCACCTTCATTGCTACATGGTTTAGGCTTGTTTTCCATGGATGGCATAAAGGTCTGTTACAATAGAGTTACATAATTGATGGATTTTGTTGGACCTTGTTACAATTACAAACATTGGATGCATATTGTTAAATATAAAAAAAGTATGCGTAGGTATGCACTGTCAGCAAATTATATACAACAGAAAGATAATGATCAAAGTAAATGAGTGGCTGTATACATTGATGGTCGGCCAAAAGCAACAGGGAATATTGTAGGTTTTATAAATAGTATGCGACCTGGGTCAACTAATAAACAACCCAATTGCATATTTGAGGTGCGTGAGGGAAATCGTGTATTTGTATGTGTGATAAAATCAATAAGTGTAGGCGAAGAGCTTCTAATTGATTATAGTTTGAATCGTATAGATACAAACAAAGTTAATATCATGGGGGTGGTACATACTATATACCATTTAAATTAACCAACTTCCAATTAATGAATCCAATATACCATTTTATTATGAAGTTTTTTTGCTAAGTCTATTGGTTTAATTTCGCTAACATTTTTTATATTTTTTCTTTGTTACAGGCCGACATGGATCCATCACATATTGCAGATAGAGATGTAGCTTGTGACATGTCTACTGAGTAGATAAACCTCATTGTAATTGTACAAATTAGATAGAAGCAAACTGTTACATTATTATGTTATTTTTTTTAATGATTTATACTAATTTTGTAATTGTTAATGATACTCTTGACACAGACGGATGTTCGGGGAAAGGGAAAGGGAGTTGCAGTACTTGAGCACCTTTCTAGGGATGTGGAATCATTAGGGTTAAGCGATGATGACCCTGAAGATCCCACGGGCCTTATGAAATTCTTTAAAATGCCTCTTATAAAAATTAGAAAAGAGATTGTTGCTTTGGCAGTCGTGCATCCTATCACTGATGAGATATGAGAGAGGGTGGAATTATTGTTTCAGATAGCAGAAAACTTGCAAGTAAGCAGTAATGAAAGCTTTAATTATAACAAAAGTTCAATAATGGTTTATATTTTATTCTCTTTTATGTCATTAAATAAAATATGTACGTATTATTTTTACAGCAATTTATCCACCCTCATCAAAGTCATTCCCACGATCAGGGTGTTGCAGGATCTTCAGGTGATGATGATTTTCTTGTATTATCACTTGCTTGGCTTATCACTCTGAGTACCCAAAACACATCATACTTGATACTGTCAATTTTCAAAATAAAGGTTCATCCTTGTTTACAATTCTTGCACTTTTCATATATTTAATGTTTGACATATTTAATGTATTATTCTTTAGGTGCTGTCAATGTTATCATGCAAATGTCGCCGCTGCCTCATCAGAGGTTACCCTCACCTGTATTGCCGACTGCAATGTCGGCAACACGTAGCATGCAAACATCCTCTAGTGCATGTCATATTGGCCCGCCCACTGTTGGTAGATCCCTCTTTTTCTTTATCTTCTGTCATTTGTTTATTTCCCTTCAAGCGTTCTTTCTTGAATTCTAATGCCATTTCATGGTGGATTCATTTTTTGCAGGAGGAGATGCACATGAGGATGTGCCAGAGGCGACTACTGCTGATAACATACCATCATTTCCTGGATCTTCTCGTATTGCTAGTATGGGAATGTTGCAGGCCACATTGGTGGTGAGCGACAAAGAAATGATTCCCTTAAAGATACAAAAGGTTCCAAGTACTTTAAAATTATTATTATATATACTCTAATTGTAATTTACTTTATGATCACTCATTTTGGACTAATGATCCCATGAATTTTTTGTAGGCAATGATATTTTCTATAAACATCTTAGTGACATTGCATTGCAGATATATGGGCCCACCATACGTAAAAGGTGGTACATCATATTTGAACTAACCCTAATCCACTTTTGATTTCATATCATTGCTAGAATAGTTTTCCTTTGATCCATTTCTTGAAGTGTAATAAATGTAGCTTCAATTCATTTTTGAATCTAACAGGTTTGTTTTTGCTTTAAAAGGTGGAATGACCAAGAAAAAAGGTTAAAAGATGAATTGACAAACCAAATGGTTGAGTGGTTTGGAAATGAAACCTTTGACAAAACCAAGCTCCTTGAAAAAGCTGGCACATATCTAAAGTATGTGAGGGACCAATACAGGACCCATTTGGAGAGGAACCTAAAGTACGAGCTTCCCCACATGATTCTAGAGAGGGAGTGGAAGGACCTGATTTTGGATGCCAAGGAGAGAAGTGAAAGTAAAAAAGGAAATACACCACTAGATGCTAGAAGAAGGTACAAGATACTATTAAGAATGTAATTATGTACTAATTAATTACTCTTTATATTTATATTATCTAACATATTTCAAACTTTTTATAGACTAAGTGACACGTCAAAGGCAACCAAGGCAAGGCAAGAAAAGCACGGGCAACACAAAATCGGCTCTAGTGGTTACATGAGACTTGCTGCATGAATTGTAAGTATCTCATGTAAACGAAATATTGCATCAAAATATTAATAAATTGCAAACGTTTTTTTTTTATCAAACAATGCAAGAAAAATTCACGGTACCAAGCAAAAATGCAGGGCTCTGGATTCAATAGAGTGCCCACAGAAGATGACACGAGAATTGCCTACTAGCAAGGCTATTTAGTCATGGCTGATCAGCTACGAGAATTGAGTGGGCATACACAACATTCGAGTGCATCCGTCACATAGGTAAATATGCTAAATGGAAGTTGTTTCAAATTGAATACTTTACCAATAATCTAATTGATGTTGAGTTCCAACATAAAGTGACTATATTTGTTTTAAATAAGTAAGCAATGATAACAATGTGCATGTCATTGGAATGCAGCCTTCTAATTGTGAAACACCACCTGCACATGAAGGTCCGGATTTGCATCCCAGTAGTGGAGGTATTCATTTGCTATTCAAATTTATTTATTTAGCTATTAATACAATTAAACATCTTAATTTGTAACGAGTAGTAATTAATGTAACCTTTTTTGTTAATATTTTAGAGCATGTAGTCAGTGGTGAGCAAGTGGAGCATGATCTGGGTACGCAACATCAAGAACATGATGTTCCCCACTCAGGTAAAGAGGACCACTTTTATTGCTTTAAACAAATATAATTGCAATTGGTGTTCAACATTAATGTAACCTTTAGTATTTCAACTCCAGATGATCTAGAGGGTGTTCTGCATGTTGAGGTTGAGGCTACACAAAATGATGTGGCCCCATCAGGTAAAGAGCACAACAATTATGTTCTCTAAATTAATTAAATACTTGTAACAATAATAATTTTTTTTTTTGAATTTAACCCATTTCTTTGTTATTGCAGAGGACCCTCCTTCGCTTCAGTGTCCTCATCCTCAATATAGGACTAGGCATACATCAAGATCACGAGTAGTTGGCGGAACATCTGCAGAGGGGGGAAATGATGAAGAAACCGATGTTCCACTTAGTCTTTTCATAGCTTCAAAGAAAAAACAAAGAAAGAAATGATTGTAATCTAACTTATTTGATAATGACTGATTTTTATGTGTTAGTCAATGTAATTATGTGCTAATTAATGGTTATGGATGATATGTGTTAATTAATATTGATGAATGTTGTGTGTTAATTAATGTTAATCAATGCTATGTGTTAATGAACGTTATGTGATATTAATGAATGAATGCTATATTTTATTAATGGTAGAAATAATGAATGAATGAATGTTATAAGATGTTAATGGGGAATTTAGAGTGATGCTAAGGGGGGGGGAGGGGCCAAATGAGCTTCCACCTTCACATGGTTGGCCCTGTTAAGTAGAGAATATTAAACTATTCTCGAAACCAAGCAAAGCTCAACAAGATAACACACTTTTCAACATTTCATTATGTTGCACAATTAATCTTATTGAATAATGTATATTGAATCTTAATTGCAGGGTCCAGTAGAGCCAACATGAACAACAACACCACAAGTTGTTGGGTAGAATGAACTCCCATATTGTCTTGTCTATACACGAACAATATGAGTTGCTTCTAGTGTTGATATCCAAGGTAGGATTGCAAAAGTTATGAATATGCCTCATCCTTGTAAGTTTTTTTATTACTTGTAAGTCATGAATATTGCTCTTTAGTTGATTAAAATTAAATAAAAATCTTTAATGAATAATACACAAAACTATATACATATGCAGGCGCACCATGGTTGAGATGGTCCAACTCCCTAGTCTCACTCTACGACTAAGCTCATGCCATATCTAAATCAAAGACATCTCAAATACATTGTTGGTGGAAAGCTGCAAAATGCCATTTTCATACATAAGCAAGACATACACACTTGGGCACAATCACCAAGAGAACAGTAAAAAGTGTGTTTGAGATTGTATCATGGATGCTTTTAAGGATTGTATCATGGATGCAAAAAATCTCTTCATTAATCCTTGACTCATGATTGCTATAATACTTCTTTAGACTTCTCATGTCATTTGTTGCACTTCTTCACTATTTTGGACTGAGTTTCAACTATGTATTTGCCTGGACTTATGATTGTACCTAGCTTTGTCTTATCTTTGTAAGCTTCCTCTTTGATAATACCTTTTTAATGTTGCACTATTTGTAAGGAGGAAAACTCCTAATGCATGTTGCAAATTGTGTTCTAGTGATTGAGACTGACCTTTTTGTACTTGAAGTTTTTGACTAGTTGTCATAACCTCTGATTTTGATGCTTGTGCCTTAATAGAACTAGATGTTTCTTGTATGCATACTTGGTCAAGGACTGCATTATGATGCTATAGGGCTACAAACTAAGATTATTTATTGTATTGAGTTGCACATTTGACATGAGTTGCCCTATGACTGCTATGCCTCTTGAGGTTATAAGGTGTTTTTCTTGTCAAGTTTTGACAATGCTGCAACAATAACATGTTATTTGTTGTTAATGTTTGAAAAAACCTTTTAGAAACTTATACCCTGCTCTTTTTCACTTAGTAGACTTGATTACTGTCATTTTATTTGGTACTAGGTATGACTTCCTATTGGCTTTACTGTAGACTGCAATCTCTCTAGACTATATTTTATGAGTGTTGTTGTTCTATACTTGACCCTCTATTAGGAAAACATAGCTTGAAATGTCCAAAACAATTAATGAATGACTGCACTATCACTAATCTATCTTGAAGATTTGACTACTCTTTAGATTATGATTATGATTGTCATGATATTTCATGAGACTGCTCTATCCCCATATGAAACCCTTTGTTCCCATAAATCAATGCTTTGAACTTGACTGCAACTTTATAGTGATCACTATCTTTGTACAGTAAGCTTGCTACTTTCTCAACTTTTGATATATTGGAGGCTCCTAGGATGGTTTCTATCTTATAGTCACAATACCTTGCTATAATTTGCATTTCAGATCACTGCTCAATGATCATATGATGTCTTTGTCTTTTAAATTTGACTCTCAAGCTTGCTCTATTTGTTGACCTTTTGAATAATTTTGGGCCACTATTCATTACTTTTATTACCCTATATGTAAAAGACCTTGCTCAATGCTTCCCGTACTTGATCTTTATTTGGTTTGTGTCAATCCTACTATTGCACCTTTTCTATTTATGATTGAGATTTGTTTTGGGATTAAAAACTCTTGATGATTTCACTAAATGACTTTTGCATGACTGTACTTTCTAAGCTATCCTAGGGAACAAAAGAGACCTAGGGATTTGCTCACTTCAAGGAAAAAGAAAATCTAGCAAGACAATCAACCCTTTTAAATAATATGTGGAACCCTTATGGTGAGCAAGAAAGCATTGACAAACTTATAGATGTTGTCATAACACAAAGTTGAAACTATATTATTTTTTATAGATAATTAGATTTCTCCTTTAACCCGACTTTTGCTTGAATCATTACTGTAGGCATATCCAATGCATGATTTAAACAATAAGATACTAAAAATTCTAAAATAGGGTTCTAAAAACCCTACCTCCAAATGTGGATATCTACTGTTATGACTATGACAATTTCTCTCCAGAAGCTTTGATGCTAACTTCTATCACGCCTAAACTCTGCATGTGGTTTGCATGGTGTTGGCATGAGGTTCTTTGTAAGTGTCCTTATGGATTCTCTTCATATTTTTATGAAACTCCTTCATCGAAGAGACAAACCTCTCATTCAAACTTTGAAGTAACCCTTTGACTGTTGCATGCAGTCCTTTTCTTATAAACCTTCCTCCTTGTGGTGACGTGCTAGGACATAAACTGAAGGTGTAGCTTGTGGAACCTATTGAACATCAAATCTAAATTAAGTAAAATATCTTGATTTGAGAGATTAAATCATAGAAGCCATCTATCTTTGGAAGAAATCATCATTTTCATTGATACCGTAATAACCCATAAGTTATCGAACAAGTCTAATAGCATTCTATCAAAATATCCAAAATTCGAATAGTATCAATGAGACCCAGCGATGTCTCATCGATATAAAAAGGGTATCAAAGGAAAGGTAACACTGATGAACTCTAAAAGGGACTCATCGAAAGAAATGATTCCGTCAAAAGAGGATATCAAAGAAAGTAGAGACGGTTTTCATCGATGGGAAAAGGCTTCCGAGGAAATAATACCATCGATGCAACATGAAGAAAACTTACCGAAAGAAGCGTTCTTATCAAAAGAATGATATCAATCAAATAGAAGGAAGCTACATCAATAAAAGATATCGATAAGGATATGAGTTTCGAGGAGGCTAAAAGGCATTATACCAATATGTGTGGTTTTACCGATGCAACTTTTTCGAGAAAGATTACTATTGAGCTCATCGATGAAAGATGATAGTGGAAGCAAATCATCAAAAGAAAGATGGCCTCAATGAAACAATAGACCCATTCATTGAAGGAGTGTAGTGATGTCGATAGAAAAAGTGTTTCGATGGAAGGATAAAGGAAGTTACCGAAGCCCAAGGTTTCTTCGACATGAAACCTGATGGACATCAGATATATATCGATGAGGAAATAGGTTTCGAGGAGGCTAAAAGGAATGTCTCCGATATGTGTTGTTTCGCCAATATAAATTTATTGGTGGAAGATGACAAGAGAGGATAAAGAAAGGCTTCAGTGAGACAATAGATCCATTCATCGACGGGGCATAGTGATATCGATGGAAGATGTATTTTGGTGGAACAATAAAGGAGGTCACCGAAGCCCAAGGTTTCTTCGACATAAAAATCTGATGGATATCAGATAGGTATCGGTGAGGAGACAACCACAGTGACCGAATACAACATTTCAATGAAGGGAGAAAATACCTAGTCAAAGTAATGTTCGAAACAAAAGTGTTAGTTGACGGTTATATGTTGAAAAGCCATGACGCTTGGTGATAATGTATACTCTCATATAAAGGAGGGAGCTTTTTTAATATGGAGGAAATTTAGAGAAAGGAGTAGATTATAGCCTCAGGCTTACCACTATACTATTTTGGCGAATATATATAATATAATCAGTTGTTTTTCCTTTGCATATGTGAACTTTTAGTAGTGGGAAAAGAAGGAGGAAACAAAGACTATTCCAGATTCTCTTCTATCATAGTTGTGCAAATGTTGCATTCGAGGGGTATTTCCTTCCTCATTTCCTCTCACATTAGGTATGTATCTATTTCATATCTGACTGAAATGCAGAGGTTAATCATGTATCACTAATTGACTATGGAAATATTACTCATTAAAAGAAAAAGTAAAATGAATTGAAAAGAATCTTGCTCTGATAGTTGTGAACATACTATTATGCCTAATTATGATTATTTTGTCTTGCATAGCCATGTAAATTTTGCCTTGAGTAGCCGATGTATAGCTATTGCATGTTCATGATCTTTCTTGTTAAGATAAATTGTAGAGCCTAAATGATTTATTCATTCATTATCAAGTCTTGAACTTAAGAAAGATAAATTTATTCACAGATATAAATCATGACGATATTCAGTTACTTTTCATCGAATACACTCTCTTACCTTTATCATAAGAAAATTGAATACTGCATTCATATGGTTGAGTAGCAACTTCAGAGCATTCACTATAGAATATGATTGCTAGCCCACGAGGGCATAATAGCCGAGTATTGCAGCTATTCTATGTTTATTTGTTTTCCACTCTTAACTCATAGTTCAACCGAATATGGTTCATCTTGGAATCAATGCACATTAGTTATAATTAGATTATAACCAGTCTCCATGGTTGCAAGACCTAAAGAAGGATTCTTATCATCAATTAGATGCATACTTTTGGGAATATACAAAGACAAACAAATATATTAGAACCGTATTTTTTGTTGAGTCATAATATGATGTGTTAATTTAGCTAAATAAAGGAACCAATGTTTTATTAGGTTTAATTCCATGATGACAATTGAAGCTTGTTAGAGATAGGGGATTTGTAGCAGTTGGCTTGTTAGGTTATGCCACAATCCCATGAAGGTCCTTGTAAACCGTTAATGTCAGTAGACATGAGACTGTTATGTAACGAATTGGATCAGCTAAACCTAGAAGTTCTATAACCAATGAATCAACTGACTCAAGTGTATGTTAATTATCTTATGATGGTCATTTATGACTATTATTCTTAGTAAACATTAAGCAGTTCGCTAGATAGTTGGTTAGTAAACTAGTGAGTTAGTTGGCTCAAGTGTATGCTATTTATCATATGATGGTCATTAATAACCATTATTGTTAGTACACATTAAGTAGATGGCTTGTTTAGATGGTTGGTAACTAGTGAGTTTTTTGAGCTCAAGAATTGGATGTACAAGTCGAGAAAGGGAGGTGAACACTAACAATGCATTGGTGCTTGCAATGTTAAAACCTTGGCCAAGATGGTGATGCTTTATCTAAGTGATTGTTAGATCACATGAACTAGATACACCTACTACTTAGATGGTCATAGTAGTTAGGGGTTACCTATAGTGTGTGACTAACAAGTTGCGTGTAGGATTTGAACACCAAGATCAGATGGCCAGATGTAAAAGTGACCCAATCCTTAGAATGAACCCTCATGAAGGGTTGGGTCTCTTCCAATTGGAAGGTGCATGGGAGACTGGAAAGTCTATGATTGAATGGAGAAGCCCTTGATGATGCTCTCCCTATTCCAAACTATGTCGAGGCTTGATACAAAAAGTTTTAGTTGGAAAGTTAAATTAATTGTAACCTCTGAACCTTTATCTCTTCCCTCAAAAATGAAACTTTCCATTTGAATTCCTTTCTCATATTGATTAGCTTAATAATATTTGTTCAATTTTTTTTATCGTTAAAAGATTACCTTCCTTTTAGATAAATTAGTTAGATTCTTATTTTGTTGAAGAACATTTAGTTAGTTTTCTCCTTCAACTGAAGAAGTTATGTTTTATTTTGAAATGCTCAATTTTTTATCTTAATATAGATCATAATTTATTTTCTTTAAGTATAGAATTAATGGAATATTACATATGGTATCAGAGCAACCAAGTTTGACATTCAACCTTAGGCTTTCCACCTATAAACAATAAGGTAGAAAACTGAAATGAAGCATTTTCGTGAATCTTGGAAGTGGATTCGAACCATTGCAGATTATTGCATTTTTCTGTAGGCAGTTGCTTGTGATATTATCTAAAGAGATAAGGTTACTTGTGGTCTTCCAGTAAAACTCTGTGTTTCATAATGTAGATTTGAATAAAAGATTTACTTGTGAATTGTAATTATTCCTCGTATTTCTTCCTTGGATGGTCTCTTAAGGTAAGAGTTAAATTCATTCAAGAAATTTACAATAAAGACATCGAAGTAGAGCTCATAAGAAACAGTAATTGACAGACTCATTGAGAGGGGGTGGGTTTAAAAATTGTCTCATAAGTTTACACAATAAGTCTTAAAGAAATATAAAGACTCTATAGCCCAAACAACAAAGAAAGGCACTGGTCATCTATAAAACACAACTCATCAATTCATACTTTCACATAAAGAATAATAGGAGCAGTTGAGTAGGAATTCTAGGGTAAATTAGAAATAGTGTATATATAAATTTGAAGCACCAAGATCGAATAGCTTCTACAACAACAATCTTGAACTCATCTACTATATCTCCATTCTAGGAACTGATGCCATTCTGAGATAGGGGGAAGTCAGATCAAGACACTAAATCTTCTATAAAAAACATTAGTTGAAGGAACAACTAGTGAGTAGGTATACCCGCCTAGGTCCTACAGAGCCTAAAGTGAGAGAGTTAGTAACCAAATAGGTTCACTCTATAAGTTGGCCAAGTCAATTGGAAGGTTTGATCATAGGAGTTGGCATTTCCTTAGAACCTATCCAGCCTGTTGATTTGAGACCCAACAAAACCCTAGCATAACTTCTAAAAACTGGCTATAAATGGTTCTTTTCATTTGAAACAGAATGCAAACCCTAAAATCACATGAAAGCTTATACTTTTAGTTTTCTGTTTCTCTCCAAGCTATGCATGAAATTGATTTTCTTGATAATCGAATGGAAGGAGGCCTTTAGAATTTTTTTTTAAATAAATAAAGAATTTTATTTGTCTTTACATCTTTTGAGTTAAAATTCCTTTTCAAGTGAATTATTTTCCCTCCAAACCTTGCATTGTGAAATCTCATCCTTTTAAATAAGTAAACCTTATAGACACCTTCAAGGTCTTTAATAAATCCTTTCTCTAAACTTTCCTAAATTCATGATAAGACATGAGGTATATAATAATTCTATTTTTTATCTCTTGAAGTCAAAAAATTGGTAACAAAGTCACACCTTCAAACCTTAATTTTTAGATAGTTAAATGTCCATTTTACATTTCTAAAAAAATTGGAGGTCTTATGATATTCCACGTGATGGCTACATGTTGACAAAGTTACCCCTCACAACTACTGGTCCCTCTCCCTAATAGGGTATTTGCATGAAAACCCAAGTTTGACTCCTTAAGACTCAAGTTAATCATTGGTCACATGTAGAACATGCATTTGAAGACTTGAATGACCTTCCCTCCAAAGTATTATCTTTTGGAAAAAACTTTTGCTTTCATGAAGTCACATGAATGTGCTTCTTTTCTAAAGTTTTTACAATATAATCATAAGAATATAGCCCTTCTTTTCATTTATAAGGCACATTTGAAACCTTTTGGAGCCTTTTAATGAGATTTCCAAAACAACAAGGACCTAGGACCTTAGAAAAGACTGGAATAAGCTTCAGGATATTAAAATTTAGACTGAAAGCATGAAGATGCTAACAACAAAAAAACCCCTATTAAATGCAATTGACATATAAATGAAAATTGGATAACAAAAATAAATAAGGATATAACATTAGGTATTATAATAATATCATATGTGAAAACAACCAATAATAAAATCAAACCAAATGATATATAGGATTTGGTCATATATGTATATGTAGATATATAGATATATACATAATATGTATATGTATATGATGCTCTGCAAAAAGAAGGATAGTTAGAAAAACCTATTTGATTGCTACACACACAAAGAGAAGCACAAGAAACAAATTTTAGTCATTAGGGTTAGCAAATCAAAGATTAAACACTATCCTAATCAAGCATATCAAGAAAGACACTACACAACAAATAAAAAGCTTAATGAGTCTAAGAAAAGATAAACTCTATGGTCTAACTACCAGAGATAGCAAGAAACTCTCCAACCAAAGCAGGGGAGACAAAACCAACAATCTCTGCTTAGGGAGGAGCTCTAGACCCCAAATTTGAAGAAAGAAACAGAGCTAAAGTAAGTGAATTGGACAACAACAAGAATGTAAAGTGCACCCTTGATTTGTTAACCAAAATGCTCAAAATTAAATGAAAATCTTTAATGAATACACAAAACTATATACATATGTAGGTGTACCATGGTTGAGATGGTCCAACTCCCTAGTCTCACTCTACGACTAAGCTCATGCCATATCTAAATCAAAGACATCTCAAATACATCATCAGTGGAAAGCTGCAAAATGCCATTTTCATACATAAGCAAGACATACACAATTGGGCACAATCACCAAGAGAACGGTAAAAAGTGTGTTTGAGATCATTGTCCTAATTGTGGTGTGGTCATGAAGAGGTTGACAAATTTACGGTGATCTCTTCGTGACCACACCACAATTAGTATAATGATCTCAAACACACTTTTTACCATTCTCTTGGTGATTGTGCCCAATTGTGTTTGTCTTGCTTATGTATGAAAGTGGCATTTTGCAGCTTTCCACTGACGATGTATTTGAGATGTCTTTGATTTAGATATGGCATGAGGTTAGTTGTAGAGTGAGACTAGGGAGTTGGACCATCTCAACCATGGTGCGCCTGATCATATTAGCTTGAAACCATGCGCCTCATATTAGCCTCAAAACTATGCCCCTACTGGTAGGTGGTGGGGATAGAATATCATTCGCTGAACGTATCAATGACTGGATAATAATAATTTTTTTTGATAAAAATTATCATCGTTGGAATTACGACGAATACCAAGCTTTCGACCGATGATGTAATCGGCAGACATATAATGTTCTTGTCGGTGAAATGTTCTAGAGTCATCGCACTTCCGATTCAAATGACACAAACATCCGACGAGGATGCTGTACATGCGATAGCACTTTGTAGTCGGACGATCGTCGATGTCTCTGAATGGACTGATGACACAAGCATCAGATAAAAAACATCACCATCTGTGTGAAGTTCCAAATCATCGTCGGCTTTACGACGAAATCTACTGATTCCAATGACTTCTTTGACTGTCGGTAGAGTCCATTGGATTGTCATATTTTTGACGCACATGGCATCATCGACCAATCTGATGTCGAGTTTTTGACGGTTGATTTTGTCGGCACTCTGACGAAAATTTGTCACAAATCCAACAAATAGCCGTCGAAAATCAGCTCTGAATGTACTAGTGAGGTAACGGTCCAATGGGATCCAAGTGATGATTCTTTGGTGACTTCGGAGGATGCTGCATGGATCAAAGAGAATGTTACCCCTAATTTTTCTCAGGCTTCTAGGAGTAAGACTAGGCAAAGGGGGGAGGATGTAGTGTCCCTCCTAGACTTGCATTTTGATTTATGTATCGATAGACTATTTAGACTTATGGATGATGTTTTGATGATTACTCATGACTCTATTTCTATCTCAGATGATATTGATGATTCTAGAAACTATATATAGACATATGCTATTTGATGACTTATGTGGATGATTGATACATCTTGGACTATATTGATGATGGATCTATATTTGATGATTTATATGTGCTCATTATTTATGATGGATCATATTGCTTATGGTATTTTGATGATATCTTGGTTATGGTAACCCTAGTTCATGATAATATTGTTGATTTGATGCTATGGTGATTGAAATTATCTTCTAGTGTATTTGTGATTAGAGACGATGTCATACTACTCATTGCGAGCACAATATGACATCGTAATTCTCCATCGCTTGCCTGATCGTTATGATGTATATGTGTTGTATATATTGTATTGTGATTAGTGGTGGATGTAGGATTGTAGGTACCAGACATCAACTCCACCTGGTCTCATAGGTTTGAGCACATCTTATCCCAATGGAAAGTTGTTGGAGATGGCATGTATTTCCCTCTCATACTCTAGGCTTAGTTTTTCACCTTGTTAGTTGTGTTGTGACATAAATTGATGGTTTGAGTCTTGAGTGGATTTTGACCCTTTTTCGGGTTGCTTGAGGTGATGTGAGTGATGTATGTTTATTATTTAATCAATAATTAGATTAATTTGATTTATGAATATTTATATTAATTTATTTAATTTATTATACAATATTATTATTTAATTATTTGGATTATTTATTGAGGCTTGATTAATGCTATTGAGTTTGATTTATTTGATTTAATATTTAATTGATTTGTATTAATTATTTATTCTTTATGTTTTATTATTGATATGATTTTTATATTCATTTATTAGTTCTATTTATACAAGCCTTTTATTTACTTATTTATTATTAGGATTTCATTTATTATTATTATCCCATTTACATTTTGTAAAGTGGAAAAAGCGCGAGTGAACCCTAAGTGTTCCCTCCACCACTCCAAAGGGGAAAGGGGATCACTTAGGATTGTCGGTTTTCACTTAGGGGAGACTTTACATTCAAAAGAGGGGTTGAAACCCACAAGATCCAATCCCACACAATGCAAGATTGGATTCTAAATGAGTTTCAAGGGTTAAGACAGCAAGGCTACCCTCTTTTGTAAAGAATGTAGATAGAAGCATCAAGCTAGGAATGCATAGAAAGTGAGAAAGATTCACTTATAAATAGAGATAGGGATAGAGGATGAAGTTGAAAACCTGGAATTAGTAGTAAAATGTCGAGATGGCGCTGTCTTGCAAATTTGAGCGAAAGTTGATGAGATGATGGCGCCCGGCGTGCACACAGTCCTCCGAAAAATCCACGAAACGAAGGGGGATCTGTTCGTCTCTGCACAAGGATTCCAGATCTTCAATTTCAGCTGCATACCTACAACCTACACACAAAAAAGAGAAGATGATTGGGGGGTTAGGGATTAGGGGTTCGCCCTTAGGTCAAACCCCGGTTTTGGAATTAACCAAGAAATGAGAAATTGCTGTAAATGTAAATGATTGTAATGTCAAACAAGTACTAGTACCTTGTTGTAAGAATGTTTGTATTCTTACATGCGAAGGTGTAAATGTTTTTGTATGTTGTAAGTTGTATGTGGTATGTGATCTCCTCTTCAATGGTTGAATCCTTGTCTTGAATGCAACACTTAGCCTTGAATGGAGACTTAGAATGATCAATTGCTTGAAGGAATGCTTGAATGCTTGAATGCTTGAATGTTTGAATATTGCTTCCGCCTTTTTTCCATTCATCCAAATGAGAGAGGAAAATGTAGTTTATATACTTGCCAATTAGGGTTGATAGACTGATTTTCCTGACCTTAGGCCGACCAGGAAAGGTTATTTTCCAAATTGCAAACATAAAGACCCGAAGCCCCAAAAGAGACTGGGCCCAAAAATAGGGCCAGGACCAGGGCGCTGGGCACCCTGGTCCTGAAGGACCAGGGTGCTAGGCGCTCTGGTCCCACCTCCCGGGATAGCAGGGTGCAAGGAGGATCAGGCCAGGGTGCAAGAAAATGCAGTTTTTGGTGTCATGAACAAGTTTCGGGGTCTCCATTCAGGTTTAGTGTTGCGTCGCCATCGTGAAGACCCAAATGCGGTCAAAATTGCAAGTGTCACAATTTTAGGATGCTACATTTAGCCCCCACTTTAGCAGGAGTATAAGCGTACGCTCATACTTCTGGTAAAGTACAAGGAAACAACATTGAAAGACTTTCACCACGTCAAGGAGGCAAGACACACCAAGCCCCCATCGGACTAAGGATCTTACGACTTCGATTGACAAAGTAAAAGGGAAGATCATGAGGGAGAACCATGACTGTCAGTAGTAAAGGTTCCCTCACTATGAGTCATGCAAGAGAAATACCAAAAATTTTCAAGGCAAAGCTAAGTTCGCCAAGAAATTTTCAAGTATCCTGAAAGGGGATCACTTAGGATTGTCGGTTTTCACTTAGGGGAGACTTTACATTCAAAAGAGTGGTTGAAACCCACAAGATCCAATCCCACACAATGCAAGATTGGATTCTAAATGAGTTTCAAGGGTTAAGACAACAAGGCTACCCTCTTTTGTACAGAATGTAGATAGAAGGATCAAGCTAGGAATGCATAGAAAGTGAGAAAGATTCGCTTATAAACAGAGATAGGGATATAGGATGAAGCTGCGGACCTGGAATTAGTAGCAAAATGTCGAGACGGTGCTATCCTGCAAATTTGAGTGAAAGTTGATGGGACGATGGCGCCCGGCGTGCACACGGTCCTCTGACAAATCCGTGAAACGAAGGGGGATCTGTTCGTCTCTGCACAAGGATTCCAGATCTTCAATTTCAGCCGTGTACCTGCAACCTACACATAGAAAAGCTAAGACGATTGGGGGGTTAGGGATTAGGGGTTTTCCCTTAGGTCAAACCCCGGTTTTGGAATTAACCAAGAAATGAGAAATTGCTGTAAATGTAAATGATTGTAATGTCAAACAAGTACTAGTACCTTGTTGTAAGAATGTTTGTATTCTTACATGCGAAGGTGTAAATGTTGTTGTATGTTGTAAGTTGTATGTGGTATGTGATCTTCTCTTCAATGGTTGAATCCTTGTCTTGAATGCAACACTTAGCCTTGAATGGAGACTTAGAATGATCAATTGCTTGAAGGAATGCTTTAATGTTTGAATATCGCTTCTGCCTTTTTTCCATTCATCCAAATGAGAGAGGAAAATGTAGTTTATATACTTGCCAATTAGGGTTGATAGACTGATTTTCCCGACCTTAGGCCGACCAGGAAAGGTTATTTTCCAAATTGCAAAGATAAAGACCCGAAGCCCCAAAAGAGACCGGGCCCAAAAATAGGGCCAGGGATCAGGGCACTAGGTGCCCTAGTCCTGAAGGACCAGGGCACTGGGCGCTCTGGTCCCACCTCCTGGGATAGCAGGGTGCAAGGAGGATCAGGCCAGGGTGTAAGAAAATGCAGTTTTTGATGTCATGAACAAGTTTCGGGGTCTCCATTCAGGTTTAGTGTTGCGTCACCATCATGAAGACCCAAATGCGGTTGAAATTGCAAGTGTCGCAATTTTAGGACACTACATTTAGCCCCCACTTTAGCGAGAGTATAAGCGTACGCTCATACTTCTGGTAAAGTACAAGGAAACAACATTGAAAGACTTTCACCACGTCAAGGAGGCAAGACACACCAAGCCCCCAGTGGACTAAGGATCTTACGACTTCGATTGACAAAGTAAAAGGGAAGATCATGAGGGAGAACCATGACTGTCAGTAGTAAAGGTTCCCTCACTATGAGTCATGCAAGAGAAATACCAAAAATTTTCAAGGCAAAGCTAAGTTTGCCAAGAAATTTTCAAGTATCCTGAAGGGATAGACGGGGTGTATGCCCCCCTACATTAAAGCGATTGCACAGGCCCCAACGGGGGTGATTGCTTTAAGGTAGTGATACACATAAGAAATGAGAAGGGAAAGGAGCACGTTATCGCAAAGATTTAGCCCCCAAGTGTGAGATAAACTCAAGGATAATAGACACAAAACACAAAGCACAAGGTGACTTCGCTTTCCTCGGGGTCAGTATGCTGTATGATAATTCATGTATATCATATGTATGTATGCATAATTGTTCTTCATTCCCCAATCAAGGAAGGTCACCTAGAAGAAGGGAACACATGTGTCTTTTGAGTCAACATGAGAGAGACCAAAAGAGATCTCAATGCTTTGCATCGTCCTCAAGTAGACAACACTAAGGACAACAAATAGAAGAATGAGAATAACACATAGAAGAAGTAACACAAGAGAGGAGGAAAGAATCTGCTATGCTAATGAAACTAGTCTAGCACGTCATCTACCCCCCGATCTTGCTGATCAATATTTCGGGAAGGTAGGGAACACGCTAGAGGAGGAACATCCAACATAGCAGATGGAGCTATCACAAGATCCAAACAAGGGCTATGTTCATGTTCCAAGCCATGTTGTTCTTGTCTAGGAGCTAGGATAAGTGCTTTAGAAAATTCATTAGATAAATGGTTATCAACATCAACAAGTTCATATTCACTATCAGAAGCAAGAGAAGTAACATTTTCATCATGAATAACATTTTCATCTATATCATCATCAAGATTTATAAAAATAGGATCTTTAACTCGCACAGAATCAAGACCATCATGCATCTTATGTTTAGGAGATTTTGGAGAAGATGGAATAATGCTTGTTGAAGGTGTTTTTGGAGATTGCAAAGTTTGAGAAGCAGCTGCCTGAGCTCTAAGACGATGCTTTCGTCGGCGTTCACATGCAGAATGATTTCGTCTAGTCTTAGTAGGAAGTGGAGAAGATTGAGGAGGAGGAATGTTCTCATCCTTATCACTTGGGTGTTTAGGTTGTGGTCTCTTAGGCTGGATAATAGGAGAAGAGGAAGGTCTCTTCTCTCCATAAGAGGAAGGAGGAGGAACTGCTCCATATAAAGGAGGGATATTTGGTTTAGGAAGAAGACCAAGTCCATCATGATGAGGAGGTATAGGTCTGCTTTTAGAAAGTTTATTACACATAGACATAGTCACATCCATAGGGATGGGTTGGGAATCTTCTTGAGGAAAGGCATTAGTTTTATCTTTCAAAGGAAGAACTTCCTTCTCAAGAATGATAGGAATATCAAGTTTGGGTGTTCTAGGTTCACTTAGAGATAGGATCATATCTGTTTTCCACTTTTGATAAGATTTGAAAAGATGATCACTTCGCGAAGGAAGAGATTGGAATTGTTTAGGCCAAAAATAATCAATAGGAATGCTAGAAGTTCTTTCAGCTGGTTTAAAGAGACTATGATCGACAGTAACAACTTCACCATTATGGGGAAATTTCAAACACTTGTGAATAGGAGAAGCAATAACTTTCATGGAAGATAGCCAAGGATAGCCAAGCTTCACACGAAATTGTTCGGATGAAGGAATAATAGCAAAGTTCACATCAAGGGATTTGTTATGAATTTCAATAGGTAATGTAATAGAACCAATTGTAGGAGAAGAAAATGCATCAAATAATTTCACAATCACATCTGTTTTGTCATAGATCACTTGATTCAATTGCAAAGTAAAAAGAAATTCTTCAGTAATAACATTAACCATGCATGAAGGATCAATAAGCACTCCACGGCAAGGTGTATTCTTGACTTTTGCAACTATGTATAAAGGACCATCAGGTGCCCTGATAGTTTCACTAGAATCAAATGTGATGGAAGGTTCTTTAGGGTTTTCTTGCTGCTCTACAAAGTTAATCACATTCAGAGTCAAAGACACGAGACCATCAGATGAGAAAGAAGAATCATTAGCCTCAATCACATTAGAGGTATGAGAAGGTAATGGATCAGTAAAAATCTGAAGATTTTGGTTAGGAGG
Organism: Cryptomeria japonica; assembly: GCF_030272615.1. Taxonomy (NCBI): domain Eukaryota; kingdom Viridiplantae; phylum Streptophyta; class Pinopsida; order Cupressales; family Cupressaceae; genus Cryptomeria; species Cryptomeria japonica. The sequence goes on from NC_081409.1 coordinate 726,711,028, forward strand.
AGCTACAGATGTATTGCCTTTATCATTCACTCTAGAAACATAGATAGTATTATTAGCAATCAAATCTTGAATTTTACCCTTTAAAGAAAAACATTTTTCAGTATCATGCCCAGGTTGATGATGAAATTGACAAAAAGATTTGTTATCAAAATAAGGTGAATTAATCTTTGTAGGATCGATTTGCCTTATAGGAGGAAGAGTAAGCACATTTTGTTCCAATAACTTATTCATAATACTATGCAATGATTCATTCAAAGGAGTAAACTTTCTTTCTTTCTTGAAAAACTTAGAAATAGGAGGCACACCTGATGCTGCATTCACATTGTTGTTGATGATGTTTTCATTGAATTTAATGGACTCTCTGTTCGGTTTAAACTTCCCAAATGGTTGTTGACTACTATCACCCTTATCACTCGGAGCCATAGGATGTGATTGTTCCATTTGACTCACAGTCAGTTGATAATTGTGAAGAGTTGCACACAACTGTTGGAAAGAAGTAAACTCAGAAAACAGAAGTTTATCTTGAATATCTTTTTGTAAATTAGAAATAAAGATTCTTTGAATATCATTGTCAGGCACTGGAAAAGAAATTTGAGCATACAAATGCTTATATCTACCAATGAAATCAGTCACTTTTTCTTTAACACCTTGTTTACAATGCATTAAATCAATCAAAGTAACTTTAGGACTTATATTGTTTTGAAATTGTTGAATGAAAGCATTTGCAAGTTGTTCAAAAGAAGTAATAGAATAAGAAGGCAACGAGCAATACCATTGTAGGGCTTTATCTCTTAATGTTCTAGTAAACAGTTTTGCAAGCAACCTTTGGTCATAAGCAAAATCAGTACATATTGTTTGAAAAGTCTTAACATGTGTTAGAGGATCACCTTTACCATTATAAAGCTCCAAATGCTGGATTTCAACATGTTTAGGAGGGATAGCTCGAACAATGTCAAGAGAAAGTGGGCTCGCAACATCAAATGTGGGCATACTAAACTTAGATTGATTCATAGAGGCAATTTGTTGCTGTAAAGAAGAGACAGTTTGTGCAAGATTGTTAATGGTCGCTTCAGTCGAAGAATTCATATTAGATGTGTTAGATTGAGATGGAGGTGTTATGTTATTGAAAGAAGGTAAAGAGTAAGGTGGCAGGACACTATGATAGTTAGTCATAGGAGATGATTGGAAAGGAGGAACACTACAAGGAGGAATGGAAAGGTTAAATGAATTGCCCCCTTGCGTCATGTTCATTTGTGGAGATGTAATAGGAACACTCATTGAAGGAATGAATGAAGAAGTTGGATTAAATGAAGGAAGAGGGTTAATTGAAGAAGAAGGATTGCCCCCATGAGTAGTGATCATAGGCGGAATGTCTTGTATAGAAGTAGTCATTATGTTTGATGTAAAGGTAGGTATGCTAGCAATAGAAGTTGTCAAAGGAATAGAATGATTGACTTGAGTGGGAGGTTGTGTATAACCTAAAGTTTTGGCACAACTCTTCATAGGCATCACATTTGAATCCACCACGCAAAATATCAATTCCATTCTTATCACTTTGAAGCATATGTTTTAGACCCTCAATTAAAGGAAGAGCTTGACTATCGGGGTATTCTTGAGACATCCATTGTCGAAAATCGTCAAATTGGTTATCCAATTTTGAAAGTTGTTCTATAGAAACTTCATGGAGAGCTTCTTCGTCATTAAGAGGATTAGAGGAATTACCCATGTCCTCGTTAAAAAGGCTATTCAAATTAGGTTCCATCTCCTCAGTAATTAAACCTTGGAAAGACTTAATTCTAAGACTTCGTCTAACGGGAATAGTGTAAGTAGGGCTTATTGTTGTAAAACTCATGCACTAGAGAGGGAGAGAAGATTTTGAATTTAGAGGTATCAAATTTCAGTAAAATCGGCCAATCTCCTAGATTTAAGCTATTAAATGCAATCACGACAATCTCCCGAAATTTCAGAAAAAATGTCAGGGACCGTGGCGCTCGGAGTGCACACGATCCTCGCAACTTTTTTCAAAATTTGCAGGGATAAAAGTTATGATGATTTTAAAGCTAATCTGAAAAAATTGAGTGATTTTATGATCTGTAGATAGGCCAAATTAAAGTTGCAATCTCAAAATTGAACCCTATCAAGATTGTCGAAAAATGCAAAATTTGAATTTTGAAAAAGAGAGGGAAATTGAAATTTTGAATTTTATGATTTTAGAGGGAATGTTAAGAGCAATGCCAGTTTTGAATTTTAAAAGTTGACTCAATTTCACGCAAAATTTGATTTTGAAAGTGGAAATCAAAGTTGGTATAATTAAGCACTTAATTTCAAAAGTCACAAATTGCAAGAATTTGAATAAAGCACTGAAATTTTGAATGAAAACCAACACACTTTTCAAATTTAGGATAGTAAGAAACACAATTTTGACACAAAATTTCAATTTCAACAATTTTTGAATGATTAGGAGCCTTAATCCAAGCAATCACAAGACCAACTTTGACTTTAATTTTGAAAGTGTTGTAATTGATAAAATCAGCCAAAATTCTGGATTTTAGTAGAAAAATAAAGTAAGATCTAACTCCCGAAATTTTGGAAAAAATGTCGGGGACGAGGGCGCTCGGGGTGCACACGGTCCTCGCAACTTTTTTCCAAATTTTTAGGGATGAAAGATATTATGATTTTGTTGTGAAATCCAACGTTACAGCCGATTTGGAAATGTTTTGATCAGTGAAATTATCAGTCAAAGGTTGAATCAAGAGGGCTTCAAAAATTAGGGTTTTGACACTTAACCACTTAATTTTCAAAATTAAAGCACAAATATGAATTGATAATTTGTAATAGAAGGGTAGATCTGAAACAAGCATTAATAATTAAACATTTCACAAGCTCAATTACTAAAAAGAAAATTTAGGGTTTTTATGCAATTAACCTCTAAAATTTGCAAAAGATCAAACATGGAAATGTAATTAAGGAAGCAAATTTTCAGATCTAATCATGAATAATCAGAAAGGATGTTCACGTCGGGTTCACCAAAATGTAAAGCGGAAAAAGTGCGAGCGAACCCTAAGTGTTCCCTCCACCACTCCAAAGGGGAAAGGGGATCACTTAGGATTGTCGGTTTTCACTTAGGGGAGACTTTACATTCAAAAGAGGGGTTGAAACCCACAAGATCCAATCCCACACAATGCAAGATTGGATTCTAAATAAGTTTCAAGGGTTAAGATAGCAAGGCTACCCTCTTTTGTAAAGAATGTAGATAGAAGGATCAAGCTAGGAATGCATAGAAAGTGAGAAAGATTCACTTATAAATAGAGATAGGGATATAGGATGAAGCTGCGGACCTGGAATTAGTAGTAAAATGTCGAGACGATGCTGTCCTGCAAATTTGAGCGAAAGTTGACGGGACGATGGCGCCCGGCGTGCACACGGTCCTCCGAAAAATCCGCGAAACGAAGGGGGATCTGTTCGTCTCTGCACAAGGATTCCACATCTTCAATTTCAGCCGCGTACCTGCAACCTACACACAGAAAAGCGAAGATGATTGGGGGGTTAGGGATTAGGGGTTTGCCCTTAGGTCAAACCCCGGTTTTGGAATTAACCAAGAAATGAGAAATTGCTGTAAATGTAAATGATTGTAATGTCAAAACAAGTACTAGTACCTTGTTGTAAGAATGTTTGTATTCTTACATGTGAAGGTGTAAATGTTGTTGTATGTTGTAAGTTGTATGTGGTATGTGATCTCCTCTTCAATGGTTGAATCCTTGTCTTGAATGCAACACTTAGCCTTGAATGGAGACTTAGAATGATCAATTGCTTGAAGGAATGCTTGAATGCTTGAATGCTTGAATGTTTGAATATCGCTTCCGCCTTTTTTCCATTCATCCAAATGAGAGAGGAAAATGTAGTTTATATACTTGCCAATTAGGGTTGATAGACTGATTTTCCCGACCTTAGGCCGACCAGGAAAGGTTATTTTCCAAGTTGCAAACATAAAGACCTGAAGCCCCAAAAGAGACCGGGCCCAAAAATAGGGCCAGGGACTAGGGCGCTGGGTGCCCTGGTCCTGAAGGACTAGGGCGCTGGGCGCTCTGGTCCCACCTCCCGGGACAACAGGGTGCAAGGAGGATCAGGCCAGGGTGCAAGAAAATGCAGTTTTTGATGTCATGAACAAGTTTCGGGGTCTCCATTCAGGTTTAGTGTTGCGTCACCATCGTGAAGACCCAAATGCGGTCGAAATTGCAAGTGTCACAATTTTAGGATGCTACACATTTGTATTGTTACATTAATATTTTTTGCATAACAGGAAATAATATATAGTTTACCTACCCCTTATTTCTATTGGTTGATTTTGAATGGGTAAGTAAATAATATTATTAAATAATACTGACCACAGTAATGTGCATGGTAGGTATAATCTATGGTTTATTGGAATTTTCTTATTGGCCAATGATTTTTTATGGTTTGAAGTTTAATTTTTTATTTATTGGAGTTTTGTCATGCATTGCCGGGTTGGCTTCTCTGCAATTTTGAATTGAAATATTTAGATTTTTGATTGATTTTTGCATTGGATTGTTGGGAGATTTTTTTTTGAAGATTTGGACTAAATTTGCTGGATTGATTGCTCTTCATCAGTTATCTTGTCGGGATTGTGATTCCAAGTTGGAGCTTGGCTTCCCTCCGCAATTTTATTTTTGAAAGATTGTCTACTCTATGATTTCTACAAGATTGTTTTGGGAATTGGATTTGTTATTTGAATTTGCAAATTTGGTTTTGCAAAAGATTTTGGAAATATAGGATTTGTATTTGTTTAATTGAAAAATCTGGAATTGGGGAGTTGTCGTGATTGCACATTCTGTACATTTCATTCTTGAATCTGTGATTTATTTTCCTTGTGACTTAGATTGAGTTTTAATAAGCCTTTGGAATTAATATTGCATACCTTTTTATGTATTTTGTATCTCCCTCAGTTTGTGTGAAAGTTTGCAGATTGATGTGAGTATGTCATTGCCGAAAGATGTGTTTCCTGAGTGTTTCTTGTTTTAGCTCGGTCTGTGAATGGATTATTGTTGTATTGGCAATAAAATGCCTTGAAAATTTATTTGTTTTCCTCTTTTTGGCCTTATTTCTTCTCCCAATATTTTGTACAAGTATTGAAGAGTTTCTATGCTTTTTTGAAAATGCACGAGGCTTGAAATTGATTTGAATTCCTTTCATATGTCTTCGATATGTCTATAATATATTTCCTTGATGTCTTATCATCCACCTGCACCTCATGGCAGTGTATTTTGATCATATGATTGCCCATAAGCCAAATTGGGCAAGTTTCATCTCTTGTTTTATCTATTTTCTGAGTTTTTTATGTATTTTTACCAAAAATGTTATTCTACATGCCCAGAATGATAATGTTAAGACTAGGAGTGCTAAAAGATGTAATAGAGAGATAATTTGGCTTCTAGATGCGCTATTTTGGCTCTTGAGAGCACTTAAATTCTCATGGGGTGTAGAAATTGATAGTTTTGACTTGTATGATTGGTTTTCCGAATTTTGTGCTTTTACTAGAGACTCTATGTGATTGACTTGGATTCTCATAAAGGTCATTTGATGTTGTATGATCAATTGATATTTTATTTTGGCTTTGTTTATGTGTTATGGTGCCTAACCATTGATACTTGTGCATAAATGTTGATCTAGATCCATCATGATAGATGTGCTCCACTGTTGAGGACCTATGTTATTTGTGGATTCTTTTCACGTTGAGCCTTCATGATGTTGTTGTGATTTATTTTTTACCCTAAGATATAGGTCCATGGATGGGGAGAGTGGGTTCTTGCATGTGTATGACCAGAGCTGTGAGAAATAGGCTTCTAAGAGATTCTTAGATAGGATGCTTAGGGTATAGACCTGTCATGGGACCACATGAAGAGTTTACCTTTGTAATTATAAGTGATAACCTTAATAATTTATTAGTGGGTTTGGGTAATTAGGATTCACTTAATCAAGATAATAATTTGATTTGGACCCCAATACTTAGTCCTACTGAGGATGTTTTAGGATAAGCATGGGAAGACCGTTGGAGCAGTAAACCAATCTCCCTTTATTGAGTCCAATGTGGAGATGGTTCCACGTGTCTATCAAGGTGAGGCTTGGCCCCTTCTATATTGAGGATATAAATCAATGACACTCTTTTCCTACATGTGTCCATATCCTTGTGCCTTTATTATTGTTATTTCTTTGGAAGTTTATTTATTTATGATTAGCCTTGAGATGTGATTTGATTTATTGTTATGATTATTGTCTTTGTGGTCATCATGTTGAGTCCCTTAGTTGTTAGGTGTCATCCTAGGTCTTGATTGTGGGTTGGAACCCCATTTCATCTCCTAGCATGAGGGGTGGTTCCTATTTGGCTCCACATGGTTGAGTGGATTGATGCCTTCCTTCATTGGATGCTAGTGTGCATGGATATGGATTCTATGATTCTTCATTATGCAAATAGTAGTGTAGTTGACTTCTATGTACTGATATAGAGTATTGTATCATGATGATATTGTAAATGTAAAAGAGATTATGTACTTGTACCATGCATTCATATGTAATAGGACATGATGATGTAGAAATTATAATAGAATTAGATGTTGTATTCATTGTATGATTCATGTTGTAAGACTATTCATAGATAGTAAAGAGATTGAGATCTATGTTGGGGACATCTATGTTGTATCATAAGAAGGATGTAATTTTAATTCTGATTATGTAGCTAGAACCTTGTGAGCACATGCATTAGATCTTGTAGTAGGTTGAGCTCATGTTGAGGTGTGAGGATTTATGCTTGTTATAGCTAGATATTCATTATGTATGTAATTCTAGATTGGAAAGGAAAGTAAATGAATGAGTAATGTTATTAGACTACCCTATGTGCATCTATGATTGTGGTGAGGTGTTAAATGAATATGTTGGTATTTGGAAGTGTGTTCTTAATGGTTATCTTTAGAATGAGGATAAGAATGAGTAGTTTGTAGGTTATATGGTTTCTCTTAATGGAAGTGAACTAGATGTGTTATAGGTAATATTTATGTGAAAATAAGATGATAAATGGTTTAATGGGAAATTAGGAACACTTGGTTCGGTGACCTAAAATGAACCTAAAGGATAAGGGATAATGGTAGAATATGAATTTTCAGTAAATGATTCCTATAATAAGAAGTATAGTAATTGGTTGGGAAGAATGTAATTGTGTAATAGATGTTAATGGTCTCATGATATGGATGTGTTATGTGTTGTTGATAGTAAGTGATGACATTGGAGTACACTAGGGAATTGTAAATGGATATATGTATGTTGAGATGTGTATGGTTATGATGTTATTTCTTCTTGCATTCTTGTGAAATTAATCTATGGTTTTGAAGTTATGATATTTCACTATGTCGCATTAGTAGATGATTTAACAAAAAATAAAATCTCTAGTCGTTGGTTAGTTTACCTATTTTATCAAGGGTATTTTGGTGGGTGCGCGCGCACACACACACACACACACACACATATATGTATGTATGTATATATGTATATATGTATATATATACATATATATACATACATATATATGTAAGTATAGATATGTATGTATATATATGTATGTATATACATATATATATGTGTGTGTGTGTGTATGTATATATATGTATATATGTATATGTATGTATATATGTATATATATATATGTATGCATATAGGTATATATATGTATATATGTGTATATATATACATATACATATATATATGTGTGTGTGTATATACATGTATGTATATAAATATATACATACATATATATGTATGTATATACACACATACATATATATGTATGTACACACACACACATATATGTATGTACACACACACACATATATGTATGTATGTATATACATACATACATACATACATACATATGCATGTATATACATACACACACACATATGTATGTATGTATGTATGTATGTATGTACATACATATGTATATATATGTGTGTGTGTGTGTGTGTGTGTGTGTGTGTGTGTGTGTGTGTGTGTGTGTGTGTATGCATATCTATATACATATATGTGTATGTATATATATGCATCTATACATACATATATATATGTATGTATGTATATATATACATATATACATATATGCATATATATATATGTATGTATATATATACATACATACATATATATATGTATGTTTATATGCATATATATACATATATATACATACATATATACATACACACATATATATACATATATACATACATACATATATATTTATGTATATATACATGCATGTATGTATGTATGTATGTATGTATGTATGTATGTATGTATATGCACACACACACACATACAAATAAATGCACATACACACACAAATATGTATATACATGCAAATGTATATTTATACATATATGTGTATGTGTATACATATGTGTATGAATATGTATATGTATTGTCAGCTCCAATTTTAAACTTGGAAAATTTTAAAATTTTGGCCTTTGAAATCTTGCGTAGGTTTCCTATCATCCAAAAATTCTTATTTTCCTAGCATCCAAGAGTGGAATCATGCTGATATAAAGAATTGCCAAAAACAAAATCTTTTACTTTGATAGACATTGAGGTGACGAATATCCATCTTGTTCAAGATAAAATTCAACTCCAAGTACTTGCAGAGTCAATTCTAGACATGGGCAAAGTAGCAAAACAAGGTTAACTCCAATCGGTCCATTTTTGATTTAAACAAATGATGTAGCCAGTTAAAATGCAACCAATATATCAAGGAATAATCAGAAACAACACAAGTCTAGATCAATGTTCTTCATTATTCTTTTGCAACTTCAACCATTCTACCATTACAATAAAAAAATCCCTATTTTAAACAATCACCAAAAATTTCCTTTTTGGGTAGATTTTTACAAAATTTGAAAATTGCCATTTAAGGAAATTTTCAAATCTATCCAAAATATCATGAAATCTTCTAGAAATCAAAAAACATTTCTATGACACAAAAAACCAACTTTCTAATCTCAAAGAGATTACGAGCTAAAAATTAACTAAAAAACTTTGTAAAAACCCCCCAAAAAGAGTAAAAGCCAATTTTGAGGCCTTCGATGAAGGAATCGGGCCCTAAAAATTTGAAGATTTGGGGGCCCTATCAAACTTGGTTCATTGGCAATCCAATCAACTCCTCAAGATCTAAGTCCACATAAAATTTCAGCCCAATCGGACAACTGAGTCAAAAGTTATGACCCCATGAAGTCCCTACATCAACAAAGCATAAAAGAAGCCGATTCAATCAACTAACAAGCATCCATGAAACTACCTATGTGGAAGCCTTTGACTATAGAAGAATACATTGAAAAGTTAAAGTGAAGGATGAAGGGGCCAATAAGTATTTGTGTTAAGCTGGAAAGTTGATTCTATTTGCCCATCATTGGCAATTTACCCAAGTTCGCAAAGTTATTAAAACACCGATACATTCTCACCATAAAAGAGTTTGTTCATCGGCTATTTTGATATGCCTATTTAGCTGTTCAAAATTCTGACAAGGAAAATAATGAGTTTCAAGTCAATACATCAGTCAACATCAATGACAAGTTGGTTTACTTTCAAAAGAGGTCAATATATTTGCATGTGGCATGTTTTCAAAGTTTCACTTATTCATCAACAAATTTCTCTAGTTTCCAAAGTGACTGATATTATCAACTGATAACTCAACCACAATTATTTTAGATTATACAAATCTTCATGCATTAACTCATCGGTAAGTTATTCAAGGCATAAAAGTTACCGTAGGCCTACATCAGTTAACATCATCGACAAATTGATCAACTTGGTAAAGTTTAAAAGAGTCGATATGTTCTTGTGGAAGAAACCATGCATCAGTGAATTATAAAAGTTGGCAAAGTTTGTGAAAATACTAACGAATTTGAGAAAAATTTAGTTATCATAACTAACTCGATACCATTATGAATATCTATGGTATCAAGCTCACTGTTGTGCCTCATCTTTGTCATAGAGAAAACACCCATATTGTTACATAGGTTACCTTTAAAGAGATGCTATCTTGGTGAATGTAATGGTAGCATGGTTATGGATATCCATCAAAGCATCTTGTATAGTGGCAAGTTGTGAAAGTTGGACAAAATGCCGATGAACTTGTGGGTGATCATTCATCCACCGAATGAGGAGGAGTTGTTGGAAATCAACATGTTTGTGTTAGAAGAGAAGCAACTGATATGTAAGTTAGTTATTATAACTGACTTATTAGAAATGCATTTGAAGTTCTCAAATGGGAAAGGTATTAAAAATGAAGAAACTCTAAGCTAACACCATTGTTAGTTGTAAACCTGAATCCCACCAAATCTCTATGGTTATGGAAGACATGCATGCGCAATGTTCAAGCAGAGACTTGAGGCTCCTGAATAGTTTTGTAGAATACCTCAAAGAAATGTCTCTTCACAATGCAATGATCACGAGATTCACAGAAAACCGATTTATTGACAAGGATTTTCATACTTTCAAGAATATGCAGGTGCAAGGCATACAACCAAATTATTTCACTATTAAAAATAATGAGAGCACCAAAATAGTGTGTGGAAATTCATTAAATCATAATTGATAATGGGAAGATGTTATAAGTGCACGAGGTTTGATAGATACACATGAATTGAAAATATGGAATCATAGACAACGTATCTGAGTTGTTTCACAAAATGCTAAAGAGATGTCATCTCATTAACTACTATGATTATTTTGTTTGCACACAAAGGGTGTGTTGAAAATGGCTTTGGAGACCCCCAAACAAGTGCAGCTGGTAGATGTAAGACCAAATTATGGGAAGCTTCATAACAACTATGGACATGCATCAAAGCGAGTACACCTTGATTGCAGTACTCAAAGAAAATAGATAACCTTCTCGACACGTGAGATGTCTAATACAATTTATTAAAGAGATATCTTCTCCTGGAACATGAGGATTACTGGTTACGCACAAAATGCATTTGTCTAATAAATTTGTAGAATCTCTCAAGCAAATACATTTGATAGCATGCCTAATAGAGATATCATCTCAAAGAGTGGAATGATGATTGCGAGATGTGCACAATGGATATATTGAAAATGCTTAAGAAAGGTCCATGAAAATGTAATTCGCAGGTGTAAAGAACATGTCACCTCAAAAGAGATGTCATCTCAAGGTATGAGATGAATAATTTCAGCCCACACACAAAATGGATTTTCTAGAAATGATTTGCAAACTTTCAAGAAGATGCATGTGGTGGGTATAAAGCCAAAATACACAATAGTTTCTTACATCCTATCTACCTCTATGAAATGAGAATTTTGTAAAGGGTTATGAACATCCACAAAAGTATAATAATAATGGGGAATTTTTATCAAATGTTGTTGCTGTAAATGTTTGATCGGTATGTTTGTAAAATGTGGAATGATAAACAGCATGTGAACCATTTGAAAGATGCCTCCAGATAATACCATCTCTCAGTCAACAATGATTGCATGATATGCTCAAAATTGAGAGGTTGAAATGGCCTTAGGAACCTGCAAACAAATGCAATGTGCAAGAAAAGAATGGAGACATCGACACAAATTAAGGATGTTGGAGAATAGAAATTGATATCAAATGAGTGAAACTAAAGGAAGAAGAAAGAGAACTGAATGTTGTTGGCTTAAATTTTTCAATATATGAGGACACTTTGTGGTGCAAGCAAATAAATTTTTCATCATTATGAAAATAGTTAAGATCATTTGCTCATAAAGTTGATGGTGAGATGGCTACAAAGAAAAATGGAATAGATGGATATCAAAAACTACCTCAACAATGTCAAAGATTTGGTCCTTTTTCAAAGTTAGAAGTTGTTAGTTACACTTTTGTAAAACTGTCTCATGTCACTCATTGTAAGTGAAAGTTAGAGAATGGACCTTATTTCTACATAAGCAATTTAAATCCTAACTTGTTTCTAAAAGGTATTTATTAGAAGTCATCATTTGGGTAGTTATCCTAAGTTAGTACTTAAGGTAGTTATCCTAAATGGTTATTCTAAGTAGTTATCCTAAGTGACTAACTTAGTTAGTTATATCCTAAGTGGTTATGAGGTAGTTATTTTCTCTATGCCTATAAATAAAAGGATTTTGCATTGTAAAATGGGGGGGATTTTCAAAAGAGAGAAACTCTGGAGAAATTGAGGGTGAAAATTGTAATGGCTTTTTTTTATTTGACAATTCACATTTAAGAGCTTTTGGACTTGTACATATTAAAAAGAATAATCAAGAATGTATTTTAGTTTATATATTCTAAATGCACTCTTATGTTGTTATTTTTTGATTTTGAATGGGTGATCCCTTTATGTAATCACACAAATCATTAGTAACCATTGCAATTGATGAAGCATATCATTTCTTGGTATCTTGAATTGTATGTGTTAGTACAACTTATTTCTTCGTATGTTGAGGTTTGTTGTCCTCCTTTCATCATCAAAGCATGTCAAAAACTTTATCTCCTTTGTAATCATTATCCATTGTGAAATCTCAATTGGTATTCATATGTCTATTGTTGGGGTTTCTATTCTTTATCTTTCTTTAGTTCTATGTTTTCTCCTTTATGTACTTTCAGGTTAAAAGTAAACAAAAATAACAAATATTCCCATCATACAAGGGAGCTGCCCCTCTCAAATGCAGAGGAAGATTATGGCTTCACCATAATATCTCCAACTATTGGAACGGTTGTCACTGCTCTTTGGGCGAACAAGATCAATTTTGAAGGATTATTCATAGTGACAAGTCTGTTTCCCAACAGATTTTTTGTGACTCTGTTGGGGACTGAAATACCACTGTGCTTTGTTCCTCAGAAATTTTAAGGTACCTTCTTCAGAATGAAGGTTGGTGACTCTATCTGTAATAGCCAATTCAGAACAATGGTTTGGTACAAAGGAAAAATTAAAAGTGACAATGAAAGTGATGATGAGGACTATTTATATCAAAAGAAGCAAGTTCCTAATGAGCCCATACAAGTTGAATTCTTGAAGAGATTTTATGGTGGTATGTATTTTACTCCTGATAAGATTCACCCTTCCTTATGTCAAGTGTTGCAAAAGATTGAAGAAAAGGATGGAAAAGAGATTGGTTTTCTTGCTTGTGATCATTTACTTAAATCAGCAACAATTAAGAAAGATGAAGACAAAAGTGCTCCTTCTCCTGTACCAGTTGGTCAACAGAATCAAAGTATTGATGATCCTGAATAAGTCAACTTCTTGAAAACTTTCTATGGTGGAAAGCAAATTGATCCTAATAAAATTCATCCTTCTCTACTCCAATCTTTGTAGGTAATTGAAGAGAAAGAAGGAAGGGTAAAATTGTCGCTTTCTCATGATCATTCACTTGAACCAGAGGTAAACAACAATAATGATAAAGAAAAAGATCCTTTTGTTTCACTAGCTACTCAAGGAAATCAAGATCTTGATGATGCTAAGCAAGTTCAATTTTTGAAAAGCTTCTATTGCAATAGGCAACTTGATCCTAACAAAGTGCATCATTCTTTGTTTCAAAAATTGGAAATGATTGAACAAAAAGAGGAGGGACAAAATTATTTTCTTGAAGATGTGCACATTCCTGATGAAATATTTTGTGATCCAAGTTTTGAAAATGACCCACCACAATATTCATGTGTCAAGGAAGATGAAGCTATATCAGCTCATAAGGATACATGTCAAAAGAAAGTTCAAGATAAAGAAGAAGAAGAAGATCACATCAATGGATGGTATGAGCATTATGAAGATTACCACACCAAAGAAGAAGTCTTTCATCAATCTGAAAAACAAGGATCTTGAAGAAAAGGTATCAAATGCTTTCCAAGCATGTGTGCAACCCAAGAATATAGAGAATGGTGAAGAAGAGATGCATAAAGATGAATTTCAAGTATTCTTTATTTCCAATTAGTTTCTCAATTCTCGAGATGATGACTTCCTTTGTGGAGAAGACAATCCTATTATTCCATCACTAGTCAATGGAGATGATAATAGCATTGATGATGTCAAAAATTCAGTAACTTTTGAGAAACCTTTCGTTACCATGGCCAATGGAGAGGCAACTACAAGTGAAATTTTATGGATATCTTCTTTTCCTTCATAATTGGAGACCTTTACTTTTGAAGATATTGATGAACTTCCAGATCAGCCCCAAGTGAAAGAAGATGAGTCACTGAGCATCCAACCTTTATCATACATGCAACCTGAGTATGAAGTTTTTAGATTTCATGCAGAGTCTCATATAGAAGAATCCTCAAGTCAAGAGAATATAGAAGGCTATATGGATATTATTGAGAAATTTGAATGTGAAATCTATGTAGTTGTATCAACCTCAGTGGAAGTGCAAGTTATGCCTAATGGAGAATTCAAAGTTCACAACAATCCACTTTTTTGAATTTTTAGATCAAGAAGACTCACCTATATCAAAGGATAGTTTTGGGAATTGTGCCAATAGTGAAGCAAGGAATGAGGTAATGGATGATATAATGAAGGAAGCCAATGAAGTTAACTCTGATAATGTTTGTATCCTAGATTGGTGTTTGAATGATTCAAATGTTGATTTCTCCTTCAATGAAAGTGTCTACCTCAATCCTTTGTTTTTAGATGAGTGTGTTTCTATTAATGATTCTCAAGTTGATAATCAAGCGCATGATTCAATGGTTGTGCCTACACAAGTTTCTTCACATCACAAGCTATATGAAGGTTGTCCAATTCGTGGGTTAATGTTTTCCAATCCAAATCATCAAAAGGATCTTCAGATAGAGAAGGTTGATATTCTTAACATAATGCCAAAACAGATAATCAATATCACAGAAAGTTGTACCCAAATCTTTCAAGAGAGCCCAAAGATTTATGATGAGATATGGTTGTTTGGTCTGTTGGTCAAAGATATTTCTTATCTTATACATGTTGATCCTCTCAACATACTAAGCTTCCAAGGGCTACATGAATATAACTCCCTTTTTTCACAAAGGTTCTTATTTCTCTCCTGTGAATGGTTTTGTATGACACTCTTGAAGAAGTTTGATGTAGGCTTTCCCTACCATGTATATATTCTATTTAGTGGTTTTGGTTGTGTTCGTCCCATTTTTGGTTTGTGTTTTCTCTCTCTAGATAGTCCCTATGTTACCTCCTCTTTTTGTTTCTCTTTTGCCCATTGGATAAGGCACTAATCCTTTGTGAAGATTCTGGATTCATCCTACATCTCTTGCAATCCTTGTCCCCAGTCAAAGCTAGCTGCCAGCCCCAATTTTAAACTTGAAAATTTTTAAAATTTTGACCTAGGAAATCTTGTGTAGGTTTCCTATCATCCAAAAATTCTTATTTTCCTAGCATCCAAGAGTGGAATCATGCTGATATAAACAATTGCCAAAAAAAAAATCTTTTACATTGATAGACATTGAAGTGACGAATATCCATCTTGTTCAAGATAACATTCTACTCTGAGTACTTGCAGAGTCAATTCTAGACATGGGCAAAGTTAACTCCAATCGGTCTATTTCTGAGTTGAACAAAGCATAAAAGAAGTCGATTCAACCAAATAACAAACATACATGAAACTACCTATGTAGAAGCCTTCGGCTATAGAAGAATACATTGAAAATTTAAAGTGAAGGATGAAGGGGCCAATAAGTATTTGTGTTAATATGGAAAGTTGATTCTTTGCAAAGTTATTAAAACACCGATACATTCTCACCATAAAAGAGTTGGTTTATTGACTATTTTGATAAGCCTATTTAGTTGTTTAAAGTGCCGACAAGGAAAATAATGAGTTTCAAGTCAATACATCAATTAACATCATCGGCAAGTTGGTTTACTTTCAAAAGAGGTAAATATATTTGGATGTGGCATGTTTTCAAACTTATTCATCGGCAAATTTCTCTAGTTTCCAAAGTGACCGATATGATCAACACATAACTCACAACAATTGTTTTAGTTTATAAAAAGCTCCATGCATTACCTCATCGGTAAGTTATTCAAGGCATAAAAGTTACCATAAGGCTAGATTAGTTAACATCATCGACAAATTGATCAACTTGGTAAAGTTTAAAAGAGTCGATATGTTCTTGTGGAAGAAACCATGCATCAGTGAACTATAAAATTTGGCAAAGTTTGTGAAAGTACCGATGCATTTGAGAAAAAGTTAGTTATCATAATTAATTCAATATTGTTATGAATCTCTATGGTGTCAAGCTCACTGTTGTGCCTCATTTTTGTCATAGAGAACACACCCATATTGTTTCAAAGGTTGCCGTTAAAGAGATGTTGTCTTGGTGAATGTACTGGTAGCAAGGTTATGGATATCCATCAAAGCATCTCGTATAGTGGCAAGTTGTGAAAGTTGAACAAAATGTCGATGAACTTGCAGGTGATCATTCATCCATCGAATGAGGAGTTGCTAGAAATCAACATGTTTGTGTTAGAAGAGAAGCAACCGATATGTAAGTTAGTTATTATAACTGACTTATTAGAAATGCATGTGAATTTCTCAAATGGGAAAGGTATGAAATACGAAGAAACTCTAAGCTAACACCATCATTAGCTGTAAAACCAAATCCTACCAAATCTTTGCAGTTATGGAAGACATGCATGCGCAATGTGCAAGCAGAGACTTGAGGTTCTTGAATAGTTTCATAGAATACCTCAAAGAAATGTCGCTTCACAGCGCGATGATCAAGAGATTCACAAAAAATTGATTTCTTGACAAGGATTTTCATACTTTCAAGAATATGCAGGTGAAAGGCATACAACCAAATTATTTCACTATTGAAAATAATGAGAGCACCAAAACAATCTGTTGACATTCATCAAATCACAATTAATAATAGGAAGATGTTATAAGCACCCAAGGTTTGATAGATACACATGAATGAAAAATGTGGAATCATAGACAACGTATCTGAATTGTTTCACAGAATGCTAAAGAGATGTCATCTCGTTAACTACTATGATTGTTGTGTTTGCACAAAAAGGGAGTGTTGAAAATGGCTTTGGAGACCCCCAAACAAGTGCAGCTGGTAGACGTAAGACCAAATTACGGGAAGCTTCATAACAGTAATGGACATGCATCAAAGTGAGTACACCTTGATTGCAGTACTCAAAGAAAATAGATAACCTTCATGACACGTGAGATGTCTAATACAATGTATTAAAGAGATATCTTCTCTTGGAATGCAAGGAATGCAGGCTACGCACAAAATGCATTTGTCTAATAAATTTGTAGAATCTCTCGAGCAAATACATTTGATAGCATGCCTGATAGAGATGTCATCTCAAGGAGTGGAATGATTATTGCGGTATGTGCACAATGGATATATTGAAAATGCTTAAGAAAGGTCCGTGAAAATGTAATTCATAGGTGTAAAGAACATGTCACCTCAAAAGAGATGTCATCTCAAGGTATGAGATGAATAATTTCAGTCCGCACACAAAATGGATTTGCTAGAAAGGATTTGCAAACTTTCAAGAAGATGCATGTGGTGGGTATAAAGCCAAAATACACAATAGTTGCTTACATCCTATCTACCTCTGTAAAATGAGAATTTTGGAAAGGGTTATGAACATCCACAAAAGTATAATAATAATGGGGAATTTTTATCAGATGTTGTTGCTATAAATGTTTGTAAAATGTGGAATGATAGATAGCATGTGAACCATTTGAAATATGCCTCCAGATAATACCATCTCTCAGTCAACAATGATTGCATGATATGCTCAAAATTGAGAGGTTGAAATGGCCTTAGGAACCTGCAAACAAATGCAATGTGCAAGAAAATAATGGAGACATCGACACAAATTAAGGATGTTGGAGAATAAAACTGATATCAAATGAGTGAAACTAAAGGAAGAAGAAAGAGAACTGAAGGTTGTTGGCTTAAATTTTTCAATATATGAGGACACTTTGTGGTGCAAGCAAATAAATTTTTCATCATTATGAAAATATTCAAGATCATTTGCTCATAGAGTTGGTGGTGAGATGGATATCAAAAACTACCTCAACAATGTCAAAGATTTGGTCCTTTTTCAAAGTTAGAAGTTGTTAGTTACACTTTTATAAAAATGACTCATGTCACTCATTGTAAGTGAAAGTTAGAGAATGGACCTTATTTCTAGATAAGCAATGTAAATCCTAACTTGTTTCTAAAAGGTAGTTATCAGAAGTCGTCTTTTGGGTAGTTGTCCTAAGTTAGTACTTAAGGTAGTTATCCTAAATGGCTATTCTAAGTAGTTATCCTAAGTGACTACCTTAGTTAGTTATATCCTAAGTGGTTATGAGTTGTTTATGAGCTAGTTATTTTCTCTATGCCTATAAATGCAATGCTTTTGCATTGTAAAATGGGGAGAACTTTCAAAAGAGAGAAACTCTGGAGAAATTGAGGGTGAAAATTGTAATGGTTTTTTTTGGTTTAACACTTCACATTGAAGGGCTTTTGGACTTGTACATTTTAAAAAGAATAATCAAGAATGCATTTTAGTTTGTATATTCTAAATGCACTCTTATGTTGTTATTTTCTGATTTCTTGTATGTTGAATCAGTGATCCCTTTATGTAATCACGCAAATCATTAATAACCAATGCAATTGATGAAGCATATCATTTCTTCGTATCTTGAATTGTATGTGTTAGTAAAACTTATTTCTTCTTATGTTGAGGTTTTTTTTCCTTCTTTCATCATCAGAGCATGTCTAAAACTTTATCTCCTTTGTAATCATTATCTATTGTCAAATCTCAATTGGTATGCATATGTCTATTGTTGAGGTTTCTATTCTTTATCTTTCTTTAGTTCTAGGTTTTCTCCTTTATGTACTTTCAAGTTAAAAGTACACAAAAATCACAAATAACCCCATCATACAAGGGAGCTTCCCCTCTTAAATGCAGAGGAAGATTGTGGCTTCACCACAATCTCTCCAACTATTGGAATGATTGTCACTGCTCTTCTGGCAAACAGGGTCAATTTTGAAGGAGAATTCACAGTGACAAATGTGTTTACCAACATGTATATATTGAGATATACATATGTATACATACATACATACATACATACATGCATGCATGCATGCATACATACATATATAAACACACACACACACACATACATATATACATACACATATCTACATATACATATATATACATATACATATACATATATATATTTTTATCATGATAAAGTTTGTGTATCTTGATCTGCTTTTGTTTACCTATTTTAGTTTACTCCCAAAACTCTTTATCTTATTACACTTACACTAGACACATATTTTCAATGAGAACTAATGTTGGGAGTTCTTTCTATAATGCAAAACCTTGTTTGAAGCCTATATCATTTGTGTGTCTTTTCCCACTTTTAAATTTTGGTCCTATTTCACCCATCACTTATAACCAATCTAATAAATATTTCAATGTGTCCCCCTATGGTAAAAAGTGTCAAATGTTCCAATATTCATCACTATGAGCCTACCATTATGTTACAAGTTTTAAGGACTATAAAAATTTATAAGTATGAAGTTTATTATATTTAAATTTCTATGGTGTAAGCTTATCTCAGAACTCCTTTTCCTAATATGTTCGTCTACCCAAATTTTCCATTTTCTTTATTCCTATTAGGATATATTACTTTTACAGAATACATACATTACCAATTTTTAATCTTTTCTTTTCCCTATTTGGGTCCTATAATTTTTTTTGTCTCAACATCCCTTTCATCTATTCCTAAATTTTTTCATTATCTTTTCCAATGTATCAAAATTTTTAGTAGAAACATTTGTTTCATTGGAACCCCAACTTATTGATCCTTTATACTAAGTTACTCTTTCAAGTCATAGTTTCAATTATCTCTTTATTTAATTTCCTTTTCCTTATTACATATAATCCTTGACTCCTAAGAACCTCATTCATTTTTCCCATTATAATTAGAGATGTCCATATACCTTTATCTATTTCATTTAAATATGAAGCATGCCCTAATATTCATCCCTAACTCTATCACAATAGTATGGATCATGAGGTATCATTAATCCATAATTATTCAACCTTTAAAACTCTTATATTTTCATTGTTCACTCCCACCTTCCTTCTTGATTAACCTAAGTCACTATTATTGATCTAATTTGATATTACAGCTAATTTAGAAGGCTTTTGCCACCCATTTTTTTCATCTTAGGGTTGTATATCCAAATGTAACTGAATCTTGGGATGAAGAAAACCATGCCACTTTTAATGTTATTGGTTTTCTATAGTGATAATATATTTTCATGCAATCTATAGGACACCATTTCAATAGATTATGTGGGTTCTTCTTTGCATATAATTAATTATATTAACCATGTCTCTAATTATTTGTAAATTTTAAGGCACAAAATACCAAATTATGTTAATATAATTTTTTCATTCATTCAAAGGGTTGGTGAGTAAGATGTATGTATAATACCTTTAAGTAATTTTTTAAAGTAAGGTGTACACAATTTATTTAGTGTGGGAATGTTATGCCCCTAATTCTATAGTGTGCATTGTGTTATGAGTAGTCAGCTTGTGGCAGTATCTTAAGTTAGCTTAGGTGGTATCCAAGGAATAATATAGTATATATAGGAGGTATAGGTTAGTTATTATCATCATGTTGAGTATTGAGTTCTTATTGAAGACTATTGGAGGTATCCCCCTTGAAGATTTTAGGAGGTTTTCCTCTTTAAGTGGAATATAACTAGTTACAACATATTTCATATTATATTATTTTTGTTCAAGTTATTTCATTATAGGGGATATACACTTCTCTCTTTGTTATACTTTGTGCACGCACCACGAGGTTTGTTTTATACACTTTGATCACACACCATGATATTTTTGGGCATGTTGCTACACCCATTTTGTAGTTGATCTATGTTCAAGATTACTTTGCAAGACAAGGCTTTGTTTTATAATTTTTTTCTCAGGTTTTGGTCAGATTATTTAGCAAGTTGATTTTATTTTTTTTGTAATATTTCTTTGTGGTAACATGACTCATAGTAAGCAATTCCTTACTATCCCAATAAGTCATGTCACTTTTCTCTCTCCCTCTTCTCATATGGCTCCTAGTAAATAGCTCCTTACTAGACCTAGAAGCCATATTTCTTTTCTCCATGTATTCCTCCTTCTATATTGATGTTTTAGCTTGATGATATTATTAGTCATTGGGCACTTGGTTTTTCTTCTCTCTTTAATGTCTTGGTGACAGTCTTTTGATGCTACTATATAGTTTGCAAAGAGTATGAGTATAGTTTCATAATCTTTCTAGAGTGGGGGCAAAATTTATCATCATAAATTGTATCATCATATAATTTTATAGTCACTTGAGCCTCACTTTAGTGTTTCTATCTCCTATTCCTTGATTCTGCCCACTTCTTCCCACACCAATACCAAATCTATGATCTCTATTCTTTGTTTTTACTTCCTAACCTTTGGATAGTAAAGGATTAGACTAGGTTCTTAGGTGCCATATTCTAGGAGAATTGGCCCCATATTTGAATCCTCCAATAATAAAAAAATCTTGAGTGGGAACTAATTTTTTATTAGGATTTATTCATAATTTTAAATACATTTCATGAGGATAGGTATAAAGAAAGTCTTATCATCTCACTTGAAACATCTCTAGACACAAGATTCCTATTCAAAATTAATGTGGGTAAGCAATCAAGAATCTTTATGGTAGGGTAGGAGAGGTCATGTGAATATATTTTCAAACATTCAAGATGACATCCATGATCAATCCTATATGAAGACATGCATGAGTTCTACATGACAACATCGACCTTTTTTATGAGGACTTCAAGGAAAGGAGATTCATAAAGTAAGGTTTAACGATTTTATTCAACATTTATTTCTAGATCTAGGCTTTTCTCTACAAGTGTAATCTCTCTTTTCTATTTCTTTCATCATAGAGTTAGTTCCAAACCTATGGTTTGACCTAGGAAATCTCAAATCAACCCAACAACATTTCTCCTCTCTTGTGTGATCAAAGTATAGGAACACATATATAGAAAGTATAGACTAATACAAATAGAAGTATATTTAAAGGAAGCAAAAAACTCTAGATAGTGGAAATTGTTGAATAGTGTCTAACACTTTTCCAACAAAATTTTAGGAGAATATTCTAAGCGACATTCTGATCCTAGATATATTACCAATATCTCCATTTGATACCTTTGGGACTATATTTCTTAGCCCCATAGTCTAGCATTTTCGAACCCAAATTGTAGATACAGGTTCCTCTCTAACTCCAATTTCTAGATCTATACTTAGAGTCTACATATCTATTCTAAATTTTTTTTGTTTATGTTCACTACTCTCAATTTTGTATTATTAGCCCTATTACTTGCATTTAATCATTCTATTTTATCCAATTGAAATAATTTAACAAAAAGGAAAGTGATTAATCATGTGCCCAACTCTCTTTTAAATAGGATTGAACTTGGGTTATTGATCATGTCCTTAATATGGTGTTGTTATCAATGGGTTTGATTCCTAGTTTGCATGTTTAGATTAGTTAACCCATTCCACACCTTGAAACTACCATAATAGGTAATGTGATGGTTCTTAACGAGTGTGTACCAATATTATCAAAGCCATGAATATAGATATATTTAGGTTTAATGAGAGATATATCCATATTTGTTTTGTGTAACAAGTCAATGCTATAAACATTAAGACATGATCCATTATCAATCAGGGTAAATATTATCCTATTTTTGTTAATGAGCACAAAAATCATGAGGGGGTCATATTTATTTTGAGCTTCCAAAGGCAATAATTCATGTCTAAACCTAATATATGTCTTTATTGTATTGGTATAATTAGATAAGAATTCTAGACATCATTTGGTCTAGTAAAAGGTGAGATGATTACCTTCTATAAGTCTTCTTGGAGCATCACATATCATGTTGGTAAATTTTTAATCAAATTCTAAAGGGAGATATTAGTTGGATTAGTAGAAAGTTGTTTAACAATATCATACTCCTTACCAACATGATGAAAAGGTTGAGAAGTAGGAAGAACATTTGAATCTTGTTTATTGTTTTGAATTTTATATGTGTGAGCCACTTCATGATAATGAGGTTTTCATGATACTTCTCAAGATTGAGTCTACTACTTTGAGTTAGTTATTTAAAAAAAATTAAATGATAATTGGGAGGTCTAGTTGGATTTTTAACACCTTTAACAGAAATCACACATTTGTTTTGAGGTTAAGAATCATCAAGAGAAAGATGGACACCAATTTTAGGTTTCACATAACTATAAAAATGAATTTTAGTGACTTGAATTTTATTGGGCTCTTTTTTCTCCAAGGATTCATCTCTAGAAGGGATACCATTAAGAAAAGTCTTAATAATATCATCTCTTATTGCAAGGCATTGTCATGAGTAAGACAAAATTTGTGATAGGGATTACAAAGGTTCATCAATGCTTCAAATCTAGAAGAGAATTAATTTAAATGCATGGAAGGTAAGGTGACATTAAATTTTTTTTTATAATGACATCCTCTTGTACTGAATATCCTTATAAGTAGGGTTAATTTTGGTAAAGGGACAAGCATGATTCATTAATGCTTCATCTTTAGAAGGGAGAACATGGTGAATGTGCTAGTCATGTTATCATCCTCTTTTGCTAAAATATCCTTATGGGTATGAGGAATTTCAGGAGAGGGATCTAGAGTAATACGGAGGGACAATAATCTACTATCACATCTATGAAATGTCTTTATTATAGAGCTAACTAATTGAGCATAAATTAAACTATTTGTTTTTATAAATTATAATAGATACCAAATCAATAAAGTAATATAATATAATCATAACATAAGCAATATAAATATTCAATATTATGATTGATTAATCGATTGATTATGAATTTTGATATAGCAATGTTATCATTAATTAACTAGTACATGTACATAAGAAATAAAATTTGGAAATATTGGTATCTAAATAAATTTAATCATGCAAAAATTAGATCTAAAAATAAAAATTCAAAGTTACACCAAATGTAAAACAAGTTGGGTTTACTAAAATGATATGTTGGAAATGTGGTCCCAACCAATGTATATAACCTAAGATCTCATATATCCATGGAATATCATTACAATCATAATCTAGGTTTAGCTACAACCATAATAGGAGAGTTGAACACTAAGTGGGTTAATGAATCCTTTTTAATTGCTATGGATTTTTTTATTATGAAGATCTATAAATGAACTAGTCTAAATGATACAAAATTGACAACTTTTAACATAAATAGTAAAGTAAAAAATTGGAAATCAACATAGAAGCTCAAATCTAGAATTGAGATGTACAGAGGAACCTCTGGATACAATTTGGAGTTGAAAGTGTTGAACTATGGAGAAAGGTGCCCTAGTCTTTAGGATGTCCAAAACAACAAAAATTTTAAGAGATGCACTAAGGTATTGTAAGTCTCTTTCCCAAAATCTTGGCCAGAAGGTGTCAGACATTGGAGAAATTCAACATAGTCCAAGGGGTTTTTCCTACTCAAAGTTAGAGACTTTCTATCACTATCTACTCTACACAATTTTATGGCTTATTGTTTGGATCCAAACCTGTATACATTAAAGAGGGAGAAAATGATTGTGGTAAATAAGGTCTTTCCTAAGTCAAATGCCTCACTTTGATTTTACCACCTCTACAAAAACAATGATGATGTAAAAAGAGAGCTTACCCCTAGTAGAGTAGAGGCTAAATAATAATCGAATTGCTTAATTGGCAATATTATTCCTTATGTTTGATAATGGTGGTGATGCAATGCTCTTTAGACAAATTCCTTCAAGTGTTGATGCAATAACATGATAAATCATGAAAACTTCAATCATGACATCATAATTGAAGATAGGTTGTTGTAGCTTGTTGGTCCTTGTACTCAAAATTTTTCTTGATTGAATTAGGAATTCTTGAATTGTTATAGTATCTTGATGAATTGGAGTTTTTGAATGATAACTAGTTGATTTATATAGGATTCTCAAGTTATTTGCAAATTTAGGTTGACTCCCAATGGTCAAATAAAAATATTAGCATCAAATAATAAATGGTGGTAATTGACATTTGCACATGTTTGGGCTTATTTTGGATGGACTAGGGAATTGTGCACCCTAGTAGTAGAAAAGTACTAGGACCCAAGGTTTGTAGGATCTATTATAAGTCTTACAATATGATTACAATACAATAGGATAAGGCCCAAATAGGCTTGACAAGATGCAAGACAAGGAATAATAAAGTAACGACCAAAATATAATTTGAAATTGTAAAGGGGTTACAATTTACTACACTATATAATGAAGGTACATTTTATAATAGCTGGTTGATGATAAAATCAACATGTGAATTGGTTTGTGAGAAGTTGGAATGTGAAGGTGGATTAGAATTAAATGTATTTGGTACAACATTATGATAGGTGACAGGTGGGATGGATTGATTAATGGTATTGTGAACATTTTAAGAACCAAGAGGAGAGTGGAGGATGGTGCAAAATAAGCATTTTAGCTAATAGGATTAAGCCTACAACTAACACAAGTGGTGTTACTTTTTTATGTAGTTGTATACATGATAGAAGAAGTAAATGTAGGAATATAAGGTATCATTATGGATATGAATATCCGTGTCTCCATTTTGTTTTAGGATTTGTAGATATAATCATTTTCACACAAGTATCGATGGTTATATTGTTTCCATCCACTCTGTGACCTATGCTACATATAATATCAAAAAAATGTGAATCACCTTTTACCAACTCCTTAGATTCTCAATGAGAGAGATTTCCTCTCAAATCAAGTGTTTCGTACTAATTATTTTTTAAAGCTTTCCAATTCCTTGTCTAGATTGTTCAATTGTTTCTTACATAATTGAAGTGTAAGGTCATCCTCATCATGGGACTCATAAGGAGAATTATTTTTAGGTATAGTAGGCAAGATGTGTGTTGGATTAAGGGATGTTTTCTCTCACAAGTTTCTTGATGGTAACATGCAATTGAAGCTTAACACTATTATTAGTTAAAGCATGAGAACTCATGTATACGTAACTCTTTCTTATAGGAACCTAAAATTCAAAATATCATGTTATGAAACTCATAAATAAGTATAAGCTTAAAAACACACACATTCTCCTAGAAAGTGATGGAAAGAGGAAATATATAAGAAGAAATAAAAAAAAATTATGTTATAGTGTTTTGATTTATCACACAAGTGTTATTGTAAATGTAATATGAAATAAAAATGATACAATTAACTAAGTGTTATGAAATGACGAAGATGTGATTAACTAAATCATTAATAAAATTCAAGTGCTTAAGTTATAAATTTTAGAAATGATTACAAATAGGAAACACTTAATTATATTGAAAATCAAATGTAATTCAAGAATAACATGTGTAAATCAATATGTTTGCAAATGTAAGCTACATCAAGTTCACCAAAATGATATATATGGAAATGAGATCCTAGGCTTACAAATTCAACTTTGCGATCTCGAAATCCTATTACATAGAATTGAAACATGAATAGGTTCAACATTGTTTGTCTAATTACTTTATTTTATTTATCTCCTAGGATATAATTACACTTTTCTTAAGCTTAGAGAATTGCATCAGAGTAGTTGGAGCATTTCCACTTTAGTTGGACTTATCCTCTCCTAGGATGCTTAGTTATTTGTGTCAGTTTTTTGAGTTCTAACTAACTCCTACCCACCCTTTCATTTTATTGAACCACATGTCATTATTGTGTCCTCTCATTTTCTTTTTCCTTTCCTATATAAGCAGGGTTCTATACATTGTTTATTAATCTCAAGGAATCGAGTTGATTCTATTCTATTTGCATCTTGATGAGAATACAATTTTTTCTTGTCATAAATTATTTCTCTCTTGTTCTTGTGGTTTCCATTTCCTCTAGATCTTGGGTGGCTACCTTCATAGCCAATTCTTGCAAACTTTAGTACTGATAGGAGAGTTGAATACTAGGTATTTGTTACTTTGTTGCAATGGAATTGAGATTTTGAAGTGTGTGAATGAGATCTAGGATTAATGATAACAAAGTGAGTGTTTTTATAAATAAATAAATAAATTAAAGAAAGAATAAAAGACATAGTATGCCAAATTAAAAATAGAGATATAGAGAGGAAATTGGATATGAAAATTAGAGAAGAAAGTATTGAACATGGGTGTTGGCCACCCTAGGTTTAAGGTGAATAGGAATACAATTAGGTGGCTTTGAAACATTGTCTCCCATAAATTCAACCCAAAACAATAGGATAGGGGTGCCTACTAATATTCTAGGGTATTTTTCCTATTTTAAATCTTTCATAACTTATAACAATTTTCTTTATTCTCTTGTACCACTTTTGTTAGATCTAAACTTTCACACACAAAACAGGTTAAAAGGGTTGTGTTATATAGGGGATTGCCTAATCCAAACCTTGTATTGGTGTTCCCACCTCCATAATAGCCATAATGATAAAAAAGAGTGTGTGTCCTAGGGAGGACATAGGCTAAATAATAATGAAAATGCTAAATTGACAAGTGTGACCTCAAGTATGAAACCCTTGGCATGAAGTATCACTCAAGGCTTATATTGATAGAATATAGAGTCTTGCAACATGTTCATACATTATTTCATCATTGATAAACACAATGTAGTTTATCATGATTGTTGTAAGGAAATTGTACTCTTGAATGCTTTGCACCTTGAATGTAGACTTGTAGTTGAATTTCTTGATTGAATGTTCTTAGAATGCATTAAGAAGTTCTATAATATGTAGACTTTTGAAATGAAAGAGGGAGTTGTATTAATAAGAAAATTATAACTTTTTTGAATTTAATTTTCAGGGAAGGCAGACAATAAAGAGTAAATTCCTACCATTTGCAAAGCTACTTTTCATTCTTTGAAATTTGATTTCTAATTTCTTGGACATGATTTCCTAATTCCCTAGTCTTGGTAAACTGAGCCATGAATTTGGTCATGAATTGGAGAATGCGCCAATTTTACAGAAATGATCCTAAAAATGATCAAAATCAAGCATAAATTAGGCACATCCATCAAAGTAGGTGAAAACCTAGTGTAAAATAATAAAGGTGTACAACTTATGAAACTACACTAGTATTATGCCATATGATGCTATCCTTTAGCATATGTAGTTCAATAATTTATATACCTTGGACCGATCAATCTAAAGATGCATATTCTATTTTACATTTTATTAGAATTTTACATGAGCAAAAAGTGATGAATTGGAAGGGTTCCATATAAACCAACATCTTGTAAGGAATTTACATTATTTTTTAATAAAGAAAAATAATATTGTTCCTTATGATATCTATGATAAAATATATGATTTGTATAGGATACACTGTGATGAAATAGAAATAACACAAATAAATTGAAAGTAGAATATAATGCATTCAATGGGCCTCATATTTCATAAGAAAAGGTTAATATTTGCAATAGCCTTGATATATAGATCCCTTTTAATGATCCATATGCAAAATAAATTGGTCATTTGAAGTGTAAAAGCTAAAACAAAAAAATCAAAATGAAAATAAATTATCCCAAATAAAAAATTTACCATATAAGTAATTATGTAGAGACCAGAGAAAAATTTGTGCAACAACAAATTTCTATCTTTCCAACACCATAAGCAACAAAAAATTAATGGCTAAGAAGAGAAATTCCTTGAATGTTAAACCTATTTAGAATGTGTCTACACCTAGCATTAAGAAATATCAAGGAGCAACATGTCATGATCTCATGTGTGAGAAAAATATTGTGATGCAAAGATGAAACTAAAAAAAAAAAATCAATAATTTATGAGCATCACTAGATTTATTCATGTCTTCTCTCTTACACACCTCCACCTCTTGTTTATGTATACTTGTTGCCTAGATTTCAACTTTACCCTTTTTCACTCCCTATTTATTTTCTTAGTCCGACCTTTGTTATTATGCCTTATTTTTTATTTCTAACATATATTTAACATTCTATATTTGGTAAATTATACATGTTCTCTCCCTTTTTGGGCATTTTTTTTTTTATTCATCCATTTTTACCTCTTGTCTCATTTAAGTGCCCATTCTTAATATTTTTCTTTTTATTTCCCACTTAGGTTTACTACTTTCCTTTACTTTCCTTTTTTGTCACTTATACTTTTATTGACCTTGCCTATTAATATGTAGCTTTCCAATGTTGACTTCTTCTATTTTATTCATTATTTTTCCCATACTTCTTTCTTGTTCCTTAATTAGTACTTATTTCTATGATCGAATCTTGTCACAACTTATTACAGATTAGACATTAGATTTGCATGGATACATCACACTTTTTGAGTCACCTATTGAAGCTACCTCTTCATGTTACATTTTTGGATATTATATTTAAGCCTACATTATCATATAATACTATTAGTGTTTCCTTTACTTTGGTGGTATTTCTCCTTACCCCATCTAAAAGTAAGCATCCAGTGCTATATCTTAGCAAGGAGGGAATCGCTATATTCCCCACCTTGTTCACTCATCTTTCCATATATTTAATATAACCACCAATATTGAGGCACCATAGCTTGCCATATTATACATTATACTTCATGGACACACTTTCACATCAAGGGAATCATGTATTCCCGCTTATGTACACAATCAACACAAATCTTGAGGTCGTGCACAGATTGGGAGATCAGATTTTCATAGTAATACTATTCAATTTCTTGATTCTCTATTAGACGCATAGATTCTTTGATCAATAAGCTAAGTACCCTTCTTCATCACATTTATTTTGCTAAAATCACAAATTTAACTATAGATTTATCATTTCCAACTAATTTCTCTAAACTGATTTATACTTTTATTCATTAAAATTATTTAGTTAATCTAAATTAACTCCAAAGAATTTTAAAAGAGATTTTAAAGCAAAAGGTTCCGCAAAGTACAATAATATCATCATATTACAAAAGAAAATGTGAAGAAATTAACTTTAAATTCAGTCTAAGTAAAATTTAAATTTAATAGTTTTATAATTTTAAAATATTGCTATCAATATGTTCGAAATCTCTCGAATTAATTTTTTCTTTACACCAACATTGTAGAGATAGACGAATAGCTTGTTAATATAAAATCAGTCATTTATAAAATATATGGACTAAGAAGAGGTGTAGAACCAAAAAAAATTAGAAAGAGGGATAAAAGGGTGTCAAACCTCGACACTCGCTCCATTAATTGCTGCGAAATGTAGCGCTGTATTTCCAGAATCGTCACGGTCGCGGCTGACCAATTTGGCTACATTCTTTGCCTCCTTGTTTGCTAATAGACACTTCACAACATTCAATTGATTATATTCGACTGCAAAGTGTAAAACAGATTTACCATCTGAACTGCGGATATTGACAGAGTCTGGCCTCCTCGACATAAATTCGTTGATTATATGCCAGTGACCTTTGATTGCTGCTACATGGATTGCACATCTTCCATACTCATCCTCCACCGTCATGAACTTGAATTCCCACGAATCATGATTTAGCATTACCTTTACGACCTCAAGATCTCCTCCTTGCACGGCTGCATGCAGAATCGGGGATTTCGGAAAATCCCAATACCAGGCTTGAAGAAACCTCAAAAGAGGGGTAAAATTACATCTGGCTGTCTTGGCCAGCATCAGCACAATTACACCTGCACTCACATTTACATTAATTAATGTCAATATATTTGATCTATCTGCAAACTTAATATTTCCTTCAACTTTAACAAATAGCGTATGAAGTTACCTTTATACCAGGCGTCGGCTAGAAGACGCATCAAAAGACTAGTAAAATTACATCTGGGTGTGTTAGCCAGCATCGCCACAACTACATCTGAACTCACAGTTACATTAATTAATGTCAATATATTTGATCTATCTGCAAACTTAATATTTACTTCAATTTTAACAAATAACGTCTGAATTTACCTTTATATCCCCTTAAAGCTGCCTCTCTAACAGATCGATGCCATTCAAATGGATCTTCCGATGGCCTGGCCTGCAATAAAAGTTTAACTGCTCCCACGTGGCCATACTGCGAAGCTATCACCAGAGCTGTCTCTCTAAACTTATTGTGACGGTCATTAGAACTCTGATTGAGTTGAAGGAGAAGTCTGACAACTTCTGTATTACCGCTTTTAGCTGCTTCATGCAGCACCGCGTTTTCATCCTTGTTTCGAGCTTTAGCCAAGGAGGGTTTCTCTTTCAGAATCCATTTAACAATATCTTGATGGCCTTCCCTTGCAGCTATATGAAGAGCAGTATCTCCTTGGAAAGTAACACCATCCAGAGCATCCTTGTCCTGCTCGTGTAAAGTTTGAATTTTATCAATATCACGAACTTCCAAAGCAAGGAAGAGTTCCCTATCCATTCTGTTCCTGTTTTCTCTGGTTGCCCACAATAGAGGATGCACTGCAAAAATCAGTGAGAACGCAAGAAATGTTCGCCAGAAAATTGCGTGGAACTTATATTTTTATACTTGATATTAAGTTTTTATAGGGGAAACACTCTTGAGCCACTAAAATTGAATCCTACAGTAAAGACGGTATAAAGTGAATGTATGGAATTAAGTATAAAGATGGGTAAATGGTTAATAAATTATGATTGTGTGGGAAAAAGTAAAAATGAATCCTACAGTAAGGTTGGTATAAAGTGAATGTATAGAATTAAGTATAAAGATGGGTAAATGGTTAATAAATTATGATTGTGTGGGAAAAAGTATAAGAATGGATAGAATGTATGTGTGTGGATAGGAATGTAGTCATTAATCAAGTTTAGGATAAGAGCGTCACTTGTCAATATATAATTGTATTAAAAAATTTTATAAGTGGAAAAATGATTGATAAATGATGAATGTGTGAAATAAGTGTCAGTGTGGATAAATAACATTTAAATAGAAATTGAGGTATGACCCAACTTAATAGAAGAGTACATTTGTCAATATATAATTATTTTTAAATTTTTCTAAATAGACAAAAAAATTTAAATAAGAAATATTATGAACAAGAAATTTACCATTACATTAATTCAATTGTGTAAAGAGGCCTAATCACAATACACACATAAAGCAATGTGATTAACAAGGTTGGTCATGCTTTACATGTTGATGCTCTTCCCCTGCACTCATGGAAGGAACTTCTAGGTGGTCTACTAGTGGCACTTTCAGCTAGTATGATTCCAACAATTTTTTTCAGTTGGTTCTTGTCTATGAAAAAACTTAAATAATTGGGATTCTCTCTCCTCCCCTTCATGGTTGCATTAATTGCCTAACAACTTATTTGTTTCTATGTTTTATGTTCTAAACTTCACCCTTTTAAACTTTAAAAATGTAATTTTATATCCATCCATGTTTTTATCAATATATGTAATATTATTTTTATATAAATATTAATCTTAAACACTTATTCTTTAAAAATAGATAATATGAATTTCTTTAAATAAATTTTATAATTATTATTAAACATAATTTAGTAGCGTTTACCTAAATAAGGTACAATCTTCTGATAATTTTAACCACATAAAGGACAATGGGATAAGAAAAATAGAGTCATAGGTATTAAATAACTAATTATTTAATCACGATTTCATTCTATAACCAGGGGTAGATGTTCCGCTTGGGATTCAAACGTACAACCTCAGTAATGTATAATGTTATATGTGAACTTGAAAAAAAAATTAAAATAAAAGGTAGACGGAACTGGGAAACAAATGCAATAGTTGAAAACATCTGAATTTCTATTTGAAAGTTGTCCACATTAATATATTCATCAGCCCTTCAAATAATACATGTTTCCATCAAACCATCTCCCTTTTGTAATCAATCTTCTAGAGTTACTTTTTTTTATCTTACAGCTCTTATCATGAAATGTAAGTCTATATCCTTTACCGCACATCTAACTAACATCAAGAAGCTTGTGCCTCAAACCCTTAACATACAAACCATCCTCTTTGTTGTTCTTCCCATCAATGGATATTGTCCCTTTGCCACACACTTTAGTAGATTCTACAACACAAAACTTAATTGATCCACCATTTTTCTCTTCAAAACAGATAAATTTTCTTCTACTACATTTCATGTGGTTTGAGAAACCATTGTCAACTAATCATGCATTCAGCTCCTCTTTTGTAAGTAGAACAAACCACAAACTTGCTATCAATAGATTGTTCGATAATGATATCATCATCAACATTCACAACCATAAATCAAGTTATATCACTAGATTAATCATAGTCCTCATCTTTAGATGAGTGTACACTTTATTTAGATTAATAACTTAGGCTTATCTTCTTTGTCTTTTCCATCTATTCTCTTATTTCTATCAACTTTTCTTTGTTTACTTTCTTCTCTATATGGACATCTAGAAACAAAATGACCAATCATTCTATAATTGAAACATTTTAGAGGAAACTTTGTATTTTTGGTGCTCTTCTTTAGTTTTCTCACAAAGTTTGATTTCACATCATCAAGGTTGTCATACAAATCATCTTCATATAGGTGTGCCCCCCTAACCCACCATCAGGGAGCCCTCCCTTTAGATCCAGCAAGGGGGTACTCTCTCAAATCCCCATGCTCATTTATCAATAGTAAACTTTTATTATTCCAAGTCTGAGACAACATTTTAGTAGCAAGTACCATGGTGAAAGGGCATACAATCTCCATGTGCAAGGGGATTGAGACAACCTATTGAAAGATCCTAGAAATGGAGAGATGTGAGGGTCTCCATGTATCTCCCAAAGGAGAATCAAAATTGTGTGGGGTAATCAACATCTGATATAGCACACGTAGTGTTAAAATGAGTAGTTGATAAAATTACTCCTACAACATGGTGAATGATGATCCTCCAAGCTTAGGACCCCCTTCATGTGTTTGGTTTAGGGATGGATCCATATAGATAAGTGTAGTGAGAAAAATTACACTAGATGCTAATTTCACATTTATGTAAATTTACACTTGTGGTATTTATGAAAAAACACATTAGAATTTCATGATCACAACCTCATAGGTCGTAATGACAAATTATTAGTGGCATATGGTTTAGATATCAAATGGATTTGGTTTAATAGCAACATGATTTGTAAATGTCTTTGTGATCTGCTAACATCTCAATAAATTTTGAGATTCAAATTAGAATATTTCATGAATTTCATAGTGACCAAATGCATTTGTAATAGCTCCTCCCACCCATTTGACTAGCTAAAATCCTCTCTTTTTCTCATTTTCGCAATTTTTTGGTAACTCTTGAATACTTCTTTCTCTCCACTCTCTCTTTTCTCTCACAATGAAGCTTTGTGAAATATACTCTCATCTCTCAAGCACTTATAGTAGTTAAGACTCCTCTCATTTACAACAACATCAAGGCTATTATCTGAAGAGAGGAGCAACAAGTTGTTGGTAGTTCTCTCTATCTTGCTATGTTTTTAATATCATCTATATGTCTCAAAATTATTGTTAAAGGGGTTCTCCTCAATAGTAGGGTCTTTGCAATATTATCTGTCTTTTACTTGGTTTGTCTATTTCAATTTTTTTTTTAGCTACCCGAGGAGGTCAAATGACCAAGATGAGGCTTTGATTGAGGAAAACACTTGTACTATCCAAAACATTTTTCTCATCTCCATGTGTGCAAATTTGAAGGATGGACAAATTGGATCCTCCTATCTAGGAAGTTATTGGTTGTTTTGATCACCAATAGTGCAGGCACATAGATGTCCACACAATGCACTAGGCTCTGCGACCAAGAGTCAACCCATTTAGTGATGAAATATATAACCTCGATGCTTTCTATTTATATAGTTAATTTTTTTTTTCTATCTTTCTATATATTATTATTTTTAAGCAATTTGAGTTTATCGCCTCTTTTAAACTTACCATAAATTTAATCTAGGAATACACACATTCTTTATCATTTTCCTTTAATCATATACTTTGATCATTTGAGGTAAATGAGGGATATTTGCTCCTTAAGAGTCGGTCATCATGTGGGTATAGAATATCCTCCTTTACATTTTGGTGAACCTAAGATGAACATGTCAAATCATTTTACTCAAAAGTTTAGTTTTTTGATAGGGGAAGAGCACCAGTAGCTGTCATAGCTAACTTCACACACCCACAAATCCTAAACGGTACATTGGATTTTGAATTTTTCTTTTTTAGTTGTCTTCGTATGTGACTTAACTGCTTATAGCTATTGATCTGGCTTCTGGGTAGTAACGATGCATAGTGTGGAATTAGTTATGCACACAAAGGTCAAAAAGTACACATTTCAAAGTGTCGCCTGATACCTAACTAAAGATGTTCCAGTAACTGTCAATTCAAAATTTCTAGTTCTTGTTGACAAATGTCCCAATAGTGGTGCACAAATGGGCCAATTAATTACAAAAAATAATCGGCTATTGGTACAAAACAAATTTATTAATGGTCTTTTCACTATGATGGCTACTGGGGGGTCAACGTGACAATAAGGTGATGGTTATTGGAACTATGTTATCTATTGGTGCTTTTCCCCTAATGTATTTTCAAAATAAGATTTTGACATGTTAGAGGATTCCCTGCATGCTTTCGTAGAGGCATATCCTTCTAGTTGAAAATATTTTACACAAAATCCTTCATTAGAATGTTCTTCACAAGAAAAGAAGTCTGTTATTATAATCGTGGTCTCTATTGCCCCCAATAGACCTAAGAGATTGGTTATGTAACTTCAACTAGCCTTTCTCCAAATAAATTAATTTATATTCTTGATGTTCCTTGCAAAAGACCACCGACAAGATCTTTTCTTAAAAAAAAAAACAATCTAAAGCTCCCTCTTATAGAATGCTATCCCATACTTATAATACTCAAATAAATAAGTACAATATTGTCTTTTACCTCCTCAACAAGATAATCTTCCCCAAGCAGCTTAACCTATACTTAAGCACAAAATGAGCAGGTTTGGAGGCGAAATAGATGCCAGCTTCGCGTGCATGTGTAATGAGATAATATAGCAAGTAAATATCTGAAGGGAGTGTGTGGCAAATTGATACGGCACCATTTATGATAAAGAAAGAATGACATAAGACTGACTATATGTCTAAAGTCATCATCGCTGTCCAAAGAAAGTTGTATAAATTAAATAAAACACCAACCGAGTAGGCTGGAGGAAAGAGGTAGCGATAAATATTCATAGATCACTCATTGAATATGCCGTCCAAAGAAAGTTAAATAAATTAAATAAAACATCGACCAAGTACGGTGGAGGAAAGAGGTAGCGATAAATATTAGAAGTATAAATTAAGTAAAATTGAATACGATTAAAAATGAAGTATAAATTAAGTAAAATTGAATACAATTAAAAATGAATATAAATTGAATACGGTATGGGAAAGAGATAAGTGAAAGAGGTCCCCAAGAAATATTTATGGATGTTGTTTTCAATATTGAATATCAACAAATAAGATAATTTATAAAGTAAGGTGTTTGTAAGAAAGAAGTAAAAATTAAGTAAAATTGAATAGAGTGAGGGAAAGAGGTAGGCATAAATATTTATGAATGTTCTCAAAATTGAATAACAACAAATAAGAATAAAATTAAATTAAATACAGTGAGGGAAAGAAGAAATATTTATGGATCTTGTTCTCAATATTTAGTATCAATAAATAAGATCTTTTATAATGTACTATGTTTGTAAGAAAGAAGTAAAAGTTAAGTAAAGTTGAATATGGTAAGGGAAATGAATAACAAGTATCTTTTAACTTCTTAATTTAAAAATTAAATATAAAATTAAATTCTATCAAACACTAAATAGTAATAAAATATGGAAATGAGTAATAAACAACTTTTAACTTCTTAACTTAAAAATAAAAATAATAATGTAAAAATAAATAATAAATCTATTAAATTAATAAATAAAAAAAATATATACATTTATCAAAAATTTCCTATTTACATGTATGCTAAAAAAAAAACTATTTATATACAATATATATTTTGATTGGTAATGGGCCGAAGTCAATGAGGTGTACATACCTTACCCCCTTATGGGATTTAAACTTGTGACCTCTCCTTCAAGAGCACAAGTTCTCCACTACTATGCCAACTCAGACTATACATAAATTATAATATTATTAAATTTCCATATATTATAAAAAACTATTTATAGATTATATTTATTATTTAAATATATATTCCTAAAAAATAAGTTTAAAAAGTTAAAATAAAAAATTCAAATTTTTATAAAACTACTACTTATCATAAATTGCCCAATCTATACGCAATATGAGAACAAGATCATAAAATTTTAATATAAAATTTTTGACTAAAGTTATTAGTTTATGACATAAAATAAAAGTAAATTTATATACCTACTCTTATGAATTTTTGTCAATTTATTTTAAATAATTATGATACATTATCACATCATTTTATGCTACATTATGGCATAATTATGATACATAAATGGTTAAGACATTATCATCTTTTACCCTTAACTTGATCCCTCTCACATCAGGTCTTTCCCTTGTCTCTTTTA
This sequence comes from Cryptomeria japonica, assembly GCF_030272615.1. NCBI lineage: Eukaryota > Viridiplantae > Streptophyta > Pinopsida > Cupressales > Cupressaceae > Cryptomeria > Cryptomeria japonica. Next base: position 726,748,623 of record NC_081409.1, read on the forward strand.
CAATGACATTTTGCCTAATTGAATCTTGATTAGGGTTTTTTGCTCTTGATTCAGTCCTCTCGTTTCACCTTTTCTATTTTCGGTCCAAATCTTTCCATTTTCTTCCCATTTTAGGTTTGAGATTCCATTTTATCATCACCTTTGTCCCTTTTCATTGGATCATTCTCCTCTCATCCCGGTGATGTCAGTTTTTGACCTAAATCGCTGTCTTGATTTTAGGGGGTTTTGCCTTCTTTTAGGGTTCTATCGCTTCCTGCTTTCGAATATCGGTGCTATTTGCCTCATTTTTTGCCTATTCCTATCATATGGTTCCATTATAACCTCTCCTTTAGTCCCATGGTATCACATTCGTGCCTTCTCCATCCGTTGACCTACTTTGACCTAGTTTACTCACTGTTGCTCGATTTTACCCGCTTTGACCCAATTTTTCAATCTTCATTTGAATCTTCCAATTTTTTGATTGAACCTTCCCAATTCTTTCCAATTTTACCCATTTTGACCAAATTGACTTAATTTGACCTAATTTAAGTTTTTGGACATCAATTTGACTAAGTTGCCCTTTAAGGTTTAATTATTTCTTTGATTAATTAAGCCTTTCCTTTTTATTAATAATTATTCTTTAATAATTTAATCAACTCTCTTTTTATATTTATTAAATAATATTGGATTATTTAAATAATTTCAATTTATCTCCTTTATTAGATAATATTAATTATGTAATTAAAGGTTCATTTCTCATAACCTATAGTTCAATAATTTATTTAAATTATTCAATTAGCTAATTAGGTCATCGATATTAAATAAATATGTTTATTTACTTAATTTTCCAATTACCTTCTCATATGAAGATAATACCTTTTTATATTAAAAAAAATTGATTGCCTAATATCCTAGTAATTTTTTAAAATGCTAATATTATTTTGAGATTCTTTGTTGATTTTTAAAAAACCTTATTTTTCTAAATATCTCATTACATCTTAATTTTAAATTAAAAAATGAGGTAGGTATCCTCAGAAAATCTTCTTTTTGTTTTTTCTATTCTTTTTCTTTCATCTCCTTCATCCTTCTCTGAATGGCAGTTCTGATGCGTGTTCATTCTAGTCTATCCACGTGATCAAAAATATTTTCAATCTCGCCCATCCATCGAGTCTTCAATTTTCTATCAATTGGTGCTCCCTTTTTAATCAAGTCATCTAATTTTTGAGCAGTTTCATTCTGTTAATTTTTTTAGCAATCATCTATCTTAATCATTGTTATTCTATCGAAATAATATGTCATTATTTAATAATTAATCTTGCACAATCACACATTCCTAGTAAATCTTGAACATCAATTTCTTGCTTTCGTCTATTTCATGCACCTAGCATACAAGAGAGCAATATAGCATCATTAGAGATGAAGGAAGAGAAACAGGGGTTTCATTGAAGAATCGAGGTTTGCATTTGTATTTTCATTTTCATTTCAATGGTCATGTTGGTTAGATTAGGAAGGTTTTGCATGTGATTCTAGTTTGTGGTCAACTTAGATAAGTTGCATGCTTTGGTTTTGGTTTTCTAAATAGATTAACCTCATGATCTTCCTCGATCTACATCTGGTGAACCTAACATGAATCACACTTCCATTTAGCACTTTTTATCAATTTTTTGATCAATTCCAGGTTCTAGAAGACCAAATTTCTTAATTTTCATGCTCGTCACCTTGTTTGATTAGGTGGTACCAATTCCTACGTAGCGGTTCACTATCCTACGAAGTTGATAAGGGTTTCTATGTAGTTGGTCAAATATACTATGCAGTTGGTCCACTATTTTGTGTAGTTGGTAGCTAGGGTTGGTTGTCAAACAATTTATTATCACATGTATGGTTTTGCTAATTTAGTTTATCATTTGTCGGGTATTGATTTTTCTAATGATTTGATTTACATATTTCAAGAGATAGGACATGCATATTGCAGGGTTTAATCAATCAAAAGTTTAAAATTGAACAATAAATTGCGCATAGATCCTAATTAGATGTTGGATGAACCTCTCATTTCATGCTACAAATTGCACATAAATTCTAATTAGGCATTGGATGAAACTTTCAATTCATGTTACAAATCTCATTTAGGACCTAATTAAAAGATAATCCCTTTCAATTCATGTTACAAATCTCACTTAGATTCTAATTAGGCATTGAATGAATTTTTTAATTTGTGTTACAAATATCACCTAGTTATAGTTAGGGATTTAATCAACTTTAAATTCATATTCACAACTCACACATAGCTTAATCCAGAGGTCAATTTACTCTCTTCATTTTGATTGTAATCATCCATAGATTAAGACGGTTTCAATTTCAAGAATGAATGAAAATGGTTCTCCTTAGTGAGGATGATCTCCCTATATAGTAGCCTAATCTAGGATTCCAAGACAAACAAGAAGACATTATCAATGAGTTAAATACCCTTGCTTGGAACACAAGGAATAAATTCAAAGAGTACATGTCTACAAACTTTGTCTTAGACAAAGAAGAATAATGACCACAACTTGTCGAAGAAGCCCTACGTAAAGAAAAAGAACAATAGAGAATACTTGAACAAATATGCAAGAAATGATAAAATCAAATAGTTCTCGCACCTCTGCAATAGAATTTGAATCTCTTTCAGTCATTCTCTGTCCTTTTATGCCTACTTTAGGATTTTTATGTTGTCAATTTGTGAATTAGAGTTATCTGCCTATCTTATGTGCAAGTGGTCATCATTTATGTATAGTTAGTAATGTACTTCATGCACAATTGTACATAATTTATGCGCAATTGTTCATACTTCCTACCTAGTTGCTCATACTTTTCCAATAGTTGGTCATACTTCTTGCACAATTGGTAATACTTTGTGCATAGTTGGTCATACTTTGTGTGCAATTGGTCATACTTTGTACATAATTGGTCATACTTCTTGTGCACTTTGTCATACTTTGTGTGCAATTAGACACACTTTGTGCACATTTGGTCACACTTTGTGCACATTTGGTCATAATTTTGAGTAGTTAGTCATCGGTTTTGCATAGGTAATCTTCTGTTGTGAGCAGTTGATAGGTATATTTTGGTTTCTGAATCGATTCTCACTTAATTTGAAAAGGTTTTATTTTATTTTTCACATAATTTCTTGAGTTACTAATCAATTTTTTATTAGCTTTGTGGCATCCGTGGGACAATGATTGAAATCATTCAAAGTACGAATCTATTTTATGTAGAATAATTATCGAAGATTATAAACTCAAACAAACCTATTTGATTGATTCTTTGATGGCATAACTCACACTTTAATTCGTTTAATTGAATGGACATGGATTGCATTTTGATTAGATTAGCTCACAATTGGTATCTTTGAAGGGAATGAACCTCTATTTTATGTGTTTGGCTTGCTTGTGCATATGTGAGTGTACCTACTATTAACACACACTATCCTCTCCCCTATCTTTTGTGGTCCTTAGTGCAAGAGAAGAGTGTTAGCAATGCTCATCTTTATTTTTATTAGAGGGCTTGCCTCTCGAGAAGCCAGTAAGGTCAGGTGTGAGGGAACAACATGTTGGTGATTTTTCTTGCTTCCCTCAATCCTAAGGAAAACACATAACACCTAAACTATGGGATTAGAAGTTTAGGACATTTGATTTGCACTATCAATATATTGAGTACAAGAAAGGCCACCGAACAAGGCTCTAAAGGCCTTCTGCACTTTGAACTCCACAACACTAGGGAGGGTATTCATATATGTAGGCCTGAATGGATGATAAACATATGGCTAGCACTGAATTTCTAACATATTAGGGTGGATAGTTCTTAGGTACTATAGTATATCAAATTCAAGCATAATCCCATTCATTGAATCTAATTGAGAACAACAATATGAAATATCTTCATCTCAGTACATAGAGCCACGTAAACTCACTTATTCCTAATTAAACCTCTATAAGTTATAAACACCTAAAACCTAAACTAACCCAAATAAAATAAAGGAAATAATAGGGACAAAAAGAATTTGGATTATTGAATATGTCTAGAGGGGATTTGGGAGTTTCATAGACTAGTGCTTGATCAAATGGGTACAAAGTCAAATAATGGGTTTGAGTGCATATTCGAGATACATACTAATTCTAGTTAGTGAGCCTTTAAAGATTAACGTTTGACATTAACGTAGCCTCTTGTATTGTTATAAAAATCATTCTTGTTGATCCAGATTGTATCTTCTAATCCATTGCAACCTGCATTTAGAATTTAATCCTTCTTTGAAGGAACCCATATACAAGTTTACACAACTACAAGGAATTTGAAATGAAAAATCTGAAATATGTTTAATTATCAAGATTCATATGAAATAGAAGACAAAATATGAAAATAAATTCGGCAACATTTTATCTATTATTCATAAACTAACTAACACCACAACACAAATTTGTACATTTTTGATGTAGTATACATTCATCTAGGATTTATGATTATTATTATAAATTTTGTGTAGATGGAGGCTTACTGCATGTATCCCTCTGTCCAATCCAAAGGGATCTTACAACTATGGAAATATAGCTACCTCAAGGGCAATTAGACTTGCAAATTTGGCTCATCTAATCAATAAGAAACATAGTTATGATGTAAATAACATTTCATTCAACCCAGTTAGTATTCCTTTAAAGTTGGTTGATCACTTCAAGATACATCTCTTGGGAGGAATGCCAAATTAAAACAATTTGGAACAATACATATCAAGATTTAATCCACCCCTTCATGATTAATTAGTGTATAATGCACCATCTTTAATGATGCTATGATTACTCTTTCTTGCAACCATTATTGCATATTAAATATGATCTATACAACAAAATTCTTTTGTTTATTATTAAACTCAAACTTTGGACTTGGGAAATATTTTTTGAATATGGTACAAGCACAAGGTCTAAACAAAAAAATTTATGGTTTAGAAAATTTATTTTTGATATTTCATTTTTATTCTTTGGAAAGTTAATTATAATTGTGTTTCTACTTGCAATAAAATTGATTTCATATGGAGAGAATTCATGCATTTCTGTAAAAATTATTTTGGGTGTAATAATTGTAATTTGGTGAGCCTTTGTTGTTGTCCTGGTAATATTCTATTCCTTACTGATGTAGAGCATTTACACCCACACACACGAGCCCTACACCTTTTAGGAATCTAATTCACATTGTTGAGGTTTCACAATGATTAAACACTTCCCCTTATGAAGGTTTTCCATAATATTTAATAAAACTCCACACATATTGCTCTTGCCTATGAACTCAATCATACCTTCTAGACCAACTAGGATAGGTGTCTTGGCATTTGAGGACAGAGCCTTGAGACTTCCACACACTCTCTCAACACTCCTACCAACCCTTAATTATCAAAAACCGTGTACTCTGATCCAACCCTCAACATGTACAAAAGGTTACTATTAAACAAGAACTTACTGGCCTCTTTGACACACGCTCACTCAGAGATGAATTAATTTTTCAATTGGACATATTTTGTAGATCATTCTAGTGTGACTCTAGACAACTAGGGTACTATGAATAATATATCAAAAAATAAGAAAGATCCAACGGTTAAATATTGAGAGATTGACCCCGTATCCGGACTAGATTTTTCTTATGATAGTCAAACCTTCCTGAGGCAAATTTTCAGTCACTTTCATGCCTCAAACCATGTGAAAACCTATCATGGAACCTTGAAACAATAATGTAATGATAATTTGCATAATATTACATATTTCCACCAATTTGTGTGGCTTGATCAACCAAGAACAAAAAGATATAGCATTATCTTTGTCTCGGTTTGCCCTAGTTCTGGGTTTTGACAATTTTGAGAGAACTTATTTTATCTTTGCCAAAACAATACCAAATGACATGAAACCTTAAGGAAATTAAAGGTAATGTACTATTCTTAAACTCTCAAACCACGTTAATGAACCTTCAATGCATAGCAATGGTGAAAACTAACAAATTGCAGACTGAATATGAGGAAAGTTCAAGAAAAACACAGAATGTGCAAGGAAACCACTTACTATTATTGCCAAAAACTTCAATTCCAAGAATTACATCTTTTTGAGGAGTGTTTTCACCATATTTATAGAATTATAAGGATTCACAACTGACCAACCAACTATAACCACCCAAAACCAACCTTTTTGCAAATGTTGTCAAGCAACTTTGAAAAGTTGCATTGACATCATTTCTTGCTTTTTGACAAATTTTGGTTTATTGTACGTATTGATCATCCAATACCCCAAATAGGTTAAATAACATTTTATAACATTAAAAATGACACAAAATACTCCCCACAACCTTGATATTGCCATTTTGACTTGTTTTGACCACTAGGCCCTATGTGAGCAATTTGACAATTTTCAGGACATATGACTCAACTAACTCAACCTTTACATTTTATTGGCACTAATGGCCTTATTACATCATGTTGGGTCTAAATAGAACTTATTTGAACAGAATAGAAAGAAACTAAATCATGCCCCACATATGGGCCCTTGAAGGGATGAGGTGCTCCTACACCATACTGCCCTTTGAAAAGAACTCATGCCCCATGAGTATCCATCATGAAAGGGACCTTGAATCATCAGATATCCTGCAACAAAAAAAGGATAAGAATCTATAATCCAATTCACATAGTAAGGATTAGAAAAGAACTTTCCCATTGGAGGGTAACCAGTATATGCATGTGTAGAAACTTGAACTGGTTGGTTTGGTTCATGTGGCTTCTCTAGAACACTCTAATTTGGATCAATTTTCATAATAGGTGTATAGATCTGAGTGGATTTAGAAAGACACCAAATAGAACCAATCATTACCCCTATTCTATCCTTGTGTTCCACCTTCTCTTGTGTAGGTTTTGTTTCAATTTTCTTGGCTTGAACCAATGTCTTCTTACCAAACATCACAATCTTACCTTTACCCTTAACATCCTCACTCATGGGAAGCAATGTATATTGTACTCCATTCTTCTCAAGAGTATAAGTGTTCTCCCTACCATTGTAGAGTGTATGGTTGTCATATTGCCATGGTCTACCAAGTAAGATATGGCTACACTCCACGGGTAAAACATCACATAGAACACTTTCCTTGTATTCACCAATCTGAAAATCAACTCTTGCCTGCTCTTTAACCAACAAACTAATATCAGCATTAACCCAGGATACTTTATATGGATTCTTATGAGGTATCCTCTCTAATTGAAATTTCTCAACCATTTCATTTGAAACAATATTATCACTTGAACCTGAATCAACAACCAAAGTACAAAATTTAACTTTGCACTTACACTTTGTCCTAAAGAGGTTTCTCTTTTGAATGGGTTCATGTCGGGTTAATGTCTTCAATGGGGACTTCTTCATCATCAAACACTCACCAACTTCTCTCGTACACACAATTGCCTTTGGGCTATCACTAACCTCTTCCTCTTGAGCATATGCAACCCTTCTAGAGGATGATGATGATGCTGCTCCCTTCTCTAGACATTTGAAAGAAGAATGCCCTTACTCATTACAGTTGTAACATCTCCCTAAAAATTGGTTAAAACCCCTACCAAATATACCTCTATTACCACCAAAACCACCTCTAAAATCAGAAAATGACTACTCTTTACCTTTATCACCTTCTTCTTCATTGTCTAGTTTATGTGAAGAAAATGTACCTCTACCCCTACCATTGCTATTGCCTCTACTTCTTACAACCTTATCTTGTCTTCTCTTCATCTTTTCTTCCACCTTGAGAGCTAATTGATAACATTCCTTGACATTACTAGGGTTAGCCACAACCAAATTATCTTGAATATTAAATCTCAAACCTCCTAGGTATCTAGCAACCTTAACAACTTCATCTTCTTCTCTACCAGACCTTATACTCAACTTTAAACATTCATCAGTATATGCCTTAATATCTTGTTCCTTTTTCCTTAACCCTTGCAATCTCTTATAAAATTGAATTTCATAGTCTTTATGGTGCACGAGCACCCTTCCAAACTCTTTCTTTTTCTTTTTTTTGTTGGTGTTATGCTTCTTATGAAGCCATTGTACATGAAATAATGAGCCATGTGCTCATAGGTCCTAGTTAGGGTCCTAGTGGAGATCTTAGGGGTCATGAGTCAAGATTATGATTTTCTTGAAAATGGAGGGTATGTGTGTGCTTGAAGTGTTTATGGGTCATTTAAAACATGGTGGTGTCCTTAGGTTGGCCCAATGTGGGTCTAGGAGTCATAAAAAACAACATTGGGAAAGTTGCTCAAAAGTTGCAAAAGTTGCATGACAACTTTTAAAAGTTGTCAAGCAACTTTTCCACCATGTTGTCAAGTTCTTTAGGTTAGCATGGAAAACCCTAGTTTGGGCACACAGACCAAGTCAAAGGTAGTATAATTACTTTAAAACCCTAAATTAGTGTGTTGGATGTCAGACATTGTATGACCCTAGCAAAAAGATCAGACTGAGATTGTAAAACTCTTACCCGTTAGTGTTAATGAAGAAAACAAGCAAGTTAATGGATTGAGAAACATCTAAATCTATGTGGAATGTTTTTCATGGTGTAAATACTTTAATTTCAAGTAATTAGTTTAGGTTTTTACTTGCAGATTGAGTGTGTTTGTAAATAGTCTATAAATTGTCTTCTTACTGTCCAGTTTTGGACAGGATTGTGTAAATGGCTGCATAACTTCATTCCCCGTTGTGGAACCACCATGAAACCATGGGGAGTGAGAGTGAAGACCTTGTACCATATTAAAAAATAAGAAGGGCCCTAAAAAATACAAGAAGACCAGTAAAGAGCCACTCCTAGGCGAGTCTGGACAGTGCTCGGTTAGGAGGGGTTAGATTGCAGAGGTCTTGGAGAGCAAGGTTGGACAAAGGAGAGTACATCCTTTGGAGGAATGGTAAAGGAGTGTTAGAAGCATAATTGGTGTGAAGGAGGAGCCTCCACCAATCCATACAAGGTGGCTAACACACAAAACCTTCATTGTGACCCAGGTAGACCCTAGAAACCCTCACAAAACCCTTGAAAACCCCAAAATTTCCCCTAGGCACTGTACAGCCTCTTGGAGGCCCAAAACCTAGAAAATCCTTGAGACCTTTCCAATTTATTGGTAGTACATTTTGGGAGTTTGGTTTGTTTGTGCATCATTTGTGAGAGGAAGCCCTAGAAGACCGGTTAGGAGGCCTAATTGGTCCTAATCGTTGTAGCCCTGTTTTGTAAGCAAAAACACAAAACAGTGAAATCGGTAGAAAGGATGAAGGTAGAAACTTCTTGGGGGCACATGGAGGGATGTAAAACATGGTTTAAGACCTAATTTAACCTTTCTAAGACCTTGGAAGGTGTGGAACAAGATTATCCCTTATTAGCCATAATAAGGGGTTTTAAGTCTCATGAGTAGGTGAGACCTTAAGAGCAGCATAGAAATTCATTGGTGGGTGGATTGGGCAAGGTCAGGGGATTACTCAAGCATAGGGAGTCCTAGAGACCCTAGGGTGTGAGGAGAACACCAGGTGATCCAAGGAAAGGATCCAAGAGCATAGACTAGGCTAGTCTATCCCAAGCACCATTCCACCACTTTAGGAAGGAAATTACATTTTAGTTTAGCCACCATCCGATCCCAAGAAGTAACCTTGGTCTTTCCTCTCTTTGTTCTATCAGCTTCTTCATGATTCCACCATAGGAGTGCATGTCCCTTAAGTTTTGTCTTTGGCAATCTAACCTTTTGTTCATCAGGTACGCCTTCTCCATCAAAATAAACATCCATTGCTGCTATCCAATCTAAAGTTCTTCCTCTTTCAAACTACCATCATACATTGGTACATCACCCCTTACCTTCTACTTGTCTCCTTTTACTGCCTTAAGAAGTTTGAGTGTTCTTTGTTCTTCAGGGTCTATCTTCTCTTGAGTTTCTTCCTTTGCCTCATGGAACTATTCATCTCCTTCCTCTTCTTCACTAACATCCCCTACATCAACATTTATTCTCTGACTAGTTTCCAATGCTTCAATCCTTGATAAGAGGGCATTATAGGACTCTTGTAACCTTTTGTTCTTCTCCTTCAATTCTTGGATCTCCCTTGTTGTACCTGCATTCTTCGGAGGCATCTTGTCTCACTCCCTTGAACCTTCAATAAGAACCACTCCCTTGCTCTGATACCAATCTGATGCAGAGCATCCACACCCACACACATGAGCGCTATACCTTTTAGGAATCTACTTCACATTGTTGAGGTTTCACAATGATTAAACACTTCCCCTTATGAAGGTTTTCCATAATATTTAATAAAACTCCACACATATTGCTCTTGCCTATGAACTCAATCATACCTTTTAGACCAACTAGGATAGGTTTCTTGGCATTTGAGGATAGAGTCTTGAGACTTCCACACACTCTCTCAACACTCCTACCAACCCTTAATTATCAAAAACCATGTACTCTGATCCAACCCTCAACATGTACAAAAGGTTACTGTTAAACAAGAACTTAGTGGCCTCTTTGACACATGCTCGCTCAAAGATGAATAACTTTTTCAATTGGACATATTTTGTAGATCTCTCCAGTGGGATTAGACAACTTGGGTATGAAGAAAATATGAAAACATAAGAAAGATCCAATGGTTAAATATTGAGATATTGACCATGTATCGGGACTAGATGTTTCTTATGACAATCAAACCTTCCCGAGGCAAGTTTTCAGTCACTTTCATGCCTCAAACCATGTGAAAACCTTTCATGGAACCTTGAAACAATAATGGAATGATAATTTATATAATATTACATATTTCCACCAATTTGTGTGGCTTGATCAACCAGGAGCAAAAGGATATAGCATTATCTTTGTCTCGGTTTACCCTAGTTCTAGGTTTTGACAATTTTGAGAGAACTTATTGTATCTTTGCCAAAACAATACCAAATGACATGAAACCTGAAGGGAATGAAAGGTAATGTATGGTTCTTAAACCCTCAAACCATGTTAATGAACCTTTAATGCATAGCAATGGTGAAAACTAACAAATTGCAGACTGAATGTGAGGAAAGTTCAATAAAAACACAGAATGTGCAAGGAAACCACTTACTATTATTACCAAAAACTTCAATTATGAGAATTACATATTTTTGAGGAGTTTTTTCACTATATTTATAGAATTATAAGGATTCCTGATTAACCAACCAACTATAACCACCCAAAACCAACCTTTTTGCAAATGTTGTCAAGCAACTTTGCAATGTTGCATTGACATCATTTCTTGCTTTTTGACAAATTTTGGTTTATTGTACTTCTTGATCATCCAATACCCCAAATAGGTTAAATAACATGTTCTAACATTAAAAATGACAGAAAATACTCCTCACAACCTTGATATTGTCATTTTGACTTGTTTTGACGACTAGGCCCTATGTGAGCAATTTGACAATTTTCAAGACATATGACTCAACTGACTCAACCTTTACATTTTATTGGCACTATTAGCCTTATTACATAAGGTTGGGTCTAAATAGACCTTATTTGAACAAAACAAAAACAAACTAAATCATGCCCCACATAGGGGCCCTTTAAGGGATGAGGTGCTCCTACACCACTTACTCTTTTTAAGCTATGCATTTTTGTTGGTATTTCTTTTGAGAGGGAATGTTTTGTTATGGTTCAAGGATGGTGCATGATTGTGAAGAGACTTGTGGCAAGACGGTTTTTAGGAAACCGCTTGTCCAATCCTACTGGGTTGGAACTTCACATATCAGTTTTAGGTAAAGGATCATATAGGGAGATATATCTACACTTCTATGTATATGCACAAAGTAGTAATTGGGAATAGGATATTGGTGCAAGATAAATCACTCAGTGAAAAACCTTTATTATTCAGTTTTAAGTTTGCAAGTCTATAAGTTGAACCCATTTCAAACTCTCATGGTATTGATTCATTGTAATGTCTAATATGCATATCCTTAGGAAAACACTTGATATGGGTTCATATTAATGGTAGAGTCTCAAATTGTACATCATTTACAATAGATAAAGGTAATCCATATTTTAATGCTATAAGAAAATATAACATTTATTTTCCTTCTATTGATTGTAAAGTTTAAAATTATTGATGGCATATGATTTTGTGGAGGAAATTTTGTCATTTTTGTATTTCCAATGTGGGTTTGGCAAGTTCCCTCAATTGTAGGATTCACGGGCATAAAAGGCAACCTATAGAAGGCTCCCACATAGGTCAAAACACATGAACATCTAGATATTTGTTTTGGTCAATCCTACTCTATTTTGGTGATTGTAGATCAGCCTCTTCAAGGCTACAACATTTTCATCTCCACCTGATTTACATGTCAAACACTAACCACCATTGACTTCCTTAGCTATATCAATTTGCAAATATCTCCATCCAGACCCCTTCCCTATGGCCCAACTATTGAAGTTGATTGGTCTTTAAATTAGGCCAGATCCAATAGGTATGCAATGCTTATAAAACCATCCTTTGTAGATGATAGTGAAATTTATCTTCCTAATTATTTGTTCTTTCAAAACCTCCTTTCATAGGGTAGTTAATATGAATATTGCTACATCTTAGGTTAATCCATTCTAACGCCTTAAAGTAGGATACATTCATCTAGGGTTTATGATTATTGTTATAAATGTTGTCTAGATGGAACCTTAGTGAAAGTGGCCCTTGATCCAATCCACAGGGATCTTATCACTATGGAAATATAACTATGTCAAGGACTATCAGACTTGCAAATTTGGCTCCTATGATAAAATGAAGCATAAATATGCTCTAAATAGTGTTTCATTCAACCCAGTTAGTATTCCTTTGAAGTTTGACCATTACTTAAAATTACAACTCAGTGTCTTCATCTTGGGTTCTATTCTAGATAATCCCATAGGCGGTGGTAGTTACTTGCAGATAGCTATTATGGCTACTAATTTGAGAGCTTTCACTAAAATTATTTTTGGAAACAATGAAGACACAATTCGATCATGGCATTTACATTTTTATCCTTTCTTTGTTGTTGGGTCAGGAAAAAATTCAATATTACTCACAATGCAATAATTATTTTCAATAATATAGTTGTAGAAGTGCAACACCATGGACATGCTTTTAGAAACAATGATGAAAGAAAGGAAAACTCAAAAGAGCATATTGAATATTGACCTTGAGACATATGGTATTATATGCAAAATTTTATGATTTTAGTTAGCTTTTTATTAGACTACATTGATTAGATTTGCTAGTAGCAAGGATAGTGGTGAGTAGTTGCAATCAAGAAAAAAACAATACAATTGGTTGATTTCATTGTCCAGTATATACTATAAAAGTACTTGAGTATGTATTTTGTATTGATTCAACTTTATGTCTATATTAGATCTTTAACTGCATGCAACTAAAAAATTACTACTAGTAGATTCTGGCACTCTAAATGTATTACAGGTTCATGCAAAACTTATTTTATTCCTCAATTTATAGGTATGCCTCAACTCATAGACATCTATTTTTTGTCTCTAGACAATGAGGGAATGTGAAATATGGGCACACCAATCACTAGTACATTTGGGTCAAAATTTCAATGGCAAATTGTCAGAATTTTGATGAAATTTCATCGCACTACCGACAAAAAGCCGTCGAAAAATTTTTGTCAGAAGTTCCGACTATCCTTGTGGTCGTCGCAATTCTGACATCACCTCCAACCTTTCTGATGGCTGCCATGGATGCTCATACCTAGAAAGAATATCATCGCAATCTCAGACTATCGTCGGAATTCCGACTCCAAAGGGTAAAATTCTGACAGAGGAGTGCCGTCGGATGCACAACATCCTTGTTGGAACTCTCCTGGAGGTTGTAACTCTCTACTATCTCTCTTCTATCTCTCTTCTCTATCCCTCTTCTACTATCTCTCTTCTCTCTCCCCTCTCTAGATCTCTTTCTCCATCTCTCTCTTCTTCTCTCCCTCTCTTCTTCTCTCCCTCTCTACTTCTCTTTCTCTACCCTCTCTAGGTCATTATCTCTTCCTCTCACCCTCTCTCTCTCTCTCACCTTCCATTCCTCCATCATTACCCATGTTGTCAAGTTGCAAGATATTTCCCAAAGTACTTGGTTGCTAGGGTTGATTTGCTTAAGTGTTGGAGTCAGAGTTAGATGAGACCTGCATGATTAAGCTGTATTAAGTGATCAAGTCACCAAGATCTCAATTGTAAACATGACTAGGTTCTAGGGTTTTAGGGTAGCATTGGTCAAGATTGAGGTATGGTGGTCAAGAATTACCTTCCAATGACAAAAGAAATCCAAATGATGAAAAATGAAGCCGATGAACTCATAGAAGTTTGGAGGAGATAATTTGACCGAGTTAAAGTTTTGTTTAAGTCATGGTCATGATACTAGCTTGCTCATCAAGAGCAATTTGTGCGAATGAACCCTAGAAATGTGCCCATGCTAGAGAAGCAAGAATTCCAATAAAACCTAAGGCAATGCTAGTAAGGGGTCAAAATTAAAGAATTAGGGTACAAAAAACAAAATTTGGCTAAGTCGAGATGTTGCTCAAGGATGACCTAAATCATGGAGTGTAAATCAATCATGAAACATGAGAATGGATAGGTCTTGACCCAAGCAACGTAAGTCCCCCTTGTGATTCTAGAAGATATCACATCATAATCATTGAGTTTATCTGCAATATAAAGTCAAGACCTGACTATTGGAATCTTGGAGTCATCCCATTTGATCACGTAGTTTAGCACTTGGGAGGATTTTGTTCAAGAGAGGATAGAATACTTAGTATTTTATTTTGTGTTGCATAGTGCATAAAAAACACATCAATAGAAACCATTGAAAGGTTTGGTTAAAGCCTTCAAATCACAATCTCTACGAGAAGCTACCAAGAGTGCCCATAATTTGGAAACTTAAGTATCCAAGAACATAATTCATAAGGCACCACTTTTAGAGAAACCAAAGAAGCCTATCAATGTAATATTTTATTTACCTTGGATATGTTTTATCGTAAGTGTGATATTCCACTATTAAAAAGCTTAATTAGGTAATACTTTTACTTAGGTAGAATAAGATAATGAGTTGCACATTCTCCTTCTTTGATTGAGATTCTACTTTTTCCTTGTCACAAATTTGGAAACTTGGACAAGCAATTTCTTTTTTTGGTTTTCTACCTCTTCATGATCCTCATGGGTTTGGAATCTTGGAAGCTATGTATTGTAGGTTTTTCCTTGATTAACATATCGAATGAAACTATTGTGAGCTTTCATATCTTAACATACCAAGGGCTTAAGTTTGGGGACGACAGGGGGATGACGAAGGGGGCGGGGTGGGATGCAAATATATATACAACTTAAAAAATTAATTATAAAAGGATGTGTATAGAATAAATATAACAACTATAAATAAAACTTTGCCACACTATGTAAATTTTACAATAAACATTAAAAATATGTCAATGATTGCATTGAAATTTGAACATTAACAATGGTGGTAGAGTTTTGGAACTTTGGGAACAAACTAAGAATAAGTATAAGAATTGCAGATGAAATTTTGGCATACTAAGTGTTTAAACTAGTCAACATAAAAAAAAATTGGAAACGATTGCATTAACAATAAGAATGGTGGGTAGAAGTTTGGGGTCAATGGGTAGTGCCCCTTGTGGGGGGTTTGGGGCAGAGCCCCCATCAAGGTTAGGGGCATTGCCAAACCTTTAATACGAATGACATTTTCACAATAATTTCACCATTTTTGTTTAGAATTGGAGTTTCTAATTGAGGGCCATGGGAGACTCATAGGCACCCTCAAGATGGTCAAGAGACTCCTTGGAGTCCCTAGGACGTCCCTAAGTGGTGCAGCAAGGGGATGTTTCCCCTAAGTATTGCATCCTAAAAAAATAGGCATTTTGGAGGGGGGGAAGGGGTCCCCATGTTTCAATGGTTTCAAAAGATTCTAAGTTTTTTTTTTAATCTTGTCATAAAAAAATATACTCCTCTTGCATCCTTGGATGATTTGAAAATTGAAAACAATTTGACAAGAAAAAACTAACTTCTAAAGTTTAGACTTAGTTTTCTTTTTTTATTCAAGTCACTACAACATTTCAATGATCAAAGTAGCCTTTTTTTGGTGGTTTCAAAGCATCCAAAAGGCTTGAGAAATTCAATATTATCTTTCATTCCACCAAAATTGGAGATCAAGAACCATGCTCACAAACAAGGATTTGTTTGTTACTTAAGGCAATCGACTAGTTTTTGGGGCATTTTCAGGTCTAAAGAACCTACCATTACATCAAAAAGGCCCATAAGACCCCATTTTCATCTAAAACTTGTCTCTTTTGGTCGTAGAAGCATTTAAGGAAAAAAAAATCACACAACCAATAATATGCCTATACCATACATATTTGAGTTAAAATAAAAATAAAAAATTGACAAGGTTTGGAGACCATTGAACAATTTGGGAGATTGCTAATACATACACTCAATTTATAAAGTCTCAATTTGATGTACTTAATCTTCGAGAGGCCTATACAAAAGTATTTTGTAATTGCGAACTAAGATAAATTTCCATTTTTGGTAGTTTTCATCATGGATTATGGTATTAAATTCTAACATTTTATTGTCAAGATAAATTCAGATAAATTCTAACATTCCATTGTCAAGATAAATCACATCACCTCAGTAATTGAACTGTAACAATAAGATTGCATACAAAGTGTAGGTTTGCTATGAAACATGTTAAAAGGGTTAAACTATTTCTATTAATACAAACACTAGAACTATTAAATAACAATAGCTTGTTGGTAATCAAGATTTTGGACTATACCCACATTTTACACCTTTTCATACAGTTACAAAGAACATAGAAAACATGTACGTGGAACTACAGATTCCAACATATGTAAAAATACAACAATCTAAATAAGAATTGGAAGCATGTGGAGAATGGTTAAGACATGCATAAATAAAAGGAAAACAAAAATCTCTCAATGTGTATCACAAACAAATCAAGGAAAAAAGCTTTTAGGCAGGGGACCGATATGATCATAAAAATTTCAAAACTTCCAATGTATAGAGCATTTGAGATTTTATAGAGAATGCGCTAATTCAGCTTTATTCATGATGAGGCATATTCACAACTTTTGCAGTCGCACCATGGTGTTGTTCATGTTGGCTCTGTTGGACCCTGCAATTAAGATTCAATATACGTACATTATTCAATAAGATTAACTGTGCAACATAATGAAATATTGAAAAGTGTGTTATCTTATTGAGCTTCACTTTGTTTTGAGAATAGTTTAATATTCTCTACTTAACAGGGCCAACCTGAAGGTGGAAGCTCATTTGGCCCCTCCCCCCCCCCTAACATCACTCTAAATTCCCCGTTAACATCTAACATTCATTCATTCTTTCATCCATTATTAAAATATAACATTCATTCATTAACACATAGAATTCATTAACTTTCATTAAAATGCAACATTCATCAATAATCATCAACACATTTCATTCATGAACATTCATTAGCACATAATTACATTCATTAACACATAAAAAACAGTCATTATCAAATAAGGTAGATTACAATAATTTCTTTCTTTGTTTTTTCTTTGAAGCTATGAAAAGAAAAAGTGGAACATCGGTTTCTTCATCATTTGCCCCATCTTCGGATGTTCTGCCCTCTTCTCATGCTCTTGATGTATGCCTAGTCCTATACAAAGGACGAGGATGCTGAACCAAAGGGGGGTCCTTTGCAATAACAAAGAATTGGGTTAAATTCAAAACATTTTTCTATTATTGTTACAAGTATTTCATTAATTTAAAGAACACAACCATTACACTCTTTACCTAATGGGGCCACATCATTTTGTCTAGCCTCAACCTCGACATGCTAAACACCCTCTAGATCCTCTGGAGTTGAAATAAAAAATGTTACATTAATCAATACACCAATTGCAATTAAATTTGTTTAAAGGAATAACAATGGTGCTCTTTACCTAATTGGGGAACATCACGTTCCTGATGTTGTCTACCCGGATCATGCTCCACTTGGTCACCACCGACTACATGATCTAAAATATTAACAATAAAGGTTACATTAATTGCTACACTAATTTTCAATTTAAGATGTTTAATTGTATTAATAATTACATAAAAAAATTTGAATAGCAAATGAATACCTCCACTACTAGGATGCACATCCAGACCTTCATGTACATTTTCTATTCCATGATTATCATGTTGCATTCCAATGTCACTCGTAGTGTTCTGATTGATTGAAAAATAGGTTTTAAGGACCCAAAACCTTTACACCATAGTTATAATAAAAAGTAGAGAGAATAGAGTCCACATACAAAGCGACTGGTCCAAAAAACCAGCGAACAAAAAAGATAGCAAAACAACAAAAAATAGTAAAGAACCCAAGGAGACACTACATAGTAATTTTCTTCAATAGCTCCTCTGCCTTCATCACTAGCTCGTCATAGGTCACCCCAACTGCTTTTAGCTCCTCCAGGTCCTTATTCACTTTCTTTTCCTTCTTCTTTCCATGGGTGCGAGTTCTTGGGCCTTGGGCTTCCCTGGTTCCTTTTGGATCCAAGTCAATTTCCTGGGTTTCCTTTTCATCATCGAGCTTGCTGATGAGGGTATGGGTGTTGTTGGCTGAGATTTTCAGAATGCTAAGACTCTGCTCTGCAATGTTCTTGAGGCACTCCTCTATCTTGTCCACTTTGGCAGCTGTATCCGAGAGCGTTTTTTCATTAGTTTCCTCTAGGGTTTTTCTGTCCTGTATCTCCTTTTCAATTTTCTCAAACTGGGGATTAAAGGCATCTCTAATGTCTTCCGCTTTGGCAATTGTATTCTTCAAATCTTCAATATAATTGGCCATAGTGTTCCCCTCTCCAATGTTAATGGTGTCTAGGATCATGACTCTATTGTAGAGTTTTTTGTAATCATTCACAGTATTCTTATTCCCATCAATAAGCTATTCAATGGTTTTCACAAAACCCTTCAAGGCCTCGGGGTGAGGACCAGGAGAAGGAGGAACTTTACCAGGGGTTATCTGTTCAACTTTAGTGATATGGAGGGCAGAAATAGTATCAGCAACCCTGAGGGTCTCCTCCACAGTCTCCATCTCCAGGCTTTGTTCAGCATCCAAGGTTCTTGTATGCTTGTCCTCTTCCGGTTCCTTGCCTGTGTCCTCTGGATCTTGGCCAGTCTCCTTAGTTTTCTTTTGCTTCTTCCTAGGTCAGGCTTGGATTTTACTTTTTCCCTTGTGTACTCCCTTAGGGTTCTTCTTCTCCTCAAGGAAATCAAAGTCCTCTTCTTCTGAAGAGATACTAATCAAGGGTTTTCTTTGGGGTTTTTTACCCTTAGAAGAAGAGGGATTTGATTTCCTCTTCTTGCTCCTCTCATACTCTGAGTCGTTAGAGCTTTCCTCATTATCAGTCAAGGAATCATAATCTGAATCAGACATTTCTTCTTTTGAATCCACAGAGAGCTGCATTCGATTGATTTTACTGGCCTTTAGATGATCATAAATGAGGACCATAAGTCCTTGGTGCATTGCAGTGTCACCCCGAGGATTTTCTTTATATGCTTTTAGGGATGCATTCATAGAACAGAGCAAGAAAAAAGGGAAATTCAACTTATCGTTATGCCTAAAATGATTTAAGAGGATAAAGTGATATCCATATACTTTCATAAACCTACCATCTAGAGTTATATATCTCATTAAAACAAAGAGAATTTCCCTCCAGGGCTTTGCAAATGCCCTAGGCGGGAAATAGGTTTTGCTCAACTTTACCAGTTTTTTCTTCTCTTTTTCTGTGATTGGGTACCTTTCAATGGCTTCCCTACCGACCTTCCCGTCTCTGTAGAAATTGCAGCCCTCCCTTTTGAGTCCCGTAGCTTTAGCTATTAACTCTTCATCAATTTCCACCAGTTGGTCGCCCATTTTAAGCTTGCCCTTCTTCCAATTTTTGCAGAAGAAGCTGGTTATCTTTCCGTCATGGCCATGGAGTCTCTCAAGGAAGCTCGAAAGACCGCCCTTCTACAAAATCTCCCACACCTTTTCATTCTGTTTCCACTCCTTAAAACTTCCTAGCTCATATCTTCTCCTATTTCTGCCCATGGTGTCATTTCTCATAGTCAAGTTTAGGTTACAAAGCTGTTGAAACAAAAAGCTTTTTGAAGCTAATACAAAAGCCCAGAAAGTGTGCGTAGCATTAGTGATTTGACAAGTTATAATGCATGATCTTCTAACTTTGATGTTATAATGAGTAATTCCCTCATTATCGAAGTAACTCGAAGTGCTAGCTTCGGTACTTATCATAATTGCCTTGTCATTCAAGATTCTTTGGGGTACTTCAATATCTTTCATTAATTATGACTTGTCTTACATCTCTAGGAAGACCGCTCTCACCTGTCCACGTGGTTATTGCATCATTCTTCACTGCCACGTTTTCAGCCCAATCAGTAGAATAGTTGGCCTCCCGATATATATGGGATATGTGGCATTTTTTGAAGGTTCTGATAATTTCAATGGTAGAAAAAATTATATTGTGGATCAACCAAGAGGGCTGAGAGGTCCCATTGAGACACTTAATAATATTGTTGGAATCCCCTTCGATCCAGAGATGGGTACAGTTCCATTTTTTGGCTAGAATAATGCCTTGAAGGGCTGCCATAGCTTCCACCTTATGATTGGTTTGAATGCCAATAGGGACAGCAACCATACCTTTGCAAATGCCTCTGTCATCTCTAAGAATAGCTCCGTAGCTTGAAGGACCTGGATTTCCTTTGGCTGCTCCATCAAAATTGATTTTAAGCCAACCATGTTGAGGGGTTTTCCATTTAACTTCAAGCCTTTTATTGTGGTTGATATTGCGACCTCCGGTGATCTTAATATTCCAGGCTCTTAAGATATTTGACTCCAAAGAGTTATTTGAGTAACAAGAGACCTCCATAGTTCCCATATTTTCCTGAATAGCCCTTTGAATTTTCTGAAAAACAATGTCTTGATTTAAGGACACATCCCTGAAAATTCGGTTGTTTCTTTCCTTCTAGAGACCCCACAGAATGTGAGGTAGAGAGAGCTGCCACATACACCTCAGAAAAGAATTGGTCCAATGAATTTGCCAGGAAGAGAACAAATCTCTAATGTTACTAGGAAACACCCAAGCAAGATTAAAGCTTTTGAGGAAGCTTTCCCAAACAGAGGTTGAGAAAGATCAGTGAAGGGTAAGATGGTCCACTAACTCTTCCTCTTGACAACACAACACACACCTATTAGGAAGGGCAAAACCTCTACATTTAAGGTTGTCAACAGTAAGGATCTTATTTTGGAGAATAGTCCAGAAGAACATATTGATTTTAGGAGTTAGCCCTTTTAACCAAGCTTTAGACCAGAAAGGATTCATGGGAGGGGAGGGGGAGAGGATACCATACATTGAAGATACAGTAAAGGTACCTTTGGGGTTGTATCTCCAGATTAGGGAATCCTCTTCCTTATTCAGCCAGATAGCAGACAGTTGGGTTTTGAGCTTGGAGAGGCTGGGATGAATACTATCAATGTTCTGCTAGTTGTTCCCGTCCCAGTAATTTGCCACTAAGGTACCATAAGAGCCAATACAAGAGGGGGCATGGGGAGCCCACTCATTGAAATCCATTAGGGATTTGTCAAAAAGCCAGGGATCCTCCCAGAATCTCACTTTTCTACCATTTCCAAGTTTCCATGTCACACCTTTAGCAATCACCTCTTTACATTTAGAATCATGGTTCCAAATATGAGATCCATTTATACTAAAATCTGAGTTAAGAAAAGAAGATAGAGAAGAGGACAGAAGAGAATACTTAATTCTCCAAGTTTTGCACCATTCAAAATCAGAGTTAAACAATCTCCAAACTTGTTTTGATAAGAGAGCTTCATTTAAGTGTGAATCCTCCTAAGCCCCAGACCACCTTTTCTTTTTGGCTTGCAGACCTGATCCCATGCCACCAAGGACATTCTTTGCTTTTCCTCCACCCCAGACCATAGGAATATTTTTTGAATTTTCTCAATAGCTTCAGCATACTTGACTAGAATTCTAAATAAGCTAAGAGCATAAATGGGGATACTTTGAAGAGTAGCCTTAAGAAGAAGGAGCTTACTAGCTTGATTTAAGAGAGCCCCTTTCCAACCTGCAAGTTTTTTGTGAAATTTATCAACCAATGAACTCCAGTAGGTGTCAGGAGGAGCAATCCCCATGGGGAGACCAAGGTAGGTAGCAGGAAGGTCAGCAATCTTACACTCCAGAATTCTACTGATCCTTTGTTGTCTTCTCTCTGGAGTATTAATGAAAAAGACATCACTTTTGGCCCAGTTAATACGCTGCCCCATCGCAGAAGCATATTTACATAATGTATTCTTCAGAACTTTAGCTTTTGAGATGCTTGAATCCCCCATAATTATTGTGTCATCAACAAACTATTGGTGTGAACATATAAGGTCAGCAGAAGAAGGTTGGAGACCCTTAAAGGATCCTATCTGCACCAAATTTTCCATAGTCCGTTCAAAGCATTCTACCATTATAATGAATAGGATGGGGGAGATAGGATCTCCTTGCCTAAGACCTCTCGAAGCTTGGAAAAAAGTTGAAGGAGAACCATTGACAAGAACAACAAAGGACGCAGAAGTGGTAAGTTGGGATAAAAGATCCACAAATCTTGGGCCAAACCCAAAAGCAGTGAGAACTTTCTGTAGAAGAGACTAGTCCACCCTATCATAGGCTTTGGAGAGATCTAGCTTAAGGATGAGACCCTACTTCTTCGCTTTAACAAGAGAGTGAATATTCTCATGAATAGTGATAATGGAATCTAGGATTTGTCTTCCAGGAACAAACCCATTCTGCTGGTGTTTAATAAAAGCTAGGAGAATTAACAAGAGTCTAGAGGTCAGGACCTTAGAAATGATCTTGTAAAAGGAATTGCAGAGGCTAATAGGTCTGAACTTATCCAAAGAATCAGCACCTTGAATCTTAGGGATAAGAGGAATAAAAGTACCATTTATTTCCTTCAAGAGTTTTCTCGCCCCAAAGAATTCCTTAACCCCATTAGCAACATCAGTCCCAATAATGTCCCAGAACTCTTGAAAAAATAACATTGGGAAGCCGTCAGGACCAGGAGCTTTGTTTCCATCAAAGGAGAAAACAACATTTTTAATTTCTAAGGTGGAAGAAATGGAAGAGAGAAAAACATTATTTTGGGCATCAATGAGATGAGGGATGTTCTGAAGAAAAGAGGACTGAGCTTCAGCATCCAAACTTTGATCCCTCGAAAGGAGGTTCGAGTAATACCTCTTAGCTTCATTCCTTATTTCATCTTCCTTGACCAACTCCCCACTGTCCACAACTAACTTGTTCATCCTGTTGGTAGCCTTATGTTTGATAGTTGACATATGGAAGAATCTTGTGTTCCTGTCTCCTTCCTTGAGCCATTTGCATCTCGATCTCTACTTCCAGAACATTTCCTCTTTAGTAATAATATCATGGTATTTCTTAAGAATCTCATTCTCCTCAGCAATAGAGATAGTGCTAAAACCATCCTTCTGGATCTGGTTTTGTATCTCTTTTAGGTTTTCTTGGATTTTACTCTTAGCCTCAAATATATTTCCAAAGCTGTTATTAGTCTAGATTTGGATTTTGTCCTTCACACTTTTGAGCTTCTTAACCACTTTGAACATTGTCGTTCCCTCAACTTGGATACTCCACCATTTTTGAATATACTTTTTAATATCAGGGTGAAGAGTCCACATTTTTTCAAATCTAAAGGGATAACTTTTTCTTCTATTGATCAAATCAGCATTAAGAGTAATTGGAAAGTGATCAGAACCAACCCGGATATGTGTAGATAAGGAACAGAAATACTGACTGTACCAATCATCAGAAATAAGAGTTCAGTCAAGGCGCACTTGAATAAGGTCATTACCATTTCTTCTATTTGTCCATGTGAAATTACAACCCAGTATCTCCAAATCATTAAGAGCTAGAGAATTGATAAAATCCATGAGAGCCATTCTACTTTCCAACTGAGGTGGGCTGCCTCCAAATTTTTCCTCCTCTTTTAAAGGCGTATTGAAATCCCCCATAACCATCCAACTTAGATTTTTGAAACTTTCCCTAGCCTGTTTTATCCTTTTCCAAAAAGAGTTTCTAGCCTTTAAGGTATTAGGAGCATAAATGTTTGTGAGAATCCATGAAAAACCATCTTTAAGATGCTCAAATTTAATACAAGAAAAATTACCTTCCTGAATAATGACCTGGCCTTTAACAGTGTTAAGATTCTAGATGGTTGCAATACCTCCAGAAGCACCCTCAGAACTTCCCCCACTAATTTTACCATTTTTGAAAAACTTCAAAGATTCAACTTTTTCTCTACTCATTTTGGTTTCTTGAATGAGAAAAATGTCAGGATTGCTATCTCTAATCATATTCCTAATAATATCATGTTTATGGGGATTGTTAAG
Organism: Cryptomeria japonica; assembly: GCF_030272615.1. Lineage (NCBI taxonomy): Eukaryota > Viridiplantae > Streptophyta > Pinopsida > Cupressales > Cupressaceae > Cryptomeria > Cryptomeria japonica. The sequence continues at coordinate 726,773,117 of NC_081409.1, forward strand.
ACCCCTTAAATTCAAAGAGATTATCTTCATAGTTACTTACCAATTCCCAGCTCCTTGAGAGTTTTCTGAGTTCCATCTGCTATGTTCTTGCTGGCCTCCATATCTCTAACTTTGTGATTAGATGGTCGCCCTAAGGAAGAGGAGACGTATCCCACATCAACTTGAGCTATTCTACTGGATTTCATAATCAAGGAAATCAAGGGTGTTACTGCTTTCTTACTCCTATGTTTAGGCTGCTTCCATTCCGTTTCTGACACAGGAGCCACTTCTGGAATGGTAAGGATTTTGGAAATTTCATCTTCATTACCCCACTTAGGAGTTCTGGACTCAGTTGAAGTAATGTTTACTGTTCTTGAGTGCTGATCCGAATCTGAGAGACTCAATCCCAAAACTGAACACTTTTGGGCTTCTTGTATTTCAAAACTAGGTATGGCTACCGAAGAGTCTGTCCTTTCAACTTGTGGATCTGGGATCTCACCTTCCTCTAGTTGATAGTCTCTAGCTTTTGCTACTTGATTTTCATATGTATCATCCACCACTTCAACTTTTGCTATTGAAGGATCATTCTGATTGTTCAAATCCATTTTCTACGTAATCTTTATGGGACTAGCTTTGGTTATTTCATTCCTATCTGCCTCCTCAATAGCTACCTCCTGAGCAGTGTGACTGAGGATAGAGTTTGAGGTTTCCTTTTGTTCCCCCAAAGGAGAAAAGTGATTTGGATTTATTTCCTTATTTTCTATGTTTTTAACTTGGCACACCCTTTTCTCTGGCATATTCTTGCTTTCAATCTAAGGTTTTAATTGATTGGGCTCTGCCTTTTGCTTTTTCGGACAAGATTTCGCCCAATGACCTACCTTCTTACAATGGAAACAAGCAAAATAAATAGTTTCATATTCTATATGTTGCTTCCAGGTTCCCAATTTTGAAACTAGATCAATCTATTCTGGTATATCTGCCTCAGGGGCTACTCCGACACAAAATCTAGCATGGGTTAATCTTGTTTTTGAAGCAATGACTGGGTCAATAGAAAGTAGCTCACCAAATGAACTTGCTATTCCAGAGAAGATGCTTTCTGCCCAATACTTGAGAGGCAATCTTGGGAGTTTTATCCACACTGGAACCTGCGCCAGAATAGAATCATTCATATTTAATTTTGGATGCCATTTTCTCAGAACTAGGGCTATCTTTCCCACCATCTAGGGACTCCCACACAAGATCTTAACCTTATCTTCTTCACATGAAAAAGAGAAAGATAGAAGACCTTTGGGAAGAGCCAAGACCTCTACATTTCCTTTTAGTGCCCATTTTTGATTAACAAAAGCCCTAACAACTTCAGTATTTGGGCACGGACCCATAAACTTCCCTACCAAGGAGTTTGACATACTATTGATATTATGTTCCAAAACCTGGTCAGGGATAGAGATAGCACACTTACCACCAGAAGGGTCAGAAATGTTCTTAACAGCAGGAAGGGAGGATTTACCAGTTGGTCTAGATCCAAAAAGGGAAGACCATTTTTTTCCCTCCCTCCCATTATCCATGAAGTCTACAAGTGGCATAGGCCCCCCATTGGACCTTACCCCTAGATTCTCTGAAGAATCCGCTATCACGGCAAACAAAGTACCATCGGACTGTGAGTCAGCAACCGAAACTAGGAGGTCCGGGGGCTTGTCCTTATCGTCCATAGGACGAGCACCATTGATCTTGCCGCTCTCACCATTGGAACCAGGGTTCCCGTCTTGATGGAAATTTGAAATTTGAGCTCCCGCTCCTCCCTCTCCTCCAACTTCTCCCATAGTTCTACGCGCAAAGAGAGTTTCTATGCCCTTATAAAACTGTCAATGTCACTCGCAGTGTTATCATTGCTTGCTTATTTAAAAAAAATGTAGTCACTTTATGTTGAAACTTAACATCAAATAGATTATTGGTTAAGTATTCAATTTGAAATAATTTTCATTTAGCTTATTTACCATTGTGACAGATGCATCAGAATCTCGTGTTTGCCCACTCAATTCTTGTAGCCATTCAGCCATGGCTATATAGCCTTGCTGGTAGCCAATTCTCTTGTCATCTTCCATGGGCGCTCTATTGAATTCAGAGCCCAACATTTTTCCTTAGTATTGTGAATTTTGCTTGTATTGTTTGATAAAAAAAAAATTGTTTACAATTTATAAATATTTTGATGTGATACTTAATTTACTGATTCTTACAATTCATGCGGCAAGTTTCATATAACCACCAGAGCCGAGTTTGTGTTGCCCATGCTTTTCTTGTCTTGCCTTGGTTTCCTTTGATGTGTCACTCAATCTATGAAAAGTTTGAAATATGTTAGATTATATAAATATAATGAATAATCAGTACATATTCACATTCTTAATAGTATCACATACCTTCTTCTGGTGTCTGGTGGTGTATTTCCTTTTTTCCTTTCAATTCTCTCCTTTGCATCCAAAATCAGGTCCTTCCACTCCCTCTCTAGAATCATGGGGGGATGCTCATACTTTACATTCTTCTCTAAATGTGTCCTGTATTGGTCCCTCACATACTTTAGATAGGTGCCAGATTTTTCCAGGAGCTTAGTCTTGTTGAATGTGTCATTTCCAAACAACCCTAACATACGGTTTGTGAGTTCATCTTTTAACTTTTTTTCTTGGTCATTCCACCTTTAAAGCAAAAACAAACCTGTTAGATTTAGAAAGAAACTCAAGCTACCTTTGATATAGTTCAAGAAACGGATAAAAGGAAAACTATTCTAGCAATGATATGAAATCAAAATAGTGGATAAGGGTTAGTTCACGTATGATGTTCCACCTTTTACGTATGGTGGGCCCAAATATCTGCAATGTAATGTCATTAAGATTTTTATAAAAAATATCATTTCCTGCAAAAAAAACATGGGATCATTAGTCCAAAATGAGTGATCAGTAAGTAAATTACAATTAGACTATATATAATAATAATTTTAAAGTACCTGGAACCTTTTGTATCTTCAAGGGAATCAATTCTTCCTTGCTCACGACCAATGTGGCCTGCAACATTCCCGTACTAGCAATACAGGAAGATCTAGGAAATGATGGTATGTTATCACCAGTACTCACCTTTGGTGCATCCTCATGTGCATCTCCTACCATAGTAAATGAATCCACTATGAAATGCCTCCAAGAAATAACACTTCTCTGGTAATAAACACATAACGAAAGAGAGAGAAAAATAGGGATCTACCACCAGTGGGTTGGGTCAACACGAGTCGGTGCAACAGATGATGTCTGCATGCTACGTGTTGTCGACATTGCAGTCAGCAATATAGTTGGGATCGACCTCGAACCCATGTCAGCACTTGAAGAGTAATACATTAAAAAAGCAAGTTCACAAGTCCAAAGGAGTGGTTTTAATATATAGAACATGGTCATCACCTGAACTACCCGCAATACCCTGATCATCGCCACCAGGATGATGAGGCCCTATAAATTTCTATAAAAACAACACATACATATTTTAGTTAATGACATAAAAGAGAAAAAAATATAAACCATTATTGAACTTTTGTTATGATTAAAGCTTTCATTACTGCTTACTTGGAAGTTTTCCATTGTCCGCAACAATAGTTGCACCCTCTTTGTTATCTCATCAGTTTGAGGGCTTATGGTTGCCAAATCAACAATCTCTTGTCTAATTTTTCTAATATTCTTTTGTATAAATTGTATAGGGTTTGCGCTAAGTGCGATGTCATCAGTGCCCCACATCCCTATGGAGGTGCTGAGGTACTGCAGGTTCCTTTCCCTTATCCTAAACATCCGTCTGTGACAAGAATATAATTAACACTATCAAAATTACTTCAAAACACTCAAGAAAAGATCATAATGTAACAGTTTGCTTCTATCTAATTTGTACAATTACAATGAGGTTTACCTGCTCCATAGAAGCGTCGGGACCTACACCCCTATCTATTCTATGTGGTGGATCCATGTGGCCTTGTGACAAAGAAAAAATATAAAAATGTTAGCGAAATGAAACCAATAGACTGAGCAAAAAAATTAATAATACAATGGTTTATTGGATTCATTAATTGGAAGTTGGCTTAAATGGTATATATATAGTAGGTACCACCCCCATGATAGTAACTTTGTTTGTATCTATACGATTCAAATTGTAATCAATTAGCAGCTCTTTCCCTACACTTATTGATTTTATCGCACATACAAACACACAATTTCCCTCACGTGCCTCAAATATGCAATTGGGTTGCTTATTAGTTGACCCAGACCGTGTACTATTTATAAAAACTGCAATATTCCCTATTGCTTTTGGCCTTTCATCAATGTATACAGCCACTCGTTTACTTTGATCATTATCTTTTTGTTGTATATAATTGGCTAACAGTGCATACCTATGCATACTTTTTTTATATCAAACAATCTGCATCCAATCATTATAATTGTAACAAGGTCCAACAAACTCCATCAATTCAGCAACTTTGTTGTAATAGACCTTTATGCTGTCCATGGAAAATAGGCCCAAACCATGTAACAATGAAGGTGCTATGCAATATATCCTCTCATTAACACAAAAATCAGTGTTTATTGGAGGAAGTTCTTTGGGTACACATTGTTTCAGTAGATGTTTGTACCTCAAGGGCACCTCAATGTTGCCTTTGGTCTCATCATCATAAGAACATGACCCCCCTTGAGCAAGAAAAAATTCCATGCGTTTATTGAATTTCCTTCTAATATTTTGCCCTCTAGTTGATCTCCCTATTTGAGATCTACTACATGTCTCACTTTCCTCTTCTATTCCTGCATTTCCCTCACTCGAGGAAGACACATCTAACAAATACCTATTTGGTGATACCTGTGCACCATCAAATGAGAGAGTTGGTTGGTAATGAGAGATATATTTTGCAAATGAGGGTAATATTGATGAAGAAGTCGGCCATAAAGTTGATGTTGAGATTAAAATTTGAGTAAGTCCAACTGGGGCCTCAAGTGTTGATAATTGCATTAGATTTGCTCCTAATGTTGAGGTTTGAAAAACTGAGGAAGTTTGTTTTTCTTGTAATTTTTTAAAAATATATTATTTCTATAAGGTGTATTGACTTATACCTGTCGATCCATTAGATTGTGTAGGATCCTCGTCAAAGGGGTTCAGGTTCCTGCACCAACAATTGAGCATCATAAGCATTACATTTGTAATTTGATAAACAATAAATACTACAGTATCATAAGCACCATAAGCATCACATATGTATCATCATATATGTAATTAAGCATCATAAGAATCACATATGTATCATCATAAACATGTAATCCATCACATACATATCATAAATCACCATGCATCACATACATATCATAAATCACCATGCATCACATAGCTAATAAGTAGTCCACATTCCATAAATAAACACAAAGTTCAAAAAATGTCACATGTATCATCATAAGCATGTAATCCATCACATATGTATTTTAAATCACCAACTATCACATAGCTAGAGGTGCATCGTGAATTAATTAAGTAATGGCATTAGAATTCAAAACATATGAATTATTTATGTAACCATATAAGTCAAATCAATTTCTATCAAGATATCAATATTAAATAGATAATATAATAATCGCATCTCATACATTTCATTCATGTCATTGATCTTCTTCTTCATCCAACTCATCATCATGACCATCATGATCATCATCATGATCATGACCATCATGATCATGATCATGATCATGATCATCATCATCATCATCATCATCATCATCATCATCATCATCATCATCATCATCATCATCATCATCATCATCATCATCGTCGTCGTCGTCGTTGTCATCATCGTCATCGTCATCATCATCACCATCACCGACACCATCACCATCACCATCACCATCAACAGCAACATCATCATCATCATCAACTTCTTCTTCGTGTACATTTCCATCAAGAACATCATCGAGTAATTGTTGATCATGATCATCATCTATATCATCTTCTACTTCTTTGGTATCTTCTTCTTCCATCACATTATACATTATCGGCCTTCCTCTTGGATCATGTCTAACAACAAATGACCAACCCAGTTTATGTGGAACCTCCGAGTAAAATACCTATTCACATCGACTTGGAAGAACATAGGGCTCATCCCCAACTCGTTCAAATGACCTTGTATTAACCATTGTAAATCCATTATCATGTTCAATAACAGTTCTATTAGGATCATTTTTATTCAGTCGTAGCCTATACCATTTGACGACGAACAAAACTAATTTGAAGGAATTAAAGTCACACTCAAGTATATCATCCAAAATGCCATAGTATCGATTTTGAGACTCTTGAGGATGTATGTTGTTTCTAGATGAAATATTGGTCACCTCAAAGACTGTAGTTATCCCAGAATCACAAGTTTTCTTCATGTCATCCAACTGTTTGATGCGAAATTTATGACCATTGCAGCACATAGCCTTGTGGTGTTTGACCTGCAATATGTCTAACATATTAAAATTATTGCATCATGAATTGATAAACATACGAGTGATTAATAAAATTATACGTACCTGTTGATCTCTTAAATGATATGCTAAATCAATTTCCCTTTGTGTAACATTGGAATCTCCATTATGATGAGCTTCTTTAACCAATGAAGCGGCACCATCCCATGTTAATGTGTGACCATAATGTTGACATCGTTCAATCCACACCGTCATCCAATCAAGATTGTTTGCAATATACAAATGTAGCGCATCCCACTCCAGACCAACTGTACAAATAATTAATAGACCACTTACAATTGATTTATTTAGAAGATGAAGAATTAATTTACTACAATAACATCTTATAATTACCTCTCACTTTCTTCAATCTACCTTTCCCCATCAAGTGCTCCCCTTCGAATTTATTAATGGGGTTGGGATCCCAAATGTGATCTACGTGGATTTTTTCTACAAACTTAGGAAGATATTCAGTAATGTACACCATAGTTTGGTATACCATATATCCCTCCACTATAGAACCCTCAGGATGTGCTCTTTGTTGAACCAAATCCCTCAAAAATTTCAAGTGCCTCTCAACCATCCACATTGACCTAGTGTGTACTCCACACAATTCGATCTCCTCAACTTGGTGTATGAGGTAGTGTTCTTGTGGATTGAAAAAAGTTGAAAGTAGACACTTTTGCATTTCACACATTAGATGAGGGATTTTTCTCTTCCAATATTTTATATCTTCCTTGTGGATTTCTTTAGATGACAACCACCTAAAAGAGATTGAAGACGCAAAAATATATAAATGAGACTTTACAAAATAATATACAATATATTGCATAACAAGTAAAACAAATGGCAAATATAATATCTATACAACAAATTGAACAAACATCACTACTTTCCTCATGTATTTTCCAAGATCATATATGACTTGCTTGATATTATTGTCAAAGTGGTCTGGGAGAGATAGAGGTAGAACGTACTGCAACAATTATAAAATGATCTATTCATTGTTTTCTAACATAATACAATGAAAAGTACATGCACAGTATACAAATATATAGTAAATACATAAGAATGTGAATTACCTTAATGAAGGTATGCCAATCATGCGTTTTCATCCTTGGCCCAAATTCACTCATCTTTGATATGAGATTGTTTATGTTCATAGCAAATCCTGTGGGAAATCGAATTTTTCGTATGACTTCTTTTATAGAATTGCTTTGCTGCTCCGTTAATAACCAAGGAAGGGCACTTATATTAATCTGATCTCCATTGCTATTTGATTGAATGACATTTTTCATTGCATGATTGGATTCCACAATGTCACTACAAATTTTGACAATTTTTTCTTTGTCACGCCTTCCATCCAATATTTTCCATAATGTCTCTATTATATTCTTTCCAATATGCATTGTATCAAACAAATGCACAATTTGTAGCTGCTTTTAGTAAGGCAATCTACTGAATTGTCTGGGATAACTTTTTAGTCCCTTTGGAAGGTGGCCATCCATGCCTTGACGACCTTCAGTATCATCAATTACATCATTAGTAAACAAAACACGATAGAAAAATTCAAATTCCAAACATAAACCATTAGATGGAATGACATTACCTTGATGATTAAGTCTATTATATTCCAACTTCCATAAGTGAGGAGTCATTCTTCATGGCTTTGATGTAGTCTCTTCTTTCCCATTGAAAAGATGTTTTTCAGTATTCCAGTACTTATGATTTTTGTGAAGGAAGTGCCTATACTCATCAAACACCTACTTTCCTAAACTTTTTGAATGATGGGATTTCATCTTTGGACCACAAACTGAACATGCAAATTTTCCCTTTGTTTGAAGACCTACAAGATAATGTATAATTCTATTAAATCTGTTAATTTTTATAATTATAATTATCATGTGCAACTTGAACACTATAACGTACCACAAAAATGTGTTAGCCCTGGGGCATCATGTATTGTCCATACAAGCATTGCATGGAATTGAAATTGTCTTTGTCTTATTGGTTTAGAGATGTCATACATGGTCACACGATTCCATAACTCCAGCAACTCGTTGATAAGAGGCTCAATATATACATTCATATCTTTAACTTGGTACTTGCCTAGTGGAATGAACAAAAACATTACATAATTATTATGACCATTTTACTGCAATATTTATAATTAAATGTAGATGACTATTAAATGATAAATTACCTGGAACAATCATTGCCAACATTATGTGCTCCCTCTTTATTGGCATCCATGGAGGAATATTATTGTTGATAACAAAAATAGGCCACACCGAGTAAACAGATCTCAACTCTCCAAATGGATTGACACCATCCGCTGCCAATGAAAGCCTGAGATTACGAGGTTCTTCTTTACAGTGTGGCCACTTTTCCTCTATGTCCATAAATGTTGAACCATCCATAGGCATTCGAATAATGCCATCTCGACTTCTATTGCGTGCATGGTAATCCATAAATTGTGCCAAGCTAGTGCACCTGAATAATAGTTACATACGTGGAATAATGGGAATATAACGAAGAACCTTGCGAGGCACCTTTTTTGTTATTTGATCTGTTTGATATCTACTGATTTGACATTCAGGGCATTCTGTTCCAAATTCATGTTGTTTATGATATATAATATGATCATTGGGACAAGCATCTATTGTTTGATACTCCATTCCAATATCTTTCATAATGGAAGATAATTCTTGATATGAGCAAGGTAGAATATTTGATGGTGGTAAGAAAAACTCACCTATCAATCTAGAGCAAATAAAAAAAGTTTGAGGTGTTAATATAAAGAATATTAATGGTACATGATTCACCATTTATTAACTGTAATGACATGTATGACACACCTTAACATACATGAGATTGTTATGTTGGATAAACCATTCATAACCTTCAAGTTCACCAACAACAATACAACAGAGAGAAGAGTTGTTTGGGAGCCATTGTAAAGGGGCTCATATGCCTTCTCAAGAAGAGGTAAATCATGAACATCAAGGTCATCTTGATCATCATGATCAGCTGTGCTAGTGCTAAATGTGCAATGGATCAATGTATTTGTACCATCATCTTCAATTGTGTTTTCTGGTGCATGATCGTCATCTTCCATGGGATCATTATCTTCAGCTTCAATATTCACACCTCCATGTTCCTCCACTTCAAAAACCATATTCACAGGGTTTTGTTGAACCATACCATGTGCTCCAGGGTGCTCCACCTATATAAAATTGATATACATAAATAAATCATGATCATGATCTCATTATCAAGTGATTTCTTATGTATATAAATTGTTAAAACAATATAATGAACAACTTACCAGTGGATGATAATCATGTCCCCCTTCATTGTGACCATGCTACCTACAATGTTTCTTAGCTATTTTGGTTAGAAGTCTTCTAGTCTTTAAGCCCTTACAAATTTTGCAGGGACAATAACATTTCCCATCACCTTTTCTTTTTAGGTTAGACCATAATCTAGCAATTGTCTCCTTATTTTGTTCTTCGCTGATATTATCTGACATGGTCTTTCTTCACAGGCAAAAAAATCAGGCTATGGAAACTTCAGTGCAAAAGCTTCACAAAAATTGCAAATCCTTAAAAGTGCACATTACATAACTATACGACTAGAAATTGTGGCTAAATAGAGTGAAGATTCATCATGACTCCAATAATAGTCCCTCATGTGTGCATTTGTGGCATGAACACAAAAACTCCCACATGGCATGGCCATGTACCTAATGGAGAAGACATGCCTAGGCTACATGCCCAAAAAACATGACTATAATAATAGTCCCTCATGCATGCATTTGTGGCCTGTACACTACAAATCCTAACATATCATGGCAATACACCTCATAGAGAAGACACACCTAGGGCCACATTGCACATTGCAATTGCAACGTGCCTCACAGAGAAGACATGCATAGGGCACATGCCACATAGCAATGTGTCTTATGGAAAAATGTGCATGCATGTCACACACCAAAGCTATATGTATACATCATGAAGCACATTCATATGTTATCAAACACAACCTATTGTATCTAACATGAGTTCCTCTCTACATGTGTGCAAATCTTCCAGCACTAATCGCCACTAAGAAGGAATAATATAAAATGCATCTTCAAATATTTGTGTGTGTGTGTGGAATTGTGTCTTTGAACCCAAATCGCTACCGTCAACAACATGTAACCATCACCTACACACACAAATATTTGGTGTGACATCATATCTATTTGCATAATGTCAAAACACATGCAAACATGAAAATCATCATAGCATGACAAAAATCAATCTCCACATGTTGAAACAAAGATATAAATAAGATATTAGGGTAAGAGAAAACCCGTACCAAGAATCACATACCAACTATCAGCAATGCCATCAAGATAACTGTAGGATAGGATACCACTATGAGCCATCCAATGGTCCATTCTATGAGGAGAACTATGGGATACTATCTTTGAAAGGTGTGGTTAATAGAGATAATCCCCACTAATGCCACAATATGTCACCATGGCTTCTTGAGTTTTCCATTCTTCTACTTAACACCACATTTATTGAGTTCCTCAACAACAAGGTTGGTTCTCAATAGGATGCACAAACATGTAAACACACAAGCATGGTTTCATCATACTTGTACAACAATACAAATTCATTTTTCTAGTTAATTACTTAGTGTAAAAATAACTCCATTACATAACATAGGGCAATAATCAACATAAGTTTTCAAATAAACTGCCCAAACATCAATTGGAGTTACCCTTTCTAAGGTACAAACATAATTTATTTATAACTTCAAAATTAAAATAATCACAATACATCCAAATAAGTTCAATAGTGCATGGAAATAGACAACATGATCCATAATTAAACCCATAAATTACCCTAATTGGATATGCTAATAAAATGGTGTCTCAAATAATAGAGATTATGTTGGACCTATAATAGAGATTTGGACTTTGTTTCATCATACACAAGCATGGTTTCATCATACTTGTAGCCAAATACACCATCCATAGATAGGTACTCAGTACCACAATCTCATGGGTACCATTTTAGCTGAATTTACCCTATATTTAGGTGAATCTACCCTTGTATCATTCCTTGATCTAGTATGTCATTCCACCAATCAATAATTTTTCCATATTCTTGGGAGAATACACTATCCCTTAGGTGAATATGCCATATCCTTAAATGAATCCTCCTTGTCATCATCCTAAGTCCTCTTTTTGTTAAGTCTTATCCCTTCATCTTTAGGAAAATCCACCTATCCTTATGTGAATCTACTCTCTCTTAGGTGAATCTATTTCACATAAATCATTTATCTTATCCATCTTTCTTACGCAAATGGTGAATTTTTCCTATCCTTAGATGACTACACTCCCATTTAGGTGAATCTATCTAGTTTTAGTCTCCTTCTATTATTTTGTCCAAATTTGTATCCTCTAGTTTACATGAATCTACTTGTTCTTAGGAAAATCAACCCTATCATTCTAAGGAAAATTCACCTTGTCATCATCCTTAATCATCTACCTTTCAAGTGTATAGTCCATCCATCCTTGTGAGAATATAACATATTATTGGGAAAATCCACTCCCTCTTAGGTAAATCCACCTTTTCCACCTTCTCATTAATCTATTATTTGTTCTAAGAAAGACACAATAATGGATAGAAAACAATAGAGGAGATAGTACTCAAACAATTACTAAGGAATTCCTTTAGTGACATGTCACAAATGTGAGTTATACATGTTCCAAATTGATTGATTCTCATGAAGGAACTAAGTTATCTACAATAAATAGCCACCCAAGAAACCCATTTGCTTTAGGCAAACTATCTTCTTAGTAGTAGCTTAATTATTGAGACACTTGATTTAGATATGATCTTGTAAATGGTGTTAAAAAGAGTAATTAGTCACCAACCAACCACACTCTTCATTTGTATATTTAAGAATTAGTTTGGTCAAACCTTGATTGCAACAAGCATAACCAAATCCTCCATGATAAAGTTAACAACAAATATATTATTGCATAACCAAATCTTTGTGGTGGGTGTGTTCAACAAATATATTATTGTGTGAATTGCTTTTGTCCAAAATGTAGGAACTTGATCTACATATCCATGAAGGCATGATTAGGTCTCTATACAACACTGTTTTGTTGATGCATATATGTAGTGGTTAGTTGTTTTCTTTTAGTTGTGGATAAACCATTTTGAGTGAATTTCTCATTTACTTGAGAATTTTGCATTTAGAGAACAACTGGATGACCATTCAACAAGGGGTTTAAACTCTTTGAACTTCACAAATGCTTGAGCTTTTCTTGTCAAGGAATGTACCCACATCTTAAAGACATGAAATTATGAAAGATGATAGTCCTAAATCTGCAAATGACTGTCACAACATAGTGAATAAGGGAAATCCATAGATACATTAATGAGTAGCCCTAGATCAATACAAAGAGAGCACATGCATGCTAAGGGAGCATTGAACAAGCCTTTTTAAGGATAATATAATGGTAGTAAAAGAAATCAATAAAGAGAATAAGTTCATCAAGAACAATTCTTAGCCACAAAGATCTAAGGTAATCATAGAGGAGTTGATAATAAGTGAGTTCAAGAAGACACACTCAAGCCTTCATCACATATATAATCATAGAGGTGATTGATAATGAATTTTTTTAGGTTTCAGATATAATCAATTTGGGTTTCTTGGGGTAGGATTTGGAGTTGATTCTAAATGGTAGGCTCATGATATGGGATGAACTTTTTTTTTTCTTTTAAATTCTGGTTTCTTTTTTTCAATCTTTTGATGAAAATCTCTCAATATAATGTCACTTTGGCGAGGGTGCCTAACCTTCTCTTTCATTTATGAGATGCTTTCTATTATAAAGATATCAAAAATGTTATTGTTTATTTTCTGAAGGTAGATTCCACAACCTTTGATACCAACCACTCTACATTTCCCATATCTTGGTGGACATTGACATTTCCAAGACTCTAATTGATGCAGAGCCCCAGGCAAGGTGTGGAATAGGTTCTTCTACTCAAACCTCCAACCAAGGACCCTAGAACTTAAAACTAACTTCATGGGGTGTTCAAGACTTGGATATATAGGTTCCATTATACTTCCAACTTGTTTGCTTCTATACAGGGTTCTATCCCCCCAACACTCTCAATGGCTACAGGAGACTCACTAGGCCAAATTGGTCCAACTATGGTTGGAACTCTTCCCAATGAAAATGAAACTAAAAATGGTATGATTTGAAGGTTTCAAGTTCAGAGAGACCTGATCCCAAGCTTGGATTTATTCCCTTAAGGTAATTTTGCAAAGTTGTTATTTTAGAGGCTTACAAGCCCTTGTAGCCCTGCCAGACCAGAATTGTTGTTTTTCTCCTAATCATGCCAAAGGAAACCTAAGGATTAAAATGGATTTAGACCCATACCATGGAGTACTAAAACATATCCCAAGGGTTCAGGCTGATCAATTATGCAAAGGACCTAACCCTACCCTTGGCTAGTACGCCTAATAGCCCCAATTAGGTCTATTTTACAAAGCAAGTACCATTCAAAAGTGATTCTTAAGAAAATTAATGGTATGTAACTCTCAATTACATGTAAAAACTACAAAATACCAGGTTTCAAACCTTGGTGACACCCCAAACTCCAGATATGGAACCTTCTTGTGTGCCTTCACTAGGTGGCCACATGGAGTTGCCCACCTTAGTGCATCAAACCCTTGCTCATTTCCACTCCAAACCTGAAAAATTATTTCAAAATATTAAATTAAATTGTTAAACCTTGCTTCTCCTCCAGGTCCATTGAGTGAATAAGAAGTATTAGCAAGTTTTCACCATTTTAATGCCAAAACCTAGGGAACGCTGTCCTAACCCAGCAACTTCCAGTAAATTGCAAATATCTCCACTTATAGAATGAATAAAGACCTCCGAATAGTCTCATTTGAAAGGTTATTCAATCATATAACATATCCCACCATTTTTATGCTTCTATCAAGCCCGTATAGTATGGTACAATGATTATAGTAGCGAAATTGCAGGAAAATCATAGAATTTTATTGCTTTTTTGATGCCAAATCATTACAAATGACTCAACAACCCCCAAACGGTGGTTGGAATAATTATTTATATCCTTCCCATCAGTTATAAAATAATTTTTGAACTATGGGAACCATTTGGAAAGAAGTTGCACTTTTTAACCAAAAATGGTTATTAGCAACTTTGACAATTTTTACAATTTTGACATATTTTAACCAAATTTGACACCTATTGAATCCAATGGTATTAGTGTCATTAAAACATGTATAAAACATCCTAATACACCTAAAAACACCTAAAATACTCAATTCAATACCCCTAGGCCCATATGCCTATGGTGGCTTATCATCCTGCCAAATCCATGACATTGGGTAACAAGGTAGGGTTTATTACAAAAATCAACAAAATAACCTATCTTATTGCAAATATGGATGAATCACATCATTATTCCTTTAAAAATTCACAGTCTTTGTCATGATTGCCTTGGTCATGAGGTGCCCCTACACCACTAATGAGGATGTTGTCTTGATGGTTGAGGATGGGTAGTGGACTTAATCGAAGAGCTATTACCATGGTAGAAGAGTGTGCAAGGAGTCATGCACTCACCTAGTCTATGGAATTGATACAAAATACAACATCTTTGGGTAGGCATTCTTCCTCATTGCATGAAGTGACTTTGGTTGAGGATTCCCTCCAGTCTCCTTGATCAAAGGAACTTGAAAATGGTGTCTTGGATGGTTGTTCAAAGAGTTGTTTCAAAATCCCATTGTCAAGCTAAGGGTGTGCGTATTGAAAAAAAGGAAATGACATTGTTTAGGTTGGAAATGACATTGACAAGACTCTAGGGAAATGACATTGACAAGATTCTAGGCCCTTTCAAATCATCTAGTTTGATCTTTTTCTATTGGTTAGTGGCTATTTTATTGATATTTTTATTAAATTGGGTTTTAGGAGTCTATAACCTAAAACCTATTTACCTTTAATAAAAATAATGAGATCCTAAACACAAATAGTTTTCACTTCCCTTCTCTTTCTTGAGCCCCACAATATATAACAATCAAATAACTAACACTACCATTACCACTTCCCCCACACATGGGATACACAGTTTTAATCTAATTTTCTAGTGGGATGACTTACAAAGCATAAGAATATAACTACCTTGGGGGATGTGTACCACATGTTAGCATATATATCAACCATTATACATTATAATTGTAACACCCCATTTCTATTGTTGAGATGTAGATCTCAACATCACTAGACTTCAACTATGTATTAGGGGATGCATATGTTGTTCTTGTATTTTTTGTCTTGGGTGTTGAATGATGTTTTAGCTTCATTGTTTTTTGTGAGTTTTAGTTGTGGTTGTTGTCCTTGCTTTGAATGGTGTGTTTGGGCCATCCCCATGTTTCAAGATGAGGTTCCTTAACATGTCGATTGTTGGTGTTCAATATGATTTGAGGTGGCTATGTTATGTTTATATTCCTTGTGTAGGATTTTGCCAAGATCAAGGGCACAATGAAAAGCATAAAAGAGAGACAATAGAATGACAAGAACAAAACTATATTCTCATCAATATGCAAAAATAATCAACTGGATTAACGAATACAATGAATATAGGCCTACTTATATAGGCAAGGCCATATGGATGTATGAACACACAATTATGACATGCGGCTCAATAAGAAACAAGGGTAGGTAAGAAATAATAGGGGTAGGTAGGAGAAATAATATAATATTCCACAAGAGGTGGATGACCCAACGAATATGGAGTGTAACAGCAAAATAAGACGACAAAAGGTGGAATTTCTCCTACAAGCTCTATCCCTATGTGCACACTTCCCTAAGTGTCTCACATCCAAACTATGAAGAGATGCATTATCCTAAGTTAACTTAAGTAAAGTGTAATAATATCCAAAATGAATATTTATTTACACCAACACCCCCCCTTAAGTGCAACTTAGGGGAATGAAGACTCAAGTCAACAATGCAAGATGGGTCCCAGCTACTAGGCCATGATAGGTAACCATGTACAAAATGCAAATGCAAGCCAAAACCATGCAAAGCAATCTCTCACAAACAGAGAAAGGGAGAAAACCCAGTGGGAAAAAACTCCCCCCCAAAAGAGAGATGAAAGTACAAAAGACTCTCAAAGAAGAAGGACAAAACCTCAAAGAGGAAAAAGTCCCCCCCATAAGAGAGGAAGGAGAAGTCAGCTGACCCCCCCTAATGACACATCCCGCACCCCCAAGAGAGCTCACAACTGCTGGAACTTACTCTCAATGAAAGGTTTGGTGAATATGTCAGCAACCTGCTCTACTATAGGACAATACTGCAAGTCAATGACCTGCTCCTGAATGAGCTCTCAGATATAGTGCATACGAATCTCAATGTGCTTGGTCCGTTGGTGCTGGACCAGGTTCTTTGAGATCACAATAGCACTTTGATTGTCGCAATGGAGGACTGTCGGCTGTGGAGTGGTGAATCCAAACTTTGTGAGAATCTGCTGGAGCCAAATGGTCTCAGTCACTGCGTTAATAGTGCCTCGATACTCAGCCTCAGTTGAAGAGAGAGCAATAGCATGTTGCTTCTTTCTCTGCCAACAAATGGGGCCCGAACCAAGGTGAAAACTATAACCAGAAGTAGACTTACGATCATCAAGATCACCATCCCAATCAGAGTCTGTGTAACCAACCAAGCGAAGTTTTGTGCCTGCTGCATAGTGAATCCCATAGTGATGTGTACCCTGGATGTAATGAAAGATGTGTTTGGTGGATTTCCAATGAAGCTCATGTGGTTCCTGCATGAAGTGGGAAACCATGCCAACTGCAAATGAAATATCAGGGCGTGTATGGGTCAAGTAGATGAGACTACCCACAAGCTGATGATACAAAGTGGCATCAACTGGTGGAGAAGAACACTGAGCCTCAAGCTTGACACCTGAAAGAAAGGGAGTTGGAGCAGGCTTACAATCAACCATATGAAAGTGTGCAAGTAGATCAAGAGCATACTTGGGCTATGATAGTGTAATCCCAGAAGGTGATTGTGAAATCTCTATCCCAACAAAGTAGTGCAAAAGACCCAAGTCAGTCATAGCAAATCTGTCATGCAAAGCAGATTTGACCCTGCTAATGATGGATGCAGTACTCCCTGTAATGATCAAGTCATCAACATAGAGCACAAGTATCAAGTGAGAGTCGTCCTATCACAAAATGTAGACATTCAGATCAGAATGACACCTGGTGAACCCTACGAAGAGAAGAAAGGAATCCATCTTGGCATACCAAGCCCTAGGGGCTTGCTTAAGGCCATAAAGAGATTTCCTTAGTCAGCAAACGAAGGAAGTATCCTGGATGAAACCCTGTTGCTGCTCCATATAAATCTCCTCATCAAGATCACCGTGAAGAAAAGCACTTTTCACATCCATCTGATGTACAGCCCAACCATGAGCTGCAACAATAGCAAGTGTCAAACAAATGGAGTTCATCTTGGCTACAGGTGCAAACGTCTCAGTATAGTCAACACCTACAACCTGAGAGAAACCTTTCGCAACAAGCTGAGCCTTATACTTATCCACACTACCATCTGTTACAAACTTGGTCCGATAGATCCACTTACATCAAACCATCTTTCTCCCCTTAGGGAGATGGACTAAATCCCATGTGTTGTTCCTCATCAAGGAACTATACTCTTCCTCCATAGCTTGGTCCCACTCAGGAACCCCTGATGCTTCCCTAAATGTTTGTGGATCAGAAGTGGTAGCAATGAATACATGTGGTAGATCTTAATGCTATGATCAAGTTCTCCGTGTATTTGAAGGATCCCCAAGAAGAGAACCCTCGGACTCAAGTGTCTGTCGAGCCCAACGAGGTCTAGGTGGAGGTGGAGAACAAGGCTCCTCAACTGCAAGTGGACTCGGCGGAGGTGTAACCCTATGAGTCAGAGTTGTAGGAGTCTCATCATCTGAATCACTAACATTACTATCCATAATGGAGGAAGATGGAGGAGGCAGAGAGGCTAAGCTAGGAGAGCTTTCCTCAAAGTGTACACTCCTCTCAATGAACACCTCATGTGTCTCGAGATCCATCAATCTATATGCCTTAACACCCTAAGGATATCCAACAAATATGCAAGGCCGACTCTGAGGTTCCAATGCCTTGCATTTCTGCGAAGGTATGCGAGCCCATGCTGGACACCCAAAGACTCTGAAATGTCTCACAATCAGTTTCCTACCAACCCAAGCCTCAAAAGGAGTAATACCTTGCAAAGCTTTGTGAGGAACCTGATTCTGGATGTGTGTGGTACAACTGATAGCCTCTGCCCAAAAGGTGGGATCAAGAGAACGTGCATGTATCATACAGCTAGCCATTTCTTTGAGAGTTCTATTCTTGCGTTCTGCAACCCCATTCTGCTGTGGAGTGTATGCGACAAAATGCTGAAGATCAATCCCCTCAAATGTACAAAAATCCTCAAGTCTTTTGTTTACACATTCCCTTCCATTATCTGTGCAAAGAATCTTGACCACTTTCCCTGATTGCTTCTCCACACGAGTCTTGAAGTCCTGAAATCTGTCAAATACTTCACTCTTATGAATGAGAAAGTAGACCCAAGTGAAGTGGGAGTAGTCATCAATGAAGGTGAGGACATAGTGAGCCTTACTAAATGAAGGTGCTGGAAATGGACCTACTACATCACTGTGAACAAGTTGAAGAACTTCCAAAGCTCTCCAAGCTTTCCCCTTATCAAACTTCTCCTCGGGATGCTTGCCCATGGAGCAACCTGAACATACACCCTCTGAAAAATTGATTCAAGGTAGACCTGTGACCATGTCTTTAGTGCTGAGCTGCTGAAGATAGCGGTAGTTGAGGTGACCAAACCGCTCATGCCATAGCTTACTTTCTGAATTTGAATCAGTAAGCAAGGCCCTAGAAGGTGAACTTGGCACAAAGTGGGAGAATGAATAAAGCCTTGAGTTGTCATTGACTTGTCCCACTACTACCAAGGCATCATCATCAAGTTCCTTTACCACAACTGAATCTAGTGTAAACTCAACCTTTTTCCCATTCCCATAGTGAGGGATTTGGTAGATAGAGAGAAGGTTGGTAGACAAGTTAGGAACATAGAGAACATTCTCAAATGTTCCATCATCCATGTCAACTGAACCTTTCCCTTCAACCTCTACTTGTGTATCATCACCTATGTAAATGTGAGGTACCTTAGATGGCTCTGTAGACACTCAAAATTGTCATGTCTAATTAAATAAATTTTTTATTTATTTAATTATCTAAGCCTAATTCTTCTATTAATTAAATAAATCTTTATTTATTTAATTAATTCATTTATCCTCTTCTAGCCTTGTTTCTCATTTAAATAAATACATTTATTTATTTAAATTATCCCTTTCTTAAATTAAATAAATATTTTATTTATTTAATTATCCTACTTCTTCTATTAATTAAATAAATCTTTATTTATTTAATTAATTCATTAGCCTTTTCTACACATGACACATGTCATTCATCTCTTAATTCCTACACTACCTACCTCTTTCATTATTTTGGTATTTCTTTTACCTACCCTCTAATCCTAGCCAACCTCTCTTTTTACACCTCTCAATCTTAACCCTCCATTTCTTATTGTGTCTTCTATTTAAGAAGATGCTTTCTTCATTGTCAAACCCTAATGAATCATCCTAATCACTCAGCCTAATCGACAATTTGGAGGACTCGACTACACTACGATCCTACTTGCAACCACATTCCGTTCTTTGTTGAGCTCTTGTGCATATAAAAATCTGAGAGCAAATATATATCAAGCAAAATCAATGGAGATAGGAAGAATGGAGATCAAAACCCTATTGGACATGTGATGGTATAATCTTTGTGATTTCATTTGATTTGCATTGTCTTAGGTAATCTTCATATGTTATGGTGGATCTTTGTTGATTGTTAGGCTAGGGTTTAGTGGTTGAATTCATTTAGCCTTTCAATATTGTTATTATTGTATCCATTTTCACCATAAACATTTTGGCACACCCCGTGGGACATGGATTTTTCTTAGATCTATTTTTTTTTTGCAGATTTTTCTAACCCTATATTGCTATTTTGTAAAACAATTTGGAGAATAACCTTGTGCAGCTAGGGTTTTGGACACAAAATCAAGATCTTGGAGAGATTCGATCATATCTCATAAACGGCTTGGAAACTTTGCACCAAATTTTTTTTGCAGGTTGAAGAAAGTATCAGGAGCTCTCAGTCCAAAATTCAGAATTTTTGGAGCAAATTTTCAATTTTTAGGAATTTTTTATGATTTTTCATAAAAAAATTATTTTGAGAGAAAATGAGAGAATTTTTTGGATTTTCTTACATTTTTGGAAATCTCTCATAATTATACACAGGATCTGTTCTTTGTGAATTTAATTTTGATCAAAATATTTCCCTAAAAATCAGATCTTTAAAAATTAGGGTTTTATTTATTTTGATCCGATCTCACAAACGGCTTCAAATTTTTCCATAAAATTTTTTGTGCAAGTCAGGAATAGTATCAAAAAGAGTTAGTAAAAATTTCAGATTTTTTGGATTGATTTTGCATTTTATATGAATTTTTTATGATTTTTCATAAAAAATTAATTTTGAGAGAAAATTAGCGAATTTGTTAGATTTTCTTACATTTTTGAAAATATCTCAGAATTATACATAGGATCTATTCTTTGTGATTTTAAATTTGATGCAAAATCATTCTTCAAAAATCAGATCTTTGAAAATTAGGGTTTTACATTATTTTACTCATATCTCACAAACTGCTTGGATTTGTTGCAGGAAATATTTTGTACAGGTTTGGAAGACCATAAAGACTCTCCAGTAAAAATTTTAGATTTTTTGGATTGATTTTGCATTTTATATTAATTTTTTATGATTTTTCATAAAAAATTAATTTTTGGAGCAAATTAACAAATTTTTTGGATTTTCTTACATTTCTGGAAATATCTTGAAATTTTACAGGTGGTCTTTTTTTATGATGAATCAGGTCTTTGAATTGGTCAACAAAACGCATTGTTGAAGTCCCCTATTTCACAAAGTCTTTTGGATCTAAAATTTACCTAACTTGTGTGCTTGCAGGAAGGGGTGATCATTTGAAACAATCCAAACTACTAATAAATCTTTGTTGCAGGTCCTTGGCAAGGTTTTTTGGATTTTTATTGTGTGCTTTGTTTTCATAGACTAGCAAACACTTCAATTGGTGCACTAAAATTGAATCATTGTCTTTTGTGTCTTGAGCAATAGGCTCTTTTTGTTTAATCTTTAGAGGGCCTGTCTTCCCGTGTGGTCATTAGGACTACTAGTGAGAAGAGAACAACCCAAGTGGTAGCGAGGAAAACCCACCTCATCCAAACCACTATAATCAAATGTATTCATGGTGAAAACTATGAATAACGTGTGCTGATTAGTTCATACCGACACTATGTCTCCCCATAAACCCGTTTGATCAAATTTATTTGATCATTTGTAGGGCGTAACCCCTACCGGCTAGGAGCCTTCTGTATTTATAGAGCTGAAAGTGCCGCATGTATGGCCACACGAGCGGATGCCCTTACTAGCACCTTTTTGTTTTAGAAGCCCAAATCCTTCTAGTTGTTGGGGCAGGAGGTCGGACCTCTGGTAGCGGCCCACACACATACGGTTCTTAGTAGAGATACAAAGTTCGCCATGGGGAGTTTTCATGGGGACTGATGCTTGGCTGACCCGAGAAGTGAGTGCCGAGGGTGGAGCCAGTGAGGTCAAGCATCTAAGTATCCACTCTGAATAGCGTAGCCTCGGGGATAAAACCCCATGTGGGATCAACAACTATTGTCTTCGCCAGCCATAAGAATTGTGCTTGACTTATGTTAAACATTCAAACAATCAAGACCAAACAGCAAAACATTGTGTCTTTTGTGTCTTCAAGTGTATGCAAAACAATTTTACATCAAACAACACACTTTTCTTAGAGTCATTGTCAGTCTAAACACTTGCAAACATTGAGTCCTCATCAACATTGTGTCCTCTTGTCACGAAAAATAGTCAAACATTCAGATTTGGTCACAACCAAAAACTTCACAAATTGGAAAAATTTCACAGTCCAACAAACAAAAGAAATCAGTTTCGGCATACTTGAGCTTCCTAGGTTGTCTCTTCAGATTTCATCTAGCATTCAACCTGTCCTTGGGTCTCACATAGTCCATCATTGCTTCACATCTCATTTTACATTCACAATTGTCTAAACTTGAGTCAAAAGGTCACTTGCTTGTCCTCATCATACTTTGTCAACACACTACATACTACTACACTTTGCTAAGTGGTCCCTCATCAAGGTTTCTTACCTTTGGGTCTCATTTGGTCTTACTTAGAGTCAAGGTCAGCTTACCTCATCAAGAGAAACTATCCTCTCTTTGGAAGTCACACCTACTCTACTACTTACATACTTGGTCTTACACTTTGGACATTGCAAGTACACCTCAAGATTCATTTACACTCCATACAACTCTTGGTCTTCCATACCTTGTCACATTCTTCGTCTAGTCTCTCACATATTGCTAAACACCTAGTTCATGGTTGAAACCCGCCTTCAAAAATCTAGGAGAATAGCTAAAGAAGCTCAAGAATCCGCAAACATGAGTTCTTATGAGTATGACAATGATCTATTCTACAATCCTGAGCACACTACATTACCAGACATGAATGTTTATAGAAACAATCCAAATGTGGAAAGCACAAATGCTATAAACAACAATACTACACACAATGACAATGTTGACAACTCTTCAATATTATCAGCAGACATACAAGAATCCATAATGGATCCTCAATTCAATAGATTGGTTGAAGAGATAATGAGGAGAGATCGTCAATACTTTTTAAACATGATGGCACAAAGTGGAGCTAAAATACCACATGATTTTGACTTATCTCAACTTATGGAAAGTCGACCCTCACAACAAACTCAATCCAACATGGATCAAAGGAGACCAAATAGTGGAGGAAATAGAGGACTGAATATGATGCCTGAGTCACCATCAGTTTTGCTTCAAAAACCAGCAATCCCACATACACAAGCTCAAACATATGATACTTACATTCAAAGACCATCATGGAGGCCTTATGCTCAAACACATGCTCAAGGTATGGATCAATCGAGACAAGTGGATACTCAAGGACATCCTCAAAATTTTGACACAAGGAGACCTCATGTCAAAATTGGGGGCAACACAATGGAAAATGAAAGGCCTATTGAATATGGTTTATACACACAAAACAGATATGGGGTCCCTCAACAAGAAGTTATGCCAAGTGCTCCATACATGTCGCAACAATATAGACCTCCATATGGACATGTCTACGATCAGTATCATCCATACATGCAACAAGCTCCTCCTCAAATGGGTGTTTCAAACATGGGGTATGCTACAAGAAATCAGTCTCCTCCCAAGAATAATTTGGAGCAACAAATTAGAGATCTACAAAAGAAAGTGGAGGACATGAGTACATCCAAACCTACATACACTATGAGAGATATATGCCCTTATCCCTTTGATAAGAGCATTCCAATGCCTCCGTTTCCTCCGCACTTTGTAACACCAAAATTTGACAAATATAGGGGGAGAGGAGACCCCAAGGCACATATAAGACAATTCTTCACAGCTTGCATTGAGGTAGCGGCAGAAGAAACATACTTGATGAGGTTGTTCCCACAGAGCTTAGGCGATCAAGCTATGGAATGGTTTTCTCAATTACCTCCTGGTATTAAGTCATGGGGTGACTTAGCAGAGGCATTCATTCAGCATTTCTCTTACAACATTGAAACAGATGTCTCAGTTACTACCTTGTGCAATACGAAACAAAAGGAAGGAGAATCTTTCGCAACATTCTTACAGAGATGGAGAAACCTAGCTAGCAGATGCTCTTGCGAAATTCCGCAAAAACAAATGGTGGAGATGTTCACACAAAATGTTAACAAGGCTATTGGCTATGATCTCAGAAAAGCTTGTTTGTCTACATTCAAGGATGTCATTGAAAAGGGCCTAGCAACAGAAAGAGTCTTAATTGAACAAGGAGTTATCAAGCTATTCAAAGAAAACAAAGAGGACTTCAAAGGAAAGGACAAACCAAAATTTTGGAACAAGAACAAGAATACAGTTAATGATGGTGTTGTTGATGCCAACACAGTGAGACCAAAGGTCGTCTTTTCTGGATCAAGTTCTACCAACAATCAAGTGAACAATCAAACAACTTCTAAACCATGAAGGAAGTACACTCCATTGGGAGAACCACTTGAATCAGTATTCAAAAAGCTTGTAGCAAACAAAGTGATCACGATCCTAGATTTTCCTCCATATGAACCAAAAGTAAAACCGAATTGGTGGAATGATGATGAGTTTTGTGAGTTTCATAAGAGCAAGGGTCATAAGACAAGTAATTGCCATCGATTGAAAAACATTGTGCAAGATCTCATTGACAGAGGAGATATAGAGATTGAGGGACATTCATCTAACCAAGAGCATGAGGTGTTTAAGGAACCATTCCCAAAACATGACAAAGGAAAAGGCAAAGTCACAGATGATCAAGCCAATTACACCAGAGCACCTTACAATTATGATTCTACCATCAATCACATCTCAATGGACAATCATATCTCTACCATTACTATCAAAAATAAAAATCCTGAGAATCCTCCTCAGCGACCTAAAATTGTCCTAAAAGGTGTGGGATCTTCATTCGAAGGTACCTCCGAATGTCATGTTACAACCCGTCGAGGTAAGATTACATTGCCAGGTGCCTCCACTAAGAATACCAATCCTTTATCTACCAAGCCTGAGTACGATCTTGTAGAACAACTAGGGAAGACACCTGCACTCATCTCTATTCTTGAGCTCTTACGTATATCTCCTGCACATAAAGCTATCCTTGACAAAATCTTGAGAGACACTGCCGTCCCTACTGATCTGAACGTGGACCAGTTTCAAGCCATGGTGGGATACCTATCCGTTCCACACTCCCTCACACTCACAGAAGCCGATGACGCCTCCATAAGTCAGCCACATAATGCACCTTTACACGTTGAAGCCTTCATACATAAACACCGAATAAAGCGAGTCCTGATAGATGGAGGAGCAGGTCTTAACATTTGTACCTTGAGTACCATAAGACAATTGGGATATTCTGACAAAGTTGTGAATTCTACAAACCAAATCACCATTAAGGCCTATGATGATGAAGAGCGTTCCTCCAAAGGTACAATCACCTTACCTCTTAGAGTTGGGCCAGTTACAAAGGATGTGGTTTGTCAAGTGCTAGACCTGGATCTCACATACAACATATTACTAGGACGTCCTTGGATTCATGAAATGAGGGCAGTACCATCTACATATCATCGATGTATCAAGTTCCCACACAATGGAGCTGAAGTGACTGTCAAAGCGAATCCAAATCCATTCATATATTGCAACAATCTGCAACCTCAATCAGAAATAACAATCACAATCAATCGCGAAGCTATTCCTTCATCGGCATATGTGGATCCTGAATCCTTAAAAGCTTCTACACCAAAACAAGCAGAGCTAAAAGAAGACAAGTTCAAGATTAAAGACATGGGATGTGGTGAGTACATCTTTCATGTTGATCAACTCCCATAGTCTCCTAAGCCATTCAGTCAACAGGAGCAACCTACAAACAATTTGCAATGCCAAGGAATTGGGTGTGAACCACCTAGTGTTGTGGCTACTAAGTCTGAATGCAAATCTCCTCTAGTGGTGCAAGCATCTCTTGATATCAATAGCCCTAAGAGTGGTTCCAACAAAGAATCTATTGAGCGTATCGCCAACCCTCTTGAGGACTCACATAGATTTACCATATCATCCACTCATTCCATTTCCACTCCACTTCCAGACTTGGATCAACAAGAATTACAAAAGCCCTTACTCATTGGGGATCAAAAATCAAGCTTTGAAAAGAAAAATCTAAAAGTCAAAAATAAAGAAAAGTCCTTTAGTCCAAATCAAAATCAAAAGCTATTGGACTCTGCAAAAATCAAATTCAAGGATAAAAATCCTATGAAAGAAAAAGAGCAAGAGATGATCTCCCCTAATACCAAAATAACTGGGGGCAAAAGTTCTAAAATTTCAAGTCAAAAAGCATACTTGTTGATCCTTAGTCTCTATCATGTCATCCTACTTTCACTTCTTTTCACAATCATAAGCCTTCATAACTCATCCACTTGTTCCATACATATATTCCCTTCTAGCGATACATCGTGGACCTTTAATGGAGCTTCCTTGAAGGACTTTGTTATCAGTGATGCCCAAACTTCTTTAGGTGACACGCATACGGGCCTGTGTAGTCCACACACTAGTAATTCTATCTCAGTTCCTTTATCAAGGAAGACAGTCACTCAAGCTACACATCATTCAGTCAAGGAACAATGCAGCTACAATCACAAAGTCAAGCCTCGCACATTTGAGGTAGGTGACTTAGTCCTTAGAGAGAACCCCAAGAATCAACAAGACAGAGATAAGAAGGGCAAATTTGAACCCAACTGGCTTGGTCCTTACATCATCACAGCAGCATATGGATCTGGGGCATATCAGCTCTCAACTACAGAAGGTGAACCCTTGGAGGATCCTATCAACAGCATGCACCTTCGCAGGTTCTACACATAAGCTCTTCAGAATATCCTAATTCAAAAATACAAAAAAATCAAAAAAATTTCAAAAATACAAAAAAATTATAAAACAAAAAAATCGTTACTTGGTGAAAACCTGGCAAATAGGCGCCTTGTGACAACAAAAAAAAAATCGAAAAAAAGTAAAGAGAAATAATTTCATCCAACGGTGAAAACCACTTCGGTGGTGCCCTGGGCAAGTACCATGGTGAAAACTGGGTCACCAGCGCCATGCGTAGAGACATTGCTCCTCCCTCCTTCAAGATTCACTTTCATCCTTTCACTTTGCACACACTCACGACCAATTCATCCATAATAAACTTACCCATTCCCATCATGGCTTGTTATTGATCTACCTAAGATTGGTTAGCCATCCATAACCCTCCCTTTTCACCCCCTTTTCATCCATAATAAATCGGATCCTATCTGTGACTACGGCCAATTCCTAAGTCTAGTAATGGGTGTGGAACTAAGAACGTCACGTGTTCAAGGAGTACAGTTTCTTCCAGCTTTCTTCAGTCTGTCCGCGCACAATCCACAATAAAGCAGCATTTGCATCGCCAGTCCACAATAAAGTTCCTCCTTCTCCGCAATAAAGTATCAGTTTCATGGATTCAGTCAGTTTCAGATAAGACACAGCAGCAACAATGAGCTTCAACAAAATCAAATCTTTCAACAGACTCGGACAACATATGGTTCAGTGCTATCTATCATTTTTGTGAAAGTGAACATTGTGACCACAATCGAATAAGACTTAAACAAGTGACAAGAGACACTAAACTTGAGGACTATAGTGGATGTTGGTGTCGAGTCTTGGTTTTCTTTTGATTTCATCTTTTTGGTGACATGTCTTTTAGCTTTTTCCAGGATGTCTCTGACTAGAGATTCTATCTCCAGGATGTCTTTGACTAGAAAGGCGAGGATGGGGTATCGTCACCTATTTGCATTTGCTGTCTGTGGATTGTCTCTTAGTAATGCTATGACTTGTCCAAGGATATGAGGACACTGTGAGTCTAGTATGAACTGGGGCATTCCTTGTTTGTGACTGTCTTATCTCCATGCAAACAGGTACAATGACTTTCTGGGCCGAACAAATGCCTCGATTGTCATAACCTACCTGCCATAATAAAGCTCAATGATGATAACGCACAAGAAGCTCTTTCACATTCATATCTTCTGTCTTCCATCCCCCTTTCTTGATTGACTTCCATCGTCCTTCTCGAGTCCGCGTAGCCCGCTATCACATGACTGAGTATAATGACACACCAAAAACATTTGCATTTCATATAGTTACACCTACATCACCACATATAAGCATTTCATACATACATATAGATATCACAAATGCATCACATCCTGCATACAACACATGTTAGCACATCTCACATTTTCATTATGTAAATAATCATTTGCATTATCATATTCATTTGCATTACATACATTCACATTTGCATCATGCATCACATATACAACATAAAAGAACAAAAATATATTGCATTGCATCATATAAGCATCCATATCATAAAACATGTATCACATAAGAACATTTCATCACATAGGTATACATGCATATAGCTGCCGCAAAAATAATGGATCATCTCTCATATATAATCAAAAGTGTCATGATACAATGATGTCAAAAGAATCATATGGCTACAAAATCACCCGCAGGTGTCTACAATACAAAAATGGTACAATACTGATACATAGGGAGCCCTCTACGGCTATGATGAACTCCCTCCCTCGGAGTTGCCTGGCCTCGACGGAGTTTGAGCCCTAGAAGGACCCACCCCAAGATCAACTCTCCTGGCCCCTGTGTCCCCTGCAACCACCCCTCGTGTCGTCCTATCCAGACAGCGGAACCCACTGATAACTCCTATCAACACTATTGGTAGTGCTAATCCTGTCCATGTCATGGTATCCCATGCCACATGTCCCACCCTCATCCCTAGTCCTGGATCCTAGAACACCCGTCTCAATGCCTCCCTGTCACTGTCACGGTCATAGGGAATCAACTCTCCATCAATAGGGATATGTAGAATCCTGTAGACATCCTCTAATGTAACTGTCATCTCACCCATCGGCAGGTGAAACGTGCACGTCTCCGAGTGCCATCTCTCAGCTAACGCAGTTAGCAACCCCATGTTTGCCCGAAACTCAGGCACAAATAGCACATGTGTCAGACCCATCTCCTCAATGGAAATCCTATCCTGGATCGACAACTCTAGTCGCAACCTCTGAGTCGACGGGAATCTCTCCCGTGACTCTAACATCGGCAAATACTCCTGCAGTCACACAATCAATCATGTCAGTTATCGTGGCATTCACTGTTTATCACAAAATGCTACTTGCTACCTAAATGCATCTGGTTATCTCTCCTAGTGACACTCACTGTTCATCACAAAGTGTTGCTATCTACCCTAGTAGTGCTCCCTGTTCATCACAAAGTACTACGTGTGTGACATTCCCTGTTCATCACAAAGTGTCACTCACATTCGCACTCCCTGTTCATCACAAAGTGCTGCCTATCTTGGTGCTCCCTGTTCATCACAAAGTGCCTTGATCTATCCTAGTCTTCCTAGAGGACCTGCTTGAGTGTATCCTCTCAGCAGCTTATCCAATCGACAACGTATGTTCATCACAGAACTGCCGATTTGACCTAAAAAGATACAACCATGCATTTTGACACACAAACGCGCTTATAGACTGCACAAACGCGCTTCTGCAACACAGACGCGTTTCCTGAACACAAACGTGCCTATGCCATACACAAACGCGACCAGGGAACACAGACGTCCCTACATGACATAAACGCTACTAAAAAGCACAGACGCTGCTACATTTCACAAACGCGTCCGCATTCAGCACAAACGCGGTTCCAGGCACAGACGCGCCTGGACCCGACACAGACGCGCCTGTTGGACACAGACGCGCCTGGCACTGACACAGACGCGGTTGCACATTTTTGCACTTTTAAACTATCCTATTCCTAGCGCATTTATTGCTCCTAAACATGCATTTATGACAAAACTCGAAATGCGTGAAAGTACGAGGAGGTTTTCGGGTACTTATCGGCTCTCCTGCATCGGCTGGTCGCTGGAATCGGCGAACACGGTCGAATCTATGAACCAAAGCCATCGCTGCTGACTGCTGCTGCTCTTTTCTCGCTCTGCACTGTGATCTCCTAAGGGTGTGGATGACAATGAGGATGTCTTTTGCCCGTGGCCTATCTTATAGCCTACCCTAGCCCTCGCCCTCATTTCCCGAGTCAGTATTCTTCATCCCGTGACTTTGTCACTTTATCCGATCAGTCCATTCTATCCCGTCTTTCTTATCGAGAGATTGTCTGCAATCTTTTCAGACATTTTCATCCAATCTCTCGAGGGGGCATATAATTCCCATCTTGGGGCAACTCTGTATCAGTTCATCTTATTTTCTTTGAAACAATGCGACAAGCCGCATTGTCTCAAAGAGGGGCAAAATGTAGACACTCAAAATTGTCATGTCTAATTAAATAAATATTTTATTTATTTAATTATCTAAGCCTAATTCTTCTATTAATTAAATAAATCTTTATTTATTTAATTAATTCATTTATCCTCTTCTAGCCTTGTTTCTCATTTAAATAAATACATTTATTTATTTAAATTATCCCTTTCTTAAATTAAATAAATATTTTATTTATTTAATTATCCTACTTCTTCTATTAATTAAATAAATCTTTATTTATTTAATTAATTCATTAGCCTTTTCTACACATGACACATGTCATTCATCTCTTAATTCCTACACTACCTACCTCTTTCATTATTTTGGTATTTCTTTTACCTACCCTCTAATCCTAGCCGACCTCTCTTTTTACACCTCTCAATCTTAACCCTCCATTTCTTATTGTGTCTTCTATTTAAGAAGATGCTTTCTTCATTGTCAAACCCTAATGAATCATCCTAATCACTCAGCCTAATCGACAATTTGGAGGACTGGACTACACTACGATCCTACTTGCAACCACATTCTGTTCTTTGTTGAGCTCTTGTGCATATAAAAATCTGAGAGCAAATATATATCAAGCAAGATCAATGGAGATAGGAAGAATGGAGATCAAAACCCTATTGGACATGTGATGGTATAATCTTTGTGATTTCATTTTATTTGCATTGTCTTAGGTAATCTTCATATGTTATGGTGGATCTTTGTTGATTGTTAGGCTAGGGTTTAGTGGTTGAATTCATTTAGCCTTTCAATATTGTTATTATTGTATCCATTTTCACCATAAATAGGCTCCAATGAAGAAAACTACTCCTTTGTAGAACCCATGTCATATGAGGCACCCGAGTCAAGTATCCATTGCTGTGAAGAACCTGTTGTAGCCACAAATGCTTGCCCTTTTCCCTTAGAATGTGAGGAAGAGGAAGGAGATGAATCCTTCTTTGTGTAGGCAGATGGCAAGTTGATGTTGTTTTTCTTAAGAAGATTAGTTAACTCATCAACTTGCTTTGTGTGGCATCGATGCTCATCATGACCATACTTCTTGCAATATGCAGAAGTTGGTTTATCCTTCTTAGGTGGTGTCCCCTTCTTGGAAGAGGATGAAAAATCACCTTGTGATGGAGAGGATGATTGTCTTTTTTCCTGTTGTGGCTTAGACTTAGAGTGCTTCTTCTTCTTGTTGGAATCTTTGCAATGACTTCCTTGATTCCCTTGATTAGCCACCATAGCCTTGGACTTTGAAGACTTGAGAAGCCCCACGTTCAACAACTTAGATTGTTCCAATATCAACATTTATGTGAAAGCATCAAATGAAGGCATAACATAGGAACTCCCCACTGTCAAACAATGAGTTTGGAAGCTAGACACAAATGCTGCATATTCTGGTGCAAACTTGTCCAACAAGTTCAATATCAATTGAGCATCCTTTTTGTCAATTCCACAATCCTTAAGCTTTTCTCTTCGCTCATTTACTTTGGTGACATAATCTTGGATTGTATCAAAACTCTTGGGATCCAAGTTGGTGAGCTCATTATCAATTTTGTAACCTCTGATTTCATCAACTTGACAATACAATTTCTGAAACATATCCCAAGCCTCTTTGATTGTTGTACACTTCTCAATGTGAAAAATGAGGTCATCTGATACATACTTGCACAAAGTTCCAAGAGCCATGCAATCCTTTGTGAGCCATTCTAACTGAGTATTAGGATTAGCCTTAGGATCAAGTGGTGCTGCTATTGTTCCATCTATGTAATGC
Source organism: Cryptomeria japonica (assembly GCF_030272615.1). Taxonomy (NCBI): domain Eukaryota; kingdom Viridiplantae; phylum Streptophyta; class Pinopsida; order Cupressales; family Cupressaceae; genus Cryptomeria; species Cryptomeria japonica. The sequence goes on from NC_081409.1 coordinate 726,805,608, forward strand.
GTGAGACCCTTTTCCATTAATTTTCTCCATACTTTAATTTTCCATGATCATAATTATGTGGAGTTAAAGGTGGAAATTTATGAGGACTCATTGCAACAAAAATGAAAGAGCACAAAGCGAGGCACAATCACACAAGACACCCCCCCCAAATTCTCTCAATCAAAGAACCCCCCCCCCCCAAAGTGATGATTTGACATTTTATACTTAGTGCGTATACAATGGGCCACTTGCAAAAAATGGCAAAGTGGGCTTCTAATTACAATTTTACAACTGCCTCAATAAGGCCAAAAGAGACTCAAACTAATAATGCAAGAGATCTAAACTAAGATCCAAGCACTTTACAAGTACCTAATAGGCCAAATAAGACCAATATCTGAAAGTACAATTTCCACTCAAAATCTCTGAAATCTGATCATAGATTATGAAAGTAGACAAAAAAACATGCACTTTCAAAAAAATGGCACGTGAAAAGGAAGTCGTATGAGCTCAAATGAGGCCTTTGAATTTGCAAAATTAAGGATTGGACAGGTACAGGTGAGAGAATCCAAAAATTCTGAAAAACCTGTGCACCAAGATCAGAAAATAACCACACCACTACGACGATCATGAAATTTTAGCCCATTTAAAAAAAATTGCACCAAAAAAAGAGCAAAAATGAACAAGATATGGCCTTTCAAAGTTGGACTGCAAAACTAAAAAGCTCAATGAAGAGGGGGTCAAAAAAATTTTAAAGTCTGCTGATGTGGCGCTGATGTCAGTAATTTACAAGCTTCAATTTGACAGTTGTATGATCGTCGTGAAAACTTCACCTCCTTGTTGACTGGGCATCCGTACCATACGAACTGCTGACTGGGCGTACGGACTGCTGATGTGGTGTGGTGACTGGGCATAGGGTTGTTGACTGCAGGCCAGTGGCTGCCTGCCACGTGGCAGGTGCGGGTCTGTTAGTTTTCCTGCTGACGGGGCCCTCGGATTCGACTGAGGTGGTGGGAGCTTTGCCGACGGCGGAGGGTTGTGCGGGCAGCAAGACCTACTCGGGCAGTGGCGGGGTGAGCGGTCGTTGTGCGGTGGGGAGGAGAGGTGTCGTCGGCGGTGGCATGTGGAGCAAGGCAGTCGAGGAGAGTACACAGCGGTGGCGGGACACAACAGTAGTGCGACGCGGTGGAGACTGGGAGAATTGGGCACTAGTGCTAGTGAGTGGGGCTTGAGGACAATGTACGAGCAATGGCGGTATAGTCTGCAACACCTGCAACACATGCAAGTATGGGGTGGGGGTCTGCGGACCCTCTAAAAAATAACACAAAAATTTTTTTTTTTTAATTTTTTTTTTCCAATTTTTTTTTTGATCGCCCTTTTTTTTCCGAATCTTTTTTTTTTTTTTGGAAAATAATTAAAAAGTTTTCAAAATCTATACAATAAAGCCAAAATGGGGAAAAAAATTTCTCACCAAAATAGGTCGACTTTATAGTTGAAATTCATGGAAACAGCCTCTTGAATTCAACGGTGATGTCCAAATTGCTATACGACGCCCCCCAAAAAGGAAGATCCCCAAATCCAAAAATTGAAGCCTCCAAAATGTCTCCAAAAAACTAATCAATGAAGCCCTATAGGCTCTGATACCATGTAGGATTTTGCCAAGATCAAGGGCACAATGAAAAGCAAAAAAGAGAGACAATAGAATGACAAGAACAAAACTGTATTCTCATCAATATGCAAAAACAATCAACTGGATTAACCAATACAATGAATATAGGCCTGCTTATATAGGCAAGGCCATATGGATGTATGAACACACAATTATGACATGTGGCTCAATGAGAAACAAGGGTAGGTAAGAAATACTAGGGGTAGGTAGGAGAAATAATATAATATTCCACAAGAGGTGGATGACCCACAAAATGTGGAGTGTAATAGTAAAATAAGACCACAAAAGGTGGAATTTCTCCTACAAGCTCTATCCCTATGTGCACACTTCCCTAAGTGTCTCACATCCAAACTACGAAGAGATGCATTATCCTAAGTTAACTTAAGTAAAGTGTAATAATATCCAAAATGAATATTTATTTACACCAACACCTTGTTTATTTGAATGCTTTAGTTCATAAATGTGCATAAAATTATTTATGTTTTACTAAATGTGTTCATTGATTATATGATATCTTGATGCATTGAATTATATTTTTATGATGTTGGTCTTGTTTGGTGTTTATGATGTGCTTCAACTATATATGTATTGAATAGGTATTCTTGACATGTGCATTGAGTAGTTATAGGTACATGGTTATTTCTCCACTTGGCTATAGAGGTTTTAAAGAAAAATGCTCTTCAAAAGCATTCTTTTGAAAATTTAAAATTTTGAGACATTTAACTCAATTCAATTGTAAAAGCTTGGGAGTGAATTGGATTGAGGATGACAAAGGATTGCTTGATATGTGCGTGGATTCAACTTCATCCATTTTGAGGAAATTACAAGAAAGCCATTTTTTCAAATTTGAAAATGAAGGTAATTGTATTCTTTATCTTTGTATTTGAGCCCTTTTGCATAATGGATGCCAAGCTCACCCTTAAGGAAACATTGGAATTCCTTCTTAGAATGAAATTTGAAGTAAATAAAGTAGGATTTAATTTATTTAAAATTAAAAAAAATGACATTTTGTGCCCTCACCATGACAATTTTTTTAAAAATGATTGAAATTTAAAGTTTATTGCTTGAATTAGATGTTCACATTTTAACCAAAGGGACACTTTGTATTTTGAATTTCAAAATTTGAGAAAATTTGACCTTTATTAATAAAGTTTGCATAAAATTTTTGGTTTTTACGTTTGGAAAAAATCTAAGAAAATTTGAATTTTGTAATTGAATTTGAATGTTTTAGAATGGAAGATTTGAAGACTCCATGATTTTTCATAATATGCCTTTTAAGACTATTGAAAAAATTATTGATCCAAATTTGTGCCACTTTTGATGTATTTTAATTCTTGCCTTGGCTTTTGTGCCACACTTGATGTTGTGAGTATGAAGGACATAGGTGTTAGAGAGAAGTATGTAATAGCTTCCTAAATTTACTAGGGCACAAAGGGGCCTAAGGATACCTTATGCATAAATCTCTTAAATAAGTGATAACTAAAGAAAGACATGAGAAATTAAAATGAACCAAGATAATGGTGCACTATTATATTTGGAGTGCTGGTATGGACTTGGTATGAGTGTGGAAGACATGCTCACTCTTGGAGCGCTAAGACTTGTATGGTTGAGTAACCTCATCTTCTGTGAGGGGTGTAATTGATTCATCTTGGACAATACTTTAGGCCATTGCAATAAAACTCTTTACCACCTCTCTAGAATCTAGTCCTCTTTCCCATTGAGTTGCATTTGATGAGATATGGTACTCCATCCTTTTTGAGTGACCTTTACATTTAGTGTATGTTGCATGTTTACTTTGTGAAAGATGTGTATATAAGCACTTCAAGACACGGCTTTAATCAAAATTAAGCTGAAACTAGAGTATTATACCCCAATGTAGGAGAATGAGGAGATCGTAGAAGTTCATGATACGATCACAGCTAAAAGGACAAAATGCCTTTAATGGCCTTTGTCCTTCAAACACCCTGCTTGATGAAATCAACATTTAATGATAGATTGCTGTCAGTTTAACTACCTCTACTCCTTTGTGTTCTTTATGTTCTAGGAAAGTGGACCACTGAGTATCAAAGCCGAAAGACGTCCATTTTAAATGTTACTCAAGTCCGAATGACAGGACACAAGGAAACTTGTGACGGATTGAAATATGTAGAGGAGTTCTTAATATAGATAGCTTCACTGCAGAAACTTCAATACAAGCACAAAAATCATCTACTGATAGAGAGGAAGAAACTTAGGAAGAAACAAACGCTTCATACAAGTTTCTATAACCTCCATTATAGCTTATACAAGTATTCAACGTGCCCTTTGCATGCAAATCGAAGACAATTTACCAAACAAAATTGAGAATTGATCACTCTAGTGCGGCCAAAAACATTCTAAACCCTTGATAGAAAATTCACCTAGACAAAAGCGAGCCAAAAACCTTACCTTGCTTATGCAGAGATCGCTCCGGCAGGGGGGGCAGGGAGGTAAGATGGTCGCTGCTTGCTTCGGTTTGCTTTCAAAATGAAAATGTGTTATGTTTTTTTTTTTAAATAAAATGCCCATGGTCGTCGGAATTCTGACAAACACGGGCATTTTTAAAAAAAAAAAATCAAATTTTCACACAATGCTCCTTGTTTGTCGGAAACCTCTGTCGGAATTTGACCCCAAATGTATTATACCGTGGGCTATAATTCTACTTGGGAATTTACTCTAGTAGAGTCATTGAGAGATGAATATTCTATCACTAGGAATGCTATTATGTGCAAGCATGGTCTGGGGTGTCGTAGTTTCTCATAGATTCAACTCTTTGAAGTGTTTCAGCAACTGTAGTCACAATAGTTGAGTAAAGCCTATGATTTTAATTTGCTTATATTTTTTCAGCATCTCCCATACCAAGAGTGGCATGTTTGTCTAAATAAAATATATTGAAATCATAGTAAGAGGAATTTCATTATATTGTCCTCCTAAATTTCTAGTAGTTGTAGAACATTGTAGTAGCTTATCTCAATTTATATGGTTATTTATCTATTAAGTTGATGGGAGATTGATTTGATGAATTAGATTCACTTGCTAAATGCTAAGCTTGATAAAGTCAATGGAAGGAGATGATAGATTTGTAGTGGGTACTGAAGGAGGAGGTGAAGATATAATGGGTGTCTGAGATCTACCATGAGGTGGTCTTTTAACAAAAGTTAGGACAATGCAATATTGGCAAGCGTCACTCATTTTTGTCATTGATTACAATGAAGTTCTTAAAACACAAATTGATGAATGAGTAGATAAAAACTAGTAAAATGAAGGGAGTATTTATCTGTATGTAAAAGATAATCTTCTCTATACTAATTTATGGGTTAACATTGTTGAATTCTCTCAATCAATTTCTTACACACACATTTATTGTGCAAGGTTATCTGTAAGTGGGTAATGAAAGTACTGCTATATGTTTGTATTTTTGCATCCCTTGTCATCCATCTTCATTCATAGTATTGCCTAATTTAAGAAAATAGTATTATATAGCTATGCTTCATCACAATTTTACCAAAATGTTTTATCTATCCTTGTATCAACATTTAAATTGAAAAGGATCCTTGACTTTGGTTTGTTTCATATGAACTTCAGTTTATTACTAGCATAGGTGAAAATGAAATTGATAACTTCAATACGAGTAATCACAAAACTTAATTGATATATTTAACCTTTCCTAATTCTAACACTTGTTGGCATTGTGTTGTCACCGATGTCAACCGGTAGAGCATGTCATTGGTATGGGACGTCAATCAGTATGTATGTTGGTGTCCCCAGTATACAAGTTGGTGTTAACTAGTGAGTAGGTATTGGAGAATGTTGGCATTATGGAAATGTCAACCAGTGAGTAATGTGCTAGCATTGTGTTGTTGTCAACTGGTAAGCATGTAATCGATAAGCAAGAAAGGTTTGAACTAATGAAGAATGTGCAAGCAACCGGTATGCAAGTTTGATGTCAACTAGAAGGACTCCCACTAGATGTAGATGTTTGCACTGAATAAAGAGAAGATTGTCAGAAATTGTGTTGCCTCAATATAGCAAGAAAGACAAATGGGAAGTCTATCGGGTCATATGTCTAGTTGAAGATGTATCTGCTCAATTTTAGTAAAGTCATATTAATGCAATGTTGGAAGTAGAGTGAGCATTGTTATGTCAACCGATTCCCACTAGTTGTTGGCTTATCTCACAACATGCATGGAATACATCATAACCCTCCAGGATAAGATAGTTAAAGAAGTTAAAGGAAGGTGGTTGAAGGCCTATACTGGATGACCAAAGTGAAACATGAGGTAGCCTGTGGTATATGAAACCATAGATATGAACTATATCAACAAGAGAAGGCATGGTGAGCTACCGAGATAGAAAAGGAAGGATAAGAAGTGATGCAGTTGGCACTTTGGCAAAACCAGTTGAGACGATGTCTAGGCTAATGTAGAAGAAAGGAAAGACTTAGCAATTGCAAACATGGTTTCATACTAGGATGCAGATGGAGATTGGTGTTACCATAGTTGGAGATAGTTGAAGATTGTTGGCATAACTGCTAAGTTGTTGTCAACTAGTAAAAATGAACAAAGTGGTGATCAAGCAACTTGTACAGACGATTTTAGAGGATCCGGTGTTGCGGTTCAGAATGTATGTTCATAACATTGGTATGAATCTGTGATTGAAATCGCATCAATTTTGGTGAACCAAAAAGTATATTTATAATTGACTATTGTGAACTATGTGAAGAAGAATGAATACCAGTAGTAGATCCTTAATTGGTATTGATTTAAGGTTTGGTGGTGGATCTTGTCATGATCAAAGCTTAGTGATGACATGTATAGAAAACCGGTATGTATGGTATGTTACTAGTATGTAGGTACGGTATGCAGGTAGGTGTACTATCAACCAGTAAACATTTCCACCGGTAAGAAGCAAGGACAAGCATAGCATAGAGGAACATGGAATCAAATGATACGCACTGAAAAGGTATTATGTCCTAACCGACTAAATAGAGAAGTGCATGGATTCAAGGTTAATCAGTTATTGTATAATCAGTAGGGCAAGATGAACCGGTAGTATAAGGTGAACACCAATAGTGTATGTTTGGTCGGTGATTGATCCTGAACCAACACAATCAACCGAGCTAGATGCTGACAGAGATGACATGTGGCTTCCTAGTGGCAAAGTAGAAAACCTAACATGCAGAGGTCGGTGAATGAAGAGTTAGTGTATTGAATAAGGTAGGTGTTGACAAGATTGAAATAGGGTGACATTAAATGAAAAATACAGAAATGGTAGATTTGTTGCAAGCATGTGTGTGGCTCGAGGTGATTAATTGACATGTGATCAAATCTCTTTGTGTAATGATCTGAACATCATTTTGTCAAGCATAAGAAGGAAGAAGCTGCATTTAATGTGTTCAATAAAAGCAGATTCAATTGATAGATTGAATGTTTTGGAAGATGCAATCATGTGTAGAGAAGATCTATTTGTAGGGAAATTCATTTATTGCAAGTGCTCAATCCAAGGTAAGACATTGGATCTGATATGGATTGAATTTGGTGAAGAAAAACCCTAGATGAGAAATATTTTAATATTGCATTTTGGTGGGAAAGAATGAGTATAAATATGTCGTCTAAAGATCTAAAGGTGATGCTAGATGCTAGATGATAGAGAAGAGTGTGTGATCATAAAAACAGAGGGCTAAATAGTCTAAGCATGTTAAGTGTTGAACTTTGAAGTTACTGAGTGTGTTGTAGAAAGAACCGGTAAAAGGGGTTTAACTCGTAAGAGGGATGAGCAAGTATTGATCTATCTGTTGGAGGGTAGACTATTGAAGTGAAGGTAGATCGAGAAGTGCAAGGAAGAGCAAGAAGAAGATCTAGAAGACAAGGTTAAATCGATAAGGTTCAAGTTTACCGATAAAACTATTTTAGATCATAACAAACAATCTAACTGATGGAGATCAAATTAGTAAGACAGTGACAAAGTGTAAAGGGGACTTGATAAAGCAGCAGAGAGTGAAAGGAGATCCGGTAAGGTGTAAGAAGAGTATAAAGGCAAATTGAGATAGAGAGAAAAAGGTCCCAATAGATGAGAGGGAGAGTAACAAAAAGGTATTCAATCGGTAAAGAAAAACAAATCATAAGAATGAATCAAACTGTTGAGGATTCAACTGGTAATTTAGAGGGAGAGTGATGGGAGATCCAACAGAGATGATGCAAATAACATATAATATCGGACAAATATATTTGTGAGAGTTACAAAACTCATTTCTAACAAGGTTATTACTATTGTATTGATTTTATGGCATTCATGGTAATCAATGAGTGGCTCGATGGTGCTCCTTTGGGTTGGTGTACATAAATTGCTAGGGATTGGTGCTTTAGGTTGGTGCCCATAAATTGCTAGGGGTTGGTGCTCCTTGTGTTAGTTCCCTAAAAATTTTATTCAGTTTTGCTTGTGAGGCTTGATTGGAGTAGTAGACTCCAACAACATTTCTCATCTAGGTTTTTCCCACTTTGGGTTTTCCTTGTATATCCAGTGTTATGTGATGTGTCTTTATGTGTGCTTTCTTTTTGATATTTTCTTTATCTCACCAGTATATTCACTTAGTGTTTGAACTACTAACTGGTACACATATTTAGGATTAAAAGGTTTAAGGTCTTTGATAACCACTGATTCACACCCCCCCCGCCTCCACCCCTTTCTCAGTGGTATTTTGTGTTCTTCAACACTAACTTAAAACATACTTCTCTAAAAACTTCTCTAGACATGTAAAATATGAACCAATAGTTTCTTTGAAAATTCTAAATGTTGATCACCTGTCTAAGTTTATGTTATAAATTTTCTTGCTTCTTTTAAATCCCTTATTTTTGTCACATTTTTATGATAATAAATCTAAAATTTGTTACAACAAACCCTCCTTTCACAATACAAAATATGAAAGAAGGGTTCTTTCATAATAAATAAACCACTTACTTTCTTGTAAACTGTCTGTGCATCTTGTAGTTTCTAATGTAACATTTTAGTTGTATTCCTATACTATTCATTAGCAACCTTGATGTCTAATACTATATAATATTCTTTCTTCACACATACTAGAAGTTATACAAATTTTAGACATATTCTTATACTAATGATAACCAACATTAAGGTCTAAGACTATGTAATATTGGTTACTATGTTTCTATTCAAGCTCATACTCGAAACATGTAAGAACTTTGTTGGGCTCATAATAATTTGCTAAAATTTGTGTTAGATAAACATTTTTTTTGATGGCCCTAAAATCACATTTCTTATGGAAATGAACTTTGCAATGATGAAATTTATCTTAAATATGGTAGAATTAAAAGCTCACTTAGAAAAGAATCTCCTCGTCTTGTACTTGTAAATTATGTCAATATTGTTCTTCTTCTTTCTCTAGCATGGAGAACATATGCACAGAAATGTCACTTTGTAAGATGATCAAGATTTTATTACTACGCATGAGGTGAAAGACGATTAAACAATAGTCCTAGAGAACATATGACAAAATATTTAATTTTATTTATTTTTAATAATAAACACATGATAGGTTGTTAAGTTGTTGGTTAATGGGATATATAATTGCAAGGGTTTTTGAATGGTAACATTGTTTGTTGGTTCTTTAACATGTCATTTTTGTTAAGCAAGAGAAATTATTTATGTAACTCTTTTATAAGGTTTTGTCCCAAAATGAGACATGCAAAAACTTATTTTGAATTTGCTATTTATCTTCATACATGTTATATATACATTATATCAAGTACATTGGTATATTTTATTGTGAACGTAAAAGAAATTGTTATTTTCAAACGAAAGAAATAAATAAATTTACTATAAATAATTAACTAATTTAAATGAATTTACAATTTATTTTATATATTTTTTTAATGAAATAAATATATGAGTGAACAAATAAATAATTAACTTGAAATTAATTAATTATTGATATATGATTCATATTTGTATTAAAATATTTTAATTGTTATTGTTAATTTAATATAACCAGTTAATTAAATATTACTACTTAAGAAAATTATAGTCTTTCTAAAAATTTGAATTTTTTGAGATCATAAACAAAGAAGAAAATAGTAAAAGAAAAAAAATTTAGCCTTCTTTTTAATATTTCCAAACAAAATAATAAAAACTAGATTCATTCATCTATAGACATATCTACTTTTTAAAGAAATAAATTGCTCCTTTCAACAATTAAGAAAAGATTTTGATTTACAAATTTTGAGCATTTTCTATGTGATGAATATTGAAGGCTTATTGTTGTTTGAATAAGTTATTAAACCAATCATTAGAGGAAATCCCTTTCCTTTTTTTTTTTTGATAATTAAACTACAAGATAGGGCTAGTCCCATTTTCATTCAGAGAAAACAAACATATACATTAGGTTACATAATGTTAAGTAGACCATACTATCAACTATCCACTTAATTCATGAGCTTTCGATTCAATAATGCCCTTCCCCAAAATAGTCTGGTTTGAAATAGAGGCATTTAACATTAATATTACGAACCCTGATCTTTATTGATATCATCTCTACTTTTATTTGTTCCATCTTTGGTGTGAGAAATAAAGAGCATATTCAGAGATTCATCTCTCTTTTGCCTTTTATTTTTCTTCCCCTTCAAAATTTTCCAGCCTTCTTCAAGTATTGCATCTTCCTTATGACCATTCATACAAGAAATTTTTATGTCTACATTTCCTATGTTTGCTGGCTCAACTTCCCCTGAGGCACTCATGTTTGCACTATGATAATATCCTAATTCAAAGAGTGGGGAAGATACATTCTTAGAGTCTTCCTATCCTACTGAACATTCAACAATAGTATCCCTATTTACCCCCTCATTCCTCCACATTAAAGTATCTTCTTAATCTATTTCCTTCTGCCTTTGAATAGTTATCGCACTTGAATCACTCTCTGAAGCTATGGAGCTTTCTTTTTCACCCACATAGAGTTCTCAATCTTCCTTCTTCCTCCATGAAGCCTATTTTTGAATATTACTCTTGGTGCATTGGGCAACCATATGCCATATTTGGAAGCGCCATCTACATCTAAACAAAATACCTCCATAATCTATAGGTTGCACCCAACATCCATTAACAGATTCAAATAAAACTCTACAAGGGAGACACCTTTGTGTCCATTTTCAGAAGAATGCAGTCATAGGTGGTATGAAGGAAATTAAGATAATCCTTATCAACTCCCAAACAAGTTGCCTAACATGTTTCCAATAGCTTCAATCAAAAAATGCAAGGGTAAGTTGGGGAGTCTTACCCACATTGGTATCTTGTTGAAGGATTTAGAATATGGGTTGAAAGTAGGATGTTGTGGTTTAAGGAGTAGAAATATATCTTCCCAATTCCATTGGTGCTCGATCAATGCCTTTCTTCTATCTTGTGCGCTATCAAAGAGCACCACAAAGAATTCACAAGCCACAAGGAATATTTGTACATCCCCATCCAAAATGGGCCTCCAATGCTCTGAAATGCATTTGTGTAATTCTCTCAGGCTTAGAAAAATGCCCTTAAACCTCCCAATCAATCCCCTTACTGAGAGAAAATGTTCAGATTCTGCTACTTTATGCCTAGTATCTCCATCGAGACATACAGTTGGGCTGGCTTGAGAAGGAAAAATACTCATCTTTCAACTTTCTACTCTAAAAGGAATGAATCCATTTGCTCCTTTATACTCGTTGGATCCCTTCCCATTACCACCATTTTGTTCAATCCTGAGGTATTTCAGGCCGTTCTTCTCTCTAAACGACTTTTCCTTTCCTTTTGGATATTGTACATGGACAACATATCGACACCCCTCTTTTTCAGTTTGGGGTTTACTAGATTCACCCATATATAGGGGATACCTATTTCCATCCTTAGACATCTTCCCTTGTTTTGACCTCTACATGCTATCACATCTTGGAGTGTTTCTAACCCTGGATCTATTTGAGGAAGTAGTCCTCCGTGGAGGGTAATCCTTCCCATCTTTATTAAAAAATGGGAACAACCTAGAAGTAGACATCTCAGTCTGAGGTGCTTCTGAGGTTCCAATAATTAAGGTAGCCCTAAATCCACCCTTCTTCTATAGATTTAGATTTCATGATTGTTCTCTCTCGCAAGAAACACCAAAGCCACTACCAAATTCATTAGACCAACACAGATGATGAAAAGAAAAACCCTTACCCATATTCTCATTTGCCATTGCTCAACTATGGTATTGGTCATATTAGAATCCTCTGTATTTCATCATGGGATAGAAATGCTCATTCCCTAGGCCATATGATCCCATAGTAGCCTTTGCCTTCAATCTTGGGCCTCCATGTACTACATTCGTCCATCGTGGGTGCTTCTAGTTTTGCAAAGTACCAGAATGTGAAAGTTTCGCTAAAACCCTACAATTCAAAAGATTTTAAGGACATAGCGACATTCTTGACTATTCAAAATCCCTTTCCTCTTAACCCATTAGTTAAGAAAAAAAATCATCTTATAAACTAATAGTGTGGTTTACTTACAATATTTGTAATTATCTTGATCACTTCATTCCTTTTAAAGTATAAATAGAAATACATTCAATTCATAGATTAATATATGTTAACAAGACACATTAAATTTGCAACACAAGTTCATAACATCAAATGCATACCAAATAATTGTGCGATATGAAATAAGATCATGCAACACTTCATGAAACACCAATTCAAACACCAAATACATACAAGACAAGATGTAATATTTACTCAAATAATAGCTCACTTTATATAATCCTATGAAATGAACTAATGTTATACACTCAAGGCCATATGCAATATCTTGAAATGAGATACTACTCACATCCCATGTTATGGGATAACTTTCTATTTGATCCCATGTGTCTTATTATACAAAAAATGCTTAAGGTATGACAATATTCAACCCATAGTAAATGTATCCTCTCACCTTAATATAACCACTTTATTCAACACATTGAACCAACTTAGAAACACAAACCATGAAAGAACATGATAATCAAAATCACTACCGTTTGCATATGTATGTGTGAGAATTAAGCACATAAACTAACAAACAAAAAAAGACCCATGCAATTGAACCACACACCTTAAACATCCCATACTCCACGAAGATATCAATTCCCAATGATAGTGTACACCACTATATCAAAACCTTGCATAAGTGATACGACTTCAAAATATGAATAAATAGAGCATGCTTCCTAATCATGGATATTGGTGTACACCATATTTAAGGTCAGATGACTTAAGTAGACATCTCTTAGCTCTAATTATTGAAGATGAATAAGAAAATATATGACATAGTCTAAAGAAACCCCCAAAAATAAGAGCTTATGTGATGTGATTCTATGCTAAGAAAAGTGAAATCTAATCTTCACTAATCATATCTTAAAGGGAGATGATCTTCAAATGTGTTGGACTTGGCTTGTATTAAAGTTATGTAAGATGAAACAAAATGATGCCCATATTCTCTCAATTTTATCTAACCTTGTCACCTTATTAGTAATTAAGAAACTCAAATTCTTATGAAAAGACCTATAGATGTGGAGAAGCTTGCAATAAACTTCCATCTAACACTTAATGATAATTAAACTTTAAACCCATTAGGTTTATCTTAGTACAAGGTGATTACTATACCAAACTAAGTTGGAAATCACATGTAAACTTTAATACAACCATACTAACTCATCAATACAAGGAAAAAAAGTCAACTTAACTACTAACTTCTATGTATTCTATAGTGAAAATACTATCCAATAGACATTATAAACCCACACATTATTTTTTACTTTGAAAAAAAAAAAGAGGGCAAGGACATGAAGTTTCAAAATACTCTTTCCTAATCTCCCATTAAATTCATTTTTTTCTCTCTTAGATATTGGTTGCTAATGTTAAAATAAAAATCATTAATAAAATGCAGATCTTATAATATCAATATGTATAGATAGACACTAATTTTATCATGTCTCAAAATATGTACATTAGGTATAGCTATTTTTATCAACAATTATTCAACTTAGCTACGCACCTCCCATAATATTTCAAAGGAACCTATGTTATAAAGTAAAAGTTAGTACATATGAAACATACTAGTTATTTTCATGATAGATTTAATTTATTTTTAGTTTTCTAAATTTAGTTTTTATTCACATAGATGAACATTAGTACATTCTATCAAATTATATCCTTAAATCTTCATGAATAGTCAATTACACATTGTAAACTCATTCGAACCAATTTTTAAATCATCAAACACTTGTTTCACAAGGAAATTTCTATAGAACATAGATTTACTACAGAAGGGGGGGGGGATGAATGAGTAGAAAATGAATCTTAAAAGTTTTATTCAATTAAATCCTTATCTTAAAACATCTTTTAAATTGAAATTGAATCAATAGTGCAAAGGAATCACACATGAAATAACTGCATAAGATATCATGTGGAAACCCAAAATGGGAAAAATTATGGTGAGTAACACTGCTAGGATCTATTGTCCTTTAATCTAGCCTAATAGTCAAAATCAACCCTAAGGAGTCACCAAAACCCTATTCTAAGAGCACCAACCTTAAGGAGTCACCAAATCCCTATTCTAAGAGAACTAACTCAATGACATTTGAGCACCAACTCAAGTCTTCTGTGGCACCAACCATGTACATTAAAATATTTCAACTTCATAAGAGTTTTAGAATTACAAATAACAATTTTTGAAGTTTACAAGAACATTGATTTCAAATTTTGATTTATATATAAGCTTCAAACTTTCAACTCTAATGTCTTGCATATATACTATTGAAAACTAAAGACTGGTATTAAGAAAATACTAAACTATGAACATCACCCTATGAGAAACTCTTAGTATAAGAGCAGAATAAATATGTTTGAACCCAGATCCCTTTTGTAGCTTGCAGAGCCTTGAGCATTGATTCCAATGTTCCTTGGCATGTGGCCGACTAGCTGATTATCAAGTGAATCTATTTTGAAAGTTGCAAAATTTGAAGCAGAAGGAATCTAGTGTGAAGGAGTACATCGAAGCATTTTACAAGTTGAATATCATATTTGGACATGTTCATGATGAGATTGAACAAGTTGCCAGATATTTGAATGGGTTGCGGATGTCTATACAAGATGAAATCAGTTTGATCAAGTTACAAAGTGTTGAATAAGCTTACTAGTATGCCTTGAAAGTAGAAGAGAATCTAATTAAAAGACATGAGTAGAGACAGAGAGGTAGAGGTGGAATATTTATTGGAGGAATATTTCAAGGAGGAAGAGGATATACCTAAGGAAGAGGTTCCTATACAAATCATAACAAAGAAAAGGAAGTAAGAAAAGCTAGTAATTCATACCAGAAGGATGACATAAATATCTACTGGAGGAGAGAACCAGATGGCTATCGAAATGAGAATTTTGGAAAAGATGACATAAGACAAGATAAGAGAGTGTTTAGGGGAACTTTCTTTAAGTGTAGAGGAGAAAGACATTGTGCATTTGAATGTAAGAAGACAAAGCATACCAGAAGTACATAAGTGGTGGAAGAAAACCCCACTGAATCAACTAACAAACCAAAAGATGGAGAATTGCTGATGATGAGGAGAGTTTTGTGTCATACCGGAGAAGATGAAGAGCCCTTGCAGAGGAGAAATTTGTTCAAGACCAGATGTAAGGTATCTGGTGAGTGCTATGAAGTTGTTATTGATAGTGGTAGTTTGGATAATCTTGTTTCAGAGGAGATGGTGAATAAATTGAACTTGGAAAAATTGAAACACCCTAAGCCTTATCAGATAGAATGGATCTAGGATAAACATAGGTTGTTAGTAAGTGAGCAAATGTTTAGTAAAATTAAAAATTGGGAATTATCATGATGAATTCTTGTGTGAAATTATGCCTATGGATATTTCTCACCTTTTGTTGTTTATACCTTGGCAATTTGATAGACAAACAATACCTAATGTGAGAAAGAACATATACACTATTGTGGCAAATGGGATGGAAAACCTTGTTACATTTGGATGATCCTTTGAAGAGTGAAGTTAATATGAATGCTAGGATCTATTTGGTGGATGGGAGGAATTTCCTGGATGGAATGAGACATGAGAATGTATGTTTTGCCTTAGTTCCTAAGAAGACTAGGAATTCAGAGCATGAATAAGAACAACTGGAAGAGATAAAGGAGTTGTTGATAGAGTATGAAGACATCATTTCAGATAATGTGCTTAGTGGATTACCATTGGTAAGAAGTATCATTCATTGTATGGACTTGATTCCCAAAGCTAGTTTGCCTAACAAAGTTGCACACCGGATGACACCAACAAAGAATGAAAAATTAAATAGACAAGTGCAAGAGTTGTTGAAGAAAGGTTTGATCAAAGAAAGTCAGATTCCTTATGCAGTACCAACAGTATTAGTACCTAAGAAGAATGGAGAATGTGTATTGATTCCAGAGCAATAAACAAGATCATGGTGAAATATCAGTTTCCTTTTCCTAGGATGGATGACACAATGGATTGTTTGAGTGTAGTCAAATACTTCATGAAGATAGATTTGAAGACTGGATATCATCAAATTAGGAATAGAGAAGGACATGAGTGCAAGAAAACATTCAAAACAAAAGAAGGATTGCATGAATGGTTGGTGATGCCTTTTGGGTTAACTAATCCACCGTGTACTTTCATGAGGTTAATGAATGAAGTATTGAACAAATTATTGGGTAATTTTTTTATTGTGTATTTGGATGACATTCTGAGGTATTGCATTTGTTGCATTTGAGACAAGTTTTGTAGAGGTTGAGAGAAGAGAAGTTGTTGATAAATTGTAAAAAGTGTACTTTCATGAAGGAGGAATTAGTCTATTTGGGATTTATGATATTTGCTGTTAGACTGAAGATGGACCCTAAGAAGGTGAAAGAAATTATGGAATGGCCTACACTAGAAAGCATTTGAGAGGTAAGATCATTTCATGGATTGTCTAGTTTCTACTGGAAGTTTATTATAGCTTTAAGTTTTGTTTGTAACTCTATGACTAAGACAATGAGAGGGGATAAGAAGGAATTCAAGTAGACCATCAGAGCAAACAAAATTTTTGAATTGTTGAAGTAGAAAGTGGTTGAGCAGCCCATGTTAGCTTTACCAAATCTCAACAAAGTATTTCAAGTTGACTGTGATGCAAGTGGAACAACAATTGGAGCAGTCTTGAGTCAAGGAAGGAAAATAAATGACTTATTTTAGTGAGAAGTTGAATGATGCTTGGAGGAGATATTCGGTGTATGATCAAGAATTATATACCATAGTTGAAGCCTAGAAGAAGTGGAGACACTACTTGTTGCCTAAGGAGTTTGTGTTGTATACATATCATCAAAACTTGCAGTATTTGAATAGTCAAATTAAGTTGAATCAGAGACATATGAGATGGGTAGAATTTTTGCAGAGTTACACCTTTGTGTTGAAAAATAGGAGTGAGAAATCTAACAAAGTTGTTGATGAATTGAGTAGGAGGAATTTGCTGACAGGGATGAGAGTGATAGTATTAGGATTTGAGGAATTGAAGACCTTGTATGATGATGACCTAGATTTTGTAGATCCTTGGAAAGCATGTAAAGAACTGGTCATGGAAGATAGGAGTAAGTGCTTGGATTATTTCATTCAGTATGGGATGTTATTTAGAGGAGTTCAGTTGTGTATACCTAAGAGTTCTATGAGGGAGAATCTGATAAAGGAGAAGCATAGTGGAGGATTAGCTGGACACTTTGTTGTTGACAAAATAATAGCATTGGTGAGTGAGCATTACTTTTGTTCCCAAATTAATAAGGATGTTAGGAAATTTATGCAAAGTTGTAGAGTTTGTCAATTTGAAAAAGGGAGTAGTCAGAATGCAAGATGTACAAACCTCTGACAGTACCAAAAAGACCTTGGGAGGATATAAGCATGGATTTCATACTTGGATTGCCTAAAACACGGAGAGGGAATGATTCTATATTTGTGGTGGTGGATAGATTCTTGAAGATGGCTCATTTCATACCTTGTAGGAATATATTAGATGTAGTACATATAGCAAACCTATTTTTCAAGGAAGTGGTGAGATTGCATGGGTTACCTAGAAGCATAGTTTCAGACGAAGTTACTTAGTTATTTTTGGAGAGCACTTTGGAAGAAGATGAAGATAGATTTGGAATTCAGTTCTACTTTTCACTCATAGATTGATGGACAAATAGAGGTAGTTAACTGGAGTTTGGCAAAATTCATGAGATGTTTAGTTGGAGGAAAAATAGGAAGTTGGGATTTGATTTTAGCACAAGGATAGTTTACCTACAATAATTTAGTGAACATGAGTATCAAAAGAACACCTTTTCAGATTGTTACTGGAGCACAGCCTAGAGGTATATCATAATTGAGAGATATCAGCAGTGAAGATCAGAGAAGTTCAGAAGCAGAAGACTTTGCAGATCACATGGCGGCCTTGCTTAGTCAGGCTAAGCAACATTTGGAGGACATAAACAACAAATATAAGGAGCAAGCAGATGAGACAAGGAGACATAAGGAATTTGAGAAAAGAGAGATTCCCAATTGGAACCTATAACAAGTTGCAGATGAAGAAGTTTGGAACTTGTAAGATCTTGAGGAAATTTAGTTCCAGAAATGCATATGAAGTAGAGTTACCTGATGATTTGAGTATTTCACCTATATTCAATATTGCATATCTACATCAGTATCATAACTCATAATTCAATGAGGATAGTATTACAAACTTGGAGAAATAGTTACCCCAGAAGGAACTAGATCGGATTGAAGACATTTTGGATAGTAGGACTGGGTGTAGTACCGAGAGCAGTCAATATAAGGAATATATTGTGAAGTGGAAGGACAAACTAGTTGAAGATTCATCTTGGATTTCTCAGGGAGAGGTAGACCGTCTTGGTTTTCCTCTAGGAAAGTGAGAGACTCACTTTTTCTCAACAACCTCGAATGCCTAATGCAAGAGAATCCTCGGTTCTTGGCAATCTTGCATCAACCAAAAATATTTCTTTCTATTTTCTTTTCTATTTTGGCAGTTTCAGCATTTCTTTCTGTATTTCCTAGATTTGGCTCACCAAAACCTATGGAGTTGGATTTTGCTTGAAGAATTTATCATCTTCCTTACTCTCAAACTATAGAGCATTTTGATAATTTTTTGGCAAGTTATCACTACTAGTTTCTATTACTGGTTGCTTAATCTGTTATCGGTACTAGTTGGACCTATTTGCATTTGTGACCTATCGGATCCCTTCCATATATTGTGGAGCCCTGAGCATTGATTTTACTGTTCCTTGGTGTGTGGTTGACCTTTCCTTTGATTCTCACTTTATCCTTTGGATTTTTTGAAGGAATTTCTTTGGTGGAGTCCGACCTTCTTGGTTTACACATTTGGTCTTTTTCTTCAGGTTTTGATCCCTTTTGGGCCAACCGAATCCCCTTGGATTGTATAAATCATTGTAATTGAGCATTAGAATGTATGGAAGGAGTTCGAAAGATGATAGAAGAGAGAACTCTAGTTTTTGGGTCTCAGTTGTGACTTGTTTTGTATTGAACATGTTCTAGCAGGCCTGTCAGTCGGTTCCTGTAACCCGGTTGTTACCGATTGATTGTGATTATTAAATTTCATGCTATAATTCAATCTATTTTGCATTTCCTCCATCGTATATTTGTGTTTCCATGTTGTTTACTCTTGCTGACTGATCTGGATTTATCTCTTTGAGGTCTATCCTTACCGGTGACTGCATCAAGAAGTCTCTGGTTAGTCTTTGTTTTATGGTTAGGCCTATATCTTGTGTTGATAGTCTTTGTTTATGTTATCTTGTTGTGATTCTTAGGAGATAGGTGTCAGTCTAAAATTAGTGTGTATGAGGCCTTATATTAGGATCATATCATTCTCTGAAGCATGAGGGATGGTTCCTTTTTGGTTCCACATGATTGGGTGGTTGATGCCTTATTCAATTGGGACAATATTTTAATTAGATGTTCGTGAGGAAGTTGGATGATTCTTGTTTTCTACAATTCATGTGCTATGGATTCCTAGAGCATTTATATATCATGATTTCTAATTTGACCAAATAATGTATATTTGTAATGATCACTAGTGTATGATGTAATATGTATTGTAATGATGATTTATGTAATAATGAAAGTATAAGTATTAGATATCGTATTGGTTCATGGATAAGTGATTAATGGAATTTTATATGATTACTACTTTATGTTATGTATGGTGAAATGTGTAGTAGTGTGAATAGAGGAAAGTAAACATAATTCATGGATAGTTGTTGTATATTTTCTCATTGCATGTTGTAGTTAGGTAGTGACATTATGATACCCTAGGGAAGAATGTTCATATTTTTCAAAATTATTCCGCTTGCGCACTTTACTTTATGTGATCATGTACAATTCATGTATGTAATTCTAAAGAGTAATGAGGTAATGTAGTTCAATGTGTTGTTGTAACTTTAAGAAAAAAAATTATCTTTGGTTTTATAGTTATGTGTTAGTTTCTCTAGGGTTTTAATGGAGGGCATTGCATATCAAACAAGATCTATGGAAATAGGAAATAATGGAGATCAAACCCTACTAAGCATGTGAATGGTATAATCTTCCTATTTTGTTGTGATTTGCATGTTTTATGTTCTTCATCGGTGTATGGTGGATCTTAATTGTAGAACTAGGATTTTACATCGTTGGATCTTTGTTGATTTTACATTAGTTTTGGTGGCATTTTGAGATTGTTGGAATTTTTCATATAGATTGCATTAATGATATGTTCTCATTGATGTCAATTGAATTGATAAATAGTATTCATGTTTGTACTGATATTGTTTTTTTTATATTGGCTGATAACTGGTAAGAAGAGAGTTGTAGAAGATGTTGTAACTAGTATGTAAAGTTTGTAAGTTGAACTAGTGTAAAGGGTTAAACATTTCTATGTAATGTAACCGGTAAAACCCTACCAGCTGTTAAACCCTAACCGATCAAGTTTGTTGGTTTATTATTTGATGAGTGGTAGTGATGGAGATGCGTGTGATCATTGTATGAGGATAAATTCAAACTGGTTTGGTGCGTTTGCTTATTGTCTAGGGAAGGAGCAAAGTGGATTTCATTTAATGCACAACATGTGATGGGTTACAAAGTCCAATGGACTGGTGATCATGGAGCAGTTGGAATTATCTTTAAGAATGTGAAGAGATTGTCATGATATTTGACGATCAAGATTGAAGCAACTTGTTTGTAATCTCAATGATGAGAATTAGGTTTTTGTTGTGTTACCGACCTAATTGATTTGTATTTAAGGTTGATGAATTTGTTTGTAAAGGTCATTGGCTAGTTTGGTAGAAAACCTATTGAGTGTGTGGTGGCCCAACGAGTGAATGGATCTGCACTTTGAGTGAAGAAAAATTGAAGCTTAGAAGGATTTGATCAAGCAAATGTAGTGCTACTCAGACAAATCAAGAAAACCTATTGTTTTCTAACAATTACAACAGACATAAAATCCCTTAACCGAGTAAGCTCTAACAAGCTTGGTTACTCATTAAATCCTCTAGCAAGGTGGTCCATTAGCTTGGATTCTTAAATCCTCCAGTGAGGTTACTCCTAACAGGGTATTGTGCTTCTAACAAGGTATATTTGTAAATCCTTTAACCGAGTGATTCCTAACTGTAATTAGTTCTTAATAGGACTTATTGTAAAGCTCTAACAGGGTTTGGCTCCTAACAGGGTGAACTTCAAAAGAGTTCAGATAGATATCCATGTGAGTCTCATCTCACCATGGTTTTTACCTATTTGGGTTTTCCACGTATAAACATTTGTGTCAAGTGGTGAATGCTTTTGTGGTTGTGTTCTTATTTGTTGATTTGGTTAATCTCTGAAAAGGCATGTTAAGTAGAAGCATTGAGAGATGAATATGTTGAACAAAGATTAAGAAGTGTTGATGTTTACAAGATTGAAGGTGTTTACTGTTAAATGTTGTCATAACAGTTAAACTGGTTAATGTCAAGTATTTCTATGAATATTGATCTTGACTAAGATATGTTTACTTTGTGTGATTGAATTTGAGTTTGGGAACCTTGTATTAGTTTTTCAATATACTGATTCACCCCCCCTCTCAGTATTCTATCAGATATTTATTCTTTCATCATACCATCAATTGGTATCAGAGTGTCTCAGGTCCTCTTAATCTAAAAGCCTAACAACTTGAGGAAAAGATCTTGTAGATCATGATGAAGAAAGAAGGTCCAAAGTTTAACAAAGATAACTATAGGATATGGAGTGATAGAATGAAGATTTACATTAATAGTCTTGGTAGTCAGTATTGGGAGCATATAGAAAATAAGTATAATACACCTACTAGACCCCTGACTGATGATCAAAAGAAAAAACAACAAGAAAATCACCAGGCACTTGAAGCTATTATCAGTTCTTTGTCTAATGTCGAATATGTATATGTTCATGGTCTTGAAACTGCATATGAAGTATGGAAGAAACTAGAAGAGATCTATAGTGGTGATGGGCATGTTAAGATTGCTAAAGAAGAGAGTTTAAGAGGCAAGTTTGACGACATGAGAATGTTTGAAGGTGAGAACATCCAGCAGTATGGTCAAAGGATTAAAGAGATAGTTGGAGAGATAAAGAGTGCAGGAGGGAAAGTGTAAGATGCCACAATAATCAATAAAGTACTAAGAGCCTTGCTACCAGTCTATGCTATCCGAGTTGCAGCTATTCAGGATCTAAAATCCATTGACAAGACAAAGGTAACTCTTGACTCTATTATTGGAAAACTTACTACTTTTGAACTAAATGGCTATGATGGTAGTGTATAGAAATCAAAATCTGCATTCAGAGCCTCTGTCTCTAACCCATCTGTAAGAAAAAGTAGAGATATCGGCAATAGCTATGAATCAAGATCCAACAAAGATGTTGATGATGAGGACAACTTAGTGGAACTTGAAGCATTGTTTGCAAAATGACTACCTAGAGGCATTGGTAAATATAAAGGTAAGCTACCTTTAAAATGTTTTGCATGCAACAAGATTGGTCATATAGCAGCAAACTACCCTAATGGTGAAAATGATTACAAGAGAGACAAATTTAAAAAGTGCAAGGGTAAAGGCAAAAGAGATTGTCTTGTGGCTATTGATAGTTGTATTACTGATGATGAGTCTAATGATGATGCTAGTGAAGGTATTGTGTTTGTAGCAATTAAGGAAGAAGTATCAGATCAGAAGGCACTAGTATCCACAATGGATAACTTTGATGATTGGATCATTGATAGTGGTTTTTCACATCACATGACCAGTGATCAGAGAAAATTTCTTTCCCTGAAGGAATTTGATGGCGGTGTTGTTGATTTGGAAATGACTCACCTTGTATGGTAAAAGGTAAGGGATTTATTTCTCTTAATGGGAAGAGCAGTGCTGATGATGTCCATTGGGTTGAAGGCCTAAGCACAATCTGTTAAGTGTCGCACAACTTAATGATAAAGGTTACCCACTAGAGTTTAGAAATGGTATATGCAAAGTTTTTGACAACAGAGGTGAATTGGTCACAACCGGGAAACAAACTAGAGTTAATCTATTTTGTAATGCCTTGCTAGGAAACCCCAAAGGGATAAAGCTAAAACACATGAATGGAGTGCAATAATTTTTTTTTAAATAAGACACAACATAATGACACAAGAAGTTATCAAAAGTTCAGATAACACAACAGAAGACTAAACAAAACCTAAAGAGTTTCCCAACGTGATTATATAACCTAACATCTATCTCAACTCACGACATCTAACCCAATAAAACATGTTAACTTAATTTCATGCTATTACGTTAAACAAGGATACTTTCTTTTAGTAAGATAAAAATATAGATCACAAGATAAGGTTCATCCATTAAGATTTATTCATACCTTGCATTCAATCTTTCATTAAAATATAATCCATGCATCTAATTTAATAACACACTTTAATTTCATCATAAACTAATGAGACCTTTTCATGCACACTTAATTTCCTTAACAATAATTGAATATATCCCATTATTCTAATCTACATTCTTTCATAATCCAATTTATTGCATTAAAAGACGACTGCATACATGCATTTACAATTAATTTCATTTAATCCACTTACACATTCTATCAAAATGCCATCCATACATGCTAACACTAAATCATGAAACATAAGAACAAAAGCAACACATAACACCAAATTGATATCTGAGTTCACCCCTAAAGGGCTACATCTTCGGGTCTGCTCAACTATAAGACCCCTCTGATCATTTAAATAAGTTAAGGGTACATAAGTTTCACATCATTTGCATTTCTGCCATCAAGGCGAATCATACCAATAAACAACCGACCACATCGGTCAATAATTACATAAATGATCCTTACATAGAAATGGATCCAACTAAACATATTAAAACCTAATACAAGGTCCATTGCCCGATAGTTTCTAACTAGAGACCTGACCCACTATGGTCAACCACAAATCAACACTTGACACCCACATAAAGGACAAGACCAATTATAACACCATCACAAGGAAACAACCAAACTAGAGACCGAAGACATAAACAAGTACCCCAAATCATTCAAACAACAGGGTCCAAACAAACATACCAAGGCCTTGCCATTACTTTAAATAAAAGCGAATATAGAAATTAAAACTTGCAAAGACAATAACCAGAAAAGGACAATCTTCTTTCCTATCAGTTTAAACAATAAAAGTCGATCAAGTTTTCTAAATGATCTAAGTTTCCAAAAAAAATACATTAGTAGAAAAATCACCATTACAAGGTGAATACAACACCACAATGGCAATAATCCATTTCTCTATGTCTCAATACAGAGGAAAAATATAAACTACCCCATTTATTTTGCTAATTGAAAATATCATTAACTCACCAATATTCCAAACGATACATTATTATATTTCCAATATTTCCAATAGTATATCATTTAAATTTTCAAAATATCCAGTGATAAAAAAAAATTAATTAATCAAATAATATATTCCTGAATAAAATATTATTTAAAAATTATCAATTTAATAAATATATTTTATTTCAACAATTTTCCAATTAAAATAATATTTTATCTTTTTCCCAAAAAGATACTTCCTCAATAAAATAGATACCAAGATTAAATATTAATTATTATATATTTATTTATCCCCCAAAAATATAAACAATTAATAATTTAATAATACACAATATTAACGAATATATATATATATATATATATATTACCATGATTAACATATATTTAAAATATACATTAATTATTAATTAATAATTAACATATAATAATCAAATATATTAATTAATATTTAATAAAACAATTAAACATTTTAAAACCCACTTTAAATTTAATATGTTATAATATTTTTTTACTTTTTTTTCTAAAAAAAAACAAACAAACTGCCACATAGTGGCCCCGACACCTATGGTCACCCCCAAAAGATATATTTCCCCAAAATAAAAAGATATATTCCCCTTTTAAACTAAAATTCTAGGTTGTCGTTGAACTGAAAGCAAATCCCAAAAACCCTAATATTTAATTTTAGTAATAAAAGCAATTTTATTTTATTTTCTAATTTCTAACAAAGGGATAAATTAACATGCAATAAGAAAAAATCATTTTTTTTCTTTTCTTTTCTCATGCAAATTAATTAATTTCCTAAAAATGAAATTAAAGAAATACTTTAATTCTAGTTTATTCTTTTATTTATTTAAAATTCTAGGAAACAATAAATGAAATTAATCTAATTTATTTTCCACTAAAATTTAAATAAAATATATTTCTAATATCATGCAACTTGCAACTTAATTTAATAACTTCTTTTAATCAATTAAATTTATAATCTCAATGCACAAAATACATCAAATATAAATAAAATAAAATTAATTTAATAACTTCTTTTAACTTAATTAAATTTATATTTCTATAGTAACTAAATAATTTCACAGAGATGCACAATTATTGACAGAACAACGATGGCCAGATATTGAAACCAAACCCAAACAAGAGGAAATATTTTCTCTAGTAAATCCCATTTTCTACCAAAACTTGTAATTTTCATGCATAGCAAAAATCTTGGCAAAATTGCCAGAATAACTTTTCCCAATTTCCTCACAAAATTTAATCCACAAACACCCAGGAAATAACTTCTTTCCATAAGCTAAAATTAATTTTCAAGAATGGACTTTAGCCAAGAACAAGAAATAACCAGAATAGGTTTTGAATTTGACAAATATTTTTAACACACATCATTCAGAAAGAGGAAGGAAATAAAAATATTTTCTTTAAAAACAACCAGAAGAAGCCACCCAACATAGTATAGCTTTCCTAGAAGAAATTTGTAGGAGAGATTCAATCCTTCAACAAGCTTCCAAATAATTTTTCTTCACCAAAATCCCTGCCTCTTTCCCATGACCCCCCAAAAATATTTCCAAACCTAGGGTTAAATAGAAGAATTTCCTGACCCAATCCCTTATT
Organism: Cryptomeria japonica; assembly: GCF_030272615.1. Classification (NCBI taxonomy): domain Eukaryota; kingdom Viridiplantae; phylum Streptophyta; class Pinopsida; order Cupressales; family Cupressaceae; genus Cryptomeria; species Cryptomeria japonica. The sequence goes on from NC_081409.1 coordinate 726,831,794, forward strand.
TTAGAAATAAAACAACTTTTGAATAAAAAGAATAAAATAAATAAAAGAAAAATCATTCTTTTCAACTATTAAAAAAATCTAAACTTCTTGTTCTAATTAAAAATCAAAATGATTTTCTCCCTCATTTAATTTTAATTTTCTCAATATTAACAAAGCTAATAGTTGTATTTCACAATATTAATGACGGTAAATTATTTTTAATTAAATTAAATTCTGAAATCAATCTTACACACTATATAATATATATATGAATAAAACTTACTTTTCTAATCAAAATTGATTTTCTTAAATAAATAAAATTAACCTTTCTATTCCAAAAAGCAAAAGAAATTAACTTATTTTTATTTCGAATAAATTTAAATCTTCTCTTTCAAAATGCATAAACTAAATAACTTTATTATTTAAAATTAACCATTAAATTAAACTTTCTACAACCATGAATTGAGCATTTTTTTAATTAATGATTAGTTATATGAAAGAAACCTATTTACTTTAGTTTCTTAATTACTAATGTGTAAATGAAGACATTAAATCAAAATAAGTACTTAGGATTAAATACTCAGTTTTACCACACGCCAAGCACACAAACCAAGTAAGCCAACCAATTACCCAACCCACAAACCCAAATGAAAAGGAAACTGATGGACCATAGGTGACGCTCACTTGAGCATGATTAGGGTAAACTGAGGGTTTTATGACCACCTAACCCAAATTCTAAGGATGAAAGAGGTATACTCAACCCTGCGAATCCAGGTGAAGACAAACCTTGCACCTAGGCGGTATTGTACCTGCAATCTCCTGCAACCAAGAGTCACACAAGCACACACACACACACACACATATTTAATGAAGATGTTAGCTCGAGATTAATAACAAGAATCAAGAGGATAATTAAACTTAAATAAGAATCGATGCGAAAGCACATTAACAAGTACACACAATAATCATAATATCTGACTACAACACTACCTCATGGTAATTCAACCATTCAAGAATGCCACATAAAAAATCAACCAAGGTCAAACCAGTTTTACAAAGTTGACTAGGGTAGGGGTACTACATATTTCATCTCAATCGTAAAGTTAGCAATTGTTTGATTGCTAAGATAGATGATAGCTGGCTTTGGCATAGGAAATGTTGTCATATAAATTTTGACAATATTATTAAAGTAAGAAAGTCTAAGATAGTAAGAGGTCTACCTCAGCTAGACAAACCGGTTAATGCTCTTTTTAAAGAATGTCAACTAGGGAAGATGACTTCTTCAACTTTCAAGAGTAAGTCCTTATCAGTAGAACACTTATTAGATTTAGTTCATACAAACCTATGTGGACCAATAAGAACAAGAAGCATTCAAGGTGATAGATATTTCATGATCTTCACTGATGATTGTTCAAGGATGATGTGGGTCACATTCTTGAAGGATAAGAATGAAGCTTTTGGCAAATTCAAAGCATTCACAGCCTTCATTGAGAAAGAGAGTGGGAAAAAGATAAAATGTCTAAGAACATATCAAGGTAGTGAATTCACTTCTGTAGAATTCACTAAATACTGTGATGATAATGGTATCAAGTGATATCTTTCTACACCAAAGACACCACAACATAATGGTATAGAAAAGAGGAACAATCGGTTAGTGGTTGAAGCTACTAGAACTATGTTGATACAAGGAAGTGTATCAAAAACCTTTTGGAAAGAAGCTATAAGTACAACTATGTACACAATGAACCGAGTTCTGGTAAAAAAGGTAAGGACAACACCCCATATGAGTACTGGTATGGGAGATCACTTGATGTTAGTTATTTTAAAATATTTGGTAGCCAATGTTTTATTAAAAGAGCTGACTACATAAGCAAGTTTGAAGCTAAGAGTGATGAAGGCATATTTCTTGGCTATTCCACCAAGAGTAAGGCCTATAAATTCTTCAACAACTAGACACAGAAAATTGTTGAGAGTGTTGATGTTCTTGTAGATGAATGTCCATAAATTTTAGAAGGAACTAGTTGTGAGAAGAAGGATGAAGATCCTTGCATTTTTCTTTTAGAACCTGAAACTATGAAATCAGAAAGCGGTAAAGAAAATCCTGATGTACTTATTCAACCAGAACAAATAAATGCAGAGGAAGATGACAATGAAGAAGCTGAACATAAAGAGAATGATCATGTTATTCCTAGGTATGTGAGACTGAATCATAGTCCTGAATAGATAATTGGGGATAAGGATGTTGGAGTACTAACTAGAAGGAGAATAAGAGAGAACTCTTTCATGATATCCACCTATGAACCTAGAAATGATAAGGAAGCATTTGGTGATGATCATTGGGTGAAAGCTATGGAGGAGGAGTTGGAACAAATTGAGAAGAACAACACTTGGACACTGGTACACTGACCGATAAACAAGAATGTTATAGGTACTAAATGGGTATTCAGAAATAAGTTAAATGAAGATGGTGTTGTAGTTCGCAATAAAGCAAGATTTGTATGAAAAGGTTATGTGCAAGAAGAAGGAGAAGACTATGGAGAAACTTTTGCACCAGTAGCAAGACTGGAAGGTTTCGGAACACTACTTGCATTTGCAGCTCATAAGAAGTTCAAAGTATACCAGATGGATGTCAAGTCTACATTCTTGAATGGAATACTGGAAGAAGAGGTTTGTATAGAGCAACCTGATGGTTATGCATTGACAGATAAGGAAGACATGGTATGCAAATTGCATAAAGCTTTGTATGGATTAAAGAAGGCACCCTGAGCATGGTATGAACGACTTCATACTCATCTAATGAAGATAGGATTTTCTAGAACCAGTGATGACATCAACATTTATCTCAAGTCTGAAGTAGATAATATACTGGTCAGTGAAGTATTTGTAGATGACATTATATTTGGAGGTAATGATGACATGAGTAATTATTTTGAAGATGTAATGAAGAATGAGTTTGAGATGTCATTAGTAGGGGAAATAAAAAATTTCATAGGCTTACAGATACAACAGATGAAGAATGGTATTTTCATAACTCAATCCAAGTATGTGAAGGAGGTTTTGAAGACTTTTGGTATGAGTGACTGTAAACCAATTGGAACCCCAATGGTTACAGGTTGTAAATTTTCCAAGGAAGATGCATCTAAGTCTATAGATGAAAAGGAATATAGGTCAATGACTGGCAAACTAGACTCTGTTGTTCACAGTCGATTGGATATTGCCCATGTAGTTGGTATTGTGGCTAGATTTCAGAAGAATCCAAAGGAGGCACATCTGATGGCAACTAAGAGAATCTTTAGATATCTGAAAGGTACTATTGACTATGGATTATGGTATCCATATGGTGGAGATTTTGACTTGAAGGCATACACAGATGCTGATTGGGCAGAAAATATTGATGACCAGAAGAGTATTGTCGGTGGAGCATTCTTTCTAGGAGGAAGGCTAGTCTCATGGAGTAGTAAAAAGAAGAGTTTCACTTCACAATCTACTGCTGAAGCTGAATATGTGGCAACTTATATGAATTGCACACAAGCTATGTGGATGAGGCACATTTTGGAAGGTTTGAAGATGAACATCTCAAAACCTATAAAGATTTTTTGTGATAATACAAGTGCAATAAATATTTCTAAAAATCATGTTTTGCATGCAAGGACTAAGTACATTGAATTGAAATATCACTTCTTGAGGGAAAAAGTTCAAAGTAAAGATGTTATCTTGGAGCATGTTTCTACCAAGGAGCAACTTGCAAATATCTTTACCAAACCTCTGCCTAAGACCACTTTTGAGTATCTTAGAAGTCAATTGGGGGTTGTCCCTCTTCATGAAGTTAGTTGAACATGATGCTGATTGCATCAGTCCTTGAGCTACTTGTAGAATCTTATATGAATTGATGAAGGATTGGATGTATTCCACAGGGGGAGCATCAAGTTGCAGAATGATATTGATACACAGTGAGAGTGGAATTGCATGTTTTACTTTCACTTTGGCATTGTTGTCAAAGGGGGAGAAGTATTATGTGGAAGAATTATGTGTCTGATATGGTGAATACTTGGTAATGTAAAACATGATTCCTATTCACCAATCTCAGCAACAATTAGAGGCGTTGATATTTGTATTGCCATCAATGCGAAAGGGGGAGATTGTTGGCATTTTTCATATAGATTGCATTAATGATATGTTGTCATTGATGTCAATTGAACCAGTAAATAGTATTCATGTTTGTACTGATATTGTTGTTTTTTATATTGGTCGATAACTGGTAAGAAGAGAGTTGTAGAAGATGTTGTAACCGATATGTAAAGTTTGTAAGTTGAACTAGTGTAAAGCGTTAAACCTTTCTATTTAATGTAACTAGTAAAACCCTATCAACTATTAAACCCTAACCGATCAAGTTTTGTTGGTTTATTATTTGATGAGCGGTAATGATGGACACATGTGCGATCATTGTATGAGGATAAGGTCAAATTGGTTTGGCACATTTGCTTATTGTGATCATGGAACGGTTGGAATTATCTTGAAGAATGTGAAGAGATTGTCATGATTTCTAACGGTCAAGATTGAAGCGACTTGTTTGTAATCTCAATGATGAGAATTAGGTTTTTGTTGTGTTATTGACCTAATTGATTTGTATTTAAGGTCAATGAAGTTGTTTATAAAGGTTGTTGGCTAGTTTGGTAGAAAACCTGTTGAGTGTGTGGTGGCCCAACCAGTGAATGACTCTACACTTTGAGTGAAGGCAGATTGAATCTTAGAAGGATTCGATCAACAAAATGTAGTGCTACTCAGACAGATCAAGAAAACCTATTGTTTTCTAACAATTACAGCAAAAGTAAAATCCCTTAACTGGGTAAGCTCTAACAAGCTTGGTTACTCATTAAATCCTCTAACAAGGTGGTCCATTAGCTTGGATTCTTAAATCCTCTGGCGAGGTTACTCCTAACAGGGTATTGTGCTTCTAACAAGGCATATTTGTAAATCCTTTAACCAAGTGATCCCAAACTGGAATTAGTTCTTAACAGGACTTATTGTAAATCTCTAACAGGCTTTGGCTCCTAGCAGGGCAAACTTTGAAAGAGTTTAGATAGCTACCCTTGTGAGTCTCATCTCACTGTGGTTCTTACCTATTTGGGTTTTCCAAGTATAAACATTTGTGTCAAGTGGTGAATGCTTTTGTGGTTGTGTTCTTATTTATTGAGTTGGTTAATCTATGATAAGGCACATTAAGTAGAAGCATTGAGAGATGAATATGTTGAACAAAGATTAAGCAGTGTTGATGTTTACAAGATTCAAGGTGTTTAGTGTTAAATGTTGTCATAACAGTTAAACCGGTTAATGTCAAGTATTTCTGTGAATATTGATCTTTAAACTGAGATATATTTACTTTGTGTGATTGAATTTGAGTTTGGGAACCTTGTATCAATTTTTCAATATACAAATTCAACCCCCCTCTCAGTATTCTACCGGATACTTATTCTTTCATCATACCATCAAGTTTAACATTTCATTTTTACCACACACTATATCAAACTGATATAATTATATTAGATAGCTACATAAAATGATGCCATATGTGACCAATTCAATTCTTACTTTGATATGTTGTAGATCCTATAAATTGTCCTAAACATCACATTGTTATATATTTTGTAGTTTTTACACTCTATCTTGAATATAAAAAAAAAAAATTAACGTTAATATCATATAATATAACACAATATAATATATATTAATATAATGTAATTAATATATCATATTATATTGCATTATAAATATTAATATAATTTAATATAAAATATAAATATTAAATTATTTATAATGTTAAGGTACAATTGAAATTAGCTATTATTAAGGATTATATTATATATCATTATGTTATAATATAGCAATTAAACCAAATACCTTTTGACTTGTCAAGATAATGCTTCTCCCATACTATTATGAATTTAACATAAATAATTTTATTTCAACTTTTTTCATTTAAATATAATAAAAAATAATTTTTATTTCAACTTTTTCCATTTAAATATAACAAGAAATTGCAGAGAAACAAAAGTCAACAAAATATGTACACACAAAAATTATTTTGATGTTACCTGATAGCTGAAATGATGTTCTATGGATTAATTGCAAACATATTCTTATTTGATGTTTGATCTTTTGAAAGGGTTATGTAACCAATCGATAGGCACATATACTTCATGTCACCATTTTCAACATTAAATTTTGATGGTTATCATTACTATTTTGCAAGAGATAGGTACTAATATTTAATGTCTTCATTTTCTAAATTGAATTTCAACATTCTTAAGGTTGACATGTGCCACTGCAAGACATATTTATGGGAGAGCTTGTCTTTATCTTTTTAAGATAAAGAAGAAAATCATCGACATTTCTAATCATCTTATCTTATTTGAAAGATATCGATGTTATATTTTTCTAACCATCATATTTCATTTAAGAGAAGTTGACCATCTTATCCTATTTAAAAGATATTGATGACCTATTTTTTCTAACTATCATTTTCATTTAAGAGAACTTGATGATCCACTTTGACCATTATTTTTCATTTAAGAGTTGTTGATGATCCACTTTCTTAACTATTGTATTTCATTTATAAATTACTTATTCTTCACCTCAACAACGACATGTCCTGTTAAAATATTGAAAGACTTCGCAATGTAATGCTATTTAGATTAAGTAAATATAAATAATTTTTTTTAACTTTGATTAAATGAGTTATTATATTTAAATGTATTGAATTATGTATAATTACATTATAAAGGGGAGAGGTTTTTAAGATTTATAGTTAAGGGAACTGTGCAAATTGTTTTCCATAAATCCCTGATTTTTAACAAATAAAAACTTACAACATACAAAAAACAAAACAAATTACTTGTCACTCAAATAGAGAGAATTAACAAAACTTAATTTGCACAAACTTGAAAGCACATAGGCAACTAGATTTTTGGACTCTCTTCAACAATTACATATTGATTTGGGGTTTGATCAAATTCAAGAACAAATTACTCCATTTCCAAACCAAAATTTCAATCTAGAGTTTCCAATAAGATTTTATAATTTCCAAGCACACACATAGGAAAATTTCAAAATATTTAATTTTTTTTTTTGCAATGAACAAGAAAGAGTAAAAATCTGGACAACCTGAAATGCACTCCAAGAAGAAAAGTGTAGAGGAGCTTCAATCCTGCACACCAAATCCACAATCCAAATTTATACTCCAAAATGGTTTCCAAATTTAGGCTTTCAAAAATTCCTCCTTAACTTCCTATGAGCTCATAGGTAATATAGGAAAATATTTTTAACCTAAACCTTTTAGGTTAAAAGTTTTCCTCGACCAATAACAATATAATATTTTTCCCTTTTTTCTCATGACTCAATTCTTTTTAATTAAAAATAAAAATCTAATTGCTAAAACAAGGTCAATGGGGATTACTTTTTATTTATTTTCTTTTACACATATGAAATTAACTCAACATCAACACTAAAATTCTAATAGCATAGAATTTGACTTATTTCTTTTTCAAATAAATTACTACAACTATTTTTACAAATATAACATACAATTTAACCTTTTAAATTTAACAAATCCATTTATTTTAACTAATTCAATAAACACAAAGGCATATTAACTAAATTAAATACACCGACACACAAATAACACAATTCACTCAAATTAAATTTTTCCAAATAACTAGAAGCGTGTAAAATGAGAAATGACCACACTACGACTCACAAAACGAAAATGGACCAAAGGACCAAGAATTGCATACCGGTCAAACGAGAAAATGACGACAGTCACTTGAGTGTAACTATGGGTCAATTATAGGGTCTACCTATTATCTCCACCACTCCCATCAGACAAATAAGGTATGCTCAGACCTGTGAAACCAGGTGGAGACGATACCCCATACCTACCCGATACTTGTACCTGAAATGTCCTGCATCAACGAACCACATGTGCAAATAGACATATATATAAAAAAGACAAGGCACACACACCGATGAAGGAGAATCATGATGTTCCGTATCTCATCGAAGTGAGTGAAGGAAAATCATCCCTCGCACCCCAAACACTTGCAAACATGAAACATGTATATAACGCATCACACATATAAAGTAAACGTGTCAGTCCATGTTAGTAATCCATAAAATCACATTTAACAATAATAAGGAAATATTGTATGAAAGCATACACTACGAATCAAATTAAAGGATGTAATAACATTGCATAAAATTGAAATAAAATATTACAAAAATGTATCCACTAAACAGTTAACCGAAGTCAAACATAGTCTAAAAAGTCTGATTGAGAAGGGGTACTATATTCTCCCCCCAAAAACTAGGCTTACTCTTGGAAGCCTAAAATATATAAGAATAAAGCTCTCTCATCTTTGCTGCATCCTCTAATGTCACTGAGGTCTCATCATTTGGGTCCCATAGGACCCTTACATGGTCGATGGTACGACCCCTGAGGGTCAAATCTTGATGCTAAAGAATGTGCACGAGCTCCATGGAAAGCTACCCATCCTCAACCTATAAAGAATTCCAATCAAGAACATGAGTCACATTAGGATGAAAAGGTCGAAGAACAAAAACATGAAAGACATAGCTGATTATTGGCTTTGGCAGCAAGGGAACCTTCTAGTCCCACCCAACCCTGGCAATAGGGTGGTCGGGTGTTGATGGGGAATCACAGTTCCTATGCAAGGAACTAAACTATAGTCGCCCCTATTGCTGCATCTATTATTGAAGCACTGAATGAATTGGAGCAAGATCAGGGTGGTAGACAGAAGCTAGGGGATTAAAGGTTTCGTAATATCTGGGCTGCTTTGTGCATGGGGTAGGTTGCCCCTCCAGCATATCCGGTAAAGGTAGGGCTTTTCATCAACTAAACTCCATGCTGGGGGTGCTAGATCAATCGGTTCAGAGTCAACCATTGCATTCATATTTTGGAACTCAGGCAGGTTCTTCAATATTTGTTGCTTCTAGGTCGAATGGGAAGGAATTCCCTAGTATTCTTTGGTAGGGTTGCTACACATCATTCATTGATTTGGCTCTATCCCCGAATGGGAACGAGACAAGAGAAGTGTCGTATTGGTGATCCTCCACTTGCTAGAATATAGTAGGCATCTCCTTCCTCCCAATCTGGTTCTCTATTAACCCCAGCAAGGGAATTAGAGGTTTGCTGGGGTAGCATGCAGGGTGGATGATTCACTTGAATGATCAGGGAGGGATTCATGAGAAGGTAGCTTAGCCCGGCTGCAACCCGAATTAAGGCAACCACTCGACCGTGACTACTCGATACTGGAGCTGGTGGATCAAAAGGCTCTGCCTTCACTGGCTCCTACTATCGAAGCTGCTAGAATTGACTCTATAACAGTTGTTGCCTCTGACTATTGTGATGGGTGAACCACATGTGGAATTGTATCAGTTGAGGACTCCATCTATGATGTTACCTCTGCCCCAACCACTTTGAGAGACTTCGTAAGTAATCGGATCAACGGTTAGGTGCTTCAATGGAATCTGATGCTACAAGGTTCGGGTGATGCTGGGAGGTTTTGTTTGGGCCCCTTGCTGCCTTTTTAGCTACTGGAAAATGAGCAGATTCGGTCAAGCATTATCGGGATGGGGGGGAATAGCCCTACGGGGGTGGGTGGGTGGTCTAACTACAATCCCCTTATTCCTCTCAACATTCTATGGGTGATTCTAGAACTATTTTAGCGTTACTCTAGCCCCCTACAATCGAGCTACCTCTAGATTATTCTAGCTTCAAATAGAAAGCTGATTTTACTGCTCAAATTATCCTACTCTAGCAGGTTAATTAATTCAGGGGCTTGACTAGGTCAGGCCCCTTACTCTAGTAGGTTGCAATCAAGCCCTCAACATTTTATGGGACTAGGGGTTGTAGTCAAGCCCCCCTACTATTTGAAGGGCTAGTAGGTTCCAGTCAAGTTACTGGTACTACTCCCCTACAATAACTAGAATAGGGGGGTGGGGGCTAGGGGGGAGGGCTAGCCCCTAATAATCTAGCCAAGAGCGAGACTAGCCCCATAGAGTTGTAGGGGAATTGCAAGCTGATGCCCATACTCTCACAAGCTGCCCATAGAATTGTAGGGTTGCGGTGGGTGGGGGGAGGAGGCTATGGAGCTAGGGAAGCGCTAGAGATGATGAAAGTCGATTGGTTGATTGAGATGATGAAAGCCATATTGATTGATGGAGAGTGGTTACTGTCGTTGCTACAGGGATAGGCTTGGCAACAAGGCAAGATAGTAGCCAATAGGTCCTATCCTCTCAAGGATGTCAAAAGGGCCAACAAAATGAGGTGCCAACTTAGAACCCTTTCCATAAAGGATCGGACTTCTGCGAATGCACTCTCAAGAACACATGGTTGCCAACTAAAAACTGACAATCCACTCTATGAGCATCAACATACTTCTTCTGCCTATCTTGAGCAGCTACCAAATTCCCATGAATTTTCTCAACCTGCTACTCCATCTCTCAAAGAATATATAGTCCCAAACAAACCCTATTCTCTAACTAATACCAACTCAAAGGAGTACAACAAGGATGACCGTACAATGCCTAGAAGGGAGACATGCATATGGAGCTATGATATCCATTGTTATAAGAAACATCCACAAGGAAATGATATTCCTCCAAGCACGAGTGTTTTTCCATAACATACATGTAAAGCACATCCTCCAAGACTTGATTCACATGCTCAGTCTGACTATTGATCTCTAGGTGATAAGCTAAACTAGTTTCAACTGGGTCCCCAAAGCTGTTGGCAATTTGGCATTAAGTTGTCATTGATGTCAATCGGTTTGAAAGGTACCGTTAGAAGTGGTGACCGATATGATGGAAATACACATGAGAGTGAGCAGATAGACGGAAGGCTTACCGATAAGGCATAAATCAGGATGAAGGTTGTGTGTGTATTATGAAGGCACAAAAACTGGTAAACAGTACAGAGAAGAGGTTGATGGTCAAACCGGTATCTTAAACCAAATTGGTAATCAACTTGGGTCAACAAATTATGTCAAACTGACATGCAATTTAAGCAAAGGTGGATGTTGACAAACATGAAAGATGGATGCCGAGTGGAGGCACCGCATAGGTCAATGGAGTGTGCATCAAGGTAACAAATCTGCAAGCAGGTCAATTTTTATGAGGAACCCGCAAGTCACAGAGGATGCCAGAAGATTACGGCTCGAAGAAGACAAGATGGAAAAAAAATCACACTGATCTCGCAAGAAGATTTGATTTTTGTACCTGTTAGGTGAAGGAAACAACAAATCAATTAATGGTGAGTGACAGAGGAAAGCAGAAAAGTGTGGTGCAAAACTCTAGATTTAGAAAAAAACACATTGGAATGCAAAGTTTAGTTGGTGATTGAACATTGTCATAAAGATTATGTCCATGAAAAGATGATCGTATAAGAGGGGATTCAGATTGAGTTGGAAAAGGAAAACCTAACATGACAGTGTTTGAATGTATTCTTGACGATAAACCATGAATATAAATACATGAGCTCGAAACAAATGATGTTGATGCTTGTAGACAAGAAAAAGAGAAAAAGAGAGCTTAAGTGCAGAGAAGGATCATTTTGCCTTTCAATTTGTTCTAAGAAAGTTGCAGAGTGAGTGAGCAAGCAAACTAATGAGAGGGTTTAACTGGCAGTGATTGAGTACCAGTATAATTGTAGCAAGTCTAATAGTTAAGCAAACCAGTGAGGTGTGTTAGAGCAAGATAACATCCAAGTGTGACATAGTAAGTTGTGAGACTATGAGAGAGAGAGTGTGAAGTGAGGCCAAGAGTTGGAGAGAGTGATCTCACAACTAGTAATGGGAGATCCACTGGAGAAGAAAATATTGTCAACCAATAGTTAGCCATTTGATCAAGAGTTGTACAATTCATTTGCAACAAGAAGCCTTAACTATATCTAAATTGTATTTTTATATATACATCACCAAGTTGGAGCTTGGTGCGGGGGTTGGTTCTCCTTGGGTTGGTGCCCTAAATCTTTGTAATCTAGTGTTTTAATTGTGAGGATGGATTGGAGTAGTAGTCTTCAGTAGTATTTCTCACCGAGGTTTTTCCCATATTGGGTTTTCCTCGTATATTTGGTGTTGTGGGTTGCATTTGTGTGATTGTTCTATTTGGTTTCCCTTTTTGCTTTACTGGTTTGATTGTTTGGTGCTTAAGATAATAACTGGTACTCTAAAGTTGTTTTAAAAGTCAAAAAGTTTAGGAACCACTGATTCATCCCCCTCTCAGTGGTACTCTGTGTTCAACAATTGGTATCAAAGTGTAGGTTCCTGGTTGTTTATAAATCTTGCCTAGTTTTTGTACTTGAACACAATGGCAAGAAATGAGTTTTCTTCCTCAAAAGCCCCCATGTTTGATGGATCCAACTATGCCTTTTGGAGAAAAATAATGGAGACCTATATTTCCTCCCTTGGTTATGATGTGTGGATGTCTGTCAAGAATGGGTATGATATCCCTAGTGTTCCTCACACTGATCTGGATGCCAAGGAGTATGAGAACAATGCAAAGGCCAAACATGTTATCTTGAGTGGACTGTCTGATAATGAGTTTGTCAAAGTCATGCATTGTGCATCAGCCAAGGAAACTTGGGATAAATTGTAGAGATTATTTGAAGGAGACACAAAAGTCAAAGAGGCCAAGCTGCAAGCACTAAGGGGCCAACTTGAATTCATCAAGATGAAGGATGATAAGAATATTCCAGACTATCTTCACATATTTGATGAAGCTGTGAATACCATCAAAGGGCTTGGTGAAGAAATTGCAGATGCCATCCTTGTAAACAAGGTACTTAGGTCTCTTACACCTAAGTATGATACAAAGGTGTCTGCCATAGAAGAAGCCAAGGATCTGAAGATCTTTTCAATGGATGAACTATTTGGCTCACTAACAATGTATGAGATGAGAACGATCGGTGATGCTTCCTTAAGAAAAGAAGCAGCATTCAACACCACTCGAAACGGCAAAGAAGTAGCTGTTCATAAAGGATCCAATGAAGACTCTGATGCAAAGGTTGCAAAATTTGTCAGAAAGCTCAAAAGAGGATCTAGCAAGTATAAAGGAAAGCTACCACTCAAATGTTTCAACTATGGTAAGGTTGGACACTTTGGTACAAAATGTCCTTACAATGAAACCAGTGGAGATGAGTCAAGAGAGTTTAACAAATCTGCTGGCAAAAATAGAGAAAGAAATGTCTATCGGAAAGGAAGGAGAGGATACCAGAAGAAGAACAACCTCTATACTATTGAAGATGATGCCACAGATGAATAAAGTGCATCAGAAGATGACTTCTATGAGAATGACAAAAAAGTTAACCTCTTTATGGCACTTGATGAACCAGTTGGTGAAGATGAGGAAGAAGAGGATATTAAGGCTGAAGTGGATTTAGAAGGAGAGATTATAAGTTTTTTTGAGGAATTGAGGAAAACCAAAAGAGAACTCAAGAAGGTCAAGCATGTAGCAGTAGATGAACAAGGTCTCTTGAAGCAATCCCTGGATGAGTCCAGACAAGTTATATCTGACTTGAAACTAGAGTTGGAAGAAACCAAGAGAATATGTGAAGTTACATCCTCTGATTTGATGAAGAAGTAAAAGTAGCATCAAGATCTAGAAGCAGAAATAGTGAAGCTCAGAAAGGAGCTTGAAGAAAGTATGGAAGAAATAAAAGTAAGGAGAAAGCATGAAGGCAACACTGATGCCTTAGACAAGATGTTGAGAAAACAGAAGCAATCCAAAGATATCGGTGGCTTAGGCTTTGAAGAAGGTCAAAGTTTAAACAACAAAGACACATCTAATAAAGAAATAAAGTTCACCTCCTCAAATGAAGGTGAAGAAAAGAAGACATTCACTGTAGGCAAGGATACCTATAAAAAGACATATGCAGATACAGTTAGAAATCACCACACAAACTAGTATACATAAGCAATGAACCATAGGCCACACTCATTGTACCAACTTGTAGATCCAAGCTGAAATGCAAGAGTTGACCATGAAGGATTCACAAATGTCAACAACATGAAGGGAAGACCTCCGATGAGGTAGTCCTTTGTAGGACCAAGGCAAACTAACCGATATGTTTCTAACTTTCATGGTTATTTTTACCGGTGTAACAAATTTTAGCATAGAATAGTTTATTGTAGATTAACTAGTAAGCCCTTCATGATTTATGAAAGTAGAAATCCATTTAATGCACTATGGGATATGAATGTTGTCTATTATCAATGCAGTAGATATGGTCATAGAAGTTATGAATGTAGGAAGAATAAATTGGTGCCCCATAATAATTTTAAGGATTTATCTTTAAATGAAAATGTGAAATGATATAACTATCAAGAGTTTGGACACATAGCAAGGCTTTGTAAAAATAGGAAAAACAAGAAGAAGAAGAAGAAGAAGAAGAAGACAAATCCTGATCAAGAACCATTAGTTGAATCTGAGCACAAAATTGTAGCTGACAAAAAGAAGGAAACCAAACCGGTATGGGTTGAGAAAGAAAAGGAAAAGGCTATAAATTGACAAAGGTTATAAACTGACCTTTGTCTCAACCAGTTGCCAGATAAAGAAAGACAATACCCATTAGGTTGTGGGAGAAGGAAAGAGAACAGATGGAAATGTTTATAATCTAAAGGAATTCTATGAGTCCCAATGTATGATAGGACAGGTTGATGAAAGCTAGTTGTGGCATCGAAGATTAGGTCACATAAACTTTGATAACTTAGTTACAGTGACCAGAATAGGGTGTGTTAGGAATATTCCACCCATCATCAAATCGGTAAGCATATTTTGTGATGAATGTGTGAAAGGAAAGGAAACTAAAGTGAGTTTAAGTACAAAAGAGTACAACACCTCTAGACCACTTGAGATTGTGGCTACAGATCTGTGTGGTTCAACTAGGATAAGAGCTCTTTCTAGTGAAATATATTTTATGCTCTTTATTGATGATTACTCAAGAATGACTTAGGTCACCTTCTTGCAAGATAAGTCACAAGCATTTGACAAATTCAAGATCTTTAGGAAAGTGGTGGAGAAAGAATGTGGGTGCAAGTTAAAATGTCTAAGATTAGATTGGGGTGGAGAGTTCACATCAAATGAGTTTGAAGATTATTGTGAAAAACATGGAATTAGAAGGCAAAATTCAGCCCCTAGGACACCACAACAAAATGGTGTGGTAGAAAGAAAGAATAGGACAATTAAGGAGATGGATAGAACCATGTTAGATGAGGCCCGTCTTCAAAACACATATTGGAAGGAAGATGTTCATACTGATGCATATACTTTGAACTGGGTTCAATTAAGAACAAACAACACAATAACACCTTATGAGTTGCAGTATGACCGGAAGCCATAAATCAAATACTTCAAAGTATTTGGAAGGATGTTCTTTATCAAGAGAGATATGGATGGTCTATGATGTTTTGACTCTATAAGTGATGAAGGAACCTTCCTTGGTTACTCCTCTAACAACAAGGCCTACAAATGCTACAACAAAAGACTAAGAAGAGAAATTGAGAGTGTGCATGTAAAAGTTAATGAGGATATGCACAAAGGAAGTCAACCATAGGTTAACCAACATGATGATTCTGGTGATGAAGGTGATGAACCTCAATTAGATAATGAACCAGAAGAAGCATCCAAGAAGACTCCTAACAGGTATGTGTAGCTGAATTACCCGAAAGAGAAAATTCTAGGAAATAAGAGTGATGGTGTGCAAACTAGAAGAAAACTTGCCTGGAATGATGAATAAGTCAACCTCTGCCTCATAACTGAAGTAGAACCTAAAGAATTCAATCAGGCCAGCAAAAGACGAGAATGGATGGATGTCATGGAAGGAGAACTACAACAAATTGAGAAAAACAAGACTTGGGAATTACTCCCCAGATCGGAAGACAAGAACATCATTGGCACTAAATGGGTCTACCGAAACAAGATGAATGAAGAAGGTAAAATTGTTTGGCATAAAGCTAGATGAGTGTGCAAAGGATACTCACAGGTAGAAGGAATTGACTTTGAAGAAAAATTTGCACCAATAGCTAGACTAGAAGCAGTTAGAATTTTTCTAGCCTTCTTTGCCTACAAGGGTTATAAACTATATCAAATGGATGTAAAATCTGCCTTCATAAATGGAAATTTGGAAGAAAAAGTATACATAGATCAACCAAAAGGGTTTTTTCTACATGATGATGAAACATTTGTGTGTCAATTGAAGAAGGCCTTGTATGGCTTAAAGAAATCTCCTAGAGAATGCTATTCAACATTAGATAAATACTTGAAGGGGCGAGGATTTAAAAAGGGGAGTGTTGACATCAATTTTTACATAAAGAAAGATGGAAACCACATGATCATCATGGTTGTGTATGTTGATGACATTATCTTTCAAGGCAATAAAGACACCCTCTGCAAAGAATTTACTGATCAGATGTAGTCAAAATTTGAGAGGTCAATGCTTGGTGAATTGACATACTTCCTTGGTTTGCAGATACTACAGCAAAATAAGGGAATGTTTATCTCACAAACCAAGTATGCAAAGGATATATTGAAGAAACTTCAACTGGAGCATTGCAAACCAGTAAGCACCCCCATGCTGACTAGAAGTAAATTGAGAAATAATGATGAATCATTGGTTGTGGATCAAACTTTGTATAGATCCATGATAGGCAGTCTATTGTATCTAACTGCTTCTAAATCGAATATAGCACATACACTATGCATGGTGGCCAGATTCCAAGCTACACCCAAGCAGTCACATATGAATGATCTAAGAAGAATCATTAGGTACCTACAAGGGACACTCAGTTATGGGTTGTGGTACCCTAACCAAGGGTAATTCCTCTTTGGTGTAGGAGCACCTAGTTGAGTAAAAACTCTCCTTTTTTTGTATTTCATGCTTTCATGTTTGTAATATCTTGTTTTAGGTTTATGATGTTGTCTTACATTGTTGTGTGTCTTTTGAAGTGGTTTTGATCTCATTTTGTGCTCAAGAGGTCAAGTTTTGCCTTTTAGGATGTGAGTTGACAATTTTGGGTTTTTTGGCCAAAAAGGGAAAAAATGTGTAAAATTGCCTAAAAGGTCTAGAAATGGTTTCCAAAGCATTGAAACATGTTTTCTAAGTGTTTTTAAGCATTTCATAGGTGTTTAGATAGGTTGTTGAGGTTAGATTGTCAAAAATGCCTCTTGGAGCAACAAATGTTGTCATTTGGGCTTGAAAAAGTTGTCATTTTTGGTCATTTCTAGTTAATGAAGTTGTGGAAGCCTCATGTCTATACTATGATTGATAACTAACTTGAAAGACTACAAAATTCCTCCTTTCTCCTCAAAAATTTTTGGTGATTTTATTGACTAAGTTTTCCTAATATGAAAAATATGAAATTATGGCTTTTAATGTGTTTTTCTCTCTTTCAGAGCAACAGTCCATACTGTAGCACATTTGGTCCATACTGTAACTTTTGGGAAGTGTAAATATTGGTTTTCCAATGCTATTCAAGTTATCATTGTATTGGTTTTCCATTTGCAAGCTGATTAAATAAAAATTCTTCCATTTTGTGTGCTCACTGCCCTATCAAGGGTTTGAGGTTTCAAAATGCAGCAACTTGACTAATCCAGGTTTGGGCTCCCACCAAATGGATTTAGTCAAGTTTTAATGCATGTACATAGTGTATATATGTTCATTTTATGCCAGATCTATGCTTGGAAAGGTGAATTTGAGCACTTATTAGGCAAGTTGTCTAGCTTGGCTAATGTTCTTCCTGAATGCTCAAGATTTGGATTCTAAAGCACCAAGTGTTGAAAAAAACATGGAAAGAGGTCTGCACCTATCCTAGAAGCATTTTGAAGGGATTAGAGCACCAAAATTTATCCATTTTTCATTATAAAGTGTCATTGTTTATGAAGGACAGCGAATTCCCTGTTTTGGAAAATAAAGTGGTTTTTGGCATCAAAATTATCCTTGAGACTTTCCAAGAATGGATAATTAGCCTTATTTGTCCAATGAAGGGTTAAATTATTGTTTTAAGGTTTAATCATGCTATTGTGTAGGCATTGTGAAAGTCCTAACCCTCTATTGTGCAGCAAAGACAGTGAAAGACGGTGAAAATTACTGTTTTTGTCATCTTCTACAGCTAGTATGATAAGTGTTTCTCAAAATGACAAGTGGTAACTATTGGATGATGTTCTCCAAGGTGTGGTAGGGCCTAAAAATTAGTCTAGGGCCTTGGTTTGAGAAGGAGTTGTGAAATCAAACATTGCAAGTTCAAAACCCTCACTAAACCCTACATTTATGCCCAAAATTTAGGACAGTCACTAAACTCTCTTGATGGAGCCTAAGACCTGAAAAATCTTTGAGATTAGACCTCCTAAACATCATTCAAGAAAAATTTTGTTGGAGGAATGTCCCATCATTGGGCTGGGTGAACAAAAAAAGTGCCAATCAGCCCTCCACGGGCTACTAGCCTTCTTGGACCACAAAACTGCAATTTCAAGGAGACAATTGGTTTGGGGTTTGTTGGAGCTTGTGAGACCTTTGTTAAACTATCTAGTAACATTAAGATAGACACCTCCACCTTCTTGACAAAGGACATAAACTTTTGGGGTTTCCAACCTATCAAAGGGGTTTGAGTAGAAGAGCAAAAATGCCTAAGTGTTACAACAATATACATGATCAAAGACAAAACCTTTGCCTTGCTTCATAGAACCTTGGAGGGGCTTGCCTATTCTTGGTGCGGTAGGTATGAATGCCTAGGAAGCAAGGTATTGAAGTTAGAAGAGTATACAATCAGGGAGGAGTGAGTTGAGTAAGGGTATAAGCCTTCATAAAAGGATGGATGTTGGAGAAGCTAAGTATTGATTTTGCAAACATACATGACAGTCACAAACAAGACTTTTGTAAACCAATTGAACCATTAGACCTAATTCACCTTGTGGAGTACTTCTCTAGCATTCTCCCTATCATAGTGGTATTAGAGCCATAGAAAGATTCAGGAGAAAAGGATCATTAGGAGAAACCATGGTGACTAATGTCGAGTTAGCCAAGAAGGTCGAAGACCAAGAAGAAGAAAATAGGGCAGTCAGAGAGAGGTTGGACCAGTTAGTAATGAAACTAGCTGAAGTAGAAGTAAAAACTGAAGAAGTCCATGATAAGGTTGGAGATTAGGGTAAAATGGTGGCAATAGAAGATGAGGTCCCCATACCTGACCCTGTTATTGAGCAAGAACCATTCATGAAAGCTTTGAGAGGTATGAGTGGTAAAACCTTAGAGGGAGTGGCTCTTTTCAGTGGAAAGATGGATCCAGATGCTCTTATAGAGTGGAATTAAGGTCTAGAAAACAATTTTGAATGTGATGGAATAACTGAAGCACAAAAGGTTAAGGTAGCAAAATCAAGGTTTAGAGGGGCATACTTAACTTGGTGGAAGTTCATCCAAGAGGAAAGGGTGAAAGAAGGTAAGCAACCAATAGCCACCCGAAAAGCAATGGTAGCCAAAATTAGAGAAACCTATCTTCCTAAGGACTATGAGATCCAACTTCATAGGAAAAGACAAAATTTGAGACAAAAAGACTTAGATATCAGTAGCTACACTAAGGAGTTTCAAAAACTATGCATGAGATCCAAGGTAGTAGAGGATGAGAGTATAAAAGTGGCAAGGTACTTAAATGGATTAAGATGGAACATACAGGAAGAGATGAGTTTGTTATGTCCACAAACAGTACACAAGTGTTATCAACTAGCACTAAAAGTGGAAGAGAAAAGTAGGAGAAAGCAAGAACAAAACAACAGAGGAAGAGGTAGGGGTAGAGATGGTAGAGGCCATAGAGGAAGTTTTGGTGGAAGAGGAGATCAAAGATCCCAAGGAGAATCCAAACTTATTGAGAAATGTGGGGATTCATATAGAAAGAGCAGTTATAGAGGAAGGGGATCTAGCAACCGAAGTAGGGGTAGATCTAGTGGACCAGGAAGAGGGTCCTACTTCTCCACCATGAAATGCTACAACTGTCAGAAGTTGGGACACCCTACCTATAGATGTCTAGAGAAACTCACCTCATCATAGGGGGTGAAAGAAGAGTAAATTATGTGCAAGAAAATGCAGCAACTAGTAAGGCTCATGAAGTGAGCTTAGCATCAGAAGATATGGAAAGTCTGATGATGAGAAGATTTTTGATAAAATGAACCAATCAAGGAGGAACCTACTCAAAGAAGGTTATTGTTTAGAATTAAGTGCAAAATCATGGGAAAAGTATGCAAGGTGGTCATAGATTCTGGATCCACAGACAACATAATCTCAGAAGAAGCAGTTGTTAAACTCAAACTTGAGAGAATCCCACACACACATCCCTATAGAGTCACATGGTTCAATAGGGAGCAGCATATCCTTGAAAATGAACAAACATGGGTAGAATTCACCATAGGACAGTATCAAGATAAGATCCTATGTGACATTATTCCAATGGATGCTTGCCATCTACTTCTTGGTAGACCTTGGCAATTTGATAGGAAAGCCATCCACAATGGGGAAAAGACCTCCTACTCTTTTCAAAAGAATGGAGTTACATACAAAATTCAGTCCATAAATGATGAGAAAGAGGGCAGCAAGTTAGCAAATCTGAATGTCTTAATTGTGAGTGAGAAAGAGTTCATAAGTACACTTGAAGAAGGTGAAGGAGTGGGATTTGCACTCATAGTGAAACCCAAGGAAGAAAAGATAGAAAAGAAAGTTGATATACCATATGAGGTGCAACAGATCCTTGATAACTACAAAGCAATAATTAGTGATGGTACACCTACAGCCTTACCACCTGCTAGAGCCATAAGCCATCGGATTGATTTCATACCTGAAGCCTCTTTACCTAATAAGGCAACCTATAAGATGACCCCTGAATAGAATGAAGAAGTAGCAAGACAAATACAAGAACTCTTAGACCAAGGACTGATTAGGAAAAGCATTAGTCCTTGTGCAGTACCTACAGTGTTGGCACCTAAGAAGGGTGGAAACTAAAGACTTTGCACAGATTCTAGAGCCATAAACAAGATCACCATCAGATACAAATTTCCCATACCTAGGATAGACGGTTTGATGGATTGCTTGGGGGGTGCATAGTATTTCAGTAAGATTGACTTGAAGAGTGGTTACCATCAGATAAGAATCAAAGAGGGTGATGAATGGAAGACAACTTTCAAAACGAATGAGGGTCTCTATGAGTGACTTTTCATGCCATTTGGACTCTCTAATGCTCCCAGCACAATCGTGAGACTCATGAATGAAGTTTTATATGATTTCATTGGCAAGTTGTTGTGTATTTAGATGATATTCTTATTTTCAGTAACACTAAGGTAGAGCAGCTCAATCATTTAGCTATTGTTTTGAGAAAGTTATCTGATGAACAACTAACCATTAATATAGAAAAGTGTGATTTCTTGAAGCAAGAATTGGTCTATGTTGGTTTTGTTGTATCAGGAGGCAATTTAAAAATGGATCAATCTAAAGTTGTAGCAATAACCTATTGGCCAACTCCTAAAACAACTAGTTATGTTAGACGCTTTCATGGTTTAGCACAATTTTATAGGAAATTCATCAAGGGATTCAGTGAGATTTGTGCCCCTATGTTAGATACAATCAAAGGGGGTGTAAAGGTAAAGTTTCAGTGGACAGATGCAACCAATAAAGGGTTTGAATTATTGAAAACTATAGTAGCTTCTCAACCAGTGCTCATTTTATCTAGTTTTGATAAACTTTTTACTATTGAATGTGATGCTAGCAATATTGTTGTAGGAGCTATTTTAAGTCGGGAAAATAGACCAATTGCATTCTTTAGTGAGAAGTTAAATGATGCTAAGAAAAAATACTCTTCCTATGATTTACAACTTTATGCATTAGTACAGGCATTTAGGAAATGGAGACTTTATCTTCTTCCTAAAGAGTTTGTTGTATTCACAGATAATCAGGAATTGAGTTTATTGAACTCACATGATAAACTGAATCATAGGCATGTTAAATGGGTAGAGTACTTGCAAGCTTACACTTTTACTCTTAAGCATAAGAAGGGTTAGTTGAATAAAGTAGCAGATGCTTTGAGTAGGAGGTTGTTAACTGTTCATGAGATTCAAGTACAGAGCACTGGTATTGATAGTTTTAAAAACATGTATCCTACTGATGATGATTTTGCTGAAGCTTATAAAGTTTGTCAAGATTTTGAGAATCATTTCCATGGTGCATATGCAAGTATTTCTGTGAATATTGATCTTTATTGAGATATATTTACTTTGTGTGATTGAATTTGAGTTTGGGAACCTTGTATTAGTTTTTCAGTATATTGATTCACCCCCCCTCTCAGTATTCTACCGGATACATATTCTTTCATCATACCATTAAGTTTAACATATCATTTTTACCATACACAATATCAAATTGATATAATTATATTAGATAGCTACATAAAATGATGCCATATGTGACCAATTCAATTCTTACTTTGATATGTTGTAGATCCTATAAATTGTCCTAAACATCACATTGTTATATATTTGTAGTTTTTACACTCTATGTTGAATATAAAAAACAAAATTGATATTATTATCATATAATATAACACAATATAATATATATTAATATAATGTAATTAATATATCATATTAAATTGCATTATAAATATTAATATAATTTAATATAAAATATAAATATTAAATTATTTATAATGTTAAGGTACAATTGAAATTAGCTATTATTAAGGATTATATTATATATCATTATGTTATAATATAGCAATTAAACCAAATACCTTTTGACTTGTCAAGATAATGCTTCTCCCATACTATTATGAATTTAACATAAATAATTTTATTTCAACTTTTTTCATTTAAATATAATAATAAATAATTTTTATTTCAACTTTTTCCATTTAAATATAACAAGAAATTGCACCGAAACAAAAGTCAACAAAAATATGTACTCACAAAAATTATTCTGATGTTACCTAATAGCTGAAACGATGTTCTATGTATTAATTGCAAACATATTCTTATTTGATGTTTGATCTTTCGAAAGAGTTATGTAACCAACCGATAGGCACATATACTTCATGTCGCCATTTTCAACATTAAATTTTGATGGTTATCATTACTATTTTGCAAGAGATAGGTACTAATATTTAATGTCTTCGTTTTCTAAATTGAATTTCAACGTTCTTAAGTTTGACATGTGCCACTGCAAGACATATTTATGGGAGAGCTTGTCTTTATCTTTTAAAAATAAACAAGAAAATCTTTGACATTTCTAAGCATCTTATCTTATTTGAAAGATATCGATGTTATATTTTTCTAACCATCATATTTCATTTAAGAGAAGTTGACCATCTTATCCTATTTAAAAGATATTGATGACCTGTTTTTTCTAACTATCATTTTCATTTAAGAGAACTTGATGATCCACTTCTTTGAACATTATTTTTCATTTAAGAGTTATTGATTATCCACTTTCTTAAATATTGTATTTCATATAAAAATTACTTATTCTTCACCTCAATAACGATATGTCCTATTTAAATATTGAAAGACTTCGCAATGTAATGCTATTTAGATTAAGTAAATATAAATAATTTTTTTTAACTTTGATTAAATGAGTTATTAAATTGAAATGGATCGAATTATGTATAATTATATTATAAAGGGGAGAGGTTTTAAAGATTTATAGTTAAGGAAACTATGCAAATTGTTTTCCATAAACCCCTGATTTTTAACAAATAAAAACTTACAAACATATAGAAAACAAAACAAATTACTTGTCACTCAAATAGAGAGAATTAACAAAACTTAATTTGCACAAACTTGAAAGCACACAGGCAACTAGATTTTTGAACTGTCTTCAACAATTACATATTGATTTGGGGATTGATCAAATTCAAGAACAAATTACTCCATTTCCAAAGCAAAATTTCAATCTAGAGTTTCCAATAAGATTTTATAATTTCCAAGCACACACACAGGAAAATTTCAAAAAATTTAATTTTTTTTTTGCAACGAACAAGAAAGAGTAAAAATCTAGACAACCTAAAATGCACTCCAAGAAGAAAATTGTAGAGGAGCTTCAATCCTGCACACCAAATCCACAATCCAAATTTATACTCCAAAATGGTTTCCAAATTTAGGCTTTCAAAAATTCCTCCTTAACTTCCTGTGAACTCATAGATAATATAGGAAAATATTTTTAACCTAAACCTTTTAGGTTAAAAGTTTTCCTCGACCAATAACAATATAATATTTTTCCCTTTTTTCTCATGACTCAATTCTTTTTAATTAAAAATAAAAATCTAATTTCTAAAACAAGGTCAATGGGGATTACTTTTTATTTATTTTCTTTTCCCCATATGAAATTAACTCAACATCAACACTAAAATTCTAATAGCATAGAATTTAACTTATTTCTTTTCCAAATAAATTAATACAACTATTTTTACAAATATAACCTACAATTTAACCTTTTAAATTTAACAAATCCATCTATTTAACTAATTCAATAAACACAAAGGCATATTAACTAAATTAAATACACCGACACACAAATAACACAATTCACTCAAATTAAATTTTTCCAAATAACTAGAATCATGTAAAATGAGAAATGACCACACGACGACTCACAAAATGAAAATGGAACAAAGGACCAAGAATCGCATACCGGTCAAACGAGAAAATGATGACAGTCACTTGAGTGTAACTATGGGTCAATTATATGGTCTACCTATTATCTCCACCACTCCCATCAAACAAATAAGGTACGCTCAGACCTGTGAAACTAGGTGGAGATGATACCCCATACCTACCTGATACTTGTACCTGAAATGTCCTGCATCAACGAACCACATGTGCAAATAGACATATATATAAAAAAGACAAGGCACACACACTGATGAAGGAGAATCGTGACGTTCCCTATCTCATCGAAGTGAGTGAAGGAAAATCATCCCTCGCAACCCAAACACTTGCAAACATGAAACATGTATGTAATGCATCGCACATATAAAGTAAATGTGTCAGTCTATGTCAGTAATCCATAAAATCACATTTAACATTAATAAGGAAATATTGTATGAAAGCATACACTACGAATCAAATTAAAGGATGTAATAACATGGCATAAAATCAAAATAAAATATTACAATAATGTATCCACTAAACAGTTAACCAAAATCAAACATGAGTCGAAAAAGTCTGATTAAGAAGGGGTACTACATTCTCCCCCCGAAAACTAATCTTACTCTTGGAAGCTTAAAACATATAAGAATAAAGCTCTCTCATCTTTGCTGCATCCTCCGATGTCACTGAGGTCTCATCATTTGGGTCCCACAGGACACTTACATGGTCGATGGTATGAGCCCTGAGGGTCAAATCCTGACGCTGAAGAATGTGCACGAGCTCCATGGAAAGCTACCCATCCTCAACCTATAAAGCATTCCAATCAAGAACATGAGTCACATCAGGATGAAAAGGTCGAAGAACAAAAACATGAAAGACATAGCTGATTATTAGCTTCGGCAGTAGGGGAACCTTGTAGTCCCACCCAACCTTGGCAATAGGGTGGTCGAGTGTTCATGGGGAAACATAGTTCCTATGCAAGGAACTAAACTATAGTCACCCCTGCTACTGCATCTATTATTGAAGCACTGAATGAATTGGAGCAAGATCGGGGCGGTAGACAGAAGCTAGGGGATGAAAGGTTTCATAATATCTAGGCTACTTTGCTAGTGGGGCAGGTTGCCCCTCCAGCATATCCGGTAAAGGTAGGGCTTTTCATCAACTAAACTCCATGGTTGGGGTGCTAGATCAATCGGTTCAGAGTCAACCGTTGCATTCATATTCTGGAACTTAGGCAGGTTCTTCAATATCTGTTTCTTCCAGGTCAAACGGGAAGGAATTCCCCAGTATTCTTTGGTAGGGTTGCTACACATCATTCATTGATTTGACTCTATCCCCGAATGGGAACGAGATAGGAGAAGTGTGGTATTGGTGATACTCCACTCGCTAGAATATAGTAGGCATCTCCTTCCTCCCAATCTGGTTCTCTATTAAACCCAGCAAGGGAATCAGAGGTTTGTTGGGGTAGCATGCAGGGTGGGTGATTCACTTGAATGATCAGGGAGGGATTCATGTGAAGGTAGCTTAGCCCAGCCCCAACCCAAATTAAGGGAACCACCCGACTGTGACTACTCGATACTGGAGCTGGTGGATCAACAGGCTCTGCCTTCACTAGCTCCTAATACTGAAGCTGCTGGAATTGACTTTGTAACAGTTGTTGCCTCTGACTATTGGGATGGGTGGACCACATGTGGAATTGCATCCGCTGAGGACTCCATCTATGATGTTACCTCTGCCCCAGCCGCTCCGAGAGACTTCATAAGTAACCGAATCAACGGTCAGGTGCTTCAATGGAATCTGATGTTGTGAAGTTCGGGTGATGCTGGGAGGTTTTGTTTGGGCCCCCTACTACCTTTTCAGCTACTGGAAAATGAGCAAATTCGGTCAAGCATTATCGGGATGGGGGGGAATAGCCCTATGGGGGTGGGTGGGTGGTCTACCTACAATCCCCTTATTCCCCTCGACATTCTATGGGCGATTCTAGAACTATTTTAGCGTTACTATAGCTACCTACAATCGAGCTACCTCTAGATTATTATAGCTTCAAATAGCAGGCTGATTTTACTGCTTGAATTATCCTACTCTAGCAGGTTAATTAATCTAGGGGCTTGACTAGGTTGGGCCCCTTACTCTAGTAGGTTCCAGTCAAGCCCTCGACATTTTATGGGACTGGGGGTTGCAGTGAAGCCCCCCTACTATTTGAAGGGCTAGCAGGCTTGAGTCAAGTTACTGGTACTACTCCCCTACAATAACTAGAATAAGGGGGTGGGGGGTGGGGGGGAGGGCTAGCCCCCAATAATCTAGCCAAGAGCGAGACTAGCCCCATAGAGTTGTAGGGGAATTGCAAGCTGATGCCCATACTCTCACAAGCTGCCCATAGAATTGTAGGGCTTGGGTGGGTGGGGGGAGGAGGCTATGGAGCCAGGGAAGTGACAAAGATGATGAAAGCCAATTGGTTGATTGAGAGATGATGAAAGCCAGCTTGATTGATGGAGACCAGTTGCTGCCGTTGCTATAGGGATAGGCTTGGCAACAAGGCAAGATTGTAGCCAATAGGTCCTATCCTCTCAAGGATCTCAAAAGGGCCAACAAAATGAGGTGTCAACTTAGAACCCTTTCCATAAAGGATCAGACTTCTACGAATGCACTCTCAAGTACACACAGTTGCCAACTAAAAAATGACAATCCACTCTATGAGCATCGACATACTTCTTCTACCTATTTTGAGCAGCTACCAAATGCCCATGAATTTTCTCAACCTGCTGCTCCATTTCTCAAAGAATATATAGTCCTAATCACACCCTATTCTCTAACTAATACCAACTCAAAGGAGTACAACAAGGACGACTGTACAATGCCTAGAAGGGAGACATGCCTATGGAGCTGTGATATCCATTATTATAAGAAAACTCCACAAGGAAATGATATTCCTCCAATCATGAGTGTTGTTCCATAATATACATGCGAAGCATGTCCTCCAAGACCTAATTCACACGCTCAGTCTGACCGTTGATCTCTAGGTGATAAGCTGAACTAGTTTCAACTGGGTCCCCAAAGTTGTTGGCAATTTGGTGTTAAGTTGTCATTGATGTCAATCGGTTTGAAAGGTACTAGTAGAAGTGGTGACCGATATGATGGAAATACACATGAGATGAGTAGATAGAAGGAGGGCTTACTGATAAGGCATAAATCAGGATGAAGGTTGTGTGTGTATTATGAAGACACAAAAACTGGTAAACAGTACAGAGAAGAGGTTGATGGTCAAATTGGTATCTTAAACCAAACCGGTAATCAACCTGGGTCAACAAAGTATGTCAAACTGACATGCAATTTAAGAAAAGGTGGATGTCGACAAACATGAAAGATGGATTCCAAGTGGAGGCACTGCATAGGTCAATGCAGTGTGCATCAATGTAACAAATCTACAAGCAGGTCAATTTTTATGAGGAACCTGCAAGTCACAGAGGATGCCAGAAGATTACGGCTCGAAGAAGACAAGATGGAAAAAAATCACACTGATCTCGCAAGAAGATTTGATTTCCGTACCTGTTAGGTGAAGGAAACAACAAATCCATTAATGGCGAGTGATAGAGGAAAGTAGAAAAGTGTGGTGCAAAACACAAGATTTAGAAAAAAACACATTGGAATGCAAAGTTTAGTTGGTGATTGAACATTGTCATAAAGATTATGTCCATGAAAAGATGATCGTATAAGAGGGGATTCAGATTGAGTTGGAAAAGGAAAACCTAACATGATAGTGTTTGAATGTATTCTTGACGGTAAACCACGAATATAAATACATAAGCTCAAAACAAATAATGTTGATGCTTGTAGACAAGAAAAAGAGAAAAAGAGAGCTTAAGTGTAGAGAAGGATCATTTTGCCTTTCAATTTGTTCTAAGAAAGTTGCAGAGTGAGTGAGCAAGCAAACTGATGAGAGGGTTTAACCAGCAGTGATTGAGTACCAGTATAATTGTAGCAAGTCTAATAGTTAAGCAAACCAGTGAGGTGTGTTAGAGCAAGACAACATCCAAGTGTGACACAGTAAGTTGTGAGACTGTGAGAGAGAGTGTGAAGTGAGGCCAAGAGTTGGAGAGAGTGATCTCACAACTAGTAATGGGAGATCCACTGGAGAAGAAAATATTGTCAACCAACAGTTAGCCATTTGATCAAGAGTTGCACAATTCATTTGCAACAAGAAGCCTTAACTATATCTAAATTGTATTTTTATATATACATCACCAAGTTGGAGGTTGGTGCGGGGGTTGGTTCTGCTTGGGTTGGTGCCCTAAATCTTTGTAATCTAGTGTTTTACTAGTGAGGATGGATTGGAGCAGTAGTCTCCAGTGGTATTTCTCATCGAGGTTTTTCCCATATTTGGTTTTCCTCATATATCTGGTGTTGTGGGTTGCATTTGTGTGATTGTTCTATTTGGTTTCCTTTTTTACTTTACTGGTTTGATTGTTTGGTGCTTACGATAATAACTGGTACTCTGAAGTTGTTGTAAAAGTCAAAAAGTTTAGGAACCACTGATTCACCCCCCTCTCAGTGGTACTCTATGTTCAACAATTGGTATCAGAGCATTGGTTCCTGGTTGTTTATAAATCTTGGGTAGTTTTTGTACTTGAACACAATGGCAAGAAATGAGTTTTCTTCCTCAAAAGCCCCCATGTTTGATGGATCCAACTATGCCTTTTGGAGAAAAAGAATGGAGACCTATATTTCCTCCCTTGGTTTTGATGTGTGGATGTCTGTCAAGAATGGGTATGATATCCCTAGTGTTCCTCACACTGATCTGGATGCCAAGGAGTATGAGAACAATGCAAAGGCCAAACATGTTATCTTGAGTGGACTGTCTGATAATGAGTTTGTCAAAGTCATGCACTGTGCATCAGCCAAGGAAACTTGGGAGAAATTGCAAAGATTATTTGAAAGAGACACAAAAGTCAAAGAGGGCAAGCTGCAAGTACTAAGGGGCCAACTTAAATTCATCAAGATGAAGGATGATAAAAATATTGCAAACTATCTTCACATATTTGATGAAACTGTGAATACCATCAAAGGGCTTGGTGAAGAAATTGCAGATGCCATCCTTGTAAACAAGGTACTTAGGTCTCTTACACCTAAGTATGATACAAAGGTGTTTGCCATAGAAGAAGCCAAGGATTTGAAGGTCTTTTCAATGGATGAACTATTTGGCTCACTAACAACGTATGAGATGAGAGTGGTCGGTGATGCTTCCTTAAGAAAAGAAGCAGCGTTCAACACCACTTGAAAGGGAAAAGAAGTAGTTGTTCATAAAGGATCCAATAAAGACTCTGATGCAGAGGTTGTAAAATTTGTCAAAAAGCTCAAAAGAGGATCTAGCAAGTATAAAGGAAAGCTACCACTCAAATGTTTCAACTATGGTAAGGTTGGACACTTTTCTACAAAATGTCCTTACAATGAAACCGGTGGAGATGAGTCAAGAGAGTTTAGCAAATTTGCTGGCAAAAATAGAGAAAGAAATGTCTACCGGCAAGGAAGGAGTGGATACCAAAAGAAGAACAACCTCTATACTATTGAAGATAATGCCAAAGATGAATAAAGTGCATCAATAGACAACTTCCATGAGCATGACAAAAAAGTTAACCTCTTTATGGCACTTGATGAACCAGTTGGTGAAGATGAGGAAGAAGAGGATATTAAGGCTGTAGTGGATTTAGAAGGAGAGATTATAAATTCTATTAAGGAATTGAGGAAAACTAGAAGAGAACTCAAGAAGGTCAAGCATGAAGTCTCTTTACCCAATAAGGCAGCCTATAAGATGACCCCTGAATAGAATGAAGAAGTAGCAAGACAAATACAAGAACTCTTAGACCAAGGACTGATTAGGAAAAGCATTAGTCCTTATGCAGTACCTACAGTGTTGGCACCTAAGAAGGGTGGAACATGGAGACTTTGCATAGATTCTAGAGCCATAAACAAGATCACCATCAGATACAAATTTCCCATACCTAGGATAGAGGATTTGATGGATTGCTTGGGGGGTGCATAGTATTTCAGTAAGATTGACTTGAAGAGTGGTTACCATTAGATAAGAATCAAAGAGGGTGATGAATGGAAGACAACTTTCAAAATGAATGAGGGTCTCTATGAGTGGCTTGTCATGCCATTTGCACTCTTCAATGCTCCCGACACATTCATGAGACTCATGAATGAAGTTTTACATGATTTCATTGGCAAGTTTGTTGTTGTGTATTTAGATAATATTCTTATTTTCAGTAACATTAAGGTAGAGCATCTGAATCATTTAGCTATTGTTTTGAGAAAGTTATCTGATGAACAACTAACTATTAATCTAGGAAAGTGTGATTTCTTGAAGCAAGAATTGGTCTATCTTGGTTTTGTTGTATCAGGAGGCAATTTAAAAATGGATCAATCTAAAGTTGCAGCAATAACCATATGGCCAACTCCTAAAACAACCAGTGATGTCAGAAGCTTTCATGGTTTAGCACAATTTTATAGGAAACTCATCAGAGGATTCAGTGAGATTTGTGCCCCTATGTTAGATACAATCAAAGGGGGTGTAAAGGTAAAGTTTCAATGGATAGATGCAACCAATAAAGGGTTTGAATTATTGAAAACTAAAATAGCTTCTCAACTAGAGCTCATTTTACCTAGTTTTGATAAACTTTTTACTATTGAATGTGATGCTAGCAATATTGTTGTAGGAGCTGTTTTAAGTCGGGACAATAGACAAAATTGCATTCTTTAGTGAGAAGTTAAATGATGCTAAGAAAAAATACTCTTCCTATGATTTAGAACTTTATGCATTAGCATAGGCACTTAGGAAATGGAGACATTATCTTCTTTCTAAAGAGTTTGTTGTATACACAGATAATTAGGCGTTGAGTTTATTGAACTCACAGGATAAACTGAATCATAGGCATGTTAAATGGGTAGAGTACTTGCAAGCTTACACTTTTACTCTTAAGCATAAGAAGGGTTAGTTGAATAAAGTAGCAGATGCTTTGAGTAGGAGGTTGTTAACTGTTCATGAGATTCAAGTACAAAGCACTGGTATTGATAGTTTTAAAAATATGTATCCTACTGATGATGATTTTGCTGAAGCTTATAAAGTTTGTCAAGATTTTGAGAATCATTTCCATGGTGCATATGCAAGTGTTTTTGTGAATATTGATCTTTACTGAGATATATTTACTTTGTGTGATTGAATTTGAGTTTGGGAACCTTGTATCAGTTTTCAGTATACTGATTCACTCCCCCTCTCAGTATTCTACCGGATACTTATTCTTTCATCATACCATTAAGTTTAACATTTCATTTTTACCACACACAATATCAAACTGATATAATTATATTAGATAGCTACATAAAATGATGCCATATGTGACCAATTCAATTCTTACTTTGATATGTTGTAGATTCTATAAATTGTCCTAAACATCACATTGTTATATATTTGTAGTTTTTACACTCTATGTTGAATATAAAAAACAAAATTAACATTATTATCATATAATATAACACAATATAATATATATTAATATAATGTAATTAATATATCATATTATATTGCATTATAAATATTAATATAATTTAATATTAAATATAAATATTAAATTATTTATAATGTTAAGGTACAATTGAAATTAGCTATCATTAAGGATTATATTATATATCATTATGTTATAATATAGCAATTAAACCAAATACCTTTTGACTTGTCAAGATAATGCTTCTCCCATACTATTATGAATTTAACATAAATAATTTTATTTCAACTTTTTTCATTTAAATATAATAATAAATAATTTTTATTTCAACTTTTTCCATTTAAATATAACAAGAAATTGCACCGAAACAAAAGTCAACAAAAATATGTACTCACAAAAATTATTTTGATGTTACCTGATAGCTGAAACGATGTTCTATGTATTAATTTCAAACATATTCTTATTTGATGTTTGATCTTTTGAAAGAGTTATGTAACCAACCGATAGGCACATATACTTCATGTCGCCATTTTCAACATTAAATTTTGATGGTTATCATTACTATTTTGCAAGAGATAGGTACTAATATTTAATGTCTTCGTTTTCTAAATTGAATTTCAATGTTCTTAAGTTTGACATGTGCCACTGCAAGACATATTTATGGGAGAGCTTGTCTTTATCTTTTTAAGATAAAGAAGAAAATCTTCGACATTTCTAATCATCTTATCTTATTTGAAAGATATCGATGTTATATTTTTCTAACCATCATATTTCATTTAAGAGAAGTTGACCATCTTATCCTATTTAAAAGATATTGATGACCTATTTTTTCTAACTATCATTTTCATTTAAGAGAACTTGATGATCCACTTCTTTGAACATTATTTTTCATTTAAGAGTTATTGATTATCCACTTTCTTAAATATTGTATTTCATTTAAAAATTACTTATTCTTCACCTCAACAATGATATGTCTTGTTTAAATATTGAAAGACTTCACAATGTAATGTTATTTAGATTAAGTAAATATAATTTTTTAACTTTGATTAAATAAGTTATTAAATTGAAATGGATTGAATTATGTATAATTAAATGATGAAAGGGAGAGGCTTTTAAGATTTCTAGTTAAGGAAACTGTGCAAATTGATCAAAATGATGAGATCTATGCACTTTCAAATTTCAGTTGTCCTAGATGATCATGTATATCAATCAAATAAAAATATTTCTTAGACACTAATGATCCATGATGTTACACTAATAATTTTTCTCTCAAAGAAGCAATACTTATAAATTCCTATACATACAAAATCCCTCAAATATGCATAACCATTCTAGAATCAAGGCTACGCAATTCACATGTGCTAGGATGAGTATGATTCTAACTTTAATGAATTAATTGCTTCCTTTTATAGGTTCAAAGTGAAAATGTGAACAATTGGTCTTGTGACAACTAATGATCTTTGTTTCAATGGATGCAAGTTGATTAATACATGAACTCCACACAAACTCATGAAGGTTTGTGCATATCCATCTTGAGAAAAAAAAATTAAAATTGTTCTACTTGACTACATGCTTGATTTTGATTTTATTATTGAGAGTGAAATGAACAATTGTTTATAAAAAAATTCATCAGAATTATTACAACCTTTTTAAAAAGACGAATTTAAATATTCAAATCAAATAATTAAATGCACTTCATTAATTCAATAATATGATCTTCAATAATAGAAAAAATCATTTCACATTTGAATTCAAAGATATTTTTTTAGTATCTATTTATATCATAAAAAGATCTTGATCACATATTAATAGAAAGGTTTTTTCCATTATGAACAAGTCCTTAAGATTATCCAATTGCATGAGAGAAAGCATTACTAGAGTCATTCACCTCCAAGAATAGAATGGAAATCCTCTCCACACCTTCTAATTTTGAAGAGGCCCTTTCATTCAACAAGGTTGTAGACAAAGAAGTTTGTAGTCACACCATAGCATCCAAGTTAAACTCTATACATCAGAAGAGGTATTATCAACAATGATAGTTCACTTCAAAGAGTGGCATATATATATGTGGGTGTGTGTGTATTTATATTTAAATATATGTGTATATATATATATATATACATGTATATATATACATATATATGCATACATATATATACATATATATGCATACATTTGCACACACATACACACATATATATGTATGTGTATATATATATATACATATATATATATGTATATATATATATATATACATATATATATATGTATATATATATATATATACATATATATGTACATATATATACATATATACATATATATACATATATATGTATATATATAGATATATATGTAGATATATGTGTACATATATGTAGATATATGTGTACATATGTATAGATATATGTGTACATATGTGTACATATATATATGTGTGTGTGTGTGTGTGTGTGTGTGTGTGTGTGTGTATACATATATACATATATATACATATAGATATACATATATATGTGTGTGTACATATATATGTATGTATGTACGTTATATTTATAATTACATGATGAGTTATATATTTGTGTGTGTGTATATATACATATATATGTATGTATATATATGTACATATATACATATATATCATGTCTATATGTGTGTGTGTATGTATATATATGTGTACATACATGAATACATATATACATACATATGTGTGTGTGTGTATAGATATATATATGTATGCACACACATATACATATAAATATACATATATATATATACATATATGTATATGTATATGTATATATATATATATGTATATGTATATGTATATATATATGTGTGTGTATATGTATATGTATATGTATATGTATATACATATTAATATATATACATATACATATACATATATATATATATGTGTGTGTGTGTGTATACATATTTATATATACATATACATACACACACACACACACACACATATATACACACACACACACATACTTACTTATATGTATATGTACACACATATATATGTGTATACATATATCTATATGTATATGCATATGCATACATATATACATATCTAGATATAATCTAGTGTAATTGAACTATTGTGGTCTTCTCATTTTGATGATTTTTCTAGTTTTATTAAATATGATGTATGCTCATTCACGACTTCGGTAATATGACAATGGTAAAATGATTAGGGAGTAAGATGAGATGAAAATGACTAGGTATGGGTTATATATATTTAAGATGAAAATGAATGAAGGGCTAGGATTGCAAGATGAATATCAAAGGATAGGAAATGACATGACATCTCAAGTCATACTTGATTGTTTCAAGTGGTACAATTGGAGGGCTTGAGAGGATTATTATACTCTTAGAGTATGGGAGGGATCATTCAATTAAGACATTCCTTGTGTCTACACTCCAAAAAGATATTATGAGCATGACTCGGTAAAAGGGGTTTAATTGGTAAGAGGGATGAGGAAGTATTGATCTATCTATTGGATAGACTACTGAAGTGAAGGTAGATCGAGAAGTGGAAGGAAGAGAAAGAAGAAGATCTGGCACTCAAGGTTAAATCAGCAAGGTTTATGTTTACCGGTAAAATTATTGTAGATCATAACAAACAATCTAACCGACAAAGATTGAATCAGTAAGACAGTGACAAAGTGTAAGGGGATCTGATAAAGCAACAAAGAGTGAAAGGAGATCCAGTAAGGTGGAAGCAGAATATAAAGGCAGATTGAGATAGAGAGAAAAAGGTCCCAATAGAGCAGAGGCAAAGTGACAGAAAGGGATTCAACTGATAAAGAAAAACAAAGCATAATAGTGAATTAGATTGTTGAGGATTCAATCAGTAAGTTAGAGGGAGAATGATAGGAGATCCAACAGAGATGATGCAAAGAATGTAGAACATCGGATAGTGATATTTGTGAGAGTTACAAAACTCATTTGTAACAAGGTTATTACTATTGTATTGATTTGATAACATTCATGGTAATCATTGAGTGGGCTCTTGGTGCAAGGGTTGATGCTCCTCTGGGTTGGTATCAATAAATTGTTAAGGGTTGGTGCTCCTTTCAATTGGTGCCCATAAATTTAGGTGTTGGTGCTCCTGGGCTTGGTGCCCTAAACTTTGTATTCAATTTTGCTTGTGAGGCTGGATTGGAGCAGTAGACTCCAGTAGCATTTCTCACTGAGGTTTTTCCCATGTAATGCCCCACTAGGAACCCTAAAGGAATAACCACACAACTAAGCAAATAAGGGTGAAATAATTTTTTTTTTTTTATGTATAAACCACATTAAAGCTTTAATTACTACATTGCACATTAATTACACAAGCGAAAGACTAACACAAGAAATCCTAAAGTGTTACCAATGAAGAATTATATCAAAAGTTAAATTCCAAAATAAAGATTAATCCAATGATCCATCAATTATTTATTGAACACAATAAACCATATTCACATAACAGGTTTCATCATTAAAAGATTGAAAGCATTACAGCATATATTACTCTTCAAGAAAGAATTTGCACAAAGCATAAGGATAACTGAGATAATAGCATCCAATAACTTAAGATTACATTATACATCAATTACATGGCTTACAATAATACATATAAAATTTACATCATTACCAAATACGAGGTTACATAAATCCATTGATACAAATGACCACATAGGTCTCAAAAGTATAATAATATCCAACATGAGATGATACACGAATCATGAACCACATGAATATCTGCAAAGCCAATCCTTGCATGAAGGCATGAACATAAACATCTGATTGGAAGTGGCACTACCAACCAAAAATATTTCTTTCTATTTTCTTTTCTGTCTTGGTAGTTTCAACATTTCTTTCTGTATTTCCCAGATTTCGCTCACTAGAACCTATGGATTAGGATTTTTCTTGAAGACTTGATCATCCTCCTTATTCCCAAACTACGGAGGCATTTGGATAATTTTTTGTTAAGTTATCACTACCAGTTTCCGTCACAATTTTCTATTAGCAGTTACTTATTATGTTACCCATACCAGTTGGACCTATTTGCATTTGTGACCTACCAAATACCTTCAATAGATTATGGAGCCCTGAGTGTTTATTCCTATGTTCCTTGGTGTGTGGCCAACCTTTCCTTTGATTCTCACTTTATCCTTTGGATTTTTTGAAGGAATTTCTCTCACAGAGATTGACCTTCTTGGTATACACATTTGGTTTTTTTCTTTGGGTTTTGATCTCTTTTGGTCCAACCAGATCCTCTTGGATCGTATAAATCATTTTAATTGAGCATTAGAATGTAGGGAAGGAGTTAGATAGATTATAGAAGAGAGATCTCTAGTTTTTGGATCCAGGTTGTGACCTGTTATGTATTGAACATGTTCTAGCAGGCCTTTAAGCCAGTTCATGTAACCCGATTGTTATGGGTTGATTGTAATCATTTTTCATGATATAATTCAATCTGTTTTGCATTGCCTCCATTATATCTTTGTGTTTTGGTTGTGTTTACTCCTCCTAACTGGTCCAGACTAATCTCTTTGAGGTCCATCCTTACCAGTGACTGCATTATGAAGTCTCTGGTTAGTCTTTGTTTTATGGTTAAGCCTATGTCTTGTGTTGATAGTATTTGTTTACATTATCATGTTTTGATTCTTGGGAGATAGGTGTCAGTCTAAAATTACTATGTATCAGGCCTTATATTAGGGTCATATCATTCTCTTAAGCATGAAGGGTGGTTCCTGTTCGGTTCCACATGATCAGGTGGTTGATGTTGGTGCAGGAGCACCTAGGACTTAGGCTTAAAGTATTTTCTCAATTTTTGCTTGTACTAACCTTAGCCAAGTCAGGTACTTAATAAGGACTCTAGGAGGGTCCAAGAGTGAGTGTGATGAGTCAAGTGTAGGCCTAGTTGAGTTAGCTTCTTCCTAGGTTTGCATTTTTGTGCATAAGTAGTGGTTTGAGTAGGAAATTGACCTTCTTGATGGTCAAAAGTGGAAAAAATTGGTATGAGAATCAGAGAGGTTTAGAATAGTCTTAGGAATTCTTTAAAATTCATGATTAATGGTTTAGAATAGGTTTCATAGGTTGGAAAAGAAAAAAGTGCAAAGTTGTAAAAGTTGTCATGACAACTTTTGAAAATTGTCATGACAATTTTTGTCCTAAAATGCTTAGCGATGGAGTTAGGGATATCACAACACCCTAGAATGACTCCAAATGTAGGGAAAACTATAGAAACCTCCTCTTTCATGGTTACCAAGGTTAGATTTTTGTTTTTTGTATGATCGATAATCTGAAACTACTCATTTTCGGACTGTTTGTCACTGTTTTGGCTTATTTTGCTCATAATGTGAATACAAATGGATTGAATCCATTGATCCAATAATGGATTGAGTTTCTTTAGAGTGTTTTAGAGTCTTTTAATTAATTTCAATCTTTTTAGTTAGTGTGTGTTAGTGTTTTCATTGCTTTGTTTTCAATCAACCAGTTTTGGCTTGTAAATAGCAATTTGTGTAAAATGGTTGCCTCATAAAATCCCTCTGTGCTACCATCATAGCCTATTGGGACATGGAAGGAAACCAATTTTATAGTGTGCATATGTAGGTAGAAGTTTTGGAAGTAATGTTTGACATGGCTACCACCTTGTTCTAGGTGAGTCCAGGAGCAACCTGGCTAGAGAAGACAGGGTGAAATTTGAGTGCATAATGCAGGGGTGAGCACAAAACCACAACCTAAAATTTTGGAGGAGTCCATGAAGTCCATACAGAATTTCCATTACAAGTAGAAGCCTTGACAAGACCTTTTGATTCCCATTTCACAAACTTGACCAGTCATTGTCGGTTTAGAGGCGTGAAAACCCTTGTAAACCCTCATTTTTGGGTTAGGGCATTGTACGGTGAGTTGGGAAACCAAAACCACCAAAATAACTTGGGGATAGGTGTATGATTGAATAAAATCAAACTTTTTTGCAGGGTATTTTGGACCATTTTCCTCTTAACCCACAAAAACCGGATTTTGGAGGCCTAATTGGGGCTCATTCCTTGTAGCCCTTTTCCTAGGCAAAATGGTGAAATCGGTAAGAAAGGTAATGAATGAAAACCATAAATGGACCCAAAAGGAATTTATTTCATGTTAACAACCACCTCCACACCTCTGCAACAACTCACAACAACAAGAGGTGAAATTGAAGACTTGAAGACAGGACAACAAGATTGAGCATATGGGAAACACTTTGAATTGGTAGGGTTCCTAGTTAAACACTTGAT
Source organism: Cryptomeria japonica (assembly GCF_030272615.1). NCBI lineage: Eukaryota > Viridiplantae > Streptophyta > Pinopsida > Cupressales > Cupressaceae > Cryptomeria > Cryptomeria japonica. The sequence continues at coordinate 726,871,224 of NC_081409.1, forward strand.
GCAAACACCTTGAGATTGACAAGAAGAAATACCTAGAAGAGATTGAGAAGGACTTGGAGGTATTAGAGAAAAGATAGACCTGGAGAGGTTGGTGGAATTGAGAAACACCAACTAGGTGAAGTGGAGCAAGCTAGGTGAACCCTGTCAAATTGGCATTAGAGCCTATAGGATTTGGGCTAGGTGAGTGGATGTCTTTAGTGGAATCTATAGGAGACAACACCATGGTGATAAATGCAAAGTTGGCAAATAAAGTGGATGATCGGGAGGAAGAGAGTAGAATCCTGAAGGAAAGGCTGATAGGATTGGAAAGCAAGCTTGGTGTAGTTGAAACCAAGGCAGATGAAGTGTTGGTAAAGGTTGAAGGAGAAGAAGGGAAGGGTAAAGAGGTGTCAAAGATAGACAAAGTACCTAAACCTAATCTTGTCTTAGAACAAGAAACTTTCCTAAAAGCATTGAAGGCTTTAAGCAGTAAATCACTAGAAGGATTTCCATTGTTTATTGGTAAGCTAGAAGCAAAAGTGGTCCTAGAATGGATAGAAGGCAATGAGAACCATTTTGAGTGTGAAGGCATAACTAAAGCCCACAGAGTTAAAGTGGCCAAGTCTAGGATGAGAGGAGCTTCTGTCACATGATGTAAATTTGTGCAAGATGAGAGAAAGAAGATGGGCAAAGCACCCATCTCTTCTTGGAAAGGGATGTTAGTCAAAATCAAAGAAGACTATCTCCCTGGTGACTATGAATTGCCAATTCATAGGAAAAGGCAAAACTTAAGACAAAAAGACCTTGGTGTAAGTAGTTATATGGAGGAGTTTCACAAACTTAGCCTTAGATCTCATGTGGTGGAAGAAGAGAGTCTTAAAGTTTCTAGGTACCTAAATGGTCTACAGTGGAACATACAAGAAGAAATCAGTCTAATGAGCCCAAAGATAGTTCATCAAACCTATCAACTTGCCCTTAAGCTGGAAGAAAAACTGAAAGTAAAACATGATTCAAGTAGCAATAGGGGAAAGGTAGAAGAAAATACAATAGAGGCCATAGGGTAGGCTTTGGAGGAAGAAGTTCCGAACAAAGAACACAAGGTGACACTAAACTCACTGAGCAACAAGAAAGTGGCACTAGTAAAGGAGGATTCAATAGAGGAAGGGGATCAAACAATGGTTTTAGAGGAAGATCTAGTGGACAAGGTAGAGGTTCCTCATATTTTGCAACAATGAAGTGTTACCATTGTAACCAACTTGGTCATCCAGCATATAGGTGTCTACAGAAGGGAGCATCATCACAAGGTAGTGAAAGGAGAGTGAACTATCTTCAAGAAGAGACTTCAAGCAACAAGACTTCATAAGTTTCCTTAGAATTAGAGGTAGGTGACAAGTTGATGATAAGAAGAACCTTGATAAAAGAACCTGTCAGAGAAGATCCTAGCCAAATAAGGTCATTATTGAAGATTAAATGCAAGATTATGGACAAAGTTTGCAAAGTGATCATTGATTTAGGGTCAACAGACAACATTGTGTCAGAAGAGGTAGTGAGCAAGCTTAAATTGCAAAGGATACCTCACAACAACCCTTACAGAGTCACTTGGTTGATCAAAGGCCAACATGTCCTAGTCAATGAGCAAGCATGGGTGGATTTTACCATTGGGAGGTATAAGGACAAAGTGTTATGTGATGTCCTACCCATGGATGCATGCCATTTTCTATTAGGAAGACCATGGCGATTTGATAGACAAGCTATTCATGATGGAGCCAAGAATGCATACTCATTCAAGAAAGATGGAGTCACATTCAAGATTTAGTCTATCCTTGAGGAAGGTGAAAAGAGGGCAGCAAGTCCTAATGTTCTTTTGGTAAGTGAAAAATAGTTCTTGAAGACACTTGAGGAAGGTGAAGGTATAGGGTTTGCATTAGCAATGAAGCCTAAAGAGGAAGACAAGAAAGAGAAGCCAAATTTGCCAATAGAGGTTCAAGACCTATTGAAGAAGTTCAAAGGCATAGTGAGTGATGGAAAGCCAACCACCTTACCTCCTAAAAGAAACATAAGCTATCAAATAGACTTTATCGCCGAAGCATCCTTACCTAACAAGGAAGCTTACAAAATGACTCCCCAACAAAATGTTGAGATTGCCAAGCAAATCCAAGAGCTTTTAGACCAAGGCCTAATTAGGAAAAGCATTAGCCCTTGTGTTGTACCTACCGTGTTAGCCCCAAAGAAAGGTGGTACTTGGAGATTGTGTACTAACTCTAGAGTTATAAATAGAATCACCATTAGATATAGGTTTCCAATTCATAGAATAGAAGACCTAATAGATTGTTTAGGGGAAGCCAAATACTTTACCAAGATTGACCTCAAAAGTGGATGCCACCAAATTAGGATTAAGGAGGGTGATGAATGGAAAACTACATTCAGGACAACAAAGGGACTTTATGAATGGCTTGTAATGCCATTTGGCTTATCCAATTCTCCAAGCACCTTCACGAGACTCATGAATGAAGTGATGAAGGACTTCATAGGTAAATTTGTGGTGGTATATCTAGATGATATTCTCATTTTTAGTGAATTTTGTTAAGCAGAGTTGGTTTACCTTGGGTTTGTGTTGTCTCAAGGAAACCTCAAGATGGATCCCAACAAGGTTGAAGCCATAGTAAATTGGCCTACTCCTAAGTCAACAACAGAGGTGAGAAGCTTCCATGGACTAGCTCATTACTATAGGAAGTTCATTAGGCAATTCAGTGCCATATGTGCACCAATGTTAGACACCATTAGAGGTGGAATGAAGGCAAAGTTTTAGTGGAATGAACAAGCAAATATAGGTTTTGAAACCTTGAAGGAGAAGATAGATACTCAACTGGTGCTAGTGTTGCCTAGTTTTGAGAAACTCTTCACAGTGGAATGTGATGCAAGCAATGTTGCAATAGGTGTTGTCCTAAGCCAAGAAGGAAGACCAATATATTTCCATAGTGAGAAGATAAGTGATGCAAAGAGGAAATACTCCTCTTATGACTTGGAATTATATGCTTTAGTGCAGGCTTTGAGGAAGTGGAGACACTATCTCCTTCCTAAAGAATTTGTAGTGTATATAGACAACCAAACATTGATCTTTCTAAACTCACAAGAAAAACTCAGTCATAAGCACATGAAATGGGTGGAGTACATGCAAGCCTACACATTCCCAATCAAGCACAATAAAGTATAGTTAAACTGGGTTGCTGATGCATTGAGCAGAAGACTCTTGACAGTCCAAGAAATTTAGTTGAGGAGCATAGGTGTTGACAGTTTTAGAGTTCTATACATGGATTATGAAGACTTCTCATATGCCTACAAGGTGTGTAAAGAGTATCAAAATCATTTCCACAGTGAGTATTCAGAATTTACTTTGCAAGATGGACTATTGTTTAGAGGTGGACAACTTTGTGTGCCTAGAGAGTCAATGAGAGAAAATCTTATACAAGAGAAGCATAATGGCAACCTTAGTGGTCATTTTGGAGTCAATAAGACTCAAGAGTTGGTTCAAAGGTATTATTATTGGCCTAGGATGAATCAAGATGTGAAAAAATATCTGGAGACTTGTATAGTTTGTCAAAAGGCTAAAGGTACTTCTTCAAATGTTGGTTTATACCAACCTCTTCCCGTACCAAATAGACCTTGGGAGTGCATTAGTATGTACTTTGTAGTAGGTTTACCAAGGACAAAGCAGGGATTTGACAAAATTTATGTCATTGTGAACTTATATAGTAAGATGGCCCACTTTGTACCTTGCAAGACTACTCATGATGCATGCCAAATAGCTCATTTGTTCTTCAAAGAAGTGATAAGGATACATGGCTTACCCATGAGCATTGTTTGAGATAGGGACTCAAAGTTCATGAGTCACTTTTGGATGACAATTTGGTAAAATCTTGGCACCAACCTATCTTTTGGATCAACCTACCATCATCAAATAGATGGGCAGACCGAAGTGGTGAATGGGAGCTTGGGGAACTTATTGAGGTGCCTTACCAAATTATATGGATAGACATGGGATCAAGTGCTTCCACAAACTGAATATGCACACAATGACACAATGAATAGAACCATAGGCAACAACCCTTTTGAAGTGGTCTATGGTCTTCACCCAAGGGGTATTTTGGAGTTAAGGGACTTAGGTAATGTAGTAGAAAGAAGTGGATATGCATAAGAATTTTCTCAATCAATGAAGGAGGTCCATGAATCAGTCAAGCAATCATTGATGGAAAACACAAGAAAAATCAAGCAAAAAGTTGATGAATGAAGGAAGAACCTACAATTCCAAGTAGGAGATCTTGTCATGGTGCACCTAAACAAAGAAAGGCTACAACAAGGAGTACCTAACAAGTTGCAAATGAGAAGGTTGGGTCCATGTGCCATTCTAGCCAAGTATGGAGAAAATGCATACAAGGTGGACCTACCAAGTGACATAGGATTGTCACCAGTTTTCAACATAGAAGACTTAGTTTCCTATAAAGGACCAATTCAAGGTTTAGATTGTAGTCACTCAAAGGTATCAGATGATGTAAATAACCTTCCATTACCATCAAAACCAAATCCAAAGGCTGAGAAGGTTGAGTTCAAGGATCGCTAAGAAGACAAGGCAAAAAATCTACTGGGAGCACCTAATCAAGTGGCAGGGTATGGATGATGTTGAACCTACATGGGTACTTGAGATAGAGTTTAATAAGTTAGGCATTGATCAGAATCTGATCCCCAAGGAGGTGACTTAGTATTCTTTTGTTTGGGAGAATGGTGCAGGAGCACCTAGGACTTAGGCTTATAGTCTTTTCTCAAATTTGTCTTATACTGACCTTAGCCAAGTCATGTAATTAATAAGGACTCTAGGAGGGTCCAAGAGTGAGTGTGATGAGTCAAGTGTAGGCCTAGTTAAGTTAGTTTCTTCCTAGATTTGCATTTTTGTGCATAAGTAGTGGTTTGCGTAGGAAATTGACCTTCTTGATGGTCAAAAGTGGCAAAACTTGGTATGAGCATCAGAAAGGTTTATAATAGTCTTAGGAATTCTTAAAAAGTTATGAGTAATGGCTTAGAATAGGTTTCATAGGTTGGAAAAGCAAAAAGTGCAAAGTTGTAAAAGTTGTCATAACAACTTTTGAGATTGTCATGACATTTTTTGTCCTAAAATGCTTAGCGATGGAGTTAGGGATAGCACAACTTTCTAGAATGCCTCTACACATGGGAAAGACTATAAAAACCTCCTCTTTCATGATTACCAAGGTTAGAGTTTTATTTTTTGTATGATCAACAATCTGAAACTACTCATTTTCGGATTGCTTGTCACTAGTTTGGCTTATTTCTCTCATAATGTGAATACAAATGGATTGAATCCATTGATCCAGTAATGGATTGAGTTTCTTTGGAGTGTTTTAGAGTCTTTTAATTCATTTCAAGCTTTTTAGTTAGTGTGCATTAGTGTTTTCATTGCCTTGTTTTCAATTAGCCAGTTTTGGCTTGTAAATAGCAATTTGTGTAAAATGGTTGCCCCATAAAATCCCTCCTTGCTACTATCATGGACTATTGGTAAATGGAAGGAAACCAATTCTAAAATGTACATATTTAGGGAGAAGTTCTGGAAGTAATATTTGACATGGCTACCACTTTCTTCTAGGCAAGTCTAGGAGCAACCCGGCTAGGGAAGACAGGTCAAATTTGAGTGCATAATGTAGGGGTGAGCACAAAACCACAACCTAACCTTTTGGAGGGGTCCATGAAGTCCATATAGAGTTTCCATTGTAAGGAGAATCCTTGACAAGATGTTTTGATGCCCATTTCACAAACTTGACCAGTCACTGCCAATTTAGAGGCCTAAAAACCCTTGTAAACCCTCATTTTTGGGTTAGGGCATTGTACGGTGAGTTGGGAAACCAAAACTACCAAAATCACTTGGGGATAGGTGTATTATTGAAGAAAATCAAACCTTGTTGTAGGGTCTTTTGGACCATTTTCCTCTAAACCCACAAAAACCAGATTTTGGAGGCCTAATAGGGGCTCATTCCTTATAGCCCTTTTCCTAGGCAAAATGGTGAAATCAGTAAGAAAGGTAATGAATGAAAACCACAAATGGACCCAAAAGGAATTAATTTCTTGATAACAGCCTGATGGGGTTTACCTAGCTTGCTCAACACTCCACCTAGTTGGTGCTGCTCAATTCCACCAACTTACCAGGCCTAGTTGCACTCCAGACCTCCAAGTCCTTCTCAATATCTTCTAGGGCTTGATTCTTGACCTTAATAAGGTGTTTTCTTCAGTTGTTTTGGTTAGGAACCCTATCAATTCACTGTGCTTCTCAGGTACTCAATTCTGGCCTCTTGGCTTCAAGTTATCAAAATAACCTCCAATTGTTGTGAGATGATGCAAAGGTGTAGAGATATCTACTAACATGTTTTGTATGCATCTGGAGTCCATTAGTGGCTTGCTACCTTGAGGTTTCTTACCGATTTCAAAATCTTGCCTAGAAAAGGACTACAAGGGATTAGGTCTAATTAGGCCTCCAAATCCAGTTTTCTAGGGCTTGGATGAAAACAACTCAAAGGACCCCCAACTAAGTTTGAATTTTCTTCAAAGATGAACCTATCCCTAAAGGATTTTTGTGGTTTTTGACCCTGGTCTGACCATACACTGTATGAACCCCAAAATGAGGGTTTTGATGGGTTTACAAGGCCTTTAAATGGTAGTGAAAGAACAATTTGGGGTTTTGGTATTAAATGACTTTGTCAAAGCTTCTCCCTACATGGACAAGTCTGCCCCAACTCCATGAAGCCCTCCAAACTTTGAAATAGTGATTTGGCACACACCCCTGCACTCAACACTCCATTTTCACCTTATTTCTTCTAACCGGGTTGCTCCTGCACTCACCTAGAATAAGGTGACAGTCATAACAAAGCTCTTCTCCAGAACTTGAACCTGCATATGTACACTATACAGAAGGTTCCCCATCATGTCCCAACTAGTTGTGATGGCAACATGTAATGCCCCGCCAGAAACCCTATTTTTATATATATATATTTTTTTAAAAAATTTAAGAATTAAATTTTAATAAATGCCCAGATTAAATACATAGGTAAAAATTTCACAAGCCCCCTTAATTTTTTTAAAGAAAAGTATTCACAGAGAATAAATAAAAATATCATTTTTTATAGAATGTAAAGATCCATTTTCATAGAGATTTAAAAATCAATTTTCACAGGGATTAAATTTTTTTTTTTTTTAAATAGAGATTTAAAAATCACTATACATAGAGATTAAAAAAAATCAATGCATCACCACTCTACTCCATTTTTATTTACACAAATACCTTTCATAATCCAATATTTTTCTTCACCCAATTTTTAATAAATTTCTTCGACCAGGAAGAACACAAAAATTGCATAACACACAGAGAAACTTTTTTTTTTATGGAACAGAGGAGGGTGAATCTTGCAAAATTTTGCTAGCATAACCCCCTATAATTTTCACATTGCCTAAAACTAAATCATACAGGAAAGAATCAATAAACATGAGAATCTCCACAATAGAGATTGAAGATTCAAACAAACTAAATTATTTTTATTTAAAGAAGACAAAAACTAGCCAAAGCAACCCAACCTATGAAGCTTTCCTGCAACAGGGTTTCCAAGCCAATCCCTCTTACCAGTAATCCTCTGATAAATTTCTTCTTCAACAAAATATTGCTTCCAAAATAATTTTTCTTTCCCAAAAATCTCCGCCTCTTCTCGTGTACTCCAAGGAATGAAAATTAAAATATATTTAACCTAAACTTCTAGGTTGAAAAATATATTTTCATAAAAACATAATATTAAATTTATTAATAAAAGGAATATTCTTTTCTTTCCTAATTTCCCCAAAAAGATAAATAGAATGAATTAGCAAAAATCATTATTTGTTTTTTAGTTTTTCTTTTCTTTTCTCATGCCAACTAATTAACTTTTTTCAAAAAGAAATTAAGGCAATAATTTAACTCTATTTTATTTTTAAAAACTAGAGATCAATAAATGGAATTGATTTAATTTATTTTCTACTAAATTTAAATACAATTATATTTCTATAATAATGGAATTGCAAACCAAATTTAATTACTTCATTTAATTAATTAAATCCATAATCACAAACACATAATAATACATAATTTAAATATACCAACTATGTAATGATGTTATGAACTTAAATAAATAAGCCAATCCACATGGGCACACAAACTGAGAAACTCCAAATGAAGACTCTGAAAAAGTCAATCAAGCTAAACTCGAAGAATGAACCAACAGAAAGGACAACTGACTGGCGACACTCACAAGAGTGTAACAGGAGTAAAATTAGGGTCAACCACTATCTCCTCCACTCCCATCAGACAAATAAGGCATGCTTAGACCTATGAATCCAGGTGGAGATGATACCCCATACCTACTCAATACTTGTACCTGCAATATCTTGCATCATCAAACCACATATTCATATATACAAATATAGAATACATGACATACACACTAATGAAGGAGAATTGCGACGTTCCTTGTCTCGCCGAAGTGAGTGAAGGAAAATCCTCCCCTTGCATCCAATACACTTGCAAACATGCAACGTATATATGACACATCACATAGATAAAGTAAAGTGTTAGTACAAGGCAATAATCCATAAATGCCACAATCACAAGTACTGAAGTACTGTAAATAAAGTATGCATCCCATAACCAGATAAAACATGAAATAATGTCAATAAGTCTGAATAACACATAACAACAAAGTATCCACTGAAAGTACACCATAGTAAAATATGAGTCTAACAAGCTTAATCGAGGAGGGGTACTACATCTTCCCCCCCAAAACTAGGCTTACTCCTGGAAGCCTAAAACATATAAGAATAGAGCTTTCTCATCTTCACTACATCCTCCCAAGTCATCGAGGTCTCATCATTTCAGTCCCATAGGACCCTTACCTGGTTGATGGTATGACCCCTGAGGGTCAAATCTCGATGCTGAAAAATTCACATGGGCTCCATGGAAAGCTTCCCATCCTCGACCTACAAAGAGTTCCAATCAAGAACATGTGTCACATCAGGATGATAAGGTCAAAGAACTAAAACATGAAAGACATCGTGGATGTGGAATAGACTCGGTGGCAAGGCAAGATAGTAGGCAACTGGTCCTATCCTCTCAAGGATCTCAAAAGGGTGAACAAAAAGAGGAGAAAACTTAGAACCCCTTCCATAATAGATTGGACTCTTCCGTGGATGCACTCTCAAAAACACATGGTTGCCAACAAAAAATTGATGATCTACCCTATGAGAACCTGCATACTTCTTCTACCTATCTTTTGCCGCTACCAAATGCTCACGAATCCACTCAACCTGCTACTCCACCTCACGAAGAATATATGGGCCTATATACACCCTATCCTCTAAACAATCCCAACTCAAAGGAGTATGAGAAGGATGACCATACAATGCCTGTAAGGGAGACACACCTATGGAGCTATGATATCCATTGTTATAAGAAGACTCCACTAGATAAATGTAATCCTCCCAATGTGATTGTTGGTCCATAAATTACATGCAAAGCATTTCCTCCAACACCTGATTCACTCACTCGGTCTGATCATCGGTCTCTAGATGATAAGCTAAACTAAAGTTCAACTGTGTCCCCAAAGCATGCTGAAGTGAGGTCCACAATGCTGAGGTAAAGACAAGATCTCTATCAGAAATGATTCACCTTGGAATCCCATGCAATCTTACCACAACTTCCAAGAAGATAGGTGCCACCACTGCTACCATATAGGAAGCTCAAATAGGAACAAAGTGAGCAACCTTGGTCAACCTGTCAATAATGACCATGATGGCATCATGATGATGTGAAGAAATAGGCAACCTAACAATGAAATGCATGGAAATGATGTCCCATTTCCAATCCAATATCAAATTAAGCTGTAAAAGCCCTGCTGGGTGCTGATGCTCTACCTTCACCCACTGATATTCTAAACATATTGACATGAAATCAGAAATGTCACGTTTCATTCCATCCCAATGATAAATCTATTTAAGATCTACATGCATCTTCTTGACACCTGGATGTGCCAAATAAGGTGCACGATGGGCCTCAGTCATGATCATAACGCGAAGACCTTCCAAAGGAGGTACACAGATCTGACCAAGATGACAAAGAAGGCCATCTTCCTCAAGATTATAACCAGAAAACCTACCCTCTAATGGCCTTTCGAATTCCATCATGGCTCTAACATCCTGATACCAAGTATCTTGGGAAAGAACTCCAAGAATTCTCTCTCTCAAGTCCACTCCAAGAGACAATGCAAAACCTTCATGCCACCTATGACTCAAGGCATCTACCACCATGTTCTCTTTCCCCTAAATATATCAAACCTAAAAATCATACTCACAGAGGAATTCCATCCATCTTCGTTGTTGAGCATTCAAGTTCGGCTGCGTGAAGATATACTGCAAACTGCGGTGATCACTATGCAGCTCAAACCAACGCCCTAACAAAAAATATCACCATCTAACCAAAGCATGCACTACAACTGCCAACTCCAAATCATGAACTAGATAGTTAAACTCATGGTCCTTTAGTTTGAGAGACTCATAGGAAACCACATGTCTCTCTTGCATAAGCACTGCACCTATACCTTCTAAAGAGGCATATGTGCATACCATAAAATCTCAAGATGGATCAGGGACTGCCAAAATCGGAGCACTGACAAGGAGTTCCTTCAAGGTATGAAATGCTAACTCATGCTACTATGACCAAACAAACTTCTTCCCTTTCCTGTAAAGAGAAGTAATTGGGTGACCTATCTAATAAAAGCCCTGAACAAAGTGATGGTAATATCCAACCAAACCCATAAAACTCCAAATTTCTTAAACATTGGTCGGTGCTGGCCAATCAACAATGGCTTTAATCTTTGAAGGATCCATGGATACACCCTCTCTCAAAACCACATGACCAAGATAGTTCACCTCTGTCTAGAAGAAATCACACTTCACCAAATTGGCATAAAGTTGATTCTCCCTCAAGCACTGCAATACCTGTCCTAAGTGACCCTCATGCTCTTCCATAGATCTAGAATAAATCAATATGTCATCCAAGAATACAAGGACAAAATGATCAAGGTAGGTGCGAAAAAACCCATTCATGAGGCACATGAAAATTGAAAGTGCATTTGTCAATCCAAATGGCACCACTATGAACTCATAGTGACCATAACGAGTACAAAACATCATCTTATGAATGTTTGCATCATGAATGCGCAACTGATGATACCTTGATTTCAGATCAATCTTAGAGAACACCTTGGCTCCCTTCACCTAATCAAAAAGATCATCTATATGAGGCAATGGATATCGATTCCAGATGGTTAGCTTATTCAGCTATTGGTAATCAATGCATAACCGAGGAGAACCATCCTTCTTCTTAACGAAGATAACAGGCACACCCCAAGGGGAAACACTAAGATGAATGAACCCCTTGGCCAAAAATTCCTCTATCTGCAACTTCAACTCACTCAACTCCTAAGTATTCATCCGACATGGAGCTCTTGAAATAGGTTCTACACCAGGAACCAAATCAATACAAAAGTATATGTCTCACTTTGGAGGCATACTAGGAATATCCAACGGAAACACATCAGCATACTCTCGAAGAATAGGGTGACCATCAAGAGCAATTTCTCAACTCTCTTCCTCATCCACATCCTCAAGTGCAACTACAAAAAGATGACATCCTTGACACATACACCACTTATGTTGCATAGCGGAAGTCATATGTAAGGATACCGATCTCTGAACTCCAACGATCCCCACTTTCCTGCCATGGTCATCTAAACACTCAACTATCTTCTGATGATAGTCTACATGAGCACTGTGAGATGATAGCCAATCCATCCCCAACACTACTCCATAAGATCCCAAAGGAATGACTCGAAGGTCAACAGAAGTAACAAAGGGTCCTAGGTCCAACTCATAGCTGGGAACAAAGGCATCTACTGATACTCGCACCCTGGTAGCCAACTCTACTTGCCACCTATCCACCTTCTTAGGAGACATGAGTCCACACTGCTCCATAATAGGCAAAGAAATAAAAGAATCCAAAGCACTAGAGTCAAAAAGCATAGAGATAGGAATATCACACAACACACCTGCGGTCTCAATGACTGTCCCTCGATGCTCAACTTGGCGGTCATCCACCATTGCAAACACTCTATGGGATCTACCAGCATCCCCTACTATTGGCTCTGATGCAGCTGGCCTTTAACTTCCCATCTTGTGGGAACGTTGAGGGCACTGCACGACTATATGACCAAATTGCCCACAAGAGAAGCAAGCTCCTCTACCTAGTCCTCTACCTCTAGTCAACCCACTGGACTGCTAGAAGCTTCCCTTGCTAGGGGTCTGAGATGCACCTTGAGAGGACTGCCCTGGAGGACCCTGTCTGCTCCTCTGGCAATTCTTGTTTCTCCTATGCTGATAATTGCCACTTTTCTAGCCTTGGAATTGTTTTGGTCTCGACGGTTGCTACTGTCCACCCTTGGTAGGTGCTTGAGGAATTCTAAACGGTGGAGCTGACTGGGATTGGTTCCCATGAGCTTTGGGTCCACTAAAAGTAACACTCCCTACCTACACCCTCGACTGTCCACCATGCGCACGGCTAAGGTTCTACTCAACCAATCTAGATTTCACCATGGCTACCTCAACTGAAGCTGGCTCAAAAACTCTCACCCCTCCACTGATGCGGTCATTAAGACATCTCAAGAAGTGCTGCACGAGCATAGCCTCATCGTTACCAATCCTAGCATACTGCTTAAGCTCATAGAATATGTGTTTGAACTGGTCAACTGACATACCAAATTGCCACAAAGCATAGAACTCATCTTCCCGAGTCTGCCTCCACTGAGGTGAGAGAAATCATGCCCTGAATCTCTCTAGAAATATCTCCCATGAAACGGTGTTAATGCATACATCGATCTTCTCCTTTTCTAATCTCCACCAGATCAAAGCAAAACTATTGAGATGCATAATAGCACATCTCACTCTAGTGTTGCTACTATATGGAAACATAGCGAAACACCTATCCAAACTGATAAGCCAAGTCTCTACCTCGAGACCTGTGCCTCGACCATCAAAGAAGGGAGGGTTGGTTCTCATCAAGTCCCTAATGTGGCCCATGGGAGCTAGGTCCGGGATAGCTGGGACCTCCCTCCTTCTGGGAGACCTCTCTCTCTCTCCTTTGGAATCAAATGATGAGACTCCCTAACCTGAGCATGACTAGGTTGCTCACCCTCAGGCCTGGGGCCTAGCTTGGCTAGAACCTCTTGAAACATTTGTCTCAGCTCTTCCCTTTCAGGAACCTGCTCTTCTTCATGTTCATCCTGATGAACAGTCTGTTCCTGCTCCATACTCACATAAGTGGGTGGTGGCAAAGGACTACGGCGATTGGAACCCCGACCCCGTCCCCCACCTCTGCCTCTATTGCGGCCTCCAACATGGCTACCTCCCTTGGCTCTCCTGGCCATGACCTAACACTACAAAAGAGAAAATGGTTCAGATCAATGGCAAGGATAAACAAGGGAAACACAAACATTAAGACCTACACACAAGGTCAAACTGAATGGCCTCACTATAAACCCAGAGTGCCTAGTGATGAAACCTGGCTCTGATACCAAATGTAATGCCTCGCTAAAAATCCTATTTTTAATATATTTTTTTTTATAAAAAATTTAAGAATTAAATTTTAATAAATGCCAAGATTAAATACATAGGTAAAAATTTCACAATCCCCCTTAATTTTTTTAAAGAAAAGTATTCACAGAGAATAAATAAAAATATCAATTTTTAAAGAATGTAAAGATCCATTTTCACAAAGATTTAAAAATCAATTTTCATAGGGATTAAAAATTAATTTTTTTTACAGAGATTTAAAAATCACTATACACAGAGATTAAAAAAAATCAATGCATCCCCACTCTACTCCATTTTTATTTACACAAATATCTTCCATAATCCAATATTTTTCTTCAACCAGGAAGAACACAAAAATTGCATAACACACAAAGAAACTTTTTTTTTTTTATGGAACAAAAGAGGGTGAATCTAGCAAAATTTTGCTAGCATAACCCCCTATAACTTTCACAATGCCCAAAACTAAATCATACAAGAAAGAATCAATAAACATGATAATCTCCACAACAGAGATTGGAGATTCAAACAAACTAATTTTTTTTTATTTAAAGAAAGCAAAAACCAGACAAAGCAACCCAACCTATAAAGCTTTCCTGGAAGATACACGTGGATGAGCTCAGTCCTGCAATAGAGTTTCCAAGCCAATCCCTCTTACCAACAATCCTCTAATAAATTTCTTCTTCAACAAAATATTGCTTCCAAAATAATTTTTCTTTCCCAAAAATCTCTGCCTCTTCTTGCGCACTCCCAAGAATGAAAATTAAAATATATTTAACCTAAACTTCTAGGTTGAAAAATAAATTTTCATAAAAAAAATAATAAATTTATTAATAAGAGGAATATTCTTTTCTTTCCTAATTTCCCAAAAAAAGATAAATAGAATGAATTAGCAAAAATCATTATTTGTTTTTTTATTTTTCTTTTCTTTTCTCATGCCAGCTAATTAACTTTTTCAAAAAGAAATTAAGGCAACAATTTAACTCTATTTTATTTTTAAAAACTAGAGATCAATAAATGCAATTGATTTAATTTATTTTCTACTAAACTTAAATACAATTATATTTCTATAATAATGCAATTGCAAACCAAATTTAATTACTGCATTTAATTAATTAAATCCATAATCACAAACGTATAATAATGCATAATTTAAATATACTAACTATGCAATGACGTTATGAACTTAAATAAATAAACCAATCCACAAGGGCACACAAACTGAGCGACCCCAAATGAAGACTCTGAAAAATTCAAACAAGCTAAACTCGAAGACCGAACCAACAGAAAGGACAACTGACTGGCGACACTCACAAGAGTGTAACAGGGGTAAAATTAGGGTCAACCACTATCTCCTCCACTCCCATCGGACAAATAAGGCACGCTCAAACCTATGAAGCCAGGTGGAGATGATACCCCGTACCTACCTAGTACCTGTACCTCCAATATCCTGCATCATCGAACCACACATGCATATATACAAATATAGAATACACGACATACACACTGATGAAGGAGAATCGCGACGTTCCCTGTCTCACCGGAGTGAGTGAAGGAAAATCATCCCCTTGCATCCAATACACTTGCAAACACACAATGTATATATGACACATTGCATAGATAAAGTAAAGTGTCAGTAAAAATCAATAATCCATAAATGCCACAATCACAAGTACTGAAGTACTATAAATAAAGTATGCATCCCATATCTAGATAAAGCATGAAATAATGTCAATAAGTTTGAATAACACATAACAACAAAGTACCCACTAAAATTACACCATAGTAAAATATGAGTCTAAAAAGCTCAATCGAGGAGGGGTACTACACAACACGTGTGAGATTCATGGGGCAACCATATTTACAAGGAAATTGCTATTTACAAGCCAAAACTGGTTGTTTACAAACTTGAAAAAGAAAACATCTATGTACAGTAATTACAAACCTCTAACATGAACCAACAGTACAAGAACACACAAGAGTAACTCAATCCATTGATGGATCAATGGATTGAATCCATATTCTATTGCAAAATTGAGTAAAACAAGCTAAAATTCTAACAACAAGACTAAAAATGAGTAGTTTCAGTTGTTGTACTTACAAAATACACTTCACCAACCTTGGTAAATGTGCAAGAGAGGGTTTATATAGATTTCCTACATGTGGAGTCCTTCCATGGCATTGGGAAATCCCTAAATCCACCGCTAACCAATTTCAAGACAAAAGTTGTCATGACAACATTTTGCAACTTTGTGATTTTTGCATTACAAACCTCTAAAATGAACCAACAGTACAAGAACACACAAGAGTAACTCAATCCATTGTTGGATCAATGGATTGAATCCATATTCTATTGCAAAATTGAGTAAAACAAGCCAAAATTCTGCCAACAAGACTAGAAATAAGTAGTTTCAGTTGTTGTACTTACAAAGTACACTTCACCAACCTTGGTAAATGTGCAAGAGAGGGTTTATGGCATTGGGAAATCCCTAAATCCACCGCTAACCAATTTCAGGACAAAAGTTGTCATGACAACTTTTTGCAACTTTGTGATTTTTGCACTTTTGGTCTCTCCAACCAATGAGACCTATTTCAAGTCATCACATATGAAATTTCAAACATCTATAAGACCTATTTAACCCTCTCTAATGCTTTTACCAACTTTTGACACTTTTGACCAACAAAAAGGCCAAATACCTACTCAAACTCACTATTTACACAAAAATGTAAACCTAAGTAAAATGAACTCAACCTAGGCCTAAATTGATACAAAATACTAACTCTTGAACCCTCTTGGAGTCCTTATTCACCACAGACTTATCTAGGGTCAGTACAAGCCAAAATTGTGAAAGTTAAATTGCCTAAGTCCTAGGTGCTCCTGCACCATTCTCCCAAACACAAGAAGATTATGTCACCTCTTTGGGAATCAGATTCTGATCAATCCCAAGCTTTTGAAACTCTATCTCCATCACCCATGTGGCTTCAAAATCATCCATACCCTACCATTTGATTAGGTGCTCCCAATAGACTTGATGCCTTGTCTTCTTGGCAATTCTTGAACTCAACACCTTTTCAGCTTTTGGATTTGGTTTGGCTAGTAACTAAAGGTTGTTCACATCAACTGAAACCTCTGAGTGACTACAATCTGAACCTTGAACTAGTCCCTTATATGGAACTAATTTTGCTATATTGAAAACCATTGACAAGCCTATGTCACTAGGTAGATCCACCTTGTAGGCATTTTCTCCATACTTGGCTAGAATGGCACATGGACCTATCCTCCTCATTTGTAACTTGTTTGGCACTCCTTGTTGTAGTCTTTCTTTGTTCAAGTGTACCATGACAAGATCTCCTACTTGAAATTGTAGGTCCTTCCTCTTTTCATCAACTTTTTGCTTGAAATTACTTGTGTTCTCCATCAATGCTTGTCTAACTGAATCATGGACTTCCTTCATTGACTGAGAAAATTCCTCTTCATATCCACTTCTTTTTTCTGCACTTCCTAAGTCTCTCAATTCCAAAATGCCTCTTGGGTGCACACCATACACTACTTCAAATGAGCTCTTGTTGGCAGTCCTATTTATGGTGTCATTGTATGCATATTCACCTTGTGAGAGTACTTGATCCCATGTTTGTCCATAATCCTTATTAAGGCACCTTAACAAGTTTCCCTAGCTTCTATTCAACACTTCGGTCTGCCCATCTGTTTGAGGATGGTAGGCTAATCCAAAAGAGAGGTTGGTGCCAAGCTTCTGCCATAGTTTCTTCCAAAAATGACTCATAAACTTTGAGTCCCTATCTGAAACAATGCTCATGGGTAAACCATGTATCCTCACCACCTCTTTGAAGAACAATTGAGCAATTTGGCATGCATCATGAGTAGTCTTGCAAGGCACAAAGTGAGCTATTTTGCTAAATCTATCGACAATCACATAAATGTTGTCATATCATTGCTTTTTCCTTGGTAAACCTACCACAAAGTCCATGCTAATGCATTCCCAAGGTCTATTTGGTATGGGAAGAGGTTGGTACAAACTGACATTTGTAGAAGTACCCTTGGCCTTTTGGCAAACTATGCAGGTCTCCACATATTTCTTAACATCTTGGTTTATCCTTGGCCAATAATAGTATCTTTGAACCAACTCTTGAGTCTTATTTACTCCAAAATGTCCACTAAGGCTGCCATTATGCTTCTCTTGAATAAGATTTTCTCTCATTGAGCCTCTAGGCACACAAAGTTGCCTACCTTTGAATAATAGTCCATTTTGCAAAGTGAAATCAAAATACTCACTATGGAAGTAATTTTGATATTCCTTACACACATTGTAGGAATTTAAAAAGTCTTCATCCTTCAGGTACAAGTCTCTAAAATTATCCACACCTATGCTTCTCAATTGGATTTCTTGGACTGTCAAAAGTCTTCTACTTAATGCATCAACTACCTAGTTTAACTACCCTTTCTTGTTCTTAATGGTGAATGTATAGGCCTGCATATACTCCACCCATTTCATATGTTTATGACTAAGTTTATCTTGTGAGTTTAGAAAACTCAAAGCTTGGTTGTCCGTATAGACCACAAATTCTTTAGGGAGGAGATAGTGTCTCCATTTCCTCAATGCCTACACTAGGCATACAACTCAAGATCTTATGAGGAGTATTTCTTCTTGGCATCACTTAGCTTCTCACTATGGAAATCCACTGGTCTTTATTCTTGACTTAGGATAACACCTACTGCAACATTGCTTGCATCATATTCTACAATTAAAAGTTTCTCAAAACTACGCAACACTAGTATTGGTTGGGTAGCTATGTTCTCCTTCAAGGTTTCAAATACTTTGTTTGTTGCTTCACCCCACTGAAACTTTGCCTTTACTCCACCTCTAATGGTGTCTAACATGGGTGCACATATAGCACTGAATTGACTAATGAACTTCCTGTAGTACTGAGCTAGTCCATGGAAGCTTCTCACCTCTGCTGCTGTCTTAGGAGTAGGCCAATTTACAATGGCTTCCACCTTGCTTGGGTCCATCTTGAGGTTTTCTTGAGACAACACAAACCCAAGATAAACCAACTCCTACTTGACAAAATCACACTTATCCAAATTCATGGTTAGCTTTTCATCATACAATCTTTGTAATGCATCTTGCAAATGACTAATATGTGCTGCTCTATCCTTACTAAAAATGAGAATATCATCAAGATATACTACCACAAATTTACCTATGAAGTCCTTCATCACCTCATTCATGAGTCTCATGAAGGTTCTTGGAGCATTAGATAAGCCAAATGGCATTACAAGCCACTCATAAAGACCTTTAGTAGTCTTAAATGCAATCTTCCATTCATCACCCTCCTTGATCCTAATTTGATGATAGCCACTCTTAATGTCAATCTTGGTAAAGTACTTGGCTTCCCCTAAACAATCCATTAGGTCTTCTATTCTGGGAATAGGGAACCTTTATCTGATGGTGATCCTATTTATGGCTCTAGAATCAATACATAATCTCCAAGTACCACCTTTTTTTGGTGCCAACACAGTAGGGACAACACAAGGGCTAATAATCTTCCTAATTAGGCCTTGGTCTAAGAGCTCTTGGACTTGCTTGGCAATTTCAACATTTTGTTGAGGAGTCTGTTGGCATTTTGGATATGTTGATATGGTTTTGTCATTTATGTCAACACTTGTCATCACTTGTCAACACTTATCAGCACTTGGAGATCTTTGGTTATGTTCACCGAAAAGTTAGAGACTTATGCAAAGTCACTGGAATTTGGTTCACAGATAGATCATATTGTTCACCGGCACTTTGAATGACTTGGAGAGTACTTGGTTATGTCGAACACATTATTTGACCACTTGGTTTTGGAAATTTGGTTAACTGTTTATTCGGGTTTGCATATTTGCTATTACCGACAAATAGGTCCAGGATAAGCACCGACAGGTATATCTATTCCAGATCAGCACGACACATTATGGAGATGATTTATTATTATTGTAAATGCATTGAGCCGACATCATGCATCAAATATTGATTTACTTGCAATTGATTTTATTGTAATATCTTTTAGTGAGCCGACCTATTCAATAAGTCTTAGGTTATTGTATAAATGTAAGATCTCATTTGTGAGATTGTAGAGTGAATGTGAAAAGGATTGCAATAAGGTATATGCAAAAATAAGCAGAGCTATACACGCAAACACCATTTGAAGGTTGAAGGAAGGATTTTGTGAAGGCAATCAAAACTAAACTAGTACTGAATCTAGCATATGAAGATGCTATTTTGTGCAGTACATTATCATTGGATTTAACCATCCAATTGTAGTCAGTGTGACTCTCATTTTGTGATTGAGTAGTGAGCTCTAGGCAGCTGGTCTTTCTACATGTACAAAATCCATATTGTACACACATACTATCTATAGTAGTATCATTTGATTGTGGGTAAGGCTTCCCACCATGGTTTTTCCCCTTATAGGGGTTCCACATACAAATATTTGTGTTATGTGTTGTGGATGTTATTGTCTTTCTGTTTCATGCATTATTCTTTACCAGTATTGCAATTAATTGTTAAGATTGTCTACCAGCATAAAGTTTGGTTTACTGGTATTAAGCATTAAGTTTTGGTTAAGTTAATTTTGGTTGAATTTATTAGACAATTGATTCACCCCCCCTCTCAGTTGTCTTCGAGACCTAACAATTGGTATCAGAGCCTAGCCCTCTTTTTGAAGAAGTTTAACAGCTTGAGGAGATCCAATGTCTTCTAAGTATTTTAGGAAGGACAGTCTGAAACTTGATGGAACTAACTATGGCATATGGATGATCGAGATGGAGACACACTTGAACTGTATTGGAAAGGATATATGGGATGTTACAAAGAATGGCTATACTGCTCCTACTCAAGGTCAACCTATTCCACCTAACTTGGCTAAAGATGAGGAAAATGATTGCAAAGCAAGAGAAGCACTTTTGAGTGCATTGTCAGATCAGCAAGTCATGGGATTGTCAGATAGATCTATTGCTAAAGCTATTTGGGACAAACTAGAAACATTGAATGAAGGAGATTCCACATTCAAAACTGCAAAACTTGAATGCTTCCAGGTCAGGTATGAAAATATGAAAATGGAAGAAGAAGAAATGATTTTTGCTTTTATGGAAAGAGTAAATGAAATTGTTTTGGGTATACAATATTGTGGAGGAACCTTAAGTGAAGATGAGATTGTTTCTAAAGTTTTAAGAGCTTTTCCACCGACATATAAAATGACAGTTACTGCTATAAATGAATTAAGAACAATGTCTAATGCATCAATATCTAGAGACACTTTGGTTGGAAAACTTTCAGCTTTTGAGCTTGAGGAATTTGGTCTTGTTACTACTATCAAGACAGATCTAGCTTTTAAGGCATCATAAACTACAACTTCATCATCATCACATGATAAATCTGATTGGAAAGCCTTCTATGCAAGAGAACTTGAAGAAAGCGGGAGAGAAAATGAAGAACTTGAAGAACTTGAAGCACCATTTGCAAGGAAAATGCCTAAAGGTCCAATTGGAAGTAAGTATGAAGGTAAAGAACCCTTTAAATGTTTTAACTGTAATAAGATTGGTCATATGGCTTCTAGATGTCCTGATAGACATACAAGATTAAGAGAAGAAGCTAAAAAAACATATAAGCCTAACCCTAACTATTAGAAATACAAGTTTAAGAAGAATACAGACAAATCTTGTTATTATGCTAATGAAGGAGTTACTGATGATTCTGATGAGGATCCGACAGAAAATGGATGGGATTTTGTTTCTATAACACAAGATCAACCGGAACCTATTGTTCAACCGGTAGAGTAGGCCTTGGCAGCTAAAGTTGAAGATAAGGATGAATGGATTATTGATTCAGGATGTTCACATCATATGACTGGTGAGAAGAGTAAATTCTTAACCTTTTAGGATTACAATGGAGGTCTAGTAAGATTTGGAGATGATAAAGCTTGTTTGATCAAAGGAAAATGCACTATATCTTTTGATGGTAAGCACAATACTGATAATGTTTACTATGTTGAAGGTTTGAAGCACAATCTTTTGAGTGTTGGTCAATTAGTTGAAAAAGGATTTTAGTTACAATTCAAGAATGGTAAATGCAAAATCTTAAACAGAACTTGTTTGGAAATTGCAACCGGTAATCAGACTAGAGGTAATATATTTCATTTGAACAATAATGAGAAAGCATGTTTGATTGCACATATTGATGAAAGTTGGTTATGGCGTAAGATACTTTGTCATGTAAATTTTGATTGCATTGTGAAAATCAGTACTCCTATGGCAGTTAGAGATTTACCTAAGATTGTTAAACCTCACAATCTGGTATGTAAGGAATGTCAATTTGAAAAGCAAGTTAGAGCAATTTTCAAGAGTATTCCAGAGAAATCTAACAATGTTCTTGATTTAATTCATACTGATTTATGTGGTCTAGCAAGAACTAGAAGTATACAAGGAGATAGGTACTTTATACTAATTATTGATGACTATTCTAGAATGTGTTGGGTTACTTTTCTCAGAGAGAAATCTGAAGCATTTGGGAAATTCAAACTATTCAAGGTGATGGTAGAAAATGAAACCAGCAAGAAAATCAAATGTTTGAGATTAGATCAAGGAGGTGAATTCACATCTAAGGAATTTAATATATTCTGTGAAGTGAATGAGATTAGAAGATAGTTATCAGCACCCTAGACACCCCAGCAGAATGGAGTTGTGGAAAGGAAAAACAAAACTATCTTGGATACAACCAGAAGTATTATATCAAAAGAAAATCTACCTCATATATACTGGAGGGAAGCGGCCAATACAGTTGTTTATACATTCAACAGAGTTCACATTAGAGGAGAAACCGATAATACCCCACATGAACTATGGTTTGGTAATACTCCTACTCTTAAATATTTCAAAATATTTGGAAGCAAATGCTATATTAGAAAAGATGAGTATATTGACAAATTTGATCCTAGAAGTGATGAAGGAATATTTCTTAGTTATTCATCTAAGAGCAAGGCATATAGATGTTTTAACAGGAGATTGCATAAAATTGTTGAGAGTGCAAATGTGAATATTGATGAACAGTTTAGATGAAATTCAAGGTATATAGACTTTGAACCGGTAATAAAGATAATCACAAATGAACCTACTGTGAATACACCGGTACAAAATGGAGATCCAGTTACACCAGTATTATCTGGAGATTCAATAGTCACTGAAGAATAGCCGCAAGTAAAAACACCCTGGTATGTAAGATTGAATCATTCTGAATATTAGATAATTGGAAACAAATTTCAAGGAGTTATGACTAGAGGAAGATTGGCAAATGAAGAGGTATGTCTTATTTCTCAAATTTAACCTACATCATTTAATGAGGCATGTGAAGATAAATATTGAATTAAAGCTATGGAAGATGAATTGGAACAAATTGAAAGGAATAACACATGGTCATTAGTTCCTCGGCCTAAAGACAAAAATATAATTGGAACTAAATGGGTTTTCAGAAATAAACTTAATGAAGATGGTATGGTAATCAGAAGCAAAGAAAGATTGGTGTGTAAGGGATATTCTTAGAAAGAAGGAATTGATTACAATGAAACCTTTGCACCGGTAGCTAGAATTGAGGCAGTCAGACTTTTATTAGCTTTTGCAGCACACAAGAACTATAAAGTATATCAAATGGATGTTAAACATGCATTTTTGAATGCAGATCTTGAAGAAGAAGTTTACATTGAGCAACCTGATGGATTTTCTTTGACAGATAACAAAGACATGGTTTGCAGGTTAAGGAAAGCTTTATATGGATTGAAACAAGCTCCTAGAGCTTGGTATGCTAGACTGGAGAAATATCTTTTGAAGCTTGGTTACATTAAAGGTAATGTTGACAACAATCTATACTATAAAGTAACTAATGATGACATCTTGGTTATTGAAGTTTTTGTTTATGATATAATCTTTGGAGGAGAAGATGGTTTGTGTAAAGACTTTTCTAACAAAATGCAGCAAGAATTTGAAATGTCTATGATTGGAGACATAAAATTCTTTTTAGGATTGCAGATTTCACAGACTGATAAAGGTATATTCCTATGTCAATCTAAGTACTTGAAGGAATTACTAAAGAAATTTGGCATGGAAAATTGTAAACCAGTAAGCACACCTATGACTACAACTGATAAATTATCTTTGAAGGATGAATCTACACCTATTAATCCGACAAGATACAAATATATGATAGGAGGTTTACTGTATTTGACACAAACAAGACCTGATATTATGAATGCAATATGTATTGTTTCAATATTTTAGAGTAATCCTAAAGAAAATCATGAATCAACAGTGAAAAGGATTTTCCGGTACCTACAAGACACTACAAATCTTGGTTTATGGTATCCTAAAAATAAAATTTTTGACTTATGTGCATACATAGATGCTAATTGGGCAGGAGATGTGGATGATAGAAAAAGCACCACTAGCTGAGCATTTTTTCTTGGCAGTAAACTAATTTCATGGCTGAGCAAGAAACAGAGTTGTATAAGCTTATCAACAGTAGAATCAGAATATGTTGCAGCAACAACTAATTGTACACAAGTATTATGGATCAAGCAAATGTTGAAGGACATAAAGGTAAAATGCAAGGAACCTATAAATATCTACTATGATAATATGGCAGCAATTGATATATCTAAGAACCCGGTATTTCACTCTAAGACTAAACATGTTTCTATCAAATTCAATTTTCTAAAGGAGAATGTTGAAGCAAAAGAAGTGAAATTGGTTTATGTGAATACTAAAGAACAGATTGCAGACATTTTTACAAAGACTTTGCCTAAGGAAATATTTGAGTATCTTAGAGAGCAACTTGGAGTCCTACCTCCATTGGTAGAGACTTAGACAGTTGATGTTTGTCATCAACCGACAGAATTAACAAAGAAATCTTTTACTCTGGCTTTGATGAGGAGACCTACTTGTCAGGGGGAGTAGTTGGTATTTTGTGATAAGATCTTTGAACTAATTGTATTTGGTTTTGTATTGCTTTGGAATTTAATGTCAAAGGGGGAGAGATTGATATGGAAAAACACATTATCCCTTGGGGGAGAGATTGTTGGAGAGATTGATTACTCTCTGTATCTGTATTTTGGGAGATTGTTGGTTTTTGGTTTTTGGTATTTCTGTTTTAGCACTTTGATGGTTTTTCCATCTTGTGTTGCCATCAATGCTAAAGGGGGAGATTGTTGGCATTTTGGATATGGTGATATGGTTTTGTCATTGATGTCAAAACTTGTCATAGCTTGTCAACACCTATCAGCTCTTGGAGATCTTTGGTTATGTTCACCAGCAAGTCAGAGACTTATGCAAAGTCACTGGTATTTGGTTCACCAGCACATGGAATGACTTGGAGAGTACTTGGTTATATCAAAGACATTATTCAATCACTTGGTTTTGGCAATTTGGTTAACTATTTATTCGGGTTTGCATATTTGTTGTTACCGACAAATAGGTCCAGGATAAGCACTAGTAGGTATATCTATTCCAGATCAGCATGGCACATTATGAAGACGATTTATTATTATTGTAAATGCAATGAGTTGACATCATGCATCAAATACTGACTTACTTGTAATTGATTTTATTGTAATATCTTTTAGTGAGCCGACCTATTCAATTAGTCTTAGGTTATGGTATAAATGTAAGATCTCATTTGTGAGATTGTAGAGTGAATGTGAAAAGGATTGCAATAAGGTATATGATAAAATAAGAAAAGCTATGCACGCAAACATCATTTGAAGGTTGACAGGAGGATTTTGTGAAGGCAATCAGAACTAAACCAGTACTGAATCCAGAAGATGAAGATGCTATTTTGTGCAATACATTATCATTGGATTTAACCATCCAATTGTAGTTAGTGTGACTCTCATTTTGTGATTGAGTAGTGAGCTCTAGGTAGCTGGTCTTTCTGCACGTGCAGAATCCATATTGTCACTAGTACATTTGGAGCTGATTTTCGACGTCCGTTTGTCGGATTTTCGACGGATTTTCGTCGGAGTGTCAACAAAATCCATCGTCAAAAACTCAATGTCGGATTGGTCGACGATGCCATGCCCATCGAAAATTTGACAATCCAATGGACTCTGTCGACGGTCAAAGAAGTCGTCGGTCGAAAGCTTGGTATTCGTCGTAATTTCGATGATGATCATTTTTATAAAATAAATAAATATAAAAGAGCCATCGAAGGAAGGAAGTTATTTCAATTTGTTTTAAATCCTAAGGGGTTCAGGGTTTAGGTTTTAAGTCACTTCAATACCTGAGAAAAGCCCTTTTGGTTTCTAATTTGGCATTACTTTATTCACTTAAGCGATGGGTCCATTTATCATAAAAGTGTTCTCCCCTTGTCATTTACCTAGGCAGTCCCTTTAAATATTTTATTCTTGTTCACTTTTAATCTGCCTTTTCTAATGTCCATCGGGCCTTATAAGTATCATGCGATTTTCTGTTGATCTGACAGCCCGTGTTGATTCATGACCAAAAAGTACTCGAAACCTACTTTTCGTGAAGTAGCGAAAGGCGAAGGTGGACCTAGCATATAGGTTTGGACCAAAACTAAACACCAATCAAGTTTCATCTGATCGGACAGACAGCGTGGTTTTGTGAGATCAAGTTGAACGTGTTTTAACCTTCATGAAGTGGCAAAAGGGTTTGGCGGGTCCCAAAGATAAGTGGTCTTCTTTGGTTAAAGAATGATCGGGTTGGAAAAAGATCAATGGCTTCTTGTTGTTTCGTGGCTGGGAGATGCACGAGCTATACCTTCAGCAAAATAGCGAAAAGGTGGAGGGTCCCGCTAAGAGTGGTAGTAAATGTGGTAACCCCAGTTGGCGATGACATGGTGGTGACAAGGCACTCAGTTGGCAGTATGTAGTGGGTCCGGGCAAGGTTGTCATAAAAAGAGTAAACAACAAGCAAGTTCTTGAGATCTAACAGCTCGCGTGAATTTGTGAAGATAAGATGCTAGCAAGTTAGTCATTGCGAAGTAGTGAAAAGGCTGATGGGCCCAAGGGGTAGGCATGGCATGAAGTTAAAAGCAGATTAGGTCTATTTTGATCTAACGGTTCTTGTGGTTTCATGGCTACAAGCCAAACAAAGAATAATGTTCACGAAGTCGTGAAAGACAGGTGGAAATCACACAAAGGAGCAACGTGGCATAACAGCTACCGCTTTTTGTAGAGCTTGATAGTAATGTGTCGAGTGACATGTGGTTTAAAAAAGTGGTTGAGGGCCCGCCTAGGTGTAACCAACAGTTATGTGGGCATAGTAAAAGGGAACACATGGCGGATTAAGGGTGGAACCAAAAGGAGTTTCCAGGGCTAATGGTTGACTGCCATGTGGCATTTATTAACCGGAGAACAAGTGGGGTAAGTAATTCCTGGATAAAGGGCCCACTTAAAAGGAATTCATCTCAAGATTGATCCAACGCTTCTCATTGTTTCATGACCCGAAGATGCCCGCAGCTTAACCTCAGTGAAATGGCAAAAACCATTAGCCATCAAGATGAGGCGTGGTTAGTTAAAAGGATTGACAGTCTCAGTTAGAGTTAAAGGCTGGGTGATTTGATTTTGATCTAACGCTTGGTGCAGCCTCGCGAAGGAAAAGTGAACGACTGTTGAACTCTATGAAGTGGCGAAAAGGAGGTAGGGCTCGACACTAAATAAAAGAGATTAAACAGAGATAAAAGTGATGTAAGTTCTTGAGATCCAACGGCCAGCGTTATTTCGCAAAAGAAAAGAGCACAGGTTTTATGTTCTGCGAAGTAGTGAAAGAGCGAAATAGAGGAAAGACTTATAGAAATTATGACCCGTTGGAGCCAGTTTTGAATTCGATTTGGTGAATTCAATTCTAAAAAGAAAGCAGAATCATGCGGAGTTAATTTCTAAAAACTTAAATGACAACTTGCCCTTTTAAGTCCGCATCAACTTGATTGCTAAGTATTGTTTCATCGAAGTTTGTTGCAGAGAGAATTGTTGCAGAGTGATTTTCTTCAGGCGAATAATCAGGTTTCTTGTGCTTTGCTTGATAACTCTTGGTTTGTTCTCAAATACTATTGTGTGAATTACTTCATTAGAGGTCTGTGCTAGCTTCTAGTGGTATAATTGTTTGACTAGAATGGCACCCATAAGAGAATTAATAGGGAAAGTGAATTACCAGGACCAAAATATCTGTGATGATTTTTTAGAGCAATTAACCATGTCCACCAATGCTGGGGCTAAGGCCAATGAGCTAGTACCTAAGAACCCTTGTCTAAAAATTGGAGATGGTCTTTATGATAAGGGTAATTGATTGAGGGACCCTAAAATAAAATTGTTAGGCTTAGGACTCTTCAAAGTCAGTTTTGGGCAGAGGAATTCCCCAACTCCTTTGAATGGCATATGGGAGTAGGATGTAGGAAAGCTTGTGGTCCCAGGTGTTTTTATGGATGTAGATCTATTAGCCCTGATTGCACAGAATTATGACTCTGTGGCAAGATGCATCAGGAACATAAAGGGACCAGTCTTGATTGAGATAAATGAAGATGAATTCAGGAAAGTGTTTAAACTCAGTGAGTCCTCCAATTTGTTAGAACCTATTGACTTTGAGTCGTTAGCCCAAGTTTACAACACACAAAGGGATCATCTTAGAAGTGGCCCATTGAAAGAATTCTTTGTAAAGATAGGGGGTTAACAGTTGTAGGCCCCAGCACAATGGAACCATTCTCTCTCAACCTATTCACTCTGAGAGCTAAGGGTATGTATTGGGCATTATGCCAAATTTTTGGAGAGGATGCTGAAAAGAATATGCCAACCCATTATATGTTAATGATTGAACAAATTCTAAACCCCTCCCTAGCAATAACATTTGATTATGCCTCATACCTTGCTGATGCAATTCATAAAAGGCTAGTAGGAATAAAAAATGGTAAGGTGGATAGGCCATTTGGATGGTACTCCATGTTAATGCATATGTTTCTATTCAAAGGGGCTTATTATTTTGGAAAGGAGATGGACCTGATTAAGGTCAAGGATAAAGAGGAGATGCCAGTGCAATTGTGGAGTATTGTTCTATCTTGGGATAGAGAAGATGCAAGTTATTTAAAGTTTGATAGATGATTTGCATCTAAAATTAGGATTCTTCTATGTAGATAAAACCCTAGAATTCCTAAGGCTCTTTTGGAGTTTCTCAGACCAAAGGAGTTTGCAGAGGATATCAAGATTGTTCACAATTGGGGAGACATATATTTGTACCCTGTGTCTATTATTTTTAGAATGTTTGGATTTAGAGGCACCCCCTGTTTACTACCCTATTAGGTCCCATTGAAGATAGGGATTGCAGAAGTCCTGAGACAAATTAGGGGAGTACAAGAAGCAGAGCTAACCAATAGAGGTAAAGGGACTATTTTCCCAACTATTACCATGGCTCACCATTTTGTGATCACTAAGGGTGGATGGAGATTTTTTGAAGAATTATTTAAGCCATATAGGCTATCTACTATAGTGTCAAGATGTGCAGACCCCGAGGATTTTTTCAATGGCATGTTCAGAAAAAGAGCAATGTGCAGAGGTAGGCCACATCAATTTCAGTTCCCAGAAGATCTGATTAGAAATGAATTCAACTTAGCTGAGAAAGAACTGAGGAAGGAGAAGTGGGTGGCATATAAGAAAGCCCTTGATTTTATCCATCAATTTCACACCGGCTATGACCCCCTTTCTAGCTTCAATCCATTTGAGGAGAAAATAAAATTCCTAATTCTTTATTTTGAAGATCTCATGCAGACCTTAAAAGAAAAGAGGGAGGCCATAATGCAAAATGAGATTGATAAGGCTAAGATGGTATTGGCTAAGCCTGCCTTTGCTAGAGATATCCCACGTGGTGACTATGTAATGCACAAAAGGTCAAAGTACACTATGATAATGCCAGTGACAGGTGAGCCTTCCACTTCAAAAGGGAAGAGGAAAATTGAAGATGTCATTGACATCCAGGATTCCCCTAAGAAGCAAAGAGTGGGAAAGGAAATTGAAACTGATGAGCCTCAATATTCTCCATCTCAGTCTCCTATACACATTGGAGATGAACAAGCTATGGTTGAACAATTATTGCAATTAGGGAGTCTTGGTGAGATTGCCTATACCTATGAGGAGACCCAAGAGGGGATGCCCAAAGAGCCACCTAATGCTGAAATGGATTTGATTGATGGTGAGTTAAAGGGCCAAGAAATGGACCTTACTATTAAGCAAGCTAGTGAAGAATTCCTAGCTGACAATAATTTTGTCACATCAAGAGCTTTTATACAGTTTCTATGGAAGCAAAATATTGATCAATTCAAGACTAGATGTGAACAGAGGAAAAGTGAACAACCTCTTAAAAATACAAATCAGGTAGAAGAAGAGGTTAAGAAAGAAATGATGGAGGAGTTCAAAGAAATCACCCCTGAGAAAGGAAGAGAAATGGTAGCAAATGCTAGTGTGTTGATTCTCCCCAAATGGGATATAGCTGATGCCTTAGTGCTTGATGCAGTGAGGAAAGAAACAAAGCCTATGGAAGGAGTGACATTCAACAAAGATAATGTTGCTCTTGTCATGTGGTCTTTAAAGAAGGATGAAAACAAAAGAAGGAAGGATGCATCAGATTCTAGCCTCTTAGGAGGCATGATAGTTAAAAGAGTCCAAGACACAGGGGTAGTGGAAGCTACAAGCACAGTCTTAGAGACTACAAAATTTAGTGTTGTGGTGGCAGAGAAAGAGGTACAAGAAAAGGCTAATCTCCAATTGAAGTTGGAGACTATTTTAAAAGCTTACAATGATGCTAAAGAAGGAATAGCCAACAGAGACAACATAATTGCTAGACTCCAGAGTCAACTAGTAGGTCAATATCATCTTGGTGAATCTTCTACACTCATGATAGCCTCCTCTCTAGCAAGACCCCCTCCTACTAGTCCCATAATTGAATATCCCCCTTCTCCTATGCCTTCTAGTTCCCAATTACCTAAAAATGTCCAACATGAGTTGGAAAAATTGAAACAAGCTCAGACATTGTATGCAAACAAATATGAGGAGAAGGTGAAAGCCACCATCTTGAAGTTTGCCGACTCAGTCAAAACCTCCAATGTATACATAAATATGAAGAGGATTCTTGAGATTTTGGTCAAATTGAGAGAAGAAGAAGCCACTTTGGAACCAATCATGAATAAGTGGGTTCCAAGAGGTAAAGAGTTAGAGCTCATGTGTTCTTCCCATGTAGATGCAGAAGAGAATGACAATATAAGGTCCACATGTGAGTTTATAAAAGAGATGAATATTCTTTCAGTGGAAGAAGCAGGTATAAAAAGAAAAGCCCAACTTTATAGGAAAGAATATTCAAATCATAAATTTGAAATGTTTCCAGGAAGTTTCATTGGTCTTGTCCAGCTAAAGGAAGAGAAGACTTGGTTAAAGGAGGTGGACCACAATTTGTCCCTAAGGATCAATCAGATTATTAGTACTAATGACACATCCTTATTTGTCCAAACAATTGAGGAAATGGAAAAAGTGAAATCTCATTATGGTTTCATAGAAACAGAGATTGGGCATGTACGAGTCACTTGGAAGCGGCTAGAAGATATGAAACAGAAGATTGCTAGTTTTACTTGGCCTAGTGATCATGTGTATCAGGAGTGGAAAGATAAGTATATGGGATAGAAAGAAGATGCTCGGGAGCAGTTACAGGAGGTTGCAATAGAACAACAAGCAGAGGAAGCCGCAGATGCTAAAAAGGACTTATAACCACTTCTTGAAAATGACTGGTTGTTTGTAACAAACTTTCTTTTGAAGGGTCCAAAGCTTGTATGCATCCATACTATTATAAATGGATACCAGAACTCCTAAAAAAATGATTGCAAGTAATTGTAAGAAAACGCTACAGAAATTTATCTGAGCTTTTTTCTAGTCTTATGGAGAATACTCTGAGTTTTGTAATATTTTCTCAAAATTAATATCAATATATAGACTAGAAATAGTGTATATAAATAAGTGTGCATAGCAGTCATAGGGAAACTCATGTCAAATGTGCAACTCAATACAATAAATAATCTTAGGTTGTAGCCCTATAGCATCATAATGTAGTCCTTGACCAAGTATGCATACAAGAAACATCTAGTTCTATTAAGGCACAAGCATCAAAGTCAGAGGTTATGACAACTAGTGAAAAACGTCAAGAACAAAAAGTTTAGTCTCAAGAATTAGGAGTTGTAATAAAAAAACTTACAAGGATGAGGCATATTCATAACTTTTGCAGTCCCACCTTGGATATCAACACTAGAAGCAACTCATATTGTTCATGTACAAACAAGACAATATGGGATTTCATTATACCCAATAGCTCGTGGTGTTGTTGTTCGTGTTGGCTCTATTGGACCCTGCAATTAAGATTCAATATACATTATTCAATAAGATTAACTATGAAACATAATGAAATATTGAAAAGTGTGTTACCTTGTTGAGCTTCACTTGGTTTCGAGAATAGTTTAATATTCTCTACTTAATAGGGCCAACCACATGAAGGTGGAAGCTCATTTGGCCCCTCCCCCCTCTAAATTCCCCATTAACATCTTATACATTCATTATTAATTTTTTCTACCATTAATAAAATATAGCATTCATTCATTAATATCACATAACATTCATTAACACATAACATTGATTAACATTAATTAACACACAACATTCATCAATATTAATTAACACATATCATCCATAACCATTAATTAGCACATAATTACATTCACTAACACATAAAAATCAGTCATTATCAAATAAGTTAGATTACAATCATTTCTTTCTTTGTTTTTTCTTTGAAGCTATGAAAAGACTAAGTGGAACATCGGTGTCTTCAACATTTCCCCCCTCTACAGATGTTCTGCCAACTGCTCGTGATCTCAATGTATGCCTAGTCCTATACTGAGGACAAGGACACTGAAGCAAAGGGGGGTCCTCTGCAATAACAAAGAAATGGGTTAAATTCAAAAAAATAAAAATTATTATTGTTACAAGTATTTCATTAATTTAGAGAACATAATTGTTGTGCTCTTTACTTGATGGGGCCACATCATTTTGTGTAGCCTCAACCTCAACATGCTGAACACCACGGTCCTCTTTACTTGAGTGGGGAACATCATGTTCTTGAGGTTGTGTACCCAAATCATGCTCCACTTGCTCACCGCCGACTACATGCTCTAAAATATTAACAAGAAAGGTTACATTAATTACTACTCTAATTACAAATTAAGATGTTTAATTGTATTAATAGCTAAATAAATAAATTTGAATAGCAAATGAATACCTCCACTACTGGGATGCACATATGGACCTTCATGTGCAGGTGGTGTTTCACAATTAGCAGGCTACATTCCAATGACATGCAAATTGTTATCATTGCTTGCTTATTTAAAACAAATATAGTCACTTTATGTTGGAACTCAACATCAATTAGATTATTGGTAAAGTATTCAATTTGAAACAACTTCCATTTAGCATATTTACCTATGTAATGGATGCACTCGAATGTTGTGTATGCCCACTCAATTCTCATAGTCGATTAGCCATGGTTGAATAGCCTTGCTGGTAGGAAATTCTCTTGTCATCTTCTATGGGCGCTCTATTGAATTCAGAGCCTTCCATTTTTGCTTGGTACCGTGAATTTTGCTTGCATTGTTTGATAAAAAAAAAACGTTTGTAATTTATTAATATTTTGAGACAATATGGGAGTTTACATGAGATACTTATAATTCGTGCAGCAAGTTTCATGTAACCACTAAAGCTGAGTTTGTGTTGCCCAAGCTTTTCTTGCCTTGCCTTGGTTGCTTTTGATGTGTCACTCAGTCTATAAAAAGTTTGAAATATGTTAGATTATATAAATATAAAGAGTAATTAATTAGTACATAATTAAATTCTTAATAGTATCTCGTACCTTCTTCTAGTGTCTACTGGTGTATTTCCTTTTTTCCTTTCAATTCTCTCCTTGGCATCCAAAATCAGGTCCTTCCACTCCCTCTCTAGAATCATGGGGGGACGCTCATAATTTAGGTTCCTCTCCAAATGGGTCCTGTATTGGTCCCTCACATACTTTAGATATGTGCCAGCTTTTTCAAGGAGCTTGGTTTTGTCAAAGGTGTCATTTCCAAACCACTCAACCATTTGGTTTGTCAATTCATCTTTTAACCTTTTTTCTTGGTCATTCCACCTTTTAAAGCAAAAAAAAACCTATTAGATTCAGAAATGAACTGAAGCTACATTTATTACACTTCAAGAAATGGATCAAAGGAAAAGTATTCTAGCAATGATATGAAATCAAAAGTGGATAAGGGTTAGTTCACATATGATGTACCACCTTTTATGTATGGTGGACCCAAATATCTACAATGCAATGTCACTAAGATGTTTATAGAAAATATCATTGCCTGCAAAAAATTCATGGGATCAATATTAGTCCAAAATGAGTGATCATAAAGTAAATTACAATTAGAGTATATATAATAATAATTTTAAAGTACCTGGAACCTTTTGTATCTTTAAGGGAAGCATTTCTTCGTCACTCACCATGAATGTGGCCTACAATGTTCCTGTACTAGCAATACGAGAAGATCTAGGAAATGATGCTATGTTATTAGCAGTAGTCACCTATGGCACATCCTCATGTGCATCTCCTCCTGCAAAAAATGAATCCACTATGAAATGGCATTAGAATTCAAGAAAGAATGCTTGAAGGGAAATAAACACATGACAGAAGATAGAGCAAAAGAGGGATCTACCAATAGTGGGCGGGCCAATTTGACGTGCACTAGAGGATGTCTGCATGCTACGTGTTGTCGACATTGTAGTCGGCAATACAGGTGAGGGTGACCTCTGATGAGGCAGCGTCAACATTTGCATAGTAACATTGACAGCACCTAAAGAATAATACATTAAATATATCAAACATTAAATATATGAAAAGTGCAAGAATTGTAAACAAGGATGAACCTTTATTTTGAAAATTGATAGTATCAAGTATGATGTGTTTTGGGTACTCAGAGTGATAAGCCAAGCAAGTGATAATACAAGAAAATCATCATCACCTGATCCTGCAACACCTTGATCGTAGGAATGACTTTCATGAGGGTGGATAAATTGCTGTAAAAACAATATGTACATATTTTAGTTAATGACATAAAAAGAGAATAAAATATAAACCATTATTGAACTTTTGTTATTATTAAATCTTTCATTACTCCTTACTTGCAAGTTTTCTATTGTCTTATACAATAATTCCACCCTCTGTCGTATCTCATCAGTGGTAGGATGCACGACTGTCAAAGCAACAATCTCTTTTCTAAATTTTATAAGAGGCATTTTAAAGAATTTCACAAGGTCTGTGGGATCTTCAAGGTCATCATTGCTTAACCCTAATGACTCCACATCCATAGAAAGGTGCTCAGGTACTGCAACTCCGTTTCCCTTTCCCCAAACATCCGTCTGTGTCAAGAATATCATTAACAATTACAAAATTAGTATAAATCACTAAAAAAAAGAACATAATAATGTAACAGTTTGCTTCTACCTAATTTGTACAATTACAATGAGGTTTACCCACTTGATAGAAGTGTTGCAAGGTACATCTCTATCTGCGATATGTGATAGATCCATGTCGGCCTATGACAAAGAAAAAATATAAAAAACGTTTGCGAAATTACATCATACACAACATGAACAACATGAACTTTGTAGACAAAAAGAGTATTAAATAATAAAAAGATGTTATCATCAAAATCATTGTAAATTTTGTAATTCCTATTGAAATGTGGTGACTGATCAGCAAAGTACTGTACACTCAGCACATATCCTTGCCATTTTTTTTGTTGATGAAAACTGACATTGTAATAAAACCCTAAAAAGGCCGACTTTGTTTGTTGCCCTAAAAACGCATGTTATAAGCGGTTGGGATGCTTATAACATTGTAATGTTGATGTAGTTTTTTGCTGGATAATAAGAAAGATTGGATGGCTGTGTATGGTGGACATAACCCATTCTGGGTGAATCACATTAAATTTCTATGTTATCTGTGTCCTATTTTATTTCTTTATCTTTTGTATTTTAATCTGCATATAATTGTTAGTTCATATTTGCTTCAGATCAGCTTAAAACCCTAACAATTGGTATCAGAGTGAGGTTTTCTGTAAATTGGTAGGACTTTCATATTTGAGTGGGAGCAATGGAGGATTCCAAATTCAAGGTCAAAAAGTTTAACAGCCAGAATTATCAGGAATGGAAAATACAGATGGAGGATTACTTGTATCAAGGGGATTTGTGGCAACCATTAGAAGGAAAGGCAAAGAAAGCGACCACAATGTCAGATGAAGAATGGGACATTTTAGATAGAAAGGCACTAGGATCCATTCGATTATGCCTTGCACCGTCTGTAGCTTTCAATATAACAGAAGCAAAAATGGTTGTAGATTTGATGGTGACATTGGCTAAGTTGTATGAGAAACCCTCGGCTTTGAATGAGGTATTTCTTATGAAGCGTTTGTTTAATTTGAAAATGAGTGAGGGAGGATCTGTAGTGGAGCACTTAAATGAATTTAATACAATTACCAGTCAATTGTTTTTGGTAAAAATTACTTTTCTAGAAGAGGTTAGGGCTCTTTTGATTTTATGTTCTTTGCTAGAAAGCTAGAATAGCTTGGTTATGGCTATAAGTAACTCTGTCTCTAGAAAAAATACTTTGGTATTTGATGATATTGTTGGTGTTATCCAAAGCAAGGAAATGTGAAGGAAAAGCAAAGGTGAGACTCCAACATCATCAAGTAGTGTTTTGAATGTGGAGAACAGAGGAAGATCAAAGGAAAGAGGAAAAGACCCTTGGAATGAGAAGTCACGAGGGAAGTCAAAGAAAAGATGCTCTCAATCTAGAGGAAAGAAAGATTGTTGGTACTATGGAAAGCCTGGTCATCTAAAGAAAGACTGTTGGTATCGAAAAAACAAAGAAGGGGACAAAAATGAAAATGACAGTAAGGAAGCTAATATTGCAAGTAATACTTTACAAGATGCTTTAATCTTATGTTTGAATAATGTTAATGATTCCTGGGTGATAGATTCTGGGGCTTCATTTCATGCTACACCCCATAGAAAATATTTTCTAGATTATGTTCAAGGTGATTTTGGACAAGTATATTTGGGTGATGATGAGCCCTATCAAATTGTTGGAAAAGAAAAGATAAAGATCAAGTTGCAGAATGGTAATGACTAGTTTCTGCAGGAGGTAAGACATGTTCCTAACTTAAGAAGAAATTTAATTTCTGCAGTGCAACTAGGTAGTGAAGGTTGCATAGTTACCTTCTCAGACAGTATCTGGAAGGTTAGTAAAGGATCATTGGTAGAAGCTAAAGGTGCAAAGGTAGGCACATTATATCTATGTACCGGTAACACTTACTCTACCTTAGCTGCTACAAATAAAGTTACTGCAGGGACAACAACAATAGATATTGCAAGAACAGATTCGATAATGTGGCACCATAGGCTTGGGCACATGAGTGAGAAAGGGATGAAAATCCTTCACTCCAAAAATCTATTGCTAGGACTAAAGAAGATTGATTTAGAGTTATGTGAAAACTGTGTTTATGGCAAAAAGAAAAGAGTCTGATTTCTCAAGGTTGGGAAAGAGAAGAAGAGAGAAGTTAGAGCTTGTGCATTCAGATGTATGGGGACCGGCTCAAGTATCATCTCTTGGTGGCTCTTGTTATTATGTTATTTTTATTGATGACTCAACCAGAAAAACATGGGTATATTTCCTAAAACAAAAATCAGATGTTTTTGAAACTTAAGAAATGGAAAGCTTTGGTTGAGAATGAGACAGGAAAAAGGTTGAAGTGTCTCAGATCGGATAATGGAGGTGAGTATTGTAGCAAGGCATTTGAATATTATTGCTCCTTAAATGGGATTAGAAAGCAAAAGACAGTTCCAGGAACTCCACAGGAAAATGGCATGTCAGAGAGAATGAATAGGATTATCATGGAATGTGCGAGAAGCATGAGATTGCATGCTGGATTGCCCTTACATTTTTTTGGTAGATGCTATACATATTGTTGTCTATTGATAAATAGAGGACCTTCAACCCCTTTGGATGGTGGTATTCTAGAGGAGGCATGTACTGGTAAAAAGGTAAATTATTCTTTTCTAAAAACCTTTGGTAGTGAAGCTTTTGTCCATGTTGATAAAGAAAACAAAACCAAGCTTGATGCTAAATCTCAGAAATGTACCTTCATTGGATATGGGATAGATGAATATGGCTATTGGTTATGGGATTTTGAAAATAAGAAAATAACTAGAATTAGAGATATTATATTCAATGAGAAGGTTATGTATAAAGAACAGATGCAAGAAAAGAAGCATGAACAAGACAAGAAAGAATATGTGGTGTTGGATGAGATTCCTGAAAAATGAAATGCCATAGGTACCTAATGCTCAGCAACAATAGAATGTCTCACAAACTCCTGCAAGTGTTAGATGTTCTACGAGGTCAAGTAGACCCCCTGAAAGATTTTCTCCTTCTTTGTATTCTATATTATTAACTGATTCTGGTGAACCAGAAGAATATGAAGAAGAAATGCAGGTGGATGCCAAACAATAGTGGGAGCTAGGCATGAAAGAGGAGATTGACTCCTTGATGAAAAATAAGACTTGGGACTTAGTCCCTTTACCTGTAGAAAAAAGAGCCTTGCCTAACAAATGGGTTTATTGGCTGAAGGAGGAGGAAGGAGGTCAGAAAAGATATAAGGCCAAACTTGTTGTAAAAGGTTTTGCACAGAAAAAGGGTATAGATTATGATGAAATATTTTCTTCAGTTGTAAAAATGACTTCAATTAGAACTGCACTTAGTCTTGTGGCTGCAGATGATTTATATCTTGAACAATTAGTTGTGAAAACAACTTTTCTCCATGGAGATTTGGAGGAGGAAATTTACATGTTGCAACCACAAGGATATGAGGTCAAAGGTAAGGAGAACTTGGTGTGCAGGTTGAAGAAAAGTTTGTATGGCCTAAAGCAAGCACCCCGACAATGGCATTTTAAATTTGATAGCTTCATGGTTGAACATGGTTATCATAGATGTCATTCTGATCATTGTGTATATTTTAAGAGATTGGATAATGGCAGTTATATTATCCTGTTGCTTTATGTTGATGACATGCTTGTTGTTGGGTCTAACATGGAACACATAAATGATCTTAAACATAAATTAGCCAAGTCATTTGCTATGAAGGATTTGGGTGTAGCTAAGTAAATTATAGGTATGAGGATTACACAAGACAAAAAAAATAGAACCTTGAATTTGTCCCAAAGTGAGTATATAAAGAAGGTGTTGAAAAGATTTAACATGCAGGATGCAAAAGCAGTTAGTACACCTTTGGCTAGTCATTTCAAATTGACTAAGGAGATGTGCCCAAAGGCATAAGAAGAGGTAAAGAAAATGTCTAACATCTTGTATTCATTAGCTATTGGCAGTCTGATATATGCAATGGTATGCACAAGGCCAGATATTGCACATGTAGTGGGAGTTGTGAGTAGGTTTATGAGTAATCTAGGTATGGAACATTAGAATGTTGTGAAATGGATCCTTCGGTATTTGAAAGTGTAGCGTCCTAAAATTGCAACACTTGCAATTTTGACTGCATTTGGGTCTTCACGATGGCAACACAACACTAAACCTGAATCGAGACCCCGAAACCTATTTATGACATCAAAAACTGCATATTTCTGCACCGTGGCCTGATCCTTCCTTGCACCCTGCTATCCCAGGAGGTGGGACCATGGCGCCCAGCGCCCTGGTCCCTGGCCCTATTTTGGGCCCGGTCTCTTTTTGGGCATCGGGTCTTCAAGTTTGCAATTTGGAAAATAGTGTTTCTAGGTCGGCCTAAGGTCGGAAAAATCAGTCTTCTAACCCTAATTGACAAGCATATAAACTACATTTCCCCTCTCAGAAAGGGTGGATGGTAAGAGGAAAAATATATGTGTGCAAAAGGTGGAAGTGATAGGCAAACATTCAAGCATTCAAACATTCAAGCATTCCTTCATTCTAAGTCTCCATTGAAGGCTAAGTGTTGCATTCAAGACGAGGATTCAACCATTGAAGAGGAGATCACATACAACATACAACATCATTACACCTTCGCATGTAAGAATACAAACATTCTTACAACAAGGTATCAGTACTTTATTACATTACAAACATTTACATTTATAACATTCTCATTTCTTGGTTAATTCCAAAACTGGGGTTTGACCTAAAGGCAAACCCCTAATCCCTAACCCCCCAATCGTCCTCTCTTTTTTGTGTGTAGGTTGCAGGTACACGGCTGTAATTGAAGATCTGGAATCCTTGTGCAGAGACGAACAGATCCCCCTTCGTTTCGCGGATTTTTCGAAGGACCGTGTGCACTCTGGGTGCTATCGTCTTGTCAACTTTTGCTCAAATTTGC
This sequence comes from Cryptomeria japonica, assembly GCF_030272615.1. NCBI lineage: Eukaryota > Viridiplantae > Streptophyta > Pinopsida > Cupressales > Cupressaceae > Cryptomeria > Cryptomeria japonica. Next base: position 726,911,453 of record NC_081409.1, read on the forward strand.
AAGATAGCATCATCTCAACATTTTACTGCTAATTCCAGGTCTGTAGCTTCATCCTATATCTCTATCTATGTCTACAAGTGAATCTTTCTTACTTTACATGGATTCCTAGTTCAATCCTTCTATCTACATTCTTTACAAAAGAGGGTAGCCTTGCTGTCTTAACCCTTGAAACTCATTCAACATTCAATCTTGCATTGTGTGGGATTGGATCTTGTGGGTTTCAACCCCTCTTTTGGATGTAAAGTCTCTCCTAAGTGAAAACTGTCAATCCTAATGACTTCCTTTCTCCTTGGAGTGGGGGGAACACCTAGGGTTCGATTTTTTGCTTTACAGAAAGGAAGCACTATGAAGGTATTATGTTTCAAAGGATCTAATGCTACTCTGAGTGGATTTGTTGACTCTGATCTGGCAAGTGATATTGATTTATGAAGGAGCACTACAGGGTATGTTTTTACTGTAGGGGGAACTGCAGTCAGTTGGATTTCTAGGCTGCAAAAGGTTGTTGCACTTTCAACCACTGAAGTTGAGTATGTTGCTGCTACAGAAGCCAGCAAGGAGATGATTTGGTTATAATATTTTCTGGAGGAATTGGGTCAGACACAGGAGGATTGCCCATTGTATACTGATAGCCAGAGTGTCATTCATCTTGCGAAGAACTCTGCTTTTCATTCAAGGACAAAGCACATTCAGCTTAGGTACCACTTCATCCGGACTGTTTTGGAGGAGGGTCAGTTACGGCTTGAGAAGATTCACACAAGTGAGAATCCTATCGATATGTTCACAAAGGTAGTTCCATAGGAGAAGCTGATTTATTCATCAGTTTCTGTTGGTCTTCTTGATTGATAATTTGGAATTTATACCAGTCGAGTCCCAATGTTTTATCAAGTGGATTTTGCATGTATAGTGGTGTCGTGTAGTATCAGTCTCCAAGTGGGAGATTGTTCGGTGTGGAGCTAGATCAGTCTCCAAGTGGGAGATTGTTGAAATGTGGTGACTGATCAGCAAAGTACTGTACACTCAACACGTATCCTTATCAAGGTCCGACGCTGGGCTAAGCCCCAGGTGAGGGTTTAGGGGCGGCAACCCCCAAAGCGGGCGAAGCCCACTATGGGGGTTCGAGGGCAGTAGCCCCCGAGAAATTTTTTTTGCTATTTTTTTTGTTGATGAAAACTGACATTGTAATAAAACCCTAAAAAGGTAGACTTTGTTTGTTGCCCTAAAAATGCATGTTATAAGAAACTGGGATGCTTAAGGCATTGTAATGTTGATGTACTTTTTTGTTAGATAATAAGAAAGATTGGACAAATGTGTATGGTGGACATAACCCATTCTGGGTGAACCATGTTAAATCTCTATATTATCTGTGTCCTATTTTATTTCTTTATCTTTTGTATTTAAATCTGCATATAATTGTTAGTTCATATTTGCTTCAGATCTGCTTGAAACCCTAACAATTCCTTACCTTTACTTTATGTAGACTATGCAGGATCCTCAACTAAATGGTCACATAAATAGTCACATAGCTAATAAACAATCTAATTTCTATAAATAAACACAGTTTAAAAATTGTCACATAAATAGTCACACCCCCTATCTCCATCTCCATATTAAAAGGTGCATCATGAATTAATTATGTAAAAAAAATTCTATCAAGAATTCAATATTCAATAGATAATATACTAATCGCATTCCTCATACATTTCATTCCTCATCATCATGAACATCAAGGTCATCATCACCATCATCATCATCATCATCATCATCATCATCATCATCGACGTCGTCATCATCATCATCATCATCATCATCAACGTCTTCACCATCATCATCACCATCATCACCATCACTTTCATCATCATCATCATCATCATCATCATCTTCTTCTTCTTCTTCTTCTTCTTGTTCTTCTTCATCATCATTGTGAAACTATCGATCGTGATCATCATTCACTTCATCTTCTACTTCTTCGGTATCTTCTTCTTCCATCACATTATACTTTATTGGCCTTCCTCTTGGATCATGTCTAACAACAAATGACCAACCCAGTTTATGTGGAACCTCTGAGTAAAATACTTGCTCACATTGGCTTGGAAGAACATAGGGCTCATCCCCAACTGGTTCAACTAACCTTGTATTTAGCATTATAAAACCATTATCATGTTCAATAATAGTTCTATTGGGATCATTTTTATTCAATCGTAGCCTATACCATTTGATGACGAACAAAACTAATTTGAAGGAATTAAAGTCACACTCAAGTATATCATCCAAAATGCCATAGTATCAATTTTGAGACTGTTGAGGATGAATGTCATTTCTCAATGAAATATTTGTCACCTCAAAGACTACAGCGATGCCAGAATCACAAGTTTTCTTCGTGTCATCCAACTTTTGTATGTGAAATTTATGACCATTGCAGCACATAGCATTGTGGTGTTTGACCTGCGATATGTCAAACATGTAAAATTTATTGCATTGTGAGTTGATAAACATATGGGTGATTAATAAATTTATACGTACCTATTTATCTCTTAAACCATATGCTAAATCAATTTCCCTTTGTGTAACATTGGAATCTCCATTACGATGTGCTTCTTTAACCAATGAAGCCACACCTTCCCATGTTAATGTGCATCCAAAATGTTGACAACGTTCAATCCATACCATCATCCAATCAAGATTGTTTGCAATATACAAATGTAGTGCATCCCACTCTCGACCAACTATAAGAAAAATAAAAAGACGTCTTACAATCGATTTATTTTGAAGACTAAGAATTAATTATTACAACAACATCTTATAATTACCTCTCACTTTCCTCAATCTACCTTTCCCCATCAAATACTCCCCTTCGAATTTGTTAATGGTGTTGGGATCCCAAATGCGATCCACGTGGATCTTTGCTGCAAACTTAGGAAGATATTCAGAAATGTACACCATAGTCTAGTATACAATATATCCCTCCATCATAGAACCCTCAGGATGTGCTCTTTGTCGAACCAAAGCCTTCAAAAATTTTAAGTGCCTATCAACCATCCACATTGACCTAGTGTGTACAAGTCCACACAATTCAATCTCCTCAACTTGGTGTATGAGGTAGTATTCTTGTGCATTGAAAACAGCTGGAGGTAGACACTTTTGCATTTCACACATTAAATGAGGAATTTTTCTCTTCCAATATTTTATACCATCTTTATGGATTTCTCTACATGACAACCACCTACAAGGTATTCAAGATGCAAAAAAAAATATTATATAAGAAGTAAAACAAATCGCAAATATAAAATCTATACAATGAACTAAACAAATATCACTACTTACCTCATGTATTTTCCAAGATCATATATGACTTGCTTGACATTATTGTTGAAGTCGTCTGGGAGAGATAGAGGTAGAACGTATTGCAACAATTATAAAATTATCTTTTTATTTTTTTGAAACATAATGAAAAGTACACGTACGCGCAGTACTTAAATACATACTAAAAACACAAGACCATGAATTACCTTAATGAAGGTATGCCAATCATGCATTTTCATCCCTGGCTCAAATTCACTTTTCTTTGATATGAGATTGTTTATGTTCGTAGAAAATCCTGTGGGAAATCGAATTTTTTTTATGACTTCTTTTATAGCATTGCTTTGCTAGTCTGTTAATAACCAAGGAAGCTCACTTATATTAATCTGGTCTCCATGGCTATTTGATTGAATGACATTTATCATTCCATGATTGGAATCCTGAATGTCACTACATATTTTGACAATTTTTTCTTTGTCACGCCTTCCATCCAATATTTTCCATAATGTCTCTGTTATATTCTTTCCAATATGCATACTATCAAACAAATGAACAATTTGTAACTGCTTGTAGTAGGGCAACCTACTAAATTGTCAGGGATAACTTTTTATTCCCTTAGGAAGGTGGTCATTTATGCCTTCACGACCTTCATGATCATCAATCACATCATCAGTAAACAAAACAAAATAGAAAAGATGTTTTATGACAAACCAATAGATGGAATGGCATTACATTGACGATTAATTCTATTATACTCCAACTTCCACAAGTGAGGTGTCATTCTTCGTGGCTTTGATGTATTCTCTTCTTTCTCATTGAAAAGATGTTTTTTAGCATTTCGATACTTATATTTTTGTGGAGAAAGTGCCTATACTCATCAAACACCTGATTTCCTAAACTTTTTGAATGACGAGATTTCATCTTTGGACCACAAACAGGACATGCAAATTTTCCTTTTGTTTGAAGACCTACAAGATAATATATAATTGGATTAAATATGATAATTTTTTGAATTATAATGTTCATGCACAACTTAAACACTATAACATACCACAAAAATGTGTTAGCCCTGAGGCATCGTGTATTGTCCATAGATGCATCGCATGGAATTGAAATTGTCTTTGTCCTATTGGTCTAGAGTTGTCATACATAGTGACACCATTCCATAACTCCAACAACTCATCAATAAGAGGCTCGATATATACATTCATATCTTTAACTTGGTAATTACCTAATCGAATGAACAAAAGCATTACATAATTATTATGACCATTTTACTGCAATAATTATAATTAAATTTAGACGACTATATTTAAATGATAAAATACCTGGAACAATCATTTCCAACATTATGTGCTCCCTCTTTATTGAAATCCATAGAGGAATGTTATTGTTGATAACAAAAACAGGCCACACTGAGTAAACAGATCTCATCTCTCCAAATGGATTGACACCATCCACTGCCAATGAAAGCCTGAGATTACGAGGTTCTTCTTTAAAATGTGGCCACTTTTCCTCTATATCCATAAATGTTGAACCATCTGCAGGCATTCGAATAATGTCATCTTGACTTCTATTGCATGCATGGTAATCCATAAATTATGCCAAGCTAGTGCACTTGAATAATCATTGCATACATGGAATAATGGGAATATAGTGAAGAACCTTGCGAGGAACCCTTTTTTTTATTTGAGCTATTCGATATCTACTGATATGACATTCAGGGCATTCGGTTTGAAATTCATGTTATTTGTGATATATAATATGATAATTGGGACAAGCATCTATTGCTTGATACTCCATTCCAATATCTTTCATAATGGCAGATAATTCTCGGTATGAACGAGGTAGAATATTTGATGGTGGTAACAAAAACTTACCTATCAATCTACAGCAACAAAATATAATTTGTTATAATAAATACTATTAATGGTACAACATGATTCATAGTTTATTATGACATATATGACATGCCTTAACATACATGACATTGTTATGTTGGATAAACCATTCATAACCTTCAAGTTCACCAACAACAATACAACGAAGAGAAGAGTTGCTTGCGAGCCTTCATAAAGGGCCTCAGATGCCTTCTCAAGTAGAGGGACATCATGAACAACATCAAGGTCATCTTCATCATCATGATCAGCTACGCGAGTACTAAATGAGTCATAGATCAATGTATTTGTACCATCATCTTCAATTGTGTTTTCTAGCTCATGATCGTCATCTTCCATGGGATCATTATCTTTAGCTTCGATATTCACACCTCCATGTTTGTCCACTTCGAAAACCATATTCTCAGGGTTCTGTTGATCCATACCATGTGCTCCGGGGTGCTTGACCTACATAAATTTGATATACATAAATAAACCGTGATCATGATCTCATCATCACATGATTTATTATGTATATAAATTGTCAAAATGATATAATGAAAAACTTACCAATGGATGATAATCCTATCCACCTTTAATGTGACCATGCAGCCTACAATGTTTCTTCATTGTTTTGATTAGAAGTCTTCTAGTCTTTAACACCTTACAAATTTTACACAGACAATAACATTTTCCATCACCTTTTCTTTTCAAGTTAGACCACAATCTATCAATTGTCTCCTTATTTTGTTGTTCGTTGATATTGTCTGACATGGTCTTTCTTCATAGGCAAGAAAATAGAAATTATTAAAATACATAAGACAACATGCCCTTTTCTTCTTGTTTTTTCATACTCATTGTCATGCTTTGAATTATTTTTCTTTCTTGGTGACTCCTTACTGCTCTCACTGTCAGTTTCACTCTCAGAATCTGAGTCTGATGTATCAGAATCTGACAAACCTGATGAACTAGATGAATCATCATTAGAGGTAGATTCATTTGACTCAATAATAGACTTTTGCTGTTGCATTACAAGCCTTGGCATATTCTTCAAATACTCACGTAAACTCTCAGTGATACCACCAAGACCAATAGAAGTAAATAAATTGATAGAAAATTGGGAATTTTTGGGATTGTCCTTTGGAGAAATTGAATCAAAAGACTCATGCATTATTGGATCGTTCAGCCTTTCATTAAGAAACAATATACCAAGCTGCTCTGCCAGCTCTTGCAAGAGAATATTTATAAAAATATAGGAAGAGGAAATAGTATCTTCCTCTATCTCACATATATAAGCAAGACAATGCCATGGAAGAGCATTTGTGCCAAGTAAGTGGGCAAAAAACTTTGCAACATTATGCAGTTTATTTGTTTCCAGTCTGTGTATCATAGAATACTATTGTACAAAACACTTATCAAAAAAGTCCTCATATATTTTATTGATCATACAGAGTCTTTGCCCAAGAATATCATAATAACGAAGGTATGTTCTCTCTTGACTAGGTTCAAGCTTGATCTTTAGTAGCTTATGACCAACTTCCTCGAAATCAACACTTGACATGATTGTCAAATAAATTGTACGTCTTAAATTGACCAAGTTTTTCTTTGTCTCATCCTATATTCTCAGTGCTTCCTCACCTTCCTCTTCATCATCATCATCATCATCATCATCATCTGAATCATCACCTGAATCATTCTCCCCTTCTGCTTCATCTAAAGAAGCATCTCCAAGGATACCTTTCTTCAATTTTTCATAGGTTCCCTCATGCTCTAAGAAATGAGGACCTTGTTTGAAAACATCCAAACCAGCCTCTTGATCAAGTTCATCTTCTAGGAAAACTTCATGTGTTAACTGATATGGACGCACAGTTGGATGACCCTCGAACTTAGCTTTGCGAAATGCAAAAAGGCCTTCGATTAAAAAATGTACTCATTTGTCAATTTCCCCCTCATAAAGAATACCTCTAAATCTTTCAAAAATCCCATAGAGACCTTTGGGTGAAAGGTCTTGCAACAAAGAACCACATTCTTTCACGAACCCAATAGCAACCTCTACACTATCATCTGTGGGGTTCTCTAGTAAAAGGGTGAGAAGTTCCAAAGTAATGATCTCATGTGCAACTTGTTGATTCACTAAATGAGCTATGAATTTGGTTGCTGCTATCAACATGTGCTTGTCATTGCATTTGTATGCCCTCTTAAGCTGTAAAATAATTCTTTGCAAAAGCAAATTGCCAACTTCAGGAAATTTTGTATTTACCACAGCAACCAACACAGTAAAAACATCTATAAATCCAGAGGATGCCATTTGGGATTTCATACAAGACCTACAAAATAGACCCCTCCTATGGATGAGATTCTCTGCAAACAACTCTGGAATGATGTTCTTGATGTTAGATGCATTTACCTTGTTTACTAACCCATTGATACTCTTTCGAAGGGCATCCCATGTCATGCGCTGGTATTCCACACTGCTCTTGTCTTCCACATCTTTCATCATTTGAGCTAGCTTAAATGGGGGAATGTAAACACCCCCACTTCTTCCAACACCCTTCTCAGCTCCTCTTACAGCACCTTCACAATTCCCATTCTAAGATGGAGCAGACACAACACTAGAAGTTTTCACTTCCACTGCCTCTCTGTCCCTCTTGTTTCCAGAAGCCCCTTTACCACTTAATTCATGCTTATTTCTATACATAAACCCATTAGGAAGCATGAGTTTTTGCATATAAGCTTGCCCAAATATTTTACAGTTATTTTTCATCAAGATTCCCTCAGGAGCTGGCAGATCCTGCTTCTATACTATAATTCTATTTTCTCAAAGGACAATCCTAAAATTCCATGCATTGCAAACAACTTTTTACACCTTTCTTGGTTGTGGTGGCGTCATAGAGAGTTTACATCAATAAATGAAGAACATGCCAATGCTTTTAATGTAGTAGTAGAAGTTTATCTCTTATTCAATATCTTTAGTGAAACCCCCATGATCTTTTTTTGGAGTAGAATTTGTTATATTCTAGAAAGGGTCTTGTCCTTTGTTGATGGGATATTCATCTACCTCAAGAAATAACTATTCTTTTCTCCAACAATAAGTGGAACTAAATGAAGATCTAGCACCATGAAATGAATCCTCAAAAGGATTACTATAGTTAGTTTTGGTAGATAATGATCTGGGTAAAATACTAATGTGGCTTTAGGAAACATTATGTACTAACTTAGCATACTCTAACAAATTTGGTGTGACATGCTAATTCCAATTAAGTCTCCATCGGTAGGAGAAGGGGGAAATTATATGATAGGACTTGTAGGTGGAGGTCTTGCTAGAGATGAAGCTATCATTAGAGTAGAGGAGTCACCTTGATGGTGTTGTCCTGCCAACTAACTCTGAAGTCTAACAATGATGCTATCTCGGCTAGTTATTCCTTCTTTGGCCTCATTATAAGCCTTCAAGATTGTTTCCAATTTAAACTGGAGATTAGCTTTTTCCTTTGCCTCCTTTTCTGCCACTGCTACACTGAAGTTTATAGTTTCTAAAACTGTGCTAGCAACTTCTACCACCCCTGTATCTTGGACTCTTTTCACAATCATACCTCCTAGGAAACTAGAATCTGAGGCATATTTCCTTCTTCTATTTTCATCCTTTTTCAATGACCACATGACTAAACTCTATTGTGTTTATGGATTGGGATTCAATGTACTCTTTTTATACATAGATTTTACTTTCAACTAAGGAGGTTTGTATGTACTTACTTGTCTTTCAATTGTATCCCTATTTCAAGAATTTCTTCTATCAACAAATCATTTGTTGTAAGTTGTACAAGTCGAAGCTTGAACATGCCTTCCATGCTAGCCTTGTTGATACATTCAACACCATCTTGTGCAACAAATCTTTAGAACTCTACTATTTCATTGAAGAGTGAGTAGTAGGGACAATCTAGGACACTTACAGAGGTTTTGCAAGAGAGATAAATAGACCTAAATATTATGGCTTAATAATGATCAATAGGTAAGTAGATAAGAAACTCTCAATATCAAAATGACTTTCTCAATTGTCTTTACTAGAAATGGATAGATCAGCTAATAATGGCTTTATGACTGTATGTCCATTGTCAACTTTAGACTCAATCCAAGAAGAGCTAGAACTAATATGCGATATCTAGATTTATGATCTCTATAATATAACAATCCCATAATTATGTTTCCACGCATCTATACCACAACACAAACATCATGCTAGTATTCAGCCATAGCAATTGATATCCTAATTATAGAATGTGAAATATGCACATAACTATGAATAAAGATTAAGAAAAACAAAGAAAGATGCTTATTGCAAACATAAATGATTAATGGACAAGAATTGAATTCATTGTAGATAGTTTTGAATATCAAATTCACTTATTTGTATGCCTCAAAGAAATGTGGTTTCCTAGACTGCAATGATTTCCGGATATGCACAAAATGGACTTGTTGAGAAGGCTTTAGAAACTTTCAAGAAAATGCAATCGATAGGTGTAAAGACAAATTCCATGACCTTTGCTACTATCCTCCCTGCCTGTGCCAAAATGGGAGATTTGGAATAGGGTATGGACATTCATCAAAGCATAAAGGATAGAGGAATTTTGTTAGATGTTGTAGTTCCAACTGCCTTGGTAGACATGTATGCAAAATGTGGAAGCATAGACAAGGCATGTGAACTGTTTGATAGAATGCCTGAAAGAAATGTTGTCTCATGGACTACAACGATTGCTGGATATGCACAAAATGGTTTTGTCAAAAAGGCTTTAGACACTTTCAAGCAAATGAAATTGGAAGGCATAAAGCCAAATCCCACAACCTTAGTTAGCATCCTCCCTGCGTTTGCAAAAATGGGAGCTTTGGAATAGGGTATGGACATCCATCAAAGCATAATGGATAGAGGAATTTTTTTAGGTGTTGTACTTGCAAATGCCCTACTTGACATGAATGAAAAATGTGGAAACATGGACAAGGCTCATGAATTGTTTGATATGATGCTGCAAAGAGATGTTATCTCATGTGAACAATCAACACGTGCATATACGGGAGGAAGGGATTGCTGCTACAAAATTGAACGCTCACTCCTCAATCATAGTTCTATGGTTTTACGAGATTAAACTAGGACAATTAACCACCACATGTATATTTTTTGCAACATGAAATTAAAAAATTGGGCAATTTGAATCTACCTCCTACATGGGATTGTAAGCAATGCCACAAATGCCTTTGACATGGGTTTGATGTTCTTGGGGGTTGAAGTTGCCATGGACGCCTACGTGAGAAATTTTCAATACAAATGAATTCCCCTCTTCTTTTTTTTTAACTTATAATAGTCATTGTCATCGGAATTACGATGAACTCGAGCACTTTTTTGGAAAAAAGAAAATTCTCATTGCTAATGCCTTCTTCGTCGAAACCAAATGGGAAATTTTCATCGAAATTATGACGAATGCGGGCATTTTTTCAAAAAAAAATCAAATTTGGCCACAATATACCTTCTCCATCAGAAACCTCAGTTGGAAATCTAGTCCAAATGTATTAGTGTGTACACACATACTATCTATAGTAGTATCATTTGATTGCAGGTAAGGCTTCCCACCGTGGCTTTTCCCCTTACAGGGTTTCCACGTACAAACATTTGTGTTATGTGTTGTGGATGTTATTGTCTTTCTATTTCATGCATTAATCTTTACCAGTATTGCAATTAATTGTTAAGACTGTCTACCAGCATATAGTTTGGTTTACCGGTATTAAGCATTAAGTTTTAGTTAAGTTAATTTTGGTTGAATTTATTGGACAACTGATTCACCCCCCCCCTCTCAGTTGTCTTCGGGACCTAACAGAGTCATTTTATAGGCTTTTTTATTAGGGAAAGATGCTCTAGGAATGAAGTCTATTTGATGGCTTATGGTTCTTTTAGGAGGTAAGGTGGCTGGTTGTCCTTCACTTACTATACCTTTGAATTTCTTCAACAAATCTTGCACCTCTAATGGAAAATATTTATGCTCTTTCTTGTCTTCTTCTTTGGGCTTCATCACAAGTGCAAACCCTATACCTTCACCTTCCTCAAGTGTCTTTAAGAACTTCTTTTCACTCACCAAAAGAACATTAGGACCTGTTTCCCTTTTTTCACCTTCCTCAAGGATAGACTGAATCTTGAATGTGACTCCATCTTTCTTGAATGAGTATGCATTCTTGGCTCCAGCATGGATAGCTTGTCTATCGAATTTCCATGGTCTTCCTAATAGAAGATGGCATGCATCCATGGGTAAGACATCACATAACACCTTGTCCTTATACCTCCCAAAGGTAAAATCCACCCATGCTTTCTCATTAACAAGAACATGTTGTCCTTTGTTCAACCAAGTGACTCTATAAGGGTTGTTGTGAGGTATCCTTTGCAATTTGAGCTTGCTCATTACATCTTCTAACATAATGTTTTCTGTAGACCCTGAATCAAGGATCACTTTGCACACTTTATCCAAAATCTTGCATTTGATCCTAAACAAGGACCTTCTTTGGCTAGGCTCTTCTCTGACTAGTTCTTTGATCAAGGTTCTCCTTATCATCAAGTTGTCACCTACTTCTGACTCTAAGGTAACTTATGAAGTCTTGGTACTTGAAGACTCTTCTTGAAGATAGCTCACTCTTCTTTCACCACTTTGTGATGATGATCCCTTCTCTGGATGCCTATATGCTGGATGACCAAATTGGTTATGATGGTAACACTTCAGTGTTGCAAAATATGAGGAACCTCTACCTTGGCCACTAGATCTTCCTTTGGAACCACTGTTTGATCCCCTTCCTCTATTGAATCCTCCTCTACTACTGCCACTATCTTGCTGCTCAGTGAGTTTAGAGTCTCCTTGTGTTCTTTGTTCAAAACTTCTTCCACGAAAGCCTCCTCTATGGCCTCTACTGTCCTTTCCTCTACCTCTGCCCCTATTGTTGCTTGAGTCATGTCTTCTTTTCAGTTTTTCCTCCACCTTAAGGGAAAGTTGAAAGGTTTGATGGACTTTTTTTGGGCTCATTAGACTAATTTCTTCTTGGATGTTCCACCATAGACCATTTAGGTACCTAGCAACCTTGAGACTCTCATCTTCCACCACATGAGATCTAAGGCTAAGTTTGTTAAACTCCTCCATGTAGCTAGTGACATCAAGATCCTTTTGTCTTAAATTTTGCCTCTTCCTACAAATTTTCACTTCATAGTCAATAGGGAGATAGACTTCTTTGATTTTGACTAACATCCCTTTCCAAGAAGAGATGGGTGCTTTGCCCATTTTCTTCCTCTCATCTTGTACAAATTTCCACCATGTGAGGGTAGCTCCTCTCATCCTGGACTTGGCTACCTTGACTCTCTAGGCTTCAGTTATGCCTTCACATTCAAAGTGGTTCTCCATACCTTCTATCCATTCTAGGACCACTTCTGCCTCCATCTTACTAGTGAATAATGGTAATCCTTCTAGTGATTTGCCACTCAAGGCCTTCAATGCCTTTAAGAAAGGTTCTTGTTCTAGGATAGGATTAGGTTTAGGTATCTTGTCTATCTTTGACACTTCTTTACCCTTCCCTTTAGCTCCTTTCACCTTTACCAACACTTCATCAGCCTTGGTTTGAATTGCACCAAGCTTACTTTCCAATTCAATCAATTTCTCTTTTAGGAGTCTATTCTCTTCCTCCTGATCATCCACTTTCCTAGCTAACTCTACATTGGTCACCATGTTGTTTTCTCCTATAGATTCCACTGAGGACATCAGTTCTTCTAAACCAAATCTTATAAGCTCTGATACCAATTTGATGGGGTTTACCTAGCCTACTCAACACTCCACCTAGTTGGTGTTGTTCAATTCCACCAACTTACTAGGCCTAGTATCACTCCAGACCTCCAAGTCCTTCTCAATCTATTCTAGGACTTGATTCTTGACCTTACTAAGGTGTTTGCTTCAGGTGTTTTAGTTAGGAACACTATCAATTCATTTTGCTTCTTAGGTGCTCAATTCTGGCCTCTTGGCTTCAAGTTGTCAAAATAACCTCCAATTGTTGTGAGATGATGAAAATGTGTAGAGGTGTCTAGTAACATGTTTTGAATGCATTTGGAGTCCATTAGTGGCTTGCAACCTTGAGGTTTCTTACCAATTTCAAAATCTTGCCTAGAAAAGGGCTACAAGGGATTAGGTCTAATTAGGCCTCCAAATCTAGTTTTCTAGGGCTTGGATGAAAATGACTCAAAGGACCCCCAACTAAGTTTGAATTTTCTTCAAATATGAACCTATCCCTAAAGTATTTTTTTGTTTTTAGACCCTGGTCTGACCGTACACTGTATGAACCCCAAAATGAGGGTTTTGATGGGTTTATAAGGCCTTTAACTGGTAGAGAAAGAACAATTTGTGGTTTTGGTATTAAATGAATTTTCCAAAGCTTCTCCCTACATGGAAAATTCTTCCCCAACTCCATGAACCCCTCCAAACTTTGAAATAGTGATTTGGCACACACCCCTGCACTCAACACTCTATTTTCACCTTATTTCTTCTAACCGGATTGCTCTTGGACTCGCCTAGAATAAGGTGAAAATCATAATAAATATCTTCTTCAGCACTTGAACCTACATATGTACACTATATAGAAGGTTTACCATCATGGCAGCACGTGTGAGACTCATGGGGCAACCATATTTACAAGAAAATTGCTATTTACAAGCCAAAACTGGTTGTTTACAAACTTGAAAAAGAAAACACCTATGTATAGTAATTACAAAGCTCTAAAATGAACCAAAATTAAAATAACACACAATACTAACTTAATATATTGTTGGATCAATGGATTCAATCCATATTCTATTGCAAAATTGAGTAAAACAAGCCAAAATTCTGCCAACAAGATTGAAAATGAGTAGTTTCAGTTGTTGTACTTACAAAATACACTTCACCAACCTTGGTAAATGTGAAAGAGATGGTTTATATAGCTTTCCCATGTGTGGAGTCCTTCCATGGCATTGGGAAATCCCTAAATCCACTGCTAACCAATTTCAGGACAAAAGTTGTCATGACAACTTTTTGCAACTTTGTGATTTTTGCACTTTTGGTCTCTCCAACCTATGAGACCTATTTCAAGTCATCACATATGAAATTTAAAACATCTATAAGACCTATTTAACCCTCTCTAATTATTTTACCAACTTTTGACACTTTTGACCAACAAAAAGGCCAAATACCTACTCAAACTCACTATTTACACAAAAATGCAAACCTAAGTCAAATGAACTCAACCTAGGCCTACATTGACACAAAATACTAAGTCTTAGACCCTCCTGGATTCCTTATTCACCACTGACTTGGCTAGGTTCATTACAAGCCAAAATTGTGAAAGTTAAATTGCCTAAGTCCTAAGTGCTCCCGGACCACTCCACACCTCTGCAACAACTCACAATAGCAGGAGGTGAAATTGAAGACTTGAAGACAAGACAAAAAGAATGAGCATATGGGAAACACTTTGAATTGGTAGGGTTCCTAGTTAAACACTTGATGCAAACACCTTGAGATTGACAAGAAGAAAGTCCTAGAAGAGATTGAGAAGGACTTGGAGGTCTTAGAGCATAGCTAGACCTGGAGAGGTTGGTGGAATTGAGCAACACCAACTAGGTGAAGTGGGAGCAAGCTAGGTGAACCCCATAAGATGCCTTATTCAATTTGGACATTATTTTCATTAGATGTTCATGAGTGATTTGGATGATTCTTCTTTTCTAAAGTTCATGTGCTATATATTCTTAGAGCAATTATATATCATGATTTCTAATTTGAGCTGATAATGTACATTTGTAATGATCACTAGTGTATGATATAATATGTATTGTAATGATGATTTATGTAATAATGAAAGTAAGTATTAGATATGGTATTGGTTCATGGATAAGTGATTAATGAAATTTTATATGATTACTATTTTATGTTATGCATGGGGAAATGTGTAGTAGTTTGAATAGAGGAAAGTAAACATAATTCATTCATAGTCATTGTATATTTTCTCATTGCATGTTGTGGTTAGGTAGTGACATTATGATACCCTAGGGAAGAATGTTCATATTTTTTAGAATTATTCTGCTTGTGCACTCTACTTTATGTGATCATGTATAATTCATGTGTGTAATTGTAAAGACTAATGAGTTAATGTAGTTCGATGTGTTGTTGTAACTTTAAGAAAAAAAATTATCTTTGGTTTTATAGTTATGTGTTAGTTTCTCTAGGGTTTTAATGGAGGGCATTGCATATCAAACAAGATCCATGGAGATAGGAAATAATGGAGATCAAACCCTACTAAGCATGTGAATGGTATAATCTTCATATTTTGTTGTGATTTGCATGTTTAATATTCTTCATTGGTGTATGGTGGATCTTAATTGTATAACTAGGATTTTACGTGGTTGGATCTTTGTTGATTTTACATT
Source organism: Cryptomeria japonica (assembly GCF_030272615.1). Lineage (NCBI taxonomy): Eukaryota > Viridiplantae > Streptophyta > Pinopsida > Cupressales > Cupressaceae > Cryptomeria > Cryptomeria japonica. Next base: position 726,927,089 of record NC_081409.1, read on the forward strand.
AGTTTAACATTTCATTTTTACCACACACATTATCAAACTGATATAATTATATTAGATAGATACATAAAATGATGCCATATGTGACCAATTCAATTCTTACTTTGATATTTTGTGGATCCTATAAATTATCCTAAACAACAAATGGTTATATATTTGTAGTTTCTACACTCTATCTTGAATATTAAAAAAAATACTTAATATTATTATCATATAATATAACACAATATAATATATATTACTATAATGTAATTAATATATCATATTATATTGCATTATAAATATTAATATAGTTTAATAAAAAATATAAATATTAAATTATTTATAATGTTAAGGTTCAATTGAAATTAGCTATTATTAAGGATTATATTATATATCATTATAGTATAATAGCAATTAAACCAAATATCTTTTTACTTGTCAAGATAATGCTTCTCCCATACTATTATGAATTTAACATAAATGATTTTTATTTCAACTTTTTCCATTTAAATATAATAAGAAATTACACCGAAACAAAAGTCAACAAAAACATGTACTCACAAATATTATTCCGATGTTACCTGATAGCTGTAACGATGTTCTATGGATTAATTGTAGACATATTCTTCTTTGATGTTTGATCTTTTGAAAGAGTTATGTAACCAACGATAGGCACGCATACTTCATCTCGTCGTTTTCAACATTAAATTTGGACGGTTATCATTACTGTTTTCCAAGAGATAGGAACTAATATTTAATGTCTTTGTTTTCTACATTGAATTTCAACGTTCTTAAGTTTGACATGTGCCACTACAAGACATATTTATGGGAGGGCTTGTCTTTATTTTTTAAGATAAAGAAGAAAATCTTTGACCTTTCTAACTATCATTTTCATTTAAGAGAACTTGATGATCCACTTTTAACTATTGTATTTAATTTAAAAATTACTTATTCTTCACCTCAACAACGACATGTCATGTTTAAATATTGAAAGACTTCACAATGTAATGCTATTTAGATTAAGTAAATATAATTTTTATTTATTTTTAACTTTGATTAAATGAGTTATTAAATTGAAATGGATCGAATTATGTATAATTACAAGATAAAGGAGAGAGGTTTTTAAGATTTATAGTTAAGGAAACTATGCAAATTGATCAAAATGATAAGATCTATGCACTTTAAAATGTCAGTTGTCCTAGATGATCATGTATATCAATCAAATAAAAATATTTCTTATTGCTCTATCCAAGGTCAACCTCCTCATTTTTGAACTAGTTCATGTTTATGAACACACTCTTTATTCACAAACTTCTGGTAATATTTGGACTCTAACATCTTTAGTCTTACAAAATTGTTTGTTAGACACTAATGATCCAGGATGTTACACTAATAATTTTTCTCTCAAGCAAGCAATATTTATAAATTCCCATACATACAAAAAGCTTCAAATATGCACAACCATTCTATAATAAAGGCTATGTAATTCACATGTGCTAGGATGAGTATGATTCTAACTTTAATGAATTAATTGCTTCCTTTTATAGGTTCAAAGTGCAAATGTGAACAATTGGTCTTGTGACAACTAATGATCTTTGTTTAAATGGATGCAATTTGATTAATACATGAACTCCACACAAACTCATGAAGGTTTGTGCATATCCATCTTGAGAAAAAAAATTAAAATTGTTCTACTTGACTACATGCTTGATTTTCATTTTATTATTGAGAGTGAAATGAATAATTGTTTATAAAAAAATTCATCAGAAGTATTACAACTTTTTTAATAACACAAATTTAAATATTCAAATCAAATAATTAAATGCACTTCATTAATTCAGTAACACAATCTTCAATAATAGAAAAAAAAAATTCACATTTGAATTCAAAGATAATTTTTTAGTATCTATATATATCAAAATATATCACAAAACATCTTGATCACATATTAATAGAAATGTTTTTTCCATTATTTGCATTCCTTTAAGATTATCCAATTGCATGAGAGAAAGAATTACTAGAGTGATTCACCTCCAAGCATAGCATGGAAATCCTCTGCACACCTTCTAATTCTGAAGAGGCCCTTTCATTCAACAAGGTTGTAGATAAAGGAGTTTGTAGTCACACCATAGCATCCAAGTTGAACTCTATATATCAAAAGAGGTATTCTCAACAACAATAGTTCATTTCAAAGAGAAGCATATATATGTATGTATATTTATATATAAATGTATGTATATATGCATCTCTGTATATATATGTATGTATATATATGTATGTATGTATATATATATATATACATATATATATATATATTTACATATATATGTATATATATATTTACATATATATATATATATGTATATATATATGTATGTATATATATATATATATGTATATATATATATGTATATGTATTGTTGAACACATAATACCACTGAGAGGGGGGTGAATCAGTGGTTTCTAAACTTTTTGACTTTCAAAATAAGCTTCAGAATATCAGTAATTCACTTAAACACTAAACAATCAAATTGTAGAACAAGAAAGAAATCCAAAGAGATCATCCACACAAATGTAACTCTCAACACCAAATTTACGAGGAAAACCTAATGTGGGAAAAACCTCAGTGAGAAAAGCTGCTCGAGACTACTTCTCCAATCCAGCCTCATAGGTAAAACACTGAATTACAAAGATTTAGGACACCAACCCAAGGAGCACCAACCCCTACACTTTAAGGGCACCAACCCCTGCACCAAGCTTCAACTTGGTGATGTATATTGAAATACTATTTGAATACAATTAAGGCTTCTTGTTGCAAATGAATTTTGCAACTCTTTGATCAAATAACTCACTGTCAATTGACAATCTTTTCTCCTCCACTGAATCTCACACTACTAGTTGTGAGATTTATTTTTTTGACTCTGGACCTGTGGTATCTGTCTCTCCCTCTCTCACAAAGTCTCTCAACACACTGTGTCACACTTGGATGCTGCCTGCTCTGCCACACCTTGCCGGTTAGGTTCAAATGCAAAACTATAGTTATGCTAGTAGAATCCTCTCACTGGTATGCTTGCTCACATACACTGCAACTTTCTAAGCACTATTTCTAAGGTTAGAATTATTTTCTTTTTCTAACTCTCTCTTTTCTGTTCCACTTCTCCACAATATCATCATGCTTTGTCATGAGCTCTCCTCTTTTTTTCATAATTTCCAGCCAAAAAGCAATTCAAACTTCGGAGCAGTTAGGGTTTCCTCTTCCCAACACAATCTTCATGAGATTTGATCCAGCCTATCTTGGATCGATCAGCTGACCTTCAAGGAAGCATTTGTACATGGTTTCCATTATCCAACACATATTTGTTGAAAATAGCAATCTCGAACAAGATCTCTTGCCTTGAAATCTATCAACACATAAAATGCTTCAATTTTTTCCTTTTTGAGGTCTTCCTGAATCAAATTTCCTTTGCATTGATCCAGGCACCAACTACTTCTTAATCTTCCTCTATCATTCTTTCTTCCTTGAGCTGCAACGGTCAATTACAATCCCGTGATTTGTGGTTGTTTTATTTATAACAACAGACAGTTTCACCAACCGTGTCGATGATAGTTTTGTCAACCTCTGCCTATTTGCCACCTTATCTCCAAATGAAATCACCATGGTCAATAACTCTTCTCACCAACACATAGTCAGTTCAAACTTGAACATTCAACAAACTCATATCGGTACACTTCTTTACCAATAAGGCCTTCTTCTTTTGCTAACCGGTAGTGCACACTGTGTTGGTAACACATCTTCATCTCTAGCAGTGTGAGACCACTTAACATTCAACCTCTTCATCATAAACAAGCAATTATCCTTCAAACCGGTTTACGCCTTACCGGTAAGCCTTCATTCTGTTTTCTCACACTCATGTGAATACCCATCATGCTGATTGACATCAATGACAACTTAATGCAAAAATTCCAACATGTATATATATACACATATATCTTCCCCTTTTGTTTTTGTAGGAGGTGGAGTCGAGTCCCAAAATACCCTCGACAGATAATTTTGGCAAGTGGTTATAGGAGAGAGGACTTGCCTAGATGGAGCCAAGTTCATCATAGCAAGAAGGAATGAGTAGGAGGTTGGTTTCTAAGGAAGTGGTGAGCAATATGGAGGTAAGGTTTCGAGTGCGAAAAAATTTATCACTAAGACAAACTCTGATATGAGCACAATTATTAACGTAAAGATCAATAGACTTAGTGAAATGACTTTTTTTTTAGTAGCTTAGAATGTGGACTCCCTTCCATCTAGGGTTTATATGATAACTGGTTACATGTTGTTTGGGGTAAAAAAGTAGGGTTCAGATTTTCCTTGTGTCAAATGGTGCAAAAAGGTTTGTTTATTATCTTCTTCTATGACAAAGCCAGTTAATATTTGGTGGTCTCAAAACAATTTTGGTCCATAGGGTAGTGCACATTTTGTGCCCTAAGTTGGTAGATAGAGGCCAATCTAGAGGAAGTCTTGGCACTCTCTTTCCCCATATGGCTTACTATTCGCAATATCCCCCCATTTTTTTGGTATATCCTTCCTGAAGCTTTGGATTCCTTAGGTAATTTTTTTAGAATCGATCAAACTGATACACTCCTTCCTTGAACATAGATGCTCATGTTCTTATCTCTCTAAAACTAGGTATCGATATCCTAGATGAATTGACCTTTGAGCTAGAAGACAAAATATACACATGCCCCATTCAATACTTGGGTGGGTATCAATTCATGTTTCTTATGCAAGAGAGAGGGCCACAAGAGATGGAGTTGTCCCCTCCTAGCCTCTAAATCGAAACCTACCAGGCCCAATTCCAGTAATAAATCTACTATCCACTCTAATGGTGAGGTTATCAACTCTCCTCCTCCCTCTATTGCTCTTGACATCTCCATCGATACCGATTCTTCTACCAATTAGATTGATCTCGCTGGCATAGATCCCTTCAAAAAGAGCCTAAGGTAACTCTCCCTCACCGTAGATGTTTTTTGCCCTCCTTCTGAAGCCCATAAGGATAATTCCTAGATGGAACCTATTGTGAAGAAAAATTCTGGTCAAAGAAAGAATCATAGACAAAGATTCAAAAATCCCTAGCAATGGGCAATAGACAAACTCCGAAGAAATTATGACCCCTTCAAAAGGAGAAGAGGAAATTTTAATGAGAATATCTTTGATAAAGAATCTCCCCTGGTAACAATCTCCAAGTTAGGGCTGGTGCTAAGGAGGGATCTAGTGAAGGGGTTGAGAAAAAGGTAATGAGGGATAGATTTAGTGATTGTTATGGATATTGTAGATAAAAATGCTGAGTGGGGACAAACTAAACCCTCTATCCGTAGTTGTCTAAATGACTATGATCTTATTGTTAAACCAACCACTAAATCTAATCCCTCTGCCAATAGGAACTTCCCCAACCCCCCTACTCCCTCCCTCCCTAATTTCACCTCTTCCCTAGAGGTTGTTAATAGGGGGGAAGGGGAAGATTCTCTAGTTTCTGCATCTGAAGTTTCGCTCAAAAAGATATTCAGTGATAGTGGTATTAATAAAGATTGGGCAATTATTCCATATACTAAAACCCTTGGGAACCAAAGGGTCCTACATGTAAAATCAAGAGGAAACCTAAGACCTCTGACCCCCCTTCAAAAATAGCTACTCCCATGGAGGAAGAATCCAATATTGGCTATAAGGATGGAAAGAGGAAAAGAGGCAGAACAGTAGGTTCAAGCAATAAGAAAGAGGTGAAAAACCCTAATAATTTCACCCTTCCTAAATGCTACTCTAGCTTTAGGAGTAGTATGGATTTAACCATATAACTCCTATGGATTTAAATATAGTCTCTTGGAATGTTAGAGGAATGGAATCCCCTAACAGAAAATACATTATGAAGAGATTTGTCAGGATGAGTAGAGGGTTAGATGTTCTAATGTTGCAGGAGTTAAAAGCCACAAGATTCCTTTTAGATATTTCCCTAAAATACATTTGGAGGGATGTTGTTTCCTTCTCTACTTCCCATAGAAAAGTTAAAGGAGGCACTTCTATCCTAGTTTTCCCCAAGTGGGCCAAATCGATCATTACCTTACAACATGGTGGTATGGCTTGTTATGGATTATAAAGGATCTAATTTTGGAATTTGTTTAGTTTATGTATCAAATGACTATACGAAGAGGGAAGAATTATGGAAATGGATATATACTAGTTGAAAGAGATCCCTTGGATCCTTGGGGGGGACTTCAACATGGTCACAAATACTCAGGATAAACTGGGGGGTAATATATTGGAGTGGAAGGGAAGCGAACAGTTCTTCTAGAATAGAATGATTGGCAAACATAGACTTCAAGAACCTCTAAATGGTGCCAAAGATGATCATAAAGATATCTAGTTTACTTGGTGCAATTTTCAGCAAGAAGGCAAGAGAATATATTCGAGGCTGGATAGATTTTATCATAACCAAGAATTCTTTAATTGTCCCAAGGATGAAGTAGGAAGGCTAGTCAAGGTAATCCCATACACTCTTTCAGACCATCACCCAATTGTAGCCAAGTTCAATAATAAAGGTTCTACAACTATGAGGAATTTTACAAATCCATCTTTCTGCCTCAATACATCTTTGCCGAGAGACCTTGTAATCAAAATTACAATTTCCATTATCAAATGGTTTAATAGGTCTGTTTCTAGCCATAATAATACCATAGACAAATGGGTGCAAAATGTCTATAGCTGGAAGAAATTGTTTCAAATGATGGGTGGTAAGAAGGATAGAGATAGCAGAACACTTCAAGGTAAACTTCAGGAGGATCTTGTTGTTGGAGAACAAAACTACAAACAACCCCAAACCCTGATGCACCTATTGGTAGAGTAATGGATACCAAAGATTCTCTTAGGAGTTTACAGAATGAAAAGATCAAAGGGGTCAAAATTAGGGCTAGAAGTAATTGGGTTGATCAAGGGGACAAAGGATCAAAGTTCTTCTTCCAACTTCTTAAACAAAAAGAAGCAATAATTAGAGTAGAAGAAATCTGGGAGGATGATATAAAATTAGAGGAACCTCAGGATATTGTTAGGGATTTTGCACAATATTATCAGAATTTGTTTTCTTCAGAGGAGGGTAATCAAAACATGGGAGATGCAAGAAGTAAAATCCAAAGAATCATCCCTAATAGGATTAACCCAGTTGATGCTTCCTCTCTTAGTAAAGCCATCTCCCTAGAGGAAATTAACAATTCCATTAAATAGATGGCATTAGATAAGGCCCCCGGGCTAGATGGTCTTCCCATTGAATTTTATAAGGAAAAAATTGGATGGATTGGTTAGGAACTGTTGGAGATTTACAATGAAGCTTTTAAATAGGGATTGTTGGTAGGTGAGATCAATACAAGGCTTATTAAGCCAATTCCTAATAATGGGGACAAATCTCTAATAAAGAACTGGAGACCTATCACTCTCTTAAATGTCTCGTATGAGATTTTGGCCAAAACCCTTTCTCTAAGGCTAAAAGATATTCTCCCCAAGATCATTAGCTTTTCTTAGACAAGTTTTGTAAAGGGTAGATATATCCTAGAAAACCTAGTGCCCTGTTGGGAAGCCATGGAGTGGGCACAGGAAACAAACAAAGAAGCATGCATGCTCCTTCTTGATTATGAGAAAGCTTATGAACTCATAGAGTGGAAATTTATATATATGATGATGGATTCCTTAGGATTCACAAAGGATTTCATTAAGATGGTCCAAACATTAATAAATGGGGCTCTAGCTAAGATAGAGGTAAATGGGTTGAGATCAGATAGTTTTGTACTCACAAAATATATAAGACAAGGATGTCATCTCGCCCCTGCATTATTTGTGATAGAAATTGATGTTTTTAGCTACCTAATCTCAGACAATTCACTTCTACCTAAGGTCAAAGGGGTACAAATACTTGAGGGGAAAGAAGTAGCTAATGTCCAATTTGCTAATGATACTTTTGTACTCCTTAGGCTAGAAGTAGAGAACTTGGAGAGCTTCATGAACAAGATGAGCATATTTTGCAATTCATCAGGCAACAAAATTTCATTAGAGAAATCCATTTTTCTAGGATGGGAGGAAGAGCCTCCTCCTTGGTTGGCTCAATGGTCCATCAAATGGGGAGGCCTGAAGCATCAAGTTAAATATCTGGGCATTCCCTTTTCAATTAGCCCTAACATGAAGGTCATGTGGGAATGGGTGAAAAACAACATCACTAAAAAAATTGGGAGATGGGACAATCAATATCTCTAACTGGTTGGGAGGGTCCAGGTATGTTAGAAGATACTACCTTCCTATCCAATCTATTATTCTTTAGCTTGGTTATTCTGTCAATATATTTTTTTATAGAAAACTAGCAGAGATTACCTTTGGTCTGATGGTAAAGGGAATAGAAAAAGACACTCAATCAAATGGGAATGGTGTATCATTGATAAAAAGAGAGGAGGATTAGGATTGAATGAATTAAGATTATAAGGGGTGGTTCTTTTTGCCAAATGGATCATTATATCTATGGAAGGGGAAGAACCATGGAAAGCCCTACTCAGAAACAACATCACACAGGGTCATCCTAGTAAAGGAAAAAGATGGGAAAATATCCCTCTAAATGATATACTTGTTGGAGAAATAGATTTAAGGTCAAAGGGTGTCCAGTCTTCAAAGCCATTTGGAAAAGCTCAGACTATATTAGACAGTTTATATCAGGCAATCAAGTCAATTCAAACAATCTAATCAGTGGTAACAGGTCCCTATGGTGGAATCTCAAAAACAAAGGTAAGCCATTAGCACTATTACAGGGGTGTTGAGATAAAGCATGGAATGATAAAGGCATATCTTATTTTGTAGATGTTATAAAAGATGATGCCCTCTATAGTTGGGAAGATCTAAAAAACTCATTTGATTTACCCTCTTCTTAGTATAGAACCTATTATATCCTCAAAGAAGCCTGCTCTACCTTGAACCTCTCTAAATATGTTGAGATTGATAGTGACCTCTTCCTGAAGTATTCTTGGCCTAATGGTTCACTCTTTACCAAGGTTAAGTCTAAACATCTTTACTCCTTCCTCACCAATCATGAAGCCATTTTCTCGCATGTTAACGCTTCTTGGAATATGAACTTAGAACCAAAATCTTGGGTCAATATTTTTGAAGGAATGTGGTCCTGTCTTTCTAAGCTTAAAATTAAATGCTCACTGTGGCAGTTTCTCTTGCATAGGTTGCCCTTTAGACTCCCTTGCGGTGAACCAAGTATGTGTACATTCTGTATGCTCCTTGAGTCTATTAGGCACATGTTCTTTGAATGCTATTTTGCTAAAGAGATATTGGAAGATGTTTGGTTTTTCTAGCAATACACATGTATCCATTTATGAGATTATTACTGGTCATATTAAAGGTCTTAAGAAATTTTTCAATAGTTTGTTTTGCCTTCTTTCTTCTTTAATACTGTGGAATATTTGGAAGTTTCGTAATGATAATGTTTTTGGGAATAGTACCAAAAAATTTACTGAGTCTCTCAGGAGACTCATATTTCATAAAATAAATGTGTAGGTAACAGTTGTGATCAGATCGAAGAAAAAGAAGCTAGAGGATCTCGTTAAGAGTGGCATGGGGCATCTTGGTTATTGGAAGGTATTATATGGATACACATGGTCCTAGATCAAAAGAGATGACTCCATTTGAGATAGCTTTGCATAACTTCATGGCAAAGCTGTAAGAGCAAAGGCAGAAGGAGAGGTAGAAACACTAGAAAGCAATAGGGGTAGTCGCAATGGCAGCTATTCCAAGGAATATACCAGGTGATGATCCAAATGATATGTATAGTGATGTTCCGGGTGATGCACAAGGTGTTGTACCAAGTGGTGTTCCTGAGGCTATACCAATAGTTGAAGTTGTTTACCACCCTTACAAATAGTAGATTGAAGAGAATCGCATGCTCAGGCGGATGGAAGGACCCAAGGGTTGGTTGGCTTGGGTCCCAAGGAGGCAAGGAGACATATTATGAATCTAATTCTCATCATAAGTTACTTTCCTACATTATAATATTCTTTTGTAATTAAACAATTGATACTCTATTTAGTTTGTTGGGGCTGGTAGCATATATGATAAGTTGGTAGTGATCATGTATGCCCTCTTTTTTGTTGCTGGTTGTAACAGCTCCATATGAGATGTCATGTATATATATGCATGTACACACACATATACATATGTGTGAGTGTGTACACACACACACACACACACACATATGTACATATATGTGTGTGTGTCTATATATATATATATGTATATATATATGTGTATATATGTATATATATGTGTATATATGTATATATGTGTGTGTATATATGTGTATATATATATGTACACTATTGTGATGTCATACTTTTTCAAATCAGATATCCTTTTTTCTCAACATAAAAAGTATAGTTTAGTAAAATGGGCATAACTTTTGCATTTCTCATCGAAATTTTGATTTTTACAGGATTTGGAAAGGTAATTCAGAGACCTATCAAATAGATAAGGTAGTTTTATGATATTATAGACCAAAAATTAATTAGAGTCATTTGAAGTTAGGCCTTCAATTTTAAAACTTTAAATACTCACAAATTTTGCATACAAAGTCTCATTTTTTCCTATCACCTCCTTTATCTATCACTTGTCTATCTATACTTTATCTATATCTTTCTTCTCTACTTATGTTACTTTTTTTCTCATCCCATATAGATAGATAAACTCCCAAGTTACATGCATCTCTATGTATATCTCCATCTTTCTATTCATATCTCTCCCTCTCCCACTCCATCATTGTCATTCCTTATTTCTATATTTCTCTCTAATAATCTCTCTTCTCTCTATTTATCTCCCTCCTATACCTTATCCTACCTATACTTATATATTACTTGTCTCTATCACCTCCTTTCTCTCCCTATCTTATCCCCTCTATCTCTATATCCCTATAGATCTATCTTCATGTATATTTATATCTCATTATCTCTAAATCTAACTTATTCACTCCATCTCTCCCTCCATTTGTCTTACTCTCTCTATCAATTTCTATCCATATCTATCTCTATCTCCATCTCTTTCCCTATCAATCTCTATTTCCATATGTTCCTCTATCTTTATATATCTTCCTCTATACATAATTAATCTACTGCTCCATCTCTTCCTCTATTGCCCTCTTGAAGTATCTTTCCCATTCTCTATCTTTCTCGTTATTTACTCCCTCTTTATATATCTCTGGCTCTCTCCACCATCCTTCTATATAGTGCCTTTATATATCTCTATATCTCCCTTTTTCTCTCTCTCCCTCTCTATCTATACCTATCTATAATCTACAGCTCTCTCTCTCACTCTCTTGCACTATCTATATCTCTCTATCTATCTATATTTCTCTTCCTTTACATCTCTTTATCTCTTCCTTTTTTTTTATCTCACTCACTTTACCCCTCTCTTTCCATTTTTCTCCATCTCTTTATATATTTATCTTTGTCTTTACCTCTCTCTTTCTCTGTATCTATTTATCTCCCTCTCTCTTTATCTTCATTTTTTATCTCTATCTTCCTCTCTCCTTTTCAATGTCTAGATATGTCTACCTCTTTCTATCCATCCTTGTCCTTTATTTTTTCTTCCTCTCACTTCATATTCCCTAATATCTATATCTCTATTTATGTCCTTGTCCTTTAGTTCTTCTCCCTCTGTTTAGCTCTTCATCTCTCTTCACCCTTATATCTCTCCTTATTTGAAAATTAGTACATATGGTCTCCTAAGGGTTTATATGGTGTCCTAATGGGCCATAGAACACCGTATGACCCCTTAGGACACAATATTATCCCTAACGACACCATATGGTGTCCTAAGGGGTCATAAAATACCATAAGACCCCTTAAGACACAATAATACCTCTAATGACACCATATGGTGTCCTAAGGGGTAATAAGACACCATATGACCCCTTAGGACACCATACGACCCCTAATGACACAATGTGGCATCCTAAAGTGTCATATGGTTTCCTAAGGGATCATAGGACACCATATGACCCCTTAGGACACCATACAATCCATAGAACCATATAGTGTCCCAAGCGGTCATACGGTGTCCTAAGGGGTCATAGGACACCATATGACCCATTAGGACACAATACAACCCTTGACAACACCTAAGGGGTCATAAGAAACCATATGACCCCTTAGGATACCATGCACTTAGGGTCATATAGTATCCTAAGGGGTCATAGGATACCCTATGACCCATTAGAACACAATACAACTCTTGACAACACCTAAGGGGTCATATAGTGTCCTAAGGGGTCATAAGACACCATACCCTTACGACACCATATGGCATCCTAAGGGGTCATATGGTGTCCTAAGGGGTCATATAACACCATATGACCCCTTAGAACATAATAAGACCCATAACACACGATATGGTGTCCTAAGGGCATATGGTGTCATGACACACCATATGACCCCTTAGGACACAATATGACCCATAACGATACCTAAGGGGTCATATGGTGTCCTAAGCGGTTATATGATGTCCTAGGAAACTTTAGGACATAATATGACCCCTTAGCACACCATACAACCCCTAACGACACCATATGGTGTCCTAAGGGGACGTAGGACACCATATGACACGTTAGGACACAATATGACCCCTAACAACACCTAAGGGGTCATATTGTGTCCTAAGGGGCCATAGGACACCATAGGACACCATATGACCCCTAACAATACTATATGGTGTCCTAAGGGGTCATAGGACACCATATGACCCCTAATGACACAAAGTGATGCCTAACAATATCTAAAGGGTCATAGGACACCATATGACCTTTTAGCACCCAATATGACCCCTAATGACACCATTGGTATCCTAAGGGGTCATAAAACACCATTTGACACATAATGACACCATATGATGTCCTAAGGGGTCATATGGTGTCCTAAGGGGTCATAAGATACCATATGACCCCTTAGGAGACCATACAACCCATAACAACATAATATGGAGTCCTAAAGGGTCATAGAATACCATATGACCCCTTAGAACACCATATGACCCATAATGACATCATATGGTGTCCTAAGCGGTCATAAGACACCATATGACCCCTAACGACATCATATAGTGTCATAAGGGGTCATAGGACACCATATGACCCCTTAGGACACAATACGACCCCTTATGACACAAAATAAACCCTAATGACACCTAAGGGGTCATAGGACACCATATGACTCCTTAGCACACTTCTATCTATTCAACACCCATACTGTACCATTGACCATATTTTTAATTAATTAATAATTAAGCTTTAACTAGTGTTTATTTATCAATTAATTATTAAAAATGGTTAATGGTACAATATGGGTGTTGGATAGACGTTGCCCCTTAGCACACCATACAACCCCTAACGATACCATATGGTATCCTAAGGGGTCATAGAACACCATATGACCTCTTAGGACACCGTACGATAGATAAAAACACCAAATGGTGTTCTAAGGGGTCATATGGTGTCCTAAGGGGTCATAGGACACCATATGACCCCTTAGCAGACCATATGGCCCATAACAACACCATATGGTTTCCTAAGGGGTCATAGAACATTATATGACCCCTTAGGACACCATATGACCCATAACGACACCATATGGTGTCCTAAGGGATCATAGGGCACCATATAACACCTTAGAACATAATATGACTTGTAACGACATCATATAGTGTCCTAAGGGGTCATAGGACACCATATGACCCCTTATGACACAATATGACCCCTAACAATGTCATATAGTGTCCTAAGGGGTCATATGGTGTCCTAAGGGGTATAGAACACCATATGACCCCTTAGGACACCATAAGACCCATAACGACACGATAAGATGTCCTAAGGGGTCAAATGGTTTCCTAAAGGGTCATGGGACACCATATGACCTCTTAGGACATAGTATGACCCCTAACAAAACCTAATGGATCATATGGTGTCTAAGGGGTCATACGATGTTCTGTGACCCCTTAGCACACCATACAACTCCCAACGACACCATATGGTGTCCTAAGGGGTCATAGGACACCATATGACCTATTAGGACACAATATGACCCCTAACAATACGTAAGAGGTCATATAGTGTCCTAAGGGGTCATAGGACACCATATGACCCCTTAGCACAACATACAAACCCTAATGACACCATATGGTGTCCTAAAGGCTCATAGAACACCATATGACCCCTTAGGACACCATAAGACCCATAACAACATCATATGGTGTCCTAAGGTGTCATATGGTGCCCTAAAGGTTCATGAGACACCATATGACCCTTTAGGACACAATATGACTCCTAATGACACCTAAGGGGTCATGTGGTGTCCTAATGAGTCATATGATGTCCTATGGCCTTTTAAGATACAATATGACCCCTAACGATGCCATATGGTATCCTAAGGGGTTATAAGATGACATATGGTGTCCTAAGGTGTTATAAGACACCATATGACTCATTAGGACACAATCTGACCCCTAACAACACCTAAGGGGTCATAGGACACCATATGAACCCTTAGGACACAATATAACCTCTAATGACACCTAATGGGTCATATGGTATCCTAATTGGTCATATGACATCCTATGACCCCTTAAGACACAATATGACCCCTTAGCACACCATCCAACCCCTAACAACACCATATGGTGTCCTAGGGGGTCATATGGTGTCTTCAATGGTCATATGATATCTTATGACCCCTTAGCACACCATACAAACCCTAACGACACCATATGGTGTCCTAAGGGGTCATAGGATACCATATGACCCCCAGGACACCATACGGCCCATAATGACACCATAAAGTGTTTTAAGGGGTCATATGGTTGTTTTCCCTATGGGTGTGAGTGTGTGTTTAGTGCATTGCAGATAAGAAGAATATGACAATATAGACAGATGCAGACATATAGATGAACTCAATACTGCATTCTCATTGATAACATGTGCCAGTACATTAGATAACATCAAGCCTGTACCATCATATCACAAACGTGAAATAAGGACAACTATATAGTTGTCATCATGGTTACCCAGTGCCAACTACCTACAACCGTCAGTTAACCATCAACCTTTAACACATACGTAATTACTCAACAACATCATCCCCCCCAGAAAGAAGGGTTGTCTCCAGATGACATACAACCAAAATGGGATTGATGTAACATAGACAACAAAAGAAACTCAAGATGAAGGGGGTAAAGAGGGCATCCCTGATGAAGAAGGGCCCACTAGTGTGGCTTCCATCTACTTCTATAGCAGGTACACCTATTGTGTATGGTGGTGAAGATCCCTCTCAGTGACCAATTGCCACTCTCTCGACCGCTTCACCATATGGACAACCTCCATAAGATCCTTTTGTTTCTCATCAAGCTCGTCCAGGGTAGAAGTGAGTCAGGTCTTCAACAATGCTTGCTCACTCATGGAAGCTGCCAACTCTGCCTTAACTTGAGCCAACTCCTCCTCCAAGCTACTAGCCCTAGCTCATTGTTGGGAAAGCTCCAACTCAAGAGGTGGATCACGAGTGGCCAACTCCACTCGAGCTACCAGGGTGGCCACCCACACCATCTTCGCACTGTGCTGAGTCTTCCTGAGCTAATAATAACCATCTTGAATAGACTTCTTAACTCTCCTAAGTAGGGATTGCATCCCACTCTCTCCATCCACCCTCGAGCACTGCCACACCTCCAACATCATAGGGAGCTCAACCTCGGGCCAACCCCTGTCCTCAAAACATCGCCCAAACACCTTGGCGTAGCCCCTCGTGGAAAATGCGAGGAGACCCTCTAAGGCTGGTGGACTGAGACTCTGCTCTTGCATTGAATTCGCCCACCACCGAGCACATGCCTCAACATTGGCTAAAAAATGGCCCATCCCCTTGGGCTGGCTCTCCACAGGGTCCCCAATCTATAGATCTGATGGGCCTCCTCTTCCAACCCCTCTGTCTCATGAAGTTTCATGGTGTTCTCCTATTGGAGAGAAGAACTATCCCTCTCCAAGTCCACAATAGCCTTCAGAGGTGGTCATGGGGATACAGGCAGTGGTCCCACTGGTGTTAGGGGGGAGTTGCATAGTGATCCAACCATGTATCCATAGAGAAATCATCCTCTTCTATGTTCGCACTGCCTTCAAGGTCTATACGACTGGTTCTATAGAGGAGGGTGTACTCCCTACAACCCTCTGTGCTAGCATCTGTGCGAGAACCAGTGCTGGTGGAGGATGCAACTATCCAAAACCTGACACAAGGACTGCTGGGATGGTACCAACAATCACCCCTGTACGTGAGAACAACATCACCTGGCCATCCACACTCAAAAATATTGGTGTGAAGAGGATGCGGCCTATCTTGGCTCCTTTAGGGGGCTTGAACCTACCAGATAGAGGCCCTTGAGTTCCTCTAGGTATATATCCAAGAGTCACCATTATGTCAGCACTCTCCCCCATACAAGGGCTCTCCTGCACCTCTCTTTGAACTGTGAGGCAAAACACATAATCTCTACCACTTTTCCTTAATGAACCATCATCAGACTCCCCATTGCTACTATCAAATTCTTTTGGGGTCTCTGCCTCACTCTCAAAAATGATCACCTGGACTGGTCTCCTTCGCTTCTTACTAGATTATGCATCTCCACCACCTGTGGAGGTGTCGAGGTGGATCCACTTAAAAATGGAGGGCTGCAAGGGGTCAATGCTACTGTTCGGCTTCCATACCCACCATTTTGGAGCCACCTGTGTGCATATTGCATCTAAGAAGAGACCAATGGCATGGAAGGGCATGTAGAACACCTTGTGCTTCAGAGTAAAAAATTCATTGATTCTATCTGAAAGCATCATCACCTAGTTATACACAGTGGCATTCCACAATCCATCCATCAAGGCGATCATAGGTACCACCATGTCAGATGCCCTGTTGGCTCTCATGAGGCAGTTCTTCATTACACCGAGAAAATAATGCCACCCTCCTAGTATGATGAAATATTTCTTCAACCCCTACCCTTCGAATTCGGCTACCCTCCCCCATTTGGCTGTTGACAAATCAGTGCAACATATCTTGCTGTAGGAGCTGCATCTTCCTCTCGGTTGAAATTTTTGTGGCACTCCTATCCACCTCCTTGCCCTCATTTGGAATACCAAACACCTGAGCGAAAGCATCTGGTGCGAAGGATACAACAATATCCATGTCTTGGCATTTGAATGTCGATACTCATAGCTCTACATTATAGGTTTTAATTAACATGGGGAGGTATGACTCGAAGTCACGTATGGTGAAAACATGCATCTGTATAGCCCAACGCATGTGCACCCTACACAATGATATCTTCAATGCAGTGTCATCTAGGGTTTGTGCTTCCACCCACCATGTCTGACACACACTTCTGCTCAAACCTTCGAATGTAACTGTTTTTGTTGTAATTTTTGTTGGAATTGCTTTCTTTCCTTCATCTGGTTGCACCACCTTTTTCGCTTTGCCAACATTGCTCGAATCCACTATTCTTCTCATTCCAGATGGTTGTCCCAATGAGTTCTCAGATTGTTGTAACTGCTTCCTCCAATCTAACTTCTTCAGTTTCCTGGTCCCTAACTCCATCGATGGATTTGAACTCTGCTTGCACACTTATATCCTTTTTAGAATTCGTACCCTATCTCAACTTCTTTGGCCTTGGCTTTGTATGCAATCTTTAATAGTTAATCATTCCACACACTCTAATCTCAATGCCTTCCTTGGCTGTATGGATTTCATTTCATGATGTGCTGAATTTGATTTAGTACTATACAGAATTCATATTTCATAATGTGTAGATTTCTTTTCTCCATTGTTTGTACAAAATACTCTTGTCTGTGTGTGTCGTACTGATTTGAATGGGTTTTGCCCCAACATGTTGATGGATTAATAGTACGGAATTATCTTGTAAGCACAATTTTTTTTCCCATTATAATGGCTATACGGTCTTTTCTATACGGTCGTATGAATTTTTTCGTTTTTCTTTTTTCTTTTTTTTTCTTTTTTTTTAAAATTAAATTTATATTAAAAAAAAAAACAATTTGTTCTGTATGGCTATATGGCCTTTTTCATACGGTCGTAAGGATTTTTTATTTATTTTTTTAAAAAAAAATTTCTGTAGAGCTGTACAGCCTTTTCCCTACGATCGTACAGTTTTTTTTTTTTTTTTTTTTATAAAAATTTTTTAACTTACTCATCTGGTGGGGTCCTTTGAATGCCTCTCGTGATACAATTTTAGTCTCCACCCATTTTTGATGTCTGATACCTCCTTCCGGCCAAGCGTCCACAATTTAATTGCTCTATTTGCACTAACCTCATGCACCTTGAAGGAACTAGCCATCATACTTTAAATTTACCAGGTTTGATTTCATTCCACCCATTGAATTTCAACACTAATTGCCCCAAAGTAAATCTCATTCGCCTAAGATACTTGTCATGCCAAACATTCCATCTTTGTTGGGCCACCTCTATGGCCCATTGTGCCATCATTCGTCATTCATCTAACTTGTTCAAGGTGTACAACCTCTCCCTTAGGATTTCCATGTCACCCAGTCAATTCTCGATGGCAATTCGAAGACTTGGCACCATGAACTCCACTAGCACCAGGACCTCTTATCCATACATCAATTGAAAAGGGGTCTGGTTGGTGGTCACTTTATATGTTGTCCGGTAGGCCTAGAGTATCGATGGTAGTAATTCCTCCCAATCATCTTTTTTGACCCCACACGACTTATAAATGACACACTATTATTTTATTGGTTGCCTCAACTTGCTTGTTCACTCAAGGGTAATAGGGGCTTGACAGGGAGTGAAAAATTTTAAACTTCATGGTTAGCAACTGGATGATGTGGTTTACGAATTGGCCCCCCTGATTGCTTGTCAGTTGGATAGGAATTCTATATTGGGTGATGATATGTTCATAGATAAACTCTGTCGTGTTAATTGCTGAGTTGTCTAGGAGAGCTCGTGCCTCGACCCACTTTGTTAAGTACTCTATCGCCATCATGATGTACCTGCATCAACACGCTCTACTTGGCTTCAGGGGTCCGATGAAATCTAGCCCCCATTGTTTGAATAGCTCCTGTGCGTGTGATGGGTTGAGTAGCATGAATCCCTCTTAAGTGGCCTTCTGGCCCGTTGGCACGTATCACAACTAATCACCCATTCCCGAGCATCATTATAGAGTGTCATCCACCAAAGTCCTACCAACAACACTTTCCTGGCAGTTGTATCTGGCCCCATATGTCCACCTGTCAGCCCTGTTGTTCTCAAATTCTGATCTCCTTCTTATCCCCTTTTGATGAGAAAGAATAACTCTGTATGTGAATGGAGAAATCAAGGAACAAGAACCTTAGAGCAACATATGACAAGGTTTTAATTGTTAGGGTTCCCACAGATACTAAGAGGGGGGGGTGAATCAGTATCTGACTGGTAATGTAATTTTCTTGAAACTGAATATGCAAAACATAAAGTAATAGTATACCGGTATGCAAGAATTAATGTAAATAATAGAATCAAAAACATCCACATGAAAAGAACACCATAACATAAGATGTTTAACAAGGAAACCCGGTGTGGGAAAAACCTCGGTGGGATTTGTGACCCACAATATTCACTTATTGGCCAATAAGAGAATATTACTTACAATAGGGGCCTGTACATGCAGGAAGGCCAACTGCCTAGAGCTCACTGCTCAATAAGAAGTCACACTGACTTACAATGAGGATTTACACAAATCCAATATTCTGTACTGCTTTACAATAGCATCTTCAATGCTAGATTCAGTACTAGTTCTTGCTCTATTCTTTACATATACCCTTGACCTACAATTCGCACATTAGGTCTGCCTTATAATTTATTATATGCTTTTTATCCATATCCTACAAATGCCTACAATGATCTCTTTTATATACAAGAGTCATTTTACAATTTGCCAAGTTGGCTTACAATAATAAAAAAAATATTATATATCAAAAATCTTGTCAGCCTCAGTGCCGGTATACATGTTCTTTTCTGTGTCGGTGTACATCTTCTGTGCCAGTGCCGGTGTAGTTTGATCTTGCTGATGCTAGTGAACTGTCTTGTTTGAGTGTTGCTTTACCGGTATAATGTCTTGCCGGTGCCATAGGATTGCAAGGTTGCCTGAGTAATGCTTTGCCGGTATAATATCTTGTCGGTGCCATAGGATTGCAAGGTTGCCTAAGTAATGCTTTACCGGTATAATGTCTTGTCGGTGCCATAGGATTGCAAGGTTGCCATCAATGACAAAACCTTCAATCACACACAATGTCTCATTGGAGTGTCCATATGCCAACAATCTCCCCCTTTGTCATTGATGGCAACACTCATGAGAAATTTCAAAAAGATATCCAAAAATGTGTAGACCAAAAATGTGAGAGCTCCCCCTGAGCATGTGATCCCTGTGTTTTGAATTTTCTCATCTACTACTCCCCCTTTGGCATCAATGACAAAGGTTAGTAGATTTTGTAGTTGTACCAATTCATAACCTCAACCTTGTAGTTGGGTGGTTATTATCTAAAGAATATCTCCCAAAATTAAGTTTATGCCATCCATAAACTTCTTGCTCTCCTTTATTGCTATCTCAGTTCTGTATACTATACCAGTGAGATGCTGCAAGTACTCTGCCAGTGTTTTGCTACCCTGTGTTAGTGCCTCTAAGATTTCCTTTTCCAGAGATGCTAAATAGTCCAATCTTGGACTTAGTTTAGATCTCAAGAATTTTGCCTTGTTTATTATTTTCTCTTTCTCTCTTTCTAATTTGAGCAATTCTTCCTCAAAATTTGTTATCTTTTCCTCAAAAATTGATAATGTATCGGGTGAGTTAACAAAATTATCAGCAAGTTTATTGATCTCTTCCTGTACCTTGCTCATCTTTTTGTCTACATCTATGGTCAAAAAGTTTATCTTACAGGTGTCTTTGTACAGAGTTTTGTACTCTTTCAATAAATTGTACAGTTTCGGTAGAAGTGTGTCAAATTCCCTATTACACTTCTTTATTCCTTCCTCAAAGAATTTCTGTTTCTCTTTTTCTACACTTTCCTTTACAGTTTCTACCTTTATTTGCTCAAAATTTCTGGAAATATATTTACAAAGTGTATCCAACTAGCCTAAAGAATCTTTGTTGGCTATATTACAATTGGGAGCTATTGATTTCAAAACTGGAAATGAATCATCTATCGCTTTATAGGCTTATGAGCTATAATCAGTTATTTTCTTGATAGATTCGAGCAATACCTCTGTTACATTTTATGGTGACCCAACAAACTGAGTGCCAGTGGAAGTGACCATGCTAGTATTGACCTCTGGTAAGTCTGTTTGTGTCTCCATCTCTTTAAGCATTGGTTTTCCTGCATCATTTCTTACTGGTGGCATCTGTTCTGGAGCCTTTAGCTCTGTTGGTTTCTCTGTTTGTGTTCTAGATTCCATCTTTTTCTCTAAATCTGCTGCTAGTTGCTCTTTATTTCCTGATTTATCTGTTGTATCCTTATCTACCACTATGTTGATTTTCTGCGTATCAACATTCATAGTATATAGGACTTCAGGATTAGGATTATTATCCTCTATGTCCATGCTCTCAGTTGCCGGTTGATCTTCTCTAGTTGTTGTTTTTACCGGTGGAGTATTTAAAGGAGGTGGGGGTAAGTTGTTTCTAATCTTAATACTTGGTGGTCCACCAACTTTACCTTTCCCTTTATCCTTTTGATATACCAGAATGGGCTTGGGATTCCTATATTCTTCTTGTTTTTCTTTTTCAACCAAGAATGTATCCCAACCATTTTCTGTTTCCTCTGAAACTTTAGTAACTCTACCTGCCATTAGTGATATTTGCCAGTGTGCAGTGGAGAAAACTGTCCAATTGGCATGAGCTATCAAATCATCCATTTCCTTAGGTGAGTTGACCGAGTATACTACAAGTAATTTCTCTATTTTTATTTTCTTATCCAACTCAATTATTCCTTGCCTTCTGGCCTCAAGTCTTTTATATAGTTCATCAGGAATTTCATTTGGGACTTGCATCAA
The DNA here is from genome assembly GCF_030272615.1 of Cryptomeria japonica. Classification (NCBI taxonomy): domain Eukaryota; kingdom Viridiplantae; phylum Streptophyta; class Pinopsida; order Cupressales; family Cupressaceae; genus Cryptomeria; species Cryptomeria japonica. The sequence continues at coordinate 726,949,193 of NC_081409.1, forward strand.
AAACTTTTTATACATGTCCATGTGTAATATAACACTCTCCTCAACTTGTCCTTTCTCATCATCTGATAGGATGTCATAGATTTTCCCTATGTTTTTCAATTTACCTTCCTCTATGATCTCATTCAGTAGTATGTCAAGAGGGGCAAAGTCAGTGTTTGTCTTCTTCTTCTTTTTGGAGGTCAGCTTCTTCTTAGGTGTGGCTTTCTTGATCGGAGACCTCACAGCTTGTTGCTTCTGTCTTATCCTTCTAGGTGAAGGAGTGGATACCGGTGAGGGGTCTCTTTTCCTAACAACTCTTTTGAAAGTTGCTGGCATATCTCCTTCTGAGGAAGTATCTATCGGTGATCGATGAGTTTCAAGTTGTTGGGCTGCCAACTCATCTTCTGTTATGCCAGTTTTCTTTAGTACATCTTCCTTTATGGATTTTGCTTGTCTGGTTCCTTTCCTCACAAATGCCTCAACCTTTTTCACTCTCTTTTTAGATTGAATTTGACTTTCAATGTTCTCAGCACTGCCAAATACTTCTTCCTTTGGTTCATTGGGGGCTTCCAAAAATGCTTTGGCATAAGTTTCCACTATGTGGTCATCTGTTTCATACCCCATCTCTGTAACCTAGACTATCCTTGGGATGACTGCTTCCATCTAGATCCCATCCTTTTTTATCACAAAGCATATATCATCCTTGTATTTGTTGACAATTTCTTGTGATAGTCTGATTCTTTTATTCATTCTGACCTTTAGTGCTTGAAAATACTCATTGATATTCTTTTCTCTGTTTTCACCCATGTTGTTGAATAAGTCAGACAATTGTTTTCCTACTGGTAGGTCAAATCCAAAGTCCTTGTTTCCTATACTAGGAGCCTGTTTGGTTATGTGTAGCATTAAGCATACAAGTAAATTTCCAAATCTAAAGGTTCCTTTCTTATCCTTCTTGATTTTTGCTAAGTTGTCAATTAACTCATCCTTTAACCATTCGCAGATATCAATTTTTACATTGTCCTTCACCATGTCATAAGCACTCTTTATGAATAAACTAGAAATAGAGTTAAGCCTATTAGCATGAGTTACTTTGTAACCTAGAATCATGATAACAAATCTAACATTTCTATTGGTCACATCATTAACCCTCAATGATCTCTTGTCAGATGTTGCACCGGTTAAGTTTGTTACCAAGTCATTGGAGACCTTCTTGGTTTTGTTAGGTCTATTACCGGTGGAAGGTAACCCTATTACTGCTTTCATAGCTTCCTTTGTAATTTTATGCATTGAGTCAAGCCAAAAGAATGAACCATGTACCCTACTCAGAACTATCCTAACCACTTCCTTTGGAAATTCAAGAATGCAGAGGATTTCAGTGAATCCTAGGGTTTCAACAATTTTATGTTCAGGTTTCACATTCTCGGAGTTGTCACATATAACAAACTTATACATGTTTTTGATTTCTTCATCACCTAATTCCTCTATGTTGCAATGAATATACATTCTAGGGTCTTCTACATAAACAACACCTTTTGGAATTTTTGAAAAAGCACCTGTGTTGTCATCTTTCTTAGCTAACTCAGGAACTAGCTGAAACATGGGCCTAGGTCTTTTTATAACTTCGACTACTATAGGGTTTGTTATGAATTTAGGTGCAGAGGAGGATGCCATGATGATAAATACCTTTTTCTGCCTTTGGATGGATTGATTGCTGAAGTGCTTTGCCTCTTTGCTCGGAATGCCTTAGCTCAAAAATCTTCGTGCTCTCTGAAAGTTTGAATTCGTGGTGAAATGAAATGGAGCCAAAAACCTTATTTTATAAAGTCTTTTATGCTACCTACCACATTAATTGCTTGTCGGTAATGTATTAGCTCAACTTTATTTGCCGGTAATGAAAGATTTTCAACTTCTTTTCTCTAACTGAGGGAATAATAGCACATGTGCCATTTGATTGCCAAACCCTCAAGATAATTTTCTTCAATTTGATGAAGAACATCCTACTGGAGGAGCATTGCTCTGTCCTGCCAGTGGAGCATCATATTGTCCTGCTGGTGAAGCATTTGTTGGTTGTACCGGTGGAGGAGTAACCCCAATAATTAGATCACCTTTTCTAATCCATTGTTTTGAAAATTCTTGCTTAACCTCTTCAACCTTTTCTTTACCTTTCAAGCTAGTACTTCTGTTATCTACCGGTGTACCTTTACTTCTACAAAATTTAGCAATATGACCAATCTTGTTATATGCATAACAAGTTACATTATTTTTCTGAATAGCTTTCCCATAACCTATGCCAGTTTGTGTTCTGCATTTATTTGATAAATGACCAAATCTTCCACAAACATAACATCTTACATTCATTCTGCAATTTTCAGAGTTATGACCAATTTTGTTGCATTTGGTGCATTGACTGATGGGAGGATTGATGTTTTGATAATTCCTAGATCTACATTCATTTGCCCTATGACCATATTTATTATAGTTAAAGCATTCTCCATTGAATTTGTAAGTATTAGAGGGTCTTACCTGTTTGCTTTGATCCTAGGTATTTGCAGTATCGAAGCTTTCTCCAACTTCAAATCCAATTCCAAAAGTGTCACCTTTGGGTTTTTGATTCTTCAATAAGGTACCAAGTTCTTCTGAGCTTTTTTTGAATTTTTCTTTGTGTTGATTTGCAGTTTCCAATTCCCTTTCCAAGATTTCTTTTTGTCTCATTAGTTCATTTGAGTCATTCTGAGTATGCATCAGATCTATCTTCAACATGTCATTTTCATAGCTAAGTCTTGTGTTCTCATTTGCTGCATCACTTAGTCTTCTGGTCAATTCTTCTTCATTCTTCTTTTTGTCCTCAATCTCTTTGCAAAATCTCATAGTCATATCCTGCATTTCATTTTTTGTTGTCATGATCTCTTGTTTCAATTTGCTTATCATATCATTTAGTGATTCCTTTTCATCATTCTCATTTTGCAATTTTTCACAAAGTTCTCTTCTCTTATTCCTTGTAACAGTAAGATTTTCTTGAAGTGCCTGAATAATGTCCTGAGTTTCTTTTAAATCATCTTCTAATTTGATATTTTTTAACTTCTTTGCATCATAGTCAGTAAGAGCTCCTTCAAGTTGCTTCATCAGATTTTCCATCTTTACCGGTGTCAAGATCTTCCTCAAGTTGTTAGGCTTTTGAAAATAGAGGACCAGGCTTTGATACCAATTGTTAGGGTTCCCACAGATACTGAGAGGGGGGGGGGGTGAATCAATATCTGACCGGTAATGTAATTTTCTTGAAACTAAATATGCAGAACATAAAGTAACAGTATACCGGTATGCAAGAATTAATGTAAATAATAGAATCAAAAACATCCACATGAAAAGAACACCATAACAGAAGATGTTTAACAAGGAAACCCGGTGTGGGAAAAACCTCGGTGGGATTTGTGACCCACAATATTCACTTGCTGGCCAATAAGAGAATATTACTTACAATAAGGGCCTGCACATGCAGGAAGGCCAACTACCTAGAGCTCACTGCTCAATAAGAAGTCACACTGACTTACAATGAGGATTTACACAAATCCAATATTTTGTACTACTTTACAATAGCATCTTCAATGCCAGATTCAATATCGATTCTTGCTCTGTTCTTTACATATACCCTTGACCTACAATTCGCACATTAGGTCTGCCTTATAATTTATTATATGTTTTTTATCCATACCCTACAAATGCCTACAATGATCTCTTTTATTTACAAGATTCATTTTACAATTTGCCAAGTCGGCTTACAATAATAAACAAAATATTATATATCAAAAATCCTATCGGCCTCAGTGCTGGTATACATGTTCTTTTCTGTGCTGGTGTACATCTTCTGTGCCAGTGCCGGTGTAGATTGATCTTGCTGATGCTGGTGCACTGTCTTTATTTGAGTATTTCTTTACTTGTATAATGTCTTGCAGATGCCATAGGATTGCAAGGTTGCCTGAGTAATGCTTTGCTGGTATAATGTCTTGCTAGTGCCATAGGATTGCAAGGTTGCTTGAGTAATGCTTTGCCGGTATAATGTCTTGCCGGTGCCATAGGATTGCAAGGTTGCCATCAATGACAAAACCTTCAATCACACACAATGTCTCATTGGAGTGTCCATATGCCAACATTAATTACCTTCTACACTTTGAACTTATCCAAAGTTCAGGCGGGTATACCTTATGTGAATATTTTCACACTTTTAAACAAAATCCATAGTAACCATTGTCCAAAAACTAGTGGATCTTATCACCTTAAACAAAACTGAAAAAATGTAGGAAAACTTAGGCTCATTTTCAGTATTGATCCTCAAGAGATTTAAGAAAAGAAAACATTAATAGATACCAGTGCCTTATCCAGGCTACAAAGTCATCTATTTTGAATAAGAACTTCAGAATCAAACATATCCATACATCTCAATCACTTTGGCTTCTACCAACTCTGTACATGCCTTACATGTATAATAGTCCTCCTTTGTTATACTAGACAGTGTTCATCAAATTCAAAGTTCCCAATGAATAACCCATTGATAAAGATATTTCTTGCATATTTAATTCCCTCATGAAGAAGAAAGCTAAGAATCATATCTATAAAGATTGGATTACAATCCCTGTTCAATTGAAATAACCCTAGATTACCCAAATGAAACCAATCAAATATTTGAAAGCATACCAGAAGGCAACACGAATTTTTAGGCTCAAAGTTAATGGTCTATATATTTATATTCGATTTTGGAAAATCTTACAAAACTTAGAGAGTTTTCTATGAAACACTAGAGAAAATGCAGATAAATTTCTGCAAAGTTTCTTTACAAAATTCTTGTGACCCCTTTTTCATTAGTCCTAGTATCTATTTATAAAAGTATGGATGCATACAAGCTTCAGACCCTTTTCAAAAAGGTTTGTTACAACCACAATCCTTCTCCAAAAAGTGGTTACAAGTCCTTTTCAACATCCATAGCCTCTTGTGCCTTTTATTCTGTCACAACCTCTTCTAACTGCTTCGGAGCATCTTCTTTTTGTCCCACATAATTATCATTCCATTCCTAAAAAACATCATCACTTGGCCAAGCAAAACTAACAACCTTCTGTTTCATGTCTTCTAGCCTTTTCCAAGTGACTCTTAAATGTCCAATTTCTATTTCTATGAAACCGTAATGAGATTTCACCTTTTCAATTTCTTCAATTGTTTGGACAAATAAAGATGTGTCATCAATGTTGATAATTTGATTGACCCTTTGGGACAAATTGTGGTCCAACACCTCTAACCAGGTCTTCTCTTCTTTTAACTAAATTGGACCAATGAAACCTCCTAGAAACAATTCAAATTTGTGATCCAGATATTCTTTTCTATATAGTTGGGCTTTTCTTTTTATACCTGCCCTTTCCTCTGAGAGAATATTCATCTCTTTTATAAACTCACTGGTGGACCTTAGAAGGTCATTCTCCTCTGCATCTGTATGGGATGAACACATGAGCTCCAATTCCTTACCTCTGGGCATCCACTTATTTAGGATTGGTTCCAAAGTGGCCTCATCTTCTCTGAATTTGATCATAACATCTAGAATCCTTTCATATTTATGTATACAATGGAGGCCTTGACTGAGTCAACAAACTTCAAAATGGTGGCTTTCACCTTCTCTTCATATTTGTTTGCAAACAAGGCTTGAGCTTGTTTTAACTTTTCCAACTCATGTTGGACAGTCTCAGCTGATTGGAAACTAGAAATCATAGGAGAAGGGGGGTATTCTATAATGGGACTAGTAGGAGGGGGTCTTGCTGGAGAGGAGGCTATCATGAGCGTTGAGGATTCACTTGGATGGTGTTGACCTGCTAACTGACTCTGGAGTCTAGTAATAATGCTGTCCCTGTTGGCTATTCCTTCCTTAGTCTCATTATAAGCCTTTAAAATAGTCTCCAACTTCAATTGGAGATTAGCTCTTTCTTGTGCCTCTTTCTCTGCTACTGCCACATTAAACTTTGCAGTTTCCAAATCTATGCTTGTAGCTTCCACTACCCCTGTATCTTGGACTCTTTTAACAATCATGCCTCCTAAGAGGCTAGAATCCGATGCATTTTTCCTCCTTTTATTCTCATCCTTCTTTAATGACCACATGACAAGAGAAACATTGTCCTTGCTAAATGTCACTCCTTCCATAGGCTTTGTTTCCTTCCTTACTACATCAAGGACTAGAGTATCAGCTATATCCCATTCAAGGAGAATTAACACATCGGCCTTTGCTACCATTTCTCTTCCTTTCTCAGGGGTGATTGTCTTAAACTCTTCCATCATTTCTTGCTTTATTTCTTCTTCCACCTAAGTCTAAGAGGCTGGCCACTCTTCCTCTGCTCACATCTGACCTTGAATTGTTCCATGTTCTACTTCCATACAAATTGCATGAAAGCTCCTATTGTGATAAAGTTACTATCAGCCAAGAATTCTTCACTGGCTTGCTTAACAATAAGGTCCAATTCTTGTCCTTTTAGCTCACCATTAGTCAAATTAATTTCAGCACTAGGTGGCTCTTCAGGCATTCCCTCTTGGGTCTCCTCATAGGTATAGGCAATCTCATTGAGACTCCCTAACTATAATAATTGTTCAGCCACCGCTTGCTCATCTCTGATATGGATAGGGGATTGAGATGGAGAATATTGAGGTTCATCAGTTTCGATTTCCTTTCCCAATCTTTGCCTTTTAGGGGAATCCTGAATGTCAATGACATCTTCAATTTTCCTTTTCCCTTTTGAAGTGGAAGGCTCACCTATCACTAGCATCATCACAGTGTACTTTGAACTCTTATGCATTACATATTCCCTAGGTGGGATAGCCTTAGCAAAGGTAGGCTTAGCCAAGACCAACTTAGCCTTATCAGGATCATTTTGCATTATAGCCTCCCTCTTTTCTTTTAAGGTCTGCATGAGGTCTTCAAAATAGAGAATCAAGAATTTGATTTTATCCTCAAAAGGGTTGAAGCTAGAAAGAGGATCATAGCTACTATCAAATTGACAGATAAAATCAAGTGCCTTCTTATATGCAACCCACTTCTCCTTCCTTAGTTCCTGCTCATCTAAGTTGAATTAATTCCTAATTAAATCTTCGGGGAACTGAAATTGGTGAGGCCTACCTCTACACACTACTCTTCTTCTGAACATGCCATTGAAAAAGTCCTCAAGGTTTGCACATCTTGAAACTGCAGTTGACAACCTATATGCCTTAAAGAATTCTTCAAAATATTTCCATCCACCCTTAGTGATTACAAAATGGTGGGCCATGGTAATAGTCAGGAAAATGGTCCCTTTACCCCTATTGGTTAGCTCTGCCTCTTGCATTCCTCCAATTTGTCTCAATACTTCTGCAATCCCTACCTTTAATGGGACCTGATACGACAGTAAATAAGGGGTACCTCTAAATCCATACACTCTGAAAATAGTAGACACAGGGTACAAATACATGTCTCCCCAATTGTGAACAATCTTAATACCCTCTGCAAACTCCTTAGGTCTGAGGAATTCCAAAAGAGCCTTAGGAATTCTAGGGTTTTCTCTGCATAAAAGAATTCTAATCTTAGATGCAAAGCATCTATCAAACTTCAAAAAATTAGCATCTTCCCTATCCCAGGATAAGACAGTGCTCCAAAGTTGAACATGCATCTCTTCCTTATCCTTTATCTTGATCAAGTCCATTTCCTTTGCAAAGTAATCAACACATTTGAACAAGAACATATGCATCAACATGGTGTACCATCCAAATGGCCTATCCACCTTACCATTTTTTATCCCTACTAACCCTTTGTGAATTGCATCAGCAAGGTATGAGGCATAATCAAATGTTTTTTCTAGGGAGGGGTTTAGAATTTGTGCAATCATTAACATGTAATGGGTTGGCATATTCTTTTCAGGATCCTCTCCAAAGATCTGACATAATGCCCAATACATACCCTTAGCTCTCAGAGTAAATAAATTGAGGGAGAATGGTTCCATTGTACTGGGGCCTACAACTGTTAACCCCCCTATCTTAACAAAGAATTATTTCAATGGGCCACTCCTAAGATGATCCCTCTGTGCATTGTAAATCTGGGATAATGACTCAAAGTCAATAGGCTCTAACAAATTGGAGGCCTCACTGAGTTTAAACACTTTCCTAAATTCATCTTCATTTATTTCAATCAGGACTAATCCTTTTACATTCCTGATGCATCTTGCTTCAGGGTCATAATTCTATGCAATGAGGGTCAACAGATCCACATCCATGAATACACCAGGGACCACAAGTTTTCCTACATCTAGTTCCCATATGCCATTTAAAGGAGCTAGGGAATGTCTCTACCCAAAACCAACTTTGAACAATCCTAAACTTGACATCCCTATCTCAGGGTCCCTTAACCAATTGCCTTTATCATACAGGCCATCCCCAATTTTCAGACGAGGGTTCTTTGGTACTAACTCTTTGTCCTTAGCCCTGGCATTGGTGGACATAGTTAACTGTTCTAAAAAATCATCACAGATGCTCCTATCCTAGTAATTCACTTTTCCTATCAACTCTCTTCTTAGTGCCATTCTGAATAAGCAATTATACCACTTGAAACTACCATAGACCTCTAATGAAATAATTCACACAAAAATGATTGGAAACAGACCAGAATTATCAATAAAAGCACAAAAAACCAGATTATTTGCTTGAAAAGAAACGCTCCACACCAATTGCTCTGCAAAAGACTTCAATGAAATAATACTAATCAATCAAGTTGATGTGGGCTCTAAAGGACAAGTTGGCATTGAATTTTTTAGAAATTAACTCCGCATGCTTCGGTTATCTTTTCAGAATTGAATTCACCAAATCGAATTTCAAAACTGGCTCCAATGGGTCATAACTTCTCTGAGTCTTTCCTTTGTTTTGGTCTTTCGCTATTTCGCAATGCATAAAACCTTTGCACTTTTCTTTCGCAAAACAACACTGGTCGTTGGATCATGAGAACTTACATTGTCTTTACCTCCGTTTGATCTCTTTGCATTAGTGTCGGGCCCTACCTCCTTTTCACCACTTCGTGGGCTTTAACACTCATGCACTTTTCCATCACGAAGCCACGCCAACCATTACATCAAGCTCAAATCACCCAGTCGTTAACTCTAACTAGAGCTGTCAATCTTACTAACTAACCGTGCCTCATCTTGATGGATAATGGTTTTTGCCATTTCATAGAGGTTACGCCACGGGCATCTTCGAGTCATGAAACAACGAGAACCGTTGGATTGACCATGAGATGAATACTTTTTAACAGGCTTCAAACCTTTTAAGTGAGCCCTTTATATGGAAATCACTTAACTCTTCTTATTCACCGGTTAACAATTGCAACATGGTAGTCGACCATTAGCTCTGGAAGCTCCTTCGGGTTTCGTTCTGAGTCAGCCATGTGTTCTGCTTCACAATTCTCCACATAACTATCGATTGCATCAAGGCAGGCCCTCAACTACCCTTCAGAGCCATGTGACATTCAACACATCACTATCAAGCTCTATGAAATGCACTAGCTGTCATGCCACGTCATGCCTTCGTATGATTTCCACCTGTCTTTCGCCATTTCACAAACATTAATCTTTGTTTAGCTTGCAGCCATGAAACCACGAGAACCGTTGGATCAAAACAGACTTGATCGGCTTTTAAACTTCGTGCCCTACTTGTCCTTTGGGCCCATCGGCCTTTTGCCACTTCGTGATGACTAACTAGCATCTTGTCTTTGTGAATCCGCACGAGCCGTCAGATTTTAGGAACTTGCTTGTTGTTTACTCTTTCTATGACAACCTTTCCTAGGCCCACTGTGGACCACCAACTGAACTCCCCGTCACTGCTCTGCCATCGCCAATTGGATCTACCACCTTTACCACCACCTCTTGTGAGACTCACCACGTGTTTTCGTTGCTTTGAGAAAGGTAGAACCTGTGCATCTCCCAACCATGAATCAACGCAAGCCGTTGATCCTTTTCCAACCCAATCACTCTTTAACCAAGGAAGACCGCTTGTCTTTGGGACCTGCCATGTGTTTTCGCGGCTTTGCAGAACATAAACCATGTGCATCTCAGGCTAGCGAATCAACGCGAGCCATTGGATCACAATCAAGATGCAACTCTTTTACCCGATGGTCAATCCATCTGGTCAGGCCCACCTATGCCTTTCGCTACTTCACAATCAGTAACTCATGGGCATCTTATCTTAATGAAACCATGTGCACCTTTAGATCAAAAGGAACTTGCTCACCTTTTAGGAGCCCGATTAAGAAATTAAAACCTTAGGAAAGACATAGAAAGATAATGCACTGATAGACCCACCCAGGAAAAATAAAGAAGGGGGGGAGCACTTTTCTTGACCAATGAACCCTCCTTTAAGTGAATAAAGTAACACAGAAATAGAATCATAAGGGTTTTTCTCAGACACAGGAGCGATTTAAGACTTAAACCCTAAACCCCTTTTTGGATCCAAAGCAATTAAAAGAAACAAGGCCACACCAGACTCAAAATTTTCACAGACTTAGCTAATTATGGGAAAAGAATACCCATTTTTTAAATAGTGATAATAGGCCCTTCGTGTGCTTCCCTCAAGATGCTCTAAACCTCTTCTTCTACAACACAACATCATAGGACCTGGTCAGGTCCTATTTTATACAAGAGGCCATTGATTAATTGAAACGTCCTACTGCAGAGCACTAGCTTCCTTATTTCTCTTGGCAACATCTCCTTTGGAAACTGTGACATTGAAAGGTACTCCACCATGGTGGTGTACCAAGTAGGCAAGACAACAATTTAAAATAGATGAGCATCTGGAAAGTCTTTGCTGACTCCCTCGGTCAGCTCGCTAGACTTGATCCTTGACAATTGATCAGCGATCACATGGCTTTTGCCGAGACGGACAATGATATTTAAAGTAAACTCTTGCAAAAGGAGTAACCACAGGGTGATCTGTCCTTGGATGATTGGCTTGTTGACTAATCATGTAAATGGCATTGCCAAAAGATAGTGCCAAAATTTTTGGACCAAATACACCATCCTTAGGGCTTCTCTTTCTATGGTGTTGTAGTTCTTTTCGGCCTTTGACAACAACCAACTCACAAAGTAAATTGGGTGGTCCAGTCTGTGGTCCCCAACTTGTGCCAGTGTGGCTCCGATTGAAAATTTGGATGCGTTCACATGGACATCGAACTCCTTGTCCCGGTTCAGGTACGTAAGAATTGGTACACCCACTAGCTATGTCTTTAGTTCTTGAAATGCTTCTTCCTATGTTTTTCCTCATGCGTACAGTTCTCCTCTCCATGTTAGTTTGTCTAGTGAGTACGACACTCAAGTAAAGTTCTTAATGAATCTCCTAGTACTTGATGTGTCCAAGAAAGGACTTCACTCCAGTGACATCCGCTAGTGCCTCCATTTCTATGATCACCCGAACCTTGTCCGAGTCAGTTTTCAGTCCAACCTTGCATATGACGTGTCCTAGTAACTTCCCTTGGGGGACCATGAATCTGCACTTTTTGGGATTTAGTGCCAGTTGCGCCCTCTTGCATCTTTTCATGCATTCCCCGAGGGCCATTAAATGTGCATCCTGTGTGCTGTAAATTAACCAGTCGTCTAAGAAAGCCTTGAAGTTGCCCACTGACATTTTGTCAAAGATGTGGAGGATTATTCTTTGAAAGGTTGTTGGCGCATTGCATAGGCCAAAGAGAATTCTTCTATATCATAGACATCATCTTCCACCATGAAGGTTATCTTCAACTTATCCTCCTCTGTGATGGATATCTGGTTATAAATAGAAAATCTGTCCATAAAGGAGTATATTTCATGCTCGGCCACTTCCTCCAGAATGGTGTCAGTGAATGGTATAGGGAACGGGTCCTTGATAGTGACTGCATTGAGGCACCTAAATTTGACACAAATTCTGATCAGGTTGGCCTCTTTCTTCAGGGATATCACTTTCGAGGATACCCATTCTCTAGTTTGCACCTTAAAAATGATCCCTGCTTAGAGCATATGCTCATTCTCGTCATTTACCCTTGCCGCATAATTTTTGTTCATCTTGTACGACCTTTTCTATATAGGTATGACTCATGGTACCAAAGGAATCCGGTGTAGACATAGTTCTGGTGGTACACCCTTCAAGTCTTTATAGCTCCATGCAAACACGTTCTTATATTTCATGAAAATTTTAAATGCGATAGCATTTAATACAGGGTTCCAATCATAACCTACTAGAATATTCTTAGGCACAACTTCTTCATCGAGGTTCATTCCTTTTATGAAAGGCTCCTTGTATCGAATAGGTTTCACCATGTCAAACTCATGTGTCAGTGCTTCATTTATGGGTGTGTCCCCTTTGGTGTACTCTCCGTACACTAGCGGGAACTTGTTCTCCTCTGGCTCATCTATCTCAAGCATGTTACACTGGAACAACTCATAATCCTCCATCTGCCAATGGAAGAGTCTATTCAATGAGCATATGTAATCCTCTGAGCATATGTCCAGTTCAAACACTCCTTCATTATTTGGTTCCATCTTGTCTCTACCTTCATAGGAATCCTACTCCCATCTATTTGAGTCCTCTAAATTAGAGTCCGATGCGAGCTCCTTGGTGATGGCTTGGTTCATGAGGTAAATGACGTACTTCCATCCATCTTTCTCCATGGAGAGGGTGTTCTTCTTCCAATTGTGATTCACCTTTGCTTTGACCAGCCACCCTTTCCCTAAGATGGCGTTGTAGCCCTTCTTCTTAAATGGGATCACCACAAAATCCAAGACAAATGGTTGTGTCCTAAGCATTCCTAGGGGTTTTATTTCATGTTGGTATGTGCCAAGAAAGTTAAAAATTGGTGGCCATAGTGTTAGGTTGCTAAGCTTCTTCCAGGTTTCTTTAGGAAGGATATTTACCCCAGACCCACCATCTACAATGGTGTATGTTAGGATGGTCCCAAGTATGCCCATTTCCATGATTTTTGGATACCGACCGTTGTTCAATGTCAAGATCAAGGGTTATTTATACTGAACGCAATAGTGTCGTATGTAGTTGAGGCATTATTTTTTGAAGTGCGGGTACTTCTATCTGCAACATTTGCTTTAGAATATTTTCCTTTTCTTCTGAATGGGAGGTACTCTCTGGCTCCTAGGTGTCCCTTTGTTGTGCCATCATCTCTTTCTCCACTTGGGCTTTCTCTTCTAGTGTTCATTGTTTCTCCGTATGTGGGTTTGGGTAGGTGGCTTTCTTCATCTTCGACCTTGTGAGAGCCAATAGCGGATCCTCTATCCCTGTTCCCTCGATGTTTAGGAGGTTGACCCCACATTTTGGGCAGTTTCCATCATCATGATCTCCTAGTCCACACCACTTATACAAATTTTGTGGCGTTTCTTCCATTGTGCAATCTCTCGCAAAGTGCCCCACTAGTGCAGGCCCTATACTGGATCATTGGTCACCCTTTTGCATCGTACTAGATCTAGCTCTAGTTGTTATTACTTTTTCCTCCCCACTGGTTGTTCTAGTACCCGCCAGATGATGCATTATTATTGGTGGGCTGGGATGTGCCCACTACTGCGGATGTTGACAGCTGCTTTGTTGATTCCTCGTCTTCATATTATAAGGGCATTCCTTCGTCAAATATCCCATTATTTGGCAAATGTCACATAAGGCCTTCTTTGAGAAAGAACCTTTCATGTGCCCATCAGTTTTGCATTCAGTACACCAAAAAATTGCCTTCTTTGGCTTTTCTCATGCTCTCCTTTATTGTTTTAAACTCTTTCATCATTCACTCCATGTCTTCCTAGAGTGTCTGGACCTTGCTAGATTCCTTGCCGCAGCTGCATTCTTTTGAGGAGTCATCTTCATCAGACGAGGATTTGTCCTTCTTCTTTTTAGATGTTTTATGTTCACTCTCTAGGTCCATCACCCTGTTGTACGCATCATTGTATGATGTGGGTGGTACAATCTTCATTTTTTTTGAAGGGAAGGCCTCAATCCTTCCACAAACCATCTCTTCTTCATCCTGTTTGTTGGTTGGCTATCCATCTTCCCTAACAACTCTTTCAACCTCCGGCCATACGCATGGACCATCTCCTTTTTGCCTCATTTTGTACTATATATTTTTCCCACAATTTCATTATCATCTCGTAGTAGCCAAAACTGTGCTTGAAATTCTTTTTGTAAGTTAGCCCATGTAGTCACCTTTTGTTTATCTATGTCAGAGTACCAATCAATGGCTACTCCCCTCAGTGTGGCCGAAAATTGCAGCACCCATTCAACCTGGTCCACCACCCCATTAGCGGACCAGATGGTCTCACATGTATGACAATGTCATACAAGGTCTTCCTTTCCATCCCCCACGAACTTTGGCAATTTCTATTTGTGTTCCATCACACTTCTTGGTTGCACTATGCCTGTGCCTCCCAAACCTGACCCTCCAGAGGTTGGTCATCCAAAAACTAGTGCATTGGTTCCTACTATGTGACTCTAACTTTTAGGATTGGATTCCGCCGAGCCAAATAGATTGCTTCTCATACTGTACCCCTGTGTCCCTCTGACACCTTCGGCCGCACTGGTATCCTTGACCTCTTTGTTCTTGGTTTCGGTCCCCTTCTCTCTTCTCATCTCGTTTCCCCTAAATAGTGTTTATGGATCAACCAAACTCCCATCACCGATCTCCTCCAACATGAGGGACAAATCCCCCAACCATTTCTTGGTGGTTTCGATTAGCACTGAATCTTGGCCCTCACCAGAGCCATTGCTGCCATTTCCACCACTTTCTTCCTCGGTAATCCTCTTGAATCTTCTTCCTCATTCTGCTTGTTGCTCAAGAATTAATGCTCATTGGGTGGCTTTAGAGTCCCCTACGTATTCCTTTTTATTTTTGTCCTTATTTAGTAGATTGGGCATTAATTCTAAATTCTCGTTATGAAATACAACAAGACATCATATTAAAAAGAGCACTTTTATTATTTCATCCCTCATATATAATGTATGTCACTAACAAACTCATTACAATGGGGGTGTTCTTGTTTATTCTCCTTAGCCTATACATAGTTCAAGGATTATTTACCCCTCACTCAGTTTCATTGCACTCCTCTTCTTGGCACCCATAAAACTCCTATAGGATTTGTTGTTGTCGGTTCTCCTGATTGGTGTCTTCCCAATGGTTTTGAAGAGCCAAAAATGCCTGTGTCAGAAGGTTGGGCAAGTTACTCATCAAATGATTTACCATCGGGCTTACACCAAGCACACTCCACACAGTATCCTCTAGAACATCCTTGGTGGTGGCTTTTGTTCATAGGTGTGTTTTGATCACCACCTGGAGGATGTAGGAGAAATATTTTGTAAGTACTAGTTCTCTGTCAAACAGTTCTTCAGGCTCTTCGTCAAGGTTACTTCTCATCTCTTCAGGAAATGGTTGTCCCATTATCCATGTGCCATGTAGTATATTCCCGTGCTCCAAATTAATTTAGGCAACGATGCTAGATGTTTTCCCTACGGGTGTGAGTGTGTGTTGAGTGCATTGTAGATATTTAGAATATGAAAATATACACAGATGCAGACAAATAGATGAACTCAATACTATATTCTCATTGATAACATGTGCCAGTACATCAGATAACATCAAGCCTATACTATCATATCACAAACTGGAAACAAGGATGACTATATAGGTGTCAGCATGGTTACCTGGTGCCAACTATCGACAACTATCAGTTAACCACCGACCTTTAACACACAAATTAACACATACGTAATTACTCGACAACAATGGTGTCCTAAGAGGTCACATGACACCATATGACCCCTAATGACATCATATGGTTTTCTAAGGGTTCATAGGAGACCATATGACTTGTTAGGACATAATATGACCCCTAACGACACATAACGAGTCATATGGTAAAGTTAAAGGTGAGGATAGGTATGAAAGAGAGATGGTATTTTGGAAAGAGAGGATGAGAGAGAGTTGGGGGTAATTAGGGTTTGGGAGGAGAGGGGGGATGGGAAATTATGAGCATAGGGAGAGAGGGAGAGATGAGGAGAAAGGTTCAAAGAGAGGTCTAGAGAGAAGGTAATCAGGAGAAGGGCAGGGGGGAGAGAGAGGGAGGGAGTATCAACAAAGGAAGAGGGGGGAGAGATGGGGAGAGAGCCCCCTGAATACCCTCTCTCTAGTCCATCTCTTTGTTAATACTTCCCTCTTCCCCTCCACTCCCCCTAATTAGCCTCTCTCTATCACTCTCCTCACCTCTCTCCACATCTCTCTCTCTCTCCTTTTGTTGATACTTACTCTTCTTCCTCTCGTCTTATCCACTAATTACACCCAACTCACTCTCACATTATTTCTTTCCCTCACTCGATCACCTCTCTCCTCTTATGGGTTTATAGATACTTCCCTGTCCCCCTCTCCCCACCCCCTAATTGCTCTCTATGTCTCTCTTCACCTCTATCCCCATCTCTCTTTTGTCTTTGTTGATACTTTCCCCTCTTGTAATGCCCCGCTAGGAACCTCGAAGGAAAAACCCACAACAAGGGTGAAACAATTTTTTTTTTAAAGTAAAAACATATCAAGTGCATTAATCACCACATAGCACAATAACTACACAAGTGGAAGACTTACACTAGAATTCCTTAAGGGTTACCAATGAATAATTAACCAAAAGATAAATTCCACAATTATTATTAATGTAATAATCCATCGTTAACACAATGAACATAAGAAGCCATAAGCAATAATAGATACACCACTGAAAGATTGAAAGGATACAACATAGTTTCTCTTCAATAAGCATTTATATAAATAAAAAAGGAAACTGATAAATAACATCCCAAACATAGGATTACATTGCTCTTCCAATACATGGCTCTCAATATACATATATAGTTACAACTTAACCAAATACAAGGTTACATAAGATCACGATACAATGACCACATAGGTCTCCAAATAACATTAATCTCCAAACAAGAGATAAGCATGAGTCATGAACTAAAGGAACACTTGCAAAGCCAATCCCCGCATGAAGGTATGAACAAGAACATCGGATGGGAGGTGGCACTACCACCCGAACATGTAATTCCCAAAATGGAATCACCCCACCATGCTAGGAGATAGCAGAGGACCCTCAAGCAAGAAAAAGCATGACATGGTTGATAGACAATACGACACCATGACATCACAATACAACTCCACAATATCCAGGTGACTCAACATCACAATACACAAGTGAAATGATGTGACACACACAAGTGAATCGACATCACAAAACACAAGTGAATCGACATCAAAAAGCACAAGTGAACCTAAAGAGAGAGTGTCATCACATAGCTTATGATGGTTACCATGGTCGGCCTCAATAGGTCCTGGTGCACTGTCCTAGTAACGTATCCTAAACCTCTGGCTCCAACTAAGTCTCATGTGGACCCTACCAGCCTTTTGTGAAGATAAGATGGTCGGTTTGCCATTCAAGGCCTTCTCACTACATTATGAGCCCTGTACAAGCACTCACCTATGTGCGAGGTACAATATCTTATTTAATGTTTATGAACTACCCACCTAATCAATTAATTAGATTATCACTTAGTATCTTACTTTCGATGGGTCATCTTACCAACCTCTTTGGTAGCAACCCCCATTCAAAAGACACTCTCTCAAATGACACTAAACAAACATGGTCACTCCATGAGGACCCTATGGTGAAGCAAACAACCATAACATTACTATCCAAATACAAGTGGTTAAAACAAAGACATACTGACTCTTGGTTAACCATAAGGCAAAGACACTACATGGTTAAGACAACGAAGTCATCATATATCACTTAGTCAAAGGTACCAATTACACCACCATAGGATGACTGAACCACAGACTAGAAATAACACAATATAACTCTTTGCAATGGAAAGCTAATTTCACTAAGTCCACACTTAGACAGTCTTTAAGAAAATCAACATCATAAGCACTTGCAACTTCATGACTGAAAATTGAATAAAACACTCCTTTACGACATTCGTATCTATTCAATTTCCAAATCAATATTCCATCAAGGGTAAAATTCACATTAAATATTCAAGCAAATAAAACATGAATTCCTAATAGGCATTTTAATCCATTTCCAAAATATATCCAAATTAAACAATTTGAATTACTAATTCATTCCTTGATTTCCATAGCTAAATTTATTAAACCACATAATAAAAATTACTTGAAAATCACTATTTTATTTAACATAAAAACCACTTTAAAATATTTTATTTAATAAAAATTTAAATCATAGCATATAAAAATTTGTACTGCTAAGGGTACAAGGTCATGCGGGCGCCAAGGCCAACCCGCGGTAGAGCTGCTGCCGAGGCAGTAGACACTACCTGCCGGTAGTATTGCTACTGCTGGTAGTAGGCCTACCGATCGATAGTGCTTCTACCACCTGTAGTAGCTGCTATCGGCCAATAGCACTACTACCAACCGATAATAGTCCTACTGACTGGTAGTGTTGTTACTACTAGTAGTAGTCCTACCGGCCGGTAGTGCTGCTACCACATAGCAGTACTATCGACCGATAGTACTGCTACCTATGGGTAGCAGACACTACCGACCCGCGTGGTGGGACTAGCCCGCCATGGGGTAAGGTAAGGTCCACATGACAAATAAAATACATGCCTTCATAGCATATAAAACCATTTAAGATGAACACGAATCATCTCCAGTTCATTTCACGAGCACACACATACATAGTGAGAAATCCCAATTTCAAAGGGATATTTACCAATAAGGTAAATGGTGAATTAAAATCACATAAGAACCAAATAAATAAAGATTTAGGCAACAATGGAAGAATTCAACAAGTAGGAGAAGGATTAAAATCAAATTTCCTTACTTCCATACAAAGGAAGAATTCCTTGCATCAAGCAAAAGGCAATAACCAATTTTTGCCAACATAGACCCCAAATCTTGGGGAAATTAGATACTAGAAAGCACATAGCAATCTAAATCTAATTCATTCTATTCCAAATAGAAGAGGTAAATCAAGAAGTTGATTTCCAAGAACAAATAACAAACAACAAATTGAGAAATGAACCATTTCTTTCCTATATGCAAACATATGATATGAGTTTCACAAAATCAACAATAACAAACATTCTTTCTTCCATTCCAATCATTCCTCAAGAATCTACAAGAAGATTTGCATTTTTAACACATAGAAAGTAATTGAAATATTCAAATTTAAATTTCAAACAAGAAGAGATTATCCAACCTTGAAGAAAACTAGCAAGCAAAATGATGGAAGAATCCCAATTCCAGCTCCTCTTTCATAATGGTTATCCAAATTTCTCTTCCAAATTTTCTGCCTCCTCCTTCCCGTGAATTTCCAAAATTATATGGGAAAAAAAATTCAACCTAAACTTTCTAGGTTAAAAGTTTTCTCCACGAATCATATTAAATTATTTAAAAAGTAAAAATCAATTAGATTTACTCTTTTTCCATAAGTAATTCTCTTCCAACAATTAAAAAGCAAAAGTCAAATGGAAAGGTAAAAGAAAATCTTTAATTAATTTTGTATTTTCCATAATACTTTCTTTGAACATAAGCATTTTTCATTTAAATGGCAAGGCAAATACTTATTTCCTTCCACAAAATATATAATGCAACTTTACACAATAAATAAGCTATTTAACCATTTAATCTAGCAATTTATTAATTTAATAAAATCAATGACCTCAAGAGCATAATAACTAACTAATTAAGACAACATAAGATAGTATCATCCATTAAATTAAATAGCCATAAAATAAACGGAAACACGCAAACGAGGAATTATCAAATGATGACTCACAAATGACCAAACCAAGCACTATGACTCGCATACCAACGAGATGGGAAGGACAACTGATTGACAACATTCACACGAGTGTAACTGTGGGTCAAGATAGTGTCCAACAACTATCTCCTCCACTCCTATCAGACATATAGGGCACACTCAAACCTGTGAAACCAAGTGGAGTCGATACCCAGTACCTACTCGGTACTAGTACCTGCAATGTCTTGCACCAAAGAACCACACGTGCATATAGACAAATATATATATACAGACACAGATTGCACACCTATGAAGTAGAATCATGAGTTCCCTATCTCACCGGAGTGAGTGAAGGAAAATCATCCCTTCGCATCCCATACACATGAAAACACACAACATATAAATAATGCATCACACATATAAGGTAAAAGTGTTAGTCCATGATAATGATCCATAATAATAACATTAACCATAAGCACTGAGTGTTGGTATTTTGGATATGTTGATATGGTTTTGTCATTGATGTCAACACTTATCAACTCTGGTTAACACTTGGAGAATTGGCAACGTTCACCGGCAAGCAAGTGACTTATGCACAGTCACCGGTATTTGGTTCACCGACAGGCTTATCTATTCCAGATTAGCATGACACACTTTGGAGATGATTTATTATTGTTGTAAATGCATTAGTCCGACATGTTGTATCGGTTATTACATCGATCATTATTTTATTTGTAAAGTGATTTTATTGTAATATCTTTTAGAGCCGACCTACTAAAATTGGTCTTAGGTTATGGTATAAATGTAAGATCTTATTTGTAAGATCAAAAAAATGCAAATGTAAGAAGGATTGTAATTTGGTATATGTGAAAATAAGTAGAGCTATACACACAAACATCTCTTGAAGGTTGAAGGAAGGTTTTTGTGAGGGCATATCAGAACTAAACCAATACTGAATCCAACATTGAAGATGCTATTTTGAGCACTACATCTTTATTGGATTTAACCATCCAATTATAGTTAGTGTGACTCCCATTTGTGATTGAGCAGTGAGCTCTAGGCACTTGGCCTTTCTGCATGTGCAAACCCCATTTGTATACACATACTATCTGTAGCAATACCATCTGATTGTGGGTAAGGTTTCCCACCATGGTTTTTCCCCTTACAGGGTTTCCACGTACAAATATTGATGTTATGTGTTGTGGATATTATTGTCTTTCTATTTCATGCATTAATCTTTATCGGTACTGCAATTAACTAATAAACTGCCTACCGGTATTAAGTTTTGGTTTACCAGTATTAAGCATTAAGGTTGGATAAGTTATTTTGGTTTGAATTTATTTAGACAACTGATTCACCTCCCCTCTCAGTTGTCTCTGGGACCTAACAATTGGTATCAGAGCCTAGTCCTCTTTTTGCAAAAGTTTAATAGCTTGAGGAGATCCAATGTCTTATAACTATTTCAGGAAGGACAATCCTAAACTTGATGGAAACAACTATGGGATATGGAAGATCAGGATGGAGACACATATGAATTGCATTGGAAAGGACATCTGGGAAGTTACAAAGAATGGCTATACTGCTCCTACTCAAAGTCAGCCTAATCCACCAAATTTGACTAAAGATGAAGAAAATGATTGCAAGGCAAGAGAAACACTTTTGAGCGCATTGTTAGATCAACAAATCATGGGATTATTAGATACATCTACTACTAAAGTTATTTGGGACCATTTGGAAACATTAAATGAAGGAGATTCCATAGTCAAAATTGCAAAACATGAAAGCTTTCGGGTCAGGTATGAAAATCTGAAAAATGGAAGAAGATGAAAGGATTTCTGCTTTTATGGAAAGAGTTGATGAAATTTTTTTAGGTATTAAATGTTGTGGAGGAACCTTAAGTGAAGATGAAATTGTTTAAAATTTTTTAAGAGGATTGCTACTAGCATAGAAAATGAAAGTTACTGCTATAAATGAACTAAAAACAATGCCTAATACTTCAGTAACTAGGGACACATTGATTGGAAAACTTTCAGCCTTTGAAATTAAGGAATTTGGTCCTGTTGCTACTATAAAGAAAGATTTAGCTTTTAAGGCATCAACAACATCTACACCATCATTTGATGAATCTGATTGGAAAGCCTTTATACAAAAGAACTTGAAGAAAGTAGGAGAGAAAATGAAGAACTTGAAGCACTATTTGCAAGGAAAATGCCTAAAGGTCCAGTTGGAAGTAAGTATGAAGGTAAAGCACCATTTAAATGTTTCAACTATAATAAGATTAGTCATATGGCTTCAAGATGCCCTAATAGACATGCAAGGTTGAAAGAAGAAGCTAGAAGAACATACAAGCCTAACCCTGAATAGCAGAGATAGAGATTTAAAAAGAATAAAGATAAATCTTGTTATCTTGCTGATGAAGGAGTCATTGATGATTCTGATGAGGATCTGACATACAATTGATGGGTCTTTGTTGCTATAACAGAAGATCAACTGACACCTACTGTTCAACCGGTAGAGCAGGTCCTGGAAGCTAAAATAGAAGTTAAGGATGAATGGATCATTGATTCAGGATGTTCACATCATATGACTGGTGACAAAAGTAAATTCTTGACTTTTCAGGAATATAATGGAGGTCTAGTAAGATTTGGAGATGATAAAGCTTTTTTGATCAAAGGAAAATGTACAATATCTCTTGATGGTAAGCACAATACTGATAATATTTACTATGTTGAAGGTTTAAAGCACAATCTTTTGAGTGTTGGTCAATTAGTTGAAAAAGGTTTTCAATTACAATTCAAAAATGGTAAATGCAAAATTATGAACAGATATGGTTTGGAAATTGCATCCAGTAGTCAAACTAGAGGCAATATCTTTCATTTGAACAATAATCAAAAGACATGCTTGATTGCACATATTGATGAAAGTTGGCTATGGCATAAGAGACTCTGTCATGTAAATTTTGATTGCATTGTGTAAATTAGTACAACCAAGGCAGTAAGAGATTTACCTAAGATTGTTAAGCCCCACAATCCGGTATGTAAGGAATGTCAATTTGGAAAACAAGTAAGAGAATCTTTGAAAAGTATTCCAGAAAAATCCAATAATGCTCTTGATCTAATTCATACTGATTTATGTGGTCCAGATAAAACTAAAAGCCTACAAGGTGATAAATATTTCATGCTAATCATTGATGACTATTCTAGAATGTGTTGGGTTACTTTTCTTAGAGAAAAATCAGAAGCACTTGGAAAGTTCAAACTATTCAAAGCAATGGTAGAGAATGAAACCGGTAAGAAAGTCAAATGTCTGAGATTAGATCAAGGAGGTCAATTTACATCTAAGGAATTTAATGCATTCTGTGAAGTGAATGGAGTTGTAGAAAGGAAAAATAGAACTATCTTGGATGCAGCTAGAAGTATGTTATCAGAAGTGAATTTACCACATGTATATTGGAGAGAGGCAATAAGCACAATAGTCTACACATTCAACAAAGTTCACATCAAAGGTGAAACTGGTAAGACCCCTCATGAACTATGGTTTGGTATTACTCCTACTCTTAAATATTTTAGAATTTTTGGAAGTAAATGCTATATCAGAAGAGATGAGTATATTGGCAAATTTGATCCTAGAAGTGATGAAGGAATATTTCTTGGTTGTTCATCTAAGAGAAAGGCATATAGATGTTTTAACAAAAGATTGTAGAAAATTGTTGAAAGTACAAATGTGAAGATTGATGAACAGTTTAGAGGAACTTCAAGGTACATAGACTCTGGACCAGAAACAAAGATACTAACAAATGAACCTACACTAAACATACCGGTATAGAATGAAGATCCAGTTACTCCGGTATCATTTGAAAATTCCACTGTAATTGAAGAACAACAGCAAACAAAGACACCTCGATATGTAAGATTGAACCACTCTGAAGTTCAAATAATTGGGAACAAGTATCAAGGAGTTATGACAAGAGGAAGACTGGCAAATGAAGAGGTATGTCTTATTTCTCAAATTGAACCAACATCAATTAATGAGGCATATGAAGATAAACATTGGATTAAAGCTATGGAAGAAGAATTAGAACAAATTGAGAAAAATATCACATGGACATTAGTTCCCCAGCCTAAAGACAAAAATATAATTGGGACTAAATGGGTATTCAGAAACAAACTTAGTGAAGATGGTAAGGTAATCAGAAATAAATCAAGACTAGTGTGTAAGGGATATTCACAAAAAGAAGGAATTGATTATAATGAAACCTTTGCACCGGTAGCTAGAATTGAGGCAGTTAGATTATTCTTGGCTTTTGCAGCACACAAGAACTACAAAGTATATCAAATGGATGTCAAATGTGCATTTTTGAATGGAGATCTTGAAGAAGAAGTTTACATTGAACAACTTGATGGATTTTCTTTGATAGATAACAAAGATATGGTTTGGAAGTTAAGAAAAGCTTTGTATGGGTTGAAGCAAGCTCCAAGAGCTTGGTATGCTAGATTGGATAAATATCTCTTGAAGATTGGTTTTTCTAAAGGTAATACTGACAACAATTTATACTATAAAGTGACTAATGATGACATCTTGGTTATAGAAGTTTTTGCTGATGATATAATCTTTGGAGGAGAAGATGGATTATGTAAAGACTTTTCTATTGAAATGCATCAAGAATTTGAAATGTCTATGATTGGAGAAGTAAAATTCTTTTTAGGATTGCAGATTTCATAGACTGATAAAGGTATATTCTTGAGTCAATCTAAGTACTTGAAGGAGTTACTAAATAAATTTGGGATGGAAAACTCTAAACTGGTAAGCACACCTATGACTACAAATGACAAATTATCACTAAGGGATGAATCTACACCTGTTAATCTGACTAGATACAAATCTATGATAGGAGGTTTAATGTATTTGCCACAAACAAGACCTGATATTATGAATGCAATATGTATTGTTTCAAGATTTTAGAGTAATCCTAAAGAAAATCATGAATCAATAGTAAAAAAGATTTTCCAGTACTTACAAGGCACTACAAATCTTGGCTTATGATATCCTAGAGATGAAAACTTTGAATTATGTGCATACACAGTTGCAAATTGGGAAAGAGATGTAGATGACAGAAAAAGCACCACCGGTGGAGCATTTTTTCTTGGAAGTAGATTAATTTCTTGGTTAAGTAAGAAACAAAGTTGCACATATTTATCTACAACAGAATCAGAATATGTTGCAGCGGCAACTAACTGTACACAAGTATTATGTCTTAAGCAAATGTTGAAGGACATAAAGGTAAAATGCAAGGAACCTATAACTATCTATTGTGATAATACAACAACAATTGATATATCTAAGAATCAAGTACTGCATTCCAAAACTAAACATGTTTCTATCAAATTGAATTTTTTGAAAGAGAATGTTGAAGCAAAAGAAGTAAAACTGGTTTATGTGAATACTAAAGAGCAGATTGCAGATATTTTCACTAAGCCTTTGCCTAAGGAAACTTTTGAATATCTAAGAGATCATCTTGGGGTCATAACCCCACCAATAGAGACTTAGACAGTTGATGTTTGTCATCAACTGACAAAACTAACAGAGAAATCTTTTACTCTGGTTTTTTATGAGGAGAGCTACTTCTCAGGGGGAGTAGTCGATATATTGAATAAGTTGGTATTTTGTATTTGAATCTGGTTTTTGTATTGCTTTAGCATTTAATGTCAAAGGGGGAGAGAATGATATGGAAAAACACATGTTACTCCTAGGGGGAGAGATTGATTACTCTCTGTATCTGAAGTTTGATTTCTGGTTATGATCTCTTTTGAGAGATTGTTGGTTTTTGGTATTTGGCAATTCTGTTTTGGCACTTTGATGGTTTTTCCATCTTGTGTTGCCATCAATGAGAAAGGGGAGATTGCTGGTATTTTGGATATGTTGATATGGTTTTGTCATTGATGTCAACACTTATCAACTCTGGTTAACACTTGGAGAATTGGCAATGTTCACCAGCAAGCAAGTGACTTATGCACAGTCACCGGTATCTGGTTCACTGACAAGCTTATCTTTTCTAGATCAGCATGACACGCTTTGGAGATGATTTATTATTATTGTAAATGCATTAAGCTGACATGTTGTATCGGTTATTGCATCAATCATTGTTTTATTTGTAAAGTGATTTTATTGTAATATCTTTTAGAGCCAACCTACTAAAATTGGTCTTAGGTTATGGTATAAATGTAAGATCTTATTTGTAAGATAAAAAAAAATGCGAATGGAAGAAGGATTGTAATTCGGTATATGCAAAAATAAGCAGAGCTATACACGCAGACATCTCTTGAAGGTTGAAGGAAGGTTTTTGCGAAGGCATATCAGAACTGAACTGGTACTGAATCTAGCATTGAAGATGCTATTTTGAGCAGTACATCTTTATTGGATTTAACCATCCAATTGTAGTCAATGTGACTCCCATTTGTGACTGAGCAGTGAGCTCTAGGCGCTTGGCCTTTCTGCATGTGCAGACCCCGTTTGTATACACATACTATCTGTAGTAGTACCATCTGATTGTGGGTAAGGTTTCCCACCATGGTTTTTCCCCTTATAGGGTGTCCACGCACAAATATTGGTGTTATGTGTTGTGGATATTATTGTCTTTCTGTTTCATGCATTAATCTTTACTGGTATTGCAATTAACTAATAAACTGTCTACCAGTATTAAGTTTTGGTTTACCGATATTAAGCATTAAGGTTGGATAAGTTGTTTTGGTTTGAATTTATTTAGACAACTGATTCACCCCCCCTCTCAGTTGTCTCTGAGACCTAACACTAAGATACTGCATAAAATCATACACCACAAATCTAGATAGAGCATGAAATAACATCACATATAATCTGAATCAATATACAATAATGTTCCACTGAACAGTCAACTAAAGTCAATCAAAAACATACAAAAAGAGTTATGCCCAATTTACTAAAATATACTTTTTTATTTTTTCAAAATGGATATCTGATTTTAAAACATAAATTTTTCCCTCCATTTTTTTGTCTGGGTTTGCTTTGGGATTTGGCTTGGAATTGACAAGCCTGGAAAGTCAACTAAAAAAACGTGTTTTTCAGTATTCCTTGATTTTCCAGACTTTACACTGGTGGCTGACAACTTTTTTTATAACCAAAATTGATAAAATGAAAAGGGTGTTTTAAGGATGTTCTCAGATTTCCAATATAAGGCTTGTGTTATTTTGACTTTAATAAATAATTATTATTTATTTTCTAATTGAATTCTGACAAAAGTCCTGATTGATAAATTGATTGAAAAACACTCACAACTTTCAAACCATATAATATTTTTTGAATTTGAAGCATGTGTCACATCCTATGCTTCGTCTACTATAGGTAAAAATTAAAAAAAAATGAGTTTCATAAGGTTTTGACCAAGTTAAGGTGGTCAGACATAGGAGTTCTAAATTTCTAAAAGTTGTAGTAAAAAATTCATAAAAAATTATTTACTTTATAAAAAATTATAAAAAAATATGTGTCACATCTAGACATGAATCTAATACTTATATTATAAATCTTATAAAAAAATATTATGATTTTATTGTGATTATGATGGTCAGACATACACCTACTTCTTATATATTACCTGAAATTTTAGTACCACTGCATTGAAATTTAAAATTTTCATCAAATAGGATTTTTTTTTTCCAAAAAACAACTAGTAGCTGAAAAATTTCATTCAATTTTCTATAGATTCTCTTCTTATGTATTTTAAAAATAATGTTCATAACTTATTCAATTTTTCATGTCAAGTTGCATAACTCAGATTTTTTGAAATTTCATTGCCACTTAAGGGCCTATTTTGGTGCACCATGATCCTGCACACACACACACACACACACACACACACACACACACACACACACACACACACATATGATCATATATATATATATATATATATATATATATATATATATATATATATAGGTATTTACACACACACACACATATTTGTGTATATATATGTATATATGTACATATATGCATATATATACATATGTATGTATATACATATATATAATACATATACATATAAATATACATATGCATATAAATATACATATACATATACATATACATATTTGTATATATATAGATATTTACATATATATACATATATATGTATGTATGTATGTATGTATGTATTGGTATTTTGGATGTGTTGCACTGGTTTTGTCATTGATGTCAACACTTGTCAACACTTATCAACACTTGGAGATTCTTAGTTATGTTCACTGACATGTTTAGTGACTTATATGCATAGTCACCGGTATCTAGTTCACCGATAGGTTATATTGTTCACCGGCACTAAGGATGACTTGGAGATTACTTGGTTATGTCGAAGACATTGTTTGGACACCTTTTTTTGGTGATTTGGTCATTGATTTAATCGGGTTTACATATTTGTTGTTACCGACAAATAGGTCTAGGTTATGCACCGACAAGCATTATCCATTCCAGATCAGCACGACATGTTATGAAGATAATTTGTGATTATTGTAGATGTATTGAGCCCACATAATGGGTCGCATATTGATTCATTTGTAATTGGTTTTATTGTAATATCTTTAGTGAGCTGACCTACTCATTTGGTCTTAGGATTTGGTATATATGTAAGATCTCATTTGTGAGATCAGTGTGATTAAAAAAAAGGAGGAATATAATAAGGTATATGCGAATATAAGCAGAGCTATACACACAAACATAATTCAAGATTCAAGGAGATTTTGAAGAAGGCAAATCAGAGCTTAATTGCTACTGAATCCAACATATGAAGATGCTCTTTTGAGTAGTACATTATCATTGGATTTAACTATCCAATTGTAGTTAGTGTGACTCCCATTTTGTGATTGACCAGTGAGCTCTAGGTAGTTAGCCTTTCTGCATGTGCAGACTCCATATTGTACACACATACTATCTGCAGTAGTATCATCTGATTGTGGGTAAGGTTTCCCACCGTGGTTTTTCCCCTTACAAGGTTTCCACGTACAAATTTATGTGTTGTGTGTTGTGGATGTTATTTGTCTTTTTGTTTCATGCATTAAACTCTACCGACATTGCAATTAACTATCAAAACTATTTACCGACATTATGCATTAAGTTTGGATAAGTTCTAGTTTTGGGTTTGAAATTAATTGACAACTGATTCAGCCCCCCTCTCAGTTGTCTCTGGGACCCAACAGTATGTACACAAATATATGTGTGTGTATATATGTATATATGTAGATATGTTTGTATATATGTGTGTATATGTCTATATATATGTGTATATATGTATATATGTATTTATATATGCATATATATCCATATATATATATATATATATGTATGTATGTATATATATTCATATATATATATATATATATATGTATCTATATATTCATATATATAGGTATATAAATATATATACATATACACATACATATACATATAAATATATACATATACATATGTATATGTATATGTATATGTATACATATACATATACATATACATATGTACATGTATATATATGTGTGTGTGTGTGTGTACATACATACATACATACATACATACATATGTACATACATATATGTATATGTGTATGTGTGTGTACATATTTGTATATGTATATGCATATGCATACATATATACATATACATATACATATCTAGATATAATCTAGTGTAATTGAACTATTGTGGTCTTATCATTTTGATGATTTTTCTAGTTTTATTAAATATGATGTATGCACATTCACGACTTCGGTAATATGACAATGGTAAAATAATTAAGGAGTAAGATGAGATGAAAGTGACTAGGTATGGGTTATATATATTTAAGATAAAAATGAATGAAGGGCGAGGATTGGAAGATGAAGATCAAAGGATAGGAAATGACATGACATCTCAAGTCATACTTGATTGTTTCAAGTGGTATAATTTGAGGGCTTGAGAGGATTATTATACTCTTAAAGTATGGGAGGCATCATTCAATTAAGATATTCCTTGTCTCTACACTCCAAAAATATAGGGATAAATAAATAAAGAAAACTTCATTTTCTTATATGTAATTTTAGAAAAAGATCCATTGAGGTTTGCTCTCCAAAAGGGGAAAGCCTTTAATACTAGATGATATGGTGGGTAATTATCAAATTGAAATAGATTAGGAGTATACAAGTTATTAGGAGAGAGAATAGGTGGGGGATTAAAATTAGTGCAAGTACGAAAGATTTAGGATGTAACTAGCGAGAGAGAAATCAAACAATATATTCTTATCTAATTCATGTGATGGAATGTTGGGGTAAATTAAATAACTAGCTATATACATTTAATTTGGTGGAAGAAGATGTTGAGGTAAGGTATAATAGATAATTAAAATAAATTAATTGTCTCGAGATAAGATCTAGGATAGCTAAAAGAAACAAAAATATTAATTTAATATTTAAATATTATTCAATTAATGAAAAATAATAAAATTAAATATAAATAGTCAGTTCTTGGTTTCTATATTTTTTCTCATTGAAATAATGTTAGAAAAATAATGTCTTTGAAAAAATATAGATGACAAAAGGAATACTAAGTGAAATAGATTACTTAATGTGGAGAAAAATAGAATAAAAAAGGGATAGGATAGGTGAGACTCCTTGGAGAGGGTGGTCAATAAAAAGGAGCTTAGGTAAGATGAAAGTGAGTGAAAAATGGGATAGGGGAGGAAAAGTGGGATGAATGTAAAATAAAAATAGAAAAATTGATCTATGATGAGGAAATAGGTGTAGAAAAGGTGAACAAGGATATATTAATTAGATGCTAACAAATATTTAGTTTACCCTAAGTAAATTTGGTGAGAGAAAAAGAGTGGAAAGACGATAGAAAATGTACCATGGAACACTACACAAGCTAGGTGACATTAACAAGATGTAAAGGAGGTTAAGGAAATTAGATATGTGAATTATAATTTCTTTTAGGCTAGGTGAGTGGGAAATAAATTCTGGGT
Source organism: Cryptomeria japonica (assembly GCF_030272615.1). Classification (NCBI taxonomy): domain Eukaryota; kingdom Viridiplantae; phylum Streptophyta; class Pinopsida; order Cupressales; family Cupressaceae; genus Cryptomeria; species Cryptomeria japonica. The sequence continues at coordinate 726,979,996 of NC_081409.1, forward strand.
AGAAGATCACATGTTGATTCATCTAATGAAATTGGATGAATCCACCCATAGAAGGTAAAATATGTAGATTAAAGACACGAGAACACTATAGGAAGATGAATCCATTATTTTAAAACCAAATCATTCAGAAAATAAATAAATCTACCAAAGGTAAGGTGTGTGCATCTATTTTTAAGCTAATGGGTGAAAGGAAAGATGAATCTTCCATAAAATGGCATACATGCTTACAATAAGGTGAATGAATATGAGAAAGATGGATTACGTTGGGAGGCGAAAAAGGTTACTTTTAGGAAATTGATCATGGGGGAAATTTGAATGTGCCCTATAAATGGGTGAATGTACATAGGAGGAAAATAATTTATTGAAAGGTGAATCCACAAAATAAAGGTACATATGCTATGTTGAAGGGTGAATTCACCTTCATTATATTGGGGGCAAATTTTAGAGGAAAAAATATTTTTGGATTATGATTAAAAGGTTGATGTGTGGTTTTGGAATGTACAAAAAATATTGAAAACTATGATGATGTGAGAGAGGTGATTGGTGGTTCTATAGCTTGTATCATTGTTTTAGCTTGTAGATTGGGAGTTGTTGGAGGTATGAGAGATAGTCTATGTCACCTAGATGTTGGCTATTTAGGATTCTAAAGCCCTATCAATATATGTAATAGTGTTAGAGATCAAAGACAAACACATTTCATCTCCTAATAAGTGAGATGATTGAGAAATTGGAGGATGTTTGGAGGATCCTACAAATTCCTATTAGGGGAAACTAGATTTACAATATTAGTAGGCTCGTGGTGGGGACTTTATAGTGGTTTTTTAGAATGCATATGTTCTCGTTAGATGGAAGCAACTAGATATAGATAAATGAAGTCAATTGGTGTCAGGAATGACATTATATTTATAGAAATTAGTGAGCATAATTTTGATTCATGACTAGACTAGTATTTCATATTTAATTTGAGCTTGGGGATTGTGTAGCTGATATGGTTGATCACCAACAATGTTTAAATGGTGATCACGCTCTTCATGCAATCTATACAGATACATGCTTATGATTTTGTACAAGAGTGGGGAGAGTATGATGAACATCACACACTAACAAATATTAACATGAGATTACATCACTATCACATGACACAAAATTTATAGTATGGATAAGGATTCAAATGAGAATGTGGATTTCAAATGGAGAGTTATGTTTTATATAGAGAGATCCATTAGATGTAGTTTGGAAAGGTCAAGGTTGAGGCTTCTTGTTAGCAAGATGAATGGAAAAAATACATACTAGATATTTGTACCCTAATATAGATCTTATAGTAGTATTTATACCCTAGAGGACACAATGAGGGAAATTAGAAGATGCATAAGTCAATAAAGATAATAAACTATCCAATAATCAATATTCATAAAGAAGAGCCATAACACAAGTAAACGAACTAGAAATAGCATCATCATATTATCTTCAATATCTAAAATGCATGCCTTTTTTTAGATAGGAATCTTTCTTCTAGCCCATTCTATCTATTTTAGATAACAATTACAAAACTATCATATGTAATTATCAAAATGGGATATCACTTACATATAGTTGGCTAGAGGTCTATTTATATAACACAAACCATATGCGATAACCTAAGTAATCTTTTTTTGGGGTCCTTTATCTACCAATATCATTCATCCTTTTAAAATGATGTCTCATGCATAAGACATAAAGCTTAGTGTAGGATGCCTAGATAAGTTGTCTTATGTTGCTTCAGATTCTTCTTCCAATTACTCTTGTCCTATTGTATCATTGAAACTTGGAACTCTGTTCAGATTATTGTTGCCTCTTCTTCAATTACTTTGTAGCTAAAAATTACTAAACAAAAAGATGTGATTAAATATTGTTCTACACCTGAAAGAGTTGAATCAAGACCACCAGATAGGCAAGAAATTGAGGAGATCTTATCTATATTAAGATCTTCAAAAGAGCAGGAAGAACCTCCAACTTAGCCTTTTTAAAGGTCTACAACACATAAAACAACCACCTAGAAGGTATTCACCTAAATATAGGTGATGTATTTATGCTTTGAATACTAATATGGATGAACCTAGATCTATAGAAGAGGCATTAGGTATGCATGATGCAAAATCCTAGAAGAGTATTGTGGAAGAAGAAATGGTAGCTTTTAAAAAGAGTGATAAATGGGATCTTGTACCATTGCCTAAAGGACAAAAAAGTGTTGTTTATAAATAGGTGTTCAATAAATGTTTTTGTTTAGATGGAGCTATTGAGAGGTAGAACTTCATTGGTTGCAAAAGGTTACTCTTAGGTTGAGGGTGTTGGTTAAGGTGAGATATTTTCTCTTGTTACAAAAATGACATCCATTAGAGTTTTTCTTTCTATTGTTGCTTCTTATAATTTAGAGGTTGAACAAATGGATGTAAGAACTTCATTTCTTCATGGTGATTTAGAGGAGGATATTTACATGACACAACTAGAGAAATATATAGTAAAAGGTAAAAGTAATTTGGTTTGTAAATCGAATAAATATTTGTATGGCACCAAACAAATTCGTAGGATGTGGTACCAAAAATTCAATACATATGTGTTAAGCTTAATATTTTGAGCATTCTAAATTGGATCCTTTTGTTTATTATAAATACGATCATAATAATTTTGTATACATTGTATTATATGTTAACAATATGTTATTCATTAGTAAAGGGAAAGGTATAATTTTAGAGCTAAAGTCTCAACTTGCTATCGAGTTTGAAATGAAAGATCTTAGATTAGTGAAACACATTCTTGGGATGGAATCTAGAAGAGATATAGTAAATAGAAAGTTATGGCTAGGCTAGAATAAATTTCAAGATGCAAGATTGTAGACCATTATGTGCCACTTTTACAATTGGAACAAAGAACTTGTTTGTTTTAGATTTCTCTATGTCACCATTAAATTTGGAAATCATGAGAAAAGTACCTTACTAGAGTACAATTGGAAGTCTGATGTATGATATAGTCTCTACTAGATGAAACATTAGCCAAGTAGTAGGATTTCTTTCTAAATATTTTTCTAGTCTTGTTAGAGTTTATTGAGATGCAATTGAAAGAGTTTTTAGATATTTGAAGGGTACCTTAGAGTATTCTCTTTGTTATCATGGTAATTTAGTAGGAAATTATATTTTCCTTGATATTCATGGTTATGTGGATTTATATTGGGTAGGTGATATTGATAGAAGAAGATCCACTAGTGTATATATGTTTAACTTATTTGGTGGTGCAATTACTTGGATGAGTAAGAAAAAATATATGGTTTCTTTGTCCACTACTAAAGAGGAATATATGACAACTACTCATTCTTGTAACAAAGACATTTGTATTGAGATCTGAGACCATGTTTAGATATTAGAATAGAACAAGGTACAATGATAATTTGTTGTGACAACTAGAGTCCAATATGCTAAGCTAAGAACCTGACATTTCATGCTCCAACCAAACACATCAATATTTAGTATCATTTTTTTAGAGATATGGTCGAGGATGTGGTTGTGAGCACAAATAAATTTTGATGGTGTTCAAAGTCTATTGGTATCATGGCCCTTAAAAATTAAATTATTATGTTGATACTCCCTTTCCTCTTGCAAGGCGTTTTACTAGTGGGAGAATGTTACAAAAAAATTGTCTGAACCTTGCATATACATAAGGTTACCATTTTTAGTTAGTTTTTAATCGAGCATGGATTGGTCAAACATTTTCCTCCAAGATTCAAATGGGATAGATAAGCATGCTTGTAAATTTCTATGGCAATATCATGTCTAGATTTGAAGATATGGAGTCAATTATAAGGTCCTTAGAGGCTCCAAAACATAGTGAAAGTTTCCATAACTATATTAGATAGTTATATACTGATAAATAACATCACATGATTTTTTCACTTTAAACGATTCATCAATTGGACACCTACTACATAATTTATGGCCTCCAAAACTTGGGTTTCCTTGTAGCATCGTAAATTGTACACCCTTGCTAGGGTGGTACAATTCTACGCTTAGTTTAGCACCTGCTTTAGTATTTTTGCATCTTGCATTATAATTTCCCTTTAATCATTTAATTAATTAGTTTAATTAAATCTAAATTCATATTTCATCACTTCATACATTATAAAGTTGGGTCCTTTACCCTAAGTGTGCCCCCTTTTCATTTTATTCCTCCAATAAATCATTAAATCATAAACTCTAATTATGTCTTATTTTGACCTTTAAGGCCTAATTTTGTATATCAAAACATATTGAAATCAACTATAACATTGAGATTCACTCTACTATCATCATATCTAATGGCTCTAAAAGTTGCACCTAGTCCCTGACATTTTTCCCAAAATTTTGGGAGCATAATTATGATATTATAATGCTTAACCACAAGAAATTGACAAGAAATTCAAATCCTAGGTTAGCCTAAAGATGAAATTAAGATCTATGGTTTCATACATATGATCTCTCTTTCTTCATTGGAAGGCCTAAGAAAGTTTGGTGAAAAGAGCTAGCAATCACAAGGAGCCTTCTATGCATTGAAAGAGAAGATCTTTCAGAGTCTTCAAAAAAATTCATCAAGAATGTTAGAATCAATGATAGTCCTAAAGACACTGAGAGCAGGGGTGACTTTGTGTCTAACCAGTTAACAAAATATTTATACTTATTTAAAACTTTTCATCCCAAAATAGTGTATCGGTAAATAAGAATTAATGCAACAAATAAGAATAACAGAGACAACATAGAGAACACACCATAACACAAGATATTTAATGAGGAAACCTGGTGTGGGAAAAACCTCGGTGGGATTTAAGACCCACAATATACTCATTGGCCAATGAATAAATACTACTTACAATGAGGGGCCTGCACATGCAGGGAGGCCAACAGCCTAGAGCACACTGCTCAATAAAGAGTCACACTAACTACAAAATGGATTATCAAAATCCAATATAATGTACTAATTCAAAATAACATCTCTCATGCCAGGTTCAGTACTGGTTTAAGCTCGTTAAATAACCAAAACCTTTGCTGTCAACTATATCACTTTATAAAAAATTTCCTTATACTTCTCATATATATCCTTACAAAAATGACCTATAAGATCTCATACATAAATGTGTCTTTTACAATATACCATGTCAGCTTTTACAAAACAATAAACAAAATTTTATTCCATGTCGGCCTTAGTGTCGGTATGTATTGTTGCCGATGCCGGTGAAGTGCCTGCCAGTGTATGTAGAAGTCTATTACTAGTGCTGGTATCTGTTGGTTGGTTGCCAGATGATTTCTAGTTGGTTTCCATCAATGATAACATCAACTATTTTCATAAGAGTGTAGAATGCCAACAATCTCCCCCTTTGGCATTGATGGCAACACTCATGAGAAAAATCCAAAAATTGTAGTCCAAAAACTGAAGTCCAAAAAGATGTGCTCCCCCTAAGCAAGTGATCTCCTTTGTATAAGCATTTTTCTCTCCACTACTCCCCCTTTGGCATCAATGACAAAGGTTGTAAAAAATGAGTGTAAAAATTTCACCTCAAAGTCTATAACCAGTTGGTTACAATTTGAAAAATATCTACCAAAACTAAATTTAGACTCTGCATAAACCTTTTGCTATCATTCAAAGTTGCCTCAATCTTTTGGATCGTACCGGTGAGATAATGCATGTGTTCTTATGGTGATTTCTCTCCTTGAACTAATGCCTTAGAGATTTCATTTCTTTGAGAGATAAGATTGTCCAACTTAGGACCAAGTTTATCTTTAAGTTCTTGGGCATTTGACCTCATCCTTGCCTTCTCTTTCTCAATTTTCTCTAAATTCTCCTAAAAAATTGTCATTTCCTATTAAAAAACTGATATATGTCTGGATGAGCCAATTATATTATCAGTTATGTCATCAATTTCTTTCTGTGTTTTTCTGATATCCTTATCTATGTCCTCTGTCAAAAGGTGAGGTTTGCATGTTTCTCTATATAGGTCCTTGTACTCTAGAATTGTAGAGTGAAGTACCGGTAATAATGTGTTCAAGTTTCCTATACACTTCTTTGTAGTGTCTTCAAAGAATTTTTTTTCTCTTTTTCAACTCTCTCCTTAGTTGTGTCCTCATTCACCTTATCAATAGTTATTACATTATCAACAATAAATTTGGACAATGTGTCCAATTTACCTAAAGAATTCTTAATATGATCTATGTTACAATTTGGTGCAATCAACTTAAGAATAGGTAATGTGTTGTCAATTGCCTTGTAGGCCAATGCATTGCAATCCGTTATCTTCTTGATTGAATCCAAAAATACCTCTGTAACATTGGTAGGTTTGAATTCACCTATAGATGTGTCAGATGTTTGTATCTTTATTACCTCTTTGCTTCCATTAGGTGTATCCATTTTGCTTGCATTTTCCTCTAGTGGATCAGTCTGGGTTTGCATCTCAACCTACAAAGGTTTCTCAGACTGTTTCAATGTCTTTGTGATTGGCGATTCCTCTGTCTCTGTGTGTACCTCTACCTCAGTTTTATTCTATGTTTGTATCCCTATCTTCAGTGACCCTGTGCAATTACCTTTAACTTCAGTAGGTTTTTCAGTCTGTGTCAGTTGCTCTGTTTGAGTTGATGTCTCAGTTTCAACAACTTCTATCAGTTTCTCTACTATGTTACTACAGTCAACATTGTCTGCCTTAACTTCAGAGTTATCCTTATCCACAATAATGTTTACATCTTGAGTATCCACATTCATTGTAAAAAGTATCTCTAATTTAGTATCATCATGTCTTATTCCTTTAGTGTTAATAACTGGTGGATCTTCTGAGTGTACCGGTGCAGTATCCAAAGGTGGTGGTGGAAGATTTTCAGTAATCTTAATGTTTGGAACTCCACCAATTTTTCCTTTACCTTTGTCCTTTTGATAAACCTTAAATGTCTTCTTAGGTCTTTTCATTTCCTCTTATTTTTCTTTCTTCACAAAGAATGTATCCCAGTTGTTCGTTGTTTCTTTTGCAATTTCCTTCACTCTTCCAGCCATCAGACTTACCTGCCAGTGTCCACTAGCAAATACTGATTGGTTAGCCTCTGAAATAAGTTCATCAATTTCTTCTTTAGAGTTAACCAAGTGAACAACCAATAGTGCTTCGAATTTTAGTTTCTTGTCTAATTCCATCACTGATAGCCTTTTAGCTTCTAGTCTCATGTAGAGATCATTTGGTATCTCCTCAACAACTTCAATAAAAAATTTCTTATAAATGTCTAAATGAAGAATAATGCTTTCTTCAATAGTTTTTATGTCCATATCATTTGAAGAAGTATACCATTTGTTCACATTAGACAAATTACCTTCCTTTGTTATTTCATTCAGTAAGTCATTCAATGTGGGGTTTGTCGGTGTATTTTTTTTCTTTGGTGTGAGTTTCTTCTTGGGTTCCCTAACCACCTGTTGTTTCTTACTTAATGTTCTTGTTTTCTTCGAAGAAGGAGAGGGTACCAGTGAGGGTTTTCTCTTCCTTTCCACTCTTTTAAATTTAACTACCTTACTACTGTCACTATTAGAAGATGTGTCAACTGGTGAAATATATGTCTCAAGTTGATGTCCTTCAAGCTCACTAGCCAATATCCCACTAAGGTTGCTAACATTTTCTTTGATTTCCTTTACTTTCTTGGATGCATCCCTAATGTACTTTTCTCTTCTCTTAGTCCTTTTCTACATAGGCACTTTATTCTCTATGATTTCTGCATTTCCAAAGAATTCTTTAGATGGCACTCTTGGTGCATCAAGCAGTGCTTTTGCATACATTTCTAGAACATGTAGATCAACCTCATAACCCATTTCAGTAACCTAAATAGTTCTAGGGCTTACTGCTTCCATCCAGGTTTCATCTCTTTTGATGACAAAGCAGATTTCCTTGTCATATTTCTCAACTATCCTTTGAGGTATCCTTTCTCTAGCTCTCATCTTAGATTGGAAAGTTTTAAAGTAATCAGTTATGTTGTTGTCTCTAGTAGTTCCCATGCTAGTAAAAGATTCTTGTAGTTGTTTTCCTATCGGTATATCATAACCAAAGTCTTTGGGTCCTGTATCGAGGATCTCTTTGGTGAAATATAGCATCAAACATACCAGAAGGTTTCCAAAGCGGGAAGTACCCTTCTTGTCTCCCTTAATATTTTTCAGGTTATCAATAAGCTCATCTTTTAACCATTCACACACATCTATCTTAGCATTGTTGTTTATCATTTCATGTGCACTGTAAATACAAAGACTAGAAATAGAATTGAGTCTGTTAGCATGTGTGGCTTTGTATCCAAGAACCATACTTACATATCTCACATTAATGTCCTTAATATCATTTACTCTAAGTGATCTATTGTCAGATGTTTCTCTGGTTAGGCTTGTCACCATTTTGTTGGGAATCTTCTTTGTCTTATCAGGTCTACTACCAGTTGAGTATAAACCAATAACTACCCTAATTGCTTGTCGAGTTATCTTACAAACAAAATCCAACCATAAGAATTCTCCATGTGTTCTACTCAATAAAATCCTTACCACTTCCTCTAGAAATTGAGGGATATTCAGTATCCCCACAAGACCTAAAGCTTCCACAATCTTGTTTTCGGGTTTGACAATTCCATGTTTATCAAAAATGACCTTTTGAAATATTTTTCATTAACTCCTCAGATCCTAGATCTTCTATATTGCAATATATATAAATCCTATGGTCTTCTACAAATGCTACTCCCTTAGGTATTTTTGAAAAAGCTCTTACAAAGTCATCTTGCTTCACAATCTCGGGAATTATTTTGAAAATGGGCCTAAGGTGTTTTACATTCTCCATGATGGTAGGGTTTAGAATTAATTTAGGAACAGAAGATGAAGCAGCCATTATGAAAAATACCTCTTATCCGGATGCTTGTTGAATGCTTGAAAAACACTTCCCAGATTCACCTTGAATTCCTTTGCTCAATTTCATGCTCACAGAAAGTTTGAATTCTTTGTGAGTTTGAAATGAGGGTTTCCCAGTGCTTTATAGTCAAAAAGTTCTTCATCACATCATTAAATGCTCGTCGATTAAGTGAAAACTTAACACACCTGCTGGTAAAGAAGAAATGTATCTTCACACCATTAACCGGGGGTAGAATGCATGTTTTTCAATTCGCTACCATACCCCCAAGGGATTATTCCTTAGTTAGATGAAGAATCTCCTATCGGTGGAGGATTACTCTATTCTACCGGTGAAGATATAGTTTCATCAGTTCTCTGTTCTCTTTTCTTAATCCATTGTTTAGAAAATTCTTGCTTTACTTCTTCTACCTTCTCTTTTCCCTTCAAGATAGATCTCACATTATTTGTCGGTGTATTCTTGCTTCTATAGAATTTAGCAATATGTCCAATATTGTTACAAGCATAACAAGTCACATTATTTCTTTGATTAGCCTTTCCATATCCTTGACCGGTTTGTGATCTGCATTGATTAAATAAATGTCCAAATCTTCCACAAGCATAACATTTCACATTCATTCTGCAATTTTCTGAATTATGACCAACTTTGTTGCATTTGGAACACTGACCGATGGGTGAGTTTGTATTTTGATTTTTTCTAAATCTACACTGATTTTCTCTATGACCATATTTGTTGCAATTGAAACATTTGCCATTAAATTTATAAGCGTTAGGTTGTCTTATTGATTTGTTTTGATCTTCATTATTTGCAGTACCAAAAATTTCTCCAACTTTAAATCCAAGTCCATTAGTATCTCCATTAGGCTTCTGACTTTTCAGCATGTCATCAAGCTCCTCTGAAATTTTCTAGAATTTGTCTTTGTGTTTATTTGCAGTAGCCAACTCATTTTCCAAAATTGCAACTTGTCTCATAAGCTCAGTTTTATCATGTTGCATGTGAATTAGATTTGTCTTCAACATATAATTTTCTTGACGAAGTCTCAGATTTTCATTTCCAGCATCATTAAGTCTCCTAGTCAAGCCTTCTTCATTCTTCTTCCTGTCTTCAATATCTTTACATAGCCTCATAGTCATATCTTGCATTTTATTCTTCATATTATTGTTTTCTTGTCTCAACTTGTTTGCAATGTCCCTAAGAGTTTCTTTTTCATCATCATCTTTTTGCATCTTCTCATGAAGTTCTTTTATTTTATTTTGTGCTATAGCAAAGTTCTCTTGAAGTCCTTTAATGAATTCCTGTGTAGTCCTTAGATCATCTTCAAGTTTGATATTCTTCAACTTTTCTACATCAAAATCTTCAAGGGCTCCTTCCAACTATTTTTTTAAGTTCTCCATCTGTACTAGTGTCAGAATGTTTCTCAAGCTGTTAGGCTTTTGAAAATAGAGGACAAGGCTCTGATACCAATTGTTAGAATCAATGACATTCCTAATGAAACTGAGAGGGGGGGGTGAATCAGTGTCTAACCGGTTAACAAAATATTTATACTTATTTAAGACTTTGCATCCCAAAACAATGTACCAATAAATAAGAATTAATGCAGCAAATAAGAATAATAGAGACAACATAGAGAACACACCATAACACAAGATATTTAACGAGGAAACATGGTGTGGGAAATACCTCAGTGGGATTTGTGACCCACAATATTTACTCACTGGCCAATGAATAAATACTACTTACAATGAGGGGCCTACACATGCAGGGAGGCCAACAGCCTAGAGCACATTGCTCAATAAAGTGTCACACTGACTACAAAATGGATTATCAAAAACCAATACAATGTACTGCTTCAAAAAAATATTTCTCATGTTAGGTTCAGTACCAGTTTAAGCTCATTCATTAACCAAAACCTTCGATGTGAACTATATCACCTTATACAAAATTGCCTTATACTTCTCATATATATCCTTACAAAAATGACCTATAAGATCTTATACATATATGAGTCTTTTACAATATACCATGTGAGCTTTTACAAAAGATAATTACATTACAAAACAATAAACAAAATTTTATTCCATGTTGGCCTGAGTACCGGTATGCATTGTTGTCTATGTTGGTGAAGTGCCTGTTAGTGTATGTAGAAGTCTATTGCCGGTGCCAGTATTTGTCAGTCGGTTGCCAGATGATTGCCAGTTGGTTGTCATCAATGACAACATAAACTATTCTCATAAGAGTGTAGAATTCCAATAAAGAATTCATGAAGAATTCATCAAATATTCATCATCAATTAGGAGCCTTGAAGACATTGAAGAATAGTAGGAGATCAAGTGGCTTATATCTCTCCCTTAGGGATTGGTATGATTTCATGTTGTCTTCACGTCTTTTTATAAGCTTCTTTACACTCATTTTCACATTTACATTCATGATTTAGATCATTTAACACATTTGATCTAGAAAACTCTCATTTATATTTACATTTACATTCATTTAGGGTTTACTCTCCAAAGCATAGGGTAGCTCTAGTTTCTTATCTTTCTCATTTTAGGGTCTTGTACACCCACAAGATTCATATACACACTATTTTACTATACAAATTGGCTATTTGTTGAGGTAGAAATCACCAAAATAGGGGTGAATAAGGAAAAACCATACATAGCCACGCAAACCCTCTCTTTTTAGTTGCAAGTGTAGGTATAGGTACCCGAGAAACTTTTAGGACTACTAAAAGGCACAAGGACTATTTTGTACCCTCAGATCTGTCCCAAAACCAACAGGGATAGGGGCATGACACCCTAGTCCTACCTAGGGTAGGGGTGTGGAACCATGATCCCTCCACTTTTAGGTGATTTTTAGGAGGGTGGTAGCTCAAGACCTTCAGTTTGTAGTCTCTTAGTTGCAGCTCTATATCTAACAGAACAAACAAGAGTGTGGCACCCCTATCTAGGTCTATTTGGCTCATTTTTTAGCACCAAGTACACATTCAGATTACTCCCCCTTCTCTTCTTTTATTATCTTAGGTTTATATCTTCAATTTTCTGCAATTTTAGTTCATATATGCTTCATTGTTCATCTCCTAGTTGATTAATCACACCCTATTTTTTGCATCTTCCCTTCATATACAAAAAGAGGAATATAAACGCTAAGAGATAATCATTGGCTCTCTCTTTCTCACAAGAAATATCCAAACTGAACCATCTCTCTAGGCTCTTTCATATACCCAATGTGTTGGAAAAAGTGGGATGAGTAGTCCTAGTCACCCGGTCTTGCTTTTTCCCCACCACATTTTTGTGAACCCGACGTGAATCCAATCTTCTTTAATTCTGATTTATGTTCTTAGATCTGAGTGTTTTTGCTATTTCAAATTCAAATTTACATTTACAAGTTTCAATTCATTGCAGATTTAAAAAAAAATTAGAGGTCAATTTGCTAAAACCCTAATTTTTTAATTCATAATTGAACATGTGGATAGCCCAATTTGGATCATTAATCTTAGATCTGATTTAGGAAAAAAATTCTCTCATAAAATTCATTTTCTAAATCAAAATTTAGAGTTCTTTCATTGGTTAAATTTTAACATTTCCCTCTATTTTGCGTATGTTATCATTTGAAAGAGGAAAATTGTTGTCATGATCCAATCATTTCATAAATGTGATAAGGGGTTAGCTTCCCTTGCTTAAATATTCCCATCTCTTAAAGAACCTCCTCCTATCTATGACAACATTTTAGTTCCTAAAAGAGTTATTACCAGCCCCATCAAGACTCTCCCATTCTTTAAGGGTGAAGATTTGAAGAGTGATCTTGACAATTCTCCTAAATTGTGCCCTTCCCATCTAGCTATCTTAGGGGAAGAGGATGATATCATAAACACCTTTATTAATGTTACTTTACCTTATTTACATGATGCATCTCTAAGTGAAAAGGTATTTATGGACATTGACTTATCTTCTCCTAGATTTGGTCTTACCAATGGGGGCATGTTAGTGCAACAATAAGTTATGAGCACTTCTTCCAAAGATCTCCTTCCTAAGAATGAATCTTTGGAGAAATATGTTAATCTCCCTCCTAAAAAATACTCCCCCAATGAGGATTTTTTTTTTCAAGAAGACATGGTATTGTCCCTACTTTTCCCAGTAATGGTGTTTTCTCTTTTGACTTCAACAAAATTGCCACGAGAGATGAAGCATTAATGAGAAATGCTTATCCTTGCCCCAAATATTGTCTTACCCACAAATATGCCTTAAAAGAAGAAGATAAAATCATAATCAATTTCCTTAATCCTCTCTCCCCTAAGCATTCTATTGAACACATTTTGAGGCAAGAGGATGATTTAAACACAAGTATTGATGTTATCCCTCCTAAGGATGAATAATTAATAAACAATGTTATCCCTTCTCCCAAAATTGGCAATAACAATAAGGACATATTTGTGCAAGGTATTTCTAATACTTTTTTCAATGACCTCACTATTTGGGATGAACCATTAGAAGAAGGTGTTTATTATTCTCTACCATATGAGAGTAACCCCCTTGATAGTGTCTCACCTTCCATTAATCTCGATCATTTTTCCTCTAAAGGAAAGACATATCCTTCTCCCCAACTAGATTATGTTCATAAGCATACCCTAGTTCAAGGTAAGATTATTAACATCTCTTTCAAAGATCTCCCTCTCAATGGTGAAAATTTAGAGATTAATGTTGATCCTTCTCCTATAGAGTTTATTTCCCATGCAAATCCTTTGATGATAGAGGATGATTTGACCTTTCCTACTAATACTCTTTCTTCTAAAACATCATTGCCTACTTCTAGTCTATCTCCTAAAATCGATCTTATACATCATAACATTTTAGTTCAAGAAGAGATTATCAATTTTTCTTCCAACAATCTTGTCCATTCTTCTTCTAAAATTCATAAAGACATCTTTGATACTCCTAATCCATATTCAATCAATTTGATACATATGAATGAAACACCTAATAAACCCCTCTTCATAGTTCAAGGTGCTTGTCCTTCTCAAAATTCCCAACGCAAGCCTATCTTAGTGGTTCAAGGTGGTTATGCTAGTGATTCTTTTTGCACTCCCAAGAAACCTATTATTATTGTGCAAGGAAGTTATCCTACTAAGAGCCCGTATTAGTATGCTAAGAAAATCACTAGAGAGATTTAGCATACAATTTCTTATACTTACAACACAAGAAACAATAGACAAGCTAATCCTCCTCCAATTATCCTAATTTCACTTCCTCTCTCTCAACCTACTCTTCTACAAGTTCATTGTATATCATAGACTCTTAGTAAGGAGTGTGATCTCATTGAACAACTTAAAGCTACTCCTACCAATATTTCTATTTGGGATTTGGTTCAAACTTCACCTACTTATCATGGGATGTTACAAGATGCTTTGAAAAACTTAGATGTCCCACCTGTAGTGACACCTAATAATATGGCTTCTTTGATTGATCCTACAAATAAATGCAAAGCTCAAATTTTACTCACACAAGATGAGTTACCTTCTCATGAAATCCAACATTAATATGATCCTCTTATGATTGTGGCTATTATCAACAATAGTGCTATAAGATGAACCCTTGTGGTCAATGTGTCTGGCCTTAATGTTTGCAGTGTGAACTTATTGGATAAGATTAATGTGGATCATTCTCTCATGGAACCCGCTTCTATTTCTATTTGAGGATTTGATAATGTTGATAAACAAACTTTAGATGTCATAACCTTTCCTATTAAGGTAGGTCTTGTTACTTTATCTACACCTATTCATGTCATACCTAGTAATTTGACATATAACCTCATATTAGGGAGACTGTGGATTCATAGCATGCAAGTTGACCCCTCTGATGGTATGATGAAAGAATAAGGATCCGGTCAACTACTGAGAGGGGGGGTGAATTAGTAGATATAAAAACTAATATAAGCTTTCACCAATCTCAGAATCAACCTCTTAAAGCAAACTCTAAATTGACAAGTTAAACCGGCTGACTGTTACAATAGATTAATAGTAAACAACTTGAAACTCACAAACATCCAAATAATTTATTGACATAAGTAAAAACTCATTTCATATTATTGTCGGTTGACATAACATATCAAAGTGGATTAAGAAATTAAGGAATTCAACCATAGTAAACATAACCACAAAAACATTCACCACTTGACACAATATTTTTGACATGGAAACCCAAATGGGAAAAAAACCACGGTGGGGATGAATAACCACAAGTATTCTAAACTCTTCTAAAGTTCACCTTGTTAGGAACCAAGCCTATTAAAGCTTTACAAAATGTCCTATTAAGAACAAATTTTGTTAGGGACCACAAGGTTAAGGGATTGACTACAAATTTTCCAAATCTGAAACAAAACAACTCATCGACCTTATAAACAAATCAATAGGTTGGTAACACAACGAAAACCTAATTCTCTCATAGATATTACAAACAAATCGGTTCAAGTATGACTATTGGATTACATAATAATCTCTACACATCATTCAAGATAGCCTCGACCGCTCCTTGATCACCGCTTCACCAAACTCAGTAACGCATGACATGGTTTACATTACATGCAATATACTTTCTCATTCCCAAGATAAAAACCATTATCTCAACATGCCAAAAAAAACTTTGAAACTCTTGTCGTACAACATGCATACATGTCATAATCATTAACTCTCATTATTAGATCATAAACCAATACAACCAATTCACCAAAATTAATCGGTTAGGGTTTATCAAATCAATAGTTAGGGTTTATCGGTTCAACTCTCCAATACTTAGCAATATCAATTCAATCCACAAACTCACCTACCGGTTTCAGTTCCCTTTCACTAGCTCTTCCTAGCGGGTACAAAGCAATATTATAATAATAACATTACTGGTTAATTGACATCAATGACAACATAACATTTTAGTAATGCAATCTTCATGCAAATGCCAACAATATCCTCCTTTGGTATTGATGGCAATACAAATGTCAATACCATTGATTACTATGATTGTGAATAGGAATCCTGGTTTAAGTTTTACCATGTATTCTCCTTGTCTTCAACTGGTAGATGGTTGTAGATCTCCTATCTCTCAATCATACAATTCTTCTCCCCATAATTACATAGTTCTTCTCCCCCTTTGACAATAATGCCAAAGTGAAAGTAATACATGCAATGTCAAACTTCACTGTTCAACATCAATAACTTGCAAATTGATGCTCCCCCTATGGAATAACTCTACTTCTACATCAATCCTACTATAAAATTCTACAAGTAGCTCTGGGACTAATGTACTCTACATCATGATCAATTGACCTGATGAAGGGGTACAACCCCTAGCTAACTTCTAAGATAATCAAAAGTAGTCTTAGTCAGAGATTTAGTAAAGATATCTGCAAGCTTATCCTTGGTAGAAACTGTTGAAAATATTCAAGACTAACCAACTTACTGAGAGGGGAGGGGTGAATCAGTAACTCTTAAAACTTTTAACTCATTTCTGTACTTGCATATATTAAACCATTCATTCATTTAATCTACTGCATGCATGAAAATATAATCACATAACACATAACACAAAGATTTGGTGACCCAGAAACCTTCCAAATAGAAAGTAAAACTGGGGTGGGGATGGTACCCACAAAACTTTGGTACTGCAGTAAAAGTTGGCCGGTTAAGGCTTACAATGATCACTTCTGATGATCTGCCCTGTTAGAAGCAAATTTGGACTGCTAGGTCCACCTTGTTAGAGGATTTACAAACATACAATGAAGTATGCACTCGGTTAAGAGATTTACATAAGACTGTTAAGTCTACCCGATTAAAGGATTTACAAACTGATTCAACTGTTAGGATGAAACAGTAGATCTTGACTTACAACTTTATTGCTGATAAGATCCTTTGAGTATTTGATCTCCTTCTGAGATAGATATGTCAATTCTGCTCCTTTACTGACTCTGCGAAAATGTTCTGATCTGCTACCTTAATGCAGTTTCTGCTCTGCTCTTTCTAATTTCGCATATTCATACATCTTACATACATTTACACATTACAGATTACAGATGGTATAATACATCACATATATATACCGTCCATAATTACATTTACATTTCATAAAGTCAGCCTCATACAAATTAATAACATAAACTCATTCTTAAGTCGGCCTTAGATAGGTGAACAAAATATTACTGAGTCGGTAGATACTCGGTTCCTCAAGCTGGCTCGGTGATCTTCTGATACACGGCGTCCACTACAGTACTCGGCATCGTCATGCTCTCGGTAAGAGTAGAAGCTCGGTCCATACTAGTCCCGAAGTGTAGCTTGGAACTCGGTAGCTGTGGTGACTCGGTAGATATAGTGTCACTCGGTAACCACTGGTAACTCGGTAGATATAGTGTCACTCGGTTACTGCTGTTTGTCTCATATGCTCGGTAATAGTCTTACTGCTCGGTATGAACTGTTTAATCGGTAAGCTTTACCGAATGCTCGGTATAGGCTGTGGACTGAGTGATGAGCTCGGTAAGCATTCAAAATCGAACAAGTGTTTTCACTAAGTGTTATTCACTAATGACAAATATATCATTATTCCAACAATCTCCCCCTTTGGCATTAGTGACAAAAACACTTATGAGACAAAAATGAATCTGTCATGCTGACTTGATTCTTCAAAATTGATACCAATTGTAGATTGCTGTATATACCTGTATATCTCACTGTACATAACTCCCCCATAGAATATACACATGATTCTATACTTATCTCTATACCAATTGTTATTTACATTCTCCCCTTGTCTCTAATAATATGTTCCATATTCTCCCCCTTTTTGACAATAATGCCAAAGAATAGATAACTCAAATAGAGATATTAAAGCGTGAGATAAACTCTGAGTGTACCTGTTTGATATGAGCCAAGGTATTATCCCAATTTCCTTGCAAAATTGTGCAAATAGACAATGCAACTTGAACTTTGGCTGATAGTTCAATTACATGCTCTGCAACTGAAAAATTGTTATCATGGATCAATGTTTTGGAATGTGTAATGTGTTTCTGCATTGTATCCATGTTAGGGAGGATCATATTCTGAATATCTAACAATGTAGACCGGATCCTTGCATCTTCCCTAAGCAATTCTGATTGCTTATCTGATAGGACTCTGATTTTTGAATGGTGAGTTGAGCTTGAGCTGGGGTCAAGCTGCAACTCTTGTGCACTTGCTTTCAGATCATCATTAACTTTCTTCAGTTGATCTCTGATTCCTTTTGTGAACTCGGTGACATCACATAACTTTGCAAAGAATGAAGTTACATTATTAAAAGAATTTTCTAACTTGGCCAAAATAGTGGTCAATTCTACTTGTTTTATTGCTATTTGCTGAGCAATGTGCTCAAGCACCTTGTTATCAAATTTCTTCTCGGTTCGTTCTATCAGTTTCTCTTCTCCTGATGAGTCCTCATGGAATCTATTCACAGCCTCTTCGAGTTGTAGCAAAATGTGTTGAGAGGGATCAACTTTTATGCCTAAGGCATCTGTAAGAATGGTCTTTGCACCATTTATGATGTTGAATTCCCTGTCTCTCTCACTTCTTAATTGTTTTTGTTTTGCTTTCTGTTCTAACATCTGGCTGATCAATCTCATTTCATCAATTGATGCAGTATTGAGGTCTATTTGTGGTATGACAATCTCTTTATCCAGATCTATATCTTCCTCTATAGCCTTGCCGGTAAGTAGAAGTTTTAAAGGTGTCTTTTGTATTACTTATGTGCTTACTACCTTATCTTTTGATGTAGTTACAATGGTTGATAAGGTTGGACTAGCTGTTATAACTGGAATAGGAAGACTCATGGATGTACCGACTGTTTCCAAAATTGATGTACATGCAGGAGTGCTGATAGGTGCAAAAGAATGTGTCAAAACTGGAGAGGTTGCAAAACTTACTATACATGCTGCAGGAGAAGTTGTGATCTCGGTGACTGAAGAAATCACTTGTTGCTTGGTAGAAGCAACACTCTGCATCCCGGTAAATAATGACATGCTCTGCAGCTCGGTGGATGAGGTAACTATTGGAGTCTGGAGCTGAGAGGTGATTGGCAAGGATTGAGCAATAGATGTAGCTACTATGCTCAAAATCCTGCTGGCTGAAGCTGATGATGCAATGCCTTTCTGCGGTGAGTGAGGAAGAGATGCAATGACTTTTGCTGCTACCTGTTCAGGATCATCTTCTTCATCACCTATTATCACCGTGTCACCTTCTTCTTCTTCACTTATGATTACCATGTCTCCTTCTTCCTCAGCTGCTTCTTCTTCTTCCTTCTCCTCTTCATCCTCTTCATCCTCTTCTTTTTCACCCTCAGTTGTTACCGTGGGGTCAGATGGCATTGGCAGATTATATATCCTTTTCCACACAGTTGTGGCATTATTTACTATTGTTTCTATCTGCTGGAGTGAATATCTTTGTTCTACATTCTGATGCTTTGTGACCTTGTTTCTTGCATTTGTGACATTTGCCTTCAAATTTTGGTTTCTCCTTGCATTCACTAGCCTTGTGACCATGCTGATTACAGTTGTAGCATTTGCCTTTGAATCTTGTCTTTCCATTGCTCCAACATTTGTTTGATGTGTGACCTATCTTACCACAGTAATTGCATGTAGGTCTTTGATTTCTTTGGCTACCTTGCTCGAAAGATTCACCTTCTTCATTGTAACCAAGACCGGCTTTACCTTTTTGTTTGTGAAGATTTTGCTCATTTGATTGATCCAAGTCTGTTTGAGATTTCATCATCCTTTCATTTGCTTGCTTTTGAATATCTAGCTCATTTTTTAAACTTTCATTCTGTTATTTGAGAATTCTGATCTCTTCATTTGCATTGGAGAGTTGCTCGGTGAGATCTTCATGCTGTACAATTTCATTGCTTCTTCCTTCTATTTCATTTTGCATTTTATTCCTTTGTTCCAGGATTTCACAAAATCTTGCAGACTGAATTTCCTGTTCTCTTCTTAGCATCCTTACTTCTTTTTGCAGTAATCCATTCTTTTCTAGGAGTTCTTTGATTGCATTGTTTGCTTCATCTACTTCATTTGAACTACTTGTAGGAAAGAGATCTTCAATTTTTGTTTCAACATACTCATGATCATTTATTTCTTTTGCTAGTTCCTTTCTTCTTTTTAGGGATTGGGAAAGATGTTCTCTTGCTTCTTTGAGTTGAGCAATGGCCATTTCCAGATCTAGCTTTTCATTCTCAATAGCTTTGTCAAGTCTGAATATCTCCATTGTCTTGATCTTTTCTCAAGCTGTCAAACTTTTACTCTGAGAACCACAATGCTCTGATACCAATTGTTGAAAATATTCAGGACTAACAAAGTTACTGAGAGGGGAGGGGTGAATCAGTAACTCTTAAAACTTTTAACTCATTTCTGTACTTGCATATATTAAACCATTCATTCATTTAATCTACTGCATGCATGAAAATATAATCACATAACACATAACAAAAAGATTTGGTGACCCAGAAACCTTCCAAATAGAAAGTAAAACTGGGGTGGGGATGGTACCCACAAAACTTTGGTACTGCAGTAAAAGTTGGCCAGTTAAGGCTTACAATGATCACTTCTGATGATCTGCCCTGTTAGAAGCAAATTTGGACTGCTAGGTCCACCTTGTTAGAGGATTTACAAACATACAATGAAGTATGCACTCGGTTAAGAGATTTACATAAGACTGTTAAGTCTACCCGGTTAAAGGATTTACAAACTGATTCAACTGTTAGGATGAAACAGTAGATCTTGACTTACAACTTTATTGCTGATAAGATCCTTTGAGTATTTGATCTCCTTCTGAGATAGATATGTCGATTCTGCTCCTTTACTGACTCTGCGAAAATGTTCTGATCTGCTGCCTTAATGCAGTTTCTGCTCTGCTCTTTCTAATTTCGCATATTCATACATCTTACATACATTTACACATTACAGATTACAGATGGTATAATACATCACATATATATACCGTCCATAATTACATTTACATTTCATAAAGTCGGCCTCATACAAATTAATAACATAAACTCATTCTTAAGTCGGCCTTACATAGGTGAACAAAATATTACTGAGTCGGTAGATACTCGGTTCCTCAAGCTGGCTCGGTGATCTTCTGATACACGGCGTCCACTACAATACTCGGCATCGTCATGCTCTCGGTAAGAGTAGAAGCTCGGTCCATACTAGTCCCGAAGTGTAGCTTGGAACTCGGTAGCTGTGGTGACTCGGTAGATATAGTGTCACTCGGTAACCACTGGTAACTCGGTAGATATAGTGTCACTCGGTTACTGCTGTTTGTCTCATATGCTCGGTAATAGTCTTACTGCTTGGTATGAACTGTTTAATCGGTAAGCTTTACCGAATGCTCGGTATAGGCTGTGGACTGAGTGATGAGCTCGGTAAGCATTCAAAATCGAATAAGTGTTTTCACTAAGTGTTATTCACTAATGACAAATATATCATTATTCCAACAGAAACATGGTCTAGTATCACATCTTTACTCCATACTTTTTCTCTCAAGAAATGATACTTCAATTAAATATGCTTGGTTCATGTGTGCAAGATAGAGTTCTTGGAAATATTTATGGCACTGGTATTGTCACATAAGATCTTTATAGGTTCTGAAAAATTCATCTTGAAACCTTCCAAAATGTGCCTCACCTATATAGCCTAGGTACAGTTCATATAAGCTACAATATACTCAACTTCAGCAATAGACTGTGATATATAACTCTTCTTTTTTCTACTCCATGAAACAAGTCTTTCTCCAAGAAAAAATTCTCCACTCGTTGTGCTTTTTCTATCATCAACATTACCTACCCAATTTGCATATGTATACACCTTCAAGTCAAAGTTACTTGCATATGGATACCATAATCCATAGTCAATAGTTCCTTTCAAATATATGAATATCCTCTTGGTTGCTATCAAATGTGTTTCATTTGGATTCTTCTAAAATCTAGCAACTAGACCAACTGCATGATCTATATCCAGTTTGCTGTGAACAACATAATGCAATTTCCCAATCATTGACTTGTACTCCTTTTCATCAAAAGATGTGGCTTCATCTTCCTTAGACAATATAAAACTTGTAACCATTGGTGTCCCAACTAGTTTACAATCACTCATACCAAATGTCTTTAATACCTCTTTCACATACTTAGACTATGTGATGAAAATACCACTCTTCATTTGTTGTATTTTCAAGCCTATTGTTGGTCCTCACAACTAGAATGGCAACTAGGTAATAAAAAATGATTCAAATATTAAATATCATTGAATAGCTAACTTTACTGTGGAAAAGGCTCATTTATTTATCAACCAGGGACGTAAACTTGAAATGGGCCAGCACTGTATGTGCACCAAGTTCATATCGCAACTACTCTATATTACTGCAGGAAAGGAAATTCTTCTAAAGTAAACAAATGAAATCTCAATGAACTAATACTTAGTCTTAAAACTAGAAATTACTTTAAACAACTAATGTTAAATGATAAATTTCTAGCAAGCAACAAGAACTACTCTGCTGCTGTGGCTATAGGAACAGACACGGGAACTATTTCCAATGGTTGTAGGAATAGACAATTGTAGAAACAACTATTACAGAAGCATGAAAACTAACTGGAACATAAAATGGATTACTCACCAAGTGGGTCCCCTTGAGTGAGTATCTCCAGAATATCAGGTTACAATTGTTTAAGCATTCAAAATCATATTGATCTCTTTATTTCATCTTCACTGTGAAAAATACATAAAATACTAGAAGACTGCGTATTACAAATATTATAGTTGTTCTCTTCTATCCCCGAGAGGAGAGAGATCCCTTTCTTTATAAGAAAAATTATAAAAACTTCTAACTGATCACCCACATTCCTACGAAATAGGTGAACAGGATTTATTAGCAAGAGAAGAAGAAGTCAACATAGGAAAACAAAACAACATATGTCCTAGAGTTGAGAAAATATAGCATGACTTGCTCCCTGGATCAATGCTCCACTAAGAACAGTTATAAATGTTTCATAAATCAGTCTACTAAAGAACTGGTCAAGTGACTTCAATCATTACTACATTTCTCAGTGTGGGTCTGCATTGTGGTTATATACTTAGTGATCCTTTAAACTGCCATTTAGCCTTTACTTCACCTTTGTTGACCCTATATCATGATATTAATGTGCACAACAAACATGTGTACGTACTAATGCTAACATGATATAATGTAAACCATATTTAAAATTTATTTTAGATATTCACATAGATAAATCATTTAAAATAGTTATATGACATATTTAGGTATAAGTCAAACCAATTTCAAAAACACTTAAAAGATATCAACTTAGGAGAGTATTATAATCCAAATGTCAACTAGTCATAAGACCTAGGCAAGAGTATTATATCAAAAATATATCAAAATAGAGCCATTATTTAGGCTCATCATCTCCCCCTAACCTAACTTCTTTCTTATCCTCCAACAACAGGAAAATTTTGGATTCTGGTATTGATTCGGAAATTGCCTAGAGTAACCTGTCCAGAACTGCCTGCAGATAAGCTCTAGTAGAATCCTTTGATTTTCTCCAATCTCATAGAGGGTAAGTCCCACCACATGACTAGTAAGGGAAGTATGTGGCCTATGAATAGGTGCGCTAGGTTTCTTCTTTTCAACTTTACTCCTTGCTTTAATAACATGTTCCACAACAGATGCTAAGTTGTCTAGAATTTCAAAACCTACTTCTTTCTAAGGCTGCTCAATATTCTGGAGCTCCCCCCTTCCTACAGCTACAGTTCCTATTCCTCCTTCCTATTTTGTAGTTCTTCCTCTTCCTCTTGTTCTCTTTGAGGTTCATTAGGTGGAGAAGGAGGGACATCATTGTGAAGTGGACTGTGTTGTTCTTGTTTCTTGGGAGTCAATCGGGATGGTAATATTTGGCTTTGTTGATTGGTCTTTGTTTTTAAGATTTTTATGAATCCTACCACTACTTCTCTAAGATTTTCCTTTTCTGGTTGTAGGACTACTTCCTATAGCCAACTCTTCAACCACTTCAATGGTTACTGGAGAAATTGGTTTTACAACTTTCCTTTTCTTGGCCACAGGAGGGGGTAAATTCACACTTTTACCTTTCTCTTATGTTCTATGTCAACCTATTTTTCTTTGCCCTTTTCCTTTCATGTGGCAGCCCTAGTTTTTCTTAGACTTTGAGAAGGAACCCCTGCTATAGCTTCTTCTTGTAAGGGTTACAGAATATTGGCTCACTGTTACAGAATATTGGCTCACAATCTTGGTCCTAAAGAAGGAATTTATGAACTGTCGGTTCATGACAAATAGGTGGACCACCCATTGCAGTGATAATACTTTCTACTCTATAAAGGCATAGATCTACTCAATTTCTACACTAAGTTCTGCACTACAATATACTCAACGTGCCTTTACTTGGTTGGAACCTAGCTGCAATATAAAAATAGCTCTAAGCAGACAGAAAAATAGAATACAAGATATCATCTCAAACTAGAAATTTGAAAAATGAAACGCAATCTGAGAGGACATAAGAATTATCTGCTAGAGTCACTATCAGCATACTTTCCCCCCAAACCTAAGGTTTAACAGGTGTCCACACATGTAGAGGAGGATTGAAAAAAGGACATTATGCAAAATATCATAATATAGTTAATATGGCTTAATTATATATATACAACAAAAAGAAAATACACGTAAGCGTACCTGACATCACGTGAGAATGACTGTAGGTTGAAGGCATTAAGCTATCATGCATGGAAAACGAGGCAAAAATGGATGGAGTGAAAGGAAAGAAACAAGTGAATACGGAATAGAATATTTATTATGCAGAAAAGTACTTCCTCCAGATGTTGAAGTATTTATTATGATCATGCGAAAAAGATTTTAAGATGGAGTGGTGACGGAAAAGCCATCCCCAGTTGTTGCAGAAATCTCTGCATGCTTGGTAGTGGAAAACTACTGTAGAAAGTCATCTTTGCTAAGAGGTTTATGGTATAAGCGCAGGCGATGACCATTGACTAACAATTTAAAATTAATAGGATCTATTGTAGATAATCTGACACCACCACTAGAGAATGTTTCAACTATCTCATAAGGTCCTAACCACCATGTCTGTGATTTTCCCAAATTATCTTTATACCTCAAATCATAGAGAAGAGCCCAATCACCTGGCTTGAATGATTTATCTGTGATATAGATATCATGCCACTTTATGCGCTAGTTTTGAATAGATTCAGTATGCTACAGGGTGGACTTTCTTATCTCATCTAAGGAATTAAGCTATAGGAGCCTTTCCTCTTATGCTACAGAAAGAGTCATATCTAAGGAAATAGTTGTTCTCAAGGTTTTATACTCAAACTCTACAGGCATCATTGCTTTTGTCCCATAGACCATTTCAAATGGTGTAAACCATGTTGTAGTTTTCCAGGTGGTTCTATAAGCCCATACAACTTCAAATAATTTGCTAGACCAATCTTTTTGGTTGAGTGCTACTATTTTGGTCAATATTGATTCAACCTCCCTATTAATGATCTCTGCTTATCCACTAGCCTAAGGATGATAAGGAGTGGATTTCCTATGCCTGACATTGTATTCATTAACCAGGGTTGTGATCAAAGTGGAAATGAATTGTGCCCCTTGATCAGTTACTATTTCTCTACGAACTCCATACCAAGTGAAGATTTCTTCATATAAAAAATCTACCACCTTATTATCTTTGGCATGCTTGAAGGCTTTGACCTCTACCCATTTAGTGATATAGTCAATACAGAAAAGAATGTAGGATCGACCATTTGATAATGGATCAATTGGCCCAACAAAGTCTAAGCCCCATTTCTCAATTGGTGCAACAACTACCTAAGGGTGTAGAGGCATTTCATCAGACCGAGTTGGTCTTCCCATTCTTTGACATCTGTCACATTTCCTGGTGTATTTCACTACATCCTTGTGCAAGGTTGGCCAATAATACCCTGTAGTTAATATATTGAGATTTGTTCTTTTGGCTGCAAAGTGACCTCCACAAGGCTTATCATGATAGGTGTGAAGTATATCATATGTCTCATCTTCCCTTACACAACGCCTCATAACTTGATCTAGCCTTGTATAAAATAAGCAATCTGCTATCCATGAGAAGTTGAAACTCTTTTCTACCAGCAATATTTTTTCTTTGGGTGAGAAATGTGGAGGTATCTTGTTAGCTGCTAGGTAGTTAGCTATGTCAACATACCATAAACCATTCAAAGTGATGGAAAAAAATTGCTCATCTAGAAAATAATCATCAATGACCTCAGCATTGTCTGGTGTTTGAATCCTAGATAGAAAATCTGCCACTACATTTGCTTTCCCTGATTTATCTTTGATGATAATATCAAATTCTTTCATTAACAACAACCATCTTGCCAATCTACCTATAATGGAGCTTTTGTTCATGAGGTAACTGATGGCTGTATGATCAGTATGCACAAAAATTTGATATCTAGTTATATATTGTCTAAACTTATTGAGGGCATAGATGACAACTAACATTTCCTTTTCAGTAACAGTATAATTCATTTCTGGTCCTTGTAAATTTTTACTGATATAATAAATTGCATTTTCCAAAACTCTTTGCTTCTGCCCAAAACTGCTCCTATTGTAAAATCGGATGCATTTGTATGGATGTGAAAAGGAATTGACCAATCAAGTCCTTTAAGCACAGAGGCATGGTTAAGGCTCCTTTTAGTTTAGAAAATGTTTCTTCACAAGCAACTATCCATTCAAACCCAACATCCTTTGTCAATAGAAAATACAATGGCCTTGCTATTTGACTAAAGTCTTTGATAAATCTTCTATAGTACCCTGCATGGCCTAGAAAACTTCTTACATCCTTTTGTTTAATAGGGGCAAGAAGAGAAAGTATTACTTCTGTATGGTGGAAAAGTGGGCTTATAAAACTTAAAATGTGAAAATATGTTAAAATACTAGTCCACACACACACACAGGACTTCTTGGTGCAAGCTATGGAGTAACGTAATATTACTCAGCTTCCCAAGGAGGGTCCCATGGTTCTCTATCTCACAATGTCCCTCAAACCAACATTTTTGCTCTCAGATCACTGAGCAAAATGGTTTAGGGATGGCAAATATGAGAACAAGAGATGCTTTTTTTTTAGATTTTAGTATGAGATGCGTTATAGGCTAGGTATGATTCTAAAATGCAATAAACTAAATGATAAGATGACAAGATTAGTATGAATACTATCCTAGCATACTAAATTTAGTCTATGATTGAACTAAAATGATAAAGAAGTTACTCTAAACATGCATATTTAGTCTACTTCCTGATTTAAAGAGAGGCTAAATGATGAACATATATGAAATGAAAGCTTGAATATATTTGAGCATAAGTGTGATGCTACAAATTTGAAAGATGATTGTTGAAAATGGAGGAATGAGACCTCTATTTATAGTCAAAATAGGGCAATGGATGGTTAGAATCGAATGATTTAATCAAGGGTTGAGTTTGAAAGTTGGGGATCCATGTTTGTAATTGGCACCAATGAAATGGTGACAAGTGTCAACATAGGGTTGGGTTGAAAGAAGGGGTTGGAGGCATTGAATGCCTGAGAAGACCTCATGGTTATCTAGAGGCTAAGGGTCAAGTCTAAGTTAGGGTTACCCACTGGATTAGGAGTTAATCCAAGGATAAACCTTTGTGCAAATGATTAAGAGATAATCATGGTCAAAGCATTAAAGGCCTGATGAGACCCTTGGGTTGGGTAGAGGTTGAGTCAAAACAAATGTTTTAACCATGTAGGAGGGTTTGGGTTAACCATTAATGGTTATTGGAGACTTTGTGGATTAAGTGGTTGAAGGTTGGAAGCTTTCAAAGGTTATCAAAGACTTTGAGACATTTAGTGGTTGAAGGTTGAAAGCCTTTAATGGTTATCAAAGACTTTGAGACATTTGAGAAGTGACTTCCCTTTGTTTAGGGATGTGACAAAGTTTAGAGGAGGGGTTAGGTTAATTAGAAGCGTTTAGAAGATTCTAGAAGGGATTAGAAAGGGGTTTGGGATTTTGCAAGTGGATGGGGGGATAATAGGATTTAATTGATTTAAATGATTTAATTCAATTTGGTTGCAATTTGGGGAAATTAAATAAATTAGATTTATTCAATTTAGGATAACTATTTAATTAAATTTGAATTTAATTAAAAGTGGCTAGGGGGATTTAATTGAATAAAATGATTTATTCATTAAATGGTATAGTGAATTTTATTTAAATAAATTGAGTAATTTACTTAATAAAATAGAAGAATGTGAATAATTTAATTAAATTGGATTTAATCAAATAGGGAAATGGACATAAAATATTCATTTAGGAATATGGTCATTTTTATACGTCTACATTTTGCCCCTCTTTGAAGTGACGTGTGTGCACATGTTATTTCAAAGAAAAATGATGCTTTATCGTGATTTATGATCAAATGCAATTTTTGTGTCACTTTTTTGATTTGCAAGTTGTGCCCCAGTTTTGACTTGATGTGATGCCCCAGATTCGATATTTGATGGTGATGCCCCCTCGGGAGATGAATCAATATTTTTTTTTTTTTTTTTTGAAATTTTTTTATTTTAAGTTGATGAAGTGCGTATGATGTGTATGATTTGGTGCATGTATAATGTGTGTAAATTGATTCATCTCCCGATAAGTTACAAATGTTTTGGTATAGGGGAGACCGCGACCATATTACAGGTCCATGTGGCTAACCCTAATTTCATTTTCCTCCTATAAAAGGGGAAAAGGGCTCAAATTAGGTTCATTTGTGCTTTGTTAATTTTGGAGAAAGAGAATTTGCTCTAGAGAGAAAATGCTGATTCCCTATCACAGACACCGATTCGAGCGCGTTCGGAGGTATCGAAGACCTGTAGCGTGTGGACCACTAGTAAGTCAACGTTTTTGACCCCTTTTTGACTTTTCATTTTGTCATTTTTTAGTCATTTTTTGAATTTCAAAGTTTGGGGTTTTTGGTTTAGCGCATCTAAGGCTAAGTGTAGCACATACGAAGTTTAGAGTAGCGCATCGAGGTCAATTTAGGGGTTGCATTCGAAAAAAATAGGCTAGTGCATAAAATTATTAGGTTAGCACATCCAGGTAGAATAGCGCAGGGCAGCTGTCGGGGGGATAGATTAGCGCGTAGGAGTGACCTAGCGCATAGGGGGTGCAGGGGTTCGCATAGGAAAGGGGGTTTAGTGCGTAGGGTTAACCTAGCACATAGGGCCAAACTGGTAGCGCGTAGGAGGGATAGATTAGTGCGTAGACAGAGTCTAACGCATAGGGTGGATTGGGTAGCGCATGGTGGGATAAAATTAGCACGTAGGCAGAGTCTAGTGCATAGGATAGATAGATTAGTGCTTAGAAGAGACAGCCTAGCGCGTGTTAGAGTTTTAGCGCAGTGAATAACTATTTTAGTGCATTTGATAAATTTTGTAGAATTTAGCCGATTTGAAAATTTGTTGTGTTTGCCTGTCGTGTTTTGATGAATTTATCCAATATGAGTGTTTGTATAACTTGTTTTGATTTGCGATTTTCCAAGTTATGTATAGATATCAATCTGTTGTATTGATCAAAATATGATGTATTTGCGTGGTCTATTTCAAGTTCAATGTGTGTGAAAGCCTGAGTTATATTACAAGCCGATATGGGTTGGAAACTTGAGTTGTTTTACAAGCTGATATGGGTGGGAAACTTGAGTTGTTTTACAAGTTTATGTGATTTTGGTACTTTAGTTGTTTTACAAGTTTTGATATGGTTTTTGAAAACTTGAGTTGTTTTACAAGTTTGATATGAAATGATAGGTTTTGAACTTTGATATAGATGAGCAAATTATTTCATTTTGTTGATGTAAGTTTGATTTTGATATCTTGTTTTTGATGTGGGAACTGATATTGGATTTGTTTTGCTTGTTGACAGGAGTGATTGGGCATGGTACAGTCGAGGGAGAGATTCCCCAGACTGTGGACATTGATACCGTGGTTGTCACAGGTTGATTTGGACATTATTGAGAGATGTGGTTTGATGTCTCTCCTGGATATGCCTCGGTTCACTGTGAACTGGGGGCTATTGACAGCTTTGGCAGAGAGGTGGCATAGTGACACCAACACCTTTCATTTTTCTACAGGAGAGATGACAGTCACACCTGAGGACTATTATCGGATTTTGCGCATTCCTGTGGTAGGTGCACTTCTACCATACGAGCAGTTAGAGAAGGGTGGCACAAAGGCACTGCACCGGATATTTCATGATGATACTGTCTGTGGCTATGAGATCCCCTAGTAGGAGTTTTTGGATCTAGACTATGCACCACTGCCATCTGTACTAGCATGTTTCATTGGGGGATTCCTTTGTCTTGATCGTAGGTCAAAGGTATTCTCAGTGGGATGGGGGTTGGTTTTGGAGGAGATGGTCTCACAGGGCCCGAGGTTTGCATGGGGGTCAGCAATGCTGGCTCATCTTTATAGGAGCCTGCATGAGGTAGTATACCTTGGTTACGACAGTTTGTCAGCTGGCGTGACCCTATTATAGGTATGGTGTTGGGAGCATGTTCCAGTAGCAAGGCCATTAGTAGATAAGGATAGGCTCGTAGGTGCAA
The DNA here is from genome assembly GCF_030272615.1 of Cryptomeria japonica. Classification (NCBI taxonomy): domain Eukaryota; kingdom Viridiplantae; phylum Streptophyta; class Pinopsida; order Cupressales; family Cupressaceae; genus Cryptomeria; species Cryptomeria japonica. Next base: position 727,010,562 of record NC_081409.1, read on the forward strand.
CATATGCCTACAGATACAAAGGTCTAGTTGTCCAGCGTAAGCTGGGCAAATTAGAGCATTGGAGGAGGGTTTTTGATGACATAGATACGGTCACCTAGAGACCGTATATAGGCTGTGAGGTATGGGCTGAGGATGGGCAGGAGATGCCCTTTGTATTTATGACGAGGTACTTGATTGGGAGGACCCCATACGTTATAGAGAGATTCCTAGTGACCCGAATTTTGAGACAGTTCGAGCGCCAGCAGGGTATTCCACATGGAGCGTGCCTATATGCATGACGACAGCAGGATATAGCAGATTGGGGACCGACTATTGATAGTGTGGTGGCGATAGAGGAGTTTATAGGGTTAGCTGGGCAGATATGGGACTATTCCCCGAAGATCTAGGATGCAGGCATGACAGATGAGTTCGCTCATTTGTTTGCTGTGTGAGTGGTGGCCAGGATCTCTGACCCGGAGGAGATGAGGCCGGCATTTGATTCAGATGAGGAGGAGGGAGACAGGGGAGATGATGGAGATGATGGGGATGATGGAGGAGGAGGAGGTAGAGGAGCCAGAGGGAGGCAGGGAGGTATAGTGAGGAGAGGAGATAGAGGAGTAGATAGAGTGGTGAGATAGGGGAGGATAGACAGGGGGAGGGGCGGATTGGCTATCAAAGCCGGTGGAGAGGGGAGAGTGGGGGAGGCATTAGCTGCAGTGGATGGTGAGGATGAGCCTAGCCGACTAGCTCAGAGGAGGAGGATACATGTGCTCCCACCTCCAGCACTGAGGACAGGCCGAGTGGGAGGGGTTCCACCAGCACAAGTACCCTTACGGGTTCGGGTCCCAGGACATATGGAGGATGCCCAGATCCGGACCTTACAGATTACTGTGCAGCAGCTGCAGGCACAGATTTTGACTTATCAGTGATAGATCTCGCAGTTGACCACTGAGAGAGATACTGAGATAGAGCGGCGGGGTCGAGCAGAGGAGGTGGTGGCTAGCATGCAGAGAGCAGCGGCGGGTGGTCCCATGAGAGACACCCTTAGAGAGTTGGCACTGAGAGCCTAGGAGGCAGAGTATTATAGGCAGCATTATGAGGCTGCAGTACCCAGGGACCAACGAGTGCAGAGTTTTACACAGTCGAGATCCAGCCGATCTCGAGCTACTGGATCACGGTCGGAGAGCTGAGGGGTGACGGGGCCACCAAGACAGGACCCTCCTGGAGATCCAGGGGTGGGTGCTTCTGGAGCGAGACCATCTCCGTCAAGGGATAGTCATACTTGAGAAACATGGTCTCTGTTGTATTTTTGTTGAGTATTGTATTCATTGTACTAGACACAGTTTTGACACATATTGTACATTTGGATCATTTTTGAGATATATATATATATATATATGGGACACCATTTTTGATCATGTGATGTGTTCATGGATGCATGTTTTGTGAGCTACTTCCTTTCTTTATGATGATGTAATGTTTACATAGATGATATAATGTGTGATGCAGGATGTATGCTTTTATATGCTGTGAGATGTACCTTGAAAATGAGATGTATGTTTTGATATGCAACTAACTATAATACAATATGATGTAAAATGATGTAATAATGATGTACAATGATATGCAGCTAATGATGTAAAATGATATGCAGCTAATGATGTAAATGATATGCAACTAATTATTTTTGGTGGCATCCTCATTCTATATTTGCCATCCGATATAACCATTTGTTTGCTTTCTTTGTAAATATCATCATGGAGCATTTATTGATTTTTGGATATGTTGAAAATTTATACAAGCATAATGGTATAATTGAACCATAATGACCTGAGTAAAATTTACATGTTTTTTTGATTTTGCAAGATAGCACAAGCATCAAGGTATAATTGAACCAGGACGACCTGAGTGCATATTGCGTAAACAGACAAGATTAGATCATTTATATGTGTGAAATGGAATCAGGCCTTCAGTGATATATAATGTATCACATCTCGAGGCAAATATTCACACAGTACAAGTGATCGCCTCCCAGACAGAAGACTAAGAAAATATTGGAAGTTCCTCATGATCTCTAGCTTTGGAGTATTTTATGAGATAAGGAGAAGATTCCAATAAAAAAGTTCAAAATGCAAAATAGTTAAGACTTTTATGCGATAATGCAACATTTAGTACTTCAGAAAATTATCCATCCTTGATTTTTTTTGTGAATTGTTTTGTTTTCGGTTTGGTGATGAAGTGTAGTTGTGTTTGTAGGATGTCATGCTTCTGAGTTTTGTAAGGATTGGAATGTCTTGAATGGTTGCAAGTTTTTGAACAAATTCAATGCCCCAAGCTGAGTGTGCCTCTTGATGTGAATATGTACAGTGATTTCCAAGCCATGGTGGAATGCGGTAAGAGGATAGATACAGATGGATAACCCAGGATAGTGACTACGCTAAGTATGTCCTGAATGAATATACGCTAAGTGTTGGGCGATGGCCGATAGTGTTTTGATGGATAAAATGGCATGGAGATAGATAAAGGAGCCGTTCTTTCACAAGGGCACCTATTTGCCAGGTTTTCACCATTTGTTTTTATTGTACTTTATTTTTGCCTTTTTCTCTGTATTTTATTTTTATTTTTATTTTTAATTTTAATTTTAATTTTTTTTGTTTTTGATTGTTTTTGACTTTTTCTGTGCACTAGGCTTATTCAAGTATAGTACTTCTTCAGATGAATGCTGTTTGTTGGATCATCGAGCACATCTCCTTCTAAATTTGTAAGCTAATATGCACCTGATCCATAGGCTGATATGATGACATAGGGACCCAACCGGTTAGGTTCAAATTTCCCTTTCTTTTCTCTATCTTGCTAATTTCTTGGATTTTCTTTGAGGACTAGGTCACCAACTTTGAAGTTTCTGGGAATGACCTTGTGATTGTAGCTTCGGCACATGCGTTGTTGATATGCTTTGAGATGAGTATAAGCATGTTGGTGTCTTTCATCTAATAGTTCCAGTTCTTGCAGTCGGTTAACTCGATATTCTTCATCTGGGATTAAACCTTTCAAAGAGACTCTAAGAGATGAAATTTTTACCTCCAGGGGTAAAATAGCTTTTGATCCATATACCAATGAATATGGTGTTGCTCCTGTAGGTGTGCGGATGCTGGTCCTGTATGCCCAAAGTGCTGGATTGAGTTGTACGTGCCAATCTTTGCCTGCATCATTTACTATTTTCTTTAGGATTTTCAAGATTGTCTTGTTAGATGCTTCTGCTTGACCGTTGCCCTGTGGGTAGTATGGTGTAGAAAATCGATGTTGGATTTTAAATTTTTCACATAGTTCCTATACATCTTGGTTTTTGAAAGGTCATCCATTATCTGTGATGATGGAACTTGGAATACCATATCTACAGATCAGATAATTTAGGATAAAAGAGGCAATTTGTTTCCCAGTCACTATGGTCATGGGAACTGCTTCGATCCATTTGGTAAAGTATTCTGTTGCTGTTATAATGAACTTGTGTCCATTTGAAGATGAAGGATGAATTTTGCCAACTAAATCTAGTCCCCACTGGCAAAAGGGCCAGGATGTTGTAAATGGCTGCAGTTCTTGCGCTGGTGCATGTATCAGATTGCCATGGATCTGGCATTTAGGACATTTCTTGGTGAAATGATATGAGTCTTTTTCCATTGTAGGCCAATAGTATCCCATTCGTAGAAGATTTTTAGCAAGAGTAGTGCCACTTGAATGTGTGCCACAAATACCTTCATGAAGCTCGTGTAAAGCAGAATCAGAATCATTACGATCAAGACAACGAAGAAGAGTACCATCTAGACCTCAATGATATAAAGTGTCAGTAGTAAGGGTGTAACGGGCGGCTTGTCGGATAAATTTACGTTTTTGGTTACGGGATTGGTCAATGGGTAAGATATTATGTTTGAGGTAGTCGTATATTGGTCCATATAACAGAGAATCTAAACTGGTCAAGGCATAAATAACCTAGGATTCAGAGTGGTCATAGGCGGGAGAGAACAGTTGCTCTACCAGGAACTCATAATGACTCTGTTGCTCTAGAATTTGTAGTAGTGAAGCGATAGTAGCCATTGCATCGGCTGCTTTGTTGTTCAACCTTGGTATTTGTTCAAAGGTGATATGCACAAAATACTGTTTGAAGTCATCCACCATCTGTTTGTAGGGTAGGATCTTGTCATCCTTTGTCTGATAGTTGTTGTTGATTTGATTAACAACTAGTTGTGAGTCTCCATAGACTTTTAACTCTGTGATTTTCCATTCAACAGCCATTTTGATGCTGATAACTAATGCCTCATATTCTGCCACATTATTTGTGCAGGGAAACATAAGCCTATATGATCTTGGCATAGTGTGTCCTTAAGGAGTGATGAATAGAATGCCGGCCCCTGAACCATGTTGTGTATAGGATCCATCAAATTATAGGGTCCATTGTTTAGGAGAAAGAGCAAGAACGTCCCTGTTTGGAAATTCAATCTCCATGGTTTGTTTTCCTGGTAGCGGTGCTTCAGCCAGTTGATCTGCAATTGCTTGTCCTTTGATGGCTTGTCTCTCTGTGTAGTGGATGTTGAATTCACTGAGAATCATGACCCATTTAGCCAATCGGCCTGTAAGAGATGCCTTGCTGAGTAGATACTTGAGAGGATCAATTTTAGCTACTAAATTTATAGTATGTGCTAGCATATAATGTCGGAACTTTTGAGATGCAAAGACCACTGTGAGACAAGCCTTCTCAATGAATGTATAGTTGAGTTCATAGCCATTCAATGTCCGACTGATGTAATATATAGCTTGTTCCTTTCCTTGTTGATCTTCTTGTGCCAATAGTGCCCCCAGTGATATATCTATTGTGGAGATATATAGTATAAGAGGCTTTCCTGTGACTGGTGGTACTAGAACTGGTGGATTCATCAGGTACTGTTTGATTTGGTAAAAAGATTCTGCACATTTAGTCTCCCATCTGAACGGTACATTTTTGTGTAGCAAATGGTTAAATGGTAGACTTTTATCTACTAGTTGAGCGATGAATCGTCGGATTGATTGAAGTCGTCCCTGTAGAGATCTGAGTTGACTGATATTCTTTAGTGGTGGCATGTCCATAATAGCTTGTACCTTTGCTGGATCAACTTCAATACCTTTAGCTAAGACTATGTAGCCCAATAATTTGCCTGATGTAACCACGAAGACACACTTCTTAGGGTTGAGCCCGACTTGGAATTTCTGCAATCGATCAAAGATTTTTGTTAGGATGCCGAGATGTTCAGCTCTGGTGAAGGATTTAGCTAGTAAATCATCCACATAGTCTTCCATAAATGTGTGCATCATATCATGGAATATTGTTGTCATTGCTCTTTGATAAGTGGCTCCTGCATTCTTTAAGCAAAAAGGCATAACATTCCAACAGTACGTTCCCCAAGGACAAGTGAATATTGTTTTATCTTGATCTTCAGGAGCTATTTTGATTTGATTATAGCCTGAGAAACCATCCATTAATGAGAGCATTGCATGGCCTGCTGTGAGATCAATAATTATATCGGTACTTGGTAGAGGAAAGTCATCTTTTGGACAAGCTTTGTTGACATCCCTGAAGTCAGTGCATATTCTGATACTACCATCTGGTTTTGACACTGGAACGATGTTGGAAATCCATTCTGCATAGTCAATGGGTTGGATGAATCCGACGTCTAATAGTTTCTTCAGTTCAGTTTTGACCATGAGTGCCACTTGTGGATTCATCTTTCGTAGCTTTTGCTTGACTGGCTTGACATCTATGGAAATGGAAAAGTGATGCATGATTAAGTGTGGATCGACTCCGGGCATATTAGCATATGACCAAGCAAAGTTGATTTGCTGTCCTTTAAAGAAGATGATGAATGCTAATCTTTCTTCTTCTGTCAGAGATTCTGCAAGGTGTATGTTTCTGGCTGCTTCTGTGGTACCAATGTTGATTGATTGAGTGGGCTCAATCAATATGGGGGATCGCTCATGAAAGTGCTAAGGAAGAGTGTCAAGTCTCCCATCGTTAGGTGCCTTAAAAAGGTTTTCACCCTTAGATGCATCCTTTATTTTTACTTTTTTGAGATCTAGAGCTGCCATTGACTGGTTTTCAGCATCAGATTCTTTATTTGGTTCATTTTTGCAATTGAGAGACTTAGCACTCCCTGATTGACAGACATCGTTATTTTGTTCACTGGTAGAGCCTGTTTCTGGATTCACGGTACATAGGTAATGGATAATAGACTCATCATCTGGGAAAATGGGTATATCATGGGTTTCAGGTTCATCCCAGTCAATGAGGTCAGGAAAGACAAGTGGTAAGGAATCATTGGGTGGATCAATTTTGGCTACTGTAAGTGTGAGGACAAAGTTTTCATTGTGATGGTTCATGGTTGTAGAGTAGCCCAGGGTTTCATTGAGGTCTTTGATGGTATCATCGTCCACATAGACTTGTTCGTAATGTTTCTGTTCGCTTTTCTTAGCGTCATAGATATTTTGTGGTCCAAATTCAAGAGGTCTAGCTTCTACGTTATGTTCTTCTTGAGAAATGGATATAGAATCTGTATCATCTGGGATATTTGTAGTAGCGTCGGAGCAGGTACCCCATTCATATTCATTGGAATTTATTTCATAGGCATCATCCCAGATTCTATCTGTGCTGCAAATAGGTATGTTGTATGGTGAAAACAAATCTTTGATGATGGATACTATTTTGATATTTTGTGTTGATTCTATGTCTGATCCATCTTCCACGGTCTGGATTTGTTTATAGATTGTGCTTTCTCGGGGAGGAATGACAGTTTCTTGCAATGACATGATTTGTTCTTGAGACATTAGTGTTTGAATATGAGCTACTACTGCAGATATGGCCTTCTTATGATTGAGAAGTTTTCCCTGATGCAACTTCTGATCTTGACACTCTCATGCCTTGTGGATTGTTTCTGCTGATTCAAAAAGTGCTTCCTGCTAGGAGTCTTCGTTGTATTTCTTCTTTACCTTCCATTGAGGCTTTGCAGTTGTGTGTGGCGGCCTTTTCAATAGGAACGTGGGTTTAGAACCCATTCCTGCTTTATTTCTACTAGGTTGTGAAGGAAGATCTATAGGTTTCGTGACTCCTTCCTTGCGCTTCCCAATAGGTCCTTTACCGCCATATCCCATTTGCTTCATGATTAAGTAGCCTTTCCCATACAGGTGTGTCGGTAGAACAATGTCCAGAGCGGCTGCTCTATTATCCTTTTCTTCATTTTTGTATAACCAGCTAAGAACATCCTTGTCTTCTAATTCATGTGCTAGAGTACCCAATTGGATGAAGGTACCATCAAATTTAGTGATGGGCTGAGTTGCCAGATGTGTTGATGTAGTAGGCAAACCATACGATCTAGGTGATGCTGGCAATTTGGCCAAACATAAAGGCTCCAAAGAGTATTCTCCCATGCTCTAGTCTTGGATTTGCATCTTCTGCTTGAAGTCTTTAAACAAGGAGTTGGATTTTGCTGTTGGTAGATCTGATGACAAGGATCGCTACTTTTCTCTATTATGAGGAACCAAACTGTCTTGGGCTGCCCCCATTGCGTTGCAATGTTGAAATGGATTATGGTCAACTGATATGGAGATTTCTTGTCCATCATAAGGAAACTTGACACACTGGTGATACGTAGAAGGTACTGCTTGCATTTCATGTATCCAAGGTCATCCTAACAAAATATTGTAGGTTAGATCTATGTCTAAGACTTGACATACAGTATCCTTTTGTACTGGTCCCACTTGAATAGGTAATATCACTATTCCTTTAGAGGACCTTTCCTCATCATCATATGCTTTTATGGTAATCTTGTTACAAGGATCAATAGACTCTTCTGAGAAGCCTAGTGCACGGATAAGCTTTAAAGTACATATATTAAGTCCAGCTCCTCCATCTATCAAGACTCTTTTTACCCGGTGCTTGCAAACAATGACTTCAATATGGAGAGGAGTATTATGGGGATGGCTCAAGGAAGTATTGTCATGCTCTGAGAAGGTGAGGTTATGAGGTTCTGTCATATGGGCAACCATGGCTTGAAATCTGTCTGTATCCAGATTTTGAGGTACATTTGTTTCCAATAGTGCTTGCTCTAATATGTCTTTGTGTTTTGGTGATAGTTTCAACAATTCTGGGATAGATATCTGAGCTGGAGTCTTGCGTAGTTGGTTAACCAAGTCGTATTGGATTTTTGGTGTGGCAGTTGGAGGTGCAGTATGTCCCTTCAAGACATATTTCTGAGTCCGGGTTGTTACATTGACAGATTCATGATCATGCCATTCTCGAATGGTGATGACATTGACTTGATGATCTTCAGTTGATATGTGGTTGATTGTGTTGTTGTAGATGTGATTAACATGAGCTCTGCGTGTATCATTTGAAGTTGATGCTCCATCTTTATTGTAATTTGGGAGAGGATTTTTGAAGGCTTCGTGATCATTATTTGTTTTGAGACCATCCACCATTAAGTCACCTCGATCAATCATGTCCTGGACTATGTGGTTCAATCTCATGCACTCGTTTGTTCGATGACCCTTATTGCGATGGAAATCACAATAGTGTGAATCATTCCACCAAGGTGGTTTGATTGGGGGTTCATAATTATTGATTGGAGGTAAAGAAAGAATTTTGTTTGCCAAAAGTTCTTGGAATGCGGATTCTAATGATTGTCCTAGTGGTGTGAAGATACGCTTTTGAAAATTGTTGATGTTGTTGCGTGAATTGTTGTTAAATCTGGGATTCATGTTTTTGTTTTGAGTATTATTGGTGTTGTTCGTGTTGAGTTGTCCTTGATCATTGTTTGGTGCATGTGTGTTAGCACCGGGAGTAGCATTTTTAGGATTTTTCATATTTTGAGGATTTCCGGATAATGCAAGCACTGGTTGCTTAGATTTGGGATCATATGGTTCATTGTTGCCTTCGTTTTTATTTCGAGTCCAAAATCGAGATTTGTCAAGGTTGGTGTTGTTCTGATTATTGTAATGTGATGAGTTGGTTCCTTCCTTGTAGAACTTGAGTGTTCCCTTTTTGACACAAGCTTCCTCTACTTGAATGCCATTTTCAATCAATTTGGCAAAAGATGGTATGCATTGAAGTTTGAGTTTGTAACTCATTTCGCCATTTAAGTTATCGATGAAGATTTCCATTTTCTCCTTTTCAGGAATATCTCGAGGATATCAGGATACCATGCGTCGCCAACGTTGAAGAAACACCATGAATGTTTCATTGTTCTTTTGTTTGGTGTTGCAAACATCTAGCATGGTTATGGCATGTTGGATGTTGTAGGAATAGTGGGTGATGAATTTGTTAACCAATTCGTCAAATGATCAAACAGGTGGTGTAATCTTGGATAACCATTCCATTGTTTGTCCTCCCAGGCTTCTGGGGAATAACCTCATCAGATAAGTGTCATCATGAGAAAATTCAAGACTCATGGTGCAAAATTCTTGAACATGATCTCGAGGATCACTTTTCCCATCATATTTATCAAATTTGGGAACATCTGAGTTTGGAGGAAAAGGTACCATGTTTAATCTTCTGTCAAATGGATAAGGACATATTTCGTTTATAGAGTACCGCACTGTTGTCCCTTGTTGCATATCTTGTATTTGTCTTTGCAACATTTGCATTTGTTGAGTAAGAGCAACCAAGGGCACATTATCTTATCGAGGGATGAATTCTTCCCTTGTATTTGTTCTTAACTGAAAAGGTGTAGTAAATGGTATGCATTGTTCTGGAGTTTTGAGCTCAGGTATGCGAGTTTCTGGTATACGTTGTTCTGGAATATGTTGCTCAGGTATGCGAGTTTCTTCTTCTCTTTGTTGTTCTTGATATGCATAGTGTTGAGACTCAGTTTGAAAGACATTTGCGTCGAAATCTTCAGGAAGTTTAATGCCTTTACTTGTAAGCATGAGCAGATATTTTTCTTTGTCATTTTCCATAAGCCTTTCGATGAGTTTTTGGAATGAAGGATTTTCTTGACATTCCTGAAGAATTGCGTTAGTAATTTCAGGCTCTTCTGAGGGTGGAACTTCAAAAGGGTTTGACAATCTACGATTCATACATGATTCGATGTGTGTCTCACTTTGTTTGTTCTTTTGAGAGTGAGCAACAGGCATTTTAGTAAAAACTTTCAGTGATGAAGGGGACAAAATCCTCTTCGATGTGTTGTTTGGGTGTTGGTGGTTCTGGTCGAGATGTGTTATACGTGATGCACTCGTTGGGTAAGAATGCTGGATTGATCTTTCCTCCATGGTTTATCTTTTGATTAAAAGCAGACTTTTGACAGTATGCTCTTGTCTTCAGGGGTTCTTTGTCAAATTCGCTAGATTTGTTTTGGATATAACGTTTGACGTGATGAAGAAATACCCGATGAGATTTGAAGAGTTGACGATTGATATATAAAAACTTATTTCTCTTGATAAATTTGGAAAAGCTAGGTTGTTGTTTCTTCAACGTGATGTTATGATAGAGGTTCTTTCTTCTCAGAATAAGGGGATTAGTCATGCATGAGTGATCAATGGTTTCCTTTGATTTGTTTGGATTTAGTTGATTCTTGTTTAAAAAATTTCAAATCTTACTTTATCAGAGTGAAGGTTTAGATGTCCCTTCATGACAAAGTGTGTTAAATGATATGGATAAAAGTTTCCCGATCTGGAAACTGGATTTGACAATTTGAAAGTTTTAAACAAGTGTTTTGAGATAAAAATCTGTAAGATGGTAAAGGATTCTGTTGATACTGATGATGAGATGTTTCGGATTATGATAGGAAAGACGTCCTTTATCATGCGATTCGTTTAGGATTCGGACAACTTCGTTTGACACAAATTTTTCTCAAGAAATAGGTTTTATGGTTTGTTTTTGTCACTCTAGTTTGATAAAAAATGATTTTTGATGAAAAAGTTTTCCAAAAGTGTTTTTGAAATTTTCAAAATTTTTCCCGATTTTGCTCTTTGTTTTTTTGTATTTGGGTCACGCGCTAGAACAGAGTCTATATGCGCTACTTAATTTACTAGATGCACTAAAATAATAAGCACACGCACTAAGCTGCCCCTAGACACGCGCTAAAGTTTGGACTTTCAGAAAATTGTGGTCTAACAGTTGAAAAAGTTTATACGCTATCATGGGCCTTCTAAACGCTAACTTTTTTACTGGATGCGCTAATGTTTGACTACTAAGTGCTAAGCTGTTGCTGACACGCACTAAAGTTGGACTATTGAAATTGTTGACGAATTTGCTAGAAAAGGCTACGTGCTATACTGGGCCTGTCACACACTAACCTTTAAACTTTATGCATTAACTGTTGATTCCTACGCACTGAGATGTTTCTTTCACGTGCTAGATTGTGTTGCAGATGCGCTACCGGATGTTACACTATTTTGCCTTGGGTTTGAAACACTATTGTTTTAACTCCATGCACTAATTTAAGGTTTGGATGCGCTAACAAAAGTATTCCACGCGCTAAGATGTTGCTCTTATGGGCTAAACTGCCCTGATTTTTCCTTTGAGTTGATTTTTATGAATTTTGAATTTGTTGTGAAATTTTTCAAGTGTGATGGATGATTTTCTAAAGTAATAAATGCAAGCACGACACAAAAAGTACAACCATTTTGCCTGATCTAACAAAAAGTGTATGTTCTTGCGAGGATGTGTTCAAATCCCCAATGTTTTAACAGGTTTGGATACAAGTAATACACTTCAGAAAGACTCTTTAATCAAGGGTCATAAATAACATCATAGCCCACTAGTCTCGATACTCCATCAGCTCAAACAGCCGTGTCACCCCTTAGAGGGTGCCCGTTTTTTTGCCTTTTGCCAGAAATTAACTCAAAGTGAATTGCTCCACAGTTGAGTAGTTATCTTGGGAGATATATGGTGAGTAATCTTGGGGGCGGATTCTTCCCCACCCTTGCACTATGATGTTACAAATGTCTGGTTACTGACTCGGTTCAAAGTTTCTAATTCTATGGTTCGTAATCAGGCTTCTCGTTCGGCTGTTAGTGATAAACTTCCTCAGCAAGCTTCCCAACCTTTAGAATAAAGGCTTTACGTATATCAAGGATACTGGGGAAGGCTAATCACTGCATGCAACCGTTGAAAAAGACTTTCGTCACTTTCCACATTTGATTATAGTGGGTTGGAATTCTTGGCATCAAAGTCGTTCCCCACTTAGGTCGTTCCCTTCACACCGGCCATAAACGGCTTTAAGAGTTGATTGCAACTCCTCAGGAAGGTAGGCCTGCTAAAGGATGTAAATGCTTGAAATAATGAAAGTTGTAAGAGTGGTCTGGATTTTTGATCACTCAGTTAAGGGGAGAGCATATTCCTTCCACTTTCGAGACAGAGCAATCAAAAATTCTTTTTAAACCTTCAATTCAATGATTTGCTAACCTCTATTAGGAGATGTTGCTCCAAGAAAAGCATGGTGTTCCTTTTAGTTCCCCAAAGCAATGATTTTTTAATCTAAGGAAATAACTAGGTTAACAAAGCAAAAGGTTCGATTTGGTCAACAAAAGAAAATCGGAAAAGGGGAATAACTTCCCTCTTTTGATTGTAACAAAGCTTTTGAGGTGAGGTTCTTTCCTTGGTACAAAAATTGAAGATGGATCCTTTTATACACCAAAGGATGGTGAGATTCTTTTTATAGCTCTATTTTTGCAAAAAGGAATTTTTGTTTTGTTCTTTTTATAGCCAAAAAAATAGGTTTTCTTCTATGAAAGCAAGAAATTTTTTGATAGTGGTTCTTTTTATAGCCCAAAAACAAGGTGAGTTCAATTTTATAAAAAAAAAGAAAATCAAATTTTAAACTAACCTAGATAAGATAGTAAAAATATAACTATTCTAATCCGAAGATGAAGCTCCTATCTGCAATGAAATTGTTAGAGACCTACAAAATAAATAGTTAGATACCTCGGTGGACTTCTACAAGTCTAATTTCGAACTTTCGGTTACAAAAATTATTTTTCTTATTCCGGTATTTGATGCACTACAGAACAGACTGTACGGGCTACAATATATGTTTGATGAACTAAAATAAAGGACTAATGCGCTACTCTGTCAACTGGATGCGCTATTCTATGTGTTGGAAGCGTTATTCTGTCTCCCGCGCTCAGTCTTGCAGGAAAATTTGAAATATGATGCGCTAACGTTTTAATTTTATGCGCTGGATGATGGTCTATAAGCGCTGAACTGTGAGCTGGATGCGCTAATATGTTAACTTGATGCGCTATTCTATGTTTCACTGTGTCAAGACCTATAGGAAAATTTTTTTAAAATAGAATTATGCGCTAAAGGAATGACTTTACACGCTATAACAGAAACCCCACGCGCTAAACAGTAGGCTAGAAGCGCTAAACTATTAGGTGGATGCGCTAAGGTATGTTTCCGACGCGCCGATTCCTGTTTCCCGTAGACCTGCAAAAGTCATTAATTTGAAAAACCGATTTGTTATTTGGGGTCGAGCCCCACGGTGGGCGCCAAAAATGTATGGTGGAAAAGTGGGCTTATAAAACTTTAAATGTGAAAATATGTTAAAATACTAGTCCACACACACACACAGGACTTCTTGGTGCAAGCTATGGAGTAACGTAATATTACTCAGCTTCCCAAGGAGGGTCCCATGGTTCTCTATCTCACAATGTCCCTCAAACCAACATTTTTGCTCTCAGATCACTGAGCAAAATGGTTTAGGGATGGCAAATATGAGAACGAGAGATGCTTTTTTTTTAGATTTTAGTATGAGATGTGTTATAGGCTAGGTATGATTCTAAAATGTAATAAACTAAATGATAAGATGACAAGATTAGTATGAATACTATCATAACATACTAAATTTAGTCTATGATTGAACTCAAATGATAAAGAAGTTACTCTAAACATGCATATTTAGTCTACTTCCTGATTTAAAGAGAGGCTAAATGATGAACATATATGAAATGAAAGCTTGAATATATTTGAGCATAAGTGTGATGCTACAAATTTGAAAGATGATTGTTGAAAATGGAGGAATGAGACCTCTATTTATAGTCAAAATAGGGCAATGGATGGTCAAAATCGAATGATTTAATCAAGGGTTGAGTTTGAAAGTTGGGGATCCATGTTTGTAATTGGCACCAATGAAATGGTGACAAGTGTCAACATAGGGTTGGGTTGAAAGAAGGGGTTGGAGGCATTGAATGCCTGAGAAGACCTCATGGTTATCTAGAGGCTAAGGGTCAAGTCTAAGCTAGGGTTACCCACTGAATTAGGAGTTAATCCAAGGATAAACCTTTGTGCAAATGATTAAGAGATAATCATGGTCAAAGCATTAAAGGCCTGATGGGACCCTTGGGTTGGGTAGAGGTTGAGTCAAAACAAATGTTTTAACCATGTAGGAGGGTTTGGGTTAACCATTAATGGTTATTGGAGACTTTGTGGATTAAGTGGTTGAAGGTTGGAAGCTTTCAAAGGTTATCAAAGACTTTGAGACATTTAGTGGTTGAAGGTTGAAAGCCTTTAATGGTTATCAAAGACTTTGAGACATTTGAGAAGTGACTTCCCTTTGTTTAGGGATGTGACAAAGTTTAGAGGAGGGGTTAGGTTAATTAGAAACGTTTAGAAGATTCTAGAAGGGATTAGAAAGGGGTTTGGGATTTTGCAAGTGGATGGGGGGATAATAGGATTTAATTGATTTAAATGATTTAATTCAATTTGGTTGCAATTTGGGGAAATTAAATAAATTAGATTTATTCAATTTAGGATAACTATTTAATTAAATTTGAATTTAATTAAAAGTGGCTAGGGGGATTTAATTGAATAAAATGATTTATTCATTAAATGGTATAGTGAATTTTATTTAAATAAATTGAGTAATTTACTTAATAAAATAGAAGAATGTGAATAATTTAATTAAATTGGATTTAATCAAATAGGGAAATGAACATAAAATATTTATTTAGGAATATGGTCATTTTTATACATCTACAACTTCAATTTTAGTTGGATCTACTTGAATACCTGATTGAGAAATACGATGCCCCAAAACTATTCCTTCTTGCATCATCATAAAATATTTTTCACTGTTTAGGGATAAATTGTGATCTTCACACCACTGCAACACTTTGGTTAGATTTTGTAATGCCTCCTTAAATATAGTCCCATAACTAGTAAAGTCATCCATGTAAATTTCCATACAATCATGGGATACGTCTGAAAATATACCGAGGACAGCCCTTTGAAAGGTTGCAAGAGAATTGCATAAACCAAAAGGGAGGACTGAATAGGCATATGTGCCCCAAGGGTAGGTAAAGGTGGTCTTTTCCTGATCTTTCAGAGCTATTCTGATCTGATTATAACCACTAAACCCATCCAAAAATGAAAAGTATTGCTTACCTACTAGTGAATGTAACACTTGATCTATTCAAATGGAAGTGGGAACTAATCCTTTTTTGTAGTAGTGTTGATCTCCCTATAGTCCACACAAACTCTTCATTTCCCTCCTTTCTTTGGAATTATAACCAGAGGAGAAACCCATTGACTATCTTAAATAGGGTAAATGAATACTGCATGAAGCAACTTTTGTAGTTCCTCTTTAACTATTTCCCTTAAAGTGGGATTAATCCTTCATTGAGGTTATCTAATTGGTTTACAATCCTCTATGATATAAATCCTATGGGTACACAATGTAGGATTTAGTCCTTTCATGTCATGATAATCCCATGAGAAAGCTTGTTGTTGGGCTTTGAGTAATTCCGTTAGTGACAATATTTGATATGCTGCTAATTGACTATTGATATTGAGATTTCTTCCTACAACAACCTCTATTTGAGTTATTGACTCAACATTAGATATTTCAGATAGACAAGAGGTTTGAATCTTCTGTGGTAGCAATGTGTGAAACATGTTTGTGACTGCAGGAGAATCTAAAGAGCCTGCAGATGGGAGAAGAATATGCAAAGGACTTACTGGTATACCTAATGATGGTTGAGCTGCTCCATAATGATTTCTTATGATGTTAGAGAGTACTGCATCATCCTCCTGAAGTGCTATGAATGGTTCCCTTGCTAACATCATTAGTTGTTGAACATAATTAATTTCCTCTACTTCTTCTCCTATGTCTATCCATACTACTCGCTCTTGATCAAGTTGTGGTTGTGCTGGAGAATAAAGTGCAAGTGTTTAAGTAGTAATACTATTTGAAATTGTCATATCTCCTAATCTACAACCTATATATGCATCAATTGTTACTAGCCAAGGTCTTCCCAAAATAATTGGATATCCACCTAATGTTTCCTTAGGAGAGAGGATTATAAAATCAGCCAGATATTCCCAAGAATCTATTGTGACAACAATATCTTCAACCATCCCTTCAGGTCGAATAATAGAGCTATCAGCAAGTTGCAGAACCGTTGGAGTTGATCTAATACTAGTAATGTTGAGTTGCTACATGGCATCCTTAGTCATCACATTTATGTTTTCTCCTAAGTCTATCAAGGAATTTTTAATTTGAGTTCTATTAATAACTACCTTCACAATAGGGCTACTTGGGTTAGAATATTTAGGGACAACAATTTTACCTAACATAATATCAACCAATTGTCCTACTACATGCACTGTTTTTGGGTCTTTTTTCTTTCTCTCGGGTTTCTTCAAACATGTCTCTTTAATAGCTTTTCCATATATGGGAATGTCTTTAATAGCTTGAAACAGTGGAATCTTCACACATGTATGTTTTATTTGATCTATAAGATCAAAAGCTATATCATCCTGCTACCTAGACACTTCTACTTGTAATCTTTGAGGAAACGGGGGAGTTCTTACATGTGTATCTGAAGTTTCAGACTGTTGAACCTACTCAGAGTTTTCAAATTTATCAGGTATGGTTTTTTGAGTAGTCTCCTCTAATGGTAACTCTGTTATGACTGGAGGAGATGGAGTAGGTAGTGTTGTCCCTGACCATAAATGAATATCACTTATATTAAAAGAGTATGTAGGATAGTTGTTAGGATCAATCAAAAAAACTTGTTGTTGCTAGAGTGGTTTGTTATTTGGATTTGGCACAAGCTGAGTTGGCAGTTGGGTTGTCTTGGATGGATTGGCATTAGGAGCTAGTGGCATTAAAGCTAGCTGTTGGGAGTGTTGTTGTGCCTGCAGGAAACTTGATGACTAGTTTGTCCATTGTTGTCCTCCCCTCTATTGTGGTGATTGTTGCTAGTTACCTTGAGGGGGATACCAATTCCCTTATGGTTGTTACAATTGACATGAGGCACTTTGATAATTAGGCCAAGGGTTTTAAGATTTATTCAAAGACTGAGGAGGATAATTTCCAAAATTTTGGGAATATGGAGGATGCCACTGATTATTTTGTGCATTGAAGTTCATATAAGGATTAGAAAATGAAAATGGATCTTATGGCAGACCTTGTCTTGGAGGCCAAGGCCTTCGTTGTGCAACATAAAAGAGTTGTTCATCATCTCCATAGACAGGCTTGAAATGTGGGGAACTCTATTGGCTATCAATTTTAGCTAATAGTTTGCATCTACAGTCCTTCTTCTTTTATTGATAGTGAGGACAAAATTTAGCAAGCATAGCCTCTACCTCCTCATGCTTCTTCTTTGCTTGAAGTGTATATAATTGGGTAGACATATTATTAATTATATCCTCTTTAAAATTCTTCAACAGATGAGTTATTTCCATTCTTGAAACTGTTGAAGATGACTTTGCAATTGAAGAACCAGTCCTATAGTGTCTTCCCTTTTTGGTTGCAGCTCTAGAGTACTTTTGACAGATTTGTCTGATGTCATCCCATTGAACTTGAGTAATATCTCCTCCTCCCATTAGATCTAAGGATTCAACACAATCATCCTTGATGCCCCTTAGAAAGATCGACTTCATTGAATCTTCACTTAGAGTACTATGCTTGGATTTTCTGACACTAAATAAAAACCTTTCCAAATAGTCTTCTAGGCTTTCATCTTATTTTTGTGTCATCCTGAAAATATCATCACCATGTTGGTCCATTCCCCTGCAATAGTCTTTATACTTATCCAATAAGTTTGTCTTCATGTCCTCCCAGGTAGTGATTACATCTCTTCCTAAACTCATAAACCATCTCAAGGAAGCTTCTTTCAAAGTATCTGGGAATAACTTGAGTTTATGATCATCAATGGTATAATCATAACTTCTACAAAGGATATCAAATTCAAACAAAAAGGTATCCGGATCTTTTGTTACCAATCCATGAAATTTTGGAAGCGAAGAAATTGGTATGTTTTTCAAATTTGCATTATCATGCTGATCAGGAATGGGAAACTCAAATGTTGGGTTTATAGGTGGAGGTGGAGGATTTGCTGCCATTGGTCCCTAATAAATGACTAGGGGTAAATTATTTTATTCAGGAGGTTCGTTCAGGAAGTCTAGGTCTCCTTTTGACAAATTAAAGACACCTCTATTTAGCACATAAGTTTCTACAAAAAGGTTTACTTCAGGTGCTTGATCTGATCTTATATCTTGAGTGGAATGCGAGGGAAAAAATATTCCTAGTGTATCTCTTCTCCTCCTATGCATGCAAATTAATGAAGAAAATTCAAAGAGATAATTAAGAAAACTTAGAAACTAATGGGCTACAATAGGTTCCAAGCTTGGCACCATCCTTGACAACGGTGCCAAAAATGTTGGTCCTCACAACTGGAATGACAACTAGGTAATAAAACACGATTCATAGATTAAATATCCTTGAATGGCTAACTTTCATGTGGCAAAGGCTCATTTATTTATCAACCAAGGTTGTAAACTTGAAATGGGCCAGCACTATATGTGCACGAAGTTCATATCACAACCATTCTATATTACTGTAGGAAAGGAAATTCTTCTGAAGTAAACACGTGGAATCTCAATGAACTAATACTTAATCTTACAACTGGAAATTAGTTTAAACAACTATTGTTAAATGATAAAGTTCTGGAAAGCAACAGGAACTACTCTACTGTTGTGGTTGTAGGAATAGACAAGGGAACTATTTCCAATGGCTGCAGGAACAAACAATTGCAAAAACAACTATTACAGAAGCATGAAAACTAGCTAGAACATACAAAGGATTACTCACCAAGTGGCCCCCCGTGAGTAAGTATCTCCAAAACTTCAGATTACAATTGTTTAAACATTCAAAATTATATTGATCTCTTTATTTCATCTTGACTGTGAAAAACACATTAAATACCAAAAGACTGCGTACTACAAATATTATCATCATTCTCTACTATCCCCGAGAGGAGAGAGATCCTTTTATTTATAAGAAAAATTATAACAACTTCTAACCGATCAACCACATTCCTACAGAATAGATGAACATATTAACAAGAGAAGAAGAAGTTAGCGTAGGAAAACAGAACAACATCTATCCTGCAGCTGAGAAAATATAGCATGACTCGCTCCCTAGATCTAAGCTCTCTGACTGGTTTTGCATTGCAGTTATATACTTGGTGCTCCTTTAAACTGCCATTTAGCCTTTACTTCACCTTTGCTGACCCTACATCATGATATTAATGTGCACATCAAACATGTGTACGTACTAATGCTAACATGATATAATGTAAACCATATTTAAAATTGATTTTAGATATTTTCATAGATAAATCATTTAAAACCATTATATGACATCTTTAGGTATAAGTCAAACCAGTTTCAAAAACACTTACAAGATATCAACTTAGGAGAGTATTATAATCCAAATGTCATCTAATTATAAGACCTAGGAAGGAGTATTATATAAAAAATCTATCAAAATAGAGCCATTATTTAGGCTCATCACCTATGAAATTTTTTATCTCTCCCACTAGAGACATTTCAAACTCACTTTTCATTTCATTTGCAAAGTCATTTCTCATGTCATCATTGCCTCCAAGTATGATATCATCCACAAACACTTCACTAACCAATATCTTATCTCCTTCAAATTTGAGATATATGTTGCTATCTTCGCTGGTTCTTTGAAAAACCTATCTTCATCAGGTGTGAATGAAGCCTTTCATACCATGCTCTCAGTGCTTTCTTTATTCCATATAATTCCTCATGCAATTTGCATACCATGTAATTTTCATCAGTTAAAGCATAACCATCTGGCTGCTCATTGTATACTTCTTCTTCTAGTATTCCATTCAAAAATGTTGACTTCACATCCATCTTATATACTTTGAATCCCTTATGTGTTGCAAATGCAAGCAAAGTTATGACACCTTCCAGTCTAGCAACTGATGCAAAAGTCTCACCATAATCTTCTCCTTCTTCATGTGCATAACCTTTGCAAACTAATCTAGCTTCGTTTCAGACTACTATTCCATCTTCATTCAGTTTGTTCCTGAATAACCACTTATTACCTATCACATTTTTATTCACTGATCTGGGTACTAGGGTCCACGTATTGTTCTTCTCGATTTGATCAAGCTCCTCCTCCATAGCTTTGACCCACTGATCATCTCCAAATGCTTCCTTAGCAGTTCTAGGCTCAATAGTGGAGATCATGTAAGAATTATCTCTAATTCTTCTTTTGGTTAACACTCCAACATCCTTATCTCCAATAATTTGGTTAGGATTGTGATTCAGTCTCACATACCTCAAAATAACATGATCATTATCTTTAGGTTCTTCTTCTTCATTATCATCATCTTCTTTTGTATCTACCTATTCTGGTTGAACTAGTATAACAACATTCTCTTTACACGTTTCAGGTTTCACACATTCTCGTGCATTCAAAAAATAGAATGCAAGGATCTTCATCCTTTTTCTCCACACTGGTTTCCCCTGAGACTTCAGGATACTCATCCACTTTAACATCAACACTCTCAGTGATTCTTTGTGTCTAGTTGTTATAACATTTGTAGGCCTTACTCCTGGTGGAGTAACGAAGAAATATACCTTCATCACTTTTATCCTCAAATTTGTTAACATACTCACCTTTCTTAATAAAACATTTGCTACCAAATATATTAAAATAACTAACATTAGGTGATCTACCATGCTAGTATTCATCAAGAGTCTTATCCTTACCTCTTTTAACTAAATTCCGGTTTAAAGTGTAGACAGTTGTACTGACAACTTCTCTCTAGAAAGTTTTTGCTACACCTCCTTGTATCAACACCATCCTAGAAGCTTCAACAACTGGGCGATTGTTCCTCTTTGCAATACCATTCTGTTGTCATGTCCTCGGTACAAAAAGGTGTCATTTGATACCATTTTATTCACAATATCTAGTGAATTCCTCAGAAGTAAATTCACCACCTTGATCAGTCCTAAGACACTTTATCTTCTTACCACTCTCCTTTTCAGCTAAGGCCCTGAATGCCTTGAATTTACTAAATATTTCTATTTTATCCTTCAAGAATGTGACCCACGTCATTTTTGAGCAATCATCAATTAAGATCATAAAATATTTGTCACCTTGAATACTTTTGGTCCTTCTTGGTCCACAGAGGTCTGTATGAACCAAATCTAATAGATGTTCTGCTGAAAAAGATTTACTCTTTAAAGTTGAGGATGCCATCTTTCCCAATTGACATTCCTTACATAGAGCATTAACCAATTTGTCCAACTGAGGCAAACCTCTCACTATCTTGGACTTACTCACTTTAACAATGTTATCAAAATTTATATGACAAAATATCCTATGCCAAAGCCAACTATCATCTACTTTAGTAATTAAACAATTTTTAACTTTAGGATTCAGGTGAAATAGGTTACCTTTAATCTTCTCACCAGTTGCAATCAGTTCACCTTTTCTCCCATAGATTTTGCACATACCATGTAGGGTGAGTCATTACCAAGTCTGACAACTCCTCCATCAAATTACTTCAAAGAAATAAACTTTCTCCAATCACCTGTCATGTGATGTTAACAACCACTATCAATGATCCAATCATCTGAATTATCCATGTGAGAAAATAAAGCCTTCTGATCAGATGTCTCCTCTTTAATCGCTATAAGAAAAATGTCTTCACTAGCATCACCCTCAAATTCCTCATTAGTGATACCATCATCAACTGCAATAAGACAATCTCTTTTACCTTTTCCCTTATACTTCTTCAACTTCTCTCGCTTATGCTCATTATCATCATTAGGATAGTTAGCTGCAATGTGTCCAATCTTGTTGCATGCAAAACATTTAAAAGGTAATTTACCTCTATACATACCGGTACCTTTGGGCATTCACTTGGCCAATAATGCTTCAGGCTCAACCAAACTATCTTCATCATCAACTTCTCTGTTGGATCTAGATTCATAACTGTGACTGATATCTCTACTTTTCCTCATAGATGGGTTAGCAACTGAACCTCTAAATGTAGACTCATATTTCTGAACACTACCATCATAACCATTTAATTCAAAAGTAGTAAGCTTACCAATGATGGAGTCAAGGGTTACCTTAATTTAATCAATTGACTTTAGCTCCTGAATGGCTGCAAATCAGATAGCGTAGATCGGTAGCAGGGTTCTCAACACCTTACTAACCACTATAGCATCTTCCACTTTACCACCTGCACTCTTGATCTCACCAACTATCTCTTTTATCCTTTGACCATACTATTGGATATTCTCACCTTCAACCATCTGCATGTCATCAAACTTTCCTCTTAGACTCTCTTCTTTGGCAATCTTCAAATATTCATCACCGCTATAAATCTCTTCAAGTTTCTTCCATACCTCATATATAGTATCTAGACCATGGACATAAACATATTCTGCATCAAACAAAGAACTGATAATAGCCTCTAGTGCTTGATTATTTTCTTGTTGCCCTTTCTTCTGATCATTAGTCATAATCCCACTAGGTGTAACATATTGAGTACCCACATGTTCCCAGTATTGACTTCCTAGACTCTTGATATAAATTTTCATTCTATCACTCCATATTCTATAGTTCTCTTTATTAAACTTTGGACCTTCCTTCTTCATCATGATCTACAAGATCTTTACCTCAATTTGTTAAGCTTAGACCTTAGAGGACCTGATAATCTCTGATACTAATTGATGGTATGATGAAAGAATAAGGATTTGGTCAAGTACTGAGAGGGGGGGTTAGGGGGGGTGAATCCGTATATAGAAAAACTAATATAAGCTTTCACCAATATTATAATCAACCTCTCAAAGTAAACTAGATAAACTGACAAGCTAAACTAGTTGACTGTTACAATAGATTAATAGTAAACAATTGAAACTCACAAACAACCAAATACTTTACTGACATAAGTAAAACCTTATTTCAGATTACTTCTAGTTAACATAACATATCAAAGTGGATTAAGCAGTTAAGCAATTCAACCATAGTAAAGATAACCACAAAAACATTCACCACTTGACATAATATTTTTGACATGGAAACCCAAATGGGAAAACAACCATGGTGGGGATGAATACCCACAAGTATTCTAAACTCTTCTGAAGTTCACCCTGTTAGGAGCCAAACATGTTAAAGCTTTACAAAAAAATTTGTTAAGAACAAATCCTTTAAGGGACCACCCAATTAAGGGATTGACTATAATGCCCTAATAGAAGTAATACCCTGTGACTAGTAACCTCGGTAGAGGATTTGAAATCCAAGCTAATGGACCACCTGGTTAGACAATTTTAATAACACTAAACTTGTTAGAGCTTACCTAGTTAGGGGATTTTAATTGTTGTAATTGTTAGAAAACAATAGGGGTTTGCTGATTTGTTTAAATATCACTACACTTTCTTGTTCAAATCCTTTTCATGCTCCTATCTGCCTTTACATAAACTATAGATACATCATCTAGTTTGGCAACCACACACTCAACTACAACTTTGCCAACTTTGAAACAAAACAACTCATCAACCTTATAAATAAATCAATAGGTCGGTAACACAACAAAAACCTAATTCTCTCATAGAGATTACAGACAAGTCGGTTCAAGTATGACAGTTGGATTACATAATAATCTCAGCTCATCATTCAAGTTATCCTCGACCACTCCTTGATCACCACTTCATCAAAGTCAGTAACTCATCATGCGGTTTTCATTAAATGCAATATACTTGCTCATTCCCAAGATAAAAACCATTATCTCAGCATGCCAAAAAACAACTTTGAAACTCTTCTCATACAACATGCATACATGTCATAATCATTACCGCTAAATCATCAAATCATAAACCAATACAACCAATTCACCAAACTTAATTAGTTAGGGTTTATCAAATTAACAGGTAGGGTTTACCGGTTCAACTCTCCAATACTTAGCAATACCAGTTCACTCCATAAACTCACCTACCGATTATAGTTCCTTTTCACTAGCTCTTCCTACCAGTTACAAAACAATATTATAACAATAACATTACCGGTTAATTGACATCAATGATAGCATAACATTTCATTAATATAATCTTCATGCAAATTCCAACACCCTCAACTTTGCATAGGAAATTCAAGTTCATTTACGACAATAAGACATACACCTTGTTAGCTGGTGCCAATCTTCAAGCTCCATTAAAAGCTGGATCTTCTTGTTCAACTACTTCCCATTCTTCTGTCAATCTTCCTACTTCTTCATATACATCTATTTCCTTTAATGATCTTGTTCCATCTAGTACTATTGACTCGTCTACTCAATCGAAATCTCCTCCCAAAGATATCTTTTCTCCCAAAGGAGTTTTCTTAGATGATGATTAGGGATCTCTAGACTTTAACCCTACTTTTATAGGAGAATATAGAGTATCTTGGAAAGAATCTAAGACTGAGAAGGAGAAATATAAGGAGGAACTTGAAGAGCAACCCACTCTTTCTAAACTACTAAGTAACAACTTTGTGGCTGCTTCTAATTCAAATAATTTTACAAATCCTTCCTCTAATTCATATAGCATTGATACCTATGAGGCATCATCATCTCTCTCTGATTTAGCATCCCTTTGTCATCCTGGTTTTCACATTTTACCTAAGAGTGGCTATAATGGCAATGGTTGTGGCATAAATGAACAAGGAATTAAAGTTCCTGTAGAACATAACACGAACGAAGCTTCATTTGGACTTGGATATAATCCTTCTAATACCACCAAAGCATCTAAAAGACCATCTCTCAATGTGATGCTATATTTAATAGTGATGATGACCTCACCTCAATTAAATCATCTTCTACTTCTTTCAAAACTCATCCCCCACAAAAGGAAATCTTGATGATGAACAAATCTCTTTATGAATCTCCTCAAAATATTTCTAATCCCACTTATGACACTTTATCTTCTACTCATTCTAAAATACCTCTGTCCAAGGATAAGGCTCTAATGAATTACACTTATCCCTCTTATAATATTTTTTGTGTGCAAGAAAAGCATGACTTAGTGGCATATTCCTTTCCTATAAACTTGTCTCTTTCTAAAGACTTTTTAACATTCATCATCTTATACATGTTTTTAATGTTACTTATAGTAGAGCATTTAACATGTCATATTCAAATACCTCATTCAATCTATCATGTCTTTAAATAACATTAATGGTTATTATGTTTCTCATCATTATATGACATTGGTATCTCACTTACAGGGGGCTCATTGGCATTCATGATGGTACAATTTCATGTGCAACCATACTTTTGGAAGCAACATAATAGCCTATTTCTATCTCATCTCTTCTCCCTATATATGGGGGTGCAAGAGTGATTTCAAACATCTCTCCTTCTTAAGATTAAAATTTCCCTTTTGTGAAGTAGTGTCTTCTATAAGGATTTCTTATTGATTTTAGAGGTGTATTCATATTTGAATTCCTTATCTAAAATTGGAACAAGCATCCCTAATGGGGATCTTAATTAAATATCCTTAATTGGGACCTTCTCCTTGGTGTTGGAAGTCTTTGATCATTCATCAATTTATTTTCTTCAATGAGTAGTATCTTTTATAATAAACCCTTCTATTTTGTGAATGTGCATGTCCTTGATGAGGATCTCTTGCCTTCTTTTAGAAGAGTGTTGCTATAAATAATCTCTCTTTGATGTCATTACAATCCTCCACTATTTTCCAATTTCCTTTATGGAGTTGTATTTTTGGATTATATCTCTTTCATTTGTTTCCATTTAAATCTTTCATCTTGTGTTAGAGAGCTCTCAAATCCTCACACTCTTTATTGTGCTGGAATTGAGATTTCGTGCTATTTCTTACCAAATGATTCTCCATTATTTTTTGAACTTGTATCAAATCTTCTTGTGAGGATTCGTCATCAATTTTCTTTCACTATTCGATATGGTAAACATGATACCTTGTTTCAACTCACTAAATTGGCAAGTTGAAATAGGAGGGGAGCAAGTAGCTACCCTCAAATTTCATTACCTTCCTTAGTAATCATTTAGGTGATTTTGTGATTTTATCTAACATGTGGTTTTGTAGTGTGCGATTACTAACTATGTACTACAGATACCGCTGGGGGCTTCGTCTGACAACTTGTGGATATATCCTTTTTCATGAATGATTAGTTTTCTTTACTTTATCTTGCATATGAATGTAGTGTCATATGACCACTGAAGTGGTGGATAAATGTAGCATCATAAATTGTACACCCTTCCTAGGGTGGTAAAATTCTACATTTAGTTTAGCACCCGCCTTAGTGTGTTTGTATCTTGCATTATAATTTCCCAAAAAAAATTTATTTAAATAATTTAATTAAAGATAAATTCATATTTCATCACTTCATACATTATAAATTTGGGCCCTTTATCCTAAGTGTCCTCCCTTTTCATTTTATTCCTCCAATAAATCATTAAATCATAAACCCTAATTATGTCTTATTTTGACCTCTAAGACCCAAATTCGTATATCAAAACATCTTGAAATTAGCTGTAACTTTGGGATTCACTCTAATATCATCATATCTAATGGCCCTAAAAATTTGGTGAAAAGTTCGTTGGACCAAGTGCAAGTTACACTCGGTCCTCGATATTTTCCCCAAAATTTGGAGAGCATAATTATATGATATTATAATTATTAACCCTAAGAAAGTGGCAGGAAATTCAAATCCTAGGTCAACCTAAAGACAAAATTAAGATCTAGGGTTTCATACATAAGAGCTCTCTTTCTTCTTCAGAAGGCCGAAGAAAGTTTTGGCGAAAAGAGCTAGAACAAAATTAATCAAGCATTCATCAAGAATTCATCAAGTATTCATTATCAATTAGGAGTCTTAAAGACATTGAAGAATAGTAGTAGATCAAGTGTCTTATATCTCTCCCTTGGGGATTGGTATGGTTTCATGTTGTTTTCATGTCTTTGCATGAGCTTCTTTACACTCATTTTCACATTTACATTCATGCTTTAGATTATTTAGTACATTTGATTTAGGGCATTCTCATTTACATTTAAATTTACATGCATTTAGGGTTTACTCTCCAAAGCGTAGGGTAGCTCTAGTTTCTTATGTTTCTCATTTTAGGGTCTTGCACACACACAAGATTCCTGCACACTCTATTTTACTATACAAATTGGCTATTTGTTGAGGTGGAAATCACCAAAATAGGGTTTTGACTAAGGAAAAACCTTACATAGCCACCCAAACCCTCTCTTTTCAGTTGCAAGTGTAGGTACAGGTGCCTAGGAGACTTCCAGGACTCCTATAAGGCACAAGGACTATTTCAAACCTTAGATTTGTCCCAAAACCATCAGGGATAGGGATGTGGCATCCTAATCCTGCCAGGACAAGGGTGTGGCACCCTAGTCTCTCCACTTTTAGGTGATTTTCAGTAGGGTGGTAGCAAAGGACCTTCCCTTTGCAGTCTCTCAGTTGTAGCTCTTTTTCAGACAAAACATGACTAGAGTGTGGCACCCCTGTCCAGGTCAGTTTGGTTCATTTTTTAAAACTAGGTACATATTCAAATTTATCCTCCTTTTTTTCTTTCAATATCTCAGTTTTAGATCTGCAAGTTGCTGCAATTTCAATTCATGTATGCTTCATTTTTCATCTCCTAGTCTAGTTGATCAATCACACCCTATTTTTTCGTGTCTTCCCTTCATGTACAACAAGAGGAATATAAACCCTAAGAGATAATCCTTGGATATCTCTTTCACACAAGAAGTAGCCAAAGTGATCCATTTCCCTAGGCTCTTTCATATTCCCAATGTGTTGACCAAAGTGGGATGAGGTCCTAATCACCCAATCTTGCTTTTTCCCCACCATGTTCCTAAACCATAAAATAAAAAAATATGTTGGACACATATACGAGCTATACAAGGGAGTTACACATGTTGGTTTATGTATTGACACATCAGAGGTAATCTTATATTAGAGACAATATGGGTGCCTCTCTTTGGTTGTTTAGCCTATCATTTTGTATAGTTTCATGTATTGTATCTCTTATATTAGGTGCCTTTGGATCTCCATGGGTGATACTCTTGTGATAATTTTTATCTTCAAGTATATTGTGATCTATATATTTTTGAATAATATATTGGGTGGATTTTGTGGGGTTTTTTTTCCCAAAATAATTTTCCTGATATAAATCATGGTGTTGTGTTATACAAGAAATTTATGTTTATTTTTATTATGTTTCTATAACCATTGTAAATATTTGTAAATATTTTAGACTACCCTCCTCTCATAGTAAGCATTTAAATATTTTTATTATTCTTATTGAAAGAGTTTTAGATGGCAATTTCATCAAGGAGAATAGAGGTAGGTAAATTTTCTCAAAGTAATATTCAGATGTGCAAGATGAGAGATTGAGATATGTGGGATGTTGTTGATGTGAATGTCCCATGACCTAAAAATCCTAATATAGCTACTTAGTATGATGTTATCAGTCATAAAGCCAACATGGGTCTAATCATATTGTTCTTGGTAGACTTTGTTCTAAAAAAACAATGAAGAGACCTCTACAAAGAAGCTATAGAATAATCTTGGTGAGATGTAGGTGGTCCAAGCTATTAAAGCTTTACTTAATTAGATTTTCTTCAGAAGAAATTCCATTCCTTGAGAATGGAAGACATTGGATAGATTATAGACCACTTAGAAGAATTCAATACATTGGTCACTAAATTGGTATCAAGATGGGTGATGAAGAGAAATGTCAAATCTTGCTTTGTTATTTGCCTAATTCATGGGATTCTCTTGTAATGACTATTGATAGTACTTCTATTGTTAAGTGTGATGATGTAGTGGGTACATTGCCTTGTGAAGAGATGTAGAGGATTGTATCCATTAGTTCAAAGTAATTCCTAAATATTTGTTGTGGACTTAATGAAGAAGGAAATAAGAATGAGAACTTGATAAATCCAAGTCTGAAAGGAGATCTGAATCTCTTAGAAAGTACAAATTCATTTACTAGAATTATAGTAGATCAATACACTTTTTCAAGGATTGTAAAGAAGAAAAGAAGAAGAAAAATAAGAAGTTTGATTTTGATTATGAGTGCAAGATGGAAAATGGTGATGTATTCATTGCATATTTTCATATGACTTCCAATAGAGATTACTAAATAGAATATGAAGAATTTAAAGGTAGGGTATTCTTGGGTGATGATTCTCATTTAGATATTGTTGGTTTTGGTAGAGTTAGAATTAGGTTTCTTAATAGGAGCAAAAAAGTGATTAGTGATGTGTTGCATATTCCTCGACTAGCTCAAAATATATTGTCGTTGAGAAAATTAATAGATGCAATTTTGCATGTAGTCTTTTTTGATGCAATATGCAAAATGGCCAGAGGTTCTATGGTGATTGCTAGAAGTATTTGATCTGGCACATTGTATAATTTGAATGCATACACTATTAAGTGTAATAGTACTTCCATGAAAAGAATATTTGTATCTATAATTCTTTGGAATATTTTAGGATTTTGTCTTTAGTAGATGGGCATTGATTTTGAGTACCTTAGGGTGGTATTTCTTTTGAAGAAAAGTTACCTAGAGAGAAGACTATGTTATGGTACCATAGGATAGACCACATTCAAGAAAAGTATCTAGCTATAGATTGAATAATGAGAACCTTCTTGAAGGTTTGAATGATTTCAATATTCACATTGATTTATGTGAGCATTAAATTTATGGATAACAAAACTACGTTCAATTTTACTTGAGTTTTCATAAATTTTGTGGTGTTTGGGGTCTTATTCATTTTGATGTGTTTGGTCATGTAGATATTAATTCCATTAGAAAATCCACATATTATGTTAGATTTATTGATAATTTTAGTAAAAGGATATAGGTATATTAACTGAAGAGTAAATCTAAATTTCTTAGTCTATTTAAAGATTTTAAAGTAATGGTTGAGTTGTAGACAAGAAAGTGAATAAAATGTTTGAGGACTGATAATGGAGATGAACTTTTCTATAATAAATTTGATAGATTATATAAAGATTGTGGCATTAATAGACAAATGACAACTCCATAATTTTCAAAATAGAATTAATTTGCAAAAAAAATGAATAGGAAATTGATGGAGAAAGTTAGGAGTATGTTGACTGGTGCTCATCTAGACCAATTTTTTTAGATTGAAGATATTGCCTCTACTAGCTATTGGATTAATAGGTCTTATACATAATCTCTT
Organism: Cryptomeria japonica; assembly: GCF_030272615.1. Lineage (NCBI taxonomy): Eukaryota > Viridiplantae > Streptophyta > Pinopsida > Cupressales > Cupressaceae > Cryptomeria > Cryptomeria japonica. The sequence continues at coordinate 727,041,073 of NC_081409.1, forward strand.
GTTGAGAAAATACCTATGGAGGTATTATTAGGTCATAAGCCTTCATTGAGACATCTTATAGTTTTTGGTTGGGAGGAATAATGCTAAAGGAGAAGTGAACAAAGTTGGAGATCAAGGTTGTGAAACAAGTATCTTCATTGGATACATCTATGGTATGAAAGGCTACAAGCTTTGGGACTATGTTGCACATAAGGTAATACATACTAGAAGTATTATTTTTAGATAAACTAAGCCTCCTTTTGTTACATTGAATCTAGAATAGACTAAATAAGAAGATGTGATCTGATTTTATTCTATACCTAAAAGAGTTGAATTGTGACCCTTAAATAGGCAAGAAGTTGAGGAGAGCTCATCTAGCTTAGAATAGTTAGAAGAGAAGAAAGAACCTCTATCTTAGCTTGTTCAAATGTCTACAAGACATAGACAACCACCTAAAAGGTATTCAATGATGATTGGAGATGTGTTTTTCCTTTTAATACTAATGTAGATGAATCTAGATCTATAGAAGAGACATTAAGTATGAATGATCTATATAATTTTGGAATATTCCTATGAAGGAAGAAATGAAATCTTTGAAAAAGAAATGATACATGGGATCTTCTACCATTTTCTAAAGGATGAAAATGCATTAGTTACAAATAGTTGATCAAGAAAATCATTCATTCAGATAGAGGCACTGAGAAGTATAAAGTGAGGTTATGATTTATAGGCTAAGTAAATGGATGTAAGAACTACTTTCCTTCATGGAGATTTGGAAGAGGGTATTTATATGACATATCAAGAACACTACATGACAAAAGGTAAAAGTAATTTTATTTGCAAATTGAAGAAACATTTGTATGGCCTCAAGCAAAGTGATAGGATGAGGTAAAATAGATTTGATACATGACTATAGCACCTTATAAGAGTGTAATTAAAAGTTTAATGTATATTATGATTTGTATTAGACCAGAGATTTTCCTATCAGTGGGAGTTCTCTCCACATATATGTCTAATCCTGGTAGACTTCATTGGGGTGCAATTAAAAGGGTCTTTGTATATTTGAAAGGTACCTTGAAGTATTATTTGTGTTATCATGGTAATTTGGTAAGAGACATGATTTTTCTTGATATTCAGGGTTATGTGGATCCAGACTGAGTAGGTGATATTGATAGTATAAGGTCTACTAGTTCTTATATGTTTACTTTATTTGGTGGTGCAATTAGTTGGATGAGTAAGTGGTAGGTTATGGTTTTATACACTACTAAATTAGAGTATATGATAGCTACACATACTTGTAAAGAAGCCATTTGGCTTAAGTAACTATGGTCATTTATTGTAATAAAAAAAGATTTAATGGTAGTTTATTGTGATAGCCGAAGTGTGATCTACATTACTGGAGGACCTGATATTTCATGCTTGAATGCAACACATTGATGTCCAATAAAATTTTATTAGAGGTATGATCGAGTATGCTAGGGTGACCCTAGTTAAGGCAAAGACTGATATGAATGCATTGTAGATTATTTATCTAAGGTTGTGAGAACAAATAAGTTTAGATGGTGTTTTGAGTCTATGGTCCTCGTGGACCCTATCAATTAAATTATTGTCTTGATACTCCTTGTGGTCTTGCAAGGCATTCAACAAGCTAGAGAATGCTAGGAAAATGGTATCTCAATTTTGCATACACATAACGTTTGTTTTCATTGAGATTTTATTTGAGCATGGATTGGTCCAAAATTTTCTCTAAAGCTTTGAATTTCCTAGATAAGCATGTTAGTAAATTTTTGTGGCAATATTATGTCTACATTCAAAGATATTAAAGTTTCTATTTTTTTAGTTGTGAATGTAAGTTTTAGAGTCAATTTTGAGGGCCATAGAGGCTCCAAAATGGCCCAAAAGTTTTCATAACCAACAGATAATTATATACTAATAAAGAAAATTGCAATCTTTTCAATGCTTCAAACAATTCATCAACCAAGTACCTTGTTCAAAAGATATGGCCTCCAAAAGTTGGTAATCTTTAAATAGGAAACCTAAAAATATGTTGGACACATAAATGAGTCTTAGAAGGGAGATACACATGTCAGTGTATGTATTGAGACATCATAGGGCATCTTGTATTTGAGATAAGATGGGTACTACTCTTAGGTGGTTTTAGGAAATGGTTTTGTAATATCAGTTAAGGGTTTCATGTATCGTATCTCCTATATATTTGGTGCATGAGACGAAGGTTGAGTGTTAAATTCTGATGGTTGTTGATTCGCCTCTAGATCTCCATGGTTGATACCATTGTGAGAACCCTTCTCTACAAGTATATTGTAATATTAACTCTTACAGAATATATTCTAGTTGTCTTTTGGAGTGTGGTATTTTTCTCCCAAAAAGGTTTTCCCCATGTAAATCATTGTGCTGTGGTACATGCATGTTAGTTATGTATAATTTTTATAACTAATGTAAATATCTATAAATGTTTTGCATTACCCTCTCAAGGTTAGTGTAGGAAGCTTTTCCACTACATAAATTATTTATATATATTGTTTTATAGAAGGAATCATAGTGTTAAAGGAAGATCTATATCCTACATCTTTTTTGACACCATTATACAATTTTTATCACCTTGTAGAGTGTACATCTTGATGTTGTAGATAAATTTAAGATTAAGATGAAGAGTATAAAGGATTGGTTATATAGAATGGAGTCATAGGCTACGTATAGTAAGGTTATATGTAAAGGTATTTGATATGACATGGATAGGTATCGTTAGGATCATATAAACTACATTAATAGGAAATGTACTTGTCCCTAATGACTACCTACGAACATTATCAAAGCCATGGATAGAAAGAGAATTTGGTTGAATAAGGGTGGCATCTTCTTTGATCTTATGTAGTAATTCAATGCTAAAAATATTAATACTTGATCCATGATCAATTACAATACATTTTATAGCATTGCCATAAATTAGGACCATAATAATGAGATCACATTGATTTTAAAATCCCAAAGGTGGCTACTCATGTTGTTTGAACAAAATATATAGCTTACTTTCATGTATCTAATCAAGAAAACCTACTACATCATTTAATCTAATAGAAGGTGATAAAGGCACTTTATAGAAGGCTTATTAAAGCATCCCATTGTATTTACGTGAAGTGTAGATCAAATCCCAAAGGGAAATATTATCTTGTGTAGCACAAAGTTGCTCAATGAGATCATACTCCTAACCAGCATGTTGTGAAGGATGTGGAGGTGGAGGACAAATAGATTGAGAAAATTGAAGAAACTTGAAATATTACATTTTATTTTGTGTATTATATGTGTGAGATATTGGATAATAATCAATTTATTCATTCATCCTACCTTTAACAACAATCACTAGTTTATTTAGAAGGAGAAGAGAATCATGATGAAGATGGAAAATAATTTTAGGAGAGAACAATGAATAGCATCAACCTAATCTTGGTTGAGATTTTTTTTGCTAAAGCTTCATCTTTAGGAGAGATATCATCAATAAAAGTGTTAATAATATCACCCTCTTACTCCATGGTATCCAAATGAGAAGGAGGCACTTGTGAAGAAAGGCACACATCAATTATCAATACTTGATCTTTGGAAGGGAGGACATGTATGAAGGGTAAAGTGACATTAAGGAATGTGTTTATGATATCATCCTCTTGAACTAATGTATCCTCATTGGGTAGGTAAATTTTACGAGAAAGATCAACATCACTCAAAGTTTCATCCCTAGAAGGAATATTTTATAAAGGATTTGTTAACAATATCTTCTTGTACCCAAATGTCCTCATGGGTGGGACCAATTTTTAGAGAGGTAAAAGAATAGATTTGGATAAAAGAGATAGTTGAATTATCATCTTATGCATAAAACTGAATATCATGAATAACTTTGATAAAAATTTAAATTGAACTAGCAAAATAAAATAACAAATCCATTCATAAAATGTATTATGATTAAACAAGATACTTAGTAACATCTGTGATATGAATCAAAACCTTTGTAACCAATATAATTTTTAGGCAATGCATGTAATGAATTTGTGAAAATTTAATGCAAAAATTAGATCCAAAACTGAAAGCTATTTGTTATGCCAATTTAGGAAGACTCAAGTTTACTAAAAAAAAGTGGATAAAAATGTGTATCTATCTAAAGGATGCAATAGATACCATTTCCAAATATTATCATTGGAGAACAACCAATTAGGCCCAGTTATATATCCTTGGGAGAATTGAACACTATGGTTTTGATTTTTTTTTTATTTGATCAATTAGATATTTTTAGAGATTAAAAATGCAAGAGCTACATTAAATGATACAAAATTAGAAATACTCAGTTTAAATAAACAAAAGTAGAATTGATATTTTAATTAGATATATAGAACTACCAATGAGATGTAGAGAGGAACCCATGTCTGAAATTAGGGCTGAAAATGGCTACTTTGTTTGTGTAGGCTCCATAGTCCTAACATGTATCCAAGTGAAAATAGAGGTCACAATTGGTCTCAGGAACCACTAAATTGACTTCTAGTCAACTTTAAAGAAAACTCACTTGGGATATGGCACTAGGTGGAATAGAACTAGGGTACTAAGGTAGTGGGAATCATAGACCTTATAAACAATTAAAATTCAAAAAAAAAAAAAAAGCTATCCCTTCAGAGGTATAAATAGATGAATATGCAGAATTTGGCTGGCCTCATTGAAAGCAAGGCCTCAAGATGGAATATGGCAGAGGAGGTATAAACAGGTATGGATAGAAAGGTATAAAATTGTAAGGAGAAGTTGCTTTTGGTTAGTCTACTACATATTTATATCTAGATGCATATGCAGGAATATTTGGCAGGTTCGCAATATATGTTTAATTGCATATGCATATTCATATATATATGCTTGAGGAATCATCTAAAATGGTTAGCGGTAAAAGCAGAAATAGAAATTGATAGTTGAAGACATATCAATTATAATATGGTTTGCTATTTAATTAGGATCTCTTGCATAGTAAGCTGTCATTTTAGTGGATACTACCCTAGTCCAAATTAAGCTCACTTTGAAGTAGTTGCGGGTTAACCATTAAATGGGATTAAGGGTTACCTATGTAATTAAATGTATGGGGAAGAGTATGGATTAGGGAATACCATGTGAAAGATATATATAATTGAATGAATATATGTAAATACAGGGGTAATTGTGGGTTTTGTCATTCTGCCCCTTCAGATGTATAAATAAAAGTACACGCAGAATTTGGCAAGTTGACACAGAAGAGGGTATAAAAATATGCATTAACACATAAATATGAATGATGGCTTTAATGAAAGCAAGGCCTCAAGATTGAATATGGTAGAGGATGCATACACAGGTATGGGCAGGAAGAGATTTTTCTTTTTTGGTTAGTCTACCGCATATATATATATATATATATCTAGATGCATATGCATGAATATTTGGCAGGATTGCAGTATATGTTTAAATACATATGCATATTCATATATATATATGCTTGATGTACCATCTAAAATGGTTAGAGGTAAAAGCAGAAATAGGAATCTATGATTCAAAGCTAATCAATAAGCATGGCAATAATGAATTTGGGCAGATATTAACTCTCGTCATAACTGGCTGAATTGTAGCCTGGCTAATCTCTTAACTTGACACCTACTTGATTAAAGGGATGTCAAGCTAAGGGTTAGCAAGGCTATAATCCATCTAAAAGGTGGGGAGGGACACTGTTATTTGCTGAATGAGCTTTGAATTTATTTTTACATGGCTACTAACTATTTGGTGGAGGTATATGCAGTAGAATTTGCAGGACAAAGGAAAGGAGGGGAAGATAAAAGTTTGAAGCATTAGAGCTCCCGCCAAGACAGAATGAACTGAGCTTTCAAAGGAAAATGGACATAGAAATGTGTAGAGAGACTCTGTGAAAAATGAAATGTGTATATTAAACTATATGTAACCTCAATGGAGGAGTTGTAAATTGAACAGATACTCTGTAATCTGATCCCATAAGGGATCTGGGCTAGACCAGAGGTTTTCTTAGCTCCATTATTTCCTACCAGTGCCCACACCGAATGGAGATGTAACTTTATTATAATAAAAATAAATTTGGCCTCGGCCTTTTATCGATCAAAAAAAAAATTCAAAAAAAAAAGAAAAAAGGAAAAAGTCAAACAAAAAAAAGTAAAGAGAAAAATTCATCCAATGGTGAAAACTTGGAAAACATGTGCCTTAAATAAGTATTGTGATGAAAATTGGCAAACAAGCATCATATATTATCCCCTTCATCATTTTTCTCTTCACACTCTGGGACAAGTTTTTCTAGCCATCCATCCATCACCCTTCCATTCCATCTACCTATTATACCCATCGTATCGTATCCATTTCACTTCCTCCATCCTCTCTTGGATCTTGATAAAAGTAAAAGGCCATAATGTATGCATGATTTTGACACTTCTTAGCTTCCATTTCCCCATCATACTTCTCCTCCATTCACCTTCATATCCACCCATCCTTTCTCCCTTCCATGTAATCCTTTTGCATACCTTCATAGTCCTTTTCTGCCCATCGCCCTATCTTCCATCTACTTCCCTCAACATCTCATCCTCTTATCAATCATCTTATAATATCCATCCATGCACCAATCCTTATCTCCTAGTTCCTCCATCCCTTTTTCCCTCATCCTTTCATCTCCCAGTCATTTCCATAATACTTCCATCTCCAAATCCTTTTCATCCTACCCTCTATCATTTCATCCCTCCTTGCATATAATTCCATTGCATCTTAGATTCCTTGTCATTGGTATCTATCTATAGGCTACCCCCATGTAATACAATACCATACATCCAATTAATCCATCTATTTCTAGCAATCCAGCATCACATGAAAAGCCTATCCATATCCCTCAACAATCCATAGTCAAGCGTTAATCAAATAATCCAGTTACATCCTTGGTCTTTTTCCCAACCTTGTTACAAGCCTTTATTGCAATGAAATTATCATCGTTAGGATGCATGCTTCCCAACCTTTGGGTTGTTTTGGGGATATATTGTTCTCACATTAACAACACCCCATAAATCACCAATCTCTTATGGATTTTCCTTTTGGCTATGACAATATCATGAATGTCCCTCAAACTTCCTCTATCATCCATAGTTCTTGTGCATCTTCTAAATAGTGTCTTGTACATAGCATCAGTCATGTATCTCCATCTAGGTTCACCTGTACATATCTATCCTTAGGGATTATCCTTTATGTTAGTCAATCATGTTATTAAGATCATGTCACATCAACTAGTTCTTTGACAATCATCCTAGAGCATCTTTGTTATCGTGATCATATCAAGTACATTTTGTCATCCCATCACATCCATTATTTATCCAATCATCAGTCTGTGGACTATTTATACTTCCTCAAGGCGGACATCAACAAATATAGTCCCTCAATTATTCTTTAGGCAAAATATATTTAAGGCACTCACATTGTTTTTTATTCTTTTTAATCTTTGTTTATCTTTTTGATCTCCTTTGTTTTGTTTCCTCTTGGTCACCATGATCTTTTATATCATGGTGTGCTAGGAGTAACACAAACTAGGGATGTGATCTTGTTTGTGTTGGTTTTTCTTGGTATGTTTTCTTAATTTGTCCCTTGTTGTACCCTCATGAGGTCTCAACTATCTGACGTTACACAAGGGCATATCTTCTACTTATGTTTTTTCTAACATCATTTCTCGCAAAGTTCTTTGTAACTCTATTTGGTGCTAGCCTAACCTTTTGTGTTTCTTTATTGCATCAATCCAAGGATTTACTGAGAAATCACCTTGATTCCTTATACCTTAGTGTATCACATAAAATTCTAAATTAAAATAACTGCTTGTTGCATGGAAACCCATTTCCAAGGGTGCTCGTGATCCATGATCATTTGTCGCATTTACATTCACTCCTCTTTCCCATTTGATTCTTGTCACTCCCTTAAACGCTTCCTCTACTAAATAAAAAATATAATCTTTTCATTTAGTTCATGTCACCTTTTCCCTCCTTTTATTTGAATTTAATTAATTAAAATAATTTGATATATTCATATGTCTCCTAAACTAAACCCCTATCTAACTCTTGTCCTAAGCCTAACTAATGGATTCTAACCAACCCTATCCTCCTATCCAACCTTATCACTTCTAAGCTCCCCTCCTCACATGTGTGTACATTTTTAATATCTTTGATATTTGGAAAAGATATTCCAATTTTGGGTGGCCTGATGGTATGATGAAAGAATAGGAATCCGGTCAACTACTGAGAGGGGGGGTGAAACAGTAGATAGAAAAACTGATACTAACTTCACCAATCTCAAAATCAATCTCTCAAAGTAAACTTAGAACAATCAATGCAATACCACTTGTCAAGATAAAAACTCATAAGACAAATCGGTTGGCTGTTACAACAAACTAACAGTAAATAAATTCAAACTCATAAACATCCAAATGCTTTTTCATATGTCAACAAACTTCATTTCTCAATGCTTCTGGTTATCATGAATTATCAAAGTAGTTAAGTAGCTAAGCAAATCAACCACAAAAACATTCACCACTTGACACAAATATTTTTGACATGGAAACCTAAATGGGAAAAACCACGGTGAGATGAGACTCACAAGATAACTATCTAAACTCTTTTGAAGTTTGCCCTGTTAGGAGCCTAGCCTATTAAAGCTTTATAAAAGTCATGTTAAGAACAAATCCTGTTAGGGACCACCCGCTTAAGGGATTGACTACAATGCCTTGTTAGAAGCAATACCCTGTAAGGAGTAACCTCGGTAGAGGATTTGAAAATCCAAGCTAATGGATCACTTGGTTTGATGATTTGAATAACACCAAGCTTGTTAGAGCTTACCCAATGAGGGGATTTCAATTCTGCTGTAATTTTTAGAAAACAATAGGAGTTTGTTGATTTGTTTGAATAGCACTACACTTGCTTGTTCAGATCCTTTACAAGCTCCTATCTGCCTTTACTCAAATTGCAGATACATCATCTAGTTTGGCAGCCACACACTCAACTAAAACTTTGCCAACTCTGAAACTAAACAACTCATTGACCTTATAAACAAATTAATTAGGTCGGCAACACAACAAAAATGTAATTCTCATAGAGATTACAAACAAGTCGGTTCAAGTATGACCATTGGATTACATAGCAAATCTCTACATATCAAACACAAAAACCTTGATCACTCCTTGATCACCACTTCATCGAACTTAGTAACTCATCACGCACTTTGCATTATATGTAGTATACTTTCTCATTTTCTAGACAAAGCCCATTACATCAACGTGCAAAAATCACTTGAAATTATCTTCATACAATAATCATACGTGTCATAATCATTACCGCTCATGATCAGATCATAAACCAATATAACCTTGTCACCAAACTTAATCAGCTAGGTTTTATCAAATCAATAGGTAGGGTTTACTAGTTCAACTCTCCAATATAGAAATACCGGTTCACTCCACAAATTTTTCCTACCGGTTACAAAACATCATTACAACAATATCATTATTGGTTAATTGACATCAATGACAACATAACATATCATTAATGCAATCTTCATGCAAATGCCAATAATCTCCCCCTTTGGCATTGATAGCAATACAAATATCAATACCATTAATTGTTGTTGTGATTGTGAATAGGAATCTTGGTTTACATTACCAAGTATTCACCATGATTTCCATGTCTTCATCTTGTCGCAGGTTCTTCTCCCCCTTTGACAACAATGCCAAATTGAAAGTAAAACATGTAATGTCAAATTTCACTGTGTAGCATCAACAACCTGCAACTTGATGCTCTCCTTGTGGAATAACTCCCCTTCTACACCAATCCTTCTGTAAAATTCTACAAGTAGCTCCAGGACTGATGTAATCTACATCATTCTCAACTGACCTCATGAAGGGGTACAACCCCTAGCTAACTTCTAAGATACTCAAAAGTTATCTTAGGTAGATGTTTAGTAAAGCTATCTGCAAGCTGGTACTTGGTAGAAACATGCTCCAAGATCACATCTTTACTCTGCACTTTTTCCCTTAAGAAATGATACTTCAATTCAATATGCTTGGTTCATCCGTGTAAAACAGGGTTCTTGGAAATATTTATGGAACTTGTATTATCACATAAGATCTTTATAGGTTATCAAATCCTCATCTTAAAACCTTCCAAAATATTCCACATCCAGATAGCTTGAGTAGAACTCATGTAAGCTTCAACATACTCAGCTTCAGCAGTAGATTGTGAAGTACAACTTTGCTTCTTAATACTCCATGAAACAAGTCTTCCTCGAAGAAAAAATGCTCCACTGGTTGTACTTTTCTAGTCATCAACATTTCTTTCCCAATCTACATCTGTGTACACCTTCAAGTCAAAATTTCCTCCATATGGATACTATATTCCATAGTCAACAATACCTTTCAAGTAGATCTAAAAATCCTCTTGGTTTCTATCAGATGTGTTTCCTTAGGATTCTTCTATAATCTAGCAACTATTCCAATTGCATGAGCTATATTTGGTCTGTTGTGAACAACATAATGCAATTTTCCAATGATTGACCTATATTCCTTCTCATCAACAGCTATGGATTCATCTTCCTTAGACAAATTACAATCTATAACCATTGGTGTCCCAATTGGTTTACAGTCACTCATGCCAAATGTCTTCAAAACCTCTTTCACATACTTAGACTGTGTGATGAAAATACCATTCTTCATTTGTTGTATTTGCAAGCCTATGAAAATTTTTATTTCTCCCACTAAAGACATTTCAAACTCATTTTTTATTTCATCCATAAATTCATTGCTCATGTCATCATTACCTCCAAATATGAGATCATCTACAAAAACTTTGCTAACCAATATTTTATCTCCTTCAAATCTGAGATATATGTTACTATCATCACTGGTTCTTAAAAAGCCTATCTTCATCATATGTGTATGAAGCCTTTTATACCATGCTCGTAGTACCTACTTTAAAACATATAAATCCTTATGCAATCTACATATCACGACTTTCTCATCAATCAGATCATAACCATCTGGCTACTCAATGTATACTTCTTCTTCTAGTATCCCATTCAAAAATGTTGACTTAACATCCATCTAGTATACCTTGAATTTCTTATGTGTTGCAAATGCAAGTAAAGTTATGATACCTTCTAGTCTTGCCATTGGTACAAAAGTCTCACCATAATCTTCTCCTTCCTCTTGTGCATAACCTTTGCAAACCAACCTAGCTTTGTTGCAAACTGCAACACCATCTTCATTCAACTTGTTCTTGAATACACACTTAATACCTATGAAATTTTTATTTACCAGTCGGGGTGCTAGGGTCCAAGTGTTGTTTTTCTCAATTTGATCTAGTTCCTCCTCCATAGCTTTAGCCCAATGATCATCACCAAATGCTTCCTTGCCAGTTCTTGGCTCAATAGTGGAGATCATGCAAGAATTCTCTCTGATTCTTCTTTTGGTTAGTACTCCAGCATCCTTATCCCCAATAATCTACTCAGGATTGTGATTCAGTATCACATATCTCAGAATAACATGATCATTAACTTCAGGTTCAGCTTCTTCTTCTTCATCATCTTCTTCTGAATTTGTATTTTCTGGTTGAACTGGTACATTAGTATTTGCTTTACTAGTTTCAAATTTCATAGTTTTTGGTTCCAAAAAAAAAATGCAAGGATCTTCATCCTTTTTCTCCAAACTGGTTTCCTCTGAGACTTCAGGATATTCATCCACTCAAACATCAACACTCTCAATAATTTTATGTTTCCAGTTGTTAAAACACTTGTAGGCCTTACCCTTGGTGGAATAGCCAAGAAATATACCTTCATCACTTTTAGCCTCATATTTTCTCACATAATCACCTCTCTTAATAAAAAATTTTCTTCCAAATATCTTGAAATAACTAACATTAAGTGATCTTCCATACCAATAATCATAAGGAGTCTTGTCCTTACCTCTCTTTACAAGAATCTGGTTCATAGTGTAAACAGTTGTGCTGACAGCTTCCCTCCAAAAAGTTTTCGCTACAACTCCTTGTATCAACATCATCCTAGCAGCTTCAACAATTGACCAATTGTTTCTCTTTGCAATACCATTCTATTGTGGTGTCCTCGGTGCAGAAAGCTGTCATTTGATACCATTTTCTTCACAATATCTAGTGAATTCCTCAAAAGTAAATTCACCACCTTGATCTGTCCTCAGACACTATATCTTCTTACCACTCTCCTTCTCTGCTAAGACCCTGAATTCCTTGAACTTACCAAAAGATTTAGTCTTATCCTTGAAGAATGTAACCCACATCATCCTTGAGCAACCATCAGTGAAGATCATAAAATATTTGTCACCTTGAATAATTTTGAATACCAAATCTAACAAATGTTCTGTTGAAAAAGATTTTCTCTTGAAAGTTGAGGATGCCATCTTTCCCAACTAACATTCCTTACATAGAGTGTTAATCGGTTTGTCCAACTGAGGCAAACCTCTCACTATCTTAAACTTACTCACTTTAACAATGTTATCAAATTTTATATGACAAAAGCTTCTATGCCAAAGACAATTATCATCTATCTTTGCAATTAAATAGTTGTTGACTTTAGGATTAAGGTGAAACATGTTACCTTTAGTTTTCTTACAGGTTGCAATCAGCTCACCTTTGATGCCATAGATTTTGGACATACCATTTTTAAACTCCAATGGGTATCCCCAGTCATTGAGTTGTGCCACACTCAAAAGATTGTGCTTTAAACCTTCAACCTAGTAGACATCATCTGCACTACTCTTTCCATTTAAAAAAATAGTTCCCTTAACTTTAACCATGCAGGGTGAGTCATTACCAAATCTTACAAATCCACCATCAAATTCCTTCAAATAAATAAATTTGCTTTGGTCACCAGTCATGTGATGTGAACAACCACTATCAATGGTCCAATCATCAGAGTTATCCATCTTGGATTCTAACACCTTCTGAGCAGATATCTCCTCTTTAATGGCTAAAAACACAATGTCTTCATTAGCATCACCATCATATTCCCCATTAGTGATACCATCATCAACAATAATAAGACAATCTCTTTTGCCTTTACCCTTATACTTCTTTAATTTCTCTCATTTGTGCTCATTATCACCATTAGGATAGTTAGCAACTATGTGACCAATCTTGTTGCATGCAAAATATTTCAAATATAATTTACCTCTATATTTACCAGTGCCTCTGGGAAACCGCTTGGCTAACAATACTTTAAGCTCAACTAAATTGTCTTCATCATCAGCTTCTCTGCTAGATCTAGATTCATAACTTTGACTGGCATCTCTATTTTTTGTCACAAATGGGTTAGAAACATAAGCTCTAAATGAAGACTCGGATTTCTATACACTACCATCATAACCATTTAATTCAAAAGCAGTAAGTTTTCTAATGATGGAGTCAAGAGATACATTAGTTTTGTCAATAGACTTTAGCTCCTGAATGGTTGCAACTCGGATAGCGTAGATCGGTAGCAGGGTTCTTAGTACCTTACTAATCACTATGGCATTTTCCACTTTACCTCCTGCACTCTTAATTTCATCGACTATCTATTTTATCCTTTGACCATACTACTGGATATTCTCACCTTCATCCATCCACATGTCATAAAACTTACCTCTTAGACTCTCTTCTTTAGCAATCTTAACATGTTCATCACCGTTATAAATCTCTTCAAGTTTTTTCCATACCTCATATGCAGTCTCTAGACCATGAATGTCTACATACTTTGCATCAGACAAAGAACAGGTAATAGCCTCTAATGCTTGATTATTTTCTTGTTGCTTTTTATTCTGATCATCAGACAAAATCCCAATAGGTTCAACATATTGAACAACAACATGTTCCCAATACTGATTTCCAAGACTCTTGATATAAATTTTCATCATATCACTCCATATCCTATATTTCTCTCTATTAAACTTTGGACCTTCCTTCTTCATCATGATCTGCAAGATATTTACCTCAAGCTGCTAGGCTTAGACCTTAGAGGACCTGATATGCTCTGATACCAATTGATGGTATGATGAAAGAATAAGAACCTGGTCAACTAATGAGAGGGGGGGTGAATCAATAGATAGAAAAACTGATACTAACTTCACCAATCTCAAAATAAATCTCTCAAAGTAAATTTAGAACTATCAATGGAATACCACTTGTCAAGATAAAAACTCATAAGATAAACCAGTTGACAAACTTCATTTCTCAATGCGTCTAGTTATCATGACTTATCAAAGTAGTTAAGTAGTTAAGAAAATAAACCATAAGATCATAACCAAAAAAACATTCACCACTTGACACAAATATTTTTGATGTGGAAACCCAAATGGGAAAAACCATGGTGATATGAGACACAAGATAACTATCTTAACTCTTATGCATTTCACCTTGTTAGGAGCCTAGCCTGTTAAAGCTTTACAAAAGTCTTGTTAAGAACAAATCATGTTAGGGACCATCCACTTAAGAGATTGACTACAATGCCTTGTTAGAAGCATTACCCTATAAGGAGTAACCTCGGTAGAGGAATTGAAAATCCAAGCTAATTGATCACCTGGTTAGAGGATTTAAATAGCACCAAGCTTGTTAGAGCTTACCTAGTTAGGGGATTTCAATTCTGCTGTAATTGTTAGAAAATAATAGGAGTTTGTTGATCTGTTTGAATAGAACTACACTTGCTTGTTCAGATCTTTTTCATGCTCCTATCTGCCTTTACTCAAACTATAGATACATCATACAGTTCAACAACCACACACTCAACTAAAACTTTGCCAACTCTGAAGCTAAACAACTCATCGACCTTATTAAAAAATCAATTAGGCCGGTAACAATAAAAACCTAATTCTCACAGAGATTACAAACAAGTCGGTTCAAGTATGATCGTTGGATTACATAGCAATCTCTGCACATCAATCAAGAAAACCTTGATCTCCTTGATCACCACTTCATTGAACTTAGTAACTCATCATGCGCTTTGCATTATATGCAGTATACTTTCTCACTCCCTAGACAAAAACCGTTACATCAATGCACCAAAATCAGCTGAAATTATATTCATACAATAATCATACATGTCATAATCATTACCACTCATCATCAGATCATAAACCAATATAACCAATTTAGCAAACTTAATCGGCTAGGGTTTATCAAATCAACAGGTGGGTTTTACTTGTTCAACTCTCCAATATAGCAATACCAGTTCACTCCACAAATTCTTCCTACTGATTATAGTTTCCTTCACTAGTTCATCCTATCGGTTACAAAACATCATTACAACAATATCATTACTGGTTAATTGACATGAATGACAATATAACATATCATTAATGCAATCTTCATGCAAATGCCAACATGGCCTTATCCCAAAATTGACATGTGTCTTTGAGGACACATTTCATTCGCCTCCTTGAAACTTGTCACTTCCAAAGACACTTGTCCTCTTTGAGGACAAGTGTGGAATCCTATTCCACACGGCACCTTGAGGCTTACCACTTGTGAGGAAAAGTGGCTCATTTTTTCAAATACTTTCATTTCGCATCCACATTCTATTTATACCCTCTCTTTTCTATGCATTTTGTCCACTTTTTCACACTCATACCATTCAAATTTTGAAATAATCACTCACCTTGCACACAAACACATTTTTGTCATCATGGAGATAAAGTGAGCATCTACAACATCATGAGAAAACTACAAACCAAAGGATAATCAAATCAAAGGAATCAAATGAAGTTTGCATTTTTATATTTTATGTTAATTTCTCTTCATTAATTCATTTTCGAGCATCCTTATCTTGAGTGTTTGATTGATTTGTATATGCTTGGATCGTTAATTTAGATTTCAATCATTTTTGTTTAGCACTCAAATTTTAACCACATAGTATTATATACAAGCCCTATAATATTAATTTTTTAATATTTAAAAGCCGCAAATATTTGGCCAATGTCCTCCATCACTAGTTTGATCTTCCTAATAATGCTAACATGACTATAATTTAGTGCCTCTAAATTTACATTTACTAGCTCAAATGTAAAAAATTAACTTTAATATTAAAAGAATAACAATAGTTAATATTTGATGATCTATGTGTAATGTTCAGATTAGATTAAACAAAAGAAAATCAAACCTTTACATAACAACCATAACACTAAGACTAGGGTTCTAATGAAGAGTTAGAGCACACATCAATAAAACCAACTGACTAAAAGGAACTAAGACCAACAAACAACTAGAAATAACTACCAATAGAAAACTAGACAAGAAACTAAAGGACACCAAAAAACCTATACTACTCATAGAAAACACAAACCAATGCTCTACCTGGTAGGGGTTTTTCAACTTGCCAATCTTGGTGAAGCACTTTCAACTTCTCAAAAAAAGACAATTTTTATTTTGAACCTTTGCCTAAAGAGATAGTAGAGGAATTTAGTGTAGCCTTGACAATTGATTCAATATGCCATGACACAATGGAAAAATTCATTTCTAGGTAGAACTTCCTCTTTACATTCTTTTTATCAATCTGTTCCTAGATATCTTGCAAAAAGGACAATTTTTTCTCATCATTTCAATGTTAAGTGCCACCATATTGTTCATTTTTCTTGTATGATTCTCCTAGTTACCTCATAGTTCTACAATAACCCTAGTCATTTCCTACCTATCTTCCCTTTGGTACACCTTATCGCTAAGAGCCTTAATAAACTCATCTTGAACACCCCATTTCTTGAGCTTCTTCACTAGATCATTAGCTGCTAACAAGATACTTTCATCTTTATTTCCCATCACCCAATTAGGAGCTCTAGGATTATCCTCAATCAACACCACCAATCTATTGATTTTCCTCTTTTGCAATATTAAACTAGGTGAGGAACTTATGAAAGATGGCATCTTTCTTATTATAGGCACCATACAGCTCACTAACCTTGTCCCCAATTTTTGGTAAATCCCTCTTCGAGGAGGAATTAATAGGTATGAGGAAGGGGAACCCAAAGAATTGTGTAATTATTCCATACCCTTATATTTATGTAATTAGTTAACTAAACAATAAAAAAATGTATATCCAATTTTATTGAAAATTGAGTCTTGCAACTTGTAGGTTGCAATAATAAAAAATAACATTCCTAATCTCATTCTCTCTCTCATTTCTTTTATGATTACAATTGAATCAATTTGTATTTGTGTTTATTTTTACTTTTATGATAAAATCTATTCACTGCACATCTTTTCTTTGTTTTGTAGGTTCCTATAGAATGTACACATGTAATGGGTGTCAAAAGGTGATAAGAGGAGATCAAATGTAAATATTTTCTCTCCTCAAGAAAAGGAGTGAAAGTTTCACAAAGGATTTTTCTTCAACTTCCCATGCACATCACATTTAAAAGAGGGGGGAAATTAACTAGATCCAATCTCAATGGAAGGAGATTGAATGCTAAATGAATTGACAATGAATTTAGAGAGTGAAAGTAACCCCTCTTTTTAAATGGATACGTTGAGTTATGTGATTTAAGACCAAGTGTAAAATAAACAAAGAAATTATTATCACTTGAGATAGAAATGTGAGATGAAGTTGTGCACCTGGAATTAGCAGTAAAATGGCAAGATGAAGCTCCCTTGCAAATTTGACTGAAAGTTGTCGGGACCGTGTTGAAAGTGTACTCAGTCCTCCAAAAAATCCACATGTCAAAAAGTGTTTTTTAATCTCTAAAAATAAAGTCGAAATCTACAAATACAACTATGCACTTGCAATCTACACACATAAAAGAGACAAAATGTTGTTGGGATTAGTGGTTTCCCTTCAGGTCAAACCTCAGTTTTGGAATTAACCAAATGATAAAAAGCGCTTGCAAGTAAATGAAAGTAAATGACTAAAGTAGAATTCACCTCAAGAGAGGATGCAATTGAAATGTTGATAGATTTGTTTGAAAGGATATGTAGAATTGAATATCAAAAGAGATCTCCAGTTCAATGGTTGAATCCCTGACTTGAATGCAACACTTAGCCTTGAAAGGAGACTTGAGATGCTCAATGGATGCTTGAATGAACACTTGAGTGTTTGAATGCTTGAATGCCTAATTTCGCTTATGCAATTTCGCTTAGGATAACAATTGAACTTAATGTATTCTTATTGAACTTATGCAAATAGGAGGGGAGAATGCATCTTATATATTCATCAATTAGGGTTATTTGATTGATTTTTCATGTTAGGATGACATAGGGAAACTTTTCCCACTTCAAAATTTATAATCCCAATGCAAAGTTTAAGCCGAGGGGGCCAAAAATAGCTGAAGGACAGGGGCACCATGCCCCTGTCCTGCCCTAATTTAGGACAAAAAGAAGGAATAGGCAGTGTAGGGTGTGAGAAAATGCAAGTTTCAGAAGGTGTGAGAATGTCTTGGGTCTCCAATCAGGCTTAGGGATTTGTTTGCCAATGTGAAGACCCAAATGTGGTCAAAAATTTCAAGGTCACAATTTTATGATGCTACATTTATCCCCCACTTTAGCGGGAGTATAAGCATATGCCAATACTACCGGTAAAGTATAAGGAAACAAGATTGAAATACTATCACCATGTCAAGAAAGAAAGATACACCAAGCCCCCAGTAGACTAAGGATCTTACAACTTCGATTGACAAAGTAAAAGGGAAGATCAAGTGGGAGGAACCATGACTACAAGTAGTAAGGTTCCCCTCACTATGAGTCATGAAAAGGAAAGGATACCAAAAATTACAAAGCAAAGGAAAGTTCACTAAGTAACTTTGAGTATCAAGAAGGAAAATATGAGTGGATTGTATGCCCCCACATTAAAGAAATCATGCACACCTTATCGGAAGTGATTTCTTTAAGGTAGGATAGACCCAAGAGAGAGAGAGAGAGAGGGAGCACGTTATCACAAGGATTTATCCCCCAATCGAGGAAAAAACCCAAGGATAATAAACACAAAACAAGAAGTACAAGGTGGTTTTCCTTTCCTCGGGGTCAATATGTTGTATAATCACTCATGTATATCATGTATATATGGATAGAATAGTCAGCATTCCCCAAAGAATGGAAACTACCTTGGAAGAAAGGGAACACAGGTGTCTTTTGAGTCAACATGAAAGAGATAAAAAAAGATGTCAATGATTTACATCATCCTCAAGTAGACATTACTAGGGAAATAGAAGAACAAGGATACACATAGAAGAATGGTCACAAAAGAGAAAGAAAAGAGAGAGAAGAGTATAGGATCTACGGTACTAATGTAGCTAGTCTAGCATGACTTTCGCCTCTCGATCTTATTGATCACTATTTTGGGAAGGAAGGAAACATGCTAGAGGAGCAACATTGAGCACAACAGATGGAGCTATCACAAGATCCAAACAAGGACTATGCCCATGTGCTAAGTCATTTTGTTTGATTCTAGGAGCTATTATTAAGGATTTTGAAAATTCTACAGATAAATGTTTGTCCACATCAACATACGCATATTCACTATTAGAAGCATTAGGAGTTATATTTTCATCATGAATAACATTTTCACCTATTTATTCATCAAGATTTATAGAAAGAGGAGCACAAACATGAATAGAAGTAAAATCAACACATGTTTTTTGCAACTTATGATTTGGAGATTTAGGTTCAACATCTTTCTTAGGAGAAAAGGGAATCATGTCAACTATTGGTGTTTTGGGAGATTGAATAATTTGAGGCACAACTTCACGATCTCGAGCATGAAGATTTCATCAGTGTTCTCTTGCATAAGGATTTTGTCAAGTCTTAACGAAAAGCTGAGAAGAAGTAGGAATATTTCTTGAAGGAGGAATACTCTCATCTTTGGTAGTTGGAGGTTTAGGTTGAGGTCTTTTAGGTTGAGCAAGAGGAGAGGAAGGTCTCTTCTCTCTATAAGAGCAAGGAGGTAGAACTGCACCATATAAAGGAGGAATGTTTGGTGTAGGAAGGAAACTAGGTCCATCATGAGGAGGAGGTATAGGTCTAACCTTCGGAGGAATATATTTGTTCTTCTTCGGATAATTCATAGTTTCATCCATAGGAATAGGTTGAGAATATTCCTTAGGAGGAATATTAATTCTATCCGTCAAGGGAAGAACCTTATCTTCAAGATTGATGGGAATATCAGTTTTGGAGTTCTAGGTTGTCTTAAGGATAAGATCATACTTTCTTCAATTTTTGATAAGATTGAAAGAGAACATCACTTCTTGATGGAAGAGATTGAAATTGTTTAGGCCAAAATAAATCAATAGGAACACCTGGGCTTCTTTCGGCTGGTCAAACTAAGCTATGGTTAACAGTTATGATTTCTCCAATGTGGGGAAATTTCAAACACATGAATTGGAGAAGAAATAGCCTTCATGGAAGATAGCCAAGGGTATCCCAACTTCACACAAAATTGCTCATAGGAAGGAATGATAACAGAGTTGACATCCATAGATTTAGTGTAAACCTAAATAGGAAGTGTGATAGAACCAATGGTAGGACAAGTGAATCTATCAAATAGCTCAACGACCATATTATTGTCATCATAGATTGGTTTATACAAACATAAAGTGAAAAGATACTCCTCAGGGATGACATTGACCATGCAAGAGAGATCAATAAGCATAGCACGACAAGGTATTTCTTGAATATTTGCAACTATGTATAGAGGTCCATTAGGTGCTCTAATGGTCTCACTAGGGTCAAATGTGATACATAGATCCTTAGGTTTTCCTTATTTCTCTACCATATTCACCAAATTTTGAACTGTGGTAGTCACATCAGAAGGAGAGAAAGAGGTATGTTCGGTCTCAATTATGTTAGAGGTATGAGAAGGTAAAGGATCAAGTAAAAATATTAATGTTTTGATTAGGAGAAGCTCCTGATTTGTTTCCCTTATCATTCACACCTGCCGCATATATATGTTATTATTAATCAAATATGGATCTTACTTTTTAATGAAAAATATTTCTCAATATCATGACCAGGTTGATGATAAAATTGACAAAAATAATTATTATCAAAGTAAGGTGAGGTTTCCTTAGAAGGGTCAACTGGTTTTATTGGACGAAGTTTGATAACATTTCTTTGTAACAACTGAGACATAATGCTATGTAAAGATTCATTTAAAGGAGTAAATTGTCTTTCTCTTTTGAAAAGTTTAGAAATAGGAGGCACACCTATTGTAGCATTCACATTGTTGTTGTTGATGTTGTCATTAAATTTGATGAAGCCTTTACTTGGTTTGAACTTCACAAATGGTTGTTGAGAACTGTCACCATTATCACTCAGAGTCATAGGAGTGGATTGCTCCAATTGATAATTGTGAAGTGTTGTGCATAAATGTGGAAAGGAAGTAAAATCAGAAAGGAGAAGTTTTTCTCTAATATATTTTTGAAAATTAGAAATTAAATTTTTTTGAATATCATTATCAAGCGCTGGAAAAGAAATTTGAGAGCACAAATTCTTATATGTACCAATAAAGTCAGTCACTTTTTCTTTAACTTGTTTACAATGCATTAAATGAGTAAAGTGATTTTAGGACCTATGTTGTTTTGAAATTGTTGAATAAAAGAGTTTGCTAATTTTTGGAAAGAAGTAATAGAATTAGAAGGAAAAGAGAAATACTATTGTAAAGCCTTATCTCTCAATGTTTTAGTAAACAATTTAGCAAGCAATATTTGATCATAAGCAAAGTCAGTACACAAAGTTTGGAATGTTTTTGACATGTGTTAAAGGATCACCTTTTCCATTATAGAGTTCCAATTGAGGTACTTCAACATGTTTAGGAGGGACAACTATAACAATATCAAGAGAAAGTGGGCTCACAACATCAAATGTGGGCACACTAAACTTGGATTGATTCATGCAGGCGATTTGTTGTTGCAATGTTGACACAGTTTGAGCAAGGTTATTAATGGTTGCTTCAATTGAAGAATTTATGTTAGATATGTTTGTTTGGGAAGGTGGTGTGATGTTGTAAAAAGAAGGAATTGATTGAGAATAAGGTGGTGGACCACTATGGTAATTAGGCATAGGCAATGATTGAGTAGGAAATGGGACACTAAAAGGGGGGATAGAATGATTGGATGAATTGCCCCCTTGTGTCACTATTAGATGGGAGTGGTTTGATCTTCTCGTATGAAAAAATGTAGGTTTTTCAATGTTGCTAAAAGAATATCATCATAATGAGTAAGATTCAAAGGGTTGCCTTGATTGAAAGGTACAAAAGACTGAGCTCTTCGCAAAGCCATTGGGATAATAGGTGGATTCACTTGTGCTTGAGATGAGGAGTTTGAAAACAAAGTATTATTGTAGGTTGTAATTGGAGGCTGAACAATGAGAGGAGTAGACAAATCTGGAACTAATGAATTAGAAGGGTTTGATGGATTTGAAACCTTCTTTGCTGCCTCTTTAACTCTTTTTGGTGGTGATAGATGAGAATGCTCAACAGGATCTTTACTTGATCTAGTTTGAATCTTTCTCTTAAGCTACAAAATATCACTGAATCTGCATAGAAACCAAGAAAATGAGTCACCAGGTATGAAAATCGTTGCCTTTGAAGGCTGAAATTGCTACTCCTCACACCAAAAGCAACAAGAGTGAATATTTGTTGAATTGAGATAGCTCAAATATGTCCCACCAGGTGTGCCAAAAACTATTACCAAATTTTTGCACATGCTAAATTTGGTGGCCTAGTGAGGCCTTGATTTCATTCATATTAAAAAATGTCAAGCAAATCAACAAATATCAGGTCAAATCATCAACAAGAAATCAGATATGCACTATTTTTTTTAACTTGTTTTCTCCATGTGCAGATACAGGAAAAGTAAAATACAACATGTGGGTTAAAATGTGGGTCCCACAAGGGTTGAGCACAACATGCTGATGGAGATGGGTGTTACAAAGATAAATAGATCACAGAGATATTCATGCTCCATTGCACTTTCAAGAATGGCAAGGCTTATTAAACCTTCAGGTAAATGCATTATTGTCAAGCGTAAAACCAACAGAGTTGTTGCCAAATCCTCCCTGCTGCGTGATGAAATGGCGTTTTGAAAGCTTAAAAGTTTTCAAACAAAGGCTCAGGCGTAGAACACATGCAATAGCAGGGGATGTGTAAAAATATTTATCCCACATTTGTGGTGGGGGGGAGAGTTTTAATATTTAAATACAAAGCCCCACGCATATCAAGTGTCAAAGCTTAAAGGCTTTTGACAAGGCTAGCTCAATGTTGGTGGGCCCCCCATCGCGCATCTCAAAACACCCAAATTTTGCATCTTGGGCAAATTAACCAACAAGCAAGTTGGGTAGATCAAAGGTGATCGTAGATGATCCAACGGTGGTTGCTATACCGCAATAGAAAGATGCCCGTCGAATACTCGCTACGACTTGGCAACAAAGCACATGCTGAAAAGGGGTGGTTGAAGGGCATGCAGGTTCGAGGAGGATCAACGATGGTTGCTAATTTTCTATGCAAAGATGATCACCTATTACCCATCATGGATCAGCAACTGATGAGATGGCGTCGAGTGGCGGATGAAATGGTTGACACATGGTGACATGCGGCAGAAGGGAGCAGATCAACCAAGGTAAAGGTTGAGAAGATCAAGGAAGATTGGTTGGTTAAATTGTTAAAAAAAACACAAACGATAGGGAGAAACAATGCCTCTACATAAAAGCCTCTAAATGATAAAACTCAAGCTACGATTCCACCATATCATAAATATTGATATTTAACCACACAATACAATGACAACGATAAAGTTAAAAAAAGTTAATTTCATGACATAATATTTCAAGAAAGGACTACAAACTCTGATCTACATTTGAAGCCATTCTTGTCACAATGTGTAAAGCGAGCAAGTTAGAAAATATGGAGAACAATAGTAAACTTAGTTAACCATTGCTATTCACTGAATCTACATGAGGTACATTAGTAATCTAACTACCTAGATGTGCGCAGATATAATTTTTTTCATGTAAGATATTAATTATGCTTTGTCCATACTCTTTAAGGGCCCAAAGAAATAGATTGTCAGATGGTAGCATCTTAAAGATTGTTGGAATATAGAGGAAAGAAACCTGATGCTCTGCGAAAAAGACAATATTAGTTAGGATAAACACAACACAAGAAACAAAAGAAATCAATTGTTAGATGTTAGTGTTAGAAATCACCAATTTAAAAACTATCCTAAGCAAGCATATCAAGAAAGATACTACTACACAAAAAGAAAGCTTAAGGAATCTACAAAAAGTAACTAAACTTCTCCATATGCTCTCTAACATGCTAGTAGCTTCTCCTTCCTTGTTCCTCTCCTCTCCAAGTTCCAAATTAGTGTAGCTCTCAGCAGCTTTTTGCACTATGGATGCTTATGGAGGTTCAAGATTGTAGATGATTACTCTAAATGCTATGCAAGTATGAATAAACTAGAAATGAGATTTCTATCTAATCTAGTGTTGATTTTAATCCAAAAGAGTGAATATGAGTAAGATATGCTAAATGCTCTCTAAAATTCTCTATAACTTAGATGCATACAAGTTTTTAGGATCTGGATTATGAAGAAATGGGCTCTATTTATAGGAAAAATGGAGCAATGGATGGTTGAGATTGAGTAATCTCAACAAGGGTTAGGATTGAATGATATTCAATCCATGTGATGGCTTTCAACCCAATCCCAAGATGACAAGTGTCAATATGAGATAGGTTGAGAGGAGAGGGAATAAGCATTAAATGCTTAACATGACTTGAAGGTTAACTTGGGAGTTAAGGTCAAGGTTAGGTTGAATGAATAAATTCTTTATTCAAAGAATAAAGCTTTTATCCAATGGATAAACTCTTGTGCAAAGGCAAAAGGGATAACCATGGTCAAAGCAATAAATGTTTGAGGAGACACATGAGTGCAAGTTGATTTAACCATAAATGGTTATGTAAGAGCCATTAATGGTCATGTAAGAGCCATTAGTGGTTTTGGAAGACTTTAGAGGTTAAATTGTTGAACACACAAAGCATTAAATGTTTTTCAAAGACTTTGAAGTCTTTGAGAAGTGACTTCAAGTTGCTTAGGAATGTGACAATAATTAGGGGATGGATTAGGTTAATTGATTAGGATTAGATAGGTTCTAGAAGAATCTATAAGGGGGTTTAGGAATGCAAGTGGGAGATGGTGGGTGAGAGAAAATGGGATTTTATTTAAAATAAAATTAATTTATTTCAATAAATGTGTGCAAGTTGCATTTGTAGGAAAATGCAAGTGGGGGTATAAATGTTTTAAATAAATATTTTATTTAATTTATTTAAAAGAGGAAAAAGGGGGATTTAATTAAATAAATATAATTTATTCATTTAATTAATTGTGAATTTGGTATAATGAATTAATTAAAATAAATTGAATAATTCATTTAATTAATAGGAGAATGTTTGAAGATGAATTAATCAAATATTAATTTAATTAACTGATGGCTAGTGGATTTTTAATCAAATAAATACGAAATATTCATTTAATTAAAATGGATAAATTTATGTGACTACAAAACCAAACTAATTATAAAAGCAGGTGCCCCACTTAAAAGGGAAACCATTTAATGGCCTGAGATAGAAAACAACACAACATTACCAAGAAGGGTCATGACTCTTAATAGAAATTGTTCGTACTACTACATACTTTCAAGGGATTATCAAAAAAATTGAGAGAAAAGATTTAGGAATATTTCCCTAGTTCATCATCACAAACCAATCTGAGTTCATGAACATTTGTAATGTCTTGTTGGAGGATTTGGCATGAAGCACATTTAGGAACTTACCATCAAAGTTTCGATTTGTCTGCTTTCAATCTATACTTCTACAGTAAACTTGATTTGCCATCAAACTATTGATTTATCTACTTTTGACCCATACTTCTACATCAAACTTGATTTTCCATCACACTATTGGTTTATCTGCTTTTAATCTATATTTCTATAATAGACTTGAATTACTTTGGTTGTGTTCTCTTATCTTAGTTCAGCATTCATTTATTCCAACCTTGATTTGTATATATCGCATGGTATTCCTTACTTCACAACATAACCTACACTTATTGCTGATCCAAACAATTGAAGGATGCAGTAAGCATATCTACTGTAGGCTTGCATAAATTTAATGTTCATCAAATTTTCAATTGTCATGAATCAATGATTCAAGCATCCATGAACAAAAAATTGGCTTGGAGAGACAACAATTCAGGTAGAGAGGCATTATTTTCTCTTTTTGGCCACAAACTCAGTCTATAATATTATTTTCCAAGCTGAAAGAACTTTAGTTTATAATGATTAAGCTGTCAGCTAAAGAAAGTAGTGATATTCAAGAAAAACTGAAAAGCTAATATGCTCAACTGAATTACACCATTCATTTACTCTTAGACATATACAGTACTCAAGAATGATCCTTGAAAATGTGGAAAACCCTGGCAAAGAGTTATAAGTCTTCAAGAAAGATTATTACCAAAGATAAACTCAAACATCCTACTTTGCAACTATAATTTAGAGAAGAATCTGGAAGTCCCACTATAGTGGGTAAGTAGTTCCCATCAAATGGAATGAACTCATGTGGTGAAGCATAGGGCTTTAAAGTATAGACCCAAATTCAAATCCTTGGTTAAAATTATGCAATTTAACATGCCTAATGTTGTGTGCACTAGGGGGTAAAATTAATATGTGATAGCATAATTAATTAGGAATAGTTGTCCAAGGGAGGTATATGTTTCCACCAATCATCTTGAAAAAGAAGATTTTTACATTATGCATCTCCCAAAATGCTAACACCTTAACACTGGGTAATAGCAGAAAATAAATGAAGGGAAGTAAAAAGCATGCATGTGCCAAACGATTGCGTTTAAAGCATACTAAGATAAGTTGTTAATTTGGGCTACAAGAGACACTAAACACCAAGAAGAGCTATCAAGATGTTTCTTATTGAGAAGGAAAAAAAGAATCAAGGGATCCATCCCACAAAAAAACATGTTTTCAACCCAACTCATAGGCATTCTACAACTATATTGCTATCTCTAATTCCTAGTGAATTCTAGATGCAATTGTCAAATTGTATTATATACATTTTCTAATAAATATTATTTTTGTAATCTCTATAACCTTATTTATCGTATATACATTATTCATGTGTTAATATTGATATAAATTTTATTTATTAAGATAAGTTCGGTTTTTTATAAGGCCCAGATCTTACTTGGGTAACCAAGAACTAACACAAGAGAAATTAAAGAAAACAAAACATCCAATAGGGTGGTGTAATGGTATTTCTTTAGGCTTTTTATAAGGCCCAAATCTTACTTGGGTAACCAAGAACTAACACAAGAGAAACTAAAACAAACAAAACATCCAATAGGGTGGTGTAATGACCTTTATTTAGGTTTTTTATAAGGTCTAGATCTTGCTTGGGTAACCAAGAACTAACACAAGAGAAACTAAAACAAACAAAACATCCAATAGATAGGACAATAATCCTATAGTGAAACTTCACAAATAGAAACAACTATAATGATCAATTAAAATTTAAGTTGGGGCCCTACTTCAGCCCCAAAGGAACATCTTTAGAGGGAGGGACCCTTAAGGACTAACTTCCTTGTGAAAAACAATTATGCAAGAAGCAACATTTTCATGAGAAGAAAGCATATGATTAGGGGAGGAAGCTCCCTTAGAAAAAACAAGAGAGGCCCTAGCCAGACGAGAGCCAATTTTGGAAGGAGAAATCTTGCATAGTGGAGATGAGTGTCAGGGACCATAGAAAGAAGAGTAGATCTTCCCAAGACCCCAAAAGAAGGGGCAGCAGAAAAACATCACAGTTGACTAAAATAGCCAAAGTAGTAGGGGATAGAGGCAGGTTGTATTAGTAGAATCCTCTGATTCAACATAAAAAATGTTAAGGAAGACCATGAGATGACTTAGATGAGAATTCTTCCACTAGGTGGAGGAAGACACCATGGGGAGAAGCAGAGGTCAAATCTATCATAGTGAAACTACATGTACAACAGAAAGGAAGTCCCTCATAGTAATTCATTAGAGGCTAAGGATACTCACACAACTGTAGAACAATCTCACTTAGTGATGCCTTTGAAAATTCACTCTCTTCCAAGATATAGGAATAGTCCAAGTATGGGAGAAATTACTTGTATCTAGGTCCACCTTAAGGAAATTACCTAGTGCATTATAGTAGTCTCATAAGTTTAATTACACTAGAGCTATAGGGGAAGATAGGGATGTCTTACCTAAATAAGTGAAATATCAATATATTCTTTTATTAGGTTAAAGGAAGGCATCAAAGTTTGAATAGAGTGAGAGGGAAACATTTCCATTTAGCCATGATCATAAGGGCATCGTAATCTTCAGAGGAGGTAAACTAGATTACAAGAAACCAAAGGCAAAGGGGTAGATCTCAATCTTATCTTCAACCACAGGGTTATAATGCACTTGGGTATGTGCAAGCTAATGAGTCACAAATTCGCGGAAGTCTGTGCATTGGAAAACGCGTCCACAAAATGGGCCCCCGTTTTTAAAAAATGGGGGCCCGTTATAAAAAACGGGGGCCCGTTAATGGTTCGGCCTCCCGAGCCGAAAGGTCACAGGGTGCCGAAGCCAAATAAAACGGGCCCCCGTTTATGGACAAAACGGGCCCCCGTTTATAAAAAAAACGGGGGCCCGTTTTGAAATGCTATTTTTATCGTTTTTTTGGACAATTTTTCATTTTCACTGCTACAGTTAGTTGACAAGAGGAGATCAAAAACGGGCCCTCGTGCTGTGGTTTCCACTTCAAGCCTCCACCACTATCCCAGGTACACATTCAGTCATCTATTTTCACATTTCATAATTTTCTTGTATATTTTTCTTTTTTTTTTTGTGTATTATTTAGTTTTTTTTTTTATTATTTTAGTTTTTTTTAATAGTAGCATATAAATAAATTATTTTTTATATTTGTAAATTCTTGATTTTGATCTAAAATATTTTTGAATAGTTAACCCTAAACCATAATCAACAAATTTAGAAACCAAAACCAAACCTAGATAATTAACAAAATGAAATCGACACAAACAAAAAACCGAAAATGAAATGGAAACAAAAACAAAAATGTTCGAAAATGAAATCGACACAAACAAAAAACCGAAAATGAAATGGAAACAAAAACAAAAACGTTCGAAAATGAAATCAACACAAACAAAAAACCAAAAATGAAATGGAAACAAAAACAAAAACGTTCGAAAATGAAATTGAAATAAAACCGAACATATGTACCTAAATTGTTCTTAATCCTCATTAGGCAATACAAAAGTTACCACTAAATTAGTATAACCTTAAAAGTAATTAACATTACTCTTCAAATTTTAGATATGAAAGTTTAGGCTTAGGTTTATGCCATGTCATGGCATAAAGGTCCTATTATGGTCCTATAATGTCATGTGATGGTATAAAAGGATCAATTATGGACACAATTTTAGAGCAAAGCTAGATAAGTTACTAAAATTGGAGTTTGGTTTACATAGGTTCATAAAGGAAGCTAATATGCCAAATATATAATTCATTAATACAAAATAAAAAATATTCTTGATTTATAATGTTGATTGATAATGAGTTTTCTAAATGGGGTGCTAATTATATATACATCCGAAAAATTTGAAAAATATAATTCCCAAGAAGTATTTTGAATATCTTTAGAAGTATATTGGTATATCTAGAATGTAATTTATATTATAAAAGATTTAATATATGATTTGAAGTTGGTAGATATTTTGAGGAAGATTTATTAGATTATGTTATGATTAAGCTAATATTAGAAGAATGGTTTTAACAACATCTTTTGGTTTTAAAAGGTGCACAAGGTTTGAAGTTGAAATCATATTCGATTGTATATAATATTAAATTGTTAAGGAGCTATTTATTTTTAAAATAGTTAATTTAAGATATTAGTTGAAGCTATTTGAGAACGTGAGATAGTCCTAATGAACACATGAATTAAATTAATGAACCTAGGACAATCACAATGAACATATGATAGTCCCAATGAGCCTCAAATGATCCTAATGAATGTAGGGCAGTCTTAATGAACCTAAGAAAGTCCTAATGAGCCTAAGAAAGCAATAATGAACTTGGGACAATCCTAATGAACCTAGGATAGTCCTAATGAACCTACGATAGTGTAAACAAGCCTAGGATAGTGTAAGAAAAAAACACTACAAAAAAGACCTCAAATGCGTTAAATGAATTTCCCAATAATGCACTTGTGTTTATCTTTTTTTGGTCATTTGGCTACCTTTTTTTACAACATCTTGGTGTATACACCCCTAAGAAGACCTTTTCCTCAAAAATTTCTTGGATCATGAACTCCTCATGTGCACCAAACATTTAAGTTGCCACTTGGAAGCTTCTAATGCACACAATCCTTTCAATCAATCTACTCCATTGATCTCTCAAAACAATCTTAGTATTTAATCCTCTATCCTTCATTTCTTATTCAACTTTGTAAGAGAATTTGTGTATGGATTGATATCTTAAATTTTATAGAAAGATTATATATGAAAACAAATGATTGCGGAGTTTTATAATAAATGATTTATAGGAAATAATATTTTTTGAAGGTTTTGTAAATTATAATCTTGTGTAGATTTGATTATGGGAGAAATTTAACGGTGAAATATGCTTAACTCTTCAAAAGTTTTGATGTTTTGTCTTTACATGACAACCACTTAGAATATAATATGTTTTAAGTATGTCATTTATAGTCATGGGAGATTAGTTTTTTTTTAAGATTGTCTGAAGACTAATCAATGTAATATGAATTGATGGCAATTATCTCAAAACTATGTAATTGAATTCTAATAAATTATCATGTGTACACTAAAACACTAGAAATATGGAGCATCCAAACACACACGTGCATTTTTCAAAATAACTTTAAGTTAAAGTTAACAAAATATTATGTTGTCTTAGTAATATTGTTTCCATGCTATATATTCTTACACTTGAAGGAGGATCATCTTATTTCTCACTTCTTTATTGATCTTATGTATGAAATATTTTATATTGATTTTAATAGTTGATGCATTTTACAAGAAATGAATTTATTAAATTGAATATATAATAGATTTATGATGTTTCATTGAAAGTTTTTATTAAGTTCTGTGCGCAAATTTTATATTTCAAGATTCAATAGTATGTACATGTATATTTTTTTAAGTTCAATATTATATTATATATTTCATGTGTATCTCATTCAACAACATAGAAATGTTACTATTTATAAATGTTTTTTTTTAATTTAGTAAAATAGATTCTTCTTTGACATAGAGTTGTATATAATTCATGTATATCTTTATATATGCAGGAGTTCTTTGCTATCATGGATGTCTTTGACATAGATGAACTATTAGGTGAAAATCCCCCACCACAACCCCCTCCTCCTCCTCCTCCACCTCCACCACCACCACCACCACCACCACAACCCCCTAGATTGGATGAAATTCGTTTAAGAGAACGAATTAATGAAAACCTACAAGTGATTGAACAAAACATTGCTGCTATCCAAAATGAGCAAGTCACGCCACCCCATCTTGTAGAGTTTGCAAAATCAATGCAAACTGTTGTCGAGTCAGTTAGATCTGTTGATTCTCAATTAGATCAATTTCATAGACGACAACAAGAGTTGCGTGATTTTTATGCCGATGGTTTAACTTATAGACAAATCACAGATTTGAAAATAACCAAAGCTCATTTATGTACATATTTTACCAACCCAAAAACAAGAGAACCAATGCAACCTAACCAGAAAAGAATTTCAATTAGGTGGTGTGTGCATCCAGAAATAGCTAGATACTTTTGGGATAGATGGTGGATGGTTTTTGATTATCCACCACATCGTAATTATGAGGTCCCTTTTTATTTTTTGAAGAAATTATACTGTGAGTTTGTAATGAACCAAAAACCAAATTATTTTGATATTAAGTCATTCCAGGGTGTTGGTCGTGGAATGCCACAGCATAGATTAGGGGCACGGAGTAATAATCCCCTACCGGATCCACCCATAGTTCCACTTGTTGCTCCATCGATTCCTGCAGATTTCCAAAATACATCATTCATTTCGACATTAGATGCTTTGACTTCCCTCACAGGTAACCTGAGTGAGCAAGCTGCTCACATGGCATCTGCTCCTCGATGGATGCCACATATGTGTTCGAGTTGTCATGAGACGTGTGTAGGTCCTACTACTGCTGCAGTATCTACTTTAGTTCCAGATGAGCATGATGCAACAGATGATAGTATGATGACATCTTATATGGATTTTCTTTGCTCAGATGTTCATCTTGACCAGGTATAGATATATATACATGTACATGTCAATCTTTTTATGTACTTCATTAAATATAGGTATAAACTAAGTGCATCTCTTTTTTTATACAATCTAATACTTCATTAAATAAATTTTGTTTATGTAGATAAGGACTACGCCTAATATTAGAGTCAATATTGCATCTACTGGAACACAACTCGGCACACCTTATGGGGTATAGTATAAATTTCTATCTAGACATTGTACTAGATCTTTTTAAGTTAATATGTTATCATCGTATACTATATAAATTTTCATGTTGATACATTGAATGCTTCTTTCTTTAGGATTCAGGTCATGAGGGACCCTCTACATCACATCGAGAAGAGGGTCTGACTATTGTGACACCATCTATGGTATGTATCTTATAATTCTTAAATTAAATATGAACTCTTACAATATTGTAACTTAACTTGAAATTATTTAGTACACATATATATGTTCACTAAATATGATTTCATTAAATGCATGTATGCAGGTGGACACTACCATTAGGATAGGTTATCCTCATAATTTTGATCAGAGCCAATTTGAACGCACATCGACATCCTTTGAGGTATTAATATGTAATACTTAATTTGATCTTATTTTGACTCTTAATTTAAGATTTAATTGGACACTTTGAATTTGACCTTGTACAGGAGTTAGCTAGCACTGCATTTGGTGTTGATACTGCACAAGATACTGCTATAGGATCTGATGAGCATATGGTAAGTTTGTAACTTAATTTACAAATTCTACTATATTTGATAAATGATTCTTTTAATAGTTAATTTCAAGTAATATTTTAATATTATTTTTTTATTGTACAGCATGAGACAGGTGGATCTGGACCACGTCCCGAGGACAAGAGAGATACTGCTACAGGATCTAATGAGCATATGATAAGTTTGTAACTTAATTTACGAATTCTACTATATTATTGATGATAGCACTTAGATTTTACTGTTTATTTGGCTTTGATATGTACTTTTTTATGGACTTTACACATTTGTTTACACGTGCACATACTTTATATATATGGATAGTTGCATAATAGGATTAGATCATATATATTTTGTGCATACTTTATATATTTTGTGCACGTTAGATATTATGTGGAGTGAACATCATGTTACCATCTAGACATATATATGGATTAGATATTATATGGATTATGTGGACTTGAAATTTTACTGTTTATTTGGCTCTGATATGTACTATTTTACGGGCTTTACATATTTGTTTACACATGCACACACATACTTTATATATATGGATAGTTTCATAATAGGATTAGATCATATATATTATGTGCATACTTTATGTGTATTGTGCGCATTAGATATTATGTGGACTTGAAATTATGTGCACATTAGATCATATATATTGACTTCAAATTATGTGGACTTGAAATTTTATTTATGGAAGTTGTGCTTAAACAACTTTATAGGCATTATGTGGACTTGTAATTTTATTTTTGGAATTTCATTTAAATAGTTCTTGTGATTAGATAAACTAAATGTGCATACATCATGAACTAAGTATCGAAACATATCTTATAATTATAACATATTCTAAATTAAAAAGTATCATTTAACAAATATAATGAATAGAACTTGATTAAAACATAATTATCTCATTCATAAATTTGACCAGTAGTCTCTCATTTATGTATATTGTACACAAAATGTAATCAAGAAGACATATCTAAAATAAAATAAACAGTCTATTTAAATAACTTTGTTTTCATTGATGCCTTCTACTTGTGGTAGACATGAAACAAAATTTTACTAGATTCATTCTGTTATACCATCTGCATCCTCTCTCTTTTGCAAAGCATCTATAATTGTCTCGTGCTCTTCCATAGAGAGACTCCATAATTGTTTATTAGCAGGCCTACCACGATATCTATCCAATTTTATATTAGTTGCCACTACCAAATGCGAGTAATGTATAATCTTTTTCTCTAATTCATAATCTTCAAATGCGGGCAATCCATTCTTTCTTGTTAGATATTTGCGTAGCCAAGTGCCAACAACAACCACAGATCCTGTTGGATAGTCATAACCATCATCATCTACTCGAGGAGTAGTTAGCTTATGTTTTGGCTCTACACATTGAGCCAACCAATACTCTGTCCCCTCTTCATTGTCCTCTGGTGCAACAACAGCATAGACATGTCCTGTGCACAAAACAATTTTATTTTAATATTTAATGAGAAATAAAAACAAAAATATACACTGTAAGATTTCATAAATTTATGTACTATTTAATAAATCAAAACAAATTTCAAAAATAATTTTACCTTGTTGTATAAGATCTGAAATGCGATCATAGTCATTTGATGCAAACATTTGATCCATATCTTCATCAGTTCTTTCATGTGGATCATTTGCATCTATGGGTGTCAATGATCTTTGTTGCCATTCTTCAACCCATTCTTTATTCTCACAAAATTCCCAATCTCCAGAAACACAAAACTGACAAAAGCAAGCAAGTTGCCTTGTGAATATAGTCCATGTGTTTGAATTAGAACTCTTAAACGAATGCCATTTAGCTGATCCAATGATGGTATTACAATCATGCCGAATAGGAATACTATCTTCCTCTATCAACCAGAAGAAATGTCAAATTGCAGAGTTTTCAGTTGATCCTTTTGACAACTTTGAATTGCACCAATCTACAACTGCACGAGCATCTCTGAATTTCACTGCATCCTTGAATTTCAATTGTTCTCTAGCAAGAGCTCTTTTTATACAGGCACCGGCTCCATCGTGTTCCCCCTTACCATGTCCTGCTTTAAAAAAACTCCATAAATGTTGGACATTGGTTATCTTGTGAACTTTGCATAGCCAATAAAACATTCTTGCATTTTTGAATTGTCCAGTGCAGTTATCTGACCATATCATATGTTGTTTCATGTCAATTTCTCTTTCCTTAAGATTATCATAAAATACCTCGAAGCAATGTTGGACAAACTCTGAAGAGTGTAATCGATTATCACTAACATAGAAATGATACTCCCTCAAAAATTTTCTGTTATCTTCTGTACTATCATGGTCATGTCTATATATAATGTGCACAAATATGGCCACTTGCACTGAGTTGTAGTATTGTGATTGAGTTTCCTCTTGTGGTTTTAGAGTATAATTTTCTGCAAAATCCACAACTGATACTATTGTTCCAACTGGAAATGTGTTCTTACATATGCAAAACTGTCCATCAAGCCATTAGGCATGTTGGGAATGTTTCACATATTTTGGAACAATATGAGTTTTAAACTCACTAATAAATGCATTCACACTATTCTGTTCTATAATCAATTCTAAACGTTTCCCCATCTTTCCATCCTTTAGAGGGTATTCTATATTTTTAAATCTCCTAACATCAACCATTTTTTGTCCAAACTCAGATGAAACATGTTCATGCAAACATTCACCTATCGAAGAATAGTTCCCACATAAATTGCAAAGACCATAAATGCATGAACTGGAAAGAAATAATTGTTCATTAGGTGGTTTACAAAATAAACTTCCAATAAAATCTTTTATAGTTTCAGGTGGAACATAAACACCACAATCCTGCACAAGATCATTACCATGCAACATACAACGAATATATCGAAAAACATCATAATAGTAACGAAACTGGACATGAGTTTTACAACAACAAGATATTCTTTGTTTATTGATTTTAACATACCAGGGTTTGCATTTTTCAAATGATCTTTGACTAATTCGTAAATTCATTAACACAGATTCATCACTACATTTTTTAAAGAATTCAGTTTGAGTCATGTCAAGAAGATGTTTTGGATGAGGATCACGAATTTTTGATCCCACTCTTAACTTTAAAACATCTCTAACATTTGATGAAACTCTAGTGTTATCATGCCAAAATTTTGTAATTAATTGTTTAGTTTCATCATTTAATTTCATGTCCGACCTTTGAAGTCTACCACTAAAACTCCAACAATGGTTTAGTGGATCAATTTCAATTGTGTCTCTTCTTTTGGCCGCTCTTGACAAGGTTCTACGATGTAAGTTCAAATAGCCACTTATATCACTTAACATTCTTTTATTAACAATCATTTTGTCAACTATAGCAGTCGTTATAACTCTACGTGCTGCATTCTTATCTTTAGATCGACTTGTTTTTCCTATAGAATCGATGGCATTGGCAACAGTAGATACAACTTGCTTATATGATTCATCTTTTCTTTTTGGTTTTGCATAAATACCTATTTTTTTCATGACTTTATGCATTTTTAACATTTTTATTAATTGTAGCATTAATTGACATTGGAATCCTAACTTTTTATTATAGAAAAATTGTTTATATAATCTGTTTGCATGTGTTCTGATTTGTCTCCAAGAAACTAACCCATTAAGATTACCTAGCACATTGCTATCAATAGTAAAAAAATTACATTCATTTTCTTTTAGAGATGGTGGTGTAATATTTTCAATTTTTATTTCTTTTCGTATTGGTGTATGAAATTTATATCCAGCTTCATTTAAATCAGCAATTTGATTGGCATCATAGTCATCAGGATTTAAAAACATACCAGGATTCGCATCCACATCAACATTTGCATCAACAGTCATACCCGTGTGTGGTTCTATATTTCTTGCATCCATCATGATGTCTTAAATAGTCTCATCTACAATGGGCACTAAACTAGATGCTTCAAAAGTGTTATTCAATTGCCGTTGTTGTGATCTTCGATCTCTTTGGCGTTTTGCCTCCTTCTCTCTTTGTGCTTGAATTTCGTCCACTGTCATTGTCCTCTTTTTTTTCTTTTGGCGTTTCTTAGAACCCATTTTTACAAACTCGTCTTCAAAAAATCGTGTAAAAAATATTAAAAAGTACTACCAAATGATGTAAAAAATCTTTGTCAGTACGGATTTCAATGATAGTGTGGTAAATCGATGCAATCTATTTTTTTTTTTACAGTAACGGTTATTTAGAAATGGGGGCCCGTTGTTAAATCCAACGGGCCAAACGGGCCCCCGTTTATAAAACAGGGGCCCGTTATGCAAAATTTGAATTCACAACCCGCCACTTGCCTCGGGATTAGGCCCGGGATAGGCTTGGGATGGCCACACCTGAGACATGAACCTGCAAATTCAAATCTCCATGAATGAAAGTACAAATATGATGAAATGAAATAGTTTACGTGCCTCTAATCAAAGAATTTTTATACGGAATTGAAACCCATTTCAGATTATACTGTCTAGATTCTAAATATGTAAATTAATTTAAAAATTGATTATTTTAACTATTTTTCATTTAATTTATACTAAATCAGGGTCATAAATTTGAAATATTAACTAATTTTCTTAATTTAATAACTTATTTATTTTAATGAATTTTGAAAAAAAAATTATATGTCATCAATCTACACAAAATTCTTTTCAATTTAAAAAAAAAAAAATTCAAAAAATACTAAGTTTACGTCAAATTATGTGGGTCATACACGTCAAATTTTTAAAAAGATAATTACGGCCATTAAAAAATTAATTAAAAAAAAAATATTTGAAAAAAAAATATAGAAAAATATGCTCATCAATCTTCAGTGTGTTACAAACCATTTTCCAAAACGGTTTGAGAAAATAATTTTAATTGTGTCAAAAAGTGTGGGTCGTACACATGCATGGTATGGTCCTGAAACAGGGATTTTTAAAACATAGTTTTTAGAACTTCATTCAAAAAGTTATTTTTTATTATGTGGGTATTAAAATAAATTACATATTTGAAAAGTACACTCAGAGAGCTATCTTTTATATTACTGACTTTTTCCAAGATTCAATCTCTAAGTGTTTCAAAATTTAAGCTCAAGTGAGACAAAATCTGAAAAACAGGGAAAACACTTCCACTTTTTGGCCAAAAAGTGGACTCATCTTCTTGCACTGACCCACTTATAAATCTATTTTTGCAAGTTCAGTAGCATAGGCCAAAAGTTCTTAAACCTTTACATCAAGTCTTTTCTCTTAAATAAGGAGATATTATCAACCATCTCTTGACCAAGAACCACCACACGAGTAGTGAAGGTACTTCCTAGTTGCACCTGAAATCACGAGTAGCTCTGCTTGAGGGGTTACACAGTACATTTACAAAATAAGCTTTAAACAGCAAAGGAGTAGCTTACTATGTAATATCTACTCAGAATAACTTGATAAATTTAAGTTTGATGGATAATATAACATAATGATCATTCAAGGTAAAAGAGTCAAACACTTAGACATAAAATTTTTCTCTTTTCTAACATACAAAATATTTCTACGGTCATACAATTCATAACATTTTGCCATGATTTAATAAATAAATTTAAATTAAAAAAATTAAAAAAACATTTTACATTATAGGTCCAAACACAAATCTGATTCATAATCAAACTTTGTAAGGGATCAGTAGTACATAAGAATCATCTATTGTTCAAGTAATAAGTTGCAATATAGGTATATATTAACATTTGAATTACAAGCTCTCTTTTGTCTCCTTTGTGTTTTAAAGGATGAAAGAGAAAATGAGAGAGAGAGCATCATCAAGATGATATCCACCCTGCCATGAAGCTTCCCCGTTCTACTCCAATAGAGAAACCCAATCCATCACAAAGGATCTAGCATGATATAGCAGTTTGTGGCAACATTCATGACAAATTCTAATTCACTACGTGAATGAATGCCTACACACTTGTGCAATGCATGTCTAATGCACTCATCCATTGAACACATTTATATGAAGGAGAATGTCACCAATCTAAATAATGCACACATGGGTGTAACCAATGATCAATGTTTATGGCATATAATGTCCCAAACATCTCACTTTGGCATCCGAATATTCAATAAGATAGATAAACATTAGCACAAGGCAAGCCCATAGCTAGCATTTAGTCCTTTAGGTTTGACTTGATTAGTGTATTTCTAGAGTACAAATAGATAATGATTACCACTAATATTCCAATTCAAAGAATGACCATAGTTTCCTAACTTCATTCAGTTTTAGGTAACTTACGCACAAGAGGTCTTACTTTCTCACTTGTTGATTTTTCCCAATCTAAAACCCTTTGCAAAGACCTGGTAACGAACTATTTATTATTTTTCACCTATATTCATAATAATATACTCATAACAATGATAATAATTGTTAATTTTGTGCATATAATCTATATATAACGATTCTCAGCTTCCAATCTGCAGATTGCAGTGAATAGGGCAGTCTTAAAACAATCATAACTTTCCCATCCCTTAGCCAAAATCAAAAGTTCTTTATGTTCTGGAAAGGGGAAAGAGAAAAGAAATAAACCCAGAAATTGTTTTGAAAGAATCTGAAACGTAATTGGGTGAACCACCTCTAAAAGATGATTATGAGGCTAAGTTCTTAGTAAGTTTAATCCTAATGAACCATAATGGTGGTCCATAATAAAATTATTGGATTTCAAAATCTAAATAAGAATATGATAGTCTAATAGTCTTTCCATATGCAGTCCCTTATAAATTCAATACCAACTCAAGCCAAAAATCTGCAGTAGCATGGGGGTTGAACTTGACCAAGACAACCATGATAAATACGTATAACCAATTTGCACTCAGAAATCAAATAGTTAAGGTCTAAATAAAAGAAGTATTGGTCCATGTGTTCCACATTCAAATATTGGTTTCACTTTTCCTCTTATGAACTCCATAAGTTTTACTAATTTATTAGAGTTAGGGAATCAATTATCTTAAAGCTAATGTAAGGAAGACGAAATTCCCTTCTCCTTTTTTTCAAAATCCATTGCAACTCTTCTTAATGGGAATTATTTACTTAGTCACATATAAAAACATACATTTATGGTTGCCCCTAATGCAGATTGCATGTAGAACATAGAGATTAGCAATGAGAGGAATCATGTACATATGTGATGGATAAAGATTTGGCAAAGATAACAAAGCAGCAAAATGATTTACTTATGAAGTTTAGACCCTCACCCGATGGGAATTAGCAGTATGATGCTTTTGGTTTCTACCAGCAGTGATTATAGAAACTGCTAGTTTGATGAAAGAAATTTCTTTCCTATACACGTGCGAAGTTGAAATGAACAACTTGACAAAATGTATTTCAATTCCCATTATGGATCATTTCAATACGTGGGGAAGGTCCTCCACTAACCGTTTAAAAACATGGGGAGGTCAGATTGGACTATCAGAGACTTGGAAACAATAAATCAGTCTTCCCAGTGCAAAGCACAATAAATCAAGGAGTGAGAGTGCATCACAAGGATGAATTACCAGGCAGAAAACATAATATGCATGACTGGAAGTACTTGATGCCAAAGCACTAAAAATAAAATAAAAAATAAAACATTAATTAAATAGAAAATGAACAAAGTGAGTTCCTCACACTTGTTTATACATTCTAAGGAAATCTCAAAAGATGTGCTTTTATCAGTTCCTATTGATTTCCTTACCTGAGGGTTTTCAAAATAAATTTATGTCTCTATGGTGTGATCCGTGAGATATGTTATTAGAAGCAAAATCATATGTTGCCTCACTCAAATACTGTAGAATGCAATGATCTCATAATGTGTAGAGAATGTGTATGCTTCCGAGGTGTTGGAATTGTTTGAAAAAGATAAGGTTGACTAAGATCTGTATTTTCATTTATCTCTGTTGTGTGCACAGTATAGAGAAGTCCTAATTTTTGTAATTCGAGATTGATTTTGCAATTATCTATTTCTGATTTTATCTTTGTCATAGCTTAAGTGTTGTTCCTTTCTTTTCATTAATCCTTCAATCCTTCAATTGATATCAGAGCCTGTGTGCAAGTTTTTTCTTTGCCCAGATATTTCTTTTTTGAAGAAATTCTAATAGCCAACAGCAGCATATCTACGGTGCTTCAGTTTTTATCGATGGGAAGATATGCAGCAATGAGATTGACACCATGTAAAGAAAAACCCACTAAAGCACATTGATTCAATTCAATGTGAAAACCCGAATTCCATACTATTAATTGTAATATGTCTTCTCATGGAATCCGATGATTGCATAAATTGTTCAATACAATGCCTCAAAGGCGAGTCATCTCAGGGCATGCCATGATTGTAGCATTCATACAACATAGATTTGTGAGAAAAGTTTTAGAAACTCACAAGCAAATGCAATTGGCGGGTATAAAGCCAAATTCCTTGCCCACCGCGCCCATGCAGCGCCAAAGTAGATGCTTTGTAGAAAAGTATGGACATTCATAAGTTTACATTTGCTAGTGCATTCTTGAAAGGAAACTAGTAGCGGATGACAACTTTCTACACTAAATTATAAGGAGAAGAGTGATTGCAGAAAATTAACATTAACAAACATTCAAAACAGAATAAACATATAACACAACACATACATGGGAAAATTCTTTCGGGAAAAAACCCACACTTCAAAAGCCAGACTCAATTGTATTATCAAAAACAATAGTAGTTACAATACAATGCACAGAGCTAATTCTCTTCAGGAGTCTTCACACTATTATAGGATTCAGGAGT
Source organism: Cryptomeria japonica (assembly GCF_030272615.1). Taxonomy (NCBI): domain Eukaryota; kingdom Viridiplantae; phylum Streptophyta; class Pinopsida; order Cupressales; family Cupressaceae; genus Cryptomeria; species Cryptomeria japonica. Next base: position 727,082,969 of record NC_081409.1, read on the forward strand.
AATTCCAACAACATAACGTTGTCTTTCAACTTCTCATCTAAATAAGCCAAGGAATCACATACTTATAAAGCTCAACACAAAGTAGTAAGCTTCCATCATTTCCAAAACCAACTTCAAAGCCTAAGAGGTAAGACATGTCATAAAAAATATAATTACCATTATCATGACATATTTCACATAGCAACTCCCATAACCCGGAATAGGCACTTTCCTTACCTAGCACCACTTGTCAAAAGTGAACTTCACCATAAATATTAGTTGCTTAAATACAACTCCAATCCATAATAGAAAATACAAGCCAAGACTCTTTAGTCAACATAAGAAATAGCCAAATCAATTTCCACTCCAAGTTGAAAATATATAACAACTTCACAAAATATAGAATCTTCTAAGTGGACACCAATTTCCTAATAAAGGGATTATGCCATCTCATCACTACCATGTAGAATACTGGACCTCATCAAGAGGACCCACAAAGCGAATGGAAACTTAGAAAACTAACAAATTAGAATAAATCAATTATTAAATAACCAATGTTAAGACTCCAAGGTTGAGACACCTAATCCCGACATTCTCCCACTTGTCGAAGACCTATTAAAACTCTACAACATCAACTACTTAGGCCCCAAGGCTGATCGAATTGGCACACCATTTGAATTTCTTAGTGCTCATTGACTTTGTCAATGTATCTGCAGCATTTGCCAAAGTATCAACCTTCTCCATCTTCTACCATATCACGAACAAAATGAAACTGTACATCAATATGCTTTGTTCTGGTATGGAAAGTAGGATTCTTAGCTAAGCTAATGACACTTTGATTATCACAACAAATTCTAATCTGTTATGCATTAAAACCAATATTAGAACACAACCTTTTAAGCCAAATGGCTTCCTTACAAGCATGAGTAGCTGCCATGTACCCTATTTCCGTCGTGGTCAAAGTGACTACATCTTGCGACTTACTCATCCAACTAATAGAATCGCCAAACATATCCACTAGTGGATCTTCTCTTGTCAATACCACCTATCCAATCTGAATCCACAAATCCATGGATACAAACTCAATGTCGAGGTCCACTAGGATAACCATGAAAACATAGGGAATACTCGAAAGTACCTTGCAAATATCTGAATACTCTCTTCACTGCATCCCAATGTACTCGTCCAGGATTAGCCATAAACTAACTCGGGAATCCCATTGTTTGGGAAATGTTTGCCCTAGTACAGAACATAGCATACATTAAACTGCCTATAGCACTTGCATACGATACTCTGGTCATGTCCTTTATCTCATTAGGAGATTTTGGACAATCCTCAACTGATAACTTCACCTTGCAAAAAAGAAACTACCAAGGTTTTGCAAGTTGACATGTCGAATCTCTCCAACATCGAGTTTACATACTTGGTCTAGCTTAACTAGATCTTTCTGCTAGCTCTATCTCTTTTGATCTCCATCCATAGGATATACCTCGCCGTGCCTAAATGTTTCATATCAAACTATGTTGACAACTGAAACTTCAAATCTGAAATCATATTACCATTCCCAAAAAACAACATATCATCTACATACAATGCAACAATGAGAATGCAATCACTTTTAGTTTTGAAATACACACAATGGTCAAACTTAGATCTTTGAAATCCCAAACTCAACACATAGGTCAAATTTTCGGTACCAGATCCTAGGAGATTGTTTCAAACCATACAAAGATTTCTTCAGCTTACATATCAGATTTTCATTACCTTCAACCATGAAATGCTCAAGTTGTGACATATAAATCTCTTCCTCCAAATCACCATGAAGGAAAGCTGTCTTCACATATATTTGCTCAATTTCCAAATCATGCGTTGTTGCAAATGATAACAAAAAACAAATGGATGACAACTTCGCTACAGGAGAGAAAATCTCACCAAAGTCAATTCTCTTCTTGTGTGAATACCCCTTCGCGACCAATTGTGCCTTATGGTTTTCAACACTGCCATCAAGACCCAACTTCTTCTTGAACACCCATTTACAACTAACAAGTTGACGTCCATCAAGCAAAGGTACTAGATCCCAAGTATCATTTTTCTTCAAAGAAGCCATCTCTTCGTCCATGGCTTTCTTTCAAGAATTTGCATCATCCATACCCATAGCCTCTTTAACAATCCTAGGCTCATCAATGTTAGCAATCAAGGCAAAAACATAATTTGAATCCAACAATAAATAACTAAACCTTTCCAGTGAATAACCAAAGCTATCCAATTGTCGCCTATTAGGTGTAGACCTCCTCAATAGTTAAGGTTGAGGTTCTTCATCTTCTTTAGAATGCTAAGAGCTTCCAGAGCTCTCCTCATTGTTAGGTCCACTAGGAGTGCATAGTTCATCTCTTCCAAGAGTAAGTGGAACTCGAACTACCTCCTTTTCCTCCTTTTTCTTTGGCCGCAATAATACAGTGGAAGGTTTCATCCCTTTGAAAATTACACTTCTACTATAGAGAACCTACTAGGCCACAAGATCCCAAAGCTTGTACCCTTTCACATTGACACCATAGCCAATGAAGATACATTTAACCACTTTGTTTTCCAACTTGGACCTTTTCTCACTTGGCACATGTGCATATACCTCGCAACCAAATACTCTGAGATGCCTTAATGAAGGATTTTTACCAGACCATGCCTCCATGGGTGTCTTATCAACAAGAGTTGATGTAGGAGATCTGTTGATTAGATAACATGCAGTGGATACAACTTTAGCCCAAAACTTCTGCTCAAGGCCAACTCCACTTAGTATACTCCTAGCCCTCTCCATCAATGTCATGTTCATTCTCTCTGCAACTCTATTCCATTGAGGGGTGTATGGAGTTGTCTTATGTATTTCAATCCCATGTTCATTACAAAACGTATCAAACTCTATAGAACAAAACTCACCACCATTGTCAGTTCTCAAACATTTAATCTTTCTATCAGTCTCATTTTCAACCAAGGATATAAACTTTGTAAACCGACTAAAGACTTCAACCTTACTGCTAAGGAAATAAACAAATGTCCTATTGTATTCATCTATAAAAGATACAAAATATATAGATTTTGATAACGAAGGAATATTTATAGGATCAAACATATCTGCATGAATGTACAGTCCAACATCTCAGAAGACTTATGAGAACTTTTATAAATTTGCACACAGTTTTGTTTACCAAAGATACAATGTTCACAAAAGTCGAACTCGAGATTGCAATCTTCAAGGCCTTCTACAAGACTCTAAGATTTTATGGTTCGAAGACCCTTCTCACCAGTGTGGCTGAGTCTCTGGCACCATAACATTTTCTTCTTTGTAGGAAGCTTCATTTCCAAAGAATGAGCACCCTTAGGTACCTAGAAAGCATGACCATCAGAAGTAGACGAAACAAATTTCTTCACTGCTTTATTCAACTGTAAGGATGAAGAATCTAAAGATTTTGACTTATCAAAAGAACTATTGCACTGAACAATGCATGAATCCAACTTGAACAAGGTTCCTATTCGAACTCCTCTAGCCAAAAGCATAGCTCCTCTAGTCATCTTACATCCTCCACTTGAGAAGACAACATGCACATCCACATAATCAATTTACTCATTGAAAGGAGGTTTTGTGCCAAATCGGGGATATGCAACACACCATCAATTCCCTTCACTCTATCATCAGGGAATTTAATTCGAACTCTTCCACAGCCAACTATTTCCAGGTGAGAATCATCACCGAGGTACACCTTTCCACCATCAAATTCTTCATATTTTGAGACTCAATCTCTATGTGATGTCATGTGAAAAGATGCTCTAGAATCTATTAACCACACATCTTCAGATACTTGCACTGCCAAAGCTACAACCAATGCTTCACTGAAATAATCATTCTCCATCTCAATCCTTCCAGATGTGCTCACCATCTTTTTCTGCAAAACTCACTTCTGCAAAACTCCCACTGAAACTAGATCAATACCAAAAACCCAACAATCTCCACAACTAAGATCAAAGGTGATTAGGCTGTGATACCACCTGAAAGAAAACTACTTTAGCAGAATAAAACTTCCTACACTGAACTATCAGAAGAGTGAATGAAAATTTTTTCTATACCTTTTAACAATTACAGATTCATATGCACATCTAATTAAAAGTTAACAAAAATTCAAAACAAAATAAACACATCACACAACATATACATGGGAAAACCCTTTCAGGAAAAAACCCACATTCCAAAAGCCAGACTCAATTATATTATCAGCAACAATAGCAATTACAATACAATGCACAAAGCCAATTCTCTTCAGGAGTCTTTACACTATTACAAAATTTAGGAGTAATTCTAGCAACATAACGTTGTCTTTCAACTTCTCATCAAACTAAGCCGAGTCACATATTTATAAAGCTCAACACAAAGTTGTAGGCTTCCATGGTTTCCAAAACCAACTTCAAAGCCTAAAAGGTAAGTCATATCATAAATAATATAATTACCATTATCATGACATGTTTCACATAGCAACCTTCCAAAGCACTAACACCTATCTCATCCAAAATGGTTATCTTACCTAATGTAATGCAAGTTCAACATAGCAACTCCCATAACTAGGAATAGACACTTTCCTTACCTCACACCACTTGTCAAAAGTGAACTTCACCATAAATATTAGCTGCTCAAATACAACTCCAATCCATAATAGAAAACACAAGCCAAGACTCTTTAGTCAACATAAGAGATTGCCAAATCAATTCCCACTCCAAGTTGGAAATATATGACAACACCTTCCCAAAATGTAGAATCTTCCAAATGGACACCAATTTCCTAAGAAAAAGATTATGCCATCTCATCACTGCCATGTAGGATACCACCTCACCAAGAAGACCCACAAAATGAATGGCAACTTAAGAAATAAATAAATTAGAATAAATCAATTATTAAATAACCAATTTTAAGACTCCAAGATTGAAACACCTAATCCCAACCATTCTTGGCTTGTAATAAAACGGAAGTTTTGGAAGAGGCTATGAACATTCATCAAAGCATAAAGGAGAAAGACGTTGTCAGATGTTCCTACTGCAAAAGTAGGGTCGACATTCAATCAAATTGTGGATGCATACAAAGGGCACATGAACTCTCTATGAGGATGCTTCAAAGAAATGTTTGTTTCGTGAAAGTAACGACTCCTGGATATGCAATTAATGGATTTGTTGAAAAGGCTTCAAAAAATTTCAAGCAAATGTTGTTGACAACTGGAAAACTAATTCACCACCTTTGTCAACGCTCTTCCTACCTTGCGCCAAAGTGGGATACTTGGAATAGGTTACAGGCATTTATTGAAGCTATTTATTCATATGGATTTTTGTCAAATATTCAAGTTGTAAATGCTCCCGTAGACATGCCTGCAAGATGCGGAATCAATGAACAAAGCATGTAAACTATTCTACAGAATAGCTCAAAGAGATGTAATCTCATGCATGCAATGATCACAGGTTATATGCAAAAATGGAAGTGAAGGCAAAATGGTGAACTCTTCTATATAATGGTTTGAATAGAAGTTATGGAAGAGAGCATGATTGCAGGGTACGCAGAAAGGATTCATCGATACAGTGTGATGTTATTAAACTTATTTGGTTGTTTAGACCATCAAAACAATGAAAGCTCTATCAATTCTCTATTAATGTATTATGGAAGTAGGAAAGTTGGCTTGGAATTCAAAAATGTGGAATAAGTCGAGCAAAGTGCATATACTGTGTCAAAAAGGTCATATCATGACTAAAAAATCTCTTGAATATATGGGGTTAGATACAAGAAGTTTTATTGAGATACTTTAAACTAACAAACAAGGAAAATAAAAAATAATCATCTATATGTGTTGGGAAGATGGCTTGTAAAATATGAAAATCACTATATCTAAATGGTCTTGTACTATGATTATTTGTTAGAAAACACAAAAGAAAAAAATCCTGAACTTGTAATATGCCAATGGAAAGGCAAAGCACATTATCTTTCAAGATATCTTAAATAGTTCTTTTGTTAACTTGTCATGACTCTATAATTATTTTTGAGAAAGGATTAGTTTTCATAGAACATAAGTTTTAATCTATCAAAGATTGTGCTTGCTACAAATAGGGATGAGAAAAATGATGGCATTTTCTTTGTTGTGGGCTATAGGAAGTCTTGTTTGGTATTTGTATGTCTATTATGGATAATATTGTAGTTTTAATCTATCAAAGATTGTGCTTACTACAAACAGGGATAAGAAAAGTGATGGCATTTTCTTTGTTGTGGGCTATAGGAAGTCTTGTTTGGTATTTGTATGTCTATTATGGATAATATTGTAGTTTGTCATTGCTCTTCAAGCAAACAGGGTCAATTTTGAAGATAAATTCACAGTGACAAATTTGTTTACTAGTAGACTTGTAATTCATAATCAACATTTTATTTAAGTAATATTTCCCACTTTGAGATAACTGAAAGCTATTTTTGATGAAGGGATCTTTCTTTTTAATTAATGGCTTTATTAGTCAACATTCTCAAACTCATAACATAAACAACTTTAAATACATCATTGTTGTTGTTTATTATTATTTGTACATGACTTTCATTCATTATTTTATCTACTATATTCATTAAGAATATAATTATTAATATGAATAAGCTATGCTACAAAGAACCAATAAAAGAATGATGCATGTATTTCATGGACCATAGACATTCTTCTTGATTTATAGGAGGTTACTATAGGTCATCTACAAGCTATTACATATATATAAATCATTTCTATAGGTGTCATGAAGAAATTATTATATTCCATCTACCCTCCCCTTCACACAGTCCTTAAAGGGGTTGTACTAATACTTTAACCTTTGAAAAATTTATTTATTATTATTTTTTCTTAACTTTCGCCCAATGGTTACCATGCAATTAAAGATACTTTTAATTGTTTAAAGACAATTAAGAACCAATTATATGTAATGGGTTTTCATTTATAATATCAACGACTTTTGCAATCGTCAATCTCAAGCCAATAGCTCACAAAGCATATCGAATCCTTTTTTGTGGCCTTAATTCTGATTGATTAGGGTAGGATAGGACCAAAACTTTTGCATAACCACTTAAAAGTAACTACTTGGGGTACATGAAGAGTGCACACCCAACCAAAAAGCTAAAGCAAAAACCAAAAAATGCAGAAAATCACCAGACAACCAGAACAAAATCACTACACAGATTGACAAAAAACAAACTAGACAACCAACCACCCACTATAGACACAAATGAATGCCTTACTAAATTAGGGAACTATCATCTTTTCATTCATGGCATAACACTTCAACTTTATCAATAATTTTTTTTTTGTTAGAATCTTTGCCTAATTTTTCTTCCTTCATCTTTTATTGTATACACAAAAATGCTTAATTAATACTTTTTACCTTAAGAAATAATTCATTGTTATAATTTATCATTGTCTTGCAACTAACAACTACCATACTATTCAAGTTATTTTTTGTTGTTTTCAAACAACTAATAGCTAGTTGTACTGGTGCGGGAGCACCTAGGACTTAGGCTATCTAGTTTTCACAATTTTGGCTTGTACTGACCCTAGCCAAGCCAGTAGTGAATAAGGACTCCAGGAGGGTCCAAGAGTTAGTGTTTTGAGTCAATGTAAGCCTAGGTTGATTTCATTCTTCTTACATTTGCATTTTTGTGTAAATAGTGGGTTTGAGTAGGTAGTTGACCTTCTTGATGGTCAAATGTGTCAAAACTTGGTATAGGCATTAGGGAGGGTTAAATAGGTCTTAGACATATTTGAAAAGTCATATGTGATGACTTAGAATAGGTCTTATGGGTTGAGAAGACCAAGAAGTTAAAAAGTGCAAAGTTGTAAAAAGTTGTCATGGGAAACTTACTAAGGTGCCTTACTAAGGAATATGATCACACATGGGAGAAAGTACTCTCACAAGCTGAATAAGGCATATAATCACACCATAAATAGGACTACTGGCAAAATTCCTTTTGAAGTGGTCTATGGAGTGCACCCAAGATGGATTTTGGAGTTGAGAGACTTAGGTAGTGCAGCAGAAAGAAGTGGATATGCAGAAGACTTTGCTCAATCAATGAAGGAAGTCCATGAATCAGTCAAGCAAGCATTGATGGAGAACACAAGCAAACACAAGCAAAAAGTTGATGAAAAGAGGAAAAATCTACAATTTCGAGTGGGAGATCTTGTCATGGTGCACCTAAACAAAGCAAGGTTACAGCAAGCAATGCCTAACAAGTTACAAATGAGAAGGATAGGTCCACATGCACTTCTAGCCAAGTATGGAGAAAATGCATACAAGGTGGATCTACCTAGTGACATAGGATTGTCACCAGTTTTCAACATAGCAGACCTAATTGCCTACAAAGGACCAATTCAAGGTTCAGATTGTAGTCACTCAAAGGTATCAGATGATGTGAACAACCTTCAGTTACCAGCCAAACCAAATCCAAAGGCTGAAAAGGTGTTGAGTTCAAGGATCGCCAAGAAGACAAGGCATCAAGCCTATTGGGAGCACCTAATCAAATGGCAGGGTATGGATGATGCTAAAGCTACATGGGTCCTTGAAACAGAGTTTAAGAAGCTTGGAATTGATCATAATCTGATTCCCAAAGAGGTGACATGATCTTCTTTTGTTTGGGAGAATGGTGCAGGAGCACCTAGGACTTAGGCTATCTAGTTTTCACAATTTTGGCTTGTACTGACCCTAGCCAAGTCAGTACTAAATAAGGACTCTAGGAGGGTTCAAGAGTTAGTGTTTTGAGTCAATATAGGCCTAGGTTGAGTTCATTCTTCTTAGGTTTGCATTTTTGTGTAAATAGTGGGTTTGAGTAGGTAGTTGACCTTCTTGATAGTCAGATGTGTCAAAACTTGGTATATGCATTAGGGAGGGTTAAATAGGTCTTATAAATATTTGAAAATTCATATGTGGTGACTTAGAATAGGTCTTATGGGTTGAGAAGACCAAGAAGTTAAAAAGTGCAAAGTTGTTAAAAGCTGTCATGACAACTTTTGAAAGTTGTCATGACAACTTTTGTCCTGAATAGGTTAGCGGTGGAGTTAGGGATTGTCCAACGCCATAGGATGACTCCACACATGAGAAAAATATAAATTCCCTCTCTTGTATGGTTACCAAGGTTGGAGAATGTGCTATGTAAGTTCAACAAACTGAAACTACTCATTTTCAGACTTGTTGGCAGCATTTTTGGCTTGATTTTACTCATTTTGTACTTGAAAATGGATTGAATCAATTTATATATAAATGGATTGAGTTTCATTAGTGTGTTATAGTACTATTTTTTACATTTCAAGCTTTGCAAACAGTGTCCATTAGTGTTTTCTTGTTCTTGTTTGCAAACAGCCAGCTTTGGCTTGTATATAGCAATTTTGTGTAAAAATGGTTGCCCCATGAACTCCACACATGCTACCATCATAGCCTATTGGGGAATGAAGGGAAACCAATTTTATAGTGTACATATGTAGCGACAAGTTTTGGAGAACATTTTTAACATGACTGTCACCTTGTTCTAGGCGAGTCAAGGAGTAACCCGACTAGAGGAAGTAAGGTGAAAATGAAGTGCCAAGTGCAGAGGTGAATGACAAATCACTTTTTAAGAGTTTGGAGGGGTCCATGGAGTTGGGATATAGTTTCCAATGCAAGGAGAAGCATTGAAAAATCCATTTGATTCCTAAACCCCAACTTGATCAGTCATTGCCAGCTAGAAGGCCTAGAAACCCTTCAAAACCCTCATTTTGGGGTTAGTATATTGTAAGGTGAAACCAGAAGCCAAAACCACAAAAATGCTTTGAGGTTAAGTGTATCTTTGAAGAAAATCCAAAATTATTAGGGTGTCCTTTGTATCGTTTTCTTTCAAGCCCTAAAAAACTAGATTTTAGAGGCCTAATAGGGGCTCATTCCTTGTAGCCCTTTTCTAGGCAAGATTTTGAAATCGGTAAGAAGCCTAATGATTGAAAACCTCTAATGGACCCTAAATGCATTCAAAACATGTTAGAAGACACCTCCACACATCTACATCATCTCACAACAACAGGAGGCGAAATTGACAAGTTGAAGTCAAGAAGCTATATTTGAGCACCAGAGAAGCACTATGAATTGGTAGGGTTTCTAGCCAAAACACTTGAAGCAAACACCTTAGAAGGGTCAAGAATCAAGCCCTAGAAGAGATTGAGAAGGACTTGGAGGTCTAGAGAGTAACTAGACCTAGCGAGTTGGTGGAATTGAGCAACACCAACTAAGTGAAGTGTTGAGCAAACTAGGTGAACCCCATCATGTACTAATAGAGTTTTCCTTATAGCTAGTGACTTTATTTACAAATTATAACTAATGACTTTTCAAGTCATTAATCTTAGACCAATAGTCTACAAAGCCTATAAGATCTTTTTCGATCATTGGTTTTTACACACAATATTTTTATCTATATATTTGCACATATTTTTTCTTGTCTCCATGTTAATGATATTTCCTTAATGTCACTACACTTTAACCACCAATTGAATTTTTAGAATAAGTCACTTTTAAGTCTTTCTCTAGTTTGTCTCCACCTTTTATGTAGCATATAAAATTATTTTATAAATTACTTCTTACGTTAAAACTATTCCATTATAGTTTTTTCATTATCTTACAACTAGAAGCTACCATAGCATTCAAGCTATTTTTTTGGTTCCTTTATAGTTAGTGACTCTTACAGTCAACAACCTCAAGGCCACAACTAATAGATATAAATACATCATTGCGGTATGCACATATTTTTATGACTATCAATAATTGCTTAAAGAGTTATGCTATAGTATAAATACAAATAGTAGTATGAATGAGCTATATTGCAAAGAGATGATAAAATAATGGTAGATATATAATTCTATTGGTCTTCCCTTAAATCAAATGTTCATATTGCTTTACTATTGGTTATAATAGGCCATCCACAAGTTATGAATGTATAGGTAATTGCTCCAAGTAAAAGAAAGAAAAGGTTATTACATATGTTTTGTCTTTATGAACGAAAGTATAACAAATTTTGTACTCTTGGTTTGTATGAATGCATGGGTATGTACATTAAGAATATAATTAGTTTATTATATTAATTCTTGGTGGAAGGCCTATTCATGTCATCCCTAGAATGCTTATGTATATCTCCAAATTAAATAGAGATAAAGTCTAATTTATGAAATTAGCTTATTGGATGTATGCTAGTCCTACACATATTAGAATCCTATAAAGTAGCTAGTTCTTTCAAAAATGTGCATGCCATTAGCATAATATTTCATTGCGTACAAGCACATGGATCTTACTATTTCTTTCTATGGTGAACCTAAATGCAATAATATGATAAAATTCATGGTAATACCTCTTATCCTTGAAAAGTTACTAATATTACCCTTAAGATATTGACATGTCTGAAAAAATATTCTTAAAGAGGAAGCCAAACATGTGTATGGAAAAGCCCAAAAACTTTATCCTTAAAGGCTTCTCTTTATTGTTAACAAGTATGAATATATTGATTTATCTTTTATATATAACTCTTCTACTTCCATAACTAATGATATCTAAGTACACATTCAAGATTTTTTTTATTTGATCAATAATTTTAAAATTAAACCTAGATATGTATTCTTAAAATTATTTTCTAGATCTTTGAAAGAGACTATGAAATGGTTTCCTAAATTATTAGGTTTATCTTGATATGAGCTTACCACTAAACATTTTAGAAATGAAATTAAAGATATTCATAGTATTTAAAGATATGAAGGTGAATCAATTTTTATATCTTATACTGTGCTAAAAATAATATCCCCATGTCTCCACTAGGATTACATTTGAACAAATTCTAATGATGGAGTCATTAGAACATAAAATCAGGATGCTTTACAACTAAAAATGCATGAAATAAGCAGAAAAATAGAACCCCCCCCCAAAAAATAGCAAGCGGGGTAAAGGATGTCAAACATCGGGATCCACTCTTTTTTCTGCTGCGATATGTAATGCTGTATTTCCTGAACCGTCATGATCGCGGCTCACCATTTCCACTTTTTTATCTGCCGTCCTATTTGCAAGTAGATTCTCCACTAGCTGAATTTGATTATGTTCGACGGCAAAGTGTAGTACAGATTTACCATCTGAACTGCGGACTTCGACGGAATCTGGAATTCTGGTCATAAACTCGTCGATTATGTTCCAAAGGCCTTTCATGGCTGCCACATGAACTGCGCATCTTCCACACCCATCACTGTCCTTCATTGAGCCGATCTGCCACGAACTATGATTTAACACTGCCTGTACGCACACAAGATGCCCTCCTTGCACGACAGTATGCACACAAGATCTCCTCCTTGCACGACAGTACGCAGAATCGTGGCAATATTAACCAGACTGGGTATATTGTTGAGCATTGCCACAACTACACCTGCGTCACATTTACATTGGCTGATCTCAATATATTTGGTGTATCTGCAAATTTAATATTCAGTTCAACTTGGAAAAATAACGTGTGAACATAAATAACGTGTGAACATACCTTCATATCCCCTGTAAGCTGCATTTTCAAGAGATCGATCCCATTCAAATAGATCTTCAGATAACCTGGCCTCCGGCACCAATAAACGTTCAACAATTTCCACGCGGCCATACTGCGAAGCTATCACCAGAGGTGTCTCTCTAAACTTATTGTAATGCAGGTAGTCAGATCTATCTTCAAGTTGCAGGAAAAACTCGACGACGTTTAGATTACTGCTTTTGGCAGCTTCGTGGAGTGGCGTGTTGTCATCCTTGTTCCGAGATTTATCCAAAGAGGGTTTCAGTTGAAGAATCCATTGAACAAGATGTAGATTGCCTTTCCTTGCTGCAATGTGAAGAGGAGTATCTCCCTGGAAAGTAACGTCGTCTAGCAAATGCGAGAACCGCTGATCAAACTCTTGAAAGGTAGCAGGAACCTGACCAAATTCCAAAGCACAGAAGAGTTCCCTATTCATCCTGTTCTTGTTTTCTCTGGTTACCTGCAACAGAGGATGCACTGACTAAATCACAGACAATTAGAAGAAAAGTCGGCCACAAAACTACTTAGATCCGACTCAATTATTGTAGAGGATGAAAGTAAGTTAAAATGTAAATAAAATATCAAGCAAGGTGGAGGAAAGAGGTAGGCATCATCATCATCATAGTGGGAAGTGATGTGGTCCGCAAACCCTAGTTTTAGACCGCCTTAATTCCAGTTTATTCGATTTTCACTTCCAGCTGCTTAAAGAAAAACTAAGATAATCTATAAAGATAATTTTCTAAAATTGTATAGTTTTTTCTAATATTTTATTAAATTTTATATTAACACAAATGAAATAGTATAATATTCAACCCCAAAAAAAGTGTGATAAACAACACATAGATAGAATCTAATAAAAGATTCAAATAATAGAGATCGAGTCCACAAACGAATTTATGTAGTTAAAGTTATGCTAGTTGGGGAGGAGGATACTAATCATCAAGTTTTCCACAAGCATTGTCAGGGGTGCAATCTTCAATGGGCACCTAGCAACGAAAGTTGCAGTGTTTTATTCATTTTATTTGGATAGATACTAAGCATCAACCAAAGAAATAGTGAGCTACATACAAGGGAATTCACTAATGTTTAGCTAGCTAGAATCCCACCTAGGAGAAAGCTAAAACCATCCTCTATAGGCAATAGTGTTTAGAGGATTCTAACACAAGGGGCCATTGTAATGAGAACCACTATTTCCACAACTTCGACGATCACATGTTGTTGATTGGCTACATCCATGCCAATGCCTTGAGTAGAGATGGAGTAAAAAGACCCATGCAACAATGTAGGGGTATTTCCCAATTGTCCAATAGCTCTTGGAGATGGGCAACTCCAAATGCAAATTTTCTTGCTTTCGATAAATCTGGGTGAGACCATTAGAGTGAATGATCACTAAGTGTATAAGGAAGAATGCTTATCAACAACATAGTAAGTAAAAAGAGTGGCATTCCTAGCTTTCCAATCACTAAAAAGTGGGGTTTGAAGACTTGAAGGTAGGCTTGAAATGCATAGAACTCTTGTAAGATTTCTAAGTTTTATTCCTTGTTGAAATCCTTCATATATGTAATTGTTCTTGGATGAATTTGTAATAAAGATATGTTTCAAGCTTTATTTCAAATGTGTTTATATGGGTGGGATGATATGTAAAGTCTACAAGATTGGGTAGTTTGATAAGACACTTCAGTCTTGTTTGCATATTTTTTTATCATTGGCATTGATACATTTACGTTATTTCCAAGCATGGCCTTGTATTTGGTGCTACCTTACAACCCTTATTGTCATGACTAGTTTCTATTAGCTAGTTTGCAATTTTAATATCTAAATTTTATTCTTCATTTTCTTATTTCTATTGCAGATTTGCCAAGTGTCTTCTTCAAAACCTAACTACTAACCCACTCCTCTCTTATTTGTAGAGTGAATCTCCATATATTTTCCCTCATGAAAGAGTCTGTTACCTTGTATATTTTGAATGTATTTTACCTATGATAATATTTTTTTATTTGTGTATTTGTATTGCCATTGTTTATCATTGTATATGTTCCATCTTTATATTTTTATACTTAACACATTATTATATTTATATTTCTTATGTTTTAATGAGTAGCATTTCTTATTTTATACATATATTAATTATTCTCTTTAAATACTTTGTAAGACTAGACACATAAACAAAAAGAAATAAATATAAACATTGGTATCTCCCTTTTGGTGTTGCATCCAATATATTTATATAACTATTAATTTTTAAGTTACTTTCTTTAGTGTACTTGGCTTATCACATGAGAGAACAATACCCTTCAAAAAAAATTTATCTCTACTTGTCTATACTTGTAGACTTTTTCAAACCGGATCTACAGTTGTATGAATTTTAAGCCACTATTTGAGTTCCATTTTCTAAATCAGAAATTGTTTGGATTGGAGTTAGGAAGGGAAGGAAGAAAGGTCTACCAATTTGCTCTAAAAGAGAGAGATTCATGTATGTATTCCAAAATGGTCATGTCATCATTAATTCATTTTGTCCTAAGCGATGTCTACAGAAGTGATGTTGATCGAAAAGGCGGTTGAAGTTTCTTTGAACTTTCCCTCAAGGATGATTGCTCATATATTTAAGTAATCAATTAAAACAAAAAAAAATTATATTGGTAAGAGTATCAATTTTTTTCCCATAAAACCTTCTCTTATTTTTAGAACTCTATTTTTCTTCCATTTCCAATATTTTCAAGGTTTAACATTGTTTCTTTAAAAAAAAAAAAGCATTTTTCTTTACATATACACAAATTATTTTTAGTAAATTCTCTATAACATTTTTAATGACATAATTTTTTTGTCTTCTAAATTTTCTAAACTCTTATAAATGAAAAAAATAAAAAAATTATTTTTATCTTTTTTAAGAGTATAAGAATCAACTCATCCCGTCTAAAAGATTTAGTGCATCAAGATTTTTTAAAATTTTTCTTCTCAATATTTTATTATTGAAATAAATATATGTATTTTATTTATTGAATTTTGATGGAAGCTATGAATATATTAAATTTAAAGTTATATTTTAGTATTAAATTTGGCTCATAATTTCATCATTGTATATGAATGGTCAAAGGCAAATTTATATGTTATCGATGTATAAAACTGGCATTATGCCCCTACTTTCTACTTTTAAGATAGAAACTTATTAGTACATATTTTTTAATGTTCTATAAGTTCTTATGTACATAGATAGCAAAGAACAAAATTACATCTTAAAACCTTGCAAAATAAATTACTTTATACATAATAATCTCTCTCTCTCTCTCTCTCTCTCTCTCTCTCTCTCTCTCTCTCTCTCTCTCTCTAACTATTGGCAAGAACTTGACACATTGCAACTTGAAACCACAAACTCTTACAAGTTCATTACTTCAATATGACATAAGTACAACTTAATTTTATCTTAACATAAGAACAATTAAAGATTTTTTTCCACAATCTTTTAGCAATTGAACTACTAATGTTTCATGATAAAAAAGACATCATATCAAATACATTTTTGTTTTCTACTTTCTACCTTCTTATTGTCTATCTCTTTATCTCTATCTCTCTATTTTTATCTCCCCATCTACTATTTCTCTCCCTCTTTCTTTCTCCATCTCTACTTTTAACTACTCTCTCTCTCTCTCTCTCTCTCTCTCTCTCTCTCTCTCTCTCTCTCTCTCTCTCTCTCTCTCTCTCTCTCTCTCTCTCTCTCTCTCTCATTTTTATCTCTCTATTTTTATCTCTAACTTTCCCTATACCTCTCTTTATCTCTCTATCTATTTCTCTCTCTTCCTCTCCCCTTCTATCGTCGTCTCTACTTTTATCTACTCTAAACTAATGGCAGGTACACCATGCTTTGTGTCTCTTGTTTTTTGTAAAGTATTTTTGTCATCAATTTTTTCTATTTTCTTTGATGTTGTTTTTGACAGAGATTCTAAATTTTTTAATCAATCACATTTTCTAATATATTTTTACATAAATGCAAAGCTAAGAGATAAAATATGGTAGATCAAGACTTCATTCAAAAGAGAGGGAGAGAGGAGAGATGAGATGTGATACAAGACTCAAACTAAAAATAGATTAAATTAGAAAAATTAAAAAGAATGAAAATAAATAAATTAATATAAATAAAAGAAAAGAATGAGATTATAGAGAAATAAAAGTATAAGATGAAACTTATTAATATTTGGTATAATGTATAATTATGATGATAAATAATTTAAATATGAAATAACAAAATAAACAAGCATTATAATAGTATAACAATGTAACATATAATTACTAATTTTTAAAATTATATGTAGATTAAATAAGAATTAAAAGAGAACTTAAAAATTAAATCAAAATAATTTAGATAATATTATAGAAGGAAATAAAAGGTAAAACATGAATTGGAATAGACATATAAAGCAATGCTATATTATAATAGTATTACAAACTAAGTATTATATAATTATATATATGAATTAAACAAGAACTAAAGATAATTAATGAGTTAAATTGAGATAATTTAAATGATATTATATAAAGAAGTAAAAGATAAAACATGAACCTATTTTGTTATACTAAAAGAATAATATGATTCAAAATAAATGATTTTGGTATTATATATATATATATATATGATAGGTAATTGGCCAAAGCCTGAATAGCTTTTGACTAGAGCTATGAACCAGTGGGGCCATAGTAGGGGGCCCCATCCCCATTACATATTTTGAATTATTATTATTATTATTATTATTATTATTATTATTATTGTTGTTGTTGTTGTTGTTGTTGTTTTTGTTGTTGTTGTTGTTGTTGTTGTTTTTCATTAAGTAAAAATAGGTTTTAAGGGACCCGAAACCCTTTACAAGGTAGGTTTTGGAAGGACCTGCAACCCGAACCGAAAGATAAACTTGAAAGTCCACTCAAAGAAACAGGACACAAATGAGACACAACATGGCCAAACCAAGGATGGGGTACAACACAAAAAGGACCCCCAACAAGAACCAACGAGCTGCAAGAGACCAGTAGCCCCAACCCAACCAGGACGGATCAAGAGTTTGACATACCCTTATGAGATCGAATGGTCATATCAAAAGAGGACTGAGATGATTTAGATTTTTTACTTTTAACAGTAATTCATCCCTCCTCAACCCTAGCAGCAGCCTTTTGCCAAGAGGATGGATCCAGAATAGAGGACCTCCCATCACCAGGAGGAATAGAGCCAGCTTCCGGAGAGGCAAAGACAGCAGAAATCAAAGGATCAGACAAAGATCCAGCATCAATCTGGGAAGCGGGAAGGTCATCCACCAAGGAAGAAGATTCAACAATCTTCAGACGATCATTAGGGATGCCACCGCAAGCATCCCCACACCCCTAAGCACCAGAAACAGAGGTAACAACTAGAGGCTCGGCCTGAGGATCCTGCGCAG
This sequence comes from Cryptomeria japonica, assembly GCF_030272615.1. Taxonomy (NCBI): domain Eukaryota; kingdom Viridiplantae; phylum Streptophyta; class Pinopsida; order Cupressales; family Cupressaceae; genus Cryptomeria; species Cryptomeria japonica. Next base: position 727,100,957 of record NC_081409.1, read on the forward strand.
GCACCTCAGAAAAGCTTTTCTTTTTAATAAAGTAGTGCTCAGAGGAGGCACCTTTCCACCAAGAAGAAAATTTCTTTTTCTTCTTATCTGATTCACACCATGCAGCAACATGTCCAATCTAGAAGCACTTTCGACATCTAAAGGGGATGCCCTCAAAGTCAAGCGGTTGGACCCAAGATCCCAAAGAAGATTCAATTTCTATCTTAGCTGGAAGCCCTTTAGAAGCATCAATGTTAACCAATATCCGAGCATAAGTAGAATGATAAATTTGGTAAGAGTCCTTATCAATCATTAGGAATTCACCTAAAGCCTCCCCCACCTCCTCTAGCAGAGAGTCCATCCATAGATGAAGGGGAAGGTTAGGGAGCCTAACCCAGATAGGAATCTCATTAAAAGAATTAGTAGAAGGATTAAAACCCAAGAACTAGGGTTTAACCATCAAGAATCAGTAGAAGGAATCTCATTATTATTGTTGTTGTTGTTGTTGTTGTGTTTGATTAGATTGACCCCAAGACCTTCCCCATCCTATGGAAGGCCAAGAGTCATAGCTTAGAATTCCTCTTTAGATATCCCTATTGGGAGTTGAACTTGGGTCTCCACCATGAGAACCTAGTGTTTTAACCCATTAAGCTCAACCCCTTGGACTTTTATATTATATTATATTAGAATTATATAATTCTAATATAATCTAGAAATAGTGTGAATCATGGAAATCCTTAACAATAATTTTTATTTTAGTCTAACACTATGATTAAAAAGAAAAATCAAATAAAGAATTAATAATATAAGAAAAAAATTGTAAGAAAACGAAATCATTTTTAATACATATGTTTTTTTAAAATGCTAATTGTAGCTTTCACGATCTAATTCAACATAATTAAATTTAACATTGCACATATCTTGATATTTTCTCGTATAAATGTTTTAATTATTTTAATGTTTTCTTGTATAAACACGATGTCATTTATGTAGACTCCAAGGAATTGATTTTTTGCTATGAGAAAACATCTCCAAGGAAAATTACTTAAGAATTACTTTGATAATATTGTTATACAATGTCACCTTTTCAATTGGTTCTATGCTTATTTAGATACAATGTCTTTAATACTAGTGTCATATCTTTGTTTTAATTTTAATTTATTTTATTATTATTCATCTTAATTTATGTATTTATTATTCTATATTTATTTAATATTTTCAAATTATTAATTAATTTTTAGGCTTATTTTTATATGATATAATATTGATTTGGTTTGATTTTGATTCAAGCAAAAATAAATATAAAATTTTAAATTTTAAATTTTAAATTCTTTGTTAGTATCTTTTATGACTTAATTTGATACATGTTTTGCAAGACATATTAAAAGATTCAAATAATAGGGATTGAGTCCACATACGAACTTATGTAGTTAAAATTATGTTAGCTAGTGGAGGAGGATACTAATCATCAAGTTTCCCACAAGCATTGCCAAGGGTGCAATCTTCAATGGGTGCCTAGCCAATGAAAGTGGAAGTGTTTTCTTCACTTTATTTGGATAGATACTAAGCATCAACTAGAGAAATAGTGAGCTACATACAAGGGAATTCACTAATGTTAATCTAGCTAGAATCCAACTTAGGAGAAAGCTAAAACCATCCTCCATGGGCAATAGTGTTCATAGGATTCTAGCACAAGGGGCAATTTGAATGAGAACCACGATTTCCACTACTTCGATGATCACATGTTGTTGATTGGCTACATCCATGCCCATGCTCTTGAGAGGAGATGGATAAAAAAGAACCCATGCAACAATGTAGGGGTATTTCCTAATTGTCAATTGCTCTTGGAGATGGGCAACTCCAAATGCAAATTTTCTAGCTTTCACCTAAATTTGGGTGAGAACATTAGAGTGAATGATCACTTTAGTGTATAAGGAAAACTGCTTATCAACAATGTAGTAAGTAAAAAGAGTGGAATTCCTATCTTTCCAATCACTAAAAAGTATTTTCACTAAAAAGTAGGGTTTGAAGATTTGAAGGTAGGCTTGAAATGCATAGAACTCTTGTAAGATTTCTAAATTTTATTCTTTTGAAATCTTCCATATATGTAATTCTTCTTGAATGAATTTGTAATAAAGATATTTTTCAAGCTTTATTTCAAATGTGTTTATGTGGGTGGGATAATATGTAATGTCTACAAGATTGGGTAGTTTGATAAGGCCCTCCAGTCTTGTTTGCATAATTGTCTACCATTGAAATTGATACATTGTTGTTCTTTCCAAGCATGGCCTTGTATTTGGTGCTACCTTACAACCCTTATTCTCATGACTATTTTCTATTCGTTGGTTTGCAATTTTTATATCTAAATTTTATTCTTCATTTTCTTATTTCTATTCGACATTTGTCAAGGTGTCTTCTTCATGACCTAGCTACTCCTCCACCTATTCTCTTATTTGTAGAGTGAATCTCGATATATTTTTCCTCATGAAAGAAAGTGCTACCTTGTACATTTTAAGTATATTTTATTTGTGAAAATATTTTTGTGTTTGTGTATTTGTATTACCATTGTTTATCCTTATATGTGTTCCATGGTAATATTTTTACACTTAGCACATTATTATATTTTTATTTCTTATGTTTTAATGAGTAGCATTTCTTTTTTATGCATATATCGATTATTCTCTTTGAATGCTTTGTAAGACTAGGTACATGAACAAAAAGAGATAAACATAAACATTGGTATCTCTCTTTTGGTGTTACATCCTCTAAATTTACATAACTATTTATTTTTAAGTTACTTTCTTTAGTGTGTTTTTCTTATCACATGAGGGAACAATATAATGAACAAGGACACAATGCATCAAGTTGTCGCCAATAGTTAGAGAGAAAAATAGAGATATGTAGATGGGGATAAAGAACGATAGAGAAATATGGAGAGAGAGGACAAAAGGATAGAAAGAGATGTAAGAGATAACTATAATCTCTTTTCGAAATAACATATGTTAATTTAGATAAACACATGATCAAAATATAAATTAATAAAAAATGTTAGGGGTTTATATATGGTATTTAACTGTTTCAAAGGGGTGATATATGGAATGGTTATGATATATGTCAACAAGGGATGCAATGCGTCAAGTCTCACCAATAGTTAAAGAGGAAAAGAGAGAGAGAGAGAGAGAGAGAGAGAGAGAGAGAGAGAGAGAGAGAGAGAGAGAGAGAGAGAGAGAGAGAGAGAGAGAGAGAGAGAGAGAATATAAATAGAGAGATATAGAGTCATATAGAGAGGTAAAGAAAGGGAGAGATATGGTGATTGAGAGAGGTGGAGAGACAATAAGATAAATATAAAAATATTGAAGAATAAATATGGAGTTGTAGAGATGCGGATGGAAATAGGACAAATAAAATATTATTATATAATTGAGTATAAATATAATTAAATTTACATCTTTACCAATAAAATAGATAACAATATTTTTTACAAATTATGTATATATAGATAGATATAGATATCACTTTTTTAAATTTATAATATAATAAAAATGTTATAAAATATGTATTCATATATTTAATAAATAAAAATTAATTAAATGAAAAGAAATATAATTGAAAATAAATTATTAAATTAATCTATCAAATATTAAAATACAATTGAAATTATGAATTCGATGAAGTTAGTTTTTAAAGATAAATTTGCCTTTAAAAAATAGAAACAAAAATAACCATTAACAACAAAATTTAATAATAAAACTTAATTATCAAATAATTGTCTTTTATTTTTTAATTTGTTTTTCCAATTAATAAAAATCCACCAAATACATTCTCTTACTTCTAATAACACAATCTATTCATATTTATAGAACTTCCAAAAGATTACCATTAAAATATTTAACAATTGATGCACATTTTTTACTTTGAAAAGGACGTCAAATAAAAGTATAGTTTATATAAATTTTTAAAATGATTTTTCTTATAATATATATCACTAAATATTATATATGATACTTCCTATTTCCACATAAATGATGGCTTGCAATACGATGACACATGCCATTTCTCTAATCGCAGTAAGATAAAATAATTTTTTAATTGTAAGTAATTTTTATTTTTAAACTATCTTTAACTGTAAGTATTTTTTTTTTTTTTTAAACTAAGTAGTGGTGTGAAGGAAAAGATGGATTAATTAATCTCAATATTACTTATCGAGAAAATAAATGTGTAAAAGGAATAATTGCAAAGATAGGCATGTCAATACAATAAATGATGTATTTAATGATGTACTTATTTTATGTATAATAATGTATATTTTTTTAAAAGCAAACGAATTTTAAAATTAAACAAACTAATAAGCATAAAGAAAAATAATATTAAATTATAATAATTTAAACTAGCACTTGCACCTTAATGAGGTGCAATGGTTATGCTGATAGCTAGATATGGTTTGGGTATTATATTTGAGGGTAGGCATAAGTTGAAGTTGAAAGAAATGAACATTGTTTTTTATAGGAGTAAATATTTAGATTACAATTGAGTTGATTGTGAAATGTTGGGAAAACTTGAATATGAACGAATGCAACATATAATTTAAATCAACATACTATGAATTTTTCTTATGTAATACAAAATGTTTTATGATGTATGAAGATGATTAACATAGGATATTAATTACATTGAGTAGTTTTGTTCTATGCTATATTCAAGATTATGATCATCAACCATAGTAGCTATTAGCCAAACCCACAAATATCAACTCTTGACATGATATATTGTAGTTCAACAAGAACTGTACATCTTTACTTTTGCTATCTTCCGCAAACAATATTCTTCACATCCCAATAGTTGAGTTAAGGTGTTATTATTAAATAGTAATTCTAAAATTATTAAGAAAAATAGTTAGGTGAAAATTAACACTTTGTTACGTTCAATGATGGGATTCTATAATATATGCCATTTGTCTTTGACAGTTGTAAAACAAAAGTAGCAAAATTATTAGATGCCTAGATTAGATGTCAAATTTAAAAGTAATTATGTAGCTTGAATCAATGGGTGAGATGCAAAAGTATATAAGAGGAAAATCAAGGAGATTTCAAGCATTAATTTTTTAATTTTTCCTTAAATTCTAAGTTATGTAATGTTAAAAGATATAATTTTTAAGTATATAATTTATAGTATCAATATAATAGAAAAATGTCGCTGGTAATGTATGAACAAGATTATCGGAAGAGGTTGGTTGTATTGAATTTGTTTGTTGTTGGTAGATGTACATGTCTTCTTTGTCATTGAGTGGAGTGTATTTGATTTCATTGGATGGTATGCATGCTTTAGTTTTGATACCAACTCTTTATAGTTCATTTTGTTGTGGCCTAGAGTAGGTTTTTGCAAAAGGGAAATTTGTAAAAGTGGAATTTATATGTCGCACAAATAATTCAAGGAATGTGAGGGAGATGTGACTTTGAGTCACATGTGGAGTCACATGTGGGTTTTAGGTAGATGTGTTTCAAAATTGAATAAAATACTAAAAGGGATTATGCTTTGGGTTAGTTAGGTTAATGAGGGGAGTTAGAAGATACGTTTGTAGGAATTAATTTGGCTAATTGGGGTTAGGAATAAAATTGGAATATTCCTATGGCTATATTTGATTTATTAGAATAAATCAAACTTTGGGAGGAATGCAAAGGGATTATTAATTAAATATAATTTAATTAATTTAAAGGTAATGATAGGATAATATGATTAATTAAATTAATCATATCATAAAGGGATAATTAATTAAATATTAATTTAATCAATTTTATGTGTCTACACTATCCCTAACAAAGGGGAAAACTTATAAAGTGACAAGAGGTGCCAAAAAAATAAGAAGATTTGCCTATCAACCTCATCCTTAAAGATATTATATGAGGATTCTCCTCCATTCTTAAGCATATTCAAGCTTAAATTTTGAGGCAACATTTACAATGTTGTAAAAATGATTTCCTCTTAATCATCAATATACTTAGAATCTAGGGATTCCAATATTCTTGGCCTGTGAAGAAAGTATTTTTGAATGCCTTTTTTCTGGTTTATACTTAGTTCCTTGAAAAAAGAAACAATCTTCTTTACAACTTTCAACCACCACATCTTTGAAGTTGAATAAGAGAGGGGAATAAAAGATTCTAGGTAACTAAGATTAATTGATAGACAAGGGAAAAAATAAGAATTTCTCTTCCGTTGCATTTGGATCTTAGACCCATTATGAATTAGTGATAATTCATTGATGTCCGATAGAGAAGTAGATCTTTGGGCCTTCCACTATCAATCTTATTAGTCTCTTGTGCCTCTTCTAGAACTTGATCCACTATTTCCTCAATAATCTTTTCTTGAATCTCCTCAATCCAATCCTGAAGTAGACCTTCCAACTCTTGTGGGGGAGCCTTCTAACCAAGAGAGCCGTTACAACCCACGATAGTCTTATTATCCATATGAGGTTGACCATAACAAGGGTCCTTTGGGAAAAGATATGAGAACAAAGGTCTATGTTTTGAAAAGGGGGCGGGAGAGGAGAAGCAACTTTCCTCAAAACTAAATTGAGAGGATTTGACAATGAATAAAAGACTAGAGTCTGGACACTCTAAAGAGCAATGCTCTGATAGATGATGATTCTCACAAACCAGATTTGGTGCTTCAAAAAATACCTTTTGGGTCTAACAACCATTTTTAGAGGTGATGTTTAGAGAGGAAGGAAGATTCTTAGCTATGTCAATGACCAGACACATCCTAACTAGAAGATTAGGATTTTCAAAGAAATTTAAATCTTCCTTAATAAAGATTCCCAACAAATTTCCTAAAATCTCTATGATCTCTAATTCTCTGTATTCTAGAAGAAGATGTTGAACATGAATCCAGAAAGGAACAAACTTAATAATAACATAATAGGGGTTAAAATTTGGAGTCAACATTTGGATATATAGACCAGAAGATTTAAAACACCATGATTTGATTTTAAAGACTTCAGCTCTATATTCTTTAAAATTAAACAAAGTAATAAAGAATCCATTGCCATTATCTATAAAAAAAACCTCATTTACTCCCCCCAATTATCATAAACCCATTGAAATAAATGTTTTTTTCTCAATAGGTCTGTTTCAAAACTTACAAATTATTTGCCTTTTGGCAGAATTCTGACAACTATAGAGAAAGTGAAATCTCTAAGAAGGTGACATTCACCTGAGGATCTTTGTCTTTTCTCTGTTGACTTGATTCCAAATCTTTATCCTTGTTCTCACTTTTTGTTTATGTTTCAGAAGAACCCTCTTGATCTTTTTCTTCCATACTTATTCCTATTTCTTCATTTTTGATCTGTCCTTCTTGAATTGTTGATTTTAGCCTCCTTTCTTTAGCTACATATGAGCTCTACACTTGATCAATCTGGCTCTCTTTAGCTTTCCATTTTTACATAGGAATGAAGGCTTTTGTTTTCCAACTTGACTGATCATGTAGCTTCTGAAGATAATAATACAGGCAATTTTGGTTGCTGTCGGAGTTCCTGATTTTATTCCCTCCCCAAAATTTCTTCCGTGATTGGAATGTCTCTCTTGATCTTGAATACCCCCCAAGAAGAGGGACACCTTTAAATCTCATTTGGTAAAGAGGGGCATTATTTGGGTATGATGGAATAAAGGAGGATTGGAGGTTCCTGTTCAACATTCCTAGGTAAGAATGTGAAAAGGGCTTTACAGGGAATGACATATACCTCTTTCTTGGAGAGCTTTGAGACTTTAGAATCTTATTTCTAGATAATTCAATATGCCAATGCTCTTGAGTCCAAGCCTTCTTTGGAAGAGGAGGATTAATCGGCTTCCTCGAGAACTGTATAGGGAAAATCGAGATGTTATTCGAGAATGAACAAAATCCTTTGCTAGATGAAATTTTCTGAGAATTAATCCTTTCAAATTTCCCAAATGGCTCCTTTGATTCCTAATACCTCTGATGAAATTTTGAAGTATTCGACTGCAGGAAGCGTTTGAATTCCTTTCTTCCCATAGTTCTCCAACCTTCTTTGTTCGACTCTAAATATCTCCAACGAGCCATGTTTTTATTATAAGCTAATTTTAGTTTATGAAGTGATTTTATTTAATTTACTTGCTCATTTGTAATTTCAAAACAAAAATAGTTTGTTTGTAAATTACACTTGATCCATCTCTTATTTACTCTAGTTTTTTTATCTAAAAAATAATTTGTAAACTAGTTTATATATTTATTCTTTTTAGAAAACAATTTGGCAGATTTCAAAAAGTTAAAATTAGTTGCAATTAATATTTGACTATAATCTTATTCATGTTTTATTTAGACACTTACTATTACTATGTTATGATTATAATAATACAGTTATCTTGGAGGTAGATAATTAAATATTTTATCAGGAAACTAATTATCCAAATGAATTAAAGACTCATTAGTTATTTTAATTTGCAATTTTTAAAACATAAATAAAATTGCTTTGCTCTTGGTTTTTTAATTATTGAGTTGTTGACAATTATTATCATAGTTATTATTTAATGTTGTAGAATTTAACAAATAATAAACTGTGATAGAACAGAGATATAAGGTTTACATTATTTTTAAGTAGTTTTTGGGAGATTAATCATTTAATGCTATGAGATTTCCACAATCCATGTTATATTCTTTTGAAATTTTCTGGATTCAATTTCTCTTTGGAATTCTTTCATCTTGGTGATGAATCACGAAGTGTGATTTAATACGTTGATGGTAAAAAAATACAATGATAAATTTGTGGATAGAAACTTTGTTTCTAGGTCCAACAATTTAAAAGTAAAAATAATTTTGAACAAACCATTTAGAAATGATGATGTTTTTTCTAGACCCTAGTTAGCGATAGAGCATTATTACTCATTTCAATAACTTAAAAAATTTAAAATAATATTACATTTTCCTTTCATGTCTCTTAGGAGTCCATTAGTTTTGAGTGCCCTTCTTTTAAAGAATTTAATTAGATTTTTCTTTATCTTATTAGTATTTAATTCTGTTAGAAATTTATGTGACATTTAGATAATGACATCATAAACATGACACCATTCAATGTGCAAGGGAATCCATTAAACGACAAGTTTTTTTGTGTTTAAATGTAAATAAATTGGTGGTTTTGTTTTCATTTGGTATTATTGATAATGGACATCACTTTTACCTTCCCTAGAGGAGCTTCAAAACACTTAACCATCATCTTTAGGAGTTGTAAAGTGATTTTGATTATCATGAAATGGATATCATCGAGTCTAGAGAAAACAAATTCAACATGACAAAATGTAATAAAAGTTCTAATTGGTTTGGGAAAGAGCATAAGCTACTATGGAAGATCAAAAAAGTAGTTGTTAGGATATTGGGATAGCACAAAGGATCCATTCCTATTACAACTCTCCAAAAAGTTTTAAAATTAGATTGGATCTATCAAACCTAAGAGTTAAGTTGGATGATTAATTTCTCATAAGGTAAATACTTGTTAACATTCTTAGTTTTGAGTAAATTTCAAATGGTTGAATTATATTGTAGAACTATAAATGATATTTTTTACTAGTTTCTCATTTGAACAAAATTGAAATCTTCAAAAATAGAATCTAATATATAACTATAAATAACATTTAAAGTTATAATATGAAAACTAGATATACACTATTTTATAGTAATTAAAAATACCAAAACAAAAACTTTGCCATAAATATAAAACTTTTATATAAAAGGGTTTTTAAATAGATAATAAAATTTGTTTATGCTGAAAGAGGGATGTTTGAATAAATAAATAAATAAATTTTTATTTGATTAGGTAAGATTACAAGCAAACTACCAAAATTTCAAATTTTTGTGAAAGTTTGTCTCATTTCATCGCCCTTTTCGTACTTCCAAAGCAATTTCCTATGGTGGAGCGCAATTTTCACTAAGGACAATAATGTAATAAGTCAGTGAATAGACAGACAACTCACATTCAAGTGATTACAACTTACTTTAATTATCGTCTGGTTTAGCGACTACAAGTCAGTGAATAGACAAACAACTCACATGCAAGTGTTTACAACTTACTTTAATTATCGTCTGGTTTAGCGATGACTAGTCAGTGAATAGACCGACAATTCACATGCAAGCGAGTACGAGTGATGACGAGAACTGTTACATTAGTGACCTTATCACCATGGTATAGGTTTCAGTCTGGTAGCTTTGAAATTCATGGCGAGTATTTGATATCTTATACGTTGAGATTAGGGGAAAGGATCCAATAGTTGAGCGTGTTCCAATTCTTGTGATTGTATAACATTGCACCAATAATTGTATGATAAGTACCAATAATTGAATGAAATATATCATTTAGTGTGAAAAGTAAACAATCATGTGATGCCACATCAGCTACACAAGTATTGGGGCCTTTTTGCACACCTATTGGTCTCACTTTTTTTTTGGTTGTTTTGGACACTTTGGCAAAAAGCATGCTGATGTGGCATCATATTTGATGATGTGGCCCTGAAACCTTAGTTATAAGTAGGGGACTTGCCAAATAAGCTGCTCTAAAAAAATCGGAGTGATTTGAAATTTCCACGTAAGATTTTGAGAAGTGTGAAGTTAGGGTGCACAACTACTGGGTCTTTTCCCCTATTAGAAATCATGACTTAAGATGCACCACTAACTCTTTTGAGGGTTTCCATGTACTTCAAAATTACTTACATAATTTTCTTATGTTGAAATTTACATAAGGAAAGGAGCTAGTAGTAGCCATAGCTAACTTCGCACATCTTAAATTTCTAAACCGTTCATCCAATTTCGATGATTTTTTTTTGGATCTCTCCACATGCGACTTAACTACTTAAAGCTATTGTTTTGGCTTGTGGGTAGTAATGATGCACATTGTAGAATTCATTATGTGCACAAAGGTCAAAAAGTACACATTTCAAAGTGTGGTACAATACATGATCACCTTTGTGTCAATAGTAGATAACTCAAAATAGCCAGTCATAGTGGACAAATGCCCCAGTAGTAGTGAACAAATTCCCTAGTAGTGGTGCACAAATGTCCTAGTAATGAGCTAATTATGGTAAAAAAAGCTTTAAAAATGCACCACTATTAGTAATTTGATATTTATTAATGGACATTCCATTACCATTTTTTTTGGCTCCTACTATGTCTAATAATGGGGGGTGAGGTTGACAAAAAGATGACGGTTATTGATCCTGTGTCCACTATTGGCTCCTTTCCCCTAGTGGTGTTTACTTTTTCAATTACTTTTCTAGTGATCTGTTAGGTTTCACTTAAGATTTTTAAGTATATTCATTTAGTTTTAGTTTACATCAATCAAAAGTGATTATTATTTTTGCTTAGCAAATTTTTAGGAATGATAGTTTTTGAGGGTTTTTATTTTTTATTTTTTTTGTATTTTAAAAAAAGAAATGTTTATTTTCAATACTTATTTTATTTTTTAATTATTTATAATATTTTAAATAATTTTTTTTTTATAAATAGATATATAAATTTTAATAATTCCTTTTTATGTCGAAATATAGATAATAAAACCAATTATAGGGATTTGATTCAGTTTAAATAAAATAAAATAAAATTAAATGCAAATATTTCTATTAAAAAAACCTAATTATTATATGAATTATTAATTGCAGTTACAAGTTCCTCTTTGTATCACATTCCTAGATCTTCATTTATTTTTAGATTTCTATTTTGTATTTTCTATATACTACCAATCTTGTTCAAGTTAGCCTCCTTTAATCTAGTTCATCACACACAATAAGCACACAAAATAGAAAAGGTGTGGATGAAGAACTTTTTGGCTCTCCCTTGCAAACTATAATAAAACCAATTCAAACCTCTTCTTCTAATGAAATGTATGTGAAAATAGTTTTCTCTAGGGTAATGCACATCTTAGCCTAGGATCACATTTTTGTCATTTTGAATACACAAGAAATATTATGTAATTTTTAACCCTTTGTTACATATGGGTTGTTGCAATTATGAGATAGATTATTTAGTGAAACTTGTGGAAATGAGTTCACTAGATTAAACATCCAAATTAGGAATCATCTCTAGTCCTTGCATTCATTAAAGAATAATCAACTAAGCTCAACTAAAGTAGGTGAGCACTGATGATTAATTGTTCTCTTTTTTATTATATGATTTTAACAATAAATGATGCAAGAACTAGGTTAAATGATACAAAATTGACAAGATTTAACATTAGTAGATAAAGAAGGATAAAAAAGCTAACAAAGAAGTACAAATCTAGAAATAAGATTAGAGAAAGGAACTTGTAACTGAAATATAAGCCTAAAAATGTTGGATAGGTGTACTAGTTGCCTTGATCTAGACAAGTGTCTAGGTGCAAACAAGTATTAGATCTAGTATCAAAACATCTAAACTAGAAACCATCCAAAATTCATTTCAAACTAGCAAGACTTGGTTCTCTTTGACATAGCCTAGAGGTTTTTGCCTATTCAAATTTTTGAACTTTGTGTCTTAGTCTACTCTTTACAATCCCACAACTTTCAGATATAAGATTTGTTACTTGTACACAAAAAAGAGGAAAAATGTTTTACTAAATAGGAGTTTTCCTAAGTAAAACCCCAAGTAGGAACTAACCAGCACTACATCTATGATTGATTAGAAAGGAGAGATTAAACCCCTGATAGGGTAGAGGCTAAATCTAAAGTGACATGCTAAATTGACAAAATTATACCTCAAGATTGACAATGGTAGTAATGCAATGCAATTATCTTTAAATAAATCCACCAAATGTTAATGCAATAGCATGATAAATCATAATAATTTATCATTAAAACATACCTAGAGATAGATTGCTTTAACTTGATGCTTGTTATACTTAGATCTACCCTTGAAGGAATTAGGAATTCTTGTGAATGAAATTGCTAGATGTGTAAATGGATTATAAATGGTGTCTTTATTTGGAGTTCTCGAGGTATTTTCACTTTTAAGCCAACCTCTAATTGTCATACTAATTTATCAGATCATATCACAAATGGAGGGAACTGACACTCCAAGAGGCTCAAATTTTGGTCCTTTTTGGAGCGACTAAGGTGTTACACACCATAGTCTAGCTAGAAATAGAACTAAGAAAGGTGGTTATATAGCGCACATTCACAAGACATTAGATCAAGTTATCTCATGATAATATGATAATAGTTTGCTTGGGATAAGAGAAAAATAAGCTAAAAATGACCTAGAAGGAGGAACACTAAAGAAAGGGCCCAAAAAGGAGTGTGAAATTGTAAAGGGGTTAGAATTTATGTTACATTTTATGACAATATATTAAGTACAATATCATATTTATTTTTTAATAAATGTAATCTATATCTATTAATTTTTTAATTGATGTACACCCTCCTCTTTATTATTGATTACTTTATATGCCAATGAAGTATATATTGTTTCATATTGGCATAACATATTTCCATTTAAAAAACACCCATCCTTGTTTGAAGTAGAAGTGGATTAGGATGCACAAATGTTGTTAATTAATTTGTATTACAAATCCAAGGAAAATCTCAATCAACCCGATTAGCTAAATCATTATATAATCATGTTCTTTGTATTCACAACTTGTAATTTTATACACGATATTAAAAAACCTTCTTTGAGGATTATACAATTTTATTGTTGAGATCTTATAAAATTTAAATGAACAATATAACATTCTACAATTGGAATAAAATTAGCATGAATAGAAATATCTATCATATAGAATGATAGTGTAGAAAATACAATGATGATACTTGCACATATAAACAAGGATGATGATGTGAGAAGGTAGGATATAATGATTAACTACTCCTCCAAATGTGCAACACTTGTGAGCTCACTTAAAAAGTAAGTGAGAAAGTGTTACATGTGAATTTACTAGGCCTCTGACAAAGTGAGGACACGTGCATCCACTCAATTCTCATAAATATAGAAAGATAATATAATATATGCACCACTGTGTGCTAAGAAATATTAATTCAATAGCCATATAGTGGACAACTGAGTATGTATATTCTAGGATTTTAGCAAAGATTAGTAATGGAATATTTATCAATACATTAGGATACATCATTTTATAATTTATAATGGGGCCTAAATAGCTACTAGTATAATGCCATTTCATAGTATCCCTTAGCATATGTAGTTTAATACTTTATATACCTTGTATTGATCAATGCAAATATATATTTCATAGTATCAATGCAAATATATCTTTACATGATTTTATCAAATTTGCACACAAGGAAAAAGTGATGAATTGGAAGGGCTCAATGCAAGACAACATCTAATGCTAGTCACTTTACATTAAAAGCATATATAAAGAAACATAATATTGTACCATGTGATATCTATGATACTATACATGATTTATACAAGATACACTTTATAAAATAGAAATAACATAGAGAAGATTCTAAGCGGAAGACTAGATTTCAAAGATAGGTGAGCTTCAAAATGCATATGAAAAGGTTATTGTTTGTAATAGTCTTGATATATAGATTCTTATTAATGATCCATATGAAAAATAATTTGGTCATGCAAAATGTAAAACTAAAAATAAAAAATTAAAATTAAAGGAAAAGTATTTCAAATACTAAATTTGATGTAAGTGTAGTTATGTGGAGACCATTTAGAAAAATTGGTGCAACACTATATTCCTATCTTTCCAACACCATGAGCAATGAAATTTTAATGGCTAGGAAGAGAAATTCCTTGAATATTAAACGCATTTAGAATTTGTCCATACCTAGCGTTAAAAAAATATCAAGAAGGAACATCTCATTGAAGATGCACTCAAATAAGAATGAGTAGCAAAATAACAATAAGATAAATTGGATGAATATTTTAAGATAATAATGATCTCAATGTGAGAAAAATATTGTGATGCAAAGACGATGCCTAATATTTTTGTTCAATTATTTATGAGGATCACTAAACTTATCCACATGTTTTCTAGACCACTTGTCTATGTATACTCAGACCATTTTCATCTTCCTATTTATTTTCATACTTCACCCTTTGTTATAATGCCTTATTTTTTATTTCTCACATATATTTCACCTTCTATATTGGGTAAATTATAAACATTCTCTCTCACTTTGGACATATTTTTTTCCATTCATACTTATTTTCCTCTTGCCTCCTTTTTATGTTTTTTTCTTTAGTTATCCTAATATTCTCCTTTTTATTTCCCACTTAGGTCTACTTATTTCCTTTCTCTTCCTTATTTGACACTTTTGCTTATTTTGACCTTGCTTACAATCGTCTAGGTTTGTCCTATTGACTTCTTTTCTTTTATTCATTTTTTTTTCTCATACTTCTTTCTTGGTCCTTAATCACTACCTATTTCTATTTGATTGAATCTTTCTATATCTTCATTATTAGAGATTAAAAATTGAACTTGCATGGATAAATCACACTTTTTGATTCACCTATTGAAGCTACCTGTCTATGTTACATTTCTAAATATTATATTTTGAGCCTACATTTTGATATGATACTTTGTGTTTTCTTTACTTTGGTGGCATTTCTCCTTAATTCTTCATAAAGTAACCATCTATTGATATACCTCAACATAGAGGGAATGATCATTTTCCCCACCTTACATTCATTCATCTTGCCGTATATTTAGCATCACCACCCATATTAAGGGATCATACCTTCCCATATTATAAATTATACTTGAACACACTTTCACAACAAAGGAATCAAGAATTTTCTCACATGTTAATTTCACCTATCTCTATTCATAAGGGACTTTCCAGTATACCATTATGTGCTCTTGTATATCACGTTAGGGGCATGTGATGTTCTAGTGCCCTTGTACCTACATTTTTTTTTCTTCATGAACAATTACATCATAACTTTTATTTGCTCATATCATGGTGCTATCTCTATCTTATGAGCTTATCATACTTATTATTAGACACATTTGCATGGTTGTAACAAGACATATTCATTATTTCTATCACTCTATATTATTATAATCTTAGATGATTATATTTAAATTATATTTTCTTTGATGAAAACTATTTGTATCCTCTAATTCCTTTACCATATAAATGGAATCAATTGAAGGGGGCATATATTGTCATTAATATTCATATATTGGTCTTTTACGTAGTAAATAGTTATACAAAGCATCATTTCAATGACTAAATAGATTGGTACAACATGAGTTCCATGCATTTCATGCACCTTACCATCCTATAACTACCAAGCCATCACATAATTTTTATTTTTTCAACAAGAGAATATTTCTAATCATTTCACATTTCCTAGAGACTAAGTAAGTTCCTATTTTATGCTTGACTTCTATTTGTATCAAAGAAGCTAATTAATCATTTCATATATTTCCTTTATTTTGTAGGCTCCTATGTAAAGTACGTAGTATTAGAAGTACATGCCTACACAAATTGATACCTTTTAGAGATTGTTACTCTAGATATGGATCTCTTTCTGTTTTATTTGATGTTTGAATGTTTATTTTGTAAATATTTGTGAGCCCTTAATTTTGAGATACATTATCAATATAATATTCAAATCCTCCTCAAAGTAGGGGAAAAATATAATGGTGCAATTAATACCATTTTTTATTTAGGGTTTTGAAGACTTTTGAGGAAGTGTTTTCACATTTGTAAATATCAACAAATGACACAATGTGTGAAATTGGGGCTCATTCCCGTAACATTTACCTAACACAGTACATACTTATTCCCACATGTGTATCCCCTACCTTATCCATGGAGGTCAATCATGTGAGTAGAGAAAGAAAATAAAATATTGTGTATGATCAAATCCTAACGTTGAGGACGTATCCATAATTGTGAACCTTTACTAGATCACTAGTTGACCTTAGACAATGTACATGATCAACACAAACTTTGAGGCTATGCATAAACTAAGAGATTAGATTTTCATACTAGATATTACTTAAGTTCTTAGCTCTCCATAAAGACATATCCTTTTATCAATGAGATCACATCTATTTTAGTAAAATAACAAATTTATCATTCCCACTATTTATTGATTTTTCCAATTTAATGTATGCTTTAATTCAATACAATTATTTAATTAATCTAAATTACCTCCACAAAAGAGAATTTAAAGTTTAAAACAAAACGTTCTCAAAAGTACAATAATATCTTTATGTTGTAAAAGAAAATCAGAAGGAAATTAACTATAATTTCAATCTAAGTAAAATTAAGTTTAATAGTTTTATAATTTAAAGGATTGCTATCAATATGTTAGAAATCTCAAAAAAAAAAAAATTTCAAACACCAACATTATAAAGATTTGTAACACAAATTGCCTTATAATATAAAAAGAAAATATACAAAAAGTTAAAGATGTCAAACCTGGAGACTGAGGGAATTTATTGGTGCGAAGTGCAATGCTGTATTGCCCCAACTGTGTCACAGTTGCGGCCACCATTTACGCTACCTTTTCTCCCTCCCTGAGACGCTTACTACATCAAATTAATCATATTCGACGGCAAATTGTAGAACAGATTTATCATCTGAATTGCAGATCTGGATGGAATCTGGCATTTTGGACATAAATTCGTTGATTATCTTCCATACTCGTCCGTCTCTGTCATTGAATCATTCCTCCACGAATTATGATTTAAAATTGCCACTTCGATCTTAAGATGTCCTCCATGCACGGCCCTATGCAAAACAGAGCGGCGTGTTTTCAGAGTACAAATTGGGTCTCTTGTTGAGAGCATTGCCACAACTATATCTGCCTCACGTTTACATTAACTGATGTCAATATATTTGATGTATTTGCAAATTTAATATTTACTTCAACTTCATTAAATAACGTGCAAATTTACCTTCATATCCCCTCTAATCTACCGCTTTAACAGATACATGCCATTCAAATTCATCTTCAAATGTCCTCACGTGGCCGTACTGCGAAGCTAGCAACAGAGCTGTCTGTCCAAACTTACTATGTTCGAGTTGAAGAAGATATATGACGACGTCTCGACTACCGCTTTTAGTAGCTTCGTGCAGTGGCGCGTTGTCGTCCTTGTTTCCAACTTTAGCCAAAGAGGGTTTCTCGTCAAGAATCAATCTAACAAGATCTAGTTGGCCTTTCCTTGCTGCAATATGAAGAGGAGTATCTCCTTGGAAAGTAACGTTGTCTAGCAAATGCGGGAACTGCTGTTGAATGGTAGCAACATCACCAGCTTCCGAAGCAAGGAAGAGACCCCTATTCATCCCGTCCTTGCACCAACAGAATCATAGACATCAGAACAGAACTGCGTGGAACTTATATTTAGCCGAAATACCGGAATTCCCAAGCGGATAAATATCCCGAGGACGGTAAGAAAAAACCCAAAATGTTCAAGATTATTGAAAGAGCTTGCACTACATTCCATAGAGATGAGAGTGCATACATTGCTTGTCCTTGCTACTGCCATTAGAAAAAGTGTCATGGAGATGGTGCCTGCCAAAGTTAATGACTGTCAGTCAGTGACAAGATGTCAGAATTGTATCGATGTAAGGAAGAGAAAAGAAGTGTGTTTAACCATGCTGTCGTCTTTTCCATCACTTTCATCTCGTAACTTGGAGATATGGCAATTTTCATACGTACATACATCGATTGCTCCTACTCCCTATTATTGTCAGGCAGGTGAAACTGAAGGGGATCTGAGTTTTCTAATTCAAGAGAAGTAATCATGTCGGTCGAAACGAGGGGCAGTCACTTACAGATCAAACCGTCTGCTCTGCAGTTTTTCTACTTTTTCAGTAATAAACTATGCAAAAATGCAGATCAAAAAAGAGTCTGACAGATAGGTACGAGGTGTCAATAAAGTCTCAAATTGAATAACACCCAATTTTCTGCATTCAAATCCATTCCAAATGAAGGCGTTTAGACTAAAAAAGTGATTACCTGAAACTAAATAAATAGTAATTATACTTTGGATCAATGTTTTTTGTACCAGAATTATAGCTGCATGGTAGTGGTCATAAAACTAGCAATTGCATCTTGGTGTGCGATATAGACATCTAATACAATAATATTGGAAAAATAATAAAGAGAGAAAATAGAAAAATATGATTGATGCTCTGCAAAATGGATAGGATTGTTAGGATAAACAAACACAAACAACCAACAAGAAATCAATTGTTAGTGTTAGAAATCACACGTTAAACATTATCCTATGCAAGCATATCAAGAAAGACACTACACAATAAATAGAAAGTTTAATGAATATAAGAAATGCTAATAAACACCTCCAAATGCTCTCTACCATGTTGGTAGCTTCTCCTTCCTTGTTCTTCTCCTCTCCAAGTTCCAAATAAGTGTAGCTCTTAGCAACTTTTTACACTATGGATGTCTTATGGAGGTTTAAAATTGAATATGATTAATCTATGCTATACAAATGTTAATTTTAGAGCAAAAGAGTGAATGTAAATAGTTATACTAAAATGCTCTCTCTAAAACTGACTATAATTTAAATGCATACAAGTTTTCAAGATCTGGATTACGAAGAAATGAGCTCTATTTATAAGTAAAATGAAGCAATGGATGGTTGAAATTGAGTAATCTCAACAAGGGTCAGGATTGAATGGTTTATGATCCATGTGAGGACTTACCCAATCCCAAGATGACAAGTGTCAACATGAGATATGTTGAGAGGAGAGGGAAGAAGCACTAAATGTTTGACATGACCTAATGGTTAACTTGGGAGCTAGGGTCAATGTTGAGTTGAGTGAATAAATTCATTATCCAAAGAATAATGCTTTTATCCAATGGATAAACTTTTGTGCAAGAGCTAGTGAGGATAACCATGGTCAAAGCAATAAATGTTTGAGGAGACACATGGGTTACATGAGGGTTGAGTTAGGGGTCAAAGTCCCTAACTATGGGTGCAAGTGGATTTAACCATAAATGGTCATGTAAGAGCCATTAGTAGTTTAGAAGACTTTAGAGGTTAGCTTGTTGAACACATCAAGCTTTAAATGCTTTTCAAAGGCTTTGGAGTCTTTGAGAAGCGACTTCAAGTTGCTTAGGAATGTGACAATAATTAGGGGATGGATTAGGATAATTAGGAAGGGGTTAGAAGAATCTAGAAGGGGTTTAAGATTGCAAGTGGGTTTGGTGGGTGAGGGAAAATAGGATTTTTATTAAAATAAAATTCATTTATTTCAACAAATAGGTGCAAGTTGCATTTTTAGGAGATTGCAAGTGGGGGGATTTAATGATTTAAATAAATATTTTATTTAATTTATTTAAAAGAAGAAGGGGAATTAAATGAAATAAATAGGTTTTATTCATTTAATTGATTGTGAATTTGATTTAATGAATTAATTAAAATAAATTTAATAATTTATTTAATTAATGGGAGAATGTTTGTAGAAGAATTAATTAAATGTTAATTTAATTAATTGATGGCTAGTAGGTTTTTTAATCAAATAAATATCAAATATTCATTTAATTAAACTGGACAGATTTATGTGACTACAATTATAAATTGGGATAGCATGATTTTTTTTTTTATAATTTTGAATAAGTTTAATAATTTATCAAGTAGAGATAATTCGTTTATCAGCAAAAGCAAATCATTAGAATGAAGGATAGGAAGATTGAAATGTTAGAATGTGTCATTTATATAAAATGAGAAATGTGATGAATGAATAATAATGTTTTGAAAGAAATATGTATAAAATTCTCAATATAATTATAATTTAATGTAAGTAAACAGATGGTTTAAATTTGAAATTTTCTTGGAGCCTCTCAAGCAAATGCATAATTAATATGTAAAGAGTAAGTCTTAAAAATATTTGCATATCTTCCTCGTAGGTTTTGTTCCAATTGTATTTCAATACTTGTAAGAAGATATAATAACCAAAATAATGAGTGAAGTTGATGTCAAACTATAAAGAAGAAATCAAAACTAAAGTAAATTAGAACTAAAAATGAAATGAGAACTAAAGTTCCAGTTTTTATTATAACTGAAAAGTATGTAAAACCAAAACATTTATGGCGGCCGTCACCATACAAAATTTTTTTCTCATTACATTTTGACTTGACTTTAATTTTAATAAATAAATAAAAGAAAAATAAGTTTTATGAGACCAAAAGTAATAAGAAAGAAGCAATATGTAAGCTCAACTTCCTATGCAAGGTACCAATTTCATTTAAGTTTATAAAACAGACACAATTTTATGATTCTAAAATTTAAATTGGACAATTAAATAAAATAATAATTGGAAAAAAAAAGAGGTAATTTGGAATGAAATCAAAAGCAATAATGAGGGAGGGAGGTAAGGAATAATCTAGGCAGCCTTATGCTTCATACGTATGTTACCATATGCACCTCCAAAACCATATTCATATTTTTCTATTTGATATTGACGCATATGTTAAAACAATTCCTTGGATGTGCTTGTTAAATGGGCTAGATACCGAATGGTATTTGATATACATATAATATATAACTTTACTATTATTTAAAAAAAAGTTAACATAATATATAATAATAATTCTATTTTCAATATAATAAAAAAAAATAAAAATGATTATAATTAAATATCTAAATTAAAACAATAAATACCTATATATCAATTATCCAAATTAATTTATGTTATAAAATATAATATACAATATTATATATCTTTAATGTCATTTCAAAAATAAATGTGCATTAATATACAATAAGAATTAGATTCAACATATTTAAAACAAAACATTATGAATTATAAGAATATTTAAATTATCATCATGGACGGGTTCATTATTAAAAAAAAAAGAGAACTGTGCATGCAAAAACCATTCACAATAGTAAAGGGAGGCTTAATTGTGATAAGAAAATTTTGTCATTCAGTGGATATTTAATTATCCTTGGTATTTATCCTAATTTTAATTAATGTCTAGTCCATTTTGATGGAGATCTATGTTGGCATTGTGTTGGCATTGATGTCAACTGGTATGTATGATGGAGATTGTTGTATGCTAGTTGGAGATTGTTGACATGTTGCTGCCAACCGGTAAGCAAGCATAAGAAAGCAAAGAGACAAATTGAAGGGAAGGAAAATAAGAATTGAGGAAAACAAATTGAGTGGTGGTTGGATCAGATATATTGATGTGGTGAACACAGAACCGAGAGCAGTTTGGGTTACCATGACCTAACTGACATAATGAAGTGCATGATATAAAGGTTAACCGGTTAGTGAATACCAGCAGTATGTTTGACAGGTGACCGAGTTTGAACCTACACAATCAAATTAGTTTGATGCCGACAAAGATAACAGGTGGGCTCCAAGGGGTGAACATGCAGTGGTAGGTGAATAGTGCATCTACGAGGTAGTTGCAGAATAGGTCGATATTAATTGTCGACTATGAAAATCATAGATCAAGTATAGAGGACTGTGGATTGAAGTGAATCAAATGGAAACAGTTGGGTTGACAAAAATCAAGGCCGATGAACAGGATCTGGTTTGCTCAAAATAGTGAACTTGCATTGGAAGGATAAAAAATGGCGGTCATGTTTGATTTGTTGCAGGCTATCAATCCCAAAGATAAGATCTGATTTGGTACAAATCGTGGTCAGTGAAGAAAATCCTAGGTGCATAAAGTTTGAATTTCCTATCTGGCGAGGAATCATGAGTATAAATGTGCAAATCGTTTAGATCTAGGATGATGATGAGAAATTGATGAGAAAGTGTGTTTTTGTGAGTTGAGAGTTAATTAGTCTGGGTGTTGGTTGCAAAATATTGAAGCAACTGAGTGTTGGATGAAGAACTGGTAAGAAAGGTGTAACCAGCAAGGGTTAAGGTAACCAATATTCTGTTACAGAGTATATCAGTTCATCTATCCAGCAGAGTTTGAACCGGTAAGATAGAAGTAGAGTGAAGAAGCGAGAAGGAAGTGCGAGAGGAGATTTGACAAGGAAAAACCTAAGTTGAAAAGGATTTAGACTGAGTGATCAAATAACCGACAAAGAAAAAAAGCAGTGGGATAGAGAAGAGTTAAACTGACAGAGAGGTTTGGTTACAGGACTTACAAAATTCATTTGTAACAAGGTGTTTTCATTGTATTGATTTTATCTAATTGTATTTCACTAAGTGGGTTCTCGGTGTAGGGGTTGGTGCTCAAAATAGATTAGGGGTTGGTGCTCCTTTGGGTAGGTTCCCATAAATTGCTAGGGGTTGGTGCCCTAAACATTGTAAACTGTTATTTCATTGTGAGGCTGGATTGGAGCAGTAGATCTCTAGGAATATTTCTCACTGAGGTTTTTCCCACATTGGTTTTTCCTCGTATATCCTGTGTTATGTGATTTGCTTTGTGTGATTTCTTGTTAAGGTTTTCTCTATTCTACCAGTTGCACACTGTGTTTGAAATTGTTTATAATCACTTATTAACCCCCCTCTCAGTGATATCTTGTGTTCTACAATTGGTATCAGATCCTTAGGTTCCCTATTGGTCAAAGCTTTCTCTAGCTTGGGTAGATTTTGGTTTAAGAACACAATGGCAAAGAATGAGTCCTCTTCCTCCAAAGCTCCCATGTTTGATGGTACCAACTATGCATTATGGAGCAAAAGAATGGAAACCTATCTGTCCTCCCTAGGTTTTGATGTTTGGATGTCTATAAAAAATGGGTATACTATCCCTAGTGTTCCTCCTATAGATCTGGGTGCCAAGAATGTCAAAACAATTGAGAGAAAAGATTTAGGAATATTTCCCCAGTTCATTATCACAAACCAATCATGAGTTCATGAATATTTGTAATGTCTTGTTGGAGGAATTGGCATGAAGCACATTTAGGAACTTACCATCAAAGTTTCGATTTGTCTGCTTTCAATCTATACTTCTACAGTAAACTTGATTTGCCATCAAACTATTGATTTATCTGCTTTTGACCCATACTTCTACATCAAACTTGATTTTCCATCACACTATTGGTTTATCTGCTTTTAATCTATATTTCTATAATAGACTTGAATTACTTTGGCTGTGTTCTCTTATCTCAGTTCAGCATTCATTTATTCCAACCTTGATTTGTATATATCGCATGGTATTCCTTACTTCACAACATAACCTACACTTATTGCTGATCCAAACAATTGAAGGATGCAGTAAGCATATCTACTATAGGCCTGCATGAATTTAATGTTCATCAAATTTTCAATTGTCGAATCAATGATTCAAGCATCCATGAACAAAAAAATTGGCTTGGAGAGACAACAATTCAGGTAGAGAGGCATTATTTTCTCTTTTTGGCCACAAACTCAGTCTATTATAGTAGGAAATTGTGCAATAACAGTAACAACCAGCAACCAATTTTGATGAAGTAAAAAATATTATTTTCCAAGCTGAAAGAACTTTAGTTTATAACTATTAAGCTGTCAGCTAAAGAAAGTAGTGATATTCAAGACAAACTGAAAAGCTAATATGCTCAACTGAATTACACCATTCATTTACTCTTAGACATATACAGTACTCAAGAATGATCCCTGAAAATGTGGAAAACCCTGGCAAAGAGTTATAGGTCTTCAAGAAAGATTATTACCAAAGATAAACTCAAACATCCTACTTTGCAACTATAATTTAGAGAAGAATCTGGAAGTCCCACTATAGTGGGTAAGTAGTTCCCATCAAATGGAATGAACTCATGTGGTGAAGCATATGGGCTTTAAAGTATAGACCCAAATTCAAATCCCTGGGTAAAATTATGCAATTTAACATGCCTAATGTTGTGTGCACTAGGGGGTAAAATTAATATGTGATAGCATAATTAATTAGGAATAGTTGTCCAAGGGAGGTATATGTTTCCACCAATCATCTTGAAAAAGAATATTTTTACATTATGCATCTCCCAAAATGCTAACATCTTAACACTGGGCAATAGTAGAAAATAAATGAAGGGAATTAAAAAGCATGCATGTGCTAAACGACCCGTGTTTAAACTGTGTTCAATTGTCGAGTATACCTTGAAGTTGTGAGAAAGTGTCTTGTTTCTAAAATCTGCAACTGTATCAACAGCATAACATTAGAGTATAAAATCAAGAATGTTCAAATTCATATTCCACATTCATGTAAATCAATTCTAAACATATGTTAATAATTTCCAATGAAACTGCTACAGTCCTTACCGCAACAACTATGACCTTCCCATTTGCTGTATTATACTGAAATCAGTTGGTTGTGTTATTGCCAACATCTATATTATAAAAACTTAAATGAATGCCTTTAGCTATGCTCAGCTTAAGTGACAGCCGAAAAAGCTCACTTAGAGATTAAGGTAGTAACCCAGACGAGTAGGTATGAAAGAAGCACACACATTTGAGCCCAGAGCTTCACCACTTCAAAATCAATTTAAAGACCTTTGCTAGACATAAATGAAGCGTGCAAAACAGAGTTTTAATTTTCATAATGATTATTATTCTATTAAATACAGTATGACATAATTGTACTTACTATGTAAAAATATCTCTAATATCACTAACCCCAGAGCCAACTAAAAAGCAGTGGTAATGAACAATACCCGTCACTAAAAGGGAAGACAAACTAAGAACAATCTATATTTCATAACTAATATTCATTTCTGCTTAACTTTCAAAGAGGATTGCAATCTATTGATAGATATGGGTTCGAAGAACAACACATAAAGGCATGAAAGTCAAAAGTAGACTCTACAAAATACTGTCAAAAAAGAGAGTACCCAAAGAAGATATCACCTCATATTTACTTTGAAGATCCCAAAACAACAAACGATGCCTGAACTTCCATCTGTATCTCCACCTCGAGCAATTCTTTACTGAGTTTTGGGGAAAACCAAAAAAACTGTTCAAAACAAATAAACCCTTCAGAAGTAAAAGAAGAAATGAAAAACAGTTCGAGATTCCTAAATCTCCAGCAATAATTTATATGGGAAGGAAAAGATGAAAAATAAGTCTTCCCCTATTATGAGGTGTATTTCTTTAAAGTATTTCTAAATACTTAAAATAATTAAAAATGACTTGCCTGAACTGTAACTATTTAAAGCTCCAGTCTTGAAAATGTTATGCAGACTTGGAGCAGAAAAGAAAGAGGAAATACTTCAGTCATCAAATGCTTAAATTCTCTACAGCCTTGTTATAGAAAACAGAAAATGCTTAAATTTTGAAATGCTCTGCAGCCTTGTGGTAGAAAATAGAAAATGCTTCAATCTTGACATGCTCTGCAGCCTTGTGGTAGAAAACGGCAAATTCAGCCTTGTAATAGAAAATAGAAATGCTTGGTATCCGGCTTTTATTTTCAAAACATCCCAAATGACATTTTTCTAATTTGAATTCGATTTTTACATCATACATTACAAAAAATCATGTCATTTAGCATTATAACACATTTACACGGACTTTGAAATGGAAGTAATAGAATGAAGGAAAGTAAAAACCATGCAGGTGTCAAATGACTACTTTTAAATTATCTACAAATATAGAGTATATCTTGAAATTAAGAGAAATAACAGAACAAGCTATGTCAGTATGTGTTGTGGTGTAAAATTTATAGCTGTTTCAACAACATAACATTAATCCTGCGTATTTGTGTCAGAAAGTGAAAGTAATATAAGTTTTGTCTTGTTCAAGGGGTTGAGCTTAATTGGTTGAAACACTGGGTTCTCACTGTGGAGACCCAAGTTCAATTCCCAATAGAAACATCTAAAATAAATTCTAAGTTATGAAGCTTTGGCTATTACCTACCAAAAAAAATTTTAAAAAATAAAAATTGTCTTAAAAAATAAATAAATCATATTAGTATTATTAGTATTAGTAAAATAAGAATATCAAATGTATACAAATTCTAAAATTCAATCGATATACATGTCTGTAAACAACATAAGTAAACAATCTTAATGGTCCAATCAATCTCCAAAGAACTACAATGCATATGGAACAATAATTTCCATTGTTACTAACAAACAAAATGTTTCGCTCATTTAGAGACCCAGACATAAAAGAACAACACCAAGTAAGACAGTGCATAAGCCACCGGAAACAAAGTTCTTGTGCAGGGAATCAGTGCATAAGCAACCGAACTGCTCGTGACCAAACCTCGCATACGGTTGCAATAAGAACTGGCAACAGAGCTGGATAAAGCATGTCGTATACCAAGAGCGAGTCATATTTCGAGCCGCCCTCCTTATTCTTACTTTCCAAGCTGTCAAGATTTTTGGGTATTGCGATGACAATGGTGGCACACATAAATGCTATTACCGTCGAAATGATTGAGACTAGTAAGCTCAAAGCAGGGAATTGGAACAACAAATTTCTAGCATATTCTTGTGGAAACTGTAGTCGAATATACCAGCTGGCAACTACTGTAAGGAAAGCGAAGAAAGCCACGGTGTCAGAAAATATAAACAATCTGAAAGCTTTATCAAAGGCAATCTTGGCAACTCCATAGTGTATACTCTTTTTATCATCATCCTCAATTCCCCCCGGGATTTGAAACATGGCTTGAAATGCGATGGTGGCAATCACTGACGCCGCTACCAGCTGTGTATTTAACGATTCTATCTCCCTCTTGCTTGGCATCATTGTCTGCCCCTTTCTTGGCATCATTACTTGGATGAGAAGAAGTTGCACTGGATTTTGGTATGAGACTCGACCGAATAGCTCCTTCAGCTTTCAGTTTCTGTACTATGTAACACAATTGGGGTTGTCTTGAGCTGCTTCTGATGCTATGTCAAGTGCAGTCTTTCCTTCGTCGTTGAGGACATTTATATTGTCACCTCGATAAGGCAGGAGGTGGTCCAGTAGCTGCACTCACCAAAAACAACCCTATTGTATTACATCTCTAATTATTCGAACATTCCTCTTGAGAATCTCAAATTTTAAGATAATTCATACGTCACTGCATTATTTTATTTTCAAATATTTCATTAATGTCAATTTTATAATTATAACGAAGCAAAAATAAATTTACGGGTGAAGTAAAAGAGGAATAATGCTATTCACAATCATTTAAGGAGATTTTATATATAATTTATCTTTCTTTTGAATTTTATATTCAAAATCTTTTTATTTAAATTAAAATCTTGATTTTTACCATTCTTATGTTTTGGATTATTTCCATGAGTGTATGGTAGAAAGTGTTTTGATTGACAGTTTATGTTTTAATTAAGGGCAATGGGTAGTGTGATCATCAAATAAATAATAGAGAATTAAGGGAAAAGGGTTGTATAATTGTCAATGAAAGTATAGGCAATAAAAAAAAAAGGGGATGTGATTGTCAACACAATTATACTTAATTTAGACATAACATATATAATCAACTTGGAATCATAGGTATTTTAGAAAAACGAGTATTATTTCCATACAATTATAGATACTTAAAGGAATATCTATATTAATACATTTTAATAGTACTCTATGGAAAACATGTGCAATTGCCATGAAATTGTAGGAAACTTAGGGTTACTATTATTGATCACCCATGCAAAGTTACTACATTTTTGTGGGATAGACATCCAAAAACTTCATTTGATTGTAAGATCTCCTATCTAGGAAAATAAACATTCCCCATTCACTAATTACACATTCACTTTACTAATTTTTTACGTTATAAATTTGTGAGTTCAATTTTTTTTGGCTAAAAAGTAAAAAATTAATTAATAAAAAAAAATATTTCTAGATGGCCATGGCTATCATCACAAGAAGAACATACAAGAGCCAAAAGGGCCTCATAAGAAACCACCAAAACCAAGAACTCACAACCCCATCAAACATCAAGAGAAAGGAGGATGCAAAAACTAAGTAACTTGTTTGGAGGATAGAGAATCCCAATCCCAAACAATTCATTCATTGGGAGTTGTTGAAGCACAATTACCTAACAAATCAGCAACAACATTTCATTCACAAGGAATATGAATGAAGAAACCGAATCAAAATACTAAGATAAGTTGTTAATTTGGGGTACAAGAGACGCTAAACACCAAGAAGAGATATCAAGATGTTGCTTATTGAGAAGGAAAACAAGAATCAAGGGATCCATCCCACAAAAAAACATATTTTCAACCCAACTCATAGGCATTCTACAACTATATTGCTATCTCTAATTCCTAGTGAATTTTAGATGCAATTGTCAATTTGTATTATATACATTTTCTAATACATATTATTTCTTTAATCTCTATAACCTTATTTCTCACATATATATTATTCATGTGTTAATATTGATATAAATGTTATTTATTAAGATAAGTTCGGTTTTTTATAAGGCCTAGATCTTGCTTGGGTAAACAAGAACTAACACAAGAGAAACTAAAACAAACAAAACATCCAATAAATAGGACAATAATCCTATAGTGAAACTTCACAAATAGAAACAACTATAATGATCAATTAAAATTTAAGTTGGGGCCCTACTTCAGCCCTGAAAGAACATCATCAGAGGGAGGGACCCTTAAGGACTAACTTCCTTGTGAAAAACAATTGTGCAAGAAGCAGCATTTTCATGAGAAGAAAGCATATGATTAGGGGAGGAAGCTCCCTTAGAACAAACAAGACAGGCCCTAGCCAGACGAGAGCCAATTTTGGAAGAAGAAATCTCGCATAGTGGAGATGAGTGTTAGGGACCATAGAAAGAAGAGTAGATCTTCCCAATACCCTGAAAGAAGGGGCAGCAGAAAAATGTCACAGTTGACTAAACTAACCGAAGTAGTAGGGGATAGAGGCAGGTCGTATTAGTAGAATCCTTTGATTCAACATAAAAAATGTCAAGGAAGACCATGAGATGGCTTAGATGAAAATTCTTCCACTAGGTGGAGGAAGACACCATGGGGAGAAACATAGGTCAAATCTATCATAGTGAAACTACATGTACAACAGAAAGGAAGTCCCTCATAGTAATTCATCAGAGGCTAAGGATACTCACACAACTGTAGAACAATCTCACTTAGCGATGCTTTTGAAAAGTCACTTTCTTCCAAGATATAGGAATAGTCCAAGTATGGGTGAAATTACTTGTATCTGGGTCCACCTTAAGGAAATTACCTAGTGCATTACAATAGCCTCATAAGTTGAATTACACTAGAGCTATAGGGGAAGATAGGGATGTCTTACCTAAATAAGTGAAACATCAATATATTCTTTTATCAGGTTAAAGGAAGGCATCAAAGGTTGAATAGAGTGAGAGGGCAACATTTCCATTTGCCCATGACCATAAGGGCATCGCAATCTTCAGAGGAGGTAAAATAGATGACAAGAAACCGAAGGCAAAGGTGTAGATCTCAAGCTTATCTTCAACCACAGGGTTATAATGCACTTATAGATCTATTTTTGCAAGTTCAGTAGCATAGGCCACAAGTTCTTAAACCTTTACACTTTTCTCTTAAATAAGGAGATATTATCAACCACCACTTGACCAAGAACCACCACACAAGTAGTGGAGGTACTTCCCAGTTGCATCTGAAATCACGAGAAGCTCTGCTTGAGGGGTTACATAGTAGATTTACAAAATAAGCTTTAAACAAAAAAGGAGTAGCTTACTATGTAATATCTCCTCAAAATAACTTGATAAATTTAAGTTTGATGGATAATATAACATAATGGTCATTGAAGGTTAAAGAGTCAAACACTTAGACATAAAAAATTTCTCTTTTCTAACATACAAAATGTTTCTATAGTCATAAAATTCATAACATTTTGGCATGATTTAATAAATAAAATAAAAATAAAAATAAATAAAAAAATATTTTACATTATAGGTCCAAACACAAATCTGATTCATAATCAAACTTTGTAAGGGACCAGTAGTACATAAGAATCATCTATTGTTCAAGTAGTAAGTTGCAATATAGATATACATTAACACTCAAATTACAAGCTCTCTTTTGTCTCCTTTGTGTTTTGAAGGATGTAAGAGAAAATGAGAGAGAGAGAGCATCATCAAGGTGATATCCACCTACCATGAAGCTTCCGCGTGCTACTCCAGTAGAGAAACCCAATCCATCACAAAGGATATAGCAGGATATAGCAGTTTGTGGCAACATTCATGACAAATTCTAATTCACTATGTGAATGAATGCCTACACACTTGTGCAATGCATGTCTAATGCACTCATCCATTGAACACATTTATGTGAAAGAGAATGTCACCAATCTAAATAATGCACACATGGGTGTAACCAATGATCAATGTTTATGGTGTATAATGTCCCAAACATCTGTCACTTTGACATCCAAATATTTAATAAGATAGATAAACAATAGCACAAGGCAAGCCGTGTTGGCATTATGTAAACCGATATGACAACATAATGACATTATATGTTGTCATTGATGTCAATATGCTGAAGAGGTGAGAACCGTCATATGTGAGAACCGGTATAACAATGTGAACCGACATTTGTTGCAAAGTGAAGGGGTGTGCTTGTTCAAGGTGAATCGGCATATGGCTATGGGAACCGACACATGGAAGCATTGTATGCCTATCGGTTGGTAGTCTCAACTTTAGGGTTTCTGGTTGAAGTGCTTCAACCCTGTGTGGCTCAACCGGTGACTTTGTGTAATGAGTTAGCATGATAACAAAGAACAGATTGTGTTGCCACGTAAGCCTTGTGTGCATGAAGGATCTTGCATGAAGAAGATTGTTCCTATCTACCTCGGGAATGTACGAAGTCTGTAAACGTGATAATGTGTGATGGGTTATCAGCCGCCATAAAATCGATGGAAAACGAACGATGGAGATTAATGCAGTGTGCTCAACGGTCAGGATTGAACCATTTGAATTCCTTAACCTAATAGGTTTAGGGTTTAGGGTTTATGCTACCGACCTATCTATTTTCCTATAAGGTCGATGTTGTGACTCTTTCTAGGGTTGTTGGCAAAAGTTGTGTGTGTGTATCCAACAGAAGAGATACGTGATTCTTGCCAGACTAAAGGAGAGAAGTGATACCTGCAGAGTGTAAGTGCAAAAGGTGAAGAGGAGCTTAAATGGATCTGCATTGGCATTGAGTGTTGTTACCAGATCTTTGTAATACCTGTTGATCTCTAACCACTTCAATAGTTGAGAAATCCCTTAACAGGGTAGCTTTAACAGGCTTGTTGTAAATTGTTTAACAAGGTGACTCAAAACCATTGAGTTCTTGAAATCCTCTAACAAGGTAACCTTTAACAGGGTTTAACCCTTAACTGGGTATTCTAGCCATCCCTTAATCGGGTGATCCCTAACAGGGTCGGTTCCTAACATAACCCATTGTATCAGTCTTTAATAGGACAAGGCTCCTAACAAAGCAGACTTCTAAAGAGTTTAAAAACAAGCTTGTGGGTATTCATCCCACCGTGGTTTTTCCCAGTTGGGTTTCCATGTGAAAATATGTGTGTCATATGTGATATCTTTTTCATGTGATTCTATATTTTTTTCTATTAAGTGGTGAATCATGTTGATCTAGTTGCTCATATGTATATCTTTGATGGTAGATTACTTGCTCATGCATTAGGGTGAAATGGAAATGAAGTGTCAGAGTATATGAGAAGATATGTATTAACCGGTTTATGCTTGTCTTAGTGGTGCAGGAGCACCCTTCCTAACTCTTTCTTTTTCTTTGGCTAGTTGTGTCATGCTTCTTTAGAAGCCATTGTTCATGAATAAGAGCTAGGAGCTCATGTGTGCTAGACTAGGTCCTAGTTAGGGTCCTAGTGGAGATCTTAGGGGTCATGAGTCAAGATTGTGATTTTCTTGAAAATGGAGGGTATGTGTGTCCTGGAGATGTTTAGGGTTCCTTTATAACATGGTGGTGTCCTTAGGTTGGCCCAATGTGGTTCTAGGAGTCATAAAAAGAAACATTGGGAAAGTTGCTCAAAAGTTGCAAAAGTTGCATGACAACTTTTAAAAGTTGTCAAACAACTTTTCCACCATGATGTCAAGTTCTTTAGGTTAGTGTGGAAAACCCTAGTTTGGGCACATAGACTGAGGCAAAGGTACTATAAGTACTTGCAAACCCTAAATTCATGGGTTGGATATCAGACATTGTACGGCCATAGCAAAGAGATCAGACTGAGACTATAAAACTATTACCAGTCAGTTTGAATGAAGAAAACAAGCAAATCAATGGATTGAGAAACATCCAAATCTATGTGGAATGTCTTTCATGGTGTAAATACTTTCATTTCAAGCAATTAGTTTAGGTTTTTACTTGCAGAGTGAGTGTGTTTGTAAATAGTTTGTAAACTATTTTCTTATTGTCCAATTTTGGACAGGATTGTGTAAGTGAAGTCTTAACTCCATTTCCCATTGTGGAACCACCATGAAACCATGGGGAATGGATGTGAAGACCCTGTACAATAGTCCCAAGCAAGAAGGGCCCTTAAAAATGTAGGAAGACCAAGCAAATGCCCATTCCTAGGCGAGACTGGACTTTGCCCAGTTAGGAATGGTTGCTGCTGTAGAGGTCTTGGAGAGCAAGGTTGAATAGTGGAGAGTTCATCCTTTGGAGGAAGTGAAGAGGAGAGTTTGAAGCATCATTGGTGTGAAGGAGGAGCTTCCACCAATCCAAACAAGGTGGCTAACACATAGAACCTTCATTGTGACCCAAGTAGACTACAAAACCCTCACAAAACCCTTAAAAACCCCAAAATTCGCCCTAGGCACTCTACGGCCACTTGGAGGCCCAAAACCTAGAAAATACTTGAGTACTTGCCAATTGATTGGTAGTCCATTTTAGGAGTTTGGGTTGTGTATGCATCATTTGTGAGAGAAAGCCCTAAAGGACCGGGTAGGAGGCCTAATTGGTCCAAATCCTTGTAGCCTTGTTTTGTAAGCAAAAACACAAAACAGTGAAATCGGTAGAAAGGATGAAGGTAGAAACTTCTTGGGGGCACATGGAGGGATGTAAAACATGGTTTGAGACTTGATTTAACCTTGCTAAGATCTTGGAAAGTGTGAAACAAGCCTTAGCCCTTATTAGCCATAGTAAGGGGTTTAGAGTCTCATGAGTAGGTGAGACCTTAGGAACAACAAAGCAACTCATTGGTGGGTGGATTGGGAAAGGTTAGGGGATTCCTCAAGAAAAGGAAGACCTAGAGACCCTAGGGTGCGAGGAGAACACCAGGAGATCCAAGGAAAGGATCCAAGGGCATAGACTAGGCTAGTCTATTCCAAGCACCATCCCATCAGATTGGTATCAGAGCAAGTAAAAGACTTGTTGGATCATGTATGTTTCTATATACTGGTGAATCAGTAGGGGAGAGTAGAATGGTTACTAATGCAAAGCTAGCTAGAAAAGTGGAAGAACAGAAGGAGAAAAATAGACTCCTTGAGGCAGCTATGAGTGAGATAAGGGATAAACTGTAGGAAGTAGTGGATCAGAGGTCACATGAACCTTGGGATGAAGACACCAAGGGTAAAGGCAAGAATATTGTAGACATAGATGATATCATCCCTGAACCAGATCCCTTGTTAAATGAAGAGCCATTTGTGAAGGCTATTAAGGCTTTGAACACTAAAGCTTTTGAAGGATTGCCACATTTCAGTGGAAGAATGGACATAGACACTATTATGGAATGGATTGAGGGCATGGAAAACCACTTTGAGTGTGAAGGAGTGATAGAGGCTTAGAAGGTTAAAGTTGCCAAATCAAGATTAAGGGGAGCAGCTTTGACATGGTGGAAGTACCTGCAAGAAGAAAGAGTTAGTATGGGAAAGCTACCTATTGCAAATTGGAAAGCTATGGTGAGTAAGATTAAGAGGATTATGAAGTTCAACTTTATAAGAAGAGACAAGGATTGAAGTAGAAGGATCTTGATGTAACTTCCTACACCGAAGAGTTTCAAAAACTTTGTCTTAGATCAAAAGTTCAAGAAGATGAATCTATTAAGGTGGCTAGGTATCTAAGCGGCCTAAAGTGGAACATTCAAGAGGAGATAAGCCTATGGACTCCTACTACTGTTCAGAAATGCCATCAACTTGCTGTCAAGGTAGAAGAGAGGAACAAAAGGAAAGGAGACTCCAATAACAGGGGTAGAGGCAAAGGTAGAGACCATGTGAATCACTGAGGTGGTTACCAAAGTAAGACAAATGAGCAAAGAACCCAAGGAGAAGCCAAGTTGACTAAGCAAGGTAGTGAAACAAATCCTAGAGGAGGACATTGTAGAGGAAAAGGTGCACAAGGTGAACCAAATAGGGGTAGAGGTACTAGTAGAGGTAACTCCTATTTTGCAACTTTGAAGTGTTACAATTGTGGACAATTGGGACACCCAACATATAGATGCCCTGACAAGCCTACATCATCAAACAGTGGAAAGAGGGTTGCTTATGCACAAGAAGACTCTTCAAGCAGCAAGACACTAGATGTGGACCAGATTAAATTAGAAGTTGGTGAGAATCTGATGTTCAATAGGATTTTGATCAGACAACTGATTAAGGAGGAACCCAAACATAGGAGAGCATTGTTTAGGGTGAGGTGCAAGATTCTTGGTAAAGTGTGCAAGGGGATAGTTGATACAGGCTCAACTGACAACATCATCTCAGAAGAGGTAGTGAGGAAGTTGAAACTCACAAGAATATGCCACACCAATCCTTACAAGGTGACTTGGTTGAACAAAGGATAGAGTGTGCTAGTCAATGAACAGACTTTTTTAGAGTTTTCTATTGGAGGATATAAGGATAATATCCTTTGTGATGTGTTTCCTATGGATGCATGTCACTTGTTGCTAGGAAGACCCTGACAATTTGACAAGAAGGTGATCTATGACGGAGAGGAGAACTCCATATCATTCAAGAAGGACAACAAGACCTTCAAGATTCAGTTTTTGACAGAGGATGAAGAGGGCACTTCAAAAACACCTAGTGTTTTAATGGCTACTGGTAAAGGGTTCCTAAATTTGCTACATGAGGAGGAGATAGTGAAGTGTGCCATCTTTGTGAAACCAAAGGAGGAAGAAGACAAGTTGCAGACATATATACCCAAAGAGGTGAAGCACATGTTGCAAGAGTATAAGGACATAGTGAGTGATGGAGCACCTACAACACTCCCACCAAGAAGGTCTATAAGTCATCAAATAGACTTTGTTAACGGTGCATCCTTACCTAACAAGGATGCATATAAGCTCACACCTGATCAGAATAAGGAGGTAGCAAGGCAAGTTCAGGAGTTATTGGAACAAGGACAGATTAAGAAGAGCATCAACCCATGTGCAGTCCCGATAGTGCTAGCATAAAAAAAGGAGGTAAGTGGAGACTATGCACTGACTCAAGAGCAATCAATAGGATTACCATAAGGTATAGGTTTCCTATTCCTAGAATAGAGGATTTAATGGATTGTTTAGGAGGGTCTATGTATTTCACCAAGCTAGACCTTAAAAGTGGTTATCACCAGATAAGAATTAAGGAGGGTGATGAGTGGAAGACTGCTTTTAAAACCATAGGTGGATTGTATGAGTGGCTTATGATGCCATTTGGGCTTACTAATGCTCCAAGCACCTTTATGAGGTTGATGAATGAGGTGTTGAAGGATTTCACAGGCAGATTTGTGGTAGTGTACCTAGATGACATACTCATCTATAGCAGAACCAAAGAAGAGCACCTTGAGCATTTGAGGTTAGTTTTGGAAAGGTTGCATGAGGAGAAGCTATCCATCAACCTAGAGAAGTGTGAATACTTGAAACAAGAGTTGGTTTACCTAGGATTTGTGGTGTCTAAGGGAACCTTGAAGATGGATCCAAGCAAAGTGGAGGCAATCTTGAATTGGCCTACACCTAAAACAGGGACTGAGGTAAGAAGTTTCCATGGATTAGCTCAATTCTATAGGAAATTTGTGAGGAATTTCAGTGGCATATGTGCACCAGTCCTTGACACCATTAAGGGAGGACTTAAAACTAAGTTTGAATGGACTGAGTAGGCAAATAAAGCATTTCAAATGTTGAAGCAAGAAGTAGCCACAAAACCTATCCTTCTACTACCTACATTTGATAAGCTGTTCACTTTGGAGTGTGATGCAAGTGGAATTGTAGTAGGCGGTGTGTTGAGTCAAGAGGGAAGACCTGTGGCATTTTTCAGTGAGAAGCTTAATGAAACAAAGAAGAAGTACTCAGCCTATGACTTAGAGTTGTATGCATTAGTGCAATCACTAAAGAAATGGAGGCGTTACCTACTTCCAAAAGAATTTGTAGTGTTCACAGACAATCAGACATTGAGTTACATAAACACTCAAGAGAAGCTAAGAAATAGGCATCTGAAGTGGATGGAATACCTCCAATCCTTCACCTTCACCATCAAGCATAAGAAGGGGTAACTTAACAAGGTGGTAGATGCATTAAACAGGAAGATATTGACTATTCAAGAGTTACAGTTGCAGAGCATAGGCATAGAAGGTTTCAAAGACCTCTATGAAGGAGATGAAGACTTTTCAACAGCTTACAAGGTTTGCAAAGAGTTTGAGAACCATTTCCATGGTGAGTATGCAGATTACACTCTCCAAAATGGTCTCTTGTTCAAGGGTAACCAGTTGTGTGTACCTAGAGGATCTATGAGGGAGAACATCATCCAAGAGAAACATAATGGAAGTTTGAGTGGACACTTTGGGATTAATAAGACCCTAGACTTAGTACAGAGGTACTATTGGCCAAAGTTGCCAAGAGATGTAAAGAGGTATGTAGAGCAATGTGGAGTGTGTCAAAGAGCCAATGGTGGATCAAGCAATGCCGGTTTATATCAACCATTGCTGGTCCCTAACAGACCTTAGGAATGTATAAGCATGGACTTTGTAGTTGGACTTCCCAAGACAAAAACACGTATGAACAACATCTATGTGGTAGTAGATAGATTTTCCAAGGTGAGAGTCATTTTATCCCATGTAAGACTACACATGATGCCAGCTATGTTGCACATCTCTTCTTCAAATGTTAGGATTCATGGACTCCCTTTAAGCATTGTTTCAGACAGGGACAACAAATTCATGGGCCATTTTTGGAAAACACTATGGATGAGACTAGGTACTAACTTGTCATTTAGCTCAACCTACCATCCACAAACAGATGGTCAAACTAAAGTCATCAACAGGGTGTTAGGTAACTTGTTGAGGTGTTTAACTAAGGAATATGGCCAGACATGGGACCTAATCATTTCTCAAGCAGAGTATGCATATAATGACAATGTGAATAGAACCACTGGTAGAAGTCCTTTTGAGGTTGTGTATGGCAGACATCCAAGAGGAGTATGTGAGTTGAGAGACCTTGGTAGTTTGGAAATAAAGAGTGGACAAGTAGAAGACTTCACTCAAACCATCAAGGAAGTTCAAGAGCAAGTTAAGAAGGCCATCCTTGAATCCACTCAAAAATTGAAAGCCAAAGTGGATGAGAAGAGGAGAGAAGTTCAGTTTAAGGTGGGTGACTATGTGATGATACATCTGAGCAAAGCTAGGATGCAAGGAGGTAAGCCTACCAAACTACAGATGCGAAGAGTAGGACCTTGTAGAATCCTATCACAATATGGTAAGAATGCCTACAAAGTTGACCTGCCTCCAAATTTAGCTATATCACTAGTCTTTAATGTAGCTGACCTGTTCATGTACAAGGGTGAGATAGCAGGACACACTGAGAACCAAGCCAAGGTACTGCAGGACCTTCATGTTAATGCCTTACCACAGGTGAAGAAGTCTATAGCAGAGGAGATCTTGGAATCAAAAGTGAAGAAGTCCACCAGAAACCAGGTCTACATGGAACACTTGGTGAAGTGGGCAGGATAGCCTGAGTCGGAAGCAACTTGGGTGGAGGAGAGTAGGTTCAAGGCACTTGGAATAGACCCAGCTCTCATCTCTTCTTCTATTTCTTAAGCTGTGTGTAGAGGGGGAGTATGGTGTAGGAGCACCCTTCCTGACTCTTTCTATTTCTTTGTCTTGTTGGTGTCATGCTTCTTTAGAAGCCATTGTTCATGAATAAGAGCTAGGAGCTCATGTGTGCTAGACTAGGTCCTAGTTAGGGTCCTAGTGGAGATCTTAGGGGTCATGAGTCAAGATTGTGATTTTCTTGAAAATGGAGGGTATGTGTGTCCTGGAGGTGTTTAGGGGTCCTTTATAACATGGTGGTGTCCTTAGGTTGGCCCAATGTGGGTCTAGGAGTCATAAAAAGCAACATTGGTAAAGTTGCTCAAAAGTTGCAAAAGTTGCATGACAACTTTTAAAAGTTGTCAAGCAACTTTTCCACCATGATGTCAAGTTCTTTAGGTTAGTGTGGAAAACCCTAGTTTGGGCACATAGACTGAGGAAAAGGTACTATAAGTACTTGCAAACCCTAAATTCATGGGTTGGATATCAGACATTGTATGGCCCTAGCAAAGAGATCAGACTGAGACTGTAAAACTATTACTAGTTAGTTTGAATGAAGAAAACAAGCAAATCAATGGATTGAGAAACATCCAAATCTATGTGGAATGTCTTTCATGGTGTAAATACTTTCATTTCAAGAAATTATTTTAGGTTTTTACTTACAAAGTGAGTGTGTTTGTAAATAGTTTGTAAACTATTTTCTTACTATCCGGTTTTGGACAGGATTGTGTAAATGAAGTCTTAACTCCATTCCCCATTGTGGAACCACCATGAAACCATGGGGAATGGATGTGAAGACCCTGTACAATAGTCCCAAGCAAGAAGGGTGCTTAAAAATGTAGGAAGACCAAGCAAATGCCCATTCTTAGGCGAGACTGGATAATGCCCGGTTAGGAATGGTTGCTGATGTAGAGGTCTTGGAGAGCAAGGTTGAATAGTGGAGAGTTCATCCTTTGGAGGAAGTGTAGAGGAGAGTTTGAAGAATCATTGGTGTGAAGGAGGATCTTCCACCAATCCAAACAAGGTGGCTAACACACAGAACCTTCACTGTGACCCAGGCAGACTACAAAACCCTCACAAAACCCTTAAAAACCCCAAAATTTGCCCTAGGCACTATACAGCCACTTGGAGGCCCAAAACCTAGAAAATCCTTGAGTACTTGCCAATTGATTGGCAATCCATTTTAGGAGTTTGGGTTATGTATGCATCATTTATGAGAGAAAGCCCTAAAGGACTAGATAGGAGGCCTAATTGATCCAAATCCTTGTAGCCCTGTTTTGTAAGCAAAAACACAAAACAGTGACATCGGTAGAAAGGATGAAGGTAGAAACTTCTTGGGGCCACATGGAGGGATATAAAACATGGTTTGAGACCAGATTTAACCTTGCTAAGACCTTGGAAAGTGTGAAACAACCCTTAGCCCTTATTAGCCATAGTAAGGGGTTTAGAGTCTCATGAGTAGGTGAGACCTTAGGAACAACAAAGCAACTCATTGGTGGGTGGATTGGGCAAGGTCAGGGGATTCCTCAAGCAAAGGAAGACCTAGAGACCCTAGAGTGTGAGGAGAAAACCAAGAGATCCAAGGAAAGGATCCAAGAGCATAGACTAGGCTAGTCTATCCCGAGCACCATCCCATCACTTAGCTATTCTGGGTTTTTACCGATTGTACTCTATTTTAAGACCGGTGTTACTGTTTGTCTGTCAATGCACAGTGTCTATAGACAAATCGGTTCAAGATTGTGTTTTTGTCTC
Source organism: Cryptomeria japonica (assembly GCF_030272615.1). Lineage (NCBI taxonomy): Eukaryota > Viridiplantae > Streptophyta > Pinopsida > Cupressales > Cupressaceae > Cryptomeria > Cryptomeria japonica. The sequence goes on from NC_081409.1 coordinate 727,141,470, forward strand.
TACTGATTCACCCCCCCCCCCTCTCACTACCGGTTGGGTACTATTCGTTCATCATTGTGTTATCAATTGGTATCAAAGTATCCTCCAAGTCCTCTATGTTATAAGCTTAACCACTTGAGGTAAAGATCCCAGTCTAATGATGAAGAGGGAAGGTCCAAAGTTTAATAGAGAAAATTTTAGTATATGGAAAGACAAAATGAAGATATTCATCGGAAGCATGGGTGCTCAACACTGGAGCTATGTTGAGAATGGCTACGTTGCCCCTACTGATACTCTCACCGATGACCAAAAGAGAGAGATGCAAGAGAATGGGCAAGTCATGGAAGCCTTAATTAGTAGTTTATCTGACATTGAATTTATTGATGTCCAAGATAAGGTAAATCCCAAAGAGGTATGGGATACTCTTGAAAATATCTATGGTGGTGATGAGCATGTTAAACAAGCTAAGGAAGAAAGCCTTAGAGGGAAGTTTGAAGACATGCGGATGGTTGAAGGTGATAGCATTCAATAGTATGGAATAAGAATCAAAACTATTGTTGGAGATATCAAGAGTGCAGGTGGTAAAATGGAAGATTCCACTATGGTAAGCAAAGTCCTGAGATCCCTATTGCTGGTCTATGCAATAAGAGTTGCTGCTATTCAGGAGCTGAGATCAATAGACAAGACTAAGGTGCCCCTAGACTCCATCATTGCAAAGTTGACAGCCTATGAGCTAAATAGATTTGATGGCAGTGTTTCAAAGACTGAATTGGCTTTTAAAGCTTCTACTGTACCATCCAAAAAAGGAAAAGAAGCTAACACTAGTGGTGAACTAAGATAGAGTAGAGAAATGGATGATGAGGAGATTCTGATGGCATTTGAAGCTCTCCTTGCCAGGAAACTTCCTAAAGGATCTGGCAAATATAGAGGTAAGATACCTTTGAAATGTTTTTCTTGCAATCGAATAGGACATATTGCTGTAAATTGTCCTAATGGAAACAATAAGGACAAACCAGAAAGGCTCAAGAAGTTCAAAGGAGGAAACCGGAGAAACTATTTTGTGGTAGTTGATGAAGGTGTCACCGATGAGAAATCAGAGGATGAAGAAAATGAAGATATTGTGTTTGTTGTTGTCAAGGAAGATGTGTTAGACAAGAAGGCTTTTGTCTCCCGGTTTGATAATTCCAATGAGTGGATCATTGACAATGGCTGTTCTCACCATATGACTCGTGATCGGAGCAAGTTTCTAACCTTGGAAGAGTATGATGGTGGTGTGGTTCGCTTTGGTAATGATGCACCATGCATGGTCAAGGGCAGAGGGTCCATCTCTCTGAATGGAAAGAGTAGTGCTGATAATGTGTACTGGGTTGATGGTCTCAGACACAACCTTTTGAGTGTTGCCCATCTGAATGACAGTGGTCTCACTCTGGAATTCAAGAATGGAGTGTGCAGAATCAAAGGAAAGGATGGTGAAATGGTGACCACTGACATGTAGACCAAAGGTAATCTATTTCAGCTGAATGCAAATATAAGTATATGTCTTATGGCTAAATTTGATGATAGCTGGATATGGCATAGGAGACTCTGCCATGTAAACTTCGATAACATTGTGAAGGCTAGGAAGATCAAGGTAGTTAGAGGATTGCCAGTGCTAAGCACACCAGATAATACCCTGTGTAGAGAATGTCAATTGGGGAAAATGTCTTCCTCAACCTTTAAAGGTAAATCTTTTACTGTTGACAATCTGCTTGATCTTGTGCATACTGATTTGTGTGGTCCTATGAAAACTAGGAGTGTGTAGGGTGATAGGTACTTCATGATTCTCACTAATGACTGCTCAAGAATGATGTGGGTCACATTCTTGAAAGATAAGTCTGAAGCTTTTGTAAAGTTCAAAGCTTTCAGAGCATTAGTGGAGAAGGAAAGTGGTAAAAGGATCAAGTGCCTGAGAACTGATCAAGGAGGGGAATTCACTTCTGATGAATTCAACAAGTACTGTGAAGAACATGGCATCAAGAGGCAACTATCTGCTCCACGGACTCCACAGCAAAATGGCCTCGTAGAGAGGAATAACTGGATTGTGGTTGAAGCAGCTAGAACCATGTTGATTCAAGGAAAGGTAGCTCACACCTTTTGGAGAGAAGCAGTGAGCACTGCAGTCTCTACAATGAACCAAGTACTCATCAAGAAAGGTAAGGATAAAACCCCTTATGAGTATTGGACCGGCAAGACACCTGTGGTTAGCTACTTTAGAGTGTTTGGTAGCAAATGTTACATCAAGAGGAGTGAACACCAGAGCAAATTTGATGCTAAATGTGATGAGGGAATATTTCTAGGGTATTCCACCAAGAGCAAAGCTCTCAAGTGTTTCAATAATAGGACTCAGAGAATTATGGAAAGCATCAATGTAAGAGTTGATGAAACCTTTGAGAAAACTGAGGAAACCGGCAGTAAGCAAGTGGTAAATGAATCGGTTGCAACCTTCTAGGAACCGATTGTCAGTCAACCGAGTACCGGTAATAATGTTCCTACATCGACAGATGTAGATGCTGATACTGATGGAGATGAGGATGAAGAAGAAAAACAAGAGGAATCTATCAAGACCATTCTTCGGTATGTTAAGTTGAATCATGATCCTAAGCAGATCATAGGATATAAGGATGCAGGAATCCTTACAAGAAGAAAGGTCAAAGAAAACTCATGTATGATCTCTGAATTTGAGCCTAAAACATTCAAAGAGGCACATAAAGATGAAGATTGGATCAAGGCAATGGAAGAGGAACTTGACCAGATAGAGAAAAATGGTACATGGTCTTTGGTACCCAGACCGAAGCATAAAAATGTTATTGGTACCAAATGGGTCTTCAGAAATAAGCTGAATGAGGATGGCATAATGATTAGGAACAAAGCTAGATTGGTGCACAAAGGATATGCTCAAGAAAAAGGAGAAGACTATGGAGAAACCTTTTCTCCTGTAGCCAGATTGGAAGGAGTTCGTATGCTTCTTGCATATGCAACTTTTAAAGGTTTCAAAGTATATCAAATGGATGTAAAATCTACATTCCTAAATGCTATACTTGAAGAGGAGGTGTATATAGAGCAACCAGATGGGTTTGCCCTATTTGAAGACAGTGACATGGTAAGTAGGCTACATAAAGCCTTATATGGTCTAAAGCAGGCACCTAGAGCATGGTATGAACGTCTGCATTCTCATCTTGTGAAGATTGGCTTTGAGAGAACAAGTGAAGATAGCAATATCTACTTGAAGTCTGAAGGAGATCAGATCCTAATCTGTGAGGTATTTGTTGATGACATTATCTTTGGTGGAGATGACAAGATGAGTCATGAATTTGTAGATGAGATGAAGAAAGAGTTTGAAATGTCACTCATAGGGAGATTAAGTTCTTCATTGGACTATAGATCCAATAGATGAAAGATGGAATCTTTATCACTCAATCCAAGTATGTCAAAGAGGTGTTGAAGACCTTTGGCATGGAAGATAGAAAACCGATTGGTACACCCATGGTGACTAGCTATAAACTATCCAAAGAGGATGACTTAGCACTGGTTGATGAGAAGGAATACTGATCAATGATTGGCAAATTGCATTATGTAGTGCATAGCAGACCAGATATTGCACATGCAATTGGCATTACTGCAAGGTTCTAGAAAAGTCCAAGAGAATCCCACTTAGTTGCAGTCAAGCGGATTCTTAGGTATCTGAAAGGAACTATTGACTATGGGTTATGGTATCCATACAATAATGATTTTAACCTAAAAGTGTTCACAGATGCTGATTGGGTTGGTAATGTAGATGACCGGAAGAGCACAACTGGTGGTGCATTCTTTCTTGGTGGTAGACTAGTCTCATGGATGAGTAAGAAGTAGAGTTGTATCTCTCAGTCTACTACGGAAGCAGAGTATGTTGCAGCTTTCATGAACTGCACACAGACAATTTGGATGAAGCATGTATTAAATGGCTTCAAAGTTCCTGTATCGGAACCAATAAGTATATTTTGTGACAATACAAGTGCAATTAATATCTCCAAGAATCTAGTTTTACATTCTAGAACCAAGCACTTTGAGCTTAAGTATCATTTCTTAAGGGAAAAGGTTAAGAACAAAGAGATTGAACTAGAACATGTTTCCAATAAGGAGCAGTTAGCAGACATATTCACCAAGCCTCTCCCAAAGGCTACATTTATGTACTTAAGAGGTGAATTAGGGGTGTTGCCCCTTTAGGAGGTAAACTAAAAGCATATGCTCCACATCAGTCAGGTATTGCATAGTCAAATTTATTTTGGATTGATGTGTTGAAGGATACTACTCCTCAGGGGGAGCAGCATAATGGAACAAGGAAGCTTGTGCCTCCACTTTGGCATTGTTGTCAAAGGGGGAGAAGATGTGAAGCAGAGAAGATATCTGCAGAAATTGGGGGAGAAAATGTGAAGTGGAGAGATATCTTTGTATATTGCCATCAATGTCAAAGGGGGAGATTGTTGGCATTATGTGAACTGGTATGAGGACATAATGACATTGTATGTTGTCATTGATGTCAATATGCTGAAGAGGTGAGAACCGGCATATGTGAGAATCGGTATAACACTGTGAACCGGCATTTGTGCCAAAGTGAAGTGGTGTTCTTGTTCAAGGTGAACTGACATATGGTTATGGGAATCAGCACATGGAAGCGTTGTATGCCTTCCGATTGGTAGTCTCAACTTTAGGGTTTCCGGTTGAAGTGCTTCAAGCCTATGTGGCTCAATTGGTGACTTTGTGTGATGAGTTAGCATGATAACAAAGAATAGATTGTGTTTCCACGTAAGCCTTGTGTGCATGAAGGATCTTGCATGAAGAAGATTGTTCCTATCTACCTCGGGAATATGCAAATTCTGTAAACGGTGATAATGTGTGATGGGTTATCAACCGCCACGAAATCGGTGGAAAATGAACGATGGAGATTAATGTAGTGTGCTCAATGGTTAGGGTTGAACCGTTTGAATTCCTTAACCTAATAGGTTTAGGGTTTAGGGTTTATGCTACCGACCTATCTATTTTTCTAGAAGGTCGATGTTGTGACTCTTTCTAGGGTTGTTGGAAAAAGTTGTGTGTGTGTATCCAAGAGAAGAGATACGTGATTCTTGCCAGACCAAAGGAGAGAAGTGATACCTGCAGAGTGTAAGTGTAGAAGGTGAAGAGGAGCTTAAACGGATCTACATTGACATTGAGTGTTGTTACCAGATCTTTGTAATACCTGTTGATCTCTAACCACTTCAACAGTTGAGAAATCTCTTAACAGAGTAGATTTAACAGGCTTGCTGTAAATCCTTTAACAGGGTTACTCAAAACCATTGAGTTCTTGAAATCCTCTAACAAGGTAACCTTTAACAGGATTTAACCCTTATTGAGTATTCTAGCCATCCCTTAACTGGGTGATCCCTAACAGGATCGGTTCCTAATAGAACCCATTGTATCAGTCTTTAACAGGACAAGGCTTCTAATAGAGCGGACATCTAAAGAGTTCAAAAACAAGCTTGTGGGTATTCATCCCCACCGTGGTTTTTCCTAGTTGGGTTACCACGTGAAAATATGTGTGTCATGTGTGATGTCTTTTTCATGTGATGCTATATTGTTTTCTATCAAGTGGTGAATCATGTTGATCTAGTTGCTCATATGTATATCTTTGATGGTAGATTACTTGCTCATGTATTAGGGTGAAATGGAAATGAAGTGTTAGAGTATATGAGAAGATAGGTATTAACCAGTTTATGCTTGTCTTAGCTAGTTTCGGTTTTTACCGGTTGTACTCTGTTTTAGGACTGGTGTTACTGTTTGTTTGTCAATGCACAATGTCTGCAGACAAACCAGTTCAAGAGTGTGTTTTTGTCTGTACTGATTCACCCCCCCCCCTCAGTACCAATTGGGTACTATTCGTTCATCATTGTGTTATCAATTGGTATCAGAGCATCCTCTAGGTCCTCTGTGTTATAATCTTAACCGCTTGAGGTAAAGATCTCAGTCTAATGATGAAGAGGGAAGGTCCAAAGTTTAACAAAGAAAATTTCAGTTTATGGAAAGACAAAATGAAGATATTCATCAGAAGCATGGGTGCTCAACACTGGAGCTATGTTGAGAATGGCTACGTTGCCCCTATCGGTACTCTCACCGATGACCAGAAGAGAGAGATGCAAGAGAATGGGCAAGTCATGGAAGCCCTAATTAGTAGTTTATCTGACATTGAGTTTATTGATGTCTGAGATAAGGTAAATCCCAAAGAGGTATGGGATACTCTTGAAAATATCTATGGCGGTTATGAGCATGTTAAAAAAGATAAGGAAGAAAGCCTTAGAGGGAAGTTTGAAGACATGTGGATGGTTGAAGGTGAGACCATTCAACAATATGGAATAAGAATCAAAACCGTTGTTGGAGATATCAAGAGTGTAGGTGGTAAAATGGAAGATTCCACTGTGGTAAGAAAAGTCCTGAGATCCCTATTGCTGGTCTATGCAATAAGGGTTGCTGCTATTCAGGAGCTGAGATCAATAGACAAGACTAAGGTGTCCCTAGACTCCATCATTGCAAAGTTGACAGCCTATGAGCTAAATAGCTTTGATGGCAGTGTTTCAAAGACTGAATCAGCTTTTAAAGCTTCTACTGTACCATCCAGAAAAGGAAAAGAAGCTAGCACTAGTGGTGAACCAAGACAGAGTAGAGAAATGGATGATGAGGAGATTGTGATGGCATTTGAAGCTCTCCTTGCCAGGAAATTTCCTAAAGGAACCAGCAAATACAGAGGTAAGCTACCTTTGAAATGATTTTAGTGTAATCGAATAGGACATATTGTTGTAAATTATGCTAATGGCGACAACAAGGACAAACCGGAAAGGTTCAAGAAGTTCAAAGGAGGAAACCAGAGAAACTGTTTTGTGGCAGTTGATGAAGGTGTCACAGATGGGGAATCAGAGGATGAAGAAAATGAAGATATTGTGTTTGTTGCTGTCAAGGAAGATGTGTCAGACAAGAAGGCTCTTGTCTCCCAGTTTGATAATTCCAATGAGTGGATCATTGACAGTGGCTGTTCTCACCATATGACTGGTGATCGGAGCAAGTTTCTAACCTTGGAAGAGTATGATGGTGGTGTGGTTCACTTTGGTAATGATGCACCATGCATGGTCAAGGGCAGAGGGGCCATCTCTCTGAATGGAAAGAGTAGTGCTGACAATGTGTACTGGGTTGATGGTCTCAGAGACAACCTTTTGAGTGTTGCCCAGCTGAATGACACTGGTCTCACTTTGGAATTCAAGAAAGGAAAGGATGGTGAAATGGTGGCCACCGGCATGCAGACCAAAGGTAATCTATTTCAGCTGAATGCAAATATAAGTACATGTCTTATCTCTAAACTGATTAATTTGTATTAGTTGTAGAAAAAATATTTTGAATAGTTCTTTTTGTGTCGGTCTTTTTGTCAATTTGATTTGTACAAGTTTTATTCCACACCAAAGTGGATTTGGAAAAGCATTTCGGTCTTTTGGTTGTTACCAGTAATTTTACAAAGTGTACAAACCTTGAGAAGTTGGCACATGGCTTCTCAATAGCATCGGTCATTTTAGTATATCGTACAAAGAAATAAAAATGTCGATATGATCAAATTTTGAGTGGGAATAAAATCACTAATGGGTAGCTTCGCCAGATTGTGAAATCAGTTTAAATTGCTGGATCACTTAATATGTCATAGCTTATTGGTGAATTGTAATTATTTCCAAAGTGACCGCTATGGTCAACACATAACTCATCAACAAGTTGTTTTAGTTGATAAAAGAACAACGTGCATTAACTAATTGGCCAGTTATGAAAGGCACCAAAGGTAGCCATGCACATCAACTAAAATCATCGGCAATGTAAAGTTGTCTAAGTATTCTATAAAGTTATTTTTGTTTTGTCATGTAGAATGATGTGATTGTTTTTTTTTTATCAATAGAATGATGTGATTGTTGATTCAATTTGGCAAGTTCTTTTAAAAAATATTTGGAAAAATAGATGTGTTGCAAGAGGAATGCGAAGGCTATGCTTCAGTTACAACAAATCAAATAGGAAATTAGGAAGTTTCAGCTGGATAGCGAGTTGAGTCATGGCAAGAGCTATAATCAATATAGGTAATTTATGGTTTTATCTCACAGCCTTATGGATGTTGTTTGTTTGTTTAGATTGTCCTAGTCATTGTAAGTTCTTCACTTTTATGTAACTTTTGGTTATATTTTGCAGTCTTGTGACTGATATTAGAACATATATTTTTAGCTACCTTAATAGCTTTTCCTAATATATTATTTATTTAATTATTTTGCTCCATATAGAAAAAAATCTTTTAAAAATGCCCATAAGAGAAAGGGATGAGGTAATTATTATAGCTGACTATACGCACGCAACTGTTTACAAAGCCTTGTATTCTTTCAAGCAATGCATTTGGTAGTTGCAAAATTGGACTCTAGAATAATTTTCACTTGCAGACAGTCATGCCTCAACTAGATATCATCTCAGCTGAGTATTCCCTATTGAAGACATCCATCGCATTGTGGCCTCACAATGGCTCATGCAACGACAGTTTTCTGATAGTTAGTTTTTTTGTTTTTAAGGAAAATAATAAACTGTAGTTAACTGCATAATCTTTTTTCAGTTCATTGATGGCCAATAAATCTGCACATATGTATGGCAGTTCTATTTTAACTTATTTGTTTTTGAATAATTATTCCATGCATGGAAACACATGATGATATTTCTATCTTTAGAAATAGCTGAGTCTGCTATTATTGTCTATTAGGACAACAGTGTTAAAGACATTGCGCTTTATATATTTGTAAGCAATTTTTCAATTTCAATATATAGAATTTCAATTTCAGATCTGTGTTTTCATTTATCTCTGTTGTGTGCACAATATAGAGAAGTCCTTATTTTTGTAATTCGAGATTAATTTTGCAATTATCTATTTCTAATTTTATCTTTGGCATAGCATAAGTGTTGTTCCTTTCTTTTCAATCCTTCAATCCTTCAATTGATATCAGAGCCAGTTTGCAGGTTTTTTCTTTGCGCAGATAGTTCTTTTTTGAAAAAATTCTAATAGCCAACAGCAGCATACCTACGGTGCTTCATTTTTTATCGATGGGAAGATTTGCAACAATGAGATTAACACCATGTAAAGAAAAACACACTAAAGCATATTGATTCAATTCAATGTGAAAACCCGAATTCCATACTATTAACGACATGCATTGTAATATGTCATCTCATGGAATCCGATGATTGCATAAATTGTTCAATACAATGCCTCAAAGGTGTGTCATCTCAGGGTATGCCATGGGTGAACTCACAATAATGATTCCCACTTTTTTGCCACTTTTGACACTAAGATGTACATTTTTAAAATAATCTTCAACTTCTAAGAACTATAACTTTTAAACTATTAAAAATTTGAAGATGATGTAAATTAGTGATTTCTAGCATTTTGTTTGTAGATTCCATATACATTTTTTTCAAATTTTTTTGAAGGATTTTTTTTTAAAATTTCTATCTCCCTCAAAAAGTAGTTTTTTACAACAAACTACATTTTTTAAGAGTGATGTGCCTCCCGAAACGCATAACTTTTTTTCTATAAATGATAAAAACTCAATTCTTTCGAATTTTGGTTTGTAACATCAATATCCAGGGCTTGCATTTGGTTTTATAGTGATATGTTCAATATTTTTCATTTTATAAAGTTTTGAAGTCCGACTAGTCATAATTCAAACATAGGTTTACGTTTGAACACATAACTTGTTCTATATAAATCAAAATTCAATTTAATTTTTTTTGTTAGAAAGAAGACATCAATACCAAGGGTATAGATATTTTTCAGAATTTTTTTGAATTAGTTTCTTATTTTTCCCAATGCGTTGAACAGAGAAGTTCATGTTTGGTGAAAAACCAATTTTTAATAAAATTAAAAAATCAAGAACATAATAAATTCAAAATATAACAAAATTATATTCGTTGGAAAGCTTGCTTCGAGTACTACCATCTAATATTTTTGGGTTATCAAGATTATTTCATTCGTGCATTGAACCAGAGCTCCGAAGTCATTAATTCTTCAGAACTCTGAAATTTTTTGGGAGAAACTTCTAATTTTGGGGTTCGAACGAACACGAGTTCGATCGGATTGGGTTCGCTCGAACCGAAAGGGGTTCGAGCGAACCCCCTTTCGCTCAAACCAGTGAGCTAGATTTTGGCACACACATTTTTGTAATTGCCATGTTCGAGCGAACCCAACAATTTTTAACTGTCGGCTTTCGTTCGAACTCGGGCCGATGCATTTTTTGTTTTTCTTTTCATTTGTGGAATCGTATAAATGTCCATAATTTTTTTTCGTTTTTTATCACTCAAATGATTAAAATAATTTGCATTTTTGGATGAGAGAAGATATTTGAAAATTATTTTGAAGGCAATAATTTGAAGGTTTTTTGTAAAAGCATGGGGAACAAGAAGAGAAGGCAAAATAAGACTTCAAAGAATTATTCTCTCAAAACGAAAGAAAGATATCGAGAACAAAGAAGATAAAAATATCATGATGCAAGTATGTATTTTTTATTTTATTTCTATTTAATTTAATATGTATTACGTATCAATTAATTAGAATTCAATATTTTTTATCTAATATTTTTAATAGGATTAAAAATAATTTTGTTTTAATTGGAAAACATAATTAATTTGAGATAATACATGTGTATTTGCAAATTTCAAATTCCATCAACTTGCTTGTTGTGTAATTGCATTTTTCTCCTATATAATTAAGTTCATTTATAATAGATAAGACCTATTAAGTCATAAAATTAATAAGACCTATTATGTCATAATTTTTAGGTTCTAAATTATATATATTGAATATTTAATCTACATGTACAAGTAATTTCATGTGATAGGTCCTTTAATATCACATAATATATCTATCTTAAGGGTAGTTAAGTATATTAATTTTGTGAAATGTTTTTTCAAATGTGGTCATATTGATTTTAATAATAAGGCCTATTAGGACTATTACATTGATTATAGTTCTTAAATGTGACATAAATTTATAACCTATTAAACATGTTGAATAATTTAGGTGAACTATTTATATTCAACTTCACGTACATGCAAAAACATTTCAGATTAGGGGGTCTATTATGCAATAATAGGTCTTAAATATACACACATGTGACAAATTATAGTCCACTTACATTATGGTCCATAACAAATTAATATGAGGTCACCTAAGTTATCGTATACATGCATCAAAATATTTGTACTTTTAATTTTCAAAATTGGAATTTCTAATTTATCAAAATTTTATTTTATGTGTTAAATTAGTGCTCAAAATTAGAGATTGAACTTTAATCCTAACCTGAGAACAAATTGAACTTTAAACCTAAACAGGTAATTTAATTAGAGTTATAACAATAAGGTTCTAAAAGTATTGAAATTTAATAAACCAAATTGAATGGGCTAATTTTAACATGTAAAGCTTTAAGCCAAATTCACCCCTATTCTTAATCCTAATTGAATAATCTCTGATTAATTCAAGAACCTTACACAAACTCTTAAATTATGTGCAGAACGGGCAAACAAACCTGTTGAAGAACACAATATAGTTGATGAACATAGGGAGGAGATTGTCCAAGTTGAACCAATGGAGACCTTTGAAGGAGAGGGGTCAGGCTCCTTACGTCCTACCACTGATATGGATGAGCATATTGTGGATCTAGCTAAACAGGTGAAGAGAAATATTTCTTATAAAAATTTAGATCATTTACTTGAAATGGATGTGGACGAGTAAATGAAAGATTGTCTGAAAAAAGACAAATCTCTTCACTATCATCTGAGTTTGGTTTTAGTAGAAGGACAATATCTAAATATGTTAAAAGGAGAAAGATTTTGGATGATACTACCTCAGAAGGGAATTGGGCAATTATGTGTAGAGCTCCTTGTTCTGATAGAATTGAAGATGTTATTAGGAACTTTGTGACAAGTTTTTGGAATGATAATACTCGCCCTTCATCAAATAGTAGAGATTTTATCAAGCAAAGGATTGGTCCTGATCGTTATGATCTCCATGTAAAACATTGGATAGACACAACAAAACATGAATTGTATGTATTGTTTACTAAAACAAACCCTCATATAAAGATTGGACAAACCATGTTTGAACGGTTAAGGCCATATTTTGTGAAGTTAAATAAAGTTTTCAAAACTTGTTGTTGTCGTTATCACATCGAATTTGACTTGTACTATCAGGTGTTTCGAAAGATTAGAGAAGATAATGATGGTTATGAAAATGCTCCTCCTAAATGAACAAGTCAATTCATAGCATCCATCTTATGTGATAAATCAGATGATAATGCAACCGGTCAAATAAATTGCATAAGAGGAATTTGTGGAACATGCGGGGACTTGGCTAAATTGCCTTTGAGAGATGAAGATACTGACATGAGGAAGATGGTAAATTGCAAGAGTTACAAGTACAAAAAATTTGAAACAAAATTTGGAAAGGAATCTACAAGACTAGATTATGTAGAAGAGGAAATACCTATTGGAACATTTATGGAAAATTTTCGTAAGTTGATAAAACCATACATATGCCATGGTTTTTTTGCCAAGTGGCAAGCAGAACAATTTAAAAGATTAAGAGACACTTTCCCACTTGGAACTATTTTATCTGTAGTTGACTTCGCAGAGAATTACTCTTTTGTGCATCAAAAAGAGATTCAATCAGAGTATTACTTTTCAAAGCAAATCACTATTTTCATGCATGTGTGTTATCGACATGCACAGATGAATTTGGATGGTGTTGATAGTAAATTTGAAAATCGTGTCATTAAGAAAGAGTACCACTTCTATATCAGTGATGATAAGGAGCATGACACACTTTTTGTACAACATTGCTTTAAGAAGTTTTTTGAATATTTGAAAGATAGAGGCATAACAATAGTTAAACATTTTGTTTGGTCTGATGAATGTGCGACACAATTCAAATCTTTGAGGCCATTTTATGCACTATGTAGATATCATCGAAATGACAAAATACCACATGTTTGGAGTTTTTTTGAGAGTGGTCATAGAAAGGGTGAACATGATGGTGCAGGAGCTTGTATCAAACGTGCTCTAAGAAAGCATCAAATAAAGTACACATGAGAATCTATAGAAAATGCACATGATGTTGTTGAATGGTGTAAGAAACACTTTGAGCAACCTAATTATCCTGGGGAATCATCATCAAGAACATATAAGCCCATTCCATATAGAGTGTTTTGGGAGATAACCGGTACGTGTTCTCTTTTAGTATTTTATTTAATTTTTTTTAATTTAACAACTTGATCTATATGTACATTCTTGTACACATGTACATTTTACAGATGTGGATAGAAAATCAATGCATGGATGCAAGAGTGTGGAGAGGACAAGATCTTTGCATTGTGTCATGAGTACAGATAATCGCCCATGGACATTATACACTAGAGATTATTCATGTTTTTGTTCTAAATGCATTTTCAAAAACTATGTTGTTTGCAAGAACCAAGAGCTTGGATATGTTAGTGAATGGAAAATGGTGCCACTAGATGTTTCTGACACATACGAGGATTCAAATGAGGATGAAAACTTTGAAGACATTCCTTTGATTTTTGGTGATTACGATCATATTTCAGGATTCATTAAAAAAGGTATGTATACATGACGTACACATGTAAACATTTCCTTAAAAATGACATATAACTTAGAATTTATTTAACTTGTGTCAAATTGCAGGAGATATTTTTGCAGTCATAGCAGAAGATGGAAATATAGAAGGTGTTAGTTATTATTTATTGCGTTGCACAAAAGAGAGAAAGAAGTTATCAAAATCTGAGATGAGTGATGGAATGTCATTTCCCATAGGTTTGAGTTCTAATTTGAATATGTACATACATACAAATCGCTTGTGTGAAATTTTTTAATTTCTCACGTTTCTTATATACATGTACATGCAGGATCAGTTGTAGTGCAAGGGACATATTTCAAACAAGTTAAAATTGTTCAACATGGGATTCATTTCACTGAATACCAAATTGATAACAAGGTATATCAGTATAGTCACTTGGTCATTGTTATTGGCCTAATTCTTCAAACAGTTCCACGTCGAGGGCGGTCTCAAAAGTGGAGACTAGATAGTGAAGATCATGACAAAATATTAAGTGTTATTGAAGAGCGTTGTGAACCACTTGATGTGGTATGAACTATATATACATTTAGTAATCCACATTAATTGAATTTTAATGTACAAGTTCAAGATAAATTCTAGATCTCAAGTGACTTGTTTTGAAACTAAAGGATAAATATTTTTAAGTTTATTTATACATTATATCAAATTAGGATGTATTTAAATGTGCACGTGTAATTGTATGTAATTGTATTTGTATTTAATTAAAAAATGCATATTTAAATTAGAATGTAATATGTACATTTGTAAAATTGATATATTTAATATGGAATTAGGACATGTACATGTTGTGAACTATTTAACTACAATATACATACCTAGAAGCTCACATACCTACAAATATACATACCTATGTAATATACATGTACTGGATGTGAACTATTCAATACATGACCTATTAAGTTTAGTTTGTTCATTTCATACATACTCTTTTGTTTGAAAATCAAACATGTATAAATCTAATATAATCAAACATGTATAATAGATGATCAAGCACAAACCAGGTATAAAGAATAATCTAGAGTCTAAACAAGTCGTTGTACATGCATGAAATATACAATCTAATCAAACATGTATTTAAATCTAATCTAATCAAACATGTATAAATTTAATATAATCAAACATGTATAATAGATGATCAAACACAAACAAGGTATAAAGTATAATCTAGAGTCTAAACAAGTCGTTGTACATGCATGAAATATACAATCTAATCAAACATGTATTTAAATCTAATTTAATCAAACATCATGTACATAAATCTAGAATATAATCAAACATGTATAAATATAATATAATCAAACATGTATAAAACTTATAACATGTATAATCTATAGTCTAAACTCCATGTATAAAGTATAATCTAGAGTCAAACACAAACCAGGTATAAAGTATAATCTAGAGTCTAAACTCCATGTATAAAGTATAAAGTATAATCTAGAGTCAAACACAAACCAGGTATAAAGTATAATCTAGAGTCTAAACTCCATGTACGTGCATTAATATATATAACATGAAAGTATATAAAAAGATAAATGTAAATGAGCTATAAAGTCTGGAGCAAATCAATAGGGATCATCATGTCAGCTACGAACTAAGCGACCATCTGAGGGGGAGTCCTGCAAAAGTAGAATTTATTTAAATATTAAATATAATATATATATATATCTCTAGACATGCATGTACATCAAATATATCTATACCAAAAACCATAACTAACCTGTACACTAACATCATCTAAAGAATCTCTCCTACGCACATGCTCAGAGCTCAAGGAAGGAGTGACATGAGCTAACTATCAATTTAAGGATTAGTCCACAATCAATTTAAATGATCTACAAATTAAAACTTAGAACTCTAGATTATTTATTAAACATGAGATCTATATATATAGATTTATCAGGTACAAATTTGCAATGTATGTATACATATCTTCTAAAATTTTAAATGCACATGTACATGTACATACCTGTGTATCACCTGGAGTAGGCTGTATAGTCTGATCCTGTCTCGTGATCATATCAACAACATCACTCGTGCCTGCATATCTCTCTCTAGCTGTACGTATCACTGAGGAGTGCAAGGGGCTAACTAGATGAGTGGGCATCATGGATGAAGTGTCTGACTGTAGTAGCATGTCCATAAATCCAGTATGGCTCAAATCTCTCAGCTGATCCTCAAATGAGTCCAAACCCTCATCTGTGATATGTACTTGATCAGCTCGTATCTCCTCCTCAAATGAATCCAACCAGCCGTCATCTATGATATGGAGCTCATCAGCTTGTAGCTCCTCCTCTGCAGCAACAGAGTGATCTGTAGGTGGGTCAATGCCTGGAGCATGCGTAGAGTGATGAGAATGCTATGACTGCCTTGGGGTATGCGTCGATGCTACTGTAGCCTGACCATATCTGAGAATCTCCTCTCTAACATCACCCAATGGTATCCCAAGTCGAGATGAAATAAAACTATAAGCATGTAGTAGGTCCTCGACTAAATACTGCGACATCTGTACATGTCTACTACCTCTGACTATAGATGCTACCTCATCTAGGGAGGGGATGCCAGCAGAAATATACCGATCATCTGAATCTGAAGCCCCCCCATGACTAGAAGATGCATGATCTATGGATGATCGCAAACGTGGTCGACTCATCATATATCTACCCACCCTGTCAGAAGATATGGTGGTTGCTGTTGATGCAATCTGTCCAATCCTATCAATTGCTTCTCTCTGAGAAGCAATCACAACGTGATCTGCTATGGGTGCCATGGCTGGGACTACTGCAGGAAATCTCTGGCCAACAAGGTCACTATGTCTAGGCGGAGCTCTATCACGCCTATGATATGCATCTCTATCAGCAATCCAACCCCTCCCCTGTCCATAATATCCTGGAATATCAAGGTAGTTTGGTTTCATCTGACAATGAACCTCAGCAAATACCTACTGTGCAAAGTATAATGGAATCTAGTCGTTATTAGGATAATGACCATGGGCTGCTAAGAATCATGGGTAAATCAGTGATGCAACCTGTGGGTCGATACATCTGGTAACCTGATATCCCCTCACCTTACTCTTCTCCTGATATTGTGGGAAGCATCTCTCCTTGATGGTCTCCTTCGAGACCACCCCCACCACATCAGCAAAAGAATGAGGACCCCTCACCTCACTCCTGAAATGTCTATATATATCCTCTATAACCTCAGGTGAGAATGAGGTATGAGATACTAAGCGGTCCCTCAATGTCTGTAAACTGTCAAAAATGGATGTGCACGTATTCTTGTACACACCATTAGTACGAGGGTCATCTAGTATGGCCCTCAACCTATGCAACTCTCGATCACTGTAATGAAAAATAGTAGCAATGTTGGGCAAGGGGGGATCCTGCTGTGGAGGATCCTACTGTGGTGGCTCCTGATGTGGAGCCTGCACAAGTGGATCCTGATCAGGAGCCTGCGAAGGTGGATCCTGATCAGGAGCCTGCGAAGGTATATCTTGGGATGCCATCTATCTAGGTACATGTCATAAAGTTAAAATAAATACGTAAGCAGAGAGAGAGAGATCATTTTCATGAGAAGAGAGAGAGAGAGAGAGAGAGAGAGAGAGAGAGAGAGAGAGAGAGAGAGAGAGAGAGAGAGAGAGAGAGATTATATACATATAAATCTTCATGAGAGAGAGAGAGAGAGATCATTTTCATTTTCAAAAAATACATGTAAAAATTTCAAATATTTCAATGAGAGAGAGAGAGAACATATATTTCAGATCTAGAGATAACATATATTTCAGAGAGATAGAGAGATCTAATGTACATGTACATATTTAAATCTTTGACATACATAAAAAATTCAAGAATAGAGAGATCTAACACGTCATATGTTAGGACACTATATTATCCTAAGGGGAATGTCATATGTACAGTAGGATGTTATAAGGGGTCATATGTGACCTACTAAGGGGTCACGTATGTGTCAATGCATGCGTGACCCCTTAGGACCACATACGATCCCTTAAGACACTATGCACGATGAACTAAGGGGTATGTCATTCACACTAGGATTTTATAAGGGGTCATATGTGGTTCTAACCACATATGACCCCTTAGGACACTATATGATCCTAAGGGGAATGTCATATGTATAGTAGGATGTTATAAGGGGTCATATGTGACCTACTAAGGGGTCACGCATGCATTTTAGGACACTATATGATCCTAAGGGGAATGTCATATGTATAGTAGGATGTTATAAGGGGTCATATGTGACCTACTAAGGGGTCACGCATGTGTTAATGCATGCGTGACCCCTTAGGACAACATACGATCCCTTAGGACACTATGTGATGGACTAAGGGGTATGTCATTCACACTAGGATTCTATAGTATGTCATTCACACTAGGATTCTATAAGGGGTCATATGTGTTAATGCATGCGTGAGCCCTTAGGACCACATATTCAACCCTTTAGGACACATAGGAAATGTCATATGTACAGTAGGATGCTATTAGGGGTCATATGTGACCTACTAAGGGGTCACATATGTGTCAATGCATGTGTGGCCCCTTAGGACCACATACAACCCCTTAAGACACTATGTGATGAACTAAGGGGTATGTCGTTCACACTAGGATTTTATAAGGGGTCATATGTGGGTCTAACCACATATGACCCCTTAGGACACTATATGATCCTAAGGGGAATGTCATATGTACAGTAGGATGTTATGAGGGGTCACGCATGTGTTAATGCATGTTGACCCCTTAGGACCACATACGACCCCTTAAGATACTATGTGATGGACTAAGGGGTATGTCGTTCACACTAGGATTCTATAAGGGGTCACGCATGTGTTAATGCATGCGTGAGCCCTTAGGACCACATATTCAACCCCTTAGGACACATAGGAAATGCCATATGTACAGTAGGATGTTATTAGGGGTCATATGTGACCTACTAAGGGGTCACGTATGTGTCAATGCATGCGTGGCCCCTTAGGACCACATACAACCCCTTAAGACACTATGTGATGAACTAAGGGGTATGTCATTCACACTAGGATTTTATAAGGGGTCATATGTGGTTATAGGATTTTATAAGGGGTCATATGTGGGTCTAACCACATATGACCCCTTAGGACACTATATGATCCTAAGGGGAATGTCATATGTACAGCAGGATGTTATAAGGGGTCATATGTGACCTACTAAGGGGTCACACATGTGTTAATGCATGCGTGACCCCTTAGGACAACATACGACCCCTTAAGACACTATGTGATGAACTAAGGGGTATGTCATTCACACTAGGATTTTATAAGGGGTCATATGCGGTTCTAAGGGGTCATGCATATGTTATAACAAATGCATGACCCCTCAGAACCACATATGAGCCCTTATGACACTATGTGATCCTAAGGGGAATGTCATATGTATAGTAGGATGTTATAAGGGGTCCTATGTGACCTACTAAGGGGTCACGCATGTGTTAATGTATGCGTGACCCCTTAGGACCACATACGACCCCTTAAGACGCTATGTGATGGACTAAGGGATATGTCGTTCACACTAGGATTTTATAAAGGGTCATATGCGGTTCTAATGGGTCACGCATGTGTTAAGACACTATTTGATGGACTAAGGGGTATGTCGTTCACACTACAATTTTATAAGGGGTCATATGCGATTCTAAGGGGTCACACGTGTTATAACACATGTGTGACCCCTTAGAACCACGTATGACCCCTTAGGACACTAGATGTGATCCTAAAGGGAATGTCATACATGTACACTATTATGTTATATGTGATCCTCTATGACCTCCTAAGGGAACGTATAGTGTCATATGTGGTCTTAAGGGGTCATGTTGTGCATGTAATAGGATGTGAAAATGGGTCACATTGTAGAGGAAATTTATTTTGTCTAATTTGTTTAAATTTGTTATCTAAATTTTCTAATGTTTATTTAAATTAATTTTTCTAACGTTTTTCTTTTTTTGCTAATGTTTTTCTAAGTTTTGATTTACTACAAGTTAGTTTTCTATGTTTTTCATAACAATTTTTTAAAATGTTGAAAAAAATATACATCTATACAATTATGTAATTTTAAAAACAAATTGACACATTTCAATCAAAACATTAAATTATCAAACATTTTTCTAAAATAATGAAAAACAATAAATTATCAAACATTTTTCTAAAATAATGAAAAACAATAAATTATCAAACATTTTTCTAAAATAATGAAAAACAATAAATTATCAAACATTTTTCTAAAATGTTGAAAAACAATAACTATATACAATTATTTAATTAAAAAAATAAATTAACAAATAAATTATTTACAAATTTAATAAAAAAAGACATTATTAAACCAAACAAAGGGTTATTTTGTGCACCTGATATAACAAAGGTCGAAAACTAAAATAGGAAAGATGCTAACTGCTGCAGACAAAGTTCGATGATGTGATGCTAACGACTGGTTCGATCCAACCCCCACCAGACAGAAAAAGTCAAATTTGACAATGACCTTTTAACTGTCATTTTCGATATTTATAAAAAAAATTTAAAAACCCTAACCGCAAAGGGTTCGAGCGAATGGGGGGGTTCGAGCGAACCCATTAAATATTAATATTTTAATGGGTTCGCTCGAACCCAAGACCCGCCCAATGTTCAAACGAACCCAACTGAACAGTTTGGTTCGCTCGAACTCCCAGGGGTAGTCTGAGCGAACATTTGTATTTCGCTCAAACACTGGCAAATCCGAAATTCCCACTTTCACCAAATTCCTTCATTGGCAAAAGTGGGAACCAGCTTTGTGAATTCACCCCCATGATTGCAACATTCATACAACATAGATTTGTGAGAAAAGTTTTAGAAACTTTCAAGCAAATGTAATTGGCAGGTATAAAGCAAAATTCCTTGCCCACCACGCTCGTGCTACGCCAAAGTAGAGGCTTTGTAGTAAAGTATGGACATTCATAAGTTTGCATTTGCTAGTGCAATCTTGAAAGGAAACTAAGTAGCAGAATGCAACTTCCTACATTGAATTATTAGGAGGGTGAATGCAAAAAATTTCAACTCTTTAACAATTTTAGATCCAAATGCACATCTAATCAAATATTAATAGATATTCAAAACATAATAAACATATAACACAACATATACGTGGGAAAACCCTCTCGGGAAAAAACCCACATTCTGAAATCCAGACTTAAATGTATTATAAAAGACAATAGCAGTTACAATACAATGCACAGAGCTAATGCTATTCAGGAGTCTTCACACTATTACAGGATTTAGGAGTAATTCCGGCAACATAATGTTGTCTTTCAACTTCTCATCAAAATAAGCCAAGAAAAAGCTCAACACAAAGTAGTAGGCTTCCATGGTTTCCAAAACCAACTTCAAAGCCTAAGAGGTAACTCATGTCATAAATAATATAATTACCATTATCATGACATACTGCACATAGCAACCTTCCAAAGAACTAACACCTATCTCATCCAAAATGGCTATCTTGCCCAATGTAATGCTAGTTCAACATAGCAACTCCCATAACTAGGAATAGACACTTTCCTTACCTAACACTACTTGTTAAAAGTGAGCTTTGCCATAAATATTAGCTGCTCAAATACAACTCCAATCCATAATAGAAAACACAAGCCAAGACTCTTTAGTCAACATAAGAAATTTCCACTCCAAGTTGGAAATATATGACAACAACTTCACAAAATGTAAAATTTTTCGAGTGGACACCGATTTCCATCTCATTTCCATGTCATTATCCTACCAATGTCTATGAACATACTTTTAATGGTCATGGTCCATTTTCAAGGCTACTATGTAAACAACAATATTTTTTAGTCCTTCTTCTATCCCCTATCATGTGTCCCTTTTCTACTAAAAGTAAAAAATACAAAAAAAAAGTGAAAAAGAAATCACCTTGGTGAAAACTTGGCAAATAGGTGCCTTGGTGAAATTAAAGAAAGAAAAACAAAGAAAAAAGAAAGAAAAAAATGCAAAAAAGAAAAGAGTAAAGAGAAATCATTCATTCACCAATGAAAACCTGGAAAATGGGCGCCTTGGGAAAGTACCATGATGAAAAATTGGAAAATAGGTGTCATGCATAATCTATGAACTTCTTGCATTCCATACTTGGGGTTAGGTTTCATCCATTTTATCCTATTATCCTATTGTACCCATGTCATACCCTTCATTATCTTATCATCCATCATATCCTATTGCCCTTCATATCCTATTGTCCCTCATGTCCATATTCCCTTTTCCACCTTTGATCTTGACAAGGCCGAGGATATTCATGAGCATCATGCATCCTATTTGCATATTTCAATCTATCATATCTTTCGGTCCTTATCCATTGGCTTATTACAACCTTTTTTCATTATCCCTTAGCCTATTGCAACCTTCAGTTCATATCCCTTATCCATTTTTGATCTTGCTTATTGTATCCATATCCTATCATTGGTCCATTCACTCTTATCGTCCATACACTCTTTTCCTTCCATTGATCTTGATTCAATATAAGGATGTACAATGCAAAATATATTTTAATAACGTCTTGACATGTCCCTCATGCCATTCTATTACTTTGCATTGTCATATCTAGTCCCTTAGCCAATCACACAATAGCCCTTGGAAATTGAATCTGGTCTATCTCCATCATAAATGGCCTTTGTCTTCCCTCTATTGACCAACATTACAAAAACCTATTTATCCATTTGTAATATTCCTTGCCTTTCTAAACACTGGGGGAAAAATAAAAAATAAAAATAAAATCCCTAAAAAATCAAATAAAGTTCTGAAAAAAACCCTAAAAATCAAAGAAAATCCTAAAAAATTCTCTAAAAATCAAATAAAGTCTTGAAAAAACAAATAAAAATCAAATAGTCTTGAAAAAATTAAACAAAACAAAATTGAAAAATGTTGTGAAAAAAATCCAAAAAACATCATAAAATTGTTGGCGATTCACACTCATCCGGTAAGGGTTAATGGCATTTTGGGTTGTCATTGATAGCAACTCATCTTCAAGTGATTGATACTCATCTCTAGGTGTTGATACTCTTTATCAAGATTCATTAATTTATCATTTTTCTTTGATTGGGTTAACTGGTATTTACTACACTTAACCGATATTCACTTTGCTTTACAACCAGTTAAGTCACCATTCTAGTAACATGTATTTGGAACCTGGTTATGGATAGGACTGGGCTAAGTTATCTTGTGGCATCGATAATTTCTTTCAAGGAATTTTTGGTAACATGTGAAGGTCGACATAGTCATTGGGATTAAGCATGAAATACCTTGTGATTCAACAACTGACAGGATTATATTTTTCATTGAAGTCGAGATGATGAAAATTTAGAAGGGTATTTAAGGAGATCCTTTCAGTGATGGATTATACGTTTTGGAATGTGATTTTGGTTACGAATCTTTCAGAGATCGATGATATGCTTTTTGGTCAGTGAAAGGAAGCGTTTGTGTGCAGTTTCATGTGCATAGTGTAAACTGGTAGCAAAACAGAGAAGAACAAAACATCAACAAAATTGGTACATAGTGAGGGTTAACAGAGCATAAACCAGAACTTATCTAGCATGGTTAGATGCATATTATGAGTTCATTTTTATTTGTAATCATCTTGTAATACTGTGTAAGTCAGTGAGACTTCTATTTTAGCAGTGAGATCTAGGTAGTTGGCCTGATTACATGTGAAATCCCCTCAATGTAATATTTGTATACCTTGATCAATTATATAAATATTGTGGGTATCAACCCCATTGTGGTTTTTCCCTTTGCAGGGTTTTCCACGTATAAATATTGGTGTTATGGTGTTGCTTCTTTATGTTTTATTTGGTTTATGCACTTTAACTCTATTTTTTGTTAACTGTTTCAAAAGAAATAAGTTCAAAACTACTAGTACTAGTAGAACACCGATTCACTCCCCTCCCCCCCCCCTCTCAGTGTTCTTGGATTTCAACAAAAATGTCATGAAAAAAAACCAAAAAAAAAAAAAAGTTTTAAAACCCTTAAAATTAGAAAGCATTAAAAAATTCAAAAACAATCGCTTTCATTTCATTTCGCCAATATTGTCCCTCTTGTAAATAGACATACATTTTAGCTTATGTCAAGCAAATAACATAGTTAACATTGTGCTTAAATGAAATCACAAATTACCAGATGAACTATTCAACCAACAAAGTGTTTAGATAGATCAAATTTGTCTTATCAATCAGGCAACATTGACGTTGTCGGTCCTTTTGTCAACATTATCATGGGTATTATACAGGGTGTGGTATGCTTAAAACCAGACCGTGTCTTGTCTTAGATGGGGTACTGCATTCCCTAAAACCAAACAACACGATCATCCTTTCAACGTCATATTATCAATTTTGACAATGGAGATCAAAATGGTTGTTTGACTTGTTTGAATTTGCGAGTCTTATATTTCTTTGATTTATGTTAGATCATGTTCCAATGTCACTTGATGATGTTACTATCAGTGATTTAAAGTGGTTGGGAAGGCTCATGATCATTTTTTTAATTTATTTTTCTATTTGCAAAGGGTTTCATAGATTTTTGGGGCACATATGTCTTGGGTGTCTATGATAAGTATGTTCGCTTTGTGAATGCTACACTTACCTCGACTCTTGACACACTTAATGTCTTAGGATGTTTTGACCCATTTCCTTGTCTGCAATGTGTCCATTTTATGCAAAGGGACTGCATTATTGTCTTGGCTTTCATTGCCATGGTGCATTGCAGTCATTTTGAAATATCAAAATAAAGGTTCTCACCTACTCTTTGTGCATTTGTGAAAGCAAGTTTTTCTTCACCACTAATTCTTCTCTATCTAATTTCCACTTGCTAACATTTCTTTTGTCAATCCTTGCAGTCAATCCAGTCTAGTGCTTTGGTATGCCAATAACATGATGCATCCTACATTTATTAGTTAGTATATTTTCACATCCTAATCATTTATTGCATCATAAATATAGAAACAAAATATGTGCACATCATTCTCTTTTATCACAAATAAAAAATATTTGCATACAATCATTATTCATTGCATCTCACAAAGCATCAGGAAACATAAGTGCATATTTCATTCATTGCATCACATGAAATATACATAGTGCATCCATAGATTAAATCATATAAACAAAAAGTGCAGTCCATATCATAGCTACATATCATATCATATATATATCAAAAGTGTCGAAGTACAAAATTGGACTGTCTATCCTAGTATGGCCCATATGCTAAGTACATCATGAGAAAAAGATGCCTAAATCATAACGACAATATATATGTCCCTGTCATAGTGTTCTCCCTTTGTCCTCCTGATCTATGTCTTGTCTCGAGGATGAAGCTCTTCCTATCCATGGTCCTTACCGATGATCCCATGTCATCTGGTCGTTTGAAGGTATGTACACATTCCCCAAGGTGGTCTGCCACTGGAGTGTTCACCATTTGTCTACAATATCCTTTTTACATAGCACAAAATTACTCAAATTAGCAAGTGAAATGACCTCTTTTCACCTTTCCCATCTCCTTTTATAGCCTTTTCAAGTGTCTAGATGGAAGTGCACCTTTCTCATATTGCCTTGGTCACAGTTTTTTGTGCCTTGTAATGCTTGTATCTTGTGCTTCCAATCTCTGGTTTTCAGCATGTTCTAACCAATGGTTTTATGTCACCATTATCAACCAATTGGCCTCTTTCCTGGACTTTTTTTGGCAAATTCCTTGAGGGGGCATATATATACCTTGTCATTGTTTGGGGTATATTTCTTGATTTTTCTTTGAAAAAATGCTCAAAATCACATTTCCTTAAAGAGGGGAAAAATGTAGGCATGTAAAAATGGTCAAAACTTGATGCACCATACTTTAACATGTCCACATGACCTTCTTTTAGGGTTTTCACATATTATTGACATTTCCTCTATGTCGTGCATTCAATCTTCATTGTTTGTCAACATTGCGTCTTTCCTCTGCATTTATTTCCTATTTGATTCTAATCTCTTCCATTTTGAATTAGGTCTTCTCAATGTCATCTTTGAGTTGCAATCATAGGTCATGACAAACCTTATCATGTCAATTGAGCATGGTCAATCTTCAGTGTTGTCAAATTAGGGTTTTGTCCTAGTTTTCAATCATTTTCAATCAAGCTTCAATTAATTTCAATCAATTTTGATCACTTTTTGTGTTAGGATAATGTGCAAATATGTGCTTGTTAGATATTAAATATGTGTTTGTGAGATATTTGAGGATGATTGAGAGATGTGTTGTCATTGATGTCAACATATTTTCTCTGTCTGGTGTAGTGTTGCAATGAGTTTAGTGAGTTGATTTGATCTGCATGGTGAAGATCAGTTGTTATGGTTTAAAGGGTTGTTGGATGGTTATCTCTAGTTGATTCAGTGTGAGTGCCAGAGGTCCGCATGATGATTTAAGTATCTATGTTGTGGCTTATTTTTCAGTTGTTCAGTGATTCTAGTGTGTTAGTATTTTAATCGGCATTGCTCCTCATTGCAATATCATGTTCTACAGATTTGGTAATATGTTTGGGACGTTCATAGGTGTCCTCAATTTAGATTGTTCATAATTTGGAGGTCTGCAAGTGATTCTTTTGAGTTGACAATCAATGTAGTTGCATTATTGAAGTTTAGTATGATGATAATATTGAGTCTAGTAATTTGAGTTGGTGTGAATGTTGTGGTAATTTATGATGCTTGTGGATTTTTATAGATCATGTTCCATTTGTATTGGTGGTCCACATTGATCGTTGTGCTCGTTATTGATGATTTCTTTGGTACATTTGTGTTATGCAACATTCTTAGTCGACTGGATGATTGTAGTGTGTTGTAGATGTTTGTGGCATGATTATTGGACGTGTTGTATGTTCAAGGCGATTGATTAGGTCCATGCTATTGTTATAAATTTGGTGGAATTGATTATGTGTTGCATTGATGTTTTGTCATCGATGCCAAAACTAGCTATTTGGATTCTTTATCGACACTCTTCTGGTCCCGGTAGGTTGAGTGGTTTTTGGTTGATTTGGATCCAACATGATTTGGTAGGCTCTAGTATAGTTTGGTTATAGAATTGGCTTGCTTATGATACTCATTCCTCATATTCAGTCAGTTGATCTTGGTCTGGTGATCAGATGCTATCCTGTAAATTTGCTTAGAAGCTTGGTTTCTGGTTCTAGTAAGGGTTTCACCGGTAGAGCTTTTTATGAAGAGCTTTGATGAATTACATAAGTGGTGTTGGTGCAACTTCTGGTGGAGTTTCAAGATGTTTTTGGTGATCATGTTCGATACTTGGTGGATGGAGATCATTTTTGTAGTGTGTGGACCTATACTGGGTCCCAGTTGATCTAGGTTATGGACCGACTTTAATGTAGCATGTGGATTGGACCTCTCGATGTGTTTCCGTGATGCCTTATGTGTTGGATATTATTTGTTTGGTCTAAGGATGACATGGTTTTTAATTATGTTATTGATTTATTATCTGGTGGTTGACCTAATTGTTTATGGTCGAGGGTTTGTATATATAGATGTAAGATCTCATTGTAGATCATCATGGTTGTGTTAGAGGTCATGGCCAAGGAATGTAATGTGTGAATAATGTAATATTATTCAGGTAGAGGATATGGTCGATCATTGGAGATCAAATTGGGTTTATGTAAGAGGATTTAGTCTTCCGGTATTGAGCTTAACCGAAACTGTTCTCAGGCATAGGAGATGCTATCTTTTGCAATTCAACACTTCTCTAGATTTTACTTTGGATTTCTATGTAGTCAATGAGGCTCCTTTTGTGATGAGCAGTGTGTTATAGGCTATTGGCCTTCCTACAAGTGCAGACCCCTCAATTGTAATTCACATACTTACTGCAAAAGTATTATCTGACTATGGGTAGGCTTCCCACTGTGGTTTTTCCCTTTACCAGGTTTTCCACGTATAAATCTTGATATCATGTGGATGGTATTTATTCTATGATTACTATTTATGCTTAATTGGTTTAACTTCTATTCCGGTATTAATGTTTTGGGTTCCGGTATTAAAGTTTTAATTGCTAATAGTTACACTAACCTGTGACAACTGATTCACCCCCCCCTCTCAGTTGTCTTCTAGTTATTTGAACTATCTAACAATTGGTATCAGAGCTTTTCTCCTCTTTGCAGAAAGTTTAACCGCTTGAGGAAGATCCTATGGTGACTAACAGTTCAAGTTCATCTAGTTCTTCTGGAGCTATCTTTTGAAGGGATATTTTGAGGCTTGATGGAACAAATTACACAGTATGGAAGATTCAGATGGACACTCATCTAAGATGTCTTGGCAAGGAGATTTGGGAGATCACACAGAATGGTGTCACACCTTATAATCCGAGATCTGGCAATCCTCCTCTTGAAAACCTAGATAAGGAGCTTGAGAATGATTGTATAGAAAGAGAATCCCTCTTGTGTGCACTTTCTAATCAACAAATAATGGGATTAACCAGAAAATCATTTGGAAAAGATATATGGGATAAGTTGGAGACTATTAATGAAGGTGACCCTACAGTGAAGATTTCCAAATTTGATGGTTACCAGGTGAGATATGGAAACTTGAAGATGGAAGAAGATGAAAGGATTACTACATGCATGGAAAGGGTAAATGAGATTGTTATGGGAATTCAATGTTGTGGTGGAATTCTGAGCGAAGATGAAATTGTTTCTAAAGTTTTGAGAGCCCTACCACTGACTGACAAAATGAAGGCTACTATTATTAATAAGTTGAGAACAATAGATAATACATCTGTCAACATAGATAATTTAGTTGGGAAACTATCTTCTTTTGAGCTTGAAGAATTTGGACCTTCTTGAGCTGCGAAGATTGAACCTTCTTTACATGCATCTACATCTACAACTAGTAAGCAAGATTGAAAGATTTGTATGCAAAGGAATTGGAAGATATGAAGAGAGAAGATGATGAGTTTGAGAAACTTGAAGCACTATTTTCTAGAAGAGTACCTAAAGGACTGGTAGGAAGTAAGTATGAAGAAAAAACACCTTTTAAATGTTTTGCATGTAATAAGATTGTTCATTTTGCATCTAGATGTCCTGAAAAGAATTCAAGATTTGAAGAAAGAGTTAGAAGATCATTTAAGCCTAACCTTGGATATCAAAACAAGTAAAAGTACATGAAAAACAAAGAAAAATCATGCTATATAGCGGATGAGGAAGGTATTACTGATTCTGATGATGAACCGACAAAAGATTCTACTAGTGGTTCTGGCAATGAGATTGAATGAGTGTTTTTGGCTATCAAGGAAGATGATCCGATACTGGAAAAGAATGTACTTAAAGAGAAGGAACTTGCTACTAAAATTGAAGATAAGGATGAGTGGGTAATTGATAGTGGTTGTTCACATCATATGACTAGAGATAAAGGGAAGTTTCTATCTTCACAAGAATTTGATGGTGGTCTAGTTATATTTGGAGATGACAAAGAATGTATGATCAAAGAAAAAGGAACTATATCATTGGATGGTAAGAACAATACTGACAATGTTTATTATGTTGAATCTTTTGAGTGTAGGACAATTAGTGGATAAGGGATTTCAATTACAGCTCAAGGATGGAAAATGCAACATCATTCATAGATCTGGCTTGGAGATTGCAACCACTACACAAACAAAAGGTAATATATTTCATTTCAACTTTGTTGAGAATACATGTTTGATTACACAGATTGATGAGAGTTGGCTATGGCATATGATGCCCTCCTAAATGGCACAAGGTTAGTCTATGATCAAAGAACACAAAACACACAAAACATTAGTGTTAATCAATCTAAAACTAAACTATGAAGGCATACCAAAAGAGACACAAAAAGACATGCTAATATATCTAATAAAAGAAACGAAGATTATGAGGCATCTCCAACTACCTCTTATCATGGCTTTAGCTTCTTCTCCCTTTTTCCTCTCCTCTCCAAGTTCCAAAATAGTGTATCTCTCAGCAGCTTTTTGCACTATGGATGCTTATGGAGGATTGAGATTGTAGTATAGCTCAAATGTGAAATAAAAAGCTAATACTATGCTAAAATGATGTATTTTAACCAAAATGATAAGATGTTAGATTGTTTATGCTAAAATGCTCTCTAAAAATGCCTATAGCTTAAATGCATACAAGTTTTCAGGATCTAAATTATGAAGGAATGGGCTCTATTTATAAGAAAAACGGAGCAATGGATGGCCAGGATTGAAAGGTTTAATCAAGGGTCAAGCTTGAAAGTTGGGGATCCATGTGCACAATTGGCACCAATAAAATGGTGACAAGTGTCAACATAGGGTTGGGTTAAAAGAAAGGGGTTGGAGGCATTAAAGGCCTGAGAAGACCTCATGGTTATCTAAAGGCTAAGGGTCAAGCCTAAATTAGGATTACCCACTGGATTCGGAGTTAATCCAAGGATAAACCTTTGTGCAAATGATTAAGAGATAATCATGGTCAAAGCATTAAAAGCTTGATGAGACCTTTGGGTTGGGTAGAGGTTGAGTCAAAACAAATGTTTTAACCATGTGGAAGGGTTTGGGTTAACCATTAATGGTTTTTGGAGACTTTGGGGATTAAGTGGTTGAAAGTTGGAAGCCTTCAATGGTTATCAAAGACTTTGAGGAATTAAGTGGTTGAAGGTTGAAATCCTTTAATGGTTATCAAAGACTTTTAGACTTTGAGAAGTGACTCCATTTTGCTTAGGAATGTGACAATATTTAGGGGATGGATTACGCTAATTAGGAAGGGGTTAGAAGAATCTAGAAGGGGATTAGATTTTTGCAAGTGGATTTGGTGGGTGAGGAAAAATAGGATTTTA
The DNA here is from genome assembly GCF_030272615.1 of Cryptomeria japonica. Classification (NCBI taxonomy): domain Eukaryota; kingdom Viridiplantae; phylum Streptophyta; class Pinopsida; order Cupressales; family Cupressaceae; genus Cryptomeria; species Cryptomeria japonica. The sequence goes on from NC_081409.1 coordinate 727,172,068, forward strand.
TTTAAAATAAAAATTCATTTATTTCAATAAATGTGTGCAAGTTGCATTTGTAGGAAAATGCAAGTGGGGGGGGGGGGAATAATGATTTAAATAAATGTTTTATTTAATTTATTTAAAAGAGGAATAGGGGGTTTTTAATTAAATAAATTGATTTTATTTATTTAATTGATTGGAATTTTATTTAATGAATTAATTAAAATAAATTGAATAATTTATTTAATTAATAGAAGAATGTTTGGGGATGAATTAATTAAATATTAATTTAATTAACTGATGGCTAGTGGATTTTTAATCAAATAAATAGCAAATATTCATTTAATTAAAATGGACAGATTTATGTGACTACATTTGCCCCTCTTTGAGATGGTGCAGTTTATCGCATCGTTTCAAAGAAAGAAAAAAACTAGTGTGAAGAAATGCCCCATAAAATGTAAATTTAATGGGTGGTATGCCCCCTCGAGAGATGGGCCGAAAAATTTCGAAAAGTTGGACGATCTCTCGAAAAAGAATGGAAAATTGGCAGGGTGATAGAAGAGAAGAAGGTAGGTATACTGGTGAAAAATAGAAGAAATCGGGGGAAACATGGAGAAATGGGGGGCTCGGGAAGTTCACGGGGACCACGGCGATGAGCGGGGCGAAGTTACGGTGACGGCGGGGGGTATAAATGGGGTGAAAGGGGTGAAAATAGGATCATTTGTGACCGCGACCAGTTGAAAACGAGAGCTCTGACAGTGACATTTGGAGGAGCAAGGAGGAACGACTATGCCGATTCCGATCACCGAGCACAGATTCGAGCGAGTCCGACGGTTCCAGCGCCCAGCCGACTACAGACCAGCGGTACGCAAATTCGAAAACTAACTTTTTATGCATTTTTGATAGGTTTTTAGCTGAGTCGAAGTCAAGTCGGAGCAAGAGCGCTGGAACTATGGTTTTAGCGCTTTTGCTCCATGAATTAGCGCTATTGTGCCGCAATAGCGCTATTGTGGTCTGGTTTGAGCGTTGTTGTATTCATTAGCGCTAATGTAGGTAAGTTTTAGCGCACTTGACCAAGTAGCACTATGGTAGGGTTAATTGAGCGCTACTGATATGTAATAGCGCTATTGTATAGCGGTTTGAGCGCTTTTATTTTTGTAGCACTTTTGTGTAGCTTTTTGAGTGCTTTTGATATGGTTGTAGCGCTATTGTGTAGAACTAGCGCTATTGTAGATAAAATAGCGCTTTTGCCTTAGGATAACGAGATGCCCCAGTTTTGGACAAAATAAATCTCCTGATGCCTAATGATTGATGGATGGCGAGGTGAAGTGGGAGTTGTTTTGAACCATAGCAGCCCGATGAGACTTAGGTCATTTGTTAGGATAAATGTATGTTGAAGTCTAGGTGGCCATGATTGCTTACCTGTTGAGACCCGAAGATACTTGATCAAAGTATCTAATGATAGTCTAGGTTTAAACTTAAGAAAGTTTGAAAACAAAACAACTGATTTGATGAATGTCTATGTGCAGGAGGATCTGCGCGTGTTGCAGTTACGCGAGCGCCACCCTGCGACACAGGGGTTGCGGGATCGGTTGATGCAGATAGAGATTGATTGTATAGCAGCTACGGGGTTGTACGAGGTGATGCACATGCCCATGATTCGGATGAATCACGGCCTGATTACAGCCTTGGCAGAGCGATGGCACAGTGAGACGTGCACGTTTCATCTAGCCCAGGGAGAGATGACAGTGACTTTGGAGGACGTGTGGCATATCCTTCGGATTTCGATTCGAGGGGAGCTGGTGACATACGATAGATCCTTGGGGACGGTGTCTTGTCAGAGGATATTTGATGATGATGTATACATTGATGATGGTTCGATCGCATGGGAAGATATAGCAACACTATATGAGCCCCTTCCAGTAGTGTTGTCAAGGATTGTGCGAGGACTTCTGTGTCCAAACAGGCGGTCACATGGATTGGTGGTGGGATGGGGTCAGGTTATAGAGATGATGATGACGGAGGGGACCCGATTTGCCTAGGGGTCGTGCGTGTTAGCGCACATGTATCAGGAGCTACACGAGGTAGTGTACCGAGGGAGGGGTTCTCTGGCAGTGGGCATGATGCTACTACATGTGTGGGCATGGGAGCACCTACCAGTGACTCGACCGGTGAGTCTCAGATTCTGAGCCGTGGACCAGCCATACATGTTTATGTACAGTGGCATGATGAGTTAGCCCCACTTGGGGAAGTTAGAGTGGTGGCGGCGAGCATTGGATGACTTGGATGCAGTGATCTGGTGGCCATACTTGGAGTGTGAGCCATGGGAGGATGATGCGGAGGCACTACCTTATGTCTTCATGACCCGATTCCTCATTGGGAGGACCTCCTATCACGTAGAGAGACAGGTGCCGGGATGAGTGATGAGGCAGTTCGGCGGCAGCAGGGACTGCCTAGCGGATCAGGGGAGTATGCACGAGCGATTCGGGAGTGGTATGCATGGGGTCCAGTGCTACCGTATGATCAGGCACTGGCAGAGTTTCAGACACTGCAGGCGAGGCCATGGGACCTACGACCGAGGGTCGTTGATGCAGGAGTTACAGCGGAGTATACACAGTACCGAGCAGCACACCCGATTCTACGTATATCAGACCCAGCCGAGCCGATCCCATCTTTTGAGGATGAGAGAGGACGGGGATGAGGGCGGAGAGCAGGAGGTCAAGGAGGAGGTGGTGGAGGAGGAGGAGATGGAGGAGGTGGAGGTGGAGGTGGAGGGGGAGGAGGAGGTTTAGGGATGCCGAGGCAGCGGAGAGGGAGAGGTGGACTACCTCTTCAGATATCACAGGGACCGTTGATGCAGGGAGGAGTGCAGCTGAGTGGGAGGGGGATGGAGAGAGAGATCTCGATGGATACAGGTGCAGGGGAGGGTGGTGCAGGGGAGGTTGGTGCAGGGGAGGCAACCATGGACACGGGAGAGGGAGCTACTGGGGATCTGCGGGATCATATGATAGGTTATTTGCAGACCCGGGTAGAGAGATTAGAGGAGGAGGTAGCAGCTAGGGATGTGCAGCTATTTGCATGTGAGTCAGAGCTGACAGTGGTGCTGCGGGAGAGAGATACTGCAGTGGAGAGATTGGCGGAGCTGTAGGAGAGAGTGCGGATTGGAGCACAGGGGCCTTCAGGGGAGATTATGAGGGAGATGCGGCAAGCTCAGGCAGAGATAGAGTACTGGCGGGGATTATATGAGCAGGTGGTACCGATTAGCCAGCAAGCTCTCAGCTACTCACAAATGCGACAGGCCAGATCCGAGCAATCACAGAGGATGCAGAGCAGTGGGGGTGTGATGGGTCCTCTACGGCAGGAGAGATCAGGGGATGCAGGAGGGAGTGGGGGTTCGATGAGGCCTCCACGGAGAGATGGATCAGGTGGTGCAGGTACCAGTGGTGGAGCAAGTAGGGGTGGTGGTGGTACAGCATTTGGCCAGAGCGGTATTTGAGAGAGCATTTTTGCATACATGTATTGTATCATTGTCTATTTTTGGACTGTATCTTGGATGGCTCTTGGTAGCCGATTTTGTAGACTTCATTGTACTCTGATATATGAGATGATATATATGAGGAGATCCCATTTTGTGATGATTATGCATGTGATTATGTATGGATGTTTATGCATGATGATGATTTATTGCTTAGATGGATATGTCTACATGTATGCATTTGATGAGATGTTTTCTATATGCATGTTTTTATGATGATTGATGATGTTGAGATACTGACATATGAATGCAGGTTTATATGTGTATGATTGGTTTTTGATTTTTTGATGTAATGCTTTATGTATGGAATGCCATGATGAGGATATATGCTTATGCTTGATGCATGAACATGATTTTTGATGTTTCCTATTGCAATGTAATGATGAGATGATTTATGTGATGATGTTTGAATGAAATGATGTTATGTATGAATATGCATCTAGATGTGTTTAGATGAATGTAATATGGAGAAACAAAATGTAAAGTACAAATGTTTATATGATGATGCCTAAATGAATGCAGATGGATAAACAAAATGTAAAGTACAAATGTTTATATGATAATGTGTAGAATGAATGCATATGGATAAACAAAATGTAAAGTACAAATGTTTATATGATAATGTGTAGAATGAATGCATTCATATAATGGATATTAATATGAACTAGTTTTTTGTTGGAAACAAATGGATTTTATGACTCTAAATGTTTAAATTTTTCTAAGTAAAAATGATGATGTGATGATACTAGAACTTATTGTTTTAATAACTGCACCTTAATGCAATTAAAAATGAAAATGTAATGGATCCTAAAATATGCCTAATAAGATATGTTAATAAATGGATGAATGCACCTTGTAACTATAAATGAATGGATGCAATAATAAATGATAAAGGATAATAAAATGGATAACGGACACTAAAGAAATGCATAGTAAATGGTTTAATACAATCAAAGACAATTTAATCCCATGAATGGATCTAATTATTTATGATTAATGTAATGATGCAAATGATTTTGATGAAAACTAAATGTCAAGAAATCGAACTATAGTTTTTTTTTAAAAATGACATGAATGTTTAATGTAAGATGCAACTTAAATGTTTAATGCAAGATGCAACTAAATGTGAGGATGATATGAGCATGAGGAATGCAAGGTTCGTAAGACTTTGCGTGATGCATGGATGATGTATCAGAGTACTCGATCGTGATTGTATCCAAGACTAGCTTTATTGGTCATTTTTGCATGTAAATCCTACATATGAATGAATGAATGGATGGGTGATATGCAACGGAATGGAAGATATAAACAGATGAGGTGAAATGATGATCCATAGTGCTCTATTTTCATCATTGAGCTTTAAAATGTTGGAAGAGAATACAAGCATCTTGACACAATGGTTCAAGATGACCTGAGTATTTCTTTCATGGATTTTAATATAGCAAGGTAATACAAACGACTTGATATAAGGGTCAAGTCGACCAGAGTATTGCTTGCGGAACAGACAAGGATTATCTCCTTTCGTGCATGACTTGGATCATCCTCCTTGATCTTAGGTTGATCAGATCCTGAGACAAGTGCATACCGTACTAAGAAAATAAAACCTTTATCCAATTTGGAGGAAGAGGAATCAAAGGATGAGCATTGTACCTGTAAACAAACAGTATATATACATAAAGAATAAAGAATAAGGATCCTTGGTAATGGTTCATGCTCATATGGTCGAGGTATATGCTGTAGTCAGCAAGCCGTAGTGATTTATGACTGCATTTGGCATAAGATCACGTAGCTTAGTGAACTTCCCATGTAGACACCATTAGTACATGCCCCAGAACTTCATCGGAAGTAATGCGCAAATGATACAAAACAATGCTGAAAGATCCCGATACAGATAAACAAATGATTGTACTCATAAATCAACCAAGTATTTGATAGCTTAACATAATTTTCTTGTCAAAGAAAATGTCATCTTGTCTTTGTTTTGATAAGGAAGGATGCATCCTTGTTTAAGACAGTTTGGATTGTTGATGTTGATTGTGTTGGTCGAGTGATAAGTGGTCATTTGTGTGAGTATTTTGTCAATGTTTGTTTTGTATCTGCGTGGATGAATATGTACAAGGTGTTGTCATGTTTTTGGGTGATTTTTCAATGGTTTTGTCGATGTTTTTGGTATTTTTGCGAGATATTTTTGAATGTTTTTGGATTTTTGATGATTGTTTGAATGAAGAACTTAATGAATCATAAGACAATGTAGAATCCACTTCCATCAATAGGGTGAAGGAATTGCCCCCAGTTTTAGACATGACTATGAAAAAGCGGGATGCAAGATGTATGGAGTACTATCATAATTGCAGAGGAATAACAAGCCATGGTTGATGGATGGATGGATGTATGTATGAAGTAGATGTGATCGCAATGAGCCTGAAAGACAATGGAGCCATAGCCTTTATGAGTGGCACCTGTTTTCCTAGTTTTCACCATCGTACTTACCCAAGGTGCCACCGGAGTGGTTGTTCACCGTTTGGATGCATGATTTTTCTTGAATTTTTGAATGTTTTTGTATTTTCTTCAGGACATTTTCTGAATGTTTTTGGTATTCTCTGATATGCAGGAGAGCCTGATGCCTTGTACACCTTAGGTATAAAACCGTTTGAGGTGCATGCTATTGATTGGATCTGTGAGTGGTTCTCCGTCTGATGTAGCCAACTGATATGCCCCGGACCTGAATACAACAGTGACAACATATGGGCCCAGCCAGTTTGATTCAAACTTGCCCTGATGTTCTCAGTTTGGTTGGTTGCGAGGATTCTCTCGAAGAATAAGATCACCTACCTCAAATGTACGAGATCGAACTTGGTGATTGTAGCTTCTACTCATGCGCTGCTGATAGGCTTTGAGGTGATTGTATGCAGCTTGTCGCTTCTCATCAAGTAACTCCAAGTCCTGCAGACGTGATACTCTATAGGCTTCATCATCGATGAGATTGTGCAATGAAACCCGTAGTGATGGTATCTTGACCTCAATAGGTAAGATAGCTTCGGCACCATAGACCAATGAATAAGGAGTTGCACCTGTAGGGGTCCGAATGCTAGTTCGATATGCCCATAATGCTGGATTCAATTGAACATGCCAATCATGACCGGCATCATTGACCGTCTTCTTTAGGATTCTCAATATGTTTTTATTGGATGCTTCAGCCTGACCATTGCCTTGTGGGTAATAGGGAGTGGAAAAGTGGTGTTGGATATGAAATTTCTCACAAAGTTCACGGACATCCTAATTTTTGAAAGGAAGACCGTTATCTGTGACGATGGACATGGGCACACCATACCGGCAGATGATGTAGTTGAGGATGAATGAGGCGATCTGCTTGCCAGTGACTTGGGTAAGTGGAACAGCTTCGATCCACTTGGTGAAATATTCGATGGCGGTGATAATGAATTTATGGCCGTTGGATGAAGATGGATGAATCTTACCCACAAGGTCGAGGCCCCATTGACAAAAAGGCCATGGTGTTGTGATTGGTTGCAGTTCTTGGGCCGGTGCATGTATCAGGTCGCCATGAACTTGACATTTCTTGCATTTCCTGACAAAGTAGTAGGAATCCTTTTCCATAGATGGCCAATAGTATCCAGCTCACATGAGTTTCTTGGCTAGTGACGGACCACTTGAGTGAGTCCCGCAAATTCCTTCATGTACCTCTGCCAAAGCCTTTGTTATCTCATCTTGTTCCAGACATCGAAGGAGAGTACCATCAAGACCGCGTCGGTATAGGGTTTCGGCAATAATGGTATATCGAGCAGTTTGGCGAATGAAGGTTTTTCGTTGGTTATTTGATTGGTTGGGAGGAAGGGTGTGATCACGGAGATAGGTGTAGAACTCACCATACCATGGGGATTCGGAACCGACAAGGCGACATATCATCTCGGATTCAGGGGTATCATAAGCAGGGATCCAAAGCTGTTCTACCAAGAACTCGTAGCGTGTTGAATTCTGTGGAAGATCTAGGAGAGATGCGATGGTAGCCATAGCATCAGCAGCTCGATTCTGATCTCTTGGTATCTGCTCAAAAGTGATAGTAGTAAATGATGTCTTTAGAGTGTCCACCATTTGTTTGTATGGCATGAGTTTATCATCCTTGGTCTGATATTCATCTGTTGCTTGTCGAATGACTAGTTGGGAATCGCCATATACTTGTAGTTCTTTTAATTTTCATTGTATGGCTAACCTGAGTCCTGTGATCAAGGCCTCATACTCTGCTATGTTGTTTGTGCATGGAAATGTGAGCCTATAAGACTTCGGGATGCTATCACCTTGAGGTGTAATAAATAGAATGCCTGCCCCCGAGCCGTGCCTAGTGTATGAACCATCAAAATATAGTTTCCATGGTTGTGCTTCTGTGATCATGAATATCTCTTCATCTGAAAAATTGGAAATGAGAGGATGATCGCCTATGAGGGGCGCATCGACCAACTGATCTGCAATGACTTGACCTTTGATAGATTTACGGTCCACATACTCAATGTCAAATTCACTTAGAATCATTACCCATTTGGCCAAGCGACCTGTCAATGCTGCTTTGCTGAGTAAATACTTAAATGGATCAATCTTTGCGATGAGTTGTACCTTGTGTGTCAACAGATAGTGCCGCAATTTAGTGGCTGCTAAGATCACTGCTAGGCAAGCTCGCTCAATAGGTGTGTAATTGAGTTCATAGCCAACTAGTGTGCGAGAGATGTAGTATACAACACACTCTTTGCCTTCTGCATTATGTTGTGCTAGTAATACACCTAATGTTGTACTTGTCGCTGAGATATAAAGTAACAATGGTCTACTTGGATCTGGTGGCATCAACAATGGTGGATTCATGAGATAGTCTTTAAGTGCCTGAAATGCTTACTGGCATCTGTCATCCCACTGAAAGCGGATGTTCTTGTGTAGCAGGTGTGTGAATGGGTGACACTTATCAGCCAATTGTGCAATGAATCTGCGGATGGATTGAAGCCATCCTTGTAGTGTCCTTAGCTTACTGATATTCTTTGGTGGTGGCATGTCCATTATTGCCTTAACCTTTGCTGGATCGACCTCAATGCCTTTGCTTGAGACAATGTATCCTAGAAGCTTCCCGGAGGTCACTCCAAAGACACATTTCTTTGGGTTGAGTCGAACATGGTATTGTTCCAGTCTATCAAAGATTTTATCTAAGATGTGAAGATGTCCTTCTCTAGTAAGTGATTTTGCTAGTAAATCATCCACATAATCTTCCATCATAGTATGCATCATGTCATGGAAGATGGTGGTCATTGCTCATTGATAGGTCGCTCCTGCATTCTTTAGACCGAAAGGCATTACATTCCAGCAGTATGTGCCCCATGGACATGTGAAGGCTATCTTATGTTAGTCCTCTGGTGCGATCTTTATTTGATTGTATCCTGAAAAACCATCCATGAGTGAAAGCATGGCATGTCCAGCTGTCAAATCTACTATGATGTCGATATTTGGTAGGGGGAAGTCATCCTTAGGACATGCCTTATTCAGATCTCTGAAGTCTATACAAATGCGGATGCCCCCTTTTGGTTTGCCGACAGGCACAATATTGGAGATCCATTCTGCATAATCAATTGGTCCAATGAAACCAACATCCAGGAGTTTCTTGAGCTCTATTTTGATTAGCACTGCAATCTGAGGATGCATCTTACGAAGCTTCTGCTTGACAGGTTTGGCTCCTTTTGCTACTGTGAGATGATGCATAACTAAATCAGGATCAAGCCCAGGCATGTCTGCATATGACCATGCAAAGTTGATCTGACGCTGCTGGAAGAACTCGATAAATTTAGGTTGTTCCTCTGGAGTGAGAAGCGATGCCAGATGTATAATATGAGGATTTTCGGGAGTCCCCACATTGTATTCTTTGGTTTCCTCAATAAGAATCGTTGATCGTTCCTGTTGTGTACTAGCAGGGAGAATGTCAAACCCTTCATCCTCAGGCGCCTTAGAGAGGTTTTCACTGTTGGATACGCTCTTTCTTTTTACTGTTGTTGGATCAAAAAGTGCCACAGTGTGGTTTTCACTGGAAGATCCATGTTTTAATGTTATATTTTTGCAGCTGAAGGATTTGACATCCGCCCTGAAGTATACTGTGCTATTGAGTTCAATGGCGAATCCAACTTTGTGATCCCCGCTTGGTAGATTATCCCATAATTCCAAAAAGTCAATGATAGCCTCATCATTTTGGAAGAGGTCAAGACATGGGGGATTTGGTTGGTTCCATTCGATGAGTTCAGAGTGGATAATGGGCATTACATCATCGATTAGGTTAAGTTCGTTAGAGGTATCAGTGAGGGTTAAGACAGTGTGGTGAAGGTCGTTGATGGTACTTTCCTTGTCAGAATCAGGCGTAGGATGAGACGTAGGGTCTGTGGAAGATGTTTCCAGCTCAGGTACCCAAGTGGTCTTGATCTGTGCTTCTCCGTAAACAGGGATGTCTTTGTGTGGCGGAGGTGGTGATGTGTCTTCCTCATTTGAAGTGTTAAGCTGTACAGAATCAAATTCCCACTCATGTGAGTCAGTCTCTGAATCACTTTCCAGCATCCGATTGCTATACCATACTGGGATGTCGCTAGAGTTGAATACTGCAGGCGTGATTGGTTTATGTACCTTTGTAGTGACCGGTGCTGCAGGAATTTTGATGGGGATTAAAAGATTTGTTACTGGAAGTATCGGCAGTGTTGACTTAGTGGCTTCTGCTGGAACTGCTGGTGCCATAGATACTGTTGCGGGTTCTGATACAATTGTTGTTGCTACTGGTGTTATTGATGTGATGGCTGCTATGGATGGGATTACTGGTTCGCTAGGTGGGATGGTTGGTATTGTAGATGGTTGCGGTGGGTTTGTGAGCCTCGATGGGGTAGCGGGGATAGTTCTTGATGGTGCCTTGATTATAAAAGGTGTCCTCTTTGCAATAGGTGGGCAAAATGGTTTGCTGGGTTTGCCTTTGAATCTAAGTTTAGGAAGGATCTCTTTTTCAAAGCCTAGGCTGGTATTACCTTTGGGCTTGAATTCTAGTAGCAGAGGTTCATGTCGTCCTTGTTTGCAGTATCCCAAAGCACTCTGACCATCATATCCCATTCTTTGCATAATGAGAAGGCCTTTGCCATACTATTCCGTAGGAAGTGTAACTTGCGGTTTATCAGTGGTGATGGGATACTTATAGATCCAGTCCGCTAGGTCCTCATCTTGTGTTTCTTCCTCTTGACTCTTTCCAAGGACGAAAAGCGTTAAAGCACATGCAGGCGTGACTATGGGTTTTTGGAGTAACTGTTGTGGTTTACCATGTGTTCTAGGAGAAGTGGGCATTTGTCCCACACAAAAGAGCTGACTCAAGTTATATTCTCCCGGACCTTCCTCTGCTACTTTCATCTTTAGCTTTTCTTGCTTGGGTATAGGGGTGTTTGAACTAGCAAGAGAGGCGGGATTTACATATGATGTGGAGGAAATGGCTTCCCTATTATTAGGAACAGTAATCTCTGGTTGATGGCTGATATTATGGCAAAATGCAAAGGGATTTGCATCACCCAAGATTGTGATCTCTGCACCATTATGTGGGAACTTGATACATTGATGGTAGGTAGATGGAACAGCTTGCATGGCATGTATCCAAGGTCTCCCTAATAATAGATTATATGGCAGAGGAAGGTCCAGAACCTGACAGATGATGTGCTTTATCACAGGACCCACTCGGATTGGTAGTACCGTAGCTCCTTTGGATGAATGCTCTGCATCATCATAGGCTTTGATGGTGATCTTCTTGTGAGGATCCACTGATTCTATTGCATATCCCAATGCTGTGACCAACTGTAGTGTACAAATGTTTAGGCCTGCTCCATTATCTATCAAGACTCGCTTGATCCTATGTTGGTTGATAAAGCCTTCAATGTGGAGTGAGGCGTTATGAGGTTGTTGGAAGGAAGAGTTGTCACTTTCAGAAAAAGTGAGACAAGGTGATGACTTTAGATTTCCAACCATGGCTTGAAACTGGTCCGTATTAAGGTTTGCAGGGACTGACGCCTCTTGGAGTGCTTGGTCCAAGATTGTTTTATGAGATGGCGATAGGCGTAATAGTTCTAAAATGGATATGAGCGCAGGCGTTTTATCTAATTGTTCCACAAGATTGTATTGCTTTGGGATGGAGGTGGTGCCTTGTGGAGCTGCCTTTATGGTAACTTTGCCGCGACGCGTAACAACATTGCAATTTGAGGTGGGATTTTTGAAGGTTATAGCTGCAATTTGTTCACTGGCATCATACAGGTGATTTACAGTGTAGTTATACGCAGCCTGCGTATAATCCGTGGTATCAGTGCCTCGCCGAGAAGTGGAAGGACCCCTTTGATCTTGTGATGGAAGTGGATTCTTGAACATCAGGTGATCATTATTGGTCGTTTTTGGATCATGTCCTTCAATCTCAATTTCTCCTCGATCAATAAGATCTTGAATGAGATCTTTCAATCGGTGACAATTACTTGTCTTGTGTCCTCGTCCTTGATGGAACTCACAGTGTTCAGTATCTCTCCACCATGCTGGTTTGACTTGAGGCTCATAGTTCGATAGCTTAGGTAGAGTGAGCAAATTCTGAGAAATGAGTTGTCGCATCACTGTTTCAATGGGTTCCCGTAAGGGAGTGTATGTACGTTTTTGTTTTTGTGGACGAGGTCTTGGTTCATCCTGAGATGTGATGTGACCTTGATTAGGAGGAATATTTGTGTTATTTTGAGGTGGAGGATTTTGTCCTGCAAACTGAACCACAGGTTGTGCATTTTGGATAGTTCGAGCATCCACGACCCCATCATTGACGATATTCTTATTCTTGTTCCAGAAGTTTGGTTTATCACTATTTAATCGCGAGCGAGGACCATCTTTTGGTTCATTAAAGATTTTGATGAGTCCTTTCTTGATGAGTGCCCTTTCACATTTTATACCTTTGGTGATCATATCGTTAAAGGAGTCTGTGTCTTTGACATCCAGGTGAAATTCCATTTCTTCGTTTAAGTTGGAAATGAAAATTTCCACTAGTTCTCGTTCAGGTAACTGAAGAGAACGTCTGCTAGACATTTGGCGCCATCGTTGCAGGAATACTGAGAATAGTTCACCTGGTTTTTGTTTGGTATTGCACAGATCAGCCATGGTGATGTTGCGTTCAATATTATAAGAGTAATGAGATAGGAACTTCTGGATGAGTTCCTCAAATGTTCTAATGCTACCTGGTAGTTGGGAAAACCATGATGTGGTTGTTCCTCCCAAGCTTTGGGGAAAAAGGCGCATTAGGTATGTGTCTTCATATGCCACTTCAAGACAAGCGGAATGAAATTCTCTGACATGATCACGAGGATCTCCCTTTCCTCTATATTTTTTGAATTTTGGTGTTTCGAACCTGCGTGGAAAGGGTGGCATATAAAGATTCCTATCAAAAGGATAGGGACAGATGTCGTTAAGTGAGAATTGATTGGTCTTAACACCACTATGAAGTTGTTGGGCGAGATTCTCGACTTGTTGCCGCAACATCTCCATTTCATTTGGAGGAGGAAGTGGTGGGTTACCTCGAGGAATGTTATATCTGATGTGATTTCTACCTCTTTCCTCCTCATGGTGACTTTGTCTTTCTGACGCTTGTCTTAATTGGGCAAGATCAAAGTCAGAGGGGAGTTTGGCTCCTTCTTGAGCGAGTTTTAAGAAGTGAGCATCCGCATTGCTCCTGAGTATTTCATCAAACAATCCGTTAAAGTGAGGGTTATGCTGAACCCTTTCGATTGTTGAAGGAGTGGGAGTACTTGGGTTTTCATCATTTATATTTCCTCCAAGTGCTTCTTGAAATTCATTGAGATTTTCGTCTTCTTCTTCCTCAATTTCTATTTCTCGTTGCCTTGACCGTGATCGGGTTTGAGCCATTTTGCTTGCAAGTTTTTGTTGAAGTTGATTGAAGATGATGATGAGTTGTCGATGAAATGAAAGATTGATGGTTGGTGATTTGTATTGTATGGGGATCTCTAGCACTTTAAGGTAGATGTAACCGAAATTCCTTCTTTGAATTGCTTGTTTGTTTTGAGGAGTTTGGATGTGATAAGGTGTAGAGAAATCTAAGATGTGTTATAGATTTTGACTACCTAGTAATGAGAGGATTCACTCATGAACTAGTTTTACCCTGCGTAGATGTGTCTCTTAGGATGAGCTTATCCTAGATGTAGAAACAATCTAAAAAGTGATGTGATGTGTTTGATTTCAAGCAATATCTAAAAAAGGAATCTTGGGACAAGAACCTCTTAATGTTTTGAGAGTTTGGGATGGATTGATGATGAAGTGATGATGTATGAGTGAGATGATGGATGACAATGTTTTCAACTTCAATAAAAACTTTGTGTTACAAATGGGACAAACTCTATCTCTTCCCTTTCAGGTGTTGGTGGTATTTCTCGAGCTGTGTTGTATGTGATACAGACGTTTGGGAAGAAGTTGGGATTAATCTTTCCTCCTTGGTTTTTTTGATAACTCAGAGCTCTATATTGCAGAAAAGCTCCGTGATTCAATAATTCTGAATCAAACTCGTTTGTTTTACCTTGAAGGTATAGATGCATACGATGTAGAAAGATTCTATGTGAGACAAAGATTTGTCTATTTAGATAGAAGAACTTTCTTCTTTTGATCAAAGCCTTTGAGCTTAATGGTCTCCTTTTCAAGTTGATATTCTGATGGCACTTCTTCTTTCGCAAGATGTGAAGAATGGTTATAAATTTTGTCTCTTTGTTGTTTTGCACTTTGTTTTTGGTATTTTTGGTTGTTTTTGAAAAATGTTTGGTTGGATCAATACTTTGTTTTGGGAAGTGATTTTCTAATTTTTCTTTGACAAGAAAACAAAGCAAGCACACAAACACAAGAATGTTGCCTCAAAGGCACAAATGAGTATGGGTCTAGATTAACCCAATCTTTAGACTTGTTTTTGACCCTTCTTTTAGATCTATTTTAAGGTGTATTTCCAAAGCCTGAAGTCGGCTCAATTTGCACTAGGTCTGTAAAACGAACACACTTCAAACAGTTTTTATCCCTAAGGTCAAATGGCCAGTTGTGATAAATTTAGCCCACATCTTGATATTTCTTCGACTTTGGTACTACATACCTTATGAATCCCACCGTGGCAGGTAAGGATGTGATATACTAAGTCTTGCGCGAGTATAACAAATAGATGATCCCTATGATGGAGGAGTCACCACTTTTATCAAGCCACAAGTGACTTTTTAAAAAGCTATGTTTCTACTCAAGGAAATATGTATGGTGAGTATCTTGGGAGCAAAACCATCTATGCTCTTGCACTAAATTATATCTCAAATATCCTCAATCAATAGAACGGGTGGGCTACTACTTAAAGGTGTTTAGTCACGTTCGATGGCTTTGGACATAAGTTCATTCTGCAGTGACTCACGTAAGAGCCTTGTAACTGGTGGTGGGACCCATTTGTCCTTTCGGCCAGTTACACTGTAGGAACATCTATACCCAAGGCTACAGCTTTCGCTCTCACCTGATTTCTATAGCGGCTCGAAGGATTTACCGCTCGAGGTCGTTCCCAAGAGTATCGATCCCTTGGCAGGCCTCTCTTAAAAAGATAAAATTTTGAGTGTTACTAACACTTTTCTCTTGCACCTAGGACCACGAGAGCCAAGGGAGAGGATAGTGTGTGTTAGAAGTAGGCCCACTCGACTGACTTTTTGCACAAGCGTGCCAAACACGTATAACACTTGTTCTTTTTAATCCAGCATTTGCAAAGATGATTTAACTATTTGGAGATGTTGCTCCAACAGTCATGGTGTTCGTTTTAACTTCAATGGCAAAATGTGTTGTAATCTAAAAATTTGGAAATCCTCGTCAACTTAATGAAAAACACGTTTTGCTTCAAGTAAAATTTGTTTGTAAAAAAGATCAAAACAAATGGATTGTGTATTTTATTTGCACCAAATTTTTGAAGTGTGGATTGTAAATTTTAGGTCCCAATTGATGCAATGAAATCAAACTTGTGTTGTTAATTTTTAAGCACCAAAAGAAAATGAGTCCTAACTAGAAAACAATGAAATTTTTTTTTTTTTTTTTTGTTGTTGTGTTTTTAAGTTCTTTTTAAACACTAAATAAATTTTTTGTGATTTTTATGTTGGGTTGTTAACCTGCATGAACAAAAAAAAAAACAAGTTAGCAAAAACCAATGTTCAAGGGGGGCTTCCACAAGCCTAAGATACTCAATTTTTTGGTTACAAAAGCGACTTGGACAACACTCTGTCGCAATAGCGCTATTCTGCTTTTTGAGCAGAAGCGCTAATTTATACAATAGCGCTAGTCTATGCTCGCAGAAGCGCTAATTTACACCGTAGCACTGAAAGAATAGACAAATCCGAGAGGTCAAAAGCACCAGAAGTGTTTCAATAGCGCCAGAAAGATGACAGAAGCGCCAGAATAGAATCAGTAGCGCTAAAACGTTTTCAATAGCGCTATTTTAGGGACAATAGCGCTAAAATAAATTGTTTCGATAGCGCTAAAACGTGTTCATTAGCACCGAAGCGCAACCTGTGTGGCAGTTTCAACAAACAAAAATGTTAGTTGTCACAAAAAATATCAGAAGGTTGCGTGTTCGATTCACGTCGGGTTCACCAAATGATGCCCTCCTAAATGGCACAAGGTTAGTC
Source organism: Cryptomeria japonica (assembly GCF_030272615.1). Classification (NCBI taxonomy): domain Eukaryota; kingdom Viridiplantae; phylum Streptophyta; class Pinopsida; order Cupressales; family Cupressaceae; genus Cryptomeria; species Cryptomeria japonica. The sequence continues at coordinate 727,188,292 of NC_081409.1, forward strand.
TATGATCAAAGAACACAAAACACACAAAACATTAGTGTTAATCAATCTAAAACTAAACTATGAAGGCATACCAAAAGGGACACAAAAAGGCATGCTAATATATCTAATAAAAGAAACGAAGATTATGAGGCATCTCCAACTGCCTCTTAGCATGGCTTTAGCTTCTTCTCCCTTGTTCCTCTCCTCTCCAAGTTCCAAAATAGTGTAGCTCTCAGCAGCTTTTTGCACTATGGATGCTTATGGAGGATTGAGATTGTAGTATAGCTCAAATATGAAATAAAAAGATAATACTATGCTAAAATGATGTATTTTAACCAAAATGATAAGATGTTAGATTGTTTATGCTAAAATGCTCTCTAAAAATGCCTATAGCTTAAATGCATACAAGTTTTCAAGATCTGGATTATGAAGGAATGGGCTCTATTTATAGGAAAAATGGAGCAATGGATGGCCAGGATTGAAAGGTTTAATCAAGGGTCAAGCTTGAAAGTTGGGGATCCATGTGCACAATTGGCACCAATAAAATGGTGACAAGTGTCAACATAGGGTTGGGTTGAAAGAAAGGGGTTGGAGGCATTAAAGGCCTGAGAAGACCTCATGGTTATCTAAAAGCTAAGGGTCAAGCCTAAATTAGGATTACCCACTGGATTAGGAGTTAATCCAAGGATAAATCTTTGTGCAAATGATTAAGAGATAATCATGGTCAAAGCATTAAAAGCTTGATGAGACCTTTGGGTTGGGTAGAGGTTGAGTCAAAACAAATGTTTTAACCATGTGGAAGGGTTTGGGTTAACCATTAATGGTTTTTGGAGACTTTGGGGATTAAGTGGTTGAAAGTTGGAAGCCTTCAATGGTTATCAAAGACTTTGAGGAATTAAGTGGTTGAAGGTTGAAAGCCTTTAATGGTTATCAGAGACTTTTAGACTTTGAGAAGTGACTCCATTTTGCTTAGGAATGTGACAATATTTAGGGGATGGATTAGGCTAATTAGGAAGGGGTTAGAAGAATCTAGAAGGGGATTAGATTTTTGCAAGTGGATTTGGTGGGTGAGGAAAAAGAGGATTTTATTTAAAATAAAAATTTATTTATTTCAATAAATGTGTGCAAGTTGCATTTGTAGGAAAATGCAAGTGGGGGGGGGGGAATAATGATTTAAATAAATATTTTATTTAATTTATTTAAAAGAGGAATAGGGGGTTTTTAATTAAATAAATTGATTTTATTTATTTAATTGATTGGAATTTTATTTAATGAATTAATTAAAATAAATTGAATAATTTATTTAATTAATAGAAGAATGTTTGGGGATGAATTAATTAAATATTAATTTAATTAACTGATGGCTAGTGGATTTTTAATCAAATAAATAACAAATATTCATTTAATTAAAATGGACAGATTTATGTGACTACAGCATAAAAGGCTATCATGTGAATTTTGATTGCATTGTGAAGATCAGTTCAAATAAGGCGGTTAGGGATATACCTAAGATTATGAAGCCCTATAACCCAATATGTAAAGAATGTCAAATGGGTAAATAGGCCAGAACCTCTTTTAGGAGTGATGCTCTGCTAAATGGACAAGTTTAGCAAATGACAAACAACACAAGAAACCAGAAAATCGTTAGTGTTAGTCAATCAAAAGCTAATCTAAACAGGCATATCAAGAGAGACACTAAAAACATGAAAGCATATTTAACTAAAGAAGCAAATATGATGAGGCATCTCCAAATACCTCCTAACATGCTCTTAGCTCCTTCTCCCTTGTTCCTCTCCTCTCCAAGTTTCAAAATAGTGTAGCTCTCAGCAACTTTTTGCACTATGGATGCTTATGGAGGATTGAGATTGTAGTTTTGCTCTAAATGTAAAATAAAAAGCTAAAATACTAAATAAAATTAAAATGATTGATTTTAACCCAAAATGACAATATATGAGTTTGTTATGCTAAATGCTCTCTTAAAATGCCTATAGGTTAAATGCATACAAGTTTTCAGGATCTGGTTTATGAAGAAATGGGCTCTATTTATAGGAAAAATGGAGCAATGGATGGTTGAGATTGAGCAATCTCAACAAGGGTCAGGATTGAATGATTTCAAATCCATGTGAGGGCTTTCAACCCAATCCCAAGATGACAAGTGTCAATGTGAGATAGGTTGAGAGGAGAGAGAATAAGAATTTAATGCTTGACATGACCTTGAGAGTTAAAGTCAAGGTTGGTTGAATGAATAAACTCTTTATTCAAAGAATAAAGCTTTTATCCAATGGATAAACTCTTGTGCAAATGTGAAATGGATAAACAATAAATGTTTGGGGAGACAAGTTTGAAGTAACCATAAATGGTTATGTAAGAGCCATAAATGGTCACGTAAGAGCCATTAGTGGTCTTGGAAGACTTTTGGAGGGGTTAATTTGTTGAACACACAAAGCATTAAATGTTTTTCAAAGACTTTGGAGTCTTTAAGAAGTGACTTCATTTTGCTTAGGAATGTGACAATAATTAGGGGATGGATTAGGCTAATTAGGAAGGCGTTAGAAGAATCTAGAAGGGGATTAGATTTTGCAAGTGGATTTGGTGGGTGAGGGAAAATAGGATTTTATTAAAATAAAAATTCATTTATTTCAATAAATGTGTGCAAGTTGCATTTGTAGGAAAATGCAAGTGGGAGGGGGTTTTAAAATGATTTAAATAAATGTTAATTTATTTAAAAGAGGAAAAGGGGGATTTTAATTAAATAAATAGATTTTATTTATTTAATTGATTTGTGAACTTAGTTTTAATGAATTAATTAAAATAAATTGAATAATTTATTTAATTAATAGAAGAATGTTTAGAGATGAATTAATTAAATATTAATTTAATTAATTGATGGCTAGTGGATTTTTAATCAAATAAATATAAAATATTCATTTAATTAAAATGGACAGATTTGTGTGACTACATTTGCCCCTCTTTGAGACGGTGTGATTTATCGCGTCGTTTCAAAGAAAGAAAAACTGGTGTGAAGAAATGTCCCATAAAATGTAAATTTAATGGGTGGTATGCCCCCTCGAGAGATGGGCCGAAAAATTTCAAAAAATCGGGCGATCTCTCGAAAAAGAATGAAAATTGGCAAGGTGTTAGAAGAAAAGAAGTTAGCCATACGGGTGAAAAATAGAAGAAAACGGGGGAAAAATGGAGAAATGGGGGAAAAATGGAGAAATGGGGGGCTCGGGAAGTTCACGGGGACCACGGCGGTGACGGGGGGAAGTTACGGTGACGACGAAGGGTATAAATGGGGTGAAAGGGGTGAAAACAGGATCATTTGTGACCGCGACCAGTGTGAAACGAGAGCTCTGATAGGGACATTTGGAGGAGCAAGCAGTAGTTAGGATGCCGATACCGATAGCCGAGCACAGATTCGAGTGAGTCCGATGGTTCCAGCATCGAAATGACTACGGACCAACGGTACGCAAATTTGAATTTTTAATTTTTAGGATTTGTTGATATGTTTTTAGCTGAGTCCAAGTTGAGTCAGAGCAAGAGCATTGGAACTTCGGTTTTGGCGCTTTTGCTCTATTAACTGGCACTATTGTGCCGCAATGGCGCTATTGTCCCTTTGTTTGAGCGCTTTTGATTTTCTTTAGCGCTATTGTAGGCAAGTTTAGGTGCTATTGATGAATAAGCGCTATTGAAGGCTTGGTTGAGTGCTATTAATATTTATTAGCGCTACTGCATAGTTGTTTGAGCGCATTTATAGTTTTAGCGCTATCGGATAGCTGATTGAGCGCTTTTGCTAGGGTTGTAGCACTATTGTTAAGAAACTAGTGCTTTTGATAGTAAAATAGCGCTTTTGCATTAGGATAAAGATATGCCCCAGTGTGGATGAAGAGAATCTCTTGATGCCAATGATGGGTGGATGGTGAGGTGAAGTGGGAGTTGTTTTGAACCATAGCAGCCTGATGAGACTTAGGTCATCTGTTAGGATAAATGCCCGTTGAAGTCTAGGTGGCCATGATTGCTTACCTGTTGAGACCCGAAGATACTTGATCAAAGTATCTCATGATAGTCTAGGTTTAAACTTAAGAAAGTTTGAAAATAAAACAACTGATGGTGATTTGATGAATGTCCATGCACAGGAGGAGCTACGCGTGTTGCAGTTACGCGAGCGCCATCCTGCGACATAAGAGTTGCGGGATCGATTGACAGAGGCAAAGATCGATTGCATTGCCTCGACGGGACTATATGAGGTGGTGCATATGCCCGTGATTCGTATGAATCACGGTTTGATCACAGCACTAGCAGAGCAGTGGCACAGCGAGACGTGCACCTTCCATTTGGCACAGGGGGAGATGACAGTGACCCTGGAGGATGTGTGGCGCATTCTACAGATTCTGATTCGAGGGGAGCTGGTCACATATGATAGATCCTGGGGGACTTTTGCAGTTTAGAGGATTTTTGACAAGGATGTTTTCATTGATGATGGCTCAATTGCATGGGAGGAGATAGCGGCATTATATGAGCCTCTGCCAGCAGTTTTAGCAATATCGTGGGAGGACTACTCTGTCTAGACAAGCGATCACATGGGTTGGCCGTGGGGTGGGGACAGGTGATCGAGATGATGGTTACCGAGGGGACCCGATTTGCGTGGGGGTCATGCGTGCTGGTGCACATGTACCAGGAGCTCCATGAGGTGGTTTATCGGGGGAGGGGTTCCTTAGTAGTGGGCATGACGCTGCTACATATTTGGGCTTGGGAGCACCTACCAGTGACTCGACCGATGAGTCTAAGATTCCGGGCAGTAGACCAGCCGTACATGTTCATGTATAGCGGTATGATGAGTCAGCCCCACCTGGGAAAGTTAGAGTGGTGGTGGTGGGCATTGGATGATTTGGATGCAGTGATATGGCAGCCATACTTGGAGTGTGAGCCATGGGATGATGACGCAGAGGCATTGCCGTATGTTTTTATGACTCGATTCCTCATTGGGAGGACTGCATACCATGTGGAGAGGCAGGTGCCTGGAAGAGTGCTGAGACAGTTTGGACGGCAGCAGGGACTGCCCAGTGGATCAGGAGAGTATGCTCGGGTTATTCAGGAGAGGTGCGCATGGGGGCCAGTGCTACCATATGATCAGGCACTGGCAGAGTTCTGGACACCACAGGCGAGATCGTGGGATATACGATCGAGGGTCGTGGATGCAGATGTTATAGATGAGTACACGCAGTACCGGGCAGCGCACCCGATCCTACGGATATCAGATCCAGCTGAGCCGATCCCAAATTTTGAGGATGAGAGGGGATGGAGACGGAGGAGAGAAGGAGGTCAAGGACCCAGGGTAGGAGGAGGGGGTGGAGGAGGAGGAGGAGGAGGAGGAGGAGGAGGTGGGTTGGGGTTGCGGAGTCAGCGGAGAGGGAGAGGTGGACTACCTCTATAGATATCACAGGGACCATTGATACAGGGAGGAGTTCAACTGAGTGGGAGGGGGATGGAGAGAGAGATCCCGATTGACAGCGGGGAGGGGACTACTAGAGAGGGTGATACAGGTGAGGTAGTGATGGACACCGGGGAGGGAGCCATTGGAGATCTGCGGGATCACATGATAGTACGTTTGTAGACCCGGATAGAGGATTTGGAGGAGGAGGTGGTAGCTAGGGATGTGCAGCTATTTGCATGGGAGTCAGAGCTGGTGGTGGTGCTGCAGGAGAGGGATAGTGCAGTGGAGAGATTGGCCGAGCTGCAGGAGAGAGTCCGAGTTGGAGTAGGGGCACAGGGTCCTACAGGGGAGGTGATGAGGGAGATGTGATGAGCACAGGCAGAGATAGAGTACTGGCGGGGTTTGTATGAGCAGGTTGTGCCAGTTAGCCAGCAAGCTCTCAGCTATTTTTAGATGCGACAGGCCAGATCAGAGCGATCGCAGAGGGCATAGAGCAGTGGGGGTGTGATGGGTCCTCTACGGTGGGAGAGATCAGGGGATGCGGGAGGGAGTGGGGGTTCGATGAGGCCTCCAAGGAGAGATGGATCAAGTGGTGCAGGCACCAGTGGGAGAGTAGGTGGTGCTGGTGGTGGTGGTACAGCATCTGGCTAGAGTGGCATTTGAGAGAGCATTTTTGCATATATGCATTGTATCATTGTTTATTTGTTGGACTATATCTTGGATGGCTCTTGGTGACCGATTTTGTAGACTTCATTGTACTCTGATATATGAGATGATATATATGAGGAGATCCCCTTTTGTGATGATATGCATTTGATTTTTATGGATGTTTATGTAGGATGATGAGTTATTGCTTAGATGGATATGTGTATATGTATGCATTTGATGAGATGTTTCCTATATGCATGTGTTTATGATGATTGATGATGTGGGATACTGACATATGAATGCAGGTTTATATATGTATGATGTATTTTTTATTTTTGATGTAATGCTTTATGTAATGCCTTGATGATGATGTATGCTTATGATGATTTATGAGTAGGATTTTGGTGTTTCCTATTGTGATATAATGATGAGATGATTTATGCGATGATGTTAATGTAGTGGTTGAATGATATTATGTATGGATATGCATCTAGATGTTTTTTAGATGAATGTAATATGGATAAACAAAATGTTAAATACAAATGTTTATATGATAATGCCTAAATAAATGCATATGTATAATGGATATATATAATGGTATGAACCAATGTTTTGAAACAAATGGGTTTATGATTCTAAATGCTTAAATATGATCTAAGTAAAAATGATAATGTGATGATAATACAACTTATGGTTTTAATAACTGCACCTTAATGTAAGTAAAAATGGATAATGTAATGTGAAATGGATCCTAAAATGAGCATACTAAGATACTTTAATAAATGGATGAATGAATGCACTTTTTGATTAAATGAATGGATGCAATGATAAACGATAAAAGATGATGAAATGATGATGGATAATTTGGACACTAAATGAATGCATAGTAAATGATTTAAAAACACAATCAAAGACAATTTGATCCAATGATTGAATCTAATTATTTATGATTGATGCAATGATGCAAATGGTTAATGAAGACTAATGTCAAAAATGAACTATATGCAATGTTTAAGTTAAAAATGACATGAATGGACTTAATGCAAGATGCACCTAAACGCAATGATGATATGACCATGAGGAATGCAAGGTTTTTGAGACTTTGCATGATGCATTGATGATGTATCAGAGTACTCGATCATGATTGTATCCAAGGCCAGCTTTTATGGTCACTTTTGCATGTAAAAGCCTACATATGAATGAATGAATGGATGGGTGATATGCAACGAAATGCAAGATATAAATAGATGAGATGGAATGATGATCCATAGTGCTCGATTTTCATCATTGAGCTTTAAAATGTTGGAAGAGAATACAAGCATCTTGACATAATAATTCAAGATGACCTGAGTATTCCTTACATGGATTTTATATAGCAAGTTAATACAAACGACTTGATATAAGGGTCAAGTCGACCAAAGTATTGCTTGCAGAACAGACAAGGATTATCTCCGTTTCATGCATGACTTGGATAGTCCTCCTTGATCTTAGGCTGCTCATATCCTGAGACAAGTGCATACCATACTAAGACATAAAACCTTTATCCAATTTGGATGAGGAGGAACCAAAGAATGAGCATTGTACCTATAAACAAACAGTATATACATAAACAATAAAGAATAAGGATCCTTGGTAATGGTTCATGTTCATATGGTCGAGGTATACGCTGTAGTCAGCAAGCCATAGTGATCTATGACTACATTTGGCATAATATCATGTAGCCTGGTGAACTTCCCACGTAGACACCATTAGTACATGCCCCAAAACTTCATTGGAATAATGTGCCGAAGATACACAAACAATGCCGAAAGATCCCGATACAGATAAACGAATGATTGTACTCACAAATCAACCAAGTATTTGACAGCTTAACATAATTTTCTTGTCAAAGAAAACATCACTTTGTCTTTGTTTTGGTAAGGAAGGATGCATCCTTGTTTAAAGACAGTTTGATATGTTGATGTTGATTGTGTGGTTTGATTGATAAATGGTCATCATGTGAGTATTGTGTCAATGTTTGTTTTGTATCTGTTGGGATGAGTATGTACAAGGTGTTGCCATGGTTTTTCAATGTTTTTGGATTTTGTGGAACAGTTTTGAATGTTTTTGGATTTTGTGAGTCATTTTGAATGTTTGTTTGGATTTTGTGAGACATTTTTGAATGTTTTTTGCATTTTCTGTGAGACATTTTTGAATGTTTTTGGATTTTGTGAGACATTTTTTAATGTTTTTGGATTTTGTGAGACATTTTTGAATGTTTTTGCCAATGAATCACCAGTAATGTAGAATCCACTTCCATCATCTAGATTTTAAGGGTATTGCCCCCAAGTTTAGACATGACTATAAAAAAGCGGGATGCAAGACGCATGAAGTACTTTCTCTTTGTTGTAGATCAAATAGCAAGCCATGGTTTGGATGGATGGATGTGTGTATGTATGAATGTGATCGCAATGAGCCTGAAAGATACTGGAGCCATTGTCTTTACGAGTGGCGCCTGTTTGCCAGGTTTTCACCATCGTACTTACCCAAGGTGCCACCGGAGTGGTTGCTCACTGTTTGGATGCATGATTTTTCTTTACTTTTCTGAATGTTTTTGTATTTCTTCAAGATATTTTTTTGAATGTTTTTGTATTTCTTCAGGACATTTTTCTGAATGTTTTTGGTATTTTCTGGTATGTAGGGGAGCCTGATGCTCTGTTCAGCTTAGGTATAAAACCATTTGAGGTGCATGTTGTTGATTGGATCTATGAGCGGTTCTCCTTCTGATGTAGCCAACTGATATGCCCCAGACCCAAATACAGCAGTGACAATATATGGGCCCAGCCAGTTTGATTCAAACTTGCCCTAATGTTCTCTGTTTGGTTGGTTGCGAGGATTCTCTCATAGAACAAGATCACCTACCTCAAATGTATGAGATCTAACTCGGTGATTGTAGCTTCTACTCATGCGTTGCTAATAGGCTTTGAGGTGATTATATGCAGCTTGTCGCTTCTCGTCAAGTAACTCTAAGTCCTAAAGACGTGAGACTCTATATGCTTCATCATCGATGAGATTGTGCAAGGAAACCCGTAGTGATGGGATCTCAACCTCAATAGGTAAGATAGCTTTTGCACCATAGACCAAGGAGTAGGGAGTTGCACCTGTAGGTGTTCGAATGCTAGTTCGATATGCCCATAGCACTGGATTTAGTTGAACATGCCAATCACGACCGGCATCATTGACTGTCTTCTTTAGGATCCTCAATATGTTTTTATTAGATGCTTCAGCCTGACCATTACCTTGTGGGTAATAGGGAGTGGAAAAGTGGTGTTAGATATGAAATTTCTCACAAAGTTTGCGGACATCCTGATTTTTGAAAGGAAGACCATTATCTGTGATGATGGACATGGGCACACCATATCAGCAAATGATGTAGTTGAGGATGAATGAGGCGATCTGCTTGTCGGTGACTTGGGTAAGTGGAACAGCTTCGATCCACTTTGTGAAATATGCGGTGGCGGTAATAATGAATTTATGGTCATTGGATGAAGATGGATGAATCTTACCCACAAGGTCAAGGCCCCATTGACAAAAAGGCCGTGGTGTTGTGATTGGTTGCAGTTCTTGGGCTGGTGCATGTATCAGGTCGCCATGAACTTGACATTTCTTTCATTTTCTGACAAAGTAGTAGGAATCCTTTTCCATAGATGGCCAATAATATCCAGCTCGCAAGAGTTTCTTGGCTAGTGACAGACCACTTGAGTGAGTCCCGCAAATTCCTTCATGTACCTCTTCCAAAGCCTTTGTTATCTCACCTTGTTCCAGACATCAAAGGAGAGTACCATCAAGACCACGACGGTATAGGGTTTCGGCAATAATGGTATATCGAGCAGTTTGGCGAATGAAGGTTTTACGTTGGTTATTCGATTGGTTGGGAGGAAGGGTGTGATCGCGGAGATAGGTGTAGAACTCACCATACCATGGGGATTCAGAACCAATAAGGGGACATATCATTTCGGATTCGGGGATATCATAAGCGGGGATCCAAAGCTGTTCTACCAAGAACTCGTAGCGTGTTGAATTTTGTGGAAGATCTAGGAGAGATGCGATGGTAGCTATAGCGCCAGCAGCTCAATTTTGATCTCTCGGTATCTGCTCAAAAGTGATAGTAGTAAATGATGTTTTTAGATTGTCCACCATTTGCTTATATGGGATGAGTTTATCATCCTTGGTCTGATATTCATCGGTTGCTTGTCGAATGACCAATTGTGAGTTGCCATATACTTGCAGTTCTTGTAATTTCCATTGTATGGCTAGCCTAAGTCCTGTGATCAAGGCCTCATACTTTGCTATGTTGTTTGTGTAGGGAAATGTGAGCTTGTAAGACTTCGGGATGCTGTCACCTTGAGGTGTGATAAATAGAATGCCTGCCCCCAAGCCGTGCCTAGTGTATGAACCATCAAAGTATAGTTTCCATGGTTGTGCTGTTGTGATCATGAATATCTCTTCATTTGGAAAATTGGAAATGAGAGGATGATCGCCTGTGAGGGGTGCATCGGCCAACTGATCTGCAATGACCTGCCCTTTGATAGCTTTACGGTCTACATACTCAATGTCAAATTCACTTAGAATCATCACCCATTTGGCCAAGTGGCCTGTTAATGCTGCTTTGCTAAGTAAATACTTGAGTGGATCAATCTTTGCAATGAGTTGTACCTTGTGTGTTAACAGATAGTGCTGCAGCTTAGTGGCTGCTAGGATTACTACGAGGCAAGCTCGCTCAATAGGTGTGTAATTGAGTTCATAGCCCACCAGTGTGCGGGAAATGTAGTAAACAGCACATTCTTTTCCTTCTACATTATGTTGTGCCAGTAGTACACCCAATGTTGTACTTGTTGCTGATATATAGAGTAACAACGGTCTACTTGGATCTGGTGGCATCAGCAATGGTAGATTCATGAGATAGTCTTTAAGCATCTGAAATGCTTGCTGGCATCTAGCATCCCACTGAAAGCGGATCTTCTTGTGTAGCAGGTGTGTGAATGGGTGACACTTATCACCAAACTGTGCAATGAATCTTCGGATGGATTGAAGTCGCCCTTGTAATGTTCGTAGCTGACTGATATTCTTTGGTGGTGGCATGTACATGATTGCTTTTACCTTTGCTGGGTCGACCTCAATACCTTTGCTTGAGACAATGTATCCTAGAAGCTTCCCGGAGGTCACTCCAAAGACACATTTCTTTGGGTTGAGTCGAACATGGTATTGTTCCAGTCTATCAAAGATTTTATTTAAGACGTGGAGATGCTTGTCTCTAGTGAGTGATTTTTCTAGTAAGTCATCAACATAATCTTCCATCATAGTATGCATCATGTCATGGAAGATGGTGGTCATTGCGCGTTGATAGGTTGCTCCTGCGTTCTTTAGACCAAAAGGCATTACATTCCAGCAATATGTGCCCCATGGACATGTGAAGGCTGTCTTATGTTGGTCCTCTGGTGCGATCTTTATTTGATTGTATCCTGAAAAGCCATCCATGAGTGAAAGCATGGCATGTCCTGCTGTCAGATCCACTATGATGTCGATATTTGGTAGGGGGAAGTCATCCATAGAAAATGCCTTATTTAGATCTCTGAAGTCAGTACAAATGCGGATGCCCCCTTTTGGCTTGCCGACAGGCACAATGTTGGAGATCCATTCTGCATAATGAATTGGCCTAATGAAACCAACATCTAGGAGTTTCTTGAGTTCTGTTTTGACTAGCACTGCAATCTGAGGATGCACCTTACGAAGCTTCTGCTTGACAGGTTTGGCTCCTTCTGCTACTGTGAGGTGATGCATGACTAAATCAGGATCAAGCCCCGACATGTCTGCATATGACCATGCAAAGTTGATCTGACGCTTTTGAAAGAACTCTATAAATTTAGGTTGTTCCTTTGGAGTGAGAAGAGATGCTAGATGTATGAGATGAGGATTTTCAGGGGTCCCCACATTGTATTCTTTGGTTTCCTCGATGAGAATCGTTGATCGTTCCTGTTGTGCATTAGCAGGGAGAATGTCAAACCCTTCATCCTCAGGTGCCTCAGAGAGGTTTTCACCATCGGATACGCTCTTTCTTTTTACTTTTGTCAGATCAAATAGTGCCACAATGTGATTTTCACTGGAAGATCCATGTTTTATTGTTATATTTTTGTAGCTGAAAGGTTTGGCATCCGCCCCAAAGTATGTTGCGCTATTAAGTTCAATGGCGAATCCAGCTTTGTGATCCCCGCTTGGTAGATTATCCCTTAATTCCAAAAAGTCAATGATAGCCTCATCGTTTTGGAAGAAGTCAAGACATGGGGGATTTGGTTGGTTCCATTCGATAAGTTCAGGGTGGATAATGGGCATTACTTCATCGATTAGGTTAATTGCATTAGATGTATCAGTGAGGGTTAAGACGTTATGGTGAAGGTCGTTAATGGTACTCTTCTTGTCAGAATCGGGCGTAGGATGAGACGTAGGGTTTGTGGAAGATGTTTCCAGTTCAGGAACCCATGTGGTCTTTATCTGTGCTTCTCTGTAAACAAGGATGTCTTTGCATGGTGGAGGTGGTGATGTGTCTTCCTCATCTGAAGTGTTAAGCTATACAGAATCAAATTCCCATTCATGTGAGTTGGTCTCTAAGTCACTTTCCAGCATCCGATTACTATACCACACTAGGATATTTTTTGAGTTAAACACTGCAGGCATGATTGGTTGATGTACCCTTGTAGTGTTTGGTGCTGCAGGAAGGATGATGGGGATCAAGGAATCCGATATGGGGAGTGCCGGTAGTGTTGACTCAGGTGCTTCTGCTACAACTACTGGTGCCATAGATGCTGCTATGGGTTCTGATATAGTTGCTGCTGTTAATGGTGCTGCTGATGGGATTACGGGTTCGTTTGGTGGGATGAATGGCATTGGTGATAGTTGCATTGGGGTTGTGAGCCTTGATGGGGCAGTGGGGATGGTGCTTGAGGCTGCTTTAATGATGAAAGGTGTCCTTTTTGCAGTAGGTTGACATAATGGTTTGTTGGGTTTTCCTTTGAATCTGAGTTTAGGAAAGATCTCTTTTTCAAAGCCTAGGCCTGTATTACCTTTGGGCTTTAATTTTGGCAACAAAGGTTCATGTCATCCTTGTTTGCAATATCCCAAAGCACTCTGACCATCATATCCCATTCGTTGCATAATGAGGAGACCTTTGCCATACTGATCCATAGGAAGTTTAACTTGCGGTATATCAATGGTGATGGGATATTTGTAGATCCATTCCGCTAGGTCCTCATCTTGGGTTTCTTCCTCTTGACTCTTTCCAAGGATGAAAGGCGTCAAAGCACACGCTGGCATGATCAGTGGTTGCTGGAGTAACTGCTGTGGTTTACCATGTGTTCTAGGAGAAGTGGGCATTTGTCCCACACAAAAGAGTTGACTCAAGTTGTATTCCCCAGGACCTTCCTCTGCTATCTTCATCTTAAGCTTTTCTTGCTTTGGTATGGTGGTGTTCGAACTGGCAAGAGAGGCGGGACTTATATATGATGTGGATGAAGTGGCTTCTCTATTATTAGGAATGGTAATCTCTGGTTGATGGTTGATATTATGGCAAAACGCAAAGGGATTTGCATTGCCCAGGATTGTGATCTCTACACCGTTATGTGGGAACTTGATACATTGATGGTAGGTAGATGGAACGGCTTGCATGGCATGTATCCAAGGTCTTCCTAACAATAGATTGTATGGCAGAGGAAGGTCCAGAACCTGACAGATGATGTGCTTTACCATGGGGCCTACTCGGATTGGTAGTAGCACAGCTCCTTTGGATGAATGCTCTGCATCGTCATAGGATTTGATTGTGATCTTCTTACGAGGATCCACTAATTCTACCACATATCCCAATGCTGTGACCAACTATAGTGTACAAATGTTCAGGCCTGCTCCATTATCGATCAAGACTCGCTTGATCCTATGCTGATTGATAAAGCCTTCAATGTGTAGTGAAGCGTTATGAGGTTGCTGGAAGGAAGAGTTGTCACTTTCGAAAAAAGTGAGGCAAGGTGATGACTTTAGACTTCCAACCATGGCTTGAAATTGGTCTGTATTTAGGTTTGCAAAGACTAACGCCTCTTGGAGTGCTTGATCCAAGATAGTTTTATGAGATGGTGACAGGCGTAATAGCTCTAAAATGGATATAAGTGCAGGCGTTTTGTCTAATTGTTCCACAAGATTGTACTACTTTGGGATGGAGGTGGTGCCTTGTGGAGCTGCCTTTATGGTGACCTTGCCGCGACGTGTAACAACATTGCAATTGGAGTTGGGATTTTTGAAGGTTATAGTTGCAACTTGTTCACTAGCATCATACAGATGATTTACAATGTAATTATACGTAGCCTGTGTATAATCAGTGGTATCAGTGCCTCGCCTGGAAGTGGAAGGACCCCTTTGATCTTGTGATGGAAGTGGATTTTTGAACATCAGATGATCATTATTTGTTGTTTTTGGGTCATGTCCTTCAATTTCAATTTCTCCTCGATCAATAAGATCCTAAATAAGACCTTTTAATCGGTGACAATTACTTGTCTTGTGTCCTCTCCCTTGATGGAATTCACAGTGTTCAGTATCTCTCCACCATGCCGGTTTGACCTGAGGCTCAAAGTTTGATAGTTTAGGTAGAGTGACCAAATTTTGAGAAATGAGTTGTCGCAAGACAGTTTCAATGGGTTCCCCTAAGGGAGTGTATGTGCGTTTCTATTTTTGCTGACGAGGTCTTGGTTCATCGTGAGATGTGATGTGACCTTGATTGGAAGGAACATTTGTGTTATTCTGAGGTGGAGGATTTTGTCCTGCAAACCGAACCACAGGTTGTGCGTTTTGGATATTCCGGGCATCCACAACCCCATCGTTGACGATATTCTTGTTTTTGTTCCAGAAACTTGGTTTATCACTATTGAAGCGCGGGCGAGGACCATCTTTTGGTTCATTAAAGATTTTGATGAGTCCTTTCTTGATGAGGGCCCGTTCACAATTCAAACCCTTGGTGATCATATCATTAAAAGAGTCTGTGTCTTTGACATCCAGGTGAAATTCCATTTCTTCGTTTAAGTTGGAAATGAATATTTCCACTAGTTCTCGTTCAGGTAACTGAAGAGAACGTCTGCTAGACATTTGACGCCATCGTTGCAGGAATACTGAGAATAGTTCACCTGGTTTTTGTTTAGTGTTGCACAGATCAGCCATGGTGATGTCGCGTTCAATGTTATGAGAGTAATGAGCAAGGAACTTCTGGATGAGTTCCTCAAATGTTCTAATGCCACTTGGTAAGCGGGAAAACCATGATGTGGTTGTTCCTCCCAAGCTTTGGGGAAAAAGGTGCATTAGGTAGGTGTCTTCATATGCTACTTCAAGACAAGCGGAATGAAATTCTCTGACATGATCATAGGGATCCCCCTTTCCTCTATATTTTTCAAATTTGAGTGTTTCGAACCCACGTGGAAAGGGTGGCATATAAAGATTCCTATCAAAAGGATAGGGACAGATGTCATTGAGTGATAATTGGTTAGTCTTGACACCACTATGAAGTTGTTGGGCAAGATTCTCGACTTGTTGCCGCAACATCTCCATTTCATTCGGAGGAGGAGGTGGTGGGTTACCTCGAGGAATGTTATATCTGATGGGATCTCTACCTCTTTCCTCTTCATGGCGACTTTTCCTTTCTGATGCTTGTCTTAATTAGGCAAGATCAAAGTCAGAGGGGAGTTTTGCTCCTTCTTGAGCGAGTCTTAAGAAGTGAGCATCCGCATTGCTCCTCAGTATTTCGTCAAACAGTCTGTTAAAGAGAGGGTTATGCTGGGCCCTTTCTATTGTTGCAGGAGTAGGAGTACTTGGGTTTTCATCATTCGCATTTCCTCCAAGTGCTTCTTGAAATTCATTGAGATTTTCCTCTTCTTCTTCTTCCATTTCTATTTCTTGTTGCCTTGATTGTGATCGAGTTTGAGCCATTTTGTTTTACAAGCTTTTGTTGAAGTTGATTGAAGATGATGATGAGTTGTTTGATGAAATGAAAGATTGATGGTTGGTGATTTGTGTGGTAGGTAGATCTCTAGCACTTTTAAGGTAGATGTAACCGAAATTCCTTCTTTGAATTGCTTGCTTGTTTGATAAGTTTGGATGTGATAAGGTGTAGAGAAATCTGAGATGTGTTACAGATTGAACTACCTAGTAATGAGAGGATTCACTCATGAACTAGTTTTAACCTGCGTAGATGTGTCTCTTAGGATGAGCTTATCCTAGATGTAGAAACAATCTAAAAAGTAATGTGATGCGATTGATTCAAGCAATATCTAAAAGAGAACTTGGGACAAGAACCTCTTAATGTTTTGAGAGTTGGAATGGATTGATGATGATGAAGTGATAATGAGTGAAGAAGATGATGGATGAAATGTTTTTAACTTCAATAAAAACTGTGTCACAAATGGGACAAACTCTACCTCTTCTCTCTCGGGTGTTGGTGGTATTTCTCGAGTTGTGTTGTATGTGATACAAACGTTTGGGAAAAAGTTGGGATTAATCTTACCTCCTTGGTTTTTGTGATAACTCAGAGCTCTATATTGCATAAAAGCTCTGCGGTTCAAAGATTCTGAATCAAATTCGTTTGTTTTGCCTTGAAGGTAGAGATGCATCCGATGCAGAAAGACTCTATGTGAGACAAAGATTTGTCTATTTATATAGAAGAACTTCATCCTTTTGATCAAAGCCTTTGAGCTTAATGGTTTTCTTTCTAAGTTGATATTCTAATGACGCTTCTTCTTTCGCAAGATGTGAAGAATGGTCATAAAGTTTTGATACTTTGTTGTTTGCACTTTGTTTTTGATGTGTTTTTGGTTGTTTTTGAATACTTTGTTTTGGAAAGTGATTTTCTTTTGGACGTTTCTTTGACAAGAAAACAAAGCAAGCACACAAACACAAGAATGTTGCCCCCAAAGGCACAAATGAGTATGGGTCTAGATCAACCCAATCCTTGGACTTGTATATGACCCTTCCTTTAGATGTATTTTAAGGTGTATTTCCAAAGCCTGAAGTCGGCTTAATTTGTACTAGGTTTTTAAAACGAACACACTTCAAACACTTTTTATCCCTAAGGTCAAATGGCCAGTTGTGATAAATTTAGCCCACATCTTGATATTTCTTCGACTTTGGTACTACATACCTTATGAATCCCGCCATGGCAGGTAAGGATGTGATATACTAAGTCTTGCACGAGCATAACAAATAGATGATCCCTATGATGGGGGAGTCACCACTTTTATCAAGCCACAAGTGACTTTTCAAAAAGCTATGTTTCTACTCAAGGAAATATGTATGGTGAGTATCTTGGGAGCAAAACCATCTATGCTCTTGCAATAAATTATATCGCAAATATCCTCAATCAATAGAATGGGTGGGCTACTACTTAAAGGTGTTTAGTCATGTTCGATGTTTTTGGACATAAGTTCATTCTGCAGTGACTCACTTAAGAGCCTTATAACTAGTGGTGGGGGCCATTTGTCCTTTCGGCCAGTTACACTGTAGGAACAGCTATACCCAAGGCTATAGCTTTTGCTCTCACCTGATTTCTTTAGCGGCTCAAAGGATTTACCGCTCGAGGTCATTCCCAAGAGTATCGATCCCTTGGCAGGCCTCTCTTAAAAAGATAAAATTTGAGTGTTACTAACACTTTTCTCTTGCACCTAGGACCACGAAAGCCAAGGGAGAGGATAGTGTGTGTTAGAGGTAGGACCACTCGACTGACTTTTTGCACAAGTGTGCCAAGTATGAAAAACACTTGTTCTTTTTAATCCATCATCGCAATGTGATCTAACTATTTGGAGATGTTGCTCCAATAACCATGGTGTTCTTTTTAACTTTAAAAGCAATGTGTTTTGTAATCTAGAATTTGGAAATCCTGGTCAACTTAATGAAAAACATGTTTGCTTGAAGTAAAATTTGCTTGCAAAAAACAAAACAAATGGATTGTGTATTTTATGTGCACCAAAATTTGAAGTGTGGATTGTAAATTCTTTAGGTTGATGCAAGGAAATCAAATTTGTTTGTTGATTTTAAGCACCAAAATGAAGATGAGCCCTAACTAGAAAGCAATAAAATTTTGTTTGTTCAAGTTTTTAATGCACCAAAGGAAAATTTGTGATTTTTAATGGTGTATTTTAACCTGCACAAACAACAAATTGTTAGTAAAATCTATGTCCAAGGGGGGGCTTCCACAAGCCTAAAATTTTCACTTTTTTGGTTACAAGATGATTTTTACGACATTCTGTTACAATAGCGCTAGTCTGTGTTTGAATAGAAGCGCTATTTAACACAAAAGAGCTTAAAGAATGGGAAAGACAGAGAGGCAAAAGTGCTGAAATGTTGTCAATAGCACCAAAATAATGACAAAAGTGCCAAAACACGTCCAAAAGCGCTGAAATTTGGACAATAGCGCTATTGTAAGAATAATAGCGCAAAAAACATAAGTGTCGGTAGCGCTAGAATGTGTTCAATAGCGCCAAAGCGCAACTTGTGTGACACTTTCAACATTCAGACATGTTAGTTTGCTAAAAAAATAAAATTTTTGGTGTTTCGATTCACGTCGGGTTCACCAAATGATGCTCTGCTAAATGGACAGGGTTAGCAAATGACAAACAACACAAGAAACCAGAAAATCATTAGTGTTAGTCAATCAAAAGCTAATCTAAATAGGCATATCAAGAGAGACACTAAAAACATGAAAGCATATTTAACTAAAGAAGCAAATATGATGAGGCATCTCCAAATACCTCCTAACATGCTCTTAGCTCCTTCTCCCTTGTTCCTCTCCTCTCCAAGTTCCAAAATAGTGTAGCTCTACGCAGCTTTTTGCACTATGGATGCTTATGGAGGATTGAGATTGTAGTATTGCTCTAAATGTAAAATAAAAAGCTAAAATACTAGATGATATTAAAATGATTGATTTTAACCCAAAATGACAATACCTGAGTTTTCTATGCTAAATGCTCTCTTAAAATGCCTATAGGTTAAATGTATACAAGTTTTCAGGATCTGGTTTATGAAGAAATGGGCTATATTTATAGGAAAATTGGAGCAATGGATGGTTGAGATTGAGCAATCTCAACAAGGGTTAGGATTGAATGATTTCAAATCCATGTGAGGGCTTTCAACTCAATCCCAGGATGACAAGTGTCAATGTGAGATAGGTTGAGAGGAGAGGAAATAAGCATTTAATGCTTGACATGACCTTGAGAGTTAAAGTCAAGGTTGGTTGAATGAATTCAAAGAATAAAGCTTTTATCCAATGGATAAACTCTTGTGCAAATGTGAAATGGATGAATATGGTCAAAACAATAAATGTTTGGGGAGACAAGTTTGAAATAACCATAAATGGTTATGTAAGAGCCATAAATGGTCATGTAAGAGCCATTAGTGGTCTTGGAAGACTTTGGGGGGTTAATTTGTTGAACACACAAAGCATTAAATGCTTTTCAAAGACTTTGGAGTCTTTGAGAAGTGACTTCATTTTGCTTAGGAATGTGACAATAATTAGGGGATGGATTAGGCTAATTAGGAAGGGGTTAGAAGAATCTAGAAGGGGATTAGATTTTGCAAGTGGATTTGGTGGGTGAGGGAAAATAGGATTTTATTAAAATAAAAATTCATTTATTTCAATAAATGTGTGCAAGTTGCATTTGTAGGAAAATGCAAGTGGGAGGGGGTTTTTAAATGATTTAAATAAATGTTAATTTATTTAAAAGAAGAAAAGGGGGATTTTAATTAAATAAATAGATTTTATTTATTTAATTGATTTGTGAACTTGGTTTTAATGAATTAATTAAAATAAATTGAATAATTTATTTAATTAATAGAAGAATGTTTGGAGATGAATTTGATGGCTAGTGGATTTTTAATCAAATAAATACAAAATATTCATTTAATTAAAATGGACAGATTTGTGTGACTACAAGGAGTATACAAGATAAATCTAAGGATTTTCTTGATCTTACTCATACTGATTTATGTGGCCCTGCTAGAGTTAAAAGCTTACAAGGTGATAGATATTTTATGCTAATCATTGATGATTTTCTAGAATGATGTGGGTTACTTTTCTAAAAGAAAAATCTGAAGCATTTGAAAAGTTTAAAATCTTTAAGGCTAAAGTGGAAACTGAGACAAGATTGAAGATTAAATGTTTGAGGTTAGATCATGGTGGAGAATTCACATCTGGTGAGTTTAATAACTTTTGTGAGAAGAGTGGTATAAAAAGACAATTTTCTGCTCCCTAGACACCTTTGCAGAATGGAGTTGTGGAAAAGAAGAATAGAACTATCTTGGATGCTGCTAGAATAACGATGATGGAAGCTAGTCTACCTCATATCTATTGGAGAGAAGCAGCGAGCATAATAGTTTATACATTCAACAGAGTACATATCAAAGGAGAAACCGGTAAGACACCTTATGAATTAGGGTTTGGCAATACACCTACAGTTAAGTATTTTAGAATATTTGGTAGTAAATGTTATATTAGGAGAGATGATATCATTGGAAAATTTGATCCTAGATGTGATGAAGGCATATTTCTTGGTTATTCTAATGAAAGAAAAGCATATAGATGTTATAATAAGAGATTGCAAAGAATTATGGAGAGTGCTAATGTCAAAGTAGATGAACTGAATTGAATTCAAATCAAAATTTATGAGAAGGAAGTGGTAGTGGAAATGATTATATCTAAACCAATAGCATCTTTATCGAAACAAAGTGTTGAACTAGTTACTCCGACAATATCAGAGAATTCTACAGTGACTAAAGAACATGGAAGAGGAACAAAGAGTCAGAGGACTCCTAGGTATGTGAGATTGAATCATTCATAAGATCATATCATTGGGGATAAGAGCAATGGAGTGATGACAAGAAGAAGACTCACAACTAATGAGGTATGTTTAATTTCATAAGTTGAACCGGTATTAGTAATTGCAGCATGTAAAGATGAATATTGGTTGAAAGCTATGGAAGAAGAATTAGATCAGACTGAGAAAAATAATACATGGACTTTGGTTCCCCAGCCTAAAAATAAAAATGTTATTGGAACTAAATGGGTTTCTAGGAATAAATTGAATAAGGATGGTCAAGTTATAAGGAATAAGGCTAGATTGGTTTGTAAAGGATATTCTCAGAAGGAAGGAATTGATTATGGAGAGACTTTTGCACCTGTAGCTAGGATTGAAACTGTAAGATTATTTCT
Source organism: Cryptomeria japonica (assembly GCF_030272615.1). Lineage (NCBI taxonomy): Eukaryota > Viridiplantae > Streptophyta > Pinopsida > Cupressales > Cupressaceae > Cryptomeria > Cryptomeria japonica. Next base: position 727,209,615 of record NC_081409.1, read on the forward strand.
TGCCTATGCTGCTTATAAAAAACTATGAGGTTTATCGGATGGATGTTAAATGTGCATTTTTGAATGGGGATCTTGATGAGGAAGTTTATATTGTGCAACCTGATGGTTTTTCACTATAAGATGATACAAATATGGTTTGCAGGTTAAGGAGAGCTTTATATGGATTGAAGCAAGCACCTAGAGATTGGTATGCAAGGTTGGATAAATATCTTTTGAAGCTTGGTTTTGCTAATGGAAGTGCTGACATTAATTTATATTACAAGATCACTGATGATAATATACTTATTATTGAAGTATTTGTTAATGACATTATTTTTGTAGGTGAACATAAGTTATGCATAGAATTTTTTAAGAATATGGAGAAAGAATTTGAGATGTCTATGATTGGTTAGATGAAATTTTTCTTAGGTTTGCAGATTACTTAGACTGACAAAGGTATTTTCATCTGTCAAACTAAATATGCTAAGGAATTGTTGAAGAAATTTGGTATGGGAGATTCTAAACTGGTAAGTACTCCTATGGTTACAAGCGAGAAATTGACAAGATGTTTCTGTACTTGTAAATGCTATAAGATATAAATCTATGATTAGAGGTCTTCTTTATCTGACTCAGACTAGACCTGACATAATGAATGCTATTTATATTGTTTTGAGATTTCAGAGTGATCCTAGAGAAAATCATGAGATTGTGATGAAAAGGATTTTTAGATACTTGCAAGGTACATTAGAATATGGTTTGTGGTACCCTAAAGATGATAACTTTACTTTATGTGCATATATAGATGTTGATTGGGTTGGAGATGTTGATGACTAGAAAAGTAATTCCAATGGAGCTTTCTTTCTTGGAAAGAAGTTGGTTTCATGGATTAGCAAGAAAAAATCATGTACTTCTTTATTTATTGCTGATTTTGAGTATGTTGTTGCTGCTACTAACTGTACACAAGTTTTGTGGATGAAGCAAATGTTGAAGGATATAAAGGTGTTTTGAGTTTCTCGTAGGTTATTATGTCAAATCATACTGATTTGAATTTACTAAACAACTTTTAGGGCATTTGGTAGGATATTAATACGTACCTTGAATATTGGAGGAATGGTTCCCTCAAATGATTATGTATGGTACAACATGTCAGTGAGAACAAATATGCCTATCAGAGTGTTAAGATTTTTAATTTAGACTTCCTTTTCAATCTCTTTCATATTTGGACATATTTAGTTAATGGTGATCCAAATGAAAACAAATTAGTGTCTTAGAGTGTTAAATTTTTTAATTTGGACTTCATTTTCAATTTCTTTAATAGATGTCCATAGTATCTTTGTCAAAACCAACTCTACCTTGCCAACATTTGGGGGGATTTATGCTATAATGCAACTCTTGTTCTTTCATATATACACTCAATTGCCAAATGATTCAAAATGTATGATATCGAGGGTGAAGTTCTAGATTTTGAAACCTATTAATTATTTGGTAGAGTTATATCAATCTTATATATATTGCTATATTAAAATATTCTTTAAACTGAACCCAAAATTACATAAGAACTAGAACAAGTACGCAAAATTTACCAATACACTTATATAATTAAAAATACATTGAAAATGTTATATTTTAAAAACTATATTATAATAAAAATAATATACATTTCACACCAATTTCCAATCTATATATAAATAAAAAATAAACAAAATGAAGAAACAAATTAGAAACCATTTCAAATGCAATTTTAGCAATTACTTCATACTGGTTTCATTTTTATTTTTTACTATAGGCATAGAACTATTGGCAAGGGCCATTCTTTAAGTAGTTATTAATAAAAAACAAATTAACAAGTCAAAATTTAGAGATTTTTCTACCAAAAAACCTATTAATCTTTATTAAATATAGATGCAAATTTTTTAATTAAAAATATTAAGAAAATTAATTATCTTCAATTTAATTGGTTCTTAAACTTTAAGCGATATGAGAGAACATTCTATTATGAATCTTTTTTAAAGATTTCATTTTATGCTTTATTCCCTTAAAATGTTGACTCAAATGGCTAATTGAATAATTTCTAATTTTAATGAAAAAAATTGATTTTTCTAAAAGAATACTAAAATAATGAGTTTTAATCGCTTGAAAAATATTATTGAATTTTTTACTTATTTTAAATATTTAAATACTTATAGTTTTTTTAATATTTCATAGTAAAATATCTTTTAATGGCATTTTAAACATCCTTTTTTATTAGGTAAAATAGGTTTATTAGATATCATTAATATTTTGAACAATTTAATTTTTAAACTATTGTGTAGAAAATTATTTTTTTTGGATTATTTTATGTGTAGGAAATGATTTAACCAATCAAAATAATATATATATTGCTTGACAGATTATACATTAAAAAATGTCATTGATTATTTATTTTGAGAGCTATCTTACCTATTAATTTTTATTTATTATTAATTAGTGTGACTAGTATCGGGACAAAAATGTACCTTTATTTAAATATTAAGTAAATCTATTATATCATAATGGTAAACAAATATGGCCGAGGTTAAACAATAGTGAATGGTCACTAAATTTAAATAAATGGTTGTAAAATTTCAATATAGATGGAAGAATATTGTGAAGAAATTGAAACTTACATGCAAGTAAACTTATTGTAAAAGTGTAAAAGTAAATTTTGTTGTGGAAATGAAAAGTAAACAAAATCTAGTCCAATAAATGCAACTAAACCTCCAATTTTTTTTAAGAAAAATCAACTCCATTATCTTCTTTCTTTTCTTTCATACATATCTTGTAATTATTTGATATCCTATACTATTATAACAAAATAATGATTATTATTTGATATCCTATACTATTATAACAAAATAATGACTAACATTTGACAAAAACTTTGCTCTTGTTTAAAATGCTCCAATAGAAACCATAAAACCCGAGTTTCTAAGTAATATGAATAACGAATGAAAATCCTAAAATCCAATTTGATTGACATCTCTTAAAAAAAAGACAATGAGCCGTCACTGTGAACTACATAAGTGCTGTACGTTGAAAGAGAAGACATATACCTCTTCTAAGACCATCTGTATAAGGAAAGAGAAGATTAATAGTCCAACTACTCTGCAAGGTCGAACAGAAATATATATGGAAACAATATTTCCGATAGTACATAACCAGAAAAATAGTTTGCTCATTTAAAAGCAAAGATAAGAATAATGATGACGAGGTATACCATTTGTAAATACACGTATACAAAAACGTCACTGTTGTTAGGCGAGTGTATTTTAATTCCCCATTTTTCGAACTTGTCTAGAATTTTAGTTCTCCGGTTGTCTAGAATTTTAATTCCCCATTTTTCGGACTTGAATAGAATTTCAGTTCCCGATTTGTGTAGAATTTTAATTCCCCGTTTGTCTGACTTGACTAGAAACGCGAGTGCGACCACAATTGGTGTGATGAGTACAAGAACGATCTCGTATGTCAAGAGCGATTCATACTTCGAGAAAACCTCCCTATCTCTACTTTTCAAGCTGTCCAGATCATGGGGTATTAGGACGGCGATGGTGGCACTCACAAATGCTACCACCGTCCAACAGATTGAGACTAGCAAGCTTGCCTCAGAGAAATCGGACAGCGTATCCATAGCTGAGCCCCCCCAAAAAGCAGCTTTCAAATGTTGTTTAAGTAACCACGCGACAACCACTGCTATGGAAGCGATAAAGGCCGTAGTGTCAGAGAATAAAAACAATCTGAAAACTTTATGGAAAGCCAGTTTGGCAGCTCCATAATGTATACTCTCTTTGTCATCCTCAATCCCCCCTGGGATTTGAAACATGACCGCAAAAGTGATGGTGGCAATCAGTGATGCCACCACCATGTGTGTACTAATGATACTATCGTCTTTTGAAGTATTGGATTTTGGTATAATAGTCGACCTTACAGCTCCTGCAGCTTCCAGTCTTTCTACGATTCTGGCACAATTGGGGTTGTCTTGAGGTGCTGCAGATGCTATGTCAAGTGCATTCATGCCTTCATCGTTCAGCACATTTATATTGGCACCTCGAAATGGCAGGAGGAGGTCCAATATCTGTATTCACAACAAAACCATACTGTATTACATTTCTAACCATTCTAATGGTCCTCACAGAGTCTCAAGCTTTGAGATAATTCATATGTAACCATATTTATACTATTTCTTGCACTGAATTTTGAAGCTATGCTAACTCATGCCATGAATAAGCATTAATGATAAATAATCATTGAGAATTAATGGATCAAGCGCAATGCATTAATAATAATCATACAATTCCATTATCAATGGATTAATAAATGATCCATCCAATACTTTATGTCTCGAGGGAGGGTGTTTGGCTCATCCTGTGACTTTTACCAGCTTCAATATTTTCAGTTGGGTGGTGTTCAGCTTGCTACGGTTTTAAAGTGTGGAGATTATGTTTCTTGCTGAGATCTAGGTTTCTATGGTTCATTTGTAGGCTGCTACAACAGTTTGTATGTAATTGCTACAGCTGGTTTCCACAGCTGTCTCTTTATTCTTTCCTCAGTTGTCTTAGTGTTTTTGTTTCAGGTGTCCCTATGTATGTGGGACAACTGAGCTTCTATATCTGATTTTGTATTTATGATCTAATTCTGTAATTCTTATTTTCATCCAATAAAAAATAAACTTACATCAGTGAAACCTCTATTGATGCTCACATTTATTGATATCACCAATGGAATCAACCTTGAATGAAATTAAATAAATAAATACACATTATTAATACAGAGAACTATCATTTAGAATCAGACGGCTTAAATCACACACAATAAGTTTGATTTCTAGACTTAAAAGTTTTTAACACAGAATTGACTAACATTCTCTAGACTTAAATATATTGCTTAGTATTTAATGTTATCTTGGTTGATTTATAACTCATCTAAAACTCCATACACTATACTAAAATTCCATAAGCTATTAATATTAAAATTAAAATTCTACATTTAATGTTTATAACAACTATTTTTTAAAAATATTTCATTAACATTAAAATTATAGTGAAGCAAGAAATATAATAAAAGAATAATAATCTCAAGTAATAATTCATAACTTATACTCTATAATTTAATTAAATGGCAATGAGGATAACCATGGATGCAAGCACAAATAAAACTTTTCATAATGAGATTCTTGTTGATGAGAAGGGTAGTTTAAAATTTATTGAAGCTGTTAGACCTCTACTCAAAAATGTTATTAAATAAAATATGTTAACTAGTGTTAGGATGTTTGAATTGAATCGACAAGTTAAAAGAGTGAACATTAGACTTGTATATTTATCTTTTATTATTGCAAAAGAAGTTTAGTGATGTGTGAAAAGGGATATTTTTATTCATCTTTATTATGTATATAATTTTGTACATAATTATCTAAATCATGATATTGGATCTACATATTTGTTTATTCTAATAAATACAAGATGTAGAGTATAAGAAGAAGTTGTAGTTACACTAGGGAAAATTGGATAAAAGAGATGGATAACGTTCTACGCGTTTGATTTTTACTACTTATAAAATCAACATATTTATTCTACTATTAGTTTTTTTCTACAAAATGAAGGGTTTGATCTATACCCATGATCAATGTATTGCACAATAAGAGATGGAAGTTTTTGCATATTGTTGAATACTATTTTGCCACCTACATATTTTATATCAAGAGTATCTTATCTAAGAGGAAATTTTCCATAATGGATTATGGTCATCATATCGACCATAGTACATTTGTTATAATATTTTCAATAGATCAACAATTGGTTTCTAGAGAAAAGAGTAGCTTTTGGGACCTTGATGTCCAAAGATTCAAAGGATTAACCAATTCTCCAAAACTTCAATGGTAGGAAATTCCAATAATAGACTTACAAATCTAGAAGAAATGCTTAGACAATAAATTGTAGAACTAGAGCCTTTTAGAAGATCTCTAAGGGTAACATCTAGAAAATGCTCCATGGTCTAATGATATGTCATCCCTCATTATACTAACAAGCCACTTATGGACTATTTTCCAAACAAAGCGTCAAGCTCTATATTTTTTCCTCAAAATATGTTTCGAAGAAAAATGTCATCTAATCCTTATCATTCTAATTCTTCAATGACTATTTTGTTAGATTTAAGAAATAATCATCATCAAATGGATATGTGTAATTTCCACACTTTGAAATATAATTTAATGAGATATATATATATATATATATATATATATATATATATAGCACGAATTAAAATGATGAAGATAACTTTTATCTCTTTTATCCATATTTGGTTCTTCTTTTTGAGCATCTGCCTTATTGACTTTTTCATCTGTTGTAAGCACATCAACTACAAATTGCAAAAAAATTACTTTGTAATTACACTGTAGATCAGATTTCAGATGTATTCATATAAAGTGATTATTACATTGTTACAATAAGCTTTAGCAACATATGCTTGATCAATAGTAAATAAGAAGTTGTTCACACATTCAAGAAGAATCATTGCCAAATTACAGTTGTATAAATTATTCTCTCTTATCGTTCCAATCAAGGTCCTAGTATAATAACTACAAACACTCTTGATATCATTATTTAACCAACCATTGTCAAAAAATATGAGGAAGTCTACAAGGGGACATTACAAGTCATATCAGAGCATGTTCCTACCAATGTAAGTGGATTAGTTGATGCAATTAAGTCAGCAAACTTTAAGGGCCCTAGAAAGAGAAAAAAATGAAGCAACAATAGCCATAGAACATGAGTTTAGAACTTTTATGGAACAAAGTACTCAGACATTACAAAACATAACAACCACCATAGACAATCTTAGATCAAACTAGGGGAATGGAAGGGAAAGGTCCCCTAGTCAATCAAAAAGTGATGGTAGGACAACTTGGGAGTCTACTCCTAGGACCAATGTACCAACTTTCCTAATTATAGAAGAACATTCGATATGTAGGGAAGAGACTCATATCTTGGTCATAAGAGAGCTTGCAATAGAATACACAAGGCTAGATGTTGAAATAAAAATAAGTTTCCCTTTTCTAAATTTTGTGAAGAAGATTAAAAAAGAAACTATAGGAAAGGTGGGACACATTATAACATGGATATATAAAACAAGGTGGGAAAAATGACTATTCCCAACTTTGGTGGTTCTAAGAAAATTTTAGCCTACTCATGGATTCAGAAATTAGAAACTTACCTCACCCTTTGCCCTATGATAGAAAGGGATGCTATAACATATTCCATACTCCACCTAGAAGGAACAACACATGAATGGTGGCATCATGGACTAGGTACATAAGACCATAAAAATGTTAAAACCTATGTTGACTTCAAGAAAAAACTAATTGAAAGATTTGACAGCATCCATCCTCAAAAACATTTTAAGGAGCTCACAAGGATAAGACGGAGGGGGACTCTTGAAGAATATATTTCAAAATTCTAAAGGTTAGTCATCATGGTCCATGGGATATCCAAAGATAGGATCATTTACCTATTTGTAGAAGGATTACCAAACACCACCCATGGATTAGTAAGCGCCTTGGATCCTACTACACTACAAGAAGTGATTCTTAAGGCCACAAGGCTTGACTCTACCCAAACAAAGGAGAAAAGTCACCATAAGAGAGTACCACCAAAAGATAATCATTTTATTAAGGAAGATGAACACAAGAAAAAATATCTTTCTTATAATGATCGAGAATAATAAAAAAGGAAAGGCCCTTGCTTTGATTGCAAGAAAAAATGGAGAAAGGGACACATTTGTAAGTAAGATGAAATCAGCAAGGAAAAGGTGTGCTACAAATGCCAAAATGAATGGAGACATGGGAACATTTGTAATCTATAGAACATTAATAAAAAATACTTGTGTTACAGATGTAATGAAAGGTTGGAGGTAGGATAGAAATGTAGGAAGAGAAGCCAAGTCCATAAAATAGAAGCCACATCCACTGAAGAAAAAGGAAAAGAAGGGGAAAGGACAAGAAACACATGGAGTTTTGTGGAGGATCAAATCTATTGGTTATAACATCCTTGCATCCACAATAAATTATTAACCTAGCGGTTCTAAAAGTTTTTTATAAAACATCATATAAAGATGCAAGAGGCCCCTTATGGGTGAACACCATCAATAGAGTTAGATATTTCATATAATTGAGTTAACATTTGATTTGGCCCAAGAGATGGTTTTGGTCCTCGATGGACGCTCCTGCCTCTTGTGGATAAAGTAAATTGGCCCAAGAGATGGTTCTGGTCCTCGTTGGATGCTTCTGCCTCTTGCGGATAAAGTAAATTGGCCCAAGAGATGGTTCTGGTCTTGGTTGGATGCTTCTACCTCTTGTGGAAAAGGTAAGTTGGCCCAAGAGATGGTTCTAGTCCTGGTTGGACACTCCTACCTCTTGTGGAAAAGTAAATTGGCCTAAGAGATGGTTCTGGTCCTGGTTGGACGCTCCTGCCTCTTGTGGATAAAGTAAATTGGCCCAAGAGATGGTTCTTGTCTTGGTTGGACACTCTTGCCTCTTGTGGATAAAGTAAATTGGCCCAAGAGATGGTTATGGTCCTGGTTGGATGCTCCTGCCTCTTGTGGATAAAGAAAATTGGCCCAAGAGATGGTTCTAGTCCTAGTTGGACGCTCCTGCCTCTTGTGAATAAATTAAATTGGCCCAAGAGAGGGATCTGGTCCTAGGTGGACGTTCCTGCTTGTTGTGGACTAAGTAAACTATATCTACATGTGTATAGTTGTATCTATCCATGTGTCTACTTTGTGTTTTCATATGTATGCTCCATATTTTAAGTATATTCTTCGTGTCTTCGTGTCTTTGTGTCTTCATGCATTCATGTATATACTTTATATTTTATTTAGGAAAAGAAACAGTTTTGAATTGCTTGATTTATGCTAAAACAGCGACTTAAAGAGATTACATTATGAGCAATAGTTAAGGATATCGGTTTAAGAAAAAGGTTGACCAATCGATGATTAGTCATAACCAATGTTAATGACAGCAGATTGTTATGGGTGACGGCAAATAAACAACCATTATGCTAATCGACATTGATTATAATAATCTATATCGTTACCGATGGAGTTGTGAGTTAGAAGATTAATGGCAGTGATCTATTATTATGACTTAAGAAGGCGATGATTAATGAGACTAATGAATAGGCATTGGATGTCTTTTGGGATACGGCCTATCATTCCGTTTTTGCAAGATATAAGGAAGTGATTAAACTCGCTTCGACAATCATTGGTTTTGAAGCTTTTATCTCTTTTATCCATATTTGCTTCTGCTTTTTGAGCATCTGCCTTATTGTCTTTTTTAATCAGTTTTAAGCACATCGACTACAAATTGCAAACATTTAACTGTGTAATCACACTGCAAATCAGATCTGAGACGTATTCATATGAAGTCATTATTACATTGTTACAATAATCTTTAGCAACATATGCTTGTAAATAATAAGAATCATTGCTAAACTGAAGTTGTATTGTTCCAATCAAGGTCCTAGTATAATAACTACAATTGCTTCTAAATAGAATTATTTAATCAACCATTATAAAAAAATATTAGGTAGCCCACAAGAGGACATTACAATATGCTAGAAACTAAAATTAATCCTAGCATAGATTGGACTCCTAAGGAGAAAGAGAAAGAGCATAAGAAAAAAGTCACTACAATCAGTAGGATACTTGAAATTATGAATCCATGTCTATATTCAAGGAAATTAGGTAAAAAATGAAAATTAAATAGTGTCCAAAAAATTGTTAAGATTAGATCACATATGCAAAAGGAAAGGGTCTTTCGATTATATAATATGATTACATAAAAAGAAAAAAAAATACAATATTTTTATAATAAATCCAAACTAGAAGAAGATATAGATTATGTTGAAACTCTTCTCAAAGTAAATTCAAAAGAAGTTAGAAAAAGTAGAAAATGGAGACCCATACAAAGATGTAGTGACATGGGAAGAAAGTAGGGGTCAAGAGAAAATTACCTCCAAAACTTAGAGGAGTTGAAAAATAAAGAAAGAAAAAAGATTCAAAAAGAATATTAAAAAAAAAGAATTCAGAACCTTGGCAAGAGAAATGTTAGCAAATATTTTGAGTCGAACTAAAATTAAAAAAACATGAAAAGTATGAGAATTATTCTACCGTTGATGAAATGAAATTATTCTTTAAGAATATAGATATAATAATAGAATATACAACTAGTATAGAGAGAAATATTTTATATGTAGAAGATATTAGGGACATTTTATTGATGCAAAATAAATAAATAAATATTTTCCCTCTAATGAAGATAAGTAAAATAAAAAAAGAGATCCAACCACTTACCTTGTAAATAATACCATGTATACAAAAATAAGGCTTATTTTTCATCAGCATAGGCCATTATATTTTAATGCTTTTATTGATTTGGGATCAACAAGATCATTTAGAAAAATGAAAGATATTCTTTACAAATACTATAAACTAAAGCCAAAAATCCCAAGTGACATTCCATTACAGGTAAAAAGCTAAATGTGGGGAGATTCATATGAGTTTAAATGTTATAATTTTTATCATATGCTTTTTCATAGTTAGTGAAAAAAGTGATATTTTTATATATTTTTATTCCATGTACAACTTGTATGGAACTTCTATGTTAAGAAAAACTCATATCTTTAAGGATTAAACATAAAATACTAAAAAATTATATCATTTAATATAACCACATATAGATTAGAAGATAAGGATGAGAGAAAGAAGGAAAAAAGTTAAAGAATGTAGAAAAGATCATAGGATCATTATTAAAATGTTCAAGTCATAAAAGAAGATTTCTTTTGTGAAATAATGCGTCAAGATTTGAAAACAATGGAAATATTATGAACACTTTTCAATTTATTTTATTAGATCAAGAGGTGTTTTAAGTTCAAATAAAACTATAATGCTAGCTCTAATAATCCCTCATGAATGATCTTTCCTTTCAAGCATTGGTGGAGTAGCCAATATCTACTTTCAAAATAAAAAATCCCCATAAGAAACCATATGAAAGATGAGAAAATATAATTAGGATAAAATATTAAATATCAATAACATCCCTTTTTATTAAAAAGATGGAGTGGAGAGAAGGTAAGAGTGAAAATATGGCTATCCCTCCAAGAATGAATCTTCTCTAAAACATTATGGACAAGTATTTAGACACTTGGTGAGTCCATATGAGGTAATATAAAAGGTGAGATGTCTCCGAACTAAGATTTAAGTGTAGTGTGAATATGAATCTCCTAGATAGGGTAAACACTAACTAGATTATTCAACCCCCCCGCTTAATTGATACGTAGGAAGAAAAATAAACACTAAAAATGATGAGTCATAATAAAATAGCCTGATAAGGTAACTATATACAATAAATATCTCCAATAAAAAGAAGAAAAATAGAAAACAAACTAACAAAAAAACTCCTCTCCAAAAGTGAGAAATGAGAAGGAATGAAAGGTCTTGAAAAATATCCCATGAATATGAGAACATGATGATGATGATGAACTCCTAAAGTGTGTAGAATTTGTAGATATTATTAAAGAGGAAATGATAGTGTCTACTAAAGTCCATTAACCTCCCAAGAATGTAGATCAAAATAACAGATACAAAAAAACACGAGTGAACCATAGTACATTACTAAAATATGCGCGGGGCTCTACTATTGTTCTATAATCTCACAAAATATGTTTATAACAATAAATTAGAAGGTTTCTCCACTGCTCCACTAAAAAATATGGATACATTTGTATAACCATGTGATAATTCCATCTTAATGGTAATAAGAATTGCTTGCGGATTGAAAAATTGAAGCATGGCACATATGTGTAAGAATATGTGGAAACAACATTAAATCAATTATGATGCAAAAGTTACTTAAAAAATTGCATACAAAATTCTAAGGAAAATGTTCATGATATGGGAATCACTAGGATTCATTTTACGGTGGTGAAAATTAAGACTATACAGAACTCCTAGTTGCACTTTATAATATAGTGCAAGTACAACACAAGCATAATATATGTACAAAATCTCCCCAAGGAACATAACATTAATTTGTTGTACTTTATATGAATGTATTTGTAGGCTTATCTATATTTTTAGAGTTCTTACAAGTTTATGCTATGAGTTAGGACATGGGTCAAAAATGCCTTATAAATGTCAAGAAATGACAAAAATTAAAAAATTAAAACCTCAATTATACAAAATATGACCCGTTCATCTTCCATATAAAATTAAAATACTTTATTTCGCATCTTCCATATTATTCTTTCTTCTTGAATTTATCAACACTACACAGACCAACTTTATCAAAGAGAGATACATCATGGAGAATCTTCTTACTACATGGGAGGCCATGAATTGGGCCAAGGTCTCTACAAAATGATACAATGTTCCTCTTGGACTTCAAAAAATCATATGATAGGGTTCGGTGCTCCATCCCAATCATCACCTAGGAGGCTTAACCCAAGAGGCTTTTGGATTCCTAGCAACCCTTTGTTAGTAGGCCCAAACTCTCTTGAAAGATACCTATGTTTAGATTGATATAAATGGTTCCTTAATTGAATCATTCAGCCTTGAAAGATCCATTAGATAAGGTTCTCCATTATCCCCTACTCCATTTTTCATAGTAGTAGATTCTATATACTACTTTCTCGAAGAGGCCACTCTTTCACCTAAAGCTAAGGGTATATGCATCACTAACATGGAAAATATATTAAACTTTCAATTTATGGATAATACTTCCCTATTTCTTGAACTCAACAAAGATAATATGGGATCTCCAATGAAGAAGATCTCTCTTTTTTGTGATGTTTCTTGAGAAAAGCTATCAAAATCTAAATCCATAATGTTAGGGTAGCAAGAAGAGCCTCCTCTATGGTTTGCAAATATGACATCGAGTGGGGTGGTCCTTCAAAGCAAGTGAGATAATTGAGAATATTGTTTCCCTTAATCAAAATTTAAAAGATATATGGTTATGGTTTAAGGGGAAATTCAAGCACAAACTAGATGAATAGGATTGACAGCTCTATTTCTTGGCTTGCAAATTGTAGGTCTGTCAAAAAATACTATCTTCATATAGCCTCTACTATTGCTTAGTATGGTTATTTTATTGTTATCAAGTTAATGAAATTCAAAAGTAGAAAAGGATGTTTCTATGGTCTAATGGAAAAGAAAAGAGGAAACAACATATTGTAAAATGGCAATGGTGTTCCATTCATAAGAAGTGGGGGGGCTCTTAGACTGAATGATCTTAAGTTACAATACATTACACTTGCTTGCTTGGGAACAAGAAGGATAATATTGTTTCTTACATGGCCCCATAGGACACCATATGACCCCTTAGGACACCATATGACCCATAATGACACTATATGGTGTTCTAAGGGGTCACATGGTGTCTTAAGGGGTCATATTGTGTCCTATGACCCCTTAGGACACCATATGACCCCTTAGAACACAATATGGTGTTGTTATGGGTTGTATGGTATCCTAAGGGGTCATATGGTGTCCTATGGGGTCATAGGACGCCATATGACCCCTTAGAACACAATATGGTGTCGTTATGGGTCGTATGATGTCCTAAGGGGTCATGTGGTGTCCTATGGCATCATAGGACACCATATAACCCCTTAGAACACAATATGGTGTCGCTATGGGTCATATGGTGTCCTGTGACCCCTTAGGACACCATATGACCCCTTAGGTGTCATTGAGAATCATATTGTGTCTTAATTGGTCATATGGTGTGTTATGATCCCTTAAGACACAATATGACCCCTTAGGACACCTTATGTTGTCATTATGGGTCATATGGTGTCCTATGGGATCACAAGACACCTAATGACTGCTTAGGACACCAATACGACCCGTAATGACACCATGTTGTGTCCTAAGGGGTCATGTAGTGTCCTAAGGGGTCATAGGACACCATATGACCCCTTAGGACACAATGTGAACCCTAACGACATGTAAGGGGTTATATGGTATCCTAAGGGGTCATAGGACACTATATGACCCCTTAGGACACCATATGACCCGCTAGGACACCATATGATCCATAACGACACTATATGGTGTTCTAAGGGGTCACATGGTGTCTTAAGGGGTCATCTGGTATCCTATGGCCCCTTAGGATACCATATGACCCCTTAGGACATAATATGGTGTCGTTATGGGTTGTATGGTTGACTAAACTAGCTGAAGTAGTAGGGCATAGAGGCAGGCTGTATTAGTAGAATCCTTTGATTCAACATCAAAAATGTCAAGGAAGACCATGAGATGGCTTAGATGAAAATTCTTCCACTAGGTGGAGGAAGACACCATGGGGAGAAACAAAGGTCAAATCTATCATAGTGAAACTACATGTACAATAGAAAGGAAGTCCCTCATGGTAATTCATCAGAGGCTAAGGATACTCACACAACTGTAGAACAATCTCACTTAGCGATGCCTTTGAAAAATCACTTTCTTCCAAGATATAGGAATAGTCCAAGTATGGGAGAAATTACTTGTATCTGGGTCCACCTTAAGGAAATTACCTAGTGTATTACAGTAGCCTCATAAGTTGAATTACACTAGAGCTATAGGGGAAGATAGGGATGTCTTACCTAAATAAGTGAAACATCAATATATTCTTTTATCAGGTTAAAGGAAGGCATCAAAGGTTGAATAAAGTGAGAGGGCAACATTTCCATTTACCCATGACCATAAGGGCATCACAATCTTCAGAGGAGGTAAAATAGATGACAAGAAACTGAAGGCAAAGGGGTAGATCTCAATCTTATCTTCAACCACAGGGTTATAATGCACTTATAGATCTATTTTTGCAAGTTTAGTAGCATAGGCCACAAGTTCTTAAACCTTTACATCAAGTCTTTTCTCTTAAATATGGAGATATTATCAACCAACTCTTGACCAAGAACCACCACACAAGTAGTAGAGGTACTTCCTAGTTGCACCTGAAATCACAAGTAGCTCTGCTTGAGGGGTTACATAGTAGATTTACAAAATAAGCTTTAAACAAAAAAGGAGTAGCTTACTATGTAATATCTACTCAAAATAAATTGATAAATTTAAGTTTGATGGATAATATAACATAATGGTCGTTGAAGGTTAAAGAGTCAAACACTTAGACATAAAAAATTTCTCTTTTCTAACATACAAAATGTTTCTACGGTCATACAATTCATAACATTTTGGCATGATTAATAAATAAATTTAAATAAAATAAAAATAAAAAACATTTTACATTATAGGTCCAAACACAAATCTGATTCATAATCAAACTTTGTAAGGGACTAGTAGTACATAAGAATCATCTATTGTTCAAGTAGTAAGTTGCAATATAGGTATACATTAACACTTGAATTACAAGCTCTCTTTTGTCTCCTTTGTGTTTTGAAGGATGTAAGAGAAAACAAGAGAGAGAGCATCATCAAGGTGATAACCACCTGCCATGAAGCTTCCCCATGCTACTCCAGTAGAGAAACCCAATCCATCACAAAGGATATAGCAGGATATAGCAGTTTGTGGCAACATTCATGACAAATTCTAATTCACTACGTGAATGAATGCCTACACACTTGTGCAATGCATGTCTAATGCACTCATCCATTGAACACATTTATGTGAAGGAGAATGTCACCAATCTAAATAATGCACACATGGGTGTAACCAATGATCAATGTTTATGACGTATAATGTCCCAAACATCTCACTTTGACATCCGAATATTTAATAAGATAGATAAACAATAGCACAAGGCAAGCCCATAGCTAGCATTTAGTCCTTTAGGTTTAACTTGATTAGTGTATTTCTAGAGTACAAATAGATAATGATGACCACTAAGATTCCAATTCAAAGAACAACCATAATTTCCTAACTTCATTCAGTTTTAGGTAACTTACGCACAAGAGGTCCTACTTTCTCACTTGTTGATTTTTCCCAATCTAAAACCCTTTGCAAAGACCTGGTAATGAACTATTTATTATTTTTCACCTATATTCATAATAATATATGCATAACAATGATAATAATTGTTAATTTTGTGCATATAATCTATATATAACGATTCTCAGCTTCCAATCTGCAGATTGTAGTGAACAGGGCAGTCTTAAAACCATCATAACTTTCACATCCGTTAGCCAAATTCAAAAGTTCTTTATGTTCTGGAAAGGGGAAAGAGAAAAGAAATAAACCCAGAAATTGTTTTGAAAGAATCTGAAACATAATTAGGTGACCCACCTCTAAAAGATGATTATGAGGCTAAGTTTTCAGTGGTTAGAAAATTTACTCCTAATGAACCATAATGGTGGTCCATAATAAAATTATTGGATTTCAAAATCAAAATAAGAATGTGATAGTCTGATAGTCTTTCCATATTCAGTCCCTTATAAATTCAATACCAACTTAAGCCAGAAATCTGCAGTAGCATGGGGGTTGAACTTGACCAAGACAACCATGATAAATACGTATAACAAATTGCACTCAGAAATAAACTAGTTAAGGTCTAAATAAAAGAAGTATTGGTCCATGTGTCCCACATTCAAATATTGGTTTCACTCTTCCTCTTATGAACTCCATAAGTTCTACTAATTTATTAGAGTTAGGGAATCAATTATCTTAAAGCTAATGTAAGGAAGACGAAATTCCCTTCTCCTTTTTTTAAAAATCCATTGTAACTCTTCTTAATGGGAATTATTTACTTAGTCACATATAAAAACATACATTTATGGTTGCCCCTAATGCAGATTGCATGTAGAACATAGAGACTAGCAATGAGAGGAATCATGCACATGTGTGATGGATAAAGATTTGGCAAAGATAACAAAGCAGCAAAATGATTTACTTATGAAGTTTAAACCCTCACCCGATGGGAATTAGCAGTATGATGCTATTGGTTTCTACCAGCAGTGATTATAGAAACTGCTAGTTTGATGAAAGAAATTTCTTTCCTATACACGTGCGAAGTTGAAATGAACAACTTGACAAAATGTATTCCAATTCCAATTATGGATCATTTCAATACGTGGGGAAGGTCCTCCACTAACCGTTTAAAAGCATGGGGAGGTCAGATTGGACTATCAGAGACTTGGCTGTTAGGACAGCAGTGTTAAAGACATTGCGCTTTATATATTTGTAAGCAATTTTTCAATTTCAATATATAAAATTTCAATTTCAGATCTGTATTTTCATTTATCTCTGTTGTGTGCACAGTATAGAGAAGTCCTAATTTTTGTAATTCGAGATTGATTTTGCAATTATCTATTTCTGATTTTATCTTTGGCATAGCATAAGTGTTGTTCCTTTCTTTTCATTAATCCTTCAATCTTTCAATTGATATCAGAGCTTGTGTGCGGGTTTTTTCTTTGCCCAGATAGTTCTTTTTTGAAGAAATTCTAATAGCCAACAGCAGCATATCTATGGTGCTTCAGTTTTTATCGATGGAAAGATTTGCAACAATGAGATTGACACCATGTAAAGAAAAACCCACTAAAGCATATTGATTCAATTCAATGTGAAAACCTGAATTCCATACTATTAATTGTAATATGTCTTCTCATGGAATCCGATGATTGCATAAATTGTTCAATACAATGCCTCAAAGGCGAGTCATCTCAAGGCATGCCATGATTGCAGCATTCATACAACATAGATTTGTGAGAAAAGTTTTAGAAACTCACAAACAAGCAATTGGCGGGTATAAAGCCAAATTCCTTGCCCACCGCGCCCATGCAGCGCCAAAGTAGATGCTTTGTAGAAAAGTATGGACATTCATAAGTTTACATTTGCTAGTGCATTCTTGAAAGGAAACTAGTAGCGGAATACAACTTTCTACACTGAATTATAAGGAGAAGAGTGATTGCAGAAAATTAACATTAACAAACATTCAAAACAGAATAAACATATAACACAACACATACGTGGGAAAATCCTTTCGGGAAAAAACCCACACTTCAAAAGCCAGATTCAATTGTATTATCAAAAACAATAGTAGTTACAATACAATGCACAGAGCTAATTCTCTTCAGGAGTCTTCACACTATTATAGGATTCAAGAGTAATTCCAGCAGCATAACGTTGTCTTTCAACTTCTCATCTAAATAAGCCAAGGAATCACATACTTATAAAGCTCAACACAAAGTAGTAAGCTTCCATCGTTTCCAAAACCAACTTCAAAGCCTAAGAGGTAAGACATGTCATAAAAAATATAATTACCATTATCATGACATATTTCACATAGCAACCTTTTAAAGAACTAACACATATCTCATCCAAAACGGTTATCTTACCCAATGTAATGCTAATTCAACATAGCAACTCCCATAACCAGGAATAGGCACTTTCCTTACCTAACACCACTTGTCAAAAGTGAACTTTGCCATAAATATTAGCTGCTTAAATACAACTCCAATCCATAATAGAAAACACAAGCCAAGACTCTTTAGTCAACATAAGAAATAGCCAAATCAATTTCCACTCCAAGTTGCAAATATATAACAACTTCACAAAATATAGAATCTTCTAAGTGGACACCAATTTCCTAATAAAAGGATTTTGCCATCTCATCACTACCATATAGAATACCGCCTCACCAAGAGGACCCACAAAGCGAATGGCAACTTAGAAAACTAACAAATTAGAATAAATCAATTATTAAATAACCAATGTTAGGACTCCAAGGTTGAGACACCTAATCCTGACATTCTCCCACTTGTCGAAGACCTATTAAAACTCTACAACATCAACTACTTAGGCCCCAAGGCCAATCGAACTGGCACACCATTTGAATTTCTTAGTGCTCACTGACTTTGTTAATGTATCTGCAGCATTTGCCAAAGTATCAACCTTCTCCATCTTCTACCATATCACGAACAAAATGAAACTGTACATCAATATGCTTTGTTCTAATCTGTTATGCATTAAAACCAATATTAGAACACAACCTTTTAAGCCAAATGGCTTCCTTACAAGCATGAGTAGCTGCCATGTACCCTATTTCTGTCGTGGTCAAAGTGACTACATCTTGCCACTTACTCATCCAACTAATAGAATCGCCAAACATATCCACTAGTGGATCTTCTCTTGTCAATACCACCTATCCAATCTGAATCCACAAATCGACGGATACAAACTCAATGTCGAGGTCCACTAGGATAACCATGAAAACATAGGGAATACTCGAAATTACCTTTCAAATATCTGAATACTTTCTTCACTACATCCCAAAGTACTCGTCCAGGATTAGCCATAAACTAACTCGGGAATCCCATTGCTTGGGAAATGTCTGCCCTAGTACAGAACATAGCATACATTAAATTGCCTATAGCACTTGCATACGATACTCTGGTCATGTCCTTTATCTCATTAGGAGATTTTGGACAATCCTCAGCTCATAACTTCACCTTGCAAAAAAGAAACTACCAAGGTTTTGCAAGTTGACATGTCAAATCTCTCCAACATCGAGTTTACATACTTGGTCTAGCTTAACCAGATCTTTTTGCTAGCTCTATCTCTTTTGATCTCCATCCATAGGATATACCTCGCCGCACCTAAATATTTCATATCAAACTGTGTTGACAACTAAAACTTCAAATCTGAAATCATATTACCATTCCCAAAAAACAACATATCATCTACATACAATGCAACAATGAGAATGCAATCACTTTTAGTTTTGAAATACACACAATGGTTAGACTTAGATCTTTGAAACCCCAAACTCAACACATAGGTCAAATTTTTGGTACCACATCCTAGGAGATTGTTTCAAACCATACAGAGATTTCTTCAGCTTACATATCAGATTTTCATTACCTTCAACCCTGAAATGCTCAGGTTGTGACATATAAATCTCTTCCTCCAAATTGCCATGAAGGAAAGTTGTCTTCACATATATTTGCTCAATTTCCAAATCATGCATTGTTGCAAGTGATAACAAAAAACAAATGGATGACAGCTTCACTACAGGAGAGAAAATCTCACCAAAGTCAATTCTCTCCTTGTGTGAATACCCCTTCGTGACCAATTGTGCCTTATGGTTTTCAACACTACCATCAAGACCCAACTTCTTCTTGAACACCCATTTACAACTAACAAGTTTATGTCCATCAAGCAATGGTACTAGATCCCAAGTATCATTTTTCTTCAAAGAAGCCATCTCCTCATCCATGGCTTTCTTTCAAGAATTTGAATCATCCATACCCATAGCCTCTCTAACAATCCTAGGCTCATCAATGTTAGCAATCAAGGCAAAAACGTAATTTGAATCCAACAATAAATAACTAAACCTTTCCAGTGAATAACCAAAGCTATCCAGTTGTCGCCTATCACACGTAGAGATCCTTAATAGTTAAGGTTGAGGTTCTTCATCTTCTTCAGAATGCTCAGAGCTTCCAGAGCTCTCCTCCTTGTTAGGTCCACTAGGAGTGCGTAGTTCATCTCTTCCAGGAGTAAGTGGAACTCGAACTACCTCATTTTCCTCCTTTTTCTTTGGCCACAATAATATAGTGGAAGGTTTCATCCCTTTGAAAATTACACTTCTACTATAGAGAACCTTCTAGGCCACAAGATCCCAAAGCTTGTACCATTTCACATCGACACCATAGCCAATGAAGATACATTTCACCACTTTGTTTTCCAACTTAGACCTTTTCTCACTTGGCACATGTGCATATACCTCACAACCAAATACACTGAAATGCCTTAATGAAGGCTTTTTACCAGACCATGCCTCCATGGGTGTCTTATCAACAAGAGTTGATGTAGGAGATCTGTTGATTAGATAACATGCAATGGATACAACTTTATCCCAAAACTTCTGCTTAAGGCCAACTCCACTTAGTATACTCCTAGCCCTCTCCATCAACGTCCTATTCATTCTCACTACAACTCTATACTGTTGAGGGGTGTATGGAGTTGTCTTATGTATTTCAATCCCGTGTTCATTACAAAACGTATCAAACTCTGTAGAACAAAACTCACCACCATTGTCAGTTCTCAAACATTTAATCTTTCTATCAGTCTCATTTTCAACCAAGGATTTAAACTCTGTAAACCGACTGAAGACTTCAGCAAGGAAATAAACAAATGTCCTACTATATTCATCTATAAAAGATACAAAATATACAGATTTTGATAATGAAGGAATATTTATAGGATCAAACATATCTGCATGAATGTAGTCCAACATCTCAGAAGACTTATGAGAACTTTTATAAAATTACACACGGTTTTATTTACCAAAGATACAATGTTCACAAAAGTCGAACTCGAGATTGCAATCTTCAAGGCCTTCTACAAGACTCTTAGATTTTATGGTTCAAAGACCCTTCTCACCAATGTGGCCAAGTCTCTAGTGCCATAACATTGTCTTCTTTATAGGAAGCTTCATTTCCAAAGAATGAGCACCCTTAGGTACCTAGAAAGCATGACCATCAGAAGTAGATGAAACAAATTTCTTCACTCCTTTATTTGACTATAAGGATGAAGAATCTAAATATTTTGACTTATTAGAAGAACTATTGCACTAAACAGTGCATGCATCCAACTTGAACAAGGTTCCTATTCGAACTCCTCTAGCCAAAACCATAGCTCCTCTAGTCATCTTACATCCTCCACTTGAGAAGACAACATGCACATCCACATAATCAATTTACTCATTGAAAGGAGGTTTTGTGCCAAATTAGGGATATGCAACACGCCATCAATTCCCTTCACTCTATCATCATGGAATTTAATTCAAACTCTTCCACAGCCAACTATTTCCAGGTAAGAATCATCACCAAGGTACACCTTTCCACCATCAAATTCTTCATATTTTGAGACTCAATCTCTATATGATGTCATGTGAAAAGATACTCCAGAATCTATTAACCACACATCTTTAGATACTTGCACTGCCAAAGCTACAACCAATGCCTCACTGAAATAATCATTCTCCATCTTAATCCTTCCAGATGTGCTCACCATCTTTTTCTGCAAAACTCACTTCTGCAAAACTCCCACTGAAACTAGATCAATACCAAAAACCCAACAATCCCCACAACTAAGATCAAAGGTGATTAGGCTGTGATACCACCTGAAAGAAAACTACGTAGCAGAATACAACTTCCTACACTAAACTATCAGAAGAGTGAATGCAAAAATTTTCTAAACCTTTTAACAATTACAAATTCATATGCACATCTAATTAAACGTTAACAAACATTCAAAACAAAATAAACACATCACACAACATATACATGGGAAAACCCTTTCAGGAAAAAACCCACATTCCAAAAGCCAGACTCAATTGTATTATCAGCAACAATAGCAATTACAATACAATGCACAAAGCCAATGCTCTTTAGGAGTCTTCACACTATTACAAGATTCAGGAGTAATTCTGGCAACATAACGTTGTCTTTCAACTTCTCATCAAAATAAGCCAAGGAGTCACATATTTATAAAGCTCAACACAAAGTTGTAGGCTTCCATGGTTTCCAAAAACCAACTTCAAAGCCTAAAAGGTAAGTCATATCATAAATAATATAATTACCATTATCATGACATGTTTCACATAACAACCTTCCAAAGCACTAACACCTATCTCATCCAAAATGGTTATCTTACCTAATGTAATGCAAGTTCAACATAGCAACTCCCATAACTAGGAATAGACACTTTCCTTACCTCACACCACTTGTCAAAAGTGAACTTCACCATAAATATTAGCTGCTCAAATACAACTCCAATCCATAATAGAAAACACAAGCCAAGACTCTTTAGTCAATATAAGAGATTGCCAAATCAATTCCCACTCCAAGTTGGAAATATATGAGAACACCTTCCCAAAATGTAGAATCTTCCAAGTGGACACCAATTTCCTAAGAAAAAGATTATGCCATCTCATCACTGCCATGTAGGATACCACCTCACCAAGAAGACCCACAAAATGAATGGCAACTTAAGAAATAAATAAATTAGAATAAATAAATTATTAAATAACCAATTTTAAGACTCCAAGATTGAAACACCTAATCCCAACCATTCTTGGCTTGTAATAAAATGGAAGCTTTGGAAGAGGCTATGAACATTCATCAAAGCATAAAGGAGAAAGACGTTGTCAGATGTTCCTGCTACGAAAGCAAGGTCGACATTCAATCAAATTGTGGATGCATACAAAGGGCACATGAACTCTCTATGAGGATGCTTCAAAGAAATGTTTGTTTCGTGAAAGTAATGACTCCTGGATATGCAATTAATGGATTTGTTGAAAAGGCTTCAGAAAATTTCAATCAAATGTTGTTGACAACTACAAAACTAATTCACCACCTTTGTCAACGCTCTTCCTACCTTGCGCCAAAGTGGGATACTTGGAACAGGTTACAGGCATTTATCGAAGCTAAATTCATATGGATTTTTGTCAGATATTCAAGTTGTAAATGCTCCCGTAGACATGCCTGCAAGACGCGGAATCAGCGAACAAAGCATGTAAACTATTCTACAGAATAGCTCAAAGAGATGTAATCTCATGCATGCAATGATCACAAGTTATATGCAAAAATGGAAGTGAAGGCAAAATGGTGAACTCTTCTATATAATGGTTTAAATAGAAGTTATGGAAGAGAGCATGATTGCAGGGTACACAGAAAGGATTTATCGATACAATGTGGTGTTATTAAACTTCTTTGGCTATTTAGACCATCAAAACAATGAAAGCTATATCAATTCTCTATTAATGTATTATGGACGTAGGAAAGTTGGCTTGGAATTCAAAAACGTGGAATAAGTCGAGAAAAGTGCATATACTGTGTCAAAAAGCTCATATCATGACTAAAAAATCTCTTGAATAGACGGGGTTAGATACAAGAAGTTTTATTGAGCTACTTTAAACTAACAAACAAGGAAAATAAAAATAATCATCTATATGTGTTGGGAAGATGGCTTGTAAAATATGAAAATCATTATATCTAAACGGTCTTGTACTATGATTATTTGTTAGAAAACACAAAAGAAAAAAATCTTGAACTTGTAATATGCCAATGGAAAGGCAAAGCACATCATCTTTCAAGATATCTAAAATAGTTCTTTTGTTAACTTGTCATGACTCTATAATTATTTTTGAGAAAGGATTAGTTTTCGTAGAACATAAGTTTTAATCTATCAAAGATTGTGCTTACTACAAACAGGGATGAGAAAAATGATGGCATTTTCTTTGTTGTGGGCTATAGGAAGTCTTCTTTGGTATTTGTATGTCTATTATGGATAATATTGTAGTTTTAATCTATCAAAGATTGTGCTTACTACAAACAGGGATAAGAAAAGTGATGGCTTTTTCTTTGTTGTGGGCTATAGGAAGTCTTGTTTGGTATTTGTATGTCTATTATGGATAATATTGTAGTTTTTCATTGCTCTTCGAGCAAACAATGTCAATTTTGAAGATAAATTCATAGTGACAAATTTGTTTACCAGTAGACTTATAATTCATAATCAACATTTTATTTAAGTAATATTTGCCACTTTGAGATAACTGAAAGCTATTTTTGATGAAGGGATCTTTCTTTTTAATTAATGGCTTTATTAGTCAACATTCTCAAACTCATAACATAAACAACTTTAAATACATCATTATTGTTGTTTATTATTATTTTTACATGACTTTCATTCATTATTTTATCTACTATATTCATTATGAATATAAGTATTAATATGAATAAGCTATACTACAAAGAACCAATAAAAGAATGATACATGTATTTCATGGACCATAGACGTTCTTCTTGATTTATAGGAGGTTACTATAGGTCATCTACAAGCTATTACATATATATAAATAATTTCTATAGGTGTCATGAAGAAATTATTATATTCCATCTACCCTCCCCTTCACACAGTCCTTAAAGGGGTTGTACTAATACTTTAACCTTTGAAAAATTTATTTATTATTATTTTTTCTTAACTTTCACCCAATGGTTACCATGCAATTAAAGATACTTTTAATTGTTTAGAGACAATTAAGAACTAATTATATGTAATGGGTTTTCATTTATAATATTAACGACTTTTACAATCGTCAATCTCAAGCCAATAGCTCACAAAGCATATCGAATCCTTTTTTGTGGCCTTAATTTTGATTGATTAGGGGAGGATAGGCCCAAAAATTTTACATAACCACTTAAAAGTAACTAGTTGGGGTGCATGAAGAGTGCACACCCAACCAAAAAGCTAAAGCAAAAACCAAAAAATGCAGAAAATCACCAGACAACCAGAACAAAACCACTACACAGATTGACAAAAAACAAACTAGACAACCAACCATCCACTATAGACACAAATGAGTGCCTTTCTAAATCAGGGAACTATCATCTTTCCATTCATGGCATAACACTTCAACTTTATCAATAAATTTTTTTTTGTTAGAATCTTTGCCTAATTTTTCTTCCTTCATCTTTTATTGTATACAGAAAAATGCTTAATTAATACTTTTTACCTTAAGAAATAATTCATTGTTATAATTTATCATTGTCTTGCAACTAACAACTACCATACTATTCAAGTTTTTTTTTGTTGTTTTCAAACAACTAATAGCTAGTTGTACTGGTGCAAGAGCACCTAGGACTTAGGCTATCTAGTTTTCACAATTTTGGCTTGTACTGACCCTAGCCAAGTCAGTAGTGAATAAGGACTCCAAGAGGGTCCAAGAGTTAGTGTTTTGAGTCAATGTAGGCCTAGGTTGAGTTCATTCTTCTTAGGTTTGCATTTTTGTGTAAATAGTGGGTTTGAGTAGGTAGTTGACCTTCCTGATGGTCAAATGTGTCAAAACTTGGTATAGGCATTAGGGAGGGTTAAATAGGTCTTAGACATTTTTGAAAAGTCATATGTGATGACTTAGAATAGGTCTTATGGGTTGAGAACACCAAGAAGTTAAAAAGTGCAAAGTTGTAAAAAGTTGTCATGGGAAACTTACTAAGGTGCCTTACTAAGGAATATGGTCAGACATGGGAACAAGTACTCTCACAAGCTGAATAAGGTGTATAATCACATCATAAATAGGACTACTGGCAAAAGTCCTTTTGAAGTGGTCTATGGAGTGTACCCAAGAGGGATTTTGGAGTTGAGAGACTTAGGTAGTGCAGCAGCAAGATGTGGATACATAGAAGACTTTGCTCAATCAATGAAGGAAGTCCATGAATCAGTCAAGCAAGCATTGATGGAGAACACAAGCAAACTCAAGCAAAAAGTTGATGAAAAGAGGAAAAATCTACAATTTCAAGTGGGAGATCTTGTTATGGTGCACCGAAACAAAGCAAGGTTACAACAAGCAGTGCCTAACAAGTTACAAATGAGAAGGATAGGTCCATGTGCCATTCTAGCCAAGTATGGAGAAAATGCATACAAGGTGGATCTACCTAGTGACATAGGATTGTCACTAGTTTTCAACATAGCAGACCTAATTTCCTATAAGGGACCAATTCAAGGTTCAGATTGTAGTCACTCAGAGGTATCAGATGATGTGAACAACCTTCAGTTACCAGCCAAACCAAATCCAAAGGCAGAAAAGGTGTTGAGTTCAAGGATCGCCAAGAAGACAAGGCATCAAGCCTATTGGGAGCACCTAATCAAATGGCAGGGTATGGATGATGCTGAAGCTACATGAGTCCTTGAGACAGAGTTTAAGAAGCTTGGAATTGATCAAAATCTGATTCCCAAGGAGGTGACATGATCTTCTTTTGTTTGGGAGAATGGTGTAGGAGCACCTAGGACTTAGGCTATCTAGTTTTCACAATTTTGTCTTGTACTGACCCTAGCCAAGTTAGTACTAAATAAGGACTCCAAGAGGGTCCAAGAGTTAGTGTTTTGAGTCAATATAGGCCTAGGTTGAGTTCATTCTTCTTAGGTTTTCATTTTTGTGTAAATAGTGGGTTTGAGTAGGTAGTTGACCTTCTTGATGGTCAGATGTGTCAAAACTTGGTATATGCATTAGGGAGGGTTAAATAGGTCTTAGAAATATTTGAAAATTCATATGTGGTGACTTAGAATAGGTCTTATGGGTTGAGAAGACCAAGAAGTTAAAAAGTGCAAAGTTGTAAAAAGTTGTCAACGTTGTCATCACAACTTTTGTCCTGAATAGGTTAGCGGTGGAGTTAGGTATTGTCCAACGCCATAGGATGACTCCACACGTGGGAAAAATATAAATACCCTCTCTTGTATGATTACCAAGGTTGGAGAATGTGCTATGTAAGTTCAACAAACTGAAACTACTCATTTTCAGACTTGTTGGCAACATTTTTGGCTTGATTTTACTCATTTTGTACTTGAAAATGGATTGAATTCATTGATCCATCAATGGATTGAGTTTCATTAGAGTGTTATAGTACTATTGTTTCCATTTCAAGCTTTGCAAATAGTGTCCATTAGTGTTTTCTTGTTCTTGTTTGCAAACAGCTAGTTTTGGTTTGTATATAGCAATTTTGTGTAAAAATGGTTGCCCCATGAACTCCACACGTGCTACCATCACACCCTGTTGGGGAATGAAGGAAAACCACTTTTATAGTGTACATATGCAGTGACAAGTTCTGGAGAAGATTTTTAACATGACTGTCACCTTGTTCTAGGCGAGTCGAGGAGTAACCCGACTAGAGGAAGTAAGGTGAAAATGAAGTGACAAGTGCAGAGGTGAATGAAAAATCACTTTTTAAGAGTTTGGAGGGGTCCATGGAGTTGGGACAGAGTTTCCAATGCAAGGATAATCCTTGAAAAATCCATTTGATGCCTAAACCCTAACTTGATCAGTCACTGTCGGCTAGAAGGCCTAAAAACCCTTCAAAACCCTCATTTTGGGGTTAGTATATTTTAAGGTGAAACCAAAAGCCAAAACCACAAAACTCCTTTGAGGTTAAGTGTATCTTTGAAGAAAATCCAAAATTATTAGGGTGTCCTTTGTATCATTTTCCTTCAAGCCCTAAAAAACTGGATTTTGGAGGCCTAAAAGGGGCTCATTCCTTGTAGCCCTTTTCTAGGCAAGATTTTGAAATCGGTAAGAAACCTAATGATTGCAAATCTCTAATGGACCCTAAATGCATTCAAAACATGTTATAAGACACCTCCACACCTCTACATCATCTCACAACAATAGGAGGTCAAATTGACAAGTTGAAGTCAAGAAGCTATATTTGAGCACCAGAGAAGCACTATGAATTGGTAGGGTTCCTAGCCAAAACACTTGAAGCAAACACCTTAGAAGGGTCAAGAATCAAGCCCTAGAACAGATTGAGAAGGACTTGGAGGTCTAGAGAACAACTAGGCATGGCGAGTTGGTGGAATTGAGCAACACCAACTAGGTGCAATGTTGAGAAAACTAGGTGAACCCCATCATGTACTAATAGAGTCTTCCTTATAGTTAGTGACTGTATTTACAAATTACAACTAATGACTTTTCAAGTCATTAATCTCAGACCAATAGTCTACAAAGCCTATAAGATCTTTTTCGATCATTTTTTTTTACACAGAATATTTTTATCTATATATTTGCACATATTTTTTCTTGTCTCCATGTTAATGATATTTCCTTAATGTCACTACACTTTAACCACTAGTTGAATTTTTAGAATAAGTCACTTTTAAGTCTTCCCCTAGTTTGTCTCCACCTTTTATGTAGCATATAAAATTATTTTATAAATTACTTCTTACATTAAAACTATTCCATTATAGTTTTTTCATTATCTTACAATTAGAAGCTACCATAGCATTCAAGCTATTTTTTTGGTTCCTTTATAGTTAGTGACTCTTACAGTCAGCAACATCAAGGCCACAACTAATAGATATAAATACATCATTGCGGTATGCACATATTTTTATGACTATCAATAATTGCTTAAAGAGTTATGCTATAGTATAAATACAAATAGTAGTATGAATGAGCTATATTGCAAAGAGTCGATAAAATAATGGTACATATATAATTCTATTGGTCTTCCCTTAAATCAAATGTTCATATTGCTTTACTATTGGTTATAATAGGCCATCCACAAGTTATGAATGTATAGGTAATTGCTCCAAGTAAAAGAAAGAAAAGGTTATTTACATATGTTCTGTCTTCATGAATGAAAGGATAACAAATTTTATACTCTTGGTTTGTATGAATGCATGGGTATGTACATTAAGAATATAATTAGTTTATTATATTAATTCTTGGTGGAAGGCCTATTCATGTCATCCCTAGAATGCTTATGTATATCTCCAAATTAAATAGAGATAAAGTCTAATTTATGAAATTAGCTTATTGGATGTATGCTAGTCCTACACATATTAGAATCCTATAAAGTAGCTAGTTCTTTCAAAAATGTGCATGCCATTAGCATAATATATCATTGCGTACAAGCACATGGATCTTACTATTTCTTTCTATGGTGAACCTAAATGCAATAATATGGTAAAATTCATGGTAATACCTCTTATCCTTGAAAAGTTACTAACATTACCCCTAAAATATTGACATGTTTGAAAAAATATTCTTAAAGAGGAAGCCAAACATGTGTATGACAAATCCCAAAAACTTTATCCTTAAAGGCCTCTCTTTATTGTTAACAAGTATGAATATATTGATTTATCTTTTATATATAACTCTTCTACTTCCATAACTAATGATATCTAAGTACACATTCAAGATTTTTTTTATTTGATCAATAATTTTAAAATTAAAGCTCGATATGTATTCTTAAAATTATTTTCTAGATCTTCGAGAGAGACTATGAAATGGTTTCCTAAATTATTAAGTTTATCTTGATACGAGCTTACCACTAAACATTTTAGAAATGAAATTAAAGATATTCATAGTATTTAAAGATATGAAGGTGAATCAATTTTTATATCTTATACTGTGCTAAAAATAATATCCCCATGTCTCCACTAGGATTACACTTGAACAAATTCTAATGATGGAGTCATTAGAACATAAAATCAGGATGCTTTACAACTAAAAAAGCATGAAATAAGCAGAAAAATAGAACCCCCCCCAAAAAAAAGCAAGCGGGGTAAACGATGTCAAACCTCGGGATCCACTCTTTTTTCTGCTGCGATATGTAATGCTGTATTTCCTGAACCGTCATGATCGCGGCTCACCATTTCCACTGCTTTATCTTCGGTCCTATTTGCAAGGAGATTCCGCACTAGCTGAATTTGATTATGTTCGACGGCAAAGTGTAGTACAGATTTACCATCTGAACTGCGGATTTCGACGGAATCTGGCATTCTGTTCATAAACTCGTCGATTATGTTCCAAAGGCCTTTCATGGCTGTCACATGAACTGCGCATCTTCCACACTCATCACTGTCCTTCATTGAGCCGATCTGCCACGAACGATGATTTAACACTGCCCGTACGCACACAAGATGTCCTCCTTGCACGACAGTATGCAGAATCGTGGCAATATTAACCTGACTGGGTATTCTGTTGAGCATTGCCTTAACTACACCTGCGTCACATTTACATTGGCTGATCTCAATATATTTGGTGTATCTGCAAATTTAACATTCAGTTCAACTTGGAAAAATAACGTGTGAAATACCTTCATATCCCCTGTAAGCTGCATTTTGAAGAGATCGATCCCATTCAAATAGATCTTCAGATAACCTGGCCTCCGGCACCAATAAACGTTCAACAATTTCCACGCGGCCATACTGCGAAGCTATCACCAGAGGTGTCTCTCTAAACTTATTGTAATGCAGGTAGTCAGATCTATCTTCACGTCGCAGGAAACACTCGACGACGTTTAGATTACTGCTTTTGGCAGCTTCGTGGAGTGGCGTGTTGCCATCCTTGTTCCGAGATTTAGCCAAAGAGGGTATATGTCCAAGAATCCCTTGAACAAGTTCTAGATTGCCTTTCCTTGCTGCAATGTGAAGAGGAGTATCTCCCCGGAAAGTAACTTCTTTTAGCGAATTCGGGAACTGCCGCTGAAACTCTTCAAAGGTAAGAGGAACCTCACCAAATTCCAAAGCACGGAAGAGTTCCCCATTCATCCTGTTCTTGTTTTCTTGGTTACCTGGAACAGAGGATGCACCGACTAAAGCACAGACAATTAGAAGAAAAGTCGGCCACAAAACTACTTAGATCCGACTCAATTATTGTAGAGAATGAAAGTAAGTTAAAAAGTAAATAAAATATCAAGCAAGGTAGAGGAAAGAGGTAGGCATCATCATCATCATAGTGGGAAGTGATGTGGTCCGCAAACCCTAGTTTTAGACCGCCTCAATTCCAGCTTCTTCGATTTTCACTTCCAGCTGCTTAAAGAAAAACTAAGATAATCTATAAAGATAATTTTCTAAAATTGTATAGTTTTTTCTAATATTTTATTAAATTTTATATTAACACAGATGAAATAGTATAATATTCAACCCCAAAAAAAGTGTGATAAACAATACATACATAGAATCTAATAAAAGATTCAACTAATAGAGATCGAGTCCACAAACGAATTTATGTAGTTAAAGTTATGCTAGTTGGGGAAGGAGGATACTAATCATCAAGTTTCCCACAAGCATTGTCAGGGGTGCAATCTTCAATGGGCACCTAGCAACGAAAGTGGCAGTGTTTTATTCATTTTATTTGGATAGATACTAAGCATTGACCAAAGAAATAGTGAGCTACATACAAGGGAATTCACTAATGTTTAGCTAGCTAGAATCCCACCTAGGAGAAAGATAAAACCATCCTCCATAGGCAATAGTGTTTAGAGGATTCTAACACAAGGGGCCATTGTAATGAGAACCACAATTTCCACAACTTCGACGATCACATGTTGTTGATTGGCTACATCCATGCCAATGCCTTGAGTAGAGATGGAGTAAAAAGACCCATGCAACAATGTAGGGGTATTTCCCATTTGTCCAATAGTTCTTGGAGATGGGCAACTCCAAATGCAATTTTTCTTGCTTTCACCTAAATTTGGGTGAGACCATTAGAGTGAATGATCACTTAAGTGTATAAGGAAGAATGCTTATCAACAACATAGTAAGTAAAAAGAGTGGCATTCCTAGCTTTCCAATCACTAAAAAGTAGGGTTTGAAGACTTGAAGGTAGGCTTGAAATGCATAGAACTCTTGTAAGATTTCTAAGTTTTTTTCCTTGTTGAAATCCTTCATATATGTAATTGTTCTTTAATTGTTCTTGGATGAATTTGTAATAAAGATATTTTTCAAGCTTTATTTCAAATGTGTTTATGTGGGTGGGATAATATGTAAAGTCTACAAGATTGGGTAGTTTGATAAGGCCCTCCAGTCTTGTTTGCATAATTGTCTACCATTGAAATTGATACATTTATGTTCTTTCCAAGCATGGCCTTGTATTTGGTGCTACCTTACAACCCTTATTGTCATGACTAGTTTCTATTCGTTGGTTTGCAATTTTAATATCTAAATTTTATTCTTCATTTTCTTATTTCTATTGGACATTTGTCAAGGTGTCTTCTTCATGACCTAGCTACTCCATCTATTCTCTTATTTGTAGAGCGAATCTCGATATATTTTTCCTCACGAAAGAAAGTGCTACCTTGTACATTTTAAGTATATTTTATTTGTGAAAATATTTTTGTGTTTGTGTATTTGTATTACCATTGTTTATCCTTATATGTGTTCCATGGTAATATTTTTACACTTAGCACATTATTATATTTTTATTTCTTATGTTTTAATGAGTAGCATTTCTTTTCTATGCATATATCGATTATTCTCTTTGATTGCTTTGTAAGACTAGGTACATGAACAAAAAGAGATAAACATAAACATTGGTATCTCTCTTTTGGTGTTATATCCACTAAATTTACATAACTATTTATTTTTAAGTTACTTTCTTTAGTGTGCTTTTCTTATCACATGAGGGAACAATATAATGAACAAGGACACAATGCATCAAGTTCTCGCCAATAGTTAGAGAGAAAAATAGAGATATGTAGATGGGGATAAAGAACGATAGAGAAATATGGAGAGAGAGGACAAAAGGATAGAAAGAGATGTAAGAGATAACTATAATCTCTTTTCGAAATAACATATGTTAATTTAGATAAACACATGATCAAAATATAAATTAATAAAAAATGTTAGGGGTTTATATATGGTATTTAACTGTTTCAAAGGGGTGATATATGGAATGGTTATGATATATGTCAACAAGGGATGCAATGGGTCAAGTCTCACCAATAGTTAAAGAGGAAAATAGAGAGAGAGAGAGAGAGAGAGAGAGAGAGAGAGAGAGAGAGAGAGAGAGAGAGAGAGAGAGAGAGAGAGAGAGAGAGAGAGAGAGAGAGAGAGAGAGAGAGAGAGAGAGAGAGAGAGAGAGAGAGAGAGAGAGAGAGAGAGAGAGAGAGAGAGAGAAAGGGAGAGATATGGTGATTGAGAGAGGTGGAGAGACAATAAGATAAATATAAAAATATTGAAGAATAAATATGGAGTTGTAGAGATGCAAATGGAAATAGAACAAATAAAATATTATTATATAATTGAATATAAATATAATTAAATTTACATCTTTACCAATAAAATAGATAACAGTATTGTTAAAAAATTATGTATATATAGATAGATATAGATATCATTTTTTAAATTTATAATATAATAAAAATATTATAAAATCTGTATTTGTATATTTAATAAATAAAAATTAATTAAATGAAAAGAAATATAATTGAAAATAAATTATTAAATTAATTTATCAAATATTAAAATACAATTGAAATTATGAATTCGATGAAATTAGTTTTTAAAGATAAATTTACCTTTAAAAAATAGAAATAAAAATAACCATTAACAACAAAATTTAACAATAAAACTTAATTATCAAATAATTGTCTTTTATTTTTTTATTTGTTTTTCCAATTAATAAAATTCCACCAAATACATTCTCTTACTTTTTATAACACAATCTATTCATATTTATAGAACTTCCAAAAGATTACCATTAAAATATTTAACAATTGATGCACATTTTTTACTTTGAAATGGACGTCAAATAAAAGTATAGTGTATATAAATTTTTAAAATGATTTTTCTTATAATATATATCACTAAATATTATATATGATACTTCCTATTTCCACATAAACGATGGCTTGCAATACGATGACACATGCCATTTCTCTAATCGCAGTAAGATAAAATAATTTTTTAATTGTAAGTAATTTGTTTTTTAAACTATCTTTAACTGTAAGTATTTTCGTTTTTTTTAAAAACTAAGTAGTGGTGTGAAGGAAAAGATGGATTAATTAATCTCAATATTACTTATCGAGAAAATACATGTGTAAAAGGAATAATTGCAAAGATAGGCATGTCAATACAATAAATGATGTATTTAATGATGTACTTATTTTATGTATAATAATGTATATTTTTTGAAAAGCAAACGAATTTTAAAATTAAACAAACTAATAAGCATAAAGAAAAATAATATTAAATTATAATAATTTAAACTAGCACTTGCACCTTAATGAGGTGCAATGGTTATGCTGATAGCTAGATATGGTTTGGGTATTATTTTTGAGGGTAGGCATAAGTTGAAGTTGAAAGAAATGAACATTGTTTTTTATAGGAGTAAATATTTAGATTACAATTGAGTTGATTGTGAAATGTTGGAAAAACTTGAATATGAACGAATGCAACATATAATTTAAATCAACATACTATGAATTTTTTTTATGTAATACAAAATGTTTTATGATGTATGAAGATGATTAACTTAGGATATTAATTACATTGAGTAGTTTTGTTCTATGCTATATTCAAGATTATGATCAACAACCATAGTAGCTATTAGTCAAACCCAAAAATATCAACTCTTGACATGATATATTGTAGTTCAATAAGAATTGTACATCTTTACTTTTGCTATCTTCCGCAAACAATATTCTTCACATCCCAATAGCTGAGTTAAGGTGATATTATTAAATAGTAATTCTAAAATTATTAAGAAAAATAGTTAGGTGAAAATTAACTCTTTGTTATGTTCAATGATGGGATTCTATGATATATGCCATTTGTCTTTGACACTTGTAAAACAAAAGTAGCAAAATTATTAGATGCCTAGATTAGATGTCAAATTTAAAAGTAATTATGTAGCTTGAATCAATGGGTGAGATGCAAAAGTATATAAGAGGAAAATCAAGGAGATTTCAAGCATTAATTTTTTAATTTTTCCTTAAATTCTAAGTTATGTAATGTCAAAAGATATAATTTTTAAGTATATAATTTATAGTATCAATATAATAGAAAAATGTGGCTGGCAATGTATGAACAAGATAATCGGAAGAGGTTGGTTATATTGAATTTGTTTGTTGTTGGTAGATGTACATGTCTTCTTTGTCATTGAGTGGAGTGTAGTCGATTTCATTGGATGGTGTGCATGCTTTAGTTTTGATACCAACTCTTTGTAGTTCATTTTGTTGTGGCCTAGAGTAGGTTTTTGCAAAAGGGAAATTTGTAAAAGTGGAATTTATATGTCGCACCAATAATTCAAGGAATGTGAGGGATATGTGACTTTGAGTGACATGTGGAGTCACATGTGGGTTTTAGGTAGATGTGTTTAAAAATTGAATAAAATACTAAAAGGGATTATGCTTTGGGTTAGTTAGGTTAATGAGGGGAGTTAGAAGATACGTTTGTAGGAATCACAAAATTAGCCTAATTAATTATGAATTAATTTGGCTAATTGGGGTTACGAATAAAATTGGAATATTCCTATGTCTAAGTTTGATTTATTAGAATAAATCAAACTTTGGGAGGAATGCAAAGGGATTATTAATTAAATATAATTTAATTAATTTAAGGGTAATGATAGGATAATATGATTAATTAAATTAATCATATGATAAAGGGATAATTAATTGAATATTAATTTAATCAATTTTATATGTCTACACTATCCCTAATAGATGGGAAAACTTATAAAGTGACAAGAGGTGCCAAAAAAAGAAGAAGATTTGCCTATCAACCTCATCCTTAAAGATATTATATGAGGATTCTCCTCCATTCTTAAGCATATTCAAGCTTAAATTTTAAGGCAACCTTTGCAATGTTGTAAAAATGATTTCCTCTTAATTATCAATATACTTAGAATCTAGGGATTCCAATATTCTTGGCTTGTGAAGAAAATATTTTTGAATGGAATTCCTTTTTTGAAAGATTCTAGGAAACTAAGATTAATTGATAGACAAGGGAAAAAAGAAGACTTTCTCTTCCATTGCATTTGGATCTTAGACCCATTATGAATTAGTGATAATTCATTGATCTCCAATAGAGAAGTAGATCTTTGAGCCTCCCCACTGTCAATCGTATTAGTCTCTTGTGCCTCTTCTAGAACCTGATCCGCTATTTCCTCGATAATCTTTGCTTGAATCTCCTCAATCCAATCCTGAAGTAGACCTTCCAACTCTTGTGGGGGAGCCTTCCAACCAAGAGAGCCATGACAACCCACAATAGTCTTATTATCCATACGAAGCTAACCATAACAAGGGTCCTCTGGGAAAAGATCTGAGAACAAAGGTCTATGTTTTGAAAAGGGGGAAGGAGAGGAGAAGCAACTTTCCTCAAAACTAAATTGAGAGGATTTAACAATGAATAAAAGACTAGAGTCTGGACACTCTAAAGAACAATGCTCTGATAGATGACAATTCTCACAAACCAGATCTAGTGCTTCAAAAAATACCTTTTGGGTCTAACAACCATTTTTAGAGGTGATGTTTAGAGAGGAAGGAAGATTCTTAGCCGTGTCCATGACCAGACACATTCTAACTAGAAGATTAGGATTTTCAAAGAAATTTAAATCTTCCTTAAGAAATATTCCCAACAAATTCCCTAAAATCTCTATGATCTCTAATTCTCTATATTCTAGAAGAAGATGTTGAACATGAATCCAGAAAGGAACAAACTTAATAATAACATAATAGGGGTTAAAATTTGGAGTCAACATTTGCATATATAGACCAGAGGATTTAAAACACCATGATTTGATTTGAAGACTTCATCTCTATATTCCTTAGAATCAAACAAAGTAATAAAGAATCCATTTCCATTGTCTATCAAAAAAACCTCATTTACTCATAAACCCATTGAAATAAATGTTTTTTCTCAATAGGTCTGTTTCAAAACTTACAAATTATTTGCCTTTTGGCAGAATTTTGACAACTAGAGAGAAAGTGAAATCTCTAAGAAGGTGACATTCACTTGAGGATCTTTGTCTTTTCTCTGCTGACTTGATTCCAAATCTTTATCCTTGTTCTCGCTTTTTGTTTATGTTTCAAAAGAACCCTCTTGATCTTTTTCTTCCATACTTATTCCTATTTCTTTGTTTTTTATCTCTCCTTCTTGAATTGTTGATTTTAGCCTCCTTTCCTTAGCTACATATGAGCTCTACACTTGATCAATTTGGCTCTCTTTAGATTTCCCTTTTTACATAGGAATGAAGGCTTTTGTTTTCCAACTTGACTGATCATGTAGCTTCTGAAGATAATAATACAGGTAGTTTTGGTTGCTGCCTGAGTTCCTGATTTTATTCCCTCCCCAAAATTTCTTCCATGACTGGAATGTCTCTCTTGATCTTGAATACCCCCAAGAAGAGGGACACCATTAAATCTCATTTGGTAAAGAGGGACGTTATTTGGGTAAGATGGAATAAAGGAGGAGGATTGGGGGTTCCTGTTCAACATTCCCAGGTAAGAATGTGAAAAGGGCTTTACAGGGAATGATAGATACCTCTTTCTAGGAGAGCTTTGGGACTTTAGAATCGTATTTCTAGATAATACAATATGCCAATGCTCCCAAGGCCAAGCCTTCTTTGGAAGAGGAGGATTAATTGGCTTCCTCAAGAACCGTATAGGGAAAATCGAGATGTTAGTCGAGAATGAACAAAATCCTTTGCTAGATGAAATTTTCTGAGAATTAGTCCTTTCAAATTTCCCAAATGGCTCCTTCGATTCCTAATACCTTTGTTGAAAGTTTGAAGTATTCGACTGCAGGAAGCGTTTGAATTCCTTTCTTCCCATGGTTCTCCAACCTTCTTCGTTCGGCTCTAAATATCTCCAACGAGCCATGTTTTTATTATAAGCTAATTTTAGTTTATGAAGTGATTTTATTTAATTTACTTGCTCATTTGTAATTTCAAAACAAAAATAGTTTGTTTGTAAATTACACTTGATCCATCTCTTATTTACTCTAGTTTTTTATCTAAAAAATAATTTGTAAACTAGTTTATATATTTATTCTTTTGAGAAAACAATTTGGAAGATTTAAAAAGTTAAAATTAGTTGCAATTAATATTTGATTATAATCTTATTCATGTTTTATTTAGACACTTACTATTACTATGCTATGATTATAATAATACAATTATCTTGGAGGTAGATAATTAAATATTTTATCAGGAAATTAATTATCCAAATGAATTAAAGACTCATTAGTTATTTTAATTTCAATTTTTCAAACATAAATAAAATTGCTTTGCTCTTTGTTTTTTAATTATTGATTTGTTGACAATTATTATCATAGTTATTATTTAATGTTGTAGAATTTAGCAAATAATAAACTATGATAGAACAAAGATATAAGGTTTACATTATTTTTAAGTAGTTGTTGGGAGATTAATCATTTAATGCTATGAGATTTCCACAATCCATGTTATATTCTTTTGAAATTTTCTAGATTCAATTTCTCTTTGGAATTCTTTTATCTTGATGATGAATCACGAAGTGTGACTCGATACGTTGATGGGAAAAAAATACACACAATCGAATCCAGAAAATTTCAAAAGAAAGATTAATCATTGTTTGGTTATGATAAATTTGTGGATAGAAACTATGTTTCTAAGTCCAATAATTTAAAAGTAAAACCAATTTTGAACAAACCATTTAGAAATGATGTTTTTTCTAGACCCTAGTTAGCGATAGAGCATTATTACTCATTTACATAACTTAAAAAAATTTAAACAATATTACATTTTCCTTTCATGTCTCTTAGGAGTCCATTAGTTTTGAGTGCCCTTCATGTTAAGAATTGAATTAGATTTTTCTTTATCTTATTAGTATTTAATTCTGTTAGAAATTTGTGCGGCATTTAGATGACATCATATACAGGACACCATTCAATGTGCAAAGGAATCCATTAAACGACGAGTTGTTTTGTGTTTAAATGTAAATAAATTGGTGGTTTTGTTTTCATTTGGTACTATTGATAATAGACATCACTTTTACCTTCCCTAGAGGAGCTTCAAAACACTTAACCATCATCTTTAGGAGTTGTAAAGTGATTTTGACTATCATGAAATGGATATCATCGACTCTAGAGAAAACAAATTCAAGGTGACAAAACGTAATAAAAGTTCTAATTGGTTTGGGAAAGAGCATAAGCTACTATGGAAGATCAAAAAAGTAGTTGTTAGGATATTGGGATAGCACAGTTTGATTGGACAGTCATTGGCAGTTCCCGTGGTGGCCGTGTACATTTGCGCATGGCATGCGCGGGCCATTTTGTTTAGCTTTATGTCTACTTTTTTCTGAGGGCCAAACATGCGCATGGCATGCGCGGGCCATTTTGTTTAGCTTTATGTCTACTTTTTTCTGACAGTCAAAGACATTTCATTTCATACAGTGAAAGTGGGGTCACTATTCTTGGACTATTATCAGTACCAGGCCTGGAATTTGACAGGCAAAATGGCCGTTTTTTCACTTTTGAACCATATTTGACAGCTTAAAAAATTAGTAGAATGTATGCATTGACATGCTATTTTTTTTAAAACCATATAGATGACACTTCAAATTATAAATAAACCGTAAAAAAATATAGTCGATAACATATATTAGTTTAGAATGTTTATTATAAAAATACAAATTTATTTAGAATATTTTGAAATGGAAGGATTTAGAATATGGAAGGATGTAGTTGTTTCTAATTTTATAATATTTTAATAAGATTTTTTAGAATAGTTCTATTTTTTCATATGAATTTAGAAACTTGTTTCTTCCCAAGAAAAATGTGCATTGCATTTTGGTGTGGCTTCAATCTTCTACTTTAATATTTTTTGATAGTTAATATTTTTCTTAAAACGTCAAATGAAAGGCATTGAAATGACTAAACCGTCATCAAAAATTCATATGACAGGTAGGGGTGACCGTCAAATTCCAAGCCTGATTAGTACAACGCTGTCGTATCAACTTTTACAGTGCAGGAATTTTACAGTTGCCTGTAATGTCTTTATAGCTCTCACTTTTTATGTCAGTAACATTATTATGGTTGAAAATAGCCAAGCGCCCAATGGTCAAGAGGAACTTTCTCATCACTTTTCCACATAATTCTGAGTGTAATTACGCCGAAGGTGTCTCACTTCGGCGTCTCATTCTATGAAATGTCATTATAGCCGCCTATTACGCGCGACACTGGACCCTACACATTTTTTGCGTTTCGGGTCCTTTTCCCCGCCTCTTCACTCATTCAAAAAATAAGGCGATAAAATAAATCAGGAGATCTCGCGAGTTAATTATTGTACGAAGGAATCACTATGTCTGGTAAAAATGATTTTGTAACTTCGAAGTAACAGTACTTCATGTTGATAAGGGCCAAGAGAGAACAATCCTAATTTGCTTTTGTTTTTCCTTCAATTTTGGCTCACTTTGATTCTGGTTGTAGTCTGAGCTTTTGCCTCTGTAATTTCTTTTAAGGATTGGTTATTCAGTTTATTCTCTCTCTGAAATCACTGGAGAAGTGATGTCCGCGCTTCCAGTCCATTCAGTCTCATAAGTGATCGTATACCTAACTTGTTGTAATCCGTCCAGCTGACTACTTGTTTAGCTTTATGTCTACTTTTTTCTGACAGTCAAAGACATTTCATTTCATACAGCGAAAGTGGGGTCA
Source organism: Cryptomeria japonica (assembly GCF_030272615.1). Classification (NCBI taxonomy): domain Eukaryota; kingdom Viridiplantae; phylum Streptophyta; class Pinopsida; order Cupressales; family Cupressaceae; genus Cryptomeria; species Cryptomeria japonica. The sequence continues at coordinate 727,250,511 of NC_081409.1, forward strand.
CCATTCTTGGACTATTATTGGTACAAAGCTGTCGTATCAACTTTTACAGTGCAGGAATTTTGCAGTGCCTGTAATGTCATTATAGCCGCCTATCACGCGTGACTTTCTCATCACTTTTCCACATAATTCTGAGTGTTAATTATGCGGAAGGCGTCTCACTTCGGTGTCTCATTCTATGAAATGTCATTATAGCCACCTATTACGCGTGACACTGGACCCTACACATTTTTTGCGTTTCGGGTCCTTTTCCCCGCCTCTTCACTCGTTCAAAAAATAAGGCGATAAAATAAATCAGGAGATCTCGCGAATCAATTATTGTACGAAGGAATCACTATGTCTGGTAAAAATGATTTTGTAACTTCGAAGTAACAGTACTTCATGTTGATAAGGGCCAAAGAGAGAACGATCCTAATTTGCTTTTGTTTTTCCTTCAATTTTGGCTCACTTTGATTCTGGTTGTAGTCTGAGCTTTTGCCTCTGTAATTTCTTTTAAGGATTGGTTATTCAGTTTATTCTCTCTCTGAAATCACTGGAGAAGTGATGTCCGCGCTTCCAGTCCATTCAGTCTCATAAGTGATCGTATACCTAACTTGTTTTAATCCGTCCAGCTGACTACTTGTTTAGCTTTATGTCTACTTTTTTCTGACAGTCAAAGACATTTCATTTCATACAGCGAAAGTGGGGTCACCATTCTTGGACTATTATTGGTACAAAGCTGTCGTATCAACTTTTACAGTGCAGGAATTTTGCAGTTGCCTGTAATGTCATTATAGCCGCCTATCACGCGTGACTTTCTCATCACTTTTCCACATAATTCTGAGTGTAATTACGCGGAAGGCGTCTCACTTCGGTGTCTCATTCTATGAAATGTCATTATAGCTACCTATTACGCGTGACACTGGACCCTACACATTTTTTGCGTTTCGGGTCCTTTTCCCCGCCTCTTCACTCGTTCAAAAAATAAGGCGATAAAATAAATCAGGAGATCTCGCGAATCAATTATTGTACGAAGGAATCACTATGTCTGGTAAAAATGATTTTGTGACTTCGAAGTAACAGTACTTCATGTTGATAAGGGCCAAAGAGAGAACAATCCTAATTTGCTTTTGTGTTTCCTTCAATTTTGGCTCACTTTGATTCCGGTTGTAGTCTGAGCTTTTGCCTCTGTAATTTCTTTTAAGGATTGGTTATTCAGTTTATTCTCTCTCTGAAATCACTGGAGAAGTGATGTCGGTGGTTCCAGTCCATTCAGTCTCATAAGTGATCGTATACCTAACTTGTTTTAATCTGTCCAACTCACTACTTGTTTCGCTTTATGTCTACTTTTTTCTAATAGTCAAAGACATTTCATTTCATACAGCGAAAGTGGGGTCACTATTCTTAGACTATTATCGGTACAAAGCTGTCGTATCAACTTTTACAGTGCAGGTTTCTCAGTTGCCTGTAATGTCATTATAGCTCTCACTTTTTATGTCAGTAACATTATTGTGGTTGAAAATAGCCAAGCGCTCAATGATCATCAAGAGGAACTTACTCATCACTTTTCCACATAATTCTGCGTGTAATTATCCTCATGTTATGATTTATCAATCGACGTTTGCTTTTAATTTTTGAAATGTCATAATTATCCTCACGTTATGATTTATCAATCGACGTTTGCTTTTAATAGTTGAATTGACATTTAAAGAAGTATTTGTTTTTGTCTTGAGCATCAAGGTTTCAAGATTCTTATCTTGGAAGAACAATGCATTGTTGCATTTATTATTAATATATATATATATTTTTCAATAAATTTTTTTTGTATATTGTATGTGTAAGAGTTTATGAAAAAAATGTATATGTTTTTTCAATCAATGTTTTTTGCATTATTTAATGAGAAAGCGGAAAAGTTTTGTATCACATGTCAATATTTTCATTGTATCACATGTATGTGGCAACCATAGATTAACTATCATCTCATTGTTGTTGTATGATCTACTAGCACATGCAATGGTTAGACTAATAGCAATGCTTTGGGTAATATATTAGAGGGCAAACAAAAGTTAGAAGAAATAAACATTGCCTTTGTTAGAATTAATTATTTAGAATACTTTAATTTTGTACCTAGATGTTTGACAATGCTCTTGATAGCTCTTGACAACTTCTGGATGTAAAAATTCTTTCTAGCTAAATTTGACTAGATTTAATTTCATGGAGATAATATCTCCTCGTATTTTTAATGTTAATTAAAACTTACTATTTATGATTCTCTACAATTAGATATAGGCTTTAAAGTCATAATAGATGTCAAAGTTCGGCTCAAGGTAGAATATGACAAATTCACAATGATTTTAGATTTGAAATTTTTGGGATCACTTTGAAAATTTTAACGATTTGGTTAATTCCTTAAATTAGACTCTATAAACCTCAAAATATTAGTGTCCAAGTGTCACAAAGAGGATAGATGCCAACTCTGATTTTATTTTAAAGGCATTTTGTCTCCTTGGTTTTATTAGATCTTGACGTCTATGAAGTATATAATATCTTGGATAGTTTCAAACTAATGTAATTTTCTTGTAAATTTATATCTTTAAAGATTAATTTGATTTCAACTAAACTAAGATAGGAATCCAAATCATCCTTTTCAAACAAGTTTTCTCTTGATACATATTTCAATTGATCAATGAGTAGTATTCCTATTCATAGCAAGTGCCAACACTTAGATTTAAGTGCTCATTAATTTAAAATATTTTATCTTGCCACTTGTTGTACATGGTACGTCAACACCTTTACCTCGTGAAAATCGCCCAATTGTATTGTTTCGACACCCCAAACCAATATTCAACTCCCCAAAAAATTGAAAAAATAAAGATTGATCTGACGTCACCTCCACCATCAAAGCGTAGGATAAGCATTGTCAACTTTTAAAATTTGATAAAATAAATGACATTTCTGATCACAAACTCATAAGCAAAAATGGATTTTTTTTATACTCATGACATGGCCACTCCCACTGACTTAAGTTATATTAATTATGATTTCTTCGAAGGAAAAATTTAAATACGATTCATGGATTCTTAATTGTCTAACCATTAGATATACTACTTACACAATGTTTTGATAGGAATAACTCAAATCCACGTTATCATTGCAGATGTTATTTTATTTTGATTTGATACGTAGCCAAAATAAATAAAATACATCTAATTTTAAAAAATATTATTTAGAAATTATAAACAAGTATCATTCATGATTGTTCACCATTATTTACTACTATTAAGTTACATTTTTAATTTAAAATATATGTATAAATTAATTATATGAGATTTATTTTATAAAAATTTATAATGTGGTTAAATCATTTTTATATATATTTTAAAAAATTATTATAGTTTTGTTAGTCCCACCCCAATTTTCATTAAAATTTCAAACACAGAGGTTGCCTTTTGGTCTTTCTTTGCCTTTCGATTATATACTTTTTGTCTTTGAACCTCTTGGTTCTTGGTTCAACGTTCAAAGTTCAAAACACGCTCAAAGAGGCTTCTCTTCATGACTTTGTATTATGATAAGGCAGACGCTATATTGTAATTTGTATTGAACTTGAACCGTTGAACCCTTTTGGTTCAAGGTTCAAGGTTCAAAGTTGGTCATGCGTCAGTTTCGTCTTCGCTCATTAATTGTTATTTGTCTTGTCGCGAAGTTGGTGTTCTATGTTGTTATGTGTCATTTCTCGTGTTTGAACTTGAACCTTTGAACCTCTTGGTTCTTGGTTTAAGGTTCAAAATCTGAATTCTTAAAAGACCGAAAAGTTCTATGCAAAATTGATACATGCATCATTAAGCAAGGTGGCGGGGGGAAAAGAGAATATTCCAAGGAGTTTAAAATGGTTAGTTTCTAAAAATTATGACAAGCAATTATGATAAAGCGTGAGTCATGCGATGGAGTGATCTGAACATTAAATGCATGTTGGCTATATGTCAAAACAGGCGATAGCTCACACGAACTTCCTTAATTTGTACAACTTGCTAATTTTTAAGTGTAATTTTGTCTACAATTGTTGCGGAAGCTAGCAATTGTCTCTAGAATTTTATTTAGTTGTAATGCAAGCGCGAGAAATTGAAGGTGTTTTGTCTGCATGTAGAAGCTTTTCAAGAATTTGCAATTGAAACCAGGTTAGTTTCAGTCATTCCCTCTTCTGCTGTGTTTTCTTATTCAAGAAATTAGTTGTCGTTCGTTCTCCTTTGTTGTGCATAAGTTCATTTCATCCCTATAAATTGCTTGTTTAAATGATAGGTTCCATAATGAGGCCCACCCTACCCAAACTAGGCCGCAATTCTTGCCTGGTTAATTCACTCCCAGAAATGGGAGATACTTCATTAGCTCTAGCGGACCTCTTTGATTTTCTCGAGAGCCAAAAAACCAGTTCCGAATTCAATGATGGAAAGAATAGTGAAGAGTGGTTTGGTTGAAGCCGTTGCATTCCCCATTGTTGCACCATGCCTAGAGTTGGTACTAGAATGTATGAATAGGTATGATGCAGAGTACAGATGCATCAAGAATGTCAATGGTGAAGTGTTGTTAAAAATTGACAGAGAAATTGTAATGGCAGCCATGGGTATACCTCATAAAGAGCCATATGAGGATTGGACTATTGGCACATCATATTCATTCTTCTCTAAGAAGAAGAGCACTTATAGAAGTGTGATTGCAAGAAATTGGATACTAGAGATTCAAAAAGGGGGGTCTAGATTGCCGTGGCCACTTACCAGAGAACACTTCATAGTGGAGGTGTAGGACATTGTCATTCTTTTGAATAGGTTAAAAGGGAATGCCCATGCCTTCCATTGGGAAGACTAGATGTACTTCTATATCCAAGTCATGTTGAATGGGAGCGCCTACCTAGATTGGGGGTAGGTAATTGCATAAAGATTGCATGAAAGTCTGAACAAGTTTGCAGGAATGACTGGCTTCTTTATGTCATCTTATTTGTTTTATATGCTTGCATGTGCCTGAGATTGGAATGGGTTGCATCATGAACCCTGGATTGATGGGATAAAGGTGTATGAATATTCTCCTCACCTACAGGAACAAATATATGCAGAAAATTTTATGAGGTGGAATGACATCTTCGTAGGGAGATTGGTTCACGAGTTACAGGGAAACATAAATAAGAGATTGACAATAGAGGACATGGAACTCATCGCCATTTATGGTAGTTTTTTAATCCAATTTTCCCAGTTCACTTATTTTCGAGTTGGCAGTTTCCAAGGTGAACCTTTCAGGTTGCCCCAGTTTGTATTAGATAGATATGTTATAATTGAAGTCTATCTTCAACTAGCACACATTGACATTGAGAGTGGAAGGAAGTTTGGGGTGATATTTCCTGTGGAACTTGGCCATTATAGTTGTGCATCTGTTTCAGATGCATTGAACCTTGAACTTGAATTCAAAAAGTTCAAGCTTCAACCATATGTTGCCTGATACAAATTTGATACTCGAGCATTTGTTAGAGAAAATTTAGAACTGGACAGTGATTTTTGGCATGAACCTCAGTTGGAGGATTATTGGGAAAATTGTGTTGATGAGTTTGAAGTCCGGAGAAGACTGTGGTTGAGGTTCACAATTCAACAAATTGTCACAATGGGCCTATCCATGAATGTTTCTGGGGTGCAAGAAGAAGGAGATGAAGAAGTAGTCGACCCTGAGTTTGATGAAAAGATACAGGGACATCCTATTCCAGAAATTGATTGGAGTAGAAAAGGAGATGATAGCATTTAGTCCAAAACCTTTAATGTAATTAGAAGAACAGAGAAATGGTTGAAAGATCATTGTTTCAAGCAAAAGCTTATTCCTGCACTTAAGGATAAGAAATTTGGTCGAACGAGTGCCGCTTCCCAAACATCTCTTCCTTCTTCTAATGTTGTTGTTGATATTGCAGGTGAAAGGAAACAAAGGACGAAGAAAACTAAAAACACATGTCTCGGAGAGTCTTCCACAGGTTCAACTTCCACCCGTGTTACCAGATCACACAGCAGGAAAAGTAATTAGAAAACCTTGGCAAGTTCATTGGTAGTGGATTTAGATTCTGAAGAGGAAATTCAAGAAACAATGGATGCTCAAATACAAGATCAACCCCTCCTAGATAAAGCAGACAGTGGAAAAGAAATCATGCAACCTGAAGATTGGGGGAATACTATGGCCATTGTCACCAGTGATCAACAATCACCATTGCCAAAGGAAACATCCACCATCCCTAAGTGGCTGAGTGCCTCACTTAACAAAAAGAGGAACGTCATCCCTATTTTGATCCCAATGGAGGATATGGTTAGCAAATTCCTGGGGAGGACTTCAAAGTCCAAAGACTCAAATCACTGAAAAAGTGATGTCGGCGCTTCCAGTCCATTCAGTCTCATAAGTGATCATATACCTAACTTGTTTTAATCTGTCCAGCTGACTACTTGTTTAGCTTTATGTCTACTTTTTTCTGACAGCCAAAGACATTTCATTTCATACAGCGAAAGTGGGGTCACTATTCTTGGACTATTATCGGTGCAAAGTTGTCGTATCAACTTTACAGTGCAGGACCTGCAATGTCATTATAGCTCGCACTTTTTATGTCAGTAACATTATTATGGTTGAAAATAGCCAAGCGCCCAATGGTCAAGAGGAACTTTCTCATCACTTTTCCACATAATTCTAAGTGTAATTACGCCGAAGGCGTCTCACTTCGGCGTCTCATTCTATGAAATGGACGACCTGAAATATAAAATCAATAATGTACATTTATCTAAAGACCTTTCTTTTAAGGATTGGTTATTTAGTTTATTCTCTCTCTGAAATCACTGGAGAAGTGATGTCAGTGCTTCCAGTCCATTCAGTCTCATAAGTGATCGTATACCTAACTTGTTTTAATCTGTCCAGCTGGCTACTTGTTTAGCTTTATGTCTACTTTTTTTTGACAGTCAAAGACATTTCATTTCATACAGCGAAAGTGGGGTCACTATTCTTGGACTATTATCGGTACAAAGTTGTCGTATCAACTTTTACAGTGCAGGGAATTTCACAGTTGCCTATAATGTCATTATAGCTCTCACTTTTTATGTCAGTAACATTATTATGGTTGAAAATAGCCAAGCGCCCAATGGTCAAGAGGAACTTTCTCATCACTTTTCCACATAATTCTGAGTGTAATTACATCCAAGGGGTTAGAAAGTAGAGCATATCCACTTTCACCATAAACATACATTAACATAAAAAAACACACACACATGAAAAATTGTATATTTATCATATGCATTTACCTATATCTTCTAGTTCCAAGGAGTCTAAAGGTGCCTCCTAGGAAAACCTATATCATAGACCTCGACTATGATATCAACTCACAAACCTATGAACCAGTACACTCTACAAATGATGCCTTTCTTTCACCTATTAGCACAAACAAATCCTATAGAAGACCTATAATATGGATCCCTATCCCATCATAGGTCTCTTAAGGAGTGTAACCCATATATATGTGTGCATTACCTACCACTACTCTTGTATATTTATCCACCTCCATTGTCTATCATCTCTTATATCTCTTCCATCTCCCCCACCATTGTTGTCACTTTCTCTCTTGCCTCTTTGGACATCATTTCCTACCATAATAATTATAACTTGTAGCATTTTAAATTTTCATTAGGCCAATCTGCACCACATGTCTGTGCCCTACTTTAGCATGTCCTAACCTCATCACCTTTCTAGGTCTATTTGTAATAATTGTCGAACATTGAGGCCATGAAAAACATTTTGTGGGTCCTACAGTAGGTTCCTATTTTCTCGAAGAATGGTAAAACCCTAATACAGATATCTTTGGAAGTTACCCTAAAAAGGAAAGCGCATAGTCATTTTTTTACGATTACAGACTGTGATACGAAAAGAGTGTATTGTTGGTATGATATCGAGCTACTGGATTTGTCTTGAAGTGTCGATTGTCTCCTGAAAGAACTTGCATTGCAAGTGTGTTGTAACCATTGTGTTGAAGATAATACATTGTGTAGGTTTTGGAGTGCTGGGGTTTTTTACTGAAAGGTTTTCCCCAGGTTAAATCATTGTGTCATTCTCTATTTTCTGTATGCATGGTATATGGCTGCAATATCTTTGTTAAAGTAGTTAACAAATCTGAAATTGTAAGGATTTAAAAGAATTTGCACAATACTTTCCTCTAGAGATTAGTGTAGGAAGCTGTTTCCGCACCTGAGTTTCCTTACAGTAACAATATTTTTTAACTCAGTATTAACAATAATTCATAACTCAAACTTAAACTTATAAAAATTTACCAAATCAATTACAAACCAGTAACAAACTATTTACCAGTATCGGTAATCACTGAGATCCAATTGTTAAACCGATTTATCAGAACTATTCATTTAGTGTTCATAAACATGCATAAACTAAAAATAAATCAAACCAACACATCAGAAACATTCACCTTATGAACACCAACATTTTCACGTGGAAACCCATATAGGGAAAAACCATGGTGGGAATTGGTACCCACAATAATTTGCACTCTTTTGGAGCCTAGCCTGGTTAGGAGCTTACAATGATGCACTGTTAGGACCAGAACCTGTTAGGAGTCACCCAATTAAGTGATTTTCTATGATGAACCTTGTTAGGAGATTTGACCTATTAGAAGCAACCTTGTGAGAGGATTTAAATCAAATGTTGAGCTACGCTGTTAGGGGATTTACAATTTAAGGCCTGTTAGAACCTACCTAGTTAGGGGATTTCATCCACTGCAACTGTTAGAGAACAATAGAGTATAGCACCTCACTACTTTATTGATGAGATCTAATTCTACTCCAAATCTGCTACACTTTGGCAGATACACCACATTGGTTCTGCTTCACACTATTTTTTCAAATCACTGACCCAACAATCATCATGTAAACTGACCTAAATAACCTTTATAATTTTTTTGGTTACAAAACCCTAGATACAACAAAGATCAAATGAATTTACAATACAAATAATTATAGATCATCATACAGATCATTACAATAATTTTCAAGACAATATCAACCATTGAATGATCATAACTCATCACCACAACTCGATCTGATGGGTAGTCAAACCCATAAAACATTCTTCTAAGTCCTTTGCTGCTTCCCAAGAAATTCCTTCCTCAATCATGCCAAAACATCAACTTATCCTTCCACGTGGTTTGTGCCACACCACTATCAACATTTGAACATGATATAAATAACCGCCAAACCAAAAATCATTACTAGTTAAAAGATTTCATTAACGGTTCTAAAACCCTTCTTAAACCCTAAATAAAATACAACAGAAATCATCAAAATGACTTCTAGTGATCAAAACATGATGCAGTTCTAGTCAAAGATACATTACAATGATACAAATATATATTCTAAATCGCAACACTTGATTCATCACCACTATCCAGAACTAATCAAAACATTTCCATGTTTAGCAGTTAAGATCATAATTCCTAGTTCATTGTCTTCATTACAGGTTCATTGTTAAGTCGTCTCCAATACCAATTACCTACAAGCCTTAGATGACAAAATAAACACATGAACAAACATCAATTGCCATCAATCACAACACAAATAACTGATCAATGCCATTAAGCTAATCAATCTCAAACTCGTCATCACAACTCAACTATATCATCACCAACAATCTTTTACTGGTTTTCAGACAACATCCTCCATCTGCATCATCAATTATGCCAATCATGCAAACAAAGAGATATAGATATAAAAGCATAGGAAGAGAGAGAGGGGGAGGGAGAGAGGAGGGAGATGCTTAGATATAAAAAGGCATACACATCTAGAGATAGAGGAGAAAGGCATATAGATATAGAGAGGAATATAGAGGGATATATATAATAATTGTGAAATATGATCAACTTAGATAAGAAATATCAAATTATAAATTTATATATTCTATTATCTATATTATGTTGTATTTAATATCTATATATTTATTATTTAATTATGTGTCTTTTATATAAATGATATATAAACTAAAATTTTATTAGGTATATTATGACTAAGCCCCTCCCTGATTAATTCTTCTAACTTTGTCTTGGTTAATTCTAAAATAATATCGTATATTAAATATATTAGAATAAATTAAATAATATGAATTAGAAAATATAAAATAATAATTATAATAATAGCAAATAAACAAACAAGAATCTAGATGGACCATAAGAGAAGAATCCCAATACATCAACAAGGTTGACATGAAAATGACAAAGAAATAAGGAGATAAGCACCCACATAGGAAATAGAGTGGAGTGTCAGGGAAGAATCAATGTAGACCAAGGGACCAACACAAAAAGAAACAACAACCGCAACACAAGACTTTATAGCATCACCATTCTCATCCTCTTCATCTCCCTCAAAATCCCCATCTACAACCTCACTTGAACCCTAGAACCATCACTCCTAGCTCTCCTAGTCATTGTCATGGACTAGATATGGGAGAGTAATTTAGGAGGGTGGTAATTGTTAATATTAGTATAATAATTTTTGATTTTTTGATTTTTTCAAGTTTACAATTTGAAAGAAAATCTTTGGTTGCACGAAACATATATATTCTTTTACATATTAACTATATGTGAAATAACATAGTTTTTAACCAATTAAAGTATCAAATTCTGTAATGTAAATAAATGTCATCTAGTTTTATCTTTATGGTGCCAATAAAATTTTTGAGATACAACTTTTATATAATATTATTTTATTATTCAAAACTAATAATTATAGCTCAATGCAATTTGACATGTTAAATAATTTACGCCGAAGGCATATCCTATCTGAAGTGGACAAAGCTAACTTTCTACATCAACAGTGCGCAATGTCAAACAGGCATGCAAGACGATTGGAAGCAAGATAGTCGTTAGATTTTGTTGTCGGATTTGTGCTACTTTATATTTTTATCATTTGTTATGTTTTCTTTTTTTTTCGTTTGCTCTATTATCCTAGGAAAGATATTTCCCCGTATGGACTAGAAGCTTGTTTGCACCAATCCAAAACACCGAATAGTCCCTATGCAAAAGTATCAACGTGAATTTGTCTATTTTTGCTAGTTGTCTGATAGTGTTACATTTATCAAGCTGCACTAAATAGTTTACTTCATTATTTAGAAGGTAGGAACAAAAGATGATTCAAAGGTTCTATTTTAGTTGTGTTTAGATCTATGTTTGTGAATGCAAAGTTCATTTGAAGCTATCACTTCTCCATTAAGATACTTGTTTCACAAACAACATTATTTGCAAAGTGACTTATCAATTGATATTATGTAGCACACAATTGTATACAAAAAATATACCAAATTTTTCCCTAATTGAACTTCCACATCAATTCGGTGTACCCATTGCACACCAAGGTGCAATTACTAGTTTTATTTTCATATTTATAAGTTGCTAAGAAAGTATTAGTTTATACGAGAGGTGTAGGATGTGTTTTCCTCCCTGAAATCATTGCAAGAGCATGTATGCCAGCTGTATCTGTGGTGTCGGTGCTTGCATAACTTTTTTTTCTCTCTCTCCAGTCTCTCTACTCGAAAAGCGTGTAATCTTTATGTCGATTTTGAATATTCAGTCAAGACATCAAACTTAGTTACCAGCATTTCATACAGCGAAAGTATGGGTGTTTTTCTTTACATGGTCGTATACCCTGTAATTTTCCCTCTCCTGCCTGCCTGTCCGTAAAGCGTGGATCCTTTATATCGATTTTTTGGTCACATCGTGATAATATCTCTACGTCAAACAACGAAAGTGGGGTCATCATTCCTAGATTTTAGGCTGTATTTTTCTTCCTGAAATCACGGCTAAAGTAGAGATGCCTGCGGTTTCAGTGATGTCGGCGCCTACAGTCCAATCAGTCCCAGTATAACTTGGTTTTCTTCCTTTGAAGTCTGACTAAAGCGCTTTCATACAGCCAAAGCCGGGTCACTGTCCAAAGGCGTAGTGTCAGTTCTACGGTGCAGGAGTTAAGCAGTTGCCTGTAATGTCACTTTTTTCATCATCAACATTATTGAAAATAGCTGAGGACTCAATAATGAAGAGAGAATTTCTCATCGTTTTCCCACACAATTTTGTGTGCAATGGTGTGCATGAGATGATATTGTAAGACTGTAGTTTTAGGTTATAGCTATTCTGGTTTCAAAATGTTATATTCGTATGTCGTGTTATATGACATTCATGTGTTATTGACCGTTGATAATGTGATTAACGACTGTGATTTTCACTAATGTCATATAACACGACATAAGGATATAACATTTTAGAACCACAATAGCTCAATTTCTTTTACTCATTATATATGGAGACACTCTTTCTACCATCTCATTCTTTCATTACTTTTCCATTTTTAAATTTTTTTTTCTTTTTTCACAAGGCGGTAACAAAAAATAGATTTTTCCTCACCTTCCTTTGTCTAATTTTGATTATGGATTAGGGGCAACAAATTGATCTATACTTCAGTAAGTATATTTGCACCATCTTCAATAGGAATATTTTGTCATGATAAAATGACTTCATTGACTAGGAAAATTGATTCTAAATGTCATAAAAATCATACCATTTAATGTCTATAGTCTTGAAATAATCTCTACCCTCATCCTTAGGAAAAGGTCCTAACTTGGACTAATTGGTTATGATCATCATTACCATAGGTAACACCACCTTGGATCTTCTTCTTTCCAAGAGATTTTTATTTGAAATGTCTCTTTTCTCTTTTCTATTATTTGATATGTCTCTTCTTCTTTCCAAGAGATTTTTCTTTGATATGTTCATTGGTGTATCATGCTTTTCCTATGTCCCCATTTTCATCTAGTTGCCTCTTTATTTATTTTTTCACCTCCTTTAATGTTAGTCTTCTTATGCATAAAACAAATCATCTTGATATTTACCTAGCACATATTTTATCATGGTATAGCAAGCAATCTTTTTAACCCATTGGAATCTCTTCATTGATTCTCTTAGGTAAATGTGTATATACATTATAGACACCTAAAATTGTCCTGCCTAATTAAATAAATATTTTTATTTATTTAATTATTTTATCCTAATTCTTCTATTAATTAAATAAATCTTTATTTATTTAATTAATTTATTTATCCTCTTCTAGCCTTATTTCTCATTTAAATAAATACCTTTATTTATTTAAATTATCATTTTCCTAAATTAAATAAATACTTTTATTTATTTAACTGGTCCCACTTCCTCTATTAATTAAATGAATCTTAGTTTATTTAATTAATTCATTAACCTTTTCTACCTATGACACATGTCATTCATCTCTTAATTCCTACACTACCTACCCTTTTATTATTTTATTATTTCTTTTACCTACCCTCTAATCCTAGCCGACCATTTATCTTTTAAACCTCTCAATCTTATCCCTCCATTTCTTATAGTGTCTTATATATAAGGAGATGCTTCTCTCATTATCAACCCCCAACTACGCTTTCGAACTTTCATATGCGATCAAGCCTACTTGTAACCACATTTATGGTCTTTGTTGAGCTCCTGTGTGCACATAAACTCTGAGAGCAAATATATCAAACAAGATCAATGGAGTAGGAAGAATGGAGATCCAAGCCTTGTTGGACATGTGATGGTATAATCTTTGTGGTTTCATTTTATTTTCATTGTCTTAGGTAATCTTCATATGTTATGGTGGATCTTTGTTGTTGTTAGGCTAGGGTTTTGTAGTTGAATTCATTTAGTCTTTCAATATTGTTGTTCCATTATCCACTTTCACCATAAACATACATTAACATAAAAAAACACACACACATGAAAAATCGTATATTTATCATATGCATTTGCCTCTATCCACTAGTTCCAAGGATTCTAAAGGTGCCTCCTAGGAAAACCTATATCATAGACCTCGACTATGATATCAACTCACAAACCTATGAACTAGTACACTCTACAAATGATGCCTCTCTTTCACCTATTAGCACAAACAAATCCTATAGAAGACCTATAATATGGATCCCAATCCCTATCCCATCATAGGCCTCTTAAGGAGTGTAACCCATATATATGTGCGCATTACCTAGTACTACTCTTGTATCTTTATCCACCTCCATAGCCTATCATCTCTTATATCTCTTCCATCTCCCCCACCATTGTTGTCACTTTCTCTCTTACATCTATGGACATCATTTCCTACCATAATAATTATAACTTGTAGCATTGTAAATTGTCATTAGGCCAATCTGCACCACATGTCTCTGCCCTACTTTAGCATGTCCTATCCTCATCACCTTTCTAGGTCTATTTGTAATAATTCTCTAACATTGAGGCCATGAAAAACATTTTGTGGGTCCTACAATAGGATACCCACCTTATTCATCTTTATTTTGGTCTTGATTAAGGTAGGACCAAGGTGTGGAATGCCCTAGTCTAGACCATGCCACCCCAAAATGCCATGGTTCCCCCTAATCAGGTGGCACTTAGAAATGGGGCAGGGTTGTCTCTGAATAGTAAGATTTGATTTTCAAGGCTCCACATGACCATTGTTGGTTGGCCGAATTGGTAATTTACCTAAAACCCCTATATCAAGACATTTCATTAACCTAGTTTCATCTAATCATTATAAGACTGTAGTTTTCGGTTATAGCTATTCTAGTTTCAAAATGTTATATTTGTATGTTGTGTTATATGACATTCATGTCTTATTGACCGTCGATAATGTGATTAACAACTGTGATTTTCACTAATGTCATATAACACGACGTACGGATATGACATTTTAGAACCAAAATACCTCGATTACTTTTACTCATTATATATAGAGACACTCTCTCTACCATCTCATTCTTTCATTACTTTTCTATTTTTAAATTTTTTTTTCTTTTTTCACAAGGCGGTAACAAAAAATAGATTTTTCCTCACCTTCCTTTGTCTAATTTTGATTATGGATTAGGGGCAACAAATTGATCTATACTTCACTAAGTATATTTGAACCATCTTCAATAAGAATCTTTTGTCATGAAAAAATGACTTCATTGACTAGGAAAATTGATTCTAAATATCATAAAAATCATACCATTTAATGTCTATAGTCTTGAAATAATCTCTACCCTCATTCTTAAGAAATGGTCCTAACTTGGACTAATTGGTTATGATCATCATTACCATAGGTAACACCACATTGGATCTTCTTCTTTCCAAGAGATTTTTATTTGAAATTTCTCTTTTCTCTTTTCTATTATTTGATATGTCTCTTCTTCTTTCCAAGAGATTTTTATTTGATATGTTCATTGGTGTATCATGTTTTTCTTATGTCCCCATTTTCATCTAGTTGCCTCTTTATTTATTTTTTCACCTCCTTTTATGTTAGTCTTCTTATGCATAAAACAAATCATCTTGATATTTACCTAGCACATATTTTATCATGGTATAGCAAGCAATTTTTTTAACGCATTGGAATCTCCTCATTGATTCACTTAGGTAAATGTGTGTATACATTATACACACCTAAAATTGTCCTATCTAAATAAATAAATATTTTTATTTATTTAATTATTTTATCCTAATTATTCTATTAATTAAATAAATCTTTATTTATTTAATTAATTCATTTATCCTCTTCTAGCCTTATTTCTCATTTAAATAAATACCTTAATTTATTTAAATTATCATTTTCCTAAATTAAATAAATACTTTTATTTATTTAACTGATCCCACTTCCTATATTAATTAAATGAATCTTAGTTTATTTAATTAATTCATTAACCTTTTCTACCTATGACACATGTCATTCATCTCTTAATTCTACACTACCTACCCTTTTATTATTTTATTATTTCTTTCACCTACCCTCTAATCCTAGCCGACCATTTATCTTTTACACCTCTCAATCTTATCCCTCCATTTCTTATAGTGTCTTATATATAAGGAGATGCTTCTCTCATTATCAACCCCCAACTACGCTTTTGAACTTTCATATGCAATCAAACCTACTTGTAACCACATTTACGTTCTTTGTTGAGCTCTTGTGTACACATAAACTCTGAGAGGAAATATATCAAACAAGATCAATGGAGATAGGAAGAACGGAGATCCAAACCTTGTTGGACATGTGATGGTATAATCTGTGTTGTTTCATTTGATTTGCATTGTCTTAGGTAATCTTCATATGTTATGGTGGATCTTTGTTGTTGTTAGGCTAGGGTTTTGTAGATGAATTCATTTAGTCTTTCAACATTGTTGCTCCATTATCCACTTTCACCATAAACATATATTAACATAAAAAAACACACACACATGAAAAATCATATATCTATCATATGCATTTGCCTATATCCGCTAGTTCCAAGGATTCTAAAGGTGCCTCCTAGGAAATCTTATATCATAGACCTTGACTATGATATCAACTCACAAACCTATGAACTAGTACACTCTACAAATGATGCCTCTCTTTCACCTATTAGCACAAACAAATCCTATAGAAGACCTATAATATGGATCCCAATCCCTATCCCATCATAGGTCTCTTAAGAAGTGTAACCCATATATATGTGTGCATTACCTATTACTACTCTTGTATCTTTATCCACCTCCATAGCCTATCATCTCTTATATCTTTTCCATCTCCCCCACCATTGTTGTCACTTTCTCTCTTACCTCTTTGGACATCATTTCCTACCATAATAATTATAACTTGTAGCATTGTAAATTGTCATTAGGCCAATCTGCACCACGTCTCTGCCCTACTTTAGCATGTCCTATCCTCATCACCTTTCTAGGTCTATTTGTAATAATTTAATAACAGTGAGGCCATGAAAAAATTTTTGTGGGTCCTACAATAGGATACCCACCTTATTCATCTTTATTTTGGTCTTGATTAAGGTAGGACCAAAGTGTGGAATGCCCTAGTCTAGACCATGCCACCCCAAAATGCCATGGTCCCTCTTAATCAGGTGGCACTTAGAAATGGTGCCAAGGCTTTCTCTGAATAGTAAGATTTGATTTTCAAGGCTCCACATGACCATTGTTGGTTGGCCTAATTGGTAATTTACCTAAAACTACTATATAAAGACATTTGATTAACCTAGTTTCATCTAATCATTATAAGACTGTAGTTTTCGGTTATAGCTATTCTGGTTTTAAAATGTTATATTTGTATGTCGTCTTATATGACATTCATGTGTTATTGACCGTCGATAATGTGATTAACGACTATGATTTTCACTAATGTCATATAACACGACGTACGGATATAACATTTTAGAACCAGAATAGCTCAATTACCTTTACTCATTATATATAGAGACACTCTCTCTACCATCTCATTCTTTCTTTACTTTTTCATTTTTAAATTTTTTTTCTTTTTTCACAAGGTGGTAACAAAAAATAGATTTTTCCTCACGTTCCTTTGTCTAATTTTCATTATGGATTAGGGTCAACAAATTGATCTATACTTCAGTAAGTATATTTGCACTATCTTCAATAAGAATCTTTTGTCATGATAAAATGATTTCATTGACTAGGAAAATTGATTCTAAATATCATAAAAATCATACCATTTAATGTCTATAGTCCTGAAATAATCTCTACCCTCATCCTTAGGAAAAGGTCCTAACTTGGACTAATTGGTTATGATCATCATTACCATAGGTAACACCACATTGGATCTTCTTCTTTCTAAGAGATTTTTATTTGAAATGTGTCTTTTCTCTTTTCTATTATTTGATATGTCTCTTCTTCTTTCCAAGAGATTTTTATTTGATATGTTCATTCGTGTATCATGTTTTTCTTATGTCCCTATTTTCATCTAGTTGCCTCTTTATTTATTTATGTTAGTCTTCTTATGCATAAAACAAATCATTTTGATATTTACCTAGCACATATTTTATCATGGTATAGCATGCAATTTTTTTAACCCATTGGAATCTCTTCATTGATTCACTTAGGTAAATGTGTGTATACATTATAGACACCTAAAATTTTCCTGTCTAATTAAATAAATATTTTTATTTATTTAATTATTTTATCCTAATTCTTCTATTAATTAAATAAATCTTTATTTATTTAAATAATTCATTTATCCTCTTCTAGCCTTATTTCTCATTTAAATAAATACCTTAATTTATTTAAATTATCATTTTCCTAAATTAAATAAATACTTTTATTTATTTAACTGATCCCACTTCCTATATTAATTAAATGAATCTTAGTTTATTTAATTAATTCATTAACCTTTTCTACCTATGACACATGTCATTCATCTCTTAATTCTACACTACCTACCCTTTTATTATTTTATTATTTCTTTCACCTACCCTCTAATCCTAGCCAACCATTTATCTTTTACACCTCTCAATCTTATCCCTCCATTTCTTATAGTGTCTTATATATAAGGAGATGCTTCTCTCATTATCAACCCCCAACTACGCTTTTGAACTTTCATATGCGATCAAACCTACTTGTAACCACATTTACGTTCTTTGTTGAGCTCTTGTGTACACATAAACTCTGAGAGGAAATATATCAAACAAGATCAATGGAGATAGGAAGAACGGAGATCCAAACCTTGTTGGACATGTGATGGTATAATCTGTGTTGTTTCATTTGATTTGCATTGTCTTAGGTAATCTTCATATGTTATGGTGGATCTTTGTTGTTGTTAGGCTAGGGTTTTGTAGATGAATTCATTTAGTCTTTCAACATTGTTGCTCCATTATCCACTTTCACCATAAACATATATTAACATAAAAAAACACACACACATGAAAAATCATATATCTATCATATGCATTTGCCTATATCCGCTAGTTCCAAGGATTCTAAAGGTGCCTCCTAGGAAATCTTATATCATAGACCTTGACTATGATATCAACTCACAAACCTATGAACTAGTACACTCTACAAATGATGCCTCTCTTTCACCTATTAGCACAAACAAATCCTATAGAAGACCTATAATATGGATCCCAATCCCTATCCCATCATAGGTCTCTTAAGGAGTGTAACCCATATATATGTGTGCATTCCTAGTACTGCTCTTGTATATTTATCCACCTCCGTAGCCTATCATCTCTTATATGTCTTCCATCTCCCCCACCATTGTTGTCACTTTCTCTCTTGCCTCTTTGGACATCATTTCCTACCATAATAATTATAACTTGTAGCATTGTAAATTGTCATTAGGCCAATCTGCACCACATGTTTGTGCCCTACTTTAGCATGTCCTATCCTCATCACCTTTCTAGGTCTATTTGTAATAATTCTCTAACATTGAGGCCATGAAAAACATTTTGTGGGTCCTACAATCGGATACCCACCTTATTCATCTTTGTTTTGGTCTTGATTAAGGTAGGACCAAGGTGTGGAATGCCCTAGTCTCGACCATGCCACCCCAAAATGCCATGGTCCCCCTTAATCAGGTGGCACTTAGAAATGGGGCCAGGGGTTTCTCTGAATAGTAAGATTTGATTTTCAAGGCTCCACATGACCATTGGTGGTTGTCCTAATTGCTAATTTACCTAAAACCCCTATATCAAGACATTTGATTAACCTAGTTTCGTCTAATCATTCTAAGACTGTAGTTTTCGGTTATAGCTATTCTGGTTTGAAAATGTTATATTCGTATGTCATGTTATATGACATTCATGTGTTATTGACTGTCGATAATGTGATTAACGACTATGATTTTCACTAATGTCATATAACATGACATACAGATATAACTTTTAGAACTAGAATAGCTCAATTTCTTTTACTCATTATATATGGAGAGACTCTTTCTACCATCTCATTCTTTCATTACTTTTCCATTTTAAAATTGTTTTTTCTTTTATCACAAGGCGGTAACAAAATATAGATTTTTCCTCACCTTCCTTTGTCTAATTTTGATTATGGATTAGGGGCAACAAATTGATCTATACTTCTGTATGTATATTTGCACCATCTTCAATAGGAATATTTTGTCATGATAAAATGACTTCATTGACGAGGAAAATTGATTCTAAATATCATAAAATTCATACCATTTATTGTCTATAGTCTTGAAATAATCTCTACCCTCATCCTTAGGAAAAGGTCCTAACTTGGACTAATTGGTTATGATCGTCATTACCATAAGTAACACCACCTTGGAGCTTCTTCTTTCCAAGGGATTTTTATTTGAAACTTCTCTTTTCTCTTTTCCATTATTTGATATGTCTCTTCTTCTTTCCAAGAGATTTTCATTTGATATGTTCATTGGTGTATCATGTTTTTCTTATGTCCCCATTTTCATCTAGTTGCCTCTTTGTTTATTTATGTTAGTCTTCTTATGCATAAAACAAATCATTTTGATATTTACCTAGCACATATTTTCTCATGGTATTGCATGCAATTTTTTTAACCCATTGGAATCTCCTCATTGATTCACTTAGGTAAATGTGTCTATACATTATAGACACCTAAAATTGTCCTGTCTAACTAAATAAATATTTTTATTTATTTAATTATTTTATCCTAATTCTTCTATTAATTAAATAAATCTTTATTTATTTAATTAATTCATTTATCCTATTCTAGCCTTATTTCTCATTTAAATAAATACCATTATTTATTTAAATTATCATTTTCATAAATTAAATAAATACTTTAATTTATTTAACTGATCCCAGTTCCTCTATTAATTAAATGAATCTTTATTTATTTAATTAATTCATTAACCTTTTCTACCTATGACACATGTCATTCATTTCTTAAATCCTACACTACCTACCCTTTTATTATTTTATTATTTCTTTTACCTACTGTCTAATCCTAGCCGACCATTTATCTTTTACACCTCTCAATCTTCTCCCTCCATTTCTTATAGTGTCTTCTATATAAGGAGATGCTTCTCTCATTATCAACCCCCAACTATGCTTTTGAACTTTCATATGCAATCAAGCCTACTTGTAACCACATTTACATTCTTTGTTGAGCTCCTGTGTACAAATAAACTCTGAGAGAAAATATATCAAACAAGATCAATGGAGATAGGAAGAATGGAGATCCAAACCTTGTTGGACATGTGATGGTATAATCTGTGTGGTTTCATTTGATTTGCATTGTCTTAGGTAATCTTCATATGTTATGGTGGATCTTTGTTGTTGTTAGGCTAGGGTTTTGTAGTTAAATTCATTTAGTCTTTCAATATTGTTGTTCCATTATCCACTTTCACCATAAACATACATTAACATTAAAAAACACACACACATGAAAATCGTATATTTATCATATGCATTTGCCTATATCTGCTAGTTCCAAGGATTCTAAAGGTGCCTCCCAAGAAAACCTATATCATAGACCTCGACTATGATATCAACTCACAAACCTATGAACTAGTACACTCTGCAAATGATGCCTCTCTTTCACCTATTAGCACAAACAAATCCTATAGAAGACCTATAATATGGATCCCAATCCCTATCCCATCATAGGTCTCTTAAGGAGTGTAACCCATATATATGTGTGCATTGCCTAGTACTACTATTGTATATTTATCCACCTCCATAGCCTATCATCTCTTATATCTCTTCCATCTCCCCCACCATTGTTGTCACTTTCTCTCTTGCCTCTTTGGACATCATTTCCTACCATAATAATTATATCTTGTAGCACTATAAATTTTCATTAGGCCAATCTGCACCACATGTTTGTGGCCTACTTTAGCATGTCCTATACTCATCACCTTTCTAGGTCTATTTGTAATAATTCTCTAAAATTGAGGCCATGAAAAACATTTTGTGGGTCCTACAATAGTATACCCACCTTATTCATCTTTGTTTTGGTCTAGATTAAGGTAGGACCAAGGTGTGGAATGCCCTGGTCTAGACCATGCCATCCCAAAATGCCATGGTCCTCCTTAATCAGGTGGCAATTAGAAATGGGGCCAGGGATTTCTGTAAACAGTAAGATTTGATTTTCAAGGCTCCACATGACCATTGGTGGTTGGCCTGATTGGTAATTTACCTAAAACCCCTATATCAAGACATTTGATTAACCTAGTTTCATCTAAGCATTATAAGACTATAGTTTTCGATTATAGCTATTTTGGTTTCCAAATGTTTTATTTTTATGTCGTGTTATATGACATTCATGTGTTATTCACCATCGATAATGTGATTAACGACTGTGATTTTCACTAATGTCATATAACACGACGTATGGATATAACATTTAAGAACCAGAATAGCTCAATTAATTTTACTCATTATATATAAAGACACTCTCTCTACCATCTCATTCTTTCATTAGTTTTCCATTTTTAAATTTTTTTTTCTTTTTTGACAAGGCGGTAATAAAAATTAGATTTTTCCTCACCTTCCTTTGTCTAATTTTGATTATGGATTAGGGGCAACAAATTGATCTATACTTCAGTAAGTATATTTGCACCATCTAGAATAAGAATTTTTTCTCATGATAAAATGACTTCATTGACTAGGAAAATTGATTCTAAATATCATAAAAATCATACCATTTAATGTCTATAGTCTTGAAATAATCTCTACCCTCATCCTTAGGAAAAGGTCCTAACTTGGACTAATTGGTTATGATCATCATTACCATAGGTAACACCACCTTGGATCTTCTTCTTTCTAAGAGATTTTTATTTGAAATGTCTCTTTTCTCTTTTCTATTATTTGATATGTCTCTTCTTCTTTGCAAGAGATTTTTATTTGTTATGTTCATTGGTGTATCATGTTTTTCTTATGTCCCCATTTTCACCTAGTTGCCTCTTTATTTATTTTTTCCCCTTCTTTTATGTTAGTCTTCTTATGCATAAAACAAATCATCTTGATATTTACCTAGCACATATTTTATCATGGTATAGCAAGCAATTTTTTAAACCCACTGGAATCTCCTTATTGATTCTCTTAGGTAAATGTGTATATACATTAAAGACACCTAAAACTGTCCTGTCTAATTAAATAAATATTTTTATTTATTTAATTATTTTATCCTAATTCTTCTATTAATTAAATAAATCTTTATTTATTTAATTAATTAATTTATCCTCTTCTAGCCTTATTTCTCATTTAAATAAATAACATTATTTATTTAAATTTTCATTTTCATAAATTAAATAAATACTTTAATTTATTTAACTGATCCCACATCCGCTATTAATTAAATAAATTTTTATTTATTTAATTAATTCATTAACCTTTTCTACCTATGACACATGTCATTCATTTCTTAAATCCTACACTACCTACCCTTTTATTATTTTATTATTTCTTTTACCTACTGTCTAATCCTAGCCGACCATTTATCTTTTACACCTCTCAATCTTATCCCTCCATTTCTTATAGTGTCTTCTATATAAGGAGATGCTTGTCTCATTATCAACCCCCAACTAAGCTTTTGTACATTCATATGCAATCAAACCTACTTGTAACCACATTTACGTTCTTTGTTAAGCTCCTGTGTACAAATAAACTCTGAGAGAAAATATATCAAACAAGATCAATGGAGATAGGAAGAATGGAGATCCAAACCTTGTTGGACATGTGATGGTATAATCTTTGTGGTTTCATTTGATTTGCATTGTCTTAGGTAATCTTCATATGTTATGGTGGATCTTTGTTGTTGTTAGGCTAGGGTTTTGTAGTTGAATTCATTTAGTCTTTCAATATTGTTGTTCCATTATTCACTTTCACCATAAACATACATTAACATTAAAAAACACACACACATGAAAAATCGTATATTTATCATATGCATTTGCCTATATCGGCTAGTTCCAAGGATTCTAAAGGTGCCTCCTAGGAAAACCTATATCATAGACCTCGACTATGATATCAACTCACAAACCTATGAACTAGTACACTATGCAAATGATGCATTTCTTTCACCTATTAGCACAAACAAATCCTATAGAAGACATATAATATGGATCCCAATTCCTATCCCATCATAGGTCTCTTAAGGAGTGTAACCCATATATATGTGTGCATTACCTAGTACTACTGTTGTATATTTATCCACCTCCATAGCCTATCATCTCTTATATCTCTTCCATCTCCCCCACCATTGTTGTCACTTTCTCTCTGGCCTCTTTGGACATCATTTCCTACCATAATAATTATAACTTGTAGCACTGTAAATTGTCATTAGGCCAATCTGCACCACATGTCTGTGCCCTACTTTAGCATTTCCTATACTCATCACCTTTCTAGGTCTATTTGTAATAATTCTCTAACATTGAGGCCATGAAAAACATTTTGTGGGTCCTACAATAGTATGCCTACCTTATTCATCTTTGTTTTGTTCTTGATTAAGGTAGGACAAAGGTGTGGAATGCCCTGGTCTAGACCATGCCACCGTAAAATGCCATGGTCCTCCTTATCAGGTGGCAATTAGAAATGGGGCTAGGGCTTTCTCTGAACAGTAAGATTTGATATTCAAGGATCCACATGACCATTGGTGGTTGGCCTAATTGGTAATTTACCTAAAACCCCTATATCAAGACATTTGATTAACCTAGTTTCATCTAAGCATTATGAGACTATAGTTTTCGATTATAGCTATTTTGGTTTCAAAATCTTTTATTTGTATGTCGTGTTATATGACATTCATGTGTTATTGAACGTCGATAATGTGATTAACGACTGTGATTTTCACTAATGTCATCTAACATGACGTACGGATATAATATTTTAGAACCAGAATAGCTCAATTACTTTTACTCATTATATATAAAGACACTCTCTCTACCATCTCATTCTTTCATTACTTTTCCATTTGAATTTTTTTTTTTCTTTTTTGACAAGGCGGTAATAAAAAATAGATTTTTCCTCACCTTCCTTTGTCTAATTTTGATTATGGATTAGGGGCAATAAATTTATCTATACTTCAGTAAGTATATTTGAACCATCTTCAATAAGAATTTTTTGTCATGATAAAATGACTTCATTGACTAGGAAAATTGATTCTAAATATCATAAAAATCATACCATTTAATGTCTATAGTCTTGAAATAATCTCTACCCTCATCCTTAGGAAAAGGTCCTAACTTGGACTAATTGGTTATGATC
The DNA here is from genome assembly GCF_030272615.1 of Cryptomeria japonica. Lineage (NCBI taxonomy): Eukaryota > Viridiplantae > Streptophyta > Pinopsida > Cupressales > Cupressaceae > Cryptomeria > Cryptomeria japonica. Next base: position 727,275,549 of record NC_081409.1, read on the forward strand.
ATCATTACCATAGGTAACACCACCTTGGATCTTCTTCTTTCCAAGAGATTTTTATTTGAAATGTCTCGTTTCTCTTATCTATTATTTGATATGTCTCTTCTTCTTTGCAAGAGATTTTTATTTGAAATGTTCATTCGTGTATCATGTTTTTCTTATGTCCCCATTTTCATCTAGTTGCCTCTTTATTTATTTTTTCGCTTCCGTTTATGTTAGTCTTCTTATGCATAAAACAAATCATTTTGATATTTACCTAGCACATATTTTCTCATGGTATTGCATGCAATTTTTTTAACCCATTGGAATCTCCTCATTGATTCACTTAGGTAAATGTGTCTATACATTATAGACACCTAAAATTGTCCTGTCTAATTAAATAAATATTTTTATTTATTTAATTAATTTATCCTAATTCTTCTATTAATTAAATAAATCTTTATTTATTTAATTAGTTCATTTATCCTATTCTAGCCTTATTTCTCATTTAAATAAATACCATTATTTATTTACATTTTCATTTTCATAAATTAAATAAATACTTTAATTTATTTAACTGATCCCACTTCCTCTATTAATTAAATGAATCTTTATTTATTTAATTAATTCATTAACCTTTTCTACCTATGACACATGTCATTCATTTCTTAAATCCTACACTACCTACCCTTTTATTATTTCATTATTTATTTTACCTACCCTCTAAGCCTAGCCGACCATTTATCTTTTACACCTATCAATCTTATCCCTCCATTTTTTATAGTGTCTTCTATATAAGGAGATGCTCCTCTCATTATCAAGCCCCAACTACGCTTCTGAACTTTCATATATAGTCAAGCCTACTTGTAACCACATTTACGTTCTTTGTTGAGCTCCTCTGTACAAATAAACTCTGAGAGAAAATATATCAAACAAGATCAATGGAGACAGGAAGATTGGATATCCAAACCTTGTTGGACATGTGATGGTATAATCCTTTTGGTTTCATTTGATTTGCATTGTCTTAGGTAATCTTCATATGTTATGGTGGATCTTTGTTGTTGTTAGACTAGGGTGTTGTAGTTGAATTCATTTAGTGTTTCAATATTGTTGTTCCATTATCCACTTTCACCATAAACATACATTAACATTAAAAAACACACACACATGAAAATCGTATATTTATCATATGCATTTGCCTATATCCGCTAGTTCCAAGGATTCTAAAGGTGCCTCCCAGGAAAACCTATATCATAGACCTCGACTATGATATCAACTCACAAACCTATGAACTAGTACACTCTGCAAATGATGCCTCTCTTTCACCTATTAGCACAAACAAATCCTATAGAAGACCTATAATATGGATCCCAATCCCTATCCCATCATAGGTCTCTTAAGGAGTGTAACCCATATATATGTGTGCATTACCTAGTACTACTCTTGTATATTTATCCACCTCCATAGCCTATCATCTCTTATATCTCTTCCATCTCCCCCACCATTGTTGTCACTTTCTCTCTTGCCTCTTTGGACATCATTTCCTACCATAATAATTATAACTTGTAGCATTGTAAATTGTCATTAGGCCAATCTGCACCACATGTGTGTGCCCTACTTTAGCATGTCCTATACTCATCACCTTTCTAGGTCTATTTGTAATAATTCTCTAAAATTGAGGCCATGAAAAACATTTTGTGGGTCCTACAATAGTATACCCATCTTATTCATCGTTGTTTTGGTCTTGATTAAGGTAGGACCAAGGTGTGGAATGCCCTGGTCTAGACCATGCCACCCCAAAATGCCATGGTCCTCCTTAATCAGGTGGCAATTAGAAATGGGGCCAGGGCTTTCTCTAAACAGTAAGATTTGATTTTCAAGGCTCCACATGACCATTGGTGGTTGGCCTAATCGGTAATTTACCGAAAACCCCTATATCAAGACATTTGATTACCCTAGTTTCATCTAAGCATTATAAGACTATAGTTTTCGATTATAGCTATTCTGGTTTCAAAATGTTTTATTTGTATGTCGTGTTATATGACATTCATGTGTTATTGACAGTCGATAATGTGATTAACGACTGTGATTTTCACTAATGTCATCTAACATGACGTACGGATATAATATTTTAGAACCAGAATAGCTCAATTACTTTTACTCATTATATATAGAGACACTCTCTCTACCATCTCATTCTTTCAATACTTTTCCATTTTTAAAATATTTTTTCTTTTTTGACAAGGCGGTAATAAAAAATAGATTTTTCCTCACCTTCCTTTGTCTAATTTTGATTATGGATTAGGGGCAACAAATTGATCTATACTTCAGTAAGTATATTTGCACCATCTCCAATAAGAATTTTTTGTCATGATAAAATGACTTCATTGACTAAGAAAATTGATTCTAAATATCATAAAAATCATACCATTTAATGTCTATAGTCTTGAAATAATCTCTACCCTCATCCTTAGGAAAAGGTCCTAACTTGGACTTATTGGTTATGATCATCATTACCATAGGTAACACCACCTTGGATCTTCTTCTTTCTAAGAGATTTTTATTTGAAATGTCTCTTTTCTCTTTTCTATTATTTGATATGTCTCTTCTTCTTTCCAAGAGATTTTTATTTGATATGTTCATTGGTGTATCATGTTTTTCTTATGTCCCCATTTTCATCTAGTTGCCTCTTTATTTATTTTTTCGCTTCCTTTTAAGTTAGTCTTCTTATGCATAAAACAAATCATCTTGATATTTACCTAGCACATATTTTATCATGGTATAGCAAGCAATTTTTTTAACACATTGGAATCTACTCATTGATTCTCTTAGGTAAATGTGTATATACATTATAGACACCTAAAATTGTCCTGTCTAATTAAATAAATATTTTTATTTATTTAATTATTTTATCCTAATTCTTCTATTAATTAAATAAATCTTTATTTATTTAATTAATTCATTTATCCTCTTCTAGCCTTATTTCTCATTTAAATAAATACCATTATTTATTTAAATTATTATTTTCATAAATTAAATAAATACTTTTATTTATTTAACTGATCCCACTTCCGCTATTAATTAAATCAATTTTTATTTATTTAATTAATTCATTAACCTTTTCTACCTATGACACATGTCATTCATTTCTTAAATCCTACACTACCTACCCTTTTATTATTTTATTATTTCTTTTACCTAACCTCTAATCCTAGCTGACCATTTATCTTTAACACCTCTCAATCTTATCCCTCCATTTCTTATAGTGTCTTCTATATAAGAAGATGCTTCTCTCATTATCAACCCCCAACTACGCTTTCGAACTTTCATATGCAATCAAGCCTACTTGTAACCACATTTACGTTCTTTGTTGAGCTCCTGTGTACAAATAAAATCTGAGAGAAAATATATCAAACAAGATCAATGGAGATAGGAAGATTGGAGATCCAAACCTTGTTGGACATGTGGTGGTATAATCTTTGTGGTTTCATTTGATTTGCATTGTCTTAGGTAATCTTTATGTGTTATTGTGGATCTTTGTTGTTGTTAGGCTAGGGTTTTGTAGTTGAATTCATTTAGTCTTTCAATATTGTTGTTCCATTATCCACTTTCACCATAAACATACATTAACATGAAAAAACACACACACATGAAAAATCATATATTTATCATATGCATTTGCCTAGATCCGCAAGTTCCAAGGATTCTAAAGTTGCCTCCTAGGAAAACCTATATCATAGACCTCGACTATGATATCAACTCACAAACCTATGAACTAGTACACTCTACAAATGATGCCTCTCTTTCACCTATTAGCACAAACAAATCCTATAGAAGACCTATAATATGGATCCCAATCCCTATCCCATCATAGGTCTCTTAAGGAGTGTAACCCATATATATGTGTGCATTCCTAGTACTGCTCTTGTATATTTATCCACCTCCGTAGCCTATCATCTCTTATATGTCTTCCATCTCCCCCACCATTGTTGTCACTTTCTCTCTTGCCTCTTTGGACATCATTTCCTACCATAATAATTATAACTTGTAGCATTGTAAATTGTCATTAGGCCAATCTGCACCACATGTTTGTGCCCTACTTTAGCATGTCCTATCCTCATCATCTTTCTAGGTCTATTTGTAATAATTCTCTAACATTGAGGCCATGAAAAACATTTTGTGGGTCCTACAATCGGATACCCACCTTATTCATCTTTGTTTTGGTCTTGATTAAGGTAGGACCAAGGTGTGGAATGCCCTGGTCTATACCAAGCCACTCCAAAATGCCTTGGTCCTCCTTAATCATGTGGCAATTAGAAATGGGGCCAAGGCTTTCTCTGAACAGTAAGATTTGATTTTCAAGGCTCCACGTGACCATTGGTGGTTGGCCTAATTGGTAATTTACCTAAAACCCCTATATCAAGACATTTGATTAACCTAGTTTCATCTAAGCATTACAAGTCAACATATCCTAGCATTCTTACATCCGTGAAGCATTCTTCATCAAGCATTTTCAGAGATCTTCAAGGATGCATATGCATGTGTGTGTTATTAGGTTTTTGTCATGTTCGTGTCGTTCCATACAATGTAGATGATTACAATAAAAGAGAAAAACATCATCATTAGCAATTGCAGATCTGAGGTATATCTATCTGGAGGTTTATTTCAATATTTGTATTTATTCATTCAAGGTTAATTTCTAAACCAAGGTTTGACTTAGGCAAATCCCTATTCCAAATAATTTCCCCTTTCTTTCTATTTGTAGGTAATAGGTACAAACCTATGTTAGAGAGGATCGACAGGATTCATAGAGATGAACAAGTTCAACTTTTGATGATGAGAAATTTAGAGGAGCATGGCGAATTGGTACTACTTGGTCCCAAAAAATTAGGCCAAAATTTTGGGAATAGATCTGTAAACATCTTTTTTTTCTCAGAATCAAGCTTGTGTCTCCATACAACAATTGTAGTTCACTGTTCATGTATGATCTCTTCAATAATCACTTATTTTATCCTAATTTCAACATTTTCTCTATTCAACTCAAAAAGAGGGAATCAAACCCTAATCAAGTGAACCTAATCAAAATTTCAGACTTTTGCCCCAAAGGGATTAAGCCTAGATCTATTATTTCCATCCCTCTTTAATTGTGATGACCTCTTTTAACAAAAATTAGTGGCTTTGTTATATTAATTGGTTAAACCCTAATTTTCACCATTACATTTTGTTGAACCCAACTCCTTACATCGTTATTTCTAATTTACATTCTCAGTTTTGATTTGTGAGAATTTTAATTTTCACCATTTGCACTCAGATTATATTTTTAATCAACTTACATAAATTTAGAGGTTAAATTCATAAAAACCCTAATTTATTTTGTTTTAATTAGATTTGTGGGTTGCATAATTTTTTTAAAAAAAATTCAGATCTCATCTTAGACACTTGTAATGGTGCTTAAGAGATCTAAAATATTTTCTATTTAATATATTATTACATTTCTTTCCACTTATATTTATCATAATCATGTGTTGGATAATGGTTTCTTTGACATTACATTTCTTCTTTTCATTCATAGTGTAGACACCCAAAATTGTCCAGTCTAATTAAATAAATATTTTATTTATTTAATTATCTAAGCTTAATTCTTCTATTAATTAAATAAATCTTTATTTATTTAATTAATTCATTTATCCTCTTCTAGCCTTATTTCTCATTTAAATAAATACATTTATTTATTTAAATTTTCCTTTTTCTAAATGAAATAAATATTTTATTTATTTAATTGATCTCACTCCTTCTATTAATTAAATAAATCTTTATTTATCTAATTAATTCATTAACCTTTTCTTCCCATGACACATGTCATTCATCTCTTAATTCATACACTACCTACCCCTCTCTTTATTTTATTATTTCTTTTTACCTAGCCTCTAATCATAGCCAACCTCCTTTTACACCTCTCAATCTTATCCCTCCATTTTATGTAGTGTCTTCTATATAAGGAGATGCTTCCTTCATTATCAAACCCCCCCATTGACTACTTGACTACACTACGCTTTTGAACATACGCGATCCTACTTGCAAACACATTCCGTTCTTTGTTGAGCTCTTGTGCACATAAAATCTGAGAGCAAATATATCAAGCAAGATCAATGGAGATAGGAAGAATGGAGATCCAAACCTTATTGGACATGTGATGGTATAATCTTTGTGATTTCATTTGATTTGCATTGTCTTAGGTAATCTTCATATGTTATGGTGGATCTTTGTTGTTGTTAGGCTAGGGTTTTGTGGTTGAATTCATTTAGCCTTTCAATATCGTTATTATTGTTATCCATTTTCACCATAAACATTTTGACACACCCCGTGGGACATGGATTTTTGTTAGATCTATGTTTTTTGCAGATTTTTCTAACCCTATATTGTTGTTTTGTAAAACAATTTGGAGAATAACCTTGTGTAGCTATGGTTTTGGACACAAAATCAAGATCTTGGAGAGATTTGATCATATCTCACAAATGGCTTGGAAATTTTGCACCAAATCATTTTTGCAGGTTGAAGAAAGTATCAGAAGCTCTCAATACAAAATTCAAAATTTTTGGAGCACATTTTCATTTTCTATGATTTTTTAATGATTTTTCATAAAAATTAATTTTGAGAGAAAATTAGCGAATTTTTTGATTTTCTTACATTTTTGAAAATCTCTCAGAATTATACCTAGGATCTGTTTTTTGTTATTTTAAATTTGATGCAAAATCATTCCTCAAAAATTGGATCTTTGAAAATTAGGGTTTTGCATTATTTTACTCATATCTCACAAATTGCTTAGATTTGTTGTAGAATTTTTTTTATGCACGATTGGAAGACCATCAGGACTGTCCAGTAAAAATTTTAAATTTTTTGGATCGATTTTGCATTTTATATGAATTTTTTATAATTTTTCATAAAAAATTAATTTTTGGAGCAAATTAGCAAATATTTTGGATTTTCTTACATTTATGGAAATCTCTTGAAATTTTATAGGTGATTTTTTTTATGATGAATCATATCTTTGAATTGGTCAACAAAATGCATTGTTGAAGGCCCCTATTTCACAAAGTCTTTTGGATCTAAAATTTACCTAACTTGTGTGCTTGCAGGAAGGGGTGATTATTTCAAACAATCCAAACTACTAATAAATCTTTGTTGTAAGTCCTTGGAAAGGTTTTTTGGATTTTTATTGTGTGCCTTGTTTTCATAGACTAGCAAACACTTCAATTGGTGCACTAAAATTGAATCATTGTCTTTTGTGTCTTGAGCAATAGGCTCTTTTTGTTTAATCTTTAGAGGGTCTGTCTTCCTGTGTGGTCATTAGGACTACTAATGAAAAGAGAACGACCCAAGTGGTAGCGAGAAAAACCCACCTCTTCTGAACCATTATAAACAACTATATTCATGGTGAAAACTATGGATAACGTGTGCTGATTAGTTCATACGGACACTATGTCTCCCCATAAACCCGTTTGATCAAATTTATTTCATCAGTTGTAGGGCATAACCCCTATCGGCTGGGAGCCTTCTGTATTTACAGAGCTGAAAGTGCCGCATGTATGGCCACATGAGTAGATGCCCTTACTAGCACCTTTTTATTTTAGAAGCCAAAATCCTTCTAGTTGTTGGGGCAGGAGGTCGGACCTCTGGTAGCGGCCCACACACATACAGTTCTTAGTAGAGATACAAAGTTTGCCATGGGGAGTTTTCATGGGGACTGATGCTTGGCTAACCCGAGAAGTGAGTGCCGAGGTTGGAGCCAGTGAGGTCAAGCATCTAAGTATCCACTTTGAATGGCGTAGCCTCGGGGGTAAAACCTCATGTGGGATCAACAACTATTGTCTTGGCCAGCCATAAGAATTGTGCTTGACTTATTTTAAACATTCAAAACATTCAAGACCAAATAGCAAAACATTGTGTCTTTTGTGTCTTCAAGTGTATGCAAAACATTTTTACATCAAACAACACACTTTTCTTGGAGTCATTTTGAGTCTAAACACTTGCAAACATTGAGTCCTCATAAACATTGTGTCCTCTTGTCACGAAAAATAGTCAAACATTCAGATTTGGTCACAACCAACAACTTCACAAATTGGAAAAAATTTATAGTCCAGCAAACAAGAGCAATCAGTTTCGGAATTCTTGAGCTTCCTAGGTTGTTTCTCCAGGTTTTCATCTAGCATTAAACTTGTCTTTGGGTCTCACAAAGTCCATCATTGCTTTACATCTTGCATTAAATTTACATTTGTCTAAACTTGAGTCAAAAGGTCACTTGCTTGTCCTCATCATACTTTGTCAACACACTACATACAACAACATTTTGCTAAATGGTCCCCCATCAAGGTCTATCACCTTTGGGTCTCATTTGGTCTTACTTAGAGTCAAAGTCAGCTTACCTCTTCAAGAGAAACTATCCTCTCTTTGGAAGTCACACCTACTCTACTACATACATACTTGGTCTTACACTTTGGACATTGCAAGTACACCTCAGATTCATTTACATTCCATCCAACCCTTGGTCTTCCATACTTTTTCCATTTTCATCTAGCCTCACACATCTCGGTCAATAACTAGTTCATGGTTGAAACCCATCTTCAAAAATCTAGGAGAGAAACTAAAGAGGCTCAAGAGTCCGCAAACATGAGTTCTCATGAGTATGACAATGATATCTTTTTCAATTCTGATCATACTACATTACCTAACATGGATGCCTATAGAAACATTCCAAATGTTGAGAACATGGACACTACAAACAACAATGATACACACAATGATGATATGGACAACTTTTCAGTACATTCAGCATATGTGGAAGAATCCATTATAGATCCCTGTTTCAATCGATTGGTTGAGGAAATAATGAGGAGGGATAGACAATACTTCTTACAAATGATGGCACAAAGTGGAGCCAAGATACATCATGATTTTGACCTGTCTCAAATAATGGAAAATTGACCTTTGCAACGACCTCACTCCAACATGGATCAAAGGAGGCCTAATAGTGGAGGCAATAGAAGACCACATCTTGTGCCTGAATCACCATCATCTTTGTTTCAAAAACCAGAGGTCCCACATACACATGGTCAAGCATATGATACTCACCTTTGTAGACCATTATGGAAGTCTTATGCAGAGAAATATGCTCAATCACATATCAATGCTAAGGATCAACCACCAAAGCAATTGGATATTCAAAGGCATGCTCAAAATTTGGACACAAGGAAACCCTGTGTCAAATTTGGGGGCAACACATTAGAACATGACATGCCTGTAGAGTATGGTATACATGGACAAAATAGATATTTCGTTTCTTAACATGAATCTATACCAAGTGGTCCATATATGCAACATCATTATAGACCTCCTCCATATGAACATGTGTATGATCAATATCATCCATATATGCAACATGCTCCTCCTCCACCTAGTGGTTCAGGCATGGGGTATGTTCCAAGAAGTCGGTCTCCACCTAATAACAATTTGGAGCAACAAATCAGGGACTTACAAAAGAGAATGGAGGACATAAATACACCGAAGCCAACATACACAATGAGAGACATATGTCCTTATCCATTTGACAAGAGCATTCCAATGCCTCCATTTCCTACACACTTTGTGATGCCTAAGTTTGATAAGTATAGAGGAAAAGGGGATCCTAAGGCACACATAAGATAGTTTTTCACAGCTTGCATTGAGATAGCAGCAGACGAGACATATTTGATGAGATTATTCCCACAGAGCCTAGGTGATCAAGCTATGGAATGGTTCTCCCAACTTCCACCTGGAATTAAGTCATGGGGTGACTTAGTAAAGACATTTATTCAACATTTCTCCTACAACATAGAGACAGACAATCAGTTACTACTTTGTGCAACACCAAGAAAAAAGATGGAGAGTCTTTTTCATCATTTTTACAAAGATGGAGGAATCTAGCTAGTAGATGCTCTTGTGAAATTCCACAAAAACAAATGGTAGAGATGTTCACCCAAAATGTTAACAAAGAGATTGGTTATGACTTAAGGAAAGCTTTTTTGTCCACCTTCAAGGACGTCATTGAAAAAGGCTTAGCAACAGAGAAGGTCCTAATTGAACAAGGAGTCATTAAGATATTCAAGGAAAACAAAGATGACTTTAAAGGAAAAGACAAGCCAAGATTTTGGAATAAAAACAAGAACACAGTCAATGATGGTGTTGTTGATGCCAATATAGTGTGACCCAAATTCATTTTTTCTAGATCAAATTAGGTGAATACTCAAACAACTTCTAAATCACGAAGGAAGTACACTCCATTGGGAGAACCACTTGAGTCGGTTTTCAAAAAGCTAGTGGCAACAAGGTAATCACTATTCCAGATTTTCCTCCATATGAACCAAAGGTTAAACCAAATTGGTGGAATGATGATGAATATTGTGAATTTCATAAGAGCAAGGGTCATAAGACAAGAAATTGCCATCGACTGAAGAACATCATACAAGATCTCATTGATAGGGGTGACATTGAGATTGAAGGGCACTCATCCAATCAAGAACATGAGATGTTTAAGGAACCATTCCCAAAACATGACAAAGGAAAAGTTAAAGCCACAATGACCAAACCAACTATACCAGAGTGTCCTATAACTATGATTCAACTATCAATCACATTTCAATGGACAATTATGTCTCTACTATTATCATCACGGACAAAACCCCTGAGAATTCTACCCAGAGACCCAAGATCGTTCTGAAAAGGAATTGGATCTTCTTTCAAACCTACCTCTAAATGTCATGTTACAACCTATCGAGGTAAATTCACTTTGCAAGGTGCTCCAGCTAAAAACACCACTTCCTCATCAACCAAACCTGAGTATGACCTTGTAGAATAGTTAGGGAAGACACCCGCGCTCATCTCCATACTTGAACTCTTGCGCATATCCCCTACACATAAATCCATTCTTGACAAAATCTTGAGAGAAACTGTTGTTCCTACTGATCTGAACGTGGACCAGTTTCAAGCCATGGTGGGATACCTTTCCATTCCACACTCCCTTACATTCACAAAAGTCAATGACACCTTCGTAAGTCAGCCACATAATGCACCTTTACACATTGAAGCCTTCATACATAAACATCAAATAAAATGAGTCTTGATAGATGGAGGAGCAGGTCTAAACATTTGTACATTGAGAACTATTAAACAATTGGGATATTCTGATAAAGTTATGAATTCTACAAACAAAATTACCATCAAGGCATATGATGATGAAGAGCATTCATCCAAAGGCACAGTCACCTTGCCTCTCAGAGTTGGGCCAGTTACAAAAGATGTGGTTTGTCAAGTCCTAGACCTAGATCTCACATACAACATATTGCTAGGATGTCCATGGATTCATGATATGAGCGCAATCCCATCTACATATCATCGATGCATCAAGTTTCCACATAATGGAGTTGAAGTGACCATAAAAGGTGATCCAAATCCATTCATATATTGCAACAATTTGCACCATAGATCGGAAATAACAATCCCAGTAAATCAAGAAGTCATTCCATCTTAAGCATATGTGGATCCAGAATCCTTGAAAGCTTCTACATCCAAACAAACAAAGATCAAAGAAAAGTTAAAGTTTAAAGACATGGGATGTGGTGAGTATATCTTCCATGTTGACCAACTCCCACTATCTCCTAAGACATTTAGTCGACAAGAACAATCTATAGACAATTTGCAATGCCAAGGAATTGGTTGTGAACCACCTAGTGTTGTGGCTACTAAGTCTAAATGCAAATCTCCTCTAGTGGTGCAAGCATCTCTTGATATCAATAGTCCTAAGAGTGGTTCCAACAAAAAATCTATTGAGCGTATCACCATCCCTCTTGATAAATCACATAGCTTTTCCATTTCATCCACTCATTCCATTTCCGCTCCTCTCCTAGACTTGGATCAACAAGAATTACAAAAGCCCTTACTCATTGGAGATCAAAAATCAAGCTATGAACAAAAAAATTTAAAGCTATTGGACTCTGCAAAAATCAAAGTCAAGGATAAAAATCCTATCAATCAAAAGAGAAAGAGTTGATCTCCCCTAATATCAAAATAACTGGGGGCAAAAGTTCAAAAATTTCAAGCCAAAAAGCATACTTGTTGATCCTAAGTCTCCATCATGCTATCCTACTTTCACTTCTTTTTGCAATCATAAGCCTTCATCACTCATCCACTTGTTCCTCACATCCATTCCCTTATGGCGATACATCATGGACCTTTAATGGAGCTTACTCGAAGGAATTTGTTATCAAGGATGCCCAAACTTCTTTAGGTGACACACATATGGGACTCTGTAGTCCATACACTAGTAATTCTATCTCAATTCCTTCATCAAGGAAAACAATCACTCAAGCTACACATCATTTAGTCAAGGAATGTCACAACTACAATCATAAAGTCAAGCCTCACACATTTGAGGTGGGTGACTTAGTTCTCAAAGAAAATCCTAAAAATCAGCAAGACAGAGATAAGAAAGGCAAGTTCGAACCAAATTGGTTGGGTCCTTACATCATTACAACAGCATATGGATATGGGGCATATCAGCTCTCAACTATAGAAGGTGAACCTTTGGAGGATCCTATCAACATAATGCACCTTCACAGGTTTTACACATAGCTCTTTGGAATATCCTAATTCAAAAAATACAAAAAAATCAAAAATTTCAAAAATACAAAAAAATCAAAAATTTCAAAAATACAAAAAAAATCAAAAAATTCAAAAATTTCAAAAATACAAAAAAAATCAAAAAATTCAAAAATACAAAAATACAAAAAAAATAATAAAACAAAAAAAATTGTTACTTGGTGAAAACCTAGCAAACGAGCACCTTGTGACACAAAAAATATTGAAAATTTGAAAAAAGTAAAGAGAAATAATTTCATCCAACGGTGAAAACCACTTCAGTGGTGCCCTTGGCAAGTACTATTGTGAAAATTGGGTCACCAGCACCATGTGTCGAGACATTGCTCCTCCCTCCTTCGGGATTCACTTTCATCCTTTCACTTTGCACACAGTCACATCCTATTCGTTCATAATAAACTTACCCATTCCCATCATGGCTTGTTATTGATCTACCCAAGGTTGGTTAGCCATTCATAATAAACCTCCCTTTTCACTCCTTTCCATCCATAATAAATCAGCTCCTATCAGTGGCTAAGACAAATCCTACATCTAGTGATGGGTGTGGAACTGAGAGCATTGCCTATTCCAAGGAGTACAGTTTCTTCTAGCTTCCTTCAGTCTATCTGTGCACAATCCACAATAAAGCAACATTTGCATCACAGATTCGCAATAAAGTTTCATCTTCTCTACAATAAAGTATCGGTTTCATGGATTCAGTCAGTTTCAGATGAGACACAACAGCAACAATGGGCTTCAACAAATCAAATCTTTCAACAGACTCAGACAACATATGGTTCAGTGCTATCTATGCTTTTGTGAAAGTAAACATTGTGACCACAATCAAATAAGACTTATACAAGTGACAAGAGACACTAAACTTGAGGACTATAGTGAATGTTGGTGTCGATTCTTGGTTTTCTTTTGATTTTATCTTTTTGGTGACATGTCTTTTAGCTTTTCTAGGATGTCTCTGACTAGAGATTTTATCTCCAGGATGTCTTTGACTAGAAAGGCGAGGATGGGGTATCGTCACCTATTTTTCTTTTGCTGTTTGTGGATTGTCTCTTAGTAATGCTATGACTTGTCCAAGGATATGAGGACACTATGAGTCTAGTGTGAACTGGGGCATTCCTTGTTTGTGACTGTCTTATCTCCATGCAAACAGGTACAATGACTTTCCGGGTCGAACATATGCCTCGATTGTCATAACCTACTTGCCATAATAAAGCTCAATGATGATAATGCACAAGAAGCTCTTTCACTTTCATATCTTCTGTCTTCCATGCCCCTTTCTTTATTGACTTCCATCATCCTTCTCGAGTCTGCGTAGACTGCTATCACATGACTGAGTATAATGACACACCAAAAACATTTGCATTTCATGTAGTTGCACCTGCATTACCACATATAAGCATTTCATACATACATATAGATATCACAACTGCATCACATCCTGCACACAACACCTGTTAGCACAATTTACATTTGCATTATCATATTCATCTGCATTACATACATTCACATTTGCATCATGCATACACATATAAAACATAAAAGAACAAAAAAATATATTGCATTGCATCATATACATATTTGCATCCATATCATAAGCATCACATAGAAACATACATCATGAAACATCTCATCACATAGGTACACATGCATATAGTTGTCTACAAAGATGAATCATCTCATATATATATCTCAAAAATCATAAGTGTCATGATACAATGATGTCAAAATCATATGGCTACAATCACCCGAAGGTGTCTACATCATCATACAAAATGGTACAAAATTGATACATAGGAACCCACTAATCACTCCTCCTAGAATTGCTGGTAGTGTCAGTCCTGTCGCTATCATGGTGTCCCAGGTGACATGTCCTACCCTCATCTCCAAACCCGGATCCTGAAACACTCATCTCAGGGCATCCTTGTCTCCATCTCGATCGTAGGGTATCAACTCCCCATCGATCGCTATCCTTAGAATCTTATATACATCCTCTAAGGTGACTGTCATCTCCCCCATCGGCAAATGAAAAGTGCAAGTCACAGAGTGCCACCTCTCCACCAGTGTAATTAGCAATCCCATGTTCGCTCGAAACTCAGGCACATACAAAATATGTCTCAATCCCATAGCCTTAATCGCAGCTCGGTCCTCGGCTGTCAACTAAGGTCGCAACCTCTGAGTCGATGGGAATCTCTCCCATGACTCCAGCATAGGCAAATACTCCTACAGTCACACAAATCAATCATCTCAGTCCTAGTGACACTCACTGTTCATCACAAAGTGTTGCTTCTATCCTAGTGGTACTCCCTGTTCATCACAAAGTACTATGTGTTTGGCACTCCCTGTTCATCACAAAGTGCTGCTCACATTTGCACTCACTGTTCATCACAAAGTGCTGCTCATATTTTAGTACTCTCTGTTCATCACAAAGTACTATATCTTGGTACTCATTGTTCATCACAAAGTGCCTTGATCTATCTTATCCTAGGGCCTATGCTTGAGTGAATCCTCTTGAGTAGTTTCCTAATTGGCAACATATGTTCTATCACATAATTGTCAATCCTAGCCCTATTTGCTATCCTAGTTTTCCCTAGAGGGCCTGCTTGACTGTATCCTCTCAGTAGCTTATCCAATCGACAACGTATGTTCATCACAGAACTATTGATTTGACCTAGAAGACACAAATTCACATTTTTGGACACAAACGCACTTTCCTGACATAAACATGCATTTATTACATTACCTAGCATGCATTAATGACAACAATAAATGCATCAAAGTACAAGGAGGTTTTGTGGTACTTACTGGCTCTCCTGCCTCTGTTGGCCTTTGAAATCGGCGAACGTGATCGAATTTGTGAGCCATTGCCATTGCTACTGACTGTTGCTACTCTATCTCGCTCTGCACTCTGATCTCTTGGATGTGTGGATGACAATGAGGATGTTTTCCCCTTGTGGTCTATCTTATAGACTACCCTAGCCCTAGTCTCCTATGTCAGTCTTCGTTATCCCGTGACTTTGTCACTTTATCTGGTCAGTCCTTTCTAGCCTTTCTTTCTTATTGAGAGATTGTCTGTGATCTTTTCAGACATTTTCATCCAATCTCTTGAGGGGGCATATCATTCCCATCTTGGGGCAACTCTGTATCAGTTCATCTTATCTTCTTTGAAACAACGCGACAAGCCACATTGTCTCAAAGAGGGGCAAAATGTAGACACCCAAAATTGTCTAGTCTAATTAAATAAATATTTATTTATTTAATTATCTAAGCTTAATTCTTCTATTAATTAAATAAATCTTTATTTATTTAATTAATTCATTTATCCTCTTCTAGCCTTATTTCTCATTTAAATAAATACATTTATTTATTTAAATTTTCCTTTTTCTAAATTAAATAAATATTTTATTTATTTAATTGATCTCACTCCTTCTATTAATTAAATAAATCTTTATTTATTTAATTAATTCATTAACCTTTTCTACCCATGACACATGTCATTCATCTCTTAATTCATACACTACCTACCCCTTTCTTCATTTTATTATTTCTTTTTACCTACCCTCTAATCATAGCCGACCTCCTTTTACACCTCTCAATCTTATCCCTCCATTTCATATAGTGTCTTCTATATAAGGAGATCTTCCTTCATTATCAAACCCCCCCATTGACTACTTGACTACACTACGCTTTTGAACATAGGTGATCCTACTTGCAACCACATTCCGTTCTTTGTTGAGCTCTTGTGCACATAAAATCTGAGAGAAAATATATCAAGCAAGATCAATGGAGATAGGAAGAATGGAGATCCAAACACTATTGGACATGTGATGGTATAATCTTTGTGATTTCATTTGATTTGCATTGTCTTAGGTAATCTTCATATGTTATGGTGGATCTTTGTTGTTGTTAGGCTAGGGTTTTGTGGTTGAGTTCATTTAGCCTTTCAATATCATTATTATTGTTATCCATTTTCACCATAAACACATAGAACTTTGACATATTGGATTTTTAAGAATTTCCAAAATGCTTCATATTAATCAATTAAATCTCAAATATTTTATCCATGATGCATGTTGTTTTATGTTGCTATTTTTAACAAAATGTATTGTATATGTAGATCAGATAAAAGATTTGTAGATCATATTGATAGAGATACTAATGATAAACCTAATACTTACACCTCTCTGAGGGTATCCCATGTGAATGAAGAAAAAGATAATACTCCTGTCAATGATCTCTCTAATGGAGAGAAACCATGTAATAGCAACATGGCATCATCTTTTTCTCATACACATACCCTAGCACAAGGGGGCAATATCAAAATATTGGTGTTTCAATCCCACTAGATCCCCCTTATTCTCCTAGAGCTTATCTTAACCATCAAAACATTTGTAGAGAAGATGATGTTATGCATTTCATTCATGATCTATCTTGTGATATCATATTAATTAAAGATGAGGCATAATATGATAAGGATCTTGCTTCCCAACTTGTCAAAGAGGCTATGCATGATGATGAAAAGGATAAATCCCTACAAAAGATATTCCTTCATCATCTACTTCTCACTTTCTCCTTCTCGATATAATTACACTACAAATTTTAAGAAAATCCATTACAATAATCTTTCCTCTCAATTAAAAATCTCTTATAGGAGTGGCTATAACTTAACATAAAAAATATTTAATTGCAAAAAAGAATAAAAATCCTTTCCTCCTCAAGGACTTTCTCTCCAACTTCCATGGAAGGACCTTGACTTCTTTCCCCTTTTCTGAGCCCGTTCCCCTGTTTCCTTGGTCCTTTGTGTCATTTCTCTCCTTGGGGGTTGCAGTATGTAGATCCTACTGTTGGGAATGGGACCCATTTGGGTGCCCTTTCTCATGTCCCATGTGTCAGTTCCTCTTTTCTAGAAGACCCTCTGGTGGCAGATTCATTTTGTCACCTCTCTGCTCCTAAGTACCATTATGATGTTTTTGCAGAACTGAAATTAGGGACTTATATAGATAAATTTAAAGGTGGAAGCTCTACAAAACTGGTGAATTTTCTAGAAGGTATATCTCCCCTGACAAAATGTGTTGTCAGTAAGAATAAAGTTGAATTTCCTAATGTTTTGGTAAACATAGCTATTGTTGAACTAAGCCTATCCTTGGTGGGTAATTTTGTGGCTTTTCGACTAGCTCTTGACCTGGTGAAAAAATGGGTGTCCTCTAACTAGAAGCTAAAAGGAATGTCTCTTCTATTTCCATGGTTAATGGAATTTTCCTCTTCAGCTTCACAAATAAAGATGACCTGGCTCATGTCCTCATGGAAGGACCCTAGTTTTTTGGCTCTTCAAACTACCTCTCTCTATGCAAATGGAAACCAAACTTTGACCCATCCTCGGAGATTGGCACTATGGCTCTGACTTGGATTCGCCAGTCAGGTCTCCCTCTAGAGTTTTGGAACATTGAGATTCTTAAAGGGGTTGTGAACTCATTTGGTATGTACCTTAATATTGATATTGTAACATAGAGTAAATCCAAGCTTCTGTTTGCCTGTATTTGTGTTAATGTTTCCATTAATATGGTCTTACCAACTAATATTACATTATAGTCCAGACTTGGGTCTTGGGTGCAACAGATTGAATATGAGAACGTGAAAGACTTTTTCAAAAGCTATGGAAGATATGGGCATTTGAGTTCGACATGTAAAAGAAATCCAAACAAGAAACAACAAATGTCTTCCAACCCTGTGAAGGCTCTTGAAAGAGAGAATGAAAATAAGAAGGATCCACCTACTTCTACTAATTTTCGAAAAGGAGACCCATCCCCAGTGGATGTTCTTCAAAATGTTGAAGCCCCGCCACATGAGGAGATTATTTCTAATCTTCAAAACAACAAGGAAAAGAATGTGGATGATCTCTCAGCTTCTACCTCTGGCTCTGAGATAACTTTGATGGGTCCATCTCTTCGTCTTACCTCTGAAGATCCTATGAGTTTGATCTCCCCAGGTTCCAAGGAGTTTGTTATTGACTTAAATTAATTGAAAAACAATGAACAAAAAAACAAAGAAAAAAATAATAAAGATGGAATGAAAAATGAAAGTATACCAAAAGAAAATGTTCCTCCAATCTTACTGACTGCAAGTTTTGGGGGTGGGAATACTTTGATGGCAACTCCTAAGAAAATGATAAATGGTAGCTTTGGTAACATAAAAGAAAATCTATAGATGCTAGGTTTTTCCGCTACTCCACCACCAACAAAGTCAAAACATTGGTCTGAAGGGGATGAGATAGAAGACAGTGGATGGGAACAAGTACCCACCAAGAAGAATAAGAAGAAGAAAGTTGATGTGGGGGGTAAAAGAAAACTGGGTTGACCCTCTAATAAGGACTCTAGATAGAAGCCAATGGAAGAGGAGGTAGCTATAGGTAAGAAAACAACCTTGGATGGAGTCTCTGATAACAAGAAAAAGAGGAACTAATACAAATTAAATAGGATTCACCTCTATTAAGGTGAGTAGGGCTTCTAAGATCTGTATTTCCATGATTATTATCTCTTATAATCTGAGGGCCTTTAATAGCCCCATAAAACAACATATGCTCAAATGTCTTTTGTTGGAATAGAAGGTGGATATCCTTATGATTCAGGAAACTAAGATGAATAAAAATATTTTTCAGAGAGCCATAAACTCTTTCTAGCCCTCAGCCCATTTCTTGAACAGTGACTCCTTTGGTGCCTCAGGGGGAGTGGCTACCCTCTAGAACCCCAATCTTTTGGAAGACTTCTTGATCTCTTCTGATAGGAACTTTCTCATTGTCAAAGTTAAGAACATCAAGTCCAATTTACAATGGACCCTGGTTACTTTATGCTCTTAATGTTCACAATATTAGGGCCCAATTATGGAGATCCATAAATACCCAGATTGATATTGGATCTGATGACTTATGGATGATTGTTGGAGATCTAAATTCTCCCCTCTACCCCTCGGAGAAATCTGGTGGTAATGAAGATTTTTTCAGATAGTATAAGTGAACTGGTTGACTTCATATCCTCCTCTAGTCTCTTGGATATACCTCTTAGTGGTTCCAAATTTACATGGACTAATCGAAGACATGGAGATCATCTTATTCAGGTAAGGCTTGACAAATTCCTTATTTCTTCAAATTGGAATTGCCTAGACTCTTTCTACCTTAAATCTTCTCCTCACTCGGGATCTAATCACAATGCTATCATTCGAAGAATGGATGAACCAAGGACTATAAAGTAATACCCATTTAGGTATGAAATTATGTGAGTTAAACATAAAGACATTAGAGGGTTGGTTAATTAATGGTGTAACACTCTTGTTGTGAGCACACCCATGTTTAAAATTACCCAAAATCTAAAAATTCTCAAATAAAAAGTCAAGTGCTGGAATAGATATTCCTTTGGTAATATCTTTGAGAAGAAGAAAACTTTAATCAGTGATCTACAAGCTATCTAATCTAAAATGCAAAAACAATAGGATTTAGAAGAAAATACCAAGGAGGATTTGGATATTAGAAATAAGTGGCTTAAACTCTACAAAAAAAAAGAAGTTTTCTGGAAATAGAAGTCGAGGATCCAATGGCCCTTGGATGGGGATAAAAATATGAATTTTTTTCATCAGTCCACTCTAAACCATAGAAGAAAAAATAAAATTAGATATCTTATAAGAGAGGCTAGATCTAAGGTGGATGATGAAGAGGAGATGGAAAATCTCTTCATTGATTTTTTTAAAACTAATAAACCTACAACCCAAGGGATGAAACAGGATATGAGAAACATGCTGGAAATTATACCTAAAGTTATTGAAGATTCAAATCTCCTGGACCTCAACAAAAGAATTTCGATGAAGGAGGTCAAGACTGCTTTGTTCTCCTTCTCTCCTAACAAGGCCTTGGGCCTGGATGGCTTCCCTCTTGCTTTCTTTCAAGAATTATAGGATATTGTTAGGAATGACCTTTTTAATGCTACTAGAGGCTTCTACAAATCAGGTAATCTCCTTAAACAACTTAATACCACCTTTGTTTCTCTTATTCCAAAAAATTATTCTATTTCCACCAAAAATTTCAGGCCTATTAGTGTATGTAATACTATGTATAAAATTATATCCAAAACTATGGTCAATAGATTAAAACCTTTGCTAGATAAGATGATCTCTAATAACCAGAAAGGCTCTATGGAAGGAAGACATAATATTGATGTAGTCATTGTGGCTCATGAGATGGTTCATTCTATGGATTGCAATAAGAAACCTTCGATGGCCCTAAAATTTGATACTTTTAAAGCCTATGACAATGTTTCATGGGACTTTCTCCTTGAAGTTAATAGGAGATACGACTTTAAGGGTAAATTTTTAGACTTGATTGTGCAATGTGTTTGTACCCCTAGGCTCTCAATCCTTTTTAATGGGTACCCTAAGGTTTATTTCTCTTGTGGTAAAGGGATAAGAGAGGGCGACCCCCTCTCACTTTATCTCTTCATTATTGTTGTTGAAGTGCTAGGGAGGAATTTTGAAAAACTCAAATGTGAGGGTGCTCTCAAAGGATTCAAAGCTACATCATCCCTAAACCCTATCACTCATCAAAAAATTGTTGATGATACTATCATCTTTGGTGTGGCTTTTATCTCTAAGGCTAAAATTTGGAAAAAGACCTTGGATGGTTATGCTCCCATCTCTGGCCAATGTATTGATTTTGTTAAAGCAAACTATTTTTTCTAAATGTCAAATGCTCTCTCCAAGCTAAAATATCATCCATTCTTGGTTGCCAAATTGCTATGCTTTGAGATTCCTATCTTGGTTTGCCCCTATTCTCCAATCACCCTAGTCAGAACTTCTAGAATATCCAAATGGAGAGTTTTGAAAAGAAGTTGGCCGATTGGAAAGGGAAACTTCTCAATTTGGCAGATAAAATTCAACTTGTTAAATATTGCCTTTAAAATGTGCCTATTTATTACCTCTCTTCTTAAGTTACCTAGTATGGTGGTGGAGAAAATTGAAAGGATACAAAAAACATTCCAGTGTTTTGGTATGGAAGAAAAAAGTAGAGTCTCCTTGGTCTCTTGGGACAAAGTATGAAAACCCTGGAATTGTGGAGGATTGGGAATTAGAAAGACTAAAATATTTAATAAAGTGCTTATTACTAAGATAGGTTGGCAGTTATTAGAGGAACAAAAAGACTAGAAATAGATCTTGAAAGCTAAATACTTACCGAGTAACAATGGTGAAAAAATTATTTATCAAGAGGAGCTCCCTATGGGATAAACCATTTGGAAGAACATGGCTAAAATAAGGCATGACATCAAAAGAAAAGGGAAGCCAATTATAGGTAATGGAAGAAAGACTAAGTTCTAGAAAGACAATTGGGTGCAGGGACAACCTCTGGATTCTTCCCCACATCTAAAAAATATCAATAAGTTTCTAAATTATTGTCTGGGGGACAGGTGAATGACCTCCTAACTTGGAACTGGGGTCTTGCATCCTAGATTGATTTGAGTAGACTTGTCTTCTCTGATTTGAATGTGCTTGCACCCTCCAAAAGTACAATCTTGAAGGAAGTTGTTGACCTCACTGTGATGCTTCCTAAATGCTCTCTTTACAATCCTATGGGGGAGGATTAATGGATTTGGAAATGGAGTAATTCTGGCAAGTTCACTATTAAGTTTGTCTATCACGTTTTGGAGAATAACAATAACAAAGATGATTTATGGAAAGATATATGGATAAAGGGGTTAATTCTTAAAATTAATTGTTTATGGTGGCGACTGTTCATGATCAAATTCTTACTATAGATAACTTAAATAAAAGGGATTTTTTTTTGTCAATAGGTATGAACTCTTTTATATGCACTCTGAAAGTATTTATCACATCTTCCTACATTGTAACTTTGCTCATGAAATATGGCATGAAATCTAGAGGAAGCTTAACACTTATTGGGTGCAACTTAATTCTTTGAAAGAGTTCAATGAGGCATGAAAATTCCCCCCCTACTCCCACTAGGTTGCTAAGAGCATATGGCAACAAACCCCTCTTTTCTTGCTTGAAACATCTGGAAAGAACACAACAATAGGATATTCAGAGAAAAGAAGAGAAGCAGAAAAATTATTTCCAATATAATCATATAGAAGATGAAAGAAAATGTGTATGTGAATGCTATTGGTTTCACCAAAATCCTCCTGTCTCTACATGATCTAAGGCTAAAGCACAGTTGGTGAATTTGACATAATTTTTTGAATGTAAATTGGAAAAAAATGATCCTAAGAACCTCATGCTTGTGACTAACCCCAGATGTTGGATGGATTAAATGCAACTTTAATGTTTTTTTTAAAGGTAATCCAAGAATCTCCAAGGTAGGAGGCTTAATCTATGATCACAAAGGTTTTTTTTTTGTGAGGTATGGATCCAGTTTAAGTACTACCACAAACAACAAGGTGGAAGCATGGACTACTTGGATGGATCTACAATGTCTTTTTGACAGGTCACCAGAAGAAATATCATTCTGGAAGGAGATCCTAAACTCATTGTCAACTATCTTAATAATGTCAACTCTCCCACACGGGAAATCAAAGAGATTATTGGTAGATGTAAATAGCTAATAGAGTTGTTTGATGAAATTAGAATACAACATGTCTACATAGAAGGTAATAGGTTGATTGACCTTATAGAGAATCTCAGTCTCAATATGTTGAATTAATAGGTATTCAAGTTGAAGAATAGCTATAAAGAGCTAATGGAAATTCTCGTACAGGAAAGAAGAATCTAAAGAGGATGGCGAGAAATGGAATAGAGAAGCTAGATTGAGTTTCTTCAAAATGTTTAATGTGCATGCTCCTTATATTTTTAAAATGCTCATTGGGCCTACCAAGGTGGGGGGCCTTTTCCTATGTAGGAAAATTCAAAGTCAGAAAAAAGAGTAGGATGAGGATATTCTTTGATGGAGTATTGGCTTTTTCAAATTTTATACCTTAATGAAATTTTTTTAATATGGTTTTTATATGGTGGACCCCTACATGAGCTTATGTAGGCTGGAGATGACTCAGCGTCATGACCCCATGGTTTCTCTTTCCAGTCAGGTGACCTAAGTGGTCTATGATGCATAGACAAGAACTTTTCAGATGTGAGTACGATGGCTTCGGTGGATGATTACTCTTGGATCAAGAAATTTTTGGCTTTCATGATAAACACAAGGAGAAACTTAGATTTTTACACTGCCTTAAAGAGTAATGATTTCAATGGGCATCACAAATGCAAGGACCTCAAAAAGATAAATTTTGGTTTTGATAATTTTAAAAACTTATCTTCCAAACATAGCAGAAAAGGGAAAATTTGTAATCTTCTATCTGGTCACTTTCACAGAATCTTTGTTCCAACTACTCATACCAATTCTGAAATGGGAGTCTCTCTCAAATGCACTAAACCTAAAAATTGTGAAGGTGGTGCAGGAGCACTTGAGCAATTTTGTTCTGTAGGTTCCAGGAGTTTTGAATCATGTGGTTTTGGTTTTTACTAAGGTCAATAGGTTCTTGAATAAGTTCTTAGATGTTGTAAGGACCCTAGGAGTCATTGATTGGCCAATGTTGGCCTATGGGCTCTTAAGGGTGCCGGGTAGAGTAATAGGTAGAATAAGTTGATTTTAAGTTAGAATAGGTTGATTCATATTTTTTAGTGGTTCTTAAGGTCATTTGAACCTTTAGAAGTGATCTAGGTTTGATTTGGGCAAAATTTGCTCAACTAGGTAAAAGTTGTAAAAAGTTGCAAAAAGTTGGTCATAGCAACTTTGCAACATTCACATTTTCTAAACACCAATGGGTAGCTGGTTATATTTTTCAGCTAAAGACACTTGTAAACAACCCAAGGCTGATATAAGTATTGGGAAAACCAATGAGAATATTGGTTGAAGATTTGGACTGAGGAGAGCAAATTTAGCCTTCAATTTTTTTGTGATTTCAATGAATTGCATTGAGTTTTATTGGTATTATCTTCTATTTCATGATGATTTGAGGTTTTCAAGTGTTATTGTTTGCATGTTTAGGCATTTTTGTTGCAGGCGGGTCCTAAAGACCTTGAAACAAGGGTTTTGAAGACTCTATGGCTCAATCCTAGCATTGCATGGTGGAAACTCATACCGAATCCTTGTGGAATGCTAGGAAGCCTTGTAAAGTATTTTTTCATTTTGTTTCTAAGACAAGGAAGGCTAATCTCCAGATTTGCTACCATACCCTAGGCTTGGCACATTGAGTTGGCAAGCAATGGGGGATCATGGACAACAGGCCCTAGATGGGTAAATCTGTTGGATGAATTTGATACCAAGTTGAATTGGAAATCCTCATGGGTGTATAGACCTATGAAAATCATCAAATTCCTTGGCCAAATGGACTGGTGAAGACTTTCACAAAAAACCCTAGATTGTAGGCTTAAAAGGAGGAAATTAGGCCTAAAAAGGGTTAAGTAGGCTAGAGATAAAACCCATATCCAATTCTAAGATATTGTATGAAAATCTCAAAAGGGTGTCTAAAAAGCCAAAGAGGTCATAGGGGTGTTTAGGACTTCTGGCAGTTAAGTGCAAAATATCCTGCAGGTAGGGCTAATTGGACTAGGTCTCCTAGTACGCCTAAAAGAGAAAATTGGTCTTAAAGCTTGAAATCGATAATATCCAAAGTCCTAGATGAAGGGATAAGGTTGGAAAATAAAATAAAATCAACCTTGTGTGTGTTAATAATGTGTGAATGAAGATCCTAAGGTAGAGGGGGTTGGCTCATGGTGAAGGTGCGAGGAGGTGTTGTGTTGAAGAGTCTCAATTAAGGAGTATTGGACACTCACAATTTAATAGGTGGTCACCTTAGTCCCTAGACCTTGGGAAGGTCAGTGAGGGTGAGCCCTACAACCTTTGGAGAGTTGGGTTAGTGAAGAATCATAGGATGGCTCGAGAGACAACCTAGAGAGATACCAAGAATAAGAAAACCCTGAAGGAATGAGCATCCTCTCTACATCAGAAGGACTTAGAGATAATAAGGCATTTTGGAATATTTTTCATGAATAACATTTTACCCCTTTCTTCTTAGCAATTAAAGGCTACAACAAGGAGCTCTCAGTGAATTTTTGTAACTCTTGGCAAAATGGGAAGGTCATGGTTGGTAGAATCTCCTTCACTGTTACTCTTGAATACATTATGGAGGTTACTAGTATTTATAAATATGCAGAGATTATGGAAAGGAAGAGTGTGGGGTATTACAAGAAGTTTATGAGGAGATTTTTCAGGAAGGGCGAGAAACTAGTGCATCTCCAAAATGGGTATGATCGTTCTGCTTTACCTCAACCCTATCCACTGGTTAGTTATTATGTCATGAGGTATTTTACTCTTTGGCGGTACCCAACTGTGCATGGGTGCCACTTCCCTATCCTAAACCATGTTAGGAATTTGGGGAAAATTAATATTGCCCTTTTTTCTCTTTTCCTCCCTTATAACCTATATTCAAAATGGGGTGAATCCCCTGCTCCATCAAGGTATCATTTACTTGATGTACAAATTTGTTATTGATCATTCCCCTATTGTTAGCAGTCTTGCCCTAGCATCAGGAAGTGTTGGTATCTCCAAGAAGTTTTATACTAAAACCCCTAACTAACTGCCCTCAATTATTAAATCCCATAACTCTCTTAGCCCTATTGATTCTATGGTAGCCATTTCTACTGGTTTGGTTGCGGCCCTTGAAAATGACTCCTTGGAATTAGCCTTGCTTGACATTAAACATGATAAAAGAAAGCTTGAAACCCCCAAATACACCCTGATAAAAGAAAAGAAGACCAACAGTGACTCAGTTGCATCGAGTATCACCATTGACTTAGAGCTACATAATTTAGAGAAAGAAGAGGAAAACAAACAAAATTAAGAAAAGTATGACTGTGTCTTGGGGGAAAGAAGCTCATCCCATCTTCAGGATAAAGGGAGAATTAATTATGACAAAAATGAGTTTAAACGGGTTATTCAAGAAATCATGAACTTGATGAGGAAAAGGATTTGAAGGATAACCTTAAAGATGAAGAATTCTAGGTGGAGGATGAAGAGAAGAATGATAACCCCAATAAGGATATGGAGGAACAAGAGGAACTGGGGAATGAGAGCAGTAATTTTGAAAGTGAACCTAAGGATAAAGAGGAAAGGGAGGATGAGAGTAGTAAACAGAAATTGAACATGATTCCCTGCTTAAAAGCCTGGTGGACCCTTACAATTAAGAGGAAGAGGAATTGGTTAAGTTCTCTCCCATGTCTACTAATCATGATGAAAGCTATAAGATGAAGGGGCAGTGATGCAGATCATCATGAAAAACCCTTCAAGAACCCCAAATCAACATGGAGTTCCAATCTCAACACAACATCTTCACTCATATTAGAGGCATAATCTGATCATAATCATCATTCTACAGTCCAAAAAAATATTAATATCAACCAACCAATCCAATATCAAATCCATCATATCGTTTTATAACCCTTTAAACATTAATCAAGACCAAAACAATGCATTATGTTGTCCCCGTTAATTATAGCCTGATATACCCGTACTCAGTTATTAATAACTTTCCAACCCGAAAACATTTTGCAGATCGCTTTAGTGAAGCTATAGACAACTAGTCATATGGATGTGTGGAGGTATAGAAAACTGTCATGTGAATGACAATCACTTTGATGATAGTGAATTGGATTCTTTCAATGAATAATGAATTTTGATGGTTTGCAAAGGTATAAATGATTGGATATGTTTGAGATAGCATTAATGAACCCTTGTAGCATGCATGAAAGTATTATGATAGAGTGATATTGATGGAGAAGTTGTTTTTATGTCTTAAATTAATAGTTTGGAATGAACCTTGAAGGGTTCTTGAGTGAATGTGTTTGACACTATGGTGTTCTGCATAATGCATTGTTTTGGTCTTGATTAATGTTTAAAGGGTTATAAAATGATATGATGGATTTGATATTGGATTGGTTGGTTGATATTAATATTTTTTTTGACTGTAACAGAAAAAACAAGAAATGTGCATACCCAGTCCGCCTAGGGAATCAAATATCTCATGAAATACTTAACCAATCACATTGAAACTGAATTCATTTTAAATATAATTCAAACCTATATCAAACACCAAATTTACAACAATTTCCAATGGTGAAATCAAAAGATTTTAGTGAAATTCTCCACAAACCCCAATTTGGAGGGTTTTTTGACAGTTTTCACCAAATCTTGCATAACTTGCTTCAAAATGATTGAAATTGAATGAAAACAAAGGGAAAAAAAATTTAACTCATGCCATTATCATATCCAATACATTTCCAATGGATACAAATTATTTTTCATAAAGAAAAACATGAATGATCAGACTGCAATACCCAGAAAACAATGTGGAGTGTGTAAAAACTTCAAATGTTATTCATTTTCTTCCTCCAATCTTACACACACCCATTGGATTCAACAAAATGATGGTTTTTATAACCTCCACAAATCCATATGGTAGTTACAACTACCTAAGACCAATTACATTCTTGGTTTGCAACTTTATAATGCAATTTGTGCTTGACAACTTTTTTTGACACAATTGACAATTTTGACATTTTGATAAATATGACCCCTAATCTTTGCTTGTGCACTTGAAATACATTTAGGTGGACTCAAAACAAACTTTTTCATCCTATTTACCCTTCTATGGGCATATTTACACAATGTGATGTCCTAGACCATATTAGGACTCAAATACACATCTTAAGCAAATGTCTTACAATGCTTCACAAAATGACTCAAAATACATTAAAATGACCATATAAACTCAAATATGAGTGAAATGATTCATGGCATGATATTTAACCCAAACATACACTAGGAGGTTAAAGAGGCGTGTATCCTTGACTACAACATCTTTTACACTTGGAAATGTATATCTATTATTAAAAAAAACCTCTAATTTGGGTTATAAGTTTGTTATCCTTCATCAAGAATCCCTTTTCCTAGGAAAGGAAGAAGGTAGGCATTCTTATTTTAATTCCCTTCTTTTAGTAGAAGATGTTATGTTTTTTTAAGAAACTCCTCTTGGACATAGATGTCTTTTGAGAATATATCTCTTCTTCTCAAAGGATCCTCTTTATACTTGTTGCAAGATATCTCTTTTTCAACTATCTTATCCTTTCTTTTAAGAGTATTGCCTCTTTATCTTGGATTTATGAATATTATTTCATAAAAGGATATCTCCTTGGTGTTGAAGGTGTGTGTCCTTGTTTCTAGCTTCCTTAAGACATAAACATAGGTCTATGTTGATATATTAAAGGTGGGTGCGTAGAGTATATCACCTCTTTGTACAACATTATATTATTTTTTACATAGTTTAAATAGGGTGTTCATTCTCGAAACCAAAGAAAACAAACTCTTACACAAGATGCTTCATGCCCAAAACCAGACATAGCATTGATATATGTCTTATACGGGGTGCACATTCTTGAAACCAAATCAAACAAACTCTTACATGAGATGTCCTCAAAACCAGGCATATATTTGTCTTACACAAGGTTACACATTCTCAAAACCAAAGCAAATAAACTCTTACACGAGATGTTCTTGATACCAGACACACATTTGTATTTTCATTTCAAGTCTTACATAGGTTTTTGTATGATCAAAACTAGAGAAAACAAAATATAATATGAGATGGTTAACACTTGAAAGCAGTCAGTTGAGCACACATCAAGATGCATGGAACTAGGAAAATGCAGTTGGACCATTCCTAATCTCCTACCTAAATGGATCACCTAAAAAAGTACAGCTAGAATTTGTAGTT
This sequence comes from Cryptomeria japonica, assembly GCF_030272615.1. NCBI lineage: Eukaryota > Viridiplantae > Streptophyta > Pinopsida > Cupressales > Cupressaceae > Cryptomeria > Cryptomeria japonica. Next base: position 727,305,017 of record NC_081409.1, read on the forward strand.
TATGGTTGATGCATGCCCTTTCTCTTTTTTATGTGATCACTTATGTTTTTCAGATGGAGTTTTCAAGAGTGATATTAGTGGTTGAGACATTTTGATATCAAGGTCTATTAAGGAAGTTGACTTGAGGTCTTGTTTTTGGTTTTTAGCCTTTGTATTTTGTGTCTTTGGTCCTTAATCTTTGTTTGTCTTCTTTTTTTATTTTTGTCTTTTGTCTTGTTTTGTGTTCCCTTGCATGCAATTGAGTTAGTTAAGATCCTAAGATTTGGGGCTTGGTTCCTTGAAATTAGTGATGTCTTATACTCCTTATGATTGTGCTCCTAATTGCTACTTTCCTTGATCCTTCATCTACTTTACTATGAGAATTTATATTGGCTCGTAATCTCGTTAAAGTTGGGCCTAAATATAGTGTCGTAAATTGTCACCCGACCAATTTATACCTCATACTTATGCCCCTACATTAGCATGTCCTATCCTAATCACCTTTATAGGTCCATTTGTGCTAATTCTCTTGCTTTCAAGTTGTGAACAACATTTTGTGGTCCTACCATGGGATACCCACCCTATTTTAGCTTAGTTTTGGTCTTAATTGAGGTAGCATCAAGGTGTGGAATGCCCTAGTCTAGATCATGGCACCCCAAAATTCCATGGTCCTACTTAATCAGGCCCTTAATTTGAAATGGGGTCAGGGGTTTGTCTCAATTATAAGATTTCATCTACGAGGCTCCATATGACTATTGGAGGTTGGCCTAAATTTGGTAATTTATCTAGAACACCCTATATAAAGACATTTTGTCAACCAGATTTAATCTAAGCATCATAAGTTGATATCTCCTAGCATTCTTGTATCCATGAAGAATTATTAATTAAGCATTTTTAGAGATCTTTAATGCTACATATTTGCCATTCAATCATTATGGAGCAAAATTACATCATGCAAGCATGTACATGTAATTAGGATTTTTCCATGTTCATTCTATTTCATATAATATATGTGATTAAATTTAAATAGAAATGCATCATCATTTTAGTATTTACATTTATTCATTGAAGGTTAATTCCTAAGCTAAGGTTTGACTTAGGAAAACCCCTATTCCCAACAATTTGTCCTTTCTTTCTCTGTATAGGAAATTACATTCAACAGGATCAACTAGATTTGTAGAGATGAATAGGTTCACCTTTTGATGACAATAAATTCAAAGGACCATGGTGAAATGATACTACCTAATCATGGAAAATCAAACTGAACTTCTAGGAGTAGATCTGAAATATCTTATATTTCTTAGATCTAGGTTGGAGTCTTTGTACAATGAATGTAGCTCTCTTCAATAATCACCTATTTTACCCTTTAGCATTGTCACAATTCAACTTACAAAGAGGGAATCAAAACCCATTCAAGTGAACAAATCTCTCACTTTTACTTTTTGATGCCAAAAATATTGTTGATGGAACACTTCACTTTAGTGATGTTATGAAAGTATTTTGTGTTCATATTACTATGTTCTAGCTAATTTTCCTTGAATTTTTTGTACCAAAAAATCTCCTCACAATGAGGGATTTTTTTAATATTTACAATTTAGTTATATCTCTTTGATGTAAAATTTTTGGAACATGCCATTCCAAACAAAATATTCATTTATTTGTACTAGCTTTAACTCAATGGGTCCTTTTCCTAAAAAATGTTTTTAAAATGAAGCCTATTCCACTCCTTCAATATCCCCTTGATGTAAGACATTTTATTCGAAGGATGTAAGGTTTTGAACCTTTGGTATGAGGAGCATGATTCCACCACTCTAACACTTTTATTTCCAGCACCTTGTCCCTCAGCAACATCTCTAATTTTAAGGGAAACCTCATGGATTCACATTTGAAGTAAAGGTTGTAACGCCCCTCTAAATTAGTATGAATAATGAGGTATGATGATACTTAAAGTTTAGCATGGGGAAAACAAGTAAGTATATTTAATATCTTAATTAATATAGATAATGTTAAAATATTCATAGGACAACTATTGGATAACTATCACTAACCAAATATTAACAAGAGTGTTTATAGTATTCAATAAAAGGATAAGAGAAGATTTCAAATCTTAGCTTTTGAGATATTGGAGGTGTTTAGATAAAAATACCTTAGAAAGCTCATTAATTTAAAGAAGATTATGATTCATGAAATGTTTTATATATAGTATTGTATAAATATTTTATTACAGTTTATTATTTTAGTATATTGAATAGTCAGATTTAAATTATATGTTGTACTTCTTTAAAATAGCAATTGTTATCTATTGATGCAATATGAAATTGTTAATGTTGATATTATTGTTTTAATTTTAGTATAAAATTATCATTTTTCTTTTATGTACTATTAAATATGCTTATGTTCGTTTACACTTTTGCTTGGACAAAGGGGGAAATGATCTGGTTCAAAACCAACTTTGACTAGTTCTAGCAAATGGTCGCAACCGTATTAGAATTGCAATACAAATCAATGGAGCATTGGAGGAGCATTATAAGAATGCACAGGGCATGATTTTACTTGTACTGCTTATAAGATTAGATAATTTAAAATAATATGATTACTTCACCATGTAGCATCTAGAGATTTAAAACATGCTTTATTAATTCAAAAAGTTGGAAAGTTACCTTGTTAGAACACATTGCCTCTAGCACCCATGTGCTTTAGGATTTGGACCTTCTGATTTATTTGGGCCGCCCTACAATTAATCGTATTTCCTTGTAAAAGTATTATTTGCTAACAATAGAACTATTATTAATTATTAAGTTATGTATAATGTATTTTAGGAATTTTGTGACGTTGATATTACTTTTCTATTTTAACTTCCCTTGCCTATTTTGTATAGTATTTGTCAATCTGTTAGGTTTGAGATTTTTGCTTCATAGACGGGTCATTTTATGCGTGCTTTTATTATATTTATATGTATATTGGAATTTATTTCGTAAAACTTTTTGTTATATGGCTTGTTCTATTCTATTAGACGGTCTATGTGGTTCTTTGAATATAGTATGTTTTGATGTATAAAGATGTATTTTGATTAATATAAGAGTATTCTGGTTAATAAGATTTATTTTGATTAAAATCAATGTATTTAAATTATTACATTATTGATAATATAAGTTGTGTGGATGGGTATTTAATTGTTTAAAGCATTGTTTTGTGTATTTTGTAAATAAGATGATTAATTAATTGGCTTTATTTATGATTGGGAAACTATTAAAATTATTAAAAAAGGGAAAATGCGTATTTTATGTTCTAAAAGTGTTATTGTATGAATTAATGGTATTAGGAAATGAATTAATACTCATTATTCCACTATGATACCCCTTATGAGTTTTCCTACGTAGGGGACTTTTGTGGTCTAGTGTAATGGAAGTTGTATGCTGGAAATGTGGTTGCAACTTGCAAGAGGAGAAAACAATTCAAACACACACATGAAACATTGCATTAGAGGTTAGAAATCAATCAACACAAGTTAATAGATCTAAACTCTTTAAAATCATTCCATGTTCCTCTATCTCCAAGGATCTTCAAGATTCAAGGTTGCTCTTTTCTTGGAAGAGCACTTGATTCTTTAAGATGACAACCTAAAGAATGAGATTTATGATTTTAAGATCTAAATAGAATGCAACCAAGATCCCAGTGATGATTTAGATATGAAACTAGATGATGATAGGATGCAAGATATTGATATGAAGCTTAAATTAGTATGAAAATGTTACTAGGATGAAGCTAATATGATATGAGATTAACATGATATATGTAAGATTATAATGCTATCAAAATGATCTAAAATGTTATTCTATCAAAGAGAGATAATATGCTTAATGTTATGAGACTATAAGTTTGATGCACAAAGACTTGATTTTTTTGAAGAAGGAATGGGCTCTATTTATAGGGAAAATAGGCCAATGGATGGTCAAGATTGGATGATCTTATCAAGGGTCGAGATTGAAAGTTATCAATCCATGTTTACAATTCTCACCAATGAAATGGTGACAATTGTCAACAAGAGACTGCTTGAGATGAGATGTAAGAAGCATTAAATGCTTGAGAAGACCTCATGGTTACCCTAGGAGGTAAGAGTTACGGTTAGGTTAAGGTTATCCATTGGATAAAGATTTTACCCAAAGGATAAACTCTTGTGCAAGGGTTAAAGGTATAACCATGGTCAAAGCAATGAATGCTTGATGAGACTCTTGGGCTAGATGAAGGTTGAGTTAGGCAAAAATTCTCTAACCATGTAAGAAGGTTGAGTTAACCATTAATGGTTTGGAAGACTTTCAAGGTTAACTTGTTGAAGACATAAAGCCTTTAATGGTTTTCAAAGACTTTGGTGGTTTGAGAAGTGACTTCCCTTTGCTTAGGGATGTGACAATATTTAGGAGATGGGTTAGGCTAATTTAGAAGTGATTAGAAGAATCTAGAAGGGGTTTAGGAGAGGCAAGTGGGAGATGTAGGATTTTTCAAGTGGGTGGGGAAAATAGAATTTAATTTATTTCAATTGTGGTTGCAACTTGCATTTGCAAGTGGGGGGATTTTTAATTAAATATAAATTTAATTAAATGTGCTAGAAGGGGGATTTTAATTAAATGTAAATTTAATTAAATGGGTTAGAAGGGGGATTTAATTAAATTTGATTTTAATTAAATGGATTCAATAGAAGAAGGGTATACTAATTAAATCTTAATTTAATTAATAGGTGATTAGAAGAATAATTAAATGAATAAATTCACTTAATTCATTGTGCAACTTTTAGGTGTCTACATTTTGCTCCTCTTTGAGTCAATATATGATCATATGTTGATTCAAAGAAAATTTGCCAGATATGATGTCAAAATTTGATCGATATGATGCTATGGATATGAAAAATTGATTTGATATGAAAATTCGATATGATGTCGAGATATGAAGAATTGATTTGATATGAAAATTTGATATAAAATTGATGTCGAGATTTGATATGATAATGCCCCCTCGGGAGATCATTTGCGTACAAAAGGCATGAATGATCTCTTGAAAGAAAAATAATGCTATTTGAAAGATAGAAGAGTGGATAGTGATGACATGCATGAGTTTGATAAGATTGATTAGATTGATTGGATTGAGATTAAGATTTATTGGATTAAGATCAAGTCTAGTTTTAGGTATGACACCTCCTGTATAAGATATAGATGATCGAGCATCTGGTTTCAGGAATGATACCGCTTGTATAAGACATGGATGATCGAGCGTCTAGTTTCAGGAACGATATATCCTATATAAGACCGATCAAAACACCTGGTTTTAGGAATGATATATCCTGTATAAGAGCTAATCAAAACATTTGGTTTCAGGAAAGATACATCCTATATAAGACATGATATAAGATAGTATGGAAGAATGATAGAAAATAGTTTGGAAGAATGATGAAGATATGAAAGTGAAGAAAGATTCCATGATGATGTGATAGATATGCATGTGAGGGATGCAATGATGAATGATATGCATTATGTTTTGATATGAGATTCTATGAGGATGATATGATGCTTAGATAAATTCTCTTGATTTTTATTATGACGCGAATGTATGATTCATGATGAGATGAATGAAAATGTGATGATGCATTGATTTGATTTATGAGATGTGAGATGTATCTTGAAAATGAGATGTATGATAATGATAATGATGTGTAACTAAATGCAAGATAAATGATGTGCAACCTAATGTAAGATTAAGATGATAATAATGTGCAGCTAATGCAAAGCTTAATATGCATTCTCGTTCTCAATGTTGCCATCTATTTTGATCAAAGTGCCACTGCTTCCTTTGTTTTCATCATCGAGCCTTGATTTGTTGAAATTTGATACAAATATCATGGTATAATTGAACCATAATGACCTGAGTATAACTTACATGGATTTTGATATTGCAAGATGACACAAGCATCGAGGTATAATTGAACCAAGACGACCTAAGTGTTTCTTGCATATAAACAGACAAGAGTTAACCTTTGTCCCATACAAATCTAAAATGTCCTCAGCGATATGCCACCTGATTACTTCGTAGGATAAATTTGCATGGTAAAAGACTTCACTCATAGATAGAAGACAAATAAAATATCAAATTCCTTCCTTGCTTCTCTAGTCGTAAGACATCCTTGAGTCCCTTAGGAGATATAATAAGCAAAAATTAACAACCATAAGTAAGCATGCATTCTATTTGGAATATATTCTTGTCAAATAAAACATCTTGCAAATAGATCTTTGTTTAGTTGAAATCAGTTCAAGTTCGTGATGTTTAGCCTTCTTGCATTGTTGCTTGTCATTTGTTGGTTGTTCTGATCCTTGTTGTCTTACTATGTGTTTGGTCTGATGTTGAAAAATCTAAAGGCGAGATGCCCCTAGCGAGGCCAGGATTTTGCTCCTTGTTGTTGATACTACTTCGATATGGATATGTACACTGATCACCAAGCCATGGTGGTATATGATCTGGATAACTGATTCAAATAAATCAAGGATAATGACTATGCTAAGTATGTCCAGGATTGATAAGCATTTTGTGAATTTTTGGTGATGTCTCAGATGGTGGATATGATATGTACAATAAGATTTGTGAAACATGTACTTCCATCAATTGATAAAGATAAGGCTAACTAGAATAAAATCTAGCAGTCATACTGATCTATGTCATTGTTTTGATTTGTTCGATGATTGATAAGAATTTCTGGTTTCAAAGAGTGAGTACCCCATATAAGACTGATCTGTTTGGTTTCAAGTGTACCTATCAGTGTATAAGACATGTTGATGTTGATGTTGATAGATGGATTGACTATCAAGACTCAATGATGGATAGGAATATCTAGTTTCAAAGAGTGAGTACCTTGTATAAGACTGATCTGTTTGGTTTTGAGTGTACCTATCCCTGTATATGACATGTTTGATGTTGATGTTGATTTTGTGTAATGAATTGATTAACAAGACGTGTGATTAGTTTGATTGTAGACTTTGAGAGTTTTTTTTTTTTTTGTTGATCTGATTTGATGGATGCGTCATGCATTCATGTTTTTTATTTTTTATTTTTATTTGATTTTGTCGATTTTTAGTTTTTGGATATTTTGATTTTTAGTTTTTGGATATTTTGATTTTTTTGAGTTTTTGGATATTTCAATTTTTTTCAGTTTTTTGAGTTTTTGGAAATGTGGTGTCAACCTGCAAGAGGAGAAAACAATTCAAACACACAAATGAAACATTGCTTTAGAGGTTAGAAATCAATCAAAACAAGTTAATAGATCTAAACTCTTTAAAATTGTTTCATGTTCCTCTATCTCCAAGGATCTTCAAGATTCAAGGTGGCTCTCAGCTTGGAAGAGAACTTGATTCTTTAAGATCACAACCTAAAGAATGAGATTTATGATTATAAGATCTAAATGGAATGCAACCGAGATCCTAGTGATCATTTAGATATGAAACTAGATGATGATATGATGCAAGATATTGATATGAAGCTTAAATTAGTATGAAAATGCGACTAAGATGAAGCTAATATGATATGAGATTAACATGATATATGTAAGATTATAATGCTATCAAAATGATTTAAAATGTTATTCTATCAAAGAGAGATAATATGCTTAATGTTATGAGACTATAAGTTTGATGCACAAAGACTTGATTCTTTTGAAGAAGGAATGGACTCTATTTATAGGGAAAATAGGGCAATGGATGGTCAAGATTGGATTATCTTATCAAGGGTTAGGATTGAAAGTTATCAATCCATGTTTACAATTCTCACCAATGAAATGGTGACAATTGCCAACAAGCTACTTCTTGAGATGAGATGTAAGAAGCATTAAATGCTTGAGAAGACCTCATGGTTACCCTAGGAGGTAAGAGTTAAGGTTAGGTTAAGGTTATCCATTGGATAAAGCTTTTACCCGAAGGATAAACTCTTGTGCAAGGGTTGAAGTAATAACCATGGTCAAAGCAATGAATGCTTGATGAGACTCTTAGGTTAGATGAAGGTTGAGTTAGGCAACAAGTCTCTAACCATGTAAGAAGGTTGAGTTAACCATTAATGGTTTGGAAGACTTTCAAGGTTACCTTGTTGAAGACATAAAGCCTTTAATGGTTTTCAAAGACTTTCGGGGTTTGAGGAGTGACTTCCCTTTGCTTAGGGATGTGACAATATTTAGGAGATGGGTTAGGCTAATTTAGAAGTGATTAGAAGAATCTAGAAGGGGTTTAGGAGAGGCAAGTGGGAGATGTAGTATTTTTCAAGTGGGTGGGGAAAATAGAATTTAATTTATTTCAATTGTGGTTGCAACTTGCATTTTCAAGTGGGGGGATTTTTAATTAAATGTAAATTTAATTAAATGTGCTAGAAGGGGGATTTTAATAAATTGGGTTAGAATGGGGATTTAATTAAATGGCTTCGATAGAAGAAGGGTATATTAATTAAATCTTAATTTAATTAATAGGCGATTAGAAGAATAATTAAATGAATAAAATTCACTTAATTCATTGTGGAACTTTTAGGTGTCTACAAAAGTTTTGGTGTTGATTATCTTTGTGATGAAATTGGACAATGTTTACTCTATGTCTTGATGTTGATATTTTGACTTTGGAATGGTTTTGACGCTTAACTGAACCCTATCCTAACATTTAATGCTTTTGTAACCTAAACCAATAGGTGTCAAGGTTTTGTGTCTTTTTGAGTTGTTTTGGCTTGTAGGTCTTTTAGGAACTCCAAAAATTGGGTCTTGAGCTCTATTCCATTTTGTCAGAATTGTTATGTTCTCTTTTTTATTGAATTGATTATGGAAGTTTGAGTTGACTTATCAGTCTTCTAGTATCTTATGATTACTCTCCTTTTGGGGATTAAGCTATGTTGAGCTCTTGGATGGAAGCTTTCCTAGTGTTGTTCATATGGTCAATGTGATGTAGTTCCAAATTGGTTGGGTCTCTTTTATGGTTTATTGATGCTTCCAATATTTTTATGAGACTTGTGAGTTTATTTTTTATGATTCCTTGAGGATGATTGTTTCTTGCATTTATTTGTGTCATAAGGGGGAGTTGCTTCTAGGTGGAGGTTGAGGCCCAAAGTGGCTACCAGGACAACCCATTATAAGTTTGAGTAATAAGTGATAAAATAATAAATAAACTAGGGGGTTGGGTTCTTAAAACATTAAACAAGATTAAATAATCCCCGCTCATGGTTGAGTGCTCGTAAAGACTCAAGATGTAGTGGGAAGGCCTAGAATGAAAAAACCAGCTACCTTGTCCTCATGAAAATTTTGTTGGGTCTACATGAGTCTTGCATGGGAGCTGGGGGTTTGGGAGAGGTTGTCAAGATAACCCAGGATGGTGGCCCAGGCCTATGGAGACCTACCAGGATAACCCATGGTAAGATATGTGATGACACTCCTCCCTTGTGAGCACTAGTTATCTGCCTTCTTGGTTACAACCTTTGGAGCTCTTCTTTTTGAGTTTTTCCCTTGTGTATCTTGTTGTGATCTACCTAGTGGATGTATGCTTAGTCCATGTTTGGTTTTCCCTTGTTTGGTTTTCTTGAGGGCCTTTTGTCTATCTCCTAGCACAGAGGGGTAAACCTTATAGATCCTCATGGTCAGGTTGTAGTTTCTTTTCCCATCAGGTTTTTTGTTCCTATCTTGCAAGGATTGGCTTCATCATACTCCACCTTGCTCTCTTTGATTTGGTCAGCTTCGTGTACTAGTTGGATCTTTTATCTTGCTTTGGGATCTATCATGTATTTATTGGACCTTATGTGATTAGACTTAATCTATGTAATTGTATGCCTTCATGGAAAGGATGTAATTATGATGTAATTTAAGAAGATCTAGTGATGTAAATGTAATGTATATATAAGGAGACTTAGCTGGTAGAAATTTATATCTCTTAATGGAAACATTAGTTTAATCCAAATTAATGTGTATATAATGAAAGTATCTTAGATATGTTTATGTATGAAACATAAGTGTATGATTCAATCATTTTTTTAATGGATCTCTTAGTTGATTGATTTGTTTAAGTTCCTGTATGTATAATTATATATTTGGTAGAATTAAATTCCTATAGTAATGTTTGGTTAGATTAAGCAATTCATGTTTAGTAAACCTTAAGGGAAAAATTAGTAGTTGTCTTCCACATGTGCAAATTAACTTAATCTTATTCTTGTAATGTTCAAGAGTTCTATAAAATGTTTTTAATAAAAATTAAATTCCACTCTTTTTCAAGTGTGTTAGTTGTTTCCTTTAGGGTTCCCTAGCACGACATTACTTTTTTCAAAGTATTATAAATTAGAAAATTACTTCTTTCGAAAATGTCTTTTTTCTATAAAATTATTTGTTGAATTTACTATTTAGAAAACCATTTATTTTAGTTCATATTAAATAGTAATTTGAAATAAGAATGTGGTATTATTGGTTTCATGTTGATTTATTAAATAAATAAATATGTGCTTATTGGTAAATAGTTTAAAAGAAGGAGCTTATTATTCTATAAGTGAAATAGTTATGGGGGTAGTATAATTATGAAATTAAAGAATGTAATTTTATTAATTCTATTATTTAGATTAATGTTGATATAAAAGAAGTGATTGAGAGACATGAATTTAATATTGATGCAAAATCTTAAAATGAGTTTTTTCTAAAAATAGAATTAAGAGCTATTTTATTTTACCTTATAAAATGGATATAAAAAGATAATAGATTTGTTTCCATACTATAATGTGAGATCTTGTTGGAAAGAATAGAAAGAAGATTTATTTCAAATTTTATAATAGTTAAGAAATGATTATTCTCCTAATTGTTTATTCCACTTATTTAAATCTTATCTAGTAATTCTAAACATGAATATTAATCTAATTTTTAATGATACTTCTATATCAAAGAATTTAAAGGAGTAATATTAACATAACTAGCAATGTAATGTAAAATAAAATACTAAGTCTCCCACATGATTAATTGGTAATTTTAATAATGGACCATTTATTTATGAAATTTAAGTTTAGAAGATCATATAGTCACTCTAATGTATAAATAAAATAAAAGCTAGTTAAGAATAACTCTATACTTTATGTCATGTATAAAGTTAGAGAAGGAGAGAGAAAGAATGAGAATTCCATATGTTAGTGATTACCCCTTGAATGAAATAATTTTCCCAAAGATTTTTAGGATGAAGATATTATTTTGGAAGTTAAGATAATTTATGAATAATTATGTGTGAACTGGTTTAATGATGTATTTCCTTTGTATTAATCTAGTTTAAAATGTAAGATATAGTTTATAACTAGCACTTTAAATATTTTAAATTCTTTAAGGTGTCATATTGTCTTATATTAGTATTGGAGTTGATGTGTTTGAACCCATGTTGAGACCCTTTGTGTAGTTTTGTAGGGAAACCTATGCATAAATAATCTTTATATTAAAGCTATTTAGGACTTCATCCCTATTTCACCTAAGTGGGTGGCAGTCGATGAGAGGTCTGGTTGGGGTATGAGGCCCTAGAAAAAGTTGCGTACATGCTTTTATTAATGATTTTTTTAGTCAAATTATGAAGTCTATGTGCTTCCACATAGGCAAGGCCAACTGTGTGAGACCCCAATACTTTAGGTCTAGCCCTTAGGTCCAGTTCTTTTCTAAATATGTTTGAACTTGTCACTCTTTCCTATGTTATGTGTTTAGCCTTGCGATTTTTGTAGTAAATGTCTATATGATTAATCCAACTAAAGTAATGATATGATTTAGATTGATGATTATGTATCTAACCTTTAATATATTTTTGTATTGTACATCTAGTTGTGTAAATAGGTATGCAGGTGTATTTATCAGGGCGCAATATTTACTACACAAAAAGTGAACTTAGGTACAAAATGCCATTTTTGTTAATTAATTATTGTTATAAGCTACTCTTCCAATTAGATTCATTGGTATCCTAAATGTTAGTTGAATATTATAATGAGTATAATCACAATCTCTTTTTTCTTTAACTAGAGTAAAATGTTTTTAAAAAAAATAGTTCTACTTTTCAATGGTGTTCACTTGGGTAAAATGTGGGCATTACAAAAGTGATATGAACAAAGGAGTGATTGGAGCAACATGATAAGAATGTTTTATTTTCCAATTAGCTTAGACCTCAACCAATCACCCTTATAAAAAATATATCATATTTTTGCCGCAAAATGGTTATCCCTATGCCTATTAGACCACATGAACATTTTAGTTCCTAGGCTAAGGTCTAAAAGAGAATTTCTCTAGAAAAAAAATTTAAAATTACTAAGGGCCTATGCTATGCAAGAAGAAATGGCATCTTTGAAAAAGAATGATACATGGTATCTTGTACTATTGCCTAAAGGACAAAAACCTGTTGGTTGCAAATGGGTGTTCAAAAAAAAGATTGGTTCAGATGGAAGCATTTAGAAGTATAAAGCAAGGTTGGTTGCAAAAGGCTACTCTCAGTTTGAGGGTGTTGATTATGGTGAGATGTTTTCTCTTATTTCCAAAATGACATCCATTAGATTTTTGCTTTCTATTGTTGTTTCTTGCGATTTAAAAGTTGAGCAAATGAATGTGAAAACTGCTTTCCTTCATGGTGATTTGGAGGAGGATATTTATATGACACAACTAGAGCACTATGTGGTGAAAGGTAAAAGTAATTTCATCTGTAAATTAAAGAAAGCCATGTATGACCTCAAATAGAGTCTGAGGATGTGGTACTAGAAATTCGATGGATATGTGTTGAGTTTGGGATTTGAGCATTGTAAATCAGATTACTTTGTCTATTATTAAACTGATGGTGATCATTTATTGTACATTGCATTGTATTTTGAACATATTTTATTCATTGATAATGGGAAAGGTATGATTTCAAAACTAAATTCTCATCTTGTTGTTAAATTTGAAATGAAAGATCTTGGTGCAGTGAAACACATTCTTGGGATGGAAATTAAAAGAGATGGAGTGAACAGAAAGCTATGGCTAGGCCAGAGTAAGTATGTGAATTTAGTGTTACAGAGGTTCAACATGCAGGAGTGTAGACCTTTGTGTGTTCCTTTTTATAGTTGGAACAAAATTATCTACTACATATTATCCTACATCCCCATTGGAGATGGAAGACATGAGAAGAGTTCCTTACCAAAGTACAGTTGGAAGTTTGATGTATTGTATGGTCTGTAATATACCAAACATTTCCCAAATAGTGGGAGTTATCTCTAGATATATGTCTAATCCTGGTAGAGTTCATTGGGATGCAATCAAAAGAGTCTTCAGATATTTGAAAGGTACCTCAGAGTATTCTTTGTGTTATCATAATAATTCAGTTGGAGATGTGATTTCCCTTGATATTCATGGTTATGTAGATTCAGATTGGGCAGGTGATATTGATTGCAAGAGATCCACCAATGCTTATGTGTTTACTTTATTTGGTGGTGCAATTAGTTGGCTGAGTAAGCGACAGGTTGTGGTTGCTCTGTCCACTACTAAAGCAGAGTATATGGCAGATAATCATGCTTGTAAAGAACCCATTTAGCTTAAGAGACTATGCTCAGACATTGGAATAAAACAAGGAGCTATGATAGTCATAGTGCAATCTACCTATCTAAGAACTCGACATTTCATGCTTGAAGCAAGCACATTGATGATCAGTATCATTTGGTTAGAGATATGGTCAAAGACGGTAGGGTGAAGTTGGTTAAGGTAGAAACTTTGATGAATGTTGTATATTCTCTAACTAAGGTTGTGAGCACAGAGAAGTTTAGATGCTATTTAGAGTCTATAGGCCTCATGGCCCCTAGCAATTTATTTATTGTGTTGATACTCCCTTTGCTCTTGCAAAGTGTTTAACAAGTGGTAGATTTGCTGGGAAAATTGTGTCTCAACCTTGAATTTACATGAGGTTACTATCTATGGTAAGTTTTCATTTGAGCATAAAATGGTGCGAAATTCTCCCCGAAGGTTTTGGTTGGCTAGATAAGCATTTTGGTAAATTTATGTCACAAGATCATAGCTGGTTTTGAAGATATTAAATTTTCCATTTTGGAGGGGTCTAATGAAAGGTTTTGATTGGATTTTGAGGACTTTAGAGGCTCTAAAATATCCTAAAAATTTGGCGTAAGTGGCATAGAGGATTATGAGGCAATAGAGAACTTCGCGAGCTTTCTCACGCTTCAAAGGGTTCGTCAATCAAACACATGGTTCACAAGTTATGGCCTTCAGAAGTTTGTACTCCTGAAATAAGATAAATAATTTGTATCGGACACATAAATGAGCTATAAAAGGGAGGGACATGCTTTGATGTGTGTTTTAACACATCAAAGAGCATCTAGAAGGGAGATAAGGTCGACTACACCTTATTGGGTTGTTTTAGCCCATGGTTTTATAATACTATTTGATGGTTTCTTGTATTGTATCTCCTATATATGAGGTGTGTGAGATAAAGGTTGTGTTTTAGAGTCTTATGGTTATTGAGTGAATCTCTGATTAGTGGTACTCCTATGAAGAGCTTGCTCTGCAAGTATATTGTAATTTATTTTGACTGCTAAATAATATATTGGGCGGCTTTTGGAGTGTGGGGTTTTCCTCCCAAAAGGGTTTTCCCCACGTAAACCATTATGTTGTGGTTTGAATGTTATTATATCTATTTATGTTTTCTGTATCAGTTGCAAAGATCTGTAAATTTTTTTGCATTACCCTCCTCTCAAGGTTAGCGTAGGAAGTTCTTCCGCTATTTACCTTCCTTACATATAATACCACAAATTTTTTTTCAATATATTCTAAGCATCTTAGAACACTTTCCAAAAATGTTAGAACAATATCATAAGATTTACAAGATATATGGAATCTTAATTCTAACACAAAACAAAAGTTTGGTGTGTATAGAGATATCAATATATCAATACCTCTAAATGATCCCTATGAAAAAAATTGTTCTATACAAAGGAAAAATATTTTTGTAAAAATAGAATAAAGAGAAATGGTATCGCAAACACCAATTTCGTGCAACAAGTGTGTGGATAAAAGAACAACAAGATTTTATGCTCTCAATTCCTATCTTTCTAACACCACAAGGAATGAAACAATAATTTGTAAGAAGATGAGTTCCTTGAATGTTAAAACTATTAAGCATGTTTTCACACCTATCGTAAAGAAGTGTGAAGAAGAAATGTGTCATTGTATGGGAGAGAAAAGTTGGATCAAAAAAATAACAATAAGGAAAATGGGATGAACATTTATGATATATAATAATGTTTTTATAGATGAGAAAATTATTGTGAAGGAAAGATAACACCTAATGATTTGTTTCATGATTTATGAATGGCATTATATTTATTCATGTCCTCCCTCTTACTTACTAGTTATCCATATATACCTATAATTTGGATTTCCACTTTGGGCTTTCTTATCTCACCTTATTTGTTTTGCTTCTCACATTTGTCTCACCTTCTATATTAAATAAATTATTCTATGTCCTCTCCTAATGCTTTTTAAGTTTTTTACTCATATTTATTTGCTTACATTATTTATATGCATATCCTTTACCTACCTTAGATTATATTTTGATTCCCTATTCTTCTTTATTACTTGTGATTATGTTGGTCATGCTTCTTTCTTTAACTTTAATGACTATCTATTTCTACTTTATTATATATTTTTATACCTTCATTCTTAGACCTTACACACAAAATATGAATGGTACAGATCACAATCTTTTAATTGATCTATTTGAGCTATCTTGTTATTTACATTTTTAAATATTATATTTTAAGCCTACATTGTTATATCATACTTTTATAATTTCCCTTATTTTGGTGGAGTTGCAAGCCTTATCCCATCACAAGTTAACCATCCTGGATCGATTGACGATCTTGCGTCATTCAAAAATATTTTCAATCTTCTTTTTCCAATTTTAATTTATTTTTCAATTTCAGTTTGTTTTCAGTTTTGGTTAGGATCACTGTGTTCAGCTGTAATAATGTAATTAGCGAGTTAAATCTAAACCCAACTCTCCGGTGGTAATGGGCATCCATCAATTTAAAAATTATAGTTGTCACTGCCCTAGCGGACATGCTAGGGCATGCATGGAGATTTTAGAATTACAGTCAGGACACACGAACTGTCTGATCAAATGATAGCTCGTATGATTTCAGAGTATGCACAAAATGGATTTGTTGATAAGGCTGCTGGAACATTCAAGCAAATGTTATTGGCAAATGTAAAGACAATTTCCATAACCTTCGCAAACATCCTCCCTGCCGTGCCAAATGTTATCGACATCCATCAAGCACAAAGGATAAAGAAAATTTGTCTGATGTTGTAGTTGCAGTCGCCTGGTAGACATGAATGCAAAATGTGGAAGCATGGACGTGGCACGTGAACTTTTTGAATGAATGCCTTAGTGAAATGGCAGGAATATGAATTGAACACATTTTCCATCGAACGTGATAGAGCTGTGTTTGGAAAATTATCTGTCCAAAAAGGTAATTGAAGAGTTGTTCCTAGAATATGATTGGTTGCAGATTTTGAAGTACGGTTGCAGTTAAAAGGAAGACGTGGCTGTGAAGAGAAGATAAAGAGTGTGGCTGCAAGAGAGTTTTAGAATGTGCGCAAGAAGCAATCTCTTTAGGCTAGGCTGCGGTGAGAGGACAGACCTGCACAAGTGCGTGGAAGTATATGAGAAAGGGCAAACAATAGATTGGAATTGGGGAAGAGAGAATTTAGATTATAGATAGTGCTAAAATAAAGTTTTCATGTGCAGGGTTTAGTTACAAAATTAGTTGCACAGAAGAGTTGGTCTTGACTTGCATCACTTGTTCACTTGTCTTGCAATATATTTAACACATTGGATTCATCAAACCATTCTCCAATCACGAATTATGCTTCATAGATGTACTTTTACATTGGGGGAATCATGGCTTCCCTCTTGTATACCATCATTATAACTTTACACTAGGAACACCATGTTTTCATTTCAATGACATTAGTTTACCATCACACTAGGCGCATCAAACGTTCCCTTACAAAATAAGGAATCAATTTTCAACTATTTTTAAAACATAGATGAAGGTCTAATTATAAAAATAATCCTTTAGTCATTTCCAAAATATATGGAGTAAGCAAAAAAGTAGATGCAAGAATAAATTAGAAATAGGCGCTAAAAAGTAGAAAAGGATCCACTCCATTTATTGCCGCCAAACGTAATGCTGTATTGTGAAAATGATCATGCTCGCCGCTCACCATTTCCTCTACTCTTGCTTCTGTCCTCATTATTGCTAGTAGACTCTGCACTACCCAAACTTGATTATATTTGACGGCAAAATGTAAAACAGATTTATGATCTGAACTGCACATTATGATCGAATGTGACATTCTGGTCCTAAACTCGTTGATTATGTCCCAAAGGCCTTCGATGGCTGCCACATGAATTGTGCATCTTCCATACTCATTCCTATCTGCTATTGACTTGTTCTGCCACGAATTATGATTTAACATTGCTATTATATTGTCAAGATGTCCTCCTTTCACGATAGTACGCAGAATTGTAGCATGAAGAGGAAGCAGTTCATATTGAGGAGATTATTCTTAATACTGTCCATGCTAGGTATATTGTCGAGCATCGCCACAAATACACCAAACGTTATTGAAATTAGCTGCTATCAATGTATTTGATGTACTGCAAACGTTACTTCTACTTGAGCAAATAACAAGTAAATTTAACTTCATATCTCCTGTAAGATGCCTCTGTGAACTTATTGTAACGGTACTTAGATCTATGCTCAGGTTGAAGGAAAATAATAAAGAGATCTACCTTGTCGGTTTTATCAGCTTCTTCTAGTGGCGTTTTGTTATTCTCGTTTCGAGATTTAGCCAAATCTGCAATATGAAGAGGAGTATCTCGTTGAAAATGCGAGAATTGCTCATGAAAATCTTCAATAGCAGGAAAAGGATTAGATTTCAAAGCGAGGAAAAGCTCCCTATTCATCCTGTTCTTGTTTTCTCAGCTTGCCTACAATAGAGGACCCAACTCAATTATTATAGAGGATAAAATGTTGTTAAAAGTAAATAAAATACCAAGAAAATAGGGTGGAGGAAAGAGGTTGGCATCATTGACTTCACTTATGAATAAAAAGAATGATCGAGAGAGTACGGTGTTTGAATGCATCACTCCAACATGATGTGGTCTGCTTGTGATTTGAGTAGAAATTGGTCCAGACCTAGACATCCCAAATCCACCTCATTCGATTTTTACTTCCCACTACTTAAAAAAAACTTAATGCTAGCACTTCACCAAAGCGAGGTGCAATGGTTACGTCATAGAGAAATGAAAGGTTAGTATAATAACTTAAATTTATCCTGTTTTAATAATAACTTTTTATCTATATTATTTGTTAATAAGAATTATAAATGAAAGTTTGAAGTTAGTTTTATTTTAATTATGTATTACTAAAACATACATGTTATTTATTTATTTTTAAGTATAAATTGCAATGGTTTGAAGTTATCTAAATTGCAAGAAGCATACATTCAATCATCAAATATGATGGACAAAAGAATTACAAAAGTAGAAGCTACATAATATGACATTACTCAAAACATTTGATGATATTTTGTACTTGTATTTGTGACAAGCTAGACATAAGAAATAGGATAAAAAACAACAAAGAAATGATCTAATTTGAGTATAGAATCAAAAAAAGAAAAAACTCATAAAAACCATGCCAAGTGACTTACCTCAACCACACAAATTGTGTTATGTTATCAGTGATGCCAATGAGTTTTGATTTGTATAAATAATCAGTGTATCATATAATTAGATATAGATGTTATTCAACAATTTTTCAAATTTGTGGAATTTCCTCAATCTACTTCAAATAATTAGATTCCTTTGAAGAGTTTAAATAGCCACATTATATTACATGAATAATATGATAGTATGGATTGATAGTCCATGCCATGGATAGTGGTATTTATCTTTGTCTATAGTTGTCTCATGATATAGTTAGTATTGCTTTTGGTAGCAATGAGAGTTTACTCCATAGTGTATTGGGGAGTTAGCTTTCAAGTTTGATATGAAGGATATTAGGCTATCCTTTTGTTTCTTGTAGTTGAAGTATGGTAGAGGTTACATATGAGGTATTCCTTGGTCAAGGGAAGTACACAACAAAGATTCTAAAGATAACACACTCAAGTCTACTATTTTAGTTCAAGTTTTAATTTGTGGCAACTTAAATTTTTAAATACATATATTTTAACAAAGGGATAGAAATATTTATCATTAGATCATTACTCAAAGCAATTTCATGACAAGGTGTACAATAAATTTGACTAAAGAAGGTTTGGGTGTTATTAATTTTAGATGTAGCTTAAGTTGTACTAAAAGGAGGTGGAAACATAAAATTTCATGAATTAATTTTTTATTGATTTATTTTATTGGAGTATATTCTTGGTTCAATGTGGGGCTTAACTATTGCTAGATGGAGACTTGAACCTTTCTATGCAATATGTTTATATTGTACTCATGGATGGAATGAATGGATGCACCAAGTCATATTATCAAGCATATTGTCAATTGATGGATCTTTAAGGTCAATAAATCTAAGTCAACATCTTGTAGTCTTTAGTTCTTTAAAAGTGTGATTAGATGTTCTATGGATAAGTAGATTTTAATACGATAAAATTGTAAATGATTTATCATTTAAGAATGAGTTTCTTTAAAAATATAAGTGAAGATCAATAAAACTCATGTAGTTTCCATAGTCCACAGATTATTATAATAGTTTTCCCAGAGTAAACTTTGTGTAAATTTTTTCATTAGTGTTTTATATCATACTACATGATCCATCCTTAAGATGAGATGAAATAAAGATACATAAACAAATGGTTTAAAAAAAGTTATTTGTAAGTGAAAGAATCAATATCCTTTGTACGCAGTTTTTTATAGTGTGAATTTTATAGCTATATGACACTATAAAAAGACATCTCTTATATAAACTTGTAAATGTGCGGCAATGTCACTCATGCCACGGGTTTCCAAAACTAAGACCTAGGTTGATATTTATAAGGAACACAATAAATATTTAAGAAAGAGTAGATTATATTTTCCAATGTCAATTTGATAGTCACCAAACTGACCATAAGAAAAATCTCTAAGGAAGTTTTACCAAACCAATGGAACCAAATATCACAACATTAATTATTTGTATACTAGAAAAGGAATCAAGGGAACAAAAAGATTTAAGTTGAATAAAAAAATAGGACAATAATATAATTATGATACACAGATTGAATGACCAGGAAAAAATTTCAAGTTGTCCAACAAACAAACATATGATAAACTGTAGAGGTGAGAATTTGTAGATGTAAAATGTAGGGCTACAAGGATAATTTTGTGTATTACCCATGATTTATATTTTTGTTTGAATGTAGAGACATTTGTTTAGGTTGTAGAGAAAAAGAGGAAGCTGAGGAAAGATGAATGTTGGAAAATTTGTATGATTGAATGAGCGAGCAAGCTAAATTAACATCACTAAACATTAAATTCTAGATGGTTGCAGAGTTAATTGAAATTAATGGGAAAATATATTGAATATAAAATGGATTAGTTATACCTTATAAATTCACTACTGTGTAGACAAGATTCACTAATTAGTAGACATATTCACCTTTTTATAGAGCATATTTCCCTAATTGATCACATATTTATTGAAACCTAAAAACTATGTATTCACTTAATTATAATGAATATTCACCTAATAATCATGTACTTCCCTAGGTGCCAAATCCTTTCATTCACTAAAGTATAGGGTGTATTCACTTATGGGTAGGCATATTCACAAGTATAGGGTGTATTCACTTATAGGTAGGCATATTCACTGAAGTTGCCCTCTAGGTTTCAATCTAATGTATTTACCTTAGTTTTCATAATTCCATCAAAGCGTCAAATTTTCCCACTTATTCCAAGGAAGATAGACTAAAGTAGTGCGTTGAAAGTATCTAAGTGTACATTCATCTAAATTATTACACCTTTCCTAATTAACAAGATAAATTCACATAAACAAGAATCCGTACATCGAAGTAGTTTGTCAAATTCTCCAAAGCTGCATTTTCTTAGTCTTCAACACTTTCATTGATTGATAGGTCATATTTTCCTGAACAAGAATTCTCTTAGCTTTAGATCGAATGATATAAAATCCATAGGATTGATTGCAAGAGGTATTGTAAAGGAGTATAAAGGGCATACCCTTACAATTAAGATGCTTTCTCGAATAGGGTCAAATACTCATGACAATATTTTGTCTCAATAGGATTATATTATGAAGGAGCTAAAGGTGATTGAACCCCAATTTTGTTGCATTCATGAAAAGATTCAAAGGGAATTATTTAGCGCACTAAAGAACAACTATGATGCTATGGAAACAAATGAGATTAGTCTTTAATAAATTTCAATACTTGCTCACTCAAAAGATGGGGAAATTGATGCAGATCAATTAATAAAATTGTACTTGGTAGAGGGCCTAGTGAAAAGAATAGCGGAGTGTCACCATAGTTTTCTCAAGATCATGATAGACCAATGTTTGGGCGAGATTGATGTTAAATAGGAAACCTCCATATTTGAAAAGTGAGAATCCATGATGTGCTTAGAGATATGATGATACATGTCACTGAGATCGACCCTGATGCAACCTTTAGAATTTTTATCTAGTCAAACCTTTTGAGTCCTAAGATTAAACCTTTGAAAGCTTCAAATTTTTAAATCTTAAAACCGACAAGCTTTTACCCTTTACAATTAAACCTTAAACCCTACGTGTTATAATTTGTTGTTGACTTGTTGTTGCTAGCCATTGGGTTCTTAAATCATGACTTGAAGCGGTCAAAGTCATGCTCCACTAGACCCTCTATCAACCATTCCAATTAAGTTTTATTTTCCTAAGTCTACCAGTTAGTTTTTTCTTAACCAAGTCTTTTGTCTTATTTACTAGATCAGTGATTAATGCATGCTCATAGGAATTAGAAGTGTCAGGCCCATAGTGTAGTGTGATCCATCTAATAGAAAATGGGATTTGAGAAACCTTCTGAAAAGGTGAGCACTTTACTTGCATCTTATTAGATTGCACCCACTCGATGCCAGACTTGTGAGAGTAGTTGTGCCAGCCCCCCGAAGATGCGTAGTAGTGACACATAGTCGGACCTAATGTCCACTATGAAGAAAAGGCCTTTGGTCATGGCCTTGTGGTGTTAGTATTGTCAAGACCTTGTCAACTTGCGAGGACACGATATAGTGACACATGGAAATTCGTTGAAAAGAAAATGTCGATCTTCTAAACAATTATTGGCCAGAATCTTACAAGTGTGTCGAAGGATTTTTGAACTAAATCTTTTAATCTCAGTCTTTTTAACTTGTTGCGATCCCCTAAAATGGAAGGCTCTCATTCAAACTTGGAAAATGTCTAAGTCACTGATGCAGTTCAAATGTGAAATACAGTAATAGTGAAATGACTAGATTTTGTTAGATCTTGGACCATTATTAGCAAATAAATATCTAGGCTAGACTATTATGCTCATCACAATTGATATCACCTATTATCATTGGCAAATTTGAGCTCTAGATTTGACTGTAGAAGAAATTATGCTTTGCAGGTGAAGGTTGAAGAAAACTTGTTTTGAAGAGCAATTGAAGATAATTATCAAAACCTTTTTAGTTTTATGTTCATAAATATGAGCTGTAAATATCCTATGTTAAATTAAGAAGCAAATAATTTAAGAGACACCCTCTATTATAGAGTTCAAATTCCAACTAATTTAAGAGACACCCTATATTATAGAGTTCAAAATCCTAGTCCTCATGGAGAGAGAGAAAATGAGTAAGAGGGCATCTACTTATTTATCATCCCGAAGTTTAGATGAGGGCTTGTTAACACAATTGGAAGGTAGAAGAGTACCTTTTCTAGTGAGTGGTCTAGAGTGTCTAGAAGATATACATCTAGATGAAATGGTTGGAGTTAGAGATGCCAAATTTGTAGAAGTTGGATTCAATCTTTTTTAGCATTGGTACCATAGGAGGGATGCTACGATTTCTATGAGGAATGTATGAATTTTTTTAAATGGGAAATATTGAAGTGTCAAATTCATTTGTGGATGTTGACTTAATTAGGATTTGTAATGGTGAAAAAATTAGGGTTTTCATTCCAAGAAGGATGAAAACCACTAATTTTGTGGTTCAAGGACCATTACATTCAAAATAGGCTTGGATCCAATAGATTTATTCACAAACCAGCAAAGATAAGGACTCAAAATATTGATTGGATTCAAGGGGTGAATTTGTTTGCCCTCTTTTGTGAGTTGAATTGCTAAAATTAGGGTAAAGTGTTGAAAATGAAGGTAAAATTATGGAAATGATGAACTACAATCATCATATTGAGGTACGTACTTGGATTTGATAAAATAAGAAGATCCTAAACTGATCCCCGAAAGAGCTCCAAAAATGTTGGGATCGTAGCAAAATTTTCCCGGGCCCTTTGAACTTTTTGCACACCAAAGGGAGTGGATTTGTCTCTACAAATTAGGTTGATTTTGAAGATCACAACTTCATACCTATTTCTTTCACACATAAAGAATGGGAAATAGGTTGGTAATAAGGGCTTGCCTAAGTCAAACACTAGTTTTGGAATGAACCATGAAAAAGAGATAAAAGATAATCAAATTGTTGTAAATGAAGATTCTCCTTTTGAGGGAGATGCTAAATAATAACTAAAAACCAAATGATATACCTCCTTGTGAATTTTTGTTTATCTCGACACAAGATTAGGGTTTCATGAAGTCTTTGACAAAATAGAATGTTAATGTCCACTTCAATCTTTGAATCTTGACTTTGTTGTTGCTCCAAGCTTGAAGGAAGATTTTTTATTCCTTGTTGAATTTCTTGAATGTTTGAATGAATAGTTGAATTCATGATGTCAAATTGAATTTCATGCATGTGTTATGCTAAATGAGAGGATAAATCCTCCTTTTATATTTCCCCGTAAAAAAAATTGCTAATTTTCTGACATGAGTTGACATGAGATTAGGTTTCCCACTCAAATTTCAAATAGGAAAAATTAATTTAAGAGGGACCCAATTAGGGAGGGCTAGAGCATGGATCCCTGGCCCTAATTAGGACAAGGGCTTGGCCCTCTTGTCCTGCCCTAATTTAGGGCTAGGACAAGGTTCCTGGAAGGTGCAAAAATAAAAGATGCAGTCATACTTGAGTGATAAGAGCTATGGGGCATAAGTGCTATGGTAGGGACCCAAATGTGGTCAAAATTATACAAGGGTGCAATTTTAGGATGCTATAGGGTTGTAGTACAAAGATATTATGTTGGGAGGAGAGTTATGTTAACAACTACCGACAAATAAATAATTAATGTGTCAAAGTTTCCATTATTGATTCTTTTTTTAAAAGGAGTAGAATCAAAACCAACAACCACAATTAAGTTTGAAGAGAACTATTAAACATAATTCAATCCATACAAGAGTGTTGTCATTTCAAATTTTAGAATCAAGGGTTTGAAGAGGTCAATAATTCCAATTTTAAAGCTTATGAAGGAGGCCTTTCCTTTAGATAATTTTTTAAGATTACTTTGAGAGAGCATACTATACTTTGTGCCAAATTTCAAGCCATAATATTGTACACTAGATGCCAATGCCTTTTATGTGTATGGCTACTAACAATCAAGATCTAATGTTGAGTACAGAGCATGACTCTACACCATTCTTTGAAACAAGGATGCATGAACAACTTGTAAGAGAAAAAAACACACCTTGAGAGAATTTATTTTAGATATTATTATATGCTCTATCATATGTCTTTGTGGAGATCAAATCCATTGTGGGATGATAAGTTGTAGGTTAGAATGAATGATAATGATGGAAAAATGCTTCCAATCTAATGTTGGACGTACATTTTGGATAGAAATTGTGAGAATGTTGATTTTGTTATCATTGAGAAATACTTTGTACAAAAGGTTTCGAGAAACTTAGGTGAACCTCAAATAAGTTTTGCATGAAGTGATGAAATTTCTCATACTAGCTGATAGGCGGAAGGATCTTGGAATTTTACATAATTGAGGAAATAGGTATCTTTGCACACACACTATTGATCTCATAGTTTATAGGACATTTGTGTATCTCCACATGCTTCCAAAATGTATACGCGAAACAATTGCATACCTAGAAATAATATGTCAATTGAATGAGGCTAGCAAAATACACTTTAGGAATCATAGGAAAGGATCATTGTTCCCAACTTCAATTAATTTTCCAGATTCTACTATTGTAAATAAGGCTGGCCTTGATAGAATCTATTTATAAATTATAAACATACAAGATGATGAATGAAAGAGAGAGGGACATTGATCCAAAAGGATTTATGACACAAATAAAGAAGGATTTTTATCATGTTATGTTATATGAAGAAGATGTGATTAGAAATCGTGCTAATATGGAAGAGGTTTATGAGAGAAGAATATGGAACATGGTAATGAAGGTTGAAGAGATAAGACGACAAGCTAATCCAAATTTTGGTAATTTTCTCTATGATGAATAGAATCCTTTTGTCATAATTGAAAAGTTATTAGAGAATGCAAAAGCCTTGCTTGTAATATGAATTATCAAGAAAGGAAAGCAACCTAAAATAGCAAGTGAAGAAGAAGTAAGGCAAGAAGGGCCACCAGTAACAGAAGTAAAATTGGCTATTGAGGAAAAAGAAATGGGGAAAGGAGTTTAGGCTATTGGTTTAGAGGAAAAAGTTCAAGAGATTGAGACAGAAGTGCAAAAACACGCATCATATTGCCTTGTTACATTTCCATCTTCACCTCCTTCTCCACCTTATGGTACATTAAAGGATGATATTCCTTATAATGGCACAAAGTAGAACTTTAGAGAACTTGAAGATTGCTAAGGATCACACTAGTGATATCGGAGAATTAGCTTGTGACTAGCTCCTTGATGATGATAATTTTGTCAAGTTAAAAACATGCATCACTGGTCACATTAAAAAGTTTACTAAGCTTTATAAAATAAAAAACATAGAATAAGATCTCAAGGAAGGAAATTAAAACAAGATGTAAGAAAAAGCAATGCAAATATTTTGAGATTTAGTTGTTTCCCATCTAGGTTTTGTGAAGGGTGATTAACCAAATCATATAAAGCGGCTAATCCCCCAATAGAACCTAAACAACAATCATTTATAATCTATAACGAAACATATTTTGAAAAAATATAAGAATCAAATCAAAATAAGTTTTAAATAAGTTTTTCATTCAAATACATCTCTTACTTTATGTTGACAGTCTAAAACTTTCAATCTTTTCTCAACAAACCCATTTTATAAATCTTCAGCAATACATTTCTTCTTTTAAGTGTTTTACAAAATAGTCTAGTGTATGCTTTTACAGTTTGCATAGAATATTTTTATCTATATCCTACAAACATTACGACGCTACGTCTTGTCAAATAAGTAACCAACGCCACGTCGACATAGCCACCACCCGATACGTCCAATTCTGAGGGGTAGATTTAATGGGAGGGTGAGTGCAATTCACAATAGAGACTTTGGAGAGTGCCGTCGATTTGAATTAGTCAACCTTAGATGTATGTGTTTTAGTAAATGTTAGTCGTCCATGAATACCACTAAGTTTGTGTTTTCTTTCCTGTGGTAGAAAATTGTAGAGCTAATAAAATCATTACTCTTTTAAGTATGGTGGTCAAATAATAATACAAGTTCATGTAAAACAAATAGTTTATTTTTTATTTATATTTATTGTGTTGATGTTGTATTTATTATAGAATATTTATAATCAATGTATATGAAGAAATAATATGTTAATATTTAAATAATAATTAGAAAAATTAATTTAAATGGTATAGATCATGATAAAATGAATTGATGAGACTCATTGTAGTTATTGTTTTAATTATTCTCAAAATACCACTTCATAATCCAAATTTTTCATAATTGATCTAAACATCATTCTAAACTTACATCTAAATGTCTTGTTTAAAAGATGTCTACTAATGAATGCAATACAACACAATTATTTTGAAAATATGAATTAGTTTTTCAGCCAAATAAAAAAGGTACATTACCCTAATAAATGTTTTCTCAAGTACTTGAGAGATTGTATTGTTTTTCTAGTCTTACAAAATGGTAGATACTTAACATTGTCAATGAAAAAAACCATGCATCAACATTATTTGCAATTGGTTGAAATATAGTAAAATTGGAGATATTTTAGGTATTTCTTATTTTCTTAAGGTTTTTATTCAAAATGGTTTTCCCAAATAAAAACATAATATTTACTATAATTTACTTTTGTAAATATATTCTTGTTTAAGATCAAGTATGTGCAATTTTTTCACAAAATTTATATTTTTAACAAATAATAAATAACTAAAATTTAATAATTAAACCAATGGCTACACTTAACTTTCAATCCCTATGAAAAGATGCAAGGATGGACTAAAAGATATATAAGAAAGAGAGCTTGTATGTTGCATACAAGAATGAACATACATGCATGAGTATGTCTATGTATACAAGTAACGTAAACAACTTATTTTATAGAATGGGTTTTTATGTTTGTAGATAAGGATGATCGGATATCAACTATAATCTATAATACAAATCTACAACTAAAAATATTCAGATGGAGAATATTTATCATTTTTCAACCATGTATAATTTTTCACAAAGCTTAAAGGAGCCATCCTACCTATCACCAACCATCTCACAATCAAGAGATACAACAAGAACTAGATACATTTCATCATGATGGTTTTTTTTTGTGCGTGAATTTTTCATTATCTTAAATATGCTTATTAATTAGTAAGCAACACCTAGAAGGAACCTACAAATAATTGTACAAAATTTCATTTCATTTTTGTCATAATATAAAGCTTTGGTTTCATGTCCATTTCAGGAAGTAAATGGACAGCATAAAGGCAACTAAAATTTGTTATTAATTGCACAGTTTTGAAGTCCATATTCTATTTCAACATAGAAAAATATATAATTCTATTATTAAAGATTGATAAAGGTGTACTTGATAAGTTCTATTGTGAGTGATAGCTACCTGAAGGCTACCAAAAAATAAAGCGGAAATTGCACCTATAATTTAAATATAGAATATGACTGCAATCAAGGAAAGAGAGGTGAAAAAATCATGCAATATAAGATGGAAGAAGAAACAAGGGAAATATCTTGAAGCCTAATTGTTTTTATTCAAGGTTTTGTGGAGGGTGATTAATTGGATCATAGAAAGTGACTAATCCCTTGACCGAACCCAAACAACAATAATATATAACCTATAATGAAATGTGTATTGAAGAAATGCAAGAATCAAATAAAAGTAAGATTTGAATACTTATTTCATTCAAATACATTTCTTACTTCACATTGATAGTTTAAAACATTGAAGCTTTTCTCAAAAAAGCAATTTTACAAATCTTGAGCAATGTAGTGCTTTACAAAATAGTCTAGTGGATGCTTTTACATTTTGCATAGAAACTTTTGTGCATATGATACAAACACTATAAGTTGTGAGCCTACTATATTTTTTAGGCATCTTGTCAAAAAAGGAACCAATGCCACATAGGCAAGGCCACCACCCGATAGTATAGTAACTAGGTATTTCTCTTAAAATCATTTCAAATTATGTGGAATCTTCTAAAATAGGTTTCTATGTCTAACAAAAACATAGAAAACTATTAATCCCTCAACTGAACCCAAACAAGATGGGGTTGTATAATTACAAGATGATGAGTCTCATATTCTAGATTACGAGATCCCTGGGTACTATCCAATTGCGAGCGGTAGATTTCAGGGGGCATGTGTGGTGTGGAGGGAGGCTGAGTGCAACTCTATATGCATAAACGAAGAACATAAAGAATTTGGATAGTTCCGTACATTTGAAATATTCATCTTTAAATGTATTTATTTTTTTAAATGTGGTCTTTCATGAATACCATTAAGTTTTTGTGTTGGCGGGAAATTGCAGAGCTAATAAAATCATTACTCTTCTAAGTATGACGATAATAATACAAGTTTACCTTAGAAAAATTAATTTAAAGAACTTATATGTTACAATACAATAAATTGATGGGACTCATTGTAGTTATTGTTTTAACTTTTTCCAAAATACTACTCGGTAATCTAAATTTTCATAATTGATCTAAATATCATTCTAAACTTACATCTAAATGTCTTGTTTAACAGATGTATACTAATGAATTCCATTCAACACAACTGTTTTGAAAATATGAATTATATTTTTCTATCAAATAAGAAAGGTACATTACCCTAATAAATGATTTCTCAAGTACTTGAGAGATGGTATTATTCTTTTAGTCTTGCACAATGGTAGATACTTAACATTATCCATGAAAAGGACCATACATCAACATTGTTTACAATTAGTTAAAAGCCAAGAGTATGATGAATGTAATACTTTGAATATTTTGTTTAAATTATACAATTAAATATAAAATGAAATTCAAAATCATAAAATGCCTTGTTAGATGGTCAAGGTATTCAAATAATATATTGATAGAAAAGTTAAAAAATTAAGTAATTGATTAGATTGTAATGGTATTCAAACATTAAGGATTGAAAATCATTGCCTAAGTTGTACACCAAAAGATAATGTTCCTTCACCCCTCTTAGACGCACTCATGAAATGATTAAATACCATTTTATAAGATTTATTAATTTTCATTGTCACTTATGTCATTGATATAGACTTGGTAATGAATTCTAAATTGCTAGAAATAAAAAAAAATTAAGTACTTTATTAGATTACTATGATATTCAAACATAATGCATTCAAATACTTTTCTATTTGTGCTCAAAATGAATGCTTTCCCTCATTGCTATTAGATGTACTCAAAAAACAATTCCATCATTTGTCTAGAAATTTCTAAAGATGTTCTTGTTGTATATTAATAATATCAAACCTACCTATAAAAACACAAATTAGAACTCTACATCTTATAATGCATCTAATATTTAGCTACTAAAATAGGATGTCAATTTAATATACTATATATTTCACTCATATAATCTCAAATACATAATTTCATTTTTTTATATAAAACAAACAAGAATGAACATATCATCTATAATTCAAATAAAAACTAAAGATGTCTTGACAAATTTCAACACCCATGTGGAGCTATATAAGTGGTAAATGGCACAAAACCACTAGGAAAAATGCAAAATTCAGGTGTTGGAGAAATTTGGTTTTGAGAAAGGCCAAGAATGGTTGAATGAAGAAATCTATAATAGGGCTTGGGAACTGTTGATCCTAAAATTTGTGCTCTAGGGAACAACCTTATGGGAAGTTTAGTATATGGGGATGTAATACATTTTATTGAACGATCTCCAAGATTTAAGAAGCCATCTCTTTATAAAAGTGGGGGAAAAGGGAGAAGGATAGAACCTTTAGAGGTAAACTAAATCTAGGGCGATTACACTAACCAGAAGCAAAGGACATGTTGTCTTGCTATTAGAGCCCATACTACTAAAATCTCTTTATTGTTAGGGATAGAACAAAGTACACAAGGTCATTTAGACACACAGAATAATATTCAAATCTCCTTGTGAGATGCACCTATTATGGCTAAAGAGTAGAACATATACTTCACTATCTCAAGGTATCTTTTACTGATGTTTCTAGATTGGCATGATATAACATCTATTTAATTAATGTAGGTGTATGAAAGAGTAAATTAACACATGATTCAAGAACCATACAATTAAATGGAAACCATAAGAGCTATGTAATATTTAGATAGTCGATTAAACTCACTTGCACATAGAATTCTAAATATTCATTAAGATTGAAACAAACAATAAAGGCAATTGACAATATATCTCTTTCTTTCATTTATGAATTAAAACTAAAGTCTGAGTAATGACCATGTTTTGTATATTAAAAAGAAAGTTAGTCCTCCAAAAATCCCCTTTCAAAAAAATAAAATAGACTTTAATAATATCACAACTCTAAAATGATAAAAGCTCCAAAATAGGAAAAACTGTTGTATATCTAGTTTGTCAAAAATCACCATGGCGGTCGTTGGAACCATACTCTGCAAAAAGATTTGAGCTTCATTCTTAACGCACAACCTCTTTTAACATAAGAACTCTCTAGCGTGCCCATCACTTTTTGGTTGTAATAGAAAAGATGCGAGGGAAAAACCAATGGGCAGACAAGTTCTTGACAAATAGCGCTATTTGATTTCTTCACGAAAATTTCTTCGACTTGCTGCAAATCAAACATTCTTACTAGCCTAAACACTCACTATCAAGACCAAGGACCCATTCTAGACAAGTGGTACGGCGACAGTACTTCTTTTATTTTCTTCCCATACAAAATCTTAAAATCAATGAGAGGGTATCACGTGGTGGTAGCCTAGAACACATTTTAGAAATTATAGCTTTGCGGAAACTTGATGTGCCGCTTTGACAGGTGGCGCCTTCGAGTGCCACTGAGAGAACCTTAGGCCAAGGGCCTCTCAAACATTCACTCTCGAGCAACATGTGGAATCAATGTGTGAGCATACAAAGATAGGAGTTCTACAAGAAAACAAAGGGAGATGAAATGTCAATTAAGAAAGGTGAAGCAAAAGGAGAAGATCGAGGACCCTTGAAGATTATTCTAAATATTTGGCAACTTTATGGGGTTGCTCGCCTGTACAAAAATTCAGCCCAGAAATCGGGTTCCGCATCAAAACTACAAGCTAAAGTTGGGAAGGAAACAGATTACAACTTCAATAGTCCAGACTGTAAATGCTGCTAGTCTGTGTTAGTTGGTGGAACATGAAGTTATAGTGCACCATAGGATTTACCCAAGTTGATCATCTCCTGAAAAGATATATTGTTTTTCATTGAAAGGGTAGCTTCTATGTGGAATCTCATTCATGCCAAGGGTTGAATAATCATCTTTATTTCTATCACATCAGGATCAGGACCAATGGCTTGCATGAAGGATTATTCTTGTTGTTTTACCCCCAATAATTTCCCTGTTTGTTCTAAATCAAGTACTAATCTGCCTTACTAGAAAGGAGAAGGGAGGCCCAATTGGATCGACTGGTTTATTTTCGTTTTACCCATGGTATGACATTCTCAAGACCTTAGAGGCACTCTTTGTCTTGCAAAGCTACCAAGTGATATTCAATATGCTCATTTTCCCTTTTGGCTACTTGTCTTCAATTACTAATGCCAGTAGTAGTCAATGCATTATCTTCTTTTACATAGACCTCTCAATTAGTAGCCTTGACTCAGCTACCTTTGGGGTAATGGTCTGCAACACTTGTTTAACTACAAACCCAACATTTGTCTTCAATTTATGGGCATCGACGATATATTGCAAGGCAGGTCATAAGGATTTTGCAGAAATTTTTATCCTTGCCCAATATGAAGTGTAAAATTGTTGGAGCAATAAGAGGAAACTTAGTTTCCGAGCAGGAGCTACTAATTCATTTTGTAGATTCTGGATCTACAAATCCCTGTTTTTTACATATGTTTTTTACATCATCCCTTAGCTTAGTTGCTTATGAGGAAAATGAGGTATTCTCTTGGATGGCCTCATCTAATTCCTTACTTCTTGCTACAAGCGTGACCTTATTAGTCTTCTTGCTCCATTTTGCCTCATCTAGATTAGAACTAGTAGTTTACAATTCTTACCTTAACAACAACAATTGTTGGATCAATTATTCTTTTTCCTTTCTCTCTATGGTATAGATGGATTTTACATCTCCTAATTTAGTCTTCAACATATCCCTATCTTCTCCTATATCCTAATTATTCTTTTTACTCAATTATTCTTTTGCCTTTTTCTCTATGGCATAGATAACTTTTACATATTACATGACCATTCATTTGCACTTCCTTTCCATGGAACTTATTTTTCTCACGTACTCAATAATAATGATTTTGTAGTAAGAATTATCTATGCTCATCATACACAATTTTATTGAGATCTTTTGACTGCCTATACAATATTTTTATCCCACATGATGGAAAACTATGTTTCCCCTTTTTTTGTAACCTTGAAATAAGAATGTAAGCCATATTTAGTAAATGGTACAATGAACACAATAATTATAAATAAAATTTATTATATAATATTACAAGAAATAGAGAGCCTTGGAGCATCACCAATTTTCTAGATAAGAATCACATCAAAGAAGAAGTTTTTATCATTGATAGGTCTCGATACATCATACATATTTACACCATCCCATAACTCAAAAATATAATTCATGCTAGGCGTTCCATGTATACATCCATATCCTTTACCTAATACTTTCCTAAGTAAACAAAAAGTGCTTTATCAGGGATTAACTTCAAATTGAAATATGTTTATATAATCTTCAAGAAAGCACTACATTCATAAGTTCTAGTACCTAGAATGACAAGAGTTAACATCGCATGCTCCATTTCCATTGCCTTCCAAGGGGGAAGATTGTTGCTAATAATGAAAATAGGTCAATTGGAATATGTTGTTCTATGATCTTGAAAAGGATTGACACCATCCATTGCTAGATAAATTCTTGCATTACTTGGCTCGCTTCTTAAATGTGGTCATTTTCCCTTAATCTCTTTCCAATATTTTCTTTTGGTGACCATACACATGACACCATCTTGAATCCTCTCTTGTGCATGATAATACGTATATTTTTCCAACTCCATCCATTTGAACATCCTCTTAAATCTTGGCTTTAGTGGAATGTGTCATATTACTTTATAAGGAACCTTCTTGGATACTTGATCTTGATGATACTTATCTATGTGACACACTGGGCATCATTGCGAACTTGCGTTATTTCCATAGTACAATATATGGTCATTTAGACATCCATAATATGTATTGTACTCCATTCCAATACCTTTTAGCACTGAAGATACTTCTCCACGAGAATTAGGTAACTTATTATTATTTGGAAGTATTTTGTTTGCCAAAAGTCTACATGATGCAACAAATGATTTTTATAAGATAAGTATATGCAATATTCAAAAAATTTAAGACTTATAGAGCATTAATTTATATGAATATTGAATCCTACTGTAATATATTAGTAAAGTATGTGTTTTTCAATCCATGTCTAACCTTCAAGTTCAACATCATAAGTGTCACCAATATAGAAGTATTTGCATTTGTGAAAAGAAGCATCCTAGCCAGCTAAGCTAGGGGTGGATCAATAACTTCTTTATAAGATATGTATAAGTCCTGGATAAATTCATTGACACCAATTTCCTTTATCTATGAAGTGGTTTTATCCATAGCTGTGTCTTGTTCTTCGTCTTGAGAGTGAGTATCATCAATGACATCCGTTGGTTCTTCAAGAATATTGGGAACTACAAGTAGCTTTTTATAAAAAAAACAATTGAAATGATCAATAATAATGTGCATATTTATTTATTATAAGAATAACATTTTGTTAATTATAGTGCACCTCTTCTATATAAACTCATTTGTTCAATCTATGGACAACAACAAGTTTCCACTTCTTTACTTTCCTATTTTGGCATCTTTTTCAAGTGAAATATATCATTTCATTGAAGTATTCATCTATCCACTTAGTAGGTGTTGCTTCCCATTTATCTCAATATGATATATCTTCAGAAATTTGAAACTTGAAAATGTCGCTTTAAGGTAAGATACACAAAACTGGAAAAGTTTAAGTCATTTTTATATAGAATCTTTAGCACATAAAGTGATAAACAGTTTTTAACTTTGAAGAGATTGGGTTTTAAGTTCATTTTCTTATTCTTGGATTACCCTTCTTTGGGTATTTCCAATGTGGATACGTAGCACCAACATTGGATGTTGAAATTTTTTTGTTTTGATAGTGGTACCATGTTAAACCTACAACAAAGATGCAAATGTAGGTTAAAGACAAACAACAATAACCTAATATAAATGCTAGTTTGTCCTCTTGTTAGCTTGAGCGAATATGTTATAGCAATTTGTATCATTGCTTAACACAATACTATAGCAAAAAAAGGATACTATGTTTCGAGGTTTGTCTCACAATATGACCATGGCTAAACATCATCTTTGTAATAGGCTTCTCTTCAAAATCTCTCACTCAACCCTTATGTAATGAGTTTCTTGACTCCATAGCCCATTGGCAAAGATCATCATTTACTTAAACCAAATTAAGTAATCTATTTTTTTTAAAATTCATTATTACCATTACACTCCAGAGATTAATTAATTGTTCTCACTACATTACCCCTAATGTAGTAGTATGATAATATTTTTCATAGTGTTTTCTAATTTGGAAGATTTGAGTGATGTCACAAAGGAGTTTCATAATTCATGTAAATTACTCTAAAATGCAAGTTTTTTCATCACTAACTAGTCCAATATTTCCATCATAAAAATCTTATGAAAAATTACTCTATCTGCTACCTATTAAATCTTAGATTAGTGTTTCATTTCATTAAAATGATACTACAAGTACTAAAAATAACAACATAATTACCTGGTCTTCCATTTTGTATAGACACCAAGAAAATAGCCTAGTAGAATGCTACCAAGAAAATAGCCTAGTAGAATGCTACAAAGAAAAGAAGTGTGTGGATGCTAGTTAGGATCATTACATAAATAGTTGTTGAAGTATATCAAAACTTGTATTCCAAAACAAATCATAAATTCTAATTTAAGAAATATGGAAGATGCCTAAATTTGTTATCAAAATCCTAATTTATTTTTTGGGTTATGGTTTGGTAGGATTCAGTATGATTGAGTATTTTGATAGTATACATTCTAAACAAATAGTAAAAGAGATAAGGTTCCTCCATCTATGAATCTTACTTTCTCTATTCACATTCAATCTTGATACAATTTCTCAAGAATTATTCAGCTTAGATTCAAGTAGAATATTTTGACATAATTTTTATATCAAATTGAATATAACTAAAAATTTTAGTCTTTTTCCTCTATAAAACTCATGTTTGTTCTCGAAGATAACCCAATGTAAAAGAGATTTAGTAAAGGACTTAGAATAAATTTTGGGAAGTGCTTATCAAACTACTACCGTGAAGGCTTTTATGTCTACCCTTATTTTTACATATTAATCAATTCGTAGCTATATTTTTAGACTTTTAAATAGCTTAGGAAATGTTATCTAAGAGATTATTCTGGCTTTGGAATTGAAATATGAGGGATCAAATTATCAAAAACATTTAAATTATCACTTTTTGAGCAGCATAAAAGTTTGAGAAAATGCAATATAAATATGATGGTCGAATATGTTGTTGCTTGTCCAAACATTTGTGTTTACAGAAAGTTTTAATGTCAGTTCATGTGTTTTGTGAAAAGTGCAAAAGAGAGGCAACGAAAATAGTTTCTAGAACCCAAGGTAATACTATATAAATTCTCATGGTACATCATTTCTTAATGTAATTTCATGCTTTGATGATACTGATGACTACATGAGTTAACTCTATAGCAGTTGATTTTTCGACAAACTGTCACAGTTGTTGAAGATGTGGGTGATGTGGAAATAATGAAAAACAATTGGTACATGCTCCTGGTTACGTGTTTATGGATGGTCTCCATGAACTAAGTGGAACTGTTGCACAAGTCAGATCGTTATCTTTTCCATTGCCTTATTTGATTTATTTATTTTACTATATTTTCTTATATTGTTCTCCCATAAACTGAACCTTGTAGTTTAATTTGGATAGGGGAAGAGAAAAAAATTTCCAATTAGTTTAAGTAGGATAAAGCCTATCTCAATATAATACAAACTGATATGTTGATGAGCATGTAAATCTTATCATTAATCTTTAATTGTTATTGACTACATTCTTATTCTTTAATATTGTTTTCAATCTAATGTTCTATTTTCTCTCTAACAAGGGATATATTTATTTCAACTATTAAGGTAAGATTAATGCCTATCATTAGCCATCCTTTTTCACAAAATTTGACTCATTACAAGCTACCCCTGTTTCTTGTTAGCATCCTGATATCTTAGAATTTATATGTCATTTAGTTTTTTAAGTTCATTACTCCAACAGGTAAAAATTAGCACGTATACATTTCTTATTACCCTGCAACTAGCACAAAAATGTATCATTAGTGGAGCTTGAATGTATCACTATCATTCTTAGCAGAGGATGATTTCACATTATCAAAATTTTAGTGTATCCTCAACGTAACCAAATCTATGCTCTGAAGGGTAAATGTAGAATTCGGGGAGCACTCATACTTTAACTTTTAGTCAGCAAATCAGGGAAAGTATTGGCAGAACTCAAAAGTAGCTAGGGCAAGCATAGGTTACAATTAAAGAAGCATGGGAATAGTTCCAGCATGGCCATTCTAGGCTTCCCTATTTGTCACTAGATTTTTTTGGGAAAATTTCATATTAATCTTGTTGTCATGTGCTATCTGATTAGTTATTGTTATTGAGAAATCATTTTACATTGTAATATTAATCATACTAGTTCAACCACCAAATCGCCTGTATTTTGAATTTAAAACTGACTAAGAATGAAATTGCACAGACCATAGGCTGGTCTAGGTATTCTTAGAGAACTCTTTAGTATGTTAAACTTTTAATTTACATAGGAGGAAGGCTTGATAATTAACTTTTGACATGAAACTAACCCTTTCACATCTGCAGAACTGATGTAGAACTCTTAATATTTTCTGTGATGTTTATGAGTGGATCTTATGATTTGGGCATTGCATTAAAAACATTCTTCTCTTAACAGGTGACGGAGAAAAATATTGAGAACCTGTATATGTATCCAATATCAATTTCTTTGAGCTGTAGAAGAAAACAAAAGAGAGAAGGCAGAGAATTGTATAAGAAATTTAGATTTTAAGCTTTTTCTTTGGTATAGCATTGTAATCTTAACGGTACACCTTCTTGCCTTGATCATGAAATTTTAATAGAGTTTTAAGAGCTGTGGTTTGATTTTTAAAGGTAAATGAAGATCTCAAGTTTGGAGTTGTCGAAAGGTTTAGATTATAGAAAGTAGAATTAATAGTTTCAAATATTTGTAGTGGAAGATATTTTCCTTTAGGTTTAATGGATTGCAATGATTGTAGGATATGCAAAGAATGGCAAGTTAAAAATGGATGGCATTCATTTAGGTCATGCAAACTTTTGAATGATGAATAGACAGGTGTTATGTGATACATGATAGAAGGCAGGCATCGAAAAATAATATGAAATGTTGAGACTAATGACCAATGGAACAAAAGAAAATCCTGACAGGTGAAAAGGCCATAAAAAGAAAGAAGAGGGCATCGATTTCGAGGGGCCGAGTAAGTGAGGAGTGGAATTGGCATTGACATTTACATCTGGAGGAAAGAGAAGAAGATCCAGTAGCTCCACTCACAACAAAGCAATACGTAGATAATCACACAACTAAAACTCTATCAAACTCTCAATTTCTTTGCACTTTCGGATAATAATCAAACTGTTTCATTATCAATTGTTTAATCAATATCCATTGCAAAAACTTTATTAAATATCATCAATTAAGTCAACCTTGGATTAAAATAAATAAACAAATGCAAATTTTTAATACAAAATTACTATTAACACATAAAAATATACGATAAGTTTTGTATATTAGTTGATTTACCAGCCTTCTAAAACTTTATATCTGCAATTAAATTTCACAAGCTATATGGAACCTTTATGAACAAATCGGTATGAAGAATCGACAGTAAGAATGCATAATTTAGTTTTCTTTGGAATGGATAATAAGCTACTAATAATCGTACAATTAATTTAATTTACTTAAAGGGCATTATTATTTTCATAAATAATGAATTATTTAATATTTATATTTTTATTTAGAATATTTTTTTGTTCTTTTTTATTTTTAATTAAAAAATTAGAAGCATCTTCATATTTTTTTGATAAATAGAAAAAATATTCAATTATGAGAATTTAATAATTTGAAGATGGACTCGACGTTTCTCACATGATCCCTAATGGGAACTTTTCAAAATTATAGGAGAATTCATGGACAAAATTCTTCCTTCTCGCTAGGGTTTCAATCTCGAGGGGTATCAAACTAATGGCAGGTGGCCTCAACACAGTCTGGTAGGGTCAAAAACCTTGCAACTTTCCCAAATATGATTTTGTTGTTTATTTCTGAATCCATTTCCAGCCCTAACAATATTCCCTTGGCTAGAGTTCCCTTCAATCCAAATTCGCTTTCTCCAATTTTAGGTATTGGTAGATCTGATATTGCTAGAACACGGAGAAGATATAAGAATAAGGCATATTCTTCATTATGCACTAATAGGAAGGAATTTCAAAGGAATATAAGGAATTGTAGTGAAAAATATCATCATCCTTACAATAGGGTTGTATTGAAAAAATGGGTAAGAAAGGAACGACCCAAAATTGTTGTTTCAGAGGAAGTATCGATTCTCCCAAATGTTGGAAGAAAGGATGTCGATGCAGTTATTAAAGTGAATTTTCCAGATACAGTATTGGAAAATCAGATTGCACTAATAGGAAGGAATTTTAAAGTGAATTATAAAAAGAAAGAAGAGGGCATCGATTTCGAGGGGCCGAGTGAGTGAGGAGTGGAATTGGCATTGACATATACATCTGGAGGAAAGAGAAGTAAATCCTCTAATCACAACAAAGCAATACATAGATAATAATGAATCTATCAAACTCTCAATTTCTTTGCACTTTCGGATAATAATCAAACTGTTTCATTATCAATTGTTTAATCATTATCCATTGCTGAAACTTTTATAAATATCTTCAATTAAGTCAACCTTGGATGAAAATAAATAAACAAATGCAGATTTTTAATACAAAAATTACTATTAACACGTCAAAATATACAATAACTTTTGTATATTAGTTGATTTACCAGCCTTGGAAAACTTTATATCTGCAATTAAATTTCATAAGCTATATGGAACCTTTATGAACAAATCGGTATGAATAATCTGCAATAAGAATGCATAATTTAGTTTTCTTTGGAATGGATAATAAGCTACTAATAATCGTACAAGTAGTTTAATTTACTTAAAAGGACATTATTATTTTCATAAATAATAAATTCTTTAATATTAATATTTTCTATTAAGAATTTTTTTTTTTTCTTCTTATTTTTAATTAAAAAATTAGAAGCATTTTCATACCTCTTTTTTTTTTTTAAAGCAAC
Organism: Cryptomeria japonica; assembly: GCF_030272615.1. Taxonomy (NCBI): domain Eukaryota; kingdom Viridiplantae; phylum Streptophyta; class Pinopsida; order Cupressales; family Cupressaceae; genus Cryptomeria; species Cryptomeria japonica. The sequence goes on from NC_081409.1 coordinate 727,345,222, forward strand.
TATTTTCATTAATAAGAATTTAATAATGTGAAGATGGACTCCACATTTCCCAAGAGATTCCCAATGGGAAGTTTTCAAAATTATAGGAGAATTCATAGACAAAATTCTTCCTTCTCACTGGGGTTTCAATCTCGACGGGTGTCAAACTAATGGCAGATGGCCTCAACATAGTTTGGTATGGTCAGAAACCTTGCAACTTTCCGAAATATGATTTTGTTGTTTATTTCTGAATCCATTTCTAGCCCTAACAATATTTCCCTAGCTAGAGGTCCCTTCAATCCAAATTAACTTTCTCCAATTTTAGTTATTGGTAGACCTGATATTGCTAGTACACGGAGAAGATATAAGAATAAGGGATATTCTTCATTCTACACTAATAGGAAGTAATTTCAAAGGAATAGAAGGAATTGCAGGGAAAAATATCATCATTCTAATAATAGGGTTGTATTGAAGAAATGGGCAAGAAAGGAGCTGCCCAAAGTTGTTGTTTTATAGGAAGTATCAGTTCTCCCAAATGTTGGAAGGAAGGATGTTGATTCAGTATTGGAAAATTAGATTGCAGAATTGTGAAGCATGACTTTAATAGGTAAGTTATGGAACTTTTCTCCAGACATTCGTAAGTTGTTTGTTTGGGTACAAGCCTCTTGGCTTGGTGTGTTGCAAGTTTTTTATGTTGATGGGGGAAATGGTTATTTTATAGCTATGTTTGATTCTAAAGTTCATAGAGATTTAGTTCATAAGTTGAAGGCATGGTTCCTAGAATGTTATGGGCTTTATACTCAATTATGGTGCCCAAAATTTGATCCTCAATCATCTTTGATAAAGTTTGCCCCTTTTTGGATCATCTTCCCCTCTTTACCTCCTCAGTTTAGAGACCTCAAGATTTTTCAAAATCTAGCATATTAAATGGCCATTTTCTTAAAGCATGATCTCAAACCCTTTGAGTATTCAGAGTTGACTCTTCGAGTGTGTGTTTTCTTAGGTTTGTTGTGTTAGTTTGCCAAAAAATTTGTTTATTCAATCTAAATATGGGACTTGCATTCAAAAAATCATTTATGAAGAGCCTCTTCTTGTGGATAAGGAGATCAATACTCTTCGTCATTTTACTTCTCCTTGTCATAGTATGGGTTCTAAGAAAGTTAGGGTTTGTGAGGCTCTAGTGACTAGTCCTAGCCTTTGTTCTGTTAGTAAAAAATAGGATGTATTCTTTTTCTTGAGATTGTTGACCACCATTATTCTGAGGTAGGAAAGTCCTTAGTAGGAGACTTTTTATTATAAAATATAATGTTGGATTTTGTTCTCACTTCTTCAAGAAAGTTATGCCTACAATAGAGGTGACAATATTTCAAGCACTGTCCAAAGTGCTAAAAAGTTCTTAGATTGGTTTAACTATTGCCAAGGGTTTTTATCTAACTTTTTGTGCCCTCTTGGATCAGGTGGGTAATAATTGTATTCTCTTTTCTTCCCTTGACAAGGCTTCAATTCCTCTAAAATATTTTGTTTGTATGGATTCCTTTGATTCTCTTCCTTTGATAAGAAGGATGGTAGTGCATTTAATTGAAGATGGTTATTTCTCTTCACAATGTCACCCTTCCTCTCACAAGGTTTGTAGGGGTTCATAGAAGCCACAAGAATTGAGGAGGGGTATTTACTTTCAAGTTTAAAGAACCTTTCTTGGTAGGGGATGACGATGTCTTGATTTAGAAACTATTGTTGAAATTATTTAATTAGAAATTAGAAGAGATAGATTGTTAGGTGGAGAGTAAAGAGGAAGCCGATTGTCATTTTGGAAAGGATGAATTGTATCAAGAGAGTAGTTGATTGACAATGTTCAAAATTTGAAAACTTAGGCCCCTCTAGACCAAATAATGGGGAAGTTCTATTAGAAGTCCTTTAGGATAGTTCTAAAGTTAAAGCTCATGTCTCATCTTCTATTAATCAAACTCTAATTTTCGGTGAGACTAAGACTCCTAGGTAGAAGATAAGTGTTAAGGAGGGCAAGCTGTTGAAGAACAAAAGAACCATGAAAGAAATTAAAGTCGATATTCAAACAACTCTTGATGATAAAATTAGACCATGGAGAATGTGTTGTTCTCCACGATAAGAATGAAGATCAACATCTGGAATGTTAGGGGACTTAATGCTCCTAACAAATTTTATCTCATCAAATCTCAATTGAAAGTGTGTGGAATGAATTTGGTTCTTTTACAGGAAACTGAGTTATTGGAGTTAGAGGATTCTCAATTTTTCTCCAAGTGGTAACATTAGAATTATTTTGCTTCTCCTCCGATTGGTGCATTTGTGGGTTTGGCAATTTTGTGGAAGAACAAGAGTATGAAATTCATAAGATTCAATCTAAGGTGAATTTTACTCAGGTGAAGGTTTCAATTTTTTATCATAATATCCATTTGATTAGTGTTTATGGTCCAAATCCAACTATTGCAAAACAACTTCTATGGGATTCCCTCTCCCGGGTCTTCGTAAATTATGTAGCTAAACCTTTTATTCTTGGGGGGGGGGGGGGAGGGGGCTGTTAATTTAATGCTATTCTATCTTCTAAGGACAAGATGGGAGGTATTATCCTTCCTTTACAAATTATGTAAGGTTTTAGAGAATTTGTGGCTAACAATGGATTAAAAGATTGGGAACCTCTAAATAGCCACGTGACTTGGACTAATAGAAGGAATGATTCATGCATATTGTTGAGTGTCTAGATAGATGTTTTTCAAATCCAATTCATTTTCTCAATTTGGTCCAATATCTTCTCAGATTTTGTCCATTTTTGGAGTTGATCATTTTCCTCTTCATTTGACATTGTCACTTGCAGCTTCTCTTTCTCATCCTAAGCCTTCTTTCAAGTTTGAATAAGTTTGGTTTATAGATCCTAAGTTATTAAATTTTATTCAAATATGGTGGCATAACTTTCCCTATGAGCATGATTGTAGAATGTATCAATTGTGTAAGAAGTTGCAAAATATTAAGGAAAAGATTAAAGAATGGAATAAACAGGTATTTAAGAATATCTTTGTGTCAAACTTAGAAATTAAGGCCACCTTGGTACATGTTAATGAGGAACTCATCCAAAATGGTATTAATCCTTCAACTTACCTCCAACAAAAATAATTGCAAAATCAGCTTGAAGAAGTGTTGATGATGGAGGATGTGTTTTGGAAATAGAAATCCAGGGAATTATGGTTGAGGAAAGGGGATATGAATACAAGATTCTTTCATTCTTCAACTAAGACGAAAGTTGTATCAAAAATTATTTCTCATATTAAAATGAGTTTTGGTCAGATCTTTTTGCAAATTTAAAAAAATTCAAGATGAAGTGATTCACTTTTTTTCAAAGTTTTTTGAGGATTCCTCATGTAGAGATAATATTGACCCAAATCATCTGTTGTACCATATTCTAACTATGATTTTAAATCAAGAAAATTTGGAACTTCGCAAACATTTTTCTCTTGAGGAAATTAAATTAGTTATTTTTATCATGCCCCTAGATAAAGCCCCAAGACTCAATGGATTCACTAATTTGTTCTTTCAGAAGTGTTAGGACTTCATTAGTTTTGATGTTTGGAGAGAATTTGAGGAATCAAGAAGGAATGGTAATATTCTCAAACAATTTAATACAACTTTCATTGCTTTCATTTCTAAATTAGTTAGTCCATCAACATTTGCAGAATTTATATCAATTCCTCTTTAGCACATGGTGTATAAATTTATTATTGAAGCCATATCTTTGTGACTCTCTAAGCTAATTCCTAAGATTATTTCTATGGAGAAAGGGGGTTTTGTCTTGAGTAATGAAATAGTTGAAGGGGCTCTAATAGCTCATGAATTTTTGCACTTAGTTAGTCAATTCAAATCTAAAGCTATGAACATGAAACTGTGTTGGCAATAAGGCAAAAAATTGAGGGAGGGGAGTGAATTAGTTTTCTCAAAATATTTTCTTAAGTCAAACACAATTTTAGATCTGATAATTAACAATGAAAGTATAAATCAACACCACATCAATAACATACATAACACCAAGATTTTGACATGGAAACCCTGGTCAAGGGAAAACCCATGATGGGAACCTACCCACAATATGATGAGACATTGTTAGAAGTTTATGAAATATTACAATGTGGAATGCACATGCATTCAGGAACACTACCTAAAGCTCACTGCTCAAAAAAACTAAAGGGCAACAACCCTGGGAAGACTCATTGTCTTACAAACATATTTGGATTACATCTGAAAGATTATGAATTGATAGAATATCATCTCTTCATGCCTGGTTATAGTTCTAATCAGGCACATAACACATATTCTTCTCTTTCGAACTTCTTCACACTTCTTCAAACTACTTCACTGATTCTGAAAGATAAAAGTATTATTTTCACACAAACATATACCTCTCTCACATGAGTATTACATTAATTTATACATATCATCAACCTATCATTCAAGGTTGGCTCAAAAACCATCATAAATAATCATACATGCTATAACATTATATGCGGACTAAAAAAATGTTGGCTAAGACATAGTATGGACCTAAATCAACACCTTGAACATTAAACACCTCCAAGAATTATGCCTCAAACATATGCAACACACTACAATCATCATGTCGGCCAAGACCATGAAGAACACCACCGGATTATGGAAAATCATTAGCAATGAGCACAATGATCAATAAAGACCACCAACATGAATATCAAATGATCTAGAAACATCCAAAAGAATCATGAATTACCATAGAAACATCCATAATAACTCAAATTACTAGAATCATCATCATCATTATACTGAATTTCAAGAACACTACTTGAAATGACTATCAAGTTGAAAGATTCACTTGTTGAACCATTTAAAAATATGACACACTAGAACATTCCAAACACTCTACCAAATCCACAAACCAAGATATTACAACATCGAGCAATTTGAAGAAAAATCCAAAATAGTGATCAATACCAAGGGTCAGTGCAAGAAGATGAGTCCACTTTTTGGCCAAAAAGTGGAAGTGTTTTCCCTGATTTTCAGATTTTGTCTCATTTGAGCTTAAATTTTGAAACACTTAGAGATTGAATCTTGGAAAAAGTCAGTAATATAAAAGATAGCCCTCTGAGTGTAGTTTCCAAATATATAATTTATTTTAATACCCACATAATAAAAAATAACTTTTTAAATGGAGTTCTGAAAACTATGTTTTAAAAATGCCTGTTTCAGGACCATACCATGCATGTGTACGACCCACACTTTTTGACACAATTAAAATTATTTTCTCAAACCGTTTTGGAAAATGGTTTGTAACACACTGAAGATTGATGAGCATATTTTTTTGTATTTTTTTTTCTAATATTTTTTTTTTAATTAATTTTTTAATGGCCGTAATTATCTTTTTAAAAATTTGACGTGTACGACCCACATAATTTGATGTAAACTTAACATTTTTTGATTTTTTTTTTTTTCAAATACAAAAGATTTTTGTGTAGATTGATGACATATAATTTTTTTTCCAAAATTCTTTAAAATAAAAAAGTTATTAAATTAACAAAATTAGTTAATATTTCAAATTTATGGACCCGATTTAGTATAAATTAAATGAAAAATAGTTAAAATAATCAATTTTTAAATAAATTTACATATTTAGAATCTAGACAGTATAATCTGAAATGGGTTTTAATTTCGTATAAAAATTCTCTAATTAGAGGCGCGTAAACTATTTTTGAAGTTCATATTTGTGCTTTCATTCATGGAGATTTGAATTTGCAGGTCCATGTCTCAGGTGTGGCCATCCCAGGCCTATCCCGGGCCTAATCCCGAGCCAAGTGGCGGGTTGTGGAATCAACTTCCACAAAACGGGCCCCCGTTTTCAAACAAGGGCGGATTGTGGAAAAAAAGGAAAAATGCCATTTAGAAACGGGGGCCCGCTTTTAAACAAAACGGGGGCCCGTTTTTAGAAACGGGCCCCCGTTTTTAGAAACGGGCCCCCGTTTTTTAAAACGGGCCCCCGTTTCTAAAAAACGGGCCCCCGTTTTGTTTAAAAGCGGGCCCCCGTTTTATAACAAAACGGGGGCCCGTTTTTAAACAAAACGGGCCCCCGTTACCTTTCGGCTCGGGAGCCCGAAGCACAAACGGGCCCCCGTTTTTTGAAAACGGGCCCCCGTTTATAAGAGCGCATTTTCCAATGCGCAGACTTCTGCGAATTTGTGACTCATTACCTTGCACTTGCCCCCAAACAATTGAAAAACAACCGCAATATTGGATCTCATAACTTGATCAAGTCTGCATGTGAATCACTGAAACTTGAGTTGAATCAACCAGAGATACTTATCTCGAAACCCTTTAATCCATAACAATTCATCTGCAACACATTGACCAAAGCAACTCACATAATCTGACTGCAACACTGGAACACATAGAGGAGTATGTTGACATCAATGACAACACATCACTTAGTCATTCCAAACACATATTTGCACATTATCCCAACAATCTCCTCCTTTGGCACTCATGAGAATATATGATGTGAAAAACAATCAATGAAAAATAAAGAAGAACTTTCAACAATCTCCCCCTAAGATCTAGTATATGATATGATAGTTTTTCACATGATTCTCGCTCCCTTAGACATCAATGCTAAAGACACATTTTTGCAAACCACAGATCACACAAAACTGAATATTTGAACAAGAACATTGAGTACTCCCATTGAGTAGAGCGACTACCTATTAATCTGGACCACAAGATATGATTATAAAATCCACTAGACTGATGCAAATCCATTTATCTTAGTTCTTATCAGGAGGGGCAATCATCCATAGCTTCTCTCTAAGATACTCAGATGCATCCTTAAGAAAAGGTTTCATGAAGATATCTGCAATTTGTTCTTTTTTAGATACATCAATCTAATTTCCTTCTCATTCACTTTTTCTCTCAAGAAAAATGAAACTTGATTGATATATGCTTAGTCTTTGAATGGAACATCGAATTCTTAGAAATGTTGATAGCATTTGAATTATCATAGTATATAGCAATAGGCTCATCATAAACAACTATGATATCCTTTAACAATTGTTACCAACAACAATATACTCAGCCTCTGTAGTAGATAAAGAAATAGCATTTTGCTTCTTACTCGTACAAGAAACCAATCTCTTTCCCAGGAAAATGCACCACCACTAGTACATTTTCTATCATCCACATCTCCGACCCAATCAGCATTAGTAAAAGCACTCAAAGTAAAATAATCATCTTTAGGATACCACAAACCAAAATCAACTATATCTTTCAAATATTCGAAAATCCTTTTTCATAGCTACAACATGAGATTCCTTAGGATCAGATTGAAATCTAGTAACAAGAAATACAACATTCATAATATTTGTTCTAGTCTGAGTTAAGTATAATAGTCCACCAATCATAGATTTGTATCTAGTCTTATTTCCATTAGAGGATTCATCATCCTTTGCCAACTTACGTCCGGTCACCATAGGAGTACCAACTGGCTTTGAATCATCTAAACCAAAAATTTTGAATAATTCCTTCACATACTTGGACTATGACAAAAAAATCCTTTTTCTAACTATGTAATTTTCAATCCAAGAAAGTATTTCATCTCACCAATCATAGACATTTAAAACTCATTTTGCATCTCATCAACAAACTTCTTGCAGAAACCATCATTCCATCCAAAAATAATATCATCAACAATCAAAATGTTATCATTATAAATCATGAAATATAGATTACTATCAGCCGTACTATTATTGAATCCAAGCTTCAACAAATACACATCCGATCTAGTGTACTATGCTCTTGGGGCTTGCTGAAATCCATATAGTACTTTCTTCAACCTGCAAACCATATCTTCCCAATCTGTCAACTAAAATCCATTTGGTTGCTCAATATAAACTTCCTCTTCCAACTCACCATTATGAAAGGATGACTTGACATGCATCTGATAAACTTTGAAATATTTGCAAGCAGCATAAGCAAGAAATAATCTAACAACTTCAATTCTTGTCATTGAAGAAAAAGTCTCCTCAAAGTCAATTCCTTCCATCTGACAATATCCCTTGCAAACAAGTCTTTCTTTGTTCTTAATAACTTCACCTTGTTCATCCAATTTATTTTAGAAGACCCATTTAGTTCCAATTATATTTTTATCATTAGGTTTAGGAACAAGAATCCACATATTATTCTTTTCAATCTAGTCCAATTCTTCTTCCATGCTTTAACCAAATTTTCATCTTTGCATACTTCATTAACATTTTTAGGTTCAATCATAGAAATTAAGCAATATTATTCAACAATTATTCTTCTAGTCATATCACACCTTTATTCTTATATCCTATGATTTGATTTTCTGAATGATTCAACCTCACATACTGGTGAGTCTTAGGATTTCCTTGATTTTTTAGACTCTTGTGTTGTTTCTTCTACACTATCACTAGTCTCTCCTTGATTTTATAGATTTTTTGGAACAATATAAATTAGTTTTTGGGTTTACATTTTCTTTCCTTCATTTTATATGTCATTCTGATCATAAGAATCATATCCAGAGGTTCTAGTCTGTCTCTCATTTCTTTCACCAACTTTCAAATTAACACTTTCAACTATCTTTCTCAATCTCTTATTATAACACTGGTAGGGTTTTCTCTTAGTTGAATAACCAAGAAATATACCTTCATCACATCTAGCATCAAAATTCCTTAGATCTTCATCTATTTTGATATAGCATTTACTTCCAATTCTAAAATATCTAACAATAAGAAAATGACCAAACCATAACTCATAAGGAGTCTTACCTATATCACTTTTGATATGTACCTGGTTAAGAGTGTATACACTAGTACTCGAAACTTCTCTCCAATAGATATGTGGAATGTTTCCTTCCAACATCATGGTTTTAGCAGCTTCTAAATTGTTCTATTCTTTCTCTGCACAACACCATTCTGCTGAGGAGTTCTAAGTGCAAATAATTGTCTTTTCACTCCATGCTCTTCACAAAATGCATTGAACTCATTGGAAGTGACTTTACCACGTCTGTCACATCTTAGACACTTTAGCTTCAATCCTATCTCTGTTTCAACCATGGCTTTGAAAATCTTGAACTTCTCCAAGGCTTCAAACTTCTCCCTCAAGAAAGTAACCTACACCATCCTTGAATAGTCATCAAGCAACAACATGAAATACATGTATCCCTGCAAGCTTCTCACTCTAGAAGGACCACACAAATTAGTATGCACAAGATCCAATAATCCATTAGAACAATATTGTTTACTTTTAAAAGCAACTCTTTTCTGTTTCCCTAACTCACGTTCCTTGCATATGGAATGAGTAGGCTTTACCAATTTAGGAAGATCTCTTAGTACTTGACTAGAACTTATCTTAACCATGCAATCAAACCTCACATGACACATCCTTCTATGTCAAAACCAACTTTCATCAGTCTAAGCAATCATACAACTTTTACCACCAACATTCAAGTGAAAGATGTTACCTTTAGTCTTTGTCCCTAATGCAATTTAAATTTCCAAACCACTTAAGATTCTACACTTTCGATTCTTAGATTGCAAATCATATCCCTTGTCAATTATTTGTCCAACACTCAATATATTATGCTTTAGACCTTCTACATACAAGACATCGTCAATATTGTGCTTACCATTAAGAGAAATGGAACCTCTAGCACATACTATACCGACTTTGCCATCACCAAGTCTTTCTACACCACCATCATACTTTTCATACTCACAAAATTACTCTTATCACCTATCATATGATGAGAGAAGCCTCTATCAATAACCCATTCATCTTTCTCTTCAACTTTAGTGCAAAAATATTTTTCCTCATTAATGCAGCTAGCATAATTAGTAGGCACAGGATCATCTTCCTTGATAGCAATAAATACCCATTCATCATCATCGGAATTTCCTTTCTCGGATTCATCATTTGTCACACCTTCATCAACCGCATAATAATATTTTTTTTCTGAAATTTAGGCTTGTAATTCTTGTTAGGAACTCTTTCCAGACACCTTGATGCAAAATGTCCTATCTTGTTACATGAGAAACATTTAAGAGGCAATTTGCCTTCATACTTACCGACTCCTTTAGGGAATCTCCTGGCAATAAGGACTTCAGGCTCCTCAAGTTATTCTTCTTCTTCTTCCATCTCCTTCTCATATCTAGATACCCTTCTTGAATAATTTTGTCCTAGATCATATCTCTATTTTTTAGAAACATTAGCTTTAAATGCAGGATCTATCTTAGGAAGAGAGTCACCAAACTCACTCAATTCAAAGGCAGCAAGCTTGCCAATCAAGATGTCTCTAGTCAAATTAGTCATGGTCTGGATCTTGTCAATAATAGTAGCTTTGTTCTTGTAAGTAGGAGGCAAGGATCTCAACACTTAAGCAACAATCTTTGATTCTTCTAATACTCCATTGGCACATATGATATTGCACCCAAGCTCATTCACTTTCTACATAAAAAAGAAATGTTCTCAACTTCACCCATCTTCAACAACTCACACTTTACCTTCAAGCTCTGCAACTTGGAATCTTCACATGGCTATCACCTTCATGGAGTGTTTCCAAATTATTCTAGATCTCATTAGAAATTTGCAAATACATCACATTTTTCATTTTAGAATCAATCAAGGCACTCAACAATTCTTCCTTAGCTCTATTATTGCATTCAACTTCATTTATCTCATTCAGACTTATAGGACCATTCTAAGGAATGTTATACACATTTTAAGTAATTTTCCAGTAATCTTCACTGATCATCTCAAGTGACACTCCATCTGTCTTTTCCAAAGAGTGTAGTTTTATCCATCAAATCTCAAGTTATCCTTCTTGTAAGTCGCCATCCTGGATCACCTCAAGCAATTAAGCTTCTCCAGAGGAACCTGCTCTAATACCAATTGTTGGCAACAAGGCAGAAAACTAAGAGGGGGGGGGGTGTGAATTGGATTTTTTAAAATCTTTTCTTAACTCAAACATAATTTCAGATCTGATAATTAATAGTGAAAGCATAAATCAACACCACACCAATAGCACACATAACACACATTTTTGATGTGGAAAACCTGGTCAAGGGAAAAAACATGGTGGGAGCCTACCCAGAATATGATGATACCTATTAAGAGTATATGGAATATTACAATGGATAATGCACATGCATTTAGGAACACTGCCTAGAGCTCACTCCTAAAAAACAACAAAGGCCAACAACCCTAGGAAGACTCATTGTCTTACAAACACATTCAGATTATATCCGAAAGATTATGCATTGATAGAATAGTATCTCTTCATGCCAAGTTATAGTTTTGGTTAAGAAAATAACACATATTCTTCTCTTTCTCACTTATTCATACTTCTTTGCACTACTTCACTGCTTTTGAAAGATCAAAGCATTATTTGTACACACACACAGATAACTCTCTCACATGAGTATTACATTTATTTATACATATCATCAACCTATCGTTGAAGGTTGTCTCAACAACCATAAAAAAATAACCATACATGCTAAAACATTATATGCGGACTAAAACAATGCCAACTAAGACATAGCATGGACCTGAATCAACACCTCAAATATGAAACACCTCCAAGAATTATGCTTGGAACATCCACAACACGCTACAATCATCATGTCCTCCAAGGACATGAAGACCGCCACCCAATTAGGTAAAATCATCAACAATGAGAACAACGATCAATGTGAACCACCAACACGAATATCAAATCATCTAGAAACATCCAAAAACATCATGAATTGCCACAAAAAACATCTATACCAACTCAAATTACTATAATCATCATCATCATTATACCAAATTTCAATAACACTAATTGCAATGATTATCAAGATGAAATATTCACTTGTGGACCTCCAAATGATGAATCATCTGAATTAAAGACATGCTAGAATGTCCCAAACACTCTGCCAAATCCACAAACCAAGATATTGCAACACGAAGCAAAATCAAAAATATTGATCAACACTGAACAATTGAAAGACCAACTGCAATACCGAATCTCATAACTCGATCAAATTTCCATGTGAACCACTAAAACTTGAGCTAAATCAACTAGAGATACTTATATCAAAACCCTTTAATCCACAACAAGTCATTTGCAACACACTAACCAAACCAACTCACTTAATCTAATTGCAACATTGTAACACATAGAGGAATATGTTGACATCAATGACAACACATCACTCAGTCAATCCAAACACATATTTGCACATTATCCCAATAAACTAGATATGATTAAATTGTATGATAGGATTAGTTGGAAATTTTTAGGTCAGGTATTTTTAAAGTTTGGCTTTGCTAGAAAATGGTGTAGGTGGATTATTTCTTGCATCTTCGGAGCTAAGTTTTTTGTCCTCATTAATGAGAGCCCATGTTGTTTATTTTCTACTTCTCAAGGTGTGAGGCAAGGTGATTTGTTGTCACCTTTTCTATTCATAACTATGGCATAGGCCCTCAGTAGATCCATTTCAGCCCATCATCCATTGTCTTATTAGAAAGGTGTTATGTTGCCATAAAATTAGATTTCTTTGAGTCATACTTTGTTTGCTGATGATACTGTTTTGTTTGGAGAAGCTTCTTTGAGGGATGTTACGATAACTAATAAAGTGTTAAAATAATCTTGTGTTGTTTCTGGTCAAAAGCTGAATTCTTTCAAATCAAAAGTTTTATTCATCAATCTCTTGCCATGTCTCTCAGTTAGATTGTCAAACTCTCTAGGTTTCAAACTGGCTTCTCTCCCATGAAAATATCTTGGTATTCCTTTGTTTTGTGGCAGAAGTAAGAGTAGCTTTTAGGAAAAAATTTCTACTTCTATTCAAAATAGAATTTTAGCATGGAAGAATTCTTGGTTGTCTTTACTTGGTAGGATTTTAATGATTAAGTCAGAGTTGGCTTCAATTCCTAATTATATCATGTCAGTTCTACCCTTTCCTAAAACAGTCTTATCGAAAGTAGAATCTAGACTTAAAGGTTTCTTATGGAATAACAATAAGGAATCTTAAAACAAGTTTCATTTATTCAGTTGGGATCAAGTTTGTAGTGATAAATAGATTGGAGGGGTAGGGATTCAAAGGATCCATATTATAAATTTAGCTCTAGGGGCCAAACTTGTTTGGAAAGTATATTCTAGTTGTAAATACAAATGGGCCACTTTCTTGAGGGAAAAGTATTTGAATTTTGATACTCTAGAAATAATCTTTACTATCCTTGATCTTCCCCAAGGGTCATAAATGTGGAACTTCATGGACAAATGTAGGAACATTTTGCTTCTTTATCTCTTGGATTATTTATGATGGTAAGAAGACACAATTTTGGGACGATTCTTGGAATATTTTTTCTTTGTTGGAAAGGTTATAGGGTATAGATGAGTTGAAAAATACTTTAAAATATTTATGAGGGGTAAAGGTCAGTAATTATTTTCTAGTATCCTTTCAAAATGAAGTTTCTTAGGTTTCCTGGAAATACATGTGAGGGGTGGATGCTCCCAAGGATCAAAATATTAGACTTCAAGAAGAATTAAGTGTGAGACTATTCATTTTAAAGAGCTTCAAGATATATTAATAAGGACACCATCTCCTTTGAGCCTTAATACAATGAAACTTGGTCATTAGGTTTTAAATAATCAAGATAGTGATCAGAAAAAGAAATTTTTTATTTTTGTTGGTATATGTGGTTCTTCCAAAGGCTAGATCTTTTGCTCAGTTAGATCTGAAAGGAACATTTCTGACTAGTGATACATTCTCTTCCTTGAGAATTAGTCTATGCTTTAAATGTGTCCTATGTCATAAGATGTTCGAAACTAAGGATCATTTATTGGTCAAATATGATTTTTATTTTAATTGTTGATCTTGGCTTTGTGGTAAATAGGGCTATTTTTGTCCTCTTCCTTCTTCATTGTAGGATCTTTTTGAATCTTGGTCCTTGTTACACAAAGATTCATTCTTTGTTTGTCTTTGGGAAGTGGCTCCTACAATTCTAATTTGGAACATTTTGGTGGACTAGAAATTAGTTTATTTTTAGGTAGGAAAAGATGATTATTGAAGGTATCATTATCAGTATTGAGAAGTTTATTTATGAGATAGTTTGTGCTTATATATCAAGGAATAAAAAATTAGATGCTTGTTTCATGTCCTACAATGATTCTTTTCTTATGCAATAGCACGATGTATCTCTTCCTTTTAAAGGTAGTCTTCTTAGGAGTAAGTGCCCAAAAGTGGATAGGAAAGATGTTAAAGGGGAACCTCCAGATTTTGGATACGAGAAATTAAGCTTTGATGGAGATACAAAAGGTAATCTTGGAGTATCTAGAATTGGTTAGGTCTTGAAAGATAACATTGGTGATGTTTTGGTTGCATGAGCTGCATAAATCCCTAATGGATCAAATAATGTGGCTAAAGCTACTTATTTGGTTATTGGATTACACATAGTCACCAACTTAGGTTGTAAGAATTTAACCATGGAAGGGGATTCTATGAACATTACCTCTACATTGAGCAAGGCCAGCTTCTCAAATTGGAAAATTTGGTATATTTTTCGTGAGGCGAGTTCTACACTGAAGTCTTTGAAAAATTTCAAAATCAAGTATTGTTTTAGAGAAGTGAACATGGTGGTAGACACACTAGGAAATAGGGGTTGTTTGATGGATTTTGGTGAAGTTATGATCAAGAGGCAAGATTTTTTGTCTAATGATGAGTTGGAAAATGCATTGTCGCATGATCATTTCTAAGTACATTGCAATGTGCGTTGAGATGTTTTTGTTTGTATCTATAATTAGGCATAAGTTCACCTATACTTCAATAGCTTTACTTCTTGTAATAACACCTCTATTTTTGTCTCCAATAATCTATTTCTATAAATTATTCATTTGCACATACCTTGAAGTCTTAGGAGGAGTTTTTAGAGCATCTTCCTTACTATTATGCACTTCTAATCCTTCATTCTTTTCTTCTTCTTGTTTACCAGTAGACTCATCAGATTCATATCCCATCTCTACAACTGTATTGTTTAAAGTGTTTTCATCAACTTTCATAGTTTTTCTTTCAAAAATCCTTCTCAGTCTTTTGTTATAACATCGGTAAGCTTTGCTTTTAGTAGATGTTGTGACCAAATCACATATCGCCCCATTACAAATGGGAACCCATCTTTCTTTGTAAATATTGGTAATCTAAGTGTCATATACAAGAGTGTAGTTTCTTGATTCGATTGTGTGTAAGATTTTTGCATCAACATTTCGGATCACACTCTGTGATCCATCATCAGAATGAAGAGAGTCAAAATAAAAAAACTAACTAAATGTCATAGTTTAGCTTAGTGTAGAGTAAATGTCTTTAAAAATAAAAAATCCAAAAAAATAAAAAAAATACACAAAATTCGAAAATACAAAATATTCAAAAATTCAAAAAATTCTAAATTTAACTAAGGCATGGAAACGCACATGTCGTGCTTGGCTTTTGAGCACTGCTTTCGTGCTTAGCTTTCGAGTTGGTCACGCATAGCTTTCGCGCGTTGCTTTCGCGCTTAGCTTTCGCACACTTTACATGAAGCTTTCATGCATATCATTGATTTTTACATACGTCGTGCGAAGCCCTACCGAGAAGCGTTATCTTTGCACTTGTCATGCCTTACTTGCACACGTCGCGCATTGAGGCCTTGATCAATCAACGAAATGCAAGTCACGCGGCGAACGTAGAACGAAGAAGCATAATAGGTATGGACGTCACGCGAGGCGGTCGCAAAATCAATGCAATGAAGAGAAACGGCAATGCCTTGCGAGTGCTTTACGAACGCTGTACTCACTTGCATTACGTAATGTATTTTTCACATTGCATTAAACGTGATGACTCAAGGAATCAATGAAGAAACATTTAATGAGATGCATTTGGTATTCAAGTTTGCTGGAGCTCACAAAACCCAAGGCGGCTAACTGACGAGTTTAAGCAAGGTTCGATGCATCTCAAAGTTGAGCGATTGTAGGCTATTAAATAAAGGTAGTAATTCGAAGAACTAAAGGATGGCATTCACTTATGTAATTCACAAATTGGATATTAAATAAATGAAGATGGTCGCTCAATTGCAAAATATTTAAAATCGGTCCCCTTGTGTTATTTAGACTTTGATCTACGCCAATTAATTCGATGTGGCCAGTATTGTTATGATCAAGAAATCTAAAGTTCTAAGTTGGCGACTAGAACTTCGAAAGCTAGAAATCGGTGCACTCTATCAATGATCAACCCAAAGGGCACTAAAAGAAAATGATGGGTTGTGTCACGGGGCTAGACCGACTAGCTGCCCAAACAAGCTTTTTCCTCCCAAAGGAGGTCCAACCCCATGCGGCACTGGCAAACCTTACTCACGACTTCCATTGCGGACAAGTCCTTTCTTGTTTCCAAACTATGCCATACCTTTTCAAGTGTCCACCACCTGACCACATTAACACACACCCATGCGGAATAGAAGTGCACGCCAACCCTCTCACAGGTTTCTTTCACCATGATGCTCCTAGCACTCCCTTCAAGTCCCTGACCCTACTCTAGCACTGTCTTGTTGCACCATCCTTGCACCCCTGGTACAAGCTTATAGGTCTCCTCGATGCCTTCATCTTCTTGAGTCCCCCATAAGACCCTGACTACTAGCACTGACCCATCTGGAACTCCTTAAGTCCTCCGGCTCCAACTCTGCACACTCCCTGAGCATGCCAAGTACTCCCACAGCACTGGCATCCCATGTTGGCCTCCCTCAGCTCCTCTGAATCCTCGAGCACCAAACATATCTCATGGGATGACTAGACTCCCTGAGCTAGCTTCCTG
Organism: Cryptomeria japonica; assembly: GCF_030272615.1. Classification (NCBI taxonomy): domain Eukaryota; kingdom Viridiplantae; phylum Streptophyta; class Pinopsida; order Cupressales; family Cupressaceae; genus Cryptomeria; species Cryptomeria japonica. The sequence continues at coordinate 727,362,078 of NC_081409.1, forward strand.
TTTGTCCATCTCCACACAATGAACACAACACTTGGGCAATGGATAGCTTTATTGTTATGAAGAGACGGCCCCTAGCTCGATCTACAAACAATTCCAACTCTGTCGTTGGTCACTATCCTGAATACTTCCCAAGCATCCGATTACAAGTTCCTGCCCCTAGATCAACGTCCACTCTTGAAACACTAGTACAGATACCACTGCACCTCACCCTTGGCGATATCTTCTCATATAGACTCCTGATCCATGAAGACCCTGTCTCCTTCGGAACTCAACCTGGCGCACCACTGACTCCCTCATGAGCCCACGACGGCTTACCCAGTACACAACTCAGAACCCCTTCTTGAATGAGGACTCTAAGTCACACTGCTTTGGGCCCCTGGCCTATGCCTACATGGCTTCACTGGTGAACCCGGTTCCCTGTACATTATATGCACAATAACCAGCTCCATGCAAACACTGAGTCTAAGCCTCTTAGACTGACAAAACACCTTGCACTCCTACTTGGGCACCAAGCTCTTCGCTCCATGATCCAAACCAATATCCTTGGTCGCTGAACTCACCTTCAACTCGACTGTGCTCCCAGAACAACTTACCTACGGACCATGTCCTCTTTTTGGTCATGCAACTCATCCATCTTTGTCACCCTCTTGGACTCGCCTCATGGCTCAGCTCCACATGAGCACACTTTCGGAACCCAGTCCCTACTGCCACATTTGACCCCCACTCTAGGGCCTTGAGATCCCGGACCTCAATGCAAATCCCACTTTAGGTAACCTAGGTGCATGCCCAGCACATCACCCCCCTTGTTCCACAAGACACATGGACTTCTGGCTCTGCAACTCAACCCACATAGCTTGCCCAACTCTCAAGCTCCAACATTCCGATATAGATAGCCCATTGCACGGCCATCCCCCTTACAAGATCTTGGGTACTCCATTTCCCCAACCGGGACAATCCATTGCACGATCATCCTTCTCGCAAGAGCCTAGGTACTCCACTTCCCTAGTCCTCGGGTCATCGATAACTCCCCGGGAGTCATCCCCAACATTGGCTCAGTTACTCCGCTTCACTGAGATAGGGACCATGAGAATGCATCCACCAGTAAACCTCACCATCCAATGATAAGGCGGGGTTACTCTACTTCACCCCTAATGTCCATGTAGGACCTCTATCTCCCTGAGACTAGAGGGCAGGGTTACTCTTCTTCACCCCTAGGAGGAGGTGTCTACCGCAGACCACCTTGGTGCACTCCTGGCACTCGGCTATTCTTTCAACCGACCCCCATATATAAGTTTTTCATCCAATTCTCACACAACTGTAGCTTGGCATTAACCCTTTGTCAATCACGACAACTTCCACCTGCTGAGAATAACAAGGGACTTACAACCCCAGAAGCCTACTGATCTCCCTGAGACAACAGCCCTTTACATCCTCCCCCACTTAAAACAGGCGACATCCTCGGCACCGGACCAATCGACCCGAGTCTCGTCCTTCGCAACATTAGGACCTATTAAAAGTGAACTTCGGATTCACTGTGCCCTGCACTTGTATCGTTTCTGTCCCTAACATACTTCATACTTGCCAGCATACCCCATACTAGACTTTCACTTGCATGAATCCTATCCATGGCTAACTCGCTTCGGCAACCTCCTGAGTCCAACTCACTGCCTCTGCACTGATCTTGTGAAGACGCTCCCTTGCCTCCAACTGATCTCTACTGCTAGTCCCTGACTCAACAACATATTGCAAGAACCTAGTCCTTGACTTCCACTGAGATGACTGTCCTTGTTTGAACATCCGTGAAACAACTTTGTAATATTCAGTTGCACCATGCCCCATACCGGTTTCTACATCTCCAAGACTCCACCATTTGCACTGCAACATGATAGAACACCACAAACCATGCTCACCTCTCAACTCAGCCACTAGTGCCATCCTCGACGACACCCTTGTCTTCCAACTTTCACTGCTCCTAGATCCAATCCTAGCATCCACTGAAAGACACGCCTACTACCAACCCTGTTGTGCAAGCCCCTTGTATCTGGCCCCCTTGAAGACACATACTCCACTGACCACAATACCCAACTGACTTCCCAAGTCACACATTCAACTTTTAGCTCTCAACTTCCTTTCTGCAGTGCCATCTTGGTTGCCTGTTGACTGACCCCGGTGCGCCCCGTGTCTTATCCTGTCCCCAACAACTCAACCAAAGAACAACAACCAACATACTCCCATTGATCCACCTCTAGCTGCACATGATCCTCCTGGTACTTGTCAACCACTTCCACCTCCATGGTGTACTCTCGCAAACCCACAGCTCATGAGTCTGTCTTGGTGCACTTCCCTGAAGACACCCATCTTGCATTGCATCCCACACATTCGATCTTGTTTACTTCACTCAGCTGTACTACTTTGTCTGACTGATGCACTGTCCACGGAATGCCCTGCGCCCTCGGTGCTGCAACCCAAAGAAACTACCAATGTCATTCAGTCGACCAACCTATTGTGCATAATGCCTCTGCAATCCACATCCAATGTGGGCAAGGTACTCACTCCTTCCCTTGAATTTTTCTGTGACGGTCCCATCTTTGGTTCCCAACCTTCAAACCTAACTCGCAACAATTTCATACCTCAAATCATGTCCCAGACACAATCCTACATCTTAGGTGCACTTCCCTGAAGACACCCAACTCTTGCAATAGATCCTACACATTCAGTGAACTCACTTCCATCCATTGTGCCACTTTGTCTGACTGACGCACTGTCCACGGAACGCCCTGCGCCCTCAGTGCTGCAACACAAAGAAGCCACCAACATTTGTAAGCTAGCCAACCTCTTGTGCCCGATGCCTTTGCAAACCACATCCAATGTGGGCAAGGTACTGCCTCTTTCCCTTGACTTCCTTTGTGACTTGGCCCCTCACTGGCTTTCCACCATTGGACCTGCTTCGCCACCCAATTTACACCTCGGATCATGTCCCGGACACAACCCTACACCACACTGTACCTTACAGCTCCATCGATTTCACCTCGGATCTGTCCTTGAATAGACCCTACACCACACTGCTCCTTGCAGCTCCTAACTCCTTTGACTGGTCTTATATGCCACTACCCTTGGACACTGCCATATCAAATCTTGCGGCCCTGCCGACTACTTCCAGCACTAAACCCAGTTCAATACTAACTCACACCTTGCCTACTTCGCTCCGCCCGAACTACTAAGGCACTTCCCGTGCAAGATTTTCCCCACCAAAAGATCCACTTCTGATCCCTTGTCGCTCCACTAGCATAGTCCCTTCGCAATGGAACTCGGCCCCAAGCACAAACTCCAACCAGCTGACTACCACTCATGGAACTTGGCCACGGACTTCACCATCCTTATCCCTACCTGGATTGGCCTCACATTTTTAGTGACCATGCCCTGCTAGCCACCCTGGTCTACCTGTCCTCGACACTGCAAACCACAATACGCCTTCGCAGTCTTCCTCTAACCACTTGATAGCCCAACTACCTCAGCTCATCTAACTGGCCCTGCCAATTTTTATGCTCTGATACCAACTGTCACGGGGCTAGACCGACCTGCTGCCCAAACAAGCTTTTTCCTCCCGAAGGAGGTCCAACCTTACTCACGACTTCCATTGCAGACAAGTCCTTTCTTGTTTCCAGACTATGCCATACCTTTTCAAGTGTCCACCACCTGACCACATTAACAAACACCCATGTGGAATAGAAGCGCATGCCAACCCTCTCACGAGTTTCTTTCACCATGATGCTCCTAGCACTCCCTTCAAGTCCCTGACTCTACTCTAGCACTATCTTGTTGCACCATCCTTGCACCCCTGGTACAAGCTTATAGGTCTCCTCGATGCCTTCATCTTCTTGAGTCCCCCATAAGACCCTGACTACTAGCACTGACCCATCCGAAACTCCTTAAGTCCTCCGGCTCCAACTCTGCACACTCCCTGAGCATCCCCAGTACTCCCACAACACTAGCATCCCATGTTGGCCTCCCTCAGCTCCTCTGAATCCTCGAGCACCAAACATATCTCATGGGATGACTAGACTCCCTGAGCTAGCTTCCTGTTTGTCCATCTCCACACAATGAACACAACACTGGGGCAATGGATAGCTTTATTGTTATGAAGAGACGGCCCGTGGCTCGATCTACAAACAATTCCAACTCTGTCATTGGTCACTATCCTGAATACTTCCCAAGCATCCGATTACAAGTTCCTGCCCCTAGATCAACATCCACTCTTGAAACACTAGTACAGATACCACTACACCTCACCCTTGGCGATAGCTTCTCATATAGACTCCTGATCCATGAAGACCCTGTCTCCTTCGGAACTCAACCTGGAGCACCACTGACTCTCTCATGAGCCCACGACGGCTTACCCAGTACACAACTCAGAACCCCTTCCTGAATGAGGACTCTAAGTCACACTGCTTTGGGCCCCTGGCCTATGCCTACATGGCTTCACTGGTGAACCCAGTTCCCTGTACATCCTATGCACAATAACCAGCTCCATGCAAACACTGAGTCTAAGCCTCTTAGACTGACAAAACACCTTGCACTCCTACTTGGGCACCAAGGTCTTCGCTCCATGATCTAAACCAATATCCTTGGTCGATGAACTCACCTTCAACTCGGCTGTTCTCCCAGAACAACTTACCTACGGACCATGTCCTCTTTTCGGTCATGCAACTCATCCATCTTTGTCACCCTCTTGGACTCGCCTCATGGCTCAGCTCCACATGAGCACACTTTCGGAACCCAGTCCCTACTGCCACATTTGACCCCCACTCTAGGGCCTTGAGATCCCGGACCTCAATGCAAATCCCACTTTAGGTAAACTAGGTGCGTGCCCAGCACATCACCCCCCTTGTTCCACAAGACACATGGACTTCTGGCTCTGCAACTCAACCCACATAGCTTGCCCAACTCTCAAGCTCCAACATTCTGATATAGATAGCCCATTGCACGGCCATCCCCCTTACAAGATCTGAGGTACTCCATTTCCCCAACCGAGACAATCCATTGCACGATCATCCTTCTCGCAAGAGCCTAGGTACTCCACTTCCCTAGTCCTCGGGTCATCAATAACTCCCCGGGAGTCATCCCCAACATTGGCTCAGTTACTCCGCTTCACTGAGATAGGGACCATGAGAATGCATCCACCAGTAAACCTCACCATCCAATGATAAGGCGGGGTTACTCTACTTCACCCCTAATGTCCATGTAGGACCTCTATCTCCCTGAGACTAGAGGGCAGGGTTACTCTTCTTCACCCCTAGGAGGAGGTGTCTACCATAGACCACCTTGGTGCACTCCTGGCACTCGGCTATTCTTTCAACCGACCCCCATATATAAGTTTTTCATCCAATTCTCACACAACTGTAGCTCGGCATTAACCCTTTGTCAATCACCACAACTTCCACCTGCTGAGAATAACAAAGGACTTACAACCCCAGAAGCCTACTGATCTCCCCGAGACAGCAGCCCCTTACATCCTCCCCCACTTAAAATAGGCGACATCCTTGGCGCCGGACCATTCGACCCGAGTCTCGTCCTTCGCAACATTAGGACCTGTTAAAAGTGAACTTCGGATTCACTGTGCCCTGCACTTGTATCGTTTCTGTCCTTGACATACTTTATACTTGCCAGCATACCCCATACTGGACTTTCACTTGCATGAATCCTATCCATGGCTAACTCGCTTCGGCAACCCCCTGAGTCCAACTCACTGCCTCTGCACTGATTTTGTGAAGACGCTCCCTTGCCTCCAACTGATCTCTACTGCTAGTCCCTGACTCAACAACATATTGCAAGAACCTAGTCCTTGACTTCCACTGAGATGACTGTCGTTGTTTGAACATCTGTGAAACAACTTTGTTATATTCGGTTGCACCATGCCCCATACCGGTTTCTACATCTCCAAGACTCCTCCATTTGCACTGCAACACGACAAAACACCACAAACCATGCTCACCTCTCAACTCAGCCACTAGTGCCATCCTCGATGACACCCTTGTCTTCCAACTTTCACTGCTCCTGGATCCAATCCTAGCATCCACTGAAAGACACGCTTGCTACCAACCCTGTTGTGCAAGCCCCTGGTATCTGGCCCCCTTGAAGACACATACTCCACTGACCACAATACCCAACTGACTTCCCAAGTCACACATTCAACTTTTAGCTCTCAACTTCCTTTCTGCAGTGCCATCCTGGTTTCCTGTTGACTGACCCCGATGGGCCCCCCGTCTTATCCTGTCGCCAACAACTCAACCAAAGAACAACAACCAACATACTCCCATTGATCCACCTCTAGCTGCACATGATCCTCCTGGTACTTGTCAACCACTTCCACCTCCATGGTGTACTCTCGCAAACCCACACCTCATGAGTCTGCCTTGGTGCACTTCCCTGGAGACACCCATCTTGCATTGCATCCCACACATTCGATCTTGTCCACTTCACTCAGCTATACTACTTTGTCTGACTGATGCACTGTCCATGGAATGCCCTACGCCCTCGGTGCTGCAACCCAAAGAAACTACCAACATCATTCAGCCGACCAACCTCTTGAGCATAATGCCTCTGCAATCCACATCCAATGTGGGCAAGGTACTCACTCCTTCCCTTGAATTTTTCTATGACGGTCCCATCTTTGGTTCCCAACCTTCAGACCTAACTCGCCACAATTTCATACCTCAGATCATGTCCCAGACACAATCCTACATCTTAGGTGCACTTCCCTGAAGACACCCAACTCTTGCAATACATCCTACACATTCAGTGAACTCACTTCCATCCATTGTGCCACTTTGTCTGACTGACGCACTATCCACGGAACGCCCTGCGCCCTCAGTGCTGCAACCCAAAGAAGCCACCAACATTTGTAAGCTAGCCAAACTCTTGTGCCCGATGCCTTTGCAAACCACATCCAATGTGGGCAAGGTACTACCTTTTTCCCTTGACTTCCTTTGTGACTTGGCCCCTCACTGGCTTTCCACCATTGGACTTGCTTCGCCACCCAATTTACACCTCGGATCATGTCCTGGACACAACCCTACACCACACTGTACCTTACAGCTCCATCGATTTCACCTCGGATTTGTCCTTGACAAGACCCTACACCACACTGCTCCTCGCAGCTCCTAACTCCTTTGACTGGTCTTATATGCCACTACCCTTGGACACTGCCATATCAAATCTTGCGGCCCTGCCGACTGCTTCCAGCACTAAACCCAGTTCAATACTGACTCACACCTTGCCTACTTCGCTCCGCCCGAACTACTAAGGCACTTCCCATGCAAGATTTTCCCCACCAAAAGATCCACTTCTGATCCCTTGTCGCTCCACTAGCATAGTCCCTTCGCGATGGAACTTGGCCCCAGGCACAAACTCCAACCAGCTGACTACCACTCATGGAACTTGGCCACGAACTTCACCATCCTTATCCCTACCTGGATTGGCCTCACATTTTTAGTGACCACGCCTTGCTAGCCACCCTGGTCTACCTGTCCTCGACACTGCAAACCACAATCCGCCTTCGCAGTCTTCCTCTGACCACTTGATAGCCCAGCTACCTCAGCTCATCTAACTGGCCCTGCCAATTTTTATGCTCCGATACCAACTGTCACGAGGTAGACCGACCTGCTGCCCAAACAAGCTTTTCCCTCCCAAAGGAGGTCCAACCTCATGCGCCACTGGCAAACCTTACTCACAACTTCCTTTGCGGACAAGTCCTTTCTTGTTTCCATACTACGCCATACCTTTTCAAGTGTCCACCACCTGACCACATTAACACACACCCATGCAGAATAGAAGTGCATGCCAACCCTCTCACGGGTTTCTTTCACCATAATGCTCCTAGCACTCCCTTCAAGTCCCTGACTCTACTCTAGCACTGTCTTGTTGCACCATCCTTGCACCCCTGGTACAAGCTTATAGGTCTCCTCGATGCCTTCATCTTCTTGAGTCCCCCATAAGACCCTAACTACTAGCACTGACCCATCTGGAACTCCTTAAGTCCTTCGGCTCCAACTCTGCACACTCCCTGAGCATGCCAAGTACTCCCATAGCACTGGCGTCCCATGTTGGCCTCCCTCAGCTCCTCTGAATCCTCGAGCACCAAACATATCTCATGGGACGACTAGACTCCCTGAGCTAGCTTCCTGTTTGTCCATCTCCACACAATGAACACAACACTGGGGCAATGGATAGCTTTATTGTTATGAAGAGATGGCCACTGGCTCGATCTACAAACAATTCCAACTTTGTCGTTGGTCACTATCCTGAATACTTCCCAAGCATCCGATTACAAGTTCCTGCCCCTAGATCAACGTCCACTCTTGAAACACTAGTACAGATACCACTGCACCTCACCCTTGGCGATAGCTTCTCATATAGACTCCTGATCCATGAAGACCCTGTCTCCTTCGGAACTCAACCTGGCGCACCACTAACTCTCTCATGAGCCCGCGACGGCTTACCCAGTACACAACTCAGAACCCCTTCCTGAATGAGGACTCTAAGTCACACTGCTTTGGGCCCCTGGCCTATGCCTACATGGCTTCACTGGTGAACCCGGTTCCCTGTACATCCTATGCACAATAACCAGCTCCATGCAAACACTGAGTCTAAGCCTCTTAGACTAACAAAACACCTTGCACTCCTATTTGGGCACCAAGCTCTTCGCTCCATGATCCAAACCAATATCCTTGGTCGCTGAACTCACCTTCAACTCGACTGTGCTCCCAGAACAACTTACCTACAGACCATGTCCTCTTTTCGGTCATGCAACTCATCCATCTTTGTCACCTTCCTGGACTCGCCTCATGGCTCAGCTCCACATGAGCACACTTTCGGAACCCAGTCCCTACTGCCACATTTGACCCCCACTCTAGGGCCTTGAGATCCTGGACCTCAATGCAAATCCCACTTTAGGTAACCTAGGTGCGTGCCCAGCACATCACCCCCCTTGTTCCACAAGACACATGGACTTCTGGCTCTGCAATTCAACCCACATAGCTTGCCCAACTCTCAAGCTCCAACATTCCGATATAGATAGCCCATTGCACGGCCATCCCCCTTACAAGATCTTGGGTACTCCATTTCCCCAACCGGGACAATCCATTGCACGATCATCCTTCTCGCAAGAGCCTAGGTACTCCACTTCCCTAGTCCTCGGGTCATCGATAACTCCCCGGGAGTCATCCCCAACATTGGCTCAGTTACTCCGCTTCACTGAGATAGGGACCATGAGAATGCATCCACCAGTAAACATCACCATCCAATGATAAGGCGGGGTTACTCTACTTCACCCCTAATGTCCATGTAGGACCTCTATCTCCCTGAGACTAGAGGGCAGGGTTACTCTTCTTCACCCCTAGGAGGAGGTGTCTACCGCAGACCACCTTGGTGCACTCCTGGCACTCCGCTATTCTTTCAACCGACCCCCATATATAAGTTTTTTGTCCAATTCTCACACAACTGTAGCTTGGCATTAACCCTTTGTCAATCACCACAACTTCCACCTGCTGAGAATAACAAGGGACTTACAACCGCAGAAGCCTACTGATCTCCCCGAGACAACAGCCCCTTACAGGTTGTAGAGTTCAAGGCCTCACACCAAAAATGTTATTGGATTATGCATAATTGCAAGTACTCAGTGATGGCATTCAACAAAACATCATTGTGCCACATTTAATGAAGGTCGTTCAATCGATCGGGATCAAGATGGCTAAATTTAGGGTTGGAAGAATAGCGATCAAGGGGGTCATGGATTAGCAAGGTAATCAAGGTCAATTGATTGGATCAATAGAATTGGGTAATCGCATTAAACAATTAAGGGGCATAGGTCTTCTAAAAGCTAAAGGTGATCATTCAAAATATGTCACAAGACATTTATTAAGGCGCTCCTGTACATTTAACGAAAGCAGCGGTCAAACCTTACTGACCTCTAACAAAGCAATACGATTGTGTCTATATTTGCAAATAAATAAAGTGGAGGGAGCGAAGGGCTACGATTCTAAATATGATTCACTAAATAAAAATTGTTAGAGTCCCATGAAGAGGTGTTGACCTTCTTAAGTGATTGTGGAATCGAATTTGATCATTTCGCCCTTTATACATGCAAACTGATTTGATCGATAAACAAACAGCCAGGTGATACTCATTTTGATCTGCGATTTGCACCTACCTAGACAGCGACCTTACTCCACTTGACCTTCATCAACGGCGAGTTCATCTTCATAAGCGAATTCAACTCATATCATAAGGGATTCATATCCTGTCTATGGTGAAGGAGCGGCATTTCAACACCCATGTGATTCGAATTTTGAGTGTTCAAACAATTTCAAGAGGCTGCGATTCATGATTGGAAACCTTCACAGTGATTCAACCATACACAGCAAGGAGCGATTAGACCATCGTAGCAAATCGCCTTAGAACAGGTAATGCGCTCTCACTACGATCATATTTTGATCGCCAACTGTCAATTTTATTTAGCAATGCATCTTCAAAGGCTTCGGACTCATAGGTCGTACAATGAATTCAATTGTGAAAGCCACGATTCTGAGTTGTAATCTGAAATTTATGTCTTGACAGCAATAGGAATATAGTGAATTGATCATAACAGCAAATCTGACCCTAGGGTGGCGATCTAAGTTTAGATATAAAGTCGCCTCATAGGCTTGGTGAAGTTGACAAGATTTGAAGGTGCATAATGGCGGGATCGTGACAAGTGCTTATTAGGGAGGACTCATTAGGGAGGACTCAAAGAATGTCATTGTGGAGTCAAAGATCATATCATATTGTGGCAATATAGGTGACACCAACCTTGGACGCATTGACATGAAGAAATTTCAAGGACTTCCTTACACCACTAGACCAACAGGATGCGCAAGGGCAATGATTGAAAGTGGCATCATCAAGGCAGCTAGCTTCCCTTTCGCAGTGCAATGCAATGAACTCATCATTGAGTGTGCAAGACATTATGATCTTGATATAAGAGTGATTACTGCACCAGATGGGAAAGAGATAGCTTATCTCTCTGAGGAAGCAATCCATGAAGCATTTACTATACCTCAATTCACAAACATGATATACAAGAGCTGCAATAGCCCGAGGGCAGTCTACGATAATGATCTAGAAAAATATCTTGGGATAGTCAACAAGAATTGGTTATTAAAAAGCAGGCAAGGAGTATCATGGCTCCTAAAGCTCCAAAAGATTGACTTCAAGGAAGAATTTGGCGATTTTGTCACACTCCTTAATCAAATTTTTGGGATCCCACAGGCCTTTCAATTCGCAGCTTAGATGTTCTACTTCATAGACATTGTGTCACTAAAAAATGAAAGAATCGATTGGGTAAAGATCATTGGTAATAGCATTGATTCGCAACTTAGAAGGGTTGAGAACACTAAGACGTTCTACGTGGGCTCATACATCATATATTCATTTGCTTGGGCCTATCAATATGTAGGACTCATGTATAGAAGACCAATTGGCACTCATGAAGGACAGTTCAGAGCATCTGATTCATACAAACAACTGCATTACCTTAGTAAGACACACTATGGGAGAACGAATGATGCATTCACTATGCACATCATAAGGACTTTGCAAGGCGACATTCATTAGAGGCTATCTAAAGATGCATAAACATTGATTAAGAAGTTTGCTACATGGTTCATACAGTTCCCTAAATTCACCTATATAAGAGTTCAAGGTTTCTCATACTACCAAGGTATCCTATAGATAAGCTGGTGTTGCTTGAATTGGTGAGACAGTTGATGACGTATGACAAAGTGAAAGAAAAGATCCCTTTTCCTCTCACATTGGGAAAATCTCTAGAAGTGTGCACATCATTTTAAGTGGCAGAGAAGATAGGTGAAGAATTGATGATGTTCCACCTTCAACCCTACATTTTTACGAACAAATTTGATCCCTAAGGCAACATCCAAAAGACAAGTGGAAGGAAGCACACACATCAATTGAAGCTAGAAGATCATTTTATGAATGCACTAGATGATTCTGAAATAAGAGTAAGGATGGATTCACTACTATCTGTTGAAGTTATCAGAGCCACTAAGGTCTTCGATCTTCTTGATCAAGCACGAGGAAATGGAGGATGCCTCTTCCCATCTTATTGAAAGGAGAAAAATAAGGAAATAAAGGTCAATTTGGTTGAGGATGAAGTTAAATATTTAAGGGAACTCGTGAGGCCAAAATTGCTCAATAACAAGCAATGGGTGGAAGGACAAAAATGTATGTTGCACAATGGTGGAATACAACTGACATTCAAATGATGGGAAAAGAGGAATCAATTGATGACAATAAAAAGATGAAAGTCAAAATGAAAATGCAGCTCAATCATGTCATTCCAAATAATCTAGGCAAAAGAAGATTGATTCAAAGCAGCAACCAAAGAAGAAGCAAAAACCAAGCCAAGCACCATGATCTTCTTCTAGCACTTCTTCTATGTACCAAATAGAGACAAATTAAGCTGTCACAAATAAAGGGAAACAACAAGTTATACAAGATAAAGTAGCTTCACCCAAGCTAGTCAATGACAAAGGAGACATTGACACATATGTGAACATTAAAGATTATGATGAGAAAGAAGTGACGTCTACTCCATGAGAAGAACAATAGATGAAAGAGATATAGGTTGAAGAAGAACAATCAACTATACCTATTTGGCTTAGCGAGAGATTATCAACGAAGGTGATTGTAGGAGAGAAAGATCCATTCAATCCATGAAGGTACTAGGATAGGAGTGAAGAACATGAAGTAAGGGAATGCTACTAGGATGTTAAAGATGACACGAAATGAAGAAGGATCCAGAGTCATACAGGCTGCCATTCCAAGAGTAGATAAACCAGAAGATGAAATCACAACGGAAGAGGTTGATGTTCAAACCATCAATCTAGGTCCTCCCACTACCAATCAAGCACTAGAAGACATGAATGATATGGTTAAAATAGTTAATGAAATGCTCAAGATGGAAGTTGAGAAAAATAATAAATTGGAGAAAGAGAATAGCATATTGAGAGATCACCTCAAGCAACTCAGGGTTCCATTCAGGGAATGTAATCCAATGGCTTCTTTGCTACCATCTCTAGATACAATTGAAGATTTTGAGGGGATAAAGGCATTAGCACAATTGATGGAATCATGGATCACCAAGACATATAGGAAGGTGAAAGCATTCATTAGAGAATTGGTGATAATATTTGACAAAGTGATGTGAATCCTCGAAAGGATGTGGCGACTCATGGTAGCATATGATGATTTTATTTACATAAGAGATTTCACCATTTCCACATTGTAAGTAATGATGACTACACCGAAGAAGACATTAATAGATGTAGTATAACTTGCTTTGCATGAGGAGACTCGTATTTGAAGACATCAATGTTGTGTGTACACAAGTGGATCAAGCTATCAATGCTATACATGACATGATCCTATAAGTAAAAAAGATCATTCTTGAAAAAAATAAGAATGAAGGAGTTGATATTGTACTTGAGGAGTTGATGGAGAAAGTAAGAGCTATCTTCTTTGGCCACCTTCAGAGAAGCAACTAGACTCCATCCTTTCATTTGCCTTACTTGCTAGCAAGATGAAAGATCTTAGACCTAAATGGGAAACTATCTTTGCTACTAGCATCAATGAGGCCAGTTACTTGGAGCATCAATTGGAGAATCTACCTGCAGCACCTATTACAAAGATAAAATCAGTAACGTCTAGATTCATTGAATTTGCGAAAAGAGAAAAGGATAAGGGCAACTTGATTCCAGAAGAAAGTTTTTTATGAATCTATGTGGCATTAATTTTCCTATTGGACAATTTTTCCTTGTATTTTACACCAAATGGATCACATTCCCATTTGTTAGACATTTAATGCTTTGCAATAAATTAGGCATTTGTAATAAAAAACCCTAATTAGGGTTTAGGTGGCAAGATCTTGGCCGTTGATTCTATTTTAATCTTGGCCATCCATTGCAATAAGGAGCTCTATATAATCCCAAGCTCATTTTATTTCATTAGTAGAAATTAAAAATAAGAAGATTTGAGAATAAAGAGATTAGAAAGAAGGATTTCAGCATTAGGAGATCAATCAAGAGACTTTGAAGAATTTATGTTTGATGTATTTAGAATTAGTAAAATCATTTAGGTGTTGGTGACTTATTCAATTTTGAAGAATTTGTTTGTTTCTTCATATCTTTTGTGAGAGCTTATATTCAGAAAAAAAAAAAAAAAAAAATTAGAATAGAATTTTCTTTCAAGTTTTAGATGAGTGAAAGATGCATGTGTGATTGAGAGTGAAGCTCTACCATCCATACTACTAGCATTTTGTTCATTGCAAACTTTCCTTGCGTGGTCAATTGGAATCATTTAGCCAAAAGGTTAACTTCAATTGCTATTTGATCATTGATATGCTTCATTAAGGTGTCTATGTTTGAAGTTAGTGATTTAAAAATCCTTAAGCACTCCTTAGAATATTGCACTAGTGTTGTGAAGATGTTAAAATATGTCAAAGCAAAGCTTAGTTGAGCTCCCTTAATATTTCCTTTGTCTTGCACTCTTAGTTTAGAATAGCATTCTTAAACCCTACTCCTTTTTTCATTTTTCTTTATCAACAACCAATAGAAATAGGAAGAGAGTAATATCACAACATCATTTGGAGAAAATCATAACTATCGATATTAAAGAAGAGAAGTACATAAGTCCCTATGCAGGTAAAACAAATATCATGAATACCATTGATGCTATCCAACACGTTAAGACCTTACATTAGAGAACCTTGGAGTCATCTCAAGTGATCCTTTGCAAATCTTCAGCATTTGAGAATCTTTTTATCTAGAGAGGATAGAGTAGCATTGGTATTTTATTATGAGTTATATAGTGCATAAAAACACCATCAACAGTAGAATACCCTAGAAATATACCTTCATCAACTCTTGTGTCAAAATTTGCCATATTTTCTCCATCTCCTTTGATATAGCATTTACTTCCAAATAATTTGAAATATTTCAGAGATATAGTCCTTCCACATCATAGTTCATAAGATGTCTTCCCATAATTTCTTCTAATCTACACTATGTTAAGTGTGTATACTGTAGTATGTATTGCATCTTTCCATTAGATTTCTAATAGGGTTTCTTTATTCATCCTTTCAATTACATTGTTCTTTTGTGGCATCCTAGGAGTAGACTAATGTCTTCTTATCCCATAATTCTTAGAGAAAGTATTGAACTCATGAGAAGTAAACTCTCCATCTCTGTTAGACCTCAAACATTTTATTCTTTTGTCTATCTCATTTTCAATCATAACCTTGAATTTATTGAACTTTTCTAGAGCTTCAGATTTTTCTCTTAAGAAAGTAACTCAAGTCATTCTAGAGTAATCATCAATTAAGAGCATGAAATACCTATCACGTTGTTGACTTCTTGTTCTAGTCGGACCACAAAGATCAGTGTGCACTAACTCCAACAGTCCAATAGAAGATTTTTCCAAACTTTTGAAAGTTCTCCTTGTTTGTTTTCCTTCTTGAAATTCTTTATAGATAGCATTAGCAAGATTTGTAATATTCAACAAATCTCTCTTAGCTTGAATTGAACTCATCCTCACTAGATTATCAAAGTTAATGTGACACATCCTCCAATGCCATAACCAACTCTCATTGATTTGTGTCATCAGGTAATATTTATCAGCTGTCCTCAATTGATAAACATTTTCTTATATCATCTTTCCTACTGCAATAATAGTTTTGAACCTTTTTCTTATCACACACTCATCATTCTGAAAAACAAGATTATATCCATTTCGACACATTTGATCAACTCCCAAAAGATTATGATTTAAATATTTAACATAAAAAATATTATCAATATTATGTATGCCATCAAAACTAAAACCATCCTAGCCATCTAATCATCTCCAAATGTAATAGCTCCTCCAAATTTTCAAGCTTTACAAACTTACTCTTGTCACCAGTCATATGATTTGAACATCCACTATCAATAATTCATTCATCTTTATCTTTTCTAGCAAGAAAAACAAATACAACAATACCTTCTATTTAAAGAGGTATCAATATATAAATACCTCTAAATGATCTATATGAAAAAAAACCAACCATATACAACAAAAAAAAAAAAAGAAACAAAAAGAAATGGTATCTCAAACACCAAATTTTGTGCACAAAACTTTGTGGAGAAAAAAACCAATAAGTTTTTATGCTTACAATTCCTATTTTTCTAACACCATAAGAAATGAAACAATAATAAATAAGAAGATGAAATCCTTGAATGTTACACCTATTAAGCATGTTTTCACACCTATCATAGGGAAATATGAAGAAGAAATGTGTCACTGTAAGGGAAAGAAAAGAAGTAGAAAAATTACAATAAGGTAAAGGGGATGAACATTTATTATATATAATGATGATCTCATGGATGAGAAAACTATTGTGATGGAAAGGTAACACCTTATAGTTTGTTTCATGATTTATGACCATTATTGTATTTATTCATGTCCTCCCTCTTACTTACTAGTTATCTATATATACCTATAGCTTGGATTTCAACTTTGCTCTTTCTATTTTTCTATTTGTTTTCTCAGTTTGAACTTTCTTATCATACCTTATTTGTTGTCCTTCACACATTCATTTCACCTTCTATATTAAATAAATTATTATATCTTTTCTCCCAATTTAAATACATTTTTTATTTTTCACTCATATTTATTTGCCTCTTAACATTATTTTTATTCATATCCTTTAACTACCTTATATTATATTTTCATTCCCATTCTTATTTATTACTTGTGATTTTATTGGATACCTATTTCTAATTTATTATATATTTTCATACCTTCATTCTTAGAACTTGCACACTAAATATGCATGGGTACAGATCACAATCTTTTTAGTAATCTATTTGAGCTAACTTGTTATAGTACATTTCTAAATATTATATTCTAAGCCTACATTGTTTCAGTGGAGTTACATGCGTTATCCCATACAAGTTAAGCATCCATTGTCAATACATGTCTACATTAAGGGGAAAAATATTT
This sequence comes from Cryptomeria japonica, assembly GCF_030272615.1. NCBI lineage: Eukaryota > Viridiplantae > Streptophyta > Pinopsida > Cupressales > Cupressaceae > Cryptomeria > Cryptomeria japonica. The sequence goes on from NC_081409.1 coordinate 727,379,169, forward strand.
TTTCCATTTTGTTGATGTAGGCTCATGGCGATCTTGCATCATTCAAAAACATTTTCAATCTGTTTTTCCAATTTTAGTTTGTTTTCCAATTCTAGATTGTTTTCAGTTTTAGTTTTGGTTAGCATCATTGTTTTCAGCTGTGATAAGCGAGTTAAATCTAAACCCAACTCCCGGTGGTAATGGACATCCATCAATTCAAATATTGTAGTTGTTACTGCCCTGGCAGACATGCATGCAATCTATAGAAGTACAGTCAGGACACACGAACTGTCTGATCAAATGCTAGCTCGTATGATTTCAGAGTATGCAGAAAATGGATTCGTTGATAAGGCTACAGGAACTTTCAAGCAAATGTTATTGGCAAATATAAAGCCAATTTCCATAACCTTCGCCAACATCCTCCCTGCCGTGCCAAATGATATCGACGTCCACCAATGCAAACATGAATGCAAAATGTGGAAGCATGGACGTGGTATAACTCAATGAAATGGTGAATCACGGACTGCAATGATTGAAGGATACACGCAAAGGGCTTTAGAAACTTTCAAGAAATTGAATTGGCTGGCGTAAAGCCAAATTCAACAACGTTTGCCAGCAAAATGGGAGTTCTGGAGAAGGGTTATGTCTGCCGCGTGGGTTTTCGTTGCTTTGCGTTGCTGAAGAACGTCTATGTGAAAGGGAAAACAATTAAGATTAGAGATAGTGCTTAAAAAAAAGGTTTTTTTGTGCAGGGATTAGTTACGAAATTAGTTGCAGAGCAGAGTTGGTCTTGACCGGATGCATCAAACCATTCCCTAATCACGAATTATGCTTCATAGATGTACGTTTACATTGGGGAATCATTGCTTCCCTCTTGCATACCATTATTATACATTTACACTAGGAATGCCATGTTTTCACCTCCATGACATTACTTTACCATCACACTAGGGGTATCAAACCTTCCCTTACAAAATAAGGAATCAATTTTCAACTACTTTATAAACATGGATGAAGGTCTAATTATAAAAATAATCCTTAAATCATTTTCAAAATATATGGAGTAAGCAAGAAATTGAAATTTAGAAAAATATAAATAGGGGTAAAGTTTAGATGTTAAACCTAGGATCCACTTCATTTATTGTTGCCAAATGTGATTCTGTATCCCTCTGCTCTTTTTGCTGTTCGATCACTCCTGGTAGCTGCACTACCCAAACTTGATTATATCCGACGGCAAAATGTAAAATCGATTTATGATCTGAACTGCAGATTAGTATCGAATCTGACATTCTGGTCCTAAACTCGTTGATTATGTCCCAAAGGCCTTTGATGGCCGCTACATGAATTGTGCATCTTCGATACTCATCCCTGTCTGTCATTGACTTGTTCTGCCACGAATTATAATTTAACATTGCCACTTAACTGTTCAGATGTTCTCCTTTCACGATAGTATGGAGAATCGTAGCTTGAAGAGGAAGCAGTTTATTAAGGGGATTATTCTTAATACTCTTCATGCTAGGTATCTTGTCGAGTATCACCACAACTACACCTGTTTCACATGACATTAGCTGCTGTCAAATACTTCTACTTGAACAAATAACATGTAAATTTAACTTCATATTCCCTGTAAGCTGCCTATCTAAACTTGTTGTAATGGTACTTAGATGTACGCTGGGGCTGAAGGAAAATATTAACGAGTTCTAACTTGTCGGTTTTAGCAGCTTCGTGTTGCGGCGTATTGTTATTCTTGTTTCGAGATTTAGCCAAATCTGGTTTCTCACCAAGAATCCATATAACAAGATCTCGATAGCCTTTCCTTGCTGCAATATGAAGAGGAGTATCTCCTTGAAAAGTAACATCGTCTAGCAAATTTGAGAGAACCGCTCATGAAAATCTTCAATGGTAGGAAGACGATCAGATTCCAAAGCGAGGAAGAGCTTCCTATCCATCCTGTCCTTGTTTTCTATGCTTGCAACGATAGAATCAGAGACAATTAGAAGAAAACTTCGCCACAAAACTGCGTGGATCCAACTCCATTATTATAGAGGAACAAATGTTGTAAAAAGCAAATAAAATACCAATAAAATAGGGTGGAGGAAAGAGGTTGGCATCATTGACTTCACCCATGAATAGAGAGAATGATCGAGAGTACGGTGTTTGAATGCCTCACTCCAACATGATGTGGTCTGGATGTGATTTGCGTAGAAAATGGTCCTCTTTCGATTTGTACTTCCCACTACTAAAAAAATATTTAACGCTAGCACTTGCACCAAAGCGAGCTGGAATAGTTACATCATAGGGAAATGAAAGTTAGTATAATAATTGAAATTTATTATATTTTAATAATTATTGTTTATCTATATTATTTGTTAATAAGAGTTATAAATGAAAGCTTGAAGTTTTCGATTAAAATAAACGAGTTTTACAGAGATTTGAAATCCAAATCCAGCAAAAAATTAAACACAGTAACCAGAGTCTAACTAGTTGCTAAACAGCTATAGAAACATGGGATTCATCCCAAAACAAAACAACACAAAAAACAAACCTAAACAAGATGCACCAGCAAAACAAACTAAGGAAGAGCTCTCATAAGCTCAACATTCTTCTGGATCACTTTATTATTAATCTCCTATTGTTCCTCCATAATGAACCTCAAACTACCAGTTACTTGATGTTTGCTCCTAGTCCTAGTACACAGTCTCATGGACATCTGCACCTCCTAGTTCATCTTAGCCAAGTTGATATCTGGGGATCTCTTAACTCTGGTCATCTGCTCCTTCTGCATGGAAATCTCCTCATTGACTCTTTTGAGACCCTCGACACTACTATGCATGGCTTCCTTGCTAACCTCCACCAAACCCTTTAGTTTACTCTTTAGTTTTTGTATTTCTTTCTCCAGCCTGTCGATTTTAGCCTCATGTTCAGTCTTCGTGACATGAAAGCTTGAAATTAGTTTTATTGGCATTATGCATTTTTAAAACATACATGCTATTTATTTTTTCTTTTTGTAGTATAGATTGCAATGATTTAAAGCTATCTAGATTGCAAGAAACATACATTCAATCACAAAATATGATGGACGAAGGACTTACAAAAGTAGAAGCTACATGAGTAGTGGAATTGGCTTGAGCTATGGGTTTTCTCCCCATTGGTCTTAGGTTCGACTCCGAGGCCTAGACTCACCCGATGCACTTGGCTTGCGAGTGGCTTGGTACATCCCCAATGGACTAGTCTCGCCTCAGCTCACCCTTTCCTGAACCCCAACTTTGCAATTAGTAAGTCCAAGGTAAGGTGGGTTGGGCATTGGGCTAGGTCATGGGGATACCACTGGCGCAAGAAAAAAAAAGAAGTAAAAGCTACACAATATGATATTACTCAAAACATTTCATGATATTTTGTAGTTGTGTTTGTGACAAGCTAATTGAGTATAGATTGAAAAAAGAATATGCCAAGTGAGTTACCACAACTACACAAATTGTGTTATGGTGTCGGTGATCCCAATCAATTTTAATTTTTACAAATAATCATTGTATCATATAATTAGATATGATGTTATTCAACAATTTTTCAAATTTTATTGAATTTCCTCAATCTACTTCAAATAATTAGATTCCTTTGAAGATTCGAGTTAGCCACATTATATTACATGAATAATATGATAGCCCATGCCATGGATAGTGGTCTTTGTCTTTGTCAATAGCTGTCTCATGCTATAGTTTACATTGCTTTTGGTATCAATGAGAGCTTATTGCATAGTCTATTTGGGTGTTGGCTTTCAAGTTTGATATGAAGGATATTAGGCTATTTCTTTTGTTTCTTGGGCTTGAAGTATGGTACGGGTTACCTATGAGTTATTCCTTCGTCAATAGAAGTACACAACAAATATTCTAAAGATATCATACTCAACTCTACTATTTTAGTTGAAGTTTTAATTTGTGATGACTTAACTTTTTGAATGCATGTATTTTAACAAAGGGATATAAATATTTATCACTAGATTGTTACTCAAGGCCATTCTGTGAGAAGGTGTACAATAAATTTGGCTCAAGGAGGTTTGGGTGTTATTAGATTTAGATGTAACTTATGTTGTACTAAAAGGAAGTGGAAACATCAAATTTAATGAATTGATTTTATATTAATTTATTTTATTGGAGTTTATTCATGTTTAAATGTGAGCCTTAACTGTTGCTAGATGGAGACTTGAACCTTTCTATGCAATGTGCTTATACTTTACTCATGGATGGAATGAATGGATGCACCAAGGCATATTATTAGGCATATTTCCAATTGATGGATCTTAAAGGTCAATAAATTTAAGTCAACATCTTGTAGTATTTACTCTTTTAAAAGAGTGATTAGATATTTTATGGATACACAGATTTTAATAGGATAAAATTAGTATAGGATTTATCATTTAACAATGAGGTTCTTTAAAAAGATACACAAAGATCAATAAAATTCATGTAGTTTCCATAGTTCACAAATTATTAATAATAGTTTTTTGAGTTAAACTTTGTGTAAAATTTTTCATTAGTGTTTTATATCATACTACATGATATATCATTAGGATGAGATGAAATGAGGATACATAAACAAATAATTTAAAATTAATAATTTGTAAGTGAAAGAAACAATCATCCTTTGTACGTAATTTTCTATAGTGTGAAATTTATAGTACATTATCAAAATACATCCCTTATATAAATTTGTAAATGTGCGTCAGTGTCCCCCATGGCACTAGTTTCCAAAACTAAAACCTAGGTTCATAGTTCTGGGGCACATAATAAAGAATTAAAAAAGTGTATATTATATTTTCCACTCTAAATTTGATAGTCACAAAATTGACCATAAGAAAAAGCTCCAAGGGAGTTTTATCAAACCAATGAAACCAAATATCCAAACATTAATTATTTGTATACTAGAAAAGGAATTAAGGGAACATAAAGCATTAAGTAGAATACAAAAAATAGGGCAATCATATAATTATGATACACAAACTAAATGGCCCCAAAAAAATTTCAAGTTGTCCAACAAACAAACATATGATAAACTAGAGAGGTAATAATTGATGTTAAATGTAGGGCTACAAAGAGCATTTTCTGCATTACCCATGATTTATATTTTTGTTTGAATGCATAGACATTTGTTCAAGTTCTAGAGAAAAAGAGGAAGATGAGGAAATATGAATGTTGCAAAATGTATATGATTTATTGAGGAAGCAAGCTAACCTAACATCACTAAACATTAAATTTCAGATAGTTGTAGAGTTAATTGAAATTGAAATTAAAATAACATCACTAATATGAATGGGAATCTAAAATGGTTTGGTTATACCTTATAAATTTACTAATGTATAGAGTAGATTCACTACTTTGTAGACATATTCACCTTTTCATAGAATATATTTCCCTAATTGATCACATATTTATTGAAACTTGAAAAATATTAATTTAAGTACAATGAATATTCACATAATAATCATGTACTTTCCTAGGCTCCAAATCCTTTCATTCACTAAAGTACAGGGTGTATTTAGTTTTTGGCAGGCATATTCACTAAAGTTGAACTCTACGTTTCCATCCAATGTATTTACCATAGTTTTCAAACTTCCATCAAAGCATAAATATTTTTCACTTATTCCAAGGAAGATTCACTAAAGTAGTGTGTTGAAAGTATCTAAGTTTACATTCATCTAAATCATTACACTTTTTCTAATTAACAAGATAAATTCACCTAAACAACAATGTGTACACTAAAATAGTTTGTCAACTTAACTGAAGTTACATTTTCTTAATCTTCAACACTTTAATTAATTGATAGGTCACATTTTCTTGAACAAGAATTCTCTTATAATCAGATCAAATGATATAAAATCCATAGGATTGATTGAAAGAGGCATTATAAAGGAGTAGAAAGGGCATATGCTAACAATTAAGATGTTTTCTTGAACAAGATCAAATCTTCATGATAATGTGTCATGTCAGTGGGATTATATTATGAAGGAGCTAAAGGTGATTGAACCTCAGTTTTATTTCATTCATGCAAAGATTCTAAGGGAGTCATTTAGCCGATCAAAGCACAACTAGATGCTATGTAAACAAATGAGATTAGTCCTTTTTTATTTCTATATGGCCAATTAAAAGATGTTGAAATTGATGCAGATCAGTTGATAAAATTATAGTTGGTAGAGGGCATAGTGAAAAGTGGAGAGGAGAGTCTCCATAGTTTTGTCAAGTTTATGAAAAACCAATGTTTGGTTGAGATTGAGGTCAAATATGGAATCTCCTTCATGTTTCGAAAGAGAGAATCCATGATGTGCTCAGAAATATGATGATACATGTCACTGAGATAGACCCTGATGCAACAATTAGAATTTTTAGCTTGTTAAACCTTTTGAGTCTTAGGGTTAAACCTTTCAAAGCTTCAAATTCTCAATTCTTAAAACCGACAAGCTTTTACACCTTATAATTAAACCTTAAACTCAACTTAAGAGATTTGATTTTAGATGGTATTCTATGCTCTATCATATGTTATTGTGGATATCAAAGTCATTGTGGGATGATAAGTTGTAGGATAGAATGAATGATAATGATGGAAACCTACTTCCAATCTAGTGTTGGACATACATTTTGGATAGAAATTTTGTGAATTTTGATTTTTCCATTATTGAGCAATACTTTCTACAAAAGGTTTTGAGCAACTTTGGTGAACTTGAGATAAGTTCCATGAGAAGTGCTAGATTATATTAGACTAGCTAATAGGAGGAAGGATCTTGGAATTTTACAAAATTGGGGAAATAGTTATCTTAGTTTATGGGACATTTGTGTAGCCCCACATGCTTTCAAAATGTCTATGCAAAACAATTGCATACCTAGAAATAATATGGCAATTGAATGAGGCTTGCAAAATACACTTCACAAATTATAGGAAAGGATCATTATTTCCAACTTTAATTTAATTTCTAGATTTCACTATTGAAAATAAGGATGACCTTGGTAGAATCTATTATATAAATTACAAACATACAAGATGATTAATGGAAGAGCGATGAATATTGCTCTAGAAGGATTCCTGATAGATATAAATAAGGGGTTTTATCATGTTATGTTATATGAAGATGTGATTAGAAACTTTTCTACTATTGAAGAAGTTTGGCATTGAAGGTCGAAGAGATAATAGATCAAGTTGATCCAAATTTTCCTAGTTTTTCTATGATGAATAAAATCCTTTGGTTAGAATTGAAAAGCTATTGGTGAGTGCAAAAGCCTTGCTTGTGATGCAAAGTATCAATATAGGAAAGCAACGTAAAATTGCAAGTGAATAAGAAGTAAGGCAAGAAGGCCCACTAGTGAAGAAAGTAAAATTGGCTATTAAGAAACAAGAAAAGGGGAAAAGATTTTAGGTTATTGATTTAGAAGAAACTATTTCAGAGGTTGAGCTAGAAGTGAAAAAACACCCATCATCTCCCCTTGTTACATTTCCACCTTCACCTCCCTCTTCTCCACCTTATTCTACATCAAAGGATGATAGTCCCTATAATGCCACACGATAGAACTTTAAAGAACTTGAAGATTGTTGAGGATCACATTGGTGATATTAGATAGTTAGCTTGTGACTAGTTCCTTAATGATTATAATTTTGTAAAGCCAAATGAATTTAGAGAAAAAGGTAGAAGAAGATACAAATAAGGATTTTTACTCAAAGTTGTTCAAGATTAGAAGATAAATTATAGTTAAATTTGACTTTAGAGTTGATAAGATCATACCAAATGAGGGAAGGAAAATGGTCAAGGAAGGTGGAATTCTTCTATTACCACACTAGGGTATCTGTACTACATTGGCCTTCAACACAATAGGGAAGTGAAAAAACAAAATGCATGTTTCAGAGGAAGAGGTTGAAAAGGATTTCTTTGGTTCAGTATTCAATCATGATTATGAAATTTTTTGCTATGCACGATTTGGCCCCAAAGGCTGACAAACTAGATTTGGTACAAAATCTTGTGGATTTAAAGGGAAGTTTCCTTGTAAAGAAAGTATCAAACACTCCTACACTTGAAGTTTCAAATTTAGTTGTGGAAAACGAAATGTTTAGTAAGATAGAAATAGATATTTTGTATGTAGATCATGAGGCCTTAAAGGAAAAATATATGCATTGGTGGTGGAAAATGAGTAATTGAAAAATTAGATTGAAAAATTGAAGAGTGCTCCAGTCCCTATTTTGTCAGCACCTTTAGCCTTAGTTTAGATATGCTTATGAGTTAGGAAATAATACCTAGAAGGATTGTACAAGTAATGGTACAAAATTTCATTCATTTTTCCTCATAATATAAAGCTTTGGTTTCATGCCTATTTTAGTAGATGGATAATACAAAGGCATTCAAAACTTGTTATTAGTTGCATGATTTTGAGATCCATATTCCATATCAACATAGAAAAATACATAGCTCAACTATAGAAGATTTATAAAATTATACTTGATAGGTTCTATTGTGTGTGCGAGCTACCTTAAGGCTATCAAGAAAATAAAGAAAAAATTGCACTTAGAGTTAAAATATAGATTAAGACATCAAGGAAGGAAACAAAAACAAGATGAAAGAAGAAACAAGGAAATACGTTGAGGTCTATTTATTTCTTCAAAGTTTTGTGAAGGGTGATTAACCAATCATAAAAAGCGACTAATTCCCCAATAGAATAAGTTTAAAATACTTTTTTCATTTGAATACATCTCTTACTTTATATTGATAGTTTAAAACTTTTAATCTTTTCTCAAGAAACCCATTCTATAATTCAACAATACATTTCTTTTTAATGTTTTACAAAATACTAGAATATTTTTGTACATATCCTACAAACATTGTGAGGCTATGTTATTTTTGAGGCATCTTGTTAAATAAGTAAGCAACGCCACATCGACATGGCCACCACCTGATAGGCATTTCATTTCTCTTCAAATCGTTTCATACTATCTGCAGAATCCTTAAATAAACAAAATTGTGAAGAACATACGAAGGAGAAGAGTTGGTGTCCGTGCTATATAAGAAGTAATCTTTTTCTCAAGCGATACATAGTAATAAATTAGCTTTGTAGTAATCTTTTTCTGCAATTTTCATGGCATATATGTATTTCTTTTGCTTCTGTTGCTCACGACTCCTTTCGCTTTTGCCTCTGCGTCTGCGTCTGGGTCAGGTAATAATAATATTTGTTGATATTGTCAAATAAATAAATAAATAAAAAAAATGGCTGTCTTTTGCTTTCTATTTGTACTAATATAATTGATGAATACTAGTGAGTCATTCAGCACAATTTGTTTTGAAAATATGAATTAGTATTTCTATCAAATAAGACAGGTACAATATTTTAATAAATGTTTTCTCAAGTACTCTAGAGATTGTATTAGACAAATAAGAAAGGTACAATATTTTAATAAATGTTTTCTCAAGTACTCTAGAGATCGTATTATTTGTCTAGTCTGGGAGAATGGTGGATTTTGCAATTAGTTAGAAGACAAGAGTGTGATGAATGAAACACTTTGAATATTTTGTTTAAATTGCAAAATTCAATATAATATGAAATTCACTATCATACAATACCTTGTTCATGAACAAGGTATTCAAATAATATATCGAAATAAAAGTTAAAAAGTTAAATACTTGATTAGACTACAATGGTTTTCAAACATTAAACATTCAAAATCATTGTCTAAGTTGTACAACAAAAAAATATTTTCCTTCACCCCTCCTATATGCACTCACGAAACATGATTAAATACCATTTTTAAGAAATTCATTAATTTGCATTGCCACTTCTGATATTGATATTGACTTAGTAATGAATTGTACCTTGCTAGAAATTTTAAAATATCAAGTACTTTATCAGATTACTGTGTTATTTAAACATAAAGCATTTCAAATACTTTCTTAGTGCCCCATAAGAATGCTTTCCTTAATTGTTATTAGAACCACCCACAAAACGATTTCATCATTTGATTAAAAATTTCTAAATATGTTTTTTTTGTATATTAATAATATCAAACCTACATATAAAAACAAAAAATAGAACCTGCATACATCTAAGATTTTGCTACTAAAATAGAATGTTGGTTTAACATACTATAGATTTCAATCATATAATCTCAAATTGATAATTAAAATTTATATATAAAAAAAAATAGGATGAACATATCAGCAATAATTCAAATAAAAACTAAAGATTCTTGAGGGCTTTCAACACTCATATGAAGCTATATGAGTGGTTAATGGCACAAAACCACTAGGAAATATGCAAAATTTAGGTGTTGGAGAAATTGGTTTTTGAGAAAGGTGAAGAATGGCTGAATCATGAAATTGATAATAAGGCTTGGGAGTTATTGATCCTAAAATTTGTACTCTAGGGAACAAATTTATGGAAAGTTTAGTAAATTGGGACTTGCATTGAACAACCTCCAGAATTTTAGAAGTAGGTTCTTTGTAAAAGGGGGGAAAAGGGAGAAGAATAGAACCTTCAGAGGTAAACAAAATGTAGGGTGATTGCACCAAAACATAAAATGCTCTAAACAACTAACGAGAAGTAAAGGATATACTATCTCATAACAAGAGCACATAATACCATAATCTCTTTATTATTAGTGAGAGTACAAAACATAAGGTCATTTAGACACATAGCATAATATTCAGATATCCTTGTAAGATGCACCTATTAAGACTAAAGAGAAGAATATATACTTCACTATCTCAAGGTATCTTTTACTGATGTTTCTAGGTTAGCATGACATAACATCCATTAAATTAGTGTAGTTGTATGAAGAGTAAAGTAACACATGATTCAAGAACAATACAATTAAATGAAAACCAAAAGAGCTATTTAATATTTAGACAGTATGTCGCTTGCACGTAAAATTCTAAATCGTTGATTAATATTGAAACAGATAGTAAAGGCAATTGAAAACAAAATCTAATATATCTCCTTCCTTCATTTATGAATTAAAACTAAAGTCGCGGCGATGACCGTGTTCTCTCTATTGATAAGAAATTAGTCCTTCGTAAATCCCCTAAAACAAAAAGCAAATAGACTTTAATAAGATTAGAAATCTAAAACCATAAAAGCTCTGAAGTAGAAAAGACCACTGCATATCTCTTGTGTGGCAAATCACCACGGCAGCCATTGCAACTACATTCTACAAAATGATCTGAGCTTCATTGTTAGTCCACCACCTCGTCTAATATAAGAGCTCTCTAGCATGCCCATCACTTTTTGGTTGCAAACCCCATGGGCAGACAACTTGCTGACAAATGACGCTCTCTTTTTTCTTTAAGAAAAATTCCTCAATTTGTTCCAAGCCAAACATTCTTCCTAGCCTAAACACTCCCTATTAGGAACAAGGACCCATTCTAGACGGGGTAGGATGGTGGGGCTTCTTTTATTCTCATCCCTTACAAAATCTTGAAAACCGTGAGAGGTACCACTCAACAACTTTTAGAAATTGTACATTTGTGGAAAGTTGATGCAGAACTTTGACAAGTGTTTCCTTCATATACCACCAAGGGAATCTTAGGCCGAGGCGCTCTGAAACTTTTGACCGATTAATATGTGGCATTAGTGCGTGAGAATGCAAATATAGGCGTTCTGCAACAAAATAAAGTGAGAAAATGTGAAGTAAAAAAGGTGAAACAAAACGAGAAGCCCAATGACCCTTGTATATTATTCTATAAATTTGGTGACTCTATGGGGTTCCTCACTTGTGGGAAAAATTTAGTCTAAAAAATTGGTTCCGCATCCAAACTACAAGTTGAAGCTAGGAAGAAAACAATTTACAACTTTGACAGTATAGACTGCAAAGGTCGCCAGTCTGAATCAGATGGTGGAACATGAAGTTGTAGTGCATCATAGGCTTTATCCAATTTGATCATCTCCCAAAAAGATATAGTGTTCGTCATTGAAAGGTAGCTTCTATGGAAGAATAGTCATGCCAAGGGGTGAACTATCTTCTCTATTTCTATCACATCGAGATCGAGATCACTGGTTTGTGTGAAGGATTGGTCTTCTGTTTTTGCCCCAATAACTTCCCAATTTTTTCTATCTCAAGTACCAATTTATCTGAATAGAAAGGAGAAGGGAGGCCCGATTAAATCAACTGGTCTATTTTTCCTTTTACCTTTAGCATAACATTCTCAAAGGCCTAAAGGTAGTCTTTGTCCTACAAAGCTGCCAAGTGACATTCAATAAGCTAATTTTCCCTTATAATAGTTTTCCCTCAGTTACTAATACCAATAGTAGTTAAGGAATTAATATCGTTTACATACACCTCTCAATGAGTAGCCTTGACTCAATTGCCTTTGGGGTAATGGTCTGCAACATTTGATCAATGATGGACGTGACATTTGTCCCGTATAGGAGACATATTGCAAGGTAGGTCCCAAGGATTCAACAACATTTGATTCCTTTCTCTTTGATGGATGTCACTACTCTTCTCAGCTCATTATTCTCTAGATCCTTAGCTTTAATCTTAGCCTCGTTTTCTTTTTATAATGGTAAAAAATTAGGGTCTCTACCACTAGATTTAGTAAAACAACTATTTTTTGCTTAGGCACCTTTACATTGATGTGGGGTGAACCCAATAGATCTAGCCTCAAATCAACAAGAATAGAGCTAAGAATTCTAATTAGATTGACCGGTTGGATTTGAATACCCTCTTTTTAAGTTGAATTGTGAAAATGTTGAAATTAGGGTAAATATGCTGAAATTGAAGAGATTATGCACAAACAGTGAGCTACAATCATCAAATGGAACCAAAAACCTAGATCTGAGCAAATTTAAATTATTTAGACCTCTTCATAAATGATCTCCTAATTTTTCAGGAATAGAATGCCCGTTTCTCTAGTCCTCCATACTTTTCGCCATATGAAGGGGAACCTATTCGTCTCTATGAATAATGTCAATATTGAGAATCGCCGCTTCACACCTATTTCCTACATAGATAAAGAAGGGGGAAATTTTTTGGAATAGGGGTTTGCCTAAGTCAAACCATAGTTTAGGAATTAACCTTAATTGAATAATGGAAATACTCAAATAAACAATGGGAAGATACACTTTGGATCTGCAATTGTTGATGATGATGCTTTTCTTCTTGAATGTAATTACACATGTTATATGAAATCTCATGAACATGAAAAAATGATTATCACACACATGCACTTGCTTATGAATGATGTAATGTTTCTCTACAATGATTGAAGGATGAATATGTAGCCTTGAACATCTCTAAAAATGCTTGAATGCTTTAGCTTGGAAACTTGTGATGCTTGGAGTCTTAGATTCAAAATGAGTTGAGAAGGATTCCTTATATAGGGATTTCCTAATTGAAATCACCTTTAGGCCAACTTACAATTAATATATTTTTGCACAGAGATAAATTTGAACTGGATAAGACCACCCAATCATCCTCTCAAAATTTAGAGAAAAAAGCATGAGACTAGAATGTCATGCGTTCTGGTCCTGTTCGTTGTTTTTTGAATTTCTAGGTATGCAAGGTATCATGATTCTAATGCTAAATCTAGCTTAGTGGCTTAAACCAAAAATACTTTGAGAGTTGAAATTAGGTTAGGATTCAGGAAAAATTAGGATAAAATGATAAAGGGCACACCTATAATTAAGGGCCCAAATAAGAGTGTGATGATGTAATAAAGTGAAATAAGACCCATTATATTGAATTAAATATTAATTAATTATAATAAAGGTCCTATATTGCATAGAGTAAAGGGAAATACTAAAAGATGTTCTAGGAGAGTGTGAAATTGCACACACTAGTAAATATTGTACAATTTACAATGCTGCACTCTCATGGTTCACTTGATATTCTTTAATTTTCTTCTAGATTTGCATGATCTCAACCCAACTTGAGGTAGTTAGAGGTAAGCATCTTTTGTGTTTCCTTCATAAATTTCATTATATCCTACAACTAGGTTGTATGCATGCCAATTATAACCACCTGGACCATATAATCTTCTACACACATTTGTGCTTCATTCTTAATTATTTTAGCCATTTTAGATGCGAGAAAAAACTACACAATAGTCTTTGTCAAATATAGTCTCCATCTTTGAAGTGATGAACTTATTGATTTCTCTGTTCCTTCTTATTTTTGTTATTTCCAATCATTCTGTTTTAAGACACACAAAAATGTTTATCCAGATTAGTAGGTGAGATTATCAATTGTCTTGTAAAACGATATCCATAGTGTAAGTAAAATCAAGCTTGAACTGTTAGCATTTGAAGTTGGACTCTAGAGTATGAGAGTCTTGCTAAGTTCAAGTTTTGTAGGGAGAAGGTTGGGACATGTATGGCAGTGTAGATACAAAAGTGCAAGATCTTACTATAGTCAATGGGGTTGATGATGGACTTTACAAAATAGGGAGTATGAACATTATAGGTGGCACAAATGTAGATACCATTGTAAGGAAAGAGGGTTAAAAATAGGTCCTTGTGGACATGCTTGGGTCTTAACCTTAGTTTAAATAATTACCATGATAACAACATGAATTATTACTACTTGTGTCTTGGGCTTCATAATCAAGAATGGTTGTGTTCTTGTATTGACCATAAGTGTAAGAGAACTAGGCTTTGGGGGATAATCTTGAGCAACAATGATGATATTTGCAGGAACCAAAAATAGAGAAAACACTAATTGGGAGACAAGAGACTAAAATGAAGAGAGAAGAAGGGGAAAAAAATACTTGCACTATGGAATATGAAGAGACTTATGAGGCTCCTACTACTTTCTCTTGACTTCTATGGTTCTTGTTATTTTCCCTCCTTTCTCTTTTCTTTATTCAATGGAGTATCTCTATAAAAGTGTTCTTAGACTCCATATTTCCTTTCTTATCTTTTGTAGGCTTCTAAATTATGATTGTAGGGCCACTGCTTTTGGCTATTACAATAATTTCAACTATTTGTGCCTATTGTTGTATGGATTATAGCCTTAATGCAAGTGCCTACTTTATGACCAGCTATTATTCCAGGAAAATATCCTCTATTTCTTGATCATAAGATGAATTGTGGTTCTCTTCATCCCACTTCCTATTGAATATATCATCCTTATCAGTATCATCCAACTGAGAAACTGTATCTCTTATTTCCTAATAGTAGATCTAGAAATATTCTATATTCCCATCATTCCATCCATTATCCATAAATCTCCTTTAATTTCTCAATGGAATTTTATGGGAAGTACTAGAATTATCTACAATGATATAAAATATATTCAATGAGGGTGTTTGTTAGACATCCTAGAAAGACAAGTCCACAAGTGTTCTATCATTCAACTCTATGGGATTCTTTTTCTCTTTCTAATACCACCTTTAGTGATCATGTGGGACAAATTGTTTTTCTTTCAAATAATTATTTGGGTCATATTCCCAAGTATCACAAATAACATCAATCCCAAGAAAAATTAACATGGATATTAGCAGGGATTCACTTTTCATTTATTTAGTGTGACTCCTCTGAATATGATTGGGGCTCTATAAATCATAGTCTTTTATCTCCCCTCTCCATTTTGGGTATAAACAACTTAAAGCTGTCTAAATAATTCAAAAGAAAGGATCTTTTCTGTCATGTATGTGGGTAATCTAAAAGGTTCATCAAATAAATCATGGATAAGAATCATGGTAAAATTTATCCCACAAAATTAGCTACGGGATAGAGACCTTTTGATCATCCATTGCATTTTCTACTCTCATAGCCTAGTGGGGAGTTGTTGAAATTATCAATTAATAGGGAACAAGAATTGATTTGAGAGAGCATAATCATCTTGGGTTATAGACATGATGGGGGGCCATACAATCTCAGGGTTTCTTTCTCCCAAATTATTCAAAGTATCTAATTGGATGAAATTATATCTCTAAAAGAAAGTAGCATTTTGATAAAGAGTCATGTCTGCTAAGAAAGAGAAGTACCTAAATATAGATTTAGTTCTGAAACCTTATAAATATTTTATCATGTTTGTATTGGTGAAAAATTGGGTTAAGGGTTAAATTAAAAAAATAAAACCACTAAGTTACATAGTTTACCACCACATTAAGGAAGAAAGGAATCTAATAGATCTATCCTTGATAGATCTAGATTCTAACTAGTTTCTAGGCCTCCTAGTTATGGCTCTATATGTTGAATATTCTGGTAACTTAGAGGGGGGTGAATTAGTTGACAATAATTTTATTTTTTTAACATTCATTCTTAGATCCGAAATAACTAATAGATTTAATTAAAATAGATAAAGCATGAAAGCATATACACATAATCGATGACACATAGGGAACACCAAAATTTATGTGGAAAATCCAAGAAGGGAAAAACTATGGAGAATCTTAATTCTCAATATAGAAATACTAATTAAGGTGACACTATTTAAGGTAATTTTTACAAATGATGGCTCATTGCCGAAGGGATCACTTCCTAGAAAAAGGTTCACTACCGAAGAGAGAAATATAAAAGAGAATCCACCGTAAAACATAGTTTTATCTGTTGTAACTACTTCTGGTAATAATCCACAACATAACACTTACACATCAACTGAATTCTTTCAATCTTGCTTGTCTTCAAGGTACCAAACCATACCAACTCATCCATATCATACTCCTACATATACTATCTTTGGAAAAATGTAATCCTCTAAGTCAGCCAAGATAGAGATCTAAAATAGGTCACCACTAAGCATTCTAGTGGTGGGAAGATCATAATTTTCCTCACCAAACACATCAAAATGTTGTATACATTGCCAAAGATGGACCCAAAACATTATTGACATGCTATATAGCTATTGTTATGCAACTTCAACATATGAACCAAAAACCTTGACCTCCAGGTCAATCTAGACCCAGAAACAACACTGAGTAGTATCGGCAACACATCTTTCAAACAACTAGGATATCGAGGAAATCTCCAAACACCCAACAATATCTAATGTTGTCGTTGTTGCTCAACATACCACATATAGACCTAATCGGGACCATGGGATTTGACATCAATGACAACATATAGCGTAATGCTAACACTATCCTCATTTAATTTAATTTTTAAAGATTAGGGAAAGATATTGAACTATTGAAGCAATCTAATAGAAACTGTGAGCTACAAATGTCATACTCCACCACAAACATGGATTTGAGTAGAAGAAGATGATTTGGATCTATTAACAGAAGTTTGACCTAATTTTTGAGACTCGATAGTATTAATTCACCATGGTCCTCTAAATTTATTGCGATAAAAAATTGAACCTGTTTGTTTCTACAAATCTTGTCGATACTCTCAAATCTTGTCGATACTCTTGAACACAACATTGTAGCTATTCATACACAGTGAAAAGGGGGAAATTATTGGGAATAGGGTTTTTCCTTAGGTCAAACAATAATTTTGGAATTAACCATAAAATTGAATTGAAAATGTAAATGAAGTACTATAGTAAAACACTTCTTTTTGAGGGAAAGGCTAGAAATATCTGAAAAACTAATGCTATACCTTTAATGAAGTTTATTTTATCTCCACACAGGAGTTAAAGTTTCATGTAGATTATCTTCATAAAACATAGAACATGATAGTCATCTTCAATGCTTAAATCTTGACCTCACTTCTACTCCAATAATTGATAGAAGATTGATTTTTTGCTCACTTAAATGTATGATCTGATTTAGGTCCCTTGAGTTAATTATGGATTTTAATTAGGATTGAAATGAGAGGGTTGGAACTCTTTTTATAGTTTCTCATAAAAAAATATAATTAAAATTTTTATCTAAGAAGGCATGGGATCTAGCTTCCCACTCTCACAAGGTGACCATTAAGAGGGGCAAGATTGGGGTGTCATTGAGAAGCCCAAGGTGTATACACCCTAGTCTTGATTTGACCTAGGGCATTGGTTCCATAATTCTGGGCCCTAGTCTTGAAAGTTGGGATCTTAGTCAAGAGGGTCAAACTAGTGAAAAGATGGCATGAATGAGTGTGTCAGTAGAATCAGTGATTCAGTTAGGCTTTAGAGGACAAAATGCCAAAATGAGGGCTAATTGAGGAGAAAATTGTAAGTGAGTACAACATAGGACACTACATTTAGCCCTGACATTAGTAGGGTTATGAGACTAACAATACTCACAGTAAACTTAAAATTTTTTCATTGAAAACATTCATAAAGGCATTAAAGACACAAGACACACTAGGCCCCCAAGGACTAAATAGGATCTTACAACTCCAATATCAATATAAAAGGGACATTATAAGAAAGATGAAGGATAGAGATATGTGTATTCTCACACATTAAAGTGATTGTATATGCCTTATCAAGAGCAATTTATTTAAGGTAGCATGCATCCAAAATAAAATCATGTTACTAAAATGATATGCCCTTCAAGAAAGGACAAATCGCAGGATAATAGTCACAAAACATAAAAACATATAAAGGATTGAATAACTCTAGGGTCGATATTCTCTTACGATAAATAATGTGTATCATGAAAATTTATATGTAATTTAACTCATCACCCTAAGGTAGTGGAGCTACAAGCATAATGGAAGAAGCAAACATGCCTCTTTTGAGCCAACATAGAAGAGAGAAAAACAAATCTCAATGGTTTGCATCATCCCCAAGTTGACAACATATTTGACAACAAATAGAAGAATTACGATACAAATAGAAGAATGTCACAATAGATTTGGTCTCTTTATTACCTTGTAGCGATAGAGTGACAAAGTTCATATGAAGAGAACCTAACATAACACATCATGGGGTAGACACATTATGAACAAGCGAGAGAGGAGAGAATATAAAACACAAATCAAGCTAATCAAATAAATTATACACCTTCCAGTCTTGTTGAACATTGGATTGGGAAGGTGGATAGGATGCAAGAGTAGCAACTTCAAGCTCGGTAGATTGAGCTACTGCCAATTCCAAACAAGGATCATGGTCTACTGATAAGTCACTTTATTTGTCACTAGGAGGTAGGATTAATGCTTTTTAGAAATATTTAGATGGATAATTATTAACAACAACAAGCTCATACATATCATTAGAATCATTAGAATAAACATTGTTGGAATGAACATCATCATCCATTTCATCATCAAGATTAATTAAAATGGGATGTCTAATATGGAAAGAGCATGAACCATCATTTTTCTTAAGAATTTTTAGTCTTGGTGATGTAGGTTGATCTCTCTACTTAGGATTAGGTGAAGGATCCAAATATGAGATCAAGTCAACATTTGGTGTCTTCGGGGAGGAAATGGTTTGGGAAATAAGTTCACAAGACTTAACACGACATCTTCATTGATGTTCTCTTGCACAACAATTCCTTTTAGTTTTAGAAGAAGGTTGTGAAGATTAAGGATCAATAGACATAGGCTAATTTTCTTCCTTTGAAGGAGGAGGAATGTGAGAAGGTTTACTAGGTTAAAAAATAGGAAATGCCAACCACTTTCCTTTGTAAGATGTAGGAGGCAGGACTGTCATATATATGGGAGGAATATAAGGTATGAGAAGGATACCAAGTCCATCACGAGGAGGAGGAATAGGTCAAGGGTATTTAGGCTTACTAAAAAATAAGATCATCCCAATTTTGTACTTTTGATAATATATAAAAAGGGCATCACTTCAAGGCTTACAAATATCAAGTTGTTTAGGCCAAAAATAATCAATGGTGAAATTCCATGCCTAGGCATGGGTTGGTACATGCTATGATTAATTGTGGCTGTAGTAATATTATCAAGGAATTTTAAACATTTATGAATAGTAGGAGGGATCACTTTCATGGAAGAGAGCCAAGGATCTCCCATGTTCACAGGGAATTTATATGATGTAGGAATGATAGCAAAAGTCATTTTAAATAACTTAGTACCAACTTCAATGAGAAGAGTAATAGAAGCAATAGTAGAGAAAGAGAGGTTTCATCATTCACCTTGACTATAACATTAAATTTATCATATGCTTCTTGATGCAATTGTAAAGTATACAAACATTCTTTAGTGATTGCATTCACCATACACATTGGACCAATGAGCACCCCTCATGAGAGTTGTTTAAAGAATATTGTTAAATTCAACATCAAGGTAATTGGGAGAAAACACAAGAGACTCAGACTCAACAACACTAGTAGAATGGGAAGGCAAAGGATTAGCATATATTTGGAGATTTTTATTGGGAGCTACAAATTTGTTTCCTTTGTCATTTACACTAGGTACACTAATGGTATTATTATCAATGAAGTCTTGAATATAAATCCTTCATATCATGACCGTGTTGACAATGATATTGGGAAAATACTTTGTGATTAGAATTAGATGGTAAAGGTTTGGGGGTATCAAGTGGCTTGATGGAAGGAAGTTTCAAAATATTATTATTTATCAATCTCAATATTATACTATGCAAAAAATTAGAAAGAGGAGTAGCTTCTTTTCTAAAGTGTTTGGATAAAGGGGCCACACCTAATGTGGTGGCTCCTACTGGAGTATAAATTTTTTAATTTATATTGATATATCCCTTCTTTAGTTTAAATTTTACAAAAAACTGTTGTGCACTCTTGTTCTTATCAACTGGGGCCATTGAACTAGATGATTCAAATCGACTCACTTGAAGCTGATAATTATGAAGCACTATAGAGGTATGTGATGAAAGTAAACTTAGAAAAGAGAAGCTTATCGCTAATATCTTGTTGTAAATTACAAATTAAAATTCTTTGAACATCTTGATCAAGCATAGGATAAGCAATTTGAGAATACAGATGTTTTTATCTACCAATAAAATAAATCATTTTTATTTAACACCTTGCTTACAATCTATCAAATAAGTCAAAGTAATTTTAAGAGAAATATCATTGTGAAATTATTCAATGAAAGCATTAGCCAATTATTGAAATGATGTAAAATAACAATGAGGCAAACAATAACATAAAGTCTTTAATCATCAGCAAAGTCACTACATAAAGTTTGAAATGTTTTGTCATGAGTTAAGTGATCACTTTTTCCATTATAAAGATCCAACTAAGGGAATTCCATATGTTTAGGAGGGACAAAAAAAATGATGTCATTGGATGATGAGATAACTACATCAAATGTGGGAACATTAAACTTGGATTGGGTAATGGAAACCACTTTTTCTTGTAGGGATGTAACAATTTGGGCTATGTTATTGATGGTTATTTCGGTGGATGGACTAGAATTTGACATATTGGATTGTGATGGAGGAGTAACATTGTTTTATGTAGGTAGAAGTTCAGAGTAAGGAAGTGGAACACTAGGATATGTGGGTGTGGGAGATGATTGGGATAGAAATGGAAGACTCATGGAAGGAGGTATATTAGATTTTTTATTAACAATATTACCCCCCAAGACTAACATTTGTAGGATGAACATTTTGTGTAGAAGTAGTCATGATTAAAGATGTAAATATAGGCACACTAGGTAAGGATGTAGTTGTAGGAATATAATGATTAGCTCGACTAGTGGGTTGATTTTAACAAAGGGATTCAAAATCTTTTTTGATAGGCATGATATTAGTGTCAACAATATGAACATGACCACACAAAAAATCAACAACAATTTCATCATATTGCACCAGTCTTTCTAAGTCTTCAATCGATGGGATTTCCTCACTTTCTAAGTATTGTTGATTCATCCATTCTTGAAGATTTTTAAATTCATTGTAAATATTCTCCATTTAATCAATAATAACCTTATCTTTTGACTCATCCTTATCATGAGAATGATGAAAATAATGGGGATAAATGACATCATTTGTTGGGTTGGAGGAATTGCCAACATTCTCATTAAATAAGTTATCCAAATTAAGCTCCATATCCTTAGTAATTAAACCTTGCAAAGCCTTAATTCTACAACTTCTCCTCACAACAATATTCTAGGTAGGACTAATGGTAACGAAACTCAAACACAAAGGAGAGAAATTTGAATGCACAAAATGAGGATTGTGATTAAACAATCCAAAATTTTCTAAAAGTGATTGATTAACCAATTAATTAAGAAATTTCCAGATTTATGAATTTAGAAGATAAATGCCTCTAAATCATAGCATTAAATGTCATAAAGATTAGATCTGAAAAATAGAATTGAAAAAGTTTATAACCTACAAGTGATTTTAGGATTCTAAATTAGTGTTTTGTAAATTAAATCTCTAAATTTATATAATTCAATTGAAAATGAGATCTATGATTGAAATTTTGAATTTTAAAATGCAGAAACAATCAGATCTAAGACAATGAATTCAAACTATGCAACACACAAGTTCAAGTTTGGAATTATAAATCAGGGTTTATGTGAAATTAACCTCTAAATTTATGCAATTCACTTGAAAATTAAACTTATCACGGTAAATTTATATATTTGAAAATGCATGCAAATCAGATATGAGATCACAAATAAAAAATTAAGGTGCAAGAATTTAGGTTCACCAAAATGTAATGCTAGAAAAATTAGGGTTAGGGTTAAAGAAAGATAATAAAACCACTCAATTACCTAATTAACCATCAGATTGAGGAGAGAAATATAATAGATCTAGCTTTGATAGATGTAGATTATGATTAGATTATAGGCATCCTAGATGGGGCTCTATCCTAACCATAGATTACTTTAGTGGTGAATATTTGCCAATGGCGGATTTTTCACGTCGGCCATGTCGGAAATAGCAAATATTTCCTACTGACTGGGGGTGGCCATGTTGCTAGAATATTATCAATTTCCATCAAATTCATGGCCTGATCGCCATATGTTTTATGCAACTAAATATTTCTATGCGATGATTTCGCCAATACAATATATGGTGGACACACAGTAAATTTAATTTTTTTGCCTACACTCTTTGAGGTTGCCTTAATAGACGACCATAATTCACCTATAGGAATTTGAAGATCTATTAGCTAGGGGAACCCAATTCACCCGACATCTTACCGACATGTGTCTCCATTCACCCCAACTTTCGCCAACTATATTGTATTCGCCAATTATTTGGATGACCTATAATCGCCTCAAAAATTACGTAAGTCATATTTGGATGACCAATAATCGCCTCGAAAATTACATAGCTCATGTTATAGTTATGTGGGATTCACCAAATATTTGTATACCATATAAAATTCCTGCAGAATTGGCCATATAGGGATTGGTATAAATACATGCAAAGATCAGATCTATCTCAACACAATCTAGTGGGTTCTAGGCTCTGAATTCTGATCAATAGCGAAGTTCCAGTCTTCAGACCAAGGAAAATCAAAATCATTGTTATTGACTGCTAGTGACCTAAAGGTGAGCGATCATATTTTTGAAGTGGTATATTATACATTATAGTCTATTATTGCTTCTTCAACAAATTGATATTTTTTTGGCAGCCTTTATTTCATTGGAGATGTCGAATAGGAAGAGGGGTAGGAAACCTGAATGTGGGGAAGGCCAGGAGAGGCCAACAAAAAGTAGAACATTATCTTCGTACTTTAGCATTGGAAAAGATTATGGTGAAAATCAAGAAGGTACATCATCACAAGTACAAGTACAAAATTTGCCACCTACACCGCATGTTGAAGATGGCAACGAACCTGATATCTCGGATCAGGATGATCTTGAAGAAGATTATCTGGTAGATACCCAAGTTAGCCAGAGTGATATAATTGACTTGGGTGATAATTCCATTGATGATAATGCACAGAAGGGGAAAATAAAAGCCATATAAAAAAAGGGTGAACCACAATCAAAAAATGATCGAGAGTGGGATATGTCAGTGAGGAATTTTCAAATTAATTGGGCATCAAAGTATCCATTCATTGAACTAGTGGAGAATTCAATTGAAGGCAAGCCTCCAAGATAATGTAGGTGTAAGATTTGCACTTGGAAACATTACAAGGAAATTAGGTTGCAGCTAAAATTTGACACCATAGAAAAGCATATGGGTAAAGTTTATGAAAAACAAATGATAGATAGGGTTGAAAAATCAATGATAAGATGGAAAACAAAGGAGGAATGTAAGCATGTGAGGAATGTCGAAGAGTATTCTTTTCATGAGAAAATACAGATGAAGCCTACTGAAGTTAAAGGTTCTATTGAAGCTATTTTTGGAAAAGCAATGCAAATAGAACAACTGAGAAAAGTTGTTCAGTTAAGCATTGTTTTTTATATTTTGAGCAGAGGGTGTGCTATGACATATTTCCCATCAATTAGTGGTTTATTACACTTTTTGAAAGTTCCTAACTATACTAATAGACACTGGTTAGTAAACTGTGGATGGGAATGGGCAATTTGTCTTGCTGAGGTTGAAAAAGAAGATGTAAAGGAAAAAATAAGAGAGTCAAACTTTATTGCATTTTCTTTAGATGAAGTTATGGTAGTAGACAATACTTAATGGGTATGCATGCATGTTTATACTGTAGAGAATCATACCCACCAACCTCATCTACTATCTGTTGCTAAAATGAAGGAGAGTGCGATAGCGGAAAATTTATTTCAACTAGTAAAGAGAAGTTTAATTGAATATGGAGGTATGGATGACATGACGGTAGCCCAAAAATTTGTTTGTGTTGGAGCAGATGGAGCTTCAGTAATGCAAATTCACAGGAACGGTCTTTGTACAAAGATTGAAACTTCATTTGCATCATACATTACTACAATTCACTGCATGGCTCACAGAATGAATCTAGCTTTTTGAATTGTGAGCAAGTTTGCTTCGGCTAAAAAAATTGAAAGTTTAATCAGAGAGCTCTACTCACACTTCTGTCGAAGTCCCAAGCGATTTATGGAATTTCAACACTTTGTTGCTGGAATAACTGATGGGAACAAGCTTCTCAAGGATAATGATACCAGATGGATCTCTTTGGATGGTCTAGCACATCGAGTGTTTTTAGAATATCCATCCTTGATTGGACTATTTCACACAACTCGTGACGAATCAGATCAACCAAAATTTCCTAAACTTCTTTGCATGTTAAGTAATTTAGAGACACTCTTAACTTTAGCAGCTCTTCTGCCCATGCTAGAGGAAATGAAGAATATTATGAAGGTTTCCCAAAAAAGAGCTTTGTATATTGCAAAATATGCTATGCTGTGTAGGATGACATGCATGACCCTCGACAATCTCTATCAAAATCAACCAACACTATCTAATGAAAAATTTGTTAAGTGGTGGACACTCATAGATTTGAACAATCATGATAAATTTTTACAAATCGGTGCAGACGGGGAGGTATGTGCCAATGTATGGGGGGTTGAGATACCAATGCACTTATATGCCATGGTCGACCCCGAGGATTTAGGAAAGCACCCCAAGAAGCAACTAGCAAGAGTTACAAGGGAATATTTCAACAAGAATGTTGAGATTGTAACTACTTCTGTGAAGAAAATTGCATATGATCTTTCCTTACAAATTAGAAGTAGATTCCCTCTTGACAACCTTCTCGAAGCCATGTCTATTGTGTTTCCTCATTATTGGAGCCTCAACATTGCATCTGATTTTCGAAGTAAGCTACTGATTTTGATAAAACAATTTTACACATCCAGAGAATTGAATGGAGTAACTATAAATGGAATATTAGACGAAACTCATCTTCGAGAGCAATCATCTCATTTTGCATACACTATCAGAGAACAATATGCCAAAATGGAGAACCCCCATGAAGTGGGATCAGTAACAAGGGTTTGGAAAACTATAACTGAGAACCAAACATTGCGTGATTCAATGCCAGAATATGTGAAGCTTGTTGATTTATGTCTTACCATGATATTGGGTTCGGTGGAAGAAGAGATAGATTTCATTTCTTTGGGGTTCCTAAAATCAAAGATAAGAAACAAACTAGACAAAAATTTGGAAAGTTGCCTGAGGCTCTATACATCTAGGTATGATGTCCACACTTTTCCTTACAATAGGGCACTGCAAATCTAGAGGTCCAAATGTGGAAGAAGAGGTTTGGCCAACACTTCAAACCAAAGTGCCAGTGGGACTATTGACTCATGTACTTGACCTACTGGTAGCATGAGATGCAGTTCAGGGAAGATATGCAGACTTAGAGTGGAGAAACTCAAACCACAGACAAGAATCAAGAAAGCTCTAAATTTGATGAGGATGAATGGTAACTGTAAGAGATTGGTATTTATTAATCTTATTACTGTATCTCATCATTCATATTACAAAAGCATATTACTTTTTGCAACTAGAATTTAATATTGATTTTTAATTGTATTTTTCAACTTTCTATTTCCAGATTTAAAATAGCATAATAAAAAAAAAACCATAATGTGTTTATTAATACAGAGATGCTTATTGTTTATTTATACATGTTTGAGTCTCAAATCTGTGTCATGCATTTCATAACCATATGATACAATTCATTCAATAATAATGCACATGTCGAGAACTTAGATTTTCATTAATTCTTTCAAAATATAGCCATATGATACAATTCATTCAATAGTAATACACCAATCTGCGTGATTCTCCATGCAAATTGTAAAAATGAATAGAAAGTTTCAGAACCCTTTGCAAATGACCCTGAATTCCCTTTTATAGAAACAAGAGAGCAACAATAGCTCCTGCGTGATTCTCCATGCAAATTACAAAAATGAATAGAAAGTTTCAGAACCCTTTGCAAATGACCTCGAATTCCCTTTTATACAAACAAGAGAGCAACAACAACTCTTGTGTGATTCTCCAATGTCCATGCAAAAGTGAATACAAAGTTTCAGAACCATTTGCAAATGACCCTAAATTCCCTTTTATAGAACCAAGGGAGAAACAACAGCTTCAGGTCGAATTGGAAGTTTGCAACATGTGAAGACTGAACATCAAAATCACAAACTTGGTACAGATTTATATGGCCATCACAGACAATAGCAGTGCCTAAAACCTACTAATCAAAAATAGAGAAATGCATAAATGTTAAAGCAAGGGAGAATTTGAGAATACAAATTTACTAGCTAAAGTTTTGCACTATGCATCATAAATTCATAGGCTAGATTAGCAAAATAGTAATAGCAAGTGCATCATAGATTCATAGGCCGGATTAGCAAAATAGCAAATAGAAAAAGCATAAAACCTTGAAATTAAGAGTAAAAGAAGAAAATTGTGCAACACATACTATGATTCTTAAGATTTCTGTGCCAGTTTTTGTAGGGTGCTCCACACTTCATCTGATGGAAGGTCAATATTCTATAAACTATGTAAATTCAACTCCAACTTCGTCAACATTCCATATTTAGAAGATTTACTAGACATCATTGTTTCATCCAATACTGAATTTAGAGTTGTAAATGGTTGGATGAATTCCAGAAAGCTTTGGGGAGTTGTGTCCTTTGGAAGCAAGTCTAAATCAGACTTCATTTTTATCTCCATGCTTTTTTTGTAAGCTTCTTCTCCAATGAATTTATTTGATGGGTCAATGGTCTTAAGCAAACCAAGTTTAATCAAATTATTTTTCTTTCTTCCAGCTTCAATATCTTTTTTCCATAATTTTCCATAACTTCTGACGTTTCCCTTAGCTTATGGAATTTTTGAATGATAGATGATGGCTTAACTGTGGCATCAATGCGGCTCTTAATTCCCTTGGATTCCAAGTAGCTGTCACTGGAACTGTAGACTACTTTCAAAATTTTTTTTTCCATATGCTCTTTTGAATAAACATGTGTGCTCTTCTCATAGTGCCCTTTGATTTTCATATAAATTAGTCTTAGACTTTCAGTCAATTGAAACCATTCACACAACTTGTCACTCATCTGCATTATTTGCTGCCAAATGTTTCCTTATATATACTTCATTGTATTTTTCATAGTATCTTTCAATCTATCCTCCAAAGTTTCTATTTTATCATTTGTATTGTGCAGTTTTTCTTTCATTTGTGCATATTCTTTTTGTTTCTTCCTCTACTTCCTCTTGCAAATGTTTATTATTTTTCCTTCCCATGATCTAATAGGTCCTGCAGTTTTCTCATTTCGATAGCAGTAGAATCATAACTTTTGTATAATTTTTGAAAACTGGCTCTTTCCTCATCAATATTTTTACTGCTTTTAGCAAGTTTTTCTATCAGGTCCTTCAATTATGCATCCATCTTCTCCTGCTCTGCAATTTCTACTACAGAGCCTGAATTTTTTATCCTTTTCTATAAATCATTGCACTTGCTATCTATTGCTTTCCTCGATTTTTTCGTTTGCTAGGTCTACTTGTTATTTTTCAATTTGTTTCTCCAATTTATTTTTTTCTCTCTCCACCTTTAGCAGTGAAGCGTAGACCACTTCATTAGTCCTTTTTGACACACTAATTTTGTCCACATTATGTACTCTGGAAAAATCCATTTGGAGGGTGCTAACTTGAAATTCAGAGGGATCTATCTAACTTTATGGTGGATTTTTATCTTTAGTTGGGGCCGGGGGCATAACAACCATGAACTCCATCATATCTTTTTGTGGGTCATATGTTCGAAATACCTTGTTCCTTGCAGGGTGTTGGTTTACAACTTTAGTCAGGGAAACCCTATGAAATGCTTTCTTTTTTTCTTTATTTGCTTTTGTTATGTGTTCATATTTTTCATAGTAATCACAAAATTCAAAATTTGGGCTTGCTGAAGCAATTGAATGTTTGAAAGGTAACATAGGAATACCATAGGCTCCAATTCCACTTATTCCTATGGTTTTAACTAATGCTTGACTAGGATTACCAACAACAGTTCCTGATCCTGTCCTACTCCCACTGACACTTTCATGTGTAGTTTTCATAATCTTTTGAGGTGTGTGATCTAAAGCTGCAAATGATTGATTTGTAGTGTTAGTGGCACTTGATATAGGATTCTTAATAGTATGAGATTGAGTATCTACCACTAGTGTCCTCTTGCGAGAGATATTTTGTTCTTTCCCTTGCCCAACACCAAGACAACTAGTATCAGTAGTACTACCCATGCCAACCCCACCAATCATAGCAGCCCTTGACTGAACAATAATAGGAATACTATCCCCAGATTCCCCACCTATGGAAGTGGCACTTGATTCACCACCAATGGGAATACCATGATGTGGTGGTGGTTGTGGATTTGAACCTGAAACAAATGTAGGTGGACCCTGAGGGTAAGGAGTAGTACCTATCAGTATCCGTGATGAATCTAAAGAATCAAGTCCAATGACTAGCTTAACAAGAGCTTTTATTTTTGAATCTGATGGAAGTTGTACCTGAAGTGGATACCGAATGCCCTCTCCTTTGCGACCTAGACCACCACATTCAAAACCAATTTTTCCACAATGCTTGCCCCTTTTCTATATTTTTCTTTCATGGACTCATTGACTGCACCTAATATTTTCGGAACTATAGTAGTTGTTTGAGGGGGCTCAACCTCATGCTCATTATCATCTTCACTCCCGTCATATGTTGTTGCGGGATGCTCCATATTCCACAATTTTCTAAACTCTTCATTGTCATCGATGCTCTCAAATTCTGCACTTGTCTTTGGTTCACCGAGATTCCTCCTCATAGCCCAAAAATCATTTATTTTGGCTTGAGTCCAATAATTCTCTTTATATTCGTGCATAATTTATTTGGGAATGGAGTTCTTAGATGGATTAGCAGATTTTTGGTAGAAATTGTAGGACTTCCTATTTTGGATGTCGTGGTCCTTCTCTATTGTCCTCTGTGTGTGCAATGCCATAATTTGTGATGAAATTTCTTCTGTTGAAATTTTATTGTAAGCTACAATTTTCTCCATCTCTTTTTTAACCTCATCCTAGGAGTCCATGTTTCTAAGCTTTTCAAGCAATGGTTTACTTTCATGTTGACATAACGCTGAAGAGTTCCCATTTTTCATAAGCCTTGCTTAAACTACACCGATTGGATCATACTGCTAGAGACCCTCATCACCAAAGTTAAAAACCATCAAAAAATCATGTGCCACATTGAATCCTTTTCTCTCAAATGTGAACCCTCCACATGAGAAAGGCAAGGAAGGAAATACGCTCTTCTTTTGCTGACCATGGAAGTGCATATCTGTGCTCTCCAATTGCCGTCCATACTCTAATGCAAATACCCTCTCTGTCACATGAATTGGAAGTCTGTATGGTTTTACTGCTGATCCGTAAAACCTTAACATGGTGAATTCTTCCATGAACTAGTCAGCCAATTCTATTTGACTTTCGAGTTGAATGCAATCTCTACAAGACACGAGCAACCTAGGCATTGGAGTGCTTTTGATTTGATTATACATTGGTGCCAAAAAAGAAGTCTACAAAATGGTTGTAGTCTTTCTGTTATCATGCATCCTTATCTTTGGTGTCCAATCATATATTGGACACTCTGTTCTCTTCCCAGTCTTCTCATCAATCTTATAGCTCACAATTTGAAGCTTGTTGGTCTTGAATATTGCATGATACTTGGATAGAAGGAGATAGAACAAGTAGGATGAGAACCTAAATGTCTTAGAGGAACCTTTTTTGATTGCATGGATTTTACAATGTGCTCAATAAAATTATATCTTACTGGCTGACCTACACAATGGATATTACAAATCATTTGAAGAAGGATTGCACCCACTTCCCTATCATTTTCCAATCCCAGGCAAAACGACAGCAAGGAAATAGTATCCCCAACCCATGGAAGAAAAATGTTAGAATCATAAGGAGGCTTATGATTTTGATCCAACACAATACCAATACCACTCTTTATTAGAGATTTGATAATTGAATCTCTGCGACTTGGATCGAGACTCTCATAATGCCCTTTCATCTTTTCAAGGTCAATTTGGACGTTTGAGTTTTGGGCTTCAAATCCTAGGTTCAACAAACGAGCAAATTCTCCCTCATTTATGGATAGAATTTCCTCTTTTGTATTATTGACAATTGCTTTTTTATCTTCATCATAATTTCCGGCGCAAACCATCACAAAATTAGGGCAAGGGAATACTTCAGGTAACACCATGCTTCCCAATCCAACATCCCATGATGCGATTTTATATGTTCTTTGTTGTAACATTGGGTTGAAAACAATAAATTTTACCTTGCATGGATCTGGTGCCTTACAAGACAATGCATATCTAATATATATGATACGCTTTTCACCATGGATAGCAGGGTCATAAATATCATGGTATTCATCAATGAAACTTGGTGTTTTAACCAGTTCGGTTAGGTACATTTTGTTTTTCACTTGGCTTCTTGTTGAACTACTGCTTCCCATTTTCTCCATCACTATTATTGTTAATAATTCAAAATAATGCTAGATAAAAACCTGAAAAATGCTAACCCTCAAATTGGACCACGAGATTACCAAAAGCAAAAAAGGCGGGATGTAGGTGTTCTAGATTTTACCCAGAATTTCTATTTCACTAGATTGGTGCACACAATCTCTGTTGCAACATGCGTTCCTCAATCTAGTAGCTGTTTCTGAATCTCCCTCGATTTACAGGTTTGTCCATGAAATGAAATACGATTATGATTTACGAGTCTCTTATTTTAAAAAACTCTGAAAAAGTATAAAAGTATTACCTAAAGGGCAAAATATCTAGAATCATGTTGTACTTGTAATTTTATGAATTATTATTAACAACTATTCAATGCGGAAGGACAAAACATTCATTACTTCAGTATAAATTCCGAGGACATTAAGAATCATGTTGTAATTTTATTAATTATTATTAATAACTATTTGATACCGAAGGACAAAACATTCACTACTTCAAAATAAATTCTGAGGACATTAAATATAATACGTTCAATTCCGGATGAAGTTCTCACAAATGAGTTCACTTCCCACATTCGGGTTGAAATCCACACTAAGTCGTTGATCTTTGCTCATCCAACGGATGAGGGACCAAGGTACTTGTTGTGACTTTACGGGTCTATTTTTTAAGTCTGTTTAATAATTTTAAACTTCTGCCCGAAAAAGAACTTTATAGACTTAATTATATTTAATTAAATTTAAAACGTTTCAATTCCGGGCGAAATTCTCACAAATGTGTTTACTTCCCACATTCGGGCTGAAATCCAGCCTAAGTCGTTGATCTTTGCTCATCTAACGAATGATGGTACATGTTGTCAGTTGTCGTGGGTCCCATAACTTCTGCCAGTTTTCGGGCACGTCACCATACTCATGTCACTTTTCGGGTCTGTTTTTTAAGTCAGCTTAATCATTTTATTAAACTTCCGCCCGAAAAAGAGGTTTATAGACTTAATTATATTTAATTAAATTTAAAATGTTCAATTTCGGGCGAAGTTCTCACAAATGTGTTCACTTCCCACATTCGGGCTGAAATCCACCCTAAGCCGTTGATCTTTGTTCATCCAATGGACGATGATACCTGTTTATAGATGTAGTGGGTCCCACGACTTCTGCTATTTTTCTAGCATGTCACCATACTCGTGTCACTTTTCAGGCCTATTTTTTAAGTCTGTTTAATAATTTTAAACTTCCGCCTAAAAAAGAGGCTTATAGACTTAATTATATTTAATTAAATTTAAAACTTTTCAATTCCGAGCGAAGTTCTCACAAATGTGTTCACTTCCCACATTCAGGCCGAAATCCACCCTAAGTCGTTGATCTTTTCTCATCCAATGGATGATGGTACTTGTTTTCAGTTGTCATGGGTCCCATAACTTTTGCCAGTTTACAGGCACGTCACCATACTCGTGTCACTTTTTGAGTCTGTTTAATCATTTTATTAAATTTCCACCCAAAAAAGAGGTTTATAGACTTAATTATATCTAATTAAATTTAAAATATTCAATTCCGAGCAAATTTCTCACAAATGTGTTCACTTCCCACATTCGGGCCAAAATCCACCCTAAGTCGTTGATCTTTGTTCATCCAACGAACGATGGTACCTGTTTATAGATATAGTGGGTCCCACGAATTCTGTCATTTTTCTGGCACATCACCATACTCATGTCACTTTTCAGGTCTATTTTTTAATTCTGTTTAATAATCTTAAACTTCCACCCGAAAAAGAGCTTTATAGACTTAATTATATTTAATTAAGTTTAAAAATTTTCAATACTGGGCGAAGTTCTCACAAATGTGTTCACTTCCCACATTTGGGCCAAAATCCACCCTAAGTCGTTGATCTCTTCTCATCCAATAGGCGATGGTACCTATTGTCAGTTGTCATGGGTCCCATAACTTCTGCCAATTTTTGGGCACGTCACTGTACTCGTGTCACTTTTCAACTCTATTTCTTAAGTTTGTTTAATCATTTTATTAAACTTCCACCCAAAAAAGAGGTTTATAGACTTAATTATATTTAATTAAATTAAAAATTTTCAATTCTAGGTGAAGTTCTCACAAATGTGTTCACTTCCCACATTCAGGCTGAAATCCACCCTAAGCCATCGATCTTTGTTCATCCAATAGACGATGGTACCTGTTTACATATGTAGTGGGTACCACTGTTAGGAATCCCACAGATACTAAGAGGGGGGGTGAATTAGTATCTAACCGATGAATGGAATTTCTTAACTTAAAACATGAAGAACATAATATAACAGTGTACCAGGGTGAATTCACAAAGCTGGTTCCCACTTTTTTCAATGAAGGAATTTGGTGAAAGTGGGAATTTCGGATTTGCTCGTGTTTGAGTGAAATGGAAATGTTTGCTCGGACTACCCCTGGGAGTCCGAGCGAACCAAACTTTTCCCTTGGGTTCGCTCAAACATTGGGCGAGTTTTGGGTTCGAGCGAACCCATTAAAATATTAATATTTAATGGGTTCGCTTGAATGGGTTCGCTTGAACCCGTTGCGGTTAGGGTTTTTTAAAAACATTTATAAATATCAAAAATGATAGTTAAAAGGTCATTATCAAATTTGACTTTTTTTGTCTGGTGGGGGTTGGATCGAACCAGTCATAAGCATCACGTCACTGAGCTTTGTTTGCAGCAGTTAGCATCTTTCCTATTTCAGCTTTCGACCTTTGTTATATCAGGTGCACAAAATAACCCTTTGTTTGGTTTAATAATGTCTTTTTTTATTAAATTTGTAAATAATTTGTTTGTTAATTTATTTTTTTAATTAAATAATTGTATATAGTTATTGTTTTTCAACATTTTAGAAAAATGTTTGATAATTTATTGTTTTTCATTATTTTAGAAAAATGTTTGATAATTTATTGTTTTTCATTATTTTAGAAAAATGTTTGATAATTTAATGTTTTGATTGAAATGTGTCAATTTGTTTTTAAAATTACATAATTGTATAGATGTATATTTTTTTCAACATTTTAAAAAATTGTTATGAAAAACATAGAAAACTAACCTGTAGTAAATTAGAACTTAGAAAAACATTAGCAAAAAAAGAAAAACATTAGAAAAATTAATTTAAATAAACATTAGAAAATTTAGATAACAAATTTAAACAAATTAGACAAAATAAATTTCCTCTACAATGTGACCCATTTTCACATCCTATTACACGCACAACATGACCCCTTAAGACCACATATGACACTATACGTTCCCTTAGGAAGTCATAGAGGATCACATATAACATAGTAGTGTACATGTATGACATTCCCTTTAGGATCACATCTAGTGTCCTAAGGGGTCATACGTGGTTCTAAGGGGTCACACGTGTTATAACACATGCGTGACCCCTTAGAACCGCATATGACCCCTTATAAAATTGTAGTGTGAACGACATACCCCTTAGTCCATCAAATAGTGTCTTAACACATGCGTGACCCATTACAACCACATATGAGCCTTTATAAAATCCTAGTGTGAATGACATACCCCTTAGTCCATCACATAGCGTCTTAAGGGGTCGTATGTGGTCCTAAGGGGTCACACATGCATTAACACATGCGTGACCCCTTAGTAGGTCACATAGGACCCCTTATAACATCCTACTATACATATGACATTCCCCTTAGGATCACATAGTGTCATAAGGGGTCATATGTGGTCTTGAGGGGTCATGCATGTGTTATAACATATGCATGACCCCTTAGAACTGCATATGACCCCTTATAAAATCCTAGTGTGAATGACATACCCCTTAGTCCATCACATAGTGTCTTAAGGGGTCGTATGTTGTCCTAAGGGGTCACGCATGCATTAACACATGCGTGACCCCTTAGTAGGTCACATATGACCTCTTATAACATCCTACTGTACATATGACATTCCAAATAGGATCATATAGTGTCCTAAGGGGTCATATGTGGTTAGAACCACATATGACCCCTTATAAAATCCTAGTGTGAATGACATACCCCTTAGTTCATCATATAGTGTCTTAAGGGGTCGTATGTGGTCCTAAGGGGTCATGCATGCATTGACACGTGTGACCCCTTAGTAGGTCACATATGACCCCTTATAACATCCTACTGTACATATGATATTTCCTATGTGTCCTAAGGGGTTGAATATGCAGTCCTAAGGGGTCACGCATGCATTAACACATGTGTGACCCCTTAGTAGGTCACATATGACCTCTTATAACATCCTACTATACATATGACATTCCCCTTAGGATCACATAGTGTCATAAGGGGTCATATGTGGTCCTGAGGGGTCAAGCATGTGTTATAACATATGCATGCCCCTTAGAACCACATATGACCCCTTATAGAATCCTAGTGTGAACGGCATACCCCTTAGTCCATCACATAGTGTCTTAAGGGGTCATATGTTGTCCTAAGGGGTCACGCATGCATTAACACATGCGTGACCCCTTAGTAGGTCACATATGACCCCTTATAACATCCTACTATACATATGACATTCCCCTTAGGATCATATAGTGTCCTAAGAGGTCATATGTGGTTAGAACCACATATGACCCCTTATAAAATCCTAGTGTGAACGACATACCCCTTAGTTCATCACATAGTGTCTTAAGGGGTTGTATGTGGTCCTAAGGGGTCATGCATGCATTGAAACATGTGTGACCCCTTAGTAGGTCACATATGACCCCTTATAACATCCTACTATACATATGACATTTCCTATGTGTCCTAAGGGGTTGAATATGTGATCCTAAGGGGTCACGCATGCATTAACACATGCATGACCCCTTAGTAGGTCACATATGACCCCTTATAACATCCTACTATACATATGACATTCCCCTTAGGATCATATAGTGTCCTAAGGGGTCATATGTGGTTAGAACTACATATGACCCCTTGTAAAATCCTAGTGTGAACGACATACCCCTTAGTCCATCACATAGTATCTTAAGGGGTCGTATGTGGTCCTAAGGGGTCAACATGCATTAACACATGCGTGACCCCTTAGTACGTCACATATGACCCCTTATAACATCCTACTGTACATATGACATTCCCCTTAGGATCATATAGTGTCCTAAGGGGTCATATGTGGTTAGAACCACATATGACCCCTTATAAAATCCTAGTGTGAATGACATACCCCTTAGTCCATCACATAGTATCTTAAGGGGTCGTATGTGGTCCTAAGGGGTCAACATGCATTAACACATGTGTGACCCCTTATAACATCCTACTATACATATGACATTCCCCTTAGGATCATATAGTGTCCTAAGGGGTCATATGTGGTTAGAACCACATATGACCCCTTATAAAATCCTAGTGTGAACGACATACCCCTTAGTTCATCACATAGTGTCTTAAGGGGTCATATGTGGTCCTAAGGGGTCATGCATGCATTGACACATACGTGACCCCTTAGTAGGTCACAAATGACCCCTTATAACATCCTACTATACATATGACATTCTCCTTAGGATAATATAGTGTCCTAACATATGACGTGTTAGATCTCTCTATTCTTGAATATTGTATGTATGTCAAAGATTTAAATATGTACACGTGTTAGCTCATGTCACTCCTTCCTTGAGCTCTGAGCATGTGCGTAGGAGAGATTCTTTAGATGCTGTTAGTGTACAGGTTAGTTATGGTTTTGGGTATATATATTTGATGTACATGCACGTCTAGAGAGATCGATATATTATATTTAATATGTAAATAAATTCTACTTTTTGCAGGACTCCCCCTCAGATAGTCGCTCAGTTCGTAGCCGACATGATCCCTGTTGATTTGCTCCAGACTTTATAGCTCATTTACATTTATCTTTTTATATACTTTCATATTATATATATACATGCACGTACATGGAGTTTAGACTCTAGATTATACTTTATAAGTTTTATACATGTTTGATTATATTAGATTTATACATGTTTGATTATATTCTAGATTTATGTACATGATGTTTGATTAAATTAGATTTAAATAAATGTTTGATTAGATTGTATATTTCATGCATATACAACAACTTGTTTAGACTCTAGATTATACTTTATACCTGGTTTGTGTTTGATCAGATTATACATGTTTGATTATATTAGATTTATACATGTTTGATTAGATTAGATTTAAATACATGTTTGATTTTCAAACAAAAGAGTATGTATGAAATGAACAAACTAAACTTAATAGGTCATGTATTGAATAGTTCACATGGTATGTATATTGTAGGTATGTGAGCTTCTAGGTACGTATATTGTAGTTAAATAGTTCACAGTTCATGTACATGTCCTAATTCCATATTAAATATCAATTTTACAAATGTACATATTACATTCTAATTTAAATATGCATTTTTTAATTAAATACAAATACAATTACATACAATTAAACATGCACATTTAAATATATCCTAATTTGATATAATGTATATAAATAAACTTAAAAAATATTTATCCTTTAGTTTCAAAACAA
Organism: Cryptomeria japonica; assembly: GCF_030272615.1. Classification (NCBI taxonomy): domain Eukaryota; kingdom Viridiplantae; phylum Streptophyta; class Pinopsida; order Cupressales; family Cupressaceae; genus Cryptomeria; species Cryptomeria japonica. Next base: position 727,416,838 of record NC_081409.1, read on the forward strand.
GTAACTACTTGAGATCTAGAATTTATCTTGATTGTATTAGATTTATACATACATTTGATTAGAAATTAAAGATTTAAATACATGAAATGATTTTCAAACAAAAGAGTATGTATGAAATGAACAAACTAAACTTAATAGGTCATGTATTGAATAGTTCACATGGTATGTATATTATATAGGTATGTATATTGTAGGTATGTGAGCTTCTAGGTATGTATATTGTAGTTAAATAGTTCGCAGTTCATGTACATTCCTAATTCCATATTAAATATCAATTTTACAAATGTACATATTACATTTTAATTTAAATATGCATTTTTTAATTAAATACAAATACAATTACATACAATTAAACATGTACATTTAAATACATCCTAATTTGATATAATGTATAAATATTTACTTAAAAAATATTTATCCTTTAGTTTCAAATGTTCAAGTTACTTGAGATCTAGAATTTATCTTGATTGTATTAATTAGATTTATACATGTTTGATTTAAAGGTTAGATTTAAATACATGAAATGATTTTCAAATGTAAAAGAGCATGTATGATTATACATGTTTCAAGATTTTCAAACAAAAGAGTATGTATGAAATGAACAAACTAAACTTAATAGGTCATGTATTGAATAGTTCACATCCAGTACATGTATATTACATAGGTATGTATATTGTAGGTATGTGAGCTTCTAGGTATGTATATTGTAGTTAAATAGTTCACAACATGTACATGTCCTAATTCCATATTAAATATCAATTATACAAATGTACATATTACATTCTAATTTAAATATGCATTTTTTAATTAAATACAAATACAATTACATACAATCAAACATGCACATTTAAATACATCCTAATTTGATATAATGTATAAATAAACTTAAAAAATATTTATCCTTTAGTTTCAAAACAAGTTACTTGAGATCTATAATTTATCTTGAACTTACATTAAAATTCAATTCATGTGGATTACTAAATGTATATATAGTTCATACCACATCAAGTGGTTCACAACGCTCTTCAATAACACTTAATATTTTGTCATGATCTTCACTATCTAGTCTCCACTTTTGAGACCACCCTCGACGTGGAACTGTTTGAAGAATTAGGCCAATAGCAATGACCAAGTGACTATACTAATATACCTTGTTGTCAATTTGGTATTCAGTGAAATGAATCCCATGTTGAACAATTTTAACTTGTTTGAAATATGTCCCTTGCACTACAACTGATCCTGCATGTACATGTATATAAGAAACGTTAGAAATTAAAAAATTTCACATAAGCGATTTGTACATGTACATATTCAAATCAAAACTCAAACCTGTGGGAAATGACATTCCATCACTCATCTCAGATTTTGATAGCTTCTTTTTCTCTTCTGTGCAACACAATAAATAATAACTAACACCTTCTATATTTCCATCTTCTTCTATGACTGCAAAAATATCTCCTACAATTTGACACAAGTTAAATAAATTCTAAGTTATATGTCATTTTTAAGGAAATGTTTACATGTGTATGTCATGTATGTACCTTTTTTAATCAATCCTGAAATATGATCGTAATCACTAGAAATCAAAGGAATGTCTTCAAAGTTTTCATCCTCATTTGAATCCTCGTATGTGTCAGAAACATCTAGTGGCACCATTTTCCATTCACTAACATATCCAAGCTCTTGGTTCTTGCAATCAACATAGTTTTCAAAAATGCATTTAGAACAAAAACATGAATAATCCCTAGTGTATAATGTCTATGGGTGATTATCTGTACTCATGACACAATGCAAAGATCTTGTCCTCTCCACACTCTTGCATCCATGCATTGATTTTCTATCCACATCTGCAAAATGTACATGTGTACAAGAATGTACATGTAGATCAAGTTGTTAAATTAAAAAAAATTTAAAAAAATACTAAAAGAGAACACGTACCGGTTATCTCCCAAAACACTCTATATGGAATGGGCTTATATGTTCTCGATGATGATTCCCCAGGATAATTAGGTTGCTCAAAGTGTTTCTTAGACCATTCAACAACATCATGTGCATTTTCTATATGTTCTCCTGTGTACTTTATTTGATGCTTTCTTAGAGCACGTTTGATACAAGCTCCTGCACCATCATGTTCACCCTTTCCATGACCACTCTCAAAAAAACTCCAAACATGTGGTATTTTTTCATTTCGATGATATCTACATAGTGCATAAAATGGCCTTGAAGATTTGAATTGTGTTGCACATCCATCAGACCAAACAAAATGTTTAACTATTGTTATGCCTCTATCTTTCAAATATTCAAAAAACTTCTTAAAGCAATGTTGTACAAAAAGTGTGTCATTCTCCTTATCATCACTGATATAGAAGTGGTACTCTTTATTAATGACACGATTTTCAAATGTACTATCAACACCATCCAAATTCATCTGTGTATGTCGATAACACACATGCACAAAAATAGTGATTTGCTTTGAAAAGTAATACTCTAATTGAATCTCTTTTTGATGTGCAAAAGAGTAATTCTTTGCGAAGTCAACTACAGATAGAATAGTTCCAAGTGGGAAAGTGTCTCTTAATCTTTTAAATTATTCTGCTTGCCACTTGGCAAAAAAACCATGGCATATGTATGGTTTTATCAACTTACGAAAATTTTCCATAAATGTTCCAATAGGTATTTCCTCTTCTACATAATCTAGTCTTGTAGATTCCTTTCCAAATTTTGTTTCAATTTTTTTGTACTTGTAACTCTTGCAATTTACCATCTTCCTCATGTCAGTATCTTCATCTCTCAAAGGCAATTTAGCCAAGTCCCCGCATGTTCCACAAATTCCTCTTATGCAATTTATTTGACCAGTTGCATTATCATCTGATTTATCACATAAGATGGATGCTATGAATTGACTTGTTCATTTAGGAGGAGCATTTTCATAACCATCATTATCTTCTCTAATCTTTCAAAACACCTGATAGTACAAGTCAAGTTCGATGTGATAACGACAACAACAAGTTTCGAAAACTTTGTTTAACTTCACATAATATGGCCTTAACCGTTCAAACATGGTTTGTCCAATCTTTATATGAGGGTTTGTTTTAGTAAACAATACATACAATTTAGGTTTTGTTGTGTCTATCCAATATTTTACATGGAGATCATAACGGTCAGGACCAATCCTTTGCTTGATAACATCTCTACTATTTGATGAAGGGCGAGTATTATCATTCCAAAAACTTGTCACAAAGTTCCTAACAACATCTTCAATTCTATCAGAATGAGGAGCTCTACACATAATTGCCCAATTCCCTTCTGAGGTAGTATCATCCAAAATATTTCTCCTTTTAACATATTTAGATATTGTCCTTCTACTAAAACCAAACTCAGATGACAGTGAAGAGATTTGTATTTTTTGAGGCAATCTTTCATTTACTAAAGATGTCAACATCACTCTTCTTGAAATGGTCTTATCTAGTTTTCGAGATTTTTTAACAATATTCACCAAACCTTTCTTAACATTATCAACAATAGATTTTTGTAGTTGAGAAGATTTCCTCTTTTGACTTGTTGTATCTATACCCAACAATTTCATTGGATCTATTAAGTCTTTATGAGTAAGTACAATTGATAACAATTGAGCTTTTTCTAGTGTAGTATCAAGATTGTTGAAATGCGACATTATTTCTTTTTCACTTTTATTCATTGACCTCCTTTTAGTACGTCTAGGTTCTTCACTGAGATGTTTCAACTCATCCACATCCATTTCAAGTAAATGATCTAAATTTTTATAAGAAATATTTCTCTTCACCTGTTTAGCTAGATCCACAATATGCTCATCCATATAAGTGGTAGGAGGTAAGGAGCCTGACCCCTCTCCTTCAAAGGTCTCCATTGGTTCAACTTGGACAATCTCCTCCCTATGTTCATCAACTATATTATGTTCTTCAACAGGTTCGTTTGCCCGTTCTGCACATAATTTAAGAGTTTGTGTAAGGTTATTGAATTAATCAGAGATTATTCAATGAGGATTAAGAATAGGGGTGAATTTGGCTTAAAGCTTTACATGTTAAAATTAGCCCATTCAATTTGGTTTATTAAATTTAATTACTTTCACGACCTTATTGTTATAACTCTAATTAAATTACCTGTTTAGGTTTAAAGTTCAATTTGTTCTTAGGTTAGGATTAAAGTTCAATCTCTAATTTTGAGCACTAATTTAACACATAAAATAAAATTTTGATAAATTAGAAATTCCAATTTTGAAAATTAAAAGTACAAATATTTTGATGCATGCATACGATAACTTAGGTGACCTCATATTAATTTGTTATGGATCATAATGTAAGTGGACTATAATTTGTCACATATGAGTATATTTAAGACCTATTATTGCATAATAGACCTCCTAATTTGAAATGTTTTTGCATGTATGTGAAGTTGAATATAAATAGTTCACCTAAATTATTCAACATGTTTAATAGGTTATAAATTTATGTCACATTTAAGACCTATAATCAATGTAATAGTCCTAATAGGCCTTATTATTAAAATTAATATGACCACATTTGAAAAAACATTTCACAATTAATATACTTAACTACCCTTAAGACAGATATATTATGTGATATTAAAGGACCTATCACATGAAATTACTTGTACATGTAGATTAAATATTCAATATATATAATTTAGAACCTAGAAATTATGACATAATAGGTCTTATTAATTTTATGACTTAATAGGTCTTATCTATTATAAATGAACTTAATTGTATAGGAGAAAAATGCAATTACACAACAAGCAAGTTGATGGAATTTGAAATTTGCAAATACACATGTATTATCTCAAATTAATTATGTTTTCCAATTAAAACAAAATTATTTTTAATCCTATTAAAAATATTAGATAAAAAATATTGAATTCTAATTAATTGATACGTAATACATATTAAATTAAATAGAAATAAAATTAAAAATACATACTTGCATCATGATATCTTTGTCTTCTTTGTTCTCGATATCTTTCTTCCATTTTGGGAGAATAATTCCTTGAAGTCTTATTTTGCCTTCTCTTCTTGTTCCCCATGCTTTTACAAAAAACCTTCAAATTATTGCCTTCAAAATAATTTTCAAATGTCTTCTCTCATCCAAAAATGAGAATTATTTTAATCATTTGGGTGATAAAAAATGAAAAAAAATTATGGACATTTATACGATTCCACAAATGAAAAAAAAAACAAAAAATGCGTCGGCCAGAGTTTGAACGAAAGCCGATAGTTAAAACTTGTTGGGTTCGCTCGAACATGATAGTTACAAAAATGTGCGTGCCAAAAATGAGTGAACCCAATTCGCTCGAACTCGTGTTCGTTTGAACACACAAACTAAAGGTTTCTCCCAAAAAATTTCAGAGTTTTGAAGAATTAATGACTTCGGAGCGCTGGTTCAATGCACGAATGAAATAATCTTGATAACCCAAAAATATTAAATGGTAGTACTCGAATCAAGCTTTCCAACGAGTATAATTTTGTTATATTTTGAATTTATTATGTTCTTGTTTTTTTAATTTTATGGAAAATTGGATTTTCACCGAACATGAACTTCTCTATTCAACGCATTGGGAAAAATAAGAAACTAATTCAAAAAAATTCTAAAAAATATCTATGCCCCTGGAATTGATGTCTTCTTTCTAACAAAAAAAATAAAATTGAATTTTGATTTATATAGAACAAGTTATGTGTTCAAACGTAAACCTATGTTTGAAGTATGACTAGTCAGACTTCAAAACTTTATAAAATGAAAAATATTGAACATATCACTATAAAACCAAATGCAAGCCTTGGATATTGATGTTACAAACAAAAATTTGAAAGAATTGAGTTTTTATCATTTATAGAAAAAAAGTTATACATTTCGGGAGGCACATCACTCTTAAAAAATGTACTTTGTAGTAAAAAACTACTTTTCGAGGGAGAAGGAAATTTTTTAAAAAAATCCTTCAAAAAAATTTGAAAAAAATGTATATAGAATCTACAAACAAAATGCTAGAAATCACTAATTTACATCATCTTCAAATTTTTAATAGTTTAAAATTTATAGTTCTCGAAAGTTGAAGATTATTTTAAAAATGTACATCTCAGTGTCAAAAGTGGCAAAAAAGTGGCAAAAAAGTGGGAACCATTATTGTGAGTTCACCCACCGGTATGCAAGAAATAATGCAATAAATAGAATCAAGAACATCCACATGAAAAGCACACCATAACACAAGATTTTAACGAGGAAACCCGGTGTGGGAAAAACCTTGGTGAGATTTGTGACCCATAATATTCACTCACTGGCCAATAAGAGAATATTACTTACAATAGGGGCCTGCACATGCAGGAAGGCCAACTACCTAGAGCTCACTGACTTACAATGAGGATTATACAAATCCAATAACTTGTACTGCTTTACAATAGCATCTTCAATGCCAGATTTAGTACCGGTTCATGCTCTGTTCTTTACATATACCCCTTAACCTATATTTCGCACAATAGGTCTGCCTAATATTTTCCTTATGTCTATATCTCTTTTCATACAATGATGTCTACAATGATCTCTTTTATATATAAGAGTCATTTTAAAAATTTTCAAGTCGGCTTACAAAGTTTTTCAATAATAAACAAAATATAAAAATCCTGTCGGCCTCTGTGCCGGTATACTTCCTTTCTTTTGTGCCGGTGTAGAGTGTGATCTATTGATGCTGGTATAATGCCTTTGCTGGCGCCATAGGATTGCAAGGTTGCCATCAATGAAAAAACCTTCAATCACATACAATGTCTCATTGGAGTGTGCATATGCCAACAATCTACCCCTTTGGCATTGATGGCAACACTCATGAGAAATTTCAAAAATGATCCAAAAATGTGTAGTCCAAAAATGTGACCAAAAATGTGTGTGCTCCCCCTGAGCATATGATTCCTGTGATATTGAATTTTCTCATCCTACTACTCCCCCTTTGGCATCAATGACAAAGGTTGTCAAGATGTTAGTAGAGTTTGTAGTTTAAACCTTGTAACTAGGTGGTTACAATTTGAAAAAGATCTCCCAAAATAAAGTTTATACTATCCATAAACTTTTTGCTATCCTTTATTGTTGTCTCTGTTCTCTTTACTGTACCGGTGAGATGCTGCAAATGCTCTACTGATGTTTTCTTTCCCTGTATTAATGCCTCAGATACTTCCTTCCATAGAGATGCTAGATAGTCCAATCTTGGACTTAGCTTTGATCTCAAATGCTTTGCCTTATTTACTATTCTTTCTTTCTCTCTTTCCAATTTAAGTAGTTCTTCCTCAAAATTTGTTATCTTCTCCTCAAAAACTGATAGTGTATCAGGTGAGTTGACAAAACTATTTGCAAGTTTATTGATCTCATCCTGTACCTTGCTCATTTTCTTGTCTATATCTACAGTCAAAAAGTTTGTTTTACAAGTATCTTTGTAAATATTTTTGTACTCTTTCAACAAATTACATAATTCTGGTAGAAGTGTGTCAAAATCTCTATTACACTTCTTTATTTGCTCATCAAAGAATTTCTATTTTTCAATTTCTACCTTATCCTTCAATGACTCTTCCTTTATTTTCTCAATGTTTTCTGTGATGTATTTACACAATGTATCAAGTTTTCCTAAAGAATCTTTGTATTAGATAGATATGTTATAATTGAAGTCTATCTTCAACTAGCACACATTGACATTGAGAGTGGAAGGAAGTTTGGGGTGATATTTCCTGTGGAACTTGGCCATTATAGTTGTGCATCTGTTTCAGATGCATTGAACCTTGAACTTGAATTCAAAAAGTTCAAGCTTCAACCATATGTTGCCTGATACAAATTTGATACTCGAGCATTTGTTAGAGAAAATTTAGAACTGGACAGTGATTTTTGGCATGAACCTCAATTGGAGGATTATTGGGAAAATTGTGTTGATGAGTTCGAAGTCCGGAGAAGACTGTGGTTGAGGTTCACAATTCAACAAATTGTCACAATGGGCCTATCCATGAATGTTTCTGGGGTGCAAGAAGAAGTAGATGAAGAAGTAGTCGACCCTGAGTTTGATGAAAAGATACAGGGACATCCTATTCCTGAAATTGATTGGAGTAGAAAAGGAGATGATAGCATTCAGTCCAAAACCTTTAATGTAATTAGAAGAACAGAGAAATGGTTGAAAGATCATTGTTTCAAGCAAAAGCTTATTCCTGCACTTAAGGATAAGAAATTTGATCGAACGAGTGCCGCTTCCCAAACATCTCTTCCTTCTTCTAATGTTGTTGTTGATATTGCAGGTGAAAGGAAACAAAGGATGAAGAAAACTAAAAACACATGTCTCGGAGAGTCTTCCACAGGTTCAACTTCCACCCGTGTTACCAGATCACACAGCAGGAAAAGTAATTAGAAAACCTTGGCAAGTTCATTGGTAGTGGACTTAGATTCTGAAGAGGAAATTCAAGAAACAATGGATGCTCAAATACAAGATCAACCCCTCCTAGATAAAGCAGACAGTGGAAAAGAAATCATGCAACCTGAAGATTGGGGGAATACTATGGCCATTGTCACCAGTGATCAACAATCACCATTGCCAAAGGAAACATCCACCACCCCTAAGTGGCTGAGTGCCTCACTTAACAAAAAGAGGAACGTCATCCCTATTTTGATCCCAATGGAGGATATGGTTAGCAAATTCCTGGGGAGGACTTCAAAGTCCAAAGATTCAAATCACTGAAAAAGTGATGTCGGCGCTTCCAGTCCATTCAGTCTCATAAGTGATCATATACCTAACTTGTTTTAATCTGTCCAGCTGACTACTTGTTTAGCTTTATGTCTACTTTTTTCTGACAGCCAAAGACATTTCATTTCATACAGCGAAAGTGGGGTCACTATTCTTGGACTATTATCGGTGCAAAGCTGTCGTATCAACTTTACAGTGCAGGACCTGCAATGTCATTATAGCTCGCATTTTTTATGTCAGTAACATTATTATGGTTGAAAATAGCCAAGCGCCCAATGGTCAAGAGGAACTTTCTCATCACTTTTCCACATAATTCTAAGTGTAATTACGCCGAAGGCGTCTCACTTCGGCGTCTCATTCTATGAAATGGACGACCTGAAATATAAAATCAATAATGTACATTTATCTAAAGACCTTTCTTTTAAGGATTGGTTATTTAGTTTATTCTCTCTCTGAAATCACTGGAGAAGTGATGTCAGTGCTTCCAGTCCATTCAGTCTCATAAGTGATCGTATACCTAACTTGTTTTAATCTGTCCAGCTGGCTACTTGTTTAGCTTTATGTCTACTTTTTTTTGACAGTCAAAGACATTTCATTTCATACAGCGAAAGTGGGGTCACTATTCTTGGACTATTATCGGTACAAAGTTGTCGTATCAACTTTTACAGTGCAGGGAATTTCACAGTTGCCTATAATGTCATTATAGCTCTCACTTTTTATGTCAGTAACATTATTATGGTTGAAAATAGCCAAGCGCCCAATGGTCAAGAGGAACTTTCTCATCACTTTTCCACATAATTCTGAGTGTAATTACATCCAAGGGGTTAGAAAGTAGAGCATATCCACTTTCACCATAAACATACATTAACATAAAAAAACACACACACATGAAAAATTGTATATTTATCATATGCATTTACCTATATCTTCTAGTTCCAAGGAGTCTAAAGGTGCCTCCTAGGAAAACCTATATCATAGACCTCGACTATGATATCAACTCACAAACCTATGAACCAGTACACTCTACAAATGATGCCTTTCTTTCACCTATTAGCACAAACAAATCCTATAGAAGACCTATAATATGGATCCCTATCCCATCATAGGTCTCTTAAGGAGTGTAACCCATATATATGTGTGCATTACCTACCACTACTCTTGTATATTTATCCACCTCCATTGTCTATCATCTCTTATATCTCTTCCATCTCCCCCACCATTGTTGTCACTTTCTCTCTTGCCTCTTTGGACATCATTTCCTACCATAATAATTATAACTTGTAGCATTTTAAATTTTCATTAGGCCAATCTGCACCACATGTCTGTGCCCTACTTTAGCATGTCCTAACCTCATCACCTTTCTAGGTCTATTTGTAATAATTGTCTAACATTGAGGCCATGAAAAACATTTTGTGGGTCCTACAGTAGGTTCCTATTTTCTCGAAGAATGGTAAAACCCTAATACAGATATCTTTGGAAGTTACCCTAAAAAGGAAAGCGCATAGTCATTTTTTTACGATTACAGACTGTGATACGAAAAGAGTGTATTGTTGGTATGATATCGAGCTACTGGATTTGTCTTGAAGTGTCGATTGTCTCCTGAAAGAACTTGCATTGCAAGTGTGTTGTAACCATTGTGTTGAAGATAATACATTGTGTAGGTTTTGGAGTGCTGGGGTTTTTTACTGAAAGGTTTTCCCCAGGTTAAATCATTGTGTCATTCTCTATTTTCTGTATGCATGGTATATGGCTGCAATATCTTTGTTAAAGTAGTTAACAAATCTGAAATTGTAAGGATTTAAAAGAATTTGCACAATACTTTCCTCTAGAGATTAGTGTAGGAAGCTGTTTCCGCACCTGAGTTTCCTTACAGTAACAATATTTTTTAACTCAGTATTAACAATAATTCATAACTCAAACTTAAACTTATAAAACTTTACAAAATCAATTACAAACCAGTAACAAACTATTTACCAGTATCGGTAATCACTGAGATCCAATTGTTAAACCGATTTATCAGAACTATTCATTTAGTGTTCATAAACATGCATAAACTAAAAATAAATCAAACCAACACATCAAAAACATTCACCTTATGAACACCAACATTTTCACGTGGAAACCCATATAGGGAAAAACCATGGTGGGAATTGGTACCCACAATAATTTGCACTCTTTTGGAGCCTAGCCTGGTTAGGAGCTTACAATGATGCACTGTTAGGACCAGAACCTGTTAGGAGTCACCCAATTAAGTGATTTTCTATGATGAACCTTGTTAGGAGCTTTGACCTATTAGAAGCAACCTTGTGAGAGGATTTAAATCAAATGTTGAGCTACGCTGTTAGGGGATTTACAATTTAAGGCCTGTTAGAACCTACCTAGTTAGGGGATTTCATCCACTGCAACTGTTAGAGAACAATAGAGTATAGCACCTCACTACTTTATTGATGAGATCTAATTCTACTCCAAATCTGCTACACTTTGGCAGATACACCACATTGGTTCTGCTTCACACTATTTTTTCAAATCACTGACCCAACAATCATCATGTAAACTGACCTAAATAACCTTTATAATTTTTTTGGTTACAAAACCCTAGATACAACAAAGATCAAATGAATTTACAATACAAATAATTATAGATCATCATACAGATCATTACAATAATTTTCAAGACAATATCAACCATTGAATGATCATAACTCATCACCACAACTCGATCTGATAGGTAGTCAAACCCATAAAACATTCTTCTAAGTCCTTCGCTGCTTCCCAAGAAATTCCTTCCTCAATCATGCCAAAACATCAACTTATCCTTCCACGTGGTTTGTGCCACACCACTATCAACATTTGAACATGATATAAATAACCGCCAAACCAAAAATCATTACTAGTTAAAAGATTTCATTAACGGTTCTAAAACCCTTCTTAAACCCTAAATAAAATACAACAGAAATCATCAAAATGACTTCTAGTGATCAAAACATGATGCAGTTCTAGTCAAAGATACATTACAATGATACAAATATATATTCTAAATCGCAACACTTGATTCATCACCACTATCCAGAACTAATCAAAACATTTCCATGTTTAGCAGTTAAGATCATAATTCCTAGTTCATTGTCTTCATTACAGGTTCATTGTTAAGTCGTCTCCAATACCAATTACCTACAAGCCTTAGATGACAAAATAAACACATGAACAAACATCAATTGCCATCAATCACAACACAAATAACTGATCAATGCCATTAAGCTAATCAATCTCAAACTCGTCATCACAACTCAACTATATCATCACCAACAATCTTTTACTGGTTCAGACAACATCCTCCATCTGCATCATCAATTATGCCAATCATGCAAACAAAGAGATATAGATATAAAAGCGTAGGAAGAGAGAGAGGGGGAGGGAGAGAGGAGGGAGATGCTTAGATATAAAAAGGCATACACATCTAGAGATAGAGGAGAAAGGCATATAGATATAGAGAGGAATATAGAGGGATATATATAATAATTGTGAAATATGATCAACTTAGATAAGAAATATCAAATTATAAATTTATATATTCTATTATCTATATTATGTTGTATTTAATATCTATATATTTATTATTTAATTATGTGTCTTTTATATAAATGATATATAAACTAAAATTTTATTAGGTATATTATGACTAAGCCCCTCCCTGATTAATTCTTCTAACTTTGTCTTGGTTAATTCTAAAATAATATCGTATATTAAATATATTAGAATAAATTAAATAATATGAATTAGAAAATATAAAATAATAATTATAATAATAGCAAATAAACAAACAAGAATCTAGATGGACCATAAGAGAAGAATCCCAATACATCAACAAGGTTGACATGAAAATGACAAAGAAATAAGGAGATAAGCACCCACATAGGAAATAGAGTGGAGTGTCAGGGAAGAATCAATGTAGACCAAGGGACCAACACAAAAAGAAACAACAACCGCAACACAAGACTTTATAGCATCACCATTCTCATCCTCTTCATCTCCCTCAAAATCCCCATCTACAACCTCACTTGAACCCTAGAACCATCACTCCTAGCTCTCCTAGTCATTGTCATGGACTAGATATGGGAGAGTAATTTAGGAGGGTGGTAATTGTTAATATTAGTATAATAATTTTTGATTTTTTGATTTTTTCAAGTTTACAATTTGAAAGAAAATCTTTGGTTGCACGAAACATATATATTCTTTTACATATTAACTATATGTGAAATAACATAGTTTTTAACCAATTAAAGTATCAAATTCTGTAATGTAAATAAATGTCATCTAGTTTTATCTTTATGGTGCCAATAAAATTTTTGAGATACAACTTTTATATAATATTATTTTATTATTCAAAACTAATAATTATAGCTCAATGCAATTTGACATGTTAAATAATTTACGCCGAAGGCATATCCTATCTGAAGTGGACAAAGCTAACTTTCTACATCAACAGTGCGCAATGTCAAACAGGCATGCAAGACGATTGGAAGCAAGATAGTCGTTAGATTTTGTTGTCGGATTTGTGCTACTTTATATTTTTATCATTTGTTATGTTTTCTTTTTTTTTCGTTTGCTCTATTATCCTAGGAAAGATATTTCCCCGTATGGACTAGAAGCTTGTTTGCACCAATCCAAAACACCGAATAGTCCCTATGCAAAAGTATCAACGTGAATTTGTCTATTTTTGCTAGTTGTCTGATAGTGTTACATTTATCAGGCTGCACTAAATAGTTTACTTCATTATTTAGAAGGTAGGAACAAAAGACGATTCAAAGGTTCTATTTTAGTTGTGTTTAGATCTATGTTTGTGAATGCAAAGTTCATTTGATGCTATCACTTCTCCATTAAGATACTTGTTTCACAAACAACATTATTTGCAAAGTGACTTATCAATTGATATTATGTAGCACACAATTGTATACAAAAACTATACCAAATTTTTCCCTAATTGAACTTCCACATCAATTCGGTGTACCCATTGCACACCAAGGTGCAATTACTAGTTTTATTTTCATATTTATAAGTTGCTAAGAAAGTATTAGTTTATACGAGAGGTGTAGGATGTGTTTTCCTCCCTGAAATCATTGCAAGAGCATGTATGCCAGCTGTATCTGTGGTGTCGGTGCTTGCATAACTTTTTTTTCTCTCTCCAGTCTCTCTACTCGAAAAGCGTGTAATCTTTATGTCGATTTTGAATATTCAGTCAAGACATCAAACTTAGTTACCAGCATTTCATACAGCGAAAGTATGGGTGTTTTTCTTTACATGGTCGTATACCCTGTAATTTTCCCTCTCCTGCCTGCCTGTCCGTAAAGCGTGGATCCTTTATATCGATTTTTTGGTCACATCGTGATAATATCTCTACGTCAAACAACGAAAGTGGGGTCATCATTCCTAGATTTTAGGCTGTATTTTTCTTCCTGAAATCACGGCTAAAGTAGAGATGCCTGCGGTTTCAGTGATGTCGGCGCCTACAGTCCAATCAGTCCCAGTATAACTTGGTTTTCTTCCTCTGAAGTCTGACTAAAGCGCTTTCATACAGCCAAAGCCGGGTCACTGTCCAAAGGCGTAGTGTCAGTTCTACGGTGCAGGAGTTAAGCAGTTGCCTGTAATGTCACTTTTTTCATCATCAACATTATTGAAAATAGCTGAGGACTCAATAATGAAGAGAGAATTTCTCATCGTTTTCCCACACAATTTTGTGTGCAATGGTGTGCATGAGATGATATTGTAAGACTGTAGTTTTAGGTTATAGCTATTCTGGTTTCAAAATGTTATATTCGTATGTCGTGTTATATGACATTCATGTGTTATTGACCGTTGATAATGTGATTAACGACTGTGATTTTCACTAATGTCATATAACACGACATAAGGATATAACATTTTAGAACCACAATAGCTCAATTTCTTTTACTCATTATATATGGAGACACTCTTTCTACCATCTCATTCTTTCATTACTTTTCCATTTTTAAATTTTTTTTTCTTTTTTCACAAGGCGGTAACAAAAAATAGATTTTTCCTCACCTTCCTTTGTCTAATTTTGATTATGGATTAGGGGCAACAAATTGATCTATACTTCAGTAAGTATATTTGCACCATCTTCAATAGGAATATTTTGTCATGATAAAATGACTTCATTGACTAGGAAAATTGATTCTAAATGTCATAAAAATCATACCATTTAATGTCTATAGTCTTGAAATAATCTCTACCCTCATCCTTAGGAAAAGGTCCTAACTTGGACTAATTGGTTATGATCATCATTACCATAGGTAACACCACCTTGGATCTTCTTCTTTCCAAGAGATATTTATTTGAAATGTCTCTTTTCTCTTTTCTATTATTTGATATGTCTCTTCTTCTTTCCAAGAGATTTTTCTTTGATATGTTCATTGGTGTATCATGCTTTTCCTATGTCCCCATTTTCATCTAGTTGCCTCTTTATTTATTTTTTCACCTCCTTTAATGTTAGTCTTCTTATGCATAAACAAATCATCTTGATATTTACCTAGCACATATTTTATCATGGTATAGCAAGCAATCTTTTTAACCCATTGGAATCTCTTCATTGATTCTCTTAGGTAAATGTGTATATACATTATAGACACCTAAAATTGTCCTGCCTAATTAAATAAATATTTTTATTTATTTAATTATTTTATCCTAATTCTTCTATTAATTAAATAAATCTTTATTTATTTAATTAATTTATTTATCCTCTTCTAGCCTTATTTCTCATTTAAATAAATACCTTTATTTATTTAAATTATCATTTTCCTAAATTAAATAAATACTTTTATTTATTTAACTGGTCCCACTTCCTCTATTAATTAAATGAATCTTAGTTTATTTAATTAATTCATTAACCTTTTCTACCTATGACACATGTCATTCATCTCTTAATTCCTACACTACCTACCCTTTTATTATTTTATTATTTCTTTTACCTACCCTCTAATCCTAGCCGACCATTTATCTTTTAAACCTCTCAATCTTATCCCTCCATTTCTTATAGTGTCTTATATATAAGGAGATGCTTCTCTCATTATCAACCCCCAACTACGGTTTCGAACTTTCATATGCGATCAAGCCTACTTGTAACCACATTTATGGTCTTTGTTGAGCTCCTGTGTGCACATAAACTCTGAGAGCAAATATATCAAACAAGATCAATGGAGTAGGAAGAATGGAGATCCAAGCCTTGTTGGACATGTGATGGTATAATCTTTGTGGTTTCATTTTATTTTCATTGTCTTAGGTAATCTTCATATGTTATGGTGGATCTTTGTTGTTGTTAGGCTAGGGTTTTGTAGTTGAATTCATTTAGTCTTTCAATATTGTTGTTCCATTATCCACTTTCACCATAAACATACATTAACATAAAAAAACACACACACATGAAAAATCGTATATTTATCATATGCATTTGCCTCTATCCACTAGTTCCAAGGATTCTAAAGGTGCCTCCTAGGAAAACCTATATCATAGACCTCGACTATGATATCAACTCACAAACCTGTGAACTAGTACACTCTACAAATGATGCCTCTCTTTCACCTATTAGCACAAACAAATCCTATAGAAGACCTATAATATGGATCCCAATCCCTATCCCATCATAGGCCTCTTAAGGAGTGTAACCCATATATATGTGCGCATTACCTAGTACTACTCTTGTATCTTTATCCACCTCCATAGCCTATCATCTCTTATATCTCTTCCATCTCCCCCACCATTGTTGTCACTTTCTCTCTTACATCTTTGGACATCATTTCCTACCATAATAATTATAACTTGTAGCATTGTAAATTGTCATTAGGCCAATCTGCACCACATGTCTCTGCCCTACTTTAGCATGTCCTATCCTCATCACCTTTCTAGGTCTATTTGTAATAATTCTCTAACATTGAGGCCATGAAAAACATTTTGTGGGTCCTACAATAGGATACCCACCTTATTCATCTTTATTTTGGTCTTGATTAAGGTAGGACCAAGGTGTGGAATGCCCTAGTCTAGACCATGCCACCCCAAAATGCCATGGTTCCCCCTAATCAGGTGGCACTTAGAAATGGGGCAGGGTTGTCTCTGAATAGTAAGATTTGATTTTCAAGGCTCCACATGACCATTGTTGGTTGGCCGAATTGGTAATTTACCTAAAACCCCTATATCAAGACATTTCATTAACCTAGTTTCATCTAATCATTATAAGACTGTAGTTTTCGGTAATAGCTATTCTAGTTTCAAAATGTTATATTTGTATGTTGTGTTATATGACACTCATGTCTTATTGACCGTCGATAATGTGATTAACAACTGTGATTTTCACTAATGTCATATAACACGACGTACGGATATGACATTTTAGAACCAAAATACCTCGATTACTTTTACTCATTATATATAGAGACACTCTCTCTACCATCTCATTCTTTCATTACTTTTCTATTTTTAATTTTTTTTTTCTTTTTTCACAAGGCGGTAACAAAAAATAGATTTTTCCTCACCTTCCTTTGTCTAATTTTGATTATGGATTAGGGGCAACAAATTGATCTATACTTCACTAAGTATATTTGAACCATCTTCAATAAGAATCTTTTGTCATGAAAAAATGACTTCATTGACTAGGAAAATTGATTCTAAATATCATAAAAATCATACCATTTAATGTCTATAGTCTTGAAATAATCTCTACCCTCATTCTTAAGAAATGGTCCTAACTTGGACTAATTGGTTATGATCATCATTACCATAGGTAACACCACATTGGATCTTCTTCTTTCCAAGAGATTTTTATTTGAAATTTCTCTTTTCTCTTTTCTATTATTTGATATGTCTCTTCTTCTTTCCAAGAGATTTTTATTTGATATGTTCATTGGTGTATCATGTTTTTCTTATGTCCCCATTTTCATCTAGTTGCCTCTTTATTTATTTTTTCACCTCCTTTTATGTTAGTCTTCTTATGCATAAAACAAATCATCTTGATATTTACCTAGCACATATTTTATCATGGTATAGCAAGCAATTTTTTTAACGCATTGGAATCTCCTCATTGATTCACTTAGGTAAATGTGTGTATACATTATACACACCTAAAATTGTCCTATCTAAATAAATAAATATTTTTATTTATTTAATTATTTTATCCTAATTATTCTATTAATTAAATAAATCTTTATTTATTTAATTAATTCATTTATCCTCTTCTAGCCTTATTTCTCATTTAAATAAATACCTTTATTTATTTAAATTACCATTTTCCTAAATTAAATAAATACTTTTATTTATTTAACTGATCCCACTTCCTCTATTAATTAAATGAATCTTTGTTTATTTAATTAATTAATTCACCTCTTCTACCTATGACACATGTCATTCATCTCTTAATTCCTACACTACCTACCCTTTTATTATTTTAATATTTTTTTTACCTACCCTCTAATCCTAGCCTACTATTTATCTTTTACACCTCAAAATCTTATCCCTCCATTTCTTATAGTGTCTTCTATATAAGGAGATGCTTCTCTCATTATCAACCCCCAACTATGCTTTCAAAGTTTCATATGCGATCAAACCTACTTGTAACCACATTTACGTTCTTTGTTGAGCTCCTGTGTACACGTAAACTCTGAGTGAAAATATATCAAAAAAGATCAATGGAGATAGGAAGAATGGAGATCCAAACCTTGTTGGACATGTGATGGTATAATCTTTGTGGTTTCATTTGATTTGCATTGTCTTAGGTAATCTTCATATGTTATGGTGGATCTTTGTTGTTGTTAGGCTAGGGTTTTGTAGTTGAATTCATTTAGTCTTTCAATATTGTTGTTCCATTATCCACTTTCACCATAAACATACATTAACATAAAAAAGCACACAGACATGAAAAATCGTATATTTATCACATGCATTTGCCTATATCCGCTAGTTCCAAGGATTCTAAAGGTGCCTCCTAGGAAAACTTATATCATAGACCTCGACTATGATACCAACTCACAAACCTATGAACTAGTACACTCTACAAATGATGCCTCTCTTTCACCTATTAGCACAAACAAATCCTATAGAAGACCTATAATATGGATCCCAATCCCTATCCCATCATAGGCCTCTTAAGGAGTGTAACCCATATATATGTGTGCATTACCTATTACTACTCTTGTATCTTTATCCACCTCCGTAGCCTATCATCTCTTATATCTTTTCCATCTCCCCCACCATTGTTGTCACTTTCTCTCTTACCTCTTTGGACATCATTTCCTACCATAATAATTATAACTTGTAGCATTGTAAATTGTCATTAGGCCAATCTGCACCACGTCTCTGCCCTACTTTAGCATGTCCTATCCTCATCACCTTTCTAGGTCTATTTGTAATAATTCAATAACAGTGAGGCCATGAAAAACATTTTATGGGTCCTACAATAGGATACCCACCTTATTCATCTTTATTTTGGTCTTGATTAAGGTAGGACAAAAGTGTGGAATGCCCTAGTCTAGACCATGCCACCCCAAAATGCCATGGTCCCTCTTAATCAGGTGGCACTTAGAAATGGGGCCAGGGCTTTCTCTGAATAGTAAGATTTGATTTTCAAGGCTCCACATGACCATTGTTGGTTGGCCTAATTGGTAATTTACCTAAAACTACTATATAAAGACATTTGATTAACCTAGTTTCATCTAATCATTATAAGACTGTAGTTTTCGGTTATAGCTATTCTGGTTTTAAAATGTTATATTTGTATGTCGTGTTATATGACATTCATGTGTTATTGACCGTCGATAATGTGATTAACGACTATGATTTTCACTAATGTCATATAACACGACGTACGGATATAACATTTTAGAACCAGAATAGCTCAATTACCTTTACTCATTATAAATAGAGACACTCTCTCTACCATCTCATTCTTTCATTACTTTTTCATTTTTAAATTTTTTTTCTTTTTTCACAAGGCGGTAACAAAAAATAGATTTTTCCTCACGTTCCTTTGTCTAATTTTCATTATGGATTAGGGGCAACAAATTGATCTATACTTCAGTAAGTATATTTGCACCATCTTCAATAAGAATCTTTTGTCATGATAAAATGATTTCATTGACTAGGAAAATTGATTCTAAATATCATAAAAATCATACCATTTAATGTCTATAGTCCTGAAATAATCTCTACCCTCATCCTTAGGAAAAGGTCCTAACTTGGACTAATTGGTTATGATCATCATTACCATAGGTAACACCACATTGGATCTTCTTCTTTCTAAGAGATTTTTATTTGAAATGTGTCTTTTCTCTTTTCTATTATTTGATATGTCTCTTCTTCTTTCCAAGAGATTTTTATTTGATATGTTCATTCGTGTATCATGTTTTTCTTATGTCCCTATTTTCATCTAGTTGCCTCTTTATTTATTTATGTTAGTCTTCTTATGCATAAAACAAATCATTTTGATATTTACCTAGCACATATTTTATCATGGTATAGCATGCAAAATTTTTAACCCATTGGAATCTCTTCATTGATTCACTTAGGTAAATGTGTGTATACATTATAGACACCTAAAATTTTCCTGTCTAATTAAATAAATATTTTTATTTATTTAATTATTTTATCCTAATTCTTCTATTAATTAAATAAATCTTTATTTATTTAAATAATTCATTTATCCTCTTCTAGCCTTATTTCTCATTTAAATAAATACCTTTATTTATTTATATTATCATTTTCCTAAATTAAATAAATACTTTTATTTATTTAACTGATCCCACTTCCTATATTAATTAAATGAATCTTAGTTTATTTAATTAATTCATTAACCTTTTCTACCTATGACACATGTCATTCATCTCTTAATTCTACACTACCTACCCTTTTATTATTTTATTATTTCTTTCACCTACCCTCTAATCCTAGCCGACCATTTATCTTTTACACCTCTCAATCTTATCCCTCCATTTCTTATAGTGTCTTATATATAAGGAGATGCTTCTCTCATTATCAACCCCCAACTACGCTTTTGAACTTTCATATGCGATCAAACCTACTTGTAACCACATTTACGTTCTTTGTTGAGCTCTGGTGTACACATAAACTCTGAGAGCAAATATATCAAACAAGATCAATGGAGATAGGAAGAATGGAGATCCAAACCTTGTTGGACATGTGATGGTATAATCTGTGTTGTTTCATTTGATTTGCATTGTCTTAGGTAATCTTCATATGTTATGGTGGATCTTTGTTGTTGTTAGGCTAGGGTTTTGTAGATGAATTCATTTAGTCTTTCAACATTGTTGCTCCATTATCCACTTTCACCATAAACATATATTAACATAAAAAAACACACACACATGAAAAATCATATATCTATCATATGCATTTGCCTATATCCGCTAGTTCCAAGGATTCTAAAGGTGCCTCCTAGGAAATCTTATATCATATACCTTGACTATGATATCAACTCACAAACCTATGAACTAGTACACTCTACAAATGATGCCTCTCTTTCACCTATTAGCACAAACAAATCCTATAGAAGACCTAGAATATGGATCCCAATCCCTATCCCATCATAGGTCTCTTAAGAAGTGTAACCCATATATATGTGTGCATTACCTAGTACTACTCTTGTATATTTATCCACCTCCGTAGCCTATCATCTCTTATATCTCTTCCATCTCCCCCACAGTTGTCGTCACTTTCTTTCTTGCCTCTTTGGACATCATTTCCTACCATAGTAATTATAACTTGTAGAGTTGTAAATTGTCATTAGGCCAATCTGCAACACATGTTCGTGCCCTACTTTAGCATGTCCTATCCTCATTACCTTTCTAGGTCTATTTGTAATAATTCTGTAGCATTGAGGCCATGAAATTTTTTTTTGTGGGTCCTAAAATAGGATACCCACCTTATTCAACTTTGTTTTGGTCTTGATTAATGTAGGACCATTGTGTGGAATGCCCTGGTCTAGACCATGCCACCCCAAAATGCCATGGTCCTCCTTACTCAGGTGGCTATTAGAAATGGGGCAAGGGCTTTCTCTGAATAGTAAGATTTGATTTTCAAGGCTCCACATGACCATTGGTGGTAGGCCTAATAGGTAATTTACCTAAAACCTCTATATCAAGACATTTGATTAACCTAGTTTCATCTAATCATTCTAAGATTGGAGTTTTTCGTTATAGCTATTCTGGTTTCAAAGTGTTATATTTGTATGTAATGTTATATGACATTCATGTATTATTGACCTTCGATAATGTGATTAATGACTGTGATTTTCACTAGTGTTATATAACATGACATACGGATATAAGATTTTAGAACCAAAATAGCTCATTTACTCTTTCTCATTATATATAGAGACACTCTCTCTACCATCTAATTGTTTCATTACTTTTCCATTTAATTTTTTTTTTTTCTTTTTTCACAAAGCGGTAACAAAAAATAGATTTTTCCTCACCTTCCTTTGTCTAATTTTGATTATGGATTAGGGGCAACAAATTGATCTATACTTCAGTAAGTATATTTGCACCATCTTCAATAAGAATCTTTTGTCATGATAAAATGACTTCATTGACTAGGGAAATTGATTCTAAATATCATAAAAATCATACCTTTAAATGTCTATAGTCTTGAAATAATCTCTACCCTCATCCTTAGGAAAAGGTCCTAACTTGGACTAATTGGTTATGGTCATCATCACCATAGGTAACACCACCTTGGATCTTCTTCTTTCAAAGAGATTTTTATTTGAAATGTCTCTTTTCTCTTTTCTATTATTTGATATGTCTCTTCTTCTTTCCAAGAGATTTTTATTTGATATGTTCATTGGTGTATCATGTTTTTCTTATGTCCCCATTTTCATCTAGTTGCCTCTTTATCTATTTTTTCACCTCCTTTATGTTAGTCTTCTTATGCATAAAACAAATCATCTTGATATTTACCTAGCACATATTTTATCATGGTATAGCAAGCAATTTTTTTAACCCATTGGAATCTTTTCATTGATTCTCTTAGGTAAATGTGTATATAAATTATAGACACCTAAAATTGTCCTGTCTAATTAAATAAATATTTTTATTTATTTAATTATTTTATCCTAATTCTTCTATTAATTAAATAAATCTTTATTTATTTAATTAATTCATTTATCCTCTTCTAACCTTATTTCTCATTTAAATAAATACCTTTATTTATTTAAATTATCATTTTCCTAAATTAAGTAAATACTTTTATTTATTTAACTGGTCCCACTTCCTCTATTGATTAAATGAATCTTAGTTTATTTAGTTAATTCATTAACCTCATCTACCTATGACACATGTCCTTCATCTCGTAATTCCTACACTACCTACCCTTTTATTATTTTATTATTTCTTTTACCTACCCTCTAATCCTAGCCGACTATTTATCTTTTACACCTCTCAATCTTATCCTTCCATTTCTTATAGTGTCTTCTATATAAGGAGATGCTTCTCTCATTATCAACCCCCAACTACGCTTTCAAACTTTCATATGCGATCAAGGCTACTTGTAACCACATTTATGTTCTTTGTTGAGCTCCTGTGTGCACATAAACTCTGAGAGAAAATATATCAAACAAGATCAATGGAGATAGGAAGAATGGATATCCAAACCTTGTTGGACATGTGATGGTATAATCTTTGTTGTTTCATTTGATTTGCATTGTCTTAGGTAATCTTCATATGTTATGGTGGATCTTTGTTGTTGTTAGGCTAGGGTTTTGTAGTTGAATTCATTTAGTCTTGTAATATTGTTGTTCAATTATCCACTTTCACCATAAACACACATTAACATAAAAAAACACACACACATGAAAAATCGTATATTTATCATATGCATTTGCCTATATTCACTAGTTCCAAGGATTATAAAGGTGCCTCCTAGGAAAACCTATATCATAGACCTCAACTATGATATCAACTCAAAAACCTATGAACTAGTACACTCTACAAATGATGCCTCTCTTTCACCTATTAGCACAAACAAATCCTATAGAAGACCTATAATATGGATCGCAATCCCTATCCCATCATAGGCCTCTTAAGGAGTGTAACCCATATATATGTGCGCATTGCCTAGTACTACTCTTGTATCTTTATCCACCTCCATAGCCTATCATATCTTATATCTCTTCCATCTCCCCCACCATTGTTGTCACTTTCTCTCTTACCTCTTTGGACATCATTTCCTACCATAATAATTATAACTTGTAGCATTGTAAATTGTCATTAGGCCAATCTGTACCACATGTCTCTGCCCTACTTTAGAGTCTCCTATCCTCATCACCTTTCTAGGTCTATTTGTAATAATTCTCTAACATTGAGGCCATGAAAAACATTTTGTGGGTCCTACAATAGGATACCCACCATATTCATCTTTATGTTGGTCTTGATTAAGGTAGGACCAAGGTGTGGAATGCCCTAGTCTCGACCATGCCACCCCAAAATGCCATGGTCCCCCTTAATCAGGTGGCACTTAGAAATGGGGCCAGGGGTTTCTCTGAATAGTAAGATTTGATTTTCAAGGCTCCACATGACCATTGGTGGTTGTCCTAATTGCTAATTTACCTAAAACCCCTATATCAAGACATTTGATTAACCTAGTTTCGTCTAATCATTCTAAGACTGTAGTTTTCGGTTATAGCTATTCTGGTTTCAAAATGTTATATTCGTATGTCATGTTATATGACATTCATGTGTTATTGACTGTCGATAATGTAATTAACTACTATGATTTTCACTAATGTCATATAACATGACATACAGATATAACTTTTAGAACTAGAATAGCTCAATTTCTTTTACTCATTATATATGGAGAGACTCTTTCTACCATCTCATTCTTTCATTACTTTTCCATTTTTAAATTTTTTTTTCTTTTATCACAAGGCGGTAACAAAATATAGATTTTTCCTCACCTTCCTTTGTCTAATTTTGATTATGGATTAGGGGCAACAAATTGATCTATACTTCTGTATGTATATTTGCACCATCTTCAATAGGAATATTTTGTCATGATAAAATGACTTCATTGACGAGGAAAATTGACTCTAGATATCATAAAATTCATACCATTTATTGTCTATAGTCTTGAAATAATCTCTACCCTCATCCTTAGGAAAAGGTCCTAACTTGGACTAATTGGTTATGATCGTCATTACCATAGGTAACACCACCTTGGATCTTCTTCTTTCCAAGGGATTTTTATTTGAAACTTCTCTTTTCTCTTTTCCATTATTTGATATGTCTCTTCTTCTTTCCAAGAGATTTTCATTTGATATGTTCATTCGTGTATCATGTTTTTCTTATGTCCCCATTTTCATCTAGTTGCCTCTTTGTTTATTTATGTTAGTCTTCTTATGCATAAAACAAATCATTTTGATATTTACCTAGCACATATTTTCTCATGGTATTGCATGCAATTTTTTTAACCCATTGGAATCTCCTCATTGATTCACTTAGGTAAATGTGTCTATACATTATAGACACCTAAAATTGTCCTGTCTAATTAAATAAATATTTTTATTTATTTAATTATTTTATCCTAATTCTTCTATTAATTAAATAAATCTTTATTTATTTAACTAATTCATTTATCCTATTCTAGCCTTATTTCTCATTTAAATAAATACCATTATTTATTTAAATTATCATTTTCATAAATTAAATAAATACTTTAATTTATTTAACTGATCCCAGTTCCTCTATTAATTAAATGAATCTTTATTTATTTAATTAATTCATTAACCTTTTCTACCTATGACACATGTCATTCATTTCTTAAATCCTACACTACCTACCCTTTTATTATTTTATTATTTCTTTTACCTACTGTCTAATCCTAGCCGACCATTTATCTTTTACACCTCTCAATCTTATCCCTCCATTTCTTATAGTGTCTTCTATATAAGGAGATGCTTCTCTCATTATCAACCCCCAACTACGCTTTTGAACTTTCATATGCAATCAAGCCTACTTGTAACCACATTTACATTCTTTGTTGAGCTCCTGTGTACAAATAAACTCTGAGTTAAAATACATCAAACAAGATCAATGGAGATAGGAAGAATGGAGATCCAAACCTTGTTGGACATGTGATGGTATAATCTGTGTGGTTTCATTTGATTTGCATTGTCTTAGGTAATCTTCATATGTTATGGTGGATCTTTGTTGTTGTTAGGCTAGGGTTTTGTAGTTAAATTCATTTAGTCTTTCAATATTGTTGTTCCATTATCCACTTTCACCATAAACATACATTAACATTAAAAAACACACACACATGAAAATCGTATATTTATCATATGCATTTGCCTATATCTGCTAGTTCCAAGGATTCTAAAGGTGCCTCCCAAGAAAACCTATATCATAGACCTCGACTATGATATCAACTCACAAACCTATGAACTAGTACACTCTGCAAATGATGCCTCTCTTTCACCTATTGGCACAAACAAATCCTATAGAAGACCTATAATATGGATCCCAATCCCTATCCCATCATAGGTCTCTTAAGGAGTGTAACCCATATATATGTGTGCATTGCCTAGTACTACTATTGTATATTTATCCACCTCCATAGCCTATCATCTCTTATATCTCTTCCATCTCCCCCACCATTGTTGTCACTTTCTCTCTTGCCTCTTTGGACATCATTTCCTACCATAATAATTATATCTTGTAGCACTATAAATTTTCATTAGGCCAATCTGCACCACATGTTTGTGGCCTACTTTAGCATGTCCTATACTCATCACCTTTCTAGGTGCATTTGTAATAATTCTCTAACATTGAGGCCATGAAAAACATTTTGTGGGTCCTACAATAGTATACCCACCTTATTCATCTTTGTTTTGGTCTAGATTAAGGTAGGACCAAGGTGTGGAATGCCCTGGTCTAGACCATGCCATCCCAAAATGCCATGGTCCTCCTTAATCAGGTGGCAATTAGAAAAGGGGCCAGGGATTTCTGTAAACAGTAAGATTTGATTTTCAAGGCTCCACATGACCATTGGTGGTTGGCCTGATTGGTAATTTACCTAAAACCCCTATATCAAGACATTTGATTAACCTAGTTTCATCTAAGCACTATAAGACTATAGTTTTCGATTATAGCTATTTTGGTTTCCAAATGTTTTATTTTTATGTCGTGTTATATGACATTCATGTGTTATTCACCATCGATAATGTGATTAACGACTGTGATTTTCACTAATGTCATATAACACGACGTACGGATATAACATTTAAGAACCAGAATAGCTCAATTAATTTTACTCATTATATATAAAGACACTCTCTCTACCATCTCATTCTTTCATTACTTTTCCATTTGAATTTTTTTTTTCTTTTTTGACAAGGCGGTAATAAAAAATAGATTTTTCCTCACCTTCCTTTGTCTAATTTTGATTATGGATTAGGGGCAATAAATTTATCTATACTTCAGTAAGTATATTTGGACCATCTTCAATAAGAATTTTTTGTCATGATAAAATGACTTCATTGACTAGGAAAATTGATTCTAAATATCATAAAAATCATACCATTTAATGTCTATAGTCTTGAAATAATCTCTACCCTCATCCTTAGGAAAAGGTCCTAACTTGGACTAATTGGTTCTGATCATCATTACCATAGGTAACACCACCTTGGATCTTCTTCTTTCCAAGAGATTTTTATTTGAAATGTCTCATTTCTCTTATCTATTATTTGATATGTCTCTTCTTCTTTGCAAGAGATTTTTATTTGAAATCTTCATTCGTGTATCATGTTTTTCTTTTGTCCCCATTTTCATCTAGTTGCCTCTTTATTTATTTTTTCGCTTCCATTTATGTTAGTCTTCTTATGCATAAAACAAATCATTTTGATATTTACCTAGCACATATTTTCTCATGGTATTGCATGCAATTTTTTTAACCCATTGGAATCTCCTCATTGATTCACTTAGGTAAATGTGTCTATACATTATAGACACCTAAAATTGTCCTGTCTAATTAAATAAATATTTTTATTTATTTAATTAATTTATCCTAATTCTTCTATTAATTAAATAAATCTTTATTTATTTAATTAGTTCATTTATCCTATTCTAGCCTTATTTCTCATTTAAATAAATACCATTATTTATTTAAATTTTCATTTTCATAAATTAAATAAATACTTTAATTTATTTAACTGATCCCACTTCCTCTATTAATTAAATGAATCTTTATTTATTTAATTAATTCATTAACCTTTTCTACCTATGACACATGTCATTCATTTCTTAAATCCTACACTACCTACCCTTTTATTATTTCATTATTTCTTTTACCTACCCTCTAAGCCTAGCCGACCATTTATCTTTTACACCTATCAATCTTATCCCTCCATTTTTTATAGTGTCTTCTATATAAGGAGATGCTCCTCTCATTATCAACCCCCAACTACGCTTCTGAACTTTCATATATAGTCAAGCCTACTTGTAACCACATTTACGTTCTTTGTTGAGCTCCTCTGTACAAATAAACTCTGAGAGAAAATATATCAAACAAGATCAATGGAGACAGGAAGATTGGATATCCAAACCTTGTTGGACATGTGATAATCTTTTTGGTTTCATTTGATTTGCATTGTCTTAGGTAATCTTCATATGTTATGGTGGATCTTTGTTGTTGTTAGGCTAGGGTGTTGTAGTTGAATTCATTTAGTGTTTCAATATTGTTGTTCCATTATCCACTTTCACCATAAACATACATTAACATTAAAAAACACACACACATGAAAATCGTATATTTATCATATGCATTTGCCTATATCCGCTAGTTCCAAGGATTCTAAAGGTGCCTCCCAGGAAAACCTATATCATAGACCTCGACTATGATATCAACTCACAAACCTATGAACTAGTACACTCTGCAAATGATGCCTCTCTTTCACCTATTAGCACAAACAAATCCTATAGAAGACCTATAATATGGATCCCAATCCCTATCCCATCATAGGTCTCTTAAGGAGTGTAACCCATATATATGTGTGCATTACCTAGTACTACTCTTGTATATTTATCCACCTCCATAGCCTATCATCTCTTATATCTCTTCCATCTCCCCCACCATTGTTGTCACTTTCTCTCTTGCCTCTTTGGACATCATTTCCTACCATAATAATTATAACTTGTAGCATTGTAAATTGTCATTAGGCCAATCTGCACCACATGTGTGTGCCCTACTTTAGCATGTCCTATACTCATCACCTTTCTAGGTCTATTTGTAATAATTCTCTAAAATTGAGGCCATGAAAAACATTTTGTGTGTCCTACAATAGTATACCCATCTTATTCATCTTTGTTTTGGTCTTGATTAAGGTAGGACCAAGGTGTGGAATGCCCTGGTCTAGACCATGCCACCCCAAAATGCCATGGTCCTCCTTAATCAGGTGACAATTAGAAATGGGGCCAGGGCTTTCTCTAAACAGTAAGATTTGATTTTCAAGGCTCCACATGACCATTGGTGGTTGGCCTAATCGGTAATTTACCGAAAACCCCTATATCAAGACATTTGATTACCCTAGTTTCATCTAAGCATTATAAGACTATAGTTTTCAATTATAGCTATTCTGGTTTCAAAATGTTTTATTTGTATGTCATGTTATATGACATTCATGTGTTATTGACAGTCGATAATGTGATTAACGACTGTGATTTTCACTAATGTCATCTAACATGACGTACGATTATAATATTTTAGAACCAGAATAGCTCAATTACTTTTACTCATTATATATAGAGACACTCTCTCTACCATCTCATTCTTTCAATACTTTTCCATTTTTAAAATATTTTTTCTTTTTTGACAAGGCGGTAATAAAAAATAGATTTTTCCTCACCTTCGTTTGTCTAATTTTGATT
This sequence comes from Cryptomeria japonica, assembly GCF_030272615.1. Classification (NCBI taxonomy): domain Eukaryota; kingdom Viridiplantae; phylum Streptophyta; class Pinopsida; order Cupressales; family Cupressaceae; genus Cryptomeria; species Cryptomeria japonica. The sequence continues at coordinate 727,446,531 of NC_081409.1, forward strand.
ATGGATTAGGGGCAACAAATTGATCTATACTTCAGTAAGTATATTTGCACCATCTCCAATAAGAATTTTTTGTCATGATAAAATGACTTCATTGACTAAGAAAATTGATTCTAAATATCATAAAAATCATACCATTTAATGTCTATAGTCTTGAAATAATCTCTACCCTCATCCTTAGGAAAAGGTCCTAACTTGGACTTATTGGTTATGATCATCATTACCATAGGTAACACCACCTTGGATCTTCTTCTTTCTAAGAGATTTTTATTTGAAATGTCTCTTTTCTCTTTTCTATTATTTGATATGTCTCTTCTTCTTTCCAAGAGATTTTTATTTGATATGTTCATTGGTGTATCATGTTTTTCTTATGTCCCCATTTTCATCTAGTTGCCTCTTTATTTATTTTTTCGCTTCCTTTTAAGTTAGTCTTCTTATGCATAAAACAAATCATCTTGATATTTACCTAGCACATATTTTATCATGGTATAGCAAGCAATTTTTTTAACACATTGGAATCTACTCATTGATTCTCTTAGGTAAATGTGTATATACATTATAGACACCTAAAATTGTCCTGTCTAATTAAATAAATATTTTTATTTATTTAATTATTTTATCCTAATTCTTCTATTAATTAAATAAATCTTTATTTATTTAATTAATTCATTTATCCTCTTCTAGCCTTATTTCTCATTTAAATAAATACCATTATTTATTTAAATTATTATTTTCATAAATTAAATAAATACTTTTATTTATTTAACTGATCCCACTTCCGCTATTAATTAAATCAATTTTTATTTATTTAATTAATTCATTAACCTTTTCTACCTATGACACATGTCATTCATTTCTTAAATCCTACACTACCTACCCTTTTATTATTTTATTATTTCTTTTACCTAACCTCTAATCCTAGCTGACCATTTATCTTTAACACCTCTCAATCTTATCCCTCCATTTCTTATAGTGTCTTCTATATAAGGAGATGCTTCTCTCATTATCAACCCCCAACTACGCTTTCGAACTTTCATATGCAATCAAGCCTACTTGTAACCACATTTACGTTCTTTGTTGAGCTCCTGTGTACAAATAAAATCTGAGAGAAAATATATCAAACAAGATCAATGGAGATAGGAAGATTGGAGATCCAAACCTTGTTGGACATGTGATGGTATAATCTTTGTGGTTTCATTTGATTTGCATTGTCTTAGGTAATCTTTATATGTTATTGTGGATCTTTGTTGTTGTTAGGCTAGGGTTTTGTAGTTGAATTCATTTACTCTTTCAATATTGTTGTTCCATTATCCACTTTCACCATAAACATACATTAACATGAAAAAACACACACACATGAAAAATCATATATTTATCATATGCATTTGCCTAGATCCGCAAGTTCCAAGGATTCTAAAGTTGCTTCCTAGGAAAACCTATATCATAGACCTCGACTATGATATCAACTCACAAACCTATGAACTAGTACACTCTACAAATGATGTCTCTCTTTCACCTATTAGCACAAACAAATCCTATAGAAGACCTATAATATGGATCCCAATCCCTATCCCATCATAGGTCTCTTAAGGAGTGTAACCCATATATATGTGTGCATTCCTAGTACTGCTCTTGTATATTTATCCACCTCCGTAGCCTATCATCTCTTATATGTCTTCCATCTCCCCCACCATTGTTGTCACTTTCTCTCTTGCCTCTTTGGACATCATTTCCTACCATAATAATTATAACTTGTAGCATTGTAAATTGTCATTAGGCCAATCTGCACCACATGTTTGTGACCTACTTTAGCATGTCCTATCCTCATCATCTTTCTAGGTCTATTTGTAATAATTCTCTAACATTGAGGCCATGAAAAACATTTTGTGGGTCCTACAATCGGATACCCACCTTATTCATCTTTGTTTTGGTCTTGATTAAGGTAGGACCAAGGTGTGGAATGCCCTGGTCTATACCAAGCCACTCCAAAATGCCTTGGTCCTCCTTATTCATGTGGCAATTAGAAATGGGGCCAAGGCTTTCTCTGAATAGTAAGATTTGATTTTCAAGGCTCCACGTGACCATTGGTGGTTGGCCTAATTGGTAATTTACATAAAACCCCTATATCAAGACATTTGATTAACCTAGTTTCATCTAAGCATTACAAGTCAACATATCCTAGCATTCTTACATCCGTGAAGCATTCTTCATCAAGCATTTTCAGAGATCTTCAAGGATGCATATGCATGTGTGTGTGATTAGGTTTTTGTCATGTTCGTGTCGTTCCATACAATGTAGATGATTACAATAAAAGAGAAAAACATCATCATCAGCAATTGCAGATCTGAGGTATATCTATCTGGAGGTTTATTTCAATATTTGTATTTATTCATTCAAGGTTAATTTCTAAACCAAGGTTTGACTTAGGCAAATCCCTATTCCAAATAATTTCCCCTTTCTTTCTATTTGTAGGTAATAGGTACAAACCTATGTTAGAGAGGATCGACAGGATTCATAGAGATGAACAAGTTCAACTTTTGATGATGAGAAATTTAGAGGAGCATGGCGAATTGGTACTACTTGGTCCCAAAAAATTAGGCCAAAATTTTGGGAATAGATCTGTAAACATCTTTTTCTTCTCAGAATCAAGCTTGTGTCTCCATACAACAATTGTAGTTCACTGTTCATGTATGATCTCTTCAATAATCACTTATTTTATCCTAATTTCAACATTTTCTCTATTCAACTCAAAAAGAGGGAATCAAACCCTAATCAAGTGAACCTAATCAAAATTTCAGACTTTTGCCCCAAAGGGATTAAGCCTAGATCTATTATTTCCATCCCTCTTTAATTGTGATGACCTCTTTTAAGAAAAATTAGTGGCTTTGTTATATTAATTGGTTAAACCCTAATTTCACCATTACATTTTGTTGAACCCAACTCCTTACATCGTTATTTCTAATTTACATTCTCAGTTTTGATTTGTGAGAATTTTAATTTTCACCATTTGCACTCAGATTATATTTTTAATCAACTTACATAAATTTAGAGGTTAAATTCATAAAAACCCTAATTTATTTGGTTTTAATTAGATTTGTGGGTTGCATAATTTTTTAAAAAAAAATTCAGATCTCATCTTAGACACTTGTAATGGTGCTTAAGAGATCTAAAATATTTTCTATTTAATATATTATTACATTTCTTTCCACTTATATTTATCATAATCATGTGTTGGATAATGGTTTCTTTCACATTACATTTCTTCTTTTCATTCATAGTGTAGACACCCAAAATTGTCCAGTCTAATTAAATAAATATTTTATTTATTTAATTATCTAAGCTTAATTCTTCTATTAATTAAATAAATCTTTATTTATTTAATTAATTCATTTATCCTCTTCTAGCCTTATTTCTCATTTAAATAAATACATTTATTTATTTAAATTTTCCTTTTTCTAAATGAAATAAATATTTTATTTATTTAATTGATCTCACTCCTTCTATTAATTAAATAAATCTTTATTTATCTAATTAATTCATTAACCTTTTCTTCCCATGACACATGTCATTCATCTCTTAATTCATACACTACCTACCCCTCTCTTTATTTTATTATTTCTTTTTACCTAGCCTCTAATCATAGCCAACCTCCTTTTACACCTCTCAATCTTATCCCTCCATTTTATGTAGTGTCTTCTATATAAGGAGATGCTTCCTTCATTATCAAACCCCCCCATTGACTACTTGACTACACTACGCTTTTGAACATACGCGATCCTACTTGCAAACACATTCCGTTCTTTGTTGAGCTCTTGTGCACATAAAATCTGAGAGCAAATATATCAAGCAAGATCAATGGAGATAGGAAGAATGGAGATCCAAACCTTATTGGACATGTGATGGTATAATCTTTGTGATTTCATTTGATTTGCATTGTCTTAGGTAATCTTCATATGTTATGGTGGATCTTTGTTGTTGTTAGGCTAGGGTTTTGTGGTTGAATTCATTTAGCCTTTCAATATCGTTATTATTTTTATCCATTTTCACCATAAAAATTTTGGCACACCCTGTGGGACATGGATTTTTGTTAGATCTATGTTTTTTGCAGATTTTTCTAACCCTATATTGTTGTTTTGTAAAACAATTTGGAGAATAACCTTGTGCAGCTATGGTTTTGGACACAAAATCAAGATCTTGGAGAGATTTGATCATATCTCACAAATGGCTTGGAAATTTTGCACCAAATCATTTTTGCAGGTTGAAGAAAGTATCAGAAGCTCTCAATACAAAATTCAAAATTTTTGGAGCACATTTTCATTTTCTATGATTTTTTAATGATTTTTCATAAAAATTAATTTTGAGAGAAAATTAGCGAATTTTTTGATTTTCTTACATTTTTGAAAATCTCTCAGAATTATACCTAGGATCTGTTTTTTGTTATTTTAAATTTGATGCAAAATCATTCCTCAAAAATTGGATCTTTGAAAATTAGGGTTTTGCATTATTTTACTCATATCTCACAAATTGCTTAGATTTGTTGTAGAATTTTTTTTATGCACGATTGGAAGACCATCAGGACTGTCCAGTAAAAATTTTAAATTTTTTGGATCGATTTTGCATTTTATATGAATTTTTTATAATTTTTCATAAAAAATTAATTTTTGGAGCAAATTAGCAAATATTTTGGATTTTCTTACATTTATGGAAATCTCTTGAAATTTTATAGGTGATTTTTTTTTTGATGAATCATATCTTTGAATTGGTCAACAAAATGCATTGTTGAAGGCCCCTATTTCACAAAGTCTTTTGGATCTAAAATTTACCTAACTTGTGTGCTTGCAGGAAGGGGTGATTATTTCAAACAATCCAAACTACTAATAAATCTTTGTTGTAAGTCCTTGGAAAGGTTTTTTGGATTTTTATTGTGTGCCTTGTTTTCATAGACTAGCAAACACTTCAATTGGTGCACTAAAATTGAATCATTGTCTTTTGTGTCTTGAGCAATAGGCTCTTTTTGTTTAATCTTTAGAGGGTCTGTCTTCCCGTGTGGTCATTAGGACTACTAATGAAAAGAGAACGACCCAAGTGGTAGCGAGAAAAACCCACCTCTTCTGAACCATTATAAACAACTATATTCATGGTGAAAACTATGGATAACGTGTGCTGATTAGTTCATACGGACACTATGTCTCCCCATAAACCCGTTTGATCAAATTTATTTCATCAGTTGTAGGGCGTAACCCCTATCGACTGGGAGCCTTCTGTATTTACAGAGCTGAAAGTGCCGCATGTATGGCCACATGAGCAGATGCCCTTACTAGCACCTTTTTGTTTTAGAAGCCAAAATCCTTCTAGTTGTTGGGGCAGGAGGTCGGACCTCTGGTAGCGGCCCACACACATACAGTTCTTAGTAGAGATACAAAGTTTGCCATGGGGAGTTTTCATGGGGACTGATGCTTGGCTAACCCGAGAAGTGAGTGCCGAGGTTGGAGCCAGTGAGGTCAAGCATCTAAGTATCCACTTTGAATGGCGTAGCCTCGGGGGTAAAACCTCATGTGGGATCAACAACTATTGTCTTGGCCAGCCATAAGAATTGTGCTTGACTTATTTTAAACATTCAAAACATTCAAGACCAAACAGCAAAACATTGTGTCTTTTGTGTCTTCAAGTGTATGCAAAACATTTTTACATCAAACAACACACTTTTCTTGGAGTCATTTTGAGTCTAAACACTTGCAAACATTGAGTCCTCATAAACATTGTGTCCTCTTGTCACGAAAAATAGTCAAACATTCAGATTTGGTCACAACCAACAACTTCACAAATTGGAAAAAATTTATAGTCCAGCAAACAAGAGCAATCAGTTTCGGAATTCTTGAGCTTCCTAGGTTGTTTCTCCAGGTTTTCATCTAGCATTAAACTTGTCTTTGGGTCTCACAAAGTCCATCATTGCTTTACATCTTGCATTAAATTTACATTTGTCTAAACTTGAGTCAAAAGGTCACTTGCTTGTCCTCATCATACTTTGTCAACACACTACATACAACAACATTTTGCTAAATGGTCCCCCATCAAGGTCTATCACCTTTGGGTCTCATTTGGTCTTACTTAGAGTCAAGGTCAGCTTACCTCTTCAAGAGAAACTATCCTCTCTTTGGAAGTCACACCTACTCTACTACATACATACTTGGTCTTACACTTTGGACATTGCAAGTACACCTCAGATTCATTTACATTCCATCCAACCCTTGGTCTTCCATACTTTTTCCATTTTCATCTAGTCTCACACATCTCGGTCAATAACTAGTTCATGGTTGAAACCCATCTTCAAAAATCTAGGAGAGAAACTAAAGAGGCTCAAGAGTCCGCAAACATGAGTTCTCATGAGTATGACAATGATATCTTTTTCAATTCTGATCATACTACATTACCTAACATGGATGCCTATAGAAACATTCCAAATGTTGAGAACATGGACACTACAAACAACAATGATACACACAATGATGATATGGACAACTTTTCAGTACATTCAGCATATGTGGAAGAATCCATTATAGATCCCTGTTTCAATCGATTGGTTGAGGAAATAATGAGGAGGGATAGACAATACTTCTTACAAATGATGGCACAAAGTGGAGCCAAGATACCTCATGATTTTGACCTGTCTCAAATAATGGAAAATTGACCTTTGCAACGACCTCACTCCAACATGGATCAAAGGAGGCCTAATAGTGGAGGCAATAGAAGACCACATCTTGTGCCTGAATCACCATCATCTTTGTTTCAAAAACCAGAGGTCCCACATACACATGGTCAAGCATATGATACTCACCTTTGCAGACCATTATGGAAGTCTTATGCAGAGAAATATGCTCAATCACATATCAATGCTAAGGATCAACCACCAAAGCAATTGGATATTCAAAGGCATGCTCAAAATTTGGACACAAGGAAACCCTGTGTCAAATTTGGGGGCAACACATTAGAACATGACATGCCTGTAGAGTATGGTATACATGGACAAAATAGATATTTCGTTTCTTAACATGAATCTATACCAAGTGGTCCATATATGCAACATCATTATAGACCTCCTCCATATGAACATGTGTATGATCAATATCATCCATATATGCAACATGCTCCTCCTCCACCTAGTGGTTCAGGCATGGGGTATGTTCCAAGAAGTCGGTCTCCACCTAAGAACAATTTGGAGCAACAAATCAGGGACTTACAAAAGAAAATGGAGGACATAAATACACCAAAGCCAACATACACAATGAGAGACATATGTCCTTATCCATTTGACAAGAGCATTCCAATGCCTCCATTTCCTACACACTTTGTGATGCCTAAGTTTGATAAGTATAGAGGAAAAGGGGATCCTAAGGCACACATAAGATAGTTTTTCACAGCTTGCATTGAGATAGCAGCAGACGAGACATATTTGATGAGATTATTCCCACAGAGCCTAGGTGATCAAGCTATGGAATGGTTCTCCCAACTTCCACCTGGAATTAAGTCATGGGGTGACTTAGTAAAGACATTTATTCAACATTTCTCCTACAACATAGAGATAGACAATCAGTTACTACTTTGTGCAACACCAAGAAAAAAGATGGAGAGTCTTTTTCATCATTTTTACAAAGATGGAGGAATCTAGCTAGTAGATGCTCTTGTGAAATTCCACAAAAACAAATGGTAGAGATGTTCACCCAAAATGTTAACAAAGAGATTGGTTATGACTTAAGGAAAGCTTTTTTGTCCACCTTCAAGGACATCATTGAAAAAGGCTTAGCAACAGAGAAGGTCCTAATTGAACAAGGAGTCATTAAGATATTCAAGGAAAACAAAGATGACTTTAAAGGAAAAGACAAGCCAAGATTTTGGAATAAAAACAAGAACACAGTCAATGATGGTGTTGTTGATGCCAATATAGTGCGACCCAAATTCATTTTTTCTAGATCAAATTAGGTGAATACTCAAACAACTTCTAAATCACGAAGGAAGTACACTCCATTGGGAGAACCACTTGAGTCGGTTTTCAAAAAGCTAGTGGCAAACAAGGTAATCACTATTCCAGATTTTCCTCCATATGAACCAAAGGTTAAACCAAATTGGTGGAATGATGATGAATATTGTGAATTTCATAAGAGCAAGGGTCATAAGACAAGAAATTGCCATCGACTGAAGAACATCATACAAGATCTCATTGATAGGGGTGACATTGAGATTGAAGGGCACTCATCCAATCAAGAACATGAGATGTTTAAGGAACCATTCCCAAAACATGACAAAGGAAAAGTTAAAGCCACAATGACCAAACCAACTATACCAGAGTGTCCTATAACTATGATTCAACTATCAATCACATTTCAATGGACAATTATGTCTCTACTATTATCATCACAGACAAAACCCCTGAGAATTCTACCCAGAGACCCAAGATCGTTCTGAAAAGGAATTGGATCTTCTTTCAAACCTACCTCTAAATGTCATGTTACAACCTATCGAGGTAAATTCACTTTGCAAGGTGCTCCAGCTAAAAACACCACTTCCTCATCAACCAAACCTGAGTATGACCTTGTAGAATAGTTAGGGAAGACACCCGCGCTCATCTCCATACTTGAACTCTTGCGCATATCCCCTACACATAAATCCATTCTTGACAAAATCTTGAGAGAAACTGTTGTTCCTACTGATCTGAACGTGGACCAGTTTCAAGCCATGGTGGGATACCTTTCCATTCCACACTCCCTTACATTCACAAAAGTCAATGACACCTCCGTAAGTCAGCCACATAATGCACCTTTACACATTGAAGCCTTCATACATAAACATCAAATAAAATGAGTCTTGATAGATGGAGGAGCAGGTCTAAACATTTGTACATTGAGAACTATTAAACAATTGGGATATTCTGATAAAGTTATGAATTCTACAAACAAAATTACCATCAAGGCATATGATGATGAAGAGCATTCATCCAAAGGCACAGTCACCTTGCCTCTCAGAGTTGGGCCAGTTACAAAAGATGTGGTTTGTCAAGTCCTAGACCTAGATCTCACATACAACATATTTCTAGGATGTCCATGGATTCATGATATGAGCGCAATCCCATCTACATATCATCGATGCATCAAGTTTCCACATAATGGAGTTGAAGTGACCATAAAAGGTGATCCAAATCCATTCATGTATTGCAACAATTTGCACCATAGATCGGAAATAACAATCCCAGTAAATCAAGAAGTCGTTCCATCTTAAGCATATGTGGATCCAGAATCCTTGAAAGCTTCTACATCCAAACAAACAAAGATCAAAGAAAAGTTCAAGTTTAAAGACATGGGATGTGGTGAGTATATCTTCCATGTTGACCAACTCCCACTATCTCCTAAGACATTCAGTCGACAAGAACAATCTATAGACAATTTGCAATGCCAAGGAATTGGGTGTGAACCACCTAGTGTTGTGGCTACTAAGTCTAAATGCAAATCTCCTCTAGTGGTGCAAGCATCTCTTGATATCAATAGTCCTAAGAGTGGTTCCAACAAACAATCTATTGAGCGTATCACCATCCCTCTTGATAAATCACATAGCTTTTCCATTTCATCCACTCATTCCATTTCCGCTCCTCTCCTAGACTTGGATCAACAAGAATTACAAAAGCCCTTACTCATTGGAGATCAAAAATCAAGCTATGAACAAAAAAATTTAAAGCTATTGGACTCTGCAAAAATCAAAGTCAAGGATAAAAATCCTATCAATCAAAAGAGAAAGAGTTGATCTCCCCTAATATCAAAATAACTGGGGGCAAAAGTTCAAAAATTTCAAGCCAAAAAGCATACTTGTTGATCCTAAGTCTCCATCATGCTATCCTACTTTCACTTCTTTTTGCAATCATAAGCCTTCATCACTCATCCACTTGTTCCTCACATCCATTCCCTTATGGCGATACATCATGGACCTTTAATGGAGCTTACTCGAAGGAATTTGTTATCAAGGATGCCCAAACTTCTTTAGGTGACACACATATGGGACTCTGTAGTCCATACACTAGTAATTCTATCTCAATTCCTTCATCAAGGAAAACAATCACTCAAGCTACACATCATTTAGTCAAGGAATGTCACAACTACAATCATAAAGTCAAGCCTCACACATTTGAGGTGGGTGACTTAGTTCTCAAAGAAAATCCTAAAAATCAGCAAGACAGAGATAAGAAAGGCAAGTTCGAACCAAATTGGTTGGGTCCTTACATCATTACAATAGCATATGGATATGGGGCATATCAGCTCTCAACTATAGAAGGTGAACCTTTGGAGGATCCTATCAACATCATGCACCTTCACAGGTTCTACACATAGCTCTTTGGAATATCCTAATTCAAAAAATACAAAAAAATCAAAAATTTCAAAAATACAAAAAAATCAAAAATTTCAAAAATACAAAAAAAATCAAAAAATTCAAAAATTTCAAAAATACAAAAAAAATCAAAAAATTCAAAAATACAAAAATACAAAAAAAATAATAAAACAAAAAAAATTGTTACTTGGTGAAAACCTAGCAAACGAGCACCTTGTGACACAAAAAATATTGAAAATTTGAAAAAAGTAAAGAGAAATAATTTCATCCAACGGTGAAAACCACTTCAGTGGCGCCCTTGGCAAGTACCATTGTGAAAATTGGGTCACCAGCACCATGTGTCGAGACATTGCTCCTCCCTCCTTCAGGATTCACTTTCATCCTTTCACTTTGCACACAGTCACATCCTATTCATTCATAATAAACTTACCCATTCCCATCATGGCTTGTTATTGATCTACCCAAGGTTGGTTAGCCATTCATAATAAACCTCCCTTTTCACTCCTTTCCATCCATAATAAATCAGCTCCTATCAGTGGCTAAGACAAATCCTACATCTAGTGATGGGTGTGGAACTGAGAGCATTGCCTATTCCAAGGAGTACAGTTTCTTCTAGCTTCCTTCAGTCTATCTGCGCACAATCCGCAATAAAGCAACATTTGCATCACAGATCCGCAATAAAGTTTCATCTTCTCTGCAATAAAGTATTGGTTTCATGGATTCAGTCAGTTTCAGATGAGACACAACAACAACAATGGGCTTCAACAAATCAAATCTTTCAACAGACTCAGACAACATATGGTTCAGTGCTATCTATGCTTTTGTGAAAGTAAACATTGTGACCACAATCAAATAAGACTTATACAAGTGACAAGAGACACTAAACTTGAGGACTATAGTGAATGTTGGTGTCGATTCTTGGTTTTCTTTTGATTTTATCTTTTTGGTGACATGTCTTTTAGCTTTTCTAGGATGTCTCTGACTAGAGATTTTATCTCCAGGATGTCTTTGACTAGAAAGGCGAGGATGGGGTATCGTCACCTATTTTTCTTTTGCTGTTTGTGGATTGTCTCTTAGTAATGCTGTGACTTGTCCAAGGATATGAGGACACTATGAGTCTAGTGTGAACTGGGGCATTCCTTGTTTGTGACTGTCTTATCTCCATGCAAACAGGTACAATGACTTTCCGGGTCGAACATATGCCTCGATTGTCATAACCTACTTGCCATAATAAAGCTCAATGATGATAATGCACAAGAAGCTCTTTCACTTTCATATCTTCTGTCTTCCATGCCCCTTTCTTTATTGACTTCCATCATCCTTCTCGAGTCTGCGTAGACTGCTATCACATGACTGAGTATAATGACACACCAAAAACATTTGCATTTCATGTAGTTGCACCTGCATTACCACATATAAGCATTTCATACATACATATAGATATCACAACTGCATCACATCCTGCACACAACACCTGTTAGCACAATTTACATTTGCATTATCATATTCATCTGCATTACACACATTCACATTTGCATCATGCATACACATATAAAACATAAAAGAACAAAAAAATATATTGCATTGCATCATATACATATTTGCATCCATATCATAAGCATCACATAGAAACATACATCATGAAACATCTCATCACATAGGTACACATGCATATAGTTGTCTACAAAGATGAATCATCTCATATATATATCTCAAAAATCATAAGTGTCATGATACAATGATGTCAAAATCATATGGCTACAATCACCCGAAGGTGTCTACATCATCATACAAAATGGTACAAAACTGATACATAGGAACCCACTAATCACTCCTCCTAGAATTGCTGGTAGTGTCAGTCCTGTCGCTATCATGGTGTCCCAGGTGACATGTCCTACCCTCATCTCCAAACCCGGATTCTGAAACACTCATCTCAAGGCATCCTTGTCTCCATCTCGATCGTAGGGTATCAACTCCCCATCGATCGCTATCCTTAGAATCCTATATACATCCTCTAAGGTGACTGTCATCTCCCCCATCGGCAAATGAAAAGTGCAAGTCACAGAGTGCCACCTCTCCACCAGTGTAATCAACAATCCCATGTTCACTCGAAACTCAGGCACATACAAAATATGTCTCAATCCCATAGCCTTAATCGCAGCTCGGTCCTCGGCTGTCAACTAAGGTCGCAACCTCTGAGTCGATGGGAATCTCTCCCATGACTCCAGCATAGGCAAATACTCCTACAGTCACACAAATCAATCATCTCAGTCCTAGTGACACTCACTGTTCATCACAAAGTGTTGCTTCTATCCTAGTGGTACTCCCTGTTCATCACAAAGTACTATGTGTTTGGCACTCCCTGTTCATCACAAAGTGCTGCTCACATTTGCACTCACTGTTCATCACAAAGTGCTGCTCATATTTTAGTACTCTCTGTTCATCACAAAGTACTATATCTTGGTACTCATTGTTCATCACAAAGTGCCTTGATCTATCTTATCCTAGGGCCTATGCTTGAGTGAATCCTCTTGAGTAGTTTCCTAATTGGCAACATATGTTCTATCACATAATTGTCAATCCTAGCCCTATTTGCTATCCTAGTTTTCCCTAGAGGACCTGCTTGACTGTATCCTCTCAGTAGCTTATCCAATCGACAACGTATGTTCATCACAGAACTGTTGATTTGACCTAGAAGACACAAATTCACATTTTTGGACACAAACGCACTTTCCTGACATAAACATGCATTTATTACATTACCTAGCATGCATTAATGACAACAATAAATGCATCAAAGTACAAGGAGGTTTTGTGGTACTTACTGGCTCTCCTGCCTCTGTTGGCCTTTGAAATCGGCGAACGTGATCGAATTTGTGAGCCATTGCCATTGCTACTGACTGTTGCTACTCTATCTCGCTCTGCACTCTGATCTCTTGGATGTGTGGATGACAATGAGGATGTTTTCCCCTTGTGGTCTATCTTATAGACTACCCTAGCCCTAGTCTCCTGTGTCAGTCTTCGTTATCCCGTGACTTTGTCACTTTATCTGGTCAGTCCTTTCTAGCCTTTCTTTCTTATTGAGAGATTGTCTGTGATCTTTTCAGACATTTTCATCCAATCTCTTGAGGGGGCATATCATTCCCATCTTGGGGCAACTCTGTATCAGTTCATCTTATCTTCTTTGAAACAACGCGACAAGCCACATTGTCTCAAAGAGGGGCAAAATGTAGACACCCAAAATTGTCTAGTCTAATTAAATAAATATTTATTTATTTAATTATCTAAGCTTAATTCTTCTATTAATTAAATAAATCTTTATTTATTTAATTAATTCATTTATCCTCTTCTAGCCTTATTTCTCATTTAAATAAATACATTTATTTATTTAAATTTTCCTTTTTCTAAATTAAATAAATATTTTATTTATTTAATTGATCTCACTCCTTCTATTAATTAAATAAATCTTTATTTATTTAATTAATTCATTAACCTTTTCTACCCATGACACATGTCATTCATCTCTTAATTCATACACTACCTACCCCTTTCTTCATTTTATTATTTCTTTTTACCTACCCTCTAATCATAGCCGACCTCCTTTTACACCTCTCAATCTTATCCCTCCATTTCATATAGTGTCTTCTATATAAGGAGATCTTCCTTCATTATCAAACCCCCCCATTGACTACTTGACTACACTACGCTTTTGAACATAGGCGATCCTACTTGCAACCACATTCCGTTCTTTGTTGAGCTCTTGTGCACATAAAATCTGAGAGAAAATATATCAAGCAAGATCAATGGAGATAGGAAGAATGGAGATCCAAACACTATTGGACATGTGATGGTATAATCTTTGTGATTTCATTTGATTTGCATTGTCTTAGGTAATCTTCATATGTTATGGTGGATCTTTGTTGTTGTTAGGCTAGGGTTTTGTGGTTGAGTTCATTTAGCCTTTCAATATCATTATTATTGTTATCCATTTTCACCATAAACACATAGAACTTTGACATATTGGATTTTTAAGAATTTCCAAAATGCTTCATATTAATCAATTAAATCTCAAATATTTTATCCATGATGCATGTTGTTTTATGTTGCTATTTTTAACAAAATGTATTGTATATGTAGATCAGATAAAAGATTTGTAGATCATATTGATAGAGATACTAATGATAAACCTAATACTTACACCTCTCTGAGGGTATCCCATGTGAATGAAGAAAAAGATAATACTCCTGTCAATGATCTATCTAATGGAGAGAAACCATGTAATAGCAACATGGCATCATCTTTTTCTCATACACATACCCTAGCACAAGGGGGCAATATCAAAATATTGGTGTTTCAATCCCACTAGATCCCCCTTATTCTCCTAGAGCTTATCTTAACCATCAAAACATTTGTAGCGAAGATGATGTTATGCATTTCATTCATGATCTATCTTGTGATATCATATTAATTAAAGATGAGGCCTTATATGATAAGGATCTTGCTTCCCAACTTGTCAAAGAGGCTATGCATGATGATGAAAAGGATAAATCCCTACAAAAGATATTCCTTCATCATCTACTTCTCACTTTCTCCTTCTCGATATAATTACACTACAAATTTTAAGAAAATCCATTACAATAATCTTTCCTCTCAATTAAAAATCTCTTATAGGAGTGGCTATAACTTAACATAAAAAATATTTAATTGCAAAAAAGAATAAAAATCCTTTCCTCCTCAAGGACTTTCTCTGCAACTTCCATGGAAGGACCTTGACTTCTTTCCCCTTTTCTGAGCCCGTTCCCCTGTTTCCTTGGTCCTTTGTGTCATTTCTCTCCTTGGGGGTTGCAGTATGTAGATCCTACTGTTGGGAATGGGACCCATTTGGGTGCCCTTTCTCATGTCCCATGTGTCAGTTCCTCTTTTCTAGAAGACCCTCTGGTGGCAGATTCATTTTGTCACCTCTCTGCTCCTAAGTACCATTATGATGTTTTTGCAGAACTGAAATTAGGGACTTATACAGATAAATTTAAAGGTGGAAGCTCTACAAAACTGGTGAATTTTCTAGAAGGTATATCTCCCCTGACAAAATGTGTTGTCAGTAAGAATAAAGTTGAATTTCTTGATGTTTTGGTAAACATAGCTATTGTTGAACTAAGCCTATCCTTGGTGGGTAATTTTGTGGCTTTTCGACTAGCTCTTGACCTGGTGAAAAAATGGGTGTCCTCTAACTAGAAGCTAAAAGGAATGTCTCTTCTATTTCCATGGTTAATGGAATTTTCCTCTTCAGCTTCACAAATAAAGATGACCTGGCTCATGTCCTCATGGAAGGACCCTAGGTTTTTGGCTCTTCAAACTACCTCTCTCTATGCAAATGGAAACCAAACTTTGACCCATCCTCGGAGATTGGCACTATGGCTCTGACTTGGATTCGCCAGTCAGGTCTCCCTCTAGAGTTTTGGAACATTGAGATTCTTAAAGGGGTTGTGAACTCATTTGGTATGTACCTTAATATTGATATTGTAACATAGAGTAAATCCAAGCTTCTGTTTGCCTGTATTTGTGTTAATGTTTCCATTAATATGGTCTTACCAACTAATATTACATTATAGTCTAGACTTGGGTCTTGGGTGCAACAGATTGAATATGAGAACGTGAAAGACTTTTTCAAAAGCTATGGAAGATATGGGCATTTGAGTTCGACATGTAAAAGAAATCCAAACAAGAAACAACAAATGTCTTCCAACCCTGTGAAGGCTCTTGAAAGAGAGAATGAAAATAAGAAGGATCCACCTACTTCTACTAATTTCCGAAAAGGAGACCCATCCCCAGTGGATGTTCTTCAAAATGTTGAAGCCCCGCCACATGAGGAGATTATTTCTAATCTTCAAAACAACAAGGAAAAGAATGTGGATGATCTCTCAGCTTCTACCTCTGGCTCTGAGATAACTTTGATGGGTCCATCTGTTCGTCTTACCTCTGAAGATCCTATGAGTTTGATCTCCCCAGGTTCCAAGGAGTTTGTTATTGACTTAAATTAATTGAAAAACAATGAACAAAAAAACAAAGAAAAAAATAATAAAGATGGAATGAAAAATGAAAGTATACCAAAAGAAAATGTTCCTCCAATCTTACTGACTGCAAGTTTTGGGGGTGGGAATACTTTGATGGCAACTCCTAAGAAAATGATAAATGGTAGCTTTGGTAACATAAAAGAAAATCTATAGATGCTAGGTTTTTCCGCTACTCCACCACCAACAAAGTCAAAACATTGGTCTGAAGGGGATGAGATAGAAGACAGTGGATGGGAACAAGTACCCACCAAGAAGAATAAGAAGAAGAAAGTTGATGTGGGGGGTAAAAGAAAACTGGGTTGACCCTCTAATAAGGACTCTAGATAGAAGCCAATGGAAGAGGAGGTAGCTATAGGTAAGAAAACAACCTTGGATGGAGTCTCTGATAACAAGAAAAAGAGGAACTAATACAAATTAAATAGGATTCACCTCTATTAAGGTGAGTAGGGCTTCTAAGATCTGTATTTCCATGATTATTATCTCTTATAATCTGAGGGCCTTTAATAGCCCCATAAAACAACATATGCTCAAATGTCTTTTGTTGGAATAGAAGGTGGATATCCTTATGATTCAGGAAACTAAGATGAATAAAAATATTTTTCAGAGAGCCATAAACTCTTTCTAGCCCTCAGCCCATTTCTTGAACAGTGACTCCTTTGGTGCCTCAGGGGGAGTGGCTACCCTCTAGAACCCCAATCTTTTGGAAGACTTCTTGATCTCTTCTGATAGGAACTTTCTCATTGTCAAAGTTAAGAACATCAAGTCCAATTTACAATGGACCCTGGTTACTTTATGCTCTTAATGTTCACAATATTAGGGCCCAATTATGGAGATCCATAAATACCCAGATTGATATTGGATCTGATGACTTATGGATTATTGTTGGAGATCTAAATTCTCCCCTCTACCCCTCGGAGAAATCTGGTGGTAATGAAGATTTTTTCAGATAGTATAAGTGAACTGGTTGACTTCATATCCTCCTCTAGTCTCTTGGATATACCTCTTAGTGGTTCCAAATTTACATGGACTAATCGAAGACATGGAGATCATCTTATTCAGGTAAGGCTTGACAAATACCTTATTTCTTCAAATTGGAATTGCCTAGACTCTTTCTACCTTAAATCTTCTCCTCACTCGGGATCTAATCACAATGCTATCATTCGAAGAATGGATGAACCAAGGACTATAAAGTAACACCCATTTAGGTATGAAATTATGTGAGTTAAACATAAAGACATTAGAGGGTTGGTTAATTAATGGTGTAACACTCTTGTTGTGAGCACACCCATGTTTAAAATTACCCAAAATCTAAAAATTCTCAAATAAAAAGTCAAGTGCTGGAATAGATATTCCTTTGGTAATATCTTTGAGAAGAAGAAAACTTTAATCAGTGATCTACAAGCTATCTAATCTAAAATGCAAAAACAATAGGATTTAGAAGAAAATACCAAGGAGGATTTGGATATTAGAAATAAGTGGCTTAAACTCTACAAAAAAAAAGAAGTTTTCTGGAAATAGAAGTCAAGGATCCAATGGCCCTTGGATGGGGATAAAAATATGAATTTTTTTCATCAGTCCACTCTAAACCATAGAAGAAAAAATAAAATTAGATATCTTATAAGAGAGGCTAGATCTAAGGTGGATGATGAAGAGGAGATGGAAAATCTCTTCATTGATTTTTTTAAAACTAATAAACCTACAACCCAAGGGATGAATCAGGATATGAGAAACATGCTGGAAATTATACCTAAAGTTATTGAAGATTCAAATCTCCTGGACCTCAACAAAAGAATTTCGATGAAGGAGGTCAAGACTGCTTTGTTCTCCTTCTCTCCTAACAAGGCCTTGGGCCTGGATGGCTTCCCTCTTGCTTTCTTTCAAGAATTATAGGATATTGTTAGGAATGACCTTTTTAATGCTACTAGAGACTTCTACAAATCAGGTAATCTCCTTAAACAACTTAATACCACCTTTTTTTCTCTTATTCCAAAAAATTATTCTATTTCCACCAAAAATTTCAGGCCTATTAGTGTATGTAATACTATGTATAAAATTATATCCAAAACTATGGTCAATAGATTAAAACCTTTGCTAGATAAGATGATCTCTAATAACCAGAAAGGCTCTATGGAAGGAAGACATAATATTGATGTAGTCATTGTGGCTCATGAGATGGTTCATTCTATGGATTGCAATAAGAAACCTTCGATGGCCCTAAAATTTGATACTTTTAAAGCCTATGACAATGTTTCATTGGACTTTCTCCTTGAAGTTAATAGGAGATACGACTTTAAGGGTAAATTTTTAGACTTGATTGTGCAATGTGTTTGTACCCCTAGGCTCTCAATCCTTTTTAATGGGTACCCTAAGGTTTATTTCTCTTGTGGTAAAGGGATAAGAGAGGGCGACCCCCTCTCACTTTATCTCTTCATTATTGTTGTTGAAGTGCTAGGGAGGAATTTTGAAAAACTCAAATGTGAGGGTGCTCTCAAAGGATTCAAAGCTACATCATCCCTAAACCCTATCACTCATCAAAAAATTGTTGATGATACTATCATCTTTGGTGTGGCTTTTATCTCTAAGGCTAAAATTTGGAAAAAGACCTTGGATGGTTATGCTCCCATCTCTGGCCAATGTATTGATTTTGTTAAAGCAAACTATTTTTTCTAAATGTCAAATGCTCTCTCCAAGCTAAAATATCATCCATTCTTGGTTGCCAAATTGCTATGCTTTGAGATTCCTATCTTGGTTTGCCCCTGTTCTCCAATCACCCTAGTCAGAACTTCTAGAATATCCAAATGGAGAGTTTTGAAAAGAAGTTGGCCGATTGGAAAGGGAAACTTCTCAATTTGGCAGATAAAATTCAACTTGTTAAATATTGCCTTTAAAATGTGCCTATTTATTACCTCTCTTCTTAAGTTACCTAGTATGGTGGTGGAGAAAATTGAAAGGATACAAAAAACATTCCAGTGTTTTGGTATGGAAGAAAAAAGTAGAGTCTCCTTGGTCTCTTGGGACAAAGTATGAAAACCCTGGAATTGTGGAGGATTGGGAATTAGAAAGACTAAAATATTTAATAAAGTGCTTATTACTAAGATAGGTTGGCAGTTATTAGAGGAACAAAAAGACTAGAAATAGATCTTGAAAGCTAAATACTTACCGAGTAACAATGGTGAAAAAATTATTTATCAAGAGGAGCTCCCTATGGGATAAACCATTTGGAAGAACATGGCTAAAATAAGGCATGACATCAAAAGAAAAGGGAAGCCAATTATAGGTAATGGAAGAAAGACTAAGTTCTAGAAAGACAATTGGGTGCAGGGACAACCTCTGGATTCTTCCCCACATCTAAAAAATATCAATAAGTTTCTAAATTATTGTCTGGGGGACAGGTGAATGACCTCCTAACTTGGAACTGGGGTCTTGCATCCTAGATTGATTTGAGTAGACTTGTCTTCTCTGATTTGAATGTGCTTGCACCCTCCAAAAGTACAATCTTGAAGGAAGTTGTTGACCTCACTGTGATGCTTCCTAAATGCTCTCTTTACAATCCTATGGGGGAGGATTAATGGATTTGGAAATGGAGTAATTCTGGCAAGTTCACTATTAAGTTTGTCTATCACGTTTTGGAGAATAACAATAACAAAGATGATTTATGGAAAGATATATGGATAAAGGGGTTAATTCTTAAAATTAATTGTTTATGGTGGCGACTGTTCATAATCAAATTCTTACTATAGATAACTTAAATAAAAGGGATTTTTTTTTGTCAATAGGTATGAACTCTTTTATATGCACTCTGAAAGTATTTATCACATCTTCCTACATTGTAACTTTGCTCATGAAATATGGCATGAAATCTAGAGGAAGCTTAACACTTATTGGGTGCAACTTAATTCTTTGAAAGAGTTCAATGAGGCATGAAAATTCCCCCCCTACTCCCACTAGGTTGCTAAGAGCATATGGCAACAAACCCCTCTTTTCTTGCTTGAAACATCTGGAAAGAACACAACAATAGGATATTCAGAGAAAAGAAGAGAAGCAGAAAAATTATTTCCAATATAATCATATAGAAGATGAAAGAAAATGTGTATGTGAATGCTATTGGTTTCACCAAAATCCTCCTGTCTCTACATGATCTAAGGCTAAAGCACAGTTGGTGAATTTGACATAATTTTTTGAATGTAAATTGGAAAAAAATGATCCTAAGAACCTCATGCTTGTGACTAACCCCAGATGTTGGATGGATTAAATGCAACTTTAATGTTTTTTTTAAAGGTAATCCAAGAATCTCCAAGGTAGGAGGCTTAATCTATGATCACAAAGGTTTTTTTTTTGTGAGGTATGGATCCAGTTTAAGTACTACCACAAACAACAAGGTGGAAGCATGGACTACTTGGATGGATCTACAATGTCTTTTTGACAGGTCACCAGAAGAAATATCATTCTGGAAGGAGATCCTAAACTCATTGTCAACTATCTTAATAATGTCAACTCTCCCACACGGGAAATCAAAGAGATTATTGGTAGATGTAAATAGCTAATAGAGTTGTTTGATGAAATTAGAATACAACATGTCTACATAGAAGGTAATAGGTTGATTGACCTTATAGAGAATCTCAGTCTCAATATGTTGAATTAACAGGTATTCAAGTTGAAGAATAGCTATAAAGAGCTAATGGAAATTCTCGTACAGGAAAGAAGAATCTAAAGAGGATGGCGAGAAATGGAATAGAGAAGCTAGATTGAGTTTCTTCAAAATGTTTAATGTGCATGCTCCTTATATTTTTAAAATGCTCATTGGGCCTACCAAGGTGGGGGGCCTTTTCCTATGTAGGAAAATTCAAAGTCAGAAAAAAGAGTAGGATGAGGATATTCTTTGATGGAGTATTGGCTTTTTCAAATTTTATACCTTAATGAAATTTTTTTAATATGGTTTTTATATGGTGGACCCCTACATGAGCTTATGTAGGCTGGAGATGACTCAGCGTCATGACCCCATGGTTTCTCTTTCCAGTCAAGTGACCTAAGTGGTCTATGATGCATAGACAAGAACTTTTCAGATGTGAGTACGATGGCTTCGGTGGATGATTACTCTTGGATCAAGAAATTTTTGGCTTTCATGATAAACACAAGGAGAAACTTAGATTTTTACACTGCCTTAAAGAGTAATGATTTCAATGGGCATCACAAATGCAAGGACCTCAAAAAGATAAATTTTGGTTTTGATAATTTTAAAAACTTATCTTCCAAACATAGTAGAAAAGGGAAAATTTGTAATCTTCTATCTGGTCACTTTCACAGAATCTTTGTTCCAACTACTCATACCAATTCTGAAATGGGAGTCTCTCTCAAATGCATTAAACCTAAAAATTGTGAAGGTGGTGCAGGAGCACTTGAGCAATTTTGTTCTGTAGGTTCCAGGAGTTTTGAATCATGTGGTTTTGGTTTTTACTAAGGTCAATAGGTTCTTGAATAAGTTCTTAGATGTTGTAAGGACCCTAGGAGTCATTGATTGGCCAATGTTGGCCTATGGGCTCTTAAGGGTGCCGGGTAGAGTAATAGGTAGAATAAGTTGATTTTAAGTTAGAATAGGTTGATTCATATTTTTTAGTGGTTCTTAAGGTCATTTGAACCTTTAGAAGTGATCTAGGTTTGATTTGGGCAAAATTTGCTCAACTAGGTAAAAGTTGGAAAAAGTTGCAAAAAGTTGGTCATAGCAACTTTGCAACATTCACATTTTCTAAACACCAATGGGTAGCTGGTTATATTTTTCAGCTAAAGACGCTTGTAAACAACCCAAGGCTGATATAAGTATTGGGAAAACCAATGAGAATATTGGTTGAAGATTTGGACTGAGGAGAGCAAATTTAGCCTTCAATTTTTTTGTGATTTCAATGAATTGCATTGAGTTTTATTGGTATTATCTTCTATTTCATGATGATTTGAGGTTTTCAAGTGTTATTGTTTGCATGTTTAGGCATTTTTGTTGCAGGCAGGTCCTAAAGACCTTGAAACAAGGGTTTTGAAGACTCTATGGCTCAATCCTAGCATTGCATGGTGGAAACTCATACCGAATCCTTGTGGAATGCTAGGAAGCCTTGTAAAGTATTTTTTCATTTTGTTTCTAAGACAAGGAAGGCTAATCTCCAGATTTGCTACCATACCCTAGGCTTGGCACATTGAGTTGGCAAGCAATGGGGGATCATGGACAACAGGCCCTAGATGGGTAAATCTGTTGGATGAATTTGATACCAAGTTGAATTGGAAATCCTCATGGGTGTATAGACCTATGAAAATCATCAAATTCCTTGGCCAAATGGACTGGTGAAGACTTTCACAAAAAACCCTAGATTGTAGGCTTAAAAGGAGGAAATTAGGCCTAAAAAGGGTTAAGTAGGCTAGAGATAAAACCCATATCCAATTCTAAGATATTGTATGAAAATCTCAAAAGGGTGTCTAAAAAGCCAAAGAGGTCATAGGGGTGTTTAGGACTTCTGGCAGTTAAGTGCAAAATATCCTGCAGGTAGGGCTAATTGGACTAGGTCTCCTAGTACGCCTAAAAGAGAAAATTGGTCTTAAAGCTTGAAATCGATAATATCCAAAGTCCTAGATGAAGGGATAAGGTTGGAAAATAAAATAAAATCAACCTTGTGTGAGTTAATAATGTGTGAATGAAGATCCTAAGGTAGAGGGGGTTGGCTCATGGTGAAGGTGCGAGGAGGTGTTGTGTTGAAGAGTCTCAATTAAGGAGTATTGGACACTCACAATTTAATAGGTGGTCACCTTAGTCCCTAGACCTTGGGAAGGTCAGTGAGGGTGAGCCCTACAACCTTTGGAGAGTTGGGTTAGTGAAGAATCATAGGATGGTTCGAGAGACAACCTAGAGAGATACCAAGAATAAGCAAACCCTGAAGGAATGAGCATCCTCTCTACATCAGAAGGACTTAGAGATAATAAGGCATTTTGGAATATTTTTCATGAATAACATTTTACCCCTTTCTTCTTAGCAATTAAAGGCTACAACAAGGAGCTCTCAGTGAATTTTTGTAACTCTTGGCAAAATGGGAAGGTCACGGTTGGTAGAATCTCCTTCACTGTTACTCTTGAATACATTATGGAGGTTACTAGTATTTATAAATATGCAGAGATTATGGAAAGGAAGAGTGTGGGGTATTACAAGAAGTTTATGAGGAGATTTTTCAGGAAGGGCGAGAAACTAGTGCATCTCCAAAATGGGTATGATCGTTCTGCTTTACCTCAACCCTATCCACTGGTTAGTTATTATGTCATGAGGTATTTTACTCTTTGGCGGTACCCAACTGTGCATGGGTGCCACTTCCCTATCCTAAACCATGTTAGGAATTTGGGGAAAATTAATATTGCCCTTTTTTCTCTTTTCCTCCCTTATAACCTATACTCAAAAAGGGGTGAATCCCCTGCTCCATCAAGGTATCATTTACTTGATGTACAAATTTGTTATTGATCATTCCCCTATTGTTAGAAGTCTTGCCCTAGCATTAGGAAGTGTTGGTATCTCCAACAAGTTTTATACTAAAACCCCTAACTAACTGCCCTCAATTATTAAATCCCATAACTCTCTTAGCCCTATTGATTCTATGGTAGCCATTTCTACTGGTTTGGTTGCGGCCCTTGAAAATGACTCCTTGGAATTAGCCTTGCTTGACATTAAACATGATAAAAGAAAGCTTGAAACCCCCAAATACACCCTGATAAAAGAAAAGAAGACCTACAGTGACTCAGTTGCATCGAGTATCACCATTGACTTAGAGCTACATAATTTAGAGAAAGAAGAGGAAAACAAACAAAATTAAGAAAAGTATGATTGTGTCTTGGGGGAAAGAAGCTCATCCCATCTTCAGGATAAAGGGAGAATTAATTATGACAAAAATGAGTTTAAACGGGTTATTCAAGAAATCATGAACTTGATGAGGAAAAGGATTTGAAGGATAACCTTAAAGATGAAGAATTCTAGGTGGAGGATGAAGAGAAGAATGATAACCCCAATAAGGATATGGAGGAACAAGAGGAACTGGGGAATGAGAGCAGTAATTTTGAAAGTGAACCTAAGGATAAAGAGGAAAGGGAGGATGAGAGTAGTAAACAGAAATTGAACATGATTCCCTGCTTAAAAGCCTGGTGGACCCTTACAATTAAGAGGAAGAGGAATTGGTTAAGTTCTCTCCCATGTCTACTAATCATGATGAAAGCTATAAGATGAAGGGGCAGTGATGCAGATCATCATGAAAAACCCTTCAAGAACCCCAAATCAACATGGAGTTCCAATCTCAACACAACATCTTCACTCATATTAGAGGCATAATCTGATCATAATCATCATTCTACAGTCCAAAAAAATATTAATATCAACCAACCAATCCAATATCAAATCCATCATATCATTTTATAACCCTTTAAACATTAATCAAGACCAAAACAATGCATTATGTTGTCCCCGTTAATTATAGCCTAATATACCCGTACTCAGTTATTAATAACTTTCCAACCCGAAAACATTTTGCAGATCGCTTTAGTGAAGCTATAGACAACTAGTCATATGGATGTGTGGAGGTATAGAAAACTGTCATGTGAATGACAATCACTTTGATGATAGTGAATTGGATTCTTTCAATGAATAATGAATTTTGATGGTTTGCAAAGGTATAAATGATTGGATATGTTTGAGATAGCATTAATGAACCCTTGTAGCATGTATGAAAGTATTATGATAGAGTGATATTGATGGAGAAGTTGTTTTTATGTCTTAAATTAATAGTTTGGAATGAACCTTGAAGGGTTCTTGAGTGAATGTGTTTGACACTATGGTGTTCTGCATAATGCATTGTTTTGGTCTTGATTAATGTTTAAAGGGTTATAAAATGATATGATGGATTTGATATTTGATTGGTTGGTTGATATTAATATTTTTTTTGACTGTAACAGAAAAAACAAGAAATGTGCATACCCAGTCCGCCTAGGGAATCAAATATCTCATGAAATACTTAACCAATCACATTGAAACTGAATTCATTTTAAATATAATTCAAACCTATATCAAACACCAAATTTAGAACAATTTCCAATGGTGAAATCAAAATATTTTAGTGAAATTCTCCACAAACCCCAATTTGGAGGGTTTTTTGACAGTTTTCACCAAATCTTGCATAACTTGCTTCAAAATGATTGAAATTGAATGAAAACAAAGGGAAAAAAAATTTAACTCATGCCATTATCATATCCAATACATTTCCAATGGATACAAATTATTTTTCATAAAGAAAAACATGAATGATCAGACTGCAATACCCAGAAAACAATGTGGAGTGTGTAAAAACTTCAAATGTTATTCATTTTCTTCCTCCAATCTTACACACACCCATTGGATTCAACAAAATGATGGTTTTTATAACCTCCACAAATCCATATGGTAGTTACAACTACCTAAGACCAATTACATTCTTGGTTTGCAACTTTATAATGCAATTTGTGCTTGACAACTTTTTTTGACACAATTGACAATTTTGACATTTTGATAAATATGACCCCTAATCTTTGCTTGTGCACTTGAAATACATTTAGGTGGACTCCAAACAAAATTTTTCATCCTATTTACCCTTCTATGGGCATATTTACACAATGTGATGTCCTAGACCATATTAGGACTCAAATACACATCTTAAGCAAATGTCTTACAATGCTTCACAAAATGACTCAAAATACATTAAAATGACCATATAAACTCAAATATGAGTGAAATGATTCATGGCATGATATTTAACCCAAACATACACTAGGAGGTTAAAGAGGCGTGTATCCTTGACTACAACATCTTTTACACTTGGAAATGTATATCTATTATTAAAAAAAACCTCTAATTTGGGTTATAAGTTTGTTATCCTTCATCAAGAATCCCTTTTCCTAGGAAAGGAAGAAGGTAGGCATTCTTATTTTAATTCCCTTCTTTTAGTAGAAGATGTTATGTTTTTTTAAGAAACTCCTCTTGGACATAGATGTCTTTTGAGAAAATATCTCTTCTTCTCAAAGGATCCTCTTTATACTTGTTGCAAGATATCTCTTTTTCAACTATCTTATCCTTTCTTTTAAGAGTATTGCCTCTTTATCTTGGATTTATGAATATTATTTCATAAAAGGATATCTCCTTGGTGTTGAAGGTGTGTGTCCTTGTTTCTAGCTTCCTTAAGACATAAACATAGGTCTACGTTGATATATTAAAGGTGGGTGCGTAGAGTATATCACCTCTTTGTACAACATTATATTATTTTTTACATAGTTTAAATAGGGTGTTCATTCTCGAAACCAAAGAAAACAAACTCTTACACAAGATGCTTCATGCCCAAAACCAGACATAGCATTGATATATGTCTTATATGGGGTGCACATTCTTGAAACCAAATCAAACAAACTCTTACATGAGATGTCCTCAAAACCAGGCATATATTTGTCTTACACAAGGTTACACATTCTCAAAACCAAAGCAAATAAACTCTTACACGAGATGTTCTTGATACCAGACACACATTTGTATTTTCATTTCAAGTCTTACATAGGTTTTTGTATGATCAAAACTAGAGAAAACAAAATATAATATGAGATGGTTAACACTTGAAAGCAGTCAGTTGAGCACACATCAAGATGCATGGAACTAGGAAAATGCAGTTGGACCATTCCTAATCTCCTACCTAAATGGATCACCTAAAAAAATACAGCTAGAATTTGTAGTTTATGGTTGATGCATGCCCTTTCTCTTTTTTATGTGATCACTTATGTTTTTCAGATGGAGTTTTCAAGAGTGATATTAGTGGTTGAGACATTTTGATATCAAGGTCTATTAAGGAAGTTGACTTGAGGTCTTGTTTTTGGTTTTTAGCCTTTGTATTTTGTGTCTTTGGTCCTTAATCTTTGTTTGTCTTCTTTTTTTATTTTTGTCTTTTGTCTTGTTTTGTGTTCCCTTGCATGCAATTGAGTTAGTTAAGATCCTAAGATTTGGGGCTTGGTTCCTTGAAATTAGTGATGTCTTATACTCCTTATGATTGTGCTCCTAATTGCTACTTTCCTTGATCCTTCATCTACTTTACTATGAGAATTTATATTGGCTCGTAATCTCGTTAAAGTTGGGCCTAAATATAGTGTCGTAAATTGTCACCCGACCAATTTATACCTCATACTTATGCCCCTACATTAGCATGTCCTATCCTAATCACCTTTATAGGTCCATTTGTGCTAATTCTCTTGCTTTCAAGTTGTGAACAACATTTTGTGGGTCCTACCATGGGATACCCACCCTATTTTAGCTTAGTTTTGGTCTTAATTGAGGTAGCATCAAGGTGTGGAATGCCCTAGTCTAGATCATGGCACCCCAAAATTCCATGGTCCTACTTAATCAGGCCCTTAATTTGAAATGGGGTCAGGGGTTTGTCTCAATTATAAGATTTCATCTACGAGGCTCCATATGACTATTGGAGGTTGGCCTAAATTTGGTAATTTATCTAGAACACCCTATATAAAGACATTTTGTCAACCAGATTTAATCTAAGCATCATAAGTTGATATCTCCTAGCATTCTTGTATCCATGAAGAATTATTAATTAAGCATTTTTAGAGATTTTTAATGCTACATATTTGCCATTCAATCATTATGGAGCAAAATTACATCATGCAAGCATGTACATGTAATTAGGATTTTTCCATGTTCATTCTATTTCATATAATATATGTGATTAAATTTAAATAGAAATGCATCATCATTTTAGTATTTACATTTATTCATTGAAGGTTAATTCCTAAGCTAAGGTTTGACTTAGGAAAACCCCTATTCCCAACAATTTGTCCTTTCTTTCTCTGTATAGGAAATTACATTCGACAGGATCAACTAGATTTGTAGAGATGAATAGGTTCACCTTTTGATGACAATAAATTCAAAGGACCATGGTGAAATGATACTACCTAATCATGGAAAATCAAACTGAACTTCTAGGAGTAGATCTGAAATATCTTATATTTCTTAGATCTAGGTTGGAGTCTTTGTACAATGAATGTAGCTCTCTTCAATAATCACCTATTTTACCCTTTAGCATTTTCACAATTCAACTTACAAAGAGGGAATCAAAACCCATTCAAGTGAACAAATCTCTCACTTTTACTTTTTGATGCCAAAAATATTGTTGATGGAACACTTCACTTTAGTGATGTTATGAAAGTATTTTGTGTTCATATTACTATGTTCTAGCTAATTTTCCTTGAATTTTTTGTACCAAAAAATCTCCTCACAATGAGGGATTTTTTTAATATTTACAATTTAGTTATATCTCTTTGATGTAAAATTTTTGGAACATGCCATTCCAAACAAAATATTCATTTATTTGTACTAGCTTTAACTCAATGGGTCCTTTTCCTAAAAAATGTTTTTAAAATGAAGCCTATTCCACTCCTTCAATATCCCCTTGATGTAAGACATTTTATTCGAAGGATGTAGGGTTTTGAACCTTTGGTATGAGGAGCATGATTCCACCACTCTAACACTTTTATTTCCAGCACCTTGTCCCTCAGCAACATCTCTAATTTTAAGGGAAACCTCATGGATTCACATTTGAAGTAAAGGTTGTAACGCCCCTCTAAATTAGTATGAATAATGAGGTATGATGATACTTAAAGTTTAGCATGGGGAAAACAAGTAAGTATATTTAATATCTTAATTAATATAGATAATGTTAAAATATTCATAGGACAACTATTGGATAACTATCACTAACCAAATATTAACAAGAGTGTTTATAGTATTCAATAAAAGGATAAGAGAAGATTTCAAATCTTAGCTTTTGAGATATTGGAGGTGTTTAGATAAAAATACCTTAGAAAGCTCATTAATTTAAAGAAGATTATGATTCATGAAATGTTTTATATATAGTATTGTATAAATATTTTATTACAGTTTATTATTTTAGTATATTGAATAATCAGATTTAAATTATATGTTGTACTTCTTTAAAATAGCAATTGTTATCTATTGATGCAATATGAAATTGTTAATGTTGAAATTATTGTTTTTATTTTAGTATAAAATTATCATTTTTCTTTTATGTACTATTAAATATGCTTATGTTCGTTTACACTTTTGCTTGGACAAAGGGGGAAATGATCTGGTTCAAAACCAACTTTGACCAGTTCTAGCAAATGGTTGCAACCGTATCAGAATTGCAATACAAATCAATGGAGCATTGGAGGAGCATTATAAGAATGCACAGGGCATGATTTTACTTGTACTGCTTATAAGATTAGATAATTTAAAATAATATGATTACTTCACCATGTAGCATCTAGAGATTTAAAACATGCTTTATTAATTCAAAAAGTTGGAAAGTTACCTTGTTAGAACACATTGCCTCCAGCACCCATGTGCTTTAGGATTTGGACCTTCTGATTTATTTGGGCCACCCTACAATTAATGGTATTTCCTTGTAAAAGTATTATTTGCTAGCAATAGAACTATTATTAATTATTAAGTTATGTATAATGTATTTTAGGAATTTTGTGACATTGATATTACTTTTCTATTTTAACTTCCCTTGCCTATTTTGTATAGTATTTGTCAATCTGTTAGGTTTGAGATTTTTGCTTCATAGACGGGTCATTTTATGCGTGCTTTTATTATATTTATATGTATATTGGAATTTATTTCGTAAAACTTTTTGTTATATGGCTTGTTCTATTCTATTAGACGGTCTATGTGGTTCTTTGAATATAGTATGTTTTGATGTATAAAGATGTATTTTGATTAATATAAGAGTATTCTGGTTAATAAGATTTATTTTGATTAAAATCAATGTATTTAAATTATTACATTATTGATAATATAAGTTGTGTGGATGGGTATTTAATTGTTTAAAGTATTGTTTTGTGTATTTTGTAAATAAGATGATTAATTATTTGGCTTTATTTATGATTGGGAAACTACTAAAATTATTAAAAAAGGGAAAATGCGTATTTTATGTTCTAAAAGTGTTATTGTATGAATTAATGGTATTAGGAAATGAATTAATACTCATTATTCCACTATGATACCCCTTATGAGTTTTCCTACGTAGGGGACTTTTGTGGTCTAGTGTAATGGAAGTTGTATGCTGGAAATGTGGTTGCAACTTGCAAGAGGAGAAAACAATTCAAACACACACATGAAACATTGCATTAGAGGTTAGAAATCAATCAACACAAGTTAATAGATCTAAACTCTTTAAAATCATTCCATGTTCCTCTATCTCCAAGGATCTTCAAGATTCAAGGTTGCTCTTTTCTTGGAAGAGCACTTGATTATTTAAGATGACAACCTAAAGAATGAGATTTATGATTTTAAGATCTAAATAGAATGCAACCAAGATCCCAGTGATGATTTAGATATGAAACTAGATGATGATAGGATGCAAGATATTGATATGAAGCTTAAATTAGTATGAAAATGTTACTAGGATGAAGCTAATATGATATGAGATTAACATGATATATGTAAGATTATAATGCTATCAAAATGATCTAAAATGTTATTCTATCAAAGAGAGATAATATGCTTAATGTTATGAGACTATAAGTTTGATGCACAAAGACTTGATTTTTTTGAAGAAGGAATGGGCTCTATTTATAGGGAAAATAGGCCAATGGATGGTCAAGATTGGATGATCTTATCAAGGGTCGAGATTGAAAGTTATCAATCCATGTTTACAATTCTCACCAATGAAATGGTGACAATTGTCAACAAGAGACTGCTTGAGATGAGATGTAAGAAGCATTAAATGCTTGAGAAGACCTCATGGTTACCCTAGGAGGTAAGAGTTACGGTTAGGTTAAGGTTATCCATTGGATAAAGATTTTACCCAAAGGATAAACTCTTGTGCAAGGGTTAAAGGTATAACCATGGTCAAAGCAATGAATGCTTGATGAGACTCTTGGGCTAGATGAAGGTTGAGTTAGGCAAAAATTCTCTAACCATGTAAGAAGGTTGAGTTAACCATTAATGGTTTGGAAGACTTTCAAGGTTAACTTGTTGAAGACATAAAGCCTTTAATGGTTTTCAAAGACTTTGGTGGTTTGAGAAGTGACTTCCCTTTGCTTAGGGATGTGACAATATTTAGGAGATGGGTTAGGCTAATTTAGAAGTGATTAGAAGAATCTAGAAGGGGTTTAGGAGAGGCAAGTGGGAGATGTAGGATTTTTCAAGTGGGTGGGGAAAATAGAATTTAATTTATTTCAATTGTGGTTGCAACTTGCATTTGCAAGTGGGGGGATTTTTAATTAAATATAAATTTAATTAAATGTGCTAGAAGGGGGATTTTAATTAAATGTAAATTTAATTAAATGGGTTAGAAGGGGGATTTAATTAAATTTGATTTTAATTAAATGGATTCAATAGAAGAAGGGTATACTAATTAAATCTTAATTTAATTAATAGGTGATTAGAAGAATAATTAAATGAATAAAATTCACTTAATTCATTGTGCAACTTTTAGGTGTCTACATTTTGCTCCTCTTTGAGTCAATATATGATCATATGTTGATTCAAAGAAAATTTGCCAGATATGATGTCAAAATTTGATCGATATGATGCTATGGATATGAAAAATTGATTTGATATGAAAATTCGATATGATGTCGAGATATGAAGAATTGATTTGATATGAAAATTTGATATAAAATTGATGTCGAGATTTGATATGATAATGCCCCCTCGGGAGATCATTTGCGTACAAAAGGCATGAATGATCTCTTGAAAGAAAAATAATGCTATTTGAAAGATAGAAGAGTGGATAGTGATGACATGCATGAGTTTGATAAGATTGATTAGATTGATTGGATTGAGATTAAGATTTATTGGATTAAGATCAAGTCTAGTTTTAGGTATGACACCTCCTGTATAAGATATAGATGATCGAGCATCTGGTTTCAGGAATGATACCACTTGTATAAGACATGGATGATCGAGCGTCTAGTTTCAGGAACGATATATCCTATATAAGACCGATCAAAACACCTGGTTTTAGGAATGATATATCCTGTATAAGAGCTAATCAAAACATTTGGTTTCAGGAAAGATACATCCTATATAAGACATGATATAAGATAGTATGGAAGAATGATAGAAAATAGTTTGGAAGAATGATGAAGATATGAAAGTGAAGAAAGATTCCATGATGATGTGATAGATATGCATGTGAGGGATGCAATGATGAATGATATGCATTATATTTTGATATGAGATTCTATGAGGATGATATGATGCTTAGATAAATTCTCTTGATTTTTATTATGACGCGAATGTATGATTCATGATGAGATGAATGAAAATGTGATGATGCATTGATTTGATTTATGAGATGTGAGATGTATCTTGAAAATGAGATGTATGATAATGATAATGATGTGTAACTAAATGCAAGATAAATGATGTGCAACCTAATGTAAGATTAAGATGATAATAATGTGCAGCTAATGCAAAGCTTAATATGCATTCTCGTTCTCAATGTTGCCATCTATTTTGATCAAAGTGCCACTGCTTCCTTTGTTTTCATCATCGAGCCTTGATTTGTTGAAATTTGATACAAATATCATGGTATAATTGAACCATAATGACCTGAGTATAACTTACATGGATTTTGATATTGCAAGATGACACAAGCATCGAGGTATAATTGAACCAAGACGACCTAAGTGTTTCTTGCATATAAACAGACAAGAGTTAACCTTTGTCCCATACAAATCTAAAATGTCCTCAGCGATATGCCACCTGATTACTTCGTAGGATAAATTTGCATGGTAAAAGACTTCACTCACAGATAGAAGACAAATAAAATATCAAATTCCTTCCTTGCTTCTCTAGTCGTAAGACATCCTTGAGTCCCTTAGGAGATATAATAAGCAAAAATTAACAACCATAAGTAAGCATGCATTCTATTTGGAATATATTCTTGTCAAATAAAACATCTTGCAAATAGATCTTTGTTTAGTTGAAATCAGTTCAAGTTCGTGATGTTTAGCCTTCTTGCATTGTTGCTTGTCATTTGTTGGTTGTTCTGATCCTTGTTGTCTTACTATGTGTTTGGTCTGATGTTGAAAAATCTAAAGGCGAGATGCCCCTAGCGAGGCCAGGATTTTGCTCCTTGTTGTTGATACTACTTCGATATGGATATGTACACTGATCACCAAGCCATGGTGGTATATGATCTGGATAACTGATTCAGATAAATCAAGGATAATGACTACGCTAAGTATGTCCAGGATTGATAAGCATTTTGTGAATTTTTGGTGATGTCTCAGATGGTGGATATGATATGTACAATAAGATTTGTGAAACATGTACTTCCATCAATTGATAAAGATAAGGCTAACTAGAATAAAATCTAGCAGTCATACTGATCTATGTCATTGTTTTGATTTGTTCGATGATTGATAAGAATTTCTGGTTTCAAAGAGTGAGTACCCCATATAAGACTGATCTGTTTGGTTTCAAGTGTACCTATCAGTGTATAAGACATGTTGATGTTGATGTTGATAGATGGATTGACTATCAAGACTCGATGATGGATAGGAATATCTAGTTTCAAAGAGTGAGTACCTTGTATAAGACTGATCTGTTTGGTTTTGAGTATACCTATCCCTGTATATGACATGTTTGATGTTGATGTTGATTTTGTGTAATGAATTGATTAACAAGACGTGTGATTAGTTTGATTGTAGACTTTGAGAGTTTTTTTTTTTTTTGTTGATCTGATTTGATGGATGGGTCATGCATTCATGTTTTTTATTTTTTATTTTTATTTGATTTTGTCGATTTTTAGTTTTTGGATATTTTGACTTTTAGTTTTTGGATATTTTGATTTTTTTGAGTTTTTGGATATTTCAATTTTTTTCAGTTTTTTGAGTTTTTGGAAATGTGGTGTCAACCTGCAAGAGGAGAAAACAATTCAAACACACAAATGAAACATTGCTTTAGAGGTTAGAAATCAATCAAAACAATTTAATAGATCTAAACTCTTTAAAATTGTTTCATGTTCCTCTATCTCCAAGGATCTTCAAGATTCAAGGTGGCTCTCAGCTTGGAAGAGAACTTGATTCTTTAAGATCACAACCTAAAGAATGAGATTTATGATTATAAGATCTAAATGGAATGCAACCGAGATCCTAGTGATCATTTAGATATGAAACTAGATGATGATAGGATGCAAGATATTGATATGAAGCTTAAATTAGTATGAAAATGCGACTAAGATGAAGCTAATATGATATGAGATTAACATGATATATGTAAGATTATAATGCTATCAAAATGATTTAAAATGTTATTCTATCAAAGAGAGATAATATGCTTAATGTTATGAGACTATAAGTTTGATGCACAAAGACTTGATTCTTTTGAAGAAGGAATGGACTCTATTTATAGGGAAAATAGGGCAATGGATGGTCAAGATTGGATTATCTTATCAAGGGTTAGGATTGAAAGTTATCAATCCATGTTTACAATTCTCACCAATGAAATGGTGACAATTGCCAACAAGCTACTTCTTGAGATGAGATGTAAGAAGCATTAAATGCTTGAGAAGACCTCATGGTTACCCTAGGAGGTAAGAGTTAAGGTTAGGTTAAGGCTATCCATTGGATAAAGCTTTTACCCGAAGGATAAACTCTTGTGCAAGGGTTGAAGTAATAACCATGGTCAAAGCAATGAATGCTTGATGAGACTCTTAGGTTAGATGAAGGTTGAGTTAGGCAACAAGTCTCTAACCATGTAAGAAGGTTGAGTTAACCATTAATGGTTTGGAAGACTTTCAAGGTTACCTTGTTGAAGACATAAAGCCTTTAATGGTTTTCAAAGACTTTCGGGGTTTGAGGAGTGACTTCCCTTTGCTTAGGGATGTGACAATATTTAGGAGATGGGTTAGGCTAATTTAGAAGTGATTAGAAGAATCTAGAAGGGGTTTAGGAGAGGCAAGTGGGAGATGTAGTATTTTTCAAGTGGGTGGGGAAAATAGAATTTAATTTATTTCAATTGTGGTTGCAACTTACATTTTCAAGTGGGGGGATTTTTAATTAAATGTAAATTTAATTAAATGTGCTAGAAGGGGGATTTTAATAAATTGGGTTAGAATGGGGATTTAATTAAATGGCTTCGATAGAAGAAGGGTATATTAATTAAATCTTAATTTAATTAATAGGCGATTAGAAGAATAATTAAATGAATAAAATTCACTTAATTCATTGTGCAACTTTTAGGTGTCTACAGAAGTTTTGGTGTTGATTATCTTTGTGATGAAATTGGACAATGTTTACTCTATGTCTTGATGTTGATATTTTGACTTTGGAATGGTTTTGACGCTTAACTGAACCCTATCCTAACATTTAATGCTTTTGTAACCTAAACCAATAGGTGTCAAGGTTTTGTGTCTTTTTGAGTTGTTTTGGCTTGTAGGTCTTTTAGGAACTCCAAAAATTGGGTCTTGAGCTCTATTCCATTTTGTCAGAATTGTTATGTTCTCTTTTTTATTGAATTGATTATGGAAGTTTGAGTTGACTTATCAGTCTTCTAGTATCTTATGATTACTCTCCTTTTGGGGATTAAGCTATGTTGAGCTCTTGGATGGAAGCTTTCCTAGTGTTGTTCATATGGTCAATGTGATGTAGTTCCAAATTGGTTGGGTCTCTTTTATGGTTTATTGATGCTTCCAATATTTTTATGAGACTTGTGAGTTTATTTTTTATGATTCCTTGAGGATGATTGTTTCTTGCATTTATTTGTGTCATAAGGGGGAGTTGCTTCTAGGTGGAGGTTGAGGCCCAAAGTGGCTACCAGGACAACCCATTATAAGTTTGAGTAATAAGTGATAAAATAATAAATAAACTAGGGGGTTGGGTTCTTAAAACATTAAACAAGATTAAATAATCCCCGCTCATGGTTGAGTGCTCGTAAAGACTCAAGATGTAGTGGGAAGGCCTAGAATGAAAAAACCAGCTACCTTGTCCTCATGAAAATTTTGTTGGGTCTACATGAGTCTTGCATGGGAGCTGGGGGTTTGGGAGAGGTTGTCAAGATAACCCAGGATGGTGGCCCAGGCCTATGGAGACCTACCAGGATAACCCATGGTAAGATATGTGATGACACTCCTCCCTTGTGAGCACTAGTTATCTGCCTTCTTGGTTACAACCTTTGGAGCTCTTCTTTTTGAGTTTTTCCCTTGTGTATCTTGTTGTGATCTACCTAGTGGATGTATGCTTAGTCCATGTTTGGTTTTCCCTTGTTTGGTTTTCTTGAGGGCCTTTTGTCTATCTCCTAGCACAGAGGGGTAAACCTTATAGATCCTCATGGTCAGGTTGTAGTTTCTTTTCCCATCAGGTTTTTTGTTCCTATCTTGCAAGGATTGGCTTCATCATACTCCACCTTGCTCTCTTTGATTTGGTCAGCTTCGTGTACTAGTTGGATCTTTTATCTTGCTTTGGGATCTATCATGTATTTATTGGACCTTATGTGATTAGACTTAATCTATGTAATTGTATGCCTTCATGGAAAGGATGTAATTATGATGTAATTTAAGAAGATCTAGTGATGTAAATGTAATGTATATATAAGGAGACTTAGCTAGTAGAAATTTATATCTCTTAATGGAAACATTAGTTTAATCCAAATTAATGTGTATATAATGAAAGTATCTTAGACATGTTTATGTATGAAACATAAGTGTATGATTCCATCATTTTTTTAATGGATCTCTTAGTTGATTGATTTGTTTAAGTTCCTGTATGTATAATTATATATTTGGTAGAATTAAATTCCTATAGTAATGTTTGGTTAGATTAAGCAATTCATGTTTAGTAAACCTTAAGGGAAAAATTAGTAGTTGTCTTCCACATGTGCAAATTAACTTAATCTTATTCTTGTAATGTTCAAGAGTTCTATAAAATGTTTTTAATAAAAATTAAATTCCACTCTTTTTCAAGTGTGTTAGTTGTTTCCTTTAGGGTTCCCTAGCACGACATTACTTTTTTCAAAGTATTATAAATTAGAAAATTACTTCTTTTGAAAATGTCTTTTTTCTATAAAATTATTTGTTGAATTTACTATTTAGAAAACCATTTATTTTAGTTCATATTAAATAGTATTTTGAAATAAGAATGTGGTATTATTGGTTTCATGTTGATTTATTAAATAAATAAATATGTGCTTATTGGTAAATAGTTTAAAAGAAGGAGCTTATTATTCTATAAGTGAAATAGTTATGGGGGTAGTATAATTATGAAATTAAAGAATGTAATTTTATTAATTCTATTATTTAGATTAATGTTGATATAAAAGAAGTGATTGAGAGACATGAATTTAATATTGATGCAAAATCTTAAAATGAGTTTTTTCTAAAAATAGAATTAAGAGCTATTTTATTTTACCTTATAAAATGGATATAAAAAGAT
Source organism: Cryptomeria japonica (assembly GCF_030272615.1). Taxonomy (NCBI): domain Eukaryota; kingdom Viridiplantae; phylum Streptophyta; class Pinopsida; order Cupressales; family Cupressaceae; genus Cryptomeria; species Cryptomeria japonica. Next base: position 727,484,447 of record NC_081409.1, read on the forward strand.
AATAGATTTGTTTCCATACTATAATGTGAGATCTTGTTGGAAAGAATAGAAAGAAGATTTATTTCAAATTTTATAATAGTTAAGAAATGATTATTCTCCTAATTGTTTATTCCACTTATTTAAATCTTATCTAGTAATTCTAAACATGAATATTAATCTAATTTTTAATGATACTTCTATATCAAAGAATTTAAAGGAGTAATATTAACATAACTAGCAATGTAATGTAAAATAAAATACTAAGTCTCCCACATGATTAATTGGTAATTTTAATAATGGACCATTTATTTATGAAATTTAAGTTTAGAAGATCATATAGTCACTCTAATGGATAAATAAAATAAAAGCTAGTTAAGAATAACTCTATACTTTATGTCATGTATAAAGTTAGAGAAGGAGAGAGAAAGAATGAGAATTCCATATGTTAGTGATTACCCCTTGAATGAAATAATTTTCCCAAAGATTTTTAGGATGAAGATATTATTTTGGAAGTTAAGATAATTTATGAATAATTATGTGTGAACTGGTTTAATGATGTATTTCCTTTGTATTAATCTAGTTTAAAATGTAAGATATAGTTTATAACTAGCACTTTAAATATTTTAAATTCTTTAAGGTGTCATATTGTCTTATATTAGTATTGGAGTTGATGTGTTTGAACCCATGTTGAGACCCTTTGTGTAGTTTTGTAGGGAAACCTATGCATAAATAATCTTTATATTAAAGCTATTTAGGACTTCATCCCTATTTCACCTAAGTGGGTGGCAATCGATGAGAGGTCTGGTTGGGGTATGAGGCCCTAGAAAAAGTTGCGTACATGCTTTTATTAATGATTTTTTTAGTCAAATTATGAAGTCTATGTGCTTCCACATAGGCAAGGCCAACTGTGTGAGACCCCAATACTTTAGGTCTAGCCCTTAGGTCCAGTTCTTTTCTAAATATGTTTGAACTTGTCACTCTTTCCTATGTTATGTGTTTAGCCTTGCAATTTTTGTAGTAAATGTCTATATGATTAATCCAACTAAAGTAATGATATGATTTAGATTGATGATTATGTATCTAACCTTTAATATATTTTTGTATTGTACATCTAGTTGTGTAAATAGGTATGCAGGTGTATTTATCAGGGCGCAATATTTACTATACAAAAAGTGAACTTAGGTACAAAATGCCATTTTTGTTAATTAATTATTGTTATAAGCTACTCTTCCAATTAGATTCATTGGTATCCTAAATGTTAGTTGAATATTATAATGAGTATAATCACAATCTCTTTTTTCTTTAACTAGAGTAAAATGTTTTTAAAAAAAATAGTTCTACTTTTCAATGGTGTTCACTTGGGTAAAATGTGGGCATTACAAAAGTGATATGAACAAAGGAGTGATTGGAGCAACATGATAAGAATGTTTTATTTTCCAATTAGCTTAGACCTCAACCAATCACCCTTATAAAAAATATATCATATTTTGCCGCAAAATGGTTATCCCTATGCCTATTAGACCACATGAACATTTTAGTTCCTAGGCTAAGGTCTAAAAGAGAATTTCTCTAGAAAAAAAATTTAAAATTACTAAGGGCCTATGCTATGCAAGAAGAAATGGCATCTTTGAAAAAGAATGATACATGGTATCTTGTACTATTTCCTAAAGGACAAAAACCTGTTGGTTGCAAATGGGTGTTCAAAAAAAAGATTGGTTCAGATGGAAGCATTTAGAAGTATAAAGCAAGGTTGGTTGCAAAAGGCTACTCTCAGTTTGAGGGTGTTGATTATGGTGAGATGTTTTCTCTTATTTCCAAAATGACATCCATTAGATTTTTGCTTTCTATTGTTGTTTCTTGCGATTTAAAAGTTGAGCAAATGAATGTGAAAACTGCTTTCCTTCATGGTGATTTGGAGGAGGATATTTATATGACACAACTAGAGCACTATGTGGTGAAAGGTAAAAGTAATTTCATTTGTAAATTAAAGAAAGCCATGTATGACCTCAAATAGAGTCTGAGGATGTGGTACTAGAAATTCGATGGATATGTGTTGAGTTTGGGATTTGAGCATTGTAAATCAGATTACTTTGTCTATTATTAAACTGATGGTGATCATTTATTGTACATTGCATTGTATTTTGAACATATTTTATTCATTGATAATGGGAAAGGTATGATTTCAAAACTAAATTCTCATCTTGTTGTTAAATTTGAAATGAAAGATCTTGGTGTAGTGAAACACATTCTTGGGATGGAAATTAAAAGAGATGGAGTGAACAGAAAGCTATGGCTAGGCCAGAGTAAGTATGTGAATTTAGTGTTACAGAGGTTCAACATGCAGGAGTGTAGACCTTTGTGTGTTCCTTTTTATAGTTGGAAAAAAATTATCTACTACATATTATCCTACATCCCCATTGGAGATGGAAGACATGAGAAGAGTTCCTTACCAAAGTACAGTTGGAAGTTTGATGTATTGTATGGTCTGTAATATACCAAACATTTCCCAAATAGTGGGAGTTATCTCTAGATATATGTCTAATCCTGGTAGAGTTCATTGGGATGCAATCAAAAGAGTCTTCAGATATTTGAAAGGTACCTCAGAGTATTCTTTGTGTTATCATAATAATTCAGTTGGAGATGTGATTTCCCTTGATATTCATGGTTATGTAGATTCAGATTGGGCAGGTGATATTGATTGTAAGAGATCCACCAATGCTTATGTGTTTACTTTATTTGGTGGTGCAATTAGTTGGCTGAGTAAGCGACAGGTTGTGGTTGCTCTGTCCACTACTAAAGCAGAGTATATGGCAGATAATCATGCTTGTAAAGAACCCATTTAGCTTAAGAGACTATGCTCAGACATTGGAATAAAACAAGGAGCTATGATAGTCATAGTGCAATCTACCTATCTAAGAACTCGACATTTCATGCTTGAAGCAAGCACATTGATGATCAGTATCATTTGGTTAGAGATATGGTCAAAGACGGTAGGGTGAAGTTGGTTAAGGTAGAAACTTTGATGAATGTTGTATATTCTCTAACTAAGGTTGTGAGCACAGAGAAGTTTAGATGCTATTTAGAGTCTATAGGCCTCATGGCCCCTAGCAATTTATTTATTGTGTTGATACTCCCTTTGCTCTTGCAAAGTGTTTAACAAGTGGTAGATTTGCTGGGGAAATTGTGTCTCAACCTTGAATTTACATGAGGTTACTATCTATGGTAAGTTTTCATTTGAGCATAAAATGGTGCGAAATTCTCCCCGAAGGTTTTGGTTGGCTAGATAAGCATTTTGGTAAATTTATGTCACAAGATCATAGCTGGTTTTGAAGATATTAAATTTTCCATTTTGGAGGGGTCTAATGAAAGGTTTTGATTGGATTTTGAGGACTTTAGAGGCTCTAAAATATCCTAAAAATTTGGCGTAAGTGGCATAGAGGATTATGAGGCAATAGAGAACTTCGCGAGCTTTCTCACGCTTCAAAGGGTTCGTCAATCAAACACATGGTTCACAAGTTATGGCCTTCAGAAGTTTGTACTCCTGAAATAAGATAAATAATTTGTATCGGACACATAAATGAGCTATAAAAGGGAGGGACATGCTTTGATGTGTGTTTTAACACATCAAAGAGCATCTAGAAGGGAGATAAGGTCGACTACACCTTATTGGGTTGTTTTAGCCCATGGTTTTATAATACTATTTGATGGTTTCTTGTATTGTATCTCCTATATATGAGGTGTGTGAGATAAAGGTTGTGTGTAAGAGTCTTATGGTTATTGAGTGAATCTCTGATTAGTGGTACTCCTATGAAGAGCTTGCTCTGCAAGTATATTGTAATTTATTTTGATTGCTAAATAATATATTGGGCGGCTTTTGGAGTGTGGGGTTTTCCTCCCAAAAGGGTTTTCCCCACGTAAACCATTATGTTGTGGTTTGAATGTTATTATATCTATTTATGTTTTCTGTATCGGTTGCAAAGATCTGTAAATTTTTTTGCATTACCCTCCTCTCAAGGTTAGCGTAGGAAGTTCTTCCGCTATTTACCTTCCTTACATATAATACCACAAATTTTTTTTCAATATATTCTAAGCATCTTAGAACACTTTCCAAAAATGTTAGAACAATATCATAAGATTTACAAGATATATGGAATCTTAATTCTAACACAAAACAAAAGTTTGGTGTGTATAGAGATATCAATATATCAATACCTCTAAATGATCCCTATGAAAAAAATTGTTATATACAAAGGAAAAATATTTTTGTAAAAATAGAATAAAGAGAAATGGTATCGCAAACACCAATTTCGTGCAACAAGTGTGTGGATAAAAGAACAACAAGATTTTATGCTCTCAATTCCTATCTTTCTAACATCACAAGGAATGAAACAATAATTTGTAAGAAGATGAGTTCCTTGAATGTTAAAACTATTAAGCATGTTTTCACACCTATCGTAAAGAAGTGTGAAGAAGAAATGTGTCATTGTATGGGAGAGAAAAGTTGGATCAAAAAAATAACAATAAGGAAAATGGGATGAACATTTATGATATATAATAATGTTTTTATAGATGAGAAAATTATTGTGAAGGAAAGATAACACCTAATGATTTGTTTCATGATTTATGAATGGCATTATATTTATTCATGTCCTCCCTCTTACTTACTAGTTATCCATATATACCTATAATTTGGATTTCCACTTTGGGCTTTCTTATCTCACCTTATTTGTTTTGCTTCTCACATTTGTCTCACCTTCTATATTAAATAAATTATTCTATGTCCTCTCCTAATGCTTTTTAAGTTTTTTACTCATATTTATTTGCTTACATTATTTATATGCATATCCTTTACCTACCTTAGATTATATTTTGATTCCCTATTCTTCTTTATTACTTGTGATTATGTTGGTCATGCTTCTTTCTTTAACTTTAATGACTATCTATTTCTACTTTATTATATATTTTCATACCTTCATTCTTAGACCTTACACACAAAATATGAATGGTACAGATCACAATCTTTTAATTGATCTATTTGAGCTATCTTGTTATTTACATTTTTAAATATTATATTTTAAGCCTACATTGTTATATCATACTTTTATAATTTCCCTTATTTTGGTGGAGTTGCAAGCCTTATCCCATCACAAGTTAACCATCCTGGATCGATTGACGATCTTGCGTCATTCCAAAATATTTTCAATCTTCTTTTTCCAATTTTAATTTGTTTTTCAATTTCAGTTTGTTTTCAGTTTTGGTTAGGATCACTGTGTTCAGCTGTAATAATGTAATTAGCGAGTTAAATCTAAACCCAACTCTCCGGTGGTAATGGGCATCCATCAATTTAAAAATTATAGTTGTCACTGCCCTAGCGGACATGCTAGGGCATGCATGGAGAATTTAGAATTACAGTCAGGACACACGAACTGTCTGATCAAATGATAGCTCGTATGATTTCAGAGTATGCACAAAATGGATTTGTTGATAAGGCTGCTGGAACATTCAAGCAAATGTTATTGGCAAATGTAAAGACAATTTCCATAACCTTCGCAAACATCCTCCCTGCCGTGCCAAATGTTATCGACATCCATCAAGCACAAAGGATAAAGAAAATTTGTCTGATGTTGTAGTTGCAGTCGCCTGGTAGACATGAATGCAAAATGTGGAAGCATGGACGTGGCACGTGAACTTTTTGAATGAATGCCTTAGTGAAATGGCAGGAATATGAATTGAACACATTTTCCATCGAACGTGATAGAGCTGTGTTTGGAAAATTATCTGTCCAAAAAGGTAATTGAAGAGTTGTTCCTAGAATATGATTGGTTGCAGATTTTGAAGTACGGTTGCAGTTAAAAAGGAAGACGTGGCTGTGAAGAGAAGATAAAGAGTGTGGCTGCAAGAGAGTTTTAGAATGTGCGCAAGAAGCAATCTCTTTAGGCTAGGCTGCGGTGAGAGGACAGACCTGCACAAGTGCGTGGAAGTATATGAGAAAGGGCAAACAATAGATTGGAATTGGGGAAGAGAGAATTTAGATTATAGATAGTGCTAAAATAAAGTTTTCATGTGCAGGGTTTAGTTACAAAATTAGTTGCACAGAAGAGTTGGTCTTGACTTGCATCACTTGTTCACTTGTCTTGCAATATATTTAACACATTGGATTCATCAAACCATTCTCCAATCACGAATTATGCTTCATAGATGTACTTTTACATTGGGGGAATCATGGCTTCCCTCTTGCATACCATCATTATAACTTTACACTAGGAACACCATGTTTTCATTTCAATGACATTAGTTTACCATCACACTAGGCGCATCAAACGTTCCCTTACAAAATAAGGAATCAATTTTCAACTATTTTTAAAACATAGATGAAGGTCTAATTATAAAAATAATCCTTTAGTCATTTCCAAAATATATGGAGTAAGCAAAAAAGTAGATGCAAGAATAAATTAGAAATAGGCGCTAAAAAGTAGAAAAGGATCCACTCCATTTATTGCCGCCAAACGTAATGCTGTATTGTGAAAATGATCATGCTCGCCGCTCACCATTTCCTCTACTCTTGCTTCTGTCCTCATTATTGCTAGTAGACTCTGCACTACCCAAACTTGATTATATTTGACGGCAAAATGTAAAACAGATTTATGATCTGAACTGCACATTATGATCGAATGTGACATTCTGGTCCTAAACTCGTTGATTATGTCCCAAAGGCCTTCGATGGCTGCCACATGAATTGTGCATCTTCCATACTCATTCCTATCTGCTATTGACTTGTTCTGCCACGAATTATGATTTAACATTGCTATTATATTGTCAAGATGTCCTCCTTTCACGATAGTACGCAGAATTGTAGCATGAAGAGGAAGCAGTTCATATTGAGGAGATTATTCTTAATACTGTCCATGCTAGGTATATTGTCGAGCATCGCCACAACTACACCAAACGTTATTGAAATTAGCTGCTATCAATGTATTTGATGTACTGCAAACGTTACTTCTACTTGAGCAAATAACAAGTAAATTTAACTTCATATCTCCTGTAAGATGCCTCTGTGAACTTATTGTAACGGTACTTAGATCTATGCTCAGGTTGAAGGAAAATAATAAAGAGATCTACCTTGTCGGTTTTATCAGCTTCTTCTAGTGGCGTTTTGTTATTCTCGTTTCGAGATTTAGCCAAATCTGCAATATGAAGAGGAGTATCTCGTTGAAAATGCGAGAATTGCTCATGAAAATCTTCAATAGCAGGAAAAGGATCAGATTTCAAAGCGAGGAAAAGCTCCCTATTCATCCTGTTCTTGTTTTCTCAGCTTGCCTACAATAGAGGACCCAACTCAATTATTATAGAGGATAAAATGTTGTTAAAAGTAAATAAAATACCAAGAAAATAGGGTGGAGGAAAGAGGTTGGCATCATTGACTTCACTTATGAATAAAAAGAATGATCGAGAGAGTACGGTGTTTGAATGCATCACTCCAACATGATGTGGTCTGCTTGTGATTTGAGTAGAAATTGGTCCAGACCTAGACATCCCAAATCCACCTCATTCGATTTTTACTTCCCACTACTTAAAAAAAACTTAATGCTAGCACTTCACCAAAGCGAGGTGCAATGGTTACGTCATAGAGAAATGAAAGGTTAGTATAATAACTTAAATTTATCCTGTTTTAATAATAACTTTTTATCTATATTATTTGTTAATAAGAATTATAAATGAAAGTTTGAAGTTAGTTTTATTTTAATTATGTATTACTAAAACATACATGTTATTTATTTATTTTTAAGTATAAATTGCAATGGTTTGAAGTTATCTAAATTGCAAGAAGCATACATTCAATCATCAAATATGATGGACAAAAGAATTACAAAAGTAGAAGCTACATAATATGACATTACTCAAAACATTTGATGATATTTTGTACTTGTATTTGTGACAAGCTAGACATAAGAAATAGGATAAAAAACAACAAAGAAATGATCTAATTTGAGTATAGAATCAAAAAAAGAAAAAACTCATAAAAACCGTGCCAAGTGACTTACCTCAACCACACAAATTGTGTTATGTTATCAGTGATGCCAATGAGTTTTGATTTGTATAAATAATCAGTGTATCATATAATTAGATATAGATGTTATTCAACAATTTTTCAAATTTGTGGAATTTCCTCAATCTACTTCAAATAATTAGATTCCTTTGAAGAGTTTAAATAGCCACATTATATTACATGAATAATATGATAGTATGGATTGATAGTCCATGCCATGGATAGTGGTATTTATCTTTGTCTATAGTTGTCTCATGATATAGTTAGTATTGCTTTTGGTAGCAATGAGAGTTTACTCCATAGTGTATTGGGGAGTTAGCTTTCAAGTTTGATATGAAGGATATTAGGCTATCCTTTTGTTTCTTGTAGTTGAAGTATGGTAGAGGTTACATATGAGGTATTCCTTGGTCAAGGGAAGTACACAACAAAGATTCTAAAGATAACACACTCAAGTCTACTATTTTAGTTCAAGTTTTAATTTGTGGCAACTTAAATTTTTAAATACATATATTTTAACAAAGGGATAGAAATATTTATCATTAGATCATTACTCAAAGCAATTTCATGACAAGGTGTACAATAAATTTGACTAAAGAAGGTTTGGGTGTTATTAATTTTAGATGTAGCTTAAGTTGTACTAAAAGGAGGTGGAAACATAAAATTTCATGAATTAATTTTTTATTGATTTATTTTATTGGAGTATATTCTTGGTTCAATGTGGGGCTTAACTATTGCTAGATGGAGACTTGAACCTTTCTATGCAATATGTTTATATTGTACTCATGGATGGAATGAATGGATGCACCAAGTCATATTATCAAGCATATTGTCAATTGATGGATCTTTAAGGTCAATAAATCTAAGTCAACATCTTGTAGTCTTTAGTTCTTTAAAAGTGTGATTAGATGTTCTATGGATAAGTAGATTTTAATACGATAAAATTGTAAATGATTTATCATTTAAGAATGAGTTTCTTTAAAAATATAAGTGAAGATCAATAAAACTCATGTAGTTTCCATAGTCCACAGATTATTATAATAGTTTTCTGGAGTAAACTTTGTGTAAATTTTTTCATTAGTGTTTTATATCATACTACATGATCCATCCTTAAGATGAGATGAAATAAAGATACATAAACAAATGGTTTAAAAAAAGTCATTTGTAAGTGAAAGAATTAATATCCTTTGTACACAGTTTTTTATAGTGTGAATTTTATAGCTATATGACACTATAAAAAGACATCTCTTATATAAACTTGTAAATGTGCGGCAATGTCACTCATGCCACGGGTTTCCAAAACTAAGACCTAGGTTGATATTTATAAGGAACACAATAAATATTTAAGAAAGAGTAGATTATATTTTCCAATGTCAATTTGATAGTCACCAAACTGACCATAAGAAAAATCTCTAAGGAAGTTTTACCAAACCAATGGAACCAAATATCACAACATTAATTATTTGTATACTAGAAAAGGAATCAAGGGAACAAAAAGATTTAAGTTGAATAAAAAAATAGGACAATAATATAATTATGATACACAGATTGAATGACCAGGAAAAAATTTCAAGTTGTCCAACAAACAAACATATGATAAACTGTAGAGGTGAGAATTTGTAGATGTAAAATGTAGGGCTACAAGGATAATTTTGTGTATTACCCATGATTTATATTTTTGTTTGAATGTAGAGACATTTGTTTAGGTTGTAGAGAAAAAGAGGAAGCTGAGGAAAGATGAATGTTGGAAAATTTGTATGATTGAATGAGCGAGCAAGCTAAATTAACATCACTAAACATTAAATTCTAGATGGTTGCAGAGTTAATTGAAATTAATGGGAAAATATATTGAATATAAAATGGATTAGTTATACCTTATAAATTCACTACTGTGTAGACAAGATTCACTAATTAGTAGACATATTCACCTTTTTATAGAGCATATTTCCCTAATTGATCACATATTTATTGAAACCTAAAAACTATGTATTCACTTAATTATAATGAATATTCACCTAATAATCATGTACTTCCCTAGGTGCCAAATCCTTTCATTCACTAAAGTATAGGGTGTATTCACTTATGGGTAGGCATATTCACAAGTATAGGGTGTATTCACTTATAGGTAGGCATATTCACTGAAGTTGCCCTCTAGGTTTCAATCTAATGTATTTACCTTAGTTTTCATAATTCCATCAAAGCGTCAAATTTTTCCACTTATTCCAAGGAAGATAGACTAAAGTAGTGCGTTGAAAGTATCTAAGTGTACATTCATCTAAATTATTACACCTTTCCTAATTAACAAGATAAATTCACATAAACAAGAATCCGTACATCGAAGTAGTTTGTCAAATTCTCCAAAGCTGCATTTTCTTAGTCTTCAACACTTTCATTGATTGATAGGTCATATTTTCCTGAACAAGAATTCTCTTAGCTTTAGATCGAATGATATAAAATCCATAGGATTGATTGCAAGAGGTATTGTAAAGGAGTATAAAGGGCATACCCTTACAATTAAGATGCTTTCTCGAATAGGGTCAAATACTCATGACAATATTTTGTCTCAATAGGATTATATTATGAAGGAGCTAAAGGTGATTGAACCCCAATTTTGTTGCATTCATGAAAAGATTCAAAGGGAATTATTTAGTGCACTAAAGAACAACTATGATGCTATGGAAACAAATGAGATTAGTCTTTAATAAATTTCAATACTTGCTCACTCAAAAGATGGGGAAATTGATGCAGATCAATTAATAAAATTGTACTTGGTAGAGGGCCTAGTGAAAAGAATAGCGGAGTGTCACCATAGTTTTCTCAAGATCATGATAGACCAATGTTTGGGCGAGATTGATGTTAAATAGGAAACCTCCATATTTGAAAAGTGAGAATCCATGATGTGCTTAGAGATATGATGATACATGTCACTGAGATCGACCCTGATGCAACCTTTAGAATTTTTATCTAGTCAAACCTTTTGAGTCCTAAGATTAAACCTTTGAAAGCTTCAAATTTTTAAATCTTAAAACCGACAAGCTTTTACCCTTTACAATTAAACCTTAAACCCTACGTGTTATAATTTGTTGTTGACTTGTTGTTGCTAGCCATTGGGTTCTTAAATCATGACTTGAAGCGGTCAAAGTCATGCTCCACTAGACCCTCTATCAACCATTCCAATTAAGTTTTATTTTCCTAAGTCTACCAGTTAGTTTTTTCTTAACCAAGTCTTTTGTCTTATTTACTAGATCAGTGATTAATGCATGCTCATAGGAATTAGAAGTGTCAGGCCCATAGTGTAGTGTGATCCATCTAATAGAAAATGGGATTTGAGAAACCTTCTGAAAAGGTGAGCACTTTACTTGCATCTTATTAGATTGCACCCACTCGATGCCAGACTTGTGAGAGTTGTGCCAGCCCCCCGAAGATGCGTAGTAGTGACACATAGTCGGACCTAATGTCCACTATGAAGAAAAGGCCTTTGGTCATGGCCTTGTGGTGTTAGTATTGTCAAGACCTTGTCAACTTGCGAGGACACGATATAGTGACACATGGAAATTCGTTGAAAAGAAAATGTCGATCTTCTAAACAATTATTGGCCAGAATCTTACAAGTGTGTCGAAGGATTTTTGAACTAAATCTTTTAATCTCAGTCTTTTTAACTTGTTGCGATCCCCTAAAATGGAAGGCTCTCATTCAAACTTGGAAAATGTCTAAGTCACTGATGCAGTTCAAATGTGAAATACAGTAATAGTGAAATGACTAGATTTTTTTAGATCTTGGACCATTATTAGCAAATAAATATCTAGGCTAGACTATTATGCTCATCACAATTGATATCACCTATTATCATTGGCAAATTTGAGCTCTAGATTTGACTGTAGAAGAAATTATGCTTTGCAGGTGAAGGTTGAAGAAAACTTGTTTTGAAGAGCAATTGAAGATAATTATCAAAACCTTTTTAGTTTTATGTTCATAAATATGAGCTGTAAATATCCTATGTTAAATTAAGAAGCAAATAATTTAAGAGACACCCTCTATTATAGAGTTCAAATTCCAACTAATTTAAGAGACACCCTATATTATAGAGTTCAAAATCCTAGTCCTCATGGAGAGAGAGAAAATGAGTAAGAGGGCATCTACTTATTTATCATCCCGAAGTTTAGATGAGGGCTTGTTAACACAATTGGAAGGTAGAAGAGTATCTTTTCTAGTGAGTGGTCTAGAGTGTCTAGAAGATATACATCTAGATGAAATGGTTGGAGTTAGAGATGCCAAATTTGTAGAGGTTGGATTCAATCTTTTTTAGCATTGGTACCATAGGAGGGATGCTACGATTTCTATGAGGAATGTATGAATTTTTTTAAATGGGAAATATTGAAGTGTCAAATTCATTTGTGGATGTTGACTTAATTAGGATTTGTAATGGTGAAAAAATTAGGGTTTTCATTCCAAGAAGGATGAAAACCACTAATTTTGTGGTTCAAGGACCATTACATTCAAAATAGGCTTGGATCCAATAGATTTATTCACAAACCAGCAAAGATAAGGACTCAAAATATTGATTGGATTCAAGGGGTGAATTTGTTTGCCCTCTTTTGTGAGTTGAATTGCTGAAATTAGGGTAAAGTGTTGAAAATGAAGGTAAAATTATGGAAATGATGAACTACAATCATCATATTGAGGTACGTACTTGGATTTGATAAAATAAGAAGATCCTAAACTGATCCCCGAAAGAGCTCCAAAAATGTTGGGATCGTAGCAAAATTTTCCCGGGCCCTTTGAACTTTTTGCACACCAAAGGGAGTGGATTTGTCTCTACAAATTAGGTTGATTTTGAAGATCACAACTTCATACCTATTTCTTTCAAACATAAAGAATGGGAAATAGGTTGGTAATAGGGGCTTGCCTAAGTCAAACACTAGTTTTGGAATGAACCATGAAAAAGAGATAAAAGATAATCAAATTGTTGTAAATGAAGATTCTCCTTTTGAGGGAGATGCTAAATAATAACTAAAAACCAAATGATATACCTCCTTGTGAATTTTTGTTTATCTCGACACAAGATTAGGGTTTCATGAAGTCTTTGACAAAATAGAATGTTAATGTCCACTTCAATCTTTGAATCTTGACTTTGTTGTTGCTCCAAGCTTGAAGGAAGATTTTTTATTCCTTGTTGAATTTCTTGAATGTTTGAATGAATAGTTGAATTCATGATGTCAAATTGAATTTCATGTGTGTGTTATGCTAAATGAGAGGATAAATCCTCCTTTTATATTTCCCCGTAAAAAAAATTGCTAATTTTCTGACATGAGTTGACATGAGACTAGGTTTCCCACTCAAATTTCAAATAGGAAAAATTAATTTAAGAGGGACCCAATTAGGGAGGGCTAGAGCATGGATCCCTGGCCCTAATTAGGACAAGGGCTTGGCCCTCTTGTCCTGCCCTAATTTAGGGCTAGGACAAGGTTCCTGGAAGGTGCAAAAATAAAAGATGCAGTCATACTTGAGTGATAAGAGCTATGGGGCATAAGTGCTATGGTAGGGACCCAAATGTGGTCAAAATTATACAAGGGTGCAATTTTAGGATGCTATAGGGTTGTAGTACAAAGATATTATGTTGGGAGGAGAGTTATGTTAACAACTACCGATAAATAAATAATTAATGTGTCAAAGTTTCCATTATTGATTCTTTTTTTAAAAGGAGTAGAATCAAAACCAACAACCACAATTAAGTTTGAAGAGAACTATTAAACATAATTCAATCCATACAAGAGTGTTGTCATTTCAAAGTTTAGAATCAAGGGTTTGAAGAGGTCAATAATTCCAATTTTAAAGCTTATGAAGGAGGCCTTTCCTTTAGATAATTTTTTAAGATTACTTTGAGAGAGCATACTATACTTTGTGCCAAATTTCAAGCCATAATATTGTACACTAGATGCCAATGCCTTTTATGTGTATGGCTACTAACAATCAAGATCTAATGTTGAGTACAGAGCATGACTCTACACCATTCTTTGAAACAAGGATGCATGAACAACTTGTAAGAGAAAAAAACACACCTTGAGAGAATTTATTTTAGATATTATTATATGCTCTATCATATGTCTTTGTGGAGATCAAATCCATTGTGGGATGATAAGTTGTAGGTTAGAATGAATGATAATGATGGAAAAATGCTTCCAATCTAATGTTGGACGTACATTTTGGATAGAAATTGTGAGAATGTTGATTTTGTTATCATTGAGAAATACTTTGTACAAAAGGTTTCGAGAAACTTAGGTGAACCTCAAATAAGTTTTGCATGAAGTGATGAAATTTCTCATACTAGCTGATAGGCGGAAGGATCTTGGAATTTTACATAATTGAGGAAATAGGTATCTTTGCACACACACTATTGATCTCATAGTTTATAGGACATTTGTGTATCTCCACATGCTTCCAAAATGTATACGCGAAACAATTGCATACCTAGAAATAATATGTCAATTGAATGAGGCTAGCAAAATACACTTTAGGAATCATAGGAAAGGATCATTGTTCCCAACTTCAATTAATTTTCCAGATTCTACTATTGTAAATAAGGCTGGCCTTGATAGAATCTATTTATAAATTATAAACATACAAGATGATGAATGAAAGAGAGAGGGACATTGATCCAAAAGGATTTATGACACAAATAAAGAAGGATTTTTATCATGTTATGTTATATGAAGAAGATGTGATTAGAAATCGTGCTAATATGGAAGAGGTTTATGAGAGAAGAATATGGAACATGGTAATGAAGGTTGAAGAGATAAGACGACAAGCTAATCCAAATTTTGGTAATTTTCTCTATGATGAATAGAATCCTTTTGTCATAATTGAAAAGTTATTAGAGAATGCAAAAGCCTTGCTTGTAATATGAATTATCAAGAAAGGAAAGCAACCTAAAATAGCAAGTGAAGAAGAAGTAAGGCAAGAAGGGCCACCAGTAACAGAAGTAAAATTAGCTATTGAGGAAAAAGAAATGGGGAAAGGAGTTTAGGCTATTGGTTTAGAGGAAAAAGTTCAAGAGGTTGAGACAGAAGTGCAAAAACACGCATCATATTGCCTTGTTACATTTCCATCTTCACCTCCTTCTCCACCTTATGGTACATTAAAGGATGATATTCCTTATAATGGCACAAAGTAGAACTTTAGAGAACTTGAAGATTGCTAAGGATCACACTAGTGATATTGGAGAATTAGCTTGTGACTAGCTCCTTGATGATGATAATTTTGTCAAGTTAAAAACATGCATCACTGGTCACATTAAAAAGTTTACTAAGCTTTATAAAATAAAAAACATAGAATAAGATCTCAAGGAAGGAAATTAAAACAAGATGTAAGAAAAAGCAATGCAAATATTTTGAGATTTAGTTGTTTCCCATCTAGGTTTTGTGAAGGGTGATTAACCAAATCAGATAAAGCGGCTAATCCCCCAATAGAACCTAAACAACAATCATTTATAATCTATAACGAAACATATTTTGAAAAAATATAAGAATCAAATCAAAATAAGTTTTAAATAAGTTTTTCATTCAAATACATCTCTTACTTTATGTTGACAGTCTAAAACTTTCAATCTTTTCTCAACAAACCCATTTTATAAATCTTCAGCAATACATTTCTTCTTTTAAGTGTTTTACAAAATAGTCTAGTGTATGCTTTTACAGTTTGCATAGAATATTTTTATCTATATCCTACAAACATTACGACGCTACGTCTTGTCAAATAAGTAACCAACGCCACGTCGACATAGCCACCACCCGATACGTCCAATTCTGAGGGGTAGATTTAATGGGAGGGTGAGTGCAATTCACAATAGAGACTTTGGAGAGTGCCGTCGATTTGAATTAGTCAACCTTAGATGTATGTGTTTTAGTAAATGTTAGTCGTCCATGAATACCACTAAGTTTGTGTTTTCTTTCCTGTGGTAGAAAATTGTAGAGCTAATAAAATCATTACTCTTTTAAGTATGGTGGTCAAATAATAATACAAGTTCATGTAAAACAAATAGTTTATTTTTTATTTATATTTATTGTGTTGATGTTGTATTTATTATAGAATATTTATAATCAATGTATATGAAGAAATAATATGTTAATATTTAAATAATAATTAGAAAAATTAATTTAAATGGTATAGATCATGATAAAATGAATTGATGAGACTCATTGTAGTTATTGTTTTAATTATTCTCAAAATACCACTTCATAATCCAAATTTTTCATAATTGATCTAAACATCATTCTAAACTTACATCTAAATGTCTTGTTTAAAAGATGTCTACTAATGAATGCAATACAACACAATTATTTTGAAAATATGAATTAGTTTTTCAGCCAAATAAAAAAGGTACATTACCCTAATAAATGTTTTCTCAAGTACTTGAGAGATTGTATTGTTTTTCTAGTCTTAGAAAATGGTAGATACTTAACATTGTCAATGAAAAAAACCATGCATCAACATTATTTGCAATTAGTTGAAATATAGTAAAATTGGAGATATTTTAGGTATTTCCTATTTTCTTAAGGTCTTTATTCAAAATGGTTTTCCCAAATAAAAAAGAATATTTACTATATTTTACTTTTGTAAATATATTCTTGTTTAAGATCAAGTATGTGCAATTTTTCACAAAAAATTATATTTTTAACAAATAATAAATAACTTAAATTTAATAATTAAACCAATGACTACACTTCACTTTCAATCCCTATGAAAAGATGCAAGGATGGACTAAAATATATATAAGAAAGAGAGCTTTTATGTAGCATACAAGAATGAACATACATGCATGAGTATGTCTATGTATACAAGTAACGTAAACAACATATTTTATATAATGGGTTTTTATGTTTGTAGATAAGGATGATCGGATATCAACTATAATCTATAATAGGGATCTACAACTCAAAATATTCAGATGGAGAATATTTATTATTTTTCAACCATGTAGAATTTTTCACAAAGCTTAAAGGAGCCATCCTACCTATCACCAATCATCTCACAATCAAGAGATACAACAAGAACTAGATACATTTCATCATGATGGTTTTTTTTGTGCGTGAATTTTTCATTATCTTAAATATGCTTATTAATTAGTAAGAAAGACCTAGAAGGAACCTACAAATAATTGTACAAAATTTCATTTAATTTTTTTCATAATATAAAGATTTGGTTTCATGTCCATTTTAGGAAGTAAATGGATAACATAAAGGCAACTAAAATTTGTTATTAATTGCACAGTTTTGTAGTCCATATTCTATTTCAACATAGAAAAATATATAATTTTATCATTAAAGATTGAAAATGTTCTACTTGATAAGTTCTATTGTGAGTGATAGCTACCTCAAGGCTACCAAAAAATAAAGCAAAAATTGAACCTATAGTTAAAATATAGAATATGAATGCAATCAAGGAAAGAAAGGTGAAAAAAGCATGCAATATAAGATGGAAAAAGAAAGAAGGGAAATATCTTGAGGCCTACTTGTTTTTATTCATGATTTTGTGGAGGGTGATTAACCACATCATAGTAAGTGACTAATCCCTCGACCAAACCCAAACAACAATAATATATAACCTATAATGAAATGTGTATTGAAGAAGTGCAAGAATCAAATAAAAGTAAGATTTGAATACTTATTTCATTCAAATACATTTCTTACTTCACGTTGATAGTTTAAAACATTGAAGCTTTTCTCAAAAAAGCAATTTTATAAATCTTGAGCAATGCAGTGCTTTACAAAATAGTCTAGTGGATGCTTTTACATTTTGCATAGAAAATTTTGTGCATATGATACAAACACTATAAGTTGTGAGCCTACTATATTTTTTAGGCATCTTGTCAAAAAAGGAACCAATGCTACATAGGCAAGGCCACCACCCGATAGTATATTAATTGGGTATTTCTCTTTAAATCATTTCAAATCATGTGGAATCTTCTGAAATAGGTTTCTATGTCTAACAAAAACATAGAAAACTATTAATCCCTCAACTGAACCCAAACAACAATCATCTATAATCTCTTACAAAATACATTTTGAAGAACTATAAAAATCAACTAAAAATAAATCTGAAATACTTTTTTTCATTCTAATACATCTCTTACTTCATGTTAATAGTTTAAAACTTTCAAGCTTTCTCAACTAATCCATTTTATAAATTTTCAGTAATACATTTCTTTAAATGTTTTACAAAATACTCTAGTGTATGCTTTTACATTTTGCATGGAATATTTTTTGTGCATATTCTACAGACATCGTGAGGCTACGTTATTTTTGAGGCATCTTGTCAAATAAGCAAGCAACGCCACATGGCATGGCCACCACCCGATAGGCATTTCATTTATCCTAAAATCAATTTCTCAAGCTATATATGACAATAATAAATAAACAAAATTGTGCGGAAAATACGAAGGAGAAGAGTTGGCGTCCGAGTTATATAAGCAGTAATCTTTTTCTGAAGCAATACATCAAATCAATTAGCTTTGTAGTAATCTTTTTTCTGCAGTTTTCATGTCTTACACGGAGAAGGGCATATATGTGTTTCTTCTGCTTCTCTCGCTCGCGCCTCCTTTCGCTTTTGCCTCTGCGTCTGCGTCTGGTAATAATAATACTATTTGTTCATATTTGTCAAAAACTATGGTTTTCTTTTGCTTTTGTATTTGTACCAACATAACTGATGGGCTTGAATGATTAGAAGATGATGAGTCTCATGTTCTGGATTACGACATCCCCGGGTACTGTCCAATTGCGAGCGGTAGATTTCAGGGGGCATGCGTGGTATGGAGGGAGGGTGAGTGCAACTCTATATGCATAAACGAAGAACATAAAGAATTTGGACAGTGCCGTACATTTGAAATATTCATCTTTAAATGTATTTGTTTTTTTAAATGTGGTCTTTCATGAATACCATTAAGTTTTTGTGTTGGGGGGAAATTGCAGAGCTAATAAAATCATTACTCTCATTACTCTTCTAAGTATGACGATAATAATACAAGTTTACCTTAGAAAAATTAATTTAAAGAACTTATATGTTACAATACAATAAATTGATGGGACTCATTGTAGTTATTGTTTTAACTTTTTCCAAAATACTACTCGGTAATCTAAATTTTCATAATTAATCTAAATATCATTCTAAACTTACATCTAAATGTCTTGTTTGAAAGATGTATACTAATGAATGCCATTCAACACAACTGTTTTGAAAATATGAATTAGATTTTTCTATCAAATAAGAAAGGTACATTACCCTAATAAATGATTTCTCAAGTACTTGAGAGATGGTATTATTCTTTTTAGTCTTGCACAATGGTAGGTACTTAACATTGTCCATGAAAAAGACCATACATCAACATTGTTTACAATTAGTTAAAAGCCAAGAGTATGATGAATGCAATACTTTGAATATTTTGTTTAAATTATACAATTAAATATTAAATGAAATTCAAAATCATAAAATGCCTTGTTAGATGGTCAAGGTATTCAAATAATATATTGATAGAAAAGTTAAAAAATTAAGTAATTGATTAGATTGTAATGGTATTCAAACATTAAGGATTGAAAATCATTGCCTAAGTTGTACACCAAAAGATAATGTTCCTTCACCCCTCTTAGATGCACTCATGAAATGATTAAATACCATTTTATAAGATTTATTAATTTTCATTGTCACATATGTCATTGATATTGACTTGGTAATGAATTCTACATTGCTAGAAATATAAAAAAATTAAGTACTTTATTAGATTACTACGGTATTCAAACATAATGCATTCAAATACTTTTCTAATTGTGCTCAAAATGAATGCTTTCCCTCATTGCTATTAGAGGTACTCAAAAAACAATTCCATCATTTGTCTAGAAATTTCTAAAGATGTTCTTGTTGTATATTAATAATATCAAACCTACCTATAAAAACACAAATTAGAACTCTACATCTTATAATGCATATAATATTTAGCTACTAAAATAGGATGTCAATTTAATATACTATATATTTCACTCATATAATCTCAAATACATAATTTCATTTTTTTATATAAAACAACCAAGAATGAACATATCATCTATAATTCAAATAAACTCTAAAGATGCCTTGACAACTTTCAACACCCATATGGAGCTATATAAGTGGTAAATGGCACAAAACTACTAGGAAAAATGTAGAATTCAGGTGTTGGAGAAATTGGATTTTGAGAAAGGCCAAGAATGGTTGAATGAAGAAATTGATAATAGGGCTTGGGAACTGTTGATCCTAAAATTTGTGCTCTAGAGAACAACCTTATGGGAAGTTTAGTATATGGGGATGTAATACATTTTATTGAACGATCTCCAAGATTTAAGAAGCCATCTCTTTGTAAAAGTGGGGGAAAAGGGAGAAGGATAGAACCTTTAGAGGTAAACTAAATCTAGGGCGATTGCACTAACCAGAAGCAAAGGACATGTTATCTCATTATTAGAGCCTATACTACTAAAATCTCTTTATTGTTAGGGATAGAACAAAGTACACAAGGTCATTTAGACACACAGAATAATATTCAAATCTCCTTGTGAGATGCACCTATTATGGCTAAAGAGTAGAACATATACTTCACTATCTCAAGGTATCTTTTACTGATGTTTCTAGATTGGCATGATATAACATCTATTTAATTAATGTAGGTGTATGAAAGCGTAAATTAACACATGATTCAAGAACCATACAATTAAATGGAAACCATAAGAGCTATGTAATATTTAGATACTCGATTAAACTCACTTGCACATAGAATTCTAAATATTCATTAAGATTGAAACAAACAATAAAGGCAATTGACAATATATCTCTTTCTTTCATTTATGAATTAAAACTAAAGTCTGAGTAATGACCATGTTTTGTATATTAAAAAGAAAGTTAGTCCTCCAAAAATCCCTTTTAAAAAAAAGAAAATAGACTTTAATAATATCACAACTCTAAAATGATAAAAGCTCCAAAATAGAAAAAACTGTTGTATGTCTAGTTTGTCAAAAATCACCATGGCGGTCGTTGGAACCATACTCTGCAAAAAGATTTGAGCTTCATTCTTAACGCACAACCTCTTTTAACATAAGAACTCTCTAGCGTGCCCATCACTTTTTGGTTGTAATAGAAAAGATGCGAGGAGGGAAAAAACAATGGGCAGACAAGTTCTTGACAAATAGCGCTATTTGATTTCTTCACGAAAATTTCTTCAACTTGCTGCAAATCAAACATTCTTACTAGCCTAAACACTCACTATCAAGACCAAGGACCCATTCTAGACACGTGGTACGGCGACAGTACTTCTTTTATTTTCTTCCCATACAAAATCTTAAAATCAATGGGAGGGTATCACGTGGTGGTAGCCTAGAACACATTTTAGAAATTATAGCTTTGCGGAAACTTGATGTGCCGCTTTGACAGGTGGCGCCTTCGAGTGCCACTGAGAGAACCTTAGGCCAAGGGCCTCTCAAACATTCACTCTCGAGCAACATGTGGAATCAATGTGTGAGCATACAAAGATAGGCGTTCTACAAGAAAACAAAGGGAGATGAAATGTCAATTAAAAAAGGTGAAGCAAAAGGAGAAGATCGAGGACCCTTGAAGATAATTCTAAATATTTGGCAACTTTATGGGGTTGCTCGCCTGTACAAAAAATCAGCCCAGAAATCGGGTTCCGCATCAAAACTACAAGCTAAAGTTGGGAAGGAAACAGATTACAACTTCAATAGTCCAGACTGTAAATGCTGCTAGTCTGTGTTAGTTGGTGGAACATGAAGTTATAGTGCACCATAGGATTTACCCAAGTTGATCATCTCCTGAAAAGATATATTGTTTTTCATTGAAAGGGTAGCTTCTATGTGGAATCTCATTCATGCCAAGGGTTGAATAATCTTCTTTATTTCTATCACATCAGGATCAGGACCAATGGCTTGCATGAAGGATTATTCTTGTTGTTTTACCCCCAATAATTTCCCTGTTTGTTCTAAATCAAGTACTAATCTGCCTTACTAGAAAGGAGAAGGGAGGCCCAATTGGATCGACTGGTTTATTTTCGTTTTACCCATGGTATGACATTCTCAAGACCTTAGAGGCACTCTTTGTATTGCAAAGCTACCAAGTGATATTCAATATGCTCATTTTCCCTTTTGGCTACTTGTCTTCAATTACGAATGCCAGTAGTAGTCAATGCATTATCTTCTTTTACATAGACCTCTCAATTAGTAGCTTTGACTCAGCTACCTTTGGGGTAATGGTCTGCAACACTTGTTTAACTACAAACCCAACATTTTGTTGCTCTTTGATATTTGTCCTCGATGACAAAAAGGAATCTGCATCTTAATCAAGAATACTGACATGATTTGTTGGACAGGTTTATTCTTTCCCGGTTTAGTTTGACACCTGGTGAGTTGTTGTCACACAGTTGGATATATTCACTTTCAAATACAACGTGTATCTCAATAATCTTGTTGCCTGAGTATCATACCTTGAGATGTTTTATAATCTAATTTTTATAAAGGCAAGTTCGTTGATATAAGCATGTGGTTATATTTTATTGTGAAAGTCTTTCTCACGGGCCAGATTGGTGACACAGATACATTGAATAAAGTTGACTTGGCATTTAAAATGAATGATAACTTTGGTTAATATGGTGGTTAATGCTCTTACGGACTAGCAGCATATTCTTGGAATATATTGTTCACTTATGCGACCGACATAAATCAAAAGCTTTTGGAGCATCTCTTTGTTTCGTTTGTTTGAACAAAGTTTATTTTTCAGATGAAGTCTATTACTAACCCTAGCCACCATGAGAAATGTAGCCATTGCAGCAAAGGAGCATGAGTTAGTTTCTTTTGTCAGGAAGGATGATGCAAGGGTGGACTAAACAATGAGCTTAATGTTTTTCTGGTCAATTTGTCTCTTTCAGTTATCAATGAGGTTGCGTATTACAGGTAATATTTTTGTTCAACTGCACATAAAGAATTTGGTATTTTGAATCTGGGGTTTCAGCCATGAGAAATGGAAATAATGAAAAGGGTTTAGTTGTTTTCTATCTTGATTTTCAGATTTGGAAAATTCAAGAATTTTACGCATTTTTGAAAAGGTCAAAACAAAGACAATAATATTGTCTTTCAGATTTTTCTGTTGCACAGTTAAGTGGTTATTTTCAGTTTGCAAAACAAATCCTAGTGAGGGTTTAGTAACCCTATATGAGGGTTATTCTTGAAGATAGTTTTGAGAACAGTTTAAAAAGAACACATTGAAATACACAGTTTTTCGTGAGTGTGAAAGGGGGAGAAAACAGAGAGGTTTGAAAAAGAAAACAGAGTGTTATGTGTAAAATAAAACACAATAGAACAAAATATTATCAGACATTTTGATTGTCGAGGGTTCTAGATTATTACTCTGTTTTGTTGCAGAGTACATGTGGCTACAGTGGTTGGAATTATCTTTGTTGTTCAGAGATTGAGTTTTCTCTCTGATAGTGTTTAATCTTTAAAGAATGTTATCCTTCTCTGTCTGCTATACAGAGACATGAAGAATATTGTTGCAAAATTATTTAGTGAGAACCATTTGCACAAATTGATATATTATACTCGCTCCAATCATTGCTAGTTTTGTGACTGCAGAACTAAGTGCAATCATAAAGCTACCAGTGACTGTAGCTTGAGTTGGATTTTTTTAATATATTGGATAAGACAGAGGGGTTGGTGCTCCTTGAGGCTTTATGGCTTCTAAATTTTGTGTACTAAGTTGGTGCTCTTTGAAATAATATAAGGAATCTTTTGCCGAGTGGTTTTTCTACCCCAGGAGGGTTTTCCACTCATGAAAATTATGGTGTTATGTGCCCAATCTTGTCTCAATTTGTCTTACTAGTCAATGCTCTGATACTTCATGTCTTTTTCTCTTTTTACTTCATACTCAGCTCTGTTTGAATTTATGTGATGTAATCTTTGCAATATACTTTTAGCTGTTTTATGTTTTGTAAAAGAATCAAAAATATCTTGTTTTCTGAAAAGCATAAATCAAGATTTTTCATCTGTTCTTATTTTTGAATGATCTGTTTTACTTGCTTCAATAACAGTGTTGTTTTAAGATGTTAAGTCTCATTTGTTTAGATTTAAAACTCACATTTTCACTGTCATTCATCTGTGCTTATTGTTAAACAAGATTGTCAAGTTTTAAGGAGTTCTTATCAAAATTGTTACACTTTGATTCACCCCGCCGCTCTCAGAGTGTCTCCACTTCCAACACATTTGTCTTCAATTTATAGGCATCGACGATATATTGCAAGGCAGGTCATAAGGATTTTGCAGAAATTTTTATCCTTGCCCAATATGAAGTGTAAAATTGTTGGAGCAATAAGAGGAAACTTAGTTTCCGAGCAGGAGCTACTAATTCATTTTATAGATTTTGGATCTACAACTCCCTGTTTTTTACATCTATTTTTTACATCATCCCTTAGCTTAGTTACTTATGAGGAAAATGAGGTATTCTATTGGATGGCCTCATCTAATTCCTTACTTCTTGCTACAAGCATGACCTTATTAGTCTTCTTGCTCCATTTTGCCTCATCTAGATTAGAACAACTAGTTTACATTTCTTGCCTTAACAACAACAATTGTTGGATCAATTATTCTTTTTCCTTTCTCTCTATGGTATAGATGGATTTTACTGCTCCTAATTTAGTCTTCAACATATCCCTATCTTCTCCTATATCCTAATTATTCTTTTTACTCAATTATTCTTTTGCCGTTTTCTCTATGGCATAGATAACTTTTACATATTACATGACCATTAATAAATAACGATGTCAAAATATTCATGAACTGATATTATCACTAGAATATACAAATATGTGATTATGTTTCCAACAAATC
Organism: Cryptomeria japonica; assembly: GCF_030272615.1. NCBI lineage: Eukaryota > Viridiplantae > Streptophyta > Pinopsida > Cupressales > Cupressaceae > Cryptomeria > Cryptomeria japonica. Next base: position 727,509,374 of record NC_081409.1, read on the forward strand.
TAATGTACTACAAAGTTGCCTTTATCCAATTGTGTCAATAATGTGTTTTTAGGCCTGAGAACTCTGATCCATCTCTTGTGAATAAGATTTCTAATGTCACACCAAAGCCAGAAGGAAACCTTATGCTTTTCATTATAGCAATGATTTTTTTCTTTTTCCTTAGATGTAAAGTCCATGGAGCATGAAAATATGAGTTATTTGAATGCAACCACATGTTCTACATGATATTGGCAACTTGGAGGTCCTTTTGTAACTTTTTGGTTCGAGGTTGGTTCCATTTAGATGTTTCCACAAGCAATCTGCCATATTTTTTCCAATGTGCATAGTATCAAATAGGTGGGTTATTGGCAAATTCTCATAATATTCTAATTTGTAGAACATGGAGTCTTTTCATTCGCTGTGGAAAGCCTATCCCATGTTTTTTGTCATACATTGCTTTCCAACTAGTAGGTTTCATCCTTCTTGGCTTCCTCATTTGTACTTCCTTTCCATGGAACTTATTTTTCTCACGTACTCAATAATAATGATTTTGTAGTAATAATTATCTATGCTCATCATACACAATTTTATTGATATCTTTTGACTACCGATACAATATTTTTATCCCACATGATGGAAAGCTATGTTTCCCCTTTTTTTGTAACCTTGAAATAAGAATTTAAACCATATTTAGTAAATGGTAAAATGAACACAATAATTATAAATATAATTTATTATATATTATTACAAGAAATAGAGAGCCTTGGAGCATCATCAATTTTCTAGATAAGAATCACATCAAAGAGGAAGGTTTTATCATTGATAGGTCTCGATACATCATACATATTTACACCGTCCCATAACTCAAAAAGATAATTCATGCTAGGCATTCCTTGTATACATCCATATCCTTTACCTAATACTTTCCTAAGTAAACAAAAAGTTCTTTATCAGGGATTAACTTCAAATTGAAATATGTTTATATAATCTTCAAGAAAGCACTACATTCATAAGTTCTAGTACCTAGAATGACAAGAGTTAACATCGCATGATCCATTTCCATTGCCTTCCAAGGGGGAAGATTGTTGCTAATAATGAAAATAGGTCAATTGGAATATGTTGTTCTATGATCTTGAAAAGGATTGACACCATCCATTACTAGATAAATTCTTGCATTACTTGGCTCGCTTCTTAAATGTGGTCATTTTCCCTCAATCTCTTTCCAATATTTTCTTTTGGTGACCATACACATGACACCATCTTGAATCCTCTCTTGTGCATGATAATACGTATATTTTTCCAACTCCATCCATTTGAACATTGTCTTAAATCTTGGCTTTAGTGGAATGTGTCATATTACTTTATAAGGAACCTTCTTGGATACTTGATCTTGATGATACTTATCTATGTGACACACTGGGCATCATTGCAAACTTGCATTTAGACATTTAGACATCCATAATATGTATTGTACTCCATTCCAATGCCTTTTAGCACTGAAGATACTTCTCCATGAGAATTAGGTAACTTATTATCATTTGGAAGTATTTTGTTTGCCAAAAGTCTACATGATGCAACAAATGATTTTTATAAGATAAGTATATTCAATATTCAAAAAATTTAAGACTTATAGAGCATTAATTTATATGAATATTGAATCCTATTGTAATATATTAGTAAAGTATGTGTTTTTCAATCCATGTGTAACCTTCAAGTTCAACAACATCATAAGTGTCACCAATATAGAAGTATTTGCATTTGTGAAAAGAGGCATCCTAGCCAGCTAAGCTAGGGGTGGATCAATAACTTCTTTATAAGATATGTATAAGTCTTGGATAATTTCATTGACACCAATTTCCTTTATCTATGAAGTGGTTTTATCCATAGCTGTGTCTTGTTCTTCATCTTGAGAGTGACTATCATCAATGACATCCGTTGGTTCTTCAAGAATATTGGGAACTACAAGTAGCTTTTTATAAAAAAATCAATTGAAATGATCAATAATAATGTGCATATTTATTTATTATAAGAATAACATTTTGTTAATGATAATGTGCCTCTTCTATATAAACTCGTTTGTTCAATCTATGGACACCAACAAGTTTCCACTTCTTTGCTTTCCTATTTTGGCATCTTTTTCAAGTGAAATATATCATTTCATTGAAGTATTCATCTTTGTAATAGGTTTCTCTTCAAAATCTCTCACTCAACCCTTATGTAATGAGTTTCTTGACTCCATAGCCCATTGGCAAAGACCATTATTTACTTAAACCAAATTAAGTAATCTATTTTTTTTAAATTCATTATTACCATTACACTCCAGAGATTAATTAATTGTTCTCACTACATTAACCCTAATGTAGTAGTATGATAATATTTTTCATAGTGTTTTCTAATTTGGAAGATTTGAGTGATGTCACAAAGGAGTTTCATAATTCATGTAAATTACTCTAAAATGTAAGTTTTTTCATCACTAACTAGTCCAATATTTCCATCATAAAAATCTTATGAAATATTACTCTATCTGCTACCTATTAAATCTTAGGTTAGTGTTTCATTTCATTAAAATGATACTACAAGTACTAAAAATAACAACATAATTACCTGGTCTTCCATTTTGTATAGACACCAAGAAAATAGCCTAGTAGAATGCTACAAAGAAAAGAAGTGTGTGGATGCTAGTTAGGATCATTACATAAATAGTTGTTGAAGTATATCAAAACTTGTATTCCAAAACAAATAATAAATTCTAATTTAAGAAATATGGAAGATGCCTAAATTTGTTTATCAAAATCCTAATTTATTTGTTGGGTTATGATTTGGTAGGATTCAATATGATTGAGTATTTTGATAGTATACATTCTAAACAAATAGTAAAAGAGATAAGGTTCCTCCATCTATGAATCTTACTTTCTCTATTCACATTCAATCTTGATACAATTTCTCAAGAATTATTCAGCTTAGATTCAAGTAGAATATTTTGACATAATTTTTATATCAAATTGAATATAACTAGAAATTTTAGTCTTTTTCCTCTATAAAACTCATGTTTGTTCTTGAAGATAATCCAATGTAAAAGAGATTTAGTAAAGGACTTAGAATAAATTTTGGGAAGTGCTTATCAAACTACTACCGTGAAGGCTTTTATGTCTACCCTTATTTTTACATATTGATCAATTCGTAGCTATATTTTTAGACTTTTAAATAGCTTAGGAAATGTTATCTAAGAGATTATTCTGGCTTTGGAATTGAAATATGAGGGATCAAATTATCAAAAACATTTAAATTATCACTTTTTGAGCAGCATAAAAGTTTGAGAAAATGCAATATAAATATGATGGTCGAATATGTTGTTGCTTGTCCAAACATTTGTGTTTACAAAAAGTTTTAATGTCAGTTCATTTGTTTTGTGAAAAGTGCAAAAGAGAGGCAACGAAAATAGTTTCTAGAATCCAAGGTAATACTATATAAATTCTCATGGTACATCATTTCTTAATGTAAGTTCATGCTTTGATGATACTGATGACTACATGAGTTAACCCTATAGCAGTTGATTTTTCGACAAACTGTCACAGTTGTTGAAGATGTGGGTGATGTGGAAATAATGAAAAACAATTGGTACATGCTCCTGGTTACGTGTTTATGGATGGTCTCCATGAACTAAGTGGAGCTGTTGCACAAGTCAGATCGTTATCTTTTCCATTGCCTTATTTGATTTATTTATTTTACTATATTTTCTTATACTGTTCTCCCATAAACTGAACCTTGTACTTTAATTTGGATAGGGGAAGAGAAAAAAATTTCCAATTAGTTTAAGTAGGATAAAGCCTATCTCAATATAATACAAACTGATATGTTGATGAGCATGTAAATCTTATCATTAATCTTTAATTGTTATTGACTACATTCTTATTCTTTAATATTGTTCTCAATCTAATGTTCTATTTTCTCTCTAACAAGGGATATATTTATTTCAACTATTAAGGTAAGATTAATGCCTATCATTAGCCATCCTTTTTCAAAAAATTTGACTCATTACAAGCTACCCCTGTTTCTTGTTAGCATCCTGATATCTTAGAATTTATATGTCATTCAGTTTTTTAAGTTCATTACTCCAACAGGTATAAATTAGCACGTATACATTTCTTATTACCCTGCAACTAGCACGAAAATGTATCATTAGTGGAGCTTGAATGTATCACTATCATTCTTAGCAGAGGATGATTTCACATTATCAAAATTTTAGTGTATCCTCAACGTAACCAAATCTATGCTCTGAAGGGTAAATGTAGAATTCGGGGAGCACTCATACTTTAACTTTTAGTCAGCAAATCAGGGAATAGTAGCTAGGGCAAGCATAGGTTACAATTAAAGAAGCATGGGAATAGTTCCAGCATGGCCATTCTAGGCTTCCCTATTTGTCACTAGATTTTTTTGGGAAAATTTCGTATTAATCTTGTTGTCATGTGTTATCTGATTAGTTATTGTTATTGAGAAATCATTTTACATTGTAATATTAATCATACTAGTTCAACCACCAAATCGCCTGTATTTTGAATTTAAAACTGACTAAGAATGAAATTGCACAGACCATAGGCTGGTCTAGGTATTCCTAGAGAACTCTTTAGTATGTTAAACTTTTAATTTACATAGGAGGAAGGCTTGATAATTAACTTTTGACATGAAACTAACCCTTTCACATCTGCAGAACTGATGTAGAACTCTTAATATTTTCTGTGATGTTTATGAGTGGATCTTATGATTTGGGCATTGCATTAAAAACATTCTTCTCTTAACAGGTGACGGAGAAAAATATTGAGAACCTGTATATGTATCCAATATCAATTTCTTTGAGCTGTAGAAGAAAACAAAAGAGAGAAGGCAGAGAATTGTATAAGAAATTTAGATTTTAAGCTTTTTCTTTGGTATAGCATTGTAATCTTAACGGTACACCTTCTTGCTTTGATCATGAAATTTTAATAGAGTTTTAAGAGCTGTGCTCTGATTTTTAAAGGTAACTGAAGATCTCAAGTTTGGAGTTGTCGAAAGGTATAGATTATAGAAAGTAGAATTAATATTTTCAAATATTTGTAGTGGAAGATATTTTCCTTTAGGTTTAATGGATTGCAATGACTGTAGGATATGCAAAGAATGGCAAGTTAAAAATGGATGGCAATCATTTAGGTCATGTAAACTTTTGAATGATGAATAGACAGGTGTTATGTGATACATGATAGAAGGCAGGCATCGAAAAATAATATGAAATGTTGAGACTAATGACCAATGGAACAAAAGAAAATCCTGACAGGTGAAAAGGCCATAAAAAGAAAGAAGAGGGCATCGATTTCGAGGGGCCGAGTAAGTGAGGAGTGGAATTGGCATTGACATTTACATCTGGAGGAAAGAGAAGAAGATCCAGTAGCTCCACTCACAACAAAGCAATACGTAGATAATCACACAACTAAAACTCTATCAAACTCTCAATTTCTTTGCACTTTCGGATAATAATCAAACTATTTCATTATCAATTGTTTAATCATTATCCATTGCTGAAACTTTTATAAATATCTTCAATTAAGTCAACCTTGGATGAAAATAAATAAACAAATGCATATTTTTAATACAAAAATTACTATTAACACGTCAAAATATACAATAACTTTTGTATATTAGTTGATTTACCAGCCTTCAAAAACTTTATATCTACAATTAAATTTCATAAGCTATATGGAACCTTTATGAACAAATCAGTATGAATAATCTGCAATAAGAATGCATAATTTAGTTTTCTTTGGAATGGATAATAAGCTACTAATAATCGTACAAGTAGTTTAATTTACTTAAAAGGGCATTATTATTTTCATAAATAATAAATTCTTTAATATTAATATTTTCTATTAAGAATACTTTTTTTTTCTTCTTATTTTTAATTAAAAAATTAGAAGCATTTTCATACCTTTTTTTTTTTTTTTAAGCAACCATTTTCATTAATAAGAATTTAATAATGTGAAGATGGACTCCATGTTTCCCAAGAGATTCCCAATGGGAAGTTTTCAAAATTATAGGAGAATTCATAGACAAAATTCTTCCTTCTCACTGGGGTTTCAATCTCGACGGGTGTCAAACTAATGGCAGATGGCCTCAACATAGTCTAGTAGGGTCAGAAACCTTGCAACTTTCCGAAATATGATTTTGTTGTTTATTTCTGAATCCATTTCTATCCCTAACAATATTTCCCTGGCTAGAGGTCCCTTCAATCCAAATTAACTTTCTCCAATTTTAGTTATTGGTAGACCTGATATTGCTAGTACACAAAGAAGATATAAGAATAAGGGATATTCTTCATTCTGCACTAATAGGAAGTAATTTCAAAGGAATAGAAGGAATTGCAAGGAAAAATATCATCATTCTAATAATAGGGTTGTATTGAAGAAATGGGCAAGAAAGGAGCTGCCCAAAGTTGTTGTTTTATAGGAAGTATCGGTTCTCCCAAATGTTGGAAGGAAGGATGTCGATGCAGTATTGGAAAATCAGATTGCAGAATTGTGAAGCACGGCTTTAATAGGTAAGTTATGGAACTTTTCTCCAGACATTCATAAGTTGTTTGTTTGGGCGCAAGCCTCTTGGCTGGGTGTGTTGCAAGTTTTTTATGTTGATGGGGGAAATGGTTATTTTATAGCTATGTTTGATTCTAAAGTTCATAAAGATTTAGTTCATAAGTTAAAGGCATGGTTCCTAGAATGTTATGGGCTTTATACTCAATTATGGTGCCCAAAATTTGATCCTCAATCATCTTCGATGAAGTTTGCCCCTTTTTGGATCATCTTCCCCTCTTTACCTCCGCAATTTAGAGACCTCGAGATTTTTCAAAATCTAGCATATTAAATGGCCATTTTCCTGAAGCATGATCTCAAACCCTTTGAGTATTCAGAGTTGCCTCTTTGAGTGTGTGTTTTCTTAGGTTTGTTGTGTTAGTTTGCCAAAAAGTTTGTTTATTCAATCTAAATATGGGACTTGCATTCAAAAAATCATTTATGAAGAGCCTCTTCTTGTGGATAAGGAGATCAATACTCTTCGTCATTTTACTTCTCCTTGTCATAGTATGGGTTCTAAGAAAGTTAGGGTTTGTGAGGCTCTAGTGATTAGTCCTAGCCTCTATTATGTTAGTAAAAAATAGTCCATGTATTCTTTTTCCTAAGATTGTTCACCACCATTATTCTGAGGTAGGAAAGTCCTTAGCAGGAGACTTTTTATTATAAAATATAAAGTTGGATTTTGTTCTCACTTCTTCTTCAAGAAAGTGATGCCTACAATAGAGGTGACTATATTTCAAGCATTGTCCAAAGTGCTAAAAAGTTCTTAGATTGGTTTAACTATTGCCAAGGGTTCTTATCTAACTTTTTGTGCCCTCTTGGGTCAGGTGGGTAATAATTGTATTCTCTTTTCTTCCCTTGACAAGGCTTCAATTCCTCTAAAATATTTTGTTTGTATGGATTCCTTTGATTCTATTGCTTTGATAAGAAGGATGGCAGTGCTTTTAATTGAAGATGGTTATTTCTCTTCACATTGTCACCCTTCCTCTCACAAGGTTTGTAAGGGTTCATAGAAGCCAAAAGAATTGAGGAGGGGGTATTTACTTTCAAGTTTAAAGAACCTTTCTTGGTAGGGGATGACGATGTCTTGATTTAGAAACTATTGTTGAAATTATTTAATTAGAAATTAGAAGAGATAGATTGTTAGGTGGAGAGTGAAAAGGAAGCCGATTGTCATTTTGGAAAGGATGAATTGTATCAAGAGAGTAGTTGATTGACAATGTTCAAAATACGCAAACTTAGGCCCCTCTAGACCAAATAATGGGGAAGTTCTATTAGAAGTCCTTTAGGATAGTTCTAAAGTTAAAGCTCTTGTCTCATCTTCTATTAATCAAACTCTGATTATCGGTGAGACTAAGACTCCTAGGTAGAAGATAGCTGTTAAGGAGGGCAAGTTGTTGAAGAACAAAAGAACCACGAAAGAAATTAAAGTTGATATTCAAACAACTCTTGATGATAAAATTAGACCATGGAGAACGTGTTGTTCTCCACGATAACGTGAAGATCAACATCTAGAATGTTAGGGGACTTAATGCTCCTAACAAATTTTATCTCATCAAATCTCAATTGGAAGTGTGTGGAACGAATTTGGTTCTTTTGTAGGAAACTGAGTTATTGGAGTTAGAGGATTCTCAATTTTTCTCCAAGTGGTAACATTAGAATTATTTTGCTTCTCCTTCGATTGGTACATTTGTGGGTTTGGCAATTTTGTGGAAGAACAAGAGTATGAAAATTCATAAGATTCAATCTAAGGTGAATTTTACTCAAGTCAAGGTTTCAATTTTTTATCATAATATCCATTTGATTAGTGTTTATGGTCCAAATCCAACTATTGCAAAACAACTTCTATGGGACTCCCTCTCCCGGGTCTTGGTAAATTATCTAGCTAAACCTTGTATTCTTGGGTGGGCGGGGGGCTGGTGGGTGGGGGGGGGGTGTTAATTTAATGCTATTTTATCTTCTAAGGATAAGATGGGAGGTATTATCCTTCCTTTACAAATTATGTAAGGTTTTAGAGAATTTGTGGCTAACAATGGATTAAAAGACTGGGAACCTCTAAATAGCCATGTGACCTGGACTAATAGAAGGAATAATTTCATGCATATTGTTGAGTGTCTAGATAGATGTTTTTCAAATCCAATTCATTTTTCTCAATTTGGTCCAAGATCTTCTCAGATTTTGTCCATTTTTGGAGTTGATAATTTTCCTCTTCATTTGACATTGTCACTTGCAGCTTCTCTTTCTCATCCTAAGCCTTCTTTCAAGTTTGAATAAGTTTGGTTTATAGATCCTAAGTTATTAAATTTTATTCAAATATGGTGGCATAACTTTCCCTATGAGCATGATTGTAGAATGTATCAATTGTGTAAGAAGTTGCAAAATATTAAGGAAAAGATTAAAGAATGGAATAAATAGGTATTTAAGAATATCTTTGTGTCAAACTTAGAAATTAAGGCCGCCTTGGTAAATGTTAATGAGGAACTCATCCAAAATGGTATTAATCCTTCAACTAACCTCCAACAAAAATAATTGCAAAATCAGCTTGAAGAAGTGTTGATGATGGAGGATATTTTTTGGAAATAGAAATCCAGGGAATTATGGTTGAGGAAAGGGGATATGAATACAAAATTCTTTCATTCTTCAACTAAGATGAAAGTTGTATCGAAAATTATTTCTCATATTAAAACAAGTTTTGGTCAGATCTGTTTGCAAATTAAAAAAAATTCAAGATGAAGTGATTCACTTTTTTTCAAAGTATTTTGAGGATTCCTCACGTACAGATGATATTGACTCAAATCATCTCTTGTACCATATTCTAACTATGATTTTAAATCAAGAAAATTTGGAACTTCACAAACATTTTTCTCTTGAGGAAATTAAATTAGTTATTTTTATCATGCCCCTAGATAAAGCCCCAGGACGCAATGGATTCACTAATTTGTTCTTTCAGAAGTGTTAGGACTTCATTAGTTTTGATGTTTGGAGAGAAGTTGAGGAATCAAGAAGGAATGGTAATATTCTCAAACAATTTAATACAACTTTCATTGTTTTCATTTCTAAATTAGTTAGTCCATCGACATTTGCAGAATTTATATGAATTCCTCTTTGGCACATGGTGTATAAAATTATTATTGAAGCCATCTCTTTGTGACTCTCTAAGCTAATTCCTAAGATTATTTCTATGGAGAAAGGGGGTTTTGTCTTGAGTAATGAAACAGTTGAAGGGGCTCTAATAGCTCATAAATTTTTGCACTTAGTTAGTCAATTCAAATCTAAAACTATGAACATGAAACTGTGTTGGCAACAAGGCAAAAAATTCAGGGAGGGGAGTGAATTAGTTTTCTCAAAATATTTTCTTAAGTCAAACACAATTTCAGATCTAATAATTAACAATGAAAGTATAAATCAACACCACATCAATAACATACATAACACCAAGATTTTGACATGGAAACCCTGGTCAAGGGAAAACCCATGATGGGAACCTACCCACAATATGATGAGACATTGTTAGAAGTTTATGAAATATTACAATGTGGAATGCACATTCATTCAGGAACACTACCTAAAGCTCACTGCTCAAAAAAACTAAAGGGCAACAACCCTGGGAAGACTCATTGTCTTAAAAACACATTTGGATTACATCTGAAAGATTATGAATTGATAGAATATCATCTGTTCATGCGTGGTTACAGTTCTAGTTAGGCACATAACACATATTCTTCTCTTTTCAACTTCTTCACACTTCTTCAAACTACTTCACTGATTCTGAAAGATAAAAGTATTATTTTCACACAAACATATACCTCTCTCACATAAGTATTACATTAATTTATACATATCATCAACCTATCATTCAAGGTTGGCTAAAAAACCATCATAAATAATCATACATGCTATAACATTATGTGAAGACTAAAAAAATGTTGGCTAAGACATAGTTTGGACCTAAATCAACACCTTGAACATGAAACACCTCCAAGAATTATGCCTCAAACATATGCAACACACTACAATCATCATGTCAGCCAAGACCATGAAGAACACCACCAGATTATGGAAAATCATTAGAAATGAGCACAATGATCAATAAAGACCACCAACATGAATATCACATGATCTAGAAACATCCAAAAGCATCATGAATTACCATAGAAACATCCACAATAACTCAAATTACTAGAATCATCATAATCATTATACTAAATTTCAAGAACACTACCTGCAATGACTGTCAAGTTGAAAGATTCACTTGTTGAACCATCTGAATTTATGACACACTAGAATGTTCCAAACACTCTATCAAATCCACAAACCAAGATATTACAATGTCGAGTAGTTCGAAGAAAAATCCAAAATAGTGATCAATACCAAACAATTGAAAAACAACTACAATATTGGATCTCATAACTTGATCAAGTCTGCATGTGAATCACTAAAACTTGAGTTGAATCAACCAAAGATATTTATCTCAAAACCCTTTAATCCATAACAATTCATTTGCAGCACATTGAACAAAGCAACTCACATAATCTAACTGCAACACTGGAACACATAGAGGAGTACGTTGACATCAATGACAACACGTCACTTAGTCATTCCAAACACATATTTGCACATTACCCCAACAATCTCCTCCTTTGGCACTGATGAGAATATATGATGTGAAAAACAATCAATGAAAAATAAAGAACTTTCAACAATCTCCCCCTAAGATCTAGTATATGATATGACAGTTTTTCAAATGATTCTCGCTCCCTTAGACATCAATGCTAAAGACACATTTTTGCAAACCAAAGATCACACAAAATTGAATATCTGAACAAGAACATTGAGTACTCCCATTGAGTAGAGCGACTACCTATTAATCTGGACCACAAGATATGATTATAAAATCCACTAGACTGATGCAAATCCATGTATCTTAGTTCTTATTAGGAGGGGCAATCATCCATAGCTTCTCTCTAAGATACTCAAATGCATCCTTAAGAAAAGGTTTCATGAAGATATCTGCAATTTGATCTTTTGTAGATACATACTCCAATCTAACTTCCTTCTCATTCACTTTTTCTCTCAAGAAAAATGAAACTTGATTGATATATGCTTAGTCTTTGAATGCAACATTGAATTCTTAGAAATTTTGATAGCATTTGAATTATCACAGTATATAGCAGTAGGCTCATCATAAACAACTTCGATATCCTTTAACATTTTCTTCATCCATACCACCTAAGTACAATTGTTACCAACAACAATATACTCAGCCTTTGCAGTAGATAAAGAAATAGCATTCTGCTTCGTACTCGTACAAGAAACCAATCTCTTTCCCAGGAAAATGCACCACCACTAGTACATTTTATATCATCCACATCTCCGACCCAATCAGCATTAGTAAAAGCACTCAAAGTAAAATAATCATCTTTAGAATACCACAAACCAAAATCAACTATATCTTTCAAATACTCAAAAATCCTTTTCATAGCTACAACATGAGATTCCTTAGGATCAGATTGAAATCTAGCAACAAGAGATACAAAATTCATAATATTTGTTCTAGTCTGAGTTAAGTATAATAATCCACCAATCATAGATTTGTATCTAGTCTTATTTCCATTAGAGGACTCATCATCCTTTGCCAACTTACGTCCGGTGACCATAGGAGTACCAACTGGCTTTGAATCATCTAAACCAAAAAATTTGAATAATTCCTTCACATACTTGGACTATGACAAAAAAATCCTTTTGCTAACTATGTAATTTTCAATCCAAGAAAGTATTTCATCTCACCAATCATAGACATTTAAAACTCATTTTGCATCTCATTAACAAACTTCATGCAGAAACCATCATTCCCTCCAAAAATAATATCATCAACAATCAAAATGTTATCATTATAAATCATGAAATATAGATTACTATCAGCAGTACTATTATTGAATCCAAGCTTCAACAAATACACATCCGATCTAGTGTACCATGCTCTTGGGGCTTGCTTCAATCCATATAGTACTTTCTTCAACCTACAAACTGTATCTTCTCGATCTGTCAACTAAAATCCATTTGGTTGCTCAATATAAACTTCCTCTTCCAACTCACCATTAAGAAAGGATGACTTGACATGCATCTGATAAACTTTGAAATATTTGCAAGTAGCATAAGCAGGAAATAATCTAACAACTTCAATTCTTGTCACTAAAGAAAAAGTCCCCTCAAAGTCAATTCCTTCCATCTGACAATATCCCTTGCAAACAAGTCTTTCTTTGTTCTTAATAACTTCACCTTGTTCATCCAATTTATTTCAAAAGACCCATTTAGTTCCAATTATATTTTTATCCTTAGGTTTAGGAACAAGAATCCACGTATTATTCTTTTCAATCTAGTTCAATTCTTCTTCAATGCTTTAACCAAATTTTCATCTTTGCATACTTCATTAACATTTTTAGGTTCAATAGTAGAAATTAAGCAATATTCTTCAACAATTATTCTTCTAGTCATATCACACCTTTATTCTTATATCCTATTATTTGATTTTCTGAATGATTCAACCTCACATACTAGTGAGTCTTAGGATTTCCTTGATTTTTCAGACTCTTGTGTTGTTTCTTCTACACTATCACTAGTCTCTCCTTGATTTTATAGATTTTCTGGAACAATATAAATTAGATTTTGGGTTTACATTTTCTTTCCTTCTTTTTATATGTCATTCTGATCATAAGAATCATATCCACAGGTTCTAGTCTATCCTTCATTTCTTTCACCATCTTTCAAATTAACACTTTCAACTATCTTTCTCAATCTCTTATTATAACACTAGTATGGTTTTCTCTTAGTTGAATAACCAAGAAATATACCTTCATCACATCTAGCATCAAACTTCCCTAGATCTTCATCTATTTTGATATAGCATTTACTTCCAATTCTGAAATATCTAACAATAAGAAAATAACCAAACCATAACTCATAAGGAGTCTTACCTATATCACTTTTGATATGTACCTGGTTAAGAGTGTATACACTAGTACTTGAAACTTCTCTCCAATAGATATGTGGAATGTTTCCTTCCAACATCATGGTTTTAGCAGCTTATAAATTGTTCTATTCTTTCTCTCCACAACACCATTCTGCTGAGGAGTTCTAAGTGCAGATAATTGTCTTTTCACTCCATGCTCTTCACAAAATGCATTGAACTCATTGGAAGTGACTTTACCACGTCTATCACATCTCAGCCACTTTAGCTTCAATCCTATCTCTATTTCAACCATGGCTTTGAAAATCTTGAACTTCTCCAAGGCTTCAGACTTCTCCCTCAAGAAAGTAACCTACATCATCCTTGAATAGTCATCAAGAAACAACATGAAATACCTGTATCCCTACAAGCTTCTCACTCTAGAAGGACCACACAAATCAGTATGCACAAGATCCAATAATCCATTAGAACAATACTATTTACTTTTAAAAGCAACTCTTTTCTGTTTCCCTAACTAACGTTCCTTGCATATGGAATGAGTAGGCTTTACCAATTTAGGAAGATCTCTTAGTACTTGATTAGAACTTATCTTAACCATGCAATCAAACCTCACATGACACATCCTTCTATGTCAAAACCAACTTTCATCAGTCTGAGAAATCATACAACTGTTACCACCAACATTCAAGTGAAAGATGTTACCTTTAGTCTTTGTCCCTAATGCAATTTCAATTTCCAAACCACTTAAGATTCTACACTTTCCATTATTAGATTGTAAATCATATCCCTTGTCAATTATTTGTCCAACACTCAATATATTATGCTTTAGACCTTCTACATAGAAGACATCATCAATATTGTGCTTACCATTAAGAGAAATGGAACCTCTAGCACAAACTATACCGACTTTGCCATCACCAAGTCTTTCTACACCACCATCATACTTTTCATACTCACAAAATTACTCTTATCACCTATCATATGATGAGAGAAGCCTCTATCAATAACCCATTCATCTTTCTCTTCAACTTTAGTGAAAAAATCTTTTTCCTCATTAATGCAGCTAGCATAATTAGTAGGCACAACATCATCTTCCTTGATAGCAGTAAATACCCATTCATCATCATTAGAATTTCTTTTGTCAGATTCATCATTTGTCACACCTTCATCAACCGCATAATAATATTTTTTTCTGAAATTTAGGCTTTTAATTCTTGTTAGGAACTCTTTCCAGACACCTTGATGCAAAATTTCCTATCTTGCTACATGAAAAACATTTAAGAGGCAATTTGCCTTCATACTTACCGACTCCTTTAGGGAATCTCCTGGCAATAAGGACTTCAAGCTCCTCAAGTTATTTTTCTTCTTCTTCCATCTCCTTCTCATATCTAGATACCCTTCTTGAATAATTTTCTCCTGGATCATATCTCTATTTTTTAGAAACATTAGCTTTAAATGCAGGATCTATCTTAGGAAGAGTCACCAAACTCACTCAATTCAAAGGCAGCAAGCTTGCCAATCAACATGTCTCTAGTCAAATTAGTCATGGTTCAGATCTCGTCAATAATAGTAGCTTTGTGCTTTTAATTAGGAGGCAAGGATCTCAACACTTAAGCAACAATCTTTGATTCTTCTAATACTCTATTGGCACATATGATATTGCACCCAAGCTCATTCACTTTCTACATAAAAAAGAAATGTTCTCAACTTCACCCATCTTCAACAACTCATACTTTACCTTTAAGCTCTGCAACTTGGAATCTTCACATGGCTATCACCTTCATGGAGTATTTCCAAATTCTTCTAGATCTCATTAGCAATTTGCAAATACATCACATTTTTCATTTTAGAATCAATCAAGGCACTCCACAATGCTTCCTTAGCTCTATTATTGCATTCAACTTCATTTATCTCATTTGGACTTATAGGACCATTCTGAGGAATGTTATACACATTTTAAGTAATTTTCCAGTAATCTTCACCAATCATCTCAAGTGACACTCCATCTGTCTTTTCCAAAGAGTGTAGTTTTATCCATCAAATCTCAAATTATCCTTCTTGTAAGTTGCCATCCTAGATCACCTCAAGCAATTAAACTTCTCCAGAGGAATCTGCTCTAATACCAATTGTTGGCAACAAGGTAGAAAACTAAGAAGGGGGGGGGGGGGGGGGGGGTGAATTAGATTTTTCAAAATCTTTTCTTAACTCAAACATAAATTCAGATATGATAATTAATAGTGAAAGCATAAATCAACACCACATCAATAGCACACAAACACATATTTTTGACGTGGAAAACCTGGTCAAGGGAAAAAAACATGGTGGGAGCCTCCCCAGAATATGATGATACCTATTAGGAGTATATAGAATATTACAATGGATAATGCACATGCATTTAGGAACACTGCCTAGAGCTCACTCCTCAAAAACAACAAAGGCCAACAACCCTAGGAAGACTCATTGTCTTACAAACACATTCAGATTATATCCGAAAGATTATGCATTTATAGAATAGTATCTCTTCATGCCAAGTTACAATTTTGGTAAAGAAAATAACACATATTCTTCTCTTTGGCACTTCTTCATACTTCTTTGCACTACTTCACTGCTTTTGAAAGATCAAAGCATTATTTGTACACACACAGAGATAACTCTCTCACATGAGTATTAAATTTATTTATACATATCGTCAACCTATCATTGAAGGTTGTCTCAACAACCATTAAAAATAACCATACATGCTAAAAAATTATATGTGGACCGAAACAATGCCAACTAAGACATAGCATGGACTTGAATCAACACCTCAAATATGAAACACCTCCAAGAATTATGCCTAGAACATCCACAACACGCTACAATCATCATGTCCTCCAAGGACATGAAGACCACCACCCAATTAGGTAAAATCATCAACAATGAGAACAACGATCAATGCGAGCCACCAACATGAATATCAAATCATCTAGAAACATCCAAAAACATCATGAATTGCCACAAAAATATCTATACCAACTCAAATTACTATAGTCATCATCATCAGTATACCAAATTTCAATAACACTAACTGCAATGATTGTCAAGATGAAATATTCACTTGTGGACCTCCAAATGATGAACCATCTGAATTAAAGACATGCTAGAATGTCCCAAACACTCTGCCAAATCTACAAACCAAGATATTGCAACGTGAAGCAAAATCCAAAATATTGATCAACACTGAACAATTGAAAAACCAACTGCAATACCGAATCTCATAACTTGATCAAATTTCCATGTGAACCACTAAAACTTGAGCTAAATCAACTAGAGATACTTATATCAAAACCCTTTAATCCACAACAAGTCATCTGCAAAACACTGACCAAACCAACTCACTTAATCTAATTGCAACATTGCAACACATAGAGGAATATGTTGACATCAATGACAACACATCACTCAGTCAATCCAAACACATATTTGCACATCATCCCAATAAACTAGATATGATTAAATTGTATGATAGGATTAGTTGGAAATTTTTAGGTCAAGTATTTTTAAAGTTTGGCTTTGCTAGAAAATGGTGTAGGTGGATTATTTCTTTCATCTTTGGAGCTAAGTTTTTTGTCCTCATTAATGAGAGCCCATGTTGTTTATTTTCTACACATCACTCAGTCAATCCAAACACATATTTGCACATTATCCCAATAAACTAGATATGATTAAATTGTATGACAGGATTAGTTGGAAATTTTTAGTTCAGGTATTTTTAAAGTTTGGCTTTGCTAGAAAATGGTGTAGGTGGATTATTTCTTTCATCTTCAGAGCTAAGTTTTTTGTCCTCATTAATGAGAGCCCATGTTGTTTATTTTCTACTTCTCAAGGTGTGAGGCAAGGTGATTTGTTATCACCTTTTCTATTCATAATTATGGCATAGGCCTTCAGTAGATCCATTTCAGCCCATCATCCATTGTCTTATTAGAAAGGTGTTATGTTGCCATAAAATTAGATTTCTTTGAGTCATACTTTGTTTGCTGAGGATACTGTTTTGTTTGGAGAAGCTTATTTGAGGGATGTTATGATAACTAATAAAGTGTTAAAATAATCTTGTGTTGTTTATGGTCAAAAGCTGAATTCTTTCAAATCAAAATTTTTATTCATCAATCTCTTGCCATGTCTCTCAATTAGATTGTCAAACTCTCTAGGTTTCAAACTGGCTTCTCTCCCATGAAAGTATCTTGGTATTCCTTTGTTTTGTGGCAAAAGTAAGAGTAGCTTTTAGGAAAACATTTCTACTTCTATTCAAAATAGAATTTTAGCATGAAAGAATTCTTGGTTGTCTTTACCTGGTAGGATTTTAATGATTAAGTTAGAGTTGGCTTCAATTCCTAATTATATCATGTCAGTTCTACCTTTTCCTAAAATAGTCTTATTGAAAGTAGAATCTAGACTTAAAGGTTTCTTATGGAATAATAATAAGGAATCTTAAAACAAGTTTCATTTATTCAGTTGGGATCAAGTTTGTAGTGATAAATAGATTGGAGGGGTAGGGATTCAAAGGATCCATATTAGAAATTTATCTCTAGGGGCCAAACTTGTTTGGAAAGTATATTCTAGTTGTAAATACAAATGGTAGTTGTAAATACAAATGGGCCACTTTCTTGAGGGAAAAGTATTTGAATTTTGATACTCTAGAAATAATCTTTACTATCCTTGATCTTGCCCAAGGGTTGTAAATGTAGAACTTCATGGACAAATGCAGGAACATTTTGCTTCTTTATCTCTTGGATTATTTATGATGGTAAGAAGGCACAATTTTGTGACGATTCTTGGAATATTTTTTCTTTGTTGGAAAGGTTATAGGGTATAGATGAGTTGAAAAATACTTTAAAATATTTATGAGGGGTAAAGGTCAATAATTATTTTCTAGTAGCCTTTCAAAATGAAGTTTCTTAGGTTTCTTGGAAATACATGTGAGGGATGGATGCTCCTAAGGATCAAAATATCAGACTTCAAGAAGAATTAAGTGTGAGACTATTCATTTTAAAGAGCTTCATGATATATTAATAAGGACACCATCTCCTTTGAGCCTTAATATAATGAAACTTGGTCATTAGGTTTTAAATAATCAAGATAGTGATCAGAAAAAGAGATTTTTTATTTTTGTTGGTATATGTGGTTCTTCCAAAGGCTAGATCTTTTGCTCAGTTAGATCTGAAAGGAAGATTTATGACTAGTGATAGATTCTCTTCCTTGAGAATTAGTTTGTGCTTTAAATGTGTCCTATGTCATAAGATGTTTGAAACTAAGGAACATTTATTGGTCAAATATGATTTTTATTTTAATTGTTGATCTTGGCTTTGTGGTAAATAGGGCTAGTTTTGTCCTCTTCCTTCTTCATTGTAGGATCTTTTTGAATCTTGGTCCTTGTTACACAAAGATTCATTCTTTGTTTGTCTTTGGGAAGTGGCTCCTACAATTCTAATTTGGAACATTTTGGTGGACTAGAAATTAGTTTATTTTTAGGTAGGAAAAGACAATTATTGAAGGTACCATTATCAGTATTGAGAAGTCTATTTCTGAGATAGTTTGTGCTTATATATCAAGGAATAAAAAATTAGATGCTTGTTTCATGTCCTACAATGATTCTTTTCTTATGCAATGGCACGATGTATCTCTTCCTTTTAAAGGTAGTCTTCTTAGGAGTAAATGCCCAAAAGTGGATAGGAAAGATGTTAAATGGGAACCTCCAGATTTTGGATATGAGAAATTAAGCTTTGATGGAGATACAAACGGTAATCTTGGAGTATCTAGAATTGGTTAGGTCTTGAAAGATAACATTGGTGATGTTTTGGTTGCAAGAGCTGCATGATTCCCTAATGGATCAAATAATGTGGCTAAAGCTACTTATTTGGTTACAGGATTATGCATAGTCACCAACTTAGGTTTTAAGAATTTGACCATGGAAGGGGATTCTATGAATATTACCTCTACATTGAGCAAGGCTAGCTTCTCAAATTGGAAAATTTGGTATATATTTTCGTGAGGCAAGTTCTACACTGAAGTCTATGAAAAATTGCAAAATCAAGCATTGTTTTAGAGAAGTGAACATGGTGGTAGACACACTAGGAAATAGGGGTTGTTTGATGGATTTTGGTGAAGTTATGATCAAGAGGCAAGATTTTTTGTCTAATGATGAGTTGGAAAATGCATTGTCGCATGATCATTTCTAAGTACATTGCAATGTGCGTTGAGATGTTTTTGTTTGTATCTTTAATTTTTCTAAGGATGGAGATTTAAATCTACTCATGCCACTCTATAGCCAACATCTACTATTTTCGGCTCTATCTCTAAAATTAGGCATAAGTTCACCTATACTTCAGTAGCTTTACTTCTTGTAATAACACCTCTATTTTTGTCTCCAATAATCTATTTCTATAAATTATTCATTTGCACATACCTTGAAGTCTTAGGAGGAGTTTTTAGAGCATCTTCCTTACTATTATGCACTTCTTATCCTTCATTCTTTTCTTCTTCTTCTTGTTTACTAGTAGACTCATCAGATTCATATCCCATCTCTACAACTGTATTGTTTAAAGTGTTTTCATCAACTTTCATAGTTTTTCTTTCAAAAATCCTTCTCAGTCTTTTGTTATAACATCGGTAAGCTTTTCTTTTAGTAGATGCTATGACCAAATCACATATCGCCCCACTACAAATGGGGACCCATCTTTCTTTGTAAATATTGGTAATCTAAGTGTCATATACAAGAGTGTAGTTTTGTGATTCGATTGTGTGTAAGATTTTTGCATCAACATTTCGGATCACACTCTGTGATCCATCATCAGAATGAAGAGAGTCAAAATAAAAAACTAACTAAATGTCATAGTTTAGCTTAGTGTAGAGTAAATGTCTTTAAAAATTAAAAATCCAAAAAAAAAAAAAAAATACACAAAATTCGAAAATACAAAATATTCAAAAATTCAAAAAATTCTAAATTTAACTAAGGCATGGAAACGCACATGTCGTGCTTGGCTTTCGAGCACTGCTTTCGTGCTTAGCTTTCGAGTTTGTCACGCATAGCTTTCGCGCGTTGCTTTCGCGCTTAGCTTTCGCGCACTTTACATGAAGCTTTCATGCATATCATTGATTTTTACATACGTCGTGCGAAGCCCTACCGAGAAGCGTTATCTTTGCACTTGTCATGCCTTACTCGCACACGTCACGCATTGAGGCCTTGATCAATCAACGAAATGCAAGTCACGCGGCGAACGTAGAACGAAGAAGCGTAATAGGTATGGACGTCACGCGAGGCGGTCGCAAAATCAATGCTATGAAGAGAAACGGTAATGCCTTGCGAGTGCTTTACGAACGCTGTACTCACTTGCATTACGTAATGTATTTTTCACATTGCATTAAACGTGATGACCCAAGGAATCAATGAAGAAACATTTAATGAGATGCATTTGGTATTCAAGTTTGATGGAGCTCACAAAACCCAAGGCGGCTAACTCACGAGTTTCAAGCAAGGTTCGATGCATCTCAAAGTTGAGCGATTGTAGGATATTAAATAAAGGTAGTAATTCGAAGAACTAAAGGATGGCACTCACTTATGTAATTCACACATTGGATATTAAATAAACGAAGATGGTCGCTCAATTGCAAAATATTTAAAATCGGTCCCCTTGTGTTATTTAGACTTTGATCTACGCCAATTAATTCGATGTGGCCAGTATTGTTATGATCAAGAAATCTAAAGTTCTAAGTTGGCGACTAGAACTTCGAAAGCTAGAAATCGGTGCACTCTATCAATGATCAACCCAAAGGGCACTAAAAGAAAATGATGGGTTGTAGAGTTCAAGGCCTCACACCAAAAATATTATTGGATTATGCATAATTGCAAGTACTCAGTGATGGCATTCAACAAACCATCATTGTGCCACATTTAATGAAGGTCGTTCAATCGATCGGGATCAAGATGGCTAAATTTAGGGTTGGAAGAATAGCGATCAAGGGGGTCATGGATTAGCAAGGTAATCAAGGTCAATTGATTGGATCAATAGAATTGGGTAATCGCATTAAACAATTAAGGGGCATAGGTCTTCTAAAAGCTAAAGGTGATCATTCAAAACATGTCACAAGGCATTTATTAAGGCGCTCCTGTACATTTAACGAAAGCAGCGGTCAAACCTTACTGACCTCTAACAAAGCAATACGATTGTGTCTATATTTGCAAATAAATTAAGTGGGGGGAGCGAAGGGCTACGATTCTAAATATGATTCACTTAATAAAAATTGTTGTCCCAAGAAGAGGTGTTGACCTTCTTAAGTGATTGTGGAATCGAATTTGATCATTTCGCCCTTTATACATGCAAACTGATTTGATCGATAAACAAACAGCGATTTACCATTTAGCTTGTGCAATTTTGATGGGAGCATTAGTGAATTTTATGAGGTGATACTCATTTTGATCTGCGGTTTGCACCTACCTAGACAGCGATCTTACTCCACTTGACCTTCATCAACGGCGAGTTCATCTTCATAAGCGAATTCAACTCATATCATAAGGGATTCATATCCTGTCTATGGTGAAGGAGCGGCATTTCAACACCCATGTGATTCGAATTTTGAGTGTTCAAACAATTTCAAGAGGCTGCGATTCATGATTGGAAACCTTCACAGTGATTCAACCATACACAGCAAGGAGCGATTAGACCATCGTAGCAAATCGCCTTAGAACAGGTAATGCGCTCTCACTACGATCATATTTTGATCGCCAACTGTCAATTTTATTTAGCAATGCATCTTCAAAGGCTTCGGGCTCATAGGTCGTACAATGAATTCAATTGTGAAAGCCACGATTCTGAGTTGTAATCTGAAATTTATGTCTTGACAGCAATAGGAAGATAGTGAATTGATCATAACAGCAAATCTGACCCTAGGGTGGCGATCTAAGTTTAGATATAAAGTCGCCTCATAGGCTTGGTGAAGTTGACAAGATTTGAAGGTGCATAATGGCGGGATCGTGACAAGTGCTTATTAGGGAGGACTCATTAGGGAGGACTCAAAGAATGTCATTGTGGAGTCAAATATCACATCATATTGTGGCAATATAGGTGACACCAACCTTGGATGCATTGAAGAAATTTCAAGGACATCCTTACACCACTAGACCAACAGGATGCACAAGGGCAATGATTGAAAGTGGCATCATCAAGGCAGCTAGCTTCCCTTTTGCAGTGCAATGCAATGAACTCATCATTGAGTGTGCAAGACATTATGATCCTGATATAAGAGTGATTACTGCACCAGATGGGCAAGAGATAACTTATCTCTATGAGGAAGCAATCCATGAAGCATTTACTATACCTCAATTCACAAACATGATATACAAGAGCCATAATAGCCCAAGGGTGGTCTATGATAATGATCTAGAAAAATATCTTGGGATAGTCAACAAGAATTGGTTATTAAAAAGTAGGCAAGGAGTATCATGGCTCCTAAAGCTCCAAAAGATCGACTTCAAGGAAGAATTTGGCGATTTTGTCACACTCCTTAATCAAATTTTTGGGATCCCATAGGCCTTTCAATTCGAACCTTAGATGTTCTAATTCATAGACATTGTGTCACTGAAAAATGAAAGAATCGATTGGGTAAAGATCATTGGTAATAGCATTGATTCGCAACTTAGAAGGCTTGAGAACACTAAGATGTTCTATGTGGGCTCATACATCATATATTCATTTGCTTGGGCCTATCAATACGTAGGACTCATGTATAGAAGACCAATTGGCACTCATGAAGGATAGTTTAGAGCATGTGATTCGTACAAACAACTACATTACCTTAGTAAGACACACTATGGGAGAACGAATGATGCATTCACTATGCACATCATAAGGACTTTGTAGGGTGGCATTCATTAGAGGCTATCTAAAGATGTGTAAACATTGATTAAGAAGTTCACTGCATGGTTCATACAGTTCCCTAGATTCACCTATAAAAGAGTTCAAGGTTTCTCATACTACCAAGGTATCCTACAGATAAGCTGGTGTTGCTTGAATTGGTGAGATAGTTGATGACGTATGACAAAGTGAAAGAAAAGATCCCTTTTCCTCTCACATTGGGAAAATCTCTAGAAGTGTGCACATCATTTTAAGTGGCAGAGAAGATAGGTGAAGAATTGATAATGTTCCACCTTCAACCCTACATTTTTACAAACAAATTTGATCCCTAAGGCAACATCCAAAAGACAAGTGGAGGGAAGCACACACATCAATTGAAGCTAGAAGATCATTTTATGAATGCACCAGATGATTCTGAAATAAGAGTAAGGATGGATTCACTACTATCTGTTGAAGTTATCAGAGCCACTAAGGTCTTCGATCTTCTTGATCAAGCACGAGGAAATGGAGGATGCCTCTTCCCATCTTATTGAAAGGAGAAAAATAAGGAAATAAAGGTCAATTTGGTTGAGGATGAAGTTAAATATTTAAGGGAACTCGTGAGGCTAGAATTGCTCAATAACAAGCAATGGGTGGAAGGACAAATATGTATGTTGCACAATGGTGGAATACAACTGACATTCAAATGATGGGAAAAGAGGAATCAATTGACAACAATAAAAAAAGTGAAAGTCAAAATGAAAATGTAGCTCAATCATGTCATTCCAAATAATCTAGGCAAAAGAAGATTGATGCAAAGCAACAACCAAAAAAGAAGCAAAAACCAAGCTTAGCACCATGATCTTCTTCTAGCACTTCTTCTGTGTACCAAATAGAGACAAATTAAGCTGTCACAAATAAAGGGAAACAACAAGTTATACAAGATAAAGTAGCTTCACCCAAGCTAGCCAATGACAAAGGAGACATTGACACATGTGAACATTAAAGATTATGATGAGAAAGAAGTGACGTCTCCTCCATGAGAAGAACAACAGATGAAAGAGATATAGGTTGAAGAAGAACAATCAACTATACCTATTTGGCTCAGAGAGAGATTATCAATGAAGGGGTTTGTAGGAGAGAAAGATCCATTCGATCTATGAAGGTACTTGGATAGCAGTGAAGAACATGAAGTAAGGGAATGCTACTAGGATGTTAAAGATGACACAAAATTAAGAAGGATCCAGAGTCATACAGGTTGCCATTCCAAGAGTAGATAAACTAGAAGATGAAATCACAACGGAAGAGGTTGATGTTCAAACCATCAATATAGGTTCTCCCACTACCAATCAAGCACTAGAAGACATGAATGATATGGTTAAAATAGTTAATGAAATGCTCAAGATGGAAGTTGAGAAAAATAATAAATTGGAGAAAGAGAATAGCATATTGAGAGATCACCTCAAGCAACTCAGGGTTCCATTGAGGAAATGTAATCAAATGGCTTCTTTGCTACCACCTCTAGATACAATTGAAGATTTTGAGGGGATAAAGGCATTAGCACAATTGATGGAATCATGGATCACCAAGACATATAGGAAGGTGAAAGCATTCATTAGAGAATTGGTGATAATATTTGACAAAGTGATGGGAATCCTTGAAAGGATGTGGTGACTCATGGTAGCATATGATGATTTTATTTACATAAGAGATTTCACCATTTCCACATTGTAAGTAATGATGACTACACCGAAGAAGACATTAATAGATGTAGTATAACTTGCTTCGCATGAGGAGACTCATATTTGAAGACATCAATGTTGTGTGTACACAAGTGGATCAAGCTATCAATGCTATACATGACATGATCCTATAAGTAAAAAAGATTATTCTTGAAAAAAATAAGAATGAAGGAGTTGATATAGTACTTGAGGAGTTGATGGAGAAAGTAAGAGCTATCTTCTTTGGCCAACTTCAGAGCAGCAACTAGACTCCATCCTTTCATTTGCCTTACTTGCTAGCAAGATGAAAGATCTTAGACCTAAATGGGATACTATCTTTGCTACTAGCATCAACGAGGTCAGTTACTTGGATCATCAATTGGAGAATCTACCTGTAGCACCTATTACAGAGATAAAATCAGTAACGTCCAGATTCATTGAATTTACGAAAAGAGAAAAGGATAAGGGCAACTTGATTACAGAAGAAAGTTTGTTATGATTCTATGTGGCATTAATTTTCCCATTGGAGGATTTTTCCTTGTATTTTATACCAAATGGATCACATTCCCATTTGTTAGACATTTAATGCTTTGCAATAAATTAGGCATTTTGTAATAACAAACCCTAATTAGGGTTTAGGTGGCAAGATCTTGGCCCTTGATTCTATTTTAATCTTGGCCATCCATTATAATAAGGAGCTCTATATAATCCCAAGCTCATTTTATTTCATCAGTAGAAATTAAAAATAAGAAGATTTGAGAATAAAGAGATTAGAAAGAAGGATTTCAACATTAGGAGATCAATCAAGAGACTTTGAAGAATTTGTGTTCGATGTATTTAGAATTAGTAAAATCATTGAGGTGTTGGTGACTTATTCAATTTTGAAGAATTTGTTTGTTTCTTCATATCTTTTGTGAGAGCTTATATTCAGGAAAAAAAAAAAAAAAAAAATTAGAATAGAATTTTCTTTCAAGTTTTAGATGAGTGAAAGATGCATGTGTGATTGACAGTGAAGCTCTACCATCCATACTACTAGCATTTTGTTCATTTCAAACTTTCCTTGCATGGTCAACTGGAATCATTTAGACAAAAGGTTAACTTCAATTGCTATTTGATCATTGATATGCTTCATTAAGGTGTCTATGTTTGAAGTTAGTGATTTGAAAATCCTTAAGCACTCCTTAGAATATTGCACTAGTGTTGTGAAGATGTTAAAATATGTCAAAGAAAAGCTTACTTGAGCTCACTTAATATTTCCTTTGTCTTTCACTCTTAGTTTAGAATAGCATTCTTAAACCCTACTCCTTTTTTCATTTTTCTTTATCAACAACCAATAGAAATAGGAAGAGAGTAATATCGCAACATCATTTGGAGAAAATCATAACTATCGATATTAAAGAAGAGAAGTACATAAGTCCCCATGTAGGTAAAACAAATAACATCAATACCATTGATGCTATCCAACACGTTAAGACCTTACATTAGAAAACCTTGGAGTCATCTCAAGTGATCCTTTGCAAATCTTCAGCATTTGAGAATCTTTTTATCTAGAGAGGATAGAGTAGCATTGGTATTTTATTATGAGTTGTATAGTGCATAAAAACACCATCAACAGTAGAATACCCTAGAAATATACCTTCATCAACTCTTGTGTCAAACTTTGCCATATTTTCTCCATCTCCTCTGATATAGCATTTAC
This sequence comes from Cryptomeria japonica, assembly GCF_030272615.1. Taxonomy (NCBI): domain Eukaryota; kingdom Viridiplantae; phylum Streptophyta; class Pinopsida; order Cupressales; family Cupressaceae; genus Cryptomeria; species Cryptomeria japonica. The sequence continues at coordinate 727,536,199 of NC_081409.1, forward strand.
TTCCAAGTAATTTGAAATATTTCAGAGATATAGTCCTTCCACATCATAGTTCATAAGATGTCTTCCCATAATTTCTTCTAATCTACACTATGTTAAGTGTGTATAATATACTATGTATTGCTTCTTTCCAGTAGATTTCTAATAGAATTTCTTTATTCATCGTTTCAATTACATTGTTCTTCTGTGGCATCCTAGGAGTAGACTAATGTCTTCTTATCCCATAATTCTTAGAGAAAGTATTTAACTCATGAGAAGTAAACTCTCCATCTCTGTCAGACCTCAAACATTTTATTCTTTTGTCTATCTCATTTTCAATCATAACCTTGAATTTATTGAACTTTTCTAGAGCTTTAGATTTTTCTCTTAAGAAAGTAACCCAAGTCATTCTAGAGTAATCATCAATTAAGAGCATGAAATACCTATCACGTTGTTGACTTCTTGTTCTAATCAGACCACAAAGATCAGTGTGCACTAACTCCAACAGTCCAATAGAAGATTTTTCCAAACTTTTGAAAGTTCTCCTTGTTTGTTTTCCTTCTTGAAATTCTTTATAGATAGCATTAGCGAGATTTGTGATATTCAACAAATCTCTCTTAGCTTGAATTGAACTCATCCTCACTAGATTATCAAAGTTAATGTGACACATCCTCCAATGCCATAACCAACTCTCATTGATTTGTGTCATCAGGTAATATTTATAAGCTGTCCTCAACTGATAAACATTTTCATATATCCTCTTTCCTACTGCAATCATAGTTTTGAACCTTTTTCTTATCACACACTCATCATTCTGAAAAACAAGATTATATCCATTTCGACACATTTGACCAACTCCCAAAAGATTATGATTTAAATATTTAACATAAAAAATATTATCAATATTATGTATGCCATCAAAACTAAAACCATCCTAGCCATCTAATCATCTCCAAATGTAATAGCTCCTCCAAATTTTCAAGCTTTACAAACTTACTCTTGTCACCAGTCATATAATTTGAACATCCACTATCAATAATTCATTCATCTTTATCTTTTCTAGCAAGAAAAACAAATACAACAATACCTTCTATTTAAAGAGGTATCAATATATAAATACCTCTAAATGATCTATATGAAAAAAACCAACCATATACAACAAAAAAAAAATAGAAACAAAAAGAAACAAAAAGAAATGGTATCTCAAACACCAAATTTTGTGCACAAAACTTTGTGGAGAAAAAAACCAATAAGTTTTTATGCTTTCAATTCCTATCTTTCTAACACCATAAGAAATGAAACAATAATAAATAAGAAGATGAAATCCTTGAATGTTACACCTATTAAGCATGTTTTCACACCTATCATAGGGAAATATGAAGAAGAAATGTGTCACTGTAAGGGAAAGAAAAGAAGTAGAAAAATTACAATAAGGTAAAGGGGATGGACATTTATTATATATAATGATGATCTCATGGATGAGAAAACTATTGTGATGGAAAGGTAACACCTTATAGTTTGTTTCATGATTTATGACCATTATTGTATTTATTCATGTCCTCCCTCTTACTTACTAGTTATCTATATATACCTATAGCTTGGATTTCAACTTTGCTCTTTCTATTTTTCTATTTGTTTTCTCAGTTTGAACTTTCTTATCATACGTTATTTGTTGGCGTTCACACATTCATTTCACCTTCTATATTAAATAAATTATTATATCTTTTCTCCCAATTTAAATACATTTTTTATTTTTCACTCATATTTATTTGCCTCTTAACATTATTTTTATGCATATCCTTTAACTACCTTATATTATATTTTCATTCCCATTCTTATTTATTACTTGTGATTTTATTGGCTACCTATTTCTAATTTATTATATATTTTCATACCTTCATTCTTAAAACTTGCACACTAAATATGCATGGGTACAGATCACAATCTTTTTAGTAATCTATTTGAGCTAACTTGTAATAGTACATTTCTAAATATTATATTCTAAGCCTACATTGTTTCAGTGGAGTTGCATGCGTTATCCCATACAAGTTAAGCATCCATTGTCAATACATGTCTACATTAAGGGGAAAAATATTTTTTCCATTTTGTTGATGTAGGCGCATGGCGATCTTGCATCATTCAAAAACATTTTCAATCTGTTTTTCCAATTTTAGTTTGTTTTCCAATTCTAGATTGTTTTCAGTTTTAGTTTTGGTTAGCATCATTGTGTTCAGCTGTGATAAGCGAGTTAAATCTAAACCCAACTCCCGGTGGTAATGGACATCCATCAATTCAAATATTGTAGTTGTTACTGCCCTGGCAGACATGCATGCAATCTGTAGAAGTACAGTCAGGACACACGAACTGTCTGATCAAATGCTAGCTCGTATGATTTCAGAGTATGCAGAAAATGGATTCGTTGATAAGGCAACAGGAACTTTCAAGCAAATGTTATTGGCAAATATAAAGCCAATTTCCATAACCTTCGCCAACATCCTCCCTGCCGTGCCAAATGATATCGACATCTACCAATGCAAACATGAATACAAAATGTGGAAGCATGGACGTGGTATAACTCAATGAAATGGTGAATCACGGACTGCAATGATTGAAGGATACACGCAAAGGGCTTTAGAAACTTTCAAGAAATTGAATTGGCTGGCGTAAAGCCAAATTCAACAACGTTTGCCAGCAAAATGGGAGTTCTGGAGAAGGGTTATGTCTGCCGCGTGGGTTTTCGTTGCTTTGCGTTGCTGAAGAATGTCTATGTGAAAGGGAAAACAATTAAGATTAGAGATAGTGCTAAAAAAAAAGGTTTTTTTGTGCAGGGATTAGTTACGAAATTAGTTGCAGAGCAGAGTTGGTCTTGACTGGATGCATCAAACCATTCCCTAATCACGAATTATGCTTCATAGATGTACGTTTACATTGGGGAATCATTGCTTCCCTCTTGCATACCATTATTATACATTTACACTAGGAATGCCATGTTTTCACCTCCGTGACATTACTTTATCATCACACTAGGGGTATCAAACCTTCCCTTACAAACTAAGGAATCAATTTTCAACTACTTTGTAAACATGGATGAAGGTCTAATTATAAAAATAATCCTTAAATCATTTTCAAAATATATGGAGTAAACAAGAAATTGAAATTTAGAAAAATATAAAGAGGGGTAAAGTTTAGATGTTAAACCTAGGATCCACTTCATTTATTGTTGCCAAGTGTGATTCTGTATCCCTCTGCTCTTTTTGCTGTTCGATCATTCCTGGTAGCTGCACTACCCAAACTTGATTATATCCGACGGCAAAATGTAAAATCGATTTATGATCTGAACTGCAGATTAGTATCGAATCTGACATTCTGGTCCTAAACTCGTTGATTATGTCCCAAAGGCCTTTGATGGCCGCTACATGAATTGTGCATCTTCGATACTCATCCCTGTCTGTCATTGACTTTTTCTGCCACGAATTATAATTTAACATTGCCACTTAACTGTTCAGATGTTCTCCTTTCACGATAGTATGGAGAATCGTACCTTGAAGAGGAAGCAGTTTATTGAGGGGATTATTCTTAATACTCTTCATGCTAGGTATCTTGTCGAGTATCACCACAACTACACCTGTTTCACATTGACATTAGCTGCTGTCAAATACTTCTACTTGAACAAATAACATGTAAATTTAACTTCATATTCCCTGTAAGCTGCCTATCTAAACTTATTGTAATGGTACTTAGATGTACGCTGGGGTTGAAGGAAAATATTAACGAGTTCTAACTTGTCGGTTTTAGCAGCTTCGTGTTGCGGCGTATTGTTATTCTTGTTTCGAGATTTAGCCAAATCTGGTTTCTCAGCAAGAATCCATATAACAAGATCTCGATAACCTTTCCTTGCTGCAATATGAAGATGAGTATCTCCTTGAAAAGTAACATCGTCTAGCAAATTTGCGAGAACCGCTCATGAAAATCTTCAATGGTAGGAAGACGATCAGATTCCAAAGCGAGGAAGAGCTTCCTATCCTTCCTGTTCTTGTTTTCTATACTTGCAACGATAGAATCAGAGACAATTAGAAGAAAACTTCGCCACAAAACTGCGTGGATCCAACTCCATTATTATAGAGGAACAAATGTTGTAAAAAGCAAATAAAATACCAATAAAATAGGGTGGAGGAAAGAGGTTGGCATCATTGACTTCACCCATGAATAGAGAGAATGATCGAGAGTACGGTGTTTGAATGCCTCACTCCAACATGATGTGGTCTGGATGTGATTTGCGTAGAAAATGGTCCTCTTTCGATTTGTACTTCCCACTACTAAAAAAATATTTAACGCTAGCACTTGCACCAAAGCGAGCTGGAATAGTTACATCATAGGGAAATGAAAGGTTAGTATAATAATTGAAATTTATTATATTTTAATAATTATTGTTTATCTATATTATTTGTTAATAAGAGTTATAAATGAAAGCTTGAAGTTTTCGATTAAAATAAACGAGTTTTACAGAGATTTGAAATCCAAATCCAGCAAAAAATTAAACACAGTAACCAGAGTCTAACCAGTCGCTAAACAGCTATACAAACATGGGATTCATCCCAAAACAAAAAAACACAAAAAACAGACCTAAACAAGACGCACCAGCAAAACAAACTAAGGAGGAGCTCTCATAAGCTCAACATTCTTCTGGATCACTTTATTATTAATCTCCTATTGTTCCTCCATAATGAACCTCAAACTACCAGTTACTTGATGTTTGCTCCTAGTCCTAGTACATAGTCTCGTGGACATCTGCACCTCCTGGTTCATCTTAGCCAAGTTGATATCTAGGGATCTCTCAACTCTGGTGATCTGCTCCTTCTGCATGGAAATCTCCTCATTGACTCTTTTGAGACCCTCGACACTGCTATGCATGTCTTCCTTGCTAACCTCCACCAAACCCTTTAGTTTACTCTTTAGTTTTTGTATTTCTTTCTCCAGCCTGTCGATTTTAGCCTCATGTTCAATCTTCGTGACATGAAAGCTTGAAATTAGTTTTATTGGCATTATGCATTTTTAAAGCATACATGCTATTTATTTTTTCTTTTTGTAGTATAGATTGCAATGATTTAAAGCTATCTAGATTGCAAGAAACATACATTCAATCACAAAATATGATGGACGAAGGACTTACAAAAGTAGAAGCTACACGAGTAGTGGAATTGGCTTGGGCTATGGGTTTTCTCCCCATTGGTCTTAGGTTCGACTCCGAGGCCTGGACTCACCCGATGAACTTGGCTTGCGAGTGGCTTGGTACATCCCCAATGGACTAGTCTTGCCTCAGCTCACCCTTTCCTAAACCCCAACTTTGCAATTAGTAAGTCCAAGGTAAGGTGGGTTGGGCATTGGGCTGGGTCATGGGGATACCACTAGCGCAAGGAAAAAAAAGAAGTAAAAGCTACACAATATGATATTACTCAAAACATTTCATGATATTTTGTAGTTGTGTTTGTGACAAGTTAATTGAGTATAGATTGAAAAAAGAATATGCCAAGTGAGTTACCTCAACTACACAAATTGTGTTATGGTGTCGATGATCCCAATCAATTTTAATTTTTACAAATAATCATTGTATCATATAATTAGATATGATGTTATTCAACAATTTTTCAAATTTTATTGAATTTCCTCAATCTACTTCAAATAATTAGATTCCTTTGAAGATTCGAAATAGCCACATTATATTACATGAATAATATGATAGCCCATGCCATGGATAGTGGTCTTTATCTTTGTCAATAGCTGTCTCATGCTATAATTTGCATTGCTTTTGGTATCAATGAGAGCTTATTACATAGTGTGTTTGGGTGTTGGCTTTCAAGTTTGATATGAAGGATATTAGGCTGTTCCTTTTGTTTCTTGGGCTTGATGTATGGTACAGGTTACCTATGAGTTATTCCTTCGTCAATAGAAGTACACAACAAATATTCTAAAGATATCATACTCAACTCTACTATTTTAGTTGAAGTTTTAATTTGTGATGACTTAACTTTTTGAATGCATGTCTTTTAACAAAGGGATATAAATATTTATCACTAGATTGTTACTCAAGGCCATTCTGTGAGAAGGTGTACAATAAATTTGACTCAAGGAGGTTTGGGTGTTATTAGATTTAGATGTAACTTATGTTGTACTAAAAGGAGGTGGAAACATCAAATTTAATGAATTGATTTTATATTAATTTATTTTATTGGATTTTATTCATGTTTAAATGTGAGCCTTAATTGTTGCCAGATGGAGACTTGAACCTTTCTATGCAATGTGCTTATACTTTACTCATGGATGGAATGAATGGATGCACCAAGGCATATTATTAGGCATATTTCCAATTGATGGATCTTAAAGGTCAATAAATCTAAGTCAACATCTTGTAGTATTTACTCTTTTAAAAGAGTGATTAGATGTTTTATGGATATGTAGAGTATAGGATTTATCATTTAACAATGAGGCTCTTTAAAAAGATACACAAAGATCAATAAAATTCATGTAGTTTCCATAGTTCACAAATTATTAATAATAGTTTTTTGAGTTAAACTTTGTGTAAAATTTTTCATTAGTGTTTTATATCATACTACATGATATATCATTAGGATGAGATGAAATGAGGATACATAAACAAATAATTTAAAATTAATAATTTGTAAGTGAAAGAAACAATCATCCTTTGTATAGAATTTTCTATAGTGTGAAATTTATAGTACATTATCAAAATACATCCCTTATATAAATTTGTAAATGCGCGCCAGTGTCCCCCATGGCACTAGTTTCCAAAACTAAAACCTAGGTTCACAGTTCTGGGGCACATAATAAAGAATTAAAAAAGTGTAGATTATATTTTCCACTCTAAATTTGATAGTCACAAAATTGACCATAAGAAAAATCTCCAAGGGAGTTTTATCAAACCAATGGAACCAAATATCCAAACATTAATTATTTGTATACTAGAAAAGGAATTAAGGGAACATAAAGCATTAAGTAGAATACGAAAAATAGGGCAATCATATAATTATGATACACAAACTAAATGGCCCAGAAAATTTTTCAAGTTGTCGAACAAACAAACATATGATAAACTAGAGAGGTAATAATTGATGTTAAATGTAGGGCTACAAAGAGCATTTTCTGCATTACCCATGATTTACATTTTTGTTTGAATGCATAGACATTTGTTCAAGTTCTAGAGAAAAAGAGGAAGTCGAGGAAATATGAATGTTGCAAAATGTATGTGATTTATTGAGGAAGCGAGCTAAACTAACATCACTAAACATTAAATTTCAGATAGTTGTAGAGTTAATTGAAATTGAAATTAAACTAACATCACTAATATGAATGGGAATCTAAAATGGTTTGGTTATACCTTATAAATTTACTAGTGTATAGAGTAGATTCACTACTTTGTAGACATATTCACCTTTTCATAGAATATATTTCCCTAATTGATCACATATTTATTGAAACTCAAAAAATATTATTCATTTAAGTACAATGAATATTCACATAATAATCATGTACTTTCCTAGGCTCCAAATCCTTTCATTCACTAAAGTACAGGGTGTATTTAGTTTTTGGCAGGCATATTCACTAAAGTTGAACTCTACATTTCCATTCAATGTATTTACCATAGTTTCCACACTTCCATCGAAGCACAAATATTTTTCACTTATTCCAAGGAAGATTCACTAAAGTAGTGTGTTGAAAGTATCTAAGTTTACATTCATCTAGATTATTACACTTTTTCTAATTAACAAGATAAATTCACCTAAACAACAATGTGTACACTGAAATAGTTTGTCAACTTCATTGAAGTTACATTTTTTTAATCTTCAACACTTTAATTAATTGATAGGTCACATTTTCTTGAACAAGAATTCTCTTATAATCAGATCAAATGATATAAAATCCATAGGATTGATTGAAAGAGGTATTATAAAGGTGTAGAAAGGGCATATGCTAACACTTAAGATGTTTTCTTGAACAAGATCAAAGCTTCATGATAATGTGTCCCGTCGGTGGGATTATATTATAAAGGAGCTAAAGGTGATTGAACCCCAGTTTTATTTCATTCATGCAAAGATTCTAAGGGAATCATTTAGCCGGTTAAAGCACAACTAGATGCTATGTAAACAAATGAGATTAGTCTTTTTTTATTTCTATATGGCCAATTAAAAGATGTTGAAATTGATGCAGATCAGTTGATAAAATTATAGTTGGTAGAGGGCATAGTGAAAAGCGGAGAGGAGATTCTCCATAGTTTTGTCAAGTTTATGAAAAACCAATGTTTGGTTGAGATTGAGGTCAAATATGGAACCTCCTTCATGTTTCGAAAGAGAGAATCCATGATGTGCTCAAAAATATGATGATACGTGTCACTGAGATAGACCCTGATGCAACAATTAGAATTTTTAGCTTGTTAAGCCTTTTGAGTCTTAGGGTTAAACCTTTCAAAGCTTCAAATTCTCAATTCTTAAAACCGACAAGCTTCTACACCTTATAATTAAACCTTAAACTCAACTTAAGAGATTTGACTTTAGATGATATTCTATGCTCTATCATATGTTATTATGGATATCAAAGTCATTATGGGATGATAAGTTGTAGGATAGAATGAATGACAATGATGGAAACCTACTTCTAGTCTAGTGTTGGACATACAATTTGGATAGAAATTTTGTGAATTTTGATTTTGTCATTATTGAGCAATAACTTCTACAAAAGGTTTTGAGCAACTTTGGTGAACTTGAGATAAGTTCCATGAGAAGTGCTAGATTATATCAGACTAGCTAATAGGAGGAAGGATCTTGGAATTTTACATAATTGGGGAAATAGGTATCTTAGTTTATGGGACATTTGTGTAGCCCCACATGCTTTCAAAATGTCTATGCAAAACAATTGCATACCTAGAAATAATATGGCAATTGAATGAGGCTTGCAAAATACACTTAAAAAATTATAGGAATGGATCATTATTTCCAACTTTAATTTAATTTCTAGATTTCACTATTGAAAATAAGGATGACCTTGGTAGAATCTATTATATAAATTACAAACATACAAGATGATTAATGGAAGAGCGATGAATATTGCTCTAGAAGGACTCTTGACACATATAAATAAGGGGTTTTATCACATTATGTTATATGAAGACGTGATTAGAAACTTTGCTACTATTGAAGAAGTTTGGCAATGAAGGTCGAAGAGATAATAGATCAAGTTGATCCAAATTTTCCTAGTTTTTCTATGATGAATAAAATCCTTTGGTTAGAATTGAAAAGCTATTGGTGAGTGCAAAAGCCTTGCTTGTGATGCAAAGTATCAATATAGGAAAGCAACATAAAATTGCAAGTGAATAAGAAGTAAGGCAAGAAGGCCAACTAGTGAAGAAAGTAAAATTGGCTATTAAGAAACAAGAAAAGGGGAAAAGATTTTAGGTTATTGATTTAGAAGAGATTATTTTAGAGGTTGAGCTAGAAGTGAAAAAACACCCATCATCTCCCCTTGTTACATTTCCACCTTCACCTCCTTCTTCTCCACCTTATTCTACATCAAAGGATGATAGTCCCTATAATGCCACATGGTAGAACTTTAAAGAACTTGAAGATTGTTGAGGATCACATTGGTGATATCAGATAGTTAGCTTGTGACTAGTTCCTTGATGATTATAAATTTGTAAAGTCAAACGAATTTAGAGAAAAAGGTAGAAGAAGATACAAATAAGCATTTTTACTCAGAGTGGTGCAAGATTAGAAGAGAAATCATAGTTAAATTTGACTTTGGAGTTGATAAAATCATACCAAATGAGGGAAGGAAAATGGTCAAGGAAGGTGGAATTCTTCTATTACCACACTAGGGTATCTATACTACATTGGCCTTCAACACAATAGGGAAGTGAAAAAACAAAATGCATGTTTCAGAGGAAGAGGTTGAAAAGGATTTCTTTGGTTCAGTATTCAATCATGATTATGAAATTTTTTGCTATGCACGATTTGGCCCTAAAGGCTGACAAACTAGATTTGGTACAAAATCTTGTGGATTTAAAGGGAAGTTCCCTTGTAAAGAAAGTATCAAACACTCCTACACTTCAAGTTTCAAATTTAGTTGTGGAAAACGAAATTTTTAGTAAGATAGAAATAGATATTTTGTATGTAGATCATGAGGCCTTAAAGGAAAAATATATGCACTGGTGGTGGAAAATGAGTAATTGAAAAATTAGATTGAAATATTGAAGAGTGCTCTAGTCCCTATTATGTCAGCACCTTTATCCTTAGTTTAGATATGCTTATGAGTTAGGAAATAATACCTAGAAGGATTGTACAAGTAATGGTACAAAATTTCATTCATTTTTCCTCATAATATAAAGCTTTGGTTTCATGCCTATTTTAGGAAGTAAATGGATAATACAAAGGCATTCAAAACTTGTTATTAGTTGCATGATTTTGAGGTCCATATTCCATATCAATGTAGAAAAATACATAGCTCAACTATAGAAGATTTATAAAATTATACTTGATAGGTTCTATTGTGTGTGCGAGCTACCTTAAGACTATGAAGAAAATAAAGCAAACATTGCACCTAGAGTTAAAATATAGATTAAGACATCAATGAAGGAAACAAAAACAAGATGAAAGAAGAAACAAGGAAATATGTTGAGGTCTATTTATTTCTTCAAAGTTTTGTGGAGGGTGATTAACCAATCATAAAAAGCGACTAATTCCACAATAGAATAAGTTTAAAATACTTTTTTCATTTGAATACATCTCTTACTTCATATTGATAGTTTAAAACTTTTAATCTTTTCTCAACAAACCCATTTTATAATTCAACAATACATTTCTTTTTAATGTTTTACAAAATACTAGAATATTTTTGTACATATCCTACAAACATTGTGAGGCTATGTTATTTTTGAGGCATCTTGTCAAATAAGTAAGCAACGCCACATCGACATGGCCACCACCTGATAGGCATTTCATTTCTCTTCAAATCGTTTCATACTATCTGTAGAATCCTTAAATAAACAAAATTGTGAAGAACATACGAAGGAGAAGAGTTGGTTTCCGTGCTATATAAGAAGTAATCTTTTTCTCAAGCGATACATCGTAATATATTAGCTTTGTAGTAATCTTTTTCTGCAATTTTAATGGCATATATGTATTTCTTTTGCTTCTGTTGCTCACGACTCCTTTCGCTTTTGCCTCTGCGTCTGCGTCTGGGTCAGGTAATAATAATATTTGTTGATATTGTCAAATAAAAAATAAAATAAAAGAAATGGCTGTCTTTTGCTTTTCTATTTGTACTAATATAATTGATGAATACTAGTGAGTCATTCAACACAATTGTTTTGAAAATGTGAATTAGTATTTCTATCAAATAAGAAAGGTACAATATTTTAATAAATGTTTTCTCAAGTACTCTAGAGATTGTATTATTTTTCTAGTCTGAGAGAATGGTGGATACTTAATATTGTCCATGAAAAGGATCATGCATCAATACTATTTGCAATTAGTTAGAAGACAAGAGTGTGATGAATGAAACACTTTGAATATTTTGTTTAAATTGCAAAATTCAATATAATATGAAATTCACTATCATAGAATACTTTGTTTGATGAACAAGGTATTCAAATAATATATCGAAATAAAAGTTAAAATGTTAAATACTTGATTAGACTAAATGGTTTTCAAACATTAAACATTCAAAATCATTGTCTAAGTTGTACAACAAAAAAATATTTTCCTTCACCCCTCCTATATGCACTCACGAAACATGATTAAATACCATTTTCTAAGAAATTCATTAATTTGCATTGCCACTTCTGATATTGATATTGACTTAGTAATGAATTGTACCTTGCTAGAAATTTTAAAATATCAAGTACTTTATCAGATTATTGTGTTATTTAAACATAAAGCATTTCAAATACTATTCTTATTGTGCTGCATCAGAATGCTTTCCTTAATTGCTATTAGAACCACCCACAAATCAATTTCATCATTTGATTAAAAATTTCTAAATATGTTTTTTTTGTATATTAATAATATCAAACCTACCTATAAAAACAAAAAATAGAACCTGCATACATCTAAGATTTTGCTACTAAAATAGAATGTTGATTTAACATATTATAGATTTCAATCATATAATCTCAAATTGATAATTAAAATTTATATATACAAAAAATGAGGATGAACATATCAGCTATAATTCAAATAAAAACTAAAGATTCTTGAGGGCTTTCAACACCCATATGAAGCTATATGAGTGGTTAATGGCACAAAACCACTAGGAAATATGCAAAATTTAGGTGTTGGAGAAACTGGTTTTTGAGAAAGGTGAAGAATGGCTGAATCATGAAATTGATAATAAGGCTTGGGAGTTATTGATCTTAAAATTTGTACTCTAGGGAACAAATTTATGGAAAGTTTAGTAAATTGGGACTTGCATTGAACAACCTCCAGAATTTTAGAAGTAGGTTCTTTGTAAAAGTGGGGGAAAAGGGAGAAGGATAGAACCTTCAGAGGTAAACAAAATGTAGGGTGATTGCACCAAAACATAAAATGCTCTAAACAACTAACGAGAAGTAAAGGACATGCTATCTCATAACAAGAGCACATAATACCATAATCTCCTTATTATTAGTGAGAGTACAAAACATAAGGTCATTTAGACACATAGCATAATATTCAGATATCCTTGTAAGATGCACCTATTAAGACTAAAGAGAAGAATATATACTTCACTATCTCAAGGTATCTTTTACTGATGTTTCTAGGTTAGCATGACATAACATCCATTAAATTAGTGTAGTTGTATGAAGAGTAAAGTAACACATGATTCAAGAACAATACAATTAAATGAAAACCGAAAGAGCTATTTAATATTTAGACGGTATGTCGCTTGCACGTAAAATTCTAAATCGTTGATTAATATTGAAACAGATAGTAAAGGCAATTGAAAACAAAATCTAATATATCTCCTTCCTTCATTTATGAATTAAAACTAAAGTCGCGGCAATGACCGTGTTCTCTCTATTGATAAGAAATTAGTCCTTCGTAAATCCCCTAAAACAAAAAGCAAATAGACTTTAATAAGATTAGAAATCTAAAACCATAAAAGCTCTGAAGTAGAAAAGACCACTGCATATCTCTTGTGTGGCAAATCACCACGGCAGCCATTGCAACTACATTCTACAAAATGATCTGAGCTTCATTGTTAGTCCACCACCTCGTCTAATATAAGAGCTCTCTAGCATGCCCATCACTTTTTGGTTGCAAACCCCATGGGCAGACAACTTGCTGACAAATGACGCTCTCTTTTTTCTTTAAGAAAAATTCCTCAATTTGTTCCAAGCCAAACATTCTTCCTAGCCTAAACACTCCCTATTAGGAACAAGGACCCATTCTAGACGGGGTAGGATGGTGGGGCTTCTTTTATTCTCATCCCTTACAAAATCTTGAAAACCGTGAGAGGTACCACTCAACAACTTTTAGAAATTGTACATTTGTGGAAAGTTGATGCAGAACTTTGACAAGTGTTTCCTTCATATACCACCAAGGGAATCTTAGGCCGAGGCGCTCTGAAACTTTTGACCGATTAATATGTGGCATTAGTGCGTGAGAATGCAAATATAGGCGTTCTGCAACAAAATAAAGTGAGAAAATGTGAAGTAAAAAAGGTGAAACAAAACGAGAAGCCCAATGACCCTTGTATATTATTCTATAAATTTGGTGACTCTATGGGGTTCCTCACTGGTGGGAAAAATTTAGTCTAAAAAATTGGTTCCGCATCCAAACTACAAGTTGAAGCTAGGAAGAAAACAATTTACAACTTTGACAGTATAGACTGCAAAGGTCGCCAGTCTGAATCAGATGGTGGAACATGAAGTTGTAGTGCATCATAGGCTTTATCCAATTTGATCATCTCCCAAAAAGATATAGTGTTCGTCATTGAAAGGTAGCTTCTATGGAAGAATAGTCATGCCAAGGGGTGAACTATCTTCTCTATTTCTATCACATCGAGATCGAGATCACTGGTTTGTGTGAAGGATTGGTCTTCTGTTTTTGCCCCAATAACTTCCCAATTTTTTCTATCTCAAGTACCAATTTATCTGAATAGAAAGGAGAAGGGAGGCCCGATTAAATCAACTGGTCTATTTTTCCTTTTACCTTTAGCATAACATTCTCAAAGGCCTAAAGGTAGTCTTTGTCCTACAAAGCTGCCAAGTGACATTCAATAAGCTAATTTTCCCTTATAATAGTTTTCCCTCAGTTACTAATACCAATAGTAGTTAAGGAATTAATATCGTTTACATACACCTCTCAATGAGTAGCCTTGACTCAATTGCCTTTGGGGTAATGGTCTGCAACATTTGATCAATGATGGACGTGACATTTGTCCCGTATAGGAGACATATTGCAAGGTAGGTCCCAAGGATTCAACAACATTTGATTCCTTTCTCTTTGATGGATGTCACTACTCTTCTCAGCTCATTATTCTCTAGATCCTTAGCTTTAATCTTAGCCTCGTTTTCTTTTTATAATGGTAAAAAATTAGGGTCTCTACCACTAGATTTAGTAAAACAACTATTTTTTGCTTAGGCACCTTTACATTGATGTGGGGTGAACCCAATAGATCTAGCCTCAAATCAACAAGAATAGAGCTAAGAATTCTAATTAGATTGACCGGTTGGATTTGAATACCCTCTTTTTAAGTTGAATTGTGAAAATGTTGAAATTAGGGTAAATATGCTGAAATTGAAGAGATTATGCACAAACAGTGAGCTACAATCATCAAATGGAACCAAAAACCTAGATCTGAGCAAATTTAAATTATTTAGACCTCTTCATAAATGATCTCCTAATTTTTCAGGACTAGAATGCCCGTTTCTCTAGTCCTCCATACTTTTCGCCATATGAAGGGGAACCTATTTGTCTCTATGAATAATGTCAATATTGAGAATCGCCGCTTCACACCTATTTCCTACATAGATAAAGAAGGGGGAAATTTTTTGGAATAGGTGTTTGCCTAAGTCAAACCATAGTTTAGGAATTAACCTTAATTGAATAATGGAAATACTCAAATAAACAATGGGAAGATACACTTTGGATCTGCAATTGTTGATGATGATGCTTTTCTTCTTGAATGTAATTACACATGTTATATGAAATCTCATGAACATGAAAAAATGATTATCACACACATGCACTTGCTTATGAAT
The DNA here is from genome assembly GCF_030272615.1 of Cryptomeria japonica. Classification (NCBI taxonomy): domain Eukaryota; kingdom Viridiplantae; phylum Streptophyta; class Pinopsida; order Cupressales; family Cupressaceae; genus Cryptomeria; species Cryptomeria japonica. The sequence goes on from NC_081409.1 coordinate 727,551,425, forward strand.
GATGTAATGTTTCTCTACAATGATTGAAGGATGAATATGTAGCCTTGAACATCTCTAAAAATGCTTGAATGCTTTAGCTTGGAAACTTGTGATGCTTGGAGTCTTAGATTCAAAATGAGTTGAGAAGGATTCCTTATATAGGGATTTCCTAATTGAAATCACCTTTAGGCCAACTTAGAATTAATATATTTTTGCACAGAGATAAATTTGAACTGGATAAGACCACCCAATCATCCTCTCAAAATTTAGAGAAAAAAGCATGAGACTAGAATGTCATGCGTTCTGGTCCTGTTCGTTGTTTTTTGAATTTCTAGGTATGCAAGGTATCATGATTCTAATGCTAAATCTAGCTTAGTGGCTTAAACCAAAAATACTTTGAGAGTTGAAATTAGGTTAGGATTCAGGAAAAATTAGGATAAAATGATAAAGGGCACACCTATAATTAAGGGCCCAAATAAGAGTGTGATGATGTAATAAAGTGAAATAAGACCCATTATATTGAATTAAATATTAATTAATTATAATAAAGGTCCTATATTGCATAGAGTAAAGGGAAATACTAAAAGATGTTCTAGGAGAGTGTGAAATTGCACACACTAGTAAATATTGTACAATTTACAATGCTGCACTCTCATGGTTCACTTGATATTCTTTAATTTTCTTCTAGATTTGCATGATCTCAACCCAACTTGAGGTAGTTAGAGGTAAGCATCTTTTGTGTTTCCTTCATAAATTTCATTATATCCTACAACTAGGTTGTATGCATGCCAATTATAACCACCTGGACCATATAATCTTCTACACACATTTGTGCTTCATTCTTAATTATTTTAGCCATTTTAGATGCGAGAAAAAACTACACAATAGTCTTTGTCAAATATAGTCTCCATCTTTGAAGTGATGAACTTATTGATTTCTCTGTTCCTTCTTATTTTTGTTATTTCCAATCATTCTGTTTTAAGATACACAAAAATGTTTATCCAGATTAGTAGGTGAGATTATCAATTGTCTTGTAAAACGATATCCATAGTGTAAGTAAAATCAAGCTTGAACTATTAGCATTTGAAGTTGGACTCTAGAGTATGAGAGTCTTGCTAAGTTCAAGTTTTGTAGGGAGAAGGTTGGGACATGTATGGCAGTGTAGATACAAAAGTGCAAGATCTTACTATAGTCAATGGGGTTGATGATGGACTTTACAAAATAGGGAGTATGAACATTATAGGTGGCACAAATGTAGATACCATTGTAAGGAAAGAGGGTTAAAAATAGGTCCTTGTGGACATGCTTGGGTCTTAACCTTAGTTTAAATAATTACCATGATAACAACATGAATTATTACTACTTGTGTCTTGGGCTTCATAATCAAGAATGGTTGTGTTCTTGTATTGACCATAAGTGTAAGAGAACTAGGCTTTGGGGGATAATCTTGAGCAACAATGATGATATTTGCAGGAACCAAAAATAGAGAAAACACTAATTGGGAGACAAGAGACTAAAATGAAGAGAGAAGAAGGGGAAAAAAATACTTGCACTATGGAATATGAAGAGACTTATGAGGCTCCTACTACTTTCTCTTGACTTCTATGGTTCTTGTTATTTTCCCTCCTTTCTCTTTTCTTTATTCAATGGAGTATCTCTATAAAAGTGTTCTTAGACTCCATATTTCCTTTCTTATCTTTTGTAGGCTTCTAAATTATGATTGTAGGGCCACTTCTTTTGGCTATTACAATAATTTCAACTATTTGTGCCTATTGTTGTATGGATTATAGCCTTAATGCAAGTGCCTACTTTATGACCAGCTATTATTCTAGGAAAATATCCTCTATTTCTTGATCATAAGATGAATTGTGGTTCTCTTCATCCCACTTCCTATTGAATATATCATCCTTATCAGTATCATCCAACTGAGAAACTATATCTCTTATTTCCTAATAGTAGATCTAGAAATATTCTATATTCCCATCATTCCATCCATTATCCATAAATCTCCTTTAATTTCTCAATGGAATTTTATGGGAAGTACTAGAATTATCTACAATGATATAAAATATATTCAATGAGGGTGTTTGTTAGACATCCTAGAAAGACAAGTCCACAAGTGTTCTGTCATTCAACTCTATGGGATTCTTTTTCTCTTTCTAATACCACTTTTAGTGATCATGTGGGACAAATTGTTTTTCTTTCAAATAATTATTTGGGTCATATTCCCAAGTATCACAAATAACATCAATCCCAAGAAAAATTAACATGGATATTAGCAGGGATTCACTTTTCATTTATTTAGTGTGACTCCTCTGAATATGATTGGGGCTCTATAAATCATAGTCTTTTATCTCCCCTCTCCATTTTGGGTATAAACAACTTAAAGCTGTCTAAATAATTCAAAAGAAAGGATCTTTTCTGTCATGTATGTGGGTAATCTAAAAGGTTCATCAAATAAATCATGGATAAGAATCATGGTAAAATTTATCCCACAAAATTAGCTACGGGATAGAGACCTTTTGATCATCCATTGCATTTTCTACTCTCATAGCCTAGTGGGGAGTTGTTGAAATTATCAATTAATAGGGAACAAGAATTGATTTGAGAGAGCATAATCATCTTGGGTTATAGACATGATGGGGGGCCATACAATCTCAGGGTTTCTTTCTCCCAAATTATTCAAAGTATCTAATTGGATGAAATTATATCTCTAAAAGAAAGTAGCATTTTGATAAAGAGTCATGTCTGCTAAGAAAGAGAAGTACCTAAATATAGATTTAGTTCTGAAACCTTATAAATATTTTATCATGTTTGTATTGGTGAAAAATTGGGTTAAGGGTTAAATTAAAAAAATAAAACCACTAAGTTACATAGTTTACCACCACATTAAGGAAGAAAGGAATCTAATAGATCTATCCTTGATAGATCTAGATTCTAACTAGTTTCTAGGCCTCCTAGTTATGGCTCTATATGTTGAATATTCTGGTAACTTAGAGGGGGGTGAATTAGTTGACAATAATTTTATTTTTTTTAACATTCATTCTTAGATCCGAAATAACTAATAGATTTAATTAAAATAGATAAAGCATGAAAGCATATACACATAATGGATGACACATAGGGAACACCAAAATTTATGTGGAAAATCCAAGAAGGGAAAAACTATGGAGAATCTTAATTCTCAATATAGAAATACTAATTAAGGTGACACTATTTAAGGTAATTTTTACAAATGATGGCTCATTGCCGAAGGGATCACTTCCTAGAAAAAGGTTCACTACCGAAGAGAGAAATATAAAAGAGAATCCACCGTAAAACATAGTTTTATCTGTTGTAACTACTTCTGGTAATAATCCACAACATAACACTTACACATCAACTGAATTCTTTCAATCTTGCTTGTCTTCAAGGTACCAAACCATACCAACTCATCCATATCATACTCCTACATATACTATCTTTGGAAAAATGTAATCCTCTAAGTCAGCCAAGATAGAGATCTAAAATAGGTCACCACTAAGCATTCTAGTGGTGGGAAGATCATAATTTTCCTCACCAAACACATCAAAATGTTGTATACATTGCCAAAGATGGAGCCAAAACATTATTGACATGCTATATAGCTATTGTTATGCAACTTCAACCTATGAACCAAAAACCTTGACCTCCAGGTCAATCTAGACCCAGAAACAACACTGAGTAGTATCGGCAACACATCTTTCAAACAACTAGGATATCGAGGAAATATCCAAACACCCAACAATATCTAATGTTGTCGTTGTTGCTCAACATACCACATATAGACCTAATCGAGACCATGGGATTTGACATCAATGACAACATATAGCATAATGCTAACACTGTCCTCATTTAATTTAATTTTTAAAGATTAGGGAAAGATATTGAACTATTGAAGCAATCTAATAGAAACCGTGAGCTACAAATGTCATACTCCACCACAAACATGGATTTGAGTAGAAGAAGATGATTTGGATCTATTAACAGAAGTTTGACCTAATTTTTGAGACTCGATAGTATTAATTCACCATGGTCCTCTAAATTTATTGCGATAAAAAATTGAACCTGTTTGCTTCTACAAATCTTGTCGATACTCTTGAACACAACATTGTAGCTATTCATACACAGTGAAAAGGGGGAAATTATTGGGAATAGGGTTTTTCCTTAGGTCAAACAATAATTTTGGAATTAACCATAAAATTGAATTGAAAATGTAAATGAAGTACTATAGTAAAACACTTCTTTTTGAGGGAAAGGCTAGAAATATCTGAAAAACTAATGCTATACCTTTAATGAAGTTTATTTTATCTCCACACAGGAGTTAAAGTTTCATGTAGATTATCTTCATAAAACATAGAACATGATAGTCATCTTCAATGCTTAAATCTTGACCTCACTTCTACTCCAATAATTGATAGAAGATTGATTTTTTGCTCACTTAAATGTATGATCTGATTTAGGTCCCTTGAGTTAATTATGGATTTTAATTAGGATTGAAATGAGAGGGTTGGAACTCTTTTTATAGTTTCTCATAAAAAAATATAATTAAAATTTTTATCTAAGAAGGCATGGGATCTAGCTTCCCACTCTCACAAGGTGACCATTAAGAGGGGCAAGATTGGGGTGTCATTGAGAAGCCCAAGGTGTATACACCCTAGTCTTGATTTGACCTAGGGCATTGGTTCCATAGTTCTGGGCCCTAGTCTTGAAAGTTGGGATCTTAGTCAAGAGGGTCAAACTAGTGAAAAGATGGCATGAATGAGTGTGTCAGTAGAATCAGTGATTCAGTTAGGCTTTAGAGGACAAAATGCCAAAATGAGGGCTAATTGAGGAGAAAATTGTAAGTGAGTACAACATAGGACACTACATTTAGCCCTGACATTAGTAGGGTTATGAGACTAACAATACTCACAGTAAACTTAAAATTTTTTCATTGAAAACATTCATAAAGGCATTAAAGACACAAGACACACTAGGCCCCCAAGGACTAAATAGGATCTTACTACTCCAATATCAATATAAAAGGGACATTATAAGAAAGATGAAGGATAGAGATATGTGTATTCTCACACATTAAAGTGATTGTATATGCCTTATCAAGAGCAATTTATTTAAGGTAGCATGCATCCAAAATAAAATCATGTTACTAAAATGATATGCCCTTCAAGAAAGGACAAATTGCAGGATAATAGTCACAAAACATAAAAACATATAAAGGATTGAATAACTCTAGGGTCGATATTCTCTTACGATAAATAATGTGTATCATGAAAATTTATATGTAATTTAACTCATCACCCTAAGGTAGTGGAGCTACAAGCATAATGGAAGAAGCAAACATGCCTCTTTTGAGCCAACATAGAAGAGAGAAAAACAAATCTCAATGGTTTGCATCATCCCCAAGTTGACAACATATTTGACAACAAATAGAAGAATTACGATACAAATAGAAGAATGTCACAATAGATTTGTTCTCTTTATTACCTTGTAGCGATAGAGTGACAAAGTTCATATGAAGAGAACCTAACATAACACATCATGGGGTAGACACATTATGAACAAGCAAGAGAGGAGAGAATATAAAACACAAATCAAGCTAATCAAATAAATTATACACCTTCCAGTCTTGTTGAACATTGGATTGGGAAGGTGGATAGGATGCAAGAGTAGCAACTTCAAGCTCGGTAGATTGAGCTACTGCCAATTCCAAACAAGGATCATGGTCTACTGATAAGTCACTTTATTTGTCACTAGGAGGTAGGATTAATGCTTTTTAGAAATATTTAGATGGATAATTATTAACAACAACAAGCTCATACATATCATTAGAGTCATTAGAATAAACATTGTTGGAATGAACATCATCATCCATTTCATCATCAAGATTAATTAAAATGGGATGTCTAATATGGAAAGAGCATGAACCATCATTTTTCTTAAGAATTTTTAGTCTTGGTGATGTAGGTTGATCTCTCTACTTAGGATTAGATGAAGGATCCAAATATGAGATCAAGTCAACATTTGGTGTCTTCGGGGAGGAAATGGTTTGGGAAATAAGTTCACAAGACTTAACACGACATCTTCATTGATGTTCTCTTGCACAACAATTCCTTTTAGTTTTAGAAGAAGGTTGTGAAGATTAAGGATCAATAGACATAGGCTAATTTTCTTCCTTTGAAGGAGGAGGAATGTGAGAAGGTTTACTAGGTTAAAAAATAGGAAATGCCAACCACTTTCCTTTGTAAGATGTAGGAGGCAGGACTGTCATATATATGGGAGGAATATAAGGTATGAGAAGGATACCAAGTCCATCATGAGGAGGAGGAATAGGTCAAGGGTATTTAGGCTTACTAAAAAATAAGATCATCCCAATTTTGTACTTTTGATAATATATAAAAAGGGCATCACTTCAAGGCTTACAAATATCAAGTTGTTTAGGCCAAAAATAATCAATGGTGAAATTCCATGCCTAGGCATGGGTTGGTACATGCTATGATTAATTGTGGCTGTAGTAATATTATCAAGGAATTTTAAACATTTATGAATAGTAGGAGGGATCACTTTCATGGAAGAGAGCCAAGGATCTCCCATGTTCACAGGGAATTTATATGATGTAGGAATGACAGCAAAAGTCATTTTAAATAACTTAGTACCAACTTCAATGAGAAGAGTAATAGAAGCAATAGTAGAGAAAGAGAGGTTTCATCATTCACCTTGACTATAACATTAAATTTATCATATGCTTCTTGATGCAATTGTAAAGTATACAAACATTCTTTAGTGATTGCATTCACCATACACATTGGACCAATGAGCACCCCTCATGAGAGTTGTTTAAAGAATATTGTTAAATTCAACATCAAGGTAATTGGGAGAAAACACAAGAGACTCAGACTCAACAACACTAGTAGAATGGGAAGGCAAAGGATTAGCATATATTTGGAGATTTTTATTGGGAGCTACAAATTTGTTTCCTTTGTCATTTACACTAGGTACACTAATGGTATTATTATCAATGACGTCTTGAATATAAATCCTTCATATCATGACCGTGTTGACAATGATATTGGGAAAATACTTTGTGATTAGAATTAGATGGTAAAGGTTTGGGGGTATCAAGTGGCTTGATGGAAGGAAGTTTCAAAATATTATTATTTATCAATCTCAATATTATACTATGCAAAAAATTAGAAAGAGGAGTAGCTTCTTTTCTAAAGTGTTTGGATAAAGGGGCCACACCTAATGTGATGGCTCCTACTGGAGTATAAATTTTTTAATTTATATTGATATATCCCTTCTTTAGTTTAAATTTTACAAAAAACTGTTGTGCACTCTTGTTCTTATCAACTGGGGCCATTGAACTAGATGATTCAAATCGACTCACTTGAAGCTGATAATTATGAAGCACTATAGAGGTATGTGATGAAAGTAAACTTAGAAAAGAGAAGCTTATCCCTAATATCTTGTTGTAAATTACAAATTAAAATTCTTTGAACATCTTGATCAAGCATAGGATAAGCAATTTGAGAATACAGATGTTTTTATCTACCAATAAAATAAATCATTTTTATTTAACACCTTGCTTACAATCTATCAAATAAGTCAAAGTAATTTTAAGAGAAATATCATTGTGAAATTATTCAATGAAAGCATTAGCCAATTATTGAAATGATGTAAAATAACAATGAGGCAAACAATAACATAAAGTCTTTAATCATCAGCAAAGTCACTACATAAAGTTTGAAATGTTTTGTCATGAGTTAAGTGATCACTTTTTCCATTATAAAGATCCAACTAAGGGAATTCCATATGTTTAGGAGGGACAAAACAAATGATGTCATTGGATGATGAGATAACTACATCAAATGTGGGAACATTAAACTTGGATTGGGTAATGGAAACCACTTTTTCTTGTAGGGATGTAACAATTTGGGCTATGTTATTGATGGTTATTTCGGTGGATGGACTAGAATTTGACATATTGGATTGTGATGGAGGAGTAACATTGTTTTATGTAGGTAGAAGTTCAGAGTAAGGAAGTGGAACACTAGGATATGTGGGTGTGGGAGATGATTGGGATAGAAATGGAAGACTCATGGAAGGAGGTATATTAGATTTTTTATTAACAGTATTACCCCCCAAGACTAACATTTGTAGGATGAACATTTTGTGTAGAAGTAGTCATGATTAAAGATGTAAATATAGGCACACTAGGTAAGGATGTAGTTGTAGGAATATAATGATTAGCTCGACTAGTGGGTTGAATTTAACAAAGGGATTCAAAATCTTTTTTGATAGGCATGATATTAGTGTCAACAATATGAACATGACCACACAAAAAATCAACAACAATTTCATCATATTGCACCAGTCTTTCTAAGTCTTCAATCGATGGGATTTCCTCACTTTCTAAGTATTGTTGATTCATCCATTCTTGAAGATTTTTAAATTCATTGTAAATATTCTCCATTTAATCAATAATAACCTTATCTTTTGACTCATCCTTATCATGAGAATGATGAAAATAATGGGGATAAATGACATCATTTGTTGGGTTGGAGGAATTGCCAACATTCTCATTAAATAAGTTATCCAAATTAAGCTCCATATCCTTAGTAATTAAACCTTGCAAAGCCTTAATTCTACAACTTCTCCTCACAACAATATTCTAGGTAGGACTAATGGTAACGAAACTCAAACACAAAGGAGAGAAATTTGAATGCACAAAATGAGGATTGTGATTAAACAATCCAAAATTTTCTAAAAGTGATTGATTAACCAATTAATTAAGAAATTTCCAGATTTATGAATTTAAAAGATAAATGCCTCTAAATCATAGCATTAAATGTCATAAAGATTAGATCTGAAAAATAGAATTGAAAAAGTTTATAACCTACAAGTGATTTTAGGATTCTAAATTAGTGTTTTGTAAATTAAATCTCTAAAGTTATATAATTCAATTGAAAATGAGATCTATGATTGAAATTTTGAATTTTAAAATGCAGAAACAATCAGATCTAAGACAATGAATTCAAACTATGCAACACACAAGTTCAAGTTTGGAATTATAAATCAGGGTTTATGTGAAATTAACCTCTAAATTTATGCAATTCACTTGAAAATTAAACTTATCACGGTAAATTTATATATTTGAAAATGCATGCAAATCAGATATGAGATCACAAATAAAAAATTAAGGTGCAAGAATTTAGGTTCACCAAAATGTAATGCTAGAAAAATTAGGGTTAGGGTTAAAGAAAGATAATAAAACCACTCAATTACCTAATTAACCATCAGATTGAGGAGAGAAATATAATAGATCTAGCTTTGATAGATGTAGATTATGATTAGATTATAGGCATCCTAGATGGGGCTCTATCCTAACCATAGATTACTTTAGTGGTGAATATTTGCCAATGGCGGATTTTTCACGTCGGCCATGTCGGAAATGGCAAATATTTCCTACTGACTGGGGGTGGCCATGTTGCTAGAATATTATCAATTTCCATCAAATTCATGGCCTGATCGCCATATGTTTTATGCAACTAAATATTTCTATGCGATGATTTCGCCAATACAATATATGGTGGACACACAGTAAATTTAATTTTTTTGCCTACACTCTTTGAGGTTGCCTTAATAGACGACCATAATTCACCTATAGGAATTTGAAGATCTATTAGCCAGGGGAACCCAATTCACCCGACATCTTACCGACATGTGTCTCCATTCACCCCAACTTTCGCCAACTATATTGTATTCGCCAATTATTTGGATGACCTATAATCGCCTCAAAAATTACGTAAGTCATATTTGGATGACCAATAATCGCCTCGAAAATTACATAGCTCATGTTATAGTTATGTGGGATTCACCAAATATTTGTATACCATATAAAATTCCTGTGGAATTGGCCATATAGGGATTGGTATAAATACATGCAAAGATCAGATCTATCTCAACACAATCTAGTGGGTTCTAGGCTCTGAATTCTGATCAATAGCGAAGTTCCAGTCTTCAGACCAAGGAAAATCAAAATCATTGTTATTGACTGCTAGTGACCTAAAGGTGAGCGATCATATTTTTGAAGTGGTATATTATACATTATAGTCTATTATTGCTTCTTCAACAAATTGATATTTTTTTGGCAGCCTTTATTTCATTGGAGATGTCGAATAGGAAGAGGGGTAGGAAACCTAAATGTGGGGAAGGCCAGGAGAGGCCAACAAAAAGTAGAACAGTATCTTCGTACTTTAGCATTGGAAAAGATTATGGTGAAAATCAAGAAGGTACATCATCACAAGTACAAGTACAAAATTTGCCACCTACACCGCATGTTGAAGATGGCAACGAACCTGATATCTCGGATCAGGATGATCTTGAAGAAGATTATCTGGTAGATACCCAAGTTAGCCAGAGTGATATAATTGACTTGGGTGATAATTCCATTGATGATAATGCACAGAAGGGGAAAATAAAAGCCATATAAAAAAACGGTGAACCACAATCAAAAAATGATCGAGAGTGGGATATGTCAGTGACGAATTTTCAAATTAATTGGGCATCAAAGTATCCATTCATTGAACTAGTGGAGAATTCAATTGAAGGCAAGCCTCCAAGATAATGTAGGTGTAAGATTTGCACTTGGAAACATTACAAGGAAATTAGGTTGCAGCTAAAATTTGACACCATAGAAAAGCATATGGGTAAAGTTTATGAAAAACAAATGATAGATAGGGTTGAAAAATCAATGATAAGATGGAAAACAAAGGAGGAATGTAAGCATGTGAGGAATGTCGAAGAGTATTCTTTTCATGGGAAAATACAGATGAAGCCTACTGAAGTTAAAGGTTCTATTGAAGCTATTTTTGGAAAAGCAATGCAAATAGAACAACTGAGAAAAGTTGTTCAGTTAAGCATTGTTTTTTATATTTTGAGCAGAGGGTGTGCTATGACATATTTCCCATCAATTAGTGGTTTATTACACTTTTTGAAAGTTCCTAACTATACTAATAGACACTGGTTAGTAAACTGTGGATGGGAATGGGCAATTTGTCTTGCTGAGGTTGAAAAAGAAGATGTAAAGGAAAAAATAAGAGAGTCAAACTTTATTGCATTTTCTTTAGATGAAGTTATGGTAGTAGACAATACTTAATGGGTATGCATGCATGTTTATACTGTAGAGAATCATACCCACCAACCTCATCTACTATCTGTTGCTAAAATGAAGGAGAGTGCGATAGCGGAAAATTTATTTCAACTAGTAAAGAGAAGTTTAATTGAATATGGAGGTATGGATGACATGATGGTAGCCCAAAAATTTGTTTGTGTTGGAGCAGATGGAGCTTCAGTAATGCAAATTCACAGGAACGGTCTTTGTACAAAGATTGAAACTTCATTTGCATCATACATTACTACAATTCACTGCATGGCTCACAGAATGAATCTAGCTTTTCGAATTGTGAGCAAGTTTGCTTCGGCTAAAAAAATTGAAAGTTTAATCAGAGAGCTCTACTCACACTTCTGTCGAAGTCCCAAGCGATTTATGGAATTTCAACACTTTGTTGCTGGAATAACTGATGGGAACAAGCTTCTCAAGGATAATGATACCAGATGGATCTCTTTGGATGGTCTAGCACATCGAGTGTTTTTAGAATATCCATCCTTGATTGGACTATTTCACACAACTCGTGACAAATCAGATCAACCAAAATTTCCTAAACTTCTTTGCATGTTAAGTAATTTAGAGACACTCTTAACTTTAGCAGCTCTTCTGCCCATGCTAGAGGAAATGAAGAATATTATGAAGGTTGCCCAAAAAAGAGCTTTGTATATTGCAAAATATGCTATGCTGCGTAAGATGCATGCATGACCCTCGACAATCTCTATCAAAATCAACCAACACTATCTAATGAAAAATTTGTTAAGTGGTGGACACTCATAGATTTGAACAATCATGATAAATTTTTACAAATCGGTGCAGACGGGGAGGTATGTGCCAATGTATGGGGGGTTGAGATACCAATGCACTTATATGCCATGGTCGACCCCGAGGATTTAGGAAAGCACCCCAAGAAGCAACTAGCAAGAGTTACAAGGGAATATTTCAACAAGAATGTTGAGATTGTAACTACTTCTGTGAAGAAAATTGCATATGATCTTTCCTTACAAATTAGAAGTAGATTCCCTCTTGACAACCTTCTCGAAGCCATGTCTATTGTGTTTCCTCATTATTGGAGCCTCAACATTGCATCTGATTTTCGAAGTAAGCTACTGATTTTGATAAAACAATTTTACACATCCAGAGAATTGAATGGAGTAACTATAAATGGAATATTAGACGAAACTCATCTTCGAGAGCAATCATCTCATTTTGCATACACTATGAGAGAACAATATGCCAAAATGGAGAACCCCCATGAAGTGGGATCAGTAACAAGGCTTTGGAAAACTATAACTGAGAACCAAACATTGCGTGATTCAATGCCAGAATATGTGAAGCTTGCTGATTTATGTCTTACCATGATATTGGGTTCGGTGGAAGAAGAGATAGATTTCATTTCTTTGGGGTTCCTAAAATCAAAGATAAGAAACAAACTAGACAAAAATTTGGAAAGTTGCCTGAGGCTCTATACATCTAGGTATGATGTCCACACTTTTCCTTACAATAGGGCACTGCAAATCTAGAGGTCCAAATGTGGAAGAAGAGGTTTGGCCAACACTTCAAACCAAAGTGCCAGTGGGACTATTGACTCATGTACTTGACCTACTGGTAGCATGAGATGCAGTTCAGGGAAGATATGCAGACTTAGAGTGGAGAAACTCAAACCACAGACAAGAATCAAGAAAGCTCTAAATTTGATGAGGATGAATGGTAACTGTAAGAGATTGGTATTTATTAATCTTATTACTGTATCTCATCATTCATATTACAAAAGCATATTACTTTTTGCAACTAGAATTTAATATTGATTTTTAATTGTATTTTTCAACTTTCTATTTCCAGATTTAAAATAGCATAATAAAAAAAAAACCATAATGTGTTTATTGATACAGAGATGTTTATTGTTTATTTATACATGTTTGAGTCTCAAATCTGTGTCATGCATTTCATAACCATATGATACAATTCATTCAATAATAATGCACATGTCAAGAACTTAGATTTTCATTAATTCTTTCAAAATATAGCCATATGATACAATTCATTCAATAGTAATACACCAATCTGCGTGATTCTCCATGCAAATTGCAAAAATGAATAGAAAGTTTCAGAACCCTTTGCAAATGACCCTGAATTCCCTTTTATAGAAACAAGAGAGCAACAATAGCTCCTGCGTGATTCTCCATGCAAATTACAAAAATGAATAGAAAGTTTCAGAACCCTTTGCAAATGACCTCGAATTCCCTTTTATACAAACAAGAGAGCAACAACAACTCTTGTGTGATTCTCCAATGTCCATGCAAAAGTGAATACAAAGTTTCAGAACCATTTGCAAATGACCCTAAATTCCCTTTTATAGAACCAAGGGAGAAACAACAGCTTCAGGTCGAATTGGAAGTTTGCAACATGTGAAGACTGAACATCAAAATCACAAACTTGGTACAGATTTATATGGCCATCACAGACAATAGCAGTGCCTAAAACCTACTAATCAGAAATAGAGAAATGCATAAATGTTAAAGCAAGGGAGAATTTGAGAATACAAATTTACTGGCTAAAGTTTTGCACTATGCATCATAAATTCATAGGCTAGATTAGCAAAATAGTAATAGCAAGTGCATCATAGATTCATAGGCCGGATTAGCAAAATAGCAAATAGAAAAAGCATAAAACCTTGAAATTAAGAGTAAAAGAAGAAAATTGTGCAACACATACTATGATTCTTAAGATTTCTGTGCCAGTTTTTGTAGGGTGCTCCACACTTCATCTGATGGAAGGTCAATATTCTATAAACTATGTAAAGTCAACTCCAACTTCGTCAACATTCCATATTTAGAAGATTTACTAGACATCATTGTTTCATCCAATACTGAATTTAGAGTTGTAAATGGTTGGATGAATTCCAGAAAGCTTTGGGGAGTTGTGTCCTTTGGAAGCAAGTCTAAATCAGACTTCATTTTTATCTCCATGCTTTTTTTGTAAGCTTCTTCTCCAATGAATTTATTTGATGGGTCAATGGTCTTAAGCAAACCAAGTTTAATCAAATTATTTTTCTTTCTTCCAGCTTCAATATCTTTTTTCCATAATTTTCCATAACTTCTGACGTTTCCCTTAGCTTATGGAATTTTTGAATGATAGATGATGGCTTAACTGTGGCATCAATGCGGCTCTTAATTCCCTTGGATTCCAAGTAGCTGTCACTGGAACTGTAGACTACTTTCAAATTTTTTTTTTCCATATGCTCTTTTGAATAAACATGTGTGCTCTTCTCATAGTGCCCTTTGATTTTCATATAAATTAGTCTTAGACTTTCAGTCAATTGAAACCATTCACACAACTTGTCACTCATCTGCATTATTTGCTGCCAAATGTTTCCTTATATATACTTCATTGTATTTTTCATAGTATCTTTCAATCTATCCTCCAAAGTTTCTATTTTATCATTTGTATTGTGCAGTTTTTCTTTCATTTGTGCATATTCTTTTTGTTTCTTCCTCTACTTCCTCTTGCAAATGTTTATTATTTTTCCTTCCCATGATCTAATAGGTCCTGCAGTTTTCTCATTTTGATAGCAGTAGAATCATAACTTTTGTATAATTTTTGAAAACTGGCTCTTTCCTCATCAATATTTTTACTGCTTTTAGTAAGTTTTTCTATCAGGTCCTTCAATTATGCATCCATCTTCTCTTGCTCTGCAATTTCTACTACAGAGCCTGAATTTTTTATCCTTTTCTATAAATCATTGCACTTGCTATCTATTGCTTTCCTCGATTTTTTCGTTTCCTAGGTCTACTTGTTATTTTTCAATTTGTTTCTCCAATTTATTTTTTTCTCTCTCCACCTTTAGCAGTGAAGCGTAGACCACTTCATTAGTCCTTTTTGACACACTAATTTTGTCCACATTATGTACTCTAGAAAAATCCATTTGGAGGGTGCTAACTTGAAATTCAGAGGGATCTATCTAACTTTATGGTGGATTTTTATCTTTAGTTGGGGCCGGGGGCATAACAACCATGAACTCCATCATATCTTTTTGTGGGTCATATGTTCGAAATACCTTGTTCCTTGCAGGGTGTTGGTTTACAACTTTAGTCAGGGAAACCCTATGAAATGCTTTCTTTTTTTCTTTATTTGCTTTTGTTATGTGTTCATATTTTTCATAGTAATCACAAAATTCAAAATTTGGGCTTGCTGAAGCAATTGAATGTTTGAAAGGTAACATAGGAATACCATAGGCTCCAGTTCCACTTATTCCTATGGTTTTAACTAATGCTTGACTAGGATTACCAACAACAGTTCCTGATCCTGTCCTACTCCCACTGACACTTTCATGTGTAGTTTTCATAATCTTTTGAGGTGTGTGATCTAAAGCTGCAAATGATTGATTTGTAGTGTTAGTGGCACTTGATATAGGATTCTTAATAGTATGAGATTGAGTATCTACCACTAGTGTCCTCTTGCGAGAGATATTTTGTTCTTTCCCTTGCCCAACACCAAGACAACTAGTATCAGTAGTACTACCCATGCCAACCCCACCAATCATAGCAGCCCTTGACTGAACAATAATAGGAATACTATCCCTAGATTCCTCACCTATGGAAGTGGCACTTGATTCACCACCAATGGGAATACCATGATGTGGTGGTGGTTGTGGATTTGAACCTGAAACAAATGTAGGTGGACCCTGAGGGTAAGGAGTAGTACCTATCAGTATCCGTGATGAATCTAAAGAATCAAGTCCAATGACTAGCTTAACAAGAGCTTTTATTTTTGAATCTGATGGAAGTTGTACTTGAAGTGGATACCAAATGCCCTCTCCTCTACGACCTAGACCACCACATTCAAAAACCAATTTTTCCACAATGCTTGCCCCTTTTCTATATTTTTCTTTCATGGACTCATTGACTGCACCTAATATTTTTGGAACTATAGTAGTTGTTTGAGGGGGCTCAACCTCATGCTCATTATCATCTTCACTCCCGTCATATGTTGTTGTGGGATGCTCCATATTCCACAATTTTCTAAACTCTTCATTGTCATCGATGCTCTCAAATTCTGCACTTGTCTTTGGTTCACCGAGATTCCTCCTCATAGCCCAAAAATCATTTATTTTGGCTTGAGTCCAATAATTCTCTTTATATTCGTGCATAATTTATTTGGGAATGGAGTTCTTAGATGGATTAGTAGATTTTTGGTAGAAATTGTAGGACTTCCTATTTTGGATGTCGTGGTCCTTCTCTATTGTCCTCTGTGTGTGCAATGCCATAATTTGTGATGAAATTTCTTCTGTTGAAATTTTATTGTAAGCTACAATTTTCTCCATCTCTTTTTTAACCTCATCCTAGGAGTCCATGTTTCTAAGCTTTTCAAGCAATGGTTTACTTTCATGTTGACATAACACTGAAGAGTTCCCTTTTTCATAAGCCTTGCTTAAACTACACCGATTGGATCATACTGCTAGAGACCCTCATCACCAAAGTTAAAAACCATCAAAAAATCATGTGCCACATTGAATCCTTTTCTCTCAAATGTGAACCCTCCACATGAGAAAGGCAAGGAAGGAAATACGCTCTTCTTTTGCTGACCATGGAAGTGCATATCTGTGCTCTCCAATTGCCATCCATACTCTAATGCAAATACCCTCTCTGTCACATGAATTGGAAGTCTGTATGGTTTTACTGCTGATCCGTAAAACCTTAACATGGTGAATTCTTCCATGAACCAATCAGCCAATTCTATTTGACTTTCGAGTTGAATGCAATCTCTACAAGACACGAGCAACCTAGGCATTGGAGTGCTTTTGATTTGATTATACATTGGTGCCAAAAAAGAAGTCTACAAAATGGTTGTAGTCTTTCTGTTATCATGCATCCTTATCTTTGGTGTCCAATCATATATTGGACACTCTGTTCTCTTCCCAGTCTTCTCATCAATCTTATAGCTCACAATTTGAAGCTTGTTGGTCTTGAATATTGCATGATACTTGGATAGAAGGAGATAGAACAAGTAGGATGAGAACCTAAATGTCTTAGAGGAACCTTTTTTGATCATTAGTAATTGTTTTTGCATGGATTTTACAATGTGCTCAATAAAATTATATCTTACTAGCTGACCTACACAATGGATATTACAAATCATTTGAAGAAGGATTGCACCCACTTCCCTATCATTTTCCAATCCCAGGCAAAACGACAGCAAGGAAATAGTATCCCCAACCCATGGAAGAAAAATGTTAGAATCATAAGGAGGCTTATGATTTTGATCCAACACAATACCAATACCACTCTTTATTAGAGATTTGATAATTGAATCTCTGCGACTTGGATCGAGACTCTCATAATCCCCTTTCATCTTTTCAAGGTCAATTTGGACGTTTGAGTTTTGGGCTTCAAATCCTAGGTTCAACAAACGAGCAAATTCTCCCTCGTTTATGGATAAAATTTCCTCTTTTGTATTATTGACAATTGCTTTTTTATCTTCATCATAATTTCCAGTGCAAACCATCACAAAATTAGGGCAAGGGAATACTTCAGGTAACACCATGCTTCCCAATCCAACATCCCATGATGCGATTTTATATGTTCTTTGTTGTAACATTGGGTTGAAAACAATAAATTTTACCTTGCATGGATCTGGTGCCTTACAAGACAATGCATATCTAATATATATGATACACTTTTCACCATGGATAGCAGGGTCATAAATATCATGGTATTCATCAATGAAACTTGGTGTTTTAACCAGTTCGGTTAGGTACATTTTGTTTTTCACTTGGCTTCTTGTTGAACTACTGCTTCCCATTTTCTCCATCACTATTATTGTTAATAATTCAAAATAATGCTAGATAAAAACCTGAAAAATGCTAACCCTCAAATTGGACCACAAGATTACCAAAAGCAAAAAAGGCGGGATGTAGGTGTTCTAGATTTTACCCAGAATTTCTATTCAACTAGATTGGTGCACACAATCTCTGTTGCAACATGCGTTCCTCAATCTAGTAGCTGTTTCTGAATCTCCCTCGATTTACAGGTTTGTCCATGAAATGAAATACGATTATGATTTATGAGTCTCTTATTTTAAAAAACTCTGAAAAAGTATAAAAGTATTACCTAAAGGGCAAAATATCTAGAATCATGTTGTACTTGTAATTTTATGAATTATTATTAACAACTATTCAATGCGGAAGGACAAAACATTCATTACTTCAGTATAAATTCCGAGGACATTAAGAATCATGTTGTAATTTTATTAATTATTATTAATAACTATTTGATACCGAAGGACAAAACATTCACTACTTCAGAATAAATTCTGAGGACATTAAATATAATACGTTCAATTCCGGATGAAGTTCTCACAAATGAGTTCACTTCCCACATTTGGGTTGAAATCCACACTAAGTCGTTGATCTTTGCTCATCCAACGGATGAGGGACCAAGGTACTTGTTGTGACTTTATGGGTCTATTTTTTAAGTCTGTTTAATAATTTTAAACTTCTGCCCAAAAAAGAACTTTATAGACTTAATTATATTTAATTAAATTTAAAACGTTTCAATTCCGGGCGAAATTCTCACAAATGTGTTTACTTCCCACATTCGGGCTGAAATCCAGCCTAAGTCGTTGATCTTTGCTCATCTAACGGATGATGGTACATGTTGTCAGTTGTCGTGGGTCCCATAACTTCTGCCAGTTTTCGGGCACGTCACCATACTCATGTCACTTTTCGGGTCTGTTTTTTAAGTCAGCTTAATCATTTTATTAAACTTCCGCCCGAAAAAGAGGTTTATAGACTTAATTATATTTAATTAAATTTAAAATGTTCAATTTCGGGCGAAGTTCTCACAAATGTGTTCACTTCCCACATTCGGGCTGAAATCCACCCTAAGCCGTTGATCTTTGTTCATCCAATGGACGATGATACCTGTTTATAGATGTAGTGGGTCCCACGACTTCTGCTATTTTTCTAGCATGTCACCATACTCGTGTCACTTTTCAGGCCTATTTTTTAAGTCTGTTTAATAATTTTAAACTTCCGCCTAAAAAAGAGGCTTATAGACTTAATTATATTTAATTAAATTTAAAACTTTTCAATTCCGAGCGAAGTTCTCACAAATGTGTTCACTTCCCACATTCAGGCCGAAATCCACCCTAAGTCATTGATCTTTTCTCATCCAATAGATGATGGTACTTGTTTTCAGTTGTCATGGGTCCCATAACTTTTGCCAGTTTACAGGCACGTCACCATACTCGTGTCACTTTTTGAGTCTGTTTAATCATTTTATTAAATTTCCACCCAAAAAAGAGGTTTATAGACTTAATTATATCTAATTAAATTTAAAATATTCAATTCCGAGCGAATTTCTCACAAATGTGTTCACTTCCCACATTCGGGCCAAAATCCACCCTAAGTCGTTGATCTTTGTTCATCCAACGAACGATGGTACCTGTTTATAGATATAGTGGGTCCCACGAATTCTGTCATTTTTCTGGCACATCACCATACTCATGTCACTTTTCAGGTCTATTTTTTAATTCTGTTTAATAATCTTAAACTTCCACCCGAAAAAGAGCTTTATAGACTTAATTATATTTAATTAAGTTTAAAAATTTTCAATACTGGGCGAAGTTCTCACAAATGTGTTCACTTCCCACATTTGGGCCAAAATCCACCCTAAGTCGTTGATCTCTTCTCATCCAATAGGCGATGGTACCTATTGTCAGTTGTCATGGGTCCCATAACTTCTGCCAATTTTTGGGCACGTCACTATACTCGTGTCACTTTTCAACTCTATTTCTTAAGTTTGTTTAATCATTTTATTAAACTTCCACCCAAAAAAGAGGTTTATAGACTTAATTATATTTAATTAAATTTAAAATGTTCAATTCTAGGTGAAGTTCTCACAAATGTGTTCACTTCCCACATTCAGGCTGAAATCCACCCTAAGCCATCGATCTTTGTTCATCCAATAGACGATGGTACCTGTTTACATATGTAGTGGGTACCACTGTTAGGAATCCCACAGATACTAAGAGGGGGGGTGAATCAGTATCTAACCGATGAATGGAATTTCTTAACTTAAAACATGAAGAACATAATATAACAGTGTACCAGGGTGAATTCACAAAGCTGGTTCCCACTTTTTTCAATGAAGGAATTTGGTGAAAGTGGGAATTTCGGATTTGCTCGTGTTTGAGTGAAATGGAAATGTTCGCTCGGACTACCCTTGGGAGTCCGAGCGAACCAAACTTTTCCCTTGGGTTCGCTCAAACATTGGGCGAGTTTTGGGTTCGAGCGAACCCATTAAAATATTAATATTTAATGGGTTCGCTTGAATGGGTTCGCTTGAACCCGTTGCGGTTAGGGTTTTTTAAAAACATTTATAAATATCAAAAATGATAGTTAAAAGGTCATTATCAAATTTGACTTTTTTTGTCTGGTGGGGGTTGGATCGAACCAGTCGTCAGCATCACGTCACTGAGCTTTGTTTGCAGCAGTTAGCATCTTTCCTATTTCAGCTTTCGACCTTTGTTATATCAGGTGCACAAAATAACCCTTTGTTTGGTTTAATAATGTCTTTTTTTATTAAATTTCTAAATAATTTGTTTGTTAATTTATTTTTTTAATTAAATAATTGTATATAGTTATTGTTTTTCAACATTTTAGAAAAATGTTTGATAATTTATTGTTTTTCATTATTTTAGAAAAATGTTTGATAATTTATTGTTTTTCATTATTTTAGAAAAATGTTTGATAATTTAATGTTTTGATTGAAATGTGTCAATTTGTTTTTAAAATTACATAATTGTATAGATGTATATTTTTTTCAACATTTTAAAAAATTGTTATGAAAAACATAGAAAACTAACCTGTAGTAAATTAGAACTTAGAAAATCATTAGCAAAAAAAGAAAAACATTAGAAAAATTAATTTAAATAAACATTAGAAAATTTAGATAACAAATTTAAACAAATTAGACAAAATAAATTTCCTCTACAATGTGACCCATTTTCACATCCTATTACACGCACAACATGACCCCTTAAGACCACATATGACACTATACGTTCCCTTAGGAAGTCATAGAGGATCACATATAACATAGTAGTGTACATGTATGACATTCCCTTTAGGATCACATCTAGTGTCCTAAGGGGTCATACGTGGTTCTAAGGGGTCACACGTGTTATAACACATGCGTGACCCCTTAGAACCGCATATGACCCCTTATAAAATTGTAGTGTGAACGACATACCCCTTAGTCCATCAAATAGTGTCTTAACACATGCGTGACCCATTACAACCGCATATGAGCCTTTATAAAATCCTAGTGTGAATGACATACCCCTTAGTCCATCACATAGCGTCTTAAGGGGTCGTATGTGGTCCTAAGGGGTCACACATGCATTAACACATGCGTGACCCCTTAGTAGGTCACATAGGACCCCTTATAACATCCTACTATACATATGACATTCCCCTTAGGATCACATAGTGTCATAAGGGGTCATATGTGGTCTTGAGGGGTCATGCATGTGTTATAACATATGCATGACCCCTTAGAACCGCATATGACCCCTTATAAAATCCTAGTGTGAATGACATACCCCTTAGTCCATCACATAGTGTCTTAAGGGGTCGTATGTTGTCCTAAGGGGTCACGCATGCATTAACACATGCGTGACCCCTTAGTAGGTCACATATGACCTCTTATAACATCCTACTGTACATATGACTTTCCAAATAGGATCATATAGTGTCCTAAGGGGTCATATGTGGTTAGAACCACATATGACCCCTTATAAAATCCTAGTGTGAATGACATACCCCTTAGTTCATCATATAGTGTCTTAAGGGGTCGTATGTGGTCCTAAGGGGTCATGCATGCATTGACACGTGTGACCCCTTAGTAGGTCACATATGACCCCTTATAACATCCTACTGTACATATGATATTTCCTATGTGTCCTAAGGGGTTGAATATGCAGTCCTAAGGGGTCACGCATGCATTAACACATGTGTGACCCCTTAGTAGGTCACATATGACCTCTTATAACATCCTACTATACATATGACATTCCCCTTAGGATCACATAGTGTCATAAGGGGTCATATGTGGTCCTGAGGGGTCAAGCATGTGTTATAACATATGCATGCCCCTTAGAACCACATATGACCCCTTATAGAATCCTAGTGTGAACGGCATACCCCTTAGTCCATCACATAGTGTCTTAAGGGGTCGTATGTTGTCCTAAGGGGTCACGCATGCATTAACACATGCGTGACCCCTTAGTAGGTCACATATGACCCCTTATAACATCCTACTATACATATGACATTCCCCTTAGGATCATATAGTGTTCTAAGAGGTCATATGTGGTTAGAACCACATATGACCCCTTATAAAATCCTAGTGTGAACGACATACCCCTTAGTTCATC
This sequence comes from Cryptomeria japonica, assembly GCF_030272615.1. Taxonomy (NCBI): domain Eukaryota; kingdom Viridiplantae; phylum Streptophyta; class Pinopsida; order Cupressales; family Cupressaceae; genus Cryptomeria; species Cryptomeria japonica. Next base: position 727,574,028 of record NC_081409.1, read on the forward strand.
ACATAGTGTCTTAAGGGGTTGTATGTGGTCCTAAGGGGTCATGCATGCATTGACACATGTGTGACCCCTTAGTAGGTCACATATGACCCCTTATAACATCCTACTATACAAATGACATTTCCTATGTGTCCTAAGGGGTTGAATATGTGATCCTAAGGGGTCACGCATGCATTAACACATGCATGACCCCTTAGTAGGTCACATATGACCCCTTATAACATCCTACTATACATATGACATTCCCCTTAGGATCATATAGTGTCCTAAGGGGTCATATGTGGTTAGAACTACATATGACCCCTTATAAAATCCTAGTGTGAATGACATACCCCTTAGTCCATCACATAGTATCTTAAGGGGTCGTATGTGGTCCTAAGGGGTCAACATGCATTAACACATGCGTGACCCCTTAGTACGTCACATATGACCCCTTATAACATCCTACTGTACATATGACATTCCCCTTAGGATCATATAGTGTCCTAAGGGGTCATATGTGGTTAGAACCACATATGACCCCTTATAAAATCCTAGTGTGAATGACATACCCCTTAGTCCATCACATAGTATCTTAAGGGGTCGTATGTGGTCCTAAGGGGTCAACATGCATTAACACATGTGTGACCCCTTATAACATCCTACTATACATATGACATTCCCCTTAGGATCATATAGTGTCCTAAGGGGTCATATGTGGTTAGAACCACATATGACCCCTTATAAAATCCTAGTGTGAACGACATACCCCTTAGTTCATCACATAGTGTCTTAAGGGGTCGTATGTGGTCCTAAGGGGTCATGCATGCATTGACACATACGTGACCCCTTAGTAGGTCACAAATGACCCCTTATAACATCCTACTATACATATGACATTCTCCTTAGGATAATATAGTGTCCTAACATATGATGTGTTAGATCTCTCTATTCTTGAATATTGTATGTATGTCAAAGATTTAAATATGTACACGTGTTAGCTCATGTCACTCCTTCCTTGAGCTCTGAGCATGTGCGTAGGAGAGATTCTTTAGATGCTGTTAGTGTACAGGTTAGTTATGGTTTTTGGTATATATATTTGATGTACATGCACGTCTAGAGAGATCGATATATTATATTTAATATTTAAATAAATTCTACTTTTTGCAGGAATCCCCCTCAGATAGTCGCTCAGTTCGTAGCCGACATGATCCCTGTTGATTTGCTCCAGACTTTATAGCTCATTTACATTTATCTTTTTATATACTTTCATATTATATATATACATGCACGTACATGGAGTTTAGACTCTAGATTATACTTTATAAGTTTTATACATGTTTGATTATATTAGATTTATACATGTTTGATTATATTCTAGATTTATGTACATGATGTTTGATTAAATTAGATTTAAATAAATGTTTGATTAGATTGTATATTTCATGCATATACAACAACTTGTTTAGACTCTAGATTATACTTTATACCTGGTTTGTGTTTGATCAGATTATACATGTTTGATTATATTAGATTTATACATGTTTGATTAGATTAGATTTAAATACATGTTTGATTTTCAAACAAAAGAGTATGTATGAAATGAACAAACTAAACTTAATAGGTCATGTATTGAATAGTTCACATGGTATGTATATTGTAGGTATGTGAGCTTCTAGGTACGTATATTGTAGTTAAATAGTTCACAGTTCATGTACATGTCCTAATTCCATATTAAATATCAATTTTACAAATGTACATATTACATTCTAATTTAAATATGCATTTTTTAATTAAATACAAATACAATTACATACAATTAAACATGCACATTTAAATATATCCTAATTTGATATAATGTATATAAATAAACTTAAAAAATATTTATCCTTTAGTTTCAAAACAAGTAACTACTTGAGATCTAGAATTTATCTTGATTGTATTAGATTTATACATACATTTGATTAGAAATTAAAGATTTAAATACATGAAATGATTTTCAAACAAAAGAGTATGTATGAAATGAACAAACTAAACTTAATAGGTCATGTATTGAATAGTTCACATGGTATGTATATTATATAGGTATGTATATTGTAGGTATGTGAGCTTCTAGGTATGTATATTGTAGTTAAATAGTTCGCAGTTCATGTACATTCCTAATTCCATATTAATTATCAATTTTACAAATGTACATATTACATTTTAATTTAAATATGCATTTTTTAATTAAATACAAATACAATTACATACAATTAAACATGTACATTTAAATACATCCTAATTTGATATAATGTATAAATATTTACTTAAAAAATATTTATCCTTTAGTTTCAAATGTTCAAGTTACTTGAGATCTAGAATTTATCTTGATTGTATTAATTAGATTTATACATGTTTGATTTAAAGGTTAGATTTAAATACATGAAATGATTTTCAAATGTAAAAGAGCATGTATGATTATACATGTTTCAAGATTTTCAAACAAAAGAGTATGTATGAAATGAACAAACTAAACTTAATAGGTCATGTATTGAATAGTTCACATCCAGTACATGTATATTACATAGGTATGTATATTGTAGGTATGTGAGCTTCTAGGTATGTATATTGTAGTTAAATAGTTCACAACATGTACATGTCCTAATTCCATATTAAATATCAATTATACAAATGTACATATTACATTCTAATTTAAATATGCATTTTTTAATTAAATACAAATACAATTACATACAATCAAACATGCACATTTAAATACATCCTAATTTGATATAATGTATAAATAAACTTAAAAAATATTTATCCTTTAGTTTCAAAACAAGTTACTTGAGATCTAGAATTTATCTTGAACTTACATTAAAATTCAATTCATGTGGATTACTAAATGTATATATAGTTCATACCACATCAAGTGGTTCACAACGCTCTTCAATAACACTTAATATTTTGTCATGATCTTCACTATCTAGTCTCCACTTTTGAGACCACCCTCAACGTGGAACTGTTTGAAGAATTAGGCCAATAGCAATGACCAAGTGACTATACTAATATACCTTGTTGTCAATTTGGTATTCAGTGAAATGAATCCCATGTTGAACAATTTTAACTTGTTTGAAATATGTCCCTTGCACTACAACTGATCCTGCATGTACATGTATATAAGAAACGTTAGAAATTAAAAAATTTCACATAAGCGATTTGTACATGTACATATTCAAATCAAAACTCAAACCTGTGGGAAATGACATTCCATCACTCATCTCAGATTTTGATAGCTTCTTTTTCTCTTCTGTGCAACACAATAAATAATAACTAACACCTTCTATATTTCCATCTTCTGCTATGACTGCAAAAATATCTCCTACAATTTGACACAAGTTAAATAAATTCTAAGTTATATGTCATTTTTAAGGAAATGTTTACATGTGTATGTCATGTATGTACCTTTTTTAATCAATCCTGAAATATGATCGTAATCACTAGAAATCAAAGGAATGTCTTCAAAGTTTTCATCCTCATTTGAATCCTCGTATGTGTCAGAAACATCTAGTGGCACCATTTTCCATTCACTAACATATCCAAGCTCTTGGTTCTTGCAATCAACATAGTTTTCAAAAATGCATTTAGAACAAAAACATGAATAATCCCTAGTGTATAATGTCCATGGGTGATTATCTGTACTCATGACACAATGCAAAGATCTTGTCCTCTCCACACTCTTGCATCCATGCATTGATTTTCTATCCACATCTGCAAAATGTACATGTGTACAAGAATGTACATGTAGATCAAGTTGTTAAATTAAAAAAAATTAAAAAAAATACTAAAAGAGAACACGTACCGGTTATCTCCCAAAACACTCTATATGGAATGGGCTTATATGTTCTCGATGATGATTCCCTAGGATAATTAGGTTGCTCAAAGTGTTTCTTAGACCATTCAACAACATCATGTGCATTTTCTATACGTTCTCCTGTGTACTTTATTTGATGCTTTCTTAGAGCACGTTTGATACAAGCTCCTGCACCATCATGTTCACCCTTTCCATGACCACTCTCAAAAAAACTCCAAACATGTGGTATTTTTTCATTTCGATGATATCTACATAGTGCATAAAATGGCCTCGAAGATTTGAATTGTGTTGCACATCCATCAGACCAAACAAAATGTTTAACTATTGTTATGCCTCTATCTTTCAAATATTCAAAAAACTTCTTAAAGCAATGTTGTACAAAAAGTGTGTCATTCTCCTTATCATCACTGATATAGAAGTGGTACTCTTTATTAATGACACGATTTTCAAATGTACTATCAACACCATCCAAATTCATCTGTGTATGTCGATAACACACATGCACAAAAATAGTGATTTTCTTTGAAAAGTAATACTCTAATTGAATCTCTTTTTGATGTGCAAAAGAGTAATTCTTTGCGAAGTCAACTACAGATAGAATAGTTCCAAGTGGGAAAGTGTCTCTTAATCTTTTAAATTATTCTTCTTGCCACTTGGCAAAAAAACCATGGCATATGTATGGTTTTATCAACTTACGAAAATTTTCCATAAATGTTCCAATAGGTATTTCCTCTTCTACATAATCTAGTCTTGTAGATTCCTTTCCAAATTTTGTTTCAATTTTTTTGTACTTGTAACTCTTGCAATTTACCATCTTCCTCATGTCAGTATCTTCATCTCTCAAAGGCAATTTAGCCAAGTCCCCGCATGTTCCACAAATTCCTCTTATGCAATTTATTTGACCAGTTGCATTATCATCTGATTTATCACATAAGATGGATGCTATGAATTGACTTGTTCATTTAGGAGGAGCATTTTCATAACCATCATTATCTTCTCTAATCTTTCAAAACACCTGATAGTACAAGTCAAGTTCGATGTGATAACGACAACAACAAGTTTCGAAAACTTTGTTTAACTTCACATAATATGGCCTTAACCGTTCAAACATGGTTTGTCCAATCTTTATATGAGGGTTTGTTTTAGTAAACAATACATACAATTTAGGTTTTGTTGTGTCTATCCAATATTTTACATGGAGATCATAACGGTCAGGACCAATCCTTTGCTTGATAACATCTCTACTATTTGATGAAGGGCGAGTATTATCATTCCAAAAACTTGTCACAAAGTTCCTAACAACATCTTCAATTCTATCAGAATGAGGAGCTCTACACATAATTGCCCAATTCCCTTCTGAGGTAGTATCATCCAAAATATTTCTCCTTTAACATATTTAGATATTGTCCTTCTACTAAAACCAAACTCAGATGATAGTGAAGAGATTTGTATTTTTTGAGGCAATCTTTCATTTACTAAAGATGTCAACATCACTCTTCTTGAAATGGTCTTATCTAGTTTTCGAGATTTTTTAACAATATTCACCAAACCTTTCTTAACATTATCAACAATAGATTTTTGTAGTTGAGAAGATTTCCTCTTTTGACTTGTTGTATCTATACCCAACAATTTCATTGGATCTATTAAGTCTTTATGAGTAAGTACAATTGATAACAATTGAGCTTTTTCTAGTGTAGTATCAAGATTGTTGAAATGCGACATTATTTCTTTTCCACTTTTATTCATTGACCTCCTTTTAGTATGTCTAGGTTCTTCACTGAGATGTTTCAACTCATCCACATCCATTTCAAGTAAATGATCTAAATTTTTATAAGAAATATTTCTCTTCACCTGTTTAGCTAGATCCACAATATGCTCATCCATATAAGTGGTAGGAGGTAAGGAGCCTGACCCCTCTCCTTCAAGGGTCTCCATTGGTTCAACTTGGACAATCTCCTCCCTATGTTCATCAACTATATTATGTTCTTCAACAGGTTCGTTTGCCCGTTCTGCACATAATTTAAGAGTTTGTGTAAGGTTATTGAATTAATCAGAGATTATTCAATGAGGATTAAGAATAGGGGTGAATTTGGCTTAAAGCTTTACATGTTAAAATTAGCCCATTCAATTTGGTTTATTAAATTTAATTACTTTCACGACCTTATTGTTATAACTCTAATTAAATTACCTGTTTAGGTTTAAAGTTCAATTTGTTCTTAGGTTAGGATTAAAGTTCAATCTCTAATTTTGAGTACTAATTTAACACATAAAATAAAATTTTGATAAATTAGAAATTCCAATTTTGAAAATTAAAAGTACAAATATTTTGATGCATGCATACGATAACTTAGGTGACCTCATATTAATTTGTTATGGATCATAATGTAAGTGGACTATAATTTGTCACATATGAGTATATTTAAGACCTATTATTGCATAATAGACCTCCTAATTTGAAATGTTTTTGCATGTATGTGAAGTTGAATATAAATAGTTCACCTAAATTATTCAACATGTTTAATAGGTTATAAATTTATGTCACATTTAAGACCTATAATCAATGTAATAGTCCTAATAGGCCTTATTATTAAAATTAATATGACCACATTTGAAAAAACATTTCACAATTAATATACTTAACTACCCTTAAGACAGATATATTATGTGATATTAAAGGACCTATCACATGAAATTACTTGTACATGTAGATTAAATATTCAATATATATAATTTAGAACCTAGAAATTATGACATAATAGGTCTTATTAATTTTATGACTTAATAGGTCTTATCTATTATAAATGAACTTAATTATATAGGAGAAAAATGCAATTACACAACAAGCAAGTTGATGGAATTTGAAATTTGCAAATACACATGTATTATCTCAAATTAATTATGTTTTCCAATTAAAACAAAATTATTTTTAATCCTATTAAAAATATTAGATAAAAAATATTGAATTCTAATTAATTGATACGTAATACATATTAAATTAAATAGAAATAAAATTAAAAATACATACTTGCATCATGATATCTTTGTCTTCTTTGTTCTCGATATCTTTCTTCCATTTTGGGAGAATAATTCCTTGAAGTCTTATTTTGCCTTCTCTTCTTGTTCCCCATGCTTTTACAAAAAACCTTCAAATTATTGCCTTCAAAATAATTTTCAAATGTCTTCTCTCATCCAAAAATGAGAATTATTTTAATCATTTGGGTGATAAAAAATGAAAAAAAATTATGGACATTTATACGATTCCACAAATGAAAAAAAAAACAAAAAATGCGTCGGCCAGAGTTTGAACGAAAGCCGATAGTTAAAACTTGTTGGGTTCGCTCGAACATGACAGTTACAAAAATGTGCGTGCCAAAAACGAGTGAACCCAATTCGCTCGAACTCGTGTTCGTTTGAACACACAAACTAAAGGTTTCTCCCAAAAAATTTCAGAGTTTTGAAGAATTAATGACTTCGGAGCTCTGGTTCAATGCACGAATGAAATAATCTTGATAACCCAAAAATATTAAATGGTAGTACTCGAATCAAGCTTTCCAACGAGTATAATTTTGTTATATTTTGAATTTATTATGTTCTTGTTTTTTTAATTTTATGGAAAATTGGTTTTTCACCGAACATGAACTTCTCTATTCAACGCATTGGGAAAAATAAGAAACTAATTCAAAAAAATTCTGAAAAATATCTATGCCCCTGGAATTGATGTCTTCTTTCTAACAAAAAAAATAAAATTGAATTTTGATTTATATAGAACAAGTTATGTGTTCAAACGTAAACCTATGTTTGAATTATGACTAGTCAGACTTCAAAACTTTATAAAATGAAAAATATTGAACATATCACTATAAAACCAAATGCAAGCCTTGGATATTGATGTTACAAACAAAAATTTGAAAGAATTGAGTTTTTATCATTTATAGAAAAAAAGTTATACATTTCGGGAGGCACATCACTCTTAAAAAATGTACTTTGTAGTAAAAAACTACTTTTCGAGGGAGAAGGAAATTTTTTTAAAAAATCCTTCAAAAAAATTTGAAAAAAATGTATATAGAATCTACAAACAAAATGCTAGAAATCACTAATTTACATCATCTTCAAATTTTTAATAGTTTAAAATTTATAGTTCTCGAAAGTTGAAGATTATTTTAAAAATGTACATCTCAGTGTCAAAAGTGGCAAAAAAGTGGGAACCATTATTGTGAGTTCACCCACCGGTATGCAAGAAATAATGCAATAAATAGAATCAAGAACATCCACATGAAAAGCACACCATAACACAAGATTTTAACGAGGAAACCCGGTGTGGGAAAAACCTTGGTGGGATTTGTGACCCATAATATTCACTCACTGGCCAATAAGAGAATATTACTTACAATAGGGGCCTGCACATGCAGGAAGGCCAACTACCTAGAGCTCACTGACTTACAATGAGGATTATACAAATCCAATAACTTGTACTGCTTTACAATAGCATCTTCAATGCCAGATTTAGTACCGGTTCATGCTCTGTTCTTTACATATACCCCTTAACCTATATTTCGCACAATAGGTCTGCCTAATATTTTCCTTATGTCTATATCTCTTTTCATACAATGATGTCTACAATGATCTCTTTTATATATAAGAGTCATTTAAAAAATTTTCAAGTCGGCTTACAAAGTTTTTCAATAATAAACAAAATATAAAAATCCTGTCGGCCTCTGTGCCGGTATACTTCCTTCCTTCTGTGCCGGTGTAGAGTGTGATCTATTGATGCTGGTATAATGCCTTTGCCGGTGCCATAGGATTGCAAGGTTGCCATCAATGAAAAAACCTTCAATCACATACAATGTCTCATTGGAGTGTGCATATGTCAACAATCTCCCCCTTTGGCATTGATGGCAACACTCATGAGAAATTTCAAAAATGATCCAAAAATGTGTAGTCCAAAAATGTGACCAAAAATGTGTGTGCTCCCCCTGAGCATATGATTCCTGTGATATTGAATTTTCTCATCCTACTACTCCCCCTTTGGCATCAATGACAAAGGTTGTCAAGATGTTAGTAGAGTTTGTAGTTTAAACCTTGTAACTAGGTGGTTACAATTTGAAAAAGATCTCCCAAAATAAAGTTTATACTATCCATAAACTTTTTGCTATCCTTTATTGTTGTCTCTGTTCTCTTTACTGTACCGGTGAGATGTTGCAAATGCTCTACTGATGTTTTCTTTCCCTGTATTAATGCCTCAGATACTTCCTTCCATAGAGATGCTAGATAGTCCAATCTTGGACTTAGCTTTGATCTCAAATGCTTTGCCTTATTTACTATTCTTTCTTTCTCTCTTTCCAATTTAAGTAGTTCTTCCTCAAAATTTGTTATCTTCTCCTCAAAAACTGATAGTGTATCAGGTGAGTTGACAAAACTATTTGCAAGTTTATTGATCTCATCCTGTACCTTGCTCATTTTCTTGTCTATATCTACAGTCAAAAAGTTTGTTTTACAAGTATCTTTGTAAATATTTTTGTACTCTTTCAACAAATTACATAATTCTGGTAGAAGTGTGTCAAAATCTCTATTACACTTCTTTATTTGCTCATCAAAGAATTTCTATTTTTCAATTTCTACCTTATCCTTCAATGACTCTTCCTTTATTTTCTCAATGTTTTCTGTGATGTATTTACACAATGTATCAAGTTTTCCTAAAGAATCTTTGTTGTCTATATTATAGTTAGGAGCAATTACCTTCAAAATTGGTATGGTATCATCAATTGCCTTGTAAGCTTGTGAGCTGCAGTCTGTTATCTTTTTTATTGAATCTAATAGTACCTCAGTCACATTAGTTTATTTGTATCCTGATGATGAATCAACAATCTGAGTACTAGTGGAAGTAATCAAGCTTGTATTGACCTCTGGTAGGTCTGTTTGTGTCTGCATTTCTTTAAGCAATGGTTTTTCTACTTCACTAGTTGCCGGTGGCACTGTTTCCTTATGTACCTGTTCCTGTTGCTGTTCTGGAGCCTTTTGCTCTTTATCTTCTATTGGCTTCTCTTGTGTGTTATCAGTTTCCTTAGCTACCAAAGGCTCACTAGCCATATCAATCTTATCAGTTGTATCTTTGTCTACCACTATGTTTATCTTCTGAGTATCAACATCCACAGTATACAAGACTTCAGGATTAGGATTATTATCCTCTACATTCATACTCTCAACTGTCGGTTGATCATCTGTAGTTGTTGTTTTTACTGGTGGAGTAATCAAAGGAGGTGGAGGTAAGTTGTCTCTAACTTTGATACTAGGTGTTCCACCAACTTTTCCTTTCCCCTTGTCTCTATCTTTCTGATAAACTTTTATGGGTTTGGGGTTCTTGTATTCTTCTTGTTTTTCTTTCTCAACTAGGAATATGTCCCATCCATTTTTAGTCTCTTCAGTCACCTCATTAACTCTTCCAACCATTAAAGCAATATGCCGGTGTGCAGTAGAAAATACTGTCCGGTTGGCTTGAGCAATTAGGTCATCAATTTCTTTGGGAGAGTTTACCAGATATACAGCAAGTAGCTTTTCAATTTTTATTTTCTTATCCAGTTCTATTACTACTTGTCTTCTTGCTTCTAGTCTTTTGAATAGTTCATCTGGAATTTCATTGACTACTTCCATTAAAAACTTCTTATACATATCCATGTGCAATATAACACTATTTTCAACTTGCTCTTTTTAATCAGCTGTTAAGGTGTCATATATTTTCTCTATGTTCTTCAATTTACCTTCCTCTGTGATTTCATTCAGCAGTATATCAAGAGGGGCCAAGTCTTTGTTTGTCCTCTTCTTCTTCTTGGGTGTCAGTTTCTTCTTTGGTGTGGCCTTTCTTACCGAAGATCTCACTGCTTGTTGTTTTTGCCTTGTCCTTCTGGGTGAGGGTGTGGATGCCGGTGAGGGATCTCTTTTTCTTACAACTCTTTTGAAATTTGTAGGCATGTTACCTTCCAAAGAAGTACCTACCAGTGATAGGTGAGTTTCAGGTTGTGGGTCTGCTAACTCATCCTCTGTTATACCGGTTTTCTTCAATACATCTTCTTTGATGGCTTTTGCTTGTCTGGAACCTCTTCTCACAACTGCTTCAACCTTTTTCACTCTCTTCTTTGATTGTATTTGACTTTCTATGGTTTTAGCACTACCAAATACTTCTTCCTTAGGTTCATTTGGTGCTTCCAGAAGTGCTTTAGCATAAGTTTCAACTATGTGATCATCTGTTTCATAGCCCATCTCTATTACCCAAACTATCCCAGGGATGACTGCTTCCATCCAAATCTCATCTTTCTTGATTACAAAGCATATTTCGTCTTTGTATTTGCCAACAATCTTTTGTGATAACCTTATTCTTTTCTTCATTTTGGCCTTAAATGCTTGAAAAAAGTCATGAATATTGTTTTCCTTGTCTTTTCCCATGTTATTGAATAGTTCTGTTAACTGTTTGCCTACCGGTATATCATATCCAAGTTCTTTGTAGCCTATACTAGGACCCTGTTCTGTTATATGTAGCATCAGACATACTAACAAATTTCCAAACCTGAAAGTTCCTTTCTTGTCCTTCTTGATCTTTCCAAGGTTGTCAATTAATTCATCTTTTAACCACTCACATACATCAATTTTTGTATTATCTGTGACCATATCATAAGCACTCTTAATGCATAAACTTGAAACTGAATTGAGTCTATTTGCATGAGTAGTTTTATACCCTAATATCATGCTGATGAATCTCACATTAATGTCTGTTACATCATTAACACTTAGGGACCTCTTGTCAAGTGTTGCACCAGTTAGGTTTATAACTAGGTCATTGGAAACCTTCTTGGTTTTGTTTGGTCTTTTACCAGTGGTCGGTAACCCTGTGACAGCTTTCACAGCTTCCTTGGTGATTTTTGGACTGCATCTAACCAGAAAAACTCACCATGTACCCTGCTTAAGACTATCCTAATCACATCCTTGGGAAATTCAAGAATGCTAAGGATCTCTGTAAATCCTAGGGTCTCAATGATTTTGTGTTCATCTTTTACATTGTCGATTTTATCACATATCATAGTTTTAAACATGGTTTTAATTTCTTCATCTCCTAGTTCCTCAATGTTGCAATGGATGTACATTCTGGGGTCTTCAGCATAAACAACTCCCTTAGGAATTTGAGAAAAAGCACCTAAGGTATCATCTTTCTTTGCTATCTCGGGAACTAACTGAAATACGAGCCTAGGTCTTTTTATCACTTCAACAATAGTAGGGCTTTCTATATATTCAATTGCAGAGGTGGATGCCATGATTAAATACCTTTTACTACCTTTAGGATGGATGATTGCTTGGAGTGTTCTTGCTTCATGCTCAAAATGCCTTAGCTTGGAATCTTTGCACTTTTCGTAAATTTGAAATCTTGATGAAATGAAATGGAGCCAAAACCTTAATTTTATAGTGTCTATTCGCCATCTACCACATTAATTGCATGCTAAATAAGTATTCACTTAACATTGTTTGCCGGTAATAAGTAATTTTCAACTTCTTAACTCTAACCGAGGGAATAATAATAATACATGTGTCATTAGATTGCCAAACCCTCAAAGAAACTTTCTTCAATTGGATGAAGAACTTCCTATCGGTGGAGCACTACTCTGTCCTTCCAGTGAAGCATCACTCTGTCCTATCGGTGAAGCATTGGTTTGTTCTACCGGTGGAGGAGTATTCCTAATATTTAGATCAACTTTTCTAATCCATTGTTTTGAGAATTCTTGCTTAACTTCTTCAACTTTTTCTTTACCTTTCAAGCTAGAACTTTTGTTGTCTACCAGTGTTCCTTTACTTCTACAGAATTTAGCAATATGCCCAATCTTGTTACATGCATAACAAGTTACATTATTCTTTTGAATAGCTTTTCCATAACCTATGCCGGTTTGTGTTTTGCATTGATTAGATAAATGTCCAAATCTTCCACAAACATAACATCTCACATTCATTCTGTATTTTTCAGAGTTGTGACCAACTTTGTTGCATTTAGAATATTGACCGGTGGGTGTGTTGATATTCTGATAATTTCTAGATCTACATTCATTTGCTCTATGACCATACTTATTACAGTTAAATAATTTTCCACTGAATTTATAAGCATTAGGTTGTCTTACTGGTTTGCTGTGATCCTGAGTATTTGCAGTATCGGAGCTTTCACCAATTTCAAAGCCAATTCCAGAAGTGTCACCTTTAGGTTTTTGATTCTTCAGCAAGGTGCCAAGTTCCTTTGAGCTTTTCTTGAATTTTTCTTTATGTTGATTTGCAGTTTCTAGTTCTCTTTCTAAGACTTCTTTTTGTCTCATCAGTTCATTTGAGTCATTCTGACTATGCATCAGATCTCTCTCCAACATCTCATTTTCATAGCTAAGTCTCGTGTTCTCATTTGCTGCATCACTTAGTCTTCTGGTCAATTCTTCTTCATTCTTCTTCCTATCCTCAATGTCTTTGCAAAATCTCATAGTCATATCCTCCATCTCATTCTTTGTTGTCATGATCTCTTCTTTCAACTTGCTTATTATATCATTAAGTGATTCCTTTTCATCATTCTCATTTTGCAATTTTTCACAAAGTTCTCTTCTCTTATTTTTTGTAACAGTAAAATTTTCTTGAAGTGCCTGAGTGATATCTTAAGCTGCCCTTAAATCATCTTCTAGTTTGATATTTTTCAACTTTTCTGCATCATAGTCTGTAAGAGCTCCTTCAAGTTGCTTCATTAGATTTTCCATCTTTACCGGTGTCAAGATCTTCCTCGAGCTATTAGGCTTCTGAAAATAGAGGTCCAGGCTCTGATACCAATTGTTAGCAATCCCAAAGATACTGAGAGGGGGAAGGTGAATCAGTATCTAACCGGTGAATGGAATTTCTTAACTTAAAACATGCAAAACATAATATAACAATGTACCAGTATGCAAGAAATAATGCAATAAACAGAATCAAGAACATCCACATGAAAAGCACACCATAACACAAGATTTTAATGAGGAAACCCGGTGTGGGAAAAACCTCGGTGGGATTTGTGACCCACAATATTCACTCACTGGCCAATAAGAGAATATTATTTACAATAGGGGCCTGCACATGCAGGAAGGCCAACTTCCTAGAGCTCACTACTCAATGGGAAGTCTCACTAACTTACAATGAGGATTATACAAATCCAATAACTTGTCCTGCTTTACAATAGCATCTTCAATGCTAGATTCAGTATTGGTTCTTGCTTTGTTCTTTACATATACACCTTAACCTATATTTCGCACAATAGGTCTGCCTAATATTTTCCTTATGCCTATATCTCTTTTCATACAATGATTTCTACAATGATCTCTTTTATATATAAGAGTCATTTTACAATTTGCCAAGTCGACTTACAAATTTTTTCAATAATAAACAAAATATAAAAATCCTGTCAGCCTCTATGCTGGTATACTTCCTTTCTTCTGTGTCGATGCTGGTGCTGGTGTAGAGTGTGATCTGCTGATGCCGGTATAATGCTTTTGTCAGTGCCATAGGATTGCAAGGTTGCCATCAATGACAAAACCTTCAATCACATACAATGTCTCATTGGAGTGTGCATATGCCAACACCCACGACTTCTGCCATTTTTTTGGCACGTCACCATACTCGTGTCACTTTTCAGGTCTATTTTTTAAGTCTGTTTAATAATTTTAAACTTTTGTCCGAAAAAAGAGCTTTATATAATTAATTATATTTAATTAAATTTAAAACGTTTCAATTCCGGGTGAAGTTCACACAAATGTGTTCACTTCCCACATTCGGCCCGAAATCCACCCTAAGTCATTGATCTTTGCTCATCCAATGGACGATGGTACCTATTGTCAGTTGTTGTGGGTCCCATAACTTCTACTAGTTTTCGGGCATGTCACCATACACGTGTCACTTTTTGAGAATGTTAATCATTTTATTAAACTTCCACCCGAAAAAGAGGTTTATAGACTTAATTATATTTAATTAAATTTAAAATGTTCAATTCTGGGCGAAGTTCTCACAAATGTGTTCACTTCCCACATTCGAGCCGAAATCCACCCTAAGCCGTTGATCTTTGTTCATCCAACAGACGATGGTACCTATTTATAGATGTAGTGGGTCCCACGACTTTTGCAAATTTTCTGGCATGTCACCATACTCGTGTCACTTTTCGGGTCTGTTTTTTAAGTTTATTTAATCATTTTAAACTTCCACTCGGAAAAGAGATTTATAGTCTATAGAGTCATAGACTATAGACTTAATTATATTTAATTAAACTTAAAATGTTCAATTGCGGGCGAAGTTCTCACAAATGTGTTCACTACCCACATTTGGGCCGAAATCCACCTAAGCTGTTGATCTTTGCTCATCCAACATACAATGATACTTGTTGAGACTTGAGCGTTGTCAGATGTCGTCGGTCCCATAATAAGAGACATTTAAATTTTAAAGATGTGCAATAGTTTGAGATAATTGTTAAATATAATGTTAATATTATTTGTAAAATTTTGAAATTCAAAAATAGTATAAAATATGAAACTTAGTTTCTAGAATAAAACAAATAACTAAATAAAAATATAAATTTTGATATACAATTTGAAAGGTAAAAGTTTAATATAAAAAAGAAAACATTCAATATTAAATTCCAACCTATTAAGGCGAGCAAATTTGGAAAGTACAAATGCCAAGGTGGCGATTAATTGTTGCAGAAGGAGTTGTCTGTGATAGGTCACACAAATGGAGGAAGGGGAGGATGGCAGGAAATTTTTTTATTGATCTCATGGCATTAATGCCTTATCGTACACATTCATTAGTCATTACCCGGCCAGGGCCTATACAACAGAGGCAAAATTTATTTGATCTATGTGCCAGTTTTTGTTTTGAAGCAGAACAAATCGGTAGTTTGTAGCTTCTGTAAGACATTTTTTGTAGGAAGTACTTTTGAAATTGCAAGTGACCATAGAGGTCAATTTCACACTGTGAACAGACAAGAAGTTGGTGCCCTTTTTGGGGAAGGTATCTGATAAACAAATGCAAGGACTGTTAAGGTTAAGGAGGAGAAGTTGTGGGTGGCAACTCAAGTGATGCTTATGGAGGAGGTGGCACATATCAATCACCAGTATCAAACTAACATGGAGGTTTACTCTTTGATTCTAGCGTGGGCCTGTGAATTCGAACCAGAGGTAGAAAAGGTAAAATTCACATTGGTCAAATTGATTGGTGGGGATTTCTTTATTTACCTGGATTCAATCTTGGAGTGGGTGGTGTCAGGTGTTGGCATTCGAATTAAGGAAGGGGACGACCAAGAGGAATTTCTTCCTTTTATTCGTGGCCCAGAGGATGAAATAAAATACTAGTGTTGTGAACGTGCCTGAGTGGGGTGGGAAGCGATGAAACTCTTTGTGAAATTAACCAGGGTGGATGAAGTCATGAAGACTTTACATGTGGTGGCAAGGAAGGAGGTTGGTAG
The DNA here is from genome assembly GCF_030272615.1 of Cryptomeria japonica. NCBI lineage: Eukaryota > Viridiplantae > Streptophyta > Pinopsida > Cupressales > Cupressaceae > Cryptomeria > Cryptomeria japonica. The sequence continues at coordinate 727,590,350 of NC_081409.1, forward strand.
GGAATTGAGAGATAGGGCTGAAGAAGGAAGGCCATACAACTACTGGCAATCTTGGAGGGCGACCCCGACTTCGGGTGCCTAAACTGCATTCCAAAAATGAAAGCTGAAGCGGAAAAAGGGAAAGCATCGACCTCCGAGGAGGGAAGGGACTGGGAGGAGGCAACCTAGGGGGATAGTGAGTGAGTAGCCTATCGGCCAGTATTTTTTACTTTGCTTCCAAATGATTTATTACTGCTAGAACATTTGTTATGGATATCCAGCAATGAACTGGTTTTTTTGTCTGCTTGCTATAAGTTGTGGGTAGTATGGTTTTCTCTCTGTCTGCGTTTATGCATGAATGACTACAAATTTGGTATCTTCAAACTTTTGAATTAATAGAATGAAAAAACCTTTATCAATTAAATTTTGTACCTTGAAACTTTTGAAATTTTGTATTTTGAATGATTATATGTTTATAAAATTATAATAAACCATAATCAATGTAAAATAATTAATGGAACGAACTAATTTTTATTTTTATAGCATTACATAAAAAAGATCACAGTATTAAATTTATTTCCATTGTTTAACAAATAATTGAAATAATGTAGCTCATATACAAAAAGCATTTGAAAAAAATTAATTAATAAAAATGAAATAGAATTATAGAAAGCATTTTTATATCCATAAGAATGTAAGAGGAAAACTGAAACAAATTGGACTTTGAAAAATTATCATTAATATTTATGCTTTAGAAATTTTTACTTCTTTTCATCTCAAGTCTGAGACTTGAGTCCCTCAAAAACTTAAAAACCAAACTGAGTGACCCACTGAGCCTTTTAGGGTTCGAGAACATAGGAAAAAAAAACTACTAGGGTCTCGGGGGAGGCGGGGCTAGGGTAGAAGTAGTGGAATTGTTTACAATTTTGCCCTAAGAATCTGGCCCTCCTTCCATGTAGAATTCTTCAGGCAACATAAGCTGGGAGAATTCTTCAAGCCACATGTAGTTTGGAAAGTCGTCCAGGAGCAACCATTTATAAAGGAAGTCCCTGCCAATCCATGCCCATTTCCTGTGACGCATCAACTGCTCCGCATTCAAGTTAAGGAGAAATGGTTGCCTAGCCATTGGCACTATTCGGTCAGGGAGGAGAAGCCTGGATAACTCATTCACCCAAGGGATCCCCACCCCTACTTCTGCAAGGACGACAAGAGTAATTTCATCTCCAAGGAAGTCTTCCTTAAAAACCTTCCTCAATAGCACCAACATATCCACCTTGTCTCCTTTGAGGTCCAGAAGAGATGCTAAGAAGCGATATGTAATGTCTATGTTAACATGGTACCTATTTTCATTTCACAGAAACTCTCTGCCCAGCACCATCCGCACAGCCTCATTGGTGAATGACTCAACCTCATTGCAGACTGATCAGAGGTTTGGGTCTCTAATGGAGCCTAGAAAGGCCCTCTAGTCCTCTGCAGTAATGCTTCTCAAGCGGATGGGAGTGTCCATCTTGAGAAAACAAATTAACAAATTAAACAACTTGAAACCTAAACGAGAGGAAGAATTTAAATACCGTGACCTTCAACGATTTATCTACCAAATGGCAAAGGCTAATTGAAGATGAAAGAAGCAGAGATCGTATATAAATAGTTGACGCTCTTGATTGTAATAATTACTTCTTTAACCATATTAATTGCTATAAAAAATTTTAAATCTTTCGTATCTTTGCAAATCTTTCCCATAAATGCACTATTGTGCGAAAATGTAAACAGCTATAAACCAGTACCAAATTGGCAAGTATCACATTGGAAGTCGTGGGGACAAAGTGGATTGCAATTAGTGAAAATATATATATTAAATAAACAAATTTATCGATCGTGATTCGTGACATTTGATACGTGTCTATTGAGTCCAATTCCATTCCGGGCACTTTCTGGTGAGCTATGTTCTCTTTAGAAAATTGGGCCGAAATAAAACTTCAGCCATTGGTCTACGATTATCGAATGGTTTAAAATTATTGATAGATTTTAGGTATGTGTCACGCTTCACGTGTCAAAGAGGCCATCCTTATTGATACATCGTGCAGAGTCTAGACTCAATGTATTATGTGATGTGATGTGCCTTGTCTATTAATGGCAATGAATTCATGAAATCACCAATAAATTATATATTTTTCCATAAATAACAAAATATGCGCCAATACAAATTAAATAATTTTCAAGCGGTGGATAAAATTCGCCAATACATTTAAATAATTTTCAAGCGGTGGATAAAAATCGCCAATACCTTTAAATAATTTTTCCTTCGGGGTAAAATTTTTCGCTCAGACAATTATATATTTGGTTCTTTTAACAAAAATTATTTGCCTCCCACAATAAATATTTTCCTCATAGAACAAGGTATTATTCGCCAAAAATTTATGGAATTTTCATACCCTAGAAAAATCGCCAATACAAAATAATTTTTTTCCCCATTTTAAAAAAAAAAATTGCCATCCATATGAAAATTTCCCCCCGAAAATAATGTCTGATTCACCAGGTTTTTACACAGTTGCCCGGGGGGTGGTTTCTTAAAGTTATCCCTGATCCTAACTTAATTGAATCGAATTGAATTGTTAGAAACTAGGGCAAGATAGTGATGTTAGGCTCTTCCCCAGATACTCTGTATTAGAGGCTTTTGATAGGATTGTGAGTGAGACATTATTCCATGGATATTTTATTTCAAGGTTTGGACATTATGTTAGATTATGTGATGTTATTCTTAGATGTTAGAGTGTGGGTGAACACTTGTTATCATCGTATTACTTATATTATATGTCTTATGCGTACCTCTTTACTCTATGTTGTTCATGGAGCTTTCACGGTGGTTTCATTCTCATATAATTTGCTATGGTTGTTTTCTACATAAAATTGTGCACATAATTCATGTGCTACATGGGTTGGTGATGCAGTAGAATTCTATTATCTTTTACATAAATTTTATCATATCCCTCTCCTACTATAAATGTTTATATTTGATGATTTGCTGAATTAAATTAAATGTAATGTTATGGGTTGATTGCAAGTATTGCACATGTTCTTAATATGTAGCTGATGTTAGATTATTGTATTGAGATATGTTTTGAGAAGGTATTATCCCAATGGGAAACTAGAGACAAGTTGTAGCTCTTTTGTAAATTCTAGTTAACCAATCCTAACATTTATGAAGGGTATGGGTCTATGTCTATATGTTGTTTATGTGAGATTTTGTATTTTTGGGTGTTGGTAGGGGTTGACGTGTTTGTGCATTTTTGCGTAAAAATTTTGCACCTTCCTTGGAGCCTTTTTGAGTCACTGTATCATCCCTAAGTGAAGAGACAGTGCCCCTAGGTCATTAGGTTAGGGGTATTTTGAAGAGGTTAATCTCCGAATTTGGTGATTTTTGAGTCCTTTGATTTTTGGTTTCTAATTACCTATGGGTTAGACATGGTTGGGATGGATAAGATTCCATCCCAACTCCCTCCTCCCACGAGATGGGAGAGAATCAAATCTATCCTCTTGGGACACTTGGAAGAGAGTAAGAATGCTTTGAGGGATAGGTGGAGCAAGGGGAAGGGGAGACATGGCATCTCCTTGAGCCTTGTCCACATAGGATGGATGGAAGAGAGTGCACTCTCTCTCTTTATTGAGAGTTTCCCCTTCCAATTCTATTTAGCCCATGGAAAGGAGGATGAAGGTGATTTTTAATAGGAGAAATGAAGAAAACACCAGAATTGGAGAACAAGAAGGAAAGTAGGAAGGAGGCAGAGGATAAAAGAGAGAAGGGCTAATTGAAGGATTTGGGCTCCATGTAGGTACTCTATACCTTGGTGATATGGTTTTATTTGCATTTGTTGCAGCTTGATTTAAGTTTAGTTTTGGTATGCATGGGGTGTTGGATTTTGTTGGTGTTGTGATTTTCAAATGTTGAGTTGTTGATTGTTCTAATGCTTTTCTAATTATATATTTTTTTTGTTGGAAGTTTTGTTGATTTGTTTGGGAAAGCGTGAATTTGGGTGTGGCATTCTTGAATAGGAGTATTCAGGTACCCAAGTTTCATAATGAAATTATTGTGTGTATGAGTACCTAAATGGATATATGGAGTTTGGATGGGGGTACTCATACCTCTACTCAAGAGTGCCACAACATATTTCACAGTCTTGCCCATATTCCATCACGGGCGATTTATGTAAAGAAATTGGAGTCAAATCTAATTGATTGAAAAGCAATCGAAAGAGCATGTCCTTGGCTCTAAAAATAAATGCGTACCCTTCTGCCATTGCACTACAAGCTCACTCAAATTCTTCTCCATTATTACATTTAAGATTTATTATGTCTTTTCCAAGTCAAGAAAATTCCTAGTTTGCCACGGCCTGGCTTAACCAACACACTCTAAGCGTTGACCCGCTTAGGTGGCTGGTGTGGGCCCCTCTCGTTCCGTTCACCGTTTCCACTCAACGTTCCCCTCCGCTGTCAATCCCGCTCAAATTTTAAATTGTTTAAAACTGTTTTCTCCCGCCTCTATCTATATTGTCTCTGTATGCATCAAAAGGTTTCCAACGCAAACATTTTTCACGAAGACTCCAGTCCTCTATCAAAATGGGACCTTTGGAACAAGGTACGGATGTCCATAATTGCTGCTGGAAATGCGCTAGTAGACATGAATGAAGATTTTGGAAGCATAGACAACGCACCTGAACTGTTTTACAGGATAGGTCGAAGAAATGTGGTCTCGTTAAATGCAACAGTTGCAGGACATCCGAGCTGCCAAATGCTCCTGTTGATAAGGACTTCTAAACTTCCAATGAATGTAATTGGTTGTTGTAAAGCCATACTCTGCAATTTTTGGCAGCCTTCTCCTGCCTGTGACGAAAAGGGAGCTTTGGAACGGGGTATGGATATCCGCTACAGAGGAATTTTGTTGCATATTGAAGCTGGAACTTCCCTCCTAGACATGTATGCTTAATGGAAAGGGGCTTTTTGTCAGATATTATCATTGGATATGCTCTAGTAGACGGATGTGGAAAGTCTGGAAGCATAAACAAGCCATGTAAATTGTTTGACAAAATGCCTCAAAGAAATGTCCTCTCAGGGAACGCAATGTTTGTGGGATATGCACAAAATGAATTTTTCAAGGATTCTCTTGAAATATTTGAATTAATGCAATTTAGAACATATTCTGAAACTATAAACTTTGTTTGGGTTATATGTGCATGGCTTTAGTGAATGTGAGTAGTACAAATTTCAATCACATGGGTAATCTTTACTGCATTATTTCTACAATTTATCATTATGTGTGCTTGGCCTACTTACTCATGCTAGTTATTTTGAGGACAACCTTAATTTTATCATCAAGATTTGAGTTAAACCTGAGGTGGATGTGTGGATATGTTTTCTTGCAGTGCAAATCACATATGATATAGGCTTAGGAGTATTTCAACAATTTTATTTCTTTATTTGAATCTTAAAAAAGATGTGACCAATTTTCTCTCAAACATCTATGCATAAGTGGGCAGATCATGCCAGCAAATGATAAGGAGATTGCTGAAAGATAATGAATTTGAAAACTCCCAAGATGTAGTTAGATTGAAGGCCTTTAAATGTTATGTGTTTCTTGTGTAGGAGATAGATGAGATTCACAATCACAATAAATCTATGTAATGCTGGAGAAATTGGCTTGTGAGATGAAGGTAACAATTTGTTTTTGAGATGGAAGACACTTAGTGATGTTAAAAAGGAGGGAAAAATGTTATTTCTCTTCCACAATAGAGATAAGTTGTATGCCCTTTAGAAAAATTATTACATTTGTTAAGAACCTCTATGTATGTGTTAATTATCACGTTGCAATAACAATTTATTTTCAAGATTGTTGCGATTCATATTTCTAATTATTAGTTTAGTTGATTTAATGAAGAGGGAATTTACTTGCATACAATTTTTTCCATGGATTAGTTTGAGGCCTTCTTCAATAATGAAGATTATTTTCTTGTTGAAGTTATTTTGAAATGCTTTAATTATCATAAACCTTAATATAAGGGTTCATATGTTGGTTTCCTTGTCCTAGAATGTTTATGAATATTCTCTAATAAAGTTTCCGCTTCTTTAGCCTTGCAGCACCATCTATAATTTTAGATAAAATCAAGGAACATTGTCTTGATGTTTTTATTTTTGAGCATTTACCTTGCATACCATTCTTACTGAAAGGACTCTTGTGTGCTTCTAATTTCTTTTAGTTTGACTTTATTGCCTAGAAAACCCCTCATTGACATTTGATTAAAAAACTATGGTTTTGTCCCTATAGTTGTATTGATATCTTTGCCTTATCTCTTTCATGGTGATGTTTGGGCCAATATTAGTAAGTGCAATTTTATCTAAGTTGAGTGCTTTCTTTCTTAATAGAACCATGTTTTGGTCACTATTTATAACTGATCTAATAAATCTTTCAATAGACCCCTTTATAAAAAATTGTTCTTGTTGTAGTGATTTGTCATTAATTATACTTGTCACATGCCTAAATATCTTATCCTATCGAAATTTCTAAATATTAGGTTGATTGTGTCTATTTGTATCCTTTATTGAGCTTATAGGTTTTCTCTTGCCAATATTATTTCCCTCCATTCCTTTGAAACCCAACATTTACATTTTTGTTTGAGACCTTTCACTATTTTAGTCTCTTAGACTTCTCATTACTATGTACTTTATCATGGATTTAATATGCTTCCACTTACTACTTTGTCTATGATCCTATGATTTTACATGTCCATGTAATCACATACCATTTACACTATAAGACTAATCCTTGAACCTCAATTATTCTCCATTTACAATTTCCCATGCTTTCTCTACTTTAGCATTGAGTATTCACCATCCTTAATTTCTAATTTGAGGATTCAGTTTTCCTTTAAGTCTCCAAAACTTGGGCTTTTAGTATTTTTCCTACTCATTTTCCTCAACCCACTTCCCATATCAATTACTCCAGTGGAAGCCATGCTTGTAGGATTACTAATACGATCATACCCAAAAGGTATAAGGTATGTGGAAAAACCAATCTCTAAACCTTGAAAGTCTTCCACTTTATTTCCCTTTCTAGTGTTTCTTCTAGCATTGGACACATCATATTAATGATCCCTAACCCATTTCCATTCACGTAATGTATGAATAAAAAATAAAAAAAATATGGAAGGCGACAAAACTTAAGGAGGAATCAGTAAAATATTATGAATAGTGATTTAAAAGTGTTGTTAGAAAGATAGAAGAAACCTTGACATAAAATGAATGAATCAACTATTTTATTTTAAGGTTAACCTTGCACATTATAGTAGAAGGAGATGAGAAGATCTCCTCTTTGTATAAGGATGTAGTAGAATTGATCACTATAATAGAATCGCATACAAAGATAAGGGATAATGATTTATTAAGAAATGATGAAATTCATAATTTTGATTAGAGTTCCTGAATTTAATGTCGACGTAATAAATTATAATGAAAGGCGAGAAAGATGAGACTTCTCCCTCACCTAGAGGAAGTAAGCTTTGATTTAAAAATTACATTAGGAAAGAATATCAAGAAATAAATGTTTGATAATCAAAATAATGAAGAGGGTTACTACACTAAGAGTAGAACTTGATAAATTCCATACAAAGATAGTAGGTACATATAAATTGTAAATTATAAAGTGGGACAAAGATGACACAAATAGGTATCCAATGTTAGTTCATGACGAAGAAGAAGAATATGAACCAATAGTTCTTGGATTGAGTAGGGAATATTTTTTTGGATATGTATTGATAGAACATAGGGTTTAGCTATAAAACCATTCAATGTTTATTTGTCCTATGGCTATGGGAACTTCAAGTGAGAGAAGGTATAAGATTGGTCACTTAACAATATATACTATATAGTGTCACAAATAAAAGATATATGACCCTCCATGGGTTACCATTGTAATTATTGAGGAGGTGGTAGGGGAGGCTACCACATAATATTAGAGATATTAGAGAAAGAAGGAAAAAGAGGCCAAAATATTATAACTATTATAAACTACGAAATAATGCTAATATGTGTGCAAAAGAAAGAAAAGGAGGAAATCCACATGTAATTTTTTGGTGATAAACATGTATGATTTTTATAATTATTCCAAATTTAATAGCGCTATAATAATGTGTTGGCACCATTGATTAGAAAGTGAATAATTGCCTACTCCAAATGTAACCTATGATGCTAAAATAGTAATGAATAACTAGAGTAGAGGAGACAAATCAAATATAGAAAAAAATGCAGAATAAGAGAATCCTCATCGAGAAAAGAGAAATTGAAAAGTAACACAAAGGAGAAAAATGAAAAAAACTCAAGAAAAATGTGCCATGTCTAGAAAACTTAAGAAAAAAAGAGAATTTTTTTTTAGTAATTACTAAGGTTGGATTAACAAAAGCATATCCTAGGAGAATCTTCTGAAATTGAAAATGAAAACATAGTATTTATGTAAAGAGGAACATGATTTGGTGATAAGGAATTCCAAAGAGATAATTAAGAAAAACAAAAAGGAGAGGATAATACCCAGGCATGTTTTCTTGGAAAGTATGTCTATATACTAAAAATAGTTAGTGAAATTGGTAGAATAAGAAGAGGTTGGGGTTCAAGGGTTGGATAGGATGACGTTGGATAAGTTTATTCAAAGAAACTCATCTAGGATTTAATCAAGCTTCATCAAATTTGAGTTCTTTTTTGAATGAATATGGTAATTTTGGATGACAAACATAAGTAAACAAAATGTAATTAGTTTGGTTAATTCTAGAGTTGGATTAAGGAAAAAATTATAAGTTACTAGTGTTCTTCTTTGTAGAATTATTGGTTTCTTAAGAAGAGTACATGATAAACAATAGAGGCATACTAGTCAAAGAGATGATCTTAAAGTGATCTATCACCTATAATACAAGGTGGTATAAAGTGTTATATAAGCTGGATATTTGTGCAATATATTTTGATTGCAAAGATTCGGGAAAACATTCTTAATAAATACCCTCTTGGTATTATAGTCCAGAATAAGATAGGAGATTTATGACAGAAGGAATTAATAATTTTAAAAATAAATTACATCACCTTATCTTTTACGCCTTGATTACAATAAATCATTAATGAAACTATCCAACAAGATTGTGTTCATTTGAATGTATTTAATGAAAAAATAAATGAGATAACAAAAGGAACCCATAAAATAGCTAGTTAAATAGTGGAAACATTTTTTGAGGTATTTCCATTAATGAAGAGAGAATAATATTAACTATGAATTGATGATCAATATAATAATCAATGCACATTGATCTATAAACGATTGAATATGTATCTTAGAATCACTTATTTGATTAAATGCATACACATGTCAATGTTTAGCATAATGATTTATATGGTTCTTGTGGATGATTTATTCTAGTCAACTATATTATTTTATGGAGGAGGTTTAAGGTTCCATTCTTCAAGGTATAAGATAAAGAGAGAATAAATAATTAGCATTGCATTATTGACATAATGTATGGTAAATGATAGAGTTAGGGCATACCTGTTGGGATGTTTAGGGTAAGAGATGCCAATTTTTTTGTTATGATAAGAGTGTGTCAAGGGTTCTAAATTTCAAGATAGGATAGGATAGAGGGTGACAATAGTGGTAAGAAAGGATCGAGAAGGACAATTGAAGGGTAAGGGTTGACATAATGACAAATAGGGGTGAGAAATAAAGCAATTTTCTAAAAGGATATTATCATAGTTAAATAGAGAGAGAGTAGCAATGTGGGTTCCATGAGTCTAGACATGGAAATTTAGGTGAAGGAATATTCATTGGTACGAGAAAGAAGAGAGGTTGGATAGAAGACATGTATGAGAACTAAACTATGATGGGACATGATTGTAGATAATACGTAATATATCTTGTAATATCTCCAGCCCCTCAAGATGGGGTGATGATGATATTTTTTAAGGAGTATGTAAGTAGTCTAGTTTTGATATAAGGATATGGGTACATGTGTATATTGCAATCATGCCTTTATTACTTGCATTCTTTTAGAAAAAGGTAAAATACATAACAATAATCAAAATAATTCTTAAATTTAAATAAATAAATAATAGAATATGGATACAAAATTCCTTATAAGTGAGTAAGAAATGTGGTCTCAAAACAAATCATGCCCCTTATTTATATGCTTCCACATTTTGCATAGATGTCTATTAGAGTAGTTGTAACCACAAGGTCTGACAAATTGATCTATCTTTTATTCTTTGATGGATGTCCATACCATGTACCAAAGCTCCAATTTTCATAAAAGCTAGGAAGATGTTAGAAGAGGTTACAAATTTGTCTTTACACTTGCTAATTGCATTTTATTGAAAGTTCCTAGGGCATATTAAAATTTTGATTTTGTGAATGATCTACAAGTAGTGAATTCCATGAGTACACTTTTCTTTGACACATTCAATTAAATAGTTCACATAATGTTGCATATCATGTGATCATGCCACTCCATGAGACCATATTTTTTCAAAGTATTTTATCAAATAGTTTTATGTTCCTTGTTCATGCTTCCAGATTTTCCATATATGTCTACTAGAACATTTCAAACAATGATATTTGAAAAAAATGCCCTTCCATTAGGCTTTAATGGATGTCCATACACATGTTAAAATCCCTCTAACTTTTATCCTTTGATTGATTGCATACCTTGTTCCAAATCTCTGATTTAGGCAAAATTAGGGAGGATGTTAACAAAGGTTGTGCATTATATGTTTACACCTACCAATTGCATTTTATTGAAAATTTTTGAAGCCTTTTCAATAAATCCCTTTTGTGTATATCCTACAATCATGACATTCTATAAGATCACATTTATTTATGGCATCTTATAACATAGTTCATGTGCCTATATATTCATCCACATTAAATGTATACATTTCTACTAAGGCATTTCCATAAGTAATATCTAAACAATCCCCATTCCATTATTCTTTGATGGATATCCATACCATATTACAAAGCTCCCATTTTTGCATATACTTGGAGTGCATTGAATAAAAAATGCTCAAGTTGGAAGCCAATTTTTTGTAGGTGATGAAAGAATGAAACTATGTAGGAACAATTTAACTATGAATGATGAGCAAAAATGACAAATAATAAGTGAGACAAGTTAATTGGGCCCACATAAGCAACCTAAGATGTCAACATTTAGAATGTGCTAGTAAAGCTTGGCCATAAAAAACATTTGTTGGAGGATAGTATGAAATAGTACCCTTATAACTACAACCTAGGACACAAGTGATCAAATTCAAAGCAAAATTGTTTATCTTATATTTAAAATGAAATAAGAGATTCCTTTATGGGTAATTTAGGTTAATTAAGCAAGTGGAGCAATAAGGCATAAATAATTTCAGATTGAAAGTAAAAAGAGTGGAGTGTATTAATTCTTTGTAATATGAGATGAAAAGTACAATTGCACTATAAATAATCAATGAAGATTGACATTGTTTAGTTTTCTAACCAAAGAATAAATGTTAATTGATGAAGATAATTTGATTTATGTCTCACAAGATCTTCAGATATTCTAGATAGTAGATGAACATATATAGATCAAAAGTAAAATATATATTATTTGCTAAATGTTAGATTGCATTCATAGTTTTAAATCTAGAGCACAACTGTAATCTCACTCTTTACCCAAAAACTAATCTTTGATGATCTTTGGAATCTACTTAGTAGATTCTTAGATAAATGGACTAAACAATAATATCATCTTTTATAGTCTCAGGGCTTTTTATTAAGGTATCATTTAAAAATACGTCAAAATAGATTACAAACTTCAAACATGCACATGACTTTTAGGATGATTTCTAGGTGATCCACATGCACTAGGATGGGTGTGATTAGATGGGCAAGATTTCTCTTGATTTTAGAATTTTAGTTCAAGTTCAAATTATTGTCCTAATAACTATTGATTTTTTATGTGATTGAATGGATGCAAGTTGATGTTATTTTATAGATGAACATTGCATCAAATTCAAAGATTGTGCATACATTTCTTAGGGCCAAAGTGTAAAGTTCGAAAGATGACAAAAATGTTTGATTTTGATTTTGCATTTTAGTAAATGAAGATCACAAGTATGAAGATTGCCTTGTAACCATACAAAAGTTGGGTTAGAAAACTAGGCATTAATGATTTGAATTAGATAAAAAGTTTATTGGACTATGCTTATGTAGACATAAGCATAAAAAAATTAGCTATCTGAGATTTAGCTCACATATCCATTTTACAATAGATGTAATGGTTGCAATCACATAGAAGATTTTATTAGCAGAAATTTAAAGCTTCTTAACGCAAGGAGTATTTCATTTAGTAAAAAACAAGAAATCCTAGAGAGTTGTTTAGTCTAAGAATAAGAATATTCTTGCCTATTTCATTTAGGAAAAATGCAAGACATCCCATTAGAATAAATAGATATTCAAAATACGAGTCATTTGGTTTAAGCACTTATCTCCTTATTCACCTCTTTAAAGTTGAGTCAGTGATATTGCATATTAATATACATACATGATATTGCATATTAATATACATTACATATTAATATACATGATATTGCATATTAATATACATACTCTTACATATATAGGAATGCACATTTAAGGGCAAAGTGTTATGGGAATGTATATTTCTTATGATCAATACTGCCTCCCAAGTAATCACAAGGAAACACGAATTATAAATATATAAATCCTCATGTTCAAATTACTTTTATGTAATGACTAGTAAACGAACGAAAATAGACAAATGCTCCTATTAATATTGCCGTTAAAATGCCTATAGGGTTGAAAGGAATTATGCTACTGCTTATATATTTCATTGTTATGATTAGAGGAAAAACAAAATTAATGTGTAAATATTAAATAATGGACATACCATGCACTTAAAATAAATGTTGTTTAGTGTTGTGGAAAGGATCGAGTATATTATCAGCTAAACCACATCGCCTCTAGCTAATCCAGCAATAGACTCCAAGATGAGGGGAATTAAAATAAACTGATACAATTATACATTGAAATTAAGCTCAGCGTGTAACGCTTACCGCAACAGTATAAAACCAAAAAAAGGAGAGTAAATAATGAATACATGGCACGGAAGCCCGAATCCTTGGGGTAGTCACGCCCTGCTGCAGCCTCTCTGCCAGGGGCGACGCCATGAATGCAGCTTGAATGTCCTGCAACTGTTGCATTTAACTAGACCACATTTCTTCGAGCTATCCTGTAAAACAATTCAGGTGCGTTGGATATGCTTCCAGATTTTTCATTCATGTCTACCAGTGCACTTCCAGAAGCAATGATGGACGTCCATACCCTGTTCCAAAGCTCCCATTTTGACAGACGACTGGATTATGCGTGAAAAATGTTCGTGTTGAAAACCTTTTGACGCATACGGAGACAATTTTGATATAGGCGGGAGAAAACAGTTTAAAAAAATTTAAAATTTAAGCGGGATTGACAGCGAACGGGAACGCAGAGTGGAAACGGCTAACGGAACAAACGAGAGGGGCCCACACCAGCCACCTAAGCGAGTCAACGCTTAGAGTGTGCTGGTTAAGCCAGGCCGTTTGGGACACGCGTTTGTCCTGTTATTCTATTGGAATCTTTGGCCCCCTACTACAAAACGAACGAAATAAACTCATTTACCGAGCCTTTTTAAAGAATTTACTGATGTGCTTGTTAAAAAGATCCAAAGAAAAATTTATGCGGTCGACTGTGCCTGTCAAGCAAGCAGGTAGTTATTCATTTTTAAACTTACCATTCAAACGCAGGAGATTGCTCATACTGAAATGTGAAACCTGAGTATATTCTTTTATTCCCATCTAAAATCTAATAATATCCCCCAAAATATCTTGTCTGTCATCGGCTAATTATTCTTTCAAGCTTTTCTCAACAAACCCATTTAATAATTCAACAATACATTTCTTTTGAGTGTTTTACAAAATACTCTTAGAAAAGTTTTGTACATATCCTACAAACATTTTGAGGCTACGTTGTTTTTGAGGCTTCTTGTCAAACAAGTAAGCAACGCCATATCCGCATGGCCACCACCTGATAGGCATTTCATTTCTCTTAAAATCATTTCATAGTATCTACAGAATCCTTGAACAAGTAAAATTGTGGGGAACCTACAAAGGAGAGGAGTTGGTGTCATTTTGCATAGGATTTTTTTTTGTCCATATCCTACAAACATTGTGCGGCTACGTTATTTTTGAGGCATTGCCACCACCCGATAGGTATTTCATTTCTCTCAAGTATCTGCAGAATTCTTAAATAAACAAAATTGTGCGGAACATACCAAGGAGAAGAGTTGGTGTCCGAGCTATATAAGCAGTAATATTTTTCTCAAGCGATACACCGAATTCAATTAGCTTTGTAGTAATCTTTTTCTGCAGTTTTCATGGCTTACACGGAGATGGGCCTATCTGTGTTTCTTCTGCTTCTCTCGCTCACGCCTCCTTTCGCTTTTGCCTCTGCGTCTGCCTCTGTGTCTGGGTCTGGTAATAATAATATTTGTTGATATTATGAAAAACTATTGGCTTCTTTTGCTTTTGTATTTTTACTAACATAACTGATGGGCTTGTATGATTACAAGATGGTGAGCCTCATGTTCTGGATTACGTGTACCCCGGCTACTGTCCAAGTGCGAGCAGTAGATTTCAGGGTTTATGCGTGCCGTGGAGGGAGGGTGAGTGCAACTCTATATGCATAAACGTAGAACATAAAGACTTTGGAGAGTGCTTTCGATATGAATTAGTCAACCTTAAATGTCTTTGTTATCGTAAATGTGGTCCTCCATGAACACCACTAAGTTTGTGTGTTTCTTTCCTGTAATGGGAAATTGCAGAGCTAATAAAATTATTACTCTTCTAAGTATGATGATCAAATAATAATATAAGTTTATGTAAAACAAAAGTTTGTTTTTTATTTGTATTTATTGTATGGAAGTTGATTTTATTATATGACTATTTATAATCAATCTTGTGTTTTAATCTTTCTGAAATTACCACTCTATAAACAAAATTTTCATAATTGATCTAAACATCTTTCTAAAATTACATCTAAATGTTTTGTTTAAATGATATATACTAATAAATGCAATTTAACACAACTGTTTTGAGCATGTGAATTAGTTGTAGAATAAGAAAGATACATTACCCTAATAAATGTTTTCTCAAGTACTTGGGAGATTGTATTATTTTTCTTGTCTTGTACAATGGTGGATACTTAACATTGTCCATGGAAAATATCATGTGTCGAAACATTATTTGCAATTAATTAAAAGCCGAAGATATGATGAATGCAACACTTTAAATATTTTATTTAAATTACAAAATTCAATATAATATAAAATGGACAAGCCTAAAATACCTCGTTAGATGACCAAGTAATTCAAATAATATATTGATAGAAAAATTAAAAAATTCATAATTGATTAGATTAAATACTTGATTAGATTATGCCATACTCACTTCCACATAGAATATTAAAACATTCATTAAGATGAAACACACAACAAAGACAATTGACAACACAATTTGATATATTACCTTCATTTATTAAATTAAAGTCTGAGTAATGATCATGTTTTCTTTATTGAAATTAGTGCTCCAAAAATCCACTAAAACAAAAAGAACAGACTTGTATTAGATAAGAACTCTAAAACCATAAAAGCTGTAAAATAGAAAAGATCGTTGTATATTTGCTGCGTGGCAAATCGTCATGGCGGTCGTCGCAACCATACTCTGCAAATTGATCTGAGCTTATCATTAGCCTACCACCTCTTCTAACATAAGAGCACTCTAGCACACGAATCACTTTTTGGTTGCAATAGAAAAGATGCAAGGAGGTAAAAGCCCATGAGAAAACAACTTCTGACCAAATAGTGCTATCCAATTTCTTCAAGAAATCTTCTTCAACTTATTGCAAGACGAACATTCCAACTAGCCTAAATACTATCAGGACCAAGGACCCATTCTAGACAGATGGAAAGATGTCAGGGCTTCTTTTATTCATCTACCTTTTAAAAGCTTAAAATTCGTGCGAGGGTGGCACATGGTGTTACCGTAGAACAAATTTTAGAAATTGTACCTTAACGAAAACTTGACGTTCAACATCGACAAGCGGGGGCTTTGTGCATGACATAGAATACCTTAGGCCGAGGGCCTTCCAAACTTTCACTCGATAAACATGCGGCATAATCACGTGAGCATAGAAAGATAAGCGCTCTACATCAAAACAAAGGGAGAGAAAATATAAAATAGAAAGGTGGAGCAGAAGCAGAAGCCCAAGGACTCTTGTAGATTATTTGACAAATTTGGTGACTCTATGGGTTCCTCGCCTACGAGAAAAATAAGTTTTGAAATCTGGTTCCACATCAAAACCACATGTTAAAGCTAGGAAGGAAACATATAACAACTTCAATAGTGAAGACTATAAAGGTTTCTAGTCTGTGTTAGTTTGTGAAGCATTAAGTTGTAGTGCATCATAGGCTTTATCTAATTTGATCATCTCCTAAAAATATATATATAGGCTTTATCTAATTTGATCATCTCCTAAAAATATATATATCTATTTCATTGAAAGGGTAGCTTCTATGTGGAATCTTAGTTGTGCCAAGGGTTGAATAATCTTGTTTATTTCTGTCACAATAGGATCAAGATCAATGATTTACTTGAAGGATTAGCCTTATTGTTTCTACCCCAATAATTTCTCCATTTGTTCTACATCAAATATTGACTCTCTTATTCGGAAAGGAGAAGGGAGGCCTAATTGGATCAATTAGTCTATTTTCCTTTTACCTATAACATCACATTCTCAAGGCCTTGGAGGCACTTTTTATCCTCTAAAGTTGCCAAGTGACATTCAATAAGCTCATTTGCCCTTTTGGTTAATTGCCTTTAATTACTAATGCCAGTAGTAGTCGTGCAGTCACCGGTTAGGAAGGACCTCAAAGAGATGAGCCCAGTCTAGTCAGCAAGAGTAAACACAATGAAAACACAAGGATATAATGGAAGTGATGCAGAGCAAATTGAATTATATCATGAAAATCCATTACAATTGACCGGTAATAATCAGGTTACAGAAACCGACTCACATGCCTACTAAAACATACTCAAAATACATAATAGGTCACAACCGGGACCCCAAATCTCAACATCTATCTTCTATGTTCTATCTTAACTGATCTGCATTCTAATGCCTAATTACATTAATTTATACAATCCAAGGGGATCCGGTCAATGCAAGAAGGGATCAAAACCCAAAGAACAAGACCTAACGTGTAAAAGTAACAAGGTCAGCCTCCGCCAAAGAATTTTCTTTAGGAAATCCAAAGGATGAAGTGAGAATCAAAAGGGAAGGTCGGCCACAAGCCAAGGAACAACAGAATCAACGTTCAGGGCTTTGCAAGCTATGGAAAGGATCCGGTATATCACAAATGCAAATAGGTCAATGCAACTAGCAACAAAAAATTATCATGAAAACTGGTAGCGATAACTTGCTTGAAAATGATCCAAATGCTCCATGGTTTGCGAATAAGGAAGATGGTCAAGTCTTCAAGAAAAATCCCACATTCTCAAAAATATAAGGAAAATGATATAATATCTTCCTAGTCAAGTTAAAGGTTTATACAATCCCACATTCTCACTACTCCCTTTTGAAACTTGACAAATTCTACAATTATGCACAAATTTCCTTACATCCTTATGAATCTGGGACCAGAAGTAATTCTCACTCACCAATACTATTGTTTTGTCAACACCAAAGTATCTGGCTAATCCTCTGCCATGTTTCTCATTTATCAAATTTTCTTTCATAGAACTCTTAGTTATACACAACTGAACTCCTCTAAATCACATCCCATCCTGAATGAAATAATCTAACCACTTACTCCTATTTGCCATAACCAGTTCTCTACATGATTTTCAAGGTTCTGCAAAATCAGGGTAATCATCATACAAGGTCTTCAACTCCTCAAATCCTAATACTGTCACTCTCATCTTTGTCAGCAAATTCCTTCCTCTACTAAATGCATCAACAACTTTCTTTGATTTCCCACTTTTATGCTTCAACACAAAGGTGTAGCTCTGCGAAAATTCTACCCATCTAATATATCGTTGATTCAAGTTACTCTGACTATTCAAATACTGCAAGGCTTGGCGATCTGTATACAACACAAACTCCTTAGGCAATAGGTAATGTCTCCACTTCTTCAAGGCTTGAACTATGGCATAGAATTCTTGATCATACATTGAATATCTCCTCTCGGCATAATTCAATTTCTCAATAAAATAAACTACTTCTCTCCCTTATTGACTCAAGACTACTCCAATTGTTGTTCCACTTGCATCACAGCCAACTTGAAATACCTTGTTGAAATTTGGTAAATCTAACATAGGTTGCTAGATCACTTTCTACTTCAATAGCTCAAAAATTTTGTTCACTCTAGTGGTCCACTTGAATTCTTTCTTATCCGCTCTCATTGTCTCAGTCATAGGGCTACAAATAGAACTGAACTTTCTGATAAAAATTCTAGTATAAACTAGCCAATCCATGAAACGATGTTACCTCTCCAATGCTTTCTGGTGTAGGCCATTCAACAATTTCTTTCACCTTCTAAGGGTCCATTAGCAGATATCAGAAATCCCAAATAGACTAACTCTTCCTTCATGAAAGTGCACTTCTTCAGGTTTATCAACAACTTCTCTTCTATCAACTTCTGTAGAACTTGTCTCAAATGCAACAAATGCTCTTCTTTTGTCTTACTAAAAATCATAATGTCATCCAAATAAACAATAAAAAACTTATCTAATAATTTCTTCAATTCTTCATTCATTAACCTCATGAAAGTACTTGACGCATTAGTTAACCCAAAAGGCATCACCAACCATTCATACAATCCTTCATTTTTCTTGAATGTTGTCTTCCACTCATCTCCTTCTCTGATCTTGATCTGATGATATCAACTTTTCAAATCTATCTTTGTAAAGTATTTGGCTCCACTCAAATAGTCCATTCTATCATCCATCCTAGGTAAAAGAAAATGCTATTTCACTATGATCTCGTTTATTGCTCTAGAATTGGTACACATCCTCCATTCTCCATTTTTCTTAAGTGCTAACACTATTGGTATTGCACAAGGGCTTAAAATTGCTTTGATCAAACCTTACTTTAGTAACTTCTGCACTTGTCTATACAACTCTTCATTCAATGTCGGTGTCATCTAATGTGCAACTTTGTTAGCCAAACTAGTTCCTAAAATTAGGTCCATACAATGATTTATACTTCGTACCGATGATGTCTTAATATTCTATCATCAACTTATTTATCTTTTTCGGTTGTTCTCCTTCATGCTCTGGATTCGTATTCTTCTTAGGAACTAAGGCAAAACATACATTCTTATGTCTCATTCCATCCAAGAATTTCCTTCCATCCACCAAACAAATTCTAGCATTCATATAGACTTCACTCTTCAAAGGCTCTTTGAAGGGCAACAAGGTTTGTTTCATGCCATTAGCCACAATAGTGTATATGTTCTTTCTCCCATCATGTATTGCCTATCTATTAAACTGCCAAGGTCTACCCAGCAAAAGGTGACAAATATCCATAGGCATAATATTACACAAGACTTCATCATGATAATTCCCAATTTTTAATTTTACCAAACATTGCTAACTTAGTAATAGCTTATGTTCATCTTGAATCCATGCTATTTGATAAGGCTTAGGGTGTTTCAATCCTTCCAAGTTTAACTTATTCACCATCTCCTGTGAAACAAGATTATCCGAACAACCACTATAAATAACAACTTTATAGTACTTATTGGATACCTTACATTTGGTCTTGAACAATTTTTTCTTCTTCAAGGCCTCCTCATCTTCTCCTGTATGACACAAAACTCTGCTCATCATCAACAATTCTCTATCTTCTGGTTTGTTAGCTGATACAGTGGTCTTTTCTTCCACCACTACTACTAGTACTCTTTTGGTATTCTCTATCTTCTTACATTTGAATGCACGATGTCCTTCTCCTTGACACTTTAAGAAAGTTCATCTAAATGCTCTCTTATCTTGTCTTCTGTCATATTTTCCAAAATTCTCATCCTGGTAACCATTCGATTTTCTCCTCTAGTAGAAATTTTGGTCATCCTTCCAATATGAATTACCATCTTTTCTTACTTCCTTGTCCTTGTTTTAATCTATACAGGTACCTCTTCCTCCAGTATATCATCTTCCTCCTTGAAATATTCCTCTGGTAAACCTTCCACCTCTACCTCTCTGTCTTTTCTCATGTCTCTTGTTCAACTTCTCTTTCACATTCAGGGCATACTCTTTCACACTAGATTCACTTGATAATCAACTGGCATAAACTTTTATTTTAACTTCCCAACCATTGGATCCCATGTTTTGATCTTCTCTTTACTTCTCTTCTATCTATCAATTTGCAAATGTTCTCACCAAAGAGATGCATGACCCTTCAACTAGGTACAAGCATACTTCATCTTCCTTTCCTCTGTGGTGTTCACAAAATTAAAATATTTCTCCATCTCCGAGATTCAATCCATAAATTCATCTGAGTCCAACTTCCCATTATATTCTGGTGGAGTAGAATGTGGTTTAGTATTCGCCTTAATCAAAATCCTCAAGAAACTCTCTTCATATAGATCGATCGCTAGTGGATTTACTTTTTGTGTCGGGGCTTCTTCTCCTTCATATTCACTTACATCTTCAATATGTTGGCCTCTTCTTTGTGTCATCTCAACAACTTCCAATTGGGCTACAATTCCTCGCAACATTTCCACTACAACAGGGTCTACATTCCCATATGCTCCACCATTCCTATTTCCTCTTTGTGCCATCTTCACACAAGTCCTCTACAACTGTAGGTCAGATCCACAATCCACCACCCCACAACAAAATTTCTCATGACAACGCAATCTCCAGAATGAAACTGCTCTGATACCACTTGGTGCAGTCACTGTTGAGGAGGGACCTTAAAGAGATCAATTTGGATCAGTCAGAAAGAGTAAACACAATGGAAAAACAAGGAGATGATGGAGGCAATGCATAAAATATTGAATTATATCATGAAAATTGATTACAATCGGTTGGTAACAACCGGGTAACAGAAATCAGCTCACAGGCTTGGCAAAACATGGTCAAAATACACAACAGGTCACCACCGGGACATCAAATCTCAAAATCAATCTTCTATGTTCTATCTTAACTAATCTACAATCTAATACTCAATTAAAATGATTTATATGATCCAAGGGGAACCAGTCAACTCAAAAAGGGATTAAAACCCAAAGAATGAGGCCTAACGTGTAAAAACAACAAGGTCGGCCTTCGCCAAATAAATTTCTCCAGAAAATCCAAAGGATGAAGTGAGAATCAAAAGGAAAGGTTGGCCACATGCCAAGGAACAACAGAATCAACACCCAAGGCTCCACAAGCTACAGAAAGGATTATGTAGATCACTAGTGCAAATAGGTCCAGGTAATTGGTAATATAAGACTGTCATGGAAACCGATAGCGATAACTTGCTAGAAAATGATCCAAATGCTCTATGGTTTTTGTTGGATTTTGCCAAGATCAAGGGCACAATGAAAAGCATAAAAGAGACAATAGAATGACAAGAACAAACTGTATTCTCATCAATATAAAAATGATCAACTGGATTAACCAATATAATGAATAGAGGCCTGCTTATATAGGAAAGGCCATATGGATGTATGAGCACACAAATATGACATGTGGCTCAATGAGAAACAAGGGTAGGTAAGAAATACTAAGGGTAGGTAGGAGAAATAATATAATATTCCACAAGAGGTAAATCACCCACCGAAGGTGGAATTATCACTCCACAATAAGTGGATATGATAGTGTAATAACAAGATCAACACCATAAAAGGTGGAATTTCTCCTACACACACTATCCCAATGTGACACAAACACCCAAGTGTCTCATATCCAAACTACTATGAGATGCATTATCCTAAGTTAACTTAAGTAAGTGTAATAATATCCATAATGAATATTTATTTACACCAACACCCCCCCTTAAGTGCAACTTAGGGGAATGAAGACTCAAGTCAACAATGCAAGACAGGTCCCGGCTACTAGGCCATGATAGGTACCCATGTACAACATGCAAATGCAAGCAAAACAATGCAATGCAATCTCTCACAAATGGAGAAAGGGAGAAAACCCAGTGGGAAAAAACCCCCCCCGAAAAGAGAGATGAATGTACAAAAGAATCTCAAAGAAGAAGGACAAGACCTCAAAGAGGAAAAAGTCCCCCCCATAAGAGAGGAAGGAGAAGTCAGCTGACCCCCCCTAATGACACATCCCGCACCCCTAAGAGAGCTCGCAACTGCTTGAACTTACTCTCGATGAAAGGTTTGGTGAATATGTCAGCAACCTGCTCTGCTGTAGGACAATACTGCAAATCAATGACCTGCTCCTGGATGAGCTCTCGGATATAGTGCATATGAATCTCGCTGTGTTTGGTCCGCTGGTGCTGGACCGAGTTATTTGAGATGGCAATGGTACTCTGATTGTCACAATGGAGAACTGTCGGCCATGGAGTGGTGAAACCAAACTCTGTGAGAATCTACTGGAGCCAAATGGTCTCAGTCACTGCATTAACAACGCCTCGATACTCAGCCTCAGTCGAAGAGAGAGCAATAGCATGTTGCTTCTTGCTCTGCCAACAAATGGGACTGGAACCAAGGTGAAAACTGTAACCAGAAGTAGACTTATGATCAACTAGATCGCCAGCCCAATCGGAGTCTGTGTAACCAACCAAGCGAAGTCCTGTGCCTGCTGCATAGTGAATCCCATAGTGATGTGTACCCTAGATGTAATGTAGAATGCGTTTGGCAGCTTTCCAATGAAGCTCATGTGGTTCCTGCATGAAGCGAGAAACCATGCCAACTGCAAATGAAATATCAGGGCGTGTATGAGTCAAGTAGATGAGACTACCCACAAGCTGACGATACAAAGTGGCATCAACTAGTGGAGAAGAACACTGAGCCTCAAGCTTGACTCCTGAAAGAAAGGGAGTCGGGGCAGGCTTACAATCAGCCATATGAAAGCGTGCAAGTAGATCAAGAGCATACTTGGGCTGCGATAGAGTAATCCTGGAAGGTGACTGTGAAATCTCTATCCCGAGAAAGTAGTGCAAAAGACCCAAGTCAGTCATAGAAAATCTGTCATGCAAAGCAGATTTGACCCTGCTAATGATGGATGACGTACTCCCTGTAGTGATCAAGTCATCAACATAGAGCACAAGTATCAAGTGAGATTCATCCTGTCGCAAAATGTAGACATTCGGATCGGAATGACACCTGGTGAAACCTGCGGAGAGAAGAAAGGAATCCATCTTGGCATACCAAGCCCTGGGGGCCTGCTTAAGGCCATAGAGAGATTTCCTTAGTCTGCAAACCAAGGAAGTATCCTGGATGAAACCCCATGGCTGCTCCATATAAATCTCCTCATCAAGATCACCATGAAGAAAGGCACTCTTCACATCCATCTGATGTACAGCCCAACCATAAGCTACAGCAATAGCAAGTGTCAAACGAATGGAGTTCATCTTGACTACGGGTGCAAAGGTCTCAGTATAGTCAACACCTACAACCTGTGAGAAACCTTTTGTAACAAGCCGAGCCTTATACTTATCCACACTACCATCCGCTGCAAACTTGGTCTGATAGATCCAGTTACATCGAACCATCTTTCTCCCCTTAGGGAGATGGACTAGATCCCATGTGTTGTTCCTCATCAAGGAACTATACTCTTCCTCCATAGCTTGGTCCCACTCAGGAACCCCTGATGCTTCCCTAAATGTCTGTGGATTAGAAGCGGTAGCAATGAATGCATGTGGAAGATCCTGATGTTGTGATCGAGTTCTCCATGTATCCGAAGGATCCCCAACAAGAGAACCTGCGGACTCAAGTGTCTGTCGAGCCCAACGAGGTCTAGGTGGAGGTGGAGAATGAGGCTCCTCAACTGCAAGTGGACCCTGCGGAGGTGTAACCCTGCGAGTTGGAGTTGAGGGAGTCTCATCATCTGAATCACTAACATCACTATCCACAATGGAGGAAGGTGGAGGAGGTAGAGAGGCTAAGCTAGGAAAGCTTTCCTCAAAGTGAACACTCCTCTCAATGAATACCTCATGTGTCTCTGGATCCATCAATCTATATGCCTTAACACCCTCAGGATATCCAACAAATATGCAAGGTCGACTCTGAGGTTCCAATGCCTTGCATTTCTGTGGAGGTATGGGAGCCCATGCTAGACACCCAAAGACTCTGAAATGTCTCACAATCGGTTTTCTACTAGCCCAAGCTTCAAAAGGAGTAATACCTTGTAAAGCTTTGTGAGGAACCCAATTCTGGATGTGTGTGGCACAACTGATAGCCTCAGCCCAAAAGGCGGGATCAAGAGAATGTGCATGAATCATACAGCTAGCCATTTCTTTGAGAGTTCGATTCTTGCATTTTGCAACCCCGTTCTGCTGTGGAGTGTATGCAACGGAATGTTGAAGATCAATCCCCTCAAATGTACAAAAATCCTCAAGTCTCTTGTTCACATATTCCCTTCCATTATCTGTGCGAAGAATCTTGACCACTTTCCTTGATTGCTTCTCCACATGAGTCTTGAAGTCCTGAAATCTGTCAAATACTTCACTCTTATGAATGAGAAAGTAGACCCAAGTGAAGTGGGAGTAGTCATCAATGAAGGTAAGAACATAGCAGGCCTTACTAAATGAAGGTGCTGGAAATGGACCTGCTACATCACTGTGAACAAGTTGAAGAACTTCCAAAGCTCTCCAAGTTTTCTCTTTATCAAATTTCTCTTCGGGATGCTTGCCCATGGAACAACCTGAACATACACCCTCTGAAAAACTGATTCGAGGAAGACCTGTGACCATGTCTTTAGTGCTTAGCTGTTGAAGATAGCGATAGTTGAGGTGACCAAACCGCTCATGCCATAGCTTACTTTCTGAATTTGAATGAGTAAGCAAGGCCCTAGAAGGTGAACTTGGCACAAAGTGGGAGAATGAATAAAGCCTTGAGCTGTCATTGACTTGTCCCACTGCTAACAAGGCATCATCATCAAGTTCCTTTACCACAACTGAATCTGGTGTAAACTCAACCTTTTTCCCATTCCCATAGTGAGTGATTTGGTAGATGGAGAGAAGGTTGGTAGACAAGTTAGGAACATAGAGAACATTCTCAAATGTTCCATCATCCATGTCAACTGAACCTTTCCCTTCAACCTCTACTTGTGTGTCATCACCTATGTAAATGTGAGGTACCTTAGATGGCTCCAATGAAGAAAACTACTCCTTTGTAGAACCCATGTGATATCAGGCACCCGAGTCAAGTATCCATTGCTGTGAAGAACCTATTTTAGCCACAAATGCTTGCCCTTTTCCCTTGGACTGTGAGGAAGAAGAAGAAGATGAATCCTTCTTTGTGTAGGTGGATGGCAAGTTGATGTTGTTTTTCTTGAGAAGATTGGTTAACTCATCAACTTGCTTTGCGTGGCATCGATTCTCATCATGACCATACTTTTTGCAATATGCACAAGTTGATTTATCCTTCTTAGGTGGTGTCCCCTTCTTGGAAGAGGATTGAAAATTGCCTTGTGATGGAGAGGATGATTGTCCCTTTTCCTAGTGTGGTGTAGACTTGGATTGCTTCTTCTTCTTCTTGTTGGAATCTTTGCCTTGACTTCCTTGATTTCCTTGATTTGCTACCAAAGCCTTGGACTTTGAAGACTTGAGAAACCCCATGTTCAACAACTTAGTTTGTTCTAATATCAACATTTTTGTGAAAGCATCAAAAGAAGGCATAACATAAGAACTCCCCACTATCAAACGATTAGTTTGGAAGCTAGATACAAATGCTGCATATTCTGGTGCAAGCTTGTCCAACAAGTTGAATATCAATTGAGCATCTTTCTTGTCAATTCCACAATCCTTTAGCTTTGCTCTTAGCTCATTTTCTTTGGTTACATAATCTTGGATTGTATCAAAATTCTTGGGATCTAAGTTGGTGAGCTCATTATCAATCTGATAGCCTATGATTTCATCAACTTGTCCATACAATTTCTGAAACATATCCCAAGCCTCTTTAATTGTTTTACACTTCTCAATGTGGAAAATGAGGTCATCTGATACATACTTGCGTAAGGTTCCAAGAGCCATGCAATTCTTTGTGAGCCATTCTAATTGAGCATTTGGATTAGCCTTAGGATTAGGTGGTGCTGTTATTGTTCCATCTATGTAGTGTGTGAGACCCTTTTCCATTAGTTTACTCCATACTTTAATTTTCCATGATGCATATTTATGTGGAGTTAATGGTGGAAACTTATTAGGACTCATTGCAACAAGAATGGAAAGAGCACAAAGAGAGGCACAATCACACAAGACACCCCCCCAAATTCACTCAATCAAAGACCCCCCCCCCCCCAAATGTGATGATTTTGGCACTTTATAAGTAGTGCGTATACAATGGGCCACTTGCAAAAAATGGCACAGTGGACTTCTGATTTACAATTTTACAACTACCTCAAGAAGGCCAAAAGAGACTCAAACTAATAATGCAAGAGATATAACTAAGATCCAAGCAATTTTACAAGTACCTAATAGGCCAAATAAGACCAATATCTGAAAGTACAAATTTCACTCAAAATCTTTGAAATATGATCATATATTCTGAAAGTAGATGAAAAAATAAGCACTTTAAAAAAAATGGCACCTGAAAAGGAGGTCGTATGAGCTCAAACGAGGCCTTTGAAGTTGCAGAATTGAGGATTGGATAGGTACAGTTGAGAGAATCCAAAATTTTTGAAAAACTTGTGCACCAAAATTAGAAAATAACCACACCACTACAAAGATCATGAAATTTTAGCCCATTTCAAAAAAAATTGCACCAAAAAAGGAGCAAAAATGAGCAAGATATGGCCTTTCAAAGTTGGACTGCAAAACTAAAAAGCTCAATGGAGAGGGGTCAAATTTTTTTCAAAAAGTGCTGATGTAGTGCTGATGTCAGAAAATCACTATGTTAAATTTGATGACCATATGACCATTGCAAAAACTTCACCTCCCTACTGACTGGGCGTCCGTACTGTACGGACTGCTGACTATGTCACTGACTGTGCAGGCTGTATGGATGACATGGCACTGTACGGACTGTTTGTGTGTCACGGTGACTAGGTAGGCCATACTGCCTGCATGGCACTATACAGAGGCCTATTTTCAGGCCACGTGGCTGGGTCATGTTGTTGACGTGGCAGGGTCTTGTGGCTGATGCGGTGCTGGAGGCGGAGGCCGTCGGGTTCGGGTCTCGGCGTTGCCAGAAGTCTTGGGCCGGCGGAGGAGGTAACCGGAGCCATGGAGTGGAGGCACCGGGAACTGCCGGAGCTGGTGGGCGGGGAAGGCGCCGGGAGCGGTCGGAGCTGGTGGTGCGACGTTCGGCGGGAGATCTCGGCGCGTCACCGGCGGTGGCACGGAGGCCGGCATCAGGTACGGTCTGCGTCGGTGACAGATAGGGGTTTGCGGGTACAAGTCGCCTGCGGCGACTGCAAAACCTGCAACGCAGGTATGGGTCTCCTGCGACACCTGCAGAACCTGCAACGCGGGTACGATGTACGGGGGGGTCTGCGGACCCCCAAACAAATTTTTTTTTTGCTTTTTCAATTTTTTGACTTTTTTTTTTTTTTTGATTTTTCCAAATTTTGAAAAATATTTTTCAGAAAAAAAAGAACAATTTTTTTTTCTGAAAAATAATAATAAATCTGAAAATCCGTACTATATAGCAAAATTGGGGAAAAAAAATTTCTCACCAAAATAGGTCAACTTTATAGTCAAAATTTATGGAAATGGCCTCCCGGATTCAACGGTGATATCCAAATCGCTGTATGATGCCTCCAAAAAATGAAGATCCCCAAATCCGAAAATAGAAGCCTTCCACGATGTCTCCAAAAACTGATCAACGAAGCCCCAAGAGCTCTGATACCATGTTGGATTTTGCCAAGATCAAGGGCACAATGAAAAGCATAAAAGAGATAATAGAATGACAAGAACAAACTGTATTCTCATCAATATAAAAATGATCAACTGGATTAACCAATACAATGAATAGAGGCCTGCTTATATAGGCAAGGCTATATGGATGTATGAGCACACAAATATGACATGTGGCTCAATGAGAAACAAGGGTAGGTAAGAAATACTAAGGGTAGGTAGGAGAAATAATATAATATTCCACAAGAGGTGGATCACCCACTGAAGGTGGAATTATCACTCCACAATAAGTGGATATGATAGTGTAATAATAAGATCAACACCATAAAAGGTGGAATTTCTCCTACACACACTATCCCAATGTGACACAAACACCCAAGTGTCTCATATCTAAACTACTATGAGACATATCTAAACTACTATGAGATGCATTATCCTAAGTTAACTTAAGTAAGGGTAATAATATCCATAATGAATATTTATTTACACCAACAGTTTTGGAATAAGGAATATGATAAAGTCTTCGAGAAAAATCCAACTCCACAGCTTTTGGTGAACCAAATCGAGAAAATACAAAAATAAATGTTGAAACTGCGAACAAAATAGAAATAAATATTTGTGGTTGATGCAAGATTGCCAAGAACCAAGGATTCTCATGCACCAAGTAGTTAAGGTATTATCTTCTTTTACATGCACCTAATAATGAGAAGCATTGACTTAGTTTCCTTTGGGGTAATGGTCTACAAAACTTGTTCAACTATAGACCTAGGGCATCGACAATCTATATAAAGGTAGGTCACAAGGATTCTTCAACAATTTTGATCCTTCCCCAATATGAAGTGTATAAATTTTGGAGCATTGAGAGGAAACTCGATTGTCGAGTAGGAGCTGCTAATTCATTTTGAAAACTCTGGATCTGTAACTCCCTATTTTTGATATTATAACTTAGGTTAGTCACTTATTTAGAACATGAGGTCTTCTCCTCGATGGCCTTTACTAATTCCTTACTTCTTTCTGCAAGAGAAACCTCCATAGTCTACTTGTTCAATTGCATCTCATCTGTCTTGGAACGACTAGTTTACAATTGTTTCCTTAATACAAGCAATTGCTGATTCACTTATTCTTTTTAAATTTTCTCTATGGAATAAATAGTTGTTACATCTCCTATTTTAGTGTTCAACATATCCCTTTCTACTCATATCTTTTAGATAGATTCTATTTCCTTTCTTAGCTCACTACACTCTAAATCCTTAGCTTTAAGCTCAACCTCTTTTTCTCTCACAGTCCACTCGATGTTCTCAATTTTTTATTTTAACTGGGCTTGATCCCAACCCAACTTGAGGTAGTCAGAGGTAACTACCTTTAGTGTTTTCTTCATAAATTTGATTATATCTCGTGGGTGGGTTGTATGCATACCAATTCCAATGGCCTAGACCGTATAGTCTTCTAGTCACATCTCTGCTTCAGCCTTAATGATTTGCCATTTTAGATTTGATCAAGATTGCAAACAAGTATTTCTCAAACATATTCTCCATCTTGGAAGTGGTAAACTTATCAATTTTTTTGGTTCCTTCTTATCATTGCTCTTTCTAGTAATGTTCTTTTAGATGCACAAAAATGGTCATCCAAATTAGTAGGTGAGCTTATCAGCTATCATGCAAAAGGAGATCCATGGGGAAATTAAAATGGAGCTTGAATTGTTAGTGTTTGAGCTTGGGCTGTAGAGGATGCAGGTCTTAGTAAGCTCAAAGTTCCTAGGGAGAAGGTCGAGATGTATGGATACCAAAGTGGAAGAACTTACTATAGTTAATGAGGTTGGTGGTGGACCTGATAGGTCAAGGAGTGCAAACATTATAGGAGGCACAAATGTAGAGACCATTGTAGTGGAAGAGGGTGGGGAAACAGGGTTTTGCTGAAATGTATTAGTTTCAAACCCATTTGAAATAATTATCATGATAATATGAAGGATTATTACATCTTGTGCCTTAGGATTCATAATCAACAATGTCTACATTATTGTACTGACCATAGGTGTAAGAGAATTGTAGGGTTAGTGCAGGATCATGGGGGGCCAAAAAGTGGCGATGTGAAAAAAATAGCCTTTTCCACTCACCTAAAAAGGTAAAAGTCCATGTTGACTTTTTGCATAGCCTGGGTGTCACTACACCTTGGCATGGTAAACACCTAGGCAAATCGGATATCTGATTTTTATAGGTAATTTTAAATAAAATAAATAAATTATATATTATATAATATATAATATAATATAATATTATATATTATATAATACATATTATATACTATATTATTATATTTTATTATATATTATATAATATATAATATATTATTATATTATAACATACATTATATAATACATAATATATAATATATTATTATTTGAAAATAATTTAACTATAAAAATCGGATATCCGATTTCTCCGAGACAATAAAAGAGGACTGTGACAGCGTGTGGGTTATTTTTTACCCACACACTATGTGAATACAAGCAAATCCGATATCCGGTTGGACTCGATATCCGATTTTGTGACCTAAATTTTCAAAAAAATCCAATAAAGGGTAGGATTTTTATTGTTTTTCATCATTTTCATTCAAAGTTTTGCATTTTTTTTAATGTTTATTTGTTTTTCCATATAAAATATGTTTTTTAATGAAAACTAGGTTTTTTAAATCAAATTCAAAATTATTCAAATTTGTTAGCTAAATTCAATTTTTTACATTCAATTAGGTTAAAAATGGGGGATAACAATGAAAACATTGATCAACGACAACCCTAACAATGAAACCCTCCTGTACAAAACCCTCCTTTGCCAAACTCCCCTCAATTTAGGATTTAATTGCATAAAATTTGAACCTTTTGTGGGGGATTTTACATGTCTATCGTAGGATCCCTCACTTGAATCCAATGTTTAATCCCCTCACGTCACTAAGGAGCACATTGTTGCTCTTTTGTGGCGAGATTCTATGAGGGAAAAATATGCAAATCTAATATCGCCGCATTGTTTGTGAATCCCCACATTGGTAAAGCCGTAGACCCCCAAAAAATTAAACTCTCTATTAAATAGTGCACAAATGATGATATTGTAAAAAAAAATTTGGGATCGTTGGTGGATGGTTTTCGATAAACAACCCAACAAAAATATTTATGTCATCTTCTACTTCATCAAAAAATTGTATCCTGAGTTTGTTATAGGAAAACATGTGAACTACTTTGACATCAAACCTTTCGAGGGTGTGGGTTTAGGTGTGCCCCAAAATAGACCTGGGGCAACTAGAGTAGTCCAGGGCACATATGTCTCCCCTCCTCCTATTGATCCCCCACATCCAATGTAACATTCAAATATCATCTGTGAGGTGGTGTCACAGACCATATTATCTATTCACTCTTTGAGTAGCCTTTTGGTTTCTCAGGCTGGGTCAGTAGGTCAACCTTCTTTTTAAGGTAGTAGTGCATCCGGTGGCACTGACACATCCTCCTCGGCTCTAGAAATTTGTGTGCCCCATATTTGTGTCATGTGTGGGTACCTATGCTTGGGTCCAGTTGGACAACCTGTTGATCCTCCTGCGCTACTGCAAATTATAAGGTGCATGAGATGCACAATGCACCAGATGTTATGACAAGGACTGGAGGATACCTTGGAGAGTCCTCACATGCTAGAGGTGAGGAGGCACCTTCATCATACATTGATGATGTAGTGGTAAGATTTGTATTTTCACAGTTGATTCCATATTTTAAATGAATATTTATAATCTAGATAATATTAAGTACTAATATTTATTTCCATGGTGTATTTAACAGTTTATGAAAGAGGAGGAGTTGATCCAAGAGGGCACCTTGACGACCATTTCATTTGGCCTTGATAGCTTTACAATACATATATTATTGCAGCTAGACATTTATATTTTAATATACATACATGATCACCTTTTATATTGCCATTAATTAGATTATGTACTAACTTGCATGTATATCTTATTTTACTCTTTTAGGGCACAAGTAGCGCGAGTGTGGGTTTGTGCAATTCAAGATCTAGTAGTGTAGCTGGAGACAAGGGAAAGGTAATTGAATGCAAATATGATTGATTGAGTAGTTTAAATAACTTATAATAATTATACACATCTAGACATCGATTCATAGTTTCACATACTTGTTGTGTATATGTATAGTAAATTATTGGCTTCACATCCTTGTTGACTACACCCACTATACCTAAAGATGAGGAAGAAGAAGAAGAAGAAGATGAAGATATTCCTTGAGTACACATGTTTATTTTATTTTGTGCTTAGTAGATATAATTCATTATTATTAGTGACAATTATATGCTAACTTGTATCAATGTCAAGTTTGTGAACATATGTAGGTTGTGTATGAAAATATTGAAAACATACCTCCTCTACGGAAGACATACATAAAGAGTTCTCCAAAAAAGAAGAGAAAATGTGGAGATGAGGTAAACAAGAATAGCTCAATTATAGATCATTTTTATGTTAACTTTTCTAATGTGAGTTATATAGTATAACTAATCTTAATTGTGATTTTTTTTCTGGTGTAGGATCTTTCAAAGCCGAGCAATGTGGTGAAGAGCATCGATTTTGATGATCCATCAATAGTGTGAGATTTTGCCAAGATCTAGCGGCAATGGAAAGCACAAATAAGAGAGAACAAAATAGATGACAGGGATAAACTATATTCTATCAAGATGAAAATATTGATCAACTGGATCATCAATCATTGTTACATACAATGAATATGACCCTGCTTATATAGGCAAGGCTATATGGATATGTGAGCACACAAACATGACATGTGGCTAAATAAGAAATAAGCGTAGGGAGAAAATAGGCATGGTAGGTAGGAGAAACAATAAAATATTTCACATGAGGTGGATCACCCACCAAAGGTGGAATTATCACTCCACAATAAGTGGATATGATAGAGTACTAACAAGATCAACACCATAAAAGGTGGAAATTCTCCTACACACACTATCCCAATGTGGCACAAACACCCAAGTGTCTCATACCCAAACTACTATGAAATGAATTTCCTAAGTAGACTTAAGTAAGGTGTAATAATATCCAAGATGAATAATTAATTACACCAACAAATAGCTTAGGATATTATAAATAGTTTTGGGATGCCTACATGTCTAGTTGGCATGTATATTTTTTATATGGACATACATTTTGCTTGAGTTGCCATTTATGCCATATTTGTGTATGGACATACACTTGTAATCATTTAACATTTTTATAAATACAAAAGTTGATATTTGATCATATAAATTGTTTCTCATGTGTGTATGGTGTTATCATTTTAAACTTTAATCTTCAATCCAATAATTAACAATGGTTAATAATGGTTATTTAATGAACAATACAATTCATTTCATTTAATCGTAAGTGTTGTTTGTATAATATTTAGATTATATATAATTTGTTTCATCTAAATCGTAAGTGCTAAATTTGGTTGCCTTTGGCACTTCACCAAATTTAATGACATCCTTGCTTATTAGGCCTCCACGAGGTCAAATTTGGAAGACAGGTGTTTTGATGGATTCTCAATGTAAATAAGGTGAAATATAATCATTTTTTATGTAATAAGGTCATCTAGACCAATATTTGTTATGTCTAGTCATAGGTTACTCATATTGACAAAATTGCTCAAGATTTCTCAAAAGTTGTAAAAAGTTGTCAATGGGGGATTCATGTGTTGAAATGATTCATCCCGGTTTTTTGAGATTCCCTATAGTTTTATTAGGCTAGTACTTTTTCAGTTGGTAAAAAAATCGTCAGTCACATTCAATCAAATGTTGTCCTATGGCCAATTTCTCATTTTTTTGCTCATGATCATGAACCATTGGTTCAGACATGTCTAGTTAGGCATTATTACCCTATGCATTCTCCTATCCCCCCCCACTCTGTTGAACACTCAGGTCATACCCTATCGACGTCGTCCCTTGAGTGCCCTAAGTGCTAAAAATTGTAAAACTTTGACAGGCCCTAACTCAGAATTCGTGGTACCTGTGAAAAAATAGTTTGAACCTACGGGGCCACAAGAGGAGTCCCTACAAAAACCTATCTTGGTTTTTCAAGATTCCTTCTGGTTTTATTAGGGCAACATCTTTTCAGTTGTTGAAAAAATCATTAGTCTCATTCAATCAAATGTTGTTGCGTGGCCAATTTTTCATTTTTGTGATCACAAACCGTCAGTTCTGAAATGTCTAGCTAAGAATTCTTACCCTATGAATGCTCCTATTTTTCTCTCCTTACTCAGTCGAACGCTCAGGGTCATCACCTACCCACGTCATCCCTTGAGTGCCCTAATTGCTAAAAATTGTCAAACTTTGACGGGCCCTAACTCAGAATCCGTGGCACCCATGAGTGATTTGTTTGAACCTATAGGGCCATGAGAGGGGACCTTACAAAATCTTATATCAATTTTCAAGATTCCTGTAAAGCAGAAAATCGAACCCTAGGTGTTCCCCCCACTCCAAGGAGAGAGAAAGGGGGTCACTAGGGTTGACGATTTTCACTTAGGAGAGACTTTACATTCAAAAGAGGGGTTGAAACTCACAAGATCCAATCCCACACAATGCAAGACTGAATTCTAAATGAGTTTCAAGGGTTGAGACATTAAGGATACCATCTTTTGTAAAGAATGTAGATAGAATGATTGAACTAGGAATGTATGTAAAAGCAAGAAAGATTCACTTGTAGATGGAGATAGGGACATGGGATGAAGCTACGGACCTGAAATTAGTAGTAAAATGTCAAGAACGATAGGAATATCCAGTTTGGGTGTTCAAGGTTCACTTAGAGATAGGATCATATCTTTTTTCCACTTTTGATAAGATTTGAAAAGATGATCACTTCGCAGTGGAAGAGATTGAAATTGTTTAGGCCAAAAATAATCAATAGGAATGCTAGAAGTTCTTTCAGCTAGTTTAAAGAGACTGTGATTGACAGTAACAATTTCACCATTATGGGGAAATTTCAAACACTTGTGAATAGGAGAAGCAATAGCTTTCATGGAAGATAACCAAGGATAGCCTAGCTTCACATGAAATTGTTCGAATTATGGAATAATAGAAAATCTCACATCAAGGGATTTGTTATGGACCTCAATAGGTAATGTAATAGAACCAATTGCAGGAGAAGAAAATGCATCAAATAATTTCACAACCACATTTGTTTTGTCATAGATTACTTGATTCAATTGCAAAGTAAAGAGAAATTCTTCAGTAATGATATTAACCATGCAAGAAGGATCAATAAGCACTCCACGACAAGGTGTATTCTTGACTTTTGCAACTATATATAAAGGACCATTAGGTGCCCTGATAGTTTCACTAGAATCAAATGTGATGGAAGGTTCTATAGGGATTTTCTGTTGTTCCACAAAGTTAATCACATTCGGAGTCATAGACACAAGACCATCAGGTGAGAAAGAGGAATCATTAGTCTCAATCACATTAGAGGTATGAGAAGGTAATGGATCAGTAAAAATCTTAAGATTTTGGTTAGGAGGAGCTACAGATGTGTTGCCTTTATCATTCACACCTGAAACAGAGATAGTATTATTATCAATCAAATCTTGAATTTTACCCTTTAAAGCAAAACATTTTTCAGTATCATGCCCAGGTTGACGATGAAATTGACAAAAAGATTTGTTATCAAAATAGGGTGAATTAATCTTTGCAAGATCTATTTGCCTTATAGGAGGAAGAGTAAGCACATTTTGTTCCAATAACTTATTCATAATACTATGCAATGATTCATTCAAAAGAGTAAACTTTCTTTCTTTCTTGGAAAACTTAGAAATAGGAGGCACACCTGATGCTGCATTCACATTGTTGTTGATGATGTTTTCATTGAACTTAATGAACTCTTTGTTTGGTTTAAACTTCCCAAATGGTTGTTGACTACTATCACCCTTATCACTCGGAGCCATAGGATTTGCTTGTTCCATTTGACTCACAGTCAGTTGATAATTGTGAAGAGTTGCACACAACTGTTGGAAAGAAGTAAACTTAGAAAACATAAGTTTTTCTCTAATATCTTTTTGTAAATTAGAAATAAATATTCTTTGAATATCATTGTCAGGTACTGGAAAAGAAATTTGAGCACACAAATGCTTATATCTACCAATGAAATCAGTCACTTTTTCTTTAACACCTTGTTTACAATGCATTAAATCAATCAAAGTAACTTTAGGACCTATATTGTTTTGAAATTATTGAATAAAAGCATTTGCAAGTTGTTGGAAAGAAGTAATAGAATAAGAAGGCAACGAGCAATACCATTGTAGAGCCTTATCTCTTAATGTTCTAGTAAACAGTTTTGCAAGCAACCTTTGGTCATGAGCAAAATCAGTACATATTGTTTGAAAGGTCTTAACATGTGCTAGAGGATCACCTTTACGATTATAAAGCTCCAATTGCGGGACTTCAACATGCTTAGGGGGGATAGCTTGAACAATGTCAAGAGAAAGTGGGCTCGCAACATCAAATGTGGGCACACTAAACTTAGATTGATTCATAGAGGCAATTTGTTGTTGTAAAGAAGAGACAGTTTGTGCAAGATTGTTAATGGTTGCTTCAGTCGAAGAGTTCATATTAGACATGTTAGATTGTGATGGAGGTATTATGTTATTGAAAGAAGGTATTGATTGAGAGTAAGGTGGCGGGACACTATGATAGTTAGTCATAGGAGATTATTGGAAAGAAGGAACACTACAAGGAGGAATGGAAGGGTTAAATGAATTGCCCCCTTGCGTCATGTTCATTTGTGGAGATATAATAGGAACACTCATTGAAGGAATGAATGAAGAAGTCAGATTGAATGAAGGAAGAGGGTTGATTGAAGAAGAAGGATTACCCCCATGACTGGTGATCATAGGTGGAATGTTTTGTATTGAAATAGTCATTATGTTTGATGTAAAAGTAGGTATACTAGCAATAGAAGTTGTCAAAGGGGTAGAATGATTGACTTGAGTAGGAGGTTGTGTATAACCTAAAGTTTTGGCACAACTCTTTATAGGCATCACATTCGAATCCACGATGTGTGCAATACCATGCAAAATATCAATTCCATTCTTATCACTTTGAACCATACGTTTTAGACCCTTAATCAATGAAAGAGCTTCACTATCGGGGTATTCTTGAGACATCCATTGCTGAAAATCATCAAATTGGTTATCCAATTTTGAAATTTGTTCTATAGAAACCTCATGGAGAGCTTCTTCATCATTGAGAGGATTAGAGGAATTACCCATGTCCTTGTTAAAAAGGCCATTCAAATTAGGTTCCACCTCCTCGGTAATTAAACCTTGGAAAGACTTAATTCTAAGGCTTCGTCTAATGGGAATAGTGTAAGTAGGGATTATTGTTGTAAAACTCATGCACAACTTCCAAGAAAGGTAGGCACAATTGAAAATTAGGGCCAAGGGGGTAGCACTTAATTTTAATTGTTATCTTGAAAATTGAGATCTTGAATTTTGAATTTATTTTCAAATTTAGAGGTAGCAAATTTCAATAAAATCAGCCAATCTCCTAGATTCAAGCTGTTAAATGCAATCATAACAATCTCCTGAAGTTTCAGAAAAAATTTCGGGGACCATGGTGAACGGAGTGCACACGGTCCTCGCAACTTTTTTCGAAATTTTCAGAGATGAAAGTTATGGTGATTTTAAAGCTAATCTGAAAAAATTGAGTGATTTTACGATCTGTAGATAGGCCAAATTAAAGTTGCAATCTCAAAATTGAATCCTCCCAAGATTGTTGAAAAATGTAAAATTTGAATTTTGAAAAAGAAAGGGAAACTGAAATTTTGAATTTTATGATTTTAGAGGAAATACTGAAAGCAAGCAAGCTTTTGAAAGTTAAAAGTTGACTCGATTTCATGCAAAATTCAAATTTGAAAGCGGAAATCAAAGTTGTTGCAATTAAACACTTAATTTCAAAAGTCACAAATTGCAAGAATTTGAATAAAGTACTAAAATTTTGAATGAATGCTAACACACTTTTCAGATTTAGGACTGTAAGAAACACAATTTTAACACAAAATTTCAATTTCAACAATTTTTGAATTATTATAAGCCTTAATCCAAGCAACCACTAGACCAACTTTGACTTTAATTTTGAAAGTGTTAGAATTGATGAAATCAGCCAAGATTATGGATTCTAGTAGAAAAATACAGTAAGATCTAGCTCCCAAAATTTCAGAAAAAATGTCGAGGACAATGGTGCTCGGGGTGCACACGGTCCTCGTAACTTTTTTCAAAATTTTCAAGGATGAGAGATATTATGATTTTGTTGCGGAATCCAAAGTTACAGCCGATTTGGAGGTGTTTTGATCAGTGAAATCATCGGTCAAAGGTTGAATCAAGAGGGTTTTAAAAATTAGGGTTTTGACACTTAACCACTTAATTTTCAAAATTAAAGCACAAATATGATTTGACAATTTGCAATAGAAAGGTAGATCTGAAACAAGCATTAACAATTAAACATTTCAAAAGCTCAATTACTAAAAAGAAAATTTAGGGTTTTTAGGCAATTAACCTCTAAAATTTGCAAAAGATCAAACATGGAAATGTAATTAAGGAAGCCAAACTTTTTTTTTTTCAAATCTAACCATGAATAATTAGAATTAGGATGTTCATGTTAGGTTCACCAAAATGTAAAGCGGAAAATCGAACCCTAGGTGTTCCCCCCACTCCAAGGAGAGAGAAAGGGGGTCACTAGGGTTGACGGTTTTCACTTAGGAGAGACTTTAAATTCAAAAGAGGGGTTGAAACTCACAAGATCCAATCCCACATAATGCAAGACTGAATTCTAAATGAGTTTCAAGGGTTGAGACATCAAGGATACCCTCTTTTGTAAAGAATGTAGATAGAATTATTGAACTAGGAATGTATGTAAAAGCAAGAAAGATTCGCTTGTAGATGGAGATAGGGACACGGGATGAAGCTACAGACCTGAAATTAGTAGTAAAATGTTGAGACGATGCTGTCCTGCAAATTTGAGCGAAAGTTGACAGGACGATGGCACCCGGAGTGCACACGGTCCTCCAAAAAATCCGCGAAACGAAGGGGGATCTGTTCGTCTCTGCACAAGGATTCTAGATCTTCAATTACAGCTGCGTACCTGTAACCTACACACAGAAAAGAGAGGATGATTGGGGGGTTAGGGATTAGGGGTTTTCCTTTAGGTCAAACCCTGGTTTTGGAATTAACCAAGAAATGAGAATGCTGTAAATGTAAGTGTTTGTAATGTAATCAAGTACTGATACCTTGTTGTAAGAATGTTTGTATTCTTACATGCAAAGGTGTAATGATGTTGTATGTTGTATGTTGTAGGTGATCTCCTCTTCAATGGTTGAATCCTTGTCTTGAATGCAACACTTAGCCTTGAATGGAGACTTAGAATGCTCAATTGCTTGAAGGAATGTTTGAATGCTTGAATGTTTGAATGTTTTAATATTGCTTTTGCCTCTTGTACTTTTCTATCACCACCCCCTTTTCTGGGAGGAGAAATGTAGTTTATATACTTGTCAATTAGGGTTAGGAGACTGATTTTTCTGACCTTAGGCTGACCTAGGAACATTATTTTCCAAATTGCAAACTTAAAGACCTGATGCCCAACAAGAGATCGGGCCCAAAATAGGGTCAGGGACCAGGGCGTTGGGCGCCATGGTCTTGAGGGACCAGGGTGCTAGGTGCCATGGTCCTAAAGGACTAGGGCACTGGGCGCCATGGTCCTACCTCCCGGGATAGCAGGGTGCAAGGAGGATCAGGCCAAGGTGCAGAAATATGCAACTTTTGATGTCGTAAACAGGTTTCAGGGTCTCCATTCAGATTCAACATTGCACCGCCATCGTGAAGACCCAAATGTAGTCAAAATTGCAAGTGTCACAATTTTAGGATGCTACAATTCCCTATAGTTTTATTAGGGAAACATTTTTTCAATTGGTAAAAAAGTCATCTATCTCATTCAATCAAATGTTGTCGTTTGGCCAATTTCTCATTTTTCTTGTTGTGATCACAAATTGTTGGTTCTGACATGTCTAGTTAGGCATTCTTACATTTTTTTAGTTGGCAAAAAAATTGTCAGTCTTATTCAATCAAATGTTGTTGCGTGGCAAATTTCTTATTTTCCTCATCATGATCAGGAACGGTCGGTTCAATTTAGGAATTATTACCCTATGTATGCTCCTATTTTTTTCTCCCCACTCGGTCGAATGCTCGGGGTCATACCCTACCGATGTCGTCCCTTTAGCACCCTAAGTGCTAAAAATTGGCAAAAATTGACGAGCCCTAAATCAAAATCCATGGTCCCTGCAAATGATATGTTTGAACCTAGGGGGTCATGAGATGGGCCCCTAAAAAATCCTATCTCAGTTTTTCAAGATTCCGTACGGTTTTATTTGGGCAACATTTTTCCAATTGGTAAAAAAATCATCAGTCTCATTCAATCAAATGTTGTCATCTAGCCAATTTCTCATTTTGCTCATCGTGATCATGAACCAATGGTTCCAGCATGTCTAGTTTTGCAGGTCTCCTATCCCCCCCTCACACTCAGTCGAACGCTCAGGATCATACCCTACCGACATCGTCCCTTGAGTGCCCTAGGTACTAAAAATTGTCCAATTTTCATAGGCCCTAACTCAAAATTACGGGCACCTGTGAATTATCTATTTGAACCTATGGGGCCATGAGAGGGGTCCCTACAAAAGCCTATATCATTTTTTCAATATTTCCTATGGTTTGATTAGGGCAGCATTTTTTTCAGTTGGTGAAAAAATCATTACTTATTCAATCAAATGTTGTCGCATGGCCAATTTATCGTTTTTCTCATCGTGATCACAAACTGTTAGTATTGACATGTCTAGTTAGGTATTCTTACCCTATGCATGCTCCTATTCCCCCCCCATCCCCCACTCGGTCGAACAGTCAGGGTCATACCCTGCCAGCGTTGTCCCTTGAGCACCCTAAGTTCTAAAAATTGTCAAATTTTGATGGGTCCTAACTCAAAATCCATGGCACCTGCGAACGATCCGTTGGAACCTATGGGGCCACAAGAGTGATCCTTACAAAATCCTATCTTGGGCTTTCAATATTCCCTATGATTTTATTAGGGCGACATTTTTTCAGTTGGCGAAAAAATCATCAATCTCATTCAATCAAATATTGTCGCATGGCCAATTTATCATTTTTTTGATCATCTCATGAACCGTCAGTTCTGACATGTCCAGTTAGGCATTCTTACCCTATGCATGCTCCTATTTTTCTCCCCGACTCGGTGTCATACCCTAATCTCTCTCTCTCTCTCTCTCTCTCTCTCTCTCTCTCTCTCACTCTCTCTCTCTCTCTCTCTCTCCCCTATCCCTCCCCCCCTCTCCCTCCCCTAATCTCTCTCTCCCCACTCTCCCCTCTCCCTCTTCCTAATAACATATACTAATATATTGATAAATTAATATATTATATATTAATATATTAGTAAACAATAGATTAAGTATGTGCAAATTTAGTTATGGAATTAAGTTATTAAAATCACATATCCGATTTCTATTGTACAAATTTCAAATTTCAAAATTTTGATTGGGTTTACTTTGGGGTTTGGCTTGGAAGTGACAAGCCTAGAAAGTTAACTGAAAAAATGTGTTTTTCAGTATTCATTGATTTTCCAGACTTTACATTGGTGGCTGACGTCTTTTTTTATAGCCAAAATTGATAAAACGAAAAGGATTTTTTAAGAATGTTCTCAATTTTACAACAATATAAGGCTTGTCTTATTTCAACTTTAATAAATAGTTATTATTTATTTTCTAATTTATTTCTAACAAAAGTCCTAATTGATAGACTAATTGAAAAACACTCATAGCTTTCAAACGTTATAACATTTTTTGAATCTGAAACATGTGTCACATACAATACTTCATCTACTATAGGGAAAAATTTTAAAAAATGAATTTCATAAAGTTTTGACCAAGTTAAGGTGGTCAGACGTAGGAGTTTTTAAATTTCTGAAAATTTGTAATAAAAAAATCATAAATAATGATTAACTTTATAAACAATTATAAAAAAATATGTGTCACATCCGGACATGAGTCTTATACTTAAATTATAAATCTTATAAGAAAATATTATGATTTGATGGTGATTAGGGTGGTTAGACATATGCCTACTCCTTATCTTTTTCTTGAAATTTAAATATCACTACATTGAAATTTGAAATTTTCTTCAAATACGATTTTTATTTTTCCAAAAAATAACTAGTAGCTTAGAAAATAAATTCAATTTTATATAGATTCTCTTCTTACATATTTTAAAAACAATATTCATAACTTATTCAAATTTTTGTGTCAAGTTGCATAACTCTGATTTTCTTAAATTTCATTACCACTTAAGGGCCTGTTTTGGCACACCATGATCTTGCACGTACCCTGCACATTGAGGGCCAATCCTAAGTGGTAGGGATGACATTTTTAGTCAACAAACATAGAGAAAGTACTAATGAGGATACCATAGACTGAAATGAAGAGATAAGACGAGAAGACAAACATACCTATACTATAGAAGATGGAGATACTTGCAAGGCTCCCACTTCTTTCTCCTAACATCTACGATTCTTGATATTTTCCCTCCTCTTCCCTTTCTTTATTCAAGGGAGTACCTATATTTTCTCTCGTCTTCCCTTTCTTTATTCAAGGGAGGACCTTTATCAAAGGATGCTCAGAGTCTAGACTTCTCTTCTTATCAATTTGAGGGTTCAAATTAACAACCGTGGTACCACTCCTTTGAGCTATTTCAGGTGTTTCATTTATTTGTGTCTATTATTTTGTGGCTTCTACCCTTGGTGCACGTGCATCCTGTATGACCCTCTCCTAATATTTGAGGG
This sequence comes from Cryptomeria japonica, assembly GCF_030272615.1. NCBI lineage: Eukaryota > Viridiplantae > Streptophyta > Pinopsida > Cupressales > Cupressaceae > Cryptomeria > Cryptomeria japonica. The sequence goes on from NC_081409.1 coordinate 727,633,361, forward strand.
TGATCTCTTTTATTTCTCGATAATTAGGTGAATTGGGTGCTCCTCATTTCACTTCTTGTTAAATATATCATCCCCATCAATAGAATCTACTTAAGAAACTATATCTCATTTTTCATGATGATAGATATAAAAATATGCTATCTTCTCATTGTTCCATCTATTATCCTCTAATATATTTTTCATTCTCAAGGGAAATTTGCAAGAATCCATGGAACTATCTATGATAGTATAAAAGATATACCATGAGGGCCTTTGTTAGCCATGCCAAATAGATAAGTCCACAAGTGTTTTATCATTTAACTCCATGGAATTCTTTCTCTCTTCACAATACTACCTTTGGCGATGATGGGCAATTTTTTTTCTTTTAAATAACCATCTAGGTCATATTACCAAGTATCATAGTTAACATCAAGCCCAAGAAAAAATAACGTGGTTGCCATTAGCCATTCTACTTTCCTTTTGTTCAAAGTGACTCCTTCGAATGTGACTAAGGTTCTATAAATCTAGTATTCTGTCTCCCCACTCCGATTTGGGCATAAACTATTGAAAGTTGCCTAAATATTTCAAGGGAAAGGGTCCTATTTGTGACGTATGAAGGTAATGTAAAAGGTTCCTCAAAAAGTCCAATTTTTCACGTATGCAGGTAATCTAAAAGGTTCAACAAAACTAGTCATAAGGCAGAGACTTTTTAGTTGTCCATTGCATTTGCTACTTTAGAATCCTAGTAGGGAGCTGTTGAAATTCTTGGAGAATAGGGGACATGAATTGATATGATACAAAATAATAACCTTGGGTTACAAAAAGGATGAGGGTACATATGGTCCCAAGGTTTCTTTCTCCCAAAGAATTCATAGTGTTTAATTAGATGGAATTATATCTCCAAAATAAAGTATCAATTTGATAAAGAATTGTGTGTTCTAAGAAACAAGAGCACCTTAGCATATATTCGGTTCCCAATCCTTGTAACTATTCTATCATGTTATCTACAATGATGTTATGATATTAGATAATGCTCTGATAGACATAATTATGATTATGGATTTAATATTTCTCTAAGATCAACAAATATGTGCAAAAGTTAGATGAACAAAAGAATAATCTCTATAGTTGGTACATCAATCTATTCACATTTAAAAAAAACTAAATCTCAAAAAAATAGGGTTTTAGGCTTGGAAAGAGAGAAAAAAGAAGAAAATGACTAGACTTTATATAGATTCTAAAATGAATCTAGCTAAAACTATGGCAAGTTACTTGAATCAAGATTTTACTTAAAATGTGTTTTGTTGTCAATGATGTCATTAAGAAAAGATGGACAAGTTTGAAAGAAAAAAATTGTAAAACCCTACCATAGTAGGAAAATGAGACAAACAAAAATTGATCTCTGTATATCTCTACTTCAATCTATTCTCTTTTTTAAGGTTTTAAGAGCTAGAAAAATAACAAAAAAAATTTTAAAAATGGTCTAGCTGCATATAGATTTAGAAAGATAAATTTCACTAGATCCATTACAAGTGACTTACCTCCAGTTTTTACCTAAATTGTGATGTGGCCCCATTGATGCTGATAATAAAATTGTGCAATTTGTAAGAAAAATGAATGATACCCTATTATAGGACAAAAAAAAATTTAACTAGTGCTTTCACCTAGGTAAGGTGCAATGTGTAATGCCAATAGTAGTTTATATTATTTTCAATGTGTGATTAAGATGTACAAATCCAAAACATTTGAAAAAAAACATGTAGCTAGAGTGTTTGTGGGGAACATGCCTCTCAACTAATGTAAATGAGAACATAAGAGAATAAAAACCCGACAAACTATAATATCAACATGTATCAAAGATGATGAATGTCTCACATTTGAGAGTCTCCACATATGATGTGAATGTACAATATACACCATAAACTCATCAAAGAGTTTATATTGGTGGTATTTATAGGTTCAAGTAATTGAACAGGGTTGGAGTCAGGTGGTCCTCCATTGATAAAATACACTTTCCCTGGCAAAGGCAGTTTGTCTTTTTGCTCATTTCCATGGTTGACCTACAAAAATAAAGAAATTTTTTAAATAATGCATGATACTAAAAGATGGCAAGAGTAACACTAGAATGTGCTGAGGACCCCTAAGACTACATTATATAAACATTAAAATGACCCTACAAGATAAGGAGATTGTAATTTTAATGACTTGCTTAACATTATGTAGCGATTGAATTTTGTCATTGTTGAATGACACTCTCTAATTTACCTGCTTCAGGGCACCCTTAATTGGATCATATATGCAACTACAAAAGAATATATGTTCACAGATAACATTTTTTGTCATAGAGAGACCTATTGTTGTCTCATGACAACACATTTTCTTCTTATCACACCCAGTTCTACAATTATACATTCATCACCATGATAAATATATGAAAAGTGGATAAAAAATACTATAAAAAAAGATTGATTTTTTCCCTCAACTTCAAATAGATACCAATCTTATGGATTTTGTAGCCATCCCCACAACAATTTATTCTAGAGCGGGGTGGGTGGGGAACGAATCTATAGGGCTATATTTTGAAAAAAAAAAAGTATCTTTCTATTTTTTTTTTAAATAATATATATTTAAAGAATAGATATAACAATAAATAATTACTAATTCTATTCTTCAATCCATTCTCGAAAATTACTTAATAACTTCATATGAGAGTGGGAGTGATTTTTTGTTTTGCTTTGAAGGTAAAAAGATAGTTGATTTCTGTAGGTGATTTTTTAATCTATTTTCCATATTTTTTTAAAGAGAGAATCATCCATACCTTAAATAAAAGTTATTTGAAATTTCACATTTTCAACTATAAATATATATTTTTTACTTCATTTTCCATTACAAAAGAATTATCCATGTCCTTAAATAGTAGTTATTTGAAGTTTCACATCTTCTAACTAAAAATAAATCATTCTTTAGTAATCTATTTTCTATTTTTATGAGAGAATCCTTCATACTCTAAAATAGTAATTATTTGAAGTTTCACATTTTCTAATTATAAATAAATCATTTTTTGGAGTTTTCTTTTAAATATTTTTTTTTGACTTAGTTTGTTCAAATGATTTTTTGTTTTTCCAAAAGATAAAAGTATAATTGATTGTTCAGGTGAAAATAAAATTATTTTCTAAATTATTTCTCATCATTTTTGTTATGAGAGAATCAACCTGCAGTTATCCAGCCCTGCAAAATTAAAAGACAACTCTTGTTGTTAAGAGCTTAAAAGCATGGTCAATGTACAGTTTAAAAATGGATTTCTACTTAAACAATCATTGCAGAAAAATCATTTTTATTAAAATTACATTCAGATTGACAATGCTAAACAGCAAGAGTTCTAAACTACTACTGAATGTTAGAGGCGGGTAAATCCGGTACCAATCCATCCCTGTCATGAGACAAGATTTTTCAGATAATAATCGCCCTACAAATCTACAAACCTACATTGAAGAAGATTTTGTGAACATAGATTTTTCTAGATATATCAAAACATATCAACCAAGGTAAATATATAGGCGAAGTTCTTTCATCCTCTTTGATATCAAGATCCACTTTAACACTCTGTGCTTTAATACATACTACGATAAGAATTTAACTTACAGGGGAGGTCGCTTTCATGACATCTTTGTTATTGTCTGACTGAATTTCATGTTTAGAAGATGAAGATGCCCAGTTATTGGCCACGATGGAGGGTGCAGTGGCTTTGCCATTACCGTTTTGTCCGGAGATCAGAATTGTTTCCCGACGTGCAGACTTCCCAACATGGCGGCGTGAGACAATTTGGTGGTGGCCTATCAGCTAATTAAATGAGACAAGCCATAATTGACAAATCACTGGATGATTAAATGCCGTCCCCAGCATCATTTACCAAATCTATTTAATTGTGGTCGTCTGCTAAGTTTCTATAAAATTTGATGCATTGTCATATGACCAGGGGAAAAAATGTTTAAATTTTGTATGGACTAACCCTTTTCTTACTTTTCCATCATCGACGATGCTTTGGGATAATCTTACCTTTTTTAAGTTCTGGTGAATGTCAACTAGAGTTTAAGAAGATACACAAAATGAGAAATTAAGGAATCCAGTGAACTAGAAATTAAGATAGAGTTATTCATTCAATCTTGTTTAATTTTTAGGACAATGAAGCATTGGAAAATTCTATATAGGTCTACAAGAGAAGTGTATTTTTGCGGTAATCTTTATATCATTAGTAATATATATGTCTCTTCTTTTATGGTGCAGTTTTTGCTTGAAAGGGTTTCTCCATGTAAATCTAGTGTTTCTTGTGTAATGGTTTTTGTTCTTGTATTGATTCTACAATAACTTTAATGAGGGTTAATCTTAGATTTGCATTTGATTTATTTAAAGTTCATATTAAAATCTTTTTTCACCATTTTTTACAATAGTAGACCCAAAAGACTTATGTGTGTTCACCTTATGTGCTCTTCTTGCACTGTGCTCATAGTTCCACTATCTTTGGGGGATTAGGTCAATTCAATGGAATCATACTTGATATAGATGATTTATCAAATGCACATACTGAACCTAGTTAGTGGATCCCTTATGTGATTTTCGTTATGTTTTATGACTATTGCTCTTAATTTGTCCTTAGGTGCATATCATTGTGGCAATGATCTTTTCATTTGGATGCATGTATGCTACCTTAAAGCTATTGCTCCCAATAAGACATCCACAATTACTTTTATGTGGGGCCATACACACTAGGAAACTTGGTTTGTGCACTTTTGATCTAACACCATGACATGTTTGATACATGTTCTAATACCCATTTTGTAGTCAATTTAATTCACTCATTCAAATTACATTGTAAACCGAGCCTTTTTCTTTTTGATCTTTTGCACCCATTTTTCAATTCAAAATTTTCCTTCTCAACATGACTCATAGTAAGAATAAGCCTTCCTATGCCAACATAGTCACACACTCTTTTCTCTTCAAGGTTTACTTCGTTTATCTTTATATTAGACTAATAATTTCCTATGTCCTTGGGGGCTTGGTGTATTTTGCATCTTTAATATCTTGATGAAATGTTTTCAATGTTAATTTTTATTCTTTTGAGACTATGTACATAGGCTCATACTCAAGCTAAAGTTAGGGCTACATGTACCATCTTAAATGGTATCCCTATACAACTTTGCCCTCACTTAGGTCTCACATTTGTGTTCTATCCTTCTATGTCATAATAATTCTATGATTTTATTCACACAAACCTAAAACCAACATCTTCAACACCTTTCTAAGGTCTAGTCCAAATTTTAGTCCTAATATGCTGGATCAAAACACGTTGGGAATCTTGTCCTCCCAAAAGAAGCCCAATTTTGGACCCTGCAATGGTCATATTTTGTAGGTAGGAAACATTTCTTTGTGTCAGCCTGCTTTGAAATTTGAAACACATTTGGTGTAGCTAGGTATAAAAGAAAGCCTTACCTCGTCATTTTAGGATCTATCACACAACTTTGGATTACAGTCTCTCAAGTGGGAATACAATCCCTATCAAGCAAATTCAAGTGAGAAAGAAATCAATCCTCATCAATGCAATGAAGGCAATGTCAAGTGTAAATTTCAAGCATTCATTATGGAATCCATGATCAAGAAATTGTGAGGACATCATATATGATATCATTAACCATTTCATGAAGAATTCAAAGAAAGATTCATCAAGTTGTGAAGTTCCAATTCAAGTATTTCAGTTTAGATCTATCCTTACACTCAAAAGGTAATCTTTTTGACCTACTCAATTCCATTATAATTATAATTTATATTTTAATTTTCAAAGGTTGATTTCAAAGATAGAGTTTGAGCAAGACAAACCCCTATTGACAACAACATTTGCATTCCTTCTATGTATACACAATAGATCTAAAAGACACAAATGACTATTCTAGTAGAGAATACAATGAAGATCAAATATAGCTTTTCAAGGAGTGAAAAATAGAGGATCAAGTTGCCCTGAGAATCTCGACCTTGTGAGTTTTTTACAAACTTCTAGGAGAATATTTAAAGTGACATTCTAAATCCAAAAGTTTCTTGTTTTTTGGCATCTGATAGCTGGAGGATAGGGTGATCCCAAGCATCCTATTCTTGTAATTTTGGGCCAAATTTTTTGACACTAGTCTCTCTACTGCTTATCATATATAGATCTTTGTCTACATACTACATATAAAACTTACTTCTCATGCTATTTTATGTCATTTTTTCTATCATTTCCTCATATCTAGAATTTAAATTTAATATTATGCATTGAAACCCAATTTCCAAAAATGAGAGGTGAATGTGATTTGCATTCAATCCATTTCATACTTGAAAAGGATATTGGATCAATCAAATTGATTTCTCCATTCAATGTAATTTTAGATGTGAAAATAAATGGATTTCCTAGTTTAAATATATTAATTTATGAAATTTCCAATTTTCCACCATTACACCATTGATGCCATGTCCTAATTGTTGAGATAAGTAGCCTAGTTAGGGTTTTTATTGTTTCCCTAGAGTTATCCTAGTTTGAAGCAATGTTTATGTCATTAGGGCATCAAGACTTTGTATAGTCTAGTTGGTCATGTCAGGGTAATCTTCCTTATGTACATGAACCTTAATATTAAAATTATATTTTCCATTATTGGTATAAGAAATTTTTTTAAAATTTGAAGGAATAATAGTGCTTAATCTAGTTAACTAATCATTTGATGTGATATGTATATAAATATATCTAAATTTTAATGCCTATATATACACACACATACATATAATTCTTATCTATACATATCAATATATGTGTAGACCTCATTGATATTTAACAATTCAAATTAAAATCCTTCCCTCTCCATCATCCAAAGCTCTTGACCCTTCATATGAGTCTAAGAATGAACAACCTGTTAACCTCTCTTCTAATGAGGATGAGTAGAATATTGAGCTAGAGCACAACAACTCTAAGTCAAACACTTATTTGAAGCAATGCCAAAGGGCTAAGAGGAGTAGTGAATCCCCTATTTCTATTTCAAACTCTGAGTCCTTGCATTCCCATAATTCTATTTTGGACAAGTAAGAATCTATCCTAAACATGAATGATAGAACCCCCTTTCCTAATGATCTCAATGCTAATTCACCTTATGTTAGTTTGGATAGATAAACCCCTAATGATGTCTTGGTCATTTATAGTGACTATACTTTGGATAATTTTAGAATGATTAAGTGGGCATTCCATGAAATCAAGGAAATTAATATTAAATTTTGACTAGTGACTACCATACAATACAACCAAGTTACAGAACAATGAACTGTCGAGTAGAGGAAATCAATTGTTGATTCTATTCAAAAGATGGTGATCACAATGTATGACCTTAAGAAAGACCATGACAATAGAATCTCAAATTTGGAAGAGAAATCAAAGAAATAATATGAACGTAGATTGAAACAATTGGAAAGTAGATTCTCGAAAGTTAATGATAACCTCATCTCTTTGGTTACCTATAGTCACAAGGTGGTGAAGAATTCAGCTGAAAGCATAAACACAATGGTAGGAAAACTTTAAAACATCTACGAAGAAGGGACTATAGCTGATGTGGATTCCATAGAGAAGAAACAAGAGGATAGTTTTAGGCCTTCCAAGAGAACTACAAGCAATATGAAGAGGAAATCTCCAAATCAATAAATACTAGAATTAAAGAAGATAGACCTCAAGATGACATAAATGGAAGCTAAGGACACACAGGCTGTTAAAGCTTGGGCTAGATGTTCCTTTTTACTTTTGTCTTTGTGGTTTTCATTTTTTTGTTGGTCATTCATGACTGTTGGTTGCTTTTTAAAAATGGTTATATCATTACGCAACATTTTGTAATTGATATCTGTTAAATGGTTTTGGGTCCCTTCAAAACATGTTTCTTCCTTAATAAAAATCAATTCAAATTAAAAAATATTTAAGATATTTTAAATATGACTAATTAAGCTGAGCTTCTATGAATAATATAATACTAAGCCATTTATCATCAATGATATTCTTAATAAGGTTCAACAATCGCATTTCATGAAGGATCATAATGATTGAATCCAAAATCTCTCTTAATTAAATTAAAAAAAAATTTAATTATTCTTAATAAGGCACAACAATCATATTTCATGAAGGATCTTAATGATTGAATCCACAATCTCTCTTAATTAAATTTAAATAAATTTCAATTGTTATCGAGGCATTTGTGATAAACAAATCTTGAATTTCTAGCTTAGGTATTCTTTTGAAGTCTAGCCATTTATTGAAAAAATGTCAATTCTTAGAGGTTATTACAAACAAGATTTTGAAAAAATTAAGATGAAAACAATAGTTACCAGCTAGAAGGAGGACTGTAGCTTGAGCAAAGTGGAGTATGTACTTGTTTACTTACAATGTGTTGAGATAGCATACATATGCATATTAGGGAGTAACCAACACCTTGATGAAAATTTTGAAGAGAACATGTACCCAGTTGTAAGTCACTGGAGACCATTACAAACCTTCAATTATAACTTGTCTAGTTAATAAGATGAAATAAGACCATATGATATGGTATCAGAGCTACAAATGTGAAATTTACCACATGTGAGAAACTACTATTGGTTCTTGTGTTATAAATTTTTAAGAGTAAACAACATGTCTTGTTAGGATGATTTTAGTGGTTGAGTCCACCTTACCAGGTTAAACTTTATTTGCAAAGATGGAAAAACCCTTTTTGATGTGCGTAAAATTCAGAGGACCAAGAGGGGGCACCTTGGTCCCTACACACGGTCCCTAATAATTTTGGTAGTTTTCACAAAGCAGCTCCAAATCATCTCACAACTCTAAGATCCAAGTGCATGATGAAATATTGAATTTACAACATTATTTTCTCAGTTTTGTCATTATTTCTAGCACTTAGCCTTAATTCAACTAGTCAACTTACAAAAGAGGGTCAAACATATTCCATTTCAATTAATCTACTTAGTATTCAATCCTAATTTAATTAGTGACTGAATCTAGTGGATTTACCCCCTCTTCTAAATATAAAGGCATCTCCCCATTCAAGCGAAAATAGGTGATTTGGTTATTTTTCCTTCTATGTTGCAAATTGCCAAGTCACCTAATTTTCCTGTTTGCAATGTGCTTCCAAAATAGAGTAGTATAAAGTAAATTTGGGATATAAAGTTAGCAGGAAAATCATAAAAAATGAAAGTTCGCCGCAAAATCTATGCTGAAAAAATGTGTGATCCTGATGGTGGGGGCTTTCATATGGACTTCCCTACATGAGAGAATTCTAACTAGGGAAAGGCTAAAGAAATATTGAATTATTTGTCCCAGTGTATGACCAACATGCTTAAAGGATGAGGAAACAATAAATCATCTACTTATATGGTTCCTATTTGTGAAAGAATGTTGAAATTCGCTTCTCTGATCAATTGGATGGATTATTGTGGGGAATTAATATCTTTTTAAATTGATTCAAGGATGGCCAACATTTCACACAAAATCCTTATGGGGGAATATTCAGAAAATTGTTGTCACACTCAATGTATGGAATATATGGAAAGATCAAAATACAAGAATTTTTAGTATTAAAGAATTGTATGTTCATTAGTTGAAAAGGAAAATCAAAAAAGGTATTTGTGAAATTGGAAATTCTAATTGTTGACACCTAGAATTTGTCCTGTCTACTTAAATAATTTTTTTATCTGTTTAATTATTTTATCCCAAGTCTTCTATTAATGAAATACATATTTATTTATTTAATTAATTCATTTATATTTTTTTAATCCTCTTCGAATTTAAATATGTGCTTTTATTTATTTAAATAATCTTTCTCCTAAACTAAATAAATATTTATGTATTTAATTGTCTCCCTTCTTCTATTAATTAAATGAATCTTTATTTATTTAATTAATTCATTAATGTCTTCTATCCATGGCACATGTCATTCATATCTTAATTCCTACACCACCTACCCTCTCATTATTTTCTTATTTCCTTTACCTACCCTTTAATAGTAGCTGACCATTTATCATCTTCACCTTTTAATCTTATCCCTCCATTTCTTAAAGTGTCTTCTAAATAAGAGGATACACTCCTTCATTATGAACCCTAGCAACTATGTCAATCCAACCTTCTTGTGATCAAGCTATCAACCAAAATCCATTATTTCTTGAGCTCTTGTGCAGACATAGAATCTGAGAGGAAATATAATAAACAAGACCAATGGAGGTAGGAGACAATGGTGATTGAAACCCTATTTGACATGTGAATGGTAATACTGTTTTATTTGGTGAATTTGCATGATCTTAGGTATCTCTATTGGTGTATGGTTGATGTTTCATTGTAGGAATTAGATTATGTGTGCTTGGATCGTTATGGTTTTACAATAGGTTTTCATCATCATATTTTCACTGTATACATTTTGGCATGCCTGGTGTGACACTTGTCCCTTTTATTTCTAACATTTTATTTGCAGATATAGCTTTTTTGTGAAGTTGCAAGTTGGATTTGTAACAATTCCGATTTATTCCACGTCTATGACTGATTTTTTCACGTGTACGTTCTATTTTTGTGTCTATGCTTTCTATTTCCGCATTTCGGTTTTGCAGGTTCTGGATCCTTAAACAACATTTGTACATCATATTTCTGTGTCTTTGACCTTAAATTACATCTATGTGGGATCTTTTCACGTTTCTATATTTTTTGTTGTTGTGGGTGTAGGATTCAGAAAATCGTGTCTATGATAAACATATTTCTACAATTTTTCCTAGAAAGTGCATTTTTGTCGGTTGTTTTCGCTCTTTTGTTGTTTGTCTTTTTTTGTTGGTTTCAGATCTCTTATTTTTCTTTTGCATTTATAAATTGCGTCTGTGTTCAATATAATCATGTCTTTGTTTTCAGTTTTTGGCATCTTTTTCATCATTCTCAATTTGGTTTTGGCCTAACCCATTGCATTGGACTAACGAAGTGGTGTAGCTGTTTAAAAAAAAAGAAGAAAATATCATATTACCAAAGGTCCCCTTTCACATTTGGATTTGGATTTTTAAAATTTACCTAACTAGTGTGTTTGTAGGTGGGGGTAATCTATCAAAACTACTAATCATTTATTGTAGGGGTAATCTAGGTGTGTGTCTTTGGATTTTTAGTCTAATTAGGGTCACATCTCTTAATATCAATTGAAAAGAAATTTTCAAAGGACTTGATATATTTGTTTCCTACACTTCATACTATATCGAGGGGAAAACGATATTTTCACGAGAGAACTTTTGTGTGGGAGAACCTTCCTAAGGAATGCAAAAGAAATGCATAATGTGTTGAGGGGAATGCAATTCTTTTCCCATAACTCGTTGGGCGGATTTAGAATCCCGCCTAGTATTAGGGGGAATCAAGGAGTAGAAACATTTTTGGTGGAATACATAAGGAATAGGGATGGAAAAAGACTAATCATTCCTTCTTCTCGACAACACAGAAAAGGGTCTCATTCTGCTATTTTGTGAATGCTAGCTCAGCCATTACGAAATATTGAGGGTTTTGTTTGTGAAGGGTGTTGGAGTGCATCCTCTAATGGGATTCTACTTTTCTTAGGTCATGTAATCTGCCTTCCCTACAAATTTGATTATTCTTCTTCCTTTCTCATTCAAGTTTCTAAAAAAAATAAAGGAAAAGAAATGAAATGCAGTGTATTCATCCGTATGTCATGAAATTATTAACTATTTTCATTCTATCATGTGAATTCTGAAAAATATACTTGAATGGAGATGGATAAACCCTTATGCAGTCTTAAAAAAAACTTATATATGTATTATATCTCCTTACTTGTATATTATACCAGTTTTACCTTATGTTCTTGGTAAATTAGAATGGTGATGAGATTATGAACGGGTTCTCACATCTGTTCAATTATGGAATACATATATATATATATATATATGGGTATGTGTGTATATATATATTAATGTAGTATATGTATATAATTAATGTGTATGCATATGTTATGAAAGGTCAAGGAAATTATTTTAGTGTTGAAAGACTGTATGCATTAAACAAGTAAAAGCACCAGAGTGGTAAAATAAAAATTGATCAATGAAGAACCTTATAATGGTTTGATTATAGCTATTAATTACAAATTAAGATTGTGACCTATTAATAAACCAAAAAAACTTATCCTAAGGGGGGTAGTATGTTGCATCCCCATGTCAAACCACTATTGACTAGGCATTAAAGAGGGTGGAAAATTATAAAATAAAAATAGCTCATTCATGAAATTTATTGTAGTGACTAAACAAGAAGGGACCACCACATTAATGAGAATCAAATAGTATCCCTATCACTTCCTTGATAATTCACATGAATGGGTAGACCAAAAAAAGGCATGCGAAAGAAGAAAGTATGACTGTCCATTAAGGAGTTCAATCAAACTATGGTAGAAGAGATGGGAAAGTGGATTTTTGTGCGATAAAGTGGGCATGTTGAGATTATTCTAAGTAGAGATTTGTAGGCTAAGTGTCAACTAGGAAAACATACCTTTATCTTTCATGCTGATTTCATGAAGAGGCATTCCTAGTGCAGAACGAAAAATGGGCAACGTAGGTGAAGAATTTGGATTTACACCTAACATTTTTGTTAGCTTGAAAGTTTCAAAAGAATTTATAATAAACCTATTATGCATGTATCTTAAAATACATAATCATTGCAGTAAATGAAAAAATGAAATAGAACCCATCGTAGAGAGTGAAGGGATAAAAAAATCTAGTGGCATGCTAAGATGAAATGAGAGAAAACAGAGCATTTATAGGAAAAACAATATCTATAGAGGATGTAGAATCTTATGGTAGTGACTAAATCCCTCAATAAATATAGTTTCATGCAATATAGTAGTAGAATATGTGCAATCACTCAAATTCATAGAGGAAAATGTAGAGCTCTCCACCACCTCTTCTAACACAAGAGATCTCTAGCATACCCATCATTTTTTGGTTGCAACAAAAAATATGTAAAGAGGAAAAAACATATAGGCAAATAGATTCTTGACAAATTATGCTCTTATTTCTTCAATAAGACTTCCTCAACTTGCTACAAAACAAACATTCATCTATCCTAAACACTCACTATTAGATCCAAGAACCCATTCTAGACATGGACTAGGATGGTGGGGATTCTTTTTTTCTCCTCTCTTACAAAACCTTGAAATCTGCACAAGGGTGGCATGTGGTGGTGCCCTATAACAACTTTAAGAGATTATATATTTGTAGAAATTTGATTCACAAAATTGACAAGTGGTTTATTTACGTGCCACCAAGGGAACCTTATGCTAAGGGCCACTCAAAATTTTACTTGATCAACATGTGGCATCATTGTGTGACCATGCAATAATAGGCATTTGTAACAAAATAAAGGGAGTAAAAATGTGACATAAAAAAAGTGAAACAAAAGGAGAAGCCTAAGGACCCTTGTAGATTATTCTATAAATTTGGCAACTCTATGGAGTTCCTTGTGAGAAAAATCAGCCTAAAGATTTAGTTCTACATCAAAACTACAAGATGAAGCTAGGAAGAAAATGGATTACAACAAAAGCTTTCAATATGCATCAAATTATGGAACAAGAAGTTGTAGTGAATCATAAGATTTATCCAATTCGATTATCTCGTCAATTTGTCAATTGGTCTAGGAAAATGACGAGATGATCAAATTTATAAATTGTTAATTGTTCTTACAAAATTATTATGCCACCCTTCAATCCCTCTGGAAGATGTGGCAACTTGTATGTTAGTTTCTTCAAAAGAATTACTTCTCATTGTAGCATGATTTTAAATAACTTTGCATAATCCTCAATTTGGTAGAATAAACTTGTTAAATACCATAACTAGCTATCGGCGTTTTGTTTTCCTAAACATGTGTCTTATTTGTATAAAAAAGGTTTTTGACATTTTAAAGATATTTGGTACTTTAGTAACTTTAAATGAGTTTCATGATTGAATATCAAGACAATATGCATTGAATAAACAATATAAAGCATTTCTTATATTTGTGTAGACATTAGTTCCAAATAAGCTTTCTATTAAAATTTGTACTTCAAAAAAATGTCATTTCTTGAAAGACTAGAAGTGATTTGCCTAATCTCAATTTAATCATCCTCCTCTCGAAACGTTTTATTGAAACTCTTTACCTCATTAGTAAATCCTTCCCCATCTTAATCCAAAATGGAAGTGTAGATTTAGTGCTAAAAGATGGAATAAAATTAGTGCACAGATATGGAAATCTAAAACTGATATTGAAACTCAATTGTTGGCCTAGAAAGTTTTAGATTCAAGCTACCCATGCGAGATAGATTAAAATGTATATGGTTCATCCCATAATATGTCTCTTCTGCAAGGTTACTAAATTTATGAAGCATATAGTTTGGGGATGCCCTTTCATTAAAATATTATGGAATATTGTATTTAATATTTTTTTTCTATTTTTCCTCAAAAGTTGACCTCAAAATATATTCCCTTGGGTTTTGGTTTGCATGATGATGTCATAACTGATTCCATTAGACAAGTTATTTTGAGAGATATTTGGAAAGCCATGTGGACTGTAGTGTTTTCAAGCAATTATTTTTAGGAAACTGGTATTCTATTCATCACACCACAAGGTCATACAATTCTGAAAGCATACAAATTAAGCTTTCCATGCACCAACAACATAGTAGAATATGAAGCTTTGGTTACATGTATCAAAATGGCTATAGAATGGAACATTGCACAACTCCAAGTATTTGGAGATTCTCAGCTTGTCATCAATCAAATGAATGATGATTACCAAACAAAGGATGATAAACTCATGCCTTATAACAAGATGGTTGATGATTTAAAGAAATATTTTGTAGAAATAATTTTTGAGCAAATTCCAAGGATTGACAACAAAGCAGGAGATGTCATGGCAACACTTGTTTCTCTACTTTAGACACAGGAAAATCAAGAGCATTATGAATTCCTGGTGGAAGAGTTGTTTTACCTTGCACAAGATTGTCCTGATTCCCAAACTATATGTCACCTTGTTGGGCATGATTCCTCCTGCTATGGCCAAACTTGCACATACCTTAAAGATAAAATTCCCCCTCCTAACTTATCAAAGAACCAAAAGAGAAACTTTATCCACCAATCCTTCCATTATACTCTTGTCATATATACCCTGTTTAAACAAGGTTTGGACGATACTGTTTTAAGATGTCTCAAACAAGAAGAATCCGAGAAGGCCTTAAATGAAGTCCATAATGGCATTTGTGGCACTCATTCAAGTGGTCTAACCCTTTCAAAAAAACTCATACACTTGGGCTATTATTGGCCAACTATGGAATGAGATTCTTTTTAGATAGCTAGAACATGCAAAAAATGTGAGATCAATGGGAATTTGATTCATTCACCAGCACAATAAATTTAGGCTTTGGGAACATCTTGGTCTTTCTACCAATGGGGTCTTGATCTAGTAGGAAAGATAAATCCTTCTTAATCCAATGGTCACAAATTCATCCTTGTAGCTACAAAATATTTCACAAAATAGATTGAGGCAGTACCTCTCACAAATATCACAAGAAAACAAATTGTTGTATTTATCTTGAACTACATCATCTGTCGCTATAGAATATGCATGACCATTATCATGATAATGGGTGACCATTCAAGAATCCGGATGTCCAAAAGCTATGTGAGAAATTCAAGATCCAACACAAATTTTCCACTCCCTACTATCCACAAGGGAATGGGCAAGAAGAAGCATCAAACAAAACTATTTTGAAAATCCTCAAAAAGTTAGTGAATAATGCTGGTAGAGATTGACATATTCAATTGAACCCTACTCTATGGTCCTACTGTACTAGTATCCACACACCAATAAGTGCCATACCTTTCTCTTTTGTTTATGGCTTAGAAGAAATACTATCAATAGAAGTAGAGATACCTTCTTTGCGAGTATCATTAAAAGGTCTTATCCCAGATGAAGAACAACAAGTATCCAGATTGTAGGAGTTAGAATTGATTCATGAATGAAGACAAAATGTGTTTGATCATTTAAAGGTATATCAACAAAGAATGTGTCGAAGTTATAATCACAAGGTCAAACCATGAGTCTTTCAAGTTGGGGAACTAGTACTAAAGGAAAATCCATGAAACCAGTCAGATCAAGAAAAGAAAGGAGAGTTTGAACCAAACTAGTTAGGTCCATTTGTGGTCACAATAGCATTTGGGTCAGGATCATATCAGCTATCAACTTAGAATGGAGATCAACTCGAGGAACCCATCAATAACATGCATCTGAAGAAGTTTTATGTCTGAAAAAGTAGAAAATCCAAAAATAGTGAAAAAACAAAAAAATCCAAAAACAATAAAAAATCCAAAAATCCAAAAACAATGGAAAAATAGAAACTCCAAAAACAGTGAAAAACAGAAAAATCTGCAAACAGTGAAAAAGCAGAAAAATCCAAAAACAGTTAAAAAGCAGAAAATACAAAAAGACTGAAAAACAATGAATTTTAAAAAAAAAAAATCATATATGAGAAAAGGTGCAATAAAAATAGATGGTGAAAACTTGGCAAATAGGCACTATCTATCACCTAGCTCTTCCATCTATTGATTCATGTGTCCTTCCGCTTGCATTATTTTCGATCAGCATTGTTCATATCCATCATAATGCCTTTGTACATATGCAGGCATCCCAAGTGATTTATCGTCATGGTTTGGATCAATGTATATATCATAATGAAGTTTATTTCTAGACTGGGGGCAAAATCCTGAACCTAGCTGGGGACAAAAAAATTCATTGTTTTGAGCTTAATCAAACAGATAGAACAACAGTTAGACAACACTTGTCAAACAAAAAACTGAGACACATCCAATGTTGAACATAAAATCACATTATGAACCATTAACTATAACATATTAGTCTAAACATGAGAAACACATATGAATGGATGATATATCTTGACTCATGATTTAACCACTTTGACAATAATGGTTCAACTATTTTATCTTGATTTTCGCTATCATGATTTTTGAGTGACTCCAGGATGTCTTGGACTAGAGGAACAAGGAAGGAACATGCTATTTTTTTTGTCTACTATCTGTAAATTAATCATTAATATGTGCAAAGTTGTCTCAAGACATGATCATCAGAGTATCATGGAAGGCATTTCGGACTCACGTATAGAAATGGTTAATACTGCATGTTTTACGCAAGCAACACTCAGGTCATCTTGGTTCAATTATACCTTGATGCTTGTGCCAACTTACAATATCAAAACCCAAGAAAGTAGTGCTCAGGTCATCATGGTTCAATTATACCATTGATGTTTGTACTCACTTCCCACATTTTAAAGGCTCAATGATGAAATAAAGAAATGACTTCATGACCGGTCCGATCACCGCATTGCATTTCATTTTGTATTTGTATTTTAAAGTAGATTTTCATTTCATGTTCACATGGGATCACAACACTCATATTTTCCAAGGCCAAAGACTAACATGGTGTTATCTCTCTTATTACGTGATTGAGTACATTAGATAATAACAAAAATAATCAATTCATTCATCCTGCATGATAACTTAGTTCATCCCATGTAACCATTGCGTACTAAGACATCATTCATATGAAACTTCCAATCACTCTTTCATTTAGTTAGATTATTGCATTCCATCTATTTTATCTATAAAGTAGCATCATGGCATTGCATGGTAGCCATATCATATTAACATGCATGAGAAATTCATAAAAATATCATAAATGCAGAAAGCATTGCTTTGCACATACATCACATAGCACTCATAGGAACCACCATACATATTCACATTTGCATAACATCATGTAAATATTGCATCATCATATATCCATCATCTAGAATCCATAAGCATGCAGAAAATAAAACATACATCATTAAAGTAACTGCAAAACATAATCATATATCAAATAGAATGCATCCATCATCTCATAGGTCATGTAGAGCGAATAGGATCGACTGCATATCATGTCATCAAAATAAGATTAATATCTAAGGTACAATGATATCACAAAATATATGAGATACATTAAAAATATGCATCATGAGAATCATCAATATCTCATCACAAAAGGATGTGTACATGAATGGATCATTGTCCCATATCAGTGTGACCACTAGGACATGGAGCGGAACTCTGCCCTGATGTGGTAGGTATAGTAACACTAGCTGATACCCCTATACCTAGATCCCCACCTGGGGGATCTCTCTGAAGTGGCCCTATCAATCCTTGACTCTTAGTCAGGCTCTATCCCGACCTCCTGCTCAGCTAAGAAAATCTTAGAGCCCTCCGATCAATAGGAACAACAGTAAACTATAAGGTCCTATAATACTCAGCCTCTCTGATCCCCTAGTGCATCATCTTCAAGGACGTTTTCCCTGAAATAGACTCTCCTGACAACCGTACATGTGCCTCAGCCTACCGACACCTATCCCTAGCTGCATCTCTCTCAACTATGAGAGAATCCATCTGAACCTCTAGTTGGGCCATTTGAGAGTCCCTCTTTGCTAGTCGACTCTCTAGCTGTTGAACCTGATCCTGTAACTACGTAATCTGAGCCTGTTGTTGATGACATGACATCCTAATGAAGATCCATCAAGGTTTTTCTTCTTGTGGCTACTCAACCTGTTATACTGTCATAGGTACCTGCTCGACCTGGGGAACCTCCAACTCTGGGACCTGATACCCCTGATCCCCTAGACCTGATCTCCACCATCTAACCACCTGAGCCATCCAATCTGTATATACATCTCTAGCAGATCTAAAACTGGTAGCTCCTAGTGTACCTACCACTGCCACTGCCACTACTCGACCATCTCCCCCATCCCCATCATTATGTCCTCCATCGTCATCTCCAGCACCATGATCTCCTACATATCCTCCATATCCATCTCCATCTCCACCCCCACCTCCCTCCTCCACCATCCCTCTGTCATCTAGGGGCTCTGCAACATAATCTCTTAGCATCCTCATCTAAAGCTAACTCTAGATCATCTGGACATGTCAGCCTCAGAAATCTGTATACAGTACAATGCACGACATACTCATTTGTCATCCCGCTATCCATCACATCTGGAAGATAATCCCAATCCAGTGGCTCGAATGATCGATACTCTGTACATGCTTGGTCGTATGAAATAGAAGGCCCCCAAGTGGCCACATCCACTCTCCAACAAGCATAATGAGTTGTACCATGTGGTATCCCCTGTATCCTACCATATTGTCTCAACACCCTCATACAAAGGAATTGCTCGATGACATAGGGTGTAGATCCAATTAGATATTGCATCATGAGTACATATGGCATCTCCACTGCATCTTCAGGCCAAATCTCACAATCCTTGTATGGTCTCCATATCACCATATCCAAATCATCCAAGGTCTGTCACCAATAACCCAATTTTCCCAACTTTCGCTGGACAATGATACTTGGATACCCATCAGCATAAGGCCTGCCTATAGGTCTATCTCTATCAACTAATGGTCATGTGATAGGTAGGTTCTCCCAAGCCCATATCTAAAGCACGGTCACCCCCGCTGATAATGCAGTTGATCTCTGGTACACAACTCGATGCAGGTGATGATACAAGTGCACCAGCATGCATGACTCCCATGCAAATCATGTCCCTTGTGTCACCATCTTCTCAAGAAGATGGCCCCATCCAATAGAGAATCCCTTTGACCTGTGATCAGGACAAAGGAAACCCCCAATGAATCTGGCAAGAATAGTGGGTAATGTGGCATAACCTAGCTCTAGCATCTCCTGCCATGCAATGTCATATCCACCTATCTCATCATCCTCGAACACTCGGCACAATACATATGTCCCACTCCACTCGTTGAGATCATAATAAACCAGCTCACCCATCACAAGGATGCACAATATCTACTGGACATCCTCGGGTGTCATCGTCATCTCACCCATCGGTAAATGAAAAGTGTTGTGCTCACTATGTCAATTCTTTGCTAAGGATGTCAATAATCCACGGTTTATCAAGGGTCAGGGCATGTCAAGAAGGGAAGATAAACCACACCTGCCAATGTGCTCTCACTCCACCTGGCTAAGGTGGAGTATTAGCATCTTTGTCTTTGGGAAGCACCGCCAAGACTAAAGAACAGTAAAGTGCTCCTGTAATCAAATAATTTCATCATTTATGTTGCTTAATTTATCTATCTATCAAATCAATCTATCTATCAGCCTATCTTTCTCAATTGAGATTTTTATCAAATCTCATTGGGCCCCTATCAATGACACTAATCTATCATGAGGTCATTATCAATCCTATCTCATCTTGCGCATACATCGAGATAATTAGAAGTGATCATCAAATTTATCAATAAGGAGCATTTAATTTTATCAATTAGATAGTTAATCAAATCTTACCCTATTAAACTAAAAAGTCAAATCAAATTGACAGCAAATCCAACCTCTTTATCAAATCAATTCATCAAAAATCGATAAATCAAATCATTTTCATCAAAAATTGGCAAATCAAGTCATGTTTTCAAAATCACCCAAATAAAAAAAATGCAAAAATTCGCAATAATCGAAAAATCATAATTTTTTTTGGGGGCATGCACGTTATTTTTTCATAAGATCCTACAAATCCATCTCAAAAATGTATTTTTTTTCCCAACCCATCTGGCAAAGATGCTAAAAAATGATTTTTTATGCAAACAGCTAAATTTTTCAAAAATCAACTAAAAATTAACAAAGTTGGGTTTTCTCAAAGTACATACCGATGGAACGTATGCCAAAGGATGCTCATATCGATGAACTCTCTCTAACCTATACTGGTGGTACGTGATAGCCATTTCTTCCTCCATAGAAAATTTTCTCAAACAACTGAAGTGCACAAATGAAGAGTGGTAAAAGGAATTCACCTTTTTAAACTCACAATGGGGCATTTAAGTGGGATTTTATTCCACTGATTTTTAATCAGCTAATTAACTAATCAACCTAGCATGGTAGCATTTTAAAATTTCTTATCGGGAAATGAATCGGATTGACTCTGAAAATCTCTAAAAAATCAGAAAATCATTAAAAATCTAAAAATCACAAAATTTTTAAAAAAATAAAAAAATCGCGAAAAATTCAAAAACATTAAAAAATTATCTGATTCATCTCCCGAGGGGGCATCCTTGCATCAATATCTACGAGTCAGCATATGGGGCATCATATCGAGATTTATCATCTCAAAGATTGAAATTGCATCAAATTTGCATCATATCGAGATTTATCATGTCAAAATCAAATCAGTATCATATCTAAATCAAATTCGGATCAAATCAAGATCAAATATGCATCCTATTGAAGTAAAAAATAAGCAACATCATCAATCAATTTTTCTTTGAACCAACGCATCCGTTCACATCACTTCAAAGAGGGGCAAAATGTATACACCTAAAAATGGTTTGAAGATAATTAATTAAATATGCAATTATTTAATTAATCCCCCTTCCCAATTTAATTGAATTCATTAGCAATTTGATTAAATTCTCCCATTCATCTACTTATTAATAAATCTAAGCATTTATTTAATAGGTTCATCTTAATAGTTCCCTTTGATTAATTAATCCAAATTAATTAATCCTCCCCTCATTAAATTCATTTCTTCTAATCCCCTAATTAATTAAAAAAAATCAATTTATGAGTTTGTTGAAAGTTAATTAGCCTTTTCCTATTATTTTAATTTTTAAATTCAAATTCTCCACATGACTCCTAACCATCCCCTAACCTAACCCATTCCACCTAATCCTGGGTTTAACTAACCCTATCATATCTTGTACATCCTAATCTCCTATGGTGTGGATATTCTCCCCTTGAGACACATGGCACTTTTGCCACATGTCTCCTCCCTTGGACACTTTCCCTCTCATGAGCAAGGCTCCTTGACACTTGCCACCACAGAGATGATAAGTGTCCCTTCCTCCAACATCTTCTCCAACTTCCTCAATCTTGGCCCTTGATATCTCCATAGTCAATCGTGATCAAATAGCTACTCAACTCTTGAGTTGCCACTTTGGAGGTCATTGCTTTGCTGAGAGCCAATCAATCCAACACCTTCAAGGTCCTCAAGAATAGAGGAAAATGGGACAATTCAAGGAAGCTTATGGTTTGCATTTCTAATCTATTTTTTAATTAAGCTTTTCAATTACATTTTATTGTCTCATTATATGTGAATGTCTTCTATTTACCACACTTTTAGCATCACAGTCTGCATGTGATTTGCGTAGGAATTGTTCCAGACCACAAAACGTAGTTTTAGTTCTCTCGAAACCACCTCATTCTATTTTTACTTCCCACTACTTAAAAAAAAATAGTTAACACTAGCACTTTCACCAAAGTGAGGTGCAATAGTTACATCACAAGGAAATGAAAGATTAGTATAATAATTCAAATTTATTATATTTTAATAATTATTTTTCATCTACATTATTTATTAATAAGAGATTGCGAGAAGCATACATTCAATCACAAACTATAATTGATGAAAGACTTACAAGAGTAGAAGCTACACAATATGAAATTTTTCAAAAAATTGGATAATATTTTGTACTTGTGTTTGTGACAATCTAGACGTTGAAAATAGAATAAAACACAACAAAGAAAATGATCTGATTGAGTATGGATTCAAAAAAGAAAAAAACTTATAAAAACCATGCCAAGTGACCTATCTCAACTACACAAATTGTGTTGTGTTATCGGTGATGCCAATGAATGTTGATTTGTAAAAATTAATGATTGTATCATATAATTAGACATATATGTTATTTGAAACATTTTTTCAAATTTTGTTGAATCTCCTCAATCTACTTCAAATAATTAGATTCCTTTGAAGAATCTAAATAGCCACATTATATTACGTGAATAATAATATAGTACTAATTGATAGTCCAAGACATAGATATTGGTCTTTGTCTTTGTCTACAATTATGCCATGATATAGTTTGTATTTCTCTTGGTAGCAATGAGAGCTTATTGCATAGTGTTTAGGGGATTTGGCCTTCAAGCTTGATATGAAGGATATTAGGCTATTGTTTTCATTTCTTAGGCTTTAATTATGGTAGGGGTTACATATGAGATATTCCTTGGTCAATGGAAGTACACAACAAATATTCTAAAGATATCATACTGAAGTCCACTATTTTAGATGAAGTTTTAATTTGTGGTGACCTAAATTTTTGAGTCCATACATTTTAACTAAGGGCTAGAAATATTTATCATTAGATCATTACTCATGGTCATCTCATGACAAGGTGTACAATGACTTTGAGTAAAGAAGGTTTGCGTGTTTTAGTTTTACATGTAACATGTGTTGTACTAAAAGGAGGTGCAAATATCAAATTTAGTGAATTCATTTAATATTGATTTATTTTATTAGAGTACATTCACAGTTAAATGTGGGGCTTTACTTTTGATAGATGGAGATTTGATCCTTTCTATGCAATATGTTTATACTTCGCTCAATGAATGGATGTATTGAGGAGTATTATCAAGCATATTTTAAATTGAAGGATATTTAAGGTCAATAAATCTAAGCCATTATCTTGTAGTATTTACTCTTTTAAAGGTACCATTAGTTGTTTTATGGATATGTGGATTTTAATGAGATAAATAAGTTAATGATTTAATATTTAAGAAAGAGTTTCTTTAAAAAGATGCATGAAGATCTATAAAACTCATGTATTTTCCATAGTTCGCAAATTATTAATTGTAGTTTTCTGGATTAAATTTTGTGTAAATTTTTTTATTAGCATTTTAGATCATACTACATGATCAATTGTTAGGATGAGATGAAATGAAGATATATAAACAAATGGCTTATAAAAGATTATTTGTAAGTGAAAGAATCATTCATCCTTTATATATAGTTTTCTATAGTGTGAAATTTATAGTTATATAAGATTATGAAAATGCATCTCTTATATAAATTTATAAATGTGTGTTAACTTCACCCATGGCACTGGTTTTCAAAACTATGACCCGGGTTCACATTTCCAAGGGAAATAATAAATAATTAAGAAAGAGTAGGTTATATTTTCTCTTATAAATTTGATAATCACAAAATTGACCATAATAAAAAGATCTAAGGGAGTTTTAACATACCAATGAAACCATGTGCAAACATTAATTGTTTTTATATGCAAAAAGAAATCAAGGGAAATTAAAGAAATAATTAGAATTAAAAAATAGGGCAATAGTATAATGATGATACATATATTGAATGACCAAGACAAAATTTTCAAGTTGTCCAACAAATAATTAAATTATAAACTAGAGAGGTGGTAATTTGCAGATGTAAAATGTAGGTCTACAAGGAAAATTTTCCACATTACCCATGATTTATATTTTTCTTTGAATTTATAGACATCTGTTTAGGTTGTAGAGAAAAAAAGGAAGTTGAGGAAAGATGAATTTTGCAAAATATGTTTTTTTTATTGAGAGAATAGGATAAATTAATATCACTAAACATTAAATTCTAGGTAGTTGAAGAGTTAATTGAAATTAATGGAAAAAAATAGCGAATCTAAAATGCATTAGATATACCTTATAAAGGAACACTAATGTATAAAGAATATTCACTATATAGAAATATTTACCTCTTCGTAGAGCATATTTACCTAATTGATCACATATTTAATGAAACCCCAGAATTTTATATTAACTTAAGGACAATGAATATTTTCCTAATAATAATGTACTTTCCTAGGCCCTAAATACTTTCATTCACTAAAGTATAGGGTGCATTCATTTATTGTTAGGAACATTCGCTAAAGTTTCTCTCTAGGTTTCCATCCGATGTATTTACCTTAGTTTTCACACTTCCATTAAAGCACAAATATCTTGCACTTATTCTAAGGAAGATCCAATAAAGTAGTATTTTGAAAGTATTTAAGTGTACATTAAGTTGCTTTCTCAAAAAATGTCAAAGATTGATGACAATATGTCATCTCAAAGGGATTATATTATGAAGGAGCTAAAGGTTATCAAGAACTGTGGTTTTTGTATTGATGAAAATATTCTAAGGGAATTATTTAGCCAACTAATACAAAACTATGATGCCATGGAAAGAAATAAGGCTAATCTTTTTTTATTTCTATACTTGGCCACTCAAAAGATGAAGAAATTGATGCAAATCAATTGGTAAAATTATAGTTGGTGCAGGGCCTAGTTAAAAACAAAGGGGAGAATTGCCATAGTTTTCTCAAGATCATTACAAATCAATGTTTGGTCAAGATTGAGGTTAAATAGGAAACCCCCTTCATATTTGGAAAGTGAGAATCCATGATGTGCTCAGAGATATGATGATACATGTCACTGAGATTTAATTTGATGCAACCATTATAATTTTTAGCTAGTTAAGCCTTTTGATTCCTAGGATTAAACCTTTCAAAGCTTCAAATTCTTAAATCTTAAAATGACAAGATTTTACCCCTTACAATTAAACCTGAAATCCTACCTGTTATAATTGGTTATTGACTTGTTGTTCCCAGCCATTGGCTTCTTAAGTCATTACTTGAAGGGGTCAAAGTTGTGCTCCACCAACCCCTCTATCCAAGCAATCAAGTATTCCAATAAATTTTTATTTTCCCAAAGTCTAGCCACTAGTTTTTCCTTAGACAATTCTTTTGTCTTATCTACTAGATCAATTGTTAATTCACGCTCATAGAAATTAGAATTGTTAGGTCCAAAATGTAGGGTGATCCATTTGATTAAATATCAGACTTGAGAAACATTCTAAAAAGGTGAGCACTTTACTTACATCTTATGGGATTGCACTCGTGCGATATCAAACTTGTTGCAACTCCGAAAAGATGCATAGTGGTGACATATAGTTGGGCCAAATGTCCACGATGAATAATAGGCCTTTGGTTGTGGTCTTGTGGTGTCAATTTTGTCAAGACCTTGTCAACTTTCATGGACATGATATAGTGACACTTGAAAATTTATTGAAAAGTAAATGTTGATCTTCTAGACACTTCTTGGCTAGAATCTTACAAGTTTTTTGAAGGATTTTCAAACTAAATCTTTGAATCTTAGTCTTCCAACTTGTTGTGATCCTTTGAAACTGAAGGCTCTCATTCAAACTTGGAAAATAGTTGTCATTGGTGTAGACTTGTAATTTAAATTGAAATACAGTAATAGTGAAAGGTAAAAGCACAAAACTGTGTCACATTTTGGGCCAACTTATTTGCAGAAGTGAATTTAAGTAATTATCACTAAAAATAATTTTAGTCCAACATATGGTCTATAAAAATACATTATAGATCTCTCATACATGGGCCACAACTTTTTCAAACAAAATTGTCTACTAAATATATATTTTATACCACTTTGGGTATAATTACCATTTTTTTTAACGTGATATTTTAATAACTCCTACTCTTACAAGTAATATTTCTTATGAAATGTAAAACATACTTTTATAGATCTATAAGTGCACTTTCCAATATATATATATATATTTTAATATTTTAATTATTTTTTATATTTAATATTTTTTTTAATTGAATGTAGGTTGTCAATATTAAAATATAAGGTTGATTATCTTGTAAAGGAAACAATACTATATATATATATATATATATATATATATATATATATATATATATATATATATATATATATATATATATATATATATATATATATATATATATATATATATATATATATATATATATATATATATATATATATATATATATATATATATATATATATATATATATATATATATATATATATATAAGAAAAAAAGTGATGCCAAATGGAAAGAGTTATATTTCAGTACATGCAACTTTCAAATTTATTGAAAGATATATATACATAAAGAATAGTTAACAATATTTTTGCACTAAAGTTTCAAGTTATCAATATACATAACAAAAATTGAAGAGAAAAAGGTAAATTTAACTATATAAAGTGGGATGCCTCCTATAACTTCAATTTTTGTATTTTATTAGTAACTGAATTAATCTGTTTAATTTATAAGAAAGTATATTCAAATAATTTCTATATTATTTTAAATAATTACAGACATAAAATACACAAAAAAAAAATATTTTATTAGTTTACATCATTTCAAAATTCAAAACATATATTTCACTTTTTATTGATTCAATTTAAAAGGTTCTATCAAAATTGGCCATTTCTTTAATAAAAGAGTGACACAACTTTGTACTTTTACCTTGAAATAACTAGATTCAGTTAGATTTTGGACAATTATTAGGAACTATTTATATCTACACTAGATTTTCATGCCCATCACAAATCATTGCACCTATTATCTTTGGCAAATTTGAGCTCTAGAGCTGATTGTAAAAGAAGTTATGGTTTGCAAGTGAATGTTGAAGAATGCTTGGTCTAAATAGTAAGTTAAGATAATTAGAAAAATCTTTTTAGTTTTATGTTAAAAAATATGAGCTATAAAAATCTTATGTTAAATTAAGAAAAAAAATTGAACTCTTGGATAATTGAAGAGAAACCCTATATTATATAGTTCAAAACCCTGGTCTTCATGGTGGGAGATAAAATGAGTAAGAAGGAATCTACTTCTACATCATCCCAAATTTTAGATGAGTACTTGTTAATACAATTGGAAGGTAGAAGATTACCTTTTCTAGTGAGTGGTCTAGAGTGTCTAGAAGATATGGTTCTAGATGAATTGACTAGAGTTAGAGATGTCAAATTATGAGAGACATGATGGATTATTTTTAGCATTGGTACCATAAGACAGATGCTAATATTCCAATGAGGATTGCATGGATTTTTGAATATTAAAAAGCTTGCAATGCTTAAATACATTTTTGGATGTTGACTTCATTAGGGTTGTAGTGCAAAGATATAATGTTGGGAGGAGAGTTGTCTTAACAACTACTGGAAAATAAATAATCAATGTGTCTAAGTTACCATTACTAAATATTTTTACTTGAAGAGAGTAGAATAAAAACCAATGACCTCGAACAAGTTTGAAGACAACTATTAAAAACATATATATTCATACAAGAGTGTTGTCATTTCAATATTTAGAATCAAGGCTTCGAAGAGGTCAATAATTTCAATTTCAAAGCTTGAGAAGGAGGCCTTTGCATTAGATACTTTTTTTAAGCTTACTTTGTGAGAGCATACTATAGTTTGTGCCAAATTCTAGGCCAAAATTCTATGCACTAGATGCCAATTCTTATGTATGTATGTATGGCTACTAGCATTCAAGATTTAATGGTGAATACAAGGTATGATTTGCAAAATTCTTGGAAGAAATGATGCATGAAAAAACTCACCTTAAGAGATTTGATTTTGAATGGTATTATATGCTCTACCATGTATTCTTTTATGGAGATCAAAGGCATTACGGGATGATAAGTTGAAGGTTAGAATGAATGATAATGATAAAAACATGCTTCCAATCTAGTGTTGGACATACATTTTGGATATAAATTGTGAAAATGGTAATTTTGTCATCATTGAGCAATACTTTGTACAAAAAGTTTTGAGAAAGTTTGGTGAACTTGATATAAGTTCCACGAGAAGTGATATATTTTCCTAGACTAGCTGATAGGAGGAAGGATCTTGGAATTTTACATAGTTGGGCAAATAGGTATATTTGCACAAACACTATTGATATCATAGTTTATGGGACATTTGTGTAGCCCCACATTCTTCCAAAATGTCTATGCAAAATAATTGTATACCTAGAAATAAAATGGCAATTAAATGATGCTGAAAAAATACACTTTACGAATCATAGGAAAGGATCATTGCTCCCAACTTCAATTAAATTTCCATATTTCACTATTGCAAATAAGGATGGCATTTGTAGAATCTATTCTAAAAATTACAAATATACTAGATTAAAAATAAAAGAGCAAGAGACATTGATCCAAAAGGATTCATGACTCATATAAAGAATGGGTTTTGTCATGTCATGTTATATGAAGAAGGTGTGATTAGAAACTATGCAACTATTGAAGAGGTTTATGAGTGAACTCGTAGCTGAATTTGACTTTAGAGTTGATAACATCACACCAAATGAGGGAAGGAAAATGGTCAAGGAAGGTTAAATTCTTCTATTATTGCACTAGGATATCTATACTAGTTTGGCCTTCTACACAACAAGGAAGTTGAAAAGAAAATGTATGTTTTAGAGGAAGAGGTTGAAAAATATTTATCTAGGTTAGTATTCAGTCATGATAATGAAAATTTTGCTCTGTGGTATTTGACCCCAAAGACTGACACACTTGATTTGGTACAAAATCTTGAAGATTTAAAGGGAATTGCCTTGGTAAAGAAAGTATCAGACACTCCTACACTTGAAGCTTTAAATTTAGTTGTGAAAAGTGCAATGTTTAGTAAGACAACAATAGATAGTTTGTATGGAGATAATAAGGCCTTAAAGGAAAAATATATGTAGTTGGTTGTGGAAACTGAGAATTGAAAAATTAGATTGAAATCTTAGAGAGTGCTCTAGTCCCTATCATGTCAACACCTTTAGCCTTAGTTTTAGATATGCTTATTACTTAGGAAATAATACCTAGAAGGATTTTACAAGTAATGACTAGTACACATTTTCATTCATTTTTCCACATAATATAAAGCTTTGGTTTCATGCCCATTTTAGGAAATGGATGAATAATAAAATGTGTTATAAGTTGCACATTTTTTAGGTCTATATTCCATTTCGGCATAGCAAAATACATAGCTCAATTATTAAAGATTAATAAAACTATGTTTAATAGTTTTTATTGTGCATGGGAGCTACCTCAAGGCTATCAAAAAAATAAAGCAAAAATTGCACCGAGAGTTAAAACATAGAATAAGACATCAGAAAAGAAAATGAAAACAAGATGTATTAAGAAATAATGAAATTATTTTGAGGTTTGCTTATTTTTCTTGAAGATCTTGTAAAAGGTGACTAACCAACTCATAGAAAGTTACTAACCTCCCAACAGAACCTAAGCAACAATTATTTATAATCTATAATGAAACGTGTTTTGATAAAATATAAGAATCAAATAAATAAGCAACGCGACATTGACATTGCCACCACCCGATAGTAATTCATTTCTCTTAAAATCATTTCATAGGATGTGGAATCTTTAAATTGGCTGTATATGACGATAAATAAACAAATTTGTACCGAAAATACGAAGGATAAGAGTTGGTGTCAATTTGCATGGAATATTTTGGCGCATATTCTACAAACATTGTGAGGCTACGTTATTTTTGGGGCATCTTGTGAAAAAGTCAATTTGCATGGAATATTTTTGTGCATATTCTACAAACATTCTGAGGCTGCGTTATTTTTGAGGCATCTTGTCAAAAAAAAGTAAGCAACGATGTGGCATGCCCACAACCCGATAGGCATTTCTTTTGTCTTTCCCAAGGATAATAGTTGGCGTCCGAGCTATATAAGCACTAATCTCTTTCCCAAGGATACATCGAAATCAATTAGCATTGGAGTAATCTTTTTCTCAAGCGATACATCGAAATTAATTATCTTTGCAGTAATCGTTTTCTGCAGTTTTCATGGCGTACACGGAGAAAGGTGTATATGTGTTTCTTCTGCTTCTCTTGCTCACGCCTCCTTTCGCTTTTGCGTCTGCGTCTGCGTCTGCGTCTGCGTTTGGTAATAATAATATTTGTCGATGTTGTCAAAAAGTATGGTCTTCTTTTGCTTTTGTATTTGTACTAACATAACTGATGGACTTGGTATGATTACAAGACGGTGAGTCTCATGTTCTGGATTATAACGTCTACCCCGGATACTGTCCAAGTCTGAGCGGTAGATTTCAGGGGTTATGCGTGCCGTGGAGGGAGGGTGAGTGCAACTCTATATGCATAAACGTAGAACATAAAGACTTTGGAGAGTGCTTTCGATTTGAATTAGTCAACCTTAGATGTATGTGTTATAGGAAATGTGGTCCTCCATGATAACCACTAAGTTTGTGTGTTTCTTTCCTGTGATGGAAAATTGGAGAGCTAATAAAATCTAAATATGATGACCAAATAATAATACAAGTTTATGTAAAACAAATAGTTTGTTCTTTATTTGTATTCATTGTGTCTATATTGATTTTATTGTATGAATATTTATACTTAATATATTTGAAGAAACAATACGTTAATATTTAAATAATAATTAGAAAAGTTAATTAAAAAAATATATATTACAATAAAATAAATTGGTGGGACTCAGAGTAACTATTATTTTAATTGTTCTCAAAATATCACTCCATAATCTAAATTTACATAATTTATCTAAACATCATTCTAAACTTACATCTAAATGTCTTGTACAAAAACTGTATACTAATGAATGCCATTCAACACAACAATTTTGAAAATATGGATTAGATTTTATGTGAAATAAGAAAAGGTGCATTTATCTAATAAATGTTTTCTCAAGTACTTGAGAGATTGTATTATTTTTCTGGTTTGGCACAATGGTGAATACTTAACATTGTCCATGAAAAAGATCATGCATCAACATTGTTTGCAATTAGTTAAAAGTCAAGACTATGATGAAAGCAATACTTTGAATCTATTGTTTAAATTACAAAATTCAATATAATATGAAGCTCATAAGCATAAAATACCTAGCTAGATTACCATGGTATTGAAATAATATATTCATAGAAAAGTTAAAAAATTAAATACTTGTTTAGATCATATATATTACGAGTGAAAAAGATATGGAGAGAGATAGAGAGGGATTAAGAGAAATAGATAGAGGAGGGAGAAGTAGATATATAGAAATATGAAGTGATAGGGAGAGAGTGAAAGGTAAGGATAGAAAGATGATGAGATAAGAATAGAAAGGAGAGATAGAGAGATAGATATATAACCTGGGAAAGATAAAAGGGGTGAGAGATTGAGAGAAAAATATATAGAGATTGAGAGATGAAAGCAGAGAGGAAGAAGGAGAGAGAGAAATAGAAATAGAAATAGAAATAGGGTGATAATAAGAGAGGGGGAGATGAGAGAGAGGGAAAAATAGAGATAGAAAAAGGGAGACAATAAGAGAGGGGAGATGTAGAGATATAAAGATAAATATACAAGAAGTGATATATAAAGAGAGAGAGAGAGAGAGAGAGAGAGAGAGAGAGAGAGAGAGAGAGAGAGAGAGAGAGAGAGAGAGAGAGAGAGAGGGGGGGGGGGCTAAACATAAAAACTCTTACTGATATTTTTATCTTAAACAATTAAATTATACTACTGAGAAAGCTAAGTGATGTTAATCAATATGTTTGAGTGTCAAGTCTATGTATGAAGGAAGCTTCAAATTTCAATAGGGACCCCCTTAATTTAGTTATTGATGAAGTTAAAAAAATTATCATATAAACTCAAAAAACTCTAAATCTGTAATTAATTGAGTTTTTAATATAATGTATGCTTCCTGATTAGTTTGAATTATTTGCTTGAATAGTGTGTGAACAATCAAATTTTATTGTCTTTTATTTTTCAAATTAATTTAAATAATATATTATATTTTTATTATGTAAAAATTCTATATTAATTATGTCTTATATTTTATTAATATCTAATAAATATAATTAAACAATACAACCTGAGTTGGCCTAGTAGTGGAGTATATATATATATATATATATATATATATATATATATATATATATATATATATATATATATATATATATATATATATATATATATAATTAAATAAAAAATATATTTAAATATATAACTTTATAATATATAATATAATTAATATAACTATGATCTATAAATTTTATGTATACTCAATATATATTAAAATAATTGATATTAAAGATAATAAATACACCACAAAATTTTTTTAAAAAAATAGAAAAAAAACTTCTTAAGATAATACTTTAAAAGTTTTTATAAATCCTATTTTATAATATTTAAACTATCCACTTTTAAAAATCCAACATTAAAGCTATTGCTTTTTTCTTGTTAAAGTTATGTCTAGTGCAAAGTTAAAATAGTATAAACAATCCCCCATTTAGTGGCATGGTTACTTAAATTATGGGATAGTTAAGTACTATGAAGACTATTGAAAGCATGGATTTAATAATGACATTCAATAAGTTATATTTCCCTCTGACAAACGTAAAATTTAATTAATACAGTTCACTCTTCATGACAACTGGAAATGACACACCTCCCAAAGTGAAATATTTCATGACATGAGGCATATATTGTAGGGACCACAAATTAAGTCTTGTAGGAGGTCTCCATGCATCATAGCATGTTATTTCATTATGGGACTGAAAAGTGTGGCAAAGTACTATAGAATGCAATTACAGTTATGAATAGTGGATGATGAAAAAAAAATATCAATGAATCAAAAGATTTCAGTTGTCTTGCATGATCAAAGAAGCATTTACAACCGTTGATCGCTCAATGAAGGTCATCCATCTCAAATAAAGAGACGCTTTCAACATAAAAATAATAAAACTAGCAATTGCATCTTGGTGTTCAATGGATATGTCAAAGAGTTGTGGAAGGTAAATTAGGAACAAAAATTGTCTTTATTTTCATACATTTATGTAGTGCATGCGGTCAATTGGTAGGAAGTTAGAAAATGATATTGTTTATGCAATAATGGTTCAATGAGGAAGTGCTAGATTTAAATCAATTGTGTATTCATTTATAGGGGACCAAACATAATTGAAATAAAACCTTTGAATAAAGAAGATAATTGGAATCCATTACCATCAAGTTCATGTTATGTTTGCAATAGTGAGAGAGGGAGAGATGGATAGATAAAGCTAGTGAGACATGTCTAGAGGTAGAGGAGAGAGGAAGAGAAATATTTCCTGACATGAGGCATATATCGTAGGGATCACAAATTAATCTATGCATGAGGTCTCCATGCATCATAGCACAATATTTCATTATAGAGACTGAAAAGTGTGGCAAAGTACTATAAAATAGAATAAAAAGGATATTCAAATTTTACCATTACATTTAAAGTTAATACTTATTTTTAAAATAATAAAGAAACAATTCATACTACATTTTGAATGAAACATATATGTATATGTATGTGTGTATGTATATATATATAAACCCACCTTCTAAATTATATAAACAATTCGTAGACATGTCTACAATAAAGACAATGAAGAAATCCTCATCTTTTCTTAGACCATCTCTATTTATGAAACTTGTAGTAGAAAGAAAAATACTAATATTCTAATCCTTGCAAACATGGAAGGTATGTTATGATCCTTTGCCACTGTAACTCCACCTACTTTCATATTTACATACATCCATTTGATGTAAATAAATCCCAATGGCTAGCATGACAAGATTGTTATTATTATTACTTGTTCAGCTTTCTATTACAACTCAGATGCATTAACCATTAGTTACAATTTCCCCACCAAAAATGGATATGTATTTGTGGACAGATGCTTCCAATCTTAAGGAGAAATAGAGCTTACTAGGATCCAATTGAATCTTGAATGGGTGACTTATTCCAACATGTAAAAATTAAATGTGAGACAATTATTAAAATAATAAGATAAATCATAGTGTAAACATTTTAGAGAAGGATTGATTGGAAGAAAATTAAATATTTGAAGAATAAAAATGGTCTATGCAATTTTCAAAATTATCATAAGGCCTTTATTTAAAGAGTCATTTGTAATGGTGTAAACATCAATCATTCGAATGCAACAACATTCTCAGCTGATGTAATGATTTTCGTTCATTACAAAGTAAAGAGAAGAATGATACAGGTGAGGTATAACATTTGAAAAAGCATGAACAATAAAATTCTTCCTTTGCTAATCAATTTATGTAGTCTATTTGATTTCTAGATCCCAATTTGAAACACGACTACTGTTGGAAGTGAAGTCCAATGGACTCCTTCCTTTTTACTGCCAACTCCTTTGGCATTTCATCTTCTATTGTAGAGCTCTTTAAGAGCTGATTGAATATCCTTTTA
This sequence comes from Cryptomeria japonica, assembly GCF_030272615.1. NCBI lineage: Eukaryota > Viridiplantae > Streptophyta > Pinopsida > Cupressales > Cupressaceae > Cryptomeria > Cryptomeria japonica. The sequence continues at coordinate 727,668,346 of NC_081409.1, forward strand.
GTTGTGTATTTTGAAGTTGCTTGCAGCTATGTATGTAGAAATGGAATTGGTCATCAATATAATTGATTCCCCTTCTTTGAGTGTAGGTGTAGGCAATCTGCCGAACCATGATAAATTGCGTCTTTTATTTGTCCTTGTCTGTGAATTTTTTGTTGTTCTAATTTGCATTAAATCCTAACAATTGGCATCAGAGCAAGGTTAGATCGTTGTTAATATTTCAGTGGTTGAAATTTTGGAATCATGGAAGAAGCGAAGATAGAGAAGTTATCTGGTCAGAACTTTGAGTTATGGAAGGTGTAGATGGAGTCCTTGCTAATAAAGAAAGACCTTTCACTTGCGCTTCAAGGGAAAGAAAAGAAGCCAACTATGATGGCTAATTAAAAATGGGAAAAATTAGACAAGAAGGCAAGAGCAATAATTTTTCTCTCGTCATCCAACAATGTTCTCTTCAATATTACGGGTGAAGCAAAGATGCATGGGATAAATTAGCAGCCATGTATGAAATGGTGTTGGCTGCAAATAAAGTGTTTATCATGAAGCGGTTGTAGTTGATCTTAAGATGATGGAAGGTTGCGCAATGGAAAATCACATCAATGAATTTAATACATTGATTAGTCAAGCCACTTCAGTGGGGATGACATAAGATGATGAGAGAAAGGTTGTCCTTTTGTTATTCTCTTTACCAAGTAGCTAGGATGGTGTTGTAACACCTGTTAACACATCAATATCCGGTAAAAATAAGTTAGTTTTTAATGATGTAGCAGCTACTCATCTCGACAAGGATTTGAGAAGAAAAAATGAAGAACCTTCATCCAGTGAAGCCTTAATGGTGGTAAGCACCGAAAATAGAGGTAGGAACCATAATAGAGGCAAAGATAATAATCATAGGTGTTCAAAATCAGCAAGGAGATTGAAGTCTAGAAATACAAATGGTGCCTATTGGTTTTGTGGCAAATCTGGTAATGTAAAGAAGGATTGTAGAAACTACAAAAGGGCACAAGAGAAGGTGCAGGATAGAAAATAAAATACCATCTATGGCAAGGATGATAGCGTACAAATCCTTTCAACAATCAACACTACCCCAGATTCATGGGTACTTGATTCTGGTGCCTCCCATCATGCTACCTCATGCCTTGAAGTGTTCTTAAACTACAAAGAAGGTCACTTTGGAAATGTTTTTATAGGAGATAACAAAGCATGTGAAATTATAGGCAAGGGTGATGTATTGCTACCATTAGAAGGTGGTAAAACATGGCTACTCAAAGATGTTCGACATGTCCCACAATTGAAACAAAATTTTATAACCATTGGATAGCTCTTCGATCAAGGTCTTAATCTAAATTTTCTTCTGGATAATTGGAAGGTAACTCATGCTACCATGTTGATTGCAAATGGCAATAAATTGGGTAGTCTCTATATATTTAAGACTCATGGTGAAGTGGGAGTTGCAATGATGATTGAGCATAACAAAGTGGATCTTTGGCATCAAAGGCTTGGGCATATTAGCAAGAAAGGGCTCCATGTTATACACACAAGAAATTAGCTTCCGGGTCTCAAACATGTCGATTTGGCCTTTTGTGAACATTGTCTTTATGGAACATAAAAGTGAGTCATCTTTTTGAAAGGTGGGCGTGATACAAAGACAACACCGCTAGAGCTTGTATATTCAGATGTTTTTGGGCCTATCGAGGTAACCTTCATTGGAGGAGCTAACTATTTTTTCATCTTTCTTGATGATTGTACAAGGAAGGTATGAATTTACATGCTCTCTAAGAAATCTGAAGTTTTTTTAAAATTTAAAATTTTTAAGGCTTTAGTTGAAAATTAGATTGGGCATAAGATTAAATGTTTACAAACAGATAATGGTGGAGAATTTTTTTCACATGAATTTTATGGTTTTTCTAATGATAATTGGATTAGAAGGATTAAGGTTGTCCCTTTCACTCCTCAAGAAAACAGTGCAGCCAAGAGGATGAACAAGACAATCCTTGAAAAGGCATGAGATCTATTATCAAATGTAGGTCTAGGTAAGGATTTTTGGGCAAAATCTTGCAACACATCAGTATACTTGATCAACCAAAGTCCCTCATCTGAATTAGACTTTGGTATTTTGGAAGAGGAATGGAAAGGGAAGAGGATTTCCTACTCGCATATTCACGTGTTTGGATGTGAAGCCTTCTCGCATATACCCAAGGAGAAAATAACTAAATTGGATCCCAAGTCGTACAAGTATATTTCCATTGGGTATGGAGAAGAACAATTTGGTTTCAAGTTGTGGGGTCTATTTCGCAAAAAAATAATTCACAGCAAGGATGTTATCTTTAATGAGACTTCTTTCCTTGCACTGCAAGTTCCAAATAAATCAAAAATAGAGTATGTTTCTCTATCAGTTTTTGGAAATTATCCTTCACCAGATAAAAATAAAGGTGGTTTACATTAGGCTTCCCATCAAGTGGGAGCTTCAATGGTTATTAATCTACCATCTAATTCTAGATTACAGTCACCTGGACAAACTCTCAATGATGAAGAATCTAATAGAACCTCTATTGCATCATTGTTTGGAATAGGGCCATCTCGACCTCTAACCGACTCCTCATGAGTTAAAATAGGGCCACACAAAGAGAATCATGGATCTGTTAGTGAGAAGCTTCCATGACATAGCGATGAGGCATCTCCCTCTAGGTTACTGTTTACCCCATGACTTGCATCTCAGCATTCGCTGGTTGGTGGTCTCTCATGGTCTGCATCTCCACACACGCTGGTTGGTGGTATCCCTCAGCCTACGTCACAGTCTAGACTACTTAAGCAACCTTCACCATTAGCAGAACAACTAATAAGACTACCCCTCCTCTTTCCCTCCATGGGCTCCCTACAGCAGTGGTATTCACATGTCATAGATGGTGAAATCATGGCAGACCACTCACGTGGTCTCAGTAAAATAAAACAAAGTCATCTCGTCTATATACCCTTGACTGATAAAATAGAGCCGCTTCATATTGAATCAGTATCTCCTGGTCATTATACTGAAAAAAACACTCAGGCATGTGGTGTTGATAATCAGCAATGCAGGTCTACTAGAGAGCATCGATTTCCCCCAAAATTTATAGATTATGAGATGTTATTCTATGAACAAGCTGAGCCCACCTTGTTAATCTCTGATCAAACAGAGCCTGTCATTTATAGAAGATCTTGTAAAATTGTTGGCTGTGATAAATGGCACACTACAATGTGAAAAGAAATGGATGCATTATTGCGAAATTAGATATGGGATTTGGTGCCACTTCCACTTGATAGAAAGGCATTACGTAATAAGTGGGTGTATAAATTGAAAGATGAAGCTAGTGGTTGGAAATAGTTTTGAGCAAGACTAGTTGTAAAGGGGTATGCTCAGCAGCAAGACCTCAATTTTAAAGAAATTTTTTTGCCAGTAGTCAAAATGACTACCATCCGAGCTGTTCTGGGATTGGTTGTAACCTAGGATCTTGAGCTTGAACAATTGGATGTGAAGACGACATTTATCCATGGTGACCTTAATGAGAAATTGTTTATACATCAGCCTGAAGGATTTATCAAAAAGGGTCATGAACATCTCTATTGCTGATTGAAACAGATTTTATATGGCCTTAAGCAATCCCCAAGATAGTGGTATCTCAAATTTGATAAGTTTATGATTAATCACAAGTTTACTCACTGTGAGTCTGATCCTTGTATCTATTTTAAAAATCTCCCCAATGGTTAATTTGTTATACTTCTCCTTTATATGGATGATATGCTAGTGGTTCGTAAAAGCATGAAAATTATTCGCGAGCTTAAAACTCACTTAGCTAATGAGTTTTCCATTTTTCGGGATAGGAAAAAGAGAGAACTCAAACTATCTCAACAAGACTACATTAAAAAGAGTATTGGACAAATTAGTATGGCAGATGCTAAGCCTATATGCATCGCCTTAGCCTCTCATTTTTCAGTTGTCTTCTCAATTGTGTCCAAAAACACAAGAAGATAAGGAGTTTATGGACAATATTCCATACAAACCTATAGTTGGGAGTCTTATGTATGCTATGGTATCTATGTTAGGCCCAATATGGAAAGCTAATGTATTGAGAGGGGAGGGGTGAATCAGTACTTCAAATCCTTTCTTTAACAATATCTTTACTGTTATGCATTAAAAACTGCTGTAACATAACATAAAGCTAAAACAAATAAATAACAATCATACATGATTCACTCCATAACACATATATTTTGGTTACGTAGAAACTCTTGGTTAGAGAGAAAAACTGTGGTGGGGATGGCACCCACAACTTCACTACTGCAATAATAAAGGTTGCTCGGTTAGAGCTACATGTTCAACCATTTCTGATAGCTTACCCTGTTAGGAGTATTGAGATCATTAGATCTACCTTGCTAAAAGATTTTACAACACTTATTCTAAATGTTGTACCTGGTTAAAGGCTTTACAATTTATAGACTTTGTTAGAGTCTTTTACCCTGTTAAAGGTTTCTCGTACAACTTCAAAATATTACAATAAAATATTTACAAATATCTACAACTTTACATCTGGAATGTTATAGAAAATTCTATGTGCTCAAAATGAGATTACCTTGCTTATAGCATACCTCGGTAACCCATAGAGTAACTCGGTAAACCCTTTTGTTTACTTTGTTCTTTGACTATTCTATGAAATGCTTCTCCGGTGACCTTTGTGTCTCTAACAGTCGCAATACTCAGTGCTTCCTCATGTGTCTTGCTTCACACACATTCTTCTCTCTTTTTGATCTTCAATTCATGTTGTATAAATAGATAACCTATGTCAATGATCACGTTCATTGCTTCGATCTTATAAACATGATTTATCAAATAAATAACCATGCAAAATATTTCATTGGATAGATGACCTCGAAATCATACAAAATCTTAAGTGTAATTTCCAATGTGATAACGGTTCGTTGTTCCTCGATCTTGTAACACCTTTTCCCATATGTGTCTAGGTTCAATGAATCTGGTAACACATTTCACTCTGTATATATCAACTCGATGTATCATTATTGCTGCTTGGTAGACATGGAATGTTACTCGATAGATAGCTCAGTGAATACTAGGCTCTATGACTACTTTCTTCTATAACCGACTTGCTCTGTTCTTACCGACTGAATATTTCAATAGTAGTAACCGACTGGAGTATATAGAATGACTTTGGATATAAAACTAATGGCAACTTGACAAGTAGTAACAATCTCCCCTTTTGACATTAGTTGAGATGTTTGACAAAACTACTTTCAAAGTCATAACTCAAAAATCTATATACTTACAAAATTTTGACAAAACTGATAGTATATACTTTTGTTAATGAAATAATATATTCATATATACTCCCCTTATCAATATACTATAAAAACTCTGATTTTGCATGCTTGATGATCAATATTCTGTATTAACTACTTGGTTTACTATTTGGTGATCACTGGTCGGTGCTGTCAAAATTAACTGTGCATTTGGATACTTTGTACTACTCGGTATACTTCCCCTATATACAACATTCCCTTTGATACTTTGATGCTATATCACTCCCCTTTTTTGACAAACATCAAAATTTAGTTACCATTCGGTGGGGGAAACTAGTCAAAAATGGATTTATACTTTGTCTTTGCATCAATGAAAGTGGCAAAGAGGGCATTCTTGACACTATCCATAAGTGAATTTTGAGTTGTAATGTTAGCTAATAGTGAAATTAATCCATCTAAGGTGCTTCCCTCTTGCTAAGTGGATAGGGAGGTAGCTTTATTGATCTGCTCTTGGACAGATGAAAGATGAGGAATGAATAATGTTTAAAGAGTCATTATGTCCATCCATATCTTGTGCTCATCATTTCTAAGTTCCAATTGTTGAGCCATGAGCTTTTGTAACTTTGTATAGAATTGCTGATTAGAATTGGGCTGAGTGGTCAACTTATTTGAGAGATCGGTGATCTCTTTCTCAATTACTTCTATTTTATTTTTGATGTCCTTAATGAATAAAGAGAATGTACAGAGTTTCTAAAATAAATAAAGAATGTGCTTGAGTTGAGGGGACAACTCAGTAATAAATTTGACAAGTTTAACTTTGCCAATAGCAATAGATTTCTGTACCTCTTCAATCATTTTAGCAGTGAGTTCCTTGTCCTTCAATTTGCTCAAATATTCAGATGCATCTACTCCATATGTCTCTATCTTGGTTAGGAGTTCATCCAGTTGAATATGGATGGTAGCATCTTTTGTCACTGTTGCTTTAGGTAGCATATCCGTTAAGAGTGCTTTCACCTTTTGAAGTATTTTATTTTTCTTTTGAATAGCCATATGTTTTTCCTGTTCGGCTTTGGCTTTGCATAGTTCACTGAATTCAATGAGTGCTTGCCCTTTTAATTTGGATATATCTACATTGGGCAACACTATTGGTTTTGACAAATCTAATTTGAAACTATGCTTTTTCATTTTCTTTTCTTTACCTTTCACTGGTTGAACTAATACAAGGGCTTGAGAGGTTTGTTGACCCTCGGTAGGTTGCTCGGTAGAGGTAACACTTTGGTCGATTTCTTTAGCCTCTGTAGTGTCCTTTGGCGCCTCTGTGCTTGGTGTCTTGGTTGTAACATTTTTAGTGCTAGAAGGTGCTTGTGAGGTCTGTTCCTTGATGGCTTGAGAAGTAGCTTTTCCTTCTGTTGTCTTCTGACATTTTGTTCCTTGTTCAGTATCCTGAGGGGCCTTGGTGGAAATAGGTTGATTGACCAGAGGATAGGGCTGAACTTGTTCTAAAACTGATTCACTTGAAACTAGTTGGGCATAAGCATTCCCTTCTATCATTTCCTGTTCTGGTGCCTCGGTGTCCATGATATCCTCATCAATTTGTATAGTGTTAGTAGGGTCTTGCTCGGTGATATCAGGATCTTGCTTGGTGACATCAACTATTTCAACTTCAGCTTGTTCACCAGCATTCTTGATTCAAAATATTTCCTGTCATTTTTCCTTGGTTTCATTTTCTACATCCAAGTAAAGTCCATTTATCAATTTTAAAGCTCTTTGCTTGACCAGAAAGTTTTTGTGGTAGTTTTTCAGATGTTCTTTGATTTCATCTACTGACATGTCTGGAAAGAGATGTACTAGACTTCTTTCTCTCATCTTCTTTTTCGAGTCCATGGCATATGTCCACCTGTTATCAATATGCGCATACAATTCTTTTGGAAGAGAATTATTTTCTTCCAATGGGACCAATTAGAATTTCAAAAGAGTGCAGATTACGGCTTCTTCAATTTGTCTCTTTTCTGCATCATTTCTAGATTCATATTTTACATATCTGAATGATCCAAATCCACCATACTGCTTCAGATTAGCACAAACATTTTCAACACTATAGCACAAACATTTTCAACACTATGTACATTTTCCTTTTTACTCTTGACAATCTGCAATTTGTTTTTGTCTTCAGATTTAGTGTCACTAGACTCTTTAGTCAAAATGAGTCTCCGAGTAGATTTCTTATATGTTTTTGTTACCTTGGGTGCGGCAACATTCTTTGGTTTCTTAGTTGGTGAAGCTGCAAATGCTCTTGTGTTAGGCCGCTTTGCTAGAGGGGTCGGTGATACCTTTGATGTATCTCGTTTCTTTCTTTTCAAAACTTTTCCTTTAGGCAACTCGGTGCTCAATGTAATAGTTGCCTCCTGGGCTTTAGATTCCTCCTCGGTGATGGCTAGAGTGCCCTTGATAAGTGTGGAGGAAGAACCCTCTCCAAATTTCTTCGTTAATACCTTGATCATTTTTGTTGCCTTCCTTGTAGCCTTGGGCACTACAATGCTCATCTTAACTTTTTCTTTAACTTCTTCATATGTATCATATCTTAGCTCAGTAGCATGCCTTGGTAATGTAATAAAAGCATCTATTTGCTATTTTGTGATGTCAAAATCAATCTCATAACCCATAGGTGGAAAAGATTGAGTTCTTGGTTCCACAGCATTAACATAGCAGTAGTCCATGTCTACTTCAAAACATATGTCATCTTTGTATTTCTCCACTAACTTGGGTGGAATTCTATATCTGTTATGCATCTTCTCTTGACACTTGCTGAAATAATCATCCATAATATCATTAAAGTTATCACCTAGCTTCTTGATGAAGTCATTGATTTGATGGGTGATTGGTCGGTGTAGCTCCCAAACAACTTTACCAATTGATGGAAAGAATTTCTCAAAATAGAAAAACATGCATACCAGAAGTGATCCAAACTTTAGTGTATTAGCCAAGTTGTTCTTTTTCGGCTTCCTTATGGTATTGAGATTCTCAAATAGGTTTTTCAACAATACCTCGCATAAATCAATTTTCATTCCTTTCTTCACAATTTTATATGCTAAGTCGACTGTTGCACAGGGTACACTATTTTCCCTTGTTGATTGGAAGAAACAATAACCTATCACTCTAATTGCAAACTTTAGCTCTGCATCTATCACATTGTTCATTTTCAGTCCTCTGCAATCAGATTCCACTCTGGTTAAGCTGATCAATTCCTTCTGTGATATCATTTTCTGAGCTCGGGCATGATCAAAATAGGGTAACCGGTGATCAAATGGATGATTTCCTTGGTGATCTTAAATGGTTGCTCTTCTAGCCACATGAAGTCATCATGAACTTTTCTCAGACCAAACTTAACCCACTGGGGTTTGAATACACGAGGATAGGTTAGGGCTTTGGTTAATCCCTTGACTTTGATGTGTTCAAATTTGCTATCCATTTTACCATCGATACACAATTCATCATATGTTTCCTTGATTTCAACATGACCTAGTTCTTCAACACGACACTTAGTGAATAATCTCACATCCTCAACTAACAAAACTCTATCCGGAATGAGTGAAAATGCAGTTTTATCATCCAGTTTAGATGCAACTTTGGGAGTTAAAGAGTATTTTAGTGAGGGCTTTGTTCTCAACAACAACTGGGTTCTGGATCTTAGGTGCCATTGCATATTTTAGATAAATACTAACAAAAGATCCTTAGGGTTTGAATACTTTCAAATGACAAATGCTTTCTACTTAGCAAATAATAACAACTTGATATGATCGGTAAACTATCTTGATAGTGCGTTGTGATTGATGTAAATACCTTTGAAATTCGCTTGGGGGAGGTTTGATCGCCTTTGAATTGCTTTGCTCTGCTTTCTTGAAAACTTGGTGAGCGTAAAATGACCATGCAAAATATTTAAGTATACATTATACCTTATCAGGCTCCATGCAGTTAGGTCAGAAAACATTAAATGCACTCGGTGCCACTTCCTTTTTGTGCTTTTACCGAGTAGCCAGACTTCCTGTATTTACTGACTAGATAGGCTTCTAAAAGACTTGATAAAATTTCAAATTTTCTAATGCATCTTTAATTATGTAGATTTTGAATTAAGTACATGATAAAATAGGAACTGTTAAGATTTACCCTTTGAGAGAATGCAATCCCTTCATACCTTTACCGATTAATTTGGAATAGGTGCACCTAGCTTGGTAGATAAGGTGCATTCTTCATTTGACACAATTTCCTTCTTTTTCTAAATCATCTGTAATTTGCCTTTTATTTCCTCAGTGTCTCCTCTAGGTTGATCTCTACAATCTCTAGCCAAGTGTCCAACTTTGTGACAATGAAAACATGCCATACTAGGATTTCTTCATGATCTTCGGTTGTTCATTGTAAACCTTATAAAGTAGTTGGCACTTATATGTCCATATCTTTCACAACATTCACACCATATCCTTGTATTGTAATCCCATGGTACTATAGAATATTGTCAGTAAGGATCTGTGTGAGTTCGATAGCCTCTAGGATTTGCTCAATGTGTAGACCACATATAGTTCTTTTGCTTAAACCAACACTCCTCGGTATTATGTCCATATCTATTGCAGTTTTTACAAAACCCTTTGAATTTTGCCTTCTGATAATTGCTAGCAGACTTTGTCCTACATTGGTTAGATGTATGATCATATTTATTGCAATTGTGACAATAACCATTAGACCTAGTGACATTCGGTTGCTTACCTTTTCTGATTTGGCACATGTTAGTAGTGTGACCTTGTTTTCCATAGTAGTTGCAAATAGGCTTCTTTCCTTTGATATTCTTCTTATTTTCAGCTTGCTTTGATGATTCTCCTCTCTTGGTAATATGAATTCCCTTCTCGGTAGAGTCTTTTCCTTTGTAACCAAGTCCTACAACTTTATTGGGTCTCTTTGTATTAAGTTGCTCATCCAACATCTTTGATGCTTCATAACTCTTTTTCAATGTTTCCTTGGATTTCTTCTTTGTTTCAAGTTCATCGGTCAACCTTGATACTTCAAGTTTCAATGCTTGATTCTCATCATCTTTTAGATTTGCTTCATGATGTGCATATCCCAATTGATCTGACAGATCTAATACTAATTCTTTAAGCTATTGATTTTCTATTTCTAGATCTCTTACTTTATCCTCGGCTATCCTCAATGCATCAAGATTTTCAGTCATCTTTGTGCTGAAATGTCCATGTCCTCTTTTCATTGCTTTTAGCTGATCAGTCAGTGCTTTGTTCTTCTCCTTCAGTTCTTCAATCATTTCTTCAGTCTCTTCAGATATACTGTTCTCAAATGATGTTTCAATTTGTTCCACTAACTCTTGAGAGTCCTACAAATCATCAGATAAACTTCTTCTAACTTTCAATGATTTTTGCATTTGTCTTTGAATGTCTGCAATCACTTGATTAGCATGATCTAACTCTTCTTGCAAATACACAATTCTCTGAGATTTTTTATGGCCTTCCATTGATAAGATCTTTCTCTTTAGGCTGTTAAACCATTTTCCAAGATTGAAGCTCTGATACCAATTGTTAGGTCCAATATGGAAAGCTAATGTACTGAGAGGGGAGGGGTGAATCAGTACTTCAAATCCTTTCTTTAACAATATCTTTACTATTATGCATAAACCGTAAACTACTATAACATAACATAGAGCTAAAACAAATAAATAACAATCATACATGATTCACTCCATAACACATATATTTTGGTTACACAAAAACTCTTGGTTAGAGAGAAAAACTGTGGTGGGGATGGCACCCACAACTTCACTAATGCAATAATAAAGGTTTCTTGGTTAGAGCTACATGTTCAGCTATTTCTGATACCTTACCCTGTTAGGAGTATTGAGATCGTTAGATCTACCTTGCTAAAGGATTTTACAAAACTTATTCTAAATGCTACACCTAGTTAAAGGCTTTACAATTTATAGACTTTGTTAGAGTCTTTTACCCTATTAAAGGTTTCTCTTACAACTTCAAAATATTACAATAAAATCTTTACAAATATCTGCAACTTTACATCTGGAATGTTATAGCAGATTCTATGTGCTCAAAATGAGATTACCTTGCTTATAGCATACCTTGGTAACCCATAGAGTAACTCGGTAAACCGTTCTATCTACTCTATTCTTTGACTGTTCTCTGAAATGCTTCTCCAGTGACCTCTATGTCTCTAACAGTTGCAATACTCAGTGCTTGCTCATGTGTCTTGCTTCACACACATCCTTCTCTCTTTTTGATCTTTAATTCATGTTGTATAAATAGATAACTTATGTCGGTGATCAGGATCATTGCTTCGATCTTACAAACATGATTTATCGAATAAATAACCATGCAAAATATTTCATTGGATAGATGACCTTGAAATCATATAAAATCTTTAAGTGCAATTTCCAATGTGATAACGGTTCGTTGTTCCTCGATCTTGTAACACATTTTCTTGTGTGTGTCTAGGTTCAATGAATCTGTTAACACATTTCACTCGGTGTATCATTATTGTTGCTCAATAGACATGGAATGTTACTCGGTAGATAGCTCGGTGAATACTAGGCTCTGTGACTACTTTCTTCTATAACCGACTAAATATTTCGGTAGTAGTAACTGACTGGAGTATATAGAATGACTTTGGAAATAAAACTAATGGCAACTTAACAAGTAGTAACAATCTACTCGTCCGGATATTGCTCATGTTATAGGATTAGTGAGAATATTTATGGCTAGTCTGGGAAAACCACATTGGAAGATGGTCAATTATATTATATGGTATCTCAAGGGTATTTCAGATTTTTGTATATGTTTTGGGAAGGGCAGGGCACACTTGCAAGGGTTTACTAATTCTGATTTTGTTGGGGATTTAGACAAACGAAAGTCTACTTTAGGTTATGATTTCACATTTGTTGGGGCAGCGATTAGATGGGCTTCAAAATTATAGTATACAGTTGCTCAATCAACTGTAGAGGCTGAATACATAGCTCTCTCTGAGGGATCCAAGGAGATGGTATGGTTGCAACTCTTGTTCAGTGAATTGGGTTTGAAGCAATCAGATTTTGCCTTGTTTTGTGATAATAGAAGTGCCATCTTTATGACTAAGCATTAGACATCTTAGCATCGGTCAAAACATGTCGATGTACGTAGTCATTATGTTCGTTACATGGTTGAAGTAGGCAAGTTTCATGTAGACAAAATTCACACCGAGGAGAACCCAGCTGATGCGCTCACCAAAGTTGTTAAATGGGAGAAGTTCGATTTCTTTTGAGCTTCTCTCAACCTTTTTGATATATGATAGCAGGACTGAGTGGGGAAATCTACTTGTGTAGTAGTGTGTTGGCCTTCAAGAGGGATAATGTTGGAAGTGAAGTCCAACAAACTCCTTCCTTTTTGCCTCCAAATCCTTTGGCCTTTCATCTTTTGTTACAAAGCTCTTTAAGAGCTAATTGAATATCATTTTAGTTGTGTATTTTGAAGATGCTTGCAGCTATGTATGTAGAAATAGAATTGGTCATCAATATAATTGATTTCCCTGCTTTGAGTGTGGATTTAGGCAATCTGTGGAACCACGATAAGTTGCATGTTTCATTTGTCCCTGTTTGTGAATTCTTTGTTTAATTTCATATCTTTTAATTCTCATTAAATCCTAACAACTACAAACAAAACTGGTGTGATGGTTGCGATAGAGAGATCTCATATCGCTAGAGTTGTTCATACTTTGAGAAAGTTCCCTTATCCTTACTCTTTAATCTTTCAAGATTATGTGGTATTATGACACTCACAAATGTTGTAAGAACATATGGTGGATACATTTTATTATTCACCATATTTCACTGGAGAGAAAGTTGACAAAATATTCTAAATAAAAAATTTATTTATATATATTATATCTAAGACAATGATGTTAAATATATATATATATATATATATATATATATATATATATATATATATATATATATATATATATATATATATATATATATATATATATATATATATATATATATATATATATATATAACAATAGGTTGCAAAAATAATATATACATAATTAAGTTTTACATATTATACAATATAAATAAAACTCTTTAACAATAAAATAATGTTGTTAACAGTTATAGAGATACAATATATTAAATATCTTAAAGATTAGATTTGTTAGAATTGTAAACAAAATATTTTTAATAATTTCAACATTTTTTATTCTTCCTAAGTGACATCTTCTTTTGGTAGCTTCCCAATAAACCTAATATTTTTCAAAACTCTATTTCTTAACTTCTTCATTTTTGGTATCAATGGTGGATCCTAATTTCCATATGAGTAGCACCCTTCTATATATGAATATTGAGTTGATGAAATTTGTTATATTATAAATATACATTACGATTAATGGATATACACAAATAGATAAATAATGTATGATATGGTTGATGGTATCATGAAAGAATAAGGATCTGATGAACTACTAAGAGGGGGGGGGGGTGTTATTCAGTGGATAAAAAACTATATAGACTTTCACCAAACTCTAAAACAACCTCTCAAAGAAAACTCTAAACTGACAAGTTAAACCGGTTGAATGTTATAACAGACTAATAGTAAAACAACTCTGAAACTCTCAAAAACTTTTAACCAAAACAACCAAATAATTTCATAACATAAGTAAAACATATTTCAGATTGTTGTCAGTTAACATAACATATCAAAGTAGATTTGGCAATAAAGCAATTCAATCATAGTAAACATAACCACAAAAGCATTCACCACTTGACATGATATTTTTGATGTGGAAACCCAAATATGAAAAACCACAGTGGGGATGAATACCCACAATTATTTTGACCTCTTATGAAGTTCACCTTGTTAGGATCCTAGCCTGTTAAAGCTTTAGAATAAGTCTTGTTAAGAGCAAATCCTGTTAGGGACCACCCGGTTAAGGGATTGACTATAATGCCCTATTAGAAGCAATACCATGTAAGGAGTAACCTCGGTAGAGGATTTGAAATCCAAGCTAATGGACCACCTTCTTAGAGGATTTGAATAAAACTAAGCTTGTTAGAAAATAATAGGGGTTTGCTGATCTATTTGAATAGCACTACACTTGCTTGTTTAGATCCTTTTCATGCTCCTATTTGCCTTTACACAAACTGTAGATACATCATTCGATTTGGTAACCACAATCTCTTACTCTCAACCACAAATTTCCACATCATTCAAGATATTCTTGACCGCTCCTTGATCACCGCTTGATCGAACACTATAACTCATCACACGGTTTCCATTACATGCGATGAACTTTCTCATTCTCAAGATAAAACCATTATCTCTACATGCCAGAAAACATTTTAAACTCTTCTCATACAACATGCATACATGTCATAATCATTATCTCTCATCATTAGATCATAAACCAATACAACCAATTCACCAAACTTCGTCGGTTAAGGATTATCATATCAATAGGTAGGGTTTACCAATTTCATTCACAAGCTCACACACCTCTTGCAAAACTAAATTATAACAACATCATTGCTGGTTAATTGACATCAATGACAATATATCATAAATGCAATCTTCATGCAAATGCCAACAATATCCCCCTTTAGCATTGATGGAAATACAAGTATCGATACCCTTGATTGCAATGATTGTGAATAGGAATCCCGGTTTATAGTTTACCATGTATTCTCCTTCAACTGAGTCTCCATGTCTTCAGCTATTAACTGGCTATAGGTCTTCTCTCTGATAATCATACAATCCATCTTCCCAATAATCACATAGTTCTTCTCCCCCATTGACAACAATGCCAAAGTGAAAGTAAAACATGCAATATCAAAATTCATTGTTTAAGAATCATCAACCTGCAACTTAATTCTCCTCATGTGGAATAACCCCACTCTACACCAATCCTGTTGTAAAATTTTGAAACTAGTTCCGGGATTGATTTAATCTACATCATGCTCAATTGACCTCATGTAGGGGTACAACCCCTAGTTGACTTCTAAGATACTCAAAAGTAGTCTTAGGCATAATTTTTATAAAGATATTTGGAAGCTTCTCCTTGGTAGAAACATACTCCAATAACACATCTTTACTCTACACTTTTTCTCTCTAGAAGTGATATTTCAATTCAATATGCTTTGTTCTTACATACATAAAAGGGTTATTTGAAATATTTATGGCACTGGTATTGTCACATAAGATCTTATTAGATCTAAAAAGTTCATCTTGAATCCTTCCAGAATATATTTCATCCAGATAGCCTAGGTACAATTTAAATAAGCTGTAACATAATTAGCTTCAACAACAGACTGAGATATACAACTCTGCTTCTTGCTACTCCATGAAAAATGTCTTCCTCCAAGAAAGAATGGTCCACTATTTGTGCTTTTTCTATCATCAACATTACCTGCCCAGTCTGCATCTATATACACCATCAAATCAAAGTTACCTGCATATGGATACCATAACCCATAGTCAATAGTACCTTTCAAGTATCTAAATATCCTCTTGGTTTCTATCAAATGTGTTTCCTTTTGATTCTTCTTAAATCTAGCAACCAAACCAACTGTGTGAGCTATATCTGGTCTGCTGTGAACAACATAGTGCAATTTTCCTATCATTCACCTATACTCTTTTTCATCAACAAATGTGGCTTCATCTTCCCTAGATAAGTTACAACCTGTATCCATTGGTGTCCCAACTGGTTTACAATCACTCATTCGAAATGTCTTTAATAACTCTTTCACATGTTTAGACTGTGTGATGAAAATACCACTCTTCATTTGTTGAATTTACAAACCTATGAAATTTTTTATCTCTCCCACTAGAGACATTTCAAACTCACTTTTCATTTCATTTGCAAAGTCATTACTCATGTCATAATTGCCTCCAAATATAATATCATCTACAAACACTTCACTATCCAATATCTTATCTCCTTCAGATTTGAGATATATATTGATGTCTTCACTGGTTCGCTAAAAACCTATCTTCATCAAGTGTGAATGTATCCTTCAATACCATGCTCTTGGTGCTTCCTTTAACCCATATAGTGCCTTGTTCAATTTGCATACCATCTTTTGCATCAGTCAAAGCATAACCATCTAGTTACTCAATGTATACTTCTTCTTCCTGTATTCCATTCAAAAATGTTGACTTCCATCCATCTGATATACTTTGAATCTCTTATGTGTTGCAAATGCAACTAAAGTCCTGACACCTTCCAGTCTAGAAACTGGTGCAAAAGTCTCACCATAGTCTTCTCCTCCTTCTTGTGCATAACCTTTACAAACCAATCTAGCTTTGTTTCGAACTACTATTCCATCTTCATTCAGTTTGTTCCTGAATACCCACTTAGCAACTATAACATTTTTATTCACCAATCTGGTTACTAGGGTCCATGTGTTGTTCTTCTCAATTTGATCAATCTTGATCAATCTCATCCTCCATATCTTTAATCCAGTGATCATGTCAAAATGCTTCCTTAGCAGTTCTAGGATAAATAGTGGAGGTCATGCAGGAATTTTCTCTAATTATCCTTCTGGTTAATACTCCATCATCCTTATCTCTAATAATCTGGTTAGGATTATGATTGAGTCTAACATACCTTAGAATAACATGATCATTATCTTCGGATTATTCTTCTTCATTATCATCATCTTCTTCTGAATCTACCTGTTCCAGTTGAACTCGTACAACAACATTCTCTTCACCAATTTCAGGTTTCATCGGTTTTGGCTCCAAAACAAAATGCAAAGATCTTCATCCTTTTTCTCCACATTGGTTTCCCTTGATACTTTAGGATACCTATCCACTCAAACATAAACACTCTCAATCATTCTCTATCTCTAGTTGTTGTAACATTTGTAGACCTTACTCTTGGTGGAGTAACCAAGAAATATGCCTTCATCAATTTTATCCTAAAACTTGCTAACATATTCACCTCTCTTAATAAAACATTTATTACCAAATATCTTAAAATAACTAACATTAGGTGATCTACCATGTCAGTATTCATAAGGAGTCTTATCCTTACCTCTCTTTACCAAAATTTGGTTCATAGTGTAGACAGTTGTGCTAACAGCTTCTCTCCAGAAAGTTTTTTGGTACACCTCCTTCTATCAACATCGTTTTAGCAGCTTCAACAACTGACCAGTTGTTCCTCTCTACAATACCATTCTGTTGTGGTGTCCTTGATGTAAAAATATTCCTTTTTATACCATTTTCTTCACAATATGTAGTGAATTCCACAGAAGTGAATTCACCACCTTGACCAGTCCTCAGACACTTAATCTTCTTACTTTCCTTTTCAGCTAAGGCCTTGAATTCCTTAAACTTTCTAAATGCTTATTTTTTATATTTCAAGAATGTGACCCACATCATTCTTGAGAAATCATCAGTGAAGATCATAAAATATCTATCACCTTGAATACTTTTGGTCCTTCTGGGTCCACAAAGATTTGTATGAACCAAATCTAATAGATTTCCCACTGAAAAATATTTGCTCTTAAAAGTTGAGGATATCATCTTTCCCAAATTTTATTCCTTACATAAAGCATTAACTAATTTGTCCAACTGAGGCAAACCTCTCACTGTCTTGGACTTTCTCACTTTAAGAATTTTATCAAAATTTATATAACAAAATCTCCTATGCCAAAGCCAACTATCATCTACTTTAGCAATTAAACAGTTGTTGACTTTAGGATTCAGGTGAAATAGGCTACCTTTAATTGTTTGTCGGTTGCAATTAGTTCACCTTTCCTCCAATAGATTTTGCACATTCCATTCTTAAATTGCAATGGATACCCTTTATCATTGAGTTGAGAAACATTTAAAAGATTGTGCTTTAGTCCTTGAACCTAGTAGACATCATCTACACCGGTCTTTCCATTAAGAGAAATAGTTCCCTTACCTTTTACCATGCAGGCTGAGTCATTACCAAATCTCTCAACTCCTCCATCAAATTACTCCATGGTAAGAAATTTTCTCTGGTCACCGGTCTTGTTGTTTGAACAACCAATCATTAGAATTATCCATGCGGGAAACTAATGCCTTCTGATCAGACGTCTCATCTTTAATGGACACAAAGATAATGTCTTCATTAGCATCACCCTCAGATTCCTCATCAGTGATACCACCATCAACAACAATTAGACAATCTATTTTGCCTTTTCCTTTGTACTTCTTGAACTTCTCACACTTATGCTCATTGTCACTATTAGGACAGTTAGCTGCAATGTGTCCAATCTTGTTGCATGCAAAACATTTCAAAGGTAATTTACCTTTGTACTTACTAGTACCTCTGAGCAACCATTTGGCCAACAATACTTCAAGCTCAACCAAACTATCAACTTCTTCATTGGATCTAGATTCATAGATGTGACTGACATCTCTACTTTTCCTCATAGATGGGTTAGAAACTGAAGCTCTAAATGGAGATTCAAATTTTTGAACACTACCATCATAACCATTTAATTCAAAAGCACTAAGCTTACCAATGATAGAATCAAGAGGTACCTTAGTTTTGTTAATTGACTTTAGCTCCTGAATGGTTGCAACTCGAATAGCATAGATTGGTAGTCATTACCAAATCTCTCAACTCCTCCATCAAATTACTCCATGGTAAGAAATTTTCTCTGGTCACCGGTCTTGTTGTTTGAACAACCAATCATTAGAATTATCCATGCGGGAAACTAATGCCTTCTGATCAGACGTCTCATCTTTAATGGACACAAAGATAATGTCTTCATTAGCATCACCCTCAGATTCCTCATCAGTGATACCACCATCAACAATAATTAGACAATCTATTTTGCCTTTTCCTTTGTACTTCTTGAACTTCTCACACTTATGCTCATTGTCACTATTAGGACAGTTAGCTGCAATGTGTCCAATCTTGTTGCATGCAAAACATTTCAAAGGTAATTTACCTTTGTACTTACTGGTACCTCTGAGCAATCGTTTGGCCAACAATACTTCAAGCTCAACCAAACTATCAACTTCTTCATTGGATCTAGATTCATAGATGTGACTGACATCTCTACTTTTCCTCATAGATGGGTTAGAAACTGAAGCTCTAAATGGAGATTCAAATTTCTAAACACTACCATCATAACCATTTAATTCAAAAGCACTAAGCTTACCAATGATAGAATCAAGAGGTACCTTAGTTTTGTCAATTGACTTTAGCTCCTGAATGGTTGCAACTCGAATAGCGTAGATTGGTAGAAGGGTTATCAACACCTTACTAATTACTGTGGCATCTTCCACTTTACCACCAACACTCTTGATCTCACCAACTATCTCTTTTATTCTCTGAAATAATGTTAGATATTCTCACCTTCATCCATCTGCATGTCATCAAATTTTCCTCTTACACTCTCTTCTTTGGCAATTTTCACATGCTCATCACCGTTATAGATCTCTTTAAGTTTCTTCCATACTTCATATGAAGTCTCTAGACCATGGACATCTACATACTCTACATCAAACAAATAATTGATAATAGCCTCTAGTGCTTGATTTTTTTCTTGTTTCTCTTTCTTATGATCATCAGTCATAGTCCCACTAGGTGCAACATATTGAGTACCAACATGTTCATAGTATTGACTTCCTAGACTCTTCATATAAATTTTCATTCTATCACTCCATATCATGTAGTTCTCTCCATTAAACTTCAGACCTTCCTTCTTCATCATGTTCTACAAGATCTTTACCTCAAGCTGTCAGGCTTAGACCTTAGAGGATCTAAAATGCTCTGATACCAATTGATGGTATGATGAAAGAATAAGGGTTCGGTCAACTACTAGCAGGGGGTGAATCACTAGATAGAAATTGTATAGAATTTCACCAAACTCTAAAACAACTTCTCAAGTCAAACTCTAAACTGACAAGTTAAACTGGTTGACTGTTATAACATAATAATAGTAAAACAACTGTAGAACTCTCAAAAACTTTTAACCAAAACATCCAAATACTTTACTGAGAAGTAAAACATATTTCAGATTGTTGTCGGTTAACATAATATATCAAAGTGGATTTAGCAGTTAAACAATTAAACCATAGTAAACATAACCATAAAATAATTCACCACTTGACACAATATTTTTGACGTGGAAACCCAAATGGGAAAAACCACGGTGGGGATGAATACGCACAAGTATTCTAAACTCTTCTAAAGTTTACCCTGTTAGGAGCCTAGCCTATTAAAGCTTTACAATAAGTCCTGTTAAGATCATATCTTGTTAGGGACCACTCGGTTAAGGGATTGACTATAATACCCTATTAGAAGGAATACCCTATAAGGAGCAACCTCGGTAGAATATTTTAAATCCAAGCTAATGGACCACCTCATTAGAGGATTTGAATAACACTAAGCTTGTTAGAACTTACCCGGTTAGGGGATTTGTCTGTTGTTATTGTTAGAAAAACATAGGGGTTTTCTGATCTATTTGAATAGCACTACACTTGCTTGTTCAGATCATTTTCATGCTCCCATCTGCCTTTACACAAGATGCAGATACATCATCCAATTTGACAACTACACTCTCTTAGTCTCAACTACAAATTGCTAGCACTTCAACAAAACAACTCATCGACCTTATAAACAAAACAATAGGTCAATAACACATCACAAACCTAATTCTCTCATAGAGATTACAAAAAAATTGGCTCAAGTATGACCAGTGGATTACATAACAATCACTACACATCATTCAAGATATTCTTGACCTCTCTTTGATCATTACTTCATCGAACACTGTAACTCATCAGGGGGTTTACATTACATGCAATAAAATTTCTCATTCCCAAGATAAAAAACATTATCTCTACATGCCAAAAACCTTTTGAAACTCTTCTCATACAACATGCATACATGTCATAATCATTACCACTCATCATTAGATCATAAACCAATACAAGCGATTCACCAAACTTCATTGGTTAGGGTTAATCATATCAACGGGTAGTATTTACTAGTTGATCTCACTTCTTCTCTAGTAATACCGGTTTCCTTCACATACTGGTTGCAAAATGATATTATACCAACATCATTACTAGTTAATTGACATCAATGACAACATATCATTAATGCAATCTTCATGCAAATACCAACAATGGTAATAATATTAATAAAGTCCAACCTATAAATTCCTCCTTCCTATAAAACTATATAATATTCTCTCAAATAATATCATTTGTTCTACTTATCTACTATTATTTCTTATCCACCTATTTTGTGTGATAACTAGTATTGCAAATAATGTTAGTACGAGTCAAGAAAAATAGCTCCTAGTAGAAAGAGTTAAAAGGTCTAGCATCCTTATCACCAATTATATTTTTGAGAAAATCAAGTAGTCTAAACATCTTTTTGAAAAATTATATGATATATATTCTATTTGGATGGAAAATAACTATTCATACTTAGTCTATCCTTTAGAAAATAGATACAAGCCTTATAATTAGCCTTGTGAATGCTTACAATGAATCTTATAGACACACATTTCCCTTGTTGAGAATGAATAGGTAATGGTTGTAGAAATAAAATAAAAAAATGCATGCTACACTTCATTCTATTTTGTAGATAGTGTACTCCTTGATATCCTTCATTACATAATCCTCTTAAAAGTCATTCCTTTATAATCTCTTATATAAGTCATTCCTGAATCTTCAATTATCACAAAATAGTAGCCTATCAATTTAAATAGTTGTGAGGAAATACCACAAGAAATAATTTTAGATGATGAAACTCCTATATGCAAACTATGCCATTAGCTTCAAAAAGGCAAGGCATTGGTAATTCAAAATTTTTAATTTTTGTGTAGTCTAGTCAATATAATAATTTAGTAAAAGTAGGTCTAATTAAATATCTTTGTTCAAATTATTTATAAATCTATAAATATATTGATTACACGAGGCAAGTGAACCTACTAGACAATTAATTTAGCAATAGAAAGGAAAAATACACCTTCAATCAACTTAGGAGCTCCTACTTTAAAATTATAGTAAAAATAGAAAGGTTGTATCCTTGAAGTAAATAGATCAAAGAAGCATAGTTAAATATAATTAATTAATAGTAGAGTTATTTCATATAGTGTATATTCACCATGTTTGTAAAAAAGATAATAATTAGTTAGCTCAATAGATATAACTTCATTAGCCTCACCATTTTTTATCCATATTCTTTAGTTACCTTATATTTATTTTATTTTCTACTTAGGTTTCCCACTTTACATTCATTTCCTTTTTCATCACTTATGATTTTATAATCCCTTTGTATTATCATGCACCCTTTTAATGACGACTTCTTCTTTTTTACTCAATATTTTTTCCATGCTTCTCTCTTAATCTTTGATCACTATTTATTCAAAATAATTGTATTATTACATAGCTTTATTCTTATATCTTATAAAATAAATATACACAGATACATCACATTTTTTGAGTTGCCCATTAAACCTAGGTACTTGCAAACTTACATGTCTATGTATTATATATTTTTCCTATATTTCATATCGTAGTTATAGAGTTTCCCTTACTTTCATTGGTTTATTTCTTATCCCATCACTAAGAATCTATTTTTACATGTGTACATGGAGAGAATCATTATTCTCTCTACCTTGTTCACTCATCTTGCCATATATTTAGCATCAATGCTTGTAATTGAGACATTATTCTTTATCCCATTATACATTATGCTCCATGGAAACACGTTTACATCAAGGCAATCATATGTCACTATTTCATGTCATTTTCATACCTTTATATTAACAACAACAAATTCTTACCTCCACAACTTTAGTTCATCATCACAATAGAAGCAAGGATATTTGCCTCACAAGTTAAATTTCCGTACCACACACACAACATCATTATCATCATAACTATACCATTGTGTTATATTTTAAGAAACATTAGAATAATAAGATGTTAAATTTCCCTTTAAACCTACACACGTGTTTTGGTTTTTGAGGATTGTATCACTACTTTAATTTTTCCATGCTCTATGCAAGATACATTTCATTGTGTTATCTCTTCTCCTTGAGCTTAACTATCACATACCCACGTCAAGCCATTATTGACCAAGCCTTAAAGAGGGTGGAAAATTATAAAATAAAAATAGCTGGTTCATGGCATTTATGCTAGTGACTAAACAAGAAGAGACCACCACATTAATGAGGAAATGGTAGCCCTATCACTTTCTTGATTATTCACGTGAATGGGTAATAGGAACGCCTAGACCATTATCAAAGGTATTTGAACAACACAGATGCTGGCAAGGAACACTCTTACCCATTATATTTGTTGCCATCGATCAATGATGGTGATGAAGGAATTGGAGTCCCCTGCCTCTCGTCGTGGGGCCGAAGAACTCATTCCTCAGGCCATTTGATCTCTTAGAAGCCTCGACCTTCACTCGTGGATCTTTTCACGCTACATCCGTCCATCTTGGTTTCTACCAGATTTGCAGAGCGCTAAAGTACGGAGGATTTACAAAAGCCCTACCATTTGGGAGGCATGGCATTCCTGACCGTTGAAGCGACAATCCTAATTTTAGTATCTTTATAATACATAATTATTATAGTGAACAAAAAAGCAAATAGAATCGATGGTCGATAGTGAAGGGCTTGAGAAATGTAATCGCATGTTGAGATGGAATTAGAGGAAAAGGGGTATTTCCAGGCAAAACAATATGTATAGTTGATGTAGAAGCTGATAATAGTGACTAAACCCTCAAGAAATATAGTCTCATGCAACGTAGTAGCACAATATGTACATTCTCAATTAAGTTCATAGGGGAAAATGCAGAGAAAGGTGGACCGTTGGATGACATTGGGAGATGGCACACAAAGAGATGCATGAAGGGAAGGAAATGATTGTGGACTTGGGCTTTACAACTGCCAACTTCTTTTGCTTGAAGTTTCTAACGCCTTTTCAGAAAATGCATTTTATCCCCCTTGGAAATATCTTGTGCTCACTGAAATATTTGTGATCACGAGAGGAGAGGGAGTGCCGATTAGAGTAGACATTTGGTACGAAACTGCTGTGTATAGAAAAGAGTTGGAACCCATAAATTGTCTTGCAAACGTAGATTCTTAATACTTGAATATTTCAGGCTGGAACTGATTGAGAGCATCAAAAGTGACTTCATCTAGAGATGAGTACCCTCGCTCCCCTTTGCTTACATATGAATTACATTTCTTATTATCAATTGCCTAGATTCCTTGTCTAAGCAAAGATAATGTTCTTGAAAGATCTTTGAACATTTAGTGTTAACTGAAGCGTAACTTATTGAATCATTGATATGAGAATATGTGATTATAAGTCATCTTATTTGTTAAGGTATATCGACATATACAATGTTCATTCGATGTTTAAATTTGAGATGGTGAAAAGAATGCCATTATCATGTCTAAAAACATATAGATTTCATATTGTATGATTTATAACATGCTAAGGTACAATTCATAGTATAGAGAACTAATATGGTCTTGTGACTATTAACATTGAAATAAAGTTATTGGGAGTACTAAGCATGTGAAAATCTAACAAATACATTGTTGGGGCACTACTTTGATCATGACTTGGGTGTATATTGAGCTTCAGAAAGTTAATAATTATGGCTGTGAGTCTTTTAATAGATCCCGGATAAAATGCTTTAATAGTCTTAAAGGTTGTGATAGTGGCATATGACATGAAGTTTTATTTAATTCATCCAAGTATAAGTTTTAAACATCAGTTTCCCTGTATTTTGTAATTATGCCAAAGAACATATTATAACACTGCAGGTACTTGTAATTATAAGAAGAATTTAGACATGAGTAGTAAGTGCAAACTTAACCAATTCAATATCCAAGCTACGACAATAGTAATGGGCCACAAATTAAGGAAATGGAACTAGAATGTTAATAATATTATTTCTATTTATATTTGGGAGTTTATATCTCTTAAAATGAAAAGAGGAAAAATATAGTGTTGCCAATTATCTCAAGTTAAACCTATGCATTGATCATGCTTTAGGCTGGTTGTAAGTGTTAACATGTACCTTTTAAGGTTCAAAATAATTTAATGTAGTTTTATTATGACAATGTCAATATGATACATGATGTCATCGAACCAAATTCAAGTAGTACCCACCATGAAAATTATTGAGACTAAAACATTATTTTGGCATCATACTAATATTATAAGTACACAATGTTTATTGACCTCTTACATAACATAACTTTGATATAAGAGATACCATGGGATCTAAGGGTGTGATGGAAAATGGTTGTCCTTTATAGAAATGAACTAAGTTAATTTATTGCATGAAATTAATAATCAGGGTTAAGAAGAGATGAAGCATCTCATACAAGAGGAGAGAAGGATATCCCTCTAACACTCTAGGTGAAGAATGAGGCCCCTAAATTCCCTTGAAGGGATGCATTGCTAGGGTCATTATGGATGAACCCTTGAGGCATATGCCACGGTCTAGATATGACCTTGAACTTAATAGCTTAATACCTTTGATAACAAGCATAAGTGGTGGAATGGAGTTGTTACCACTATGTTGATTAAATAAATTATGAAGTCAACACTTCTATGCTAGAACAATAAGCTTGGTCAATTGAATTAGTACTTATAAAAATAAAAGTTGTAGTTTCCAATGGGCACCTATTACATGGGTATCAGAGCAACTAGTTTAAAACACCAAAGACCCACGAAGACCACTTGACTTAGTATTATTGTTTTGTAGTATCAAATTTTCATAATTAAGTTGGACTCTTGGTATCAATATATTTTCGTTTAATTTCTTAAATTGACTTTAAGCTTGTGAGAATGGTTGGCTAGTCCTAAGCAAGACAACCTAAAGTGTTGAGAAAGTGGATTTTGATACATGAATTGTAAATGAATACTAGAGTGTGTAGTGGAAAGAGTTGGAATTTTATTATTATTAATATTATAGCCCAATTAGTATATGTGATTAGGAACCTTTATGTGTAGTAACTATCATGGTATATCTCAAATATCAACATTCATCACCATAGTGGGAGCACGGATTCCTTCCCCATTTAATGGATTAATATGTACTAAAGATAGAAATGGCAGTACCCTTGATGGGTAGTTTGTAACTACTTGATGATATAATTGTAAGTTTGAATGAGCAAGAGGAAAGGTTTGTAAAATGTGGTAAATTTCCTAGGAGGAATGATAGGCAACTAGAGACTATTATGCATTCATTGCCTCTATAAATGATATACTAACAATTTTGGAAATGAGTTTGCATTATAACAGGCATAATATGATGTATGAATAATCTATTAAAAGGAACACATAGATTTGTATTAGTGTCCTTTAATGATTGAATAAACTTACCCTAATTGAAACTTAGCTATATTTATACATTGTGATATTATTTCAAACCGCTCAGTGAGTGACCTGACTAGGGTGATGGGATGGTAGTGAAAAAATGTATCAATTTCTTTATTATTTGTACTTGGTTCATTACAAGAATCATGTCATAATTATATGTATCCAATGATATATTGTTGACCTTTCATAAGGAAATCAACTAGTTAACTGAAAATGAAGGATTCATTTGAGGAAAAATGCTTAGTCAAGGATATAAATTTTATAGTTTCCCCCACTTAAATAATAAAATTTATTCCAACGTTATTAAATTCAGGAAAAGATAACCACTTAAAAGGTGAGGATAAGGGGTTCAAAAAATTAACTTATCTATTAACTAATTTTATGAAGAAAATGGCCTACACAAACCATGCATATAAGCACCAGAGTGGTAAAAAATGATCAATGAAGAACCTTAAAAATGGTTTGAGTATAGCTATTAATCACAAATAAAGATTGTGACCTATTGATAAACCAAAACAACTCATCCTAAGGGGGTTACTATGTCACATCCCCATGTTAAGCCACTATTGACTAGGCATTAAAAGGGGTATAAATTTATAAAAAAAAAAGAGCTCATTCATGGCATTTATGCTAGTGACTAAACCAAAAGAGACCACCACATAAATGAGAGAAAATAGTACCTCTATCACTTCTTGATAATTCACGTGAATGGGTAGACCGAAATAAGACATGCAGAAGAAGAAAGTATGACTGTCCATTAAGGCCTTCAATCAAACTATGGTGCAAGAGATGGGAAAGGGGATTTATGTGCCATAAAGTGGGCATGGGAAGATTATCCTAAGTAGGGATTTGTAGGCTTAGGGTCAACTAGGCACGCATACCTTGATATTTCACTCTAATTTCATTAAGAGGCATTCCTAGTGTAGAAGGGGAAATGGGCAATGCAGGTGAAGAATTTTAATTTATACCTAAAATTTGTGTTAGATTGAAAGTTTCAAAAGCATTTAGAATAAATTTATTATGTGTGTCTTGTAATACACAATCATTACAGTAAAAAAAATAAAAATAGAAGCCATCATAGAGAGTGAAGGGCTCAAGAAATTGAGTGGTATGCTAAGATGGAATGAGAAGAAATAGGGAATTTACAAGAAAAACAATATCTATAGATGATGTAGAATCTTATGGTAGTGACAAATTCCCTCAATAAATATGGTCTCATGCAATGTAATAGCAGAATATGTGCACTCACTCAAATTCACAGAGGAAAATTTAGAGCTCTCCACCACCTCTTCTATCATAAGAGATCTCTAGCATGCCCATCATTTTTTGGTTGCAACAAAAAAAAGTAAGGAGGAAAAAAAGAAGGCAAAATCTTCTTGACAAATGATGCTATCTTATTTCTTAAATAAAATTCCTCTAGTTTCTACAAGACAAACTTTCTTGCTAGCCTAAGCAATCACTGTTAGGACCAAGGACCCATTCTCCACACAAAGTAGGATGGTAGGGCTTCTTTTATTCTATCCCCTTACAAAACCTTAAAATATGCAAGAGGGTGGCATGTGGTGGTGCCCTATAACAACTTTTAAAAATTATAACTTTGTGGAAAGTTGATGCACAACATTGACAAGTTGTGCCATCATGTGCCACCAAGGGAACCTTAGACTGAGGGCCACTTAAAAAATTTCCTGATCAACATGTGGCATCAATGCGTTGGCATGTAAAGATAGGAATTTGTAACAAAATAAAGGAAGAGAAAATGTGATAAAAGAAAGGTGAAGCAAAAGGAGAAGCCCAAGGACCCTTGTAGATTATTCTATAAATTTCGCAACTCTATGGAGTTCCTCAGCTGCGAGAAAAATTATCCTAAGTATTTGGTTCTGCATCAAAACAACAAGCGTAAGCTATGAAGAAAATTGATTACATCTTTGATAGTGCAGACTGAAAAGGATGTTAGTCTACATCAAATGATGGAAGAAGAAGTTGTAGTGCATGATAGGATTCATCCAATTCGATCATCTCGTCAATTTGTCAATTGGTCTAGCAAATTGATGAGATGATCAAATTTGTAAATTGTCAATTGGTCCGACAAAATTATTATTTCCCCCTTCAATCCCTCTAGAAGATGTGGCAACTTGTTTGTTAGTTTCTTTAGTATAATGACTTCTCATTACAACATGGTTTTAAATAACTTTGCATAATCCTGAATTTAGCGGAATAAACTTGTTAAATACCATGACTAGCTATTGGCGATTTATTTTCTTAAATATGCCTCTTATTTGTATAAAAAAGGTTTTTTTGACATTTTAAAGATATTTGGGACTTTAGTAACTTTGAATGAGATTCATGACTGAATATCAAGACATAGTATGTATTGAATAAAATAAATAAATCATTTCTTATATTTGTGTAGTCATTAGTTCCAAATGAGCTTTTCATAAAAAAAATTTACTTCAAAAAATTGTCATTTCTTGAAAGAATAGAAGTGATTTTCCTCATCTTAGTTTAATCATCCTCCACTTAAAAGATTTTATTTCAACTCCTTACCTCATTGGGAAATCCTTCCCCATCTTAATCAGAAATGGAAGTGTATATTTAGTGCTAAAATATGAAATAAAATGAGTGCACAAATATGGAAATCTAAAACTGATGCTAAAACTCAATTGTTGGCCTGAAAAGTTTGAGATTTTAAGCTACCCATGGGAGATTGTTTAAAATGTATTATGGTTCATCCAATAATATGTCTATTCTGCAAGGGTACTGAATCTATGAAACATATATTTTGGGGATGCCCTTTCATTCAAATATTATGGAATGTTGTACTTAATAAATTTTCTTCTATCTTTCCTCAAAAGTGGAGTTGGAAAGAAGCTCCCTCAGGTTTTGGTTTTCATGATTATGTCATAATTGATTCTATTAGACAAGTTATTTTGAGACATGTTTGGAAAGTCAGGTGTACTGCACTCTTTTCAAGCAATTATTTTTTCAGGAAACTGGTATTGTAATGTTGTACTTTGACATAGCTTTTTACATTGCATTTTTGTTGTCAGATCTTCTAGATTTACCGAGAAAGAAAGCTTCAACCATGACACAAATTCAGCTATTTCAAGTTTAGGTGTATCAACTTCAGATAGTTGTAATGTGAACCCATGTAGAGTGTTCTGCCATGTTTCTTCATTGTAATGTCACTTGGCTTGTTGTTATTTTTCTTAGTTTGTAAGGGTTTTGTAATGCATCTTCAAGAATTTCCATGTACTGAGCTATTGTATTTATAGGATAGATTAGTTATTCATGTGTTTTAGTTGAATGCATTCTTTCTTTCAACTATATTTGTGGTAGCTATTATTTCTTGTATTTCTACTTTGTTTTAATAATAAAACAAAAAAGAAAAGGAGGAGAAAGGGAGGAGTAAAAAAATAGCAATAAGGTAAATTGGATGAACATTTATTATATATAATGATGATCTCATGGATGAGAAAACTATTGTGACAGAAAGGTAACACCTTATAGTTTATTTCATGATTTATGAACGTCATTATATGTATTGATGCCCTCCCTTAGTTCTTCATATATGACTATAGCTTAGAATTCAACTTCATTCTTTTTTTCTTCTTATTTGTTTTCTGACTTTTACCTTTATTATAATACCTTATTTGTTGCGCTTCTCACATTCATCACACCTTCTATATTAAACAACTTATTATATGTTATCTCCCAATTTGAATGCATTTTTATTTTCCACTCATTTTTATTTGCTTCTTAGATTATTTTTATGCGTATCCTTTTCCTACCTTAGATTGTATTTTCATTCCCCACTCTTATTTATTACTTAAGATTTGATTGACCATGCTTCTTTCTTTAACTTTAATCACGACCTATTTCTAATTTATTATATATTTTCATACCTTCGTTCTTAAACCTTACACACTAAATATGCATGGTACAAATCACAATCTTTAAGTAATCTATTTGAGCTATCTTATTATTTACATTTTTGAATATTATATTTTAAACCTACATTGTTACATCATACTTTTATAATTTCCCTTATTTTGGTGGACTTGCATGCCTTATCCCATCACTAGTTAAGCACCCATTGGCCTCTAATAAATGGTCAACAATTTCCATATAACAAGATCTTGATAGCCTTTCCTTGCTGCAATATGAAGAGGAGTGTGTCTATCAAATGCAAATAAAATACGAAGAAAATGAGGTGGAGGAAAGAGGTTGGCATCATTGACTTCACCCATGAATAAAAAGAATAATCGAGAGAGTACGTTGTTTGAATGCGTCACTCAAAGATGATGTGGTCTGCATGTGATTTGCGTAGAAATTATTCCAGACCACAAACCATAGTTTTAGTTGTCTCAAACCCACCTCATCCTATTTTTACTTCCCACTACCTAAAAAATAATAATTAACGCTAGTACTTGCACCAAAACGAGGCGCAATAGTTACATCATAGGGAAATGAAAGATTAGTATAATAATTTAAATTTATTATATTTTAATAATTATTTTTCGTCTAAATTATTTGTTAATAAGAGTTGTAAATGAAAGCTTGAAGTTAGTTTTATTTGCATTATGCATTATTAAAACTTAAATGTTATTTATTTTTAGTTTTTAAAGTATAGAGAGAAATGATTCGAAGCTATATAGATTGCAAGAAACATACATTCAATCACAAACTATAAATGATGAAAGACTTACAAGAGTAGAAGCCACACAATATGACATTACTCAAAACATTTGATGATGTTTTGTACTTGTGTTTGTGACAAGCTAGACATTGGAAATAGAATTAAACACAACAAAAAAAATGATCTAATTGAGTATGGATTTAGAAAAGAAAAAAACTCATAAAAACAATGCCAAGTGACTTATCTCAACTACACAAATTATGTTATGTTATTGGTGATGCCAATGAATTTTGATTTGTAAAAAATAATCATTGTATCATATAATTAGACATACATGTTATTCAACATTTTTTCAAATTATGTTGAATCTTCTCAATCTACTTCAAATAATTAGATTCCTTTGAAGAATATAAATAGCCACATTATATTACATGAATAATATGATAGTACTAATTGATTATCCATGACATAGATATTGGTCTTTGTCTTTGTCTACAATTATGTCATGATATAGTTTGTATTTCTCTTGGTAGAAATGAGATCTTATTGCATAGTATGTAGGGGAGTTGACCTTCAAGTTTGATATTGATGTAGATGGGTTGGTGGTAATAGAGAAATTCCTTGGTTTCTTCTTAGGGGTCACACTTGGCACCATCCAATGGTCCAACCTCTCCAAATTTCCAAAGGTTGTCAAACCTATCCTTGATCCTTCCCATGGATCAACCTTCTCAAGCCAACTTAGTTTCACTAGGAGACTCCTACTCCTAAATACTCAACCCCTAACCCAAAACTCCTTACAACCCCCAAGCCCTTTGCCAATAAGACCTTTTTCTCAAATGATGGAATCCCACTTATGTGAGTGTCTGCACATGTTTTATATGGTATTTTAATGTATCTTGACCCCTTTGATAGGTGTTTTCTAGCCCTTTGTGTCTTTTTCCCTTTTGGACCTAGGAGATAGGGCTACAAGCAATTATCTTGGACTTTTCCCACTTTGCCTCACAAACTACCTCAACAACCCCTTGAAAAAATTTGATATTCGAGTACCCTTTTGGGCATTCTACAATATTCCAAACTTTTGTATCTGGGTTATTGAGTGCGAGTTTTCTAACCCTATTGGGCCTATTTTTGGTCTAACTAGCCGGTGTAGAGGTTTAGGCCCCAAAACCTTCACCAATCGGATGGGGACGAAGTTAGGACACTTGGAGAGGGTATACACATGACTAAGGATCCTTCCCATGGACACCTTTACCATTGTTGTATCCACAGTCTCAAGGATTTATTCAAACCCTTACTACACAGACTTGCCACTTGAAGATTTTAAGTCTAGGGCATCACTCCAGCAATGACAAGTTGAGAATTTATGCTCCCCAAACCAAAAAAATAAACTAATATACATGTTAATTCAACATTTCTTAGGGTTTCAGATCTTTCCCATTGAGGAATATTGAATAGGGTCTCATTTTGCATCCAAACCCTGGTTTTGAGAGTTTTATCAGGCAACAAGGATGAAAAATCAATTACTCCTCAATCCCAGAACCTTAAGAGATCAAAAAACTCCAAATTAAAGGTGACTCACTATTGCACTCATTTTGAAACATTAGATCTACCAGAAGTCCGTACAAATTTGTACCAAGGCCAAGAATCGAAGGGAAAATAGTAAAAATGACAGTTTTAGATTGGTTGGAAGCATCAATTTCATTCAAATCCTTCATGTAACCTTTGGGACATGTTCCTCAAGCTTAAATAAGACTAAGGAAGCCTTTTAACCACTTCCTAATGTACAAAATGAAACCAACTAGCCGTTCGACAACAACAACTCAAAAATTGCAAAAATTGCTCATGACAACATAACAACTTTTGACACATTATGACATCACACACTTGCCTTCATATTGAAGGTTATAAATTGGACACACAAAACCTCTAGGACCCCTAGACAAAAGAACCACAAATAAAATTCCCATACAATTTTTGAGACCAAATATACAACTTTGGAGCCTTAGGGCTTATTACAAGCATTGGTAGCGTTGGACCTACCATATCCATTTAGGACCTACACAAGAAACCTTCAAGAAAAAACATCATGCTACTCGCAAAAACACATATTCTTTCACACCTTGGAGTCACCTTTGAGTGCCCCTGCACCATACTCCCCTGGACAAGAAAAACTCAAGTCCCTTGAGTTGCCAATTGGTTGACTGAGGTAACATTTTTTATGATATCACTTTCAATCATCCAAGTAGATTTATATTCAGGAAGTCCCTTCTATTTGACCAAATAGTCTTTGTGCACACCTTTCCTAGTTTTTTAAATCACTTTGGAGTCAAGAATTCACTCCAATTCCAATGGCCTACTAGGTGGTAGATCCTTTACCCACTCTACATCTTCTTTCACTAGAGATGAACCAGGTGCTACATATATCAAGGATCCTTCTTTCTAGTCGATATGATCTAGAATATTTCTCCAGTCATATACTCATGGTGTGATCCACTTCGTTGCAATTGTAACATTTACTAGTGAAAACACCAGGACCTCTGCCTTGGTTTCCTTGCCTACCCCTACCAAAAGATCTTCTTCCTCCTCTAAAGCCTCCATTCTTATTGTTGAGCTCTCTATTGGACTTTTGTTAGTTAGTGTCTCCATTTTTTAAAGGAGAATTTCTTCCTCCATAGCCACCTCTACCTTTGAAATTCCTACCTCCCCTTCGTCTATTGTTTTTATCTCCTCTTCTCCTTATCTTATCTTACACCCTCAATGCTAATTGGAAACATTTGTGCATAGTGTCTAGACCCATGATGCTGATCTCATCTTGGATGTTTTGGCTTAACCCATTCAGGTATCTAGCCACCTTCTCCACCTCTTCTTGATGCTTCTTGGACCTAAGACTTAGTTTATGAAATTATTCAGTATATGCATTCACATCCAACTCCCTATGCCTGTGATTTTGTAGCTTCTTATAGATCTAAACCTCATAGTCTATTGGTAGGAATTGGTCTTTGATTTTACTCTTCATCCTCTCCCAAGAGGATATCTCTTCTTCCCTATGTTCATGCTTTCTTTAGATGCAACACTGTCCACCATAACAAGGCAAACCCCTTGAGTCTAAACTTTTCCAAACCCACTCTTTTCTCCTCTAGAACCTCTTTATACTCAAAGTGGTAATTGAGTGCTTCTATCCATTCAAGCACCTCTTCTCCATTCACAGTACTACTATAAATAGGTAAACTTTCCACATTGTCCCTGTTTACTGATTTCAAGGCATCCAAGAACATCTTTTGATTAGGTTTCATATTCTGAGGGATGGCCTCCTGCTCCTCATTCTCCTCTTCTGATTCATCATCATAAGTTTTGTCCTTTCCCTTGGACTGTCTGGTCTCTTTGAGTTTCTCTTCAAGAAACTCCTCTACCATCTTCTTGATGGCCTCTAGGTTCATTGCCTTAGGAGGCATTGTATCAGCCTCTTCTCCAAATTCTAAGTCTGACATACACTATTCCACCCTTGGTATAGCTCTAATACCACTATGATGCAGAGGGTTTGGTGGTAATGGGAAAATTCCTTGGTTTCTTCTTAGGGGTCACACTTGGCACCATCCAACGGTCCAACCTCTCCAACATTACAAACATTTTCAATACCTATCTATGATCCTTCCCAAGGATCAACCCTCTCAGGAAAACTTAGTTTCACTAGGAGACTCCTACTCCTAAATACTCAACCCCTAGCACAAAACTCCTCACAACCCCCAAGCCCTTTGCCAACAAGACCTTTTTCTCAAATGGTGAAATCTAACTTATGTGAGTTTTTGCACATGTTTTATTTGGTATTCTCATGGATATTGACCCCTTTCATAGGTTTTTTCTAGCCCTTTGTGTGTTTTTCCCTTTTGGACCTAGGAGATAGGGCTACAAGCAATTAGCCCTCTGTTTGGACTCTTCCAACTTTTCCTCACAAACTACTCGAACAAGCTCCTAATTTTTTTTATATTTGAGTACCCTTTTGGGCATTCTAAAAGATTCCAAACTTTTGCATCTGAGTTTTTTATTGCAATTTTTCAAACCTTGTTGGGCCTATTTTTGGTCTAACTAGCCGGTGTAGAGGTTTAAGCCTCAAAACCTTCACCAGTCAGATGGGTATGAAGTCAAGCCACTTAGAGAGGGGCTGCACTTTTCTAAGGGTCCTTCCCATGCACACCTTTACCACTATTTTATCCACAGTCTCAAGGATTCATTCAACCCATTTCTGCACAAACTTGCCACATAGAGATGTCAAGTCTAGGGCATCAGTCCAAAAATGCCAAGGTGAGAAATTTTTCTCCCCAAACCAAGAAAAAAGACTCATATACATGGTAATCCAATATTCCTCAGGGTTTTAGAAGTTTCCCATGGAGGAATGTTGAATAGGGTCTCATTTTGCATCGAAACCCTGCTTTTGAGGGTTTTACTAGGCAACGAGGATGAAAAATCAATCTCCCCAATTCCAGAACTTCAAGACCTCAAAAAAACTTGAAATAAGAGGTGATTCACTTTTGCTTTCATTTTAAAATATTATATCTCCCAGAAGTCCGTACAAATCCATACCAAGGCCAAGAATCCAAGGGAAACAATAAAAATGGTAGTTTTAGATTGGTTGGAAGCATCAATTTCATTCAAATCCTTCATGTAACCTTTTGGAATCATTTATAAAGCTTGAATAATAATAAGGAATCCTTCTAACCACTTTCTAACATACAAAATGCAACCAACTAGCCGTTGGGAAGCCACAACTCAAAAATTGCAAAAATTGCTCATGACAACATATGAACTTTTGACACATTATGACATCACACACTAGCCTTCATATTGAAGGTTACCAATTGGAGACACAACACCTCTAGGACCCCTAGACACCAAAAACAAAAATAAAATTCCCATACAAGGCTTGAGATGAAATACACAACTTTGGAGCCTTTGGTCTTATTACAAGAATTGGTAGCATTGGACCTACACAAGAAACCTTCAAGACAACACATCATGTTTCTTGCAAACACATATGATTTCACACCTTGGAGTCACCTTTGAGTGCCCATGCACCACATTTG
Organism: Cryptomeria japonica; assembly: GCF_030272615.1. NCBI lineage: Eukaryota > Viridiplantae > Streptophyta > Pinopsida > Cupressales > Cupressaceae > Cryptomeria > Cryptomeria japonica. Next base: position 727,704,735 of record NC_081409.1, read on the forward strand.
AAGGATGTTAGTCTATTGCTTTCACTTCTTTGGCTTGAATTATGGTAGGAGTTACATATGAGATATTCCCTAGTCAAGGGAAGTACACAACAAAGATTTTAAAGATATCATATTGAATTTCTATTTTGGATCAACTTTTAATTTGTGGTGACCTAACTTTTTTATTTTTAAAAACTAATCATTGTATCATATAATTAGACATAGATGTTATTCATCATTTGATCAAATTTTGTTGAATCTCCTCAATCTACTTCAAATAATTAACTCCTTTGAAGAATCTAAATAGCCACATTATATTACATGGATAATATGATAGTACTAATTGATTATCCATGACATTGATATTGGTCTTTGTCTTTGTCTACAATTATGTCCTGATGTAGTTTGTATTTCTCTCGGTAGCAATGAGAGCTTATTGCATAGTGTGTAGGGGAGTTGGACTTCAAGTTTGATATGAAGGATATTAGGATATTGCTTTTGTTTCTTGGGCTTGAATTATTGTAGGGGTTACATATGAGATATTCCTTGGTCAAGGGAAGTACACAACAAAGATTCTAAAGAGATCATACTGAAGTCCACTATTTTAGATGAAGTTTTAATTTGTGGTGACCTAACCTTTTGAGTCCATACGTTTTAACTAAGGGCTAGAAATATTTATCATTAGATCATTACTCAAGCTTATTTCATGACAAGGTGTACAATTAATTTGAGTAACGGAGGTTTGTGTGTTATTAGTTTTACATGTAACTTGTGTTGTACTAAACCAAGGTGGAAATATCAAATTTAGTGAATTAATTTCATATTGATTTATTTTATTATAGTAAATTCATAGTTAAATATGGGGCTTTACTTTTGCTAGATGGAGACTTGATCCTTTCTCATGAATAGAATGAATGGATTTATCAAGGATTATTATAAAGCATATTTCCAATTGAAGGTTATTTAAGGTCAATAAATCTAGGCCAACATCTTGTAGTATTGACTCTTTTAAAGGTATCATTAGTTGTTTTATGGATAAGTAGATTTTAATGGGATAAAATTAGGAAATGATTTATTATTTGAGAATGAGTTTCTTTAAAAAGATACATGAAGATCTATAAAAATCATGTAGTTTCCATAGTCCATGAATTATTAATTGTAGTTTTGTGAATTAAAATTTGTGTAAATTTTTTAATTAGTATTTTAGATCATACTACGTGATCAATTGTTAGGATGAGATGAAATGAAGATACATAAACAAATGGCTTGAAAAATATTATTTGTAAGTGAAATATTCCTTCATCCTTTGTATATAGTTTTCTATAGTGTAAAATTTATAGTATATAAGATTATGAAAATGCATCTCTTATATAAATTTTTTAATGTGTGTCAACTTCACCCATGGCAATGGTCTCCAAAACTATGACCCAGGTTCACATATCTAGGGGAAATAATAAAGAATTAAGAAAGAGTAGGTTATATTTTCTCTTCTAAATTTGATAATCACAAAATTAACCATAATAAAAAATGTAAGGGAGTTTTAACTTACCAATGAAACCATATGTCTAAACATTAATTGTTTGTATACTAAAAGACGAATCAAGGGAGCTTAAAGCAATAAATAGAATAAAAAAAATAGGGCAATAGTATAGTGATGATACTCAGATTGAATGACCAAGTCAAATTTTCAAGTTGTCCAACAAACAAAAAAATGATAAAATAGAGAGGTGAGAATTTGTAGATGTAAAATGTAGGGCTACAAGGACCATTTTGTGCATTACCCATGATTTATATTTTTGTTTGAATGTATAGACATTTGTTTAGGTTGTAGAGAAAACAAGGAAGTTGAATAAAGATGAATGTTGCAAAATGTGTTTTTTTGATTGAGACAACAAGATAAATTAACATCACTAAACAAATTTCTAGGTAGCTGTGGAGTGAATTGAAATTAATGGAAAATATAGTGAATCTAAAATGCATTAGATATAACTTATAAAGGAAAGGATCATTGTTCCCAACTTCAATTAAATTTCCCTATTTCCCTATCGCAAATAAGGATGGCCTTGGTAAAATCTATTCTAAAAATTACAAACATACAAGATGACAAATGAAAGAGCAAGACACATTGATCCAAAAGGATTCATGACTCACATAAAGAATGGGTTTTATCATGTCATGTTATATGAAGAAGGTGTGATTAGAAACATTGCTACTATTGAAGAGGTTTATGAGAGAAGGAATATGGAACATGTTAATGAAGGTCGAAGAGACAATAGAACAAGTTGATCCAATTCCTAGTTTTTTCTATGATGAATAAAATCTTTCTATTAGAATTAAAAAGTTATTGGAGATTGCAAACACCTTGATTGTGATGCAAATTATCAAGATAGGAAAGGAACCTAAAATTTCAAAGTGAAGAAGTAAGGCAAGAAGGGCCACTAGTAAAGAAAGTAAAATTGGCTATTGAGGAACAAAAAAGGGGAAAGGAATTTAGGCTATTGATTTAGAGGAAAAAGTTCAAGAGGTTGAGCTAGAAGTTCAAAAACACCCATCATCTCCCCTTGTTACATTTCCACCTTCACCTCCTTCTTCCCCACCTTATAGTATATCAAAGGATGATAGTCTCTATAATGCCACAAAGTAGAACTTTAGAGAACTTGATGATTGTTGAGGATCACACTGGTGATATTAGAGAATTAGCTTGTGACTAGTTACTTCATGATTATAATTTTGTACAGTCAAAAGAATTTAGAGTTTTTTCTCTATCAAGGAAAAGAGATGAGTGTTAGAAAATGGTAGAAGAAGATAGAAAAATGAATTTTACATTGGAGTGGGGCAAGATTATAAGAGAACTAATAGCTGAATTTGACTTTAGAGATAATAACATCACACTAGATGAGGGATGGAAAATAGTTAAGGAAGGTGAAATTCTTCTATTACTACACTAGGATATCTATACTACTTTGACCTTTTACAAAATAATGAAGTAGAAAAGAAAATGTAAGTTATACAGGAAGAGGTTGAAAAATATTTACCTAGGTCAGTATTCAATCGTGATTATGAAATTTTTTCTATGTGGTATTCGAACCCAAAGACTGGCACACTAGATTTGGTAGAAAATCTTGAGGATTTAAAGGGAATTGCACTGGTAAAGAAAGTATCAGACACTTCTACACTTGAAGCTTAAAATTTAGTTGAGAAAAATGCAATGTTTAGTAAGACAATAATAGATAGTTTGTATGTAGATAATAAGGCCTTAAAGGATAAATATATGCAGCTGGTAGTGGAAACTAAGTAATTGAAAAATTAGATTGAAATCTTGAAGAGTTCTCTAGTCCCTATCATGTCAACACCTTTAGCCTTAGTTTTAGATATACTTATTACTTAGGAAATAATACCTAGAAGGATTTTCTAAGTAATGGCCAGTACAAATTTTCATTCATTTTTCCTCATAATATAAAGCTTTGGTTTCATGCCCATTTTAGGAAGTGGATGAATAATAAAACTTGTTATAAGTTGTATGTTTTTTAGGTCCATATTCCATTTCGACATAGCAAAATACACAGCTCAATTATAGAAGATTAATAAAATTATATTTAATAGGTTTTATTGTGCATGGGAGCTACCTCAAGGCTTAAAAAAAAAAAAGCAAAAATTGTACCTAACATAAAATAAGACATCAAGAAAGGAAATGAAAATAAGATGTAATAAGAAATAATAAAAATATTTTGAAGTTTGCTTATTTTTCTTCAAGATCTTGTAGAAGGTGACTAACCAACTCATAGAAAGTGACTAATCCCCAACAAAACCTAAACACCAATCATTTGTAATCTATAATGAAACGTACGTGTTTTGAAAAAATATAAGAATCAAATAAATAAGCAACGCCACATTGACATGGTCTCTTAAAATCATCTCATAGTATGTGGAATCTTTAAATTGGCTGTATATGACGATAAATAAACAAATTTGTGCCGGAAAATACGAAGGATAAGAGTTGGTTTCAATTTGCATGGAATATTTTTTTGCATATTCTACAAACATTCTGAGCCTACGTTATTTTTGAGGCATCTTGTCAAAAAAAAGTAAGCAACGATGTGGCATGGCCACAACCCGATAGGCATTTCTTTTCTCTTTCCCAAGGATAATAGTTGGCGTCCGAGCTATATAAGCACTAATCTCTTTCCCAAGGATACATCGAAATCAATTAGCATTGGAGTAATCTTTTTCTCAAGCGATACATCGAAATTAATTATCTTTGCAGTAATCGTTTTCTGCAGTTTTCATGGCGTACACGGAGAAAGGTGTATATGTGTTTCTTCTGCTTCTCTCGCTCACGCCTCCTTTCGCTTTTGCCTCTGCGTCTGCGTCTGCGTCTGCGTTTGGTAATAATAATATTTGTCGATGTTGTCAAAAAGTATGGTCTTCTTTTGCTTTTGTATTTGTACTAACATAACTGATGGACTTGGTATGATTACAAGATGGTGAGTCTCATGCTCTGGATTATAACGTCTACCCCGGATACTGTCCAAGTCTGAGCGGTAGATTTCAGGGGTTATGCGTGCCGTGGAGGGAGGGTGAGTGCAACTCTATATGCATAAACGTAGAACATAAAGACTTTGGAGAGTGCTTTCGATTTGAATTAGTCAACCTTAGATGTATGTGTTATAGGAAATGTGGTCCTCCATGATCACCACTAAGTTTGTGTATTTCTTTCCTGTGGTGGGAAATTGTGGAGCTAATAAAATCATTACTCTTCTAAATATGATGACCAAATAATAATATAAGTTTATGTAAAATAAATAGTGTACTTATTGTGTGGATGTTGATTTCATTATATGAATATTTATAATCAATAGTGTGTTTTAATCTTTATGAGAATACCATTCCATAAACTAAATTTTCATAATTGATCTAAACATCATTCTAAACTTACATCTAAATGTCTTGTGTAAAATATGTATACTAATGAATGTCATTCACAACTGCTTTGAAAATATGAATTTGCTTTTAAGTGAAATAAGAAAGGTAAATTACCCTAATAAATGTTTTCTCAAGTATTTGAGAGATTGTATTATTTTTCTCATCTTGCACAATGGTGCATACTTAACATTATCCATGAAAAAGACCATGCATTGAAACATTGTTTGCAATTAGTTAAAAATCAAGAGTATGATGAATGCAACACTTTGAGTACATTGTTTAAATTAAAAAATTCAATATAATATGAAATTCACAAGCATTAAATACCTTGTTAGATGACCAAGGTATTCAAATAATATATTGATAGAAAAGTTAAAATACTAAACACTTGATTACATCATAGTAGAATTCAAACTTTAACCATTGAAAATCATTATCTAAGTTGTGCACCACAAGAATAGTTTCCTTCACCCCTCCTAGATGCACTCACGGAATGATTAAATACCATTTTAAAAAATAATTATTAATTTTCATTTCCACTTTTATCACCGATATTGACTCGGTAATGAATTCTACGTTGCTATAAATTTAAAAATATCAAGTACTTTATTAGATTACTAGGGTATTCAAACATAAAGCATTTCAAATACTTTTTAATTTGTGCCCCATATGAATGCTTTCCTTCATTGCTATTAGAGGCAATCACAAAATAATTTCATCATTTGTCTAGAAATTTTTGAAGATGTTCTTATTGTATATTAATAATATCAAACCTACATAACGCAAATTAGAACTCTGCATCTTATAATGTATCTAATATTTAGTTGCTAAAATAGGATGTTGATTTAACATACTATATATTTCACTCATATAATGTCAAATTCATAATTAGAATTTTATATATACAAAAGACAAGGATGAACACATTAGCTATAATTCAAATAAAAACTAAAGATGTCTTGAGAACTTTAAACACCTATATGGAGCTATACAAGTGGTAAATGGCAAAAAACGTCTAAGAAAAATGCAAAATTTAGGTGTTGGAGAAATTGGTTTTTGAGAAGGGCCAAGAAATTGATAATAGGGCTTGAGACCCATTGATCCTAAAATTTGCACTCTAGGGAAGAACGCCATGGGAAGTTCAATAAATGGGGACCTAATGTGTTTTACTAAATGACCTCTTGGATTTTAGAAGCCATCTATTTGTAAAAGTAGGGGAAAAGGGAAAAGGGTAAAACCTTTAGAGGTATATTAAATCTAGGGTGATTGCACCAAAACTTAAAATCCTCTAAATAACTAATCACAACTAAAGGACATGTTATCTCATAACAAGAGAACATAACACCACAATCTCTTTATTGTTAGGGATAAAATAAGGTGCATAAGGTCATTTAGACATATAGAATAATATTATGATCTCCTTATAAGATGCACCTATTAAGGCTAAAGAGAAGAACATATACTTCACTATCTCAAGGTATCTTTTGCTAATATTTTAGGTTAGCATGATGTAACATCCATTTAATTAATGTAGGTGTATGAAAGAGTGAAATAATAGCTATGCAATATGTGTAATTCCTAGTTACTCACTTCAACCATCTACTATTAATATCATTATGTAACATTTCAAGGGTAAGTTACCTTTGTACTTCCTAGTTACTCACTTCAACTATCTTACAAAGTTTGCTTCAATCTCATCTAGGTTGTTGTTGGTTTCCAGTTCATCTCCTAACATCCTTGAAGCATTAAATGTTGCTTCTTTCCAACAATACTTTTAATCTTCTATCTCACCAATCCCATAGGAAGACAATGTACCAACAAGTTAATCAATTGTGTAGTTTTTCAAATCATGACATTATTCAATTTCACACTTCTTTTGTTTATAGGTTTTTTTCAAATTAAACAGAATCTTTCTAATAAAATCACTCTCTAAAAGGGTTCCATCAATGGATTAGATAGATTTCACTATATCATTTACTCTATGTATGTAGCTTTCTACACTTTCATCAACAATTCTCTTGGAAACTTTAAATTATATTTCAAGTTCATTAATCTTTTTTGCTATGTCTTTGGATCACCTTTACATGCATAACTCATCTTATTCTAGATTCTCTTAGATTCATTCCTTTGACTTTGAAAAAAACTTCATCACTAAGACAACCCATAAGAATCATTCTAGCCTTCGCATTTGTCTCTTGAGCCTTAATCTCATATGGAGTTGATTTTCCATTGGGAGGTCATTGATAACCAGACTAGATAATCTAGTGGATTCTATTTTGTAATGCTTCCAATAGTTGTAGTTTGTTCTACCAAATATTAGAGATTTAAAATGAACCTATCCAGCACCATTTTAGATCTACCTCAACTAGTTAAGCATTCCACAAAGGAACCTTACTTTGATACCAACTGTCGAACACCCAATAGGACTGAGAGGGGGGTGAATGAGTATGGAACTTTAAAAAGAGTTCTTAATAAACTTATTCAATATCACCTCATTAACCATCAACACATTAAACAAAAACACATGAACACATGAACACTAGATATATGTGGAAAACCCAAACAAGGAAAAACCACGGTGAGAATCTACCAAACATAATTTGAATAACAATATTTACAACATTGTATGCTTGTATCCAAAGAGCGTAAACTCCTAAAGGACTGGCAAAACTAAAGTTCTCTACCTTAGGAAAGATACAAAAGGATATGTGCAGTTGAAAAACATTTCTCTGGGACAAGATAAAAATTTATACCTAAGGAATCACTGTCAATCAATAAATAATGAAATTTTTGGATCCAAAAATAAGAAAGATTCTCCTATTCATGAAATTGTCCTTGAATAGTAAACAAGTGACCAATAAATGGCAAAAATCTATGACAATCTCTAATGTTAGAATAGTCTATCTGGCAAGATATATCAACTTCAAATCTCTTCCCAAACTGCCTTTTGCATCACAACAAACTCAAATATGCTTGCAAATCATTCACATACACTTATAATACAATTCACTTCTAATCCATCTTTAAATCATCCTTCCACACATCTCACAATGAGATATAACATTAAAATATTAAAACAAGGGTTGACCAAGACAATATTACATCAAATAAGCCACCCAGACCTAAAATATAAATAGTGGTCCACTCTAGGAGAAAGAGGGAACCAAAGTGTGGCATACTATATCATCTCATACACAATTCAATAATCCACACACACTATCACATATTCAAAATGACGTTACAAAATATAATGTGAAGATATATTCAATCAATTGGCGATATAATCACTCTTGATACAAAATAGTCCATGTGAATCTCCACAAACCAAAGTGAGGCCCAAGTAATCATCTGAACATATCTTCTAGGTTATATATGGATCAACAAAATATGATCCACTAAACCACAATGCAACTCATATCCAAAGGGCACGAAAATATTTTCGAACCACTTTGAATATAGGATGATAAAACCAACACCAAAAGACTCTCCGAACCAAACTATATCTAGATATCCATGGTCTTACAAATCACATCTGGACCAATATCCATTTACATAACCAAGTTTGACATCAATGACAACCATACAAGCTCATACTTCTAACAATGGAAACACCAAAATTCTCACGAAATAAATTATCCAAATTGGGCTCCATATCCTTAAACTAGATATCTAGATTATTAAATGATCATCTTACCTCTAAATATACAACAATTTATTTGATAAAATCTTCATGAAATATTAGAGATATATTTGCTTAAGGATATGATTCTTGAGCTATAAATTCTCCATCCAGGTTTAGTTAAACAAATGACTTAGTAAAAGTGGCCTTTCACTGTTTGATTTGGGCGGAAATAGTATGGTTTTACTGATTTAGGCTAATTTGTCAAATGAGTTCGAAGCATTGGTATTTTTCCTACCAAACGGATTTTACATGATATAACGTATACACCGATTCTGATCACAAAAAAAGAAAACAAAATTATGAGGATTAGTATTCTATAGCAATTATGCCTCTTTTAAAAAATATATAGCCTACATACAAATTTCTCAAATTATTGGAAGTCAATCACAAAAATAGTAAATGGTCAATACACAACACATTCATATGTATTTTAATCTTTTTATAGTTTAAATCTATTTACATAAATATGTTTTTCCAAACAAAAAGCATTATTAGTATAATTCATTTATTATGGATAAGACTTTACTTTTCTTATAAGACATGTTACTTTTTGCAAGAATAGATCATGCATTATTATATGCTTGATTAAAATATTCTTTATTAAAAGCATTTCATTAAAAATTATCTAAAATAAATATTCTTTATGAAATATTATCATCTAAATCTAAATTGAAATTATTTTCAAGAATCATGTTAAGGACCTCGAAATTTTTGAAGCAAAATTTTCATAATTAGAATTCTTGCAAATTTTGTGATGTGTTTATTGGGTAGGGTATTTCGGTTCTTGTTATTATTTGGGCACTTGTAGATATGCTTGTGTATAGTATAAAATGAGTGAGAATTTTTCTGGTTCTTGAAGGGATATTATTTGGATATGCAAGAATTGTAATCCTATATGCTTGAAGGGATGTATCATCATTGGATTATGTGTTACATATAATTTATATTTAAATATAGGGAGAAGTAAAGTTACAAGTTCTTCATTGATACATGTTACATTTAGAATGGCATGTGACTTAAGTCTCTTTATCTTTACATATTATTGTTAAAATGACTAAATCTTAGTATGAGTTTTGGATGGGTACAATAAGAAGAGGGTTATCAATCATCCTTACATATATTTGACTTATGTATTAAAAGGATTGTATGGATATTGATCAACATATGTGAGTAGTTGACATTCTGGAATTGCTTGGATTGGTGCACTGTTATGCAAATAGATGCTCTTGTAATCCTTTGTGTGCTCAACTATATGATTGAGGTTTTATATTCATTGCGACAAATTATATTTTGTATATTGCATTGATTGATTCTTGTTGCTTGAGCATGCTTGGTGCATATTGTGTATTCATTGTGTGTCTTCAATGTGTATTTATTGTGTGCTTTGGATGGGTGTTGAATATGGAACAACGGGAGAGGGTAAACCTCGATACCTGGTTTACCTGTCAGTAGTCGGCAAAATATTTGGCCAAAGTATTTTAAATAATTAAAATAATGATTTCCTCTTACCTCCTACCATATCATGAAAATAGGATTTGCTTGGTCATAGGTGATGTGCTTGTCAAATGTTTTCATGTTGCACTAGATTCCATCTGTTGCCAGTTTCATGTTGCTAGACTTCTTCGTGAAAGCTCAATGGTTCTTCATGTCAGTAATAACTCTGGGGAAGTGTAAAAGCTTTGTGGTTGGGCAGTAAAGTGCTCCAACAATGTTCTTGCCCGTGGGTTAAGCGTGGAAGATAGATGTTGGGAGTCCTTGTCAAGATGATATTCAGATTTGTATCATTTATACATTGTAAATCAACCTTATGGTCTTTTGTATCTAAAGTAATCCTTCTTATGACTTGCAAATCTAATGGCTCATGTAATTCAATTAATGTGTTGAGTTATACTAAACAATGTGTCGAGTTATAACATTATGTAACTACTTGTGTATATTTAAAATATTGGATTAATTAATAAAGTGTTTTTATTAACTATGTGTAAATTTGCAAAGATTTATTGTAATTATGTAAGTTAAAATTTTATAATATGGAGGTCTTTATATATTATAATGTGTCTAATATTCAACTGCTAAAATAGGATGTTGATTTAACATACTATAGATTTCACTCATATAATCTCAAATCCATAATTAAAATTTTATATATACAAAAGACAAGGATGAACATATCAGCTATAATTCAACAAAACATTAAAGATATCTCAAGGGTTTTCAACACCCATATGGAGCTCTATAAGTGGAAAATAGCACAAACCACTAGGAAAAATTCAAAAATTAGGTGTTGGAGAAATTGGTTTTTTTGGAAAGCCACTTGAATAGTCGAATGGATAAATTGATAATAACGCTTGGGAACCATTGATCCTAAAATTTGACTTTAGGGAGAAACCTTATTAGAAATTCAGGAAATTGAAACGATGTGTTTTACTGAACAACAACTAAGATTTTAGAAGTAGACTCTTTGTAAAAGTGGGGGAAAAGGAACAAGGATAGAACCTTTAGAAGTAAACTAAATCTAGGGCAATTGCCTCAAAACTTAAAATGCTCTAAAGCACTAACCAAAATTAAATGACATGTTACCTCATAACAAGAGCTCATTATACCATAATATCTTCATTATTAGGGAGAGAACAATGTGCATAAGGTCATTCAAAGACATAGTATAATATTTATATCTTCCTATGAGATTTACCTATTAAGGCCAAATAGAAGAACATTTATTTCACTATCTCAGGGTATGTTTTACAAATATTCCTAGGTTTGCATGATATGACATCTATTTAATTAATGCAGGTGTATGGAAGAGTAAAATGATATTGAGTTGAAGGTCAAGGATGATTTTATTCTTGGGATTCAAGCTTGGCTTAAGGATTATGTTGATGTGATGATAAGGGGAGTGTTTTACTCATTGTTCTCAGAAGAAGGTAGTAGGCATTCTATTTCTATCAAATCAAAGGATCATAAGCCTGTGAAAGAAGTAATCATGGGGACAAACCATCAGATGGGAGAGGTGAAAAAATAGAAGTGAAGAAATCAAAGATAAGTTGCAAGGGAAAAGGAGAAAGTTTATAAATACACCAAGGGATTAGAACAATGTGCATAAGGTCATTCAAAGACGTAGTATAATATTTATATCTTCCTATGAGATTTACCTATTAAGGCCAAACAAAAGAACATTTATTTCACTATCTCAGGGTATGTTTTACTAATATTTCTAGGTTAGCATGATATGACATCTATTTAATTAATGCAGGTGTATGGAAGAGTAAAATGATATTGAGTTGAAGGTCAAAGATGATTTGATTCTTGGGATTCAAGCTTGGCTTAAGGATTATGTTGATGTGATGATAAGGGGAGTGTTTTACTCATTGTTCTCAGAAGAAGGTAGTAGGCATTCTATTTATTATTTACTTCTGAAACCTATTGGATGTAAAAGAGGGTTGAATCATATAAATTTTTTCTTCAATTTCATTAAATTTCATTGTGTTTCAAGTGAGATGTCTTCATTTTTCTAGAAACTATAAAAAACCCTACCTACGGTTTGCTAAAAGAGAAATAGTTATGTAATTTGACTACCCACCATAAAAAGAAAATCCCAAAATAGGTGGGAAGGTGTATTTTTATGTTATGTTTAATGTCTCTTGTGTGCAGGGCTTCAAAACCAAGATGGTATGTGCTTTGAGTGACTGTTAGGGATGATATTTTTATGTATCAGTCACAAGAAGCCAGAGACAAGTGCAGTTTTTCATTGAGGGTGATTGGAGGAAGGCTCTTGGGTTGGAAATAGTTGTTTCATAATATAATTGATGCATTACAATAATTGGAACAAAACATTTGTGTCTTTGTAAGAGTTTTGATCAAAGCCTGAGTACCAAGCCTAGCCAAAATGGTCAATTAGGCCCAAAGGAGAAATAGGATAGTTAATTTTTGACCTCTTCACTCAAAAGTAACCCCTATATTTTTGAATGTATGTTATAGAATGGCCAAATTGGTATCGAAAAAGTGGTTTTATTTTCTCATATGAAGCCTATACTAAAAATCATGTTTGAAAAATCCCATGTGCTACTCCTTTTTTGCCGAATTGAAAAGAGAACAGTGATCATTTACCTTATTTTGTACCAAGGAACCACTACCCATTTTTAGATGTGTTGAATAAAAGCCAAAAGGTTATCCCAAATAGGTCTCGCATTTTAAATATTAGGTTAGAGATGAAAGTTATGGTCCAAAAGGTCCTTCTGAAAGGTTACTAGGGAAGAGACCCAATTGAGAAGAAAGTACTATTGATCCATGCTCCAGGTGAAAGGTGATTGTTTCTTTGGGTTGGTAGAGATGATTAAAGTGTTTCTCTATATCACCTAGCTAGTAATAGGTAGTTTTGAGGTTTGCATACATCTTGGTTACCCCTAAGTGACTCTGATATAGTGCATTGTGACTTTACTCTAGAAGATCTTCATTTGTTGTTCTCCTTCATCAAGTACAAAAATCCTACCTTAGTATCTAAGAATACCATCTTCTCCCAGGAAATATTATGTTGATTACGTCAATTTTTCTAGGTTGAATTTTATCTGTTGGCAAAATGGGTCCACCTCATGCATTTTTTTAATGGTGTCCAATAAGTTGAACCTTACTTGTGTGATAGTTGCCAGACTAGCCCTACAACTTAGTGCATCTACAACTTTATTTTTCTTTCACTGAACGATATCAAAATCATAGCTACTTAAATATTCTACCCACCTCCTTTGATGAGAATTAAAATCAACTTGAGAAAATAAGCATTGAAGTCCCTTATGATCAATGATCAATTTGAATGGTCTTCCAACTAAGTAATGCCACCAAACTTTTAGGGCATGCACAATCATTGCTAACTCTAAATAATGAGTGGGGTATTTTAGTTCATGGTACTTCAACTTTCATGACTCACATGCAATTACTCGGTCATCGTGCATGAAAATTATTCCTATGCCTTCAAGTGAAGCATTACTCGAAACCACGAACTCCCTCTCTGGGTCCGATACTTGCAGAATAGGAGTTATGGTCAAGGATTTCTTAAGCTATTGAAAGGAGTTTTCACACTTGTCTATCCAATCAAACTACGTTCCCTTTTGTTGTAAAGCGGTTATGGGGTTGATGATCCTAGAAACATCCCTCACAAAATTCCTATAATATCCTACCAACCCCATAAAACTTCTCACCTTTGTCAAATTTTTAGGGGTGGTCTAGTCAACAATAACATGGATCTTGGAGGGATCAAATGATATTCCTTTTGAAGATAAGATGTGCTCAAGGTAATGTATTTTGGGTTGAAAGAACAAGGACTTTCTTAACTTACCATAAAGATAGGTTCTTGGAATAGATTAGAATGTCATCTAGAAACACCAACACAAACTTGTCCAAAATATCATGAAAGACATGGTTAATAAAGCTCATGAATGTTGATAGAGCATTAGTCAGTCAAAATGGTACCACTAGAAACTCATAGTGACCATACCTTGTTCTAAAAGCAGTGTTGAGAATATCTTCCTTATATTTTCATGTAACGATTTCCCAACCTTAAGTCTATATTAGAGAAGATGGTTGAGTTCTTTATCTAGTCAAATAGATCATCAATCTGGGAAAGTGGATATCTATTTTTAATTGTCACGTTATTGAGCATCATATAGTCTATGCACTATAGTGTCAAAAATTGCATACCCCTTTGTAATTCAATCTACATATTTTGTAACCGCTTTGGTGTCCATTCCCCTAGCACCTAAGTAGGCTCATTTCAGCCCTTGCATTAGCCTTTTCCCTCTCATGAAGCTCAAGAAACCTTTCAGTCGCTATCCATTGGCCTTTGTTTCATGTTAGTTGCATGTCTCCCTTGTCTCTTGTCATTTCTTAGCATAATTCATTTGGACACTAGTGTGTCACACGGGTGTCGACGCACCATGCATTAGTACCGCAATATCTCAACATTCAAATGTTGGTTCTAAGCGTGCCTTTCCACTTGTCACTTGCACATGTCGATAGAAATGCCTCTCTTTCCCTCCTTTTCTCTCATTTTAAATCTATCTTCTCTCCTCATTCAAGCTCTCCAGTTTCTACAATAAATTTCTCTTAGTTCCTGTCTCTCTTGGTTATTCAACCTCTCTAGTTCCTCCATACAATCTCTATTATTCTTTAGGCTCTTACAACTTCCTCTGGTTCTCTCTCTCTTGTTACAATAGTCTTTAGTTTTCTATAGCACTCTCAAGCTCTCATAGTATTTCTCTTGCAACTCTCTTGGATTTCTCAAGCCTTTTTGGTAATATCTATCTATTTATCCTATCTTTGGGCATCTTTGGATTTATCACATCCCCTATCTATTTTATCATTTATCTTTTATTCTATCAATCTATCTGGGTTGTTCGTGGAGGTGGAAACACCAAAACGGGGGTCTGACTGAGGCAAAATCCAAAATAGAATGTCCAAAATTTTCCTTTCTAGCTTGTGCATAGGTTTATAATCATAGGAAGAAGATTATCTAGTGGGAGGCTTCATATCGTGGACCAGTTGTGAGCTTCCTTCTTTTCCCTCTTCCCAAGTCATTCTAATATTTCTAATTCTGTGTTATTAGTTTATCTTGTTATTTTTCCAAATTCATTTAATATTATAATTATATCCGCTACCACCATATGGTTTTTTGTGTTATGTCTGTACTGGATGACAGTGCATCGCGCTGGTGTCCTAGCTCCGCACAGTCATTTTGAGGACAAAGACTCAACAAAGTCGTCCTAGAGTTTCATTCATAGTCTATCATCTTAACTCTATTATTTTTATCCATTGCCTCACCTTAGCACCAATTTGAGTGAGGTAGTGGCAGATCAATTTGTCCTTTGAGATTCATCATCTTGGAGGTGACAAATCCCCTCCTCTTCATGCACAAACGTAGTGTGAAATCTTTTTTTTTTATGAATAACATAGGGGCTCCCCACAAAGACACTCTAGACCATATTATTCCTTTATCCTATAATTATTGTAATTGAGTCTTGAGTTCCTGCAACTCTACTATGTTCATCTTATACAGAGCCTTGGAAATAGGCATAGCTCCTAGAACCAACTCAATCAAGAAGTCAAATTGACATTTGGGAGGTAATCCTAGGAGTTCCTTGGGAAATATATCTTGGAATTCCAAGAGTATTATGTGATCAACAATGTTTGGTACAAGATCTTCACTCCCTTATTATAACCTGATCTAGAGGAGTTTACATCCTTTCCTTGCAGATGGTTTGGTGAGCATAGCCAAAACTGTGCGGATCCTTATAGGCCTTGGGACACATGGAAGCTCCATTAGCTTTCCATGATCATTTAAGAACTCAATGGTTTTGTGTTCTTTTGAATTTTATTAGGCGCTCTATGTTTTCCTTTCCTTCCATGTCCCACAGTTGTAAAATATAGGAATTTTTCATTAGACATGGATTATATGGGTTCCAAGATCTAGAGTTTAAACTTGGGTAATCTGATACTTATTTAATGTTCACAATCATGGGAGTAATTTATTTTTTGTTGGTTGAGGAAAACGTTCCTGTGAGCTAAAACAAGGTCTATATCAAAATAAGAAATTAAACTATCTAAATAAACTAGTGTGCACATATGAAACCAACAAGGAATGAAACCATATGACAAATACCTAGTTATGTCAGCTCGATATATGGTTGTCCCACATTGGTGAATGGACTCTCTCTCTCTTTGGTGTGGGTAGGGTGCATCAATCCCATCCATGTGAACTACTAACATGTTCACCATATCTAGGTAGATGTGGCAAACCATCTCAGAAATAGTCTAAAGTAGTCTAAGGAAATGGTTTGTTGATCTTACTTCATTTCTAGAGAGTTCATTAGCTACAAGGTAGGGATAGGGTCTTTTTTAAGGGGTTTTGGTAGCTAGTAGGTGGAATACATGCTCCCATATTTACTTGTAAATTTCTCAATAGAGAGATCATGGATGCATTGTGCACTACACCATGAGTCCTATCGATATCTCCATCTTTTTCACAAGTACTGATAAGCACAAGTAGGGCATAGTCTAAATAGTTGGAGTGAAAGACTAGGTGCATCCCATACTACACCAGGGTTCATCCTCCATCTTGAGGCTCAAGGGCTTTTAGAGAGTAGCTAAGTCATGAACCTTCCAACGTAGTGGATTCCTATCGCCTATATTCATAGACCACCAATAGGGGGTATATCCATTCAAGAAGATGTGGTAACTGACTCATACCACCTAGTGACCTTAGTGGTAGAGTCTTCTACCTTCCTTCCTTGACCTGGTTGCACTTTGCAACCATCACCCCCATGCTATAGGTGGTTGCAATAATTACATTTGATGATATGATTACTTCAATTACCATTGTCACATAGAAAGACAACTACCTGGGTAATCGACAATGTATCATGCCTAGAATAGCTCTTATAATCTCCTCACCTCCAAGTACCAAGTGAAGGCTAGCTAGTCCCCAAAAAGTTGTAAGGATCAATCATCACCACAGTCCAATGACTACTTAGCCTTGCTAAATAACCCAGTGGCTAACACTTAAGTCATCTCTAGCCTAGCAAATTCTTATTTACTATGGCAAATTAGACAAATATAGGGATAGGTTTATCTTTAAGTGCTTAATGTAGGAACACCCACAACTCTGCTAGTTAGATGGATATATTCACACACTCTCAAGTGGAAGAAAATTTTATCTATGTGGATGTATGATTATATACATATAAATGTATATATAGATATAAAACCAAATTTTCATATGCACATATCGGGTTGTATCCAGCAATATACATGCGATAATCTAAATATATATATATATATATATATGTGTGTGTGTGTGTGTGTGTGTGTGTGTGTGTGTGTGTGTGTGTGTGTGTGTGTGTGTGTGTATATGTTAGGCCCAATATGGAAAGCTAATGTACTGAGAGGGAAGGGGTGAATTAGTACTTAAAAACATTTCTTCAACAATATCTTGACTGTTATGCATAAACCAAATAGTGCAGTAACATAATGTAAAACTAAAACAAATAGATAACAATCATACATGATTCACTCCATAACACATATATTTTGGTTACGTAGAAACTCTTGGTTAGAGAGAAAAACTACGGTGGGAATGACACCCACAACTTCACTACTACAATAATAAAGAGTGCTCAATTAGAGCTACATGTTTAGCTATTTCTGATAGCTTACCCTGCTAGGAGTAACAAGATCTGTTAGATCTACCTTGCTAAAGGATTTTACAACACTTCATCTAAAATGTTGCACCTGGTTAGAGGCTTTACAATTTATAGACTTGATTAGAGTCTTTTACCCTATTAAAGGTTTCTCTTTCAACTTCACAATATTACAATAAAATCATTACAAATATATGCAACTTTACATCTAAAATGTTATAGCAGATTCTATATGCTCAGAATAGATTACCTTGCTTATAGCATACCTCGGTAACCCATATAGTAACTTGGTAAACCCTTCTGTTTACTCTGTTCTTCGACTGTTCTCTAAAAACCTTCTCGATGACCTCTGTATCTCTGTAATAGACTTCTTACACTCATGCACATACCTTTAACTCTTAACTCATGCTGTACAAATAGATCTCTTATGACGGTGATCCAATTCATTGCTTCAATCTTACAAACACGATTTATTGAAAGAATAACCATGCAAAATATTTCATTGGTTAGCTAACCTCAAAATCATACACAATCTTTAAGTGCAATTTCCAATGTGATAACGGTTAGATGTGCCTCAATCTTGTAACATGTTTTCATGTGCATGTCTAGGTTCAATGAATTTGGTAACACGTTTTACTCGGTGTAAATCAACTCGGTGTGTCATCTTTGCTTCTCGGTAAACATGTAAAGATACTCGATAGACAACTCGCTGTACACTACGTTCTGTGACTGCTTTCTTGTGTAACCGACTAGACTGTACATACTGACTGAATATTTCAGTAATAGATAACCGACTAGAGTATATAGTATAACTTTGACATAAAACTAATGGCAATCTGATAAGTAGTAACAATATCCCCTTTCGACATTAGTTGAGATGTTTGACAAAAACTACTTTCAAAGTTATAACTCAAAAATCTATATACTTTGCAAAATGACTATACTGACTGTATATACAATAGTCAATAAAATAATATATCAGATATACTCCCCTTGTCGATATACTATACATAACTCTAATTTTGCATGCTTGGTGATCTATTCTTGTGCTTTGCTTACTATTCTATATACTACTCGGTTCACTGCTCTTGGATACTCTGCTTACTTTGCTTGGTATACTCCCCCTATATAATATACTCTGAATACTGTATCATTCTCTCAATACTGTATCAAAAATATATCACTCCCCAAATATATTGTATCACTCCCCCAAGACTGTATACTATACTCCCCAAATATATGGTATCAATCTCCCTTTTTGAAAAACATCAAAAACTTAATTTCCATCCGAGGGTGGTAACTAGTCAAAAATAGATTTGTACTTGGTCCAGACATCAGTGAGAGCAACAGAGAGTGCATCCTTTACACTATCCATTAAAGAATTTTGTGCTTGAATATCAGCCAATGGTGATATTAAGCCATCTAGAGTGCTTCCCTCTTGAGGAGTAGATAGGTATGTGGCTCGGTTGATCTGTTCTTGGACTGATGAAAGATGTGGAAGGAATAATTTCTGAAGTGTCATTATGTCCATCCTGATCTTGTGTTCTTCATTTCTTAAGTCCAATTGTTGAGCCATGAGCTGTTGAAGCTTTGTATAAAAATTTTGAATTGAATTTGGCTCGGTGGTCAACTTATTTGAGAGATTGGTGATCTCTTTCTCAATTGCCTCTGTTTTATTCTTAATGTCTTTAATGAATAAAGAAAATGTGCAAAGTTTCTGAAATAAATAATGAATGTGCTTGAGTTGAGGAGTCAACTCAACAATAAATTTGACAAGTTTAACTTTGCCAATAGCTATAACTTTTTGTACCTCTTCTATCATTTTGGCAGTGAGCTCTTTGTCTTTCAGCTTGCTCAAATACTCCGATGCATCTATTCTAGATGTCTCTATCTTTGTTAGGAGTTCATCCAGTTGAATATGGATGGCTGCATCTGTTGATACTGTAGCTGCATGTAGCATATCTATTAGGAGTGCTTTTACCTTTTGAAGTACTTTATTTTTCTTTTGAATGGCCATTTGCTTCTTTTGTTCAGCCTTTGCTTTGCACAGTTCACCGAAATCATTGAGTGCTTGCCCCTTTAATTTTGCTATGTCTACATTGGGCAACACTATTGGTTTTGACAAATCAACTTTAAAACTATGCTTCTTCACTTTCTTTTCTTTATCTTTCACTGATGGAACTAAGACAATTGCTTGTGAGGCTTGATTACCCCTGGTAGGTTGCTCGGTAGAGGCAACACTATGATCGATTCCTTTAGCCTCTATAAAGTCCTTTGATGTCTCGGTACTTGGTGTCTCAGTTGCAACATTCTCAGTGCTAGAAGGTGCTTGAGATGTCTGCTTTTGAGTAGTACCTTCTCATGTTGCAGATTTGTGACCTTCAGTGCCTTGATCTATATCCTAAGGAGTTTCAATTGAGACAGGTTACTTTACTGGTGGATAAGGCTGAACTTGTTCCAAGACGGATTCACTAGATACAAGTTTTGCATATGCAGTGCCTTCTATCATTTTCTATTCCAGGGCCTCTGAATCCATGACATCTTCATCTATTTGAATGGTGTCAGCAGGGTCTTGTTCGGTAGCATCAGGACCTTGCTCAGTGACATCAACGATTTCAACTGTAACTTGCTCACCGACATCCTTGATTTTAAATATTTCCTACCACTTTGCTTTTGTCTCATTTTCTACGTCAATATATAGCCCATTCATCAGTTTTAAGGCTCTTTGTTTGACAAGAAACTTTGAATTATAGCTTGTCAGATGTTCCTTTATTTCAGCTACTAACATATCAAGAAAGAGATGGACTAGACTTCTTTCTTTGATTTGTTTCTCTGAGTCCAATTGTTAGGCCCAATATGGAAAGCTAATGTACTGAGAGGGGAGGGGTGAATCAGTACTTCAAAACATTTCTTCAACAATATCTTTACTATTATGCATAAACCGAATAGTGCAGTAACATAATGTAAAACTAAAACAAATAGATAACAATCATACATGATTCACTCCATAACACATATATTTTGGTTATGCAGAAACTCTTGGTTAGAGAGAAAAACTGCGGTGGGAATGACACCCACAACTTCACTACTGCAATAATAAAGAGTGCTCGATTAGAGCTACATGTTTAGCTATTTCTGATAGCTTACCCTATTAGGAGTAATAAGATCTGTTTGATCTACCTTGCTAAAGGATTTCACAACACTTCATCTAAAATGCTGCACCTGGTTAGAGGCTTTACAATTTATAGACTTGATTAGAGTCTTTTACCTTGTTAAAGGTTTATGTTTCAACTTCACAATATTACAATAAAATCATTACAAATATCTGCAACTTTACATCTGAAATGTTATAGCAGATTCTATGTGCTCAGAATAGATCACCTTGCTTATAGCATACCTCGGTAACCCATATGGTAACTCGGTAAACCCTTTTGTTTACTCTGTTCTTTGATTGTTCTCTAAAAACCTTCTCGGTGACCTCTGTGTCTCTGTAACAGTCTTCTTACACTCATGCACACACCTTTAACTCTTAACTCATGCTATATAAATAGATCTCTTATGACGGTGATCCAATTCATTGTTTCAATCTTACAAACATGATTTATTGAATGAATAACCATGCAAAATATTTCATTGGTTAGATAACCTCAAAATCATACACATTCTTTAAGTGCAATTTCCAATGTGATAATGGTTAGATGTGCCTCGATCTTGTAGCACGTTTTCATGTGCATGTCCAGGTTCAATGAATTTGGTAACATGTTTCACTCAGTGTAAATCAACTCGGTGTGTCATATTTGCTACTCAGTAAACATGTAAAGATACTTGGTAGATAGCTCAGTGTATACTGTGTTCTATGACTACTTTCTTCTATAACCCACTAGACTGTACATACCGACTGAATATTTCAGTAATAGATAACCAACTAGAGTATATAGTATAACTTTGACATAAAACTAATGGCAATTTGATAAGTAGTAACAGTATATATATGAATATAGATATATATATATGAATGTATATACATATATATACATATATGTATGTATGTATATACATATGTATATACATATACATATGTATGTATGTATGTATATATATGTATATGTACATACATACATATGTATATGTATATATATATACACATTGATATATCCATACGTATTATAACTAAAGTCAATATCACAAGATTTGAAGCCATATTTAAAGCATGTCATCCCATTCCCAAGGGCTATGGATTAAGGGTTTTGGGCAGGATATGGTATCTTAGATCAAGGGCATAAATTGATGGATTTCAAGCCTTGAAGACCATGTAAACAAGATCACATTAGCTATGGATGTGATTACTAGACAGCATATATAAAGGCCACTTATACAATCATAATTGGAGTTTAATTCTTGAGAAAGAAATTTACACTAGTTGACTTTGAATGGAAAATAAGGATACTAAGTAGTTATATAAATGTCACATATTAAAGCATGATTTATATGATTTGAAGATTGATAAAGAGTATATTCAAAAGTTCGTAATTGTTGGGTATTAAAAGTACACAATAGCGTATATTGGCCCTATATAGAAGCTTGTTTTTCTTTGTATTTAAGTCACATGGAAAGAATGATCTCAGTCCATATTGGCAATAACTTAAAGTGTTGGGCAGCATTTAATGATCTCATTAAAAAAAACCCTATTTTAAAATGAGCTTAAACCCCCATAGACATCAAGATTCATGTTCCTATTGATAGTATAATAAAGGAATAGAGCAACATCTAGGAGTCAGGTATAAGAGCTTTGTTTCCATGATTTTCAGCCCTATAAAGACCATTCTCACCTGTTTATATTGGCTAGAAAATAATAGTACAGGGCAACATCAAATTCAAGCCTGATTATGCAGAAAATGCAATTGTGAAAGTGGCTTAGAAGCTTTCCAACAAATGCCTTTTTGTCAAAATCGAGCCCTTTGGAATAGGGTAAAAGAAAGCGGATTTTGTGAAAGTGGCTTAGAAGCTTTCCAACAAATGCATTTTGTAGGTATTAATCCATCGCACTATTTATTACTTTATTTATAAATATATACCTATGTGTGTATGCATGTATGGTTGTGGCATGGACTTAAGTCCACACATACTTAGAATTATAATAGTTATAGTACCAGTCAACCTATAAGATATTTATGCAAATATTTGAGCATGGGGAAGGTATGGAATTTTCTCAATAAGATATTATCTCTTGGAATACAATTTTTATAGGATATTTATAAATTTGAGTTGCTATAATGGCTTTCTAGGCTTACAAATAGGAGAAATTGGTAGAGTATTACCAAGATACAAAATATACAGGTGTTTGGAAGAGGAATATTTGCTGATAAAAATGTCTTGGTAGGTACGTATGCAGAAAATTCATAGCATATATAAGGAAGACAAATAGACTTTTGATTGAGAGCCTTAAAGAATGGCATGACCAAACCAAAAAAAGGGAGTACTAATGTAAGAGAAAAGGGTTCTTTTACTCTATAATATGTAGACTATTTCCTTGAATGAAAAGAAAAGCCCTTTCATTTTTTATAGCAAACAATGGACTAATCTATTTTTCCATATGGAGTCTCTCTACTCTCTACAAATAAATGTCTCCAGTATCAATTAGTGGTGACCCCAACTCTCCACACTTAGCCGAGAAAAAAAATCCCAGAAGCCCTCTTTTTGCTGATTTAAAACGCATGGCTCCCTTCCCAACATGTGGTTGGTGTAAGTTTTAATGAAGAGGGTGGGGGAGACCATGTTCTGAGACTGACATGGTCAGTCCTCTTCCCATGTTTCACCTCTCTTGTTCATTTCTTCTCATTGGGTGCAACTACGCTGGTCATGGAAGGAAAAAAAATGTCCTCCAAAACATAGAATCAAAATAATTTCTTGTATCTGAATCTTACATAAAATAATATATATGGTGAAAATATATATATATATATATATATATATATATATATAAATGTATATGTATATGTATGTATATATGTATATATATGTATGTATATGTATGTATATCTATACATATATACATATACATATACACATAGACATACATATACATATACATATACATGTATGTATGTATGTATGTATGTATGTATGTATGTATGTATGTATGTATATTTATGTATTTAGGTTTACATTTATTTCATTTGTCATGATTGGAAATTTAGATCTAAAGAAGTTTCATTCTTAAGGGTTCAACGGGGTCTCTAGGTTTTCAGACTGTTCCTGATATAGGCCAACAAGTCCATCCTTGTTGCACCCCAAGCACCTGCATAACACGTCAATTCTCATACAAACACCATCACAAATGTTAGTAACAAATTAACCCAAATAAACATATAGCATAATATCATTAAAACCATTTCATTCCATATAATGAAATCATTCAATTTCACATTCATAAATAACTAAGCAAATGATATTAATTAACCATTAAGAATTATACTCATGTCATTCACATGCATTCACACTTTTCATGATATTCAAAATTAAAAGAATCATAAGGGTCCTAAAGTTTGAGGGTTGAGTTTCATCAAAATTACAGTAGTCTATGAAGATGTGGCAATATATCAAATATTTCCTTCTCGTAATATAGGCAAAGGGATCATGGAAATTTCAGTGCTTACTAGGTTGGCTACATATAGGCCAAGTGAAAATTGTAGATAACATAAAGAAGACCAATAGTTTAGGACATAGAAGAGGGGAGTCTCTAGAACATACTCAAATTGAGTTTCAAAGAGAAATTTTCAATTACTGGGGATCAATACTAGAGATATAAAGTAAAGAATGAAGTGTTTATAATAGACATGCTCTATTATTTGAAATGATCTAAGAGTTCAATAACAATGAACTACATGTAATGAATTTATTTCATATGAGTATTAGTAGACATGAGAAAAATGGGCAGAGTTTGTAGAAAATTATCAAGGATTGTTCCTGTCGCTGGTCTTCTAGTAGTCTGCTTCCAGTATAGTCTATTGTAAATTTTGTATTTTGCTTCATGGTATTCAATTTATATGTAGACACATAGAGCAGTGATCTAGAGTATGAAACACAAATATATTTACAGCTACAAACAATGCAATCATATCAAATTTAATGCAGTTTAGAGCATAGTAATGGCAGTTAAGAGAATATTAGATATTTCTTGAACTATTTTATCAGATATTTTTAAGCTGATAGGCTTCTAGTGGGAGAATCCCGCCACCAAAGTGCAAGACATTCTCGTGACCGGCAGAATGTTTGTCGGTGGTATTTTCCCCCACATGCTGACATGTGAGTTCGTCGGCGTTTTCCCCCTTTCATTTTTCGTTGTCAGCTATCTGATTGCGGTGGCATTTGTGCGTGCTCTCTTTTTTTGAAGCAATGTTGTCTTTAATGTTTTTGTCCCCAACGGTGTGCAGGAATGTCGATGTTCTTTATGGACTCTTGGAACCCTAAAATGTAATTTGTTTTGTTGTTCTCGAAAATATTTTTCTCTGCAAATTTTCGCATAATGTTGGATGTAGTCGTCGAGTTAGGTTTTCTTCTAGCTATGACTATTTTGTTGGGCTTGTTTCTAAGATTCTCGCTATGAATGGTTTTACTTTGCAAGGTAAGTGTTTCTTTTAAAGTTTTTTTAATTTGTAATGCATTGTTTTATAGTGTGCTTATTTTTTCGCGTGGTGTGCTTGCAGGGTTGTTACTTTCTTTATGTTGTTTAATTATTTGTCGATGTGACTACTTTCAGTCTGCAAGGCACCTATTCACTTTGACAGGTATTTGGGTTTTGCGCATTGTGTTGTGGGTTAAAAGGGTTTTAACATAAGAAATGGGTTGTTTGGGGAAATTTATTGAGTTGCGTTTTCTAGTTTGCAGATTAATATTGAGTTGGGTTTTAATCAGTGGTTTACGAAACACTTTCAATTTGTGTGCATTGTGTTGTAGGTTAAAAGGGTTTTAATTGGGTTTTTTAGTTTGCAGATATTTATTGATTTAAGTTTTAATTAGCATCAATAGTTTAAGGTTCTATTTCGAATATGATATTTCTTAATTTGCTTTAATGTTTTCATCCCCAATGGTGTGCATGAATGTTGATGTTCTTTATGGCCCATTGGAACCCTAAAATGTAATTTGTTTTGTTGTTCTTGAAAATATTTTGCTCTGCACATTTTCACATAACGTTGGATGTAGTCGTCGAGTTAGGTTTTCTTCTGGCTATGACTATTTTGTTGCGCTTGTTTCTGAGCTTCTCGCCATGAATGGTTTTACTTTGCAAGGTAAGTGTTTATTTTAAAGTTTTTTTAATTTGTAATGCATTGTTTTATAGTGTTCTTATTTTTTTGTGTGGTGTGCTTGCAGGCTTGTTACTTTGTTTATGTTGTTTAACTATTTGTGGACGTGACTACTTTTGGCTTGCAAGACACCTATTCACTTTGACAGGTATTAGGGTTTTGTGCATTGTGTTGTGGGTCAAAAGGGTTTTAACATAAGAAATGGGCTGTTTGCGAAAATTTATTGAGTTGTGTTTTCCAGTTTGCAGATTAATATTGAGTTGGATTTTAAGCAATGATTTACCAAACACTTTCAGTTTGTGTGCATTGTGTTGTAGGTTAAAAGGGTTTTAGTTGGGTTTTGCAGTTTGTAGACTTTTATTGATTTGAGTTTTAATCATCTTCAATAGTTTAAGGCTCTATTTCGAATAAAATATTTCTTAATTTGCATTCAAAAGAGATTTAAACACCAGAAATCCAGCTCGCATATCTCACTGGTTAGGTTAAATTGCATTCGCCAAGAAATTAAACACCAAAACTCCAGTTCACATATTTCACTGGTTGGGTGGCTAGATTACATTTATTAATACTTTGATCAAACTTAGCATTTTTATTTATCATATTTCATTTATGTAAAAGACTAAAAGTAGAGCTTCTATTGCCAACTGATATATTTCACAGGTTAGGTTAAATTGCATTTCACAAAAAATTGAAAACCAAAAACCTAGCTCATCTTTTTCACTAATTGGGTAGCTAGATTGCATTTGTTAATATTTTGATCAAGATTTACATTTATTTATCAATTTTCATTGATCTAAAAGACAAAAACCCCAACTTTGATTTTTTCCTCTATCATTGGGTTTGGGTTTTTTTGTCTTCATAGTTATGGTTGGTCTTGTTTGCCTATGAAAGTATTATTTCCTGGACAATTCTGTTAGTTATGTTTATAGATTTTCTATTGTCGTAGTCATCCTGGTTATTTACAAGTTTACTCACAATTATTCACCTATTTTACAAATTTACTTGCATTTATCCTAGCTATTTAGTGCCATTAGATACAGTAGCTTCCTTCTCTTATTCATCCTTCTTATTTATATCTGTACTTGCATTTATTTGATATTTTGCAATTTTACTTGCATTTATCCTTGAAGTTTAGTGGCATCAAATGCACTAGCTTCCTTGATTTTTTTTTTTCTGATTTGAGGACTACTCCCTGTGTAATCATTCTTGCATGGAACAATCTATTAGTTATGTGTATTGATTGTCCATTGACAGAATATGGCACTGCCTATGAAATTAGTTTTCCCTAGAACAATTTGTTGCTTATGTTTATAGATTATCTGTTGATAGAGTATGACTTTTGAAACTTAGTTTTATTATGAAAGCATTGTTGCTTGGAACAATCTGCTAGTCATGTTTATAGATTGCCTTTTGGCAAAGTATGGCTTTGAAAAGGTCTAATTTTCCCTTTTCTGCAACCATATTTAATAAGTAACATTTAGTTTGACTTTGCATAACATTGTTTTCTTTTAGATGTTTTAATTGCTAATCACAGTTGTGGTTCAATGAAAATATCAGAATGTTCTTTATGTGATTATGTTATAACAATCTCTGCATAAACTTGCTTTGGAAAGTGTGTTTGTCGATGCTTTTAGTCTGCAAGGTAAGTGTTTATTTTTACAGTTTATTCTGTTTGTAAAGATTTTGGACATCAATACTTTCACTCTACAAGGCAAATGTTCTTTGTTTGGCTTCTAATTACTTAGTCTCTGTCACTAATTATAGAGAACTTTGGTTAGAATTTTTCCTCGATGTGAATCCTTTCAGTCTGCAAGGCAAGTGTCATTTTTGGGGTTTCTAATTTGTTGATCTATTTTTTTTATTTATGGGTCTTTCTCGGTTATTTCTCTTTTCTAATCCTATTAATTTGCAGGGTTATTGCTGTTGTTTTATTCTGTAAAATGAATCCTTTTGGTCTATAAGGCAAGTACAAACTTCTTAATTCCTTCTTTTGCAAGTATGCTTCATTTATAGGTTCTACATGTTTAATGTTTTCATCGCTGTTGGTGGTAGGTTCTTAGTGGTGTTACGTTTTAGGGCTCTGATTTCTTCAACAAGGTGGTTATTTATTAAAAATTAATCTGTGGAAGGTAAGATCCTTTCTAAAGCTACGTAGTTAATCAAATCTAAAATTCATACATTGATTATTGTACATAAATATATGATAGCTGTGAAAATTTATTTTATGTTCTTACAAAATTTTATATCTGTCAGTTTGTTAAAAAAGTTTGTAGGTGTTATGATGCTCAGCATTTGTCATTGTTTACAGGATTCGTATTATTTTGGTGTTCAGAATTTGTCATTGTTTACAAAATTTATAAACAAATAGTCATGTCCATGTCCACAAATAGTTAAACAACATAAACAAAGTAAGAACTCTGCAAGCACACCATGGGAAAAAATAAGCACACTATAAAACAATGCATTACAAATTAAAAAAACTTTAAAATAAACACTTACCTTGTAGATTAAAACCATTCATGGCGAGAAGCTCAGAAACAAGCCCAACAACACAATCATAGCTAGAAGAAAACCTAACTCGATGACTACATCCAACATTATGCGAAAATTTGCGGAGCAAAATATTTTTGAGAACAACAAAACAAATTACATTTTAGGGTTCCAAGTGGCCATAAAAAACATCGACATTCATGCACACCATCGGGGACGAAAACATTAAAGCAAATTAAGAAATATCGTATTCGAAATAGAAACTTAAACTATTGATGCTAATTAAAACATAAATCAATAAATATCTGCAAAATGTAAAACCCAACTAAAACCCTTTTAACCTAAAACACAATGCACACAAACCAAAAGTGTTTCGTAAACCATTGCTTAAAACCCAACTCAATATTAATCTACAAAAACCTGAAATGATGAATATATGTAACATTACCAAATACATTTTACAGTTAACCAATAGCCATTAACAATGTTGGCATTCGTGCACACAATTGGGCAGGAAAATATTAAATACAACATTGATTCAAGAAATGTGTGCACAAACTGACACAAATGAGATAACTAACTTTATGCGCATGAAGGATTTTAGTCTGCAAGATAAATAACCACTAAAAAATGATCTAGATTTACAACACTAGAATAATGGCATTGATGTGTAGAATTCTGATTTTGTGAGCAACTTATTATATAAGGTAGATACCTTCTCTCATTTACTGATTATAATTTCCCCAAGATTTGTATCCTTTTTAGTGGGAGAATTCCACCACGAATGTGTAAGATATTCCAGCAACAACCAAAATATTTGTGCCTCTAATTCTTCTCGTCATGGTGACTTGTGTGTTGGGTTTCTTTTTTATGTCGTGAGTTGTCCACTCGCGGTGGCGTCAGTCCGTGCGCTCATTTTTTGAAGTGATGTTGTCTTTAATGTTTTCCTCCCTAGCCAAATGCACAAAGGTCAACGTTATTTATGGCCGCTACGAACCATAAAAAGCATTTTATTTTGTTTTTGTGCTAAGTATTTTGGTTTTCAAATTTTATGGTTATGTTGGATTAAGTTCATATTCATATTTAAATATATATACATGTGTATATATATTAGATTTCCTTAAAACAGTTAGTGCTAAAGTAACCAATTATCTTGCAGAGTGAAAGCATTAATGACCAGCAACAATGTGTATACATCTATATACATGTATATATGTGTGTGTGTGTGTGTACATGTATCTATATTAGATTTATTAAAAGTCTTGATAGTACTTATACATATAAATACATGTATATATATACAAATATACATATATGTAAATCTATTCTGAAATTTATATACCACAAAGTCAGTAATCATTAACAAGATTACAAAAGAGCAATAACCAACAGAGACTACCAAGAAAGTGTACAGTGCCCTTGTAAAGTGGAAGTTGTTAAACAATTTTTAGATGTATTTGTTTCACAAACCCTTTAAACTATAAAAGTGAATACTTACCTTGCAGAGTGAAAGCATTCATGACCATACTTAAATATATATTCATGTATATATATAGATATAGATGCTTATACATTAGATTTCCTTAAAATAGTTATTGTTGCTTACATGTGTATATGTATATGTGTATGTACATCTATATACACATGTATACCTGTATATATACACATGGATATATATATGGATAGATCCTAAAATAAGTCAAACTAAGCACTTGTCTTGCAGAGTGAAATCATTGCCTACCACAAATAATATGCATACATGTACATAAATATTTATATATATATATATATGTGTGTACATCTATTCATATTAAAATTATTAAACATGTTCATAGTACCTATAAATATAAGTACATGTATATATATACATATATACATATATACATATATGTAAATCCATTCTGAAATTTATATATCCACAAAGACAGTAATCATTAACAAGATGACGAAAGAGAAAAAACCAATAGAGTGTAGCAAGAAATTGGACAGTTTTTTTCTAGGGTGCAATTTTTTTACATTTTAGAGATCTAATTGTCTTAGCAAGAACACTGTAATGCC
The DNA here is from genome assembly GCF_030272615.1 of Cryptomeria japonica. Classification (NCBI taxonomy): domain Eukaryota; kingdom Viridiplantae; phylum Streptophyta; class Pinopsida; order Cupressales; family Cupressaceae; genus Cryptomeria; species Cryptomeria japonica. Next base: position 727,735,355 of record NC_081409.1, read on the forward strand.
ATTGATGGCTATGCTCTATTGTAGTATGTTGTATGCAGCATGATGTACTAAAAGAAAATATCATGCAGTGCTTTTTTTATAATTATTTTTTTTGTAGGTTGTATTCTACCCAACAAAAAGTATTTATTTCAGCCATGAAATTCTTATTATCCACCCTACATCACCCATGCTGCCAACATCAACATCTTACTTAGCCTTTTGTTGAAATCCATCTAATTTATGCCATGTCAAAGTTGCCTCATTAGTCGATTTACATAACTTAAAGTCTTCAACTAATTATTACAAGTTTTTACAATTGATCAATAATAAATTCATTACGATTTCAAAAACAAATATGATCTATTTAAAAATAAGCTATCTTATTCTTTTATGTTCACTTTTTTTAGTAATACATTTTCATTTTGTCATTCCAACAGAAAACAACCACACTAACACAATCAAATTTCAACAATGGATAGAAGATTGAATGAAACAGAGGACATTAACAATGTCATTGAAAGGATGTTGCAAGAGAGCAACAAGTTAAAGAGCAACCTCAAAAAGATAATTCAGCACTATGAATATAAATTACCCAACCAAACAACAGTAAACCTCTCTACGTCTTGTAGTGTTGTAACAACCACACACAGTATCGAATTAGTGCCTTTACCAATACCAAGTGCTAAACAATTAACTGATCCAACAGTTATTTTCACATTGGGAGACAAAGTATTTAAATGGAGTGATAATGAGCTTGGATGGGTTGCTTGGGTAGATCCTTTGTTTTTATAATTATTGAATCTTTGAAAAGCTATATTCATATTTTGATTAACATTCAAAACAAACAAATGCATCTCAAATTTTGAATGGTCTTTGATGAGATGAACTCATATTTTGTTAACACACTCTCAAATATGTAAATCATAAAGTCATACTTTATGTTTTTTAAGCTTGTCAGCATATGACCAATTTTTCTTTTGAATACATGTTTCAATCACATTATGATCAGGTCATTACCATTTGAAACAAAATTTAAACTCTACCAGCATTAGTCTATGCTGAGTTAATTTTGTTGTTCTTATGCATATATGCCTTTGATCAGTTTAAATAGTGTTGTGATTGTATTCTGATATAAGAAATACAATTCATCATGCTTGTAATTTACTTTTAACTATCAAAATCATAAAAAAAGATCTTCCTCAATGTAGCCACAATTTCTCCATCTTCAATATGCTTAGTTCATCGCTTACCTAAACTTTCCCAAACTGAAGAACTATTGAATAACACAATACAGAAAAAGACCTACAATCCTCAATTTCAATTAGCAACAATTTTTTTGTTTAGTAGGATTTTCTTGCATATTTAGCAACTACAATGAATTATTCTTCACGTTATAGCACTCAATCTACTCTAACCAAATATTTTAAATGTCATAATAGGAACTCAATCAACTTTATTTTGCAAGTCAATATACCAGTCAAGGTGACGCAAAATTTATCGTTTGATTAAATCTAAAAGGATTTTGAAACTAACAAACAAGTAAATATGATATCTTTGCATGCCGTTATGTTTATTTCATATGAGTTGTACAATATTCAAATCTTCCAATAAATAAAACTTTTAGGATTAAATAAATTAACTTTTTGCCATAACATGAACTGGTATGTATGCTAAGTTGTGAGAATTTTGTCAAACAAAAAAGGTCTATATGCACAATGGCATCTCTAGCAACCACCTCTGAAATGATATAGCACTCCACAATTGACAGTTTGGTAAGCTAAATTATCAAACCTTTTCAAAATAGAAAGCTTTTATGTTCTTTTTTTTTACAATACATTTCTCTTTTCCATACCATCCTTTTCATTACCACATGCACCCTTTTTTCATAGCATAGTCCAAAAGTAGATGAATACTCTATAGATAGCATAGCTTTATTACATACTCTACTAACACATGCTTTACATTAACAAGTAAGCACATATATGACCTACTTAGCATTAAAATTAAATCCTCTATATTCATATTATTTTTTGTAGGAAAAAACCCAAGAGTATTCCCCTACCCCTTTTGCAATTCAATCTATCAATGCTGGGGATGAGCTTCCTTCAGCATTGCTACAAGTTTTGTCATATCAGAAAATGCAAAACAACACAGATGATACTGACAAACATAATTTAGTGTTATCTGATGGCACATACATGCAGTTAGCAATCTTGCCTTCTAAATATGCTACTATGATATATTCAAATATTCTAAAAATAGGCACAATAGTCCAATTATCAAGTTATACAGATACATATGGAGCACAAGGTAGGAAACAAACTATGGTTATTAAATACGATATGTTTGATCTCTATTTAATTTTTTTAAGTATAATTGACAGTAATTTAAAAATAAGTCTTTTGTTTTCATAGGACTATTGTAATACTTAGTCTTCAAGTGAAACAAAGTGATTTCCCGTTCTTTGGTAAACCAGTATACCTGTTCAAAGAAAAACAACTAGAAATAATGTCTGAGGACACACCATCAACATCTAAACAATCTCTTCAGTTTTCTACTGAATTGCCATCCCCGCAAATGACAACTTCTGAAAATATAAGCCCTATCAAAACTTTGAATCCATATCAAAATAAATGGACAATCAAAGGCAGAGTTACTCATAAACACCCTATTAAGGCATATAGCATAGCCACAAAAAATGGGCACATGTTTAGCTTTGACATTGTTAACTATGAGGGTTGTGAAATTAGAGTCACATGTTTTGATGAAATAGCTCAGTTACACTCTAACCATGTGGAAGAAAATTCACATTATATTATTTCAAAGGGATCCATTCAGGAAGCAAACATGAGGTACAACAAACTAAACAGTCATTTAGAAATCATCTTATTTGATACATCCATACTAAAATGCTGCAAAAATGAAGAACAAGCAGATCAACAATGTTCTCCTTTCATGCCCATTAGTGAATTGTTTCATCTAACAAATAACATGTTGGTTGACATAATTGGTCTTGTTTTATATGTTGGATATATCATTCCAATACACAACAAAGATGGCAGTCAAACATAGAAGTGAGTTGTTCATATTAATGATCTGTCTGGATCAACAATTGACATCAACCTATGGGGTCCAATGGTAGAACAAAAAGGCCTAGAATTGAAAAACATGTTAACCAATGATAGTGTGGTTATCCTTGCTTTGCGTAATGCTCATGTTGGCTATTTCAATGGAAATCTTATAAACATAACAGTTGCGACCATATTACATATCAACCTACCTTTTCTAGAAGCAGAAGCTCTAACATTAAGAGGAAAGGACCCTTTTCTTGTTCTACCCTTTGTTCCAGAAACTATCCACATAGATGGGAAATATAGTAAAATGACTATTTCTTCAATACGTGAGAGGATGAGTATCAAACCAGAAACAATTCAGACTACTTTGGTGGTTATTTTGCATTTTGTAAATGTAACTGATAAAAATTTCTATTATGTAGCTTGTCCACTAATAGTCCATGGAAGGCCTTGCAAAAAAAAATTTACACAACAAGCTGATGATTCTTAGTTCTGTCCTAGATGTGAAATGACTATGGAAGACTGCAACCATAGTTACCTCTTTCCAATAAATTTACAAGATGCCATAGGTACTCTTTGGACCACTGCATTTGATGACGTTGGCATTCACTTGCTACACAAAACTGCAAAACAACTTTGTGCACTAGAAAATGATGCAATAACAACAGAAACACCTTGCTCAGTGATTAAAAGACTTCTGTCACATCACTATTCATTCACACTCTTGGTGTCCACTAACACATACAATTTAGAATCAAAGATGAAAGTCATAGTCAATAAAGTCTCTCTTGTTGACTTTAAAGCTAAGTGTGATGCACTACTTGCAAAAATTGGTTGCCCAAGTCCACAAGCTTAGAATTATAAAGCATATTTTCTGATTATTAAACTTTTAGTTTATAATACAATTATTACATTAGATCATTTACATATTTAATAGTTTTACAAATACAAACAATTACCTTTTATGAACACATGGCTGCTTGTATAAATATCTATATGTACATTTCTTACATCTATCTCTTATCTCTCTAAAATTATTTCCTCCCGACATAAGTTTTTTTCACTCATGCTCATTGCTTTTAAATGTACTCTGGCCTACCTTATTTGCAGAAAATTTATACATATATGCAAATATATCTTTTTTTTTAAATATCTATTTGTATAACTATACAACACCAGAATTATTCATAGTTATAGAATTCTGCAGATATACACATATGCTTATATATGTGCATCTCTATATATAATTATTCATAGTTTGTCTTTTTTATATATACATGTGTAGTTATATATGTGCATATGTTTGTATATAGAACTTTCAATATTTAATTGATATGTATATATACATGTATATATGTATACATACATCTGTATGTATCAGAAATTACTATATCTATGCATACCTATATTAGAATAATGCTTTTAAAAACAACAAGCAACTAAAAACAACAACGAATTACACACACACACACACACACACACACACAACACACACACACACACACACACACACACACACATATATATATATATACGACAATTATTCATAGTTTTAGATTTTTTGATATATACATGTGCAGTTATATATGTGCATATGCTTATATATAGAACTTTGAATATTTAATTGATATGTATATGTACATGTGTATATGTATACATGCATCTATATGTATCAGAAATTACTATATCTATGCATGCCTATATTACAATAATGCTTTTGAAAAACCAAGTCACTAACAACAACAAGTATAGGCAGAAGAAAATTACAAAGTCAATTTACGACTTTGCAAAACCCATACATTTCAAACAAAATCTCAACCTCACATATATACACTAACAAACATAGGATTCTGACATTTCACATATATGGACCTGTATTTATATATGTGCATATCTACATGTAGAAGTATTCGTATACTTCATTTACATGTATATAAATATGTGTACATATAAGTTGATTAAATCAGAGCAACATAACAACATAGCAGATCAGTACACATACAAATAAACATCACAAAACCACTTTACATACATAGCTAATCCTCTAAAAACACATAATCATAGATCAAGCAATTTTCAATTCTCATGCATTCTTAATACATACTTCAAAGTCAACTATCTTCGATTTTGAAAGTTCTGGCATACCTTTATTCTCTTTGAAATATTAGATATCTATCCAGCCTTGCTCTCAAGAAATTGATGCTATCAAATTGAAGAGAAGCCAAACCAATAGAACTTATTATGCAAAGAACAGAGGCAATATCTCCAAGAAATGACAATTGAGATGTCATGCACTACAAAGACCTAGTAATAACTCAGAAAAATTATGACAAATAGAATACAATGATCTTGAGCAAATTAATGTCAATCAAACATATTCTACTACTTTTGAACTTGCTCTGAAGACTCCTTCATTTCAACATGCATTGTTTAATTTCCGGAAAAGGATTGATATGTTGGAGGTCATAGAGCCATGTACTATTTGTAAAGAAATGTATGTGGGCATGACTATTAAAAAAGGCAATCACATACTTATGTGCATGAGATGTTGTGCTGAAAAAGGCCTCCACCATTTCTCATTATCAAACAATATGGACCCAGGTGAACAACCTTCTTTTTTAAAGTCTCTTTCTCAAGTAGAAGAAATACTCATATCAAGAATTGCCCTTGTTTTGCAAGTAACGCATGCAAGGGGAGGACAATACAAATATTCTGGCCATACAATTAACTTCCCATAAGATATTTCTAAAATTGCAATAACATTGCCCTGTCAAATTAAGCAATTAGAAATTTATTGTCCGTAGAACCAATTTGCAAGGATTAACTTATGACTATTACATGAATAGATTTCACATCATGGATGCATTGCCTTACAAAATGAAACATGATCAATACTACAAGGTGGTGTAGTCATTGATCTAGATGCAGTGCATCTATTACAAGACCAAAGCACTGACATTATAGAGCTATTGCATTCAATGCATTCACCTCAAGAAGATGTTATTCAAGACAATCCAACTCTATCGAATATTAACAATGAAGAACAAATAGTGGAGAACACTTCCTTATTTATTCCACAACTACCATCATCAATACCAGAACTTAATGCGATAAAAACCATCCTACATCTAGCTAATACCAACAACAACGTTGTTGCTTGGCCACAAATCAATACATCGCCTATCAATGAGTACAATACAAAGGGCCTCCTTTCCATGACATTCCCAACACTCCTCCCTTCTGGAATGGCTTTACCACTACAGCAAAGAACAAGGCATGTACATTTACATGAATGTGATTTGCACCTAATCAAATATTACGATCAAAGATTTGGCTAACATGTTTTCTTTAGATATTATATCTACAATCTTATGATGAGACATCGATCCCAAAATCAGCTATTGTGTTCATTAAGACTAATCTAGAAGATAGTCTTCCACACAATCTTCATGTATTAAAAGAATAATTACAAAATACACCCTCAAATGAATAACCAAATCATATCATGCAATATGCAGCCTCATTGCATGGTACACGAGCATTTTGGAGCAAATCTTGGTGAGACCTTACAACAATGATAGAACAATTAGGTGCACCTACAATGTTCTTTACCTTAATCTCAACTGATACAAAATGGTCAAACTTGCATAAGTTATTGCCAAAAACAAAGACCACTACTGTATCCAACAATAGAAGACAATTTATTGAAAATTTAGTCAATAATCCACACATTACAGCTTTATACTTGCACTTCAGATTTCAAAACTTTTGTGATGAAGTCATTGTCAAACAACTGAAAGCCATTGACCACTGGTACATATATGAATGGCAACACCGAGGATCTATGCATATACATGACTTTCTTTGGTTACCAGAAGCACCAAATATTGATAACCTTGATTGGTCAGATCATGCAAGTATCCAATCAGTTAAACACTTCTTTGACCAGTACATCATAGCATGGAATCCACGTACTGAAGAAGCTTGCTTGAACAGGAAATATATGCCCACAATTTCATATCCATGTCTTATAGATACAAAGATCATATCCAAGTCTGATCCTTCCATTGATTATACTGAATTGCTCAATGTTGGCCAGTGGCATACAAAGTGTTCAGAGTATACCTGCTTGAGGAAAAAAAACTCAACACTTGAATGTTGATACAAATCTCCTTGGCCTGCACAACATGAATCCTCATTCATATTAGATCACAACAATAACCCATCATACAAGCCAGCGAGGAATGACAATCGTCTAAATGCACACAACCCAACAATGCTCGCCATATGGAGGGATAATGTTGACTGTCAACCTGTCTGCTCCAAAAAAGCAGTTCTACAATATATCTCAAAATATGCATCCAAAACTGAACACAAGTCAGAAAGTTATACTGATATGCTCAAACGCATAGTTGGATCAACAAATTCAGACAATACAATCCTGTTAGCATACCAAAGACTCTTGATGGGAATTTTTGCTGATAGGGACATTAACGCACAAGAAACTTGTCACATGTTGCTTAAACTCCCATTGATATCTTGCACACGCTAGTTTGTAATGCTCAATGTTGGCAAAAGAATCTTCCAACGCATAGCTAATTGTGATGAAGGATCACAAACCTCAATTTATTACATCTCAAACTACATGAAACGACCATTAGAATTAGCAAACCTAACTTTGCTTCATTCAGCCCAGCTATATACATACTCTGACCAGCATAAATCATGTAAATGGATGAAAAGAAAGCTACTAGTAATTGTAAATGTCTACCCACAACACAAATCTTTACCTTTAGAAGATGACAGTAGTTTTGAAATTTTTTGTTGGAGTGAATTGCTTCTTTACAAACCATTTCAAATCGTTCCTCTACATATAGGAAACTCAACTAAAGAAATTATAATAAATTGGAAACATCTTCAAAGTACAGATTAGATCCACTGGCATGTAAATGGTGTTGAAGAACACATTACAACAAAAATTAGTGAAGAGCTACAACCATAAGACATTTAACAATCTACTCATCAAGATCTGTATGAATGAGAGTTCTTGTCACAAATGGGAGCATCAAACAACTTTGACGTTGCTATTTTTAAAATGCTTGGTAGACGTGATTTTGATCTAAAATTTAATTGGACTGATTCTATACCTAATGAAACACTGCATTCAAAAGCATCTCAATTTATTTTAACAGAGAACAGCCAAACACCCCACACCCTTGCCAACCCGCATTTAAATGCACCTACTAACTACAAGCTTGCAAGTTGATATCATTAAAACTCATGCTGAACAAAACTTGTCTTCTTCACCATTATGGTTAATTATTCAAGGCACAACAAGCACTGGAAAATCATTTCTTATTGATTGTATACGTAGATAGTTAAATTCAAATTTAGAACATTCACAATACCCTTTGCTTGTACTAGTGCCAACAGGTGTTTCCGCATATAATATCCAAGCAACCACAATCCATGCTGCCCTCCATATACCCATTCAAGATTACAAACCCTTAATAGGCCATTCCCTATTAATGTTTCAAGAGGAATGCAAACATTTACGTTACATTTTATTAGATGAAATGAGCTTTTTTGGCCCTCAATTACTGATTAAGATTGCTAGATTGTGAGAAGATTTTTCTAGCAGACAATATGAATCATTTGCAGCTATCTCAGTCATTTTGGTTAGTGATCTTGCATAGCTTCCCCCAGTTATGGATAGGCCATTATATGCATCTCACTCAATGGTATTGGCTCTATGGAACACATTCAATACTATTGTAACCTTGGATATTCCATTTCGTCAACAAGGCGCAAGTTCTTCACAGATAAGTTTCCTTGAAATGTTGCTTAATATCTGTAGCACAACACCATTGCAAATAGACTAGGAATCCCTCCAGCTGCAGTCAACCCATGCTTTGACACTTGATCAGAAAAACCACTTCATCCAATAAAAGCATTTGTTTGCAACAAACATAGCTTCAACTACACACAACATAAAAATGTTAACACAATTGCACTCATCCATTAGACGTGCAACAACAATTATTGCCCATCAAAGAGATAAGAGAGCACACCAAGAAGAACAACTAGCATTTGAAATTCTTCTTTCTATAGACCAGGAAATTATGCTTATTGCAAATTTATGGATAGAAGTTGGCCTTGTAAATGGTTCTTTGGGTCAAATCAAACAAATTGTCTACGATGCAACTTCTAAACCACCTGATTTTCCAAAATATGTGGTTGTTCTTTTCAAACATTATACTGGACCTTCATGGGATTCACAAAATCCAAAACATGTGCCTTTTCCACCAATTACTAGAGGAAACCGCACAAAAATTCAACTAGCAATGGCATGGGGCATTACTATTCACAAATCACAGGGCCTAACATTAGACTTTGTCACAGTTGACATTGGGAAAATAGAGAAATAAGGCCTCACATTCACAGCACTTTCAAGAGTAAAAGCAATTGAACACCTATGCATACAACTAACCTTCACCTACTAAAGGTACTCAAGATTGAAAGGTGCAGCATCAACAATTCTACGAAAGACCAAGGAAGCCTGCTTGCTAAAGCTTTCACGCATAACAGAAGAAACATACTTATAGAACAAATATAATCAGGTATGCAAATCACATCTTCATTATGTTTTCACATGTTGTATATCTTCTATTTAATGTATCAACCAAAAACAATACTTATACTTTCTAGGATCAACAACACAACTAACATCTATGAATTTGAAGAGCCCTTTGACGTGTCCCAACTCTGCAACAACAGGTACACATCTATCAACCATTTCTTGTTCAAGTATTTTATTGCCATCAACAAAAAAATTTTCTGATATTTGCCAAAATTACCTTCTCATACATTGTTATTTATCATAGGTTCCAAATGCAACCCAACAAAGAAAGCTGCAAAATATAAGAATAACAATTATAGATATTAGCCACTTGTTCAATACATTTAGTATCCACTAATAATGTTCTAATACATATTATTTGCAACAAGCTTTAGATTTTCCGTGATGTGCTTGCAGGGTTCTTACTTTGTTTATGTTGTTTAACTGTTTGTGGACGTTACCACTTTTAGTTTGCAAGGCACTTGTTCACTTTTATAGGTAGTATGGTTTGTGAAGGTGTTTGCTCGCTCTCTCTTGACTATTGCTCTATCGTCATCAAGTTTAATATCTTTGCAATTGGTAAGTATTATTCTATTTAACATTAACTACGTTCTCTCATTAACATCCCTTTACACTTTTAGGTTCTCTTGATTGAAGAACTCAGCTTTCGATAAAGAACAACATCGAATACACCAAGCTCATTACTTTCAAGGTATGTAAACCTTAGCCACTTGTTGAATAAATTTAATATCCACTAATATTGTTCTAATACATATTATTTGCAACATGCTTCAGATTTTCTGTGGTGTGCTTGCAGGGTTCTTACTTTGTTTATGTTGTTTAACTGTTTGTGGGCGTGACCACTTTCAGTCTGCAAGGCACCTATTCACTTTTACAGGTATTATGGTTTGTGAAGGTGTTTGCTCGTTTCTCTCGACTATTGCTCTGTTATCATCAAGTTTAATATCTTTGAAAATGGTAAGTATTATTGTATTTAACATTAACTACCTTCTCTCTTTAACATCCCTTTACACTTTCAAGTTCTCTTGATTGAAGAATTCAGCTTTCGGTAAAGAACAACATCCAATACACCAAGCTCATTACTTTCAAGGTATGTAAACCTTTTCAGATTATAGAATGCTATTAGATAGCTCAATATATCATAGCCACTTTGAAAAATTAACTTGCTTTCATAGCACTAAATCAACTGTAACACTCATTTAGTATTTTCAAGATATTATTTATATAACAGAATTACAAAACTTCTTAAACCAAATTTCATTATTGATTTTAAAAAATTATCTCTAGAAAACCTCTCAAACAACACACAAATACTGACATGGATGATTGGTCAAACTTCCATTGTGCCATTTCACATTCCACAAGGTATTATTTTACTAAAAATTACTACATTTCAAAATTTCAAGTTTTTTTAAAGTATTTAACTTCAGCACTTCTACAAGTTTTCTGAATCTAACTTATATAAATGAAACAATGATGCAGGTCTTTCATCATATAGATCACATGTATTTCAACAAAAGTCTATATAACATGCTGGTCTTACCAGCATGGGGGATGGAGGGTGGATAACAACAATTCTCTGGGTCCAACAAAAACATTTGGTTGAGAACAATATAGCCTACAAAATAAATATTGTAAATAAAATATTTATGACATTGTCTTTCGGTACATCATGCTGCATCTAGCAGCATGGGGGATGGTGGGTGAAAAACTTTCAATTTTGGGAACAACCATTGGTTGGGTTATGTACACCAAAACATTGTTACTGTACAATTATATGTTTCACTTTAATAGATTTTCCTTATTCACATGTACATTTGATTAATACTTCTATGGGATGAATGTAAATCCATATATCTCTGAATATGACAAATCTAATTGATCTAATAACATAATGCCTTTACAATCAGACCTATCGATCCCCTGCAACTGTTAGTTTAAGTGATTTGATCTGAAGGGACATTTGACATGCATAGGTATTGAGTAGTGATGTTCAATGTATTTTGTATTTCCCAGGTGCAAAGAATGCGTTTAAAGCAAATCAAATCCTATCGGCAGTAAAATCTACCAAATGATATGGTGCATTCATTCTGCATTTATTCATATTACTACAACTGCAAAGTTTCCAGGTAAGTGGTAAAGTTTTCTAGTTTGTTGGCTGGTATCTAGTTTCTGGTTTCTGGCTTCCACTATAAGACTTTTTTTGGGATCCAATAAAGTGAAAAGAAACGAGAAAAAATGCTATGTTCGGTTTTAGTTCTATTTTAATATGTCACTTTGTGAGTTGTCAAATAAATATATGTCAGACGAGTGAACTAAAAAAAATATTGAACAAAACATCAAACAAAATATCCCACATCGGCGAAAATCAAACACCATATCCCACATCGACTAAGTGCCCTCTATATCGAATGACGGATTTTCCGCGTGGGACAGGTTTTGGTAAAACATTCGGCTGATAAGTAAGCAACGCCACATCGGCATGGTCACAAACCAATAGGTATTTCATTTCTCTTAAAATCATTTTATAGTATGTTGATTCTTTAAATTGGCTGTATATGATAATAAATAAAAGAAAAAATCATTCCATAGTATGTTGATTCTTTAAATTGGCTGTATATGATAATAAATAAACAAAATTGTGCAGAACATAAGACACTAAATTAGCTGTTAAACAAAATTGTGCGGAACATACGACTTTAAATTTGCTTTAAATGACGATAAATTAAAAAATTGTGCGGAACATACGAAGGAGAAGAGTTGGTGTCCGAGCTATATAAGCAGTTATCTTTTTCTGAAGCGATACATCGAAATCAATTAGCTTTGCAGTAATTTTTTTCAGCAGTTTTCATGGCTTACACGGAGAAGGGCATATATGTGTTTCTTCTCCTTCTCTTGCTCACGCCTCCTTTCCCTTTTGCCTCTGGGTCTGGTAATAATAATATTTGTTGATATTGTCAAAAACTATGGTTTTCTTTTGCTTCTGTATTTGTACTAACATAACTGATGGGCTTGTATGATTTTAAGAAGATAAGTCTGTCCCAGATGATTATGCGTACCCCGGGCACTGTCCACAGGCGAGCGGTAGATTTCAGGGGGTATGCGTGGAGTGGAGGGAGGGTGAGTGCAACTCTATATGCATAAACGTAGAACATTATGAATTTGGAGAGTGCCGTGCATTTGAAATATTCAACCTTAAATGTGTGTGTTTTAAGAAATGTGGTCCTCCATGAATACCACTAAGTTTGTCTGTTTCCCACTTCTTTCCTGCGGTGGGAAATTGCAGAGCTAATAAAATCATTACTCTTCTAAGTATGATGATCAAATAACAATACAAGTTTATGTAAAACAAATAGCTTGTTTTTTATTTGTATTTATTGTGGCGATGTTGATTTTATTATATGAATATTTATAATCAATATGAAGAAACAATATGTTAATATTTAAATAATAATTAGAAAATTAATTTAAAGAATATACATCACAATACAATAAATTGACGAGACTCAGTATAGCTATTGTTTTAATTCTTCTCAAAATACAACTCCATAATCAAAATATTTATAATTGATCTAAACATTATTCTAAACTTACATCTAAATGTCTTGTTTGAAAGATGTATCTTAATGAACACCATTGAACATAATTATTTTGAAAAAACGAATTAGTTTTTCTGCCAAATAAGAAAGGTACATTACCCTAATAAATGTTTTCTCAAGTACTTCAGAGATTGTGTTATTTTTCTAGTCTTGCACAATGGTGGATACTAAACATTGTCCATGAAAACGGTCACACATCAACATTGTTTGCAATTAGTTAAAAGCCATGAATATGATGAATGCAACACTTTGAGTATTTTATTTAAATTACAAAATCCAATATAATATGAAATTCATAAGCCTAAAATACCTAGTTAGATGACCACAATATTCAAATAATATATTGATAGAAAAGTTAAAAAAAATAATACTTGATTAGATCATTGCGTTATTCAAACATTAAGCATTGAAAATCATTGATTAAGTTTTACACCACAAGAATATTTTCCTTCACCCATCCTAGATACACTAATGAAATGATTAAACACCATTTTGTAAGAAATTTACTAATTTTCATTGCCGCTTTTGTCATTGATTTTGATTTGGTAATGAATTCTACATTGCTGGAAATTTAAAATAGTCAAGTACTTTTTTAGATTACTAGGGTATTCAAACTTTTAAAACATTTCAAATACTTTTCTATTTTGTGCCCTACAAGAACACTTTCCTTCATTGCTATTAGAGGCACCCACAAAATAATTTCGTTGTTTGTCTAGAAATATCTAAAGATGTTATAGTTGTAAATTATTATTAAACCTACCTATAAAAACACCAATTACAGTTCTACATCTTACAATGCATATAATATTTAGCTGCTGAAATAGGACGTTGATTAACATTCTATATATTTCACTCATATAATCTTAAATTCAAAATTAAAATTTTATATATACAAAAGACAAGGATGAACATATCATCTATAATTCAAATAAAAACTAAAGATGTCTTGAAGGCTTTCAACACCCATATTGACCTATATAAGTGGAAAATGGCACAAAACCACTAGGAAAAATGCAAAATTCAAGTGTTGGAGAAATTATTTTTTGAGAAAGGCCAAGAATAGTCAAATGAAGAAATTGATAATAGGGCTTGGGAACTGTTGATCCTAAGATTTGTACTCTAGGGAACAACCTTATGGGAAGTTCAGTAAATGGAAGCTTGATGCATTTACTAAACGACCTCGTAGATTTTAGAAGTCGTCTCTTTGTAAAAATAGGGGAAAAGGGACAAGGATAGAACAATTAGAGGTAAACTAAATCTAGTATGATTCTCCTAGAAGTTAAAATTCCCTAAAGCACTAGCCAAAATCAAATGGCATGTTACCTCATAATAAGAGCACATTATACCACAATCTCTTCATTGCTAGGGAGAGAACAAAATGCATAAGGTCATTCAAAGACATGGTATAATATTTAGACCTCCCTATGAGATGTACCTATTAAGGATAAAGAGAAGAACATTTACTTTGTTGGTATTATGGATGTGTTGCATTGGTTTTGTCATTGATGTCAACACTTGTCAACACCTATCCTTCTGGAGATCTTTGGTTATGTTCACTGGCATGTTCAGTGACTTATGCACAGTCACTGGTATTTGGTTCACAGATAGGTTATATTGTTCACTGGCATAGAGGATGACTTGTTATCATCTAGAGATTACTTGGCTATGTCGATGACATGGTTTGGACACTTGGTTTTGGTGATTTGGTTATTTCTCTAATCGCGTTTGCATATTTGTTATTACCGGTAAATTCATCTAGGTTATGGGCCGGCACGCGTTATCTATTCCAGATCAGCATGAAACGTTACGAGATGATTTATTGATTGGTTATTATTTTAAATGCATTAAGCTGACATGATGAATGACATATTGATTTATTTGTAATTGATTTAATTGTAATATTCTTAGTGAGCTGACCTACACATTTGGTCTTAGGTTTTGGTATATATGTAAGATCTCAGTTGTGACATTAACATGGTAGTGGAAGAGGAATGTAACAAGGTATATGCGAATATAACCAGAGCTACTCACACAGACATCATTTGAAGATTAAAGGAAGGTCTTGAAGAAGAGAATCAGAGCTTAACTGGTACTGAATCCAGCATATGAAGATGCTACTTTGAGCAGTACATTATCATTGGATTTAACCATCCTATTATAGTCAGTGTGACTCTCATTTTGTGATTGAGCAGTGAGCTCTAGGTAGTTGGCCTTTCTGCATGTGCATACCCCATTTGTACATACATACTATCTGCAGTAGTATCATTTGACTGTGGGTAAGGTTTCCCACCGTGGTTTTTCCCCTTATAGGGTTTCCCTGTACAAATATATGTGTTGTGTTGTGGATGTTATTTATTTTTTTGTTTTAGGCATTAAGCTTCATCGGTATTGTTATTAACTGTTAAACTATCAACTAACATTAATTTTGTTTTACCGGTATTATGCATCAAGTTTGATTAGATTATATTTGGGTTAAAATTAATAGACAATTGATTCACCCCCCCTCTCTGTTTCCTTCGAGTCCTAACAATTGGTATCAGAGCTAAGTCCTCTTTTTGTAGAAGTAACAACTTGAGGAGATTCTATGGCAACTAACTATTTCAGGAAGGATAGTCTGAAGCTTGATGGAACTAACTATGGTATATGGAAGATTAGAATGGAGACACATCTGAATTGCATTGGAAGAGACATATGGGATCTTACAAAGAATGGCTATGTTGGTCCTACATAGAGTCAACCTAATCCACCAAACTTGGCTAAAGATCAAGAGAATGATTACAAAGCAAGAGAAACACTTTTGAGCACATTGTCAGATCAGCAAATCATGGGATTATCAGACCAATCTACTGCTAAATCTATTTGGGATAATTTGGAGAATTGAATGAAGGTGATACCACTGTCAAAATTGCAAAACTGGAATGCTTCTGGGTCAGGTATGAAAATCTAAAAATGGAAGAAGATGAAAGGATTTCTTCTTTTATGGAAAGAGTTAATGAAATTGTTGAAGATAAAATTGTTTCTAATGTTTTAAGAGCATTGCCACCAGCATACAAAATGAAAGTAACTGCTATTAATGAATTGAGAACAATGCCTAATACATCAGTTTCTAGAGATACCTTGGTTGGAAAACTTTCACCTTTTGAGCTTGAGGAATTTGGTCATGTTGCTACAATTAAGACAAATTTACCCATCAAAGCATCATCATCATCTGATAAATCTAATTGGAAAGCACTTTATGCAAGAGAACTTGAAGACATCAAAAGAGAGAATGAAGAATTGGAAGAGCTTGAAGCACTATTTGCAAGGAAAATGCCTAAAGGTCCAATTGGAAGTAAGTATGAAGGTAAAGCACCATTTAAATATTTTAACTGCAATAAAATTGGTCATATGGCATCTAGGTGTCCTGATAGACATGCAAGATTGAAAGAAGAAGCTAAAAGAATATATAAGCCTAACCCTGAATATCAGAGATACAGATTTAAGAAGAATAGAGACAAATCATGTTACTATGCTGATCAAAGAGTTATTGATGATTCTGATGAGGAACCGATAGATAATGGATGGGCTTTTGTTGCAATAACAGAAGATCAACCAAAACCTACTATACAACCGGTAGAGAAGGCCCTAACAGCTAAAATTGAAGAAAAGGATGAATGGATCATTGATTCTGGATGTTCACATCATATGACTTGTGATAAAAGTAAATTCTTAACTTTTTAGTAATACAATGGAGGTCTAGTAAGATTTGGGGATGATAAAGCTTGTTTGATCAGAGGAAAAGGCACTTTATCTTTTGATGGTAAGCACAATACTGACAACGTTTATTATGTTGAAGGTTTGAAGCATAATCTTTTGAGTGTTGGCCAATTATTTGAAAAGGGATTTCAGTTACAATTCAAGAATGGTAAATGCAAAATCATGAATAGAACTGGTTTGGAAATTGCAACCTGTAATCAGACTAGAGGTAATATCTTTCATTTGAATAACAATGAGAAGACATGCTTAATTTCACATATTGATGAAAGTTGGTTATGGCATAAAAGAATGTCATGTAAATTTTGATTGCATTATAAAGATTAGTACAACTAAGGCAGTAAGGGATTTACCTAGGAAAGCAAGTTAGAACAACTTTCTAGAGTATTTCAAAGAAATCCAATAATGTTCTTGATTTAATTCATACTGAGTTATGTGGTCAGGCAAGAACTAGAAGTTTACAATGAGATAGATATTTTATGCTAATCATTGATGATTATTCTAGAATGTGTTGGGTTACTTTTATCAGGGAGAAATCAGAAGCTTTTGGGAAATTCAAACTATTCAAGGTAATGGTAGAGAATGAAACTAATAAGAAAACCAAATGTTTAAGATCAGATCAAGGAGGTGAGTTCACATCTAAGGAATTTAATACATTTTATGAAGTGAATGGAATTAGAAGACAGTTATCAGCACCTCAGACACCCCAACAAAATGGAGTTGTGGAAAGGAAGAACATAACTATTCTAGATGGAGCCAAAAGCATGATATTAGAAGAAAACCTATCTCATATGTATTGGAGAGAAGAAGTCAATACAACGGTTTGCACATTCAACAAAGTTCAAATCAAAGGTGAAACCGATAAGACCCCTGATGAACTATGGTTTGGTAATACTCCTACTCTTAAATATTTTAGAATATTTGGAAGCAAATGTTATATTTGGAGAGATGATTATATTGGTAAATTTGATCCTAGAAGTGATGAAGGAATATTTCTTGGTTATTCATCTAAGAGCAAGGCATATAGATGTTTTAATAAAAGATTGCAAAAAATCATTGAGAGTGCAAATGTGAAGATTGATGAACAATTTAGAGGTAATTCAAGGTCTATGGACTCTGAACCAGCAGTTAAGATAATCACAAATGAACTTACACTGAATGCACTAGTACAAAATGTTGATCCAGTCATAGCGGCATCATCTAAAAAATTCCACAGTGACTGAAGAACAACTGCAAATGAATACACCCACGTATGTAAGATTGAATCACTCTGAAAGTCAGATAATTGGGAATAAGTATCAAGGTATAATAACTAGAGGAAGACTGGCAAATAAAGAGGCATGTCTAATTTCTCAAATTGAACCACCGTTAGTTAATGAGGCATATGAAGATAAACAATGGATTAAGGCTATGGAAGATGAATTGGAGCAAATTGAAAAGAATAACACATGGACATTGGTTCCCCAACCTAAAAACAAAAATGTAATTGGAACTATATGGGTATTCAGAAATAAACTTAATGAAGATGGTAAGGTAATCAGAAATAAAGCAAGATTAGTGTGTAAGGGATATTCACAGAAAGAGGGAATTGATTACAATGAAACCTTTGCATCAGTAGCTAGAATTGAGGTAGTCAAACTATTTCTAGCATTTGCAGCACACAAGAATTATAAAGTATATCAAATGGATGTTAAATGTGCATTTCTGAATGGTGATCTTGAAGAGGAAGTTTACATTGAAAAACCTGATGGATTTTCTTTGACAAATGACAAAGATATGGTTTGCAGGTTAAGGAAAGCTTTATATGGATTAAAGCAAGCTCCTAGAGCTTGGTATGCTAGATTGGACAAATATCTCTTGAAGCTTGGTTACACTAAAGCTAATGCTGAAAGCAACTTATATTTCAAAGTGACTAATGATGACATCTTGGTTATTGAATTTTTTGTTGATGATATCATTTTGGAGGAGAAGATGGATTGTGTAAAGAATTTTCTAATAAGATGTAGGAAGAATTTGAAATGTCTACGATTGGGGAGATAAAATTCTTTTTAGGATTGTAGATTTCACAAACTGATAAAGGTATATTTATATGTCAATCAAAGTACTTGAAAGAACTACTAAAAAATTTCGGTATGGAAAAGTCTAAACCGGTAAGTACTCCTATGACTACAACTGATAAACTATCATTGAAGGATGAATCAACACCTATTAATCTGACAAGATATAAATCTATGATTGGAGGTTTACTGTGTTTGACACAAACAAGACCTGATATTATGAATGCAGTATGTATTGTTTCAAGATTTCAGAGTAATCCTAAATAAAATCATGAATCAGTAGTAAAAAGTATTTTTCGGTATCTACAAGGCACAACAAATCTTGGTTTATGGTATCCTAAAGACGAAAACCTTGATTTATGTGCATACACAGATGCTAATTAGGTAGGAGATATAGATGATAGAAAGAGCACCACCGACGAAGCATTCTTACTTGGTAGCAGATTGATTTCATGGTTGAGCAAGAAACAAAGTTGTACATAATTATCAACAGCAGAATCAGAATATGTTGCAACATCAACTAATTGTACTCAGGTATTATGGATTAAGCAAATATTGAAGCACATAAAGGTAAAATGCAAAGAACCTATAATCATTTACTGTGATAATATGGAAAAAATAGATATATCCAAGAATCCGATATTTCACTCTAAAACTAAACATGTTGCTATTAAATTCAATTTTCTGAAAGAGAATGTTGAAGCAAAAGAAGTGAAATTGGTTTATGTGAATGCTAAAAAGCAGATTGCAGATATATTTACCAAGCCTTTGCCTAAGAAAACTTTTGAATATCTCAAATAGCAGTTTGGGGTTATACCTTCACCAGTAGATATTTAGACAGTTGGAGATTGACATCAAACCGACATGAATTAACAAAGAAACCTTTTTTTTTCGGCTCTGATGAAGGAGAGCTACTTCTCAGGGGGAGTAGTTGGTTATAACAATTGGTATTTGTAATTAGGTCTATGAACTGGTTGTATCTAGTTTTTGTATTGCTTTGGCATTTCATGTCAAAGGGGGAGAGATATCTATATAAAAACACATTATCTTTTAGGGAGAGATTATTCAATGAGGGACAAATATTATGTATTTTGATTTCTAGTAATTGATCTCTTTGGGAGATTGTTGGTTTTTTTGGTTTTTGGCATTTCTGATTTGGCACTTATATGGTTTTTCCATCTTGTGTTGCCATCAATGCCAAAGGGGGAGATTGTTGGTATTATGGATGTGTTGGATTGGTTTTGTCATTGATGTCAACACTTGTCAACACCTATCCTTCTCGAGATCTTTGGTCATGTACACCGACATGTTCAGTGACTTATGCACAGTCACCGGTATTTGGTTCACCGGTAAGTTATATTGTTCATCGGCATAGAGGATGACTTGTTATCATCTAGAGATTACTTGGCTATGTTGAAGACATGGTTTGGATACTTGGTTTTAGTGATTTGGTTATTGGTCTATTCGAGTTTGCATATTTGTTGTTACCAGCAAATTGGTCTAGGTTATGGACTGGCATGTGTTATCTATTCCAGATCAGCATGACACATTATGAGATGATTTATTGATTGGTTATTATTGTAAATGCATTAAGCCAACATGATGCATCACATATTGATTCATTTGCAATTGATTTAATTGTAATATTCTTAGTGAGACGACCTACACATTTGGTCTTACATTTTGGTATATATGTAAGATCTCATTTGTGAGATTAACATGGTAGTGGAAGAGGAATGTAATAAGGTATATCCAAATATAAGCAGAGCTACTCACACAGACATCATTTGAAGATTAAAGGAAGGTTTTGAAGAAGACAATCAGAGCTCAACCGATACTGAATCTAGCATATGAAGATGCTACTTTGAGTAGTACATTATCATTGGATTTAACCATCCAATTGTAGTCAGTGTGACTCTCATTTTTTGATTGACCAATGAGCTCTAGGTAGTTGGCCTTTCTGCATGTGAAGACCCCATTTGTACACACATACTATCAGCAGTAGTATCATCTGATTGTGGGTAAGGTTTCCCACTGTGTTTTTTCCCCTTATAGGGTTTCCACGTATAAATATCTATGTTATGTATTGTGGATGTTATTTGTCTTTTTGTTTCATGCATTAAGCTTCACCGGTATTGTTAGTAACTGTTAAACAGTCAACCAGCATTAAGTTTGGTTTACCAGTATTATGCATCAAGTTTGATTAAGTTATATTTGGGCTTAAATTAATAGACAACTAATTCACTCCCCCCCCCCCTCTCAGTTGCCTCCAGGTCCTAACATACTTTACTATATTAGAGTATCTTGTAGTGTCCCTCCTTGATCCACTTTTATTTTGATGCATTATTAGATATTCATGGACTTGTTGAGATGCATTTTTTATACTGTTGGTAGATGTTATGGTTTTGTTTATGTTTTGATGATACTAGTGGATGATGATACATTATGGACTATGTTGATGTTGAGATTAATATTTAGATATTTATGTGTATTCAGTGATTTATGTATACTTATGATGTTATGATGTTATGTGTTAACTTTACTTCATGATTATATTGGATATGATGATGTCATTGATGGTATTGATGATGTCTTCATTATGATGTATTGTTACTATGTGTGTGGAAGGGATGATATTATACCACTCATTGTGAGTGAGGTGTGACGTTGTGATTCTCTTTCCAATAGTGTGTCTACTTTATGACTATATTATATATATAGTTTTGTGTTATGTATGATTGGAGGTACTAGACACTATCTCCAGCTAGCTTCACAAGTTTGAGGGTGTCTCTAATCCCAATGGAAAGTTGAAAATGAAGAATGATATAATATCCTATCACATTCTAGGCCTAGTGGATATCTTGTCAGTTCTAGTATTTTGGCTATGCTATCATGTGATGTTTATTTAATTATTATGTGGGTTGGTTTCGTTATGGTAATTAATTAATTAATAATGTTAAGAATTCTACAAGTTGTAACTAATAAATAATATATATTGATCTAGTTTAATATTATTAAATAAATTATTTTATTCGAATTAATTATTAAATATTTTATATTTAATTACCAATTAATTATTTATTCTTTTTTTTTTAATTTATTTGGCTTTATTGATTTATAAGAAGTTTTTTTTAGTAATTATAATTTTTTATATATTTTTCCTTTGTTTTCGAAGGTGGAACTATAGTGAGCTCTATGCTTTGCATTGAAATTTGTAATTGTTTTAGGCATGCAAGATTGTTGTTGTTGTTGTTGTTGTTGTTATTATTATTATTATTATTATTATTATTATTATTATTATTATTGCTTTATGTTTTATTTAGGGCCTTTTGAGAGTCCTTAAGGGAGTTTTTGCATTAATATTGTGTGTGTGAAATTTTGGGAGAAGTTTTACATTATCATTTTAGAGAATTTCTAGTGATTTGGGATTTTTGGGCGAAAGATTGCTTTTGGATTTCAAAGAGATTTTTTGTGCAATTGTTCATTGTGGATTTCATATTGGGATATTTCTTTGTGGTTGTGGATTGTGTTGCCATTTTCTAGATTGTGGTTGCGCTTGAACGTTTCTTCAGATTTAGACCTTTCTTCTAATTTCAAGGTTGGAGAATTTATTATCTCTATATATTAATTTATTTTATATATCTTAATTTTTGAGAAGGAGAAAAGATTGTCTACCTTGTGTTTGAAAATTTTATTATGGGTTAATTAGGGAGAAAATTGGTAATTTATACTTATTAATGTTATTAAAATAATAATTTCTAGTTATTGCATATATCGGGATTTGGGGTTCTTGTTGTGTTGTAAATTATTTGTGTTAAATTCCCATGATTCTATAAGGAAATTGTATTAACTTTCCATTGCTTGTATTTTGAATTCTATATTTTCTATTGTTGGTAATCATGTTATGGAAGTATCAAAATTTTGGTTGTCTGACTTGTGAATTTATCCTTGTAGAATTATTTATCTTTCTTGAGATTTTTATTTATATGATTCTTAGTCATATCTTTTTGAAATCATTTGAGTAAGTTGAATATTATTTTGAGTTTTTTGGACTCTATCTATGAATCTTACTTCATTTACCTATCGGAATTTTAATTTTATTTGTATGCGCTCTCCCTTTTTACATATGCACTATTTTATTTGTCATTTGCGCTAAAACACATATCGAGTTTGAAATTTTGTTTTAAATGCATTGTTTTGTGTTATAAATGTTGTGTTTCATGTTATATATGTGCTACATCATGTTATATATGCACTACATCCTGTTATACATGTGATATTTTGTGTTATATATGTGCTATTCTATGCTATATATGCGCAACTCTCTGTTATATAGATTATACTATGTTATATGTGCATTTTTATATTTTTTCATTATTTTCTACATTTTTGTCAATTTTATTCAGAAAAGAGACTTCTTTTTTGACTTGAGATAATTCATAATGATTTTCTAAAATTGATTAATTGGACTTTTGATGAATATTTGTGATATTATTGATGTTGTTGATTAGGATAAACAGGTTTTAAGGGGACCAGAAACCCCATACATCAAGTTTTGAAGGGACTTAAAGATTTTTCACAGATCTGAAACCAACAAAGGGACGTTGCAAAGATATGACTCAACATTAAGCAACAACAAAGCCACAACCAAAACTAGCCTTGTGCTACCAAACCAACACTAGCGAGTCAGCAAAGTAACCAGAAATAAGTCAAGTTGGCAAAAACAAAAGATCTAAATCAACTTATAGATCTAAACGCAAAGATTAAGGGTTTATTTGGCACCCTCAGCCAACAATAAGCATTTTCCTAGGCTCCCTTATCCTGTAACAAATTTTCTAGGCTACCAACAACAAAACATGCCAAGTGGGCCCTTGAAAACTACCAGCATCCAGCCTATCCTTGAAAAGAGCGGAGGAAAGAGGGCTTTTCCAGGATCCCTCAACCATTAAAGTGGGTTTTTGAAGGCTCCCACAGCTTGACAAGGTTTTACCAAGGTACTAAAAACCTCTAGCATAAACATCCACCACAAACCAAAAACTTGAGGCAAAGCAAGCAACATCCATCTCCACCCCAATAAGAGCACAGTCTCCTCTAGCCACATCCATCTCCCCTCCTTAAAAGATAAGACCACCTCAATAGGAATGACCAGAAAAACACCAGGATGCAGAATAACTAACCAAAAAAACTAGGCCATGGAGCCATGAGAGAGATAGACATAAAGACCCATCCTTTGAAATAAGAACACAAGGGTTATCACAAATCTTTCGAGACCAAAAAAATGCACCCCATGGGGTTTTGAAAGGATCCCCAAGCCGAAAGAGTTGGGTTTTAACTTGGGTCTCATAACCAAGAAATAAAAATCCCAAACAGAAAGTGAGGAAAACAACCATCCCAAACCTCTACATGCATCTACTCATAGGAAGATAGGCAAGACTCAACTACACATCAATAGGAGTTGGGATCACCTCAAAAGACCGCACTGCAACCATCTCATGAGAAAGAAAACAAAAAGAGGAATCCAGAAAGAAAACAAACCCTACTCTAACCTCTAGAATGAAGAGAACCATGCCCCAAAACCTTGTGTAAGGAAACAATAGCAGAGTGCCTCTCCCACAAGAAAATCTAACCACGGGGGACCAAACATCACCCCAAACACAAAGACGATCAGAAGAAAAACCAACCCCACACCCCTCCATACAAGAAGAGAAGGTACCACACCAAGAGAAAAGCCCCCCAAAACCATGTCAGCTTCACCCCTCATAGACCCAACCGCAAACTCCAAAAACCCTTTGAACCCTACCAGATGGGAAAACCACACGCAAGAAAGAGGCAAGAACATAAGCCACAAAGGGGATTTCACTCAGACCATTTTTTGCCTCATCTAGATCTCCCTCATCCTCACCCTCATCACCCTTTTTGGCAACAAAAACTCTAGCACTCCTTCTCGTAGAGCTCCCATTCCTACTCATCAGAGCTCAATATATTCAATTGATTTTTGTGATATTCTTGATGTCTCATAAGATATGCCCCCTTGGAATTATATTGTGCTTGGAAAATAAATTTATAGTAACGGTTCAGTTTCTAATATGGGAACCATTGGATTATGTATTACAAATGATTATGAGTTATATTTATGATTTGTATTTATTCCTAGATCATAGGAGCATACTAAGGGAAGTGGCCTCCAAGTGAGTGCCAGGGTCACTACCAGGAGGTTCCTAGTAAGGATGCTTGGAGATTTAGACTGCCAAGAGATCTCATTGGAAGTTGTTTTTAATAAATAAGTAATAACCTTAATTTATTTATTTAGGGGATTACATAGTTTTCACATTAATAAGATAATAAATTGTTTTTGTGCCCTCCTTATAGCCTAGAGTGCTAGTTCAGGATCAGGATGAGATTGGGAAGGTCTTGTTGGCATGACTATAATCCCTTGTCTTCATGAGAGGTTGAGCTGGTTCCACATGGGTGTCACTTAGTGTCCGGGTCCAAAGAGATTGCTAGGATAACCTTGATGAAAGCATACGGTGACACTTTCCCTTAAGTATGTCCTCAGTCTTAGCCCTATTTTGTGGAGGTCTATGGTTGGTCACTGTTGTTGTTTTGTATTTGAGGCTACATTTTTTGTTGATAATATTTTTTTATGTCATTTATTGTTATATGGGAGATAGGTGTCAGTCTAATCTTAGTGTGTGTTGGGCCTTATATCATTCTCTAAGCACGAGGGGTGGTTCCTTTTGGTTCCACATGGTCGGGTGGTTGATTCCTTTCTTCCATTAGGATATTTTCTCTATGTTGGATGTTCATGAGCATATTGTATATTTATATTTCTCTAGATCTTGTACTATGGCGCAATTGTATTTTATGATTACCAATTTGTAGTAGATGATGCATATTTGTGATAGGATACATGTACGTGATGTAATATGTAACTTAATTATTACTTATGTAATGTTTATAGAGAGACATATATATACATTGTAAATGGACATTGATTATTAGTGGATGATGTATATTAAATCATATTTGATTTTGTAATTCAGTAATGACATTATGATACCATAGGGAATATTGTTATACAATTATTTTTTTATATAGTTATTTCGCTTGTGTAATTTAATTTCTTCATGTTAAAATTACATTTGTAACTTGTAATGAGTAATGTAATAATGAAGTTAAATGAGTAGTTGTTACCAATTTTTTTTTTTAAATCTATCTTTCCTAGATTATGTGTTAGTTTTTCTAGGGTTTCATGGCAGGCATTACATCTAGTATCAGAGCCCTTGTTCATAAACTAGGTACTTTGGACTTATTTGAGGCTATTATAATTAATAGTAGAATAAAATTGAGTTAAAAACTTGGATTTATCTTACCACATCTATCTTGTCTTAGATTTCCTTAGACTATATCTTAT
Organism: Cryptomeria japonica; assembly: GCF_030272615.1. Taxonomy (NCBI): domain Eukaryota; kingdom Viridiplantae; phylum Streptophyta; class Pinopsida; order Cupressales; family Cupressaceae; genus Cryptomeria; species Cryptomeria japonica. The sequence goes on from NC_081409.1 coordinate 727,761,871, forward strand.
ATGTGCCTTGTGCCTTCTGTAGATAAGATGTCTGCTAGAGGTAGAGGTAGTGGGTGAGGTAACTGTATGGGAACTTGATAGAATCACCAACCTAAGGTTTCTGAAGAGGCTCATTAGGAGGATAAACAACTTGACAATCAAGAGGAGGAAGTTCAAGGTGAGAACTAGTAGGGCACTAATCAAATCCCTCAATTAGTTAATGTCCTCCATGATATTCTTGCATAGTTAGAACCAAGCTAGGAAGATAACCAAAAAGAAGAATATAGCCACTCCATTCATAAGGAGAGATTTAAGCATCAAAATAGGGAGAGAGAGAGAGAGAGAGAGAGAGAGAGGTCATCCTGCATGAGAGAAATAGCTATGCCAAATCAGGACACTATTTTAGCAGGACATATGAGAGGTCTCCTTAGATATAGACCCCCTACTTTTGATAGATCTGGAAGTGAAACAAAGGCCTAGACGTGGTTGTTGGATTTGGGTAGGTGATTTGCTATGCATCAGTATAGTAGTAACACCACAGCTAGTTATGCCATCATGAATTTACATGGGTTTGTGTGCACTTGGTAGCATCTCAAGGAGAAAAAGCTTCATTTGAATATTGAATCAGTCTCATGATAGATGTTCTTGAAGAGGTTTCATACTCTCTTTCCATCGAATCATTTTGAGACAAAGGAAGGAAAATGAGTTCCATAATCTGCAACAGATGGCTATATCAGTACAACAATATCAGCATAGGTTCTTTGAACTTAGATAGTATGCAAGGATAGAAGATGGCAAGGCCATGCTAGTGCATTACTTTATTAGGGGCCTTAATGATCATATCAGTGGAGGAATTTGGGTTTTCAAACCCAAGACCATGGAGGTAGCAGTGAAGAAATCCTAGATAGTCGAGGAGAATTTTTATATGGCCTTGGGTGGATAGATAAGAGTGCAAATTTGTAGTGCTCTAACTCCAAGTTTTGGTGCGAGGGGTACTTAGTCATAGAGAGCAAGTTCTGCTAGGAGTCACCCTCCATAGTTCAAGGGTGCAAAGAGTTAGTAGAAGATGAACTTTGAGGGCTATAATTTTTCTCGCAATGGTGGTACCCAAGAAGAGAGGGATTGTAGCTGACAACATATTAGGAAAGCTTTCATAATGCTTAGCTAGCACAAAGTTTCCAGAAGAGTACTAGCAGAGGTAGCTATCAACAATCTATGAAATCTTATACTAGTAGAGGTTTTTACTAAGGTGGTTACTTTACATGTGGTCAACAGGGTAACATTTTTGTACACTATCCTCAAAGGTTAGCACATCTATCTACTTACAAACTAGAAAATTTAGAGCCTATTGTGGGAGATGCAAGGAGATCATAATGTCTTCAGAATAGTTAATAACCATCAAGTTGAACACTAAGGTACAGTTATGTAGATTTCAAGTGAGTTAGGCAGTGTTTCATTTTTTGAATTAGTTGATTCATGATCTTTCAATTACTTTATTTCCTCCTCTTTAGTGGAGTGATGTAGACTCAAAGTGGCATAGCATGATGATAGGTGGTATGTCATGTTGCCTACTAGTTGTAAGGTTCCTATAGGTTCCCTTATTTGTGGCTATAAGTTGGGCTTAGGGGTCCTTACCACCACAGTTGATCTTGGAGTCCTTTCATTGGGATCTTATGGTGTTGTCCTAGGCATGAAATGGCTTGAGGTGCATTGGGATAGTATAGACTACTGACAAAAGATAGCATAGTGTGTTGGAGACTATGGGGAGAGTGTAGAAATTGTGGGTATTCAACGACCCATTTCTCTTTGCATAATCTTCGCTATGCAATTGAAGTGATGTATGAAGCAATGGTGTTAGTTGTTTGCGGTCATAGTAAATGACTTGGATGCCGAAGAGAAGCAAGAGTATCCTCTTATTAAGCACTCTATTCTTTAGGAGTTTATATATGTTTTCCCTAGTGAGATTCGGGGTATTCCACCTAAACATTACATTTATTTTCATATTGAATTGAAACCTCGAGTAGAATCAATTTCTAAGACCCTTTATTGGATGATTATTCAGGAGTTAAGTGAATTGAATTTTTGGTTAGAGGACTTGTTGGCTGGGGGTTTCATTCATCCTATTGTCTCTCCATGTGGAGAACCAATTTTATTTGTGAAGAAGAAGGACAAATTCCTCTATTTATTCATAGATTACTGGTAGTTGAATAAGGTGATAGTGAAGAACCGATATCCTTTCCTAAGGATTGATGATCTCTTTGATTAAATTAAGGATGCTAAGGTCTTTTGTAAGGTAGATTTTAATTTAGTGTACCATCAACTTGTAATCCATGAAGCGAACATTCATCAGATAGGCTTTTGTACTCGTTATGGGTACTATAAGTTTATAGTGGTTCCATTTGGGCTTCCCAATACGCCATCAGTATTCATGAGTCTAATGAATGGGGTATGCAGAACCTACCTTGATAGATTTTTTCTTGTGTTCCTCGATGGCATATTGATTTGTTCAATGACTATGGAGGATCATGAGGAGAATTTGAGGTAGGTGTTATAGTGTCTTAGAGATAATCAATTGTATGTTAGTTTGGTAAAGTTTAAATTCTTCCAGACTGAGGTGAAGTATTTGGGTCATTTTATCTTTGGAGAGGGTATTATCATTGATCCTTCTATGATTCAGGTGATTGTGGATTGGCTAACACCCATTAATGTGGTAGAGGTTCGTAGTTTTATGGGTCTTGCAGGATACTATCATCGATTTGTTCAGGGATTTTTGAAGATAGGCCATCTTATCACTTCTCTTAAGAGGAAAGGGAAGAATTTTTTTGGAAAGATTAGTGTGAAGAAACTTTCTAGACTCTTAAGGAGTGTTTGACTAGTGCACCTATTTTGGCCATGCCTGATCCAAGGTGTGATTTTGTGGTGTGTATTAATGCTTCCTTGGAAGGATTGGGAGAAGTGCTTATGAAGGATGGATGCATGATTCCCTATGAGTCTCTCAAAATAAAGGATCATGACAGAAATTATCCCCCTCATCATTTGGAGTTGGCGGTTATTGTGCATGCTTTGATGAGGTGGACGCATTTTCTTCTATTGGTTCAAGTTACATAGTGACTATGAGAGTTTGAAATATATTTTTACACAAACAAATTTGAATGTCTAGCAACAAAAATGGATGGAGTTGCTTTGTGAGTACGATTTTAAGGTTAAGTACATCTATGGGAAAGAGAATGTTTAGTGGATACATTGAGTCATAAGGGATATGAGTTCTCATTAATGAATCTCAGTGTGGATTTAAAGAGTCGGATACTTAGAGAACGTCCTTCAGATGCTTTGTACAAAGAGGTAAAAATGGAAGTGGACTCTGAGAGAGATTTGGAAGGGAGATATTAGATTTATATGATATTTTGTGCCATTTAGGTTGTATTTATGTTCCATCAATAGAAGCACTTCATAATTTGATTTTGATGGAGGCACATTGTGAAACTTACTCAGCAAATCCAGGTGTCAAGAAGATGCACACAAACCTTCAAAAGTTATCCAATTGGTTCACTACGAGGTGTGATATAGCTAATTTTGTCTTGTTTGGAATGTCACGGGGTGAAGGTTGAATATCAATAGCCTGCTGGGTTGTCGCAGTCAAACCTGGTTCCAAATTTGAAATGGGATATTATTTGGATGGACTTTATTTTGAGTTTTTCAGTCTCTTCCTGTATACATGATGCTATCATGGTTACTATTGATAGGTTGACCAAGATGACATAGTTCTCACCAACTCAGTCTTCTTATACAATAGAGATAGTGGCTTCATTATTCATTGAAGAGATTGTGAGGTTGCACAAAATTCCCCATTGAACCATATCTGACTGAGATCTTGTATTTACTTCTTTATTGTGGACTTCTCTTCAGCATGCCTTAGGAGATTAGTTTAACTTTAGGTCTCCATATCATCTTAAGAAATATGGGCAGATGGAGAGAGTTAATCAAGTTCTTGAGGATATGCTTTAGATGTATGTTATGGACCAATAGTCTTAATGGGAGGATTACCTATGTTTGGTAGAGTTTTCTTATAATAATAGATACCATATTTCTATTGGTATGTCCCCTTTCCAGGCTTTGCATGGTAGGCATTGCAGTATGCCTTTGAGTTGGGATCAATTAGAGGATTGATTTCTTTTAGGACCTAACATGTTACATGAGATGGAGAAGATTTGGTGAAAGATTAGTACAACACTATCTACAAATTCCTACAGTAGATGTGGTGAAGGAGTACTGCAACACTAGTTTGCACTCTAACTCTGCTCTAACGTCTTCACTCATACTTCACACAATGTCACTCATACCTTCTCTCTTTCTCTCTCTCATGTATCTATATATACTATAATATTATACACTAGGATAATATATACTATAATCTTACACACTAGGCTAATATATACTATAATCTTACTCACACTTCTATATATACTAGAATCTTACACACCAATAAAGCCTTAAACATAAATATGATAACCAATATGATTTCTGCAATATCTCTACATGCTACCTTTACACAATTCATTCATCGATTCATATTCCTTGATTAGCAAAATAGAACAAGGGTCAACCAAACCCAAAAACACAAAGCTCCAAGCATAGAAACTCCAAACTCCAAAAATAAGTACTATGTGTACCACATATACTAGACCACAAGACATTAAAGGATGCAACTGTCATAACTTAAATCATTGATACCAACCATATGTTAGATACCAACACCACAATAAGCATAACTTAGGATATGAAGACCTTCTACAAGTAATTCTAGTAGATCATCTACACCTTCCTACATTGTATAAACTACATACATTATCTACACATACTAGTTTGAATTGACGTGAATTTGGATGTTCAGTAGTCTAGTAAATTGAATAATCACTCTTGTCTGGACTAGTACTTGGGGGATTCCTCTTAGGGAGAGCAGAGTAAGCTAGCTTTGGGGAAGATGTGCCTGTCTTGGTCCTTGATGTCAAAGGGAGAGATGCAGAGTTGCAAAAATACAGTATGCAAGGATTTTTGTTTGTTTTTGATGTATATTGCCATCAATGACAGAGGGGGAGATAGTTAAAAATGTGATGTTCATGATTCTAATATTATTTTCTTGGTTGTCATTAATGGTTGTGATTGATGTCATCATGTGACTTTTTTATTTGGTGATCTAGAATATGTTTCTTGAACTGTTTTGGTACTCTAGAAGTTGTATTTTGGATGATGTTTAGTGCTGAATGGTAATTGATTGTGTTGGTTGTGATACATATTTCTCCGTCTTCAAGATATGGTGTTCATTATTTAGATTCCTGTTTATCTAGGTTCTATTCTTTTGCTAGGTTAAGAAGTACAATTTTGGGTCCAGTCTAATCTGGAATTGGAGACTGGGTAATGACATTTATGTAGCATATGTAACATGTTGATCTAACCATTGTTGTGTGTTGTGTTGTGGTCCACTTCTCATTAATTTCCACCACAAGAATTCTTAGTGCAAACCTATTTAAAATAATATTTAGCTGACTTGGAAGGTTATGTAGTCAAGATGACAATATAAGTAAAGAATGACCAGGATCAATGATGTAATGGAAGATATGCAAGGTCGAAAAGATAAATATGACCAATTATTGATATGAGAATTTATCCGAAGGTGTGTAATGTGATGTTAGTAACCAAAGATCATTTCAGAATTACTGTTTGTGGCAGTTAAATATCACAGTGGCAGATTTTATTTTATTTCATTCTCTTCTGGTAGTGAGCCTTTTTGAGTAGGGAGCCCACTTGTAGTGAGTATTCTGGCAATGAGCCACCTTTGTAAAAATTACCTTAACCTATGTCACCCTAACAAGTGTTTTATATTGAGAGATACCTTTCTCTCTAGTGCCTTATGTGTGATTTTGTTGAGTATATGTGTGCTTTCATGTTTACAACTTCTCATGTTAAATAATTAATAAGTTGGTTATTTTGAATGTGTGAAATAATTAAAAGGTTTAATTGACAAATAATTCACCCCCCTCTGAATTGTTTGGACATGTGGAAATTATTTGGAATAGGGGTTTTCCTAAGTCAAACCCAAGTTTAGGAATTAACCTTGAATGAAATAATGAAAATACTAAATTAAATTTTGGAAAGATATACATTAGATTTCTAATTTTTGATTATGATGATTTTCTTCTTTAATGTAATCACATATGTTTTATAAAATGGCATTAACATGAAAAAACCCTAATCAAACACACACGATTGCATACAGATGATGTAATTTTTTTTCGCAATGGTTGAATGAAGAATATGCAGTCTTGAAGATCTTTAAAAATTATTGATGATGAATACTTCACGAATACAAGGATGTTGGGATATGATTTCTTGGAGTCTTAGGATTAAAATTAATTAATTAATGTCTTTATAAATAGGTATCTAGGTCATTTACAGATTAGCCTGACTTCCAATAGTCATGCAAATCCATGAAATTTAATTCTTGTAAAAGAGATGGGACCCTTCCCCCATTTCAAAAAAGGTTCCAAATAAGAGGGATTGAGGTGAAGGCACTCTATCCTAGGACCAAGGCATGGGTTCCCTAGTCCTTGTCAGCAAGGGAACACCATTAAATCCTAGGGAGAAGGATACCCCTCTACGAAATCCATTAGTGGGTGTACATGACATTAGAACTAGAGATTGAGCACAAATTAGACCTAAATATGAGTTGAAGATAAGAGACATTAATATAGGGGTACAAATATGAGTTTTAAACTGTCCTGGTAACAATTTACAATTATACAAGAATAAAGGAATCCATCTTGGCATACCAAGCCTAAGGGTCCTGGTTGAGGCTGTATATAGACATTCTCAATCTGGAAATCAAGGAAGAATCTCCAACAACAGAGCCTACTGACTCAAGAGTCTATTGAGCCCAATGAGGTATAGGAGAAGATGAAAGATGAGCTTCTTCAACTATAAGTGGACTCTATGGAAGTGTGACTATGCAAGTTAGAGGTGAGGGAGAATCATCATCTGAGTCATTGTCATCACTATACATAATGGAGGAAGGAGTAGGAGGATGAGAGGCTAAGCTAGAAGAGATTTCCTCAAAATAAACACTCCTCTCAATTAATACACCATGTGTCTCTATATAAATAAGTCTATATTTTGTAATACCCTCATAATATCCAACAAATATGCAAGACCTACTCTCAAGTTCCAATGCCTTGTATTTCTATGGAGGAATGTGAGCCAATGCTAGACACCCAAAGACCCTAAAATGTCTCACAATCAATTTTCTACAACACCAAGCCTCATGAGGAGTCAAACCATTCAAATTTTTGTGGGGAGCCCAATTTTGGATGTTTGTGGCACAACTAATAGCTTCTACGCAAAAAAATGTACCTAGAGAATAAGCATGAATCATGTAGCTAGCCATCTCCTTAAGGGTTTTATTCTTCCTTTCCACACCACCATTCTACTATGGAGTGTAGGGAACAGAGTGTTGGAGATCAATCCTTTCAAGCGTATAAAATTCCTCAATTCTATTATTCATACATTCCCTCCCATTGTCTATGCAATTAATCTTGACTAACTTCCTTTATTTCTTGTCAACATGAGCCTTGAAGGCTAAATTTTTTTCGAACAATTCACTCTTGTGAACAAGAAATAAGACCCAATTAAAGTGGGAGTATCAATCAATGAAGGTGAGAACATAGCAGACCTTGCTAAATGAAGGCACTAGAAATGGGCATGCTATATTGTTATGAACTAATTGAAGAACTTACAAATCTCTCCAAGACTTCCCATTACCAAACTTCTCTTGCAGATGCTTTCCCATGGAACACCCTGAACATACACATTTTGAAAAACTTATTTGTGGTAGACCTTTCACCATGTCCTTAGAGCTTAGGTGTTGAAGATAGTGGTAGTTGAGGTGACCAAACCTCTCATACCATAACTTACCTTCATAATTTGAATGAGTGAGTAAGGCCATAAAAAAAGATTGAGGCACAATATGGGAGAATGAATAAATCCTTGAGTTGTTATTGTCTTGTCCCACTGCTACCAAAGCATCATTCTTGAGTTCTTTGACCATAATTTAGTCAAGTATTATCTCAACTTTCTTTCTATATCCATAGTGGGTGATTTGGTAGATAGAAAGGAGGCTGGTGGTCAAGTTAGGAACATAGATAACATTCTCTAAAGTTCCATCATCCATGGAAACTAAACCTTTCCCTTCTACTTCCACTTGTGTATCATCACCAATAAAAATGTGAGATACCTTAGATGGCTCCAATGAGGAAAACCAATTCTTTGTAGAACCCATGTGATGAGAGGCACCCGAATCAAGTATCTAATATTGTGAAGAACTTGTTATAGCCACAAATGCTTACCCTTTTGCCTTCCACTCTAAGGAAGTGGGAGGAGATGAATCCTTCTTCTTGTATAAGGATGGAAAATTTGTTGGCAACAAGCTAGCAAACTAAGAGGGGAGAGGGGGGTTAAATCAGTTTTCTTGCAAACTCTACTCAACTCAAACTTAAATTTAGATCTAATAATTAGCAATGAAAAAACAAAAGAACACCACATCAATAACACACACAAAACCAATATTTTTGATGTGGAAAGCCCAATTAAAGGAAAAAAACATGGTTGAAACCTACCCAGAATGAGATAATACCCTGTTAGGAGTAAATGAAATATTATAATGGAGAATGCTCATACATGCTGGCACACTGCCTAGAGGTCACTACTCAAATCACAAAAACAAGAAGGGCCACAACCCTGAGGAAGATTCATTATCTTACAAAAACATTTAAATTACATCTAGAGGATCATGAACTAATGAAATAGCATCCCCTCATGTCTGGTTACTATTCGGGTTAAGCACAAAGTTTGATCTTCTGTACCACACTTCTTCACACTAGTGAAAGATCAAAACCCTTGTTTGCAGACTTATCTGATCACACATATTTGGATACACTTCACAGATAACATGTAGATACATCTCACAAATTATTATTACATATATTTATACAAATCATCAACCTATATTTCAAGGTTGGCCCAACATGCATCACAAATTACTAGAACATGCTACAATACAATATGCAGACAAAAATAATGTTGGCTAAGACATAGTCTGGACCTAAATCAACACCTCAACCATGCAACACCTCTAATAATTACACCTCGAACATCCACAATACACTACAATCATCATGAATGTCGCATAACATGAAGAACACCACTAGATCAAGAAAATGATCAATAAAAAGAAAGACTCTCAAAGGCAACCATCAACACAGATAGAACATAATCTAGAAACATCCACAAGCAACATGGATTACCATAGCAACAACCACAACATTTCCACTTACTAAACTCTTCATCATTATCATATCAAACATCAACACACACTGAAATAACTAACAAAATGAAATATTAAATTGAGGATCTCCAAATAATGAACCATTAGAATTGAGGACACATATGAACATCCCAAATAGTCTTCAAAATCCACAAATCATGATTGTAATTTTGGAGCAATGTGGAGCAGAATCCATAACAGTGAACAACACTGACAATTGAAAAATCAACCTCAACACTAGATCTTATAACTCAATCAAATAAAAATGTAGACCATTTAAACTTTAGCTCAATCAACTAGAGATACTTATCTCAAAACACATTAAACTATAATAGCTCATCTAGAACACACTGGCCAAACTAACTTATTTAATCTTACTGCAACACTAAAATACACAAAAGAATATGTTAACATCAATGAAAACACATCATTACAAAAAACTTTTCAAGAATATCCAACAATATCCCCCTTTGGCATTGATGGTAAAATATGAATGTGAAAAACACTCAATGCAAATAAAGAAATTAGCTACCAACAATCTCCTCATAACTCTCAACAATCTCCCCCAAATATCAACACATGATATAGTAGTTTTTCTTATGATTCTCTCCCCCTCTAACATCAATACAAAAGGCGCACACAACAAAAATCATGATTATCTCCCCTTAGAACAAACTCCAAAATCTGAACACCAAAACCAAAACACTGACTATTCCCCTTGAGTAGCAGCCTCACTCATCAATATGGATCACAAAATGTCAATGAAGTTCACCAGAATGATGCAACTCCATGCATCTTAGTTATTATGAGAAGGGGAAATCACCCCTAGCTTCTCTCTGAGTTACTAAAAGGTATCTTTAGGCAAAGGCTTCGTGAAGATATTTGCAATATGTTCCTTTGTACATATGTACTCCAATTTAACTTCCTTCTCATTCACCTTCTCTCACAAGAAATGAAAATTGATTGATTTTAGCTTGGTCTTAAAATGCAGTACCAAATTCTTAGAAATATTGATAGAACTTAAATTATCACAGTATATAGTAGTAGGCTCATCAAAAACAACCCTGATATCCTTCAACATCTGCTTCATCCACATCAGTTGAGTATAATTACTAGCAGCAACAATGCATTAAGCTTTTGCAGTAGACAAAGAGATATAGTTATGCTTCTTACTCATCCAAGAAACTAACTTCTTTCCCAAGGAAAATGCACCACACTAGTACTATTTCTATCATCAAAATCACCTACCCAATCAACATTAGTAAAAGCACTCAAAGTAAAGTCATCATCTTTAGGATACCACAAACCAAAATCAACAATCCGTTTGAAGTATTAAAAATTATTTTCACAACTACAACATGAGATTTCTTAGGGTCAATTTCAAATATAGTGACAAAAGAAACAACATTTATAATATCTGGTCTAGTCTGAGTCATATATAAAAATCTACCAATCATAGCTAGATGTATCTAATCTGATTTTCTTTCAGAGAGTCATTATCCTTTTTCAACTTATATTCGATCACCATAGGTGTACCAACTAGATTTGAATCATCTTAACCAAACTTCTTCAACATTTCCTTCACATACTTAGATTGAGATATAAAAATACCTTTATCCAACTAATTTATTTGTAACCCCAAAAATAATTTCATCTCACCAATCATATACATTTCAAACTCATTCTTCTTATCATCAACAAACTTCTTTCACAAACTGTCATTTCCACCAAAGGTAATGTCATCATCATAAACTTCAACAATTAAGATCTTATCATTATCAATCTTGAAGTACATACTACTATTAGTAGTACCTTTATTGAACTCAAGCTTTGTCAAATACTTATCCAATCAGGCATACCAAGCTCTTGGGTCTTGCTTCAATCCATGGAGTGCTTTCTTAAACCTACAAACCATATCTTTCTGATCTGTCAACTAAAAACCATATTGTTGCTCAATATAAACTTCTTCCAGCTCACCATTAAGAAAGGCCAACTTGACATCCATCTGATACACTTTGAAATCTTTGTAAGAAGCATAAGAAGGAAATAATCTAACTTTATTTCTAGCTACTAGAGAAAAATTCTTACCAAAATCAATTCCTTCCATCTGAGAATAACCCTTACAAACAAGTCTTGCTTTATTCCTAACAACACACCTTTTTCCTCTGACTTATTTTGAAACACCCATTTAGTTCCAATTACATTTTTATCCTTAAGTATAGGAACAAGAATCCATGTATTATTATTTTTAATATGGTTCAATTCTTCTTCCATTGCTTTAACCCAATTTTCATCTTTGCAAGCTTCACTAACATCCTTAGGTTCAATCTTTGAAATCAAGCAATACACTTTAACAATTATTCTTCTAGTCATCACAACTCTATTCGTGTCACCTATCATCTAATTCTCTAAATGATTAAACCTTACATACCTGGGAGTCTTAGGATTTTCATGATTTCCAGACTCTTGAGATCTTTCTTCTACACTATCACTTGCACCTTCTCCTTCATTCGCAAGCTTCTTTGGAATAATCTGAATTTCATTTTGGGTCTGCACTTGCTTTCCTTTATTTTCACTTACATCTTGATCATTTGAATCATATCTAGAGCATATAGCACGATACTCATTGCCTTCATCAACTTTCACATTAGCAGTATCAACTATTTTACTCAATCTCTTATTATAACACTAGTAGGCCTTACTTAGTAGAATAACCAAGAAAGATTCCTTCATCACATCTAGCATCAAACTTCCCTAGATCTTCATCTCTTCTAATATAGCATTTACTTCCAAAAATTCTAAAATATCTAATTGCAGCAACATGACCAAACCATAACTCATAAAGAGTCTTACCGATATCACCTTTGATATGCACTCGGTTAAAAGTGTATGCAACAATACTCACAACTTATCTCCAATAGATATGTTTCACCCCATGCTCTTCACAAAAATAATTGAACTCACCAAAGTGAATTCACCACCTCTATCAGATCTTAGGCACTTGAGCTTTATTCCAATATTAATCAGAGCCATAGCTTTAAAAATCTTGAACTTCTCCAATGTTTTGAACTTCTCCCTTAATAAAGTAACCCACATCATTGTTCAATAGTCATCAATCAAAAACATGAAATATATGTCACCCTGTAGGCTTCTCACTCTAGAAGGACCACACAAATCAGTATGCACAAGATCCATAATTCCATTAGAATTATACTATTTTTTTTTAAAGTAACTCTTGTTTGCTTCCTTAATTGACATTCCTTGCATACCAGATTAGAAGGCTTTATCAACTTAGGAAAATATCTAATAGCCTAGGTAGAACTTACCTTAACCATGTGGTTCGAGAGCACCTAAACTTCTTGGTAAATTCCACAATTTTGGATTGGATGATCCTCAATAGGATCAATTAATGAATAATGGATTGTTGGTAGGTCCACAAGAGTGTTTTAGGGTCATTCAAAGTGTGTTTGTCTCTATTGTCAGCTTGTTTTCTTAGTCTTAGCTAATGTGCCCTTGTAAGCCAAATTTGGCATCATTTTTCAAAATAGGGTAAAACTCTTTGTAAGGACTCATAAGAATTTTGGATATATTGGTTTGATGTTAGGGAGCCATCCTAGAGGGTTTAGAGTGAGTAAAAATGTATAAGGTTCACAAATGCATAGTGGAGAAAAAGTTGTCATTGTTGCTTGACAACTTTTTGCAACCTTTGGAGTAACTTTTTTTAAAATGGTCAAATCGGTGGTTAAGGAACTGATGGGTGGTTGGTTATGACCAAGTAGTCATATATAATTATTTTTAAATAATTTTCAATGGGTTGGAAGATCCAAGAGAAAATTTTGAATAACTTTTGAAGGCAATTTCTAGACATTTGGATAAAAACTTGTAACTTGCTTATAGTAGTAAATACTAGATGGATTGATCTCAGTATTGTTATTTAATGGTGGTTTAGAATTCATTGTTGTGGTGCTTTTTAAGTGATTTTATCTCTTCATTGTGTAGGTTTAGTTCCTTGTTTGAAATTTTTCTTCAACTGCACTACTCTCAGTCTGAGTAAGGGATTAACACCCTAGCAATGGCTCCAACCTGAAATCCCGTTGTGTTTTCTCAATGCCCCTTGGGTTTAAATTCATGAAACCTTTTTATAGTGTGTATATTTATTTTATTTCCTTGGAGGCTGCATTGGAGAAATTTTCTATAAAACCCTAGGTGAGCTCTGCCATAGCCCAACTAGGGAACTTAATTGTTACTTGCATTGTTGCATGCAGGGACGAACAAATGTGTTTGTGCCAAGTGTTTGGTCTGGAAGAAAATAGTATAGCAGAGTCTCAGAAAAAAGATGGGGGTGTTACATAGTGTGGAGAACAAAAAAACCTATTGGAGAACACACTAAACCTTAAACCCTTTAAAAAGAGTCATTTTGGGGTCCATACCTATACAGACATATCAGACAACCTAACCTCCTGAATCTCAAAGAATGTCTAAAAGGGTATCCGTATCTCTAAAGATTTTAGGCGGTCTTTTGAAATTTTTTTGATAAATTGAGCAAAAACCATGAAGGTAGGGCTAAAAGGGGCTCTTAGGGCTACTAGGCTTAGAAAATAGGAACTAGTGAAAGCGATAGAGAAATGGAGTGAAACCAATCAGTGTACCACTTGATGGGAATTGATACACCATCTGAACATCCTCTTATTCCCCTGCAAGTGAATGTTGAATATTTCGATAACTTGATGGTTGGATTTACCCTAGTGAATCCTAGCCAGGAACCTAAGTAATGGGAGTAAACAAGTTGATAGAGAGCTTCCAAAAAGAGTTTAGCTATTGGAATTGATTCAAGAGAAGAGTAGTGTGTTAACAAGCATGGTAGAACACTATGACACCTCTTGCTAACCTACACACTAAAAGTGCAACTCTTTTGTGAGATCCTCCCTATCCAAGTGGTATCAGAGAAAGATAAGATTTGGGAATAAACTAGTTGATGTCAGAGACTGAGCTAGTAGGTGAAAATAGCCTTAGGATGGTGACTAATTCCAAGTTAGCCAAAAGGGTAGAATACCAAGAGAAAGAGAATAGATTCCTCAGGGAAATATTGCAACAATTGGAGAACAAACTAGGTGAAGTAGAAGACAAAACTGAGAAGGTAACTATCAAAAGCAATGAAGAAAAGGGTAAATAAATGGTAGAAGAGGATGACACACCTGAACCAGATCCTATTCTGCCTGAAGAACCTTTCCTTAGAGCCATCAAAGCCTTAGGAGGAAATTCCCTAGGAGTGCCACTTTTTTGTGGAAAAAGGGAACCGGAAGTGGTCATGGAGTGGACTGAAGGGTTAAAGAATCACTTTGAATGCCATGGAATTAGTGAACCACAAAAGGTGAAGGTAGCCAAATATATATTGAGAGGATCAACCTTGACTTGGTGGAAGTTCATCCAAGAAGAGAGACAAAATGAGGGTAATAACCCGATTGCCACATGGAAAGGAATGCTATCCAAGGTGAGAGAAGCCTATATCCCTGAAGACTATGAAAGTTAATTACACAAGAGGAGACAAAATTTGAGACGAATAGAACTAGATGTGAGGAGATACAGTAAAGAATTTCAGAAGTTGTGTTTGAGATCCAAGGTGGTGGAAGATGAAAGCATCAAGGTTGTGAGGTACTTGAGTGGTTTGCGGTGGAATATTCAAGAAGAGTTAAGTTTGTCGTGTCCTAATACTGTCCATAAGTGATATCAATTGGAACTCAAGGTGGAAGAGAAGATTAAAAAGAGACAAGAGAAAAGCAATAGAGGCAAAGGTAGGGAAAGAGATGATAGAGGTCATAGAGGTAGCAATGGCGAAAGAGGTGTATACCAAACATCTCAAGGGGAATCCAAGTTGGTAGAGAAAAGTGGGGATTCCAATAGCAAGAGTAGCTATAGAGGAAGGGGATCTAGCAAATCTAATAGAGGAAGGTCTAGTGGATCAGGAAGAAGGTCCTATTTCACCACAATAAAGTGCTCCAATTGCCATCAACTTGGACACCCGACCTATAGATGTCCTGAGCATTCTTCTTCATCCCAAAGAGGTGAAAGGAGAGTAAGTTATGTTTAGGAATATGCAGAAAATGTGAAGACATCATAAGTAAACTTAGATTCTAAGGTTGGAGAGAATATAATGATGAGAAGAGTTTTAATCAAAGAACTAGTTAAGGAGGAAACTAGTCAAAGAAGATCCTTGTTTAGGATAAAGTGCAAGATCATGGGTAAAGTGTGTAGAGTGATGGTGGATTTGGGATCCACTGATAACATAGTGTTAGAAGAAGCAGTAAGCAAACTCAACCTGCAAAGAATTCCACATAGTGATCCTTATAGGGATACTTGTCTCAACAAGGGGCAACATATTTTGGTGAGTGAGAAAACTTGGGTGGAGTTCACCATAGGAGGCTAAAAAGGCAAGATCTTATGTGATATCTTGCCAATGGATGCATGCCACCGACTCCTAGGTAGGCCTTGGCAATTTGATAGGAAAGAAATACACCATGGGGAAAATAATTCCTAACCTTTCAAAAGGATGGAGTTACCTATAAAATTAAGTCCATAAGGGATCAAGAAGAGAGCAGGGCTAAAGGTTCCAATGTGTTACTAGTTGGTGGGAAGGAGTTCATAAACACTCTCAAGGAAGGAGAGGGAGTGGGGTTCCCACTTGTTATGAAACCAAAAGAGGGAAAAAAGGAAAAGAAGGTATGCATTCCTGATGAATTGTAGTAGATACTAAATCAGTTCAATGAGATCATAAGTGATGGAACACCTTCTACTTTTCCTCCTCAACATGCCATAAGTCATCAAATTGACTTCATACCCGGAGCCTCATTGCCTAATAAAGAAGCCTACAAAGTGACACCGAAGAAGAATAAAGAAGTGGCTAAACAAACCCAAGAACTCTTGGACAATGGTCTGATAAGAAAAAGCATCAGCCCATGTGCAGTTCCTAGTGTTTTGGGACCAAAGAAGGGAGGTACTTGGAGAGTTTGCATTGATTCAAGAGCCATTAACCAGATTACAATTAGGTATAGGTTTCCTTTTCCAAGAATTGAAGATTTGATGGATTTTTTAGGGGGTGCTAAGTATTTTACCAAGATAGACCTCAAGAGTGGATACGACGAAATCAGAATGCAGGAGGGAGATGAATGGAAAACAAAATTCAAGACCACAAAAGGACTTTATGAATGGCTTGTTATGCCATTTGGACTCACAAATGCCCCTAGCACATTCATGGGACTCATGAATGAAGTAATCAAGGATTACATTGGTAAATTTGTTGTTGTTTATTTAGACGATATCTTATTTTTAGTAAGTTTAAAGAAGACAATCTTAAGCATATAGAGATTGTATTGAATAAATTATGTGATGAGCAACTAACTATCAATTTGGAGAGATGTGTGTTCATGAAACAAGAGTTGGTATATGTTGGGTTTGTAATCTCAAGTGGTGATTTGAAGATGGATACCTCAAAGGTGGAAGCCATAATCAGTTGGCTAACACCTAAAACAACAAGTGAAGTGAGTAGTTTTCATGGTTTGGCACAATTTTACAGGAAGTTCATGAGGGTGCTCAGTGAGATATGTGCACCTATGCTTGATACAATCAAAGGAGGTGTAAAGACTAAGTTTCAATTGACAAAAGAGGCACAAAAAGGATTTGAAATCTTGAAGAAAAAGGTGGCTACTCAACCTATCCTTGTTCTTCCAAGCTTTGACAAACTCTTCACCATAGAATGTGATGCAAGCAACATAGTGGTTGGAGCAGTCATCAATCAAGACAATAGACCCATTGCAATCTTCAGCGAAAAGATAAACAAAGCCAAGAAAAGGTATTCTTCCTATGATTTGGAGTTATATGCACTTGTTCAATCTATTAGGAAATGGAGGCATTACTTATTACCTAAAGAATTTATGGTTTACACTAATAATCTCTTAGTTTTCTCAACTCCCAAGAAAATTTGAATCATAGGCTTATCAAATGGGTAGAGTATTTTCAATCCTATACTTTTACCATTAAACAAAAGAAAGGTCAATGCAATAAGGATGTTGAAGCATTAAGTAGAAGGTTTCTTATAGTTCAAGAAGTGAATCTTAAGAGCATTGGAGTTGATAGTTTCAAAGGCTATATCAAGATGATGAATATTTTGTTGCCATCTACAAGATTTGTCAAGAGTTTAGGAATCACTTTCATAGTGAATATGTAGATTTTACTTTACAAGATGGTCTTTTATTTAAAGGAGGAAAAATTTGTGTGCCAAGAGGGTCCATGAGAGAGAACTTGATGCAAGAGAAACACAATGGTTGTTTAAGTGGTCATTTTGGATTGAATAAGACTTCGGAACTTGTTCAAAGATTCTACTATTGGCCAAAGATGCAAAGGGATATCAGAAAATATGTGGAGCAATGTGTTGTCTATAAAAGAGAAAAAGGATCCTCTTCTAATGCCAAACTCTATTAGACATTACCTATACCAAACTGGCCATGGGAGTGTGTAAGTATGGATTTTGTTGTTGGTTTACCCAAGACCAATTCTGGATTTGATAGCATCTATGTGGTGGTAGATAGATTTAGTAAAATGGCCCATTACATTCCATGTAAGGTGACTCATGATGATAGTCATATTTCTCTTTTTTTTTTTAGGAAGTCATTAGGATTCATGGCTTACCAATCAGTATAGTGTTAGATAGAGATACAAAATTCATTGGTCATTTTTGGAAAACTTTATGGCAAAGATTGGGTACTAACTTGTCTTTTATCTTAGCCTACCATTCCTAGATGGATAGCCAAACAAAGGTGGTAAATAGGACACTTGGGAACCTTCTCAGATGTTTGAAAAAGGAACATGGACAAGCTTGGGATCAGATCATCCATCAAGCTAAATTTTCTTACAATGACAGTGTGAATAGGTCAATCGGTAAGAGTCCTTTTGAAGTAGTTTATGGCCTTCATCCAAGAGGTGTATTGGATCTTAGAGACATTAGGAGTCTGGAACAAAAGAGTGGACATTTTGTTGACATGGCTCTGTTACTACTTATCAAATTGCCATTAGTTTTTATATTCAAAGTCATACTATATATTCTAGTCGGTTAGCATTACCAAATCATGCAGTCGGTACACACAGAGAAGTCGATATGAATAGTCTAGTCAGTTACAGAAGAAAGCAGTCACAGAATGCAGTATTCACTGAGCTGTTTACTGTGTATCTTTTTATGGCTACCGAGCAGTAAAGTTAACACACTGAGTTGATATTCACCAAGTGAAATGTGTTACCAGATACATTGAACCTAGACATGCACATGAAAATGTGTTACAAGATCGAGGCACATCTAATCGTTATTACATTGGAAATTGCACTAGAAGATTGTGTATGATTGCAAGGTCAATCTAAAAAATGAAATATTTTGCTTAGTTATTCATTTGAGGAATCTTGTTTGTAAGATCGAAGCAATGAATTAGATCACCACTTTAAGAGATCTATTTATATAGCATGGGAAGAGAGTAAAAAAAGTGTATGTATGAAGGAAGACTGTTACAGAGACACGGAGAGGTCACCAAGAATGTTATCAGAGAACAGTAGAAGAATAGAGTAAACAGAAGGGTTTACCGAGTTACAATATGGGTTACCGAGGTATGCTATAAGCAAGGTAATCTTATTCTCAGTACATAGAATCTACTATAACATTTCAGATGTAAACTTGCAGATATTTGTAATGATTTTATTGTAATATTGTGAAGTTGAAAGAGAAACCTTTAACAAGGTAAAAGACTCTAACCAATTCTATAAATTGTAAATCCTCTAACCAGGTGCAACATTCAGATTAATGTTGTAAAATCCTTTAGCAAGGTAGAGCTAATAGATCTTGTTACTCCTAACAGGGTAAGCTATCAGAAATAGCTAAATGTAGCTCTAACCGAGCAATCTTTATTATTGCAATAGTGAAGTTGTGGGTGCCATCCCCACCACAATTTTTCTCTCTAACCAAGAGTTTCTGCATAACCAAAATATGTGTTATGGAGTGAATCATGTATGATTGTTATTTGTTTCTTTTAACTTTATTTTATGTTACTACACTATTCTGTTTATGCATAACTGTAAGGTTATTATTAAAGAAAAGTTTTGGAGTACTGATTCACCCCTCCCCTCTCAGTACATTAGCTTTCCATATTGGGCCTAACAATTGGTATCAGAGCTTGAATCTTGGAAAAGGGTTTAGCTACCTGAAGAGAAAGATCTTATCAATGGAAGGCTATAAACAATCTTGGAGGATTGTATATCTACAAGAAGAGATCGATCATGCAAATCAAGTGATTGCAGACATGCAAAGGCAAATGCAAAAATCTCTGAAAGTAAGAAGAAGATTATCTAATGACTTGCAGGATTCTCAAGAGTTAGTGGAACAAATCGAGACATCATCTGAGAACAGTATATCTGAAGAGACTGAAGAAATGATTGGAATGTTGAAAGAAAAGAACAAAGCATTGGCTGATCAACTAAAAGCAATGAAAAGAGAACATGAACATTTCAGTACATAGATGACTGAAAATCTAGATGCATTAAGGATAGCTGAGGATAAAGCAAGAGATCTATAAAGAGAGAAACAACAACATGAAGTCTTAGTATCTGATAAGAATGATGAAATCATAAGGCTAACTGGTATTCAACAAAATATGATAGATCAACTAGGTTATGCACATCATGAAGCAATTCTAAAGAATGATGAAAATCAAGCATTGAAACTTGAAGTATCAAGGTTGTCTAGTGAACTTGAAACAGAGAAGAAATCCAAAGAAACATTGAAGAAGAGTTATGAAGTATCAAACATGTTGGATGAGC
The DNA here is from genome assembly GCF_030272615.1 of Cryptomeria japonica. Taxonomy (NCBI): domain Eukaryota; kingdom Viridiplantae; phylum Streptophyta; class Pinopsida; order Cupressales; family Cupressaceae; genus Cryptomeria; species Cryptomeria japonica. The sequence goes on from NC_081409.1 coordinate 727,782,074, forward strand.
AACTGAATACAAGAAGACCCAACAAAGATGCAGGACTCGGTTACAAAGGAAAAGAATCAACCGAGAAAGGAATTCATACTACCGAGAGAGGAGAATCATCAAAGCAAGCTGGAAACATGAATAACATCAAAAGGAAGAAGCCTATTTGCTACTACTCTGGAAATCAAGGTCATACTACCAAGATATGCCAGATTAGAAAAGGTAACCAACCGAATATCACTAAGTCTAATGGATATTGTTACAATTGCAATAAATATGGTCACACATCTAATCAATGTAGGACAAAGTCTGTTAACAACTATCAAAAGGCAAAATTCAAAGGGTTTTGTAGATATAGAAATAGATATGGACATAATACTGAGAAGTGTTGGTCTAAGCAAAAGAACTACATGTGGTATCCACACTGAGCAAACACTAGAGGTTACCGAACTCACACAGATCCTTACCGACAATATGCAATAGTACCATGGGATTACAATACAAGGATATGGTGTGAGTGTTGTGGAAGATATGGACATATTAGTACCAACTGTTTTATAAGGTTTGGAATGAACAACCTAAGATCATGGAGAAATCCTGGTATGGCATGTTTTCATTGTCACAAAGTTGGACATTTAGCTGGAGATTGCAGAGATCAACCTAGAAGAGACACTGAAGAGATAAAAGAAAAATTCAAGATGATTTGGAAAAAGAAGAAATTCATGTCAAATGAAGAAAGCACCTTACCTACCGAGTTAGGTGCACCTATACCAAATTAGTTAGAAAAGGTATGAAGGGAATGCATTCTCTAAAGGTTAAATCATAACAGTTCCTATTCTATTATGTACAAAATTCAAAATCTGCATAGTTAAGATGCAATTAGTCAGTTTGAAATTCTATCAAAGTACTTTACAAGAAACTTGTCAAGTCGGTGTATAGAGGAAGCCTATCAAGTTGGTTAATGAAGGAAATTTGGTTACTCGGTTAAAAATGAAAAAAGGAGTAAATCGGTAAAAGGTGAACCAAGTGCATTTAATGTTTTGACCTAACTTGCACAAAGCCCAATAAGGTATTTTTGAGTACTTAAAGGTATTTTCATGGTCATTTTCATTCACCAAGTTTTCAAGAGAGCCAAGCAGAGCGAATCAAGGCGATCAAACTTCATTCAGAGTGAATTTCAAGGTATTTACATCAAATCTATTCACACTGTTAAGCTAGTTTTCGATCTAGTCAAATTACTATTATCTACCGAGTGTGAAGCATCAATTGTTTGTAAACCCTAACGATAGTTTGCAAAGTTCTACCAGAAACCTACAATGGCACCCAAGATCCAAGATCCCATAGTTGTCAAAAATGTGGAGAAGCCCTCGCTGAAGTATTCTTTGACTCCCAAAGTCACCTCTGAGCCGGATAACAAAACTGCATTTTCACTCATCCCGGATCGAGTCTTGTTAGTTGAAGATGTTAGATTCTTTACTAAATGTCGTGTTGAGGAACTCGGTCATGTTGGGATTAGTGACACATATGATGAACTTTGTACTGATGGAAAAATGGATAGCAAATTTGAGCATATCAAAATCAAGGGATTAACTGAATCCCTAGCCTATCCCTATGTGTTCAAACCCTAGTGGGTTAAGTTTGTCTTGAACAGAGTACATGATGATTTTATGTGGCTAGAGGAGCAACCATTCAAAATCACTAAGGAAATCATTCATGTGATCACCGGGTATCCTATCTATGATCATGCACGAGCACAGAAAATGATATCACAGAAGGAGCTAATCAGTCTAACTGGAGTAGAATCTGATTACCGAGGACTGAAATTGAACAATGTCACTGATGTAGAATGCAAGTTTGCAATCAGAGTAATTGGTTACTGTTTCTTCCAATCTGCAAGGGAAAATAGTGTACCATGTGCCACAGTTGACATGGCCTACAAAATAGTGAAGAAGGGAATGAAAGTAGATTTATGTGAAGTGCTACTGAAGAACTTGTTTGAGAACCTGAACACAATAAGGAAGCCGAAGAAGAACAACTTGGCAAATACACTGAAGTTTGGTTCACTTCTTGTATGCATGTTTTTCTACTTTGAGAAGTTCTTTCCCTCGGTCAGTAAAGTAGTTTGGGAGCTAGACCAACCTATCACCCATCAAATCAATGATTTTATCAAGAAAATGGGAGATAACTTTAATGATATCATGGATGACTATTTTAGAAAATTTCAAGAGAAAATGCACAACAAGTACCGAATTCCACCACAACTGGTAGAAAAATATAAGGATGATATATGTTTTGAGGTAGATACCGATTATTGTCATATGAATGCTATTGAACCAAGGACTCAATCTTTGCCACCAATGGGTTATGAGATTGACTATGATATAACACAATAGCAAATTGATGCCTATCTATCGTTGCCAAGGCATGCTACCGAACTAAGATATGGAACATATGAAGAGGTGAAGGAAAAAGTAAAAATGAGCATTGTAGTACCTAAGGCTACAAGAAAAGCTACAAAAATGATAAAGGTTTTATCTGAGAAATTGGGAGAAGAATCCTCCTCTACACCTGTCAAAGGCACTCTTGCCATTACCGAAGAGGAATCAGAAGCTCAAGAGGCAGAAATAACATTAAGTATCGAGTTGCCTAAGGGTAAAGTTTTGAAAAGAAAGAAACATGACATTTCAAAGGCCCTACTGACTCCACCAACAAAGAGACCCAACACTAGAGCATCAGCAGCATCACCAAGTAAGAAACAAAAGAGTGTTATTGTACCCAAGGTAACCAAGACCTATAAGAAATCTACTTGGAGACTCATTTTAGCAAAAGAGTCTCGTGATACAGAATCTGATGATGCGAACAAATTTCAGATTCTAAAAAGCAAGAAGGTAAATATTCATAGTGTTGAAAATTTTTGTGCCAATCTTAAAGAATACGGTGGATTTGCAAGATTTAGATATGTTAAGTATGAGACTAGGAATAATGATGAGAAGCGACAAATTGAAGAAGCTGTCATCTGCACACTTCTAAAGTTTCGTCTAGCTCCATTAGAACTAGTAAAGTCACTCCTGAGTGAATTATACTTACATATTGATAATAGATGGAAATATGCAATAGACTCAGAGAAACAAATAAGAGAAAGAAAGTCTAGTCCATCTATTCCCTAATATGTCTATAGCAGAAATCAAGGAGCATTTGACAACATACAATTCTAAATTTCTTGTCAAATAGAGAGCCTTAAAATTGATGAATGGGCTATACATTGATGTGGAAAATGAGACAAAAGCCAAGTGGTAGGAAATATTCAAACTAAAGGATGTTGGTGAACAATCTCAAGTTGAAATTGTTGATGTCACCAAGCAAGATCTTGATGTCACCGAGCAAGGTCCTGATGCTACCAAGCAAGACCCGGTTGACACTATTCAAATTGATGAAGAAGCGCTAGAGCAGGAAATGATTGAAGGCACTACCTATGCAAAACTTGTATCTAGTGAATCTATTTTAGAACAAGTTCAGCCTTATCCACCAGTGAAGCCACCTGTCTCAACCGAAGCTCCTAAGGACATAGATCAAGGCACCGAAGGTCACAAGTCTGAAGCAACAGAAGATACAACCAAAGATCAAACGTCTCAAGCACCGTCAAGCACTGTAAATGTTACAGCTAAGACCCCTAGCACCGAGACACCCAAGGACACTACAATAGCTACTGGAACTGACCAAAGTGTTGCATCTACCGAGCAACCTACCGAGGGTCAGCAAGCCTCACAGGCACTTGTCTTAGTGCAACCGACCAAAGGAAAAGAGAAGAAGGTGAGAAAGCATAGTTTCAAAATTGATTTGACTAAACCAATAGTGTTGCCCAATGTGGATATCTCAAAATTAAAAGGGCAAGCACTTACCGATTTCGGTGAACTATGCAAAGCAAGGCCGAATAGGAAAAACAATTGGCTATTCAAAAGAAGAATAAAGTACTACAAAAGGTCAAGACACTACTAACAGAAATGCTACCTTCAGCAACAGTGTCAACCGATGTAGCCATCCACATTCAACTGGATGAACTCCTTACTCAAATAGAAACATCTAGAGTTGATGCATCTGAGTACTTAAGCAAGCTAAAAGATAAAGAGCTTACAACAAAAATGATTGAAGAGGTCCAAAAAGCTCTAGCTATAGGAAAAGTAAAGCTTGTCAAATTCATTACTGAGTTGCCCCCTCAACTCAAGCATATTCTTTATTTAATTCAGAAACTTTGTACATTTTCCTTATTTATTAAAGATATCAAGAATAAAACTGATGCAATTGAGAAAGAGATCACCGATCTCTCAACTAAGTTGACCACCGAGCCTAATTCAGTTCAGAATTTTTATACCAAGCTTCAACAGCTCATGGCTCAATAGTTAGAACTCAAGAATGAAGAGCATAAAATCAAGATGGATATAATGACCCTTCAGACATTATTCCTTCCTCATCTCTCATCAGTACAGGAACAGATCAATAGAGCTACACGCCTATCAACTACACAAGAGGGAAGCACTCTTAATGGCTTAATATCACTATTAGCTGGTATTCAAGCACAAAATTCATTAATGGAAAGTGTAAAGGATTCACTCTCAGTCGCCCTCACCGATGCCTAGAACAAGTATAAATCTATTTTTGATCAGTTACTGCCCCCGGATGGAAATTAATTTTTTGATGTTTGTCAAAAAGGGGGAGTAATACTATAATACTACATAGGGGGAGTAATACCAGTCAAAGGGGGAGTAATACTATATTTGGAGAGTGATATAGTTTTGGTAACACAGTTTTGAGTATTGTATACAAGGGGAGTATACCGAGCAGAATATACAGAGCAATCAGAGCACACAAACACAGAACAGAACTGAGCATGCAAAATTTGAGTTATGTACAGAATAATGATAAGGGGAGTATATCTACATATACTATTTCATTGACTATTGTATATATTGTCAAGTGTAGTCATTTTGTAAAGTATATAGATTTTTGAGTTATGACTTTGAAAGTAGTTTTTGTCAAACATCTCAACTAATGTCAAAAGGGGAGATTGTTACTACTTATCAAATTACCATTAGTTTTTGTATTCAAAGTCATACTATATATTCTAGTTGGTTAGTAGTACCGAATCATGCAGTCGGTACACACAAAGAAGTCGGTATGAACAGTCTAGTCGGTTACAGAAGAAAGCAGTCACAGAATGCAGTATTCACCGAGTTGTTTACTGAGTATCTTTTTATGGCTACCGAGCAGTAAAGTTAACACACCGAGTTGATATTCACCAAGTGAAACGTGTTACCAGATACATTGAACCTGGACATGCACATGAAAACGTGTTACAAGATTGAGGCACATCTAACTGTTATTACATTGGAAATTGCACTAGAATATTGTGTATGATTGCAAGGTCAATATAACCAATGAAATATTTTGTTTAGTTATTCATTCGAGGAATCTTGTTTGTAAGATTGAAGCAATGAATTAGATCACCACTTTAAGAGATCTATTTATACAGCATGGGAAGAGAGTAAAAAAAGTGTATGTATGAAGGAAGACTATTACAGAGACACAAAGAGGTCACCAAGAAGGTTATCAGAGAATAGTCAAAGAACAAAGTAAATAGAACGGTTTACCGAGTTACAATATGGGTTACCGAGGTATGCTATAAGCAATGTAATCTTATTATGAGCACATAGAATCTGCTATAATATTTCACATGTAAAGTTGTAGATATTTGTAATGATTTTATTGTAATATTGTGAAGTTGAAAGAGAAACCTTTAATAGGGTAAAAAACTCTAACCAAGTCTATAAATTGTAAATCCTCTAACCAGGTGCAACATTCAGATTAATGTTGTAAAATCCTTTAGCAAGGTAGATCTAATAGATCTTGTTTCTCCTAACAAGGTAAGCTATCAGAAATAGTTAAATGTAGCTCTAACCGAGCAATCTTTATTATTGCAGTAGTGAATTTGTGGGTGCCATCCCCACCACAATTTTTCTCTCTAACCAAGAGTTTCTGCGTAACCAAAATATATGTGTTATGGAGTGAATCATGTATGATTGTTATCTGTTTCTTTTAACTTTATTTTATGTTACTGCACTATTCTATTTATGCATAACTGTAAGGTTATTATTAAAGAAAATTTATGGAGTACTGATTCACCCCTCCCCTCTCAATACATTAGCTTTCCATATTGCACCTAACAGGCTCAATCCATGAAGGAGATTCATGAGCAAGTAAGGTAGGCTTTGCAAGACAACTCTCAAAGAATCAAGGACAAGGTTGATGCAAAGAGGAGGGATGTGCAATTTGTTGTTGGTGACTTAGTAATGGTTCATTTGATAAAAGAAAGGCTTTAGAAAGGTATCCCTAGAAAACTTAAAATGAGGAGGATTGGACCTTGTAAGTTCTTGGCTAAGTATGGGCAAAATGCCTACAAAATTGATCTACCCAGGGACATAGCTTTGTCTCCTATTTTTAATGTTGCAGACTTGGTGCAGTACAAAGGAATACTTCCAGAGGAATCCAATAGAGTCTAAAAGGTCTCCCAATCACTTTAGACTTGTCTTTACCACCTATGCCTATTCTACGAGCTGAGAAGGTGTTGGATTCAAGAATCCTCAAAAAGACTAGGCATGCCGCTTAAGTGGAGCATTTGATTAAGTGGGAGAATCTTCCAAAATCTGAGGCCACTTAGGTAAATAAAGAATACTTTCCAAATCTTGGAATTTCCCTCTCTTTTTTTCCTAAAGAAGTCACTTGACTTCTTTCTCATTGGGGGAGTATGGTGCAGGAGCACCTAGATTTCTTGGTAATTTTCACAATTTTGGAATGGATGATCCTCAATAGGATTAATGAACTAATAATGGACTTTTGGTAGGTCCACAAGAATTTTTTAGGGTCATTTGAAGTGTGCTTGTCTCTAGTTTTATCTTATTTTCTCAGTCTTGGCCAATGTGCCCTTGTAAGCCAAAAATGGCATCATTTTGCAAACTAGGGTAAAATTATTTGTAAGGCCTCATAAAGATTTTGTAAATATTAGTTTGATGTTAGGGAACCATCCTAAGGGGTTTAGAGTGAGTAAAAAATGTATAAGGTTCAAACATTTATGGTGGAGCAAAAGTTGTCATTGTTGCTTGAAACCTTTTTGCAACTTTTGGAGCAACTTTTCAAAAAATTCTAAAATCGGTAGTTAAGGAACCAATGGATGGTTGGTTATGAAAAATTAGGCATATATAATTCTTTTTAAATAATTTCAAATGGGTTAGAAGATCCAAGAGAAAATTTTAAATAAGTTTTGAAGGCAATTTCTAGATTTTTGGATAAAAACTTGTAACTTGCTTATAGAAGTCCATACTAGATGGATTGATCTTAGTACTGTTCTTTAATGGTGGTATAGAATTCATTGTTGTGGTTCTTTTTAAATGATTGTATCTCTTATTTGTGTAGGTTTAGTTCCTTGTTTGAAATTTTTATTGAACTACACTGCTCTCGGCCTGAGCAAGAGATTAAGACCCTAGCAATGGCTCCAATTTGAAATCCCATCATGTTTTCTCAATGGCCCATGGGATTTAAGTCATGGAGCTTGTGTACAATATTTATATTCATTTTTGTGCCTTGTAGGTTGCATTGAAGCAATTTCCTATCAAACCCTAGGCAAGCTTTCCGATTGCCCAACAAGGGAACTTGACTATTACTTGTGTTGTTGCTTGCAGGGATGAGAAAATGTGTATGTGTAAAGTGTTTGGTATGGATGTAGGTAGCATAGAAGAGTCTCAGAGAAAGGATGCAAGTGTGACATGGTTCACAGAATGACAAACCCTATTGGAGAACACACTAAACCTTAAACCCTTTATAAAGAGCCATTTTGGGGTTCATACCTCCGCAGACATATCAGTCAACCTAACCTCCCAAATATAAAAGAATGCCCAAAAGGGTATCTGGATCTCTAAAGATGTTAGGGGATATTTTGGAATTTTTTTGAGAAAATGAGAAAAAATCGTGAAGGTAGGGCTAAAAGGGGCTCTTAGGGCTACTAGGCCTAGAAAATAGGAACTAGTGAAAGCGATGGAGAAATGGAGTGAAACCAATCATAGTACCACTTCATGGGAATTGATACACCATTTGAACATCCTCCTATTCCCCTGCAAGTGAAGTTTGAAGATTTTGATAACTTGATAGTTGTATTTACCCTAGTGAATCATAGCCATGAACTTGAGTAATGGGAGTAAACAAGTTGATAAAGAGCTTCCCAGAAGTGTTTAGCTATTGGGATTGAGTCAAGAGAAGAGTAGTGTGTAAAAAATCATGGTAGCCCACTATGACACCTCTTTCTAACCTACACACTAAAAGTGCAACTCTTTTGTGAGATCCTCCCTATCACCATGCAATCAAAATTTACATGGAACATCCTTCTATGCCATAAACTAATTTCATCAAACTAATCAACTAAAAAAAATTTACCACCAACATTCAAGTGAAAGATATTATCGTTAGTCTTTGTACCTAATGGAATCTCAATTTTGGAGCCACTCGAGATCTTATATTTACCATTATTGAATTACAAATCATAACCCTTGTCAACCATCTATCCAACACTCAAAAGATTATGCTTTAGACCTTCAACATATAAGATATCATCAGTGCTATGCTTACCATCAAGAGAAATAGAACTTATACCACAAATTATACCACTTTTTTCATCTCCAAATCTTACTAGACCACCATCATACTTTTCCATACTCACAAACTTACTCTTATCACCTCTCATGTGATTAGAGAAACCACTGCCAATAACCCATTCATATTTCTTTTCAAATTTATTAGCCAAAGCTTTCTCCTCAATAATGTGACTAGTAGAATCTGTAGTCACCAAATCATCTTCATTGATAGGAATTAACTCTCATTCATGTCTTAAATTTTCCTTATCAGATTCATCATCTGCCACACCTTCATCAACAACAAAATAACACTTCTTATGAAATTTAGTCTTCTATAGATTTAATGGCTTCTTAGAAATTCTTTCCAAACACCTTGAGGCAAAATTTCCTATCTTATTACATGAAAAACATTTAAGAGGGAACTTTCCTTCATACTTACTGATACCTTTAGGCAATCTTCTGGCAATCAAGGATTCAAACTCTTCAAGCTCTCTCATCTCCTTCTCATATTTGGACACTCTTGTAGAACTGTCTCGGATCATTATTCTCCTTCCTGAAAATAGTATCTTTGAATGTAGTTTCTGACTTAGAAAGAGATTCACCAAATTCACTCATCTCAAAGGCAACAAGCTTTCCAATCAACGTGTCTCTAGTCACATTTGTCACTGTTCGGATCTCCTCAATAGCAGCAACTTTGTGCTTGTAAGAAGGAGGCGAGGATCTCATCACTTTAGCTACAATCTCAGATTATTCCTACACTCCACCAACACATTTGATTCTCAACACAAGCTCATTCAGTTTCTTCATAAAGGAGGTAATATTCTCATCTTCACCCATCTTCAGCATCTCATACTTTCCCTTCAAGATCTGCAACTTATCAACTTTCACATGGCTGCCACCTTCATACAAAGTCTCTAGCTTCTTCCAGATCTTATGAGTAGTCTACAAATCCATTATGTTAGTCATCTTATAATCGGACAAGGCACTCAGCAATACTTCCTTTATCTCATCTGTAGTTGTAGGACCATTCAAAGGAGCACTATACACATTCTTAGTAATCTTCCAATAATATTCATCGATGCCTCTCAAGTGACATACCATCTAGTTCTTCCAAAGAGTGTAATTAATTCCCTCAAATCTCAGACTATCCTTTTTAAAAGAAATGGTTGATATGTCAGATTACCTCAAGCGGCCAACCTTCTTTCAGAGGATCTAGCTCTGATACTAATTGTTGGCAACAAGGCAACAAACTGAGAGGGCGGGAGTGAATCAGTTTTCTCGCAAACTCTACACAACTCAAACTTAAATTTAGATCTGAAAATTAGCAACGCAAGCACAAATCAACACCACATCAATAATACACACACCACCGAGATTTTTGATGTGAAAAATCTGATTAAGGGAAAAACCATAGTGGGAACCTACCCATAATTAGATAATAACCTATTAGGAGTAAATGAAATATTACAATGGGGAATGCAAATGCATTCAGACACATTGCCTATATCTCACTATTCAAACCACAAAACAAGAAGGGCCACAACACTAAGTAAGACTCACTGTCTTATAAAAATATTCGGATTAAATTCAGAGGATCATGAACTAATGAAATAACATCTCTTCATGCCTAGTTACAGTTCTGGTTAAGCACTCAATCTGATCTACTCTGCCACACTTATTCACACTATGGAAAGATCAAAACACTTGTTCACACACTTATCTAATCACACACATTCATATACACTTCACAGATACCATGCAAATACATCTCACACATGATTATTACATATATTTATACAAATAATCAACCTATATTTTAAGGTCGGCTCTTCACGCATCAAAAATTACAAGAACATGCTACAATATAATATGCAGACCAAAACAATGTTGGCTAAGACATAGTCTGGACCTAAATCAACACCTCGAATATGCAACACCTCCGATAATTATGCCTTGAACAACTGCAACATGCTACAATCATCATGAATATTGCATAACATGAAGAACACCACCAGATCAAGAAAATGATTAATAATGCTCACAATGATCAATGCAGAACATCAACATGGATAGAACAAGATCCATAAATATCCACAAGAAACATGAACTACCTGAGAAACAATTGCAACATCTCCACTTACTAGAATCTTTGTCATCATTATACTAAACCCCAAGAACACACACTAAAATGAGTAACAAACTAAAAGGTTCACTTGTAGACCTCCAAATTAGGAACCATCTGAATTGAGGACACATATGAATATCCCAAACACTCTGCCAAATCTCTAAATTAAGATATTGCAATTCCAGAGTAGAACATAGAAAAATCTAGAACACTGAACAACACTTACAACTGAAAAACCAACCTCAATACCAGATCGCATAGCTTGATCAAATAAACATGGGGACCTCTAAAAATTTATCTCAATCAACTAGAGATACTTATCTTAAAACACATTAAACTGCAATAGCTCATCTACAATATACTAGCCAAACCAACTTATTTAGTCTAACTGCAACACTGGAACACCCAAACTAATATGTTGACATCAATGATAACACATCATTCTAGAAAACTTCTCAATAATATCCAACAAAATTGATGTTCTTCTTCTTAATGATGTTTGTCAACTCATCAATTTTATCTGAGTAAATGATTCTCAACGTGACCAAATTTCTTGCAATATGAACAAGTTGGCCACTCCTTAGGTGTATTTCCCTTCTTTGAAGAGTAAGAACAATTCCCTTGTTATGGAGAGGATGCTTGTGCTCTATATTTTGTGGCTTTAGCTTAGATTATTTTTGTTCTTACCTTTTCCTTGATTCCTTTGATTCCCTTGATTAGGAACCAAAGCTTTTGGCTTTGAAGAATTGAGAATCCGTAACTTGATCAACTTTTCTTACTTAGGTACTTCTCTTGAATGAATCAAATGATGGTGGAGTGAATGAGCCACTTGAAGTCAATTGATGGGTGTGGAAGCTAGAAACAAAGGCAACATACTCTAATAAAAGCTTGTTCAACAAATTGTAAGCTAATTGAGCAACCTTCTTGTCAATGCCACAATCATTAAGCTTTTCCTTAGCTTAATTGTGTTCATGACAATCTTGGATTGTATCAAAATATTTGACATCCAACAATATGAGTTCATTCTCAAGCTTGTAGTCCCTAATCTCATCAACCTGACCATACAACTTCCCATATATATCCTAAGCCTCTTTAATTATAGTACATTTCTCAATATAAAAAATAAGGTCATATAATATATACTTTCTCAAAGCTCTAGGAGCCATATGATTTTAAGTGAGCCATTCCATGTGAGGATTTGGATTAGCTTTAGGATTTGTTGGTGTTGTTAATATTTGTTTATGTAATGAATGAGTCATTTATTTATTAATTTACTCCATGATGCATAATTATGTGGAGTTAAAAGCGGAAATTTAGGAGAACCAATAGAAACAAATTAAAAGAGAGCAAGATAGATGAGGCACAATCACATAATATACCCCACCAAATTCATTCAATCAAAAAACCCCTCCCCCCCCGCAAAAAAAAAATGATGATTTGGCACTTTATACTTAATGCATGTACAATGGCCCAATTGCAAACAAGGGAAGAGTGAGATTCTAATTTTAAGATTACAACTAGATAAAATAGGCTTTAGAAGACTCATATCAATAATTCACAAGATCTAAGATAAGATCCAAGAAAATTACAAGTACCAAATAGGCCAAAAATGACCAAATTTTGGGAGCAATATTTGTACTCAAAGTGGTGAAAATTTGATAGCACCACATGAATATAAAAGAAATATTATGTGCTTTCAAAAAAATCAACACCTAAAAAGGAGGTTGTATGAGCTTGAATGGAGCCCGATGTAGTGCCCAAACTTTTGAGCAAAAACACAACAATATTTTTTTTTAAAATTCTTAATTACTTGAGCTATATGTATTGTTTAGATGTGATAGTTCACTTAGTACCACTAATTAGATAGCTTAAGTGTCATCTTAATTAGGCCTTTAAAGAGAGTGATTAAATAATTTATTTAACTCCTAACTTAACGAAAGGTTTAGAACTTCTCCCGAGTCCATAATTAATTTAATAATTAGATTATTTAAATTTTATCCAAGTGCTGAAAATCAGTCAATTCATATGTAATATAGTTACTAATATATTTTATTTCAATTTTTTATAATTTACTAATAATTCCCATTGCTATTTAAAGTTGATTAGAATATTATGATAATGACAATACGACTTTATTGTAAATTAAATCACCCAATTGAATCCTTCAATTTTAACTATAATAGCATTAATATAATTTCCTTATATTTATTAATGATTTAAAAATCATAAGTATTATTCTACCAACCTTAGTATGTCTTCACCACAAACAATCACTTAAAAACCTATACTTAGGTGTATGTGAAATATATACAAACCTAATTGTTTGACAAGAATACACGTGTATATATATAAAGTTAATTCTCTCTCTCACACACACACACACATATTTATATTCTTATTTGTATCCAAAAAATACCTTTAATAAAAACACCCCAAACATATCCACTATAAAATTTATATATATGTCAATGTACTTATATACATATAAAATTTATCTTTTATATGTATACAAATACACATATATATAATTATATATCTTAATATATTTACTTTATTAGATAAGCAACCCTATTTTGATAATGCTCTAACATTTCAAATTGGTAAGGTATCCCTCTTATTATAAACTATCTGTTGTCTCTTTATTCATATCAAACCCTAACCAAAGTTAAGGGTTTTATTATTTTTTTAAATGGGGCGGAGTGCTTGTACCAGGGCCCATGAGTTATTCATGGCGACAGATTTTATTTGTTGTAGGTTTGGCGGAGGCAGGCGACGAATGATTCACACGGACGATCGAGGTTTTTTTTACGTGGCAGCCACCACCCACAACGCAGGGTTTACCCTTGTGACTGTGGGGACTCTCCCCCTACTGCCACAGAGCCTCAGCCCTGTGACTGTGGGGTGGCCTCCCCACAGTCATACGGGTAAACCACTATGACTGTGGGTGGCCACAACCCCCACAGCTCGTGGTCTTCTCACCTGTGTTGCGTGATTTTTTTTAAAACAAAAATTAGAATGTGGTTTTAAATCGTGTTTTTTTACATTTATATATATATACACACTGTGTAAACACAGTATTTTCACAGTTCATTTTATTTTATTGTGCCATTGTTTTTAAATGTAATATATATATAAACACAGGATGTATAAACATTGTTTTCTCAAAATAGTTTATTTTATCAGCAACATTGTTTTATTAAATGTTTAATATATGTATATATGTGGTTAATAAGAAGCATATTTTGATTTCAATAACCAGTAGAGTTTTAAATTCTACATACAAGAATTAAATGATGGTTTTTTAATTATATGTATATTTGTTTATATATATATATATACACACACACATAAACATTTCTATCTGCACAAATATATGTTTTATCAAATGAAGTTACTTTCTTTTTATCTACATTATGTCCTTTTTTAAAAAACTAAAATGTGATGCCTATGGATGTGTGTGTGTGTGTATATATATATATATAATAAAAAATATACAAGTATTCATATTAGAGAACTTCAACAAATAGCTTCACAATTTTTTTGATTTAAAAATCTTTCTACTACAAGATTGACTACTTGCATATTTAGACATATATAAAATATTGTTAGATGTATAAATGGACTGAAAATATATTGTTTAAATCTAAATGTATCTTATAATCTACTAAATAGATGTAAACACAAAAATTGAATATAGAGATAATCTGCAATTTATTTAAAAACAATGCAACACTTTCCTTCTCTCTTTTCTCTTTCGTAAGAATAAATCTACAACTATATTTACATAATCATAAATGATTCAACTCTCTATTTATTTTCCTCAATTAGAAATTACTGCTGAAAATAGAACTACATGTTTAACTCCTATTTCATGTGCATGAATAAAATACAAGAGGAAGTAATTTATTTTTTTTAATACATTGAATACAAGGATTTCATAGTCCCTTTCCTTCTTACAAATTTTCCAGAAATACAACCAAATGTATAGGAGAAATTAAATATAAAAATGAACAATGAGGTGCACTTGCAATCACACTTTGACAACTCCTCATAAATCTTTCTTTTCACCATCCTTTAACAAGTAAGAAACCTACAAGTATATGTAGCTTTGCTTGTGACCATGGAGGCTCACCTCCCAAACTAGGCCTAGAAGAGGCCACCCTCGAGCTAAGAGAACCGGGAACCAAATGGGATACAAGCATACTCAAAATACAAACACGCTTTCAGATTTCACAAGGGAAACACATTTCACAATTAACTCCCAACCCAAGGCTAGCACATAGTCACCAAGTGACTCAAAACAAGGGGTAAAGGTGGACCCAGAATCTATGGGGAGATCTGCAATAAAACTATTACATTCAAATTCCTTCACAAGGCTATAATAGCCTCCTACTTGGTCTCTCACATGACCAAAAGTATGGCTTATGACCCTCTAATTTAATACAAAATAATAGCAACAAGGATCCCATATCCTTGTTTACACTACACCCAAAAATTGTCCCAAAACCCTTCACCCCAAGAATACTCTTCCCACCCAAGGGTGAGTCTAGTCTTGACTCCCATGTACATAAATACAAGAAATCCCAAATAAAAATAAACTAACAACAACTTAAAAACATCGTTCATAGATATAGAAACTCACAAACCAAAAATACAAATAACACACAAGCAACATGAATGCAGCTAACCTATGGGAAGCATTACACCAACCTTTACTCCTTCCAATGGTATGTGTGTTGTATAAGAGCTGCCAAATTCTCCATACAAGTCTCCTTACTTAGCCAAAATTTATTTCTTCAATCTAAATTCCTACTCCAAAAACTTAGTCTCCAAGATTGGAGAGTGGGTGATCAAAATTCCAAGTTTGAATTTCTTCCCTAAATAGGCTCTCCTCACACTTTCCAACTTCCTTGGAAAGGATGTGAGATCCCATAGGCTGGTCTTCCCAACCTCATACATGGTTTCTAAAAACGGAAATCAAAAAGGTAAGTGTAAGGCGGGGAAGTGCATCAATCACTGAAATGGAAAGTTATCTTACCAAGGGTCAATCTTCAAACAGTTGAATTTTCGTCTATCTTGGAAAACCCACTTTTGAAGTGACTTGGCAATCACATGTGAGTGGTTATAAGGCTAAAATTGTACCTTACCAATAGGTATATCAATTGGGCCTTCAAAAGTGACCTAACATCAATCATAAGAGTTAGTTTGACCCCAAAAAAACCTACCTAAAGTTTGTCTATGGCGCAAACTTTATTTAACCAAACTAAAGGCTCTCTAACCAAGTTATCTTTTGGGACCACAATAAGATATTTGAAAATGCGTTGGGTTTCACAATTTTACTTTTAAGGACATGTCATATGCCAACTCACAACACATCACAAGTGTCAAGTGACACCATAAAATACACATCACAAAATACACTTGGCATGTCATTTGTAGGGAATAATTTAAATTAACAAATACAAATTTGAATATACACTCAAGCATTCACTAATATGAAATTAAACACATCACATACAAGGTATTACCTCTCCAAATAGAAAAACCTTGGCTTTAATATCGCACATAGGTAAATGGCCTTAGTTCTCCATGTATTTCCATGGTCACATGGATAAATTTCCTGCACATCTCATTTCACACGTCAGTAGTCCAAAACCACATACATATATAAGTATATGAAAGGAAATACACATCAAACACATAACTTCAATTTCACATCTCATAAATTGAGCCAAATCAAAGAATAATAGAGATAGTATCCAATTAACATTTTGCCTAACAAAACCATATGTAATCAATTACCCAATTGCATCATAATAAGAATCATATAAATCAACTCTCCATAAGACATGCATAAATGTATCGTATCATCATCAACATAAGATGGAATACATCATATCCAATGATATCAAATCACTTTTCAAATAGTAGCTAAATCCATAATGCATCAAAAGAGTGTATCAAATAATAAGTCTATCGTGAAAATAAATGAAGTGCTATGATGGGCTCGGGTAGGGCCTCACACCAGAGAAGTTGCATAATCGATGATTGCATAAGTACAGTTGGGAAAAACTAAAAATTCTAAAATTTGTCCACCAAAATAAAAAAAACTAACATCAATATGGAGACCATAAAAAAATATACCAAATAAAAATAAATATTACTGAAAAACGCCTAAAAAATGAACAACATATTATTCTTCAAAGTTGGACTACAAAATGAAAAATCTCAACAGAGAGGGGTTGATTTTTTTTCAAAAAGTTCTGATGTAGTGTTGATTGCAGCAAGGAACAAGCCTAACTTTGATGGTTGTACGATCATCATGCAAAAAAATTGACTGCCTATGTGTAAATATATATTGTATAGATTTATGATGTTGCAATACATAATGTTGACTGCATTGCTAATTGGACCATATGAATGTTGATGTGTCATTGCTAACTGGATCATATGGATTTGAGGTGGCACTATACAAATGTTGACTAAGTTGCTGACATTTTCATATGAACTAATGATGTGTCAATTTGATTAGACTATTGACATGGTAGTACCATCAATGACTGGGTAGACAACATAGCAGTCCATATAGCTAACATGGCACTGACTAGTTAGTGCAATCTATCTTGCATTCCAGTATGACTAGGTGTTGATTCGGTGCTAATGTGGTAAAATTAGAAGCTAACATATGTCTAGTGCATAGTGACTTGGCACAATGATTAGACGTTATGTGATAGTGACATTGCATAGTGCAGATGAATCAATTGCTACCACATGGCAGGTGGCATCAGTGCTAGGTGAATAAGACATTACAACTTGGTTACTAGAGTGAACACACACCTCATGATACGGACAATAATAGCTTTTAGAGATTGTTTGTTACAAGGCCATTGGTGGCTTAGGAGTTTAGGTGGAGTGGTTGAGAACTTTGAGCACATCAATTGTGGTGTGGGGGAGATGGGACCAGTGGCAATGGTAGTCACATAGAGTAGAAGTAGTCAAGACAAGTAGAGGCTAGTGGTGGGGAGTGTTGGTGAAAGGTGCATGCAAGAGTTAGGCGTCAGAGATGATATGCAGGGCTAGGGCAGAATACGAAGCAGCAGGAGACAACATTATAGGAGCCTGCAAAAAGTTGCAGGGAACATGGTACTGTGGGGAGGGAACTAAAAACTCTCCCACAAAATAATGTTTTTTTCTTAATTTAGAAAACATTGCAATCAAAATTAGAAACTACAAAATAGTAATATGATTTTTTTTAAATAATTTCACAAAACAAAATAATAATTTTTTTTGAAAAATTCATATTGTACTGCCTTGGAGGAAAACAATTATTTTTGATGTCCTAGACTAAATTTTACCCAATAAAGGAATATTTATGTAAATAGTCTCTCAAACTCAATGGGTATGCCAGGTTTTGTGTAAGATGCTCCCAATTCATGCTGCTCTTCAAATATAAATATCAAATGCACCAGGATCTCTCAAAATGATTATACAATGACACTCCAATGGATCTGATACCATGTATTAATTTATTAATAATAACCAAGATATAAAGTCCAATGAATAGCACAATAGAAGAAAGATAAATATAGACACGAACAAACTATATTCTCATCAAGATGCAAAAATTGATCAACTAGATTAACCATACAATGGAAATGAGCCTACTTAAAAGGCAAGTCCATTGGGAAATGGTAAAACACAATCATGACATGTATCCTAACGAGATACAAGGGTCGATAGGGGTAGGTAGGAGAAATAATAAAATATTTCACTAAAGGTGGATCACTCAATGAGTGTGGAATGTAAGAACAAGATATCACCATAATAGATGGAATTTCTCCTACAACCAACTTCCCTAGATGCACATTTCCCTAAGTGTCGCATATGAAAACTACAATGAATGAAATATCCTAATTCAAGTTATGTAAAGTATAATTATGAGACATAATTTACACCAACAAATATTTTATGAATAATCTTTCCTTAGTGAAAGTATGCAATCTTATGAATCAATTTTTTCCTAAATGTGGGAGAAGGTGTGTATTTTTAGTCGTCTTCTCCTTCCAAGATGACATATTTATTAAGGATCTCTAATACTCTTGGAGGTAGATATCTCTATGCAAATATATCTTCGTTGTTTGTTAAGCATGCATCCCTCAAAAGGATCCCTTTACATTTGTTATAAGATGTCTCTTTTTCAATTATCTCTTCCTTGCTTATAGAAAGGGAGCCTATTTTGGATTCTTTCTTTCTATTTGGGAATGCATGCATTGTTTCTTAGCATGGATATATCCCTTGTGTTGAAGGTGGGTATCCTTGTTGATATCTACCTTAATACATCAACGTAGGACAATGTTGACATCTTAAGGGGGGACATATACGCGCCCTCCTAGTTGCATTTCATCTATTGATTATAAATTTGGGATAATTGTATCCTCATCTTATCTATCATTTATTGAATTATTGAATCCTTGTGCTTCATTCTCATATTGGAAATCATATGTCTTATACAAGGTACACATGCTTGAAACCAAACAAAACAAAGTCTTATACGAGATGTTCCTGAAACTAGTCATATTTCTTTTCATGTCTTATAGAGGTTGGTGTATGTTGTCCAAAGCTAGACAAAAGAAAGTCTTATATGAGTTGATTAACTCCTAATACTAGGCAACAATATATGTAGTAGGGTAAGAAGAAATAGAAAAAAACAACTAGACTATTCTGACTCTCCCCCTCAACATGAATCACCTACCCTAAAAGAGTTTTCTAGCCTATGGAATCCATGTTAATTTTTTTGTCTACCATGAACCCATAACATGACACACTTTAATATTATTGGATCATGGTTTCCTGTTCTTTAAATTTGCATACGTACTTTTTCTTTATATAAGTCCACTTGTGCTCTTGCAATAACATGCTAAGAACAATATTAGTCGTTGAGATATTTTGATTATTGAGCTCTCTTCAACTAGTTGACTTGGAGCTTTGTGTTTTAGTAATAAGATTGATTGATTCAGTTTATAGTTCAAGGTTACTTGCATGGATTGATAGGATTCTATGCTTGAGGACTCGATCATCCATCAACATTATCCAATCCATAGTTTGTCTTGCTCCCAAATTCTCTATCTTTTTATTTCTACTTTACTGAGAGTATGTTTTTAAGATCATACTTTGCTAAAGAGGAGGCTAAATGTAATGTTGTAAATTGTACACCTTTATTAATGTGTCCAATTTCACCCTTCTAGCACCTATTTTAGTCTTTCCCTTCCTTCTATGCATTATAGGACCTTTATTTAATATTAAAATTAACATTATGGGTTGTATTCTATTTTATTACAACATCAAACTTTTATTTGGGCCCTCAATTCTAGGCGTTCCCTTCATTATTTTATCCTAATTCATCTTTAATCTTACCCTAATTTCAACTCTCAAAGCATATTTCATGTATATACACATCTTGGCTTGAGCCAATAAGATAGATTTAGCATTAGAATCATGCTATCTCTCATCCCTAGAAAATAAAAAAAAAGTTGATAGGACCATGACAACCCACTACTTGGTCCTAAACCTTTTTCCCCGATTTTCAAGTCAATAATAAAGTGGTCTAACCCTATCAAAATCTCTCTCCGTGAGAAAATATATCCAATATAAGTCATCCTAGAGGTGAGTTTAATTATGAAAAAGCTATAAAAGGCATCCCTCTCAATTCATTTTCATAATCATATCTTATGCTAGCATTATCATCAATTCAAGAAAAAATCTTCTTCATGAAGAGTAGTTCTAAATCAAGAAGCAATAAAATACATCAAGGAATCTTCATATTATGTTTCAATTATGATTTCATGATGGATTTTATGCGATTTATCATGTTATTATGCCAACATAGGAAGTATTTATCCTAAGAGAAATGCATCACCTATTGAACGTAAAATCGTCTATATTCAAGCACTTCAATTCGTTACCCTCAAAAGGTAAGATTTTTTACTTTAATTACAATTCAATTTATATTTAAATCAAGATTGATTCCAAACTCGAGGTTTGACCTAAGGAAACTCCTATCCACTATTGGAATCATAGGAAGACTAAGAGGGAATGGGGTGTAGGGTGGGGGGTGAATCAGTGTTCTACAAATTTTAACTTTATTAACCACTTATTGAAAATGAAGAAAAGTAAAGTGCAGAAACACAAAGAAAAGGTCAACAACACCATAACACCAATATTTTTACATGCGAACTCGGTTAAGGAAAAACTGACAGTGGGATTTAAACCCACAAAATTGATATACTATGTTAGAAGTATAGAAATATTACATAAGGGGAACACATATGCATTCATGCACACTGCCTAGAGCTCACTGCTCAATTACAAGTAAGGGCTACAACCTGGAAGGCTCACTACATTACAAAATTATGAAAAGAGATACAAGAGGGTTTGAACTATTGAATAGCCTCAACAAATACCTAAGTATAGTTCTGGTTAAGCACAAAACACATAATCTTTCTTTTCTCTATTCTCATATTCTACTATATAGCATAGCACAAATATTTCAACCGCACACATGAAACTATGCACAATCACTCATAAAAACTTTTCACATCACCATCTATACATCAAATGATCATATCAATCGGCCCAATATATCCACATAAAAAGTTAGGTTTATTTCATGGCGGCCTAAAAACCGCATCACATAAATGAAATGTGTTCCCCAAGTTGGCTCAATCTAATCCAAGACAATCATGCGGACCAAAATAAATTGTCCACATGCTTCCTACATTTTGGCTTACTTAACCTTGAACACACAACCAATCACTGAAATCACTCCTCATGATCTACAATATGAGTCTTCACACTTATTCGCCAAAGAACACTACTATAACATGAAAACCTATCTACTGAATCTTCCAACTTTCCCAAGACTTATCAATGGAGGCCACAAACCTAGGATAAGGTATATTACATGAGAAAAATGATTCTCTGAGATCTGCAAGGTAAAATAACCAGCACAAATAAACTATCAACCAAATGTTGTATAGTCTACTAGATGACCTATTCTTCTTGACAAACCTTACTGGACCTCAACCAATCTTCCAGAATGAATGAATCATGATCTCCAAATTGGATATCTAACTCTAGTTTCTATCAATGACAACATCTACATTGTGTCTTGCGAATAATCTCCCCCTTTGGTATTGATGGCAACACTTAGTGAAAAATGACTATGTCAGACCAAAACCAAGATATATACACTGCAACCAAAAATCTGACTACTAGACTCCAAGAATCAACAACTCCCCCTAAGATCAACATTTTTCACTCCTCAACTCTCCCCCTTTGACATTAATGGCAAAGGTAGGGTTTTCAAAACCAAAAATTGAAGCCAAAATGCTATATACATATGTACACACAGTCCATTTATACTCACAAAAATTTGAAGATGTCTACAAAAGAGTTCTTCAATGACTTTAGGTGCCTATCCCAAACCTTCTTGATACTCTCCAACATAGTTATAAGTCCAGTGAATATGTATGTGATTTCTTGTGCTGACTTCTGATTTGTTAGCTCTGTGGATTTCATGACACTTTGGGCATCTTCTAGACCACTAGGTTAGATATCAAACTTGGGAGTAATGAGACTTCTAAGTTCACAACCTGTTAATTATTTTCTCTTTTTCCTCAGTTAAACTCTTGACTTTCTCCAACAAAGATATCACTTGGCCTTCGTGACTTGTCAAGGAGACTAATAATGGATCAATTGATTGAGACATGTGCAAGTTGATCCTCATGCTCTTTAACCTTTCTCTCAATATCCATAGTGAATTTAGATAATGATAAACATGACTTATAAATGTTTCCTCCCTCAGATTTACTATCTTGAATGCCTTTTAAACAAGTAGATCCAAAGTGACTCTGTTATCAATAATAATCTTCTTTAGTGTTTGGAGCCTTCTTGCATTAAACTCATTTCGGACCTTCTCTTTAGTTAATTTTTCAAAGGATTGAAAATGACTATCCACAAAGTTAGTTAATCTTCTCAATTTTTGGGATGGACTGTCTAATTAGTTGTTCTAAAATTATGGCATGAGTTTCTCCAGTATAGTGGACATCATAGTAAGCAACTCACTATCCTTTATGTGATATTTTAGTAAGTCGTCACTAGCTTTGGATTGAGAAAATGCTGCCAATTTGAGTGCCTAGACATGTGACAAAGAAGCTAGGTTGATGAGGCCTAAGTGAGTGAATCTCAGATCCTCTACATGGATCTTCTTCCCCTTAACTGATTTCTTAGTGTTGTTGGCAATCGACACTCATTGGATTCATATGTTATCATTGATGGCAACTAGATTCTATATGGCAACAAGATTCCATAGATATCAGATAATGGCATTATGAGGCATTCATCGGCAGACACCGGTAATGGAGTAATCAAGGTCACCGTCGACACTGCACTGGCATCCAACACTTTAGGGAAGCTGACATCAGAATCATTTTGTTACTGTATAAGGTTGACATTTTATATCTATTGTATTGTAAGCCGACATAAGGCATATTGTTTGTAAAGGGTATATAGGTCATTTTGATATCATATAATAATAATAATGGAATGGATTGTGTAAATGGATTATAGGAGAATATAGAACTATGTAATGTTAAGGATATGTATGTAGATCATGTTGGAATTTTTGCATTAAGTTGTCATTGATATCAACTGGTTTGGAAATGTCACTAGTGAGAAAGAAGGGGTGACTATTATGATGGCAAAGGAAGGCTTACCAGTAAGGAATAAACCAGGATGATGGCTGAATAATAGCATGATGGTGGACAACCGATAAGCCAACAAATCGATCTGGATGATGGCTGCATATTTATGATGAAGAGGTGGAATGCTAAAGTAATCACAAACCATCAGAGGTGAAGATGTGTTACCGGTGTAGTGTACTCTACCGGTCAGTGGAAGGAGAATGCCTCACCGGTAAATGGGATGCACCGGTATGAGTTTTCAAAATAATCAAGTATGAACTGAATGTGTGTCAGTGAGTCAAATGTTGATCATTGTGATGCCATGTGGAGGTGAGGTGGCAAACATGTTGAGGTCGGTGAAGCCTCCATCGATAGGGTTGTTGAAACAGATAGTCGACATTAACGAAACAACCATAAATCACGGGTTCATGACTGACTGATGCGGCTCAAGGAAGAAATAAAATCAGAGGAAGACCAGGGAGCAGTTGGTGCTTGCATCAATTAAAAGGAAATATGATTGCAAGAAGATCATCAAAAGGAAACAGCTAGGCATTTTATGTGTTAATAGATTTCAAGGTAGGAAATCATGTGCATGATTGCTATCTTTCACAAGTATCCATTGGATAATGGAAAATGTGTACAGATGCATCCCTGGAGTATAGGAGATCAATCCAAGAAAGACAGGATTGGATATCATGCAGATTGTGTCAAGAAAAGGAAACCCTAGTCGTTTAGTTTTTGAATGCATTCTTCATGGGAAACCATGGTATAAAGAGATGAGCTCAAACTAGAGAAAGATGATGCTACAGAGAAGAAAAAGAGAGAAGAGAGATTAAGTGCTGAGAAAATTTTGGCCTTAGAATTCATTCTAAGGAAGTTGTAGAGTAAGTTAGGAAGGTAATCAGCAGTGATTGAGTACCGATATAACTGTAAGTTCAACAGTTAAGCAAACTGGAAAGGTGTTGTAGAGAAAGGCAGCATCCAAGTGTGACATAGTGTATAGTGAGACTATGAGAGAGAAAGAGTGATAATAGTGGCCAAGAATCAGAGAAAGAAATCTCACAACTAGTAGTGTGAGATTCAGTGGAAGACTACACTGTCAACCGATATTGAGATATTTGATCAAGAGTTGTAGAATTCATTTGCAACAAGAAGCCTTAACTATATTCAAATTGTATTTCAATATACATCACCAAGTTGAAGCTTGGTGTAGAGGTTGGTGCTCCTAGGGTTGGTGCCCTAAATCTTTGTAATTCATTTGTTTACCTATTAGGCTGGACTGGAATAGTAGTTTCCAATAGTTTTTCTCACCGAGGTTTTTTCCATTTTGGGTTTTCCTCATACATATTATGTTGTGAGTTACATTTGTGTGATTGATCTCTTTGTCTTTCCATACTTATTTACCGGTTTGATTGTTTAAGTTCTTAAGTTAGTAACAGGCATTCTGGAGTTGTTTGCAAAGTTCAAATAGTTTAGTAACCACTGATTCACCCCCTCTCTCAGTGGTGATCTGTGTTCAACAATTGGTATCAGAGCCTACGTTCTTGATTATTGTTAAACTTTGGGTAGATTCTAGACTTTGAACACAATGGGAAGGAATGACTCTGCTTCCTCAAAATCCCCCATGTTTGATGGATCTAACTATGTTTTCTAGCACAGAAGAAAGGAGACCTATATTTCCTCCCTGAGTTTTTTATGTGTGGATATATGTCAAGAATTGGTATGTTGTTCCTAGTGTTCTGCCCACTGATCCGGATGCCAAAAAGGAATATGAGAGAAATACAAAGGCCAAACATGCTATCTTGAACAAGTCATCTGATAATGAGTTTGTCAAAGTCATGCACTATGTTTCAACAAAGGAGATGGGATAAATTGTAGAGGTTGTTTGAAGTAGATGCAAAAGTCAAAGAGGCCAAGCTGTAAGAATTAAGGATTCAACTTGAAAGCATCAAGATGAAAGATGAGGAAAAGATTGCAGACTATCTTCATAGATTTGATGAAACTATGATCTCCATCAGAGGACTTGGTGAAGAGATTGCAGATGAGACTCTTGTTAAAAAGGAACTTAGATATCTCACACCTAAGTATGATACTAAGGTGTCTACCATAGAAGAAGCCAAGGACTTGAAGACCTTTACAATGGATGAGTTATTTGGCTCACTAACAGCCTATGAGATGAGAACAACTAGTGACACTTCCATAAGGAAAGAAGAAGCATTCAACATCACCAAAAAGGGGAAAGAAGCTGCTACTCATAAAGAATCTAGTGAAGATTCTAATGTAGAAGTAGAAAAATTTGTTAGGAAGCTAAAAAGGGGATCCAGATAGTATAAAGGAAAGCTACCACTTAAATGTTTCAACTATAGGAAGGTCAGACACTTTGCTGCAAATTGTCCTCACAAAGAAACTAGTGGAGATGAGTCAAGCAAGTTCTGAAATGACTACCGACAAAGAAGGAGAGGCTACCAAAATCAAAACAGCCTATATACCTTTGAGGATGATACAATAGATGAGGAAAATGTATGAGAAAATTATTTCCATGAGAATGACATAAATGCCAATCTCTTCATGGCACTTGATGAACCAGTTGATAAAAATGAGGTAGAGGAGGATATTGAAGCTGAAGTGGATTTGGAAGGTGAGATTATCAGTGCCCTTGAGGAACTGAGTAAAATAAGAAGAGAACTAAAAATTGTCAAGCTTACTGCAGTAACTAAACAGGATCTCTTGAAGCAATCTCTGGATGTGTCTAGTCAAGTTATATCTGACTTGAATTTGCAGCAGGAAGAAACTAAGAGAATATGTGAAGCCACATCCTCTAATCTAACAAACAAGGAAAAGGAGCATCAAGAGTTGGAAGAAGAAATAGTAAATCTTGGAAAGGAGCTTGAAGAAAGAAAGGAAGAATTAAAAGTTAGGAGCAAATATGAAGGCAACACCAAGGCCTTAGACAAAATGTTGAGCAAACAAAATCAATCCAAAGACACTGGTGGCTTAGTCTTTTAAGTAGTTCAATATTTAACCAACAAAGATACATCCAACAAAGAAATAAAGTTCACTTCTTCAAATGAAGATGAAGAAAAGAAGACATTCACTTTAGGCAAAGATATCGACAAAAGAACATATGTAGATGTTGTTGGAAATCAACACTTAAACCGGTATACTGCAATGAACCAGAGGCCATACTCTTTGCACCAACATGAAGATATGAGGAGGAATGCGAGAGTTGGCCATGAAGAGAAGACCCCCAATGAAGCAATCCTTTGCAAGACCAAGGCAACCTAAGTTGTATGTTCATGGTTACTACTACCGGTGTAACAAATTTTGGCATAGAATAGCTAGTTGTAGATTAACCAATAAGCCCTCTATAAGTTATGAAAGTAGAAATCCATTTAATACACTCTAGGATATGAATGGTGTATGTTATTAGTGCAATGGATATGGTCATAAGAGTTTTGAGTGTAGGAAGAACAAACTAGTTCCCCACAATAAATTTAAGGATCTTCCTTTAAATGAAAATGAAAAATGCTATAACTATCAAGAGTTTGGACACATAGCAAGAGTGTATAAAAACAAGAAGATCAAGAAGAAGAAGAAAAATCCTAATCAAGAAGCAATAATTGAACCTAAGCACAATATAGAAATAGACAAGAAGAAGGAAACCAAACTGGTATGGATGGAGAAAGAAAAAGAAAAGGCAGAATCAAGTCTCATAGTATAGACTGCCTTACATGCTGAAAGGAAAAATATATGGGTTGTAGATAGTGGTTGCTCCAACCACATGACTAGGAATAAAAATAAATTCATCAAGATTGAAGACTGAAATGGTGGTTCAGTAAGATTTGGAGACAACTCTTCCATCAAAATAAATGGAAAAGGCACTCTAAGTATTGATGGAAACTGAAGGCACATGATGTATATTATGTGGAAGACCTAAAATACAATCTACTGAGTGTGAGTTAAATGTGTGACAAAGGTTATAAATTCACCTTTGACTCAACCAGTTGCCAGATAAAGAAAAATAGTACCGGTCAACTTGTGGTAGAAGAAAAGAGAATGGATGGCAATGTCTATAATTTGAATGAATGTTATGAGTCCCAATGCATGTTAGGACAGGTCGATGAAATTTGGTTGTGGCACCAAAGATTAGGCCACATGAAATTTGATAACCTAGTTGTAGTAAGAAAAAGGGGGTGTGTGAGGAATATTCCACCCATCATCAAACTGGTAAGCACATTTTGTGATGAATGTGTGAAGGGGAAGTAAACTAAGGTGAGCTTTAGGATAAAAGAGCACAACGCCTTAAGGCCACTTGAAATTGTGCATAGAGATCTGTGTGGTCCAACTAGGACAATAGCACTTGCCGGTGAAAGATACTTTATGCTCTTTATTTATGATTACTCAAGAATGACATGGGTCATCATCCTGCAAGATAAGTCACAAGCATTTGAAAGATTCAAGATCTTTAGGAAGATGGTGGAGAAAGAAAGTGGGTGCAGGTTAAAATGCCTAAGATCAGACTGGGGTGGAGAGTTTACATCAAATGAATTTGAAGATTATTGTGAAAAACATGGAATTAGAAGGCAATACTCTGCTCCTAGGATACCATAGCAAAATGGTGCGGTAGAAAGGAAGAACAGGACAGTTAAAGAAATGGCGAGAACCATGTTAAATGAGGCTAGTCTAGTAGACACTTATTGGGAGGAAGTTGTTCATGCTACTGCATACACCTTGAACCAGGTTCAATTAAGGACTAACAATAGAACAACAGCTTATGAATTATGGTATGACCGGAAGCCATCAGTCAAATACTTCAAAGTATTTAGAAGCAAGTGCTTCATCAAGAAAGATATGGGTGGTCTAAGAATTTTTGATTCCAGGAGTGATGAAGGAATCCTCCTTGATTACTCATCCAACAGTAAGGTCTACAAATGCTACAACAAAAGACTAAGAAGAGTCATTGAGAGTGTGCATGTAAAATTTGATGAGGACATGCACAAAGGATGTCAACCATAGGCTAACCAGCATGATGATTCCAATGATGAAGGTAATGAAGCTTAGACATAAAATGAACCAAAAGAGGCATCCACAAAGACTCCCAACCGGTATGTGCAATTGAATCACCCAAAAGAGCATATTCTGGGAAATAAGAGTGATGGTGTGCAGACTAGGAGAAGACTTGCCCGAAATGAGGAACAAGTCAATCTTTGCCGCATGACTGAAGTTGAACCCAAAACATTCAATGAAGCCAACACAAGACAAGAATGGATGGATGCCATGGAAGAAAAACTACTACAGATTGAGAAGAATAAGAATTGGGAATTAGTCCCTTGACCATAAGATAAGAACATCATTGGCACAAAATGGGTCTATCAGAATAAGATGAATGAAGAGGGTAAGATTGTTAGGCGTAAAGCTAGACTATTGTGCAAAGGACACTCTCAAGTAGAAGGGATTGACTTTCAAGAAAAATTTGCACCGGTATCTAGATTAGAAGCAATTAGAATGTTTCTAGCCTTCTCTACCTACAAGGGTTATAAAGTATATCAAATGGATGTTAAATATGCCTTCCTAAATGGAAATTTGGAAGAAGAAGTGTACATACAGCAACCATAAGGGTTTTTGTTGCATGATGATGAAACATTTGTGTGCTGGTTGAAGAAGGCCCTATATAGTCTAAAGAAAGCTCCTAGAGCATGGTATTCAAGATTAGATTATTACCTGAAGGAGAAAGGATTAAAAAAGGGGAGTGCTGACAGAAATTTGTACATAAAAAAAGATGGAAACCACATGAGCATTGTAGTTATAGATGTAGATGACATATCTTTGGAGGAAACAAGGACACCCTCTGTGAAGAATTTGTTGATCAGATTTAGTCAAAATTTGAGATGGCAATGCTTGGTCAATTGACACACTTCCTTGTTTTGTAAATATTATAGAAAAATAAGGGAATCTTTATCTCACAAATCAAGTATGCAAAGGAGATGTTGAAGAAATTTAAATTGGAAGATTGTAAATGGGTAAGTACCCCTATGGAAACCAGAAGTAAATTGAGCAAGAATAATGAATCACTGGTGCTGGATCAGACTCTATATAGATCCATGATAGGAAGTCTATTGTATTTAACTGCTTCTAGACTGGATATAGTACAGGTAGTATGCATGGTGGCAAGATTCCTAGCTGCACCTAAGCAGTCACATATGAATTTTGCATGCAAAATATTTAGGTATCTACAAGGGACACTCAGTTATGGATTATGGTATCCTAAACAAGGAGATTTTGTCTTGGAAACATACACTGATGTTTATTGGGTGGGTTGCAATTATGATTGGAAAAGCACAAGTGGTGGTGCATTCTTTCTAGGTGACTAATTGGTCTCATGG
Organism: Cryptomeria japonica; assembly: GCF_030272615.1. Taxonomy (NCBI): domain Eukaryota; kingdom Viridiplantae; phylum Streptophyta; class Pinopsida; order Cupressales; family Cupressaceae; genus Cryptomeria; species Cryptomeria japonica. Next base: position 727,811,976 of record NC_081409.1, read on the forward strand.
CATAACAAGAAGCATGACTCAGTCTCCCTATCTACTGCTGAAGCAGAACACAATGCTTCTGCTACATGTTGCTCTCAAGTGCTTTGGATGAAGAAAATCCTCAAAGACATATAGGTGGACATCACTGATCCTATTCTCATTCAGTGTGATGATTCGAGTTCAATCAATATAGGAAAGAATCTGGTGATCCATTATAGAACAAAACACATTGCTATCAAGTATCATTTTCTCAGAGAGAAGGTTGAGGGACAAGAGGTAAGGATGGATTATGTCCCTACTGGGGAACAAGTTGCAGACATTTTCACCAAACCCCAACTAGTAAACACTTTTGAGTACCTACGACACAAGTTAGGAGTTGTGTCATATACCTAGCAAGGGTTTGTATGACTTAGGAGGAGCTCCTAGAAATTAAAGGGGGAGCTCTGTATGGACCAAAGGGAGAGTGTACAATACCCTTTGTCATTGTGTCAAAGGGGGAGAAATGTACCGCTATAAAGTGTCTAGCGATAAGTTGACATCAATGCCAAAGGGGGATATTGTTGTCATTTTGGCATTAAGTTTTCATTGATGTCAACCAGTTTGACAAGGTTACCAGTGAGTAAGAAGGGGTGACTATTATGATGGCACAGGAAGGCTTATCGGTAAGGGATAAAATAGGATGATGGTTGAATAATAGCATGATGGTGGACAACTGGTAAGGGAATAAACTGATCTAGATGATGGCTGCATGTTTATGATGAAAAGGCAGAATGCTAAAGTAATCACACAAACCACTAGAGGTGAAGATGTGTTACCGGTGTAGTGTACTCTACCGCTTAGTAGAAGGAAAAGGCCTCACTGGTAAAGGAGATTTACTGGTATGAGTTTGCTAAATGATCAAGTATGAACTGACTGTGTGTCGATGATTCAAATGTTGATCATTGTGATGCCATGTGGAACTAAGGTGGCAAACATGCTGAGGTTGATGAATCCTCCATTGATAGGGTTGTTGAAATAGCTAGTCGACATTAATGAAATAGCCACAAAGCATAGGTTTGTGACTGACTAATGCGGCTCGAGGAAGAAAGAAGATCAGAGGAAGATCAAGGAGAAGTTGATGCTTGCATCAATGAAAAGGAAATATGATTGCAAGAAGATTGTAAAAAGGAAATAGCTAGGCGTTTTATGTGTCGACAAATTTCAAGGTAGGAAATTGTGTACGTGATTGCTATATTTTGTAAGTATTCATTAGACAATAGAAAATGTGTACATATGCATCCCTGGAGTACATGTGATCGATCCAAGATAGACTGGATCAGATATCATGCAGATTGTGTTGGGAAAAGGAAACCCTAGTCATTTAGTTTTTAAATACATTCTTGGTGGGAAACCATGGTATAAATAGATGAGCTCAAAAAAGAGAAAGATGATTCTTTAGAGAAGAAAAAGAGAGAAGAGAGATTAAGTTCTGAGAAAATTTTGGCCTTAGAATTCATTCTAAGAAAGTTGTAGAGTAAGTTAGCAAGCTAATCAATGAGAGGGTTTAATCGACAATGTTTGAGTATTGACATAACTATGAGTTCAACAGTTAAGAAAATTGGCAAGGTGGAGTAGATCAAGGCAGCATCCAAGTGAGACATAGTGTGTAGTAAGACTGTGAGAGAGAAAGAGTGATAATAGTGGCCAAGAATCAGAGAAAAAATCCTAACAACTGGTAGTGTGAGATTCAATGGAAGAGTAGATTGTCAACCGGCAGTGAGATATTTGATCAAGAGTTTCATAGTTTATTTGCAACAAGAAGCCTTAAATGTATTTAAACTATATTTTAATATACATCACCAAGTTGAAGCTTGGTGCAAGGGTTGGTTCCCTCAAAGAGAAGGGATTGGTGCTTCTTGGGTTGGTGCCCTAAATCTTTGTAATTCAGTGTTTTACCTATGACGCTGGATTGGAGCAGTAGTCTCCAACAACTTTTCTCAACGAGGTTTTTCCCATATTGGGTTTTCCTTGTACATATGATGTTGTGAGTTACATTTTAGTGATTGATCTCTTTGGCTTTCCATCCTGCTTTACTGGTTTGATTGTTTAAGTACTTAAGTTAGTAACAGGAATTCTAGAGTTGTTTTTAAAGATCAAATACTTTAGTAACTACTGACTCACCCCCCCTCTTAGTGGTCATATGTTTTCAAAAGATCATTTGTATATCATGTAATAATCTATAGATATTTTGTAAGGCATTCTTGGAGGGAAGGAGATATCGATAGAAGTGTTCAGGGTTTATGAACTGGTATAGAGAAGAGCTCTAACCAAAACTCTTTTTGGCATTGCAGATGTATTTTGTGAGTTCATTATTACTGTTTTACTTCAGTAGTAGCTTCTAGTTAGTTAGACTCTTTAGTGATGAGCAATGTGGTCTAAGCAATGTGCTCTAGGCATTGTGCCTTCCTACATGTGTAGGCCTCCTCTCTATGTTTTGTGGTGTTAATTCATGTGGATGGTTTATTTGGTTCAAGTTATATGTTTATTCATTTACCAGTTTATATGTGTATGTTATAAAAGAATAAAATCTTATCTTACCAACATGACATTGATTCATCCCCCCTCTCAGTGTTCTTGGATCCCAACAATTGGTATCAGAGCTTGGTACCTCGAGAGAAGTTTAACAGCTTGGGGAAGATCTTGAAACTGAAATCTTTAGGCATGGCTATGGAAAAGAAACTTGAGATGGCTCTTGAGGATTATGATGCTAAAAGGATGAATAAATTAAAACTTCAAGATGAATTGAATTATCCAAATGAATTCATTCTTGTCCTGCAAGAAAGGTTATCTTCAGCTCAAGGTAGGAGGAAGGAACTTTTGAAAAAATAGGATGATGAAAATACACTCAAGGAACAATGTTAGAAGTTGAGTCAAGCAAACATGCTCATGCAAAATGAAATGCAAGACCTGACTATGAGGATGTCTAAGGATATTGAGGATAGAAAGAAAAAGGAAGAAAATCTTGTTGTATCTCTGAAGAAAAAATTTGAAGAATGTGACAGATTGGCTCATGAGAATGATATGTTGAAAACTAGTTTGGTGCAATCTCGAAATAATGAAAAAGAACTTGAAAGAAAAATAATAGCTCTGAGAGATGATCTGACTATTGCAAGTGAGTATCAAGAAAATTTTAGGATCAGTGCTGCACAATTGGATGACTTACTGAAAAGACAAGGGTAGAGTGATGATTCTAGAGGACTTGGATTTGTACAAGGTGAAAACTCCGGTACTGCAAACAAATATTAGACAACTAGTATGGAGAACTCATCAGAACAAAGGAAACTAGTAATGAATTCAATGGTAGATTCTTTGTTTGTAATAAATTTAGGCATATGGTTAAACAATGTAGAAATAATGCAAATTAAAACTACAATTATGTTCCCAGTCAATGCACAAATTGTTAAAAATATGGTCATAAGTTAGAAGACTGTAGAATGAATGTTAAATTTCATGCATGTGGAAAGTTTGGACATTTGGCTAATCATAGTAGGTTAGGGGATGACACAAGATATGTCAAAGCAATTCAAAAGAACAATGTTACATGTTATGTATGCAACAAAATAGGTCATATTGCTAAGTACTACAAAAGAAAGACTCAACCGATTAGCAACGATAAAGAAAATGAGAAAGGAAAATAAAAAGTAGATGAAATACAACAAGAGCACACCTAGAGATGGGTTAGAAAATCTAAAGAACCTAGTGGAGATGCAACTACACTGGTAACTCCACCGGTAGAACAAAGCATTCCTCCACCGGCAGGAAATTCCACTAGTAATTGAGGAATAAGCCATAGGGGTTGGGAAACTCATTGTAAAACTTGTATATTCTGCACAAGAGATCTGGAGAGTTGTGTTAATCATTGATGAAGATTTACCTAACATAAGACTGTGAAACTGACATCCGATAGGGTACATCGCAAAGCATTTATGATGATGAAGGATTAGGATCTATTCACTGATAAAAGGGGAAAGTGGATTCATTTTCACTAACCCAACATTCAAGCATCCAAAGCGAAGCAAAGGAAAATCTTAGGGGATCAAGAGTGAGCAAAGGCATTGAATAAGGATTTCCAACAATTATCTGAGAAGCACTCAATCTTCCAACCGATGATCACTTTCGGGTATTTCTTCACAATGGCATCTGGATCATCTGCTCCTACTTTCATTTCAAATCCCACCGTTGTTGAAGTCAAGGATAGGCTGAGACCCATTTTCACAGAAGTTCCCCTGATATCCAAGAAAGAAGACTTTGTGAGAGAATTCTCTAAGCTTCTCGACAATGTGATGTATGTTGAAGATGTAAGGGCATATATTCAATGTACCTTGGAGGATCTAGGAATAAAGAAATAAAAGGCATCTATCAATCTGAGATACTGGGCAGCTCCGAAAAAAGCAAGCCAAAATAAAAAGACATTGAGGATCTAGGGTTAACCAGATTCCTATACATACTAGAATTCAAGGATGAGGTGATTTGATATGTTCTGAGCAGGGTTCATAATGAATTCATCTGGTTGGATTGGCCCTACATGATCATAAAGGAAGCTATCCAAGAAGTCATCGACTTTCCCAAAATCAGACAAGAACCTGGCAAGAAGATCTCCAACACTGTGGTTGAGAAGCTCACTAATGCAACCCATGATGGAAGATCAATGAGGATCAGCACAATCAAGGACACTGATGTGAAGTTTGCAAGCATGATAATTGGTTACATGGTAACTCAATCTAGTCGATTGAATTCTATTACTAGTTCTTGCATCCATGCTGCACATCAGATGTTGAGGAATGATGGTAAATATGACTTGTGTGAATGGTTGAGAAGTGAACTGATGTTGAATCTTGGAAAGATTAAGGGTGTTAAGAGAGGAACCTTTAGGTTTGGAAATCTCAATGTTTATTTAATTCTTTACTTCATAAATGACATAGATGGTCTAGTGAAGAAGCGTTAAGCTCATGACATACCGGTAGGTATGCAAATCAAGGAAGCAATCACCAATCTTGTTACCGGCAGAGATGAAAATATTTTGGACTATTTCAAAAACATTTTAGGAAAATATGAGACAGAGGGAGAGAATATAAAAGAACATTATGGAGAAGTACTCCACTGATATTTGTTTTATGGTAAAGATCGATGAAACTCTCATGGAGGCAGTGGAACCAAGGACCATATGGGTCACTGAGCTTGGATATGAGGTGGATGATAACATTCTGGATCTTTATGCAAAGATGCTGCTAGAAGCTCCATTGGATGACAAAACCAAACCTTTTGGCACTGCAGAAGACAAGGCACTTGAATTCGAGATTGGATTCAATAGGAAGAGAAGAGAGAAGAAAAAAGATGATATTTCTGCATATGTATAGAATGTAATTCATAGGATAGGTACTACAGTGGGTTCTAGATCCAAACCGATAGGAGACCCAACAGTAGAACCGGTAGTGGATAGTGCTCTAGAGGAGATAAGGCCTGAAACTTTCATTTCTCTTATTTCTTCTGATATTGATTCAGAGGATAACCAACCTCTAGCATTCAGAAGGGTATAGAGAAAGAAAGTTAACCAGCCATTGGTAGAGGAAAATAAGGTGGAGCCAAGGAGGAAGCTTGTAAGAAAGGAAACAAAACCTACTGCACCCCCACCTCTAGCAAGGAAACCTATTCAGAAGAGGCTGCCCACTCCATCGACTTTGGCAACACACAAAAAGAAGAAGATAAGTGCAATTGATGAAGCAATTGAATCTGGTAATGTTACTATCATCCCCCCAATGACCTGTGCTGAATTGATTGATCAAATAATAAAGGATAGTATTTTGAAGAATGTATGTAATTTCTATGAAGATTTAGAGGATAATGAGAAAAATGAGATTGAAGAGGCAATTTTGTTACACGTAGATATATATAAGAAAGCCTTAGTGTAAATTTTGAAGGAAATTCCTTTATCTCTATACAATAAGCTAGATGCTAGAAGACTTGACACGGTCAAGGGGGATAGAGAGATCAAGGAAGTAGAAATTTTGAATTTATGTCGTGCAATAAGTAATGAGGAAATGAAGAGGTGTATAGATATTGCTAACCGGACAATTTTTAGTAGTAAAAATCGACAAATAAGCCTAATGACTGGCAGGGTTAATGAGGTTATAAATGAGACTAGTGAGGGTTGGTCCAAATTCTTCGAAAATAATCCAGACTTTCTCACCTTCCATAATGAATTTGTTAAGGCAACAACTTCCACCATTCTAGATAAATCAAAAGGGAAAGGTATTTTGGGAAGTTCTAAACCGATTTTGGATATACTGATAGAAATTAAGGGTGTATAGATACCATTGGCTACAAAGGAGAGTGTACAATTTATACGAGTAGAAACTATTTTTGAGAAAGGCAATGTACAAGATACTAAGAATATAATGGCTAATACTCCACCGACAGTAATTGATACTGTACCAAGTGGAAAAGCCACTGGTGCAAAGGAGATCAATGTAAAGGAGACTATACCAGCAACAGATATTGATTCCCTGACAAAGATTTTGGCAATTGACACTTCTCAAGTTGAGAAGAAATCAGTATGTGAAATGAGTCCCACTGAATTAATGATGATAGCTACTCAAAAGCTATTAAAGGAGTGATCTGTAGATAAGGGAGTAATAGAAGAGTTAATTACTATTTTCCACAAATTACTTCCTAATTGTATGATTGAGAATGAAGAAAGCCCTTTTGGCAAGCTTAATACACTATCTGAGCATAAATATAACAACTTTCAATCATTACAGCAGATTTCAGACCGACAGGCACTTGAGAGATTTACTTTGGCTTAAAGAGCCGCTTTTACCCAAATCATTGAAACAAAGAAGAAGAAAATTGAAGATAAACTGATTCTTATTGAAAATTGTTTGAAACGGTGTACAAATATCTACATGGTCTGTTGTAACATAGAAATTCTTACGGCTAATGTAGATAGAAAATTAAAGTAATTACATGATAAGGTAGCTAACATTGCAAATTATTTTGATGGATTGACCTCACTAACAACATCTATTGATGGGCAAAATTTGTCTTTGGAAAATCAAGTTTTTGCTCTCGAATAGGAGAGAGAAAAGATCATTCAAAGAGAAAGGAGTCTTAGAGGATTGGTGAGTCCAAGATTGTATTCAATTGGTGTACATAAGAGAGAATGTATGGATATGATTGCTAAGCCCACACCAAAAAAAGTCTCAGAGAGGGAAACACTTACACACTTACTGAGTGGACTAGTATTCATATCTAAAACTTTCAAAACTAGTTGGGATACATATTTAGAGTTGCTATACAAGGCTTACCTGGAAATTTTGAAATTGGTCAAGCTTTGGTAGAAAAATCTGAATTTATTCTTTCTTTTATTCCAAACCAAATTATTTATATTCCTTCACCGGTCTTTGGCATTGATGTCAAAGGGGGAGTGTATATATATGGAAACTATCAGTAAAATATTAGAAAAATATCAGACAAAATAATATGGGAAGGATATCAGATAGAGTGGATTGCTTAGGGGGGCCATATGTCATGTTTCAGTTGAACCGGTAGGGAATCCATTTTTCACATGAGTGTTGCCATGAATTCCAAAGGGGGAGATTGTTGGCAATTGACACTCATTGGATTCATATGTTGTCATTGATGGCAACAAGATTCTATATGGCAACAAGATTCCATAGATATCAAATACCGACATTAGGAGGCATTCACCAGCATTGGAGTAATCAAGGTCACCACTGACACCAGCATCGACACCGACATCCAACACTTCAAGAAAGCCAACATAAGGATTGGATCCGCAGGAAGTTTTATTTGAAAAATCATTTTGTAATTATTGTATAACGTCGGTATTGTATATCTTTTGTATTGTAAGCTGATATAAGGCATATTGTTTTTAAAGGGTATATAGGTTAGTTTGATATGACACAATAACAATAATGGAATGGATTGTGTAAATGGATTATAGGAGAATATAGAACTATGTAATGTGAAGGATATGTATATAGATCATTTGTATATTGCAAATTATTTGTAGATGTTTTGTGAGGCATTCTTGGAGTGAAGGAGATACCAGTAGAAGTGTTCAGGGTTTATGAACCGGTACAGAGCAGAGCTATAACCGAAACTCTTTTTGGCATTGTAGATGCATTTTGTGAGTTCATTATTACTATTTTACTTCAGCAAAAGCTTGTAGTCAGTGAGACTCTTTAGTGATGAGCAGTGTGCTCTAGGTAGTGTGCCTTCCTCCACTTGCAGGCCCCCTCTCTATGTAATATCCTTCATATGGCTAGTTAATTGATATTGTGGGTCACAAATCCCACTGTGGTTTTTTCTCTTTGAGGTTTGTCATGAATAAATTTTGTGTGTTATGGTTTTCATTCATGCAGATGGTTTATTTGCTTCAAGTTATATGTTTATTCATTTACCAATTTATATGTGTATGTTATAAAATCATAAAATCTTATCCTATCGGCAAATCATTGATTCACCTCCCCTTCTCAGTGTTCTTGGATCCCAACAAGTGTCTCTTGCCACAACCTCAACTTCAACCTTGACCTCTACCTATTCCTCTTTGGCATCCTTATCTTTGTTTGCTTCTTTTCCAAGGAACAGAGGGTTATCACTCATGTCCTTACCCTCATCTGCATTTCTTGCATCCTTTCCACCCTTGTCTACCACATCTTTAGCTCTAACTTCCTCCAACTCAATAGTCTGAACATCTGGGGCAGAAGTATCATCTATTGTGTGCACTTTTGAATTAGTATCACCTTGTCCTTTCACTTCATTGACTTGATACTAGTTATCTAACAAAACTTTTGTCAAAATCTTTTATGTTTCCTTAGCAATTTCATCGATTTAACCAAACATGATCTTATTTACACTATGCTTCCTTCTGAACTCATTCTTTGCTAACTTAAGTAACCTGTCTATCTCTTCCTTAGAAGTAATTGAATAGAGATTTACTAATGCATATTCCTTCAAGTTCTCATCTTCTTTATTTATCATTTTTCTCCTAGAATCCGAAATGTCATACAAGCTCTTGGGTATGACTATCATTAAATCAATTAGAGATTTTCTATAAACATTCAGATATTCTGTAGTTGCTTACTCTAGGGTTATTTTGTCATTCTTATCAAAATTTTCATACCACTCTGATAGTTGCTTCAAGTTACCATTTTTAATAGCTTCGTTGACAACCTCATTCAAGGACATAGAAGGCTTGACTTCAAGTTTACCTATCTTTAAAGCCTTGTCAAGTTCAAGTTTTTATTCCTTATTAGATGTAGGTCCATCGGATGGTTTCTCTGTTGAGATCTTGGTGACCTTAGAAGTTTTCTTTTTGACCTATTTGACTTCTTCATCTAACTTTGTCTCCTATTCATCAACAAGGATGAATAATCCGGCTTGTCCTCTCTTCGTCTTTCCTTCACCATATGGTTTGGCTTGAGGATTAGGTGAACCAACAGGTTTCTAAGCACCATAGGAGGCTGCAAAAATCTTTGATTGTTTAGGCTTAGGGGTAGGGGCTTCTGATTTAGCCTTCTTTGGCTTAGTCATATCTTCTTCTTTCAAAATGTTTTCCTCTCTATCTCTCCAGACCACCTCTTTGGAAATTCCAATGATTTTTACCAGCTGCTCTACCTCCTTCCTAACCTTCTAAATCTCCATAAATTCTTCTTCATTGTACTATTTTGCTCTCTCGCTTGGAATGCAAAGTGAGAAATGAAAGATATTTTTTTTATCCATTGTATACCTAACTTTTAGGTATAATAAATGTACTTAACCCTAACTCTTCAAGATATCCTGTATTTATAGTGTTCTCCCAAAATATCATATACAAATCATCAATTCTTATCAAAAACTTCCAAAAATTCATTTATGACCATCACACACATCTCTGCAACCTATCGGAATGAGGTGCAAATCTCCAACAAGGGGTTTGTAAGATTATCATAAAAAATCTACCCCTAAGGTTGAATGCCTTAGCTTAGTTACCGGATGGGGTTCCAATACCAGAATCAGGTGTGGACCCATTCACTGCATTATCATCACTCTTCTTCACCCAAGTCTTCCTCATCTGATCTCTAATCTCTATAACTTTTTCTTTACCCTTCACATCTACCTTCACATTCTTGTTCTTGTCTTCCAGACCTTTCCTGTTCACATTTTTGGTTCTCCAATACTTAGCAATGTGATCAGATTCATCGCAAGCATATCAAACAAAATTTTCTTGCATAGGTCTAAAGTTCATCTAATTTCCTCTTGATCTGCACTGATTAGCAACATGTCCAAACCTACCACATGCATAACATTTGACATTTCTCCTATTTTGAAACTTACTCATCACACTTTAGCATATATTTGCCTTATAACCATACTTATAGCATTTAAAACATTGATGGGTAAAATATGGACCATTATCATTCATCCTATTTCTATATTGACTACACATATGACCAAATTTATTGCAAATTAAACAATTACCATTAATTTATGAGTATTAGGTTGCCTTACCAAAGGCTTTCTTCAATTGTTCTTATGTTGTGCTGATTTGGAGCTTTCACCCTTCTCAAATCCAAGACCTTGAGTATCATTAGGATTTTTCTAACTTGTAAGCATTTCATCTAGTATGGCTGAGTTGATCTATAAATTTTCCTTGTACTCATTTGTAGCTTCAAGTTCATACTTAAGAAAAAGGATTTTCTTTCTGAGATATTCCTTGCTTTCATGCAATTCATTATTTAGTTGATCCTTCTCATTCTCAAGTCTGCAACATTCAACATATTTGTTTTTTCAGGGACTAAGAAATCTTCTTTTCATTCTTCTTCCTTTCTTCAATCTATCATGTCAGTGTTAGGTCCCTGAGACAAGTGAGAGGGTGGGTGAAATAGTTGTCCAATAAATTCAACCAAAATTAACTTAACCAAAACTTAATGCTTAATACCAGTAAACCAAACTTTATGCCGGTAGATAGTCTTAACAATTAATTGCAATACCGGTAAAGATTAATGCATGAAATAGAAATACCACAACACATAACACCAATGTTTGTATGTGGAAACCCTGTATGAGGAAAAACCACAGTGGGAAGCCTTACCCACAATCAAATGATACTACTGCAAATAGTATGTGTGTATAATATGGATTCTGCACATGCAGAAAGGCCAGCTGCCTAGAGCTCACTACTCAATCACAAAATGAGATCCACACTGACTACAATTGGATGGTTAAATCCAATGATAATGTACTGCATAAAATACCATCTTCATATGCTAGATTCAGTACTAGTGTAGTTCTGATTTCCTTCACAAAATCCTCCATCAACCTTCAAATGATGTCTACATGTATAGCTCTGCTTATCTTCACATAAACCTTATTGCAATCCTTTTTGCATCTCCCTACCAATCTTACAAATAAGATCTTACATATATACCATAACCTAAGACCAATTGAATGGGTCAGCTCACTAAAAGATATTACAATAAAATCAATTACAAGTAAATCAATATTTGATGCACGATGTCGGCTCAATGCATTTAGAATAATGATAAATCATCTCCATAACATGCCATGCTGATATGGAATAGATAAGTCCATCGATGCTTATCCTGGACCTATTTTCCGGTAACAATAAATATGCAAACTCGAATAAACAATTAACCAAATCACCAAAACCAAGTGATCGAATAATATCTTCGACATAACCAAGTAGTCTCCAAGTCATTCCAAGTGTTGATGAATAATATAATCTATCGATGAAGCAAATATCAGTGATTTGCATAAGTCTCTGACTTGTTGGTGAACATAACCAAAGTCTCCAAGTGCTGATAAGTGTTGACAAGGGATGGCAAGTTTTAACATCAATGGCAAAATCATATCAACATATCCAAAATGCCAACAATCTCCCCCTTTGGCATTGATGGCAACACAAGATGGAAAAACCATCAAAGTGCCAAAACAGAAATGCCAAAAACCAAAAACCAACAATCTCCCAAAATACAGATATAGAGAGTAATCAATTATCTCCAACAATCTCTCCCCAAAGTAACAATCTCTCCCCAGGGGATAAAGTCTCTCCTCCTAGGAATAATATGTTTTACTCACGTGTTTTTCCATATCAATCTCTCCCCCTTTGACATCAAATACCAAAGCAATACAAAACCAAATACAATTAGTTCAAAGAACTTATCAAAAAATACCAACTCATTCAATATACCAACTACTCCCCCTGAGAAGTAGCTCTCCTCATCAAAACCAGAATAAAATATTTCTCTATTAATTATGTCGGTTGATGACAAACATCAACTGTCTAAGTCTCTACTGGTGGGGGTAGGACTCCAAGTTGCTCTCTCAGATACTCAAATGTTTCTTTAGGCAAAGGCTTTATAAAACTATCTGCAATCTGCTCTTTAGTATTCACATAAACCAATTTCATTTCTTTTGCTTCAACATTCTCCTTTAAAAAATTGAATTTGATAGAAACATGTTTAGTCTTAGAGTGAAATATCGGGTTCTTAGATATATCAATTGCTTTCATATTATCACAGTAGATAGTTATAGGTTCCTTGCATTTTACCTTTATGTCCTTTAACATTTCCTTGATCCATAGTACCTATGTACAATTAGTTGTTGCTGCAACATATTCCGATTCTGATGTTGATAGACTTGTACAACTTTGTTTCTTGCTCAGCTATGAAATTAGTCTACTGCCAAGAAAAAATGCTCCGTCGGTGGTGCTTTTTCTATCATCCACATCTCCTACCCAATTAGCATCTGTGTATGCACATAAGTCAAAATTTGATCTCTAGGATACCATAAACCAAGATTTGTAGTGTTTTGTAGGTACCAAAATATCCTTTTCACTGTTGATTCATGATTTTCTTTAGGATTACTCTGAAATCTTGAAACAATACATACTGCATTCATAATATCAGGTCTTGTTTATGTCAAATATAGTAAACCTCCTATCATAGATTTGTATCTAGTCAGATTAACAGGTGTAGATTCATCCTTCAAAGATAATTTATTAGTTGTAGTCATAGGTGTGCTTACAGGTTTACAGTTTTCCATGCCAAAATTTTTTAATAATTCCTTCAAGTACTGAGATTTACATAGGAATATACCTTTATCAGTCTATGAAATCTACAATCCTAAAAGAATTTTATCTCTCCAATCATAGACATTTCAAATTCTTGTTGCATTTTGTTAGAAAAGTCTTTACACAAACTATCTTCTCCTCCAAAGATTATATCATCAACAAAAACTTCAATAACCAAGATGTCATCATTAGTCACTTTGTAGTATAGATTTCTATCAGCATTACATTTAGTGTAACCAAGCTACAAAATATATTTGTCCAATCTAGCATACCAAGCTCTAGGAGCTTGTTTCAATCCATATAAAGCTTTCCTTAACCTGCAAACCATGGTTTTGTTATCTGTCAAAGAAAAACCATCAGGTTGCTCAATGTAAACTTCTTCTTCAAGATCTCCATTCAGAAATGCACATTTAATATCCATCTGATATACTTTATAGTTCTTGTGTGCTGCAAAAGCCAATAAAAGTCTTACTGCCTCAATTCTAGCTACCGGTGCAAAGGTTTCATTGTAATCAATTCCTTCTTTCTGAGAATATCCCTTACACACCAATCTTGCTTTGTTTATGATTACCATACCATCTTCATTAAGTTTATTTCTGAAAACCCATTTAGTTCCAATTACATTTTTGTCTTTAGGTCGGGGAACTAATGACCAAGTGTTATTCCTTTCAATTTGTTCCAATTCATCTTTCATAGCTTTAATCCAATATTTATCTTCACATGCCTCATTAATTCGCGTAGGTTCAATTTGAGAAATAAGACATACCTCTTCATTTTCCAATCTTCCTCTAGTCATAACTCCTTGAAATTTGTTTCCAATTATCTGATCTTCAGAATGAATCAATCTTACATACTGGGGTGTTTTTACTTGATGTTGTTCTTCAGTGACTGTTGAATCTCCAAATGATGCCGATGTAACTCAATCACCATTTTGTATTGGTGTATTCACAGTAGGTTCATTTGTGATTATCTCTATTACTGATTCAGAGTCTATGTACCTTGAATTTCCTCTAAATTGTTCATCAATTTTCACATTTGCACTCTCAACAATTTTCTGGAATCTCTTATTGAAACATCTATATGCCTTGCTCTTAGATGAATAACCAAGAAATATTCCTTCATCACTGCTAGAATCAAATTTGCCAACATACTCATCTCTTCTAATATAGCATTTACTTCCAAATATTTTGAATTATTTAAGAGTAGGAGTATTACCAAACCATAGTTCATGTGGGGTCTTACCTATTTCTCCTCTGATGTGAACTCTATTGAATGTATAAACAGTTGTATTGACCATCTCTCTCCAGTATATATGAGGTAGGTTTTCTTCTGATATCATACTTCTGGCTGCATCCAAGATAGTTCTGTTTTTCCTTTCCACAACTCCATTCTGCTGGGGTGTCCGAGGTGCTGACAACTGTCTTCTGATCCCATTCACTTCATAGAATGCATTAGATTCCTTAGATGTGAATTCACCTCCTTGATATGATCTCAAACATTTGATTTTATTGTCGGTTTCATTTTCTACCATCACCTTGAATAGTTTGAATTTCCCAAATTCTTCAGATTTATCTTTGAGAAAAGTAACCCAACACATTCTAGAATAGTCATCAACAATTAGCATAAAGTATCTATCTCCTTGTATACTTCTAGTTCTTGCTGGACCACATAAATCAATATGAATTAAATTAAGAACATTGTAAGACTTCTTTGGAATACTCTTGAAAGATTCTCTAACTTGTTTTCCAAATTGACATTCCTTACATACCAAATTGTGAGGTTTAACAATCTTAGGTAAATCTCTAACTGCCTTAGTAGTACTAATTTTCACAATGCAATCAAAATTTACATGACAAAGTCTGTTATGCCATAACCAACTTTCATCAATATGTGCAATCAAACATGCTTTCTCATTATTGTTCAAATGAAAGATATTACCTCTAGTCTGATTATCGGTTGCAATTTCCAAACCAATTATGTTTAAGATTTTGCATTTCCCATTCTTGAATTGTAACTGAAATCATTTCTCAACTAATTGACCCAACACTCAAAAGATTATGCTTCAAACCTTCAATATAGTAAACATTATCGGTATTGTGCTTACCATCAAAAGATATAGTGCCTTTTCCTTTGATCAAACAAGCTTTATCATCTCCAAATCTTACTAGACCTCCATTATAGTCCTAAAA
The DNA here is from genome assembly GCF_030272615.1 of Cryptomeria japonica. Lineage (NCBI taxonomy): Eukaryota > Viridiplantae > Streptophyta > Pinopsida > Cupressales > Cupressaceae > Cryptomeria > Cryptomeria japonica. The sequence goes on from NC_081409.1 coordinate 727,827,279, forward strand.
GGTTAAGAATTTACTCTTGTCAACAGTCATGTGATGTGAACATCCTGAATCAATAATCCATTCATCCTTATCTTCAACTTTAGTTGCCAGGGCTTGCTCTACCGATTGAACAGTAGGTGTCGGTTGATCTTCTGAACTATAGCAACAAAAGCCCATCCATTGTCTATTAGATCCTCATTAGAATCACCAGTAACTCCTTCATCAGCACAATAACAAGATTTGTCTCTATTCTTCTTAAACTTGTATTTCTGATAGTCAGGGTTAGGCTTATATGTTCTTTTAGCTTCTTCTCTTAATCTTGAATGTCTATCAAGAAATGTAGATGCCATATGACCAATATTATTATAGTTAAAACATTTAAAGGGTGCTTTACCCTCATACTTACTTCCAATTGGACCTTTAGGCATTTTCCTTGCAAATAATGCTTCAAGTTCTTCAATTTGTTCATTTTCTCTCCTGTTTTCTTCAAGTTCTCTTGCATATAAGGCTTTCCAATCAGATTTATCATGTGATGATGATGATGCAGTTGATGATGATTCCTTGAAAGCTAGATATGTCTTGATAGTAGTAATAGGACCAAATTCCTCAAGCTCAAAAGCTAAAATTTTTCCAACCAAAGTGTCTCTAGATATTGATGCATTAGGCATTGTTCTTAATTCATTTATAGCAGTAACTTTCATTTTATATGCCAGTGGAAAAGCTCTTAAAACTTTAGAAACAATCTCATCTTCACTTAAGGTTCCTCCACAACATTGTATACCTAAAACAATTTCATTTACTCTTTCCATAAAAGAAGAAATTCTTTCTTCTTCTTCCATTTTCGGACTTTCATACCTAACCCGGAAGCATTCAAGTTTTGCAATTTTGACTATGGAATCTCCTTCATTCAATGTTTCCAATTTGTCCCAAATAGCTTTAGCAGTAGATCTATCTAACAATCCCATGGGTTGCTAATCTAACAATGCGCTAAAAAATTCTTCTCTTGCTTTGCAATCATTTTCCTCGTCTTTTCCTAAGGTTGGTGGATTAGGCTGACCAGGAGTAGGAGCAATATAACCATTATTTGTAACCTCCCATACATCTTTTCCAATGCAATTTAAGTGTGTCTCCATCCTAATCTTCCATATGCCATAGTTAGTTCCTTCAAGTTTCGGACTATCCTTCCTGAAATAGTTAGAAGACATTGGATCTCCTCAAGCTGTTAAACTTCTGCAAAAAGAGGACCTAGCTCTGATGCCAATTGTTAGGTCTTGGAGACAACTAAGAGGGGGGGGTGAATCTATTGTCCAATAAATTCAACCAAAATTAACTTAACCAAAACTTAATGCTTAATACCGGTAAACCAAACTTTATGCCAGTAGACAGTCTTAATAGTTAATTACAATATCGGTAAAGATTAATGCATGAAACAGAAAGACAATAACAACCACAACACATAACACCAATGTTTGTACATGGAAACCCTATAAGGGGAAAAACCATGGTGGGAAGTCTTACCCACAATCAAATGATACTACTATAGATAGTATGTGTGTACAATATGGATTCTACACATGTAGAAAGGCCAGCTACCTAGAGCTCACTGCTCAATCACAAAATGAGAGTCACACTAACTACAATTGGATGGTTATAACTAGTGATAATGTACTGCACAAAATAACATCTTCATATGCTGGATTCAATACCGGTGTAGTTCTGATTTCCTTCACAAAATCCTCCTTCAACCTTTAAATGATATCTGCGTGTATAGCTCTGCTTATCTTTACATAAATGTTATTGTAATCCTTTTCGCATCTCTCTACTAATCTTACAAATAAGATCTTACATATATACCATAACCTAAGACCAATTGAATGGGTCAGCTCACTAAAAGATATTACAATAAAATCAATTACAAGTAAATCAATATCCGATGCATGATGTTGGCTCAATGCATTTACAATGATAATAAATCATCTCCATAACATGTCGTGCTGATCTGGAATAGATAATTATGTCGGTGCTTATCCTAGACCTATTTGTCGGTAATAGCAAATATGCAAACTCAAATAAACAATGAACTAAATTGCCACAACCAAGTGATTGAATAATGTCTTCGACATAACCAAGTGGACTCCAAGTCATTCCAAGTGTCGGTGAATAATATAATCTACCAGTGAACCAAATATCAGTGATTTGCATAAGTCTCTGACTTGCCGGTGAACATAACCTAAGTCTCCAAGTGCTAATAAGTGTTGACAAGCGATGACAAGTGTTGACATTGATGAAAAAACCATATCAACATATCCAAACTGCCAACAGTCAGTTTCCTCACAATGGCTTCCATGCCATTCTTTTGGATTGTATTAGCTCTAGCAATTCTCTCATACTCTTCATTATTTTCCTTCAAGGCTTCATCACCCATTCTTAGACTCTCTTTCTTCTTAAGTCAATCAACAAGCTCCATTCTCTTTTCCTTGGACTTATTCAGTTGCTCCTTTAATATTTGACTAAAATTTTCAACATCCTTAAGATTTATTTTCAATTCCTGGACTTTGCCTTTAGAATGATCAAGATCATCAAGTACAAGAAGTAACTGTTGTCTAAGACAACTAGAATCCATTAAAACACCTTCCCAGATCTTCCTTAATACATTAGGCTCCTTCCGAGGAGCTAGGCTCTAATAACAATTGTTGGAATCAAAGGAACACTAAGAGGGGGGTGAATCAGTGTTCTGCAATTTTTAACTTTATTAACCACTTAATGCAAATGAAGAAAAGTAAAGTGCAGAAACACAAACAAAATATTAGCAACACCATAAGACAAATATTTTTAAGAGGAAACTTGGTTAAGGGAAAAGACATGGTGGGATTAAAACCCATAAAATTAATATACTTTGTTATAAGTATAGAAATATTACATAAGGGGAATGCACATGCATTCAGGCATACTTCCTAGAGCTCACTGCTCAATTACATGTAAGGGCTACAACCCAGAAGGCTCACTATCTTACAAAATGATTAAAAGAGATACGAGAGGGTTTGAACTATTGAATATCATCAACAAATGTTTATGTATAGTTCCGGTTAAGGAAAACAGACATAATCTTTCTCTTCTCAGCTACTTTACTCTGTTATAATATTTTGTATTATATCGGAGCACAAATCTTTCAACTATGCATGTGAAACTATGCACAATCAATCATACAAACTTTCCTTATTACCATCGATACATCTAATAATCATATCAATCGACCTAATATATCTGCATCAACAATTTAGGTTTATTTCATGTGAGCCCCAAAACTGCATAACACACAAATAAAATGTGTTACGCAAGTTGGCTCAATCAAAATCAAGACAATCATGCAGGCTAAAATAGATTGTCCACACACTTCCCATATATCTCCTTACTTAACCTCAAACACACGACTAGTCACCAAAATCACTTTGCATGATCCGCACAATGAATCCTCACACTTAACTACCAAACAACACAGTTCTAACCAGAAAACCTATCTACCAGATCTTTCAACTTACCCAACACTTATCAGCATAGACCACAAACCTAGAATAAGGTATATTACACAACCATAATGCTTCTTTGAGATATGCAAGGCAAAATACCTAGCACAAATGAATTGCCAACCAAATGTTGTACACTCAGTTGGATGTCATGTTCTTCTCGTCAGACTTTACCGAACCTCAACCAATCTTCCAGAAGGAATGAATCATGATCTACAGATTGGATATTTGACTATAGTTGTCATTAATGACAACATCTACAGTGTCTCTTGCCAACATCTGCAAACACCTTTCTTTCATCTTGTCTACAACTATAGGTACCTAGTGAGGCTAGGAATACCACAACAACATTAGGACCCATAAATAGATCATCTAACCAAATTTCTCTAGAAAGTGTCTAGATAAAGGCACTATTGGTTCCATGGTCCTCCCAAAACAGGTTCAAATTTGACATGTCTCTTCTAGACCATCTTACAAATCAGATTTATAGTTTTCATCTCACCACGGTTCCTCAAACCAATCCGTACAGTTCCCTAGTCCTATCACTTCAACTCCAAATTTCAATTACAATTACACAATCAAATTCCCCTACCATTTATGTACCTGTTGTGAAGTTTTTGTTTCATTATCATTTAGCATAATGAGTTCAAATTATTAGTTCATGAATGTACCTTCTTACCTTAGATTTGGCATTCAATTTACATCGTTTCAATTACATTTCCAACTCAAATAAAAAGGGAATAAGAATTCAATCAGTATTCAACCCTCTTTCAAATATAATTTAGGTCAGATCTATTGAGTTCATGCTTCTTTTAATGTGATGCATGTAAAAGTTAGGTCATTTCCTACTTTACATAGCTAAGCTTGTGAAACCCTAATTTTCCAGCTATTACAATCATTTATTTTTCAATTGCAATAGTTTGGATGGAATGACTCTTTCATGTTGATGTGGAATAATATTATAATTTAGATAAATTACAATTTTGAAATATGTATTAGCATTTAAAAAATTGGTGATATTTTAGGTAATTTCTATTTTCCTGATGTGTTTACTCAAAATGGTTTTCCCAAATAAAAATAACATTTATTATATTTTACTTTGTGTAAATATATTATTATTTTAGTTCAATTATATGCAACCCTTCACAAAATTTATACTTTTAACAAATAATAATTATCTTAAATTGAATAATTAAAGCAAGAGCTTCTTTGTACTTTTAATCCCAATGAAAAGATGCAAGAATGGACTAAAAGATATATAAGAAAGAGAGCTTATATGCAGTAGACAAGAATCAACATACATGTATGACTATGTCTATGTAAATGAGTAATGTAAACAATTTATTTTATAGAATAGGTTTTTATGTGTGTAGATAAGAATGACTATATATAAACTATAATCTATAATAGGCATTTATGGCTTGTAGTGCCCCTCCCTAATTCATCTTGTCTTTGCGCATCAATAGACCATAATGATATAGATTAGACTACTTTATGATGATTTGATGGTATCCAACCATATACTAACCCTAATTCATTATTACATTATATGTGATGATGATTTTTATAGTGCTTAATTGTCTTATATTGCATTCATGATAAGGGACGATTTCATACCACCCATTTGTGAGCATGATATGACGTTTCGATTTCCTTTCACTTGTCTTCCTATTTTGTGTGTGTGTGTGTGTGTGTGTGTGTGTGTGTGTGTGTGTGTGTGTGTGTGTGTGTGTGTGTGTGTGTGTGTGTGTGTGTGTGTGTGTGTGTTGGTGATGACAAGTTTGCAAGTACCAAACATCGACTCCGCCTGGCTTCATAGGTTTAAGCGTGTCTTATCCCAATGGCAAGTTGATCGGAGATGACATGAAAACCCATTCTACACTCTAGGTTTAAGTTGATTAACCTTGTCGATTTAGAGTCTTGGTGTTAGTTATTGTTTGGCATCAAGTTGTTTCTTGAGTTATGTTATGTTGGATTTCTTTTAGTGTTATGGTTATTGAATGACTTAATTATTAATTAATTAATTGCTTTATATAGTTTAAGAACATTGAATAATTATTTAAATAAATAGTTAATATAAATTTTTAATATTTATATATAATTAATAGTTGGGAAATATTATTATTTATCCTTTGGATTTATATTTAATTAATGATTGTAAATCATTATTATCTATCAAGGATTATTTGTTATATACTAAATTATTAAGTTGTTCTTGTTATATTTATGTGGGTATTTGTTTGTATCTTTTGATTATTTTATTATTGGGATTTTATAGTTAATCGTGTCCATGGTTTAATTTATCATTGGTTGTTTATATTATTATTCCTCTTTTTACCCTTTTAGGATTAATTAATATATTTTCTTTATCTACCCTATTTTCCTATTGGATGTGAGTTTGGGCTAAGTTAATTAAATGATATTTTATTATTCTTGCCTTGGTTTTTTAGAAGGGTTGGTAAGAAATATATTTAATTTTATTATTTTGTTTGTCTAATATTTTCATATAGTTGGCCTTCTATTTTCTATTTAATGGATTTCATGTGCATTCACCTAGGTTGCCCTCCAGGAAGGCATATTCAGATGTGGCTTTGGAGTTGGCTTTGTTTTCTTTAAGATTGTTTGGCTTGGCTAGAGAATCAGATTTCTCTTCATCAAATTTATCTTGACCATAACTTCTATTGTTTCCAGGTTGGAAATTTTAGCCTGTGTTCTTTGCATTTGGTTTTCAAATATTGTCTGCAAAGTGTTTGTGATTTTCGCTTGGGTTGGGATAAATAAAACTCAATTGTTTATTAATATTATACTTTGGAACAAATTTTAATAAGAGGATTTGTTTTATTTATCGATTGTCATGTATTTCTTTTATGTAATTGTCATAGTGAATTTCCTAAGTCCTTTGTGTCTCTTCTGATTGCATTTTCAAGATTTATCATTGCCCTTGTTCTTTTTTGTGTTGATCACAAGTTTTTGTTTACCATCTCCGATTAAAACCTCTATTTCTACATATGTGCTAATGTTTTTAGTGTATGTGTTGTTTCATTTGACGAAGGTGCTAAACCGTATGTCAAATGTGTTGTTTGATTTAACAAATGCACTGAACCTTATTGAAAGAGCTAAAAAAAATTATTAAAAGCGTTGTATCTTTTGTTAAAAGAACTACACTACTTTTCAAAGGTGGTATAGGATTTTTTAAAAGCATTGCTTTGTACGGTGTATGTGTTGATCTGGTTATTTTGCCTTCTGTGTCAATTTTGGTATTTTTTGAGTTTTTTGTTTTGATTTTTGAATACCTAGAGGATGTTTTTGATTCCTGAGATGTTCCAAGACTGATTTATTGACTAATTATTGATTATATTGGATTATATTTGATTTGTATTTAGTTGGATTCATTACTTATATTTGTATATGATGGATTCTTTCTTATTTCCTAAGAGGCTATTATGTTGCTTATGATATTATTGGTTGATTTGGAACCTTGGTTTACAAGGTCTTGAATTATTGAGAGGCCTTGGTCATGTTGTGATATTTTTTAATGATATGTTGTTACCCTACGGTCTAGGTGTATGATAGGGGAGAGTGGGATTCCAAGTTAGTGACTAGGATTGCATGGAGTAGATGGCCAGGTTAACCGAAGTCTAGATCAATAGATTATCTCATTGGGGTTTTTACTTGTAATAAAGTGATAACTTAATTAATAATTTTTAAGATTTGGGGTAAAATAGTTCACCTTAATAAGATAAGAAATTGGTTTTGGTGGCCCCTCTGCCTTGCCCAATGGTAGAGATCTGAGATAGGATTGGGAAGGCCTTGGTAACCAAGGTAAGATAACATCCCTTACTCCATAGAAGTTGAGATGGATCCACATGTGCATATAGTATCATTGGGACAAGTGCCCAGGTTCCCATTTATTGCATGTGATGACACTCTTTTCCCTACATGTAGGTTCTAGTGGCTTGAGTCTTTATTTGCTGAGTTCCCTCTAGAGGTTTCACATTGGAGGATTTATGATTGGAGATTTTATGTTTTTAATCCTTGCATTAGTATTGTGTTATTCTTTGGTTGTTAGGTGTCAACCTAGATCTAGACTATGAGTGGGATCTTGTTTTATCTCCTAGCACAGGGAGTGGTTCCTTATGGTTCCACATGGTCAGGTGGTTTGATGTCTTCTTCCATTGAGATTTTCATCGATAAATGTTGTTGCATGGATGTGGATCTCATGTCTTCTCAGCTATGGATGGATACTTGTAGCAGATTTAAATATATAATTTTCATGGCATATGTTTGTATTGGACTCATGATGTAATTGGTTATTGTGTAGTAGATGGTATAGTAGAGGACATATTTATGTATCATATGTATTTAGTGATTGATTCATTAATGGAAAATAAATGGAATTGGCTCTATGGTTATGCATTTAGAGTTGTATCTATGCCTATTATGGTTAAGGAATGGATTAGTAACATGGCAATTTGTATTAGTATTAGTAATAGAATATAAGCAAGTGTTTGGGATTAGGAACATTTGGTATTTGTGTTTTAAAATAAACCTAATTGGGTTAATTGGTAGTCGCATTTATGATAGATAGATTAGAAATGATATTGCATATGTGCATGGAAAGAACAATTGATAATAGAAGTAGTGTGCATTGGATTAGTTGTAACTATGATATTGTTTATTATGATTAATAGTGTAAATAATTACGTTGGGATACCCTAGGGAAGATAGATGTTATATTATTTTTATTTCTTCTTGCGTATCTTATTTTGTGATGATGTTCATGATGGGTAATTTTATCATATTAATGGATGTTAGATGCATATTAGTAGTTATTTGATTGTGTTGCATTAGTAGATGTTAAAAAAATTATCTTTGTTTCCATATTAGTTGGTTAATTTCTCTAGGGTATTTTAGTAGGCATTACATGGCTGAAAATATTTAGATGAAGAACATTTATTGTTTGTTTGTGCATGAATCTAGAGATATAAGAAGAACTAGATACATTTCATCATGAGGGTTTGTTTGTGCATGAAGTTTTCATTAGTATAAATATACTATACAATACCTAGAAAGAACCTACAAGTAATTTTACAAAATTTCATTCAATTTTCTTCATAATATTAATGTGTAGTTTCATGCCCATTTTAGGAAGTAGATGGATAATATAAACAAAAATAAAATTTGTTGTTAATTGCATGATTTTGTGATCCATATTCTATTTCAACATATAAAAATATATAATTCAATTATATAAGATTGATAAAGTTGAACATGATAGGTTTAATTGTGAGTGATAGCTACCTTAAGGATATCAAAAAAATAAAGTGAATACTAAACCTAGAGTTAAAATATAGAATAAGACCCAAATGAAGGAAGGAGAGGTGAGAAAAAATATGCAACACAAGATGGATGAAGAAACAAGGAAAATTTCTTGAGGTCTAGTTAATTTTATTCAACAGTTTATCACGAGTGATTAACTAGATGATAGAAAGTGACTAATCCCTCTGCCAAACCCAAACAACAATAATCTATAATCTATAATGAAATGTGTCTTGAGCAAGTTAAAGAATCAAATAAAAGTAATATTTGAATACTTTTTTTATTTGAATACATTTCTTACTTCACGTTGATAGTTCAAAACTTTGAAGCTTTTCTCAACAAAGAAATTTTATAAATATTGAGCAATGCAGTGCTTTACAAAAGAGTCTAGTGGATGCTCTTACATTTTGCATAGAATATTTTGGTCTTGTGCTACAAACATTTTAAGTTTTCAGCCTACCATATTTTCTTAGCATCTTGTAAAAAAAGTAACTAATGCCACATAGGCAAGGCCACCACTCAATAGTATATTCACTAGATATTTCTCGTAAAATTATTTCACTTTATGTGGAATCTTCTAGAACGGGTTTTTAAGTCTATAAATTTAATATCCATTTTTTCCTTTCTTGTGCTATTTTACCAAATTACATTCAATACCTATGCAAATCGTATTTTAAATCATACAATTCATTGATAAAGATTGATATTCTAAAGTGACATAAGTAAATACTTGTCAGCCACCCATTAAAAATTTATAGCTACTAGTTTGATGCAAGAGCATCCAGGGTGTAAGAGAACTCTTACATCACCCAAAAATATTGTTTATTTGTTAACAAGGTCTATTTTTTATAAATTGGAGCTAATGGTAAGGGATTCATCCCAATACCTTGTGGTGTTTGGGAATTATTCAATATTTCTAGAAAATTTCTTTAATAAAAATTCAAATGCATTTTTGAGGGTCTTAGAGGTCCCGGATTGTGTCAAAAAGTGTTGTTCTCTTCACAATATTTTTGATGATATATGATAATTGCAAATCCAATGGTTAGATTAAAAGATATGGCCTCTGAAAGTTGTTCTACTTAAGGAGAAAAAAAAATTAAAATTAAAATTCTCAAAATAGCCCAATGGATGTTGAAACCCATTTTAAGCATATTCTTGGCATATTCCAATATAGGGAAATGGAATACAAAAGTGGTCAGCCTTAAAAGTAGGAGTTACACTTTCTAGAACATTCTAAGTGGTTAAACTTTACAAATATAAAAGAATGAAAATGGGGGTTAAAGGGGGGCAGTTCCTGTAGTGAAAATCGTGGCTCTAGCTTGCAAATTATTGTAATGAGAATGCCCATGTGGCTATTGCATGTTATTTTTTTTAATGTTGTAATTTCCTTTCATTGAGATAATAGAAAGCAAGTATTTATTTCTTTCATTTCTGGTCTATTTTCTTTTATTTTGTGTGTGTTTGGGTTTATAAGGGGAGTACCCTTCATCATAATAAAAAACTTAAGGGAAAAAATAAGAATAATAAAATTCCATTACATTTTCCATAAATGATCTGAACATCATTCTAAATCTACATTTAGAGGTCTTGTTTCAAAGAAGGTACCTGAAATTAATGCTAAAATTTACTCTGAGCGGCTTGTCTTTCTAGTATTGCATAATGGTGGACTCATATCATTTATCATAAAGATGATCTTGCAAAAAAAAAATTATAATGAAATACTAATCAAGAGTATGATAAATGAAAGGCTTTGAATACATTGTGAAAAATATAAATTTCAATATACTTGATCTTTTATGAGCATCAAATACCTGACTAGATCAAGGTATTCAAATACTATATTATTGTCTAGTTAAAATTTAATTACTTGATTATATTACAAGGGTATCGAAATGTCCATCATTACAAATAATTTTTGAAGTTGTACCCCACAAAAATGTTGTCTATTTGGAGGAATTGATTATGTGTTGCATTGATATTTGTCATTGATGTCAACACTAACTATTTTGGTTGTCTATCGGGTTCCAGTAGAGTGGTTGGATTATGATATTGATCTACAGATCATCTCCTATATGCTTCCATTTGTGGAATTGGTTTGGTTTGGTTATTCATGTGTTCCTAATTCCTATCTCATTCAGTTGATTTGGGACTTGATGATCAAGAAGTTATCTTTCGTTCTAGTAAGCCATTTGGTTGTCGGTAAGGGTTTTACCAACAAAGGTTCACTGAAGATATTTTGATGAATCTGATAAGTGGTGTTGGTGTGTCTTCTAGAAGGTTTTTAGGATGTTGATGATTATCGTGTTCATGTTCTTGTTGATCGGTGGTATTTCATTTGGCTTATGATGACCTATTTTGGGTTTGGTCTTATTCTGCTAGGTTATGGACCGGTTTATGTAACATGTTGGTGGATGCTCCTAAGGGGTTACCGGTTGGATTTATTGATTGGATAATATTGTTTCAGTCTCAAGAAAACTTGGATTATCACTAGTTTGCGAGTTTATGTAATGGATTTATCATATCATCTTGTAGGTAGTCGATGTAATTATTCAGACCCCAAATTGGTATATATATGATGTAAGATCTCTTTGTAGATCAAGGGCTTATGGTGATGGGATTATCTGTGTGAATAAAGTTGTAATCATTTACAGAGGATTTGGTCGATCGTAGATGATCGAATTGGTTTTGTGTAAGAGGTTTAAGACCTTCAGTATTGAGCTTAACTAGAACTGTACTCAGGCATAGGAGATGTTATTCTTGTAGTTCATTCTTATTTCCAGATTGTAGTCTAGATTTATTTTGTAGTTAGTGAGGATCCTTTGTGATGAGCAGTGTGCTCTAGGTTATTGGCCTTCCTACATGTGTAGGACCCTTATTGTAATCACATACTTACTGCAAAAGTAGTATCTGACTATGGGTAGCCTTCCCACTATGGTTTTTCCCTTGAACAGGTTTTCCACGTACAAATATTGGTGTTATGCGTTGTTGATGCATGGTATTTGGTTTATGGTTTATGTTTGTGCTTAATTTATATATCTTCTATTTTGGTATTTGGTTTATGTATTCTAGTAAATTATTTTCTGTGCTTAAATTTTCATAATCTGTTGACAACTAATTCATCTCCCTCCTCTCAGTTGTTCACCAATTATCCTAACAATTGGTATCAAAGCTTAGTCCTCTCTGTAGAAGCTTAACTGCTTGAATAAGATTCTATGGCGATTAATCATTCAACTTCAATTGCTTACCGAAAGGATAGCCCTAGGCTTGAAGGACCAAATTATAGGGTATGGAAGCTTTAGATGGAGACTCGTCTAAGATGTTTTATCAAGGAGATTTGGGAGATCATTGGGAAAGGATATACACCTTATGATCCGGCATCTAGAAATCCTCCTTTGGGAGACTTGGATAAGAACATTGAAAATTATTATAGAGCTAGAGAATCCCTCTTGAGCACCCTCTCAAATTGGCAAGTAATGGGATTGTCGGATAAATCATCTGCACAGGCTATATGGGAGAAGTTGGTGACTTTAGATGAAGGTGACCCTACTATTAAAATTTCTAAACTTGATGGTTATCGGGTAAGGTATGAGAACCTGAGAATGGAGGAAGATGAAAGAATTACTTCGTTTATGGAAAGATTTAATGAAATTATCTTGGGAATTCAATGTTGTGGTAGATCTTTGAGCGAAGATGAAATTATGTAAAGTATTGAGAGCTTTGCCACCGGCTTACAAAATGAAGGCTAATACAATTAATAGTTGAGAACAATGTCTAAAACTTATGTCAATAGAGATACTTTCGTTGGAAAGTTATCTTCTTTTGAGCTTGAAGAATCTGCTTCTCCCAGAGTTGCAAAGACTAAATATGCTTTTCATGCATCTACATCATCTACCAGAAAGAATGATTAGAAAGTATTATATGCAAAGCAACTAGAGGAAATGAAGAAAGAAGATGAAGAGTTTGAGCAACTTGAAGCCTTATTTTCTACAAGAGTACCTAAAGGTCTGGTAAGAAGTAAGTCTAAAGGAAAATAACCTTTTAAATGTTTTGCATATAATAAGATAGCTCATTTTGCATCTAGATGTCTCAAGAGGAATTCAAGATTTGAAGAGAAAGCTAGAATATATTTTAGGCCTAACCACGATTATCAAAACAAACATAAGTACATGAGGAATAAAGATAAATCATGTTACTGTGTGGATGAGGAAGGTGTAACTGATGATTCTGATGATGAACTGACACAAGATTTAGCTAGTGGATCTGGAAATGGAAAGGAATGGGTATTCTTGTCTATCAAGGAAGATACTCTGGAACTTGTCATTCATAATGAAGAAAAGCCCCTTGCTACTAAGGTTGAAAACAAGGATGAAAGGGTGATAGATAGTGGATGTTCACGTCATATGACTATAGATAAAAGGAAGTTTCTATCTTTGCAAGAATTTTATGGTGGTCTGGTTAGATTTGGAGATGACAAAGCATGCATGATCTGAGGAAGAGGAACTATATCATTGGATGGTAATCATTAAACTGATAATATTCATTATGTTGAAGGTTTAAGGAATAATATGTTGAGTGTATGACAGTTGGTGGATAAGGCATTTCAATTACAGTTCAAGGATGGAAAATGAAAAATCATTAACATATCTAGATTGGAGATTGCAACCGGTACTAAGACTAAAGGTAACATCTTTCATTTGAACTCCGATGAGAAGACATGTTTTATTGCTCATATTTATGAGAGTTGGCTATGGCATAATAGGTTGTGTCATGTGAATTTTGATTGCATTGAAAAGATCAGTTCAACTAAGGTTGTTAGAAATATAGCTAAGATTGTGAAGCCTCTTAATCCAATATATAAGGAATGTCAAATGGGTAAGTATGTCAGAACTTGTTTTAAGAGTATACAAGACAAATCTAATGATACTCCTGATCTTATTATTACTAATTTGTGTGGCCCCGGTAGAATAAGAAGCTTTCAGGGTGATAGATATTTCATGCTAATAATTGATGACTATTCTAGAATGATGTCGATTACTTTTCTAAGGGAGAAATCTGAAGTCTTTGAAAAGTTCAAGATCTTTAAATCTATGGTTGAGTTAGAGATTGGATTGAAGAACAAATTCTTAAGATCCCATCGGGGTGGTGAATTTAACAGTTATAATGAGAAACATGGGATAAGGAGACAATTGTCTGCACCTCGGACACCTCAGCAGAATGGTGTTGTGGAAAGAAAGAACAAAACTATCCTAGATGCAGCTAGAACTATGATGATGGAAGCTAATTTGTCTCATATCTATTGGAGAGAAGTTGTTAGCATGATAGTGTACACATTCAACTGAGTTCATATCAAAAGAGACACTGGTAAGACACCTTATGGGCTATGGTTTGGTCATACACCTATAGTTAAGTATTTCAAAATCTTTGGTAGTAAATGTTATATCAAAAGAGATGATTCCATTGGAAATTTTCATCCTAGATGTGATGAAGGGATGTTTCTTGGTTATTCTAATCAAAGAAAATCATATAGATGTTATAAGAAAAGGTTACATAGAATTGTGGAGAGTGCTAATGTGAAGGTGGGGAATTGTGGAGAGTGCTAATGTGAAGGTGGGTGAGAAATACAGAGATCAAATCACAACTTATGAGAGAGAACTAGAAGTGAAAATGGTTATAACTGAACCGGTAGCACCTGTACCGGAACCAGATGTTGAACTAGTTACCCTGATAGTATTAGAAAATTAAACAGTAACTGAAGATCAAAGACTGGAATCAAAAAGTCACAAAGACTCCTCAGTATGTAAGGTTGAATAGTTTAGAATATCATATCTTTCAAGACAAGAGAAAATGAGTAATGACAAGGAGAAGGTTGGTAGTTGAAGAGGTATGCTTAATTTCTCAAATTGAACTAGCATCAGTAGATGAAGCATGTAAAGATTAATGTTGGATGAAAGCTATGTAAGAGGAATTAGATCAGATAGAAAAGAACAACACATGGACTTTAGTTCCTCAACCTAACAATAAGAATGTTAGTGGAACTAAATGGGTTTTTAGGAATAAATTGAATGAAGATGGACAAGTTGTGACGAACAAGTCTAGATTGGTATGCAAAGAATATTCTTAGAAGGAAGAAATTGATTATGATGAGACTTTGGCTCTGGTAGCTAGGATTAAAGCTATGAGATTATTTCTTACTTATGCAGCCCATAAGAAATACAAGGTTTGTCAGATGGATGTTAAGTCTTCATTTTTCAATGGAGATTTTGAAGAGGAAGTTTACATTGAGTAACCTAATGGATTTTTACTTTCAGGTGACCAAAACATGGATTGAAGCAAGCCCCTAGGGCTTGGTATGCTAGATTGGACAAATATCTTTTGAATCTTGGTTTCACTAAAGGTAATATTGATAGTAACTTGTATTATAAGATCACTAATGATGACATATTAATTATTGAGGTCTTTGTTGATGATATCATTTTCGGAGGTGAGGACAAGTTATGTATGGAATTCTCTGATAATATGAAGAATGAATTTGAGATGTCTATGATTGGAGAGATGAAATTTTTTTTAGGTTTGCAGATTACTCAAACTGACAAAGCTATTTTGATCTGTCAAACAAAGTAATATGCTAGAGAGTTGTTGAAGAAATTTGGTATGGAAAATTCTAAACCGGTTGGTACCCCTATGGTTACTAGTGAGAAATTGACAAAGAAAGATGAATAAACTCTAGTAAATCCTACAAGGTATAAGTCTATGCTCGGATGTTTGTTATATTTGACTTAGAATAGAGTGGAAATAATGAATTTTGTTTGTATTATATCAAGATATCAGAGTGATCCTAGAGAGAATCATGAGAGTGCGGTGAAAAGGATTTTTTAGGTATTTGCAAGGAACAACTGAGTATGGTTTGTGGTATCTTAAAGATGACAACATTACACTATGTGCATATGCAAATACTGTTGGAAATATGGATGGAGTAACTGAGAGGGGAGGGGTGAATCAGTTACCACAAAAATAAATCCACAAGTCCCTTAGATGTCTTAAATGTAAACTGATGAAACTCGATAAATTAACTTATCATTGTTCATTAAACATTAACATGCATAAGACAAATAACATGAACATAAGTAACACCAGATATAACGTGGAAACCCAATTTTGGGAAAACCACCAATGTAACTAGTTACTGATTTTCACTCTTCTGAAGTGAGCCCTGTTAGGAGCCAACCCTGTTAAAGGTTACAAAACACACTGTTAGGTGTGACCCTGTTAGAGGATTTGATCACCCTGCTAGGAGTGGCCTTGTGAAAGGTCTTAAGAACAATTCAACCGAATTGTCACCTTGTCAGAGGATTTACAAAATGGTTGTTAGACCAACTCTGTTAAGAGATTTCGGTATCACTGCTACAATGGTTAGAAAGCAACAATGAAGTGATCTGAATTAAATACAACTTATCTTGCTGATATAGATCTCTGTTCTGTGCCAATAGATCCTTACTGATCACATATATCTTTTCTGCACCTCAAGGATATCACTGATCCTTCATCAGAATTCGCACATTTCTGCTCCTTCACATTTCCATACTTTTCATACTTCACCACACTTCGAAATCGCAACTTGATCTCTCATATATACCATTCAGGTTACCAAGTTGGCTCAATTACAAGTTAAAATGAATATTACATAGGTCGGCTACATATACAAGTTTCAATAAATGAATATTGCTTCGGTCGGCTGCATAAACATTTCACTGATGCTCGGTGAACACTGCTGACTCTTCGGTAACCGACTGAACTCGGTAAGTACTGCGAACTCGGTAAAGACTGACTTTCTTTCACATATTCTTCGAAGACCAACTTAACTCGGTAAAGACTGCGAACTCGGTATAGCATACTAGAGTGCTAGGTAGACTCTGTAACTTGCTTCTCTTACCGTCTGAACTCGGTAGACTCTGTCTAACTACTTTGCCGAACATTCTGAACTCGGTAGACTCTGTCTAACTGCTTTGCCAAACATTCTGAACTCGGTAGACTCTGTCTAACTGCTTTGCCGAACATTCTGAACTCGGTAGACTGATATGACATTTGTGTAACATCAAAGACAATACACAATTAAACAATTATATCCAACAATCTCCCTCTTTGGCATTGATGGCAACACAACATGTCATAGCAGAATGAAATTTGAAAACAGGTCTTTTCTTTTATGACAGCAACATGCCAACATAACTTTCCCTTTGGATAGAGAACACTCCTTCTTTCAATAATCTCCCTCTGTGAAGTAACTTCATCTTGGACGGTAAAACTCTCCCTCTTTATCAAACAACTCTCCCTCTTTATCTTAATGAACTTTCTTTCAAATTTTAGTAGGATATGACAGTAACTCTCCCTCTTTGACAACACATGCCAAAGACAATAAGACTTCATCTGAGTTATAATGTACCTTTTGTACTGATTCATATACAATATTTTCCTGATTATACTGCATCAACTAGTAGATTTTTCACTTAGGATGAGTTGATGCATCACTAAAACTTTTCTTTAGTGAATTTCAGATAGGGGAGTGACCCCTAACTTACCTCTTAGATACAAGAATGCATCCTTAGCCAATGGTTTTGTAAATATGTCAGCAATTTGTTCCTTTGTGTGAATATATTCCAATCTGATCTCCTTGTCCTACACCAATTCTCGGACAAAATGATATTTTATTGCAATGTGCTTGGTTTTGGGATGCATTACTGGATTCTTGGACATGTCAATTGCACTTGTATTATCACATAACATAACAATTGGTTCTTTGATTTCCATTTTCATGCCTGCCAATAGCTATTTAAACCAAACAACATTTGAACAATTTACTGTTGCAGCAACATATTCTGCCTCTGTTGTAGATTGGGATATACAGTTCTGCTTTTTGCTTGTCCAGGAAACCAATCTCTTTCCTAGAAAGAATGCTCCTCTGCTTGTACTTTTTCTGTCATCAATGTTTCCTGCCCAATCAGCATCAGTAAATACTTTCAAATCAAAATTTCCTCCAAATTTGTACCATAATCCATACTCTTCAGTTCCTTTCAAATATCTCATTATTCTTTTGATTGCCATCATGTGACTTTCTCTTGGCTTTGCTGAGAATCTTGCAACAATACCAACTGCAAGAGCAATATCTGGCCTAGTATGAACAACATACTGCAGCTTTCCAATCATAGATCTATACAGTGTTTGATCTACTTCTTGTGATTCATCTTCCTTGGTAAGCTTTAATCCAGTACACATAGGAGTTCCAACTGGTTTACAATCTTCCATACCGAACTTTTTCAGTATCTCTTTGATGTATTTTGATTGTGTAATGTAGATACCATTTTTGTTCTGTTGAATTTGAAGACCAACAAAGAATTTGATCTCACCAAACATAGACATTTCAAATTTCTTATTCATTTGTACTGAAAATTCTTTGCAAAGATCATCATTTCCTGTGAAAATAGTATCATCTACAAATATTTCTGCTAAGACAATTTTGTTATCTGATCCTTCCTTGATATACAAGCTACTGTTATCATTAGTTCTTTGAAATCCAATCTGAATAAGATAGTTATGCAATCTTTCATACCATGCTCTAGGGGCTTGTTTCAGACCATACAATGCTTTATGTAATTTGCAGACCATGTCCTTCTTTTGTGGATCAACAAAACCTTCAGGTTGTTCAATATAAACCTCTTCATCCAATATACCATTAAGAAATGCAGATTTAACATCCATCTGATAAAATTTGAATCCTTTATAGGCGGCATATGCAAGTAAGGTTCTGACTCCTTCCAATCTTGCAACAGGAGCAAAAGTTTCTCCATAGTCTATTTCTTCTTGTTGAGCATATCCTTTGCATACTAGTCTTGCTTTGTTCTTGAAACTTTGCCATCTTCATTTAGTTTATTTCTGAATACCCACTTAGTTCCAATGACATTTTTATCCTTAGGTCTGGGTACAAGAGTCCATGTCTTGTTTTTCTCTATCTGTTCTATCTCTTCTTTCATAGCCTCTGTCCAACTATCATTTCCCAATGCATCTTTGACATTTCTAGGTTCAAAATCAGCAAGTAAACAAGTACTTTTCAACTTACCTCTTGTCATAGTTCCTTCAGATTTGTCTCCAATGATCTGATCTGCTGAGTGATGTCGTCTGACATACTCGGCTAATACAGGTTTCTTGCCTTTAGAATGAATTTCATCATTGTCCTCTTGTTCTTCAACTGGCTGGTCCGGCTCGGTAAATATTGGCTCGGTTTCTTCAGACTCGGTAGACACTGGTTCTGGTTCATCAGACTCGGTAGATACTGGCTCGGTTTGCTCTTTTTGTAACTCGGTTACTGATGACTCGGGAGTAGAAGATTCCTGATTTGCAGATGTATCTGGTATTGTATCAGGTTCAATAGACACAAATCTTCTATAATCTTCTGGTTCTCTTTTGCTTTCTTCTTCAGATCTTTCTGCAAACTCATCAACTTTCACATGTGCACTTTCTATAACTTTATGAGTAGACAAGTTCAAACATCTATATGCTTTACTCTTGCAAGAATATCTGAGGAATATACCTTCATCACCTTTCACATCAAATTTTCCTTTTCTAGATTCTTTCAAAATGTAACATTTACTTCCAAATACTTTTAGGTAACTTACATTAGGTTTGTAGCCATACCATAATTCATAGGGGGTTTTGAATGAGTCCTTCTTCAGCTGTACTCGGTTCAAGGTATGAACAGCAGTGCTGATAGCTTCCTTCCAGTATTTGATAGCAATATTCTTTTCAATCATTAAGGTTCTTGCACAATCCATGATAGATCTGTTCCTTCTTTCAGCTATTCCATTTTGCTCAGGAGTTCTAGGGGCTGATACTTGTCTTTTGATTCCTCTTTCAATGCAAAAGTTATTGAATTCATGAGAGATAAATTCACCACCTCTGTCTGACCTTAGACATTTAAGTCTTTTACCTGTTTCTTTTTCTACTCTAGCCAAATACCATTTGAACTTTTCAAATGCTTCTGATTTGTTCCTTAAATACATGACAGTCATCATTCTTGAGTAATCATCAACAAAAAGAATGAAGAACTTTTCTCCAGTATAACTTTCAGTTCCTATGGGTCCACATAAATCAGTATGCACAATTTCTAATATATCTTCAAATTGATAGTTTTTGCTTTTGAAACTAGTCTTTCCCATCTTTCCAATTTAACAATTCTTACATAGACCGACCTCAGGTTTCTTTATATCTGGAATACCTCTTACTTTTCTGAATTTACTTATTTTCACTAGGTTATCAAAATTTACATGACATAACCTTTTGTGCCATAACCAACTTTCTTCAATTTGAGCAATAAAACATGAATTTTCACTTGTTTCAAGTCGGAACAAATTACCTTTTGTTTGAGTGCCTGATGCAATCAGCTTTCCTTGATTATTTAGCAGTTTGGCCTTTCCATGCGTGAATTCCACCTTGAGTCCACTATTAAGTAGCTGTGCCACACTCATCAAGTTGTGATTGAGACCTTCAACCCAGTAGGCATCATCAAATACAAGTTCTTTGGTTACAGGGATTCTACCTCTTCCTTTTATGTAGCGAGGTTCATTATTACCAAACCTTACACTACCTCCTTCATAGTCTATAAGATGTTCAAACTTGGTTTTATCACCAGTCATATGATGAGAGCAACCACTGTCTATGATCCAAGTGTCATTTTTGCTTATATGAGAAATAAGTGCCATCTTATCTTCCTCATCATTATCAGAATCATCTCTTATAGCAATATAAACAATTTCATCTTCACTATTATCAGAATCCTTAGCCATAAAGCATGTTTTCTTACCTTTGAATGATTTGTAGTCCTTTTTGCCATTCCATTTGTGATCTTTCTTCTCATCTTTGCTCTGCTTGTTTGGGCATCTAGCAGCAATATGACCGACTTCATCACATGAAAAACAGATTAGAGGAACTTTGCCTCTGTATTTTCCTCTGCCTTTGGAATATTTCTTTGCTAGAAGAGCTTCAATTATTTCAAGATCACTGTCTGAACTTGGTTCTGATTCATCTTCACTTTCTGACCGAGATTCCTTTTTCTTTTTTCCTTTCTCCTTGAGTGAAACCTTAGCTTCAAATGCTGATTCCATGTTTTTGGAAGCTGGAACATAGTTGTCATAGTTGTCTAACTCAAATGCAGTTAATCTTCCAACTATGGCCTCTAAATTTATCTTGTGATTTGCTTCACATCTTCTTTCCTGAATTGCAGAAACTCTGATTGCATAAATGGGTAGTAATTTTCTGAGAACTTTGCTTATGACTGTTTCCTCTGAGATATCACCTCCAGAAGCTTTGATTGCACTGACACTAGCTTTGACTCTTTCAACATATTTTGCAATATTTTCATCCTCACTCATTTTTAATTGATCAAACTGTCCTCTCAAACTTTCTGCTTTGGCTCTTCTCACATTGTCATCACCACCATAGATATCTTTCAGCTTGTTCCACATTTCAAATGCAGTTTTGCAATCTTTGACATCATCAAACTCTTCATAGCTTAGGGCAGATGCAATGTCTATCATCATGGTGTTATGAGTCTTCTTTGCAGCAATATCAGCAACAGTTAGTGTACCAGTGGGTGTCACATATTCTGTGTCAAGATGTGTCAATCCTGTATCTCCAATGGAAGCCAAATGGAGTCTCATGAGACCTTGCCATGCTGAAAAGTTATTTCTGTTTAACCTTGGAATTTCCTTCTTGTAAGACATCTTGATCTTTAGCTTAGATCCTTGAAATCCTTCCTATAAGCACCGAAAGCTCTGATACCAATTGTTGGAAATATGGATGGAGTAACTGAGAGGGGAGGGGTGAATCAGTTACCACAAAAATAAATCCACAAGTCCCTTAGATGTCTTAAATGTAAACTGATGAAACTCGGTAAATTAACTTATCATTGTTCATTAAACATTAACATGCATAAGACAAATAACATGAACATAAGTAACACCAGATATAACGTGGAAACCCAATTTTGGGAAAACCACCAATGTAACTAGTTACTGATTTTCACTCTTCTGAAGTGAGCCCTGTTAGGAGCCAACCCTGTTAAAGGTTACAAAACACACTGTTAGGTGTGACCCTGTTAGAGGATTTGATCACCCTGCTAGGAGTGGCCTTGTGAAAGGTCTTAAGAACAATTCAACCGAATTGTCACCTTGTCAGAGGATTTACAAAATGGTTGTTAGACCAACTCTGTTAAGAGATTTTGGTATCACTGCTACAATGGTTAGAAAGCAACAATGAAGTGATCTGAATTAAATACAACTTATCTTGCTGATACAGATCTCTGTTCTGTGCCAATAGATCCTTACTGATCACATATATCTTTTCTGCACCTCAAGGATATCACTGATCCTTCATCAGAATTTGCACATTTCTGCTCCTTCACATTTCCATACTTTTTATACTTCACCACACTTCGAAATCGCAACTTGATCTCTCATATATACCATTCAGGTTACCAAGTTGGCCCAATTACAAGTTAAAATGAATATTACATAGGTTGGCTACATATACAAGTTTCAATAAATGAATATTGCTTTGGTCGGCTGCATAAACATTTCACTGATGCTCGGTGAACACTGCTGACTCTTCGGTAACCGACTGAACTCGGTAAGTACTGCGAACTCGGTAAAGACTGACTTTCTTTCACATATTCTTCGAAGACCGACTTAACTCGGTAAAGACTGCGAACTCGGTATAGCATACTAGAGTGCTAGGTAGACTCTGTAACTTGCTTCTCTTACCGTCTGAACTCGGTAGACTCTATCTAACTGCTTTGCCGAACATTCTGAACTCGGTAGACTCTGTCTAACTGCTTTGCTGAACATTCTGAACTCGGTAGACTCTGTCTAACTGCTTTGCCGAACATTCTGAACTCGGTAGACTCTGTCTAACTGCTTTGCCGAACATTCTGAACTCGGTAGACTGATATGACATTTGTGTAACATCAAAGACAATACACAATTAAACAATTGTATCCAACAAATACAAATTGGGATAGAGATGTTGATGACCGAAAAAGCACTTCCGGTAGCGCTTTCTTTCTTGGAAAGAAACAAGTTTCATGGATCAGCAAAAAACAATCTCGTACTTCTTTATCTACTATTAAAGTTGAGTATGTTGTTGCTGCTACTAACTATACACAAGTGCTATGGATGAAGCAAACGTTGAAGGATATAAGGGTAGATTGCAATGAATTGGTAGTTATTCAATGTGATAACTCTACTGCTATTGACATATCAAAGAATTTTGTATTTCATTCTAAGATAAAGTACATTTATATCAAGTATAAATTTTTGAAGGTGAAGGTGGAAGCTAATAAATTGTTTTATGTGAACACTAAAGAGAAAATTGCAGATATCTTAACTAAATCTTTGCCTAAAGAATCATTTGAGTACTTCAGAGACAGATTGGGGGTTTATGCCCGTTTGGTAGAGACTTGAATGATGCAAATTGGCATTAGTTCGATATGTATTCTCAGAGCTATTAGTCAATCTAGATTGATGTGTTGGTGCTACTACTCAAGGGGAGTAGTCAGTTGTGTTGTTCAAAGGTTATTTTGATTTTTATTTGATGTTTCTGTCAGATTTTAGACATTGATGTCAAAGGGGGAGAGATATACATGTGAAAAATAGAGCTTAACTTAAATATAAGTCAAAGGGGAGAGATCAGAGCTTAACAAAGATATCTTTCACAGGGGGATTTTGGTCTATTGTTTCAGAACTTCATTTCTACATCATTTTTGGGAGATTGTTGGTTGGTTTTCTTTTGGGGAGACTTGTTTGCCATTTTGTGGGACTTGGATGTTTTTCATATCTAGTTTTGTGATCAATGCCAAAGGGGGAGATTGTTGGCTATTTGGAGGAATTGACTATGTGTTGCATTGATGTTTGCTATTGATGTCAACACTAGTTATTTTGGTTGTCTACTAGATTCGCGTAGAGTTTTTGGATTATGATATTGATCTAGAGATCATCTATGGTATGCTTTGGTTTGTGAAATTGGTTTAGTTTATTTATTCATGTGTTCCTGATGCACATCTCATTCAGTTGGTTCGAGACTTGATGATCTGGAAGTTATCTTTTGTTCTAGTAAGGCTTTGGTTACCGATAAGGGTTTTACCGACATAGCTTTATTGATGATATTTTGATGAATCCAATTAGTGGTGTTGGTGTGGCTTCTATAAGGTTTTTAGAATGTTGATGATTATTGTGTTCGTGTTCTAGTTGATTGGTGTTATTTCATTTGGCTTATGACGACCTATTTTGGGTTCGGTCTTATTCTGCTAGGTTATGGACTAGTTTATGTAACATGTTGGTGGATGCTCCTGATGCATTATCAGTAGGATTTATTGATTGGATAATGTTGTTTTGGTCTCAGGCCGACTTGAATTATCATTGGTTTATGGTTTTATGTAATGGATTTATTGCATCATCTTTTTGGTAGCTGACCTAATTGTTTAGGTCTCGAGTAGGGATAACTTTAAGAAACCACCCCCTGGGAAACTATGTAAAATTTGGGTGAATCAGACATTATTTTCAGGGGGAAATTTTCATATCGATGGCAAAAAAAAAAATTAATGGGGAAAAAAATTATTTTGTATTGGCGATTTTTTTCTAGGGTACAAAAATTCCATAAATTTTTGGCGAATAATACCTTGTTCTATGGGGAAAATATTTATTATGGGAGGCGAATAATGTTTGTTAAAAGGAACAAATATATAATTGTATGAGCGAAAAATTTTACTTCGAAGGAAAAATTATTTAAATGTATTGGCGATTTTTATCCACAGCTTGAAAATTATTTAAATGTATTCACAATTTTTATCCACCACTTGAAAATTATTTAATTTGTTTTGCCGAATATTTTGTTATTTATGGAAAAATATATAATTTATTGGCGATTTCATGAATTCGTTTCCATTAATAGACAAGGCACATCACATCACATTAGTACATGATATCACATAATATACTGAGTCTGGACTCTACAGGATGTATCAATAAGTGCGACCTCTTTGACACGTGAAGGGTGACACATACCTAGAATCTATCAATGATTTTAAACTGTTCAATGATCATAGATCAATGGCTGAAGTTTTATTTCGACCCAATTTTTTGAAGAGAACATAGCTCACCAGAAAGTGCCCGGAATGGAATTGGATTCAATAGACATGTATCAAATGTCATGAATCACGATCAATAATTTCGTTCATTGAATATATATCTTTTCACTAATTGCAATCCACTCTATCCCCACGACTTCCAATGTGATACTTGTCAATTTGGTACTGGTTTATAGTTGTTTCCATTTTCGCACAATAGTGTATTTATGGGAAAGATTTGCAAAGATACGAAAGATTTAAAAAAAATTATAGCAATTAATACGGTTAAAGAAGTAATTATTACAATCAAGAGCTTCAACTATTTATATATGATCTCTACTTCTTTCATCTTCAATTACCCTTTTCCATTTGGTAGATAAATCGTCAAAGCTCATGGTATTTAAAATTTTAAATTCTTCCTCTAGTTTAGGTTTATAGGCGTAGGTTGTTTAATTTATTAATCTGTTTTGTCAAGATGGACACTCCCATCCACTTGAGAAGCATTTCTATAGAGGACCAGAGGGCCTTTCTAGGCTCCGTTAGAGACCCAACCCTCCAATCAGTCTGCAATGAGGTTGGGTTGTTCACCAATGAGGCTGTGTGGATGGTGCTGGCAGAGATTTTTTGTGAAACAAAAATAGGTACCGTGTTAACACGGACATTGCATCCCGCTTCTTAGTGTCTCTTCTGGACCTCGGAGGAGACAAGGTGGATATGCTGATGCTATTGAGGAAGATTTTTAAGGAATACTTCCTTGGAGACAACATTAGTCTTGTTGCCCTTGCAGAAGTAGGGGTGGGGATCCCTTGGCTGAGTGAATTATCCAAGCTTCTCCTCCCTGACCAAATAGTGCCAATGGCTAGGCAATCGTTTCTCCTGAACCTAAATGTAGAGCAGTTGACATGTCACAAGAAATGGGTGCAGATTGGCAGGGACTTCCTCCAAAATTGGTTGCTCCTTGATGACTTTCCAAACTACATGTCGCTTGAATAATTCTCTCATCTTATGATGTCTGAAGAATTCTACATGGAAGGAGGGCTAGATTCTTAGGGCAAAATTGTAAACAATTCCACTACCTATGCCCTAGCCCTACCCCACTGGGCCCCTAGTAGTTTTTTTTTCCTATGTCCTCGAACCCTAATAGGCTCAGTGCCAGTGGCTCACTCATTTTGGATTTTAAGTTTTTGAGGGACTCAAGTCTCAGACATAAAAATTGTAAATTTCCAAAGCATAAATATTAATGATAATTTTTCAAATTCTAGTTTGTTTCAATTTGCCTCTTAGAGTCTTATGGATATAAAAATGCATTCTATAATTCTATTTCATTTTTATTAATTATTTTTTTCAAATGTTTTTTGTATATGAGCTACGTTATTTAAGTTATTTGTTAAACAATGGAAATAAATTTAATACTGTGATCTTTTTTATGTAATGCTTCTTCTTCTATATTTAATATATAAAAAAAAAATTCAGTTCGTTCCATTAATTATTTGTACATTAATTATGGTTGATTATAATTTTATAAATATATAGTTAAGATTTGAACTAAAACTCCAACTTACTTATATTAGATTAAATTTAATTATATTAAATTTACTTTTTTTTTTATTGGTAAATATTTTTTTCATTCTATTGATTCAGAGATTTCAAAATGCAAAATTTGCAGTCCATCACCATGCATAAACATAGACAAAAAGAGATCCATACTTCCCATAGTCCAAACTTGTAAATTATCCTACCCTACATCTAGTAACAGTAAACAAAAACTAGTTCGTGGTTGGTTATCCAACACATGTTCCAGCATTGATAAAAAGTTTTGAAATTAAAAAACTAACAGTTGAAAACATTTGGAAGCAAACTAAAAAGCACTGGCCGATAGGCCACTCGACAGTCACTCGCTATCCCCCTAGGTCGCCTCCTCTCTTCCTTCCTCGGACGTCGATGCTTTCCCTTTTGCCGCTTCAGCTTTCATTTTTGGAATGTGGTCTAGGAACCCAAAGTTGGGGTTGCCCTCCAAACTTGCCAGTAGTTGTATGGCCCTGCCTTCTTCAAATCTATCTCTAAATTCCCTACCAACCTCCATCCTTGCCACCACATGAAAAGCCTTCAAGACTTGATCCACCCTGGTTAATTTCATAAAAAATTTCATAGCTTCCCACCCCACATGAGCTCGTTCACGACACTGGTATTGTATTTCATCCTCTGGGCCACGGATAAAAGGGAGCGATTCCTCCTGGTCATCCCCTTCCTTAATTTGAATGCCAACTCGCAGCATGACCCACTCCAAAATTGAGTCCAAGTTGATCAAAAATTCACCATCTATCAATTTGACCAAAGTGAGTTTTACCTTTTCTACCTCCGGTTCGAATTCATAGGCCCACCCTAGAATCAAAGAGTATACCTCCATGTTGGTTTGATATCGGTGACGGATATGTGCTACCTCCTCCGCAAGCATCAGATGAGCTACCACCCACAACTTCTCATTTTTAAACCGGAATAATCCTTGCATTCATTTATCTGATACTTTTCCCAAAAAGGGCACCAATTTCTTTTATGTTCGCAGCGTGAAATTGGCCTCCATGGTCACCTGTAATTTCAAAAAACACTTCCTGCTAAAATAATGTAATACAAATGCTACAAGATACAAATTTGGTCTTCTTCAAAACAAAATCTTGCACGTAAATCAAAAGGTAATAAATTATGCCTCCGTCTAGGGTGGGTAATGAGTGTGGAGGATAAGACATCAATGCCATGAGATCAGGAAAAAGATTTCCTGTCATCCTCTCCTCCCTCCATTCGTGCAACCTGCTGCAGAGAACTTCCTTCTGCAACAAACATTCACCACCTTGACAGTTGTACTTGCCACATTTATTCGCTTAACAAGTTGAGAACTACACATTTTTTAAAAGACTGCACATATTTTACTTATTTTAATTATATTAAACTTTAAATTAATATTTTAAATTTAATATTGAATGTTTTCTTTTTTATATTAATATTTTACCTTTCAAATTGTATATCAAAATTTATATTTTTATTTAGTTATTTGTTTTATTCTAGAAACTAAGTTTCGTGTTTTATACTATTTTTCAATTTCATATTTTTACAAATAATATTAACAATACATTTAATAGTTATCTCAAACTATTGCACATCTTTAAAATTTAAATGTCTCTTATGGGACTGATGACATCTACCAACACTCAACAGGTACCATCGTCCGTTGGATGAGAAAAGATCAATGGCTTAGGGTGGATTTTGGCCCAAATGTGGGAAGTGAACACATTTCTGAGAACTTCACTCAAAATTTAATATTTTAAATTTAATTAAATATAATTAAGTCTATAAAGTTCTTTTTCGGGTAGAATTTTAAAATGATTAAATAGACTTAAAAAATAGACCCAAAAAGTGACATGAGTATGGTGACGTGCCAAAAAAATGGCAGAAGTCATGGGACCCACGACATCTGACAATGGGTACAATCGTCTATTGGATGAGCAAAGATCAATGACTTAGGGTGGATTTCAGGCCGAATGTGGGAAGTGAACACATTTATGAGAACTTCGCTCAGAATTTAACATTTTAAATTTAATTAAATATAATTAAGTCTATAAAGCTCTTTTTCGGGTGAAATTTTAAAATGATTAAATAGACTTAAAAAGAAGACCCGAAAAGTGACACAAGTATGGTGACATGCCAGAAAAATGGTAGAAGTCATGGGACCCACGACATCTGAAAACAGGTACAATCGTCCGTTGGATGAGCAAAGATCAACGACTTAGGGTGGATTTCAGTCCGAATGTGGGAAGCGAACACATTTGTGAGAACTTTGCTTGGAATTTAACATTTTAAATTTAATTAAATATAATTAAGTCTAACTCTATAAAGCTCTTTTTCGAGCGGAATTTTAACATGATTAAATAGACTTAAAAAACAGACCCGAAAAGTGACCCGAATATGGTGACGTGCCAAAAAAATGGCAGAAGTCATGTGACCCATGACATTCGACAATAGGTACAATTGTCCGTTGGATGAGAAAAGATCAATGGCTTAGGGTGGATTTCGGCCCGAATGTGGGAAGTGAACACATTTGTGAGAACTTCACCTGGAAATTGGAATTGAACATTTTAAATTTAACTAAATATAATTAAGTCTATAAAGCTCTTTTTCGGGTGGATGTTTAAAATGATTAAATAGACTTAAAAAATAGACCCGAAAAGTGAGACAAGTATGGTGACGTGCCAGAAAAATGGCAAAAGTCATGGGACCCACGGGCAACAACATCTGATAGTAGGTACCATCATCTGTTGGATGAGAAAATATCAATAGCTGAGGATGGATTTTGGCCTGAATGTGGGAAGTGAATACATTTGTAAGAACTTCACCTGGAATTGAAATTGTTGGCATTACAGTAAGAAAGATTGTTGATATTCAATAAGGATATTGAGAAGGTTGTTGAAGATTATTGATATAACTGAAGAAGGATGATAACTATCTTTATAACATTATTTTGTCATTGATATCAAGAAATTGATTATCTAATTCAGTATGATGTTGTCATATCTTGAGAAGATTGATTAGAAGAGAATTAAGATGTCAGTAAAAGACACAGAAAGAATGTGATGAATAAAGGGAGGAATAAGTTATTCAATGGGCAACTATTACCAAGTTAGACAATGATGAGATCATGATGTTTAGATTGTTTTGATATCCTACATATGTCATTGATTGTAAGGTTAATACTATACTATGCAATCGAGCAAGGAACCTAGTCAGTAAACCCTAAGAATATCGATATCGGTTAATGAACGTGAAATGTCTACCGAGTAAAGTTTAGTAGTTACCAAGTTGCAACCGAGTTATGACAGTGTGCATGGGATGGATAAAAGCATTATTTAATGAAGGACAATGATTATCTAGAGATGTATAAATGATTGGTATGCCATGTATGAAGTTTGTTAAGGATCTATGGCAAAGGAAAATTGGCAGGAAGATCTATAGCACAGATTGAACTACAATAACCTTATGCAAGTTTGAAGATGGGAATGCAAGTCCCAAGGTAAGGTAAAACATTTTCAGATTGAAAGGATACATTGAAACTAGTCAAGTTTGAAGATCTGGTGGCTAAGATTGATCATGGGAAATGTGATCAAGGAGATTTAGCGGTTAGCAATTGTTTATAAATAAGGAATTGTTGATAAACAATGTATGCGGGCAAGTGTATGCACAAGGATGCTACATAATGATTATCGAGCATAGAAGCTTAAAGACCTGTTTGAATAACAGAGTAGAGAGCCCAGTAGAGGGACAAGATAAGTCCTATGACTAGATTGTTTTGAGCAAATAATAATCTGCTTTAGCATTTTAGATGTGAAGTTGCAGATAGATTTTATTACTGTTATTTTGTAAGTGACAGAAAATCTCTTAACCGAGTGGACTTAACAGTCTTATATGTAAACCCTCTAGCAAGGTAACATTCTAAGTGAGTGCTTGAAATCCTTTAACAAGGTCACTTCTAACAAAGTGAAGATCCTAACAATTCTGAGGGAAATCCCTTAACCGGGTCACATCTAGCAATGTGTTTGTAATCTTTAACAAGATTTGTTTTTAACCGAGCATACTCTAGAAGAGTATATTTCTTAGTGGGTCTGAAATCCCATAGTGGTTTTTCTCTATTTGGGTTTCCGTGTTAAATCTAGTGTTATAAGTGTTATTATGATTATGTGTTCATAAGTTTGCATGTTTAACAATTTTTGGTTAAGTTGCTGAAGTATAAGTTACCGAGGTTGAATCTGTTGATTTTATGGAAGTTGAAGTTTGTATGATTCACCCCCCCCCCCCCACCCCTCTCTGATCTTGTTAGCTATTGGCATCTATACTTTACATTAAGTATCAGTACTAACAATTGGTATCAGAGCTAAGGACTCCAGAAGAAAAAATTTAAAAGTACTTGAGGCAAAGAACCGAAGATGTATAAAAGGGATGCACCGAAGCTGAACAAGTCAAGTTTCTCCACATGGTAGAAAAGGATGAAACTACATTTATTAGGAATTGGAGAATATGCAACATATTATCTGGAGAATGATTGCATTGCACCGAGCACCAACCCTATGACCTTGGAAGAGATAAAGGCAAAGCAAGAACATATTCAATCTATGATTAAAATAACATCAGCATTGACCAACTCAGAGTTTAATGATCTAGAGGGCTGAAATGATGCAAAAGCAATGTGGACTAAGCTCACATCTGTGTATGGAGGTGATGAACATGTTCAAAGAGCAAAAGTAAATAGTCTAAGAGGACAACTTGAATCCATGAGGATGAATGAAGGTGAGAACATAACCCAATACAGTACAAGACTAAAGGAGATTGTCAATCAAATTAAAGGAGCAAGTGGAACTATTCAAGAAAAGGATATAACAAGTAAGTTGTTGAGAACCCTTCTACCAGCTTATGCTATTTGAGTCTCTGCAATCAATGAATTGAGATCTGTACCTAACATGCCAATTTCTTTGGATGCTACTATTGGTAAGCTACATGCATTTGAATTAAGTAATTTTGATAACAGTGGGTCTTCAGTAAATAAAGTAGAATCTGCATTCAGTTCTTCTCATATTGGTGAATCTGATGATTACAATGATAGAATGAGTAAGTACTCTGAAGGAGATCACAGTGGAGCAAGTGAAAGATTTCGCATGAACATGGAAAAAGTGCATAGACTGTATGAGGAAATCAAGAAGCAAAAAGAATTTGAAGCATTATTAGCCAAAAGGTTACCGAAAGGAAAAGGTAAGTATAAAGGAAAGCTACCTTTAAAATGTTTCAATTGTGATAAAATAGGACATATGGCTTCTAACTGCCCTGACAAATAATCTAGGGAAAGAGAGAATACCAAGATAACAGGCAGAAAGATAACCAATACAGAGGACACCGAGATTTCAGAAGGAGAGATAGAAAGACATGTCTAGTAGCAGATGAGGAATCCAACGATGACAAATCTAATGAAACTGATACTGAGGAAGTTTTTTATGTGGCTATTAAAGATGGATCTGATGAGGAAACGTATGAAGAAAAAGCCCTAATATCTCATATAAATAATAATGATTCTTGGATCATAGACAGTGGATGCTCACATCATATGACAGGTGATAAACACAAGTTTGTTAAATTAGAAGACTATGATGGAGGCTATGTAAGATTTGGTAATGATGCACCATGTCCGGTAAAAGGTAAAGGATCTATAACACTTCTTGACAATGCTAAATGTGATGATGTATACTGGGTTGAAGGATTGAAATTCAATTTGTTGAGTGTAGCACAGCTAAACAGTACAGGATACCGAATAGAATTTCATAAAGGAATTGTCAAAGTTCATGACAAACATGGAAAGTTAGCTACTACCGGGATAAAAACAAAAGGTAATACATTTCATCTTGAATCAACTCGGAACAAGTGTCTTTATGCAAAGATAGATGATACTTGGTTATGGCATAAAAGGTTTTGTCATGTAAATATTGATAATCTGATCACAATAAGTAAGAAGCACCGAGTAAGAGGTCTACCAAGTCTTGAAAAACCTGAGAATGCTATGTGCCGAGGATGCCAGATGGGTAAGATGACAAGATCAAGCTTTACAAGTAAGTCCTACACTTCTAAAGGAATTTTAGATCTAGTACACACTGATCTTTGTGGTCCTATGAAAGTTCAAAGTTATTATGGTGATAAATATTTCATATTATTTGTGGATGATTACTCAAGGATGATGTCAGTTATGTTTTTAAAAGAAAAATCGGAAGCTTTTCAAATGTTCGAATAGTACAAGGCAAGAGTTGAAAATGAAACAGGAAGACAACTGAAATGTCTTAGATCTGATAGAGGAGGAGAATTCACTTTTGATGAATTTAACTTATACTGCAATGATCATGGTATAAAGAGGGAAGTATCTGTACCGAGAACACCCTAGCAAAATGGGATAGCTGAGAGAAGAAACAGATCAATTATGGATTGTGCAAGAACCTTGATGATAGAAAAGAGGGTAC
Organism: Cryptomeria japonica; assembly: GCF_030272615.1. Taxonomy (NCBI): domain Eukaryota; kingdom Viridiplantae; phylum Streptophyta; class Pinopsida; order Cupressales; family Cupressaceae; genus Cryptomeria; species Cryptomeria japonica. Next base: position 727,860,308 of record NC_081409.1, read on the forward strand.
CTCAAACATTTTGGAGAGAAGCAATTAGCACTGAAGTTTACACCCTGAACCGAGTTCAACTGAAGAAAGGAACTATGAAGACACCATATGAGATCTAGTATGACAAGAAACTTAATGTAAGCTACTTTAAAATCTTTGGAAGTAGATGATATGTTCACAAAGATGACAGAAATGGAAAGTTTGATCAGAAAAGTGAAGAAGGAACATTTCTTGGTTATTCTTCTAGAAGTAAAGCATTTAAATGTCTGATCAAATCATCTAACAAAATAGTGGAAAGTGCAAATGAGAAAATTGATGAATTTGCAAAAAGAAATGATGAAGGAAATTCCAAAGAACCAGAAGATTATGAAGAATTTGTTTATGTTCAACCAAGAAGTACTACTAAGAAAGCTGCTGAAGAAAATGAAGATAATGTACAGTTACCGAGTGATGAAGAACATCATACAGAACCTACCGAGCCTATATTAGCCAAATATGTCAGAAGACATCATGCATCAAGTCAGATTATAGGAGATAAAGATGATCTAGTGATGACAAGAAACAAACTGAGACAGAACACGTCTGATTTCTGAATTTGAACTAAGAATAGTGAAAGAGGCATTTAACAGTGAAGATTGGGTAAATACTATGACAGAAGAAATTGATCAAATCAAGAAGAATGACACATGGACACTAATCCCAAGACCAAAGGACAAAAATGTAATCAGTACCAAGTGGATTTTCAGAAACAAGCTAAATGAAAAAGGTGAGGTCATTCGCAACAAAGCAAGACTAGTTTGCAAAGGTTATGCTCAAGAAGAAGGAATAGATTATGGTGAAAATTTTGCACCTGTGGCTAGACTTGAGGGAGTAAGAAAATTGTTGGCATATGCTGCTTTCAAAAATTTCAAGGTATATCAAATGGATGTTAAATCTGCATTTTTGAATGGTATACTAGAAGAAGAAGTTTTCATTGAACAACCTGAAGGATTTGTTGAAGACAAGAGTAAAGATCAGGTATGCAAACTGAACAAAGCTTTATATGGTCTAAAACAAGCACCTAGAGCATGGTATGAAAGATTGCACTCTTATTTAATCAAGATTGGTTTTATAAGGACAAGTGAAAATAGCAATATGTACATGAAGAAAGATGAGGACAATGGAATATTGATCTCAGCCATATTTGTTGATGACATTATATTTTGTGGAAATTATTCCTTATGCAAGAACTTTGGAAATGAAATGTGCAAAGAATTTGAGATGTCACTAATCGGTGAGATAAAGTATTTTATAGGTTTACAGATATTGCAAATGAAAGATGAGATTTTCATTACTCAATCCAAGTACATAAAGGAAATCTTAAAGAAATTTGGAATGGAGGATTCTAAACCAGTAAGTACTCATATGACTACTAACTGTAAATTATCAAAGAATGATGAATCTGCATCTGTTGATGAGACACTTTACCGATCTATGATTGAAAAATTGCAATATGTTGTGCATAGTAGGCCAGATATAGCACATGCAGTAGGTATTGTAGCAAGATTCTCTGCAGATCCCAAGGAAACTCATATGACAGCAATAAAGAGAATTTTCAGATACCTGAGAGGCACTGAAGATTATGCCTTAGTATATGGAAAGAGAAATAATTTTGAATTAAAAGTTTATACTGATGCTAATTGGGCAGCAACATAGATGACAAGAAAAGCACAAGTGGTGGAGCTTTCTTTTTGGGAGAAAGCCTAGTAAGTTGGCTTAGCAAGAAACAAGGATGTATTTCTCAATCTACAGCAGAAGCTGAATATGTTGCTGTAGCATTGAATTGTACTAGTATACCATGGATCAAACAATTGTTGGAAGGTATAAATGAGAAAGTTACTAAGCCAGTAACTATGTTCTGTGATAATACTAGTGCCATTAACATTTCAAAGAATCTAGTGATGCACTCTAAGACAAAGCATATATCTATAAAGTATCACTATCTCAGAGAAAAAGTTCAAGAGAAGAAAGTTGTGTTGGAATATATCAGTTCAAAGGAGCAATTAGCTGACATCTTCACAAAGCCACTGCCAAGGGACACTTTTGAGTATCTCAGAAGAAAGTTAGGGGTCCTACCCCCATCTTCTACTCACTGACCGAGTTCAGTGAAAGCATCAATTCGATGAATCTACAGAATATTATATATGGATTGATGTTGATTTAAGCACTTTAGAAGGTTTTCTAAAGTTGTGTATGAAAAATGAATAGAGACAAGTTGATCTGAGTGAGATTGAGATGTTACACAGCAAGGCAAATCACTTCACAGGGGAAGAAATCATGATTTAGTTCTTTTACTTTTTTGCATTGTTGTCAAAGGGGGAGAAGACTAAATGGTTGCAAGACTAAATGGTTGACTGCATGATAAAGCCCTGAATGATGGAAATAACAGAAGACTAATGACAGGGGGAGTAGATTGCAAAATGGAGAAGACTAAATGCAAATCAACAACTAAGAAGCCTATTGAAAATGGAGAAGACTTCAGAAGACAACAGATCAAGGATAATAGGAGAAGTCTAACAGCAATCTGAATCTGAATCAATTTGAATATCTTGTTGGTATTACCATTTAATTGTTGGTTTTTCCATCAATGCCAAAGGGGGAGATTGTTGGCATTACAGTAAGAAAGATTGTTGATATTCAATAAGGATATTGAGAAGGTTGTTGAAGATTATTGATATAACGGAAGAAGGATGATAACTATCTTTATAACATTATTTTTTCATTGATGTCAAGAAATTGATTATCATATTTAGTATGATGTTGCCATATCTTGGGAAGATTGATTAGAAGAGAATTAAGATGTCGGTAAAAGACACAAAAAGAATGTGATGAATAAAGGGAGGAATAAGTTATTCAATGGGAAACTATTACCGAGTTAGACAATGATGAGATCATGATGTTTAGATTGTTTTGATATCCTACATATGTCGTTGATTGTAAGGTTAATACTTTATTATGCAACCGAGCAAGGAACCTAGTCGGTAAACCCTAAGGTTATCGATATCGGTTAATGAAGGCGAAATGTCTACCAAGTAAAGTTTAGTAGTTACCGAGTTGCAACCGAGTTATGACAATGCGCATGGGATGGATAAAAGCATTATTTAATGAAGGACAATGATTAGCTGGAGATGTATAAAGGATTGGTATGCCGTGTATGAAGTTTGTTAAGGATCTATGGCAAAGGAAAATTGACAAGAAGATCTACATGGCAGATTGAACCTCAAAAACCTTATGCAAGTTCCAAGATGGGAATGCAAGTCCTGAGGTAAGGTAAAATGTTTTCAAATCGAAAGGATACATTGAACCTAGTCAAGTTTGAAGATCTATTGGCTAAGATTGATCATGGGAAATGTGATCAAGGAGATTTAGCAGTTAGCAATTGTTTAGAAATAAGGAATTGTTGATAAACAATGTATGTGGGAAAGTGTATGCACAGGAATGCTACATAGTGATTACCAAGCACAGAAGCTTGAAGACCTATTTGAATAACAGAGTAGAGAGCCCAGCAGAGGGACAAGAAAAATCTTATGACTAGATTGTTTTGAGCAAATAATAATCTTCTTTAGCATTTTAGATGTGAAGTTGCAGATAGATTTTATTACTGTTATTTTGTAAGTGATAGAAAATCTCTTAACCGAGTGGACTTAACAGTCTTATATGTAAACCATCTAGCAAGGTAACATTCTAAGTGAGTGTTTGAAATCCTTTAACAAGGTCACTTCAAACAAAGTGAAGATCCTAACAGATCTGAGGGAAATCCCTTAACCGAGTCACATCTAGCAATGTGTTTGGAATCTTTAACAGGATTTGCTTTTAACCGAGCATACTCTAGAAGAGTATATTTCTTAGTGGGTCCGAAATCCCACAGTGGTATTTCCCTATTTGGATTTCCATGTTAAATCTAGTGTTATGAGTGTTATTATGATTGTGTGTTCATAAGTTTGCATGTTTAACAGTTTTTGGTTAAGTTGCTGAAGTATAAGTTACCGAGGTTGAATATGTTGATTTTATGGAAGTTTAAGTTTGTATGATTCCCCCCCCCCCTCTCATCGTGTTAGTTATTGACATTTGTACTTTACATTAAGTATCAGTACTAACACCATCATCCATTGGATGAGAAAATATCAATGGCTTAGGATGGATTTCGGCCCAAATGTGGGAAGTGAATACATTTGTGAGAAATTCGCCCGGAATTGAAACGTTTTAAATTTAATTAAATATAATTAAGTCTAATGTCCTCAGAATTTATACTGAAGTAATGAATGTTTTGTTCTTTGGCATGTAATAGTTATTAATAATAATTAATAAAATTATAACATGATTCTAGATATTTTGCCGGCATCCATTGGATGAGTTAAGATCAATGACTTAGGGTGGATTTCGGCCTAAATGTGGGAAGTGAACACATTTGTGAGAACTTCGCCTGGAATTGAACATTTTACATTTAATGTCCTTAGAATTTATACTGAAGTAATGAATGTTTTCTCCTTCAGCATGGAATAGTTATTAATAATAATTAATAAAACTACAACATGATTCTAGATATTTTGCCCTTTAGGTATTACTTTTGTACTTTTCAGTGTTTTCAAAATAAGAGACTTGTAAATCATAATCGTATTTCATTTCATGGACAAACCTATAAATCGAGGGAGATTCAGAAACATCTACTAGATTGAGGAATGCATGTTGCAACAGAGATTGTCTACGGCAATCTAGTGAAATATAAATTCTGGGTAAAATCTACAACACCTACATCCCGCCTTTTTGCTTTTTTTAATCTCGTGGTCCAATTTGAGGGTTAGCATTTTCAGGTTTTTATCTAGCATTATTTTGAATTATTAACAACAACTGAGATGGGGAAAATGGGAAGCAGTAGTTCAACAAGAAGCAAAGTGAAAAACAAAATGTACCTAACCGAACTGGTTAAAACACCAAGTTTCACTGATGAATACTATGATATTTATGACCTGCTATCCATGGTGAAAAGTGTATCATAGATATTAGATATGCATTGTCTAGTAAGGTGGCAGATGCATCGAGGGCAAAATTTACTATTTTCAACCCAATGTTAAAATAAAAAACAAATAAAATCGCATCGTGGGATGCTGGATTGGGAAGCATGGTGTTACCTAAAGTATTCCCTTGCCCTGATTTTGTCATGGTTTGCACCAAAAATTATGATGAAGATAAAAAAGAAATTGTCAATAAAAATACAAAAGAGGAAATTCTATCCATAAACGAGGTAGAATTTGCTCGTTTGTTGAACCTAGGATTTGAAGCTTGAAACTCAAACATCCAAACTGCTCTTATTTATATTTAATTGCTAATACGGCTTGTGATGTCCATATAAATCTATGCTGAGTTTGTGATTTTGATGTTGAGTCTTCACATGTTGCAAACTTGCAATTTGACCTGAAGCTATTGTTGCTCCCTTGTTTCTATAAAAGGGAATTCAGGGTCATTTGCAAAGGGTTCTGAAACTTTGTATTCACTTTTCCATGGATATTGGAGAATCATACAAGAGCTATTGTTACTCTCTTGTTTCTATAAAAGGGAATGCAGGGTCATTTGCAAAGTAATCTGAAACTTTGTATTCACTTTTGCAATTTGCATGGAGAATCACACAGATTGGTGTATTACTATTGAATGAATTGTATCATATGGCTAAATTTTGAAAGAATTAATGAAAATCTAAGTTCTCGCCATGTGTATTACTATTGAATGAATTGTATCATATGGTTCTAAAATGTATCACATAGATTTGAGACTCAAACATGTCTAAATAAATATTAAACATCTCTGTATCAATAAACACATTATCGTCTTTTTTATGCTATTTTAAGTCTAGAAAATTGGAAATAGAAAGTTGAAAAATACAATTACAAATCAATATTAAACTCTAATTGCAAAAAGTAATATGCTTTTGTAATATGAATGATGAGATACAGTAATAAGATTAATAAATACCAATCTCTTACAGTTGCCATTCATCCTCATCAAATTCAGAGCTTTCTTGATTCTTGTCTGTGGTTTCTTCACTGTGAGTCTGCACACCTTCGCTGAATTGTATCTCAATAGGTCTAGTACATGATTCAATAGTCCCACTGGCACTTTGGTTTGAAGTGTTGCCCAAACCTCTTCTTTCACATTTGGACCTCCAGATTTGCAGTGCCCTATCGTAAGGAAAAGTGTGGACATCATACCTAGATGTATAGAGCCTCAAGCAATTTTCCAAATTTTTGTCTAGATTCTTTATTAGCTTTGATTTTAGGAACCCCAAAGCACTGAAAACTCTCTCATCTTCCACCGAACCCAATATCATGGTAAGACATAAATCAGCAAGCTTCACATATTCTGGCATTGAATCATGCAATGCTAAGTTCTTAGCTATAGTTTTCCAAAGCCTTGTTACTGATCCCTCTTCATGGGGGTTCTCCATTTTGGCATATTGTTCTCTCATAGTGTATGAAAAATGAGATGATTGCTCTCAAAGATGAGTTTCATCTAATATTTCATTTATAGTTACTCCATTCAATTCTCTGGATGTACGAAATTGTTTTATCAAAATCAGTAGCTTACTTCGAAAATGAGGTGCATTGTTGAGGCTCCAATAATGAAGAAATACAATAGACATGGCTTCGAGAAGGTTGTTAGGAGGGAATCTTCTTCTAATTTGTGAGGAAAGATCATACGCAATTTTCTTCACAAAAGTAGTTACAGTTTCAACAATCTTGTCGAAATATTCTCTTGTAACTCTTGCTAGTTGCTTCTCGAGGTGCTTTCCTGGTTCCTCAGGGTTGACTGTGGCATAGAAGTGCATTGGTATGCCAACTCCCCATACATTGGCACATACCTCCCCATCTGCACCAATTTGTAAAAAGTTATCAAGATTGTTCAAATCTCTGAGTGTCCGCCACTTAACAAATTTTTCATCAGATAGTATTGGTTGATTTTGATAGAGATTATCGAGGGTCGTGCATGTCATCTTTCATAGCATAGCATATTCTTCAGTATACAGAGCTCTTTTTTGGGCAGCCTTCATAATATTCCTCATTTCCTCTAGCATGGGTAGAAGAGCTGCTAAAGTTAAGAGTGTCTCTAGATTACTTAACCTCCCAAGAAGGTCAGGAAATTTTGGTTGATCTGATTCATCGCGAGCTGTGTGAAATAGTCCAATCAAGGATGGATATTCTGAAAACACTCGATGCGCTAGACCATCCAAAGAGATCCATCTCATATCATTATCCTTGAAAATCTTGTTCCCATCAGTTATTCCATCAGCAAAGAGTTGAAATTCCATAAATCACTTGGGACTTTGATAAAAGTGTGAGTAGAGCTCTCTGATTAAAATTTCAATTTTTTTAACCGAAGCAAACTTGCTCACAATTAAAAAAACTAGATTCATTTTGTGAGCCATGCAGTGAATTGTAGCAATGTACGGTGCAAATGAAGTTTCAATCTTTGTAAAAAGATCGTTCCTGTGACCTTGCATTACTGAAGCTACATCTGCTCCAATACAAACCAATTTTTTGGCTACCGTCATGTCATCCATACCTCCATATTCAATTAAACTTCTCTTTACTAGTTGAAATAAATTTTTCGTTGTCACACTCTCCTTCATTTTAGCAACAGATAGTAGATGAGGTTGGTGGGTATGATTCTCTACAGTATAAACATGCATGCATACCCATGAAGTATTGTCTACTGTCGTAACTTCGTCTAAAGAAAATGCAATAAAGTTTGACTCTCTTATGTTTTCCTTTGCATCTTCTTTTTCAACCTCAGCAAGACAAATTGCCCATTCCCATCCACTATTTACTAACTAGTGTCTATTAGGATACTTAGGAACTTTCAAAAAGTGTAATAAACCACTAATTGATGGGAAATCTATCATAGCACGCCCTCTGCTCAAAATATAAAAACAACACTTAACTGAACAACTTTTCCCAGTTGTTCTATTTGCATTTGTTTTCTAAAAGTAGCTTCAATAGATCCTTTAACTTCAGCAGGCTTCGTCTGTATTTTCTCATGAAAATAATACTCTTCGGCATTCCTCACATGCTTACATTCCTCCTTTGTTTTCCATCTTATCACTGATTTTTCAACCCAGTCTATCATTTGTTTTTCATAAACTTTACCCATATGCTTTTCTATGGTGTCAAATTTTAGCTGCAACCTAATTTCCTTGTTATGTTTCCAAGTGCAAATCTTACACCTGCATTCTATTGGAGGCTCGCCTTCAATTGGATTCTCCACTGGTTCAATGAATGGATACTTTGATGCCCAATTAATTTGAAAATTCCTCAATGACATATCCCACTCCTAATCCTTTTTTATTGTGGTTCACCCTTTTTTGATCTGGCCTTTCTTTTCCCCTTCCGTGCATTATCATCAATGGCATTATCACCCAAGTCAATTATATCAATCCGGCTAACTTAGGCATCTACTAGATAATCTTCTTCAAGATCATCCTGATCTGATATATCAGGTTTGCCGCCGTCTTCAACCTGCGATGTAGCTAGCGAATTTTGTACTTGTACTTGTGATGATGTACCTTCCTGATTTTCACCACAATCGTTTCCAATGCCAAAGTACAAAGACAACATTCTACTTTTTGTTGGCCTCTCATGGCCTTCCGCACATTCAGGTTTCCTACCCCTCTTCCTGTTTGACATCTGCAATGAAATAAAATTATAAATGCTGGCAAAAAAAATCAATTTGTTGAAGAAGAAATATTAAACTATAATGTATAATATATGTTTCATTGCCCCTACGACCTACAATCTAGATGTCGAAGGTCTGAATGTCCCCCTGAGTCCTGACTACTTGGCACTGACGGGTCGCCACTACATAAAAATGAACTCAACAATGCAAAAAAATATAGATAAATTTAGAATAATATTATAACACTTCAAAAATATGATCGCTCACCTTTACGTCACTAGCAGTCGCCAATGCAATCAACAACAATGATTTTCCTTGGTCTGAAACTTCTCTATTAATTAGAATTTAGAGCCTAGAACCCACCAGATTGTGTTGAGATAGATCTGATATTTGCATGTATTTATACCAATCCTTATATGGTGAATTCCACGGGAATTTTATATGGTATACAAATATTTGGCGAATCATGCGTAACTATAACACGACTTATGTAATTTCTGAGGTGATTATAGGTTGTCCAAATATGACATGTAATTTTCGAGGCGATTATAGGTCATCCAAATAATTGGCAAATACAATATAGTTGGTGAAAGTTGGGGTGAATGGAGACACACGTCATCAAAATGTCGGGCGAATTGGGTCCTCCTGGCTAACAAATCTTCACATTCCTATAGGCGAATTATGGTCGTCTATTTAGGCAACCTCGGAGAGTGTAGGCGAAAAAATTAAATTTACCGTGTGTCCACCATATATTGTATTGGCGAAATCATCGCATAGAAATATTTAATTGCCTAAAACATATGGCAATCGAGTCGTGACTTTGACGGAAATTGATAATATTCTAGCAACATGGCCACTCCCAGTTGGTACAAAATATTCGCCATTTCTTAGGTCGTCGACGTGAAAAATTTGCCATTGGCGAATATTTGCCACTAAAGTAATCTCTAGTCTTGGGTTGGTATATATATGTTGTAAGATATTTTTGTAGATCACATCAATGGGATTATGGTTATGGGATTATCTATGTGCAAATAAAGTTGTAACCATATGCAAAGGATTTGTTCGAGCATAGGTAATCAAATTGGGTTTGTGTAAGAGGTTTAAGACCTCTGGTATTGAGCTTAACCAGAAATATACTCAAGCATAGGAGATGTTATTCTTGCAGTTCATTCTTATTTTCGGATTCTAGTTTGGATTTCTTTTGTAGTCAGTGAGGCTCCTTTGTGATGAGCAGTGTGTTCTAGGTTGTTGGCTTTCCTGCATGTGTAGGCCTCTTATTGTAATCACATACTTATTGCAGAAGTATTATCTAACTGTGGGTAGGATTCCCACTGTGGTCTTTTCCTTTACCAGGTTTTCCACGCACAAATCTTGGTGTTATGTGTTGTGGATGCATGGTATTTGGTTTATGATTTATGTTTGTTCTTAATTAACATATCTTTTATTCCAGTATTTGGTTTATGCATTCAAATAAATGGTTTTGTGTGCTTAAATTTTCATAATCTATTGAAAATTGATTCACCTCCCCCCCTCTCAATTGTTCATCAGTTATCGTAAAAAAAAACATTTACTTCATCCATACTACATGCACTTAAAAAATTATCTCACCACTAGGTAGAAATTTTTTAATATCTTTTGTCAACTTCTTCACTTGTATTGCTCTAGTACACATTTTGATTGTATGCCAATGATATCAAATCAACAAAAGAAATTAAAACAATAGAACATTGCATTTTATAATGCATCTAATTGTGTCTCCTAAATAGGATGCTGATTTAACATATTGTATATTTCATTAATATAACCTAAAATGAAAAAATTAAATATTTAATATGAAAGATAAGGATGGCCATATAATCTATAATATTTAATAGGGATCTATGGATCAAAATATTTAATTAGAGAACATTACTTCTTTGACAACCATGTATAATTTTCCACAAAGGTTTGAGGAGCCATCCTACCTACTACTAACCATCTCACAATCTAGAGATACAAAAATACTAGGTACATTTCATTGTGAAGGTTTGTTTATGGGTCAAGTTTTCATTATCTTAGATATGCTTATTAGTTAGAAAAAATACGTAGAAGGATCTTGCAAGTAATGATGTAAAATTTCATTCATTTTTCCTCATAATATAAAGCTTTGCTTTCATGCCCATTATAGGAAGTTTTTTTTTTTTGATTGTTAATGGACCGAAGCCAATAAGGTGTACATACCCTATATCCTTGTGGGTTTTGAACTTGTCACGTCTCTTTCAAGAACACGAGTTCTCTACCACTAGGCCAACTCAGGATGTATGCCTATTATAGGAAGTTGATGGGTAATAGTAAAGTAAAAAAAATTATCAGTTGCATGATTTTGGGGTCCATAGTCCATTTCAACATAGTAAAATACATAGCTCAATTATAGAAGATTGATAAAATTATACTTGATAGGTTTTATTGTGAGTGGTAGCTACCTCAAGCCTATAATGAAATATTAATCAAGAGTACGATAAATGAAAGAATTTGAATATTTTGTAAAAAAATTGAAATTTCAATATACTTGACCTTTTTTATGAGTATCAAATACCTAATTAGACAAAGGTATTCAAATACTATATTATTGTCTAGTTAAAAATTTAAATACTTGATTGGATTACTAAGGTATTGAAATGTCCATCCTTACAAATCATTTTCTAAGTTGTGCCCCACAAGAATCGTATTCTTCATCCCTACTAGATGCACTTACAAAATTTTCTCACTGCTAAACATAAATTTCTTAATATCCTTTGTCACTTTTTTCATTGGTGTTGTTCTAGTAAGACATTTTGGTTGTATATCAATAATACAAACCTACCAAAGAAATTAAAAAAATAGAACGCTTCATTTTATAATGCATCGAATATTATTTCTTATATAAGATGTTGATTTAACATATTATATATTTCATTAATATAACCTCAAATGAAAAATTGAACATTTACTATGAAAGATAAAGAATGACCATATCAACTATAATATATAATAGAGATCTATGACTCAAAATAGTTACAGTGAGAACATTTATTCTTTGACAACCAAGCATAATTTTCCGCAAAGCTATCTACTACCAACCATCTCACAATCTAGGGATAAAAAAAAATCAAGGTACATTTTCCTTAGAATATTCTTTGTCCATATCCTACAAACGTTGTGAGGCTACGTTATTTTTGAGGCATCTTGCCAAATAAGCCAGCAACGCCATATCGGCCACCACCCGATGGGTATTCCATTTATCTTAAAATCATTTCTTAGCATATGGATTCTTTAAATTGGCTGTATATGAAAATAAATAAATAAAATTGCGCGGAAAATACGACATTAAACTGGCTAGTAAACAAAATTGTGCGGAACATACGAAGGAGAAGAGTTGGTGTCCGAGCTATATAAGCAGTTATATTTTTCTGAAGCGATACATCGAAATCAATTAGCTTTGTAGTAATCTTTTTGTGCAGTTTTCATGGCTTACACGGAGAAGGGCGTATATGTGTTTCTTCTGCTTCTCTTGCTCACTCCCCCTCTCGCATTTGCCGCTGGGTTTGGTAATAATAATATTTGTTTATATTGTCAAAAACTATGGTTTTCTTTTGCTTCTGTATTTGTCCTAACATAACTGATCTGGGCTTGTATGATTACAAATAGATGATGATGAGTCTCATCCGGCCGATTACAGGCACCCCGGGTACTGTCCACAGGCGAGCGCTAGATTTCAGGGGGCATGCATGCCGTGGAGAGAGGGTGAGTGCAACTCTATATGCATAAACGTAGAACATAAAGAATTTGGAGAGTGCCGTCAATTTGAACTACTCAACTTTAAATGTCTTTGTTATCGTAAATGTGGTCCTCCATGAAAACCACTAAGTTTGTGTGTTTCTTTCCTGTAGTGGGAAATTGCATAGCTAATAAAATCATTACTCTTCTAAGTATGATGACCAAATAATAATACAAGTTTATGTAAAAGAAGTGTTATTTATTTATATTTGTTGTGTGGATGTTGATTTTATTATATGAATATTTATAATTAATGTATATGAAGAAACAATATGTTAATATTTAAGTAACAATCAAAAAATTTAATTTAAAGAACATACATCACAATACAATAAATTGATGTGACTCGCTGTAGCTATTGTTTTAATCCTTCACCAATACCACTCCATAATCCAAATTTTCATAATTGATCTAAACATCATTCTTAACTTACATCTAAATGTCATGTTTAAAAGATGTATACTAATGAACGCCATTTAACATAATTGTTTTGAAAATATGAATTAGTTTTTTTGCCCAATAAGATAGGTACATTACCTTACTAAATGTTTTCTCAAGTACTTGAGAAATTGTATTATTTTTCTAGTCCTCCACAATGGTGGATACTTAACATTGTCCATGAAAAAGACTATGCATTGAAACATTGTTTATAATTAGTTAAAAGCCAAGAGTATGATGAATGCAGCACTGTGAATATTTTGCTTAAATTATAAGATTCAATATGATATGAAATTCACAAGCATCAAATACCTAACTAGATGACCAAGGTATTCTAATAATACTTCGGTAAAAACGTTATAAAATTAAAAACTTGATTAGTGTGTGTGTGAAAAGTGGATCTGTATATGTATCTATATCTGAATACACATCACTTCAATTAAGTCATTAAATGGATGGTGAGTAAATCAATAATCAATAATGAACAATAAACCATTAAAAAATGACCTATTGCCTTCTAGTAGATGCGAGTTTAGTTTTTCTCTCAAATTTCATATCCAATAGCAGTGACTAGACAACATCTAAACGAAGGATCTAATCTATATGAGTATGAAATTGAGCTAAATGGATGCAAGATTAAGCTAGATATGTATGATTAATCTAATATGATTTAATCAATATTAAGATAGATGATTTTAACAAATATGCAATAACTAATATGTAATATCTCAATGCACAAATCTCAATAAGCCTATAGAAAAACCAACATAATAACAATAATCTCTAGGTTCTTTTTCTATGAGAGATGAAGGCCTCAATTTATAGAAAATCTAGAGAAAGACCAATGGTCAAGATCAATTAACGATGAGCGACAGAGATTCTCCAAGAGGAAGCACAATCCAAGGGAATTGATGTGATTGGCTACTTTTCTCACCTTTAAAGAAAATTGAACTAGATTTAAGATAAAATTAGCAAAAAATAATTTATTTCATATTCCATATTTTGATATTCAATTTTAATTTTTAATTCATTTAATTGCTTTTCTGAGATTTTTTCAATTTAATTCCATTTTGATTTCTTTTCTCAATTTTACATTCTTTTTCAAAATTAATTCATTTTTCCAAATTAATTCTTTTTTGATGATTTAATGGCAAATTGATTTATTAATTAAATATGCTAGGATATTTAATTGAATAAATAGGATAATTGATTAAAATGATTTACCTAGAATGGTCAATTAATTAAATGATTATTTAATTAATATAGAGTGATTTATTTGTCATGTGATATTGATGGCTGAGAATTAATTAATTAATTAGGTGCTCATAATTGATTTAATTTGCCTCTGGTTAGGACCTTGGTGATGTAGTCAAGATTAGGGGCCTATGGTTTAGGTTACCATTTTTAGGGTATTACAAATAGATTGCAATGATATTTAACCATTGACCATTGAAAATTATTGTCTCAGTTGTAAACCACGAGAATATTTTTCTTCACCCTATTTAGATGTACTCACAAAATGATTAAATACCATTTTATAAGAAATTTATTAATTTTCATTTCCACTTTTCTCATTGATATTGACTTGGTAATGAATTCTCCAATTGCCAGAAATTTAAAAATATCATGGCCTTTATTAGATTGTTGGGGAATATCAAACATTAAGGATTTCAAATACTTATTTAATTTGTGCCCCATACGAATGATTTCCTTCATTTCTATTAGAGGCACTTGCAAAATAGTTTCATAGTTTGTCTAGAAATTTCTAAAGATGTTCATGTTGTATATTAATAACATCTACCCTAACTATAAAAATACAAATTAGAACTCTACATCTTATAATGCATCTTGTAGACACCCAAAATTGTCATGTCTAATTAAATAAATATTTTATTTATTTAATTATCTAAGCCTAATTCTTCTATTAATTAAATAAATCTTTATTTAATTAATTAATTCATTTATCCTCTGCTAGTCTTATTTCTCATTTAAATAAATACATTTATTTATTTAAATTATCCTTTTCCTAAATTAAATAAATATCTTATTTATTTAATTGATCCCACTCCTTCTATTAATTAAATAAATCTTTATTTATTTAATTAATTCATTAACCTGTTCTACCCATGACACATGTCATTCATCTCTTAATTCATACACTACCTACCCCTTTCATTATTTTATTATTTCTTTTACCTACCCTCTAATCATAGCCGACCTCCTTTTACACCTCTCAGTCTTATCCCTCCATTTCATATAGTGTCTTCTATATAAGGAGATGCTTCCTTCATTATCAACCCTAATCAATCATTCTAACTACTTGATCAATTGACTACTTGGCATATGCGATCCTACTTGCAACCACATTCCGTTCTTTGTTGAGCTCTTGTCCACATAAAATCTGAGAGCAAATATATCAAACAAGATCAATGGAGATAGGAAGAATGGAGATCCAAACCCTATTGGACATGTGATGGTATAATCTTTGTGATTTCATTTGATTTGCATTGTCTTAGGTAATCTTCATATGTTATGGTGGATCTTTGTTGTTGTTAGGCTAGGGTTTTGTGGTTGAATTCATTTAGCCTTTCAATATCGTTATTATTGTTATTCATTTTCACCATAAACATTTTGGCACGCCCCGTGGGACATGGATTTTTGTTAGATCTGTGTTTTTTTGTGTAGGTTTTTCTAACCCTATATTGTTGTTTTGTAAAATAATTTGGAGAATAATCTTGTGTAGCTAGGGTTTTGGACACAGAATCAAGATCTTGGAGAGATTCGATCATATCTCACAAACGGCTTAGAAATTTTGCACCAAATTTTTTTTGCAAGTTGAAGAAAGTATCAGGAGATCTAAATCCAAAAGTCAGAATTTTTGGAGCACATTTTCATTTTCTATGAAATTTTTATGATTTTTCATAAAAAATTAATTTTGAGAGCAAATGAGAGAATGTTTTGGATTTTCTTAAATTTTTGGAAATCTCTCATAATTATACATAGGATCTGTTCTTTGTGATTTTAATTTTGATGCAAAATATTTCCCAAAAAATCAGATCTTTAAAAATTAGGGTTTTTCCTTATTTTGATCAGGTCTCACAAACGGATTCGAATTTTGACATAAAAGTTTTTGTGCAGGTCATGAAAAGCATTAAAAGGATTTTGTAAAACTTTCAGATTTTTTTGATCATTTTGTCAATTTATATGAATTTTTTATGAGTTTTCATAAAAAATTAATTTTGAGAGAAAATTAGCGAATTTTTTGGATATTCTTACATTTTTAGAAATATCTCAGAATTATGCATAGGATATATTCATTTTTATTTTAAATTTGATACAAAATTATTCCTCAAAAATCAGATATTTGAAAATTAGGGTTTTGCATTATTTTACTCATATCTCACAAACTACATGGAATTGTTGCAGAAATTTTTTTATGCAGGTTTGGAAGACCATCAGGACTCTCCAGTAAAAATTTCAGATTTGTTGGATCGATTTTGTATTTTATATGAATTTTTTATGATTTTTCATAAAAAATTAATTTTTTGAGCAAATTAGCAAATTTTTGGGATTTTCTTACATTTCTAGAAATCTCTTGAAATTTTACAAGTGGTAATTTTTTATGATGAATTATATCTTTGAATTGGTCAACAAAATGCATTGTTGAAGGCCCCTATTTCACAAAGTCTTTTGGATCTAAAATTTACCTAACTTGTGTGCTTGCAGGAAGGGGTGATCATTTGAAACAATCCAAACTACTTATAAATCTTTGTTGCAAGTCCTTGGCAAGGGTTTTTGGATTTTTATTGTGTGCCTTGTTTTCATAGACTAGCAAACACTTCAATTGGTGCACTAAAATTGAATCATTGTCTTTTGTGTCTTGAGCAATAGGCTCTTTTTGTTTAATCTTTAGAGGGGGGCTTGTCTTCTCGTGTGGTCATTAAGACTACTAGTGAGAAGAGAACAACCCAAGTGGTAGTAAAAGAAAAGCCATCTTCTTCCAAACCACTATAAATAATTGTATTCATGGTGAAAACTATGAATAACGTGTGCTGATTAGTTCATACTGACACTATGTCTCCCAATAAACCCGTTTGATCAAATTTATTTGATTAGTTGTAGGGCGTAACCCCTACCAGCTGGGAGCCTTCTGTATTTATAGAGCTGAAAGTTCCGCATGTATGGCCACACGAGCGGATGCCCTTACTAGCACCTTTTTGTTTTAGAAGCCCAAATCCTTCTAGTTGTTGGGGCAGGAGGTCAAACCTATGGTAGCGGCCCACACACATACGGTTCTTAGTAGAGATACAAAGTTCGCCATGGGGAGTTTTCATGGGGACTGATGCTTGGCTAACCCGAGAAGTGAGTGCCGAGGGTGGAGCCAGTGAGGTCAAGCATCTAAGTATCCGCTCTTAATAGCGTAGCCTCAAGGGTAAACCTCATGTGGGATCAACAACTATTGTCTTGGCTAGCCATAAGAATTGTGCTTGACTTATTTTAAACATTCAAAACATTCAAGACCAAACAACAAAACATTGTGTCTTTTGTGTCTTCAAGTGTATGCAAAAAATTTTTACATCAAACAACACACTTTTCTTGGAGTCATTGTCAGTCTAAACACTTGCAAACATTGAGTCCTCATCAACATTGTGTCCTCTTGTCATGAAAAATAGTCAAACATTCAGATTTGGTCACAACCAACAACTTCACAAATTGGAAAAATTTTACAGTCCAGCAAACAAGAGCAATCAGTTCCGGAATTCTTGAGCTTCCTAGGTTGTTTCTCCAAGTTTTCATCTAGCATTCAACTTGTCTTTGGGTCTCACAAAATCCATCATTGCTTTACACCTTACATTACATTCACATTTGTCTAAACTTGAGTCAAAAGGTCACTTGCTTGTCCTCATCATACTTTGTCAGCACACTACATACAACAACATTTTGCTAAGTGGTCCCTCATCAAGGTGTATCACCTTTGGGTCTCATTTGGTCTTACTTAGAGTCAAGGTCAACTTACCTCATCAAGAGAAACTATCCTCTTTTTGGAAGTCACACCTACTCTACTACATACATACTTGGTCTTACACTTTGGACATTGCAAGTACACCTCAGATTAATTTACATTCCATCCAACTCTTAGTCTTCCATACTCTTTCCATTTTCATCTAGTCTCACACATCTCGGTCAATACCTAGTTCATGGTTGAAACCCGTCTTCAAAAATCTAGGAGAGAAACTAAAGAGGCTCAAGAGTCCACAAACATGAGTTCATATGAGTATGACAATGATATCTTTTTCAATTCTGATCATACTACATTACCTGACATGGATGCCTATAGAAACATTCCAAATGTTGAGAACATGGACACTACAAACAACAATGATACACACAATGATGATATGGACAACTTTTCAGTACATTCAGCAGATGTGGAAGAATCCATTATGGATCCCCGTTTCAATCGATTGGTTGAGGAAATAATGAGGAGGGATAGACAATACTTCTTACAAATGATGGCACAAAGTGGAGCCAAGATACCTCATGATTTTGACATGTCTCAAATAATGGAAAATCGGCCTTTGCAACAAACTCACTCCAACATGGATCAAAGAAGGCCTAATAGTGGAGGCAATAGAGGACCACATATGGTACCTGAATCACCATCATCTTTGTTTCAAAAACCAGAGGTCCCATACACACATGGTCAAGCATATGATACACACCTTCGCAGACCATTATGGAAGTCTTATGCAGAGAAATATGCTCAATCACATATCAACGCTAACGATCAACCACCAAAGCAATTGGATATTCAAAGGCATGCTCAAAATTTGGACACAAGGAAACCTCATCTCAAATTTGGGGGCAACACATTAGAACATGACATGCCTATAGAGTATGGTATACATGGACAAAATAGATATTTTGTTCCTCAACATGAATCTATACCAAGTGGTCCATATATGCAGCATCACTATAGACCTCCTCCATATGAACATGTGTATCATCAATATCATCCATATATGCAACATGCTCCTCCTCCAATTGGTGCCTCAAGCATGGGGTATGGTCCAAGAAGACAATCTCCACCTAAGAGCAATTTGGAGCAACAAATCAGGGACTTACAAAAGAAAATGGAAGACATAAATACACCAAAGCCAACATACACAATGAGAGACATATGTCCTTATCCATTTGACAAGAGCATCCCAATGCCTCCTTTTCCTACACACTTTGTGACGCCTAAATTTGATAAGTATAGAGGAAAAGGGGATCCTAAGGCACACATAAGACAGTTTTTCACAACTTGCATTGAGATAGCAGCAGAAGAGACATATTTGATGAGATTATTCCCACAGAGCCTAGGCGATCAAGCTATGGAATGGTTCTCCCAACTTCCACCTAGAATTAAGTCATGGGGTGACTTAGCAGAGGCATTTATTCAACATTTCTCCTAGAATATAGAGACAGACATATCAGTCACTACCTTGTGCAACACCAAGCAAAAAGAGAGAGAGTCTTTTGCATCATTTTTACAAAGATGGAGAAATCTAGCCAGCAGATGCTCTTGTGAAATTCCACAAAAACAAATGGTAGAGATGTTCACCCAAAATGTTAACAAAGAGATTGGTTATGACTTAAGGAAAGCTTGTTTGTCCACCTTCAAGGACGTCATTGAAAAAGGCTTAGCAACAGAGAAGGTCCTAATTGAACAAGGAGTCATTAAGATATTCAAGGAAAACAAAGATGACTTTAAAGGAAAAGACAAGCAAAGATTTTGGAATAAAAACAATAACACAGTCAATGATGGTGTTGTTGATGCCAATACAGTGCAACCCAAAATCATTTTTTCAAGATCAAGTTCTACAAACAATCAATTGAATACTCAAACAACTTCCAAATCATGAAGGAAGTACACCCCATTGGGAGAACCACTTGAGTCAGTTTTCAAAAAGCTAGTGGCAAACAAAATAATCACTATTCTAGATTTTCCTCCATATGAACCAAAGGTTAAACCAAATTGGTGGAATGATGATGAATATTGTGAATTTCATAAGAGCAAGGGTCATAAGACAGGAAATTGCCATCGACTGAAGAACATCATACAAGATCTCATTGATAGAGGTGACATTGAGATTGAAGGACACTCCTCCAATCAAGAACATGAAATGTTTAAGGAACCATTCCCAAAACATGACAAAGGAAAAGCTAAAGTCACAGATGATCAAACCAACTATACCAGAGCATCCTATCACTATGATTCAACTATCAATCACATCTCGATGGACAATTATGTCTCTACTATTATCATCAAGGACAAAACCCCTGAGAATTCTACCCAAAGACCCAAGATCGTCCTGAAAGGAATTAGATCTTCTTCCGAACCTACCTCTGAATGTAATGTCACAACTCATCAAGGTAAAATCACTTTTCAAGGTGCTCCAGCCAAGAACACTGCTTCATCATCAACCAAACCTGAGTATGACCTTGTAGAACAATTAAGGAAGACACCCGCGGTCATCTCCATTCTTGAGCTCCTACACATATCCCCCGCACATAAATCCATTCTTGACAAAATCTTGAGAGAAACTGTCATTCCTACTGATCTGAATGTGGACCAGTTTCAAGCCATGGTGGGATACCTTTCCATTCCACACTCCCTTACATTCACAGAAGCCGATGACGCCTCCGTAAGTCAGCCACATAATGCACCATTACACATTGAAGCCTTCATACACAAACATAGAATCAAACGATTCCTGATAGATGGAGGAGCAGGTCTAAACATTTGTACATTGAGCACTATTAAACAATTAGGATATTTCGACAAAGCTCTGAATTCTACAAACAAAATTACTATCAAAGCATATGATGATGAAGAGCGTTCATCCAAGGGTACAGTCACCTTATCTCTCAGAGTTGGACCAGTTACAAAGGATGTGGTTTGTCAAGTCCTAGACCTGGATCTCACATACAATATATTACTAGGACGTCCTTGGATTCATGAAATGAGGGCAGTCCCATCTACATATCACCGTTGCATCAAGTTTCCACACAATGGAGTTGAAGTGACTATCAAAGCTAACCCAAATCCATTCATATATTGCAACAATCTGCAATCTAGATCAAAAATGACAATCCCAGTCAATCGAGAAGTTGTTCCATCTTCGACATATGTGGATCCAGAATCCTTGAAAGCTTCTACATCAAAGCAAGCAGAGCTCAAAGAAACATTCAAGATTAAAGACCTGGGATGTGGTGAGTATATCTTTCATGTTGATCAACTCCTACTATCTCCTAACACATTCAGTCAACAGGAACAACATACAAATAATTTGAAATGCCAAGGAATTGGGTATGAACCACCTAGTGTTGTGGCTACTAAGTCTAAATGCAAATCTCCTCCAGTGGTGCAAGCAACTCTTGATATCAATAATCCTAAGAGTGGTTCCAACAAAGAATCTATTGAGTGTATCGCCAACCCTCTTGAGAGCTCACATAGCCTTACCATATCATCCAATCATTCCATTTCCACTCCACTTCCAAACTTGGATCAACAAGAATTAGAAAAGCCCTTACTCATTGGGGATCAAAAATCAAGCTTTGGAAAGAAAAAACTAAAAGTCAAAACTAAAGATAAGTCCTTTAGTACAAATCAAAATCAAAAGCTATTGGACTCTGCAAAAATCAAAGTCAAGGATAAAAATCCTATGAAGAAAAAAGAACAAGAGTTGATCTCCCCTAATATCAAAATAACTGGGGGCAAAAGTTCTAAAAGTTAGAGTCAAAAAGCATACTTGTTGATCCTATGTCTCCATCATGCTATCCTACTTTCACTTTTTTTTGCAATCATAAGCCTGCATCACTCATCCACTTGTTCCACACATCCTTTCCCTTCTGGTGATACATCATGGATCTTTAATGGAACTTCCTCAAGGGACTTTGTTATCAGAGATGCCCAAACTTCTTCAGGTGACACGCATACGGGCCTACGCAGTCCACACACTAGTAATTCTATCTCAATTCCTTCATCAAGGAAGATAGACACTCAAGCTACACATCATTCAGTCAAGGAACAATGCAGCTACAATCACAAAGTCAAGCCTTGCACATTTGAGGTAGGTGACTTAGTTCTCAGAGAAAGTCCCAAAAATCTGCAAGACAGAGAGAAGAAGGGCAAGTTCAAACCAAATTGGCTTGGTCCTTACATCATTACAGCAGCATATGGATCTGGTGCATATCAGCTCTCAACTACAGAGGGTGAATCTTTGGAGGATCCTATCAACAGCATGCACCTTCGCAGGTTCTACACATAGCTCTTTGGAATATCCTAATTCAAAAATACAAAAAAATCAAAAAAATTCAAAAAATACAAAAAAATTATAAAACAAAAAAAATCGTTACTTGGTGAAAACCTGGCAAACAGGCCCTTCGTGACACAGAAAACATTGAAAAATCGAAAAAAGTAAAGAGAAATAATTTCGTCCAATGGTGAAAACCACTTCGATGGTGCCCTAGGCAAGTACCATGGTGAAAACTGGGTCACCAGTGCCATGCGTAGAGACATTGCTCCTCCCTCCTTCAGGATTCACTTTCATCCTTTCACTTTGCACACACTCACAACCTATTCATTCATAATAAACTTACCCATTCCCATCACAGCTTGTTATTGATCTACCCAAGATTGGTTAGCCATTCATAATAAACCTCCCTTTTCACCTCCCTTTCCATCCATAATAAATTAGATCCTATCTGTGGCTAAGGCAAATCCTACATCCAGCGATGGGTGTGGAACTGAGAACATCACATGTTTCGAGGAGTACAGTTTCTTCTAGCTTCCTTCAGTCTATCCGTGCACAATCCGCAATAAAGCAACATTTGCATCACAGATCCACAATAAAGTTTTGTCTTCTTCGCAATAAAGTATTAGTTTCATGGATTCAGTCAGTTTCAGATGAGACACAGCAGCAACAATGGGCTTCAACAAATCAAATCATTCAACAGACTCAGACAACATATGGTTCTGTGCTATCTATCATTTTTGTGAAAGTAAACATTGTGACCACAATCAAATAAGACTTATACAAGGGACAAGAGAAACTAAATTTGAGGACTACAGTGGATGTTCATGTCGAGTCTTGGTTTTCTTTTGATTTTATCTTTTGGTGACATATCTTTTAGCTTTTCCAGGATGTCTCTAACTTGAGATTCTATCTCCAGGATGTCTTTGACTAGAAAGGCGAGGATGGGGTATCGTCACCTTTTTTTCTTTGCTGTCTGTGGATTGTCTCTTAGTAATGCTATGACTTGTCAAAGGATATGAGGACACTGTGAGTCTAGTATGAACTGGGGCATTCCTTGTTTGTGACTGTCTTATCTCCATGCAAATGGGTACAATGACTTTCTGGGTCGAACATATGCCTTGATTGTCATAACCTACGTGCCATAATAAAGCTCAATGATGATAACGCACAAGAAGCTCTTTCACTTTCATATCTTCTATCTTTCATCCCCCTTTCTTGATTGCCTTCCATCGTCCTTCTCGAGTCCATGTAGCCTGCTATCACATGACTGAGTATAATGACACACCAAAAACATTTGCATTTCATGTAGTTGCATCTGCATTACCACATATAAGCATTTCATACATACATATAGATATCACAACTGCATCACATCCTATACACAACACCTGTTAGCAAAATTTACATTTGCATTATCATATTCATCTACATTTCATACATTCACATTTGCATTAACATAACATATAAAAACATAAAAGAAAAAAATATTTGCATTGCATCATATACATATTTGCATCCATATAATAAGCATCACATAAGAACATCTCATCACATAGGTACACATGGATATAGCTACCCCAAAGATGAATCATCTCATATATATATATATATATATATATATATATAAGGTGTCATGATACAATGATGTCAAAATCATATGGCTACAATCACCCGCAGGTGTCTACATCATCATACAAAAATGGTACAAAACTGATACAGAGAAACCCACTGATCACTCCTGCCAATACTACTGGTAGTGCTAACCCTGTCCGTGTCACCGTGTCCCATGCCACATGTCCAACCCTCATCTCCAGTCTTGGATCCTAGAACACTCATCTAAGGGCATCCCTGTCTTTGTCTCGATCGTATGGAATCAGCTCCCCATCAATCAGTATCCGCATAATCCTATATACATCCTCCAGGGTGACTGTCATCTCCCCCATCGGTAAATGAAAAGTGCAAGTCTCAGAGTGCCACCTCTCCGTCAGTGTAGTTAGCAATCCCATGTTCACCCGAAACTCAAGCACATACAGAATATGTCTCAATCCCATAGCCTCAATCGCAGCTCAGTCCTCAGCTGTCAACTCAGGTCGCAACCTCTGAGTTGATGGGAATCTCTCCCATGACTCCAGCATAGGCAAATACTCTTGTAGTCACACAAATCAATCATCTCAGTCCTAGTGACACTCACTGTTCATCACAAAGTGTTGCTTCTATCCTAGTGGTACTCCCTGTTCATCACAAAGTACTATGTGTTTGGCACTCCCTGTTCATCACAAAGTGTTGCTCACATTTGCACTCACTGTTCATCACAAAGTGCTGCTCATATTTTAGTACTCCCTGTTCATCACAAAGTACTATATCTTGGTACTCACTGTTCATCACAAAGAGCCTTGATCTATCTTATCCTAGGGTCTCTGCTTGAGTGAATCCTCTTGAGAAGTTTCCTAATTGGCAATGTATGTTCTATCACATAATTGTCAATCCTAGCCCTATTTGCTATCCTAGTCCTCCCTAGAGGACCTGCTTGAGTGTATCCTCTCAGCAGCTTATCCAATCAATAGCCTATGTTCATCACAGAACTACCGATTTGACCTAGAAGACACAAATTCACATTTTTGGACACAAACGTGCATTAATTACATTACCTAGTATACATTAATGACAACAATAAATGCATCAAAGTACAAGGAGTTTTTGTGGTACTTACTGGCTCTCCTGCCTCTGCTGGCCTCTGAAATCGACGAACGTGATCGAATCTGTGAGCCATTGCCATCGCTGCTGACTGTTGCTGCTCTTTTCTCTCTCTACACTCTAATCTCTTGGAGGTGTAGATGACAATGAGGATGTATTTCCCTCGTGGTCTATCTTATAGACTGCCCTAGCCCTCTTTTCCGGAGTCAGCCTTCGTTATCCTGTGACTTTGTCACTTTATCTGGTCAGTCCATTCTAGCCTTTCTTTCTTATCAAGAGATTGCCTGTGGTCTTTTCACACATTTTCATCCAATCTCTTGAGGGGGCATATCATTCCCATCTTGGAGCAACTCTGTATCAGTTCATATTATCTTCTTTGAAACAACTGCTAAAATAGGATGTTGATTTAACATACTATAGATTTCACTCATATAATCTTAAATTCATAATTAAATTTTTTTATATATAAACGACAAGAATGAACATATCAACTTTAATTCAATAAATAGCTAAAGATGTGTCAAGGGATTTCAATACCCATGTGGAGCTATATAGATGGCAAAGGACAAAAAACCACTAAGAAAAATACAAAATTCAGGTGTTGGAGAAATTGTTTTTTTAGAAAGGCCAAGAATAGTCAAATGAAGGAATTGATAATATGGCTTGGGAACTAGTGGTCCTAAAATTTGTAAGCTATGGAAAAACATTATGGGAAGTTCAATAAATGGAAACCTGATGCACTTTACTGAATGACCTCCAAGATTTGAGTAGGATCTTTGTAAATGTGGGGAAAAGGGACAAGGATAGAACCTTTATAAGTAAAGAAAATCTAGCGCAATTGTTACAAAACTTAAAATGCTCTAAAGAACTAACCAAAAGAAAAGGACATGTTATCTCATTATAACAACACATAATACCACAATATCTTCATTGTTAGCGAGAGAGAAAAGTATATAAGGTCATTCAAAGACATAATATAATATTTAGATCTCCCTATGAGATGCACCTATTAAGGCTAAAGAAAATAACATGAATTTAACTATATAAAGCTATCTTTTACTAATATTTATAGGTTAGCATGACATAACATCCATTTAATTAAAGCAAGTGTATGGAACACTGGAATAACACATGATTCAAGAACCATACAATTAAATGGAAACCATAAAAGTTATATAATATTTAGACAATATGGCATACTCACTTGCACATAGAATTCTAAACCATTATTTAATATAGAAACACACAACAAAGACAATTGAAAACATAGTCTGATATATCTCATTTCTTCATTTATGAATCAAAATTGAAGTTTGAATAATGACTATGTTTTCTATATTGATAAGAAAATTAGCCCTCCTAAAATCCCTTAAAACTTCAAGCACATAGGCCTTTATAAAATCAAAACTCTAAAACCATAAAAGATCCAAAACAAGAAATAACTATTCTATATCTATTGTGTGGAAAATCATCATGGCATTCGTTGCAACCATACTCTACAAAATGATTCTAGCTTCATCATTATCCCAACACTTCTTATAACATAAGAGCTCCCCAGCATGCCCATCAGTTTTTTGGTTGCAATAGAAAAGATGCGAGGAAAAAACCTACGGGCAAACAACTTCTTGACAACTGAAACTGCCCAATTTCTTCAAGAAAACTTCTTCAACTTTTTGCAAGGAAAACATTCCTACCAGCCCAAACACTTGCTATTAGGATCGAGGATCCATCCTAGACATGTGGTAAGATGATAGGGATTCTTTTATTCTCCTCCATTAGAAGTTATTAGAATTAATAAGAGGACGACACATGTTGGTACCCTACAATAACTTTTAAAAATTTATCTTTCGTGTAAAATTGATGCCTTGCTTTGGCAAGTGGTGCATTAGCATTCCATCGAGAAAACCTTAGGCCAACGTCCTTTGAAACATTTTCCTAATTAACATGTTCCATCAACATCTTAGCATACAAATATAGGCACTCTACAATAACACAAAGGGAGATAATATGCAAACAAAAATGGTTAAGAAAAGGAAATGTCTGAGAAATCTTGTAGATTATTCTTAAAATTTGGCTACTCTATGGAGTTCCTCATCTAGACAAAAGTTAGCTTAGAAATTTGGTTCACCATGAAAACTGCAAGCTCAAGCTAGGAAGGAAATAAATTACAACTTTGACAATGTAGACCACAAAGGTTGCTAGTTCACATCAGATGGCGAGACATGAATTTGTAGTTTTCCATAGGCTTTATCCAATTCAATCATCTCTTGGAATTATATATTTTTTTTCAATGAAAGGTAGCTTCTGTGTCAAAGCTCAGTTGTGCCAAGGGGTGAATGATTTTCTTTATTTCTATCACATCAAGAGTAGGACCAATAGTTTCTGTGTGAAGGATTGGTCTTGTTGTTTCTACTCCAATAATTTTCCCTAGTTTTTGTGCATCAAGTATTGATCTATTTGACTAGAAAGGAGAAGAAAGGCCGAATTAGATCAATTGGTCTATTTTTTCTTTTACTCGTAACATCACAATCTCAAGGTCTTAAAGGCACTATTTTCCATATAAATTTGCCATGTGACATTCAATAAGCTCATTTTCCTTTCTAGTGGCTTGCCTTATATTACTAATTTGCTAGTAGTAGTTAAGGTATTATCATCTTTTACATAGACCTCTCAATGAGTAGTCTTGACTCAACTGCCTTTGTGGTAATGGTCTGCACCACTTGATCAACTACTGACCCCACATCGATCTTCAATTTCTAGGAATGGGAAATATATTTCAAGGTGGGTTGAAAGGATTCAATGGAAAATTTGATCCTTGCCCAATATGGAGTGTACAATTGCAGGAGAATTGGGAGGAAATCAATTACTAGGCAAGAGCTGCTAATTCATTTTGTATATTCTAGAACCATGACTCCCTATTTTTGATATCATCCCTAAACTTAGCAAGTTCTAGAATAAATGAGTTCTTCTGTTGGATGGCTTCAACTAATTCCTACAAGAGAAACATCCATAGTCTTCTTGCTCCATTCTACTTCATCTATCTTAGACTAGCTAGTTTGCAATTATTTTCTTAACACTAGCAACTTTTAGACTCAATTCTTCTTTGCTTTTTTATTTGGGGCATAGATAGCTTTTACATCTCATAATTTAGTATTTGAAATGTCCCTTTCTTCTCCTATGTTTCAGATGGATTCCATTTCTTTTTTGAGCTCACTATTCTCTAAATTATTGGCTTTAATCTAAGCCTCTTTCTTCTCACTCTCTTCTTAATATTATTCAATTTTTCTTCTACCTTGGGAGATCCTGACCCAACGTGAGGTAGTCGTAGGTAGACACCTTTTGAGTTTCCTTAATAAATTCAATTCTATCTTATGGGTGGGTTGTATGAATGCATAATCCAACTTCCTAGACCATATAGTTTTTGTGGCACATTTGTGCTTTAGCCTTGATTATTTTAGGCATTTTTGACACAATCAGGACTACACAATAGTCTTTGTCAAACATGGTATTCATCTTTGAAGTGGCGAGATTATCAATTCCTTGGTTCCTTCTTATCTCTTCTCTTACCAATTGCACCTTCCTAGATGCACATAAATGGTTATCCAAATTAGTAGGGGAGCTTATCAAGTGTCCTGCAATAGTAGCTTATGTTGCGAGGTCTATGCCCTTGGTCTCCTTGTGCTGTGTAGTGCAGCACTCGGGTTTGTGACATGGTTTAACTACCTCCTATGGATTCTATAAGTCTAGTGGTTGTATCGATCATTAACGGGTCGATCTTTTGGTGCAATGGCAACCACACTTGTAAAAGGTGGTATCAGAGCTTTGTCACAGGTTCAAACCCCTCGCTTGCCCTCGAGGGGATTTTTGCAAAGTGTGCGCCTTTGGTCTCCTTGTGCTATGCAGTGTAGTGCTTAGGTTTGTAACATGGTTTAACCACCTCCTGTGGATTCTATAAGTCTTGGATTCTATATGTCTAGCACTTGGCTGTATCGAGCATTAATATGTCGATCTTTTGGTGTAATACCAACTGCACTTGTAACAGATTTATGGGGAAAGACAACTAGTGATTCTACTATTATAATTTGAGCTTGGGCTCAAAAGGATGCAGGTCTTAGCAAGCTCAAATTTCTTGGGGAGAAGGTCAAGCTGTATAGCAATGTAGATTCCAAAGTGCAAGAGCATACTACAATTAATGACGTCAACAATAGGGATAACTTTGAGAACCCCCCCCCCCCCCCTCGAGAAAAAGTGTAAATTCTAGTGAATCCAATGTTATTTTTTGAGGGGAAAATTTCATATTCATAGCGAAATATTTTTCAAATTAGGAAAAAAAATTAATTTGTATTGGCGATTTTTCTTTAACGTATGAAAAATTCCATAAAATCTTGACGAATAATTCATTACTATGGGGGAAAAGATATACTGTATGAGGCAATTTTTTTGTGTTTAAAGGAAAAAATATATGTGCATGGGTGAAAACTTATACTATGAAGGAAAAATTATTTAATTGTTATGCCGAATTTTATCTACCATTTGAAAATTGTTTAATTTTATTGGCTAATCTTTCGTTATTTATGAAAAAATAAATATTTTATTGCCTATTTCATTTCCATTTTTGTTATCTATTAATAGCCACTTTTCAAGAGTTGTGAATCGTCATTTGGGCCAATGCCAAATTTGTGAAACATTCTCAATTTATAATTTTAGATATATTATTTAAGACCTTTCGATGATCGTAGAGAAATGACTGAAGTTTTATTTGGGCTCAAATTTCTGAAGGAAACATAGTTCTCTAGAAATTCTCTAGAATGGTTAGTAGGTTACGTGGATGGTTGATAATGTTGCACATTCCTAATCGATATTTATTAATGTCTTGTCTCTGACATTCTCTAACTGTGATCCACTCAGCACGCACAACTTCCAATTTAGTAGTGCCACCAATGATATTACCAATTTCGTGCACTCATGCATTAATGGGAAAGATTTACAAAGAGATACAAAAGATTTAAAAAAATTTAAAAAACAAAGGAATTAAGAGGGTTTGAGAAGGAATTGCATGATGGTATCGATAAGTGTGACCATATCAATAACGTTGCACGATCCTAATAAACATTTATTAATGTCTTGTCACTGACATTCTCTAACTGCAATCCACTCAGCATGCACGACTTCCAATTTGGTAGTGGCATCAGCAATATTAGCATTTTTACAAACTCATGCATTTATGGGAAAGATTTATAGAGATACGAAAGATTGAAAAAAGTTTAAAGAACAAAGTATTTAAGAGGGATAGAGAAGGAGTTGTTATTAATACATGATCTACGCTTATTATTTCTTCAATTCGCCTTTGAAATTCTACCTCTGGTTTAGGTCTTCAGGTTGTTTAATTTGATATTCAGATTTCTGAAGATGGACACTCCTATCCGGTTGAGAAGAACATCTGAGGAGGACTAGAAGGCCTTTTAGGGCTTGGTCAAAGACACAACCCTCACAACAGTTTGTAAGGAGGTTGGAGTTTTTACAAAGGAGGCCATGAAGATGGTGTTGGGCTGAGATTTTTTGCGAAGTGTTGATAGATATCAAGTTAACATGGACATTACATCCTGGTTTTTAGCATCTCTTATGGACCTCAGAGGAGACAAGGTGGATATGTTGATGTTGTTAAGGAAGATCTTCAAAGAAGAATTCCTAGGGGATGATGTTCAAGTTGTCATCTTTGCATAAATAGCGGTGGGGATCTCTTGGGCAAGTGATTTACACAAGATTCTCTAGCCAGAAGGAAATGTGTCTAAGCAACCTTTCATTTTGAACCCGAATGCTGAGCAATTGATAGGACATAGGAAATGGGCACAGATTGGTAGGGATTTACTCCGGAAATGGTTTCTCTTGGATGAATTTCTAGACTACGAATGGCTCGATGAATTCTCAGAGCTTATCCTCTCTGGATAATTATACTTAGACAAAGGGGAAGATTCTTTGGGTTACCCATGAAGGCTTTCAATTTTTATTTTTTTTTATAGCATCATACCATTGGTCCACTGCCAGTGCTCTAGTAGTTTTTTTTTTTTTTGCTAGTTTCTCGTAATCTCCCTCATTTTGGCTTTAAATTTTTTGAAGGACTCCGACAGTCAGCTATTATAAATTTGTGAAACATATAAATGAAAATTTTGCAACTTCGAGTTCATTTCAATTTTCCTTTTATGGATTTAAAAAATGCTTTCACTCTCATTGTTTTGCGCTTAGCAGATTCCAGTTTGTGAATGAAATGGCCAAAATTGTGTCACTGCGTGTAATAATTTATTGGCACAATTGAAATTATAATGCACTACCAAGTTAATAATTTGTGAATCTAAAAAGATGAACCAAACAAATGTATGTGTGTAATTTTGTAAATTCTTAATAAAATGAAATTACAATACATTAGCAAGCACTTGGTTAATAATTAAGAGTTAGGTGAGAAGTAATAATTTCATAAAAGAAATACATGATAGTTGGAAAATATGGTGGTTGGAAAAGTAGGAGTGAAAATGCATACACCCATTCTTCTAAGGGCCACGAAAAGGAAAATGGCCTTCATTGGTAGGATTACAAACAAGACGTTGATCTCAACTCTAAGAACAAACCATGATTCTTGGAGAAGAATTTTTTCTTTGGCTAGACGAGGAGATTAGAGCCTTCATGGTTAGGGAACCATCCAATGGTGTATATTATTTATTTTAATTAGTTCTCAAAATACACTATGTTTGGAAATGTTTTATAATTTATAAAACATTATAAATCGTAACCTAATCAAAATATTATTTTATAATCTTTTAGATTTTTAAAATACTTAATAATTACATTGAATAATAAAAATTAACAAAATTTGATGAACTTTGGATCATGATGATCATAGATCAATGATCTAAGCTCCAATTTGGGCCGAAGTTGTGAGGGTTAAAAATTTATGCAATCGTCCTCCATAAAAGCAAGAGTGATTAGAAGATTTGATGTTATCTATAGAAAATTGGCAAAGGTTGTCCCTAGAAATGTATTAGTGTATGGCCCATATTTTTTGGAGGAAGCTCAAGATGGTGGGAAGATCCTATATAGAAAGATATTGATGATGATATTTTCATAGAAGGAAAATGGCAGTTTTTTTGGAATCAATTCTGCATTTAAGGAAGAGAAGGGGTAGGCCAAGTCACCAGAGGAGCAAATTAATCGGTTGTTCAACAGAGCTAACGACAGAGAAAAAGAGACAATGGTTATATTTTTGGGCCCAAATTTTTGGAGCAGAGGCCATGTACTTGATGGACTGGTGATGGAAAAACTATTTGAATTAATTGTGCACATTTTGGGCTACTCGATCTCAGCCAACAAGACTGTTCAAAGGATGGTTAGAGAAGAAGTCATGTAGGAGGTTATGAATGCACTAGACTGCATAGAGGTGGCTCTAGAATTGGTATGTTTGATGAGGTATTTCCGGTTGAATGCAGAGGGGAAGAAGAAAAAAATGATGAGGAAGGCCTATAGTCTTTTTAAAACTAGGATAATGAAGGAATACAACATGAGTAAATTTGCAGATTACATGAAGGAGAATGTTGATGTTATGGCAGAAGATATAGTTGATAGGGTGATAGAGATTGGGAATGGGATTGCTTACCTGTATAAGTGAGATCTCTCAATATTCTATGTAATGTTTTCTTTGTTTATTAATAGAAAGGGCACTGCCCCCTAGGCAGAACTTGTTCAAAAATAAAAAATAAAAAATAATAGTTTTTTAAATTTTAATTTTGTAATTATTAATTAAATGAAAAATTTAGTCCTAATTATTATTAATTATTATATTCTCAAAAGTATTATAACTATGAAAAGAATTAGGAATATAGTAAGATTATACTTAGAGTTATTAAACAACTAAAATAAATAAATAATTTAAGCAGTACTAATAAATATCACTAAAATATGAATACTAGATATAACAATATATCAGGGTTCAATTTTCTTGGATCTCTTTTATCTAATATACTAGTTGCACTTGTAATTATTATGAATCAAAATTGAATCTAACATCACTTAGAAAAAAATATAATATCTCAATAATCAATTTGACTCTAATTATTGTCTACTATACCTTTCAACTACTATGTCATAGCTCATTGATATCAAAAATACTATTATTATAATACTATTAGATTTATTATTTGTATTACAATATTAAAGTGACAAGTACTCGCCACTTTATGGCAATTGTTATATATTATAATAGAAATTATTAAATGTTGAGTGTGAACACTGATTTAAAATTATAGTTAAACATTTCTCAATATATAATTAACTGTTAAACATTTATATAGTATACATGGTTAAACATGGTTATTTATATATGATTCTTCCAGAAGAAGGACGCCTATCACCATTTAATGTCGGTGTTCACATGAAAGAAAGTCTATGGCCCATGGGATGATGAAGTGTTAGGTGAAATGGCCCTCAAACTGGCAAAAATCCTATTCATAATGGGACCCATGGCAACTGACATTGTATATCATCATTCGATGGATGAGCACACATCAATGGCATAGGGTGTATTTCAGGCCAAATGTGGTAACGATAAACATTATTTGAAAACTTCCACTGGAAACGAGACACATGTCATTGAGCGTTGTCCTCCCATAAACGTTAAACATTTAATTAAGTATAGTTAAATTCTAAATTTATAATTCTATACTTAATTAAGTGTAATAAACTCTATTCTGGACAGAAGTTGTAAAGGATTAAAAAGTCTTCAAAAACATTTCGAAATAGTGACACATGCGACATGCCAGACTATCATTCCTTATAATTTAGAAAGAAGCAATGAATTTTTTGTCCTGCGGTTGCGAATAGTTATGTATAATAATTTATAAAATTACAACATGATTCTACAAATTTTTCCCTTTAGCTTTTGAACTTTTGACTTTTGAGGGTTTTGAAATTAAGGGATCATATTCGTATTTCGATTCTTCTACAAACCAGTAAATCTAGGGAGATTTAGAAATAGTTACTAGATTGAGGAATTCAACAGAGTCTGTCTGCACTAGTCTACACAAATAGAAATTCCAGGTAAAATCCATAACAGCTGCATCTCATTGTTGGCAATATAGAGGAATTGATTATGTGTTGCATTTATTTTTTGTCATTGTTATCAACACTAGTTGGTTACCGGCAGACAGGTTTTGGTTACTGGTAGAAGATATTGTGTTACCAGTAAAGGTTTAAGGTTTTACCTCCAGATCTTTTACTAAGAATCTTTGACATGATACATAAGTGGTGTTGGTGTGGCTTCTAGATGGAATTCAGGATGTAGAAGTTGACCCTTGATCATGGCTCTACTGATTGGAGACATCGCTTTGGCATGGTGGACCTAGATTAGGTTCTGTACCTATCTAGGTTATAGACCAGTATCATGTTAACGTATTCTCTACATGTTACCAGGATGATTTATGGATTGGTTAGCACTGTTTTGGTCTAAATCTGACATGGAATATCATTGTAATATGGATATATGTAATTTTCTTATTGTAATATCTTTTAGGTGGCCGACCTAATTGGTTTAGGCCTTAGGATTTGTATAAATTGATGTAAGATCTCATTATAGATCATGGTATGGGAATGAAATATATGTTCATGGTCGTGGAATGAAATATCATATGTGAAGGAGATTTGGTCGATCATAGGTGATCGAATTGGGTTTAAGTAAGAGGTCAAAGGCCTCTAGTATTGATCTTAACTAGTATTGTAATCAGGCATGGTAGATGCTATCTCTAGCAGTTCATTCTTCTGGATTTTTGTCCAATTATCCTGAGGTGGTTATAAGCTCTTTGTAGTTAGTGAGACTCCTTTGTAATGAGCAGTACGCTCTAAGCAGTGTGCCTTCCTACATGTGCAGGCCCCTTATTGAATCACATACTTTTTACAAAAGTATCATCTGACCGTGGGTAGGGTTTCTATCATGGTTTTTCCCTTTACCATATTTTCCACGTACAAATCATGGTGTCATGTGGTATGGTTGCATTGTGTTAATTCTTTGTTTCATTCTTAAGTTTTATTGCTTACTTGTCCACCGGTTATCCTAACACTCATGTTTTTAAGTGTTTAATCTCGTGGTGTACCCTCTAGATTGTAAAACTAGAATTAGGGGTTCAACTTGAGGGTTAGGATTTTTTAGGCTTGTAGTTACTAGTTGTCTATCATTATTTTAAACCATTAACAGTACCAATGATGGCGAAACCAAATAGTACAACTAAAATCCAAGTGAAGGAAAAAAAAGACTCAACTGAACTAGTTAAAACTTTATGTTTCACTGATGAATACCATGATATTTATGATCTTGTTATCCATGGTACAAAGTGAACCATGGAAATTATATATGCATTGTCTAATAAGGAAAGAGATCAAAATAGGGCAAAATATATTGTTTTTAACACAATGTGAAATGTAAATAAAAATAAAATTGCATCGTGGTATGCTAGATTGGGACGCATGATGTTACCTGAAGTATTCCCTTGCCCAAAAATTATTATGGTTTGCGCCCAAAATTGTGATGAATATAGAAAAGAAATTGTCAATAAAAATACTTAAGAGGGAATTTTATCCATAAACGAGGGACAATTTGCTCAATGTTGAACTTAGTGTTTGAAGCACAAAACTCAAACATCCGCATTGACCTACGAATGCTGGCAGAGGAATATGAGAGAATCGAAGAAAATACTAAACATTCATTTATCAAAGGTCAAACAGTGCATGGTGCTCGATTGGATCGGAATCATAAGCCTCCTTATCATTATAATTTTTTGGTGCCATGGGTCGAGGATACTATTTCCTTGCAAACATTTTCCCTGGGATTGGAAAATAATAGGGAAGTGGGTGCTAGTCTTCTTGAAATGAATTTTCATATCCATTATGTAAGAGAACCAGTAAGATTTAATTTTCTTGAGCACGTTGTTCTATCCATGCAAAACCAATTACTAATGATTAAAAGAGGTTTTCGTAAGACATTTAGGTTCACAACCTACTTGTGCTATCTTCTTCTAGCAAAGTATCATGCAATATTTAAGACCAACAAGCTTCAATTTCACATCTATAACATTGATGAGAAGACTCAAGACAGAACAAAGTGTCCAATATATGAATGGACACCTAAGATAAGGATGCATGATAACAAAAAGAGCTACAACCATTTTGTAGACTTATTTTTGGAACCAATGTATCATGAAATAACAAGAACTCCAATGCCTAGATTAACTGTATCTTGTAGTGATTGCATTGAACTCAGAAGTCAAATACAATTGGTTGACTTGTTCTTCATGGAAGAATTCACCGTGTTAAGGTTTTATAGATCAACAGTAGAACCCTTCAAACTTCCAATTCATGTGATAGAGAGTGTATTTGCATTGGAATATGTACAACACATGGAGAGTACAGATTTACTCTTTCATGGTCAGCAAAAGAAGAGCATATGTCCTTCCTTGTCTTTCTCATGTGGAGGGTTCACATTTGAGAGAAAAGGAATGAAAGTGCCACATGATTTATTGACAATTTTTAGCTTTGGTGTTGATAGTTACCGGCAATATGATCTCATTAGCATCATTCAAACAAGGCTTATGATGAATATGAACTTTGTAAGAAAATTTCAACATGAAATTAAACCATTTCTAAAAAAGATTAAAAACATGGACTCCCAAGATGAGGTAAAAAAAGAGATGGAGAAAATTGCTGCTGACAATAAAATTTCAATAGAAGAATTGCAATAAAAAATTATGGTATTGCACACACAAAGAACAACAGAGTAAGGCATCCAAAATCAAAATGAAAATAGGTCCTACAATTTTTACCCAAAAGTTGTTGATCCATCTAACAAAGGTATTCCAAAAACTATAGTGGAACAATGTAAAGACAGACTTTGGACTCAAACCAAAATAAGAGATTTTTGGACAATGAGGAAGAATCTTAGTGAACCAAAGACCACTGCAGATCTTGATAAAATCAATGAGAATATTGAGTTTAGCAAATTGTGGAATATGGAACATCCAATAAAAGCATATGACAAACAAAGTGATGATGAAAATGAGTATGAGATTCAGGTCACTCCAACAGCTACTACAGTCTCTACAAAACTAAGTGAAGTCGATGAGTCCATGATAAAAATATATAGAAAAGAGGAAACCATTATGGAAAAAATGTCTTTTGAAGGTGGTGGTCGGGGTCCCAAAGGAGAAGGCCCTTGGATTATAATTATCATACCACTTCCAACAAAAAGTGGTGAGAAACTAGTCATTGGAGTTGAATCATCAGATTCATTAGAGAAAGGTACTATTCATTCCCCTGCATCTCCATTTCAATTTGTAAGAGTTTCAAATCCATCTTGTGCCACTACCACTAGTGAGGATGGCATGGATACTAATACTAGTTGTCCTAAACAAGTCCAACAACAAGATATCTCTCACAAGTGGCCAATATTATTAGATACTATATAAAATCTCGGTGATCAAGGAATTGTGAAGAAGAAAAAGGTTATCACAATAATGGCGAGTACAACTCCAACTATATTAGTTGCCGCTACAAATATATTGTTTGAAGGTTCAAAACAAGCCCCTCAAAAGGGTCCAAAAACTCCACTTGCAAGTTTCAGTGGGCCAGGATTAAGAATGGTTGTTGCTAGTCCTCGAAATGCATTAGTTATAACCATAGGCATAAGTGGAGGCACGCACATCACTGCAAGTGACATTTCACCT
This sequence comes from Cryptomeria japonica, assembly GCF_030272615.1. Taxonomy (NCBI): domain Eukaryota; kingdom Viridiplantae; phylum Streptophyta; class Pinopsida; order Cupressales; family Cupressaceae; genus Cryptomeria; species Cryptomeria japonica. The sequence continues at coordinate 727,897,977 of NC_081409.1, forward strand.
TTCAAACATTCAATTGCTTCAGCAAACCCAAATTTTTGTTGGAATGATTTCTTTAATAAATTTGCATAAACAACAAATATGAATTAAAAAATATGAAAACATTGAAGAGGGGTGCCCTTACTGCATCTTTATAGGAGCAGTTTGTACCAAACAAGATATTTCGCACATATGACCTAAACAAAGATATGATGGAGTTCATGGTTTTTATGCCCCAAATAAAGATAAAAATCCACCACATAATCAGATAGATCCCTCTGAATTTCACGTTATCACCCTCCAAATGGATTTTTCCAAAGTTAAAAAATGTGGACAAAATTAGTGTGTCAAAAAAGACCAACGAAGTGATCTACTCTTCATTTCTCAAGGTGGAGAGAGAGAAAAATAAGATGGAGAAAAAAATAGAAAAGTTATAGGTAGACCTAGAAAATGAAAAAAAAAGAGGAAAGCAACAAATAACAAGTGCAATGAATTACAGAGAAGGATAAAAAATTTGGCCTCTACATCAGCAATTACAAAGAAGAATAGATGGAGGCATAACTGAAGAAACTGAGGGAAAAATTGGACAAATGAATTGAAAAATTTGATGATGAGAGAGCCACTTCAGAAAAATTATACAAAAGCGTGGATTCTACTTCCACCACAAACAAAAAATTACTAAACCAATTGGAGCATGAGACAGAAAAAGAAAAACATTTGGAAGAGAAAGTGGATCAAGAAAGAAAAAAATATGCACAAATGAAAGAAGCGCTGAAGAATAAAAATAATAAAATTATAACTTCGGAAGACAATATGAAAAATATGGTGAAGTATATAAAAGAAAACATGATAGGGAGCTTGGTAGGTAAGCACTCACAAGGCTAGTTGCTCAAAAGGATCAATTTATTGACTAAGGACTTGTAGATTATGTTGTGTATGATTACTCTATCTGACTATTTGTTTTGATGCCAATTATTCCAAGGTTTTCTTGCCTAGCAAACTCCCTTACTGGTGATGACTCTTGCCCATGCACAAAACTACTAAAAAATGCTCATTCCTTCCAACCATACTTGCTCATGCTTGCCTCTTGGGGCCTTAAACCTTTAGTTTCAATGTGTAATAGGGGTCTTCCACATGGAAATGCAGGGGCCGTAAGGTATTATTCACCTTTGAATGCTCATAATCTTGTTTTTGGTCTATAACCCTCAACTTGCTCAAATTCATTAATAAGGCTCAACTACCCCCAAATGAGGCTGCACACTACCTATGGGTCTCAAGTACACTTTTTGAATGGTTTGGAAAGGTTTCATTATGTTTCATAAGCCTCCAAGTTCCATTTTTCCATCGGGTTCATGCATTCTACAAAAACTATCATTTTGTTGTGTTATGCAGTAGGACTACTAGCCCATGGAGGCCTAATTGGCCTTGTTTTGCTCCCTCCAGTAAATGATGGCCTTTTTAACCACATAGAAGGTTTGGGATGATGTTTTAGGAGTTTAAACTCAAGGATTTTTGGGGTTTAGCCCACTGTTAGTGCAGATTTCAGACTCTCCACTTTTTATGGCATAATTGGAGGGTTTTGTAGGGTTTTGAGTGCTTCTACCATAGTTTCTCTCCTTCAAACTTGTTTCAAACTCCCTGGCTACTTGGATACCATTGCCACACCATATTGAAGCTTTCACTACCTTTTTTGGACTGGCATTATGCCAAACACTTGGCAACAAGAAGAGAAACAATCACTGTCACTGTCTTTTCACTGCCTTTTACTAGTCAGCAACATTTTGTCTTTGGAACCTGCAAGAATGAAGAGTTTGGAAGATGGGAAGGTACCTCAATGAGGTCTTAAAACATTTACACTCCACCTATTACATTTTCTTCAAGATACAAGGCATGGATTATGCTCTTCAAGAATTCCATTTAGCAAAATGACAACAAATTTCACAAAAATAGTGAACTCACTATTCTGTCAACAAAATGAGAATGATTACAAGGCGTAATCTATTCTAATACATCAAGATGGTGTTTCAAATCCTTTGTCACATGTCTAGACCTCTGCCTCAATGATTTATCCATTCCAAATTACTTTTTGGGTGACAATCTTGAGTTTTAATCATGAACTAGCCTAGTTGAACCAACTTGCCTAGTTCAAACTCAAATGCATCTTCAAACCATTATTTTGGCACAAAAAGAGAGGAATGTGCATTGTATACAAATCGTTCAACTTGGAAGAATCCATTGGAGCGATCCCAGACTTGGATCAACCAAGTTGACACATTTTACAACTCCAAACCACTGGCAGGGCAGCAAATTCCCAGTTATGAAATAATTTTACACAAACCAATTTCCAAAATAAACCAGTACAAAAATCACTTGGAAGGCATTAAATGAACAATATACACACTTCCAGAAGGTACAGTATGGATACAAATGCTATAGTATGGACTGTTACTCTAAGAAGCAAAAAAATAGTGAAATAAACCAAAAGTTCATGATTTGTATTGAAAAGTACTTGCTCAAACAAGAACCAACCATTTCCAAGGAAAATGGAAGCCTTATACAGTTTCTCTAGTTGGTTTTTCAAGCCCTTGTATGAACATGAGGCTTCAATAACTTCATTGTGCAAGAAAAAGACAACTTTGACAACTTTCTCATGCCAAATGACAACTTTTCTTGCTCCAAGATGCATTTTTCACAATCTAACCTCATAAACTTGTCTAAACAACTTATACATGCTTAAAAACAATAAAAAAACATGTTTCAATTCTCTTGAAGACATTAGGAGACCTTTTTGGCAATTTTCCACATTTTTGCCAAAAACTGTCAACTCAAGGCCTGAAATGCAAGATTTGATCTCTTAAGCCCAAAATGATATCAAACCCACTAAACATGATCCAAAACAACCTAAAAAAAGACTTTACAAACATAATGCAATACCCTAAAAATGGTCATCTAAACCATGGGCCCCTAATCTCGACAACGTCACCAAGGTCCTAACCAAAGGCAATTAAATAAATCTTGAGCACGCAATTAATTCCTAAAATCATCAAATGTCACATGGCAAATCAATCACTCAATATTAATTAAATATTTATTTAATTAATTAAATCATTCCGAGTAAATCATTTTAAACAATTATCTTATTTATTTTAATAAAATGTCCCAGCATATTTAATTAAATAAATCAAATTGCCATAAATCTTCAAAAAAGGAAACAAATCAAGAAAGAGGAATTAATTCAATTAAATAAATCAATTGAGCACAAATCTTCAAAAAAGGAAATAAATCAAAAAAGGAATTAATTGACAAAAAAGAATTAAAATTTGAGAAAAGAAATCAATTGGAGATATCTTGAAAAAAACAAATTAAAAATTGATAGATAATCTCAAAGAAAGCAATTAAAACAATTAAATATTAAAATTGAATGAAATAGATAATAAATCAGTTTTTTCCTAATTTTATCTTAATTTTAGTTCAATTTCCTTTAAATCAGTTTTTTCTTGATTTAATCTTAATTTTAGTTCAATTTCCTTTAAAACTGAGAAAAGCATCCAATCACATCAATTCACCTAGATTGTGCTTCCTCTTGGAAAATCTTGACTGCTCATCATCATTTGATCTCAACCGTTGGTTTCTTTCTGAATTTTCTATAAATTTAGGCTCATCTCTCATTCAAAGAGAGGCTGGAGAATACATTGTTATTATACTATTTTTGCTCTAGACTCATTGATATATTGCATATTAATTATTTCATATTAATTTAATCATTTAGCTTAATATTTCTTAAATCTTGTTAGATTAATATTGCATCCATCTAGCTTTCATCATGTTCATATAGATAAAATCCTTCGTCTTGATGTTGTCTAGTCACTGGTATTGCTTATAATCTGAGAGGAATCATATACTCGCATATTTGAGAAGGCAATGGGTCGATTTGTTATGGTTTATTATTCATTGATTATATCTGATTAACCATGCATGTAATGACTTGATTGAAGTGTTGTGTATTGCAGATACAGATACAGGTTCACTTTTCACACACACATTTCTGGCGCCCACCATGGGGCTCAAACCCACAACTACAAGATTTCTAATGTTTCTTGAACAAATTTAATGTTTGATTTTTATAACTAATAAACATGTGTTAAATTTGCAAATAAAAATCTTTCTTTTTTATTGTTCTTCTATGACAGTCAAAAATGGTCTCGGTTGGGAGAGTATAACTTTTTATTGAACCATTGGATCTTAACCAATTTGTGATATGTTTTGTAAAATCTATCTGTCTACAGGATCACCGAAGGGATTTTCCTAAATATTTTGGATTTGAAAGTTATGATTGACAGAGTGCAGGACTGTCATTTTACTCATTCTTCTATGACAGTCAAAAATGGTCTCGGTTGGAAGAGAATATATTTTTAGTAAACTGTTGGATCTCAACCAATTTTTTATATGTTGTTGAAAATGAAGTTTTATACAGGTTCACTGAATGGAGTTTTGAAAATATTTTGGGTTTGAAAGTTATGATTGACAGAGTGCAGGACTGTCATTTTACCTATTCTTCTATGACAGTAAAAAATGGTCTCGGTTCGGAGGGCATAACGTTTTATTGAACCGTTGGATCTAACCCAAATTTTGATATATTTTGCAAAACCAAGTTTTCAACATTTCCACCAAAGAGATTGTCCAAATTTGATTCTGGTTCAAAAGTTATAAATGACAGAGTGTAGTACTATAAAAAATTGTCATAACTAGGATAGTCATAAAATGGAAATTCTAGTTAGATTAGTTTAGTTTACAATTTACATGATAGAATTTTCTTTTGATGATTTTTTTTTATGTTATTTTGGAAAATAATTTTGGGCTTTTAATGTTTGTAGGATGCTTGTCAAAGAATCTATCAATCAAACATACGCTTGCCAAAGAATCAAGAAGAAAATGACTACTGACATATTGGTTTTTCAGGTTGCCTAAGGAGAATCGACTAAACATTGTGTATTCATTTAGTATTTTCTTAGGCACTTAAATTGCTATCTGGTTAAAGAACAAATCTATCTTTCATGTTTTCAGAAAAATCTAAGAGGTAGGAGAGTATGCTCTTGTCTTTTATAGACAATCAGAAATATAGACCCTCGAAGCTTTTTTCTAAGTTTTGAGATTTGTGTACCTTTAGCGGGCCTGTCACAGTGGGAAAAAGTAATCACCCTATGAGAACGACCCAAGTGAGTACAGCTGGACTTGAGCATTCTAGCTCACTATAATAAATAGGCCTCTGGTGATTAAAGTCTCAGAGGATGGGATTATTTGAGTTTTCTCTTTGAGATCTCTCATATCAAGCATTTTGTAGGGCCTCGTGGTTTCAATCATGTTTATGTGACTACAACTTGTTTTGGTACCTTATTGGGCTATAGGCCTCAATCATGCTTGCGTGACTTCAAGGGGTAATTTCAAACGGAATTCCTGACTAAGAACTATAAGATAGAAGCTACCCGATTCACCTTCGAAAGGTTGATAATCTTTGTGCAAGAGAGATAGTAACTCTCCCAAGACACTTGCCATATCGTGTCCCCATTAGCATTTGGAGTCGGCTAATACGCCTTTGAGAATCCATTGCGTGAGACTCAGCGACCGTATTCTGATTAGCTATTGGGTGTGTACCTAAGTCAGCAAGCAAAGGTTTTCTTCTCTAAGCCAACTTCCATAGGGTTAGCGTGCTGTGATTAAATTGTTATATATCTTGCGTGTTTTCTATGTTTTCATCCCTAAAAAAAAACTAAAACTGGATTACCAAAACTAGAGAAAACAACAAACAAAATTAGTGAAAAACTCTGTCTGTGTCCAAACTGGTCTCTGTTAGTCATTGAAACATCAATCCTTATCAAAAACTAGTAGTCGTCAGTCATTGAAACTCTGTCTGTCAGAATCTCATCTCTGTCCAATCCTCTGTCATACGAATTCCTGATCTTATTAGTCAAAATTGTCAAAATTATCTAAATAGTCTACAACGAGCCTTAAATTGGTTACCATCCTCTCGAGCATAAACAGCCTTGATAGTGTACCTCTGCTGTTGCGTTGCACGATTTTGTCGATCATCTTTAAGCTAGTTCAAATGAACATTTTATCAAACCTAAGTCAACTTGGATAACGTCTTACACAGGATAGATCGTTCCTGAAACCAGACCAGATCTTAAGTTACTTCTCTCAATCACTACGTTAAACGAACTACTAGCTACAATTTGATCTTGACTTCTGCAACACATCTCGCTCTCGGTCCTGTCGGTTAAAAATGCCTGTTCAAGCCAAAAGCTCTTCTAATTTTTTTGACAAAAGTAAGAATCTCCTAGATACCTTAGCTCCAATTCCCATGGCTACCTATACTCAAATGCTTCAAGATATAAAGAAAAAAATATATGACATGGAAATCCAACAAAATAGATCACTGACTCCATTTGAAAAACAAATGTATGATATCAAGTGTGAGAAACTTCAAGAAGTGCTAAAACGATTATGTGATGTGTCAAGCAAATACCAACAAATGATTGACAATCAAAAGCCAAATCTCAAACAAGCTCACAAGACACCTTCACCAAGACAAAAAGACATATATTCCCTAGATAGAAAGTTTACACCTTTGGGGCAATCTATTGAGTCCGCTTTGGAAGAGCTTATTAAGAACAATCTTATCATATTGCCTAAAAAGACCACATGGGGATGGGAATTTATGAGTAAGTATTGTGCATATCATAGACAAAATGAACATAAGACTTTTCATTGCATAGAATTAAAACATAAGATTCAAGATCTCATTGATAATGGTGTCATTGAAATTGAAGATCCTAATGACTCACCTAAAGAAAAAAAAGGAACTATTTCTAAGCATGATCAAAATCATGAACCTATGTCTAGCAAGGCTCCATATGTAGCCTCCATCCCTTCCATGATGCCTTCATCTCCTAAGACTTCTCAGCAACAATCCATACCATCTCCTTCAAACAATGAAACTTCTCATGTTGACCTTCAAGGGCTATCTCCTATGGTAATCCAAGTCAATGGAAATATTGATACAATTTCCTCTAAAGATTTAAAAATCCCAGATCCTATGCCATCATACACTCCAATTCCAATCATACCCACTCCAGAAGGCCCTTTCCAAAATGCTTCCCCATCATGTCAAAATATGGAGACCTTCCAAGAATCCCCTATGCCTATGAAAAATCCTATCCCTTCCTTAGAAGTGACACCATCTCAAGAGGATAATCTGGAAAATAAAAAAATAAGTCCTACCATAAATCAAGATGAAGGCACCAAAACTCTCCAATCCCATCCAATGATTGAAAAAGATCCTATTTCCCTAGAATCCCATGATGATCCCCTTATACCTTTCCATTTCTTCCAAGATGATCCCTTTCCATCTCAAGAGAAAACCATCCTTCCAAATTTCATTCCAAATCCACTTCCTAAGCAAGATCATGATGTCTCTTCCACCTTTTCAAATGATCATATTCAAAATGAAGAGTCAAACACCCTTCCTACTCTATCCAATGATCCTATTCCATGTCAAGATCAAAGTATCCCTTCATCTCCTTGTCATAATCCTCCATGTTCACCTCAAGAGTCCATCATGCCCATAAAACCCTCTCATGATCCTATTATTCCTTGCAAGACACCTCCACCTCAAAATGAACTTGCCTCTAGCATCCAAAGTAAGAAGAAACCCTTTGTTAAAAAGATCTTTCAAAGCATGCATTATCAAAGAAAAGGGTTAGACATTCATGAACGAGGTATATTAGAACCCCCTGCTATTAAAGAAAACGTTAAAGGTCATGGCCTCAGGGAAATTTCTCAGGATGTTGGTATCTCTCATAAATCCTACATTTCTCCATCATCATTTCCATCCATTCTAGGTCCCTATATCTCTCCATCCCTTATGCAGGATCAACAAAGGCACACATCTTTGAGTACCTTCCATCCATCTAAAAGACCTCCATATCATTCCTATCTATCCACGCATCTCCCTCCAAGCAATTTGGATGCCAAGCATAAAAGTCATAAGTCAAGTAATCCACGTGTATTCAAGGATCAACATGTCCCATCTAATCAACATGTCAAAACAAAGAAAAATGTGATCCAAAAAGAAAAAGAAAAATACAAAACGCCACAAAGGCCAACAAAGAAAGAAGAAAAGTCAAAAGTTATATGGGTTCCTAAGGCACTTGTATAAGAAATGCACTCTAAGGAACTACAAAAGAATGAAAAATCAAAAACCATGTGGATCCCTAAGCGGCTGCTTGAAGCACAACAGTCTAAAGAAAAATCAAAATTGGCATCCAAAATTGTTATTCCTCCATCCAAACCTTCCGAGTCTATTCCTCCATCACCTCCTTCATCCATTTGGGGTTCTTATGCCCCAAAATCAGTAACCTTTCCTCCATCAAAATCTCAAAATTTGAGATTCACTTCTCTTCCATATGTCCACCATCCCTCAAGGTGTGTGCCAATGTTGATCTTTCCAACATTTCGATCTAGCCATACACAATTCTCCCAACATCCCATCCATTATCCAACACCTCTTTTTCACCCTTCCATCCCTCTTATCCAATCCTTTGCATAAGTCCTTGCCCTAGTTTCATTTCATTATCCTACCAACATCTTTGAGCATATCTTCATAGCCATGGTCTATTGCAACTCATATTCTAAAGGTACCATCAAAAGCAGTGAGACATTGGGGTCCTTCTTCCATCTCCTCTCATGCCTCCATTATCTTCCAAAAAAAAAAAATGATGAAAAAGAAAAAAGAAAAAATCTAAAAAAAACAGTAAAGAGAAATAAATTTGTCCTTGTGTGAAAACCGCTTCTTGTGGCACCTTGGGCAAGTACCATGATGAAAACCTGGCAAACAGGCGTCATGTGTAATCCATTATCCTTTTGCATTTTACACTGGAGGCAAATTCCATCCATGTACATCCATCTATTATCCTTCTTCCTCCATTATCCTTCATCCTCCGTTATCCCTCATTCGCTCTATCTACATTCATATCCCTTTTCCACCTTTGATCTTGAAAAGGTTAAGGATCTTTACAGGTTTTGTATGTCCTATATATTGCACTTGATCCACACCCTTTAGCTCCTCTCCATTGCTCGCTTGCATCCTTCATTACTCCCTTTTGATCTTGCTTATCATATTTGCCTCCTATCCAAATCTATCCAGATCTTGATCAACACCATGGACAAAATGCAAAAATATGCCTTCCATAAACCTCTTGACATGGCCACTTATTTGGACCATATGGCTTCGTTACGCTATATCCTTGCTTTACATCGCTAAAATCCTTGGTTTACATTTCTATATCTGGACCCTGTGCTTGGATTAATGTTGTGAGATAGTCCTTGAAAGCGTCCACCATCATTCACTTATCCATTCATGTACTCAAAATCCCTTTTGCCTTGCTAGACACTAGGGGAAAACATTAAAAAATCATAAAAATTAGAAAAAGTCCTGAAAAAAATCCTAAAAATAAAAAAATGTCTTGAAGAAATCCTAAAAATCGGAAAAAGTCTTGAAGAAATCCTAAAAATCATAAAATGTCCTGAAGAAATTCAAAAAAAGAAAAAAGAAAAAAAAAAAAAAAAAGGGAAAAAGAGAGAAAATGCCCTGGTGAAAACCTGGTAAACAGGCACCTTGGTAAAATATATATATATATATATATGCATCTCTGCCAAGCAGGTGAAAACCTGGCAAACAGGCGCCTCTTGTACTCAAGCGCTCCATCTATCAACGCAACATTACATTCCTGCTTTCGTGCATCTTTGCTTTCGCTTGTACATATCTTTTGGTCACTTTCGTGACATCCTGGTTCGTTGGAGCCCTCATGGCTTGAAACCGATCATTGTCATAGTCTTAGGGTAATCGACAAGAGAACATTACATGTCCTAAGCAGTGTCAACCAAGTCAATCTTATGTTAGTGAAACCTGGTCATCCACTCTGAGTCAGTTACCTGTCTCTTGACTACTGAAGAGTTTTATCACTGAGTTAACAAGCAAAACAACAAAACTGAAAACAATCACTAAACAATTTGAGCTATGCATGAAAATTTTCTTTGTGTGTTGTCTTTTATATTGGTTTTTGATTATTATCCCTCTGAGTAACTCGAGGAAGTCTATCTTGACTAAGAGGAGCAAGGATTGGGGGCATAATATTTTCTTGTTTTCTGCTTGTAGGAATAATCCCAATGATCTAAAACCATCTAAATTAGCTAGGTGTCTGTGATAAGAGCCTTCACATCAAGGTGGAATTGCCTCACATACCTCGACTCTACTTATTTGAATGCTACAGGGAGGTCCATATCATTTCTTTGTTCGTTTTGAGGAAATTTCTTTATTATGCAATCCGAGTCCTTGTGAAATCTGTCCAAGGATATGAACGAAAAAAGGGTCATTGCGGACAAGATAATTAATATTGCACATGAAAAGAAATGAACTCTATTCTACCTACTATAATTGTAAAATGCTCAATGATGAAAATTAAGCTTTTCAAAGTCCAGTGACTAGGTTTAGGGTTGCATCTCATTTTGCATATCATTCTTGCATTTCATTCTACATTTTGTGAATTTGGAGTGATTTCAGTATAATAACAATGATCTCTTTATCTTTTGAACGAGAGTCAGGAGTGTCATCATTTCTTCGCTAAGTGGTCTCTTTTCATCATTTCTCCGATCGAGTACTTGTGTTTTGAGATGTTTAGCTGCATACATAAGCATATTATATAGATTCATACATTCACTATCATTCATTTGCATTCATCTTATTGCATAGAAAAATGAAAAAATTTGCATTACTCATTATTCATTACTCATTTGCATTATCATTTATTTGCATATGAAAAGAAACAAAAATAGACATCCATGATCATTTGCATTGCATACATTCATGCTGAAAAGAAATGCATACATATAGAATAAAGCATATAGAACAACATCTCATAATCCATCAACACAAGTACGATGAAATCAAATCACGAGCTTGTAAATCGGCTATCCTGAGTCCATTTTCGGGATCGAAATCAAAAATTGAGATCATTTTGCTAGTCAATTTCAAAATTTGGACCACTTAGTGCTTTTCATCAAAAGTTCATTCTCTCTTCTAATTGCACTCAATTTCTCGTGAATCAACGCTAAATCTCAATTTAATTTCTACAAATCAACTTTGCGCTCAATTTCTCGCTAAAATTTCAAAAATTCCTCTGAATCATTTGTGCTCAAAACAACTTATCATCACTCAAAATTGCCTATAATCATTATGTACCCTCGCTATTTTTCAATTTCGCTCCCGAGGGGGCATACTCTTGACCTTATGACCTCACATTCTTCAATGTCGAGAAAATTTTTAAATCTTCATCGAAAGTCGAGCAAAAATATTTTCAACTAAAGAAAATCAAATAAGACCTCATCGCTAGGGGCATCTCAACTTCATCACTTTATATCAAGTTGAGATTTCTCGATCATCTCATCCAAATCAATCTCTAGGGGCATATCAATTTCATCACTTCATATCAAGCTGATATTTGTCTTTTATCTAAATCAATCTCTTTACATTAATCAGTTCCATTACTTTTCATCAAGATGTTTTTTCGTTTAAACTCAATCAAGGGTTTAAAGAGTATCTTCGATCATGCTAAATCTAAGCAGGTGTTACGTTTTATTCATTTCTTAATCAAGCTGAATAGTTTATCTACATCGTATCTTGATCAATCAAGTTCAAGATCGATTTTTATCATCACTCACTGTATCTAGGTTCAATCAAGTTCTAGATCAGTGAGATCCGCTTCTTGATCAATCAAGTTCAAGTTCGGTATCTTTTGTTTTCTATCGTTCCCAAGTTCAATCAAGTTCCGGAACGGTATCACGTTAATCACACTTTATTCAACTTTGTCACTTCGAATCAAACTAAACACCTCACTTTTTTATGTAGTTCATGATCAATCAATTTTAGAACTGACATCTCCTAGACATAAAATTTTCTTTGAACCAACGCACTGCTCGCACATTAATTCAAAGAGGGGCAAATGTAATACCCTAAAAATGGTCATCTAAACCATGGGCCCCTAGTCTCGACAATGTCACCAAGGTCCTAACCAAAGGCAATTAAATAAATCTTGAGCACACAATTAATTCCTAAAATCATCAAATGTCACATGGCAAATCAATCACTCAATATTAATTAAATATTTATTTAATTAATTAAATCATTCCAAGTAAATCATTTTAAACAATTATCTTATTTATTTTAATTAAATATCCTAGCATATTTAATTAAATAAATCAAATTGCCATAAATCTTCAAAAAAGGAAACAAATCAAGAAAAAGGAATTAATTCAATTAAATAAATCAATTGAGCACAAATCTTCAAAAAAGGAAATAAATCAAAAAAGGAATTAATTGACAAAAAAGAATTAAAATTTGAGAAAAGAAATCAATTGGAGATATCTTGAAAAAAACAAATTAAAAATTGATAGATAATCTCAAAGAAAGCAATTAAAACAATTAAATATTAAAATTGAATGAAATAGATAATAAATCAGTTTTTTCCTAATTTTATCTTAATTTTAGTTCAATTTCCTTTAAATCAGTTTTTTCTTGATTTAATCTTAATTTTAGTTCAATTTCCTTTAAAACTGAGAAAAGCATCCAATCACATCAATTCACCTGGATTGTGCTTCCTCTTGGAAAATCTTGACCGCTCATCATCATTTGATCTCAACCGTTGGTTTCTTTCTGAATTTTCTATAAATTCAGGCTCATCTCTCATTCAAAGAGATGCTGGAGAATATATTGTTATTATACCATTTTTGCTCTAGACTCATTGATATATTGCATATTAATTATTTCATATTAATTTAATCATTTAGCTTAATATTGCTTAAATCTTGTTAGATTAATATTGCATCCATCTAGCATTCATCATGTTCATATAGATAAAATCCTTCATCTTGATGTTGTCTAGTCACTGGTATTGCTTATAATCTGAGAGCAATCATATACTCACATCTTTTAGAAGGCAATGGGTCGATTTGTTATGGTTTATTATTCATTGATTATATCTGATTAACCATGCATGTACTGACTTGATTGAAGTGTTGTGTATTGTAGATACAGATGCAGGTTCACTTTTCACACACACACACATAAAAGCATGAAATACCTAAAAATGGGAGTTTGACTCAACTAGGTGCTCCTCCACCAAAACATTCGGGGGAAAATAATGCAGAGGAGTGACAAGTTGTCTGAATGGTTTGAATTGAATGAAATTCTTAGAGTAATTTTTTGGAAGCTTAAAGACCACATTGAGAAGAACATAATTTTTTATTCAAAAAAGAATATTGCAAAACAGATTTTGCAGGAACTCTCCAGTACCAATGACAAATAATTGGCATCCAAGGGAATTAAGATCCACATTGATTTCTCAGTAAAGGCATCATCTATCATTCAAAAATGCTAGAAACTAAGGGAAGCATGGGAAATTGTGGAGAAAGGTGGGAAAAAGATAATTAAGATATATAAAAAGACAACCAAATTGTTAAATCTTAGTTTTTTGAAGAGTATTGACACATCAAATAAATTCATTGGAAAAGAAGCTTTCAAAAAAAGGATGGTGGACAAAATAAAGTCTGAATTAGACTTTCTTCCTATGAACACAACTCCTCATAGCTTTCTGAATTTTATCAAACCATTTACTACTTTGTATGCAATATTAGGTAAAACAGTGGAGTAAAGTCACTCTTCCAAATATGGGTTGCTAACGAAGTTGCAGTTGACTTACTATACTTTAAAATAAATTGGACTTCCATCAGGCAGAGAGTGGAGTACCCTATAAAAACTGGCATAAAGATCTCATGAATCATAGTATCTATTGCATAGTTTTCTTCTTTTACTCTTAATTTCATTTTTTTCTACTTTTGACATTGCTTGAAATAACTTTGTTTTATGAACAAGAAAAATACAGTACTCTCTATTGCTAATCCAGCCTATGATGCACACCTTCAGCCTTGTAAATTTATAGTCTCAAATTCTCTTAGATTTTAACTTCCCTGCCTTTCTCTATTTCTGATTTCTAGGTTTTGTGCACTATTATTCTCTATATTTAATTTTTCATGGCTTGAATTAACTTTTAAGTTTGAACTCTTTTTTTTGAATAGGAGACATGTAGCGGTTGCTAAATTGCTAATTCGACCTATGATGGTCATATATACCTTCAACATTATAAAATTGTACTGAGTTTGTGATACTGATGGGACAATAGATTCAATGGATTGGTAATTGATTTTGATTTTGAGTCTTCACATGTTGTAAATAGACCTAAAGATGTTGTTTCTCCCTTGTTTCTATAAAAGGGAATTTAGGGTCGCTTGCAAAGGGTTCTGAAATTTCGTATTGACTTTTGCATAGAGAATCGTACAAATTTGTTTATTGAATGAATTATATTATATGGCTATATTTTGAAAGAATTAATGAAAATCTCAACATGTCTAAATAAACATCACTCTATCAATAAACACATTACGCTCTTTTATTCTCCTATTTTCTATCTGAAATTAGAAAGTTAAAAAATGCAATTGCAAATCAATCTTAAATTTTAATTGCAAAAAGTTGACATACACATAAAATATCATTAAGTTATCAACCACAATATTATGTTTTTGTAATATGAATGATGAGCTACAGTAATAAGATTAATAAATGCCTAGGAATTGCGAGTCCTAAATCTCTTAAAGTTGCCATTCTTTCTCAACAAATTTAGAGCTTCCTTGATTCTTGTCTATGTTTTCTTCACTCTGAGTCTACATACTTTGTTGAACTGCATCTCAATGCTACCAATAGGTCCAGTACATGAATCAATTGTCTCACTGCCACTTTGGTTTGAAATGTTTCTCAAACCTCTTCTTTCACATTTGGACCTCTAGGTTTTTGGTGCCCTATCATAAGAAAAAGTGTGGACATCATACCTATATGTATAAAGCCTCAAGAAAATTTCCAAATTATTGTCTATTTTGTTTCTTAGCTTTCATTTTAGGAACCCCAAAACACTAAAAACTCTCTCATCCTCCATTGAACCCAATATCATTGTAAGAAATAAATTAGCAAGCTTGAAATATTGTGATATTGAATCACACATCACTTCGCTCTGGCCTAGATTTGTCCAAAGCCTTGATATTGATCCCTCTTTGTGGGGGTTCTCCATAATGCCATATTGTTCCCTCATAGTGTATACAAAATAGGTTAATTTCTCTCTAAGAAGAGTTTCATTTAAAATTCAATTTATAGTTACTCCATTAAATTCTTTGGATTTGCAAAATTGCTTTATCAAAGTCAGTACCTTAGTTCAAAAATCAACTAAACTTTTAAGGTTCCAATATTGAGGAAACATAATAGACATTTCTTAAATTAGTTTCTCTAAAGGGAATCTGCTTTAAATATGCGAGGAAATATCATAGGCAATTTTCTTCATAGAAGCAATTATAGACTCAACAATCTTGCTAAACTCTTCCCTTGTAACTCTTGCTAGTCGCTTTTTGGGGTGCTTTCTTGGTTCCTTGGGCTCAACCATGGTAAATAAGTGCATTGGTATCTCAACTCCGCATACACTTGCATATAAGTCCCCACTTGCACCAATTTGTAAAAAGTTATTAGGATTGTTCAAATTTGTGATTGTTCGCCACTTAGAAAAAATTCCATCAAATAATGTTGGTTGAGATCCATAGACATTATCGAGGGTGAGGCATGCCATCTTACATAGCTTAGCATATTTTTCAATATACATAGCTCTTTGCTAGGCTTTTTTCATAATATTCCTCATTTCCTCTAGCATGGGGAGAAGAGATGCTAAATTTAAGAGTGTCTCTATATTACTTAACCTCCAAAGCAGGTCAAGAAATTTCAGTTTCTCTGATTCGTCATGATTTGTGTAAAATAGTTCAATCAAGGATTGTTAAGGCATACTCTTCTATCTATAGTTGTTCGTGCACTCCACTTCTGAAAAAACTCTATGTGCTAGTCTATCCAAAGAGATCCATCTGGTATCATTAACCTTAAGAAGTTTGTTCCTATCGGTTATCCCATTAGCAAAGTTAAAATTTCATAAATCGTTTGGGACTTCGATAGAAGTGTAAGTAGAGCTCTTCGATTAAATGTTTAATTTTTTTTATTGGAGCATACTTGCTCACAATTCCAAAATCTAGATTCAATTTGTGGGCCATGTAGTGAATGCCAGTAATGTACAATGCACAAGAATTTTCCATCTTTGCGAAAAGAGTTGTCTTGTGACCTTGCATTACTGAGGCTCCATCCGCTCCAATACACACCAACTTTTTGGCAATCATCATATCATCCATACCTCCATATCCAATTAAACATCTCTTTACTAGTTGAAATAAAAAAAATTGTTGTTGCATAGTATAAACATGCATGCATACCCACAAAGTATTATCTATTGTTGTAACTTTGTCTAAAAATAACATAATAAAGTTTGACTCTTTTATTTTTTCCTTTACATCTTATTTTTCAACCTCAACAAGACAACTTTCCCATTCTCATCCACTGTTTACTGACCAATGACTATTAGGAAAGTTAGGAACTTTCAAAAAGTGTAATAAACCACTCATTGATGGGTAGGCTATCATAGCACACCCTCTACTCAAAATATAAAAAAATAACACTTAACTGAACAACTTTTCCTAGTTGTTTTTTTTGCATTGCTTTTCCAAGAATAGCTTCACTAGAACCTTTAACTTCAGCAGGCTTCGTCTGTATTTTCTCCTGAAAATATAATTCTTCGGCATTCCACACATGCTTACATTCCTCCTTTTTTTTTCCATCTTAGCACTGATTTTTCAACTCCATCTATCATTTTATTTTCATAAAATCTACCCATATGCTTTTCTATGGTGTCAATTTTTATCTGCAACCTCTTTTCCTTTTTATGTTTCCAAGTGCAAATCTTACACTTGCATTCTATTGCAAGCTCGCATTCAATTGGATTATACACTGGTTCAATGAATGGATACTTTGATGCCTAATTAATTTGAAAATTCTTCACTGAAATATCCCACTCATGATCCTTTTTTTATTTGGCTTTTCCTTGCCCCTTCTGTGCATTATCATTTGTGGCATTATCACCAAAGTTGATTATATCATTCTAGCTAACCTAGCTATCTACCAAAAAATCTTCTTCAAGTTCATCATGATCTAAGATATAAGGTTTGTTGCTTTGTTCAATATGCAATGGAGGTTGTGAATCTTGTACCTGTACTTGTGATGATGTACCTTCCCAATTTTCACCACAATCCTTGCCAACACCAAAGTACAAAGACAACATTCTGCATTTTGCTGGCCTCTCTTGGCCTTCCCCACATTCAGGATTCCTACCCTTCTTCCTATTTGACATTTCCAATGAAATAAAGGCTACAAAAAAATATCAACTTGTTGAAGGAGTAATAATAGACTATGATTCATTGGCCCTATGGCCTACAATCTAGATGTTTGAGGTCTCCCAAGTGACCACTGATAGGCCCTCACTAAATAAGAATAAATTCAATACTGAAAACAAATAGAAATGAATTCAAAATAATATTATAAAACTTGAAAAATATCACCACTTACCTTTAGGTCACTAGAAGTCACCAATGCAGTCAATGGAAATAGTTGTTCCTAGTCTAAAACTTTGCTAGTGACCTGAATTGAGATCTCAGAACCGACCAAATTGTGTAGATAAATTTGATCTTTGACTATATTTATACCAATCCTTATTTGGAAAATTCGGCGAGAATTTTATATGGTATACAAATATTTGGTGAATCACGCTTAACTATAACTCGTCTTATGTAATTTTTGAGGTGATTATGGGTTGTCCAATTAATTGGAAATTATAATGGAGTTGGCAAAAATTGGGTGAATTAAGAAACGCTTCCGCAAAATGCGTGGTGAATTGGGTCCTCCTGGCCAATAAATCTTTATATGGCTATTAATAAATTATTGTCATCTATTAAGATAACCTCAAAAAGTGTAGCCAAAAATATTGAATTGACTGTGTAAAAAACATAAATTCTATTGGCGAAATCTTGATAGAGATACAACTAATTAGATAAAACAATGGGCGATTGGATTGTGCATTTGATGAATATTTATAAAGTCTAGGCAACATGGCCACCCCTGATTGGTGCAATATATTCGCCATTTTTCCGGTCGCTGAAGTGAAATATCCTGGACAATATGTTATACCTATGTGATCTCCATTATATTAATGCTTTATTTATACTTCTAACTACTAAGAATTTATGATGTTTCATCATATCTTTAATAGTGTCGTTAGTTACTTATTCTAAAAAACGTTGATAAAGTCTTTAATATCTTGGAGAACTACAAGGTTATGTATAAGGATGCATTTGAGCTCATCGATGACAAGATGTTTATATCACCCTTAGTAATAATGTTATCACTAATCATAGGGTTTGTGATGATTGCTTATCAGATAAGTCATTTTTTATATAAATACCATTGAAATACACTTCATATGGGATAAAATATTAAGTTTTAAAGATGACACCAAATTGGATATATTGTGAATTGGAAATAAAAGGTGAAATAATCCTCATTTTGGGCTCACAGTAACATGTGTCATAAAAGAGAAAAACAGAGTTAATCGAGCTCTCATTTTGTAAAAGTTATTATTCATATTTTATTAGCCCTTGAGCTAGGACACAGGCTCAACCAGTTGCTAGGGTCATTGTATACATGAAGAATTTGGTGTTTATGTGGAGGATGGATTTTTCCACAGCCATAGGGGATGTTTTGATAGTACATAATGGTTTGGAGATGGTTGGAACTATATGGGAAATGAACAAGGGAATTTCAATCTTCAGTGAAAGGGTATTTCTTATTTTAGTTGCATCTATCTTTGCTTACCAGTAACCTCTGCATTTTTTTTGTTTTTTGTTTCCTTGATCAAACTAAATGAGGTAAAGA
The DNA here is from genome assembly GCF_030272615.1 of Cryptomeria japonica. Lineage (NCBI taxonomy): Eukaryota > Viridiplantae > Streptophyta > Pinopsida > Cupressales > Cupressaceae > Cryptomeria > Cryptomeria japonica. The sequence goes on from NC_081409.1 coordinate 727,916,962, forward strand.
TGATTGGTTTTTTATTTCATAAAGGTTGTGACATTTGTGTTAAAATTATTAGTTTACTCTTGTGGGTGTGCAACTAATATTGTTTTAAAAGTTTATTTCAGTAACCCTAGTTCAAGTTATCTTACATTCTATTATAGGTCTTTATGAGAAGGTAACTTTGGTTTAAACTGAGTTTGGGTTAGTTGACAGTTTTGCAAAGGCACTTTTGATTTGAAAGGCAATTTGAACAATGACAATCTTAATTTTGTTTGTGAACAAAAGACATTATAAATGCATATTTTTGAAGGATTTAAATGGTACAGTGTATGAAGTTAAATCAAGCAGATCTATTATTTTATTATTTTGTATATAAGCTTTTGCTTTTTCATAGAGATGTCATTTTAATGAATGGTTCAAATTGTAAGAATATTTGAGAAACTTTATTAGTATCTTGTATAGTTTTGTACAACGTACTACTGTGCATTTCTTCTTTGTGCACATTAGTGTTGTATATGAGAATATTGATTCTCTGCATAATACTATTGTGTATGGGTATATAAATTTATAATGGTATTATGTATATGAACAATTGTGGAATGTTATACTATTGCTTCTAACTCTCATATGAGATTATAAGATGATAAGAAATGAAACATAGATGAGACTTTGTATGTAAATCAAAATATTCATGAGAGAAGTGTTGAAAATCCAATGAGGCATTAAAAAGCCTATCAATGAGATAGAATTGTCAGTGAGACATACAAAATAACCAATGAGGCAAATTTAAAAGTCAGTGAGATACATTATAGCCAATGAGGCACTTTGCTAAATAAGTCAGTGGGGAATTTTCAAGTGGTTTTTATTCCTCGTGAGGGTTTTTTGGTCAAGACATTTTTTGTGTTATGGATGTCTTTGATTTTTCATGTTCATTTACTTCATGTCTCACTTAGTTTTTAAAGTTGTCCAAATTTGACTTGATATGCATCCACTCGTGAAAATGATGTGTTATAGCCTTGCAGTGTACTTTAATATTTACACTGTCAAAGTTATCAGTTATTCCTTTCTGCTATCATGATCTAATTTTTCAGTTTGTCATAAATATTTTATGGTAAGCAAAGTTTTTAATCTTTTTACTTTTGTTGTAAATATGGAGAAATTGATTATGTGTTACATTGATTTTTTTTCATTGATGTCAACACTAGTTGTTTTGGTTGGTTACCGGTAGAAGAACTAGTGTTATCGGTAAGGGTTTAAGGTTTAATCGACATAGCTTTTACTAAGTCTTTGACAGAATGCATAAGTGGTGTTGGTGTAGCTTCTAGATGGAATTCAAGATGCAAAAGGTGATCCTTGATCATGCCTCGACTTATTGGAGACATCAATCTGGTATCATGGACCAGGATTAGGTCTGGTACCTATCTAGGTTATGGATCGATATCATGTTAACGTGTTCTCTACATGTTACTAGGATGATTTATGGATTGGTTAATATTGTTTTGATCTCGAGCCAACATGGCATATCACTGTAATATGGATGTATGTAATGACCTTAATGCAATATCTTTTAGGTGGCCGACCTAATTGGTTAAGGCCTTAGGGTTTGTATAAATTGATGTAAGATCTCATTGTAGATCATGGTATGAAAAAGGAATGTGTTCATGGTCATAGAATGAAATATCATATGTGAAGGAGATTTGGTTGATCATAGGTGATCGAATTGGGTTTGCATAAGAGGTCAAAGGCCTCTGATATTGAGCTTAACCAAGACTGTAATCAGGCATGGTAGATGCTATCTCTGGTAGTTCATTCTTCTGGATTGTTGTCCAATTATCTTGAGGTGGTTATAACCTCTCTGTAGTCAGTGAGACTCCTTTGTAATGAGTAGTATGCTCTAGGCAGTGTGCCTTCCTACATGTGCAGGCCCATTATTGTATCACATACTTTCTGCAGAAGTATCATCTGACTATGGGTAGACTTACCACCATAGTTTTTTCCTTTACTGGGTTTTCCATGTACAAATCATGGTGTTATGTGCTATGGTTGAATTTTTTTAATTCTCTGTTTCACTCTTAAGTTTTATTGCCTATCAGTATTTGTTTCTTTTATTTCGGTATTCAATGTTTATGTGCTCCAATTAAAGGTTATAAAGTGGTTTGAATAATATAATTTGTTAACAACTAATTCACCCCCCCCCCTTTTTTGTCCATCAGTTATCCTAACAATTAGTATAAGAGCTTTTGTCATCTTTTGTAGAAGCTTAACTGCTTGAGGTAGATCCTATGGTAGATAATACTGCAAATCCACCAACAACTATTTTCAGAAGAGAAATCCCTAAGCTTGATGGAACAAGTTATGAGATATGGAAAATCGGAATGGAGACTCATCTTAGATGTCTTGGCAAGGATATTTGGGAGATTACTAAGAAAGGATATACACCTTATGATCTAGCATCTGGCAATCCTGCTCTTCCAGACCTAGACAAGATTATTGAAAATGATTGCAGAGCTAGAGAAGCTCACGTGTGTGCACTCACTTATCAACAAATCATGGAATTGACTAATAAATCATCTACAAAGGTTATATGGGATAAATTGCAAAATCTGAATGATGGTGATCCTACTATCAAAATTGCTAAACTTGATGATTATCGGGTAAGATATGAGAACTTGAAGATGGAAGATAATGAAAGAATTGCTAGATTTATTGAAAGAGTAAATGAGATTGTCATTTGAATTCAATTTTGTGGAGGATCTTTGAGTGAAAATGAAATAGTTTCCAAATTATTGAGAGCCCTTCCACTGACTTACAAGATGAAGGCGACTGCAATTAATGAATTGATAACAATGGCAAACACTTTAGTTAACAGAGACATTCTGATTGGGAAATTATATGCTTTTGACCTTGAAAAATTTGGACCCTCTCAAGCTGCAAAATCTGAACCTTCTTTTCATGCATCATCATCTACTGGCAAAATTCATTGGAAAGCCCTATATGCAAAGGAATTCGGATATATGAGGAAAGAGGATGAAGAATTTAAGCAACTTGAAGCCTTCTTTGCAAGAAGAGTACCTAAAGGAAGTAAGTATAAAGGAAAAGAACCTTTTAAATGTTTTGCATGTAATAAGATTGGTCATTTTGCATGTAGGTGTCCTGAAAGGAATGCAAGATTTGAATAAATAGTTAAAAAATCATTTAAGCCTAATTAGAACAGACATAAATTCAAGAAAAAAAAAACAATGCTACATAGCAGATGAGGAAGGAGTAAGTGATGACTTTGAGGATGAACCGACAACAAACTCTACTAGTCGATCCGATAATAGAAAAGAATGGGTGTTCTATGCTTTAAAGGAAGATGAACCGGAACCGGCTATCAAGAATGAAGAAAAGGCCCTGGCAGCAAAAGTTGAAGACAAGGATGAATGGGTAATTGATAGTGGATGCTCGCATCATATGACTTGAGATAAAAGAAAATTTATGTCCCTGTAAGAATACAATGGTGGTCAAGTCAGATTTGGAGATGGCAAAGCATGTATGATCAAAGGTAGAGGTATTATTTCTCTAGATAGAAAGCATAATACTGATAATGTCTATTATGTAGAAGATTTAAATAATAATCTTTTAAGTGTTGGTCAATTAGTGGACAAGGGTTTCCAACTTTAGTTTAAAGATAGAAAATGCAAAATCATTAACAAAATTGATTTGGAGATTGCAACCGGTACTCAAACTGGAGGTAATATCTTTCACTTGAACACTAGTAATAAGACATGTTTGATTTCTCATAGTGATGATAATTGGCAATGGCATAAGAGGTTGTGTCATGTTAATTTTGATTTTATTGTTAAGATCAATTCAACAAAGATAGTTAGATATATACCTAAGATTATAAAGCCTCACAATCCAGTATGTAAGGAATGTCAATTGGGAAATAAAGTCAGAACTACTTTTAAGAACATACATGATAAATCTAATGATGTTCTTGATTTGATTCACACTGACTTATGTGGTGCAGCAAACACTAGAATCTTTCAAGGTGATAGATACTCCATGCTGATAATTGATGACTATTCTAGAATGATGTGGGTGACTTTTCTAAGGGTGAAGTCTGAAGCTTTTGAGAAATTTAAGATCTTTAATGCTAAGGTGGAAACACAAACCGGATTGAAAATCAAATGTCTGAGATTAGATCAAGGCGGTGAGTTCACTTCTCATGAATTTAACAGTTATTATGAGACAAATGGAATTAGGAGATAGTTATCTGCACCTCAGACTCCTCAGTAGAATGGAGTAGTGGAAAGGATGAATAGAACCATTTTGGATGCAGCAAGAACTATGATAATGGAAGCCAAATTGCCTCACGTCTATTGGAAAGAAGTAGTGAGTACAACAGTCTACACATTCAATAGAGTTCACATCAAAGGTGAAACCGATAAGACCCCTTATGAATTATTCTTTGGACATACACCTACTGTTAAATATTTTAGAATTTTTGAAAGTAAATGTTATATCAAAAGGGGTGATTCAATTGTGAAGCTTGATCCTAGATGTTATGAAGGGATATTTTTGGATATTCAATTAAAAGCAAAGCATATAGATATTATTAAAAAAGATTGCAGAAAATTATGGAGAGCTGTAATGTGAAAGTGGATGAGCAATAAATAAATAAATCTATATCATATGACAGGGAACCGATAGTGGAAATGATCATAACTAAATCGGCAATGTCTCAACCGGTAAAAGACACTGAGACAGTTACACCAGTACAATCAGAAAATTCAACTGTGACTGATGATCAGAACAGTGAACCTGAAGTTTAGAAGACACCAACATATGTAAGGTTAAATCATTCTAAAGATAAAATCATTGGAGATAGGAACAAGGGAGTTATGACAAGAAGAAGACTGGCAAATGAAGAGGTATGTCTTATTTCTCAAATTTAACCGACATCTATTATTGAAGCTTGTAAAGATAAGCATTGGCTATAGGCTATAGAAGATTAGCTAGATCAGATAGAGAAGAATGAGACTTGGACTTTAGTTCCCATACTAAAAAAAAAAGAATGTTAGTAGAACTAAATGGTTTTTTAGAAATAAACTAAATGACGATGGTGAAGTTGTAAGAAACAAGGTTAGATTAGTTTGTAAAGGATATTCTCAAATGGAAGGAATTGATTATGGTGAAACATTTACACTTGTAGCTAGAATTGAAGCTCTTAGACTAATTCTTGCCTATGCAGCTTATAAGAACTATAAGGTCTATCAAATGGATGTTAAATGTGCATTTTTGAATGGTGAACTTGAGGAAGAGGTATACATTGAGCAGTCTGATAGATTTTCACTGACAGATGATAAAGATATGGTTTGCAGGTTAAGCAAAGCATTATATCCAGATTGAAAAATTATCTATCAAAGATACATCTGCACTAATAAATCCGATAAGGTATAAGTCTATGATTGGTGTCTTGTTATATGTAACTCAAACTAGACCAGATATTATGAATGCTGTAAGTATTGTTTCAAGATATCAAATTAATCCTAAAGAAAGTCATGAATGTGCAGTAAAGAGGATATTTCGGTATTTGCAAGGAATAATAGAATATGGCTTATGGTATTATAAAGATGATAACTTCACTTTATGTGCATATACAGATTCAGATTGGGCAGGAGATACTGATAACAGGAAGAGCACTTTTGGTGGAGTCTTCTTTCTTGGAAAGAAATTAGTTTCATGGATAAGCAAAAAATAGTCATGCATTTATGTATCTATTGTAGAAGTCAAATATGTTGCAGCAGCAACTAATTGCACTCAAGTCTTATGGCTGAAGATAATGTTGAAGGATATCAAGATAAATTGTAGTGAATCAGTAGTTATCTACTGTGATAATTCTACAACTATTGACATGTCTAAAAATCCGGTATTTCACTCTAAGACTAAGCACATATCAATAAAATATAACTTTCTGAAAGACAAGGTGGAAGAAAAGGAAATCAAACTGGTTTATGTGAACACTAAAGAACAAATTATGGATATATTCACTAAACCGTTGTCTAAGGAATCATTTGAGTATTTGAGAAACAGGTTAGGGGTATCTATCCCTTCAGCAAAAACTTAATTGATGGAGCAAACCATCAGTCTAGTATGCATCATCAGCTTTATCTTTTTCTCAAGGTTGACGTAGTGGTGCTACTGCTCAGGGGGAGTAGTCAGCCTTGAGATTCACAAAATTTTGATATCTATGTCATATCTTTGGCATTGATGTCAAAGGGGGAGAGTTATATGTGAAAAATAATATTTATGGGAGAGAGATTCAGATCATTTTCAGATTCGACTGCACTCCTTAGGGGGAGTTGCTGGGATTTTTCAATTTTTCATTGTTATATCTTCTATGAGAAATGTTTGGCACTTCTTAGCACTTAGATGTTTTCTTTTTCACATCTAGTGTTGCCATCAATGCTAAAGGGGGAGATTGTTGGCAATATGGAGGAATTGATTATGTGGTGCATTGATGTTTTGTCATTGATGTCAACACTAATTGTTTTGGTTGGTTATCGGCAGACAAGTTTTGGTTACCAGTAGAAGAACTAGTGTTGTCGGTAAGGGTTTAAGGTTTAACTAGCGGAGCTTTTATTGAGAATCTTTGACAGAATGCATAAATGATGTTGGTGCGGCTTCTAGATGGAATTTAGGATGCAGAAAGTGATCCTTGATTGTGCCTCGACTTATTGGAGACATCGATCTAGAGTGGTGGACCCAGATTAGGTCGGGTACCTATCTAGGTTATGGACCGGTATCATGTTAACATGTTCTCTACATGGTACTGGGATGATTTATGGATTGGTTAATATTGTTTTGATCTTAAGCCGACATGGCATATCATTGTAATATGGATGTATGTAATGATATTATTGTAATATCTTTTAGGTGGTCAACCTAATTGGTTTAGGCCTTAGGGTTTGTATAAATTGATGTAAGATCTCATTGTAGATCATGGTATGGAAAAGGAATATGTTTGTGGTCGTGGAATGAGACTCTTTTGTAATGAGTGGTATGTTCTAGATAGTGTGCCTTCCGTCATGTGCAAACCCCTTATTGTATCACATACTTTCTACAAAAGTATCATCTGAGTATGTGTAGGCTTTCCACCGTGGTTTTTTCCTTTATCGGGTTTTCCATGTACAAATCATGGTGTTTTGTGGTATGGTTGCATTGTGTTAATTCTTTGTTTCACTCTTAAGTTTTATTGTTTACCAGTATTTGTTTTTTGCTATTCCGGTATTCAATGTTTATGTGCTCTGGTTAAATGTTATAAAGTGGTTTGAATATTATAATCTGTTGATAACTGATTCACCCCCTCTCAGTTGTCCACCAGTTATCCTAATAATTTTGTCCTCAAAAAAGGTGTAAACATTGAATAAGTATATGTGCAAATCTGTCACAGATAGGTTCTATTGATACCTTCACTCTGAAGTCAAATAATGTTTAAAACTTATGAGTATTGTGTAAAGTTTGAATATCAAATGTCAAAGTATGTTTGTTCTCATAGTTGTCATACTTCAAAGTTTTTGAAAGAGTGTTTTAAAACTAATTGAATTTGTTATACCACTTCACCCCCTCTCAGTGGTATTGTACTCCAACAATGCTCTATTATTTAAAATGATCTGAGAGTTCAATCACAATGAACTACATGCAACGAATTTATTTCCTATGAGTATCAGTAAACATGAGAAAAACCGGCACGGTTTGTGGAAAATTATCCTGGATTCTTCCTGTCGCTCATCTTCTAGTAGTCTGCTTCGAGTAGTCTATTGTAAGTTTTGTATTTTGTTTCATGGTATTCAGTGTATATGTAGACACATTGGGCGGTGATCTAGAGTATGAAACATAAATATATTTACAGCTGCATACATTGTAATCAGATCAAATTTAATGCAGTTTAGAGCATAGTAATGGCAGTTCAGACAATATTAGATATTTCTTGAATTATTTTATCAGATATTTATTAAGTCATTTGATCCGGAGGGGCATTTGACATGCATGGGTATGGAGCAGTGATCTTCAATGTATTTTCCAGGTGCAAAGAATGCATTTAAAGCAAATGAAATCCTATCGGCAGTAAAATCTACCAAATGATATGGTTCATTTATTCTGCATTTTTTCATATTACTACACTGCAAAGTTTCCATGTAAGTGGTAAAGATTTCTAGTTTGTTGGCTCTATCTTGTTTCTGGTTTCCACTATAAGACTTTTTTGGGGATCCATTAACGTGAAAAGAAATGAGGGAAAATGCTATGTTCGGTTTTAGTTCAAGTTTTAATATGTCACTTTCTGAGTTAGGTCAAATAAATATAGATCAAACGACTGAACTAAAAAAATATTGAACAAACTATCAAACAACATATCCCACATCGACTAAGTGCAGTTCGGTAAAACCCCACGCAATAAGTAAGTAACGCCACATCGGCATGGCCACAACCCAAGAGGTATTTCATTTCTCTTAAAATCATTTCATAGTATGTTGATTCTTTAAATTAGCTGTATATGATAATAAAAAAATAAAATCATTTCATAGTATGTTGATTCTTTAAATTGGCTGTATATGATAATAAATAAACAAAATTGTGCAGAACATACGACATTAAATTAGCTGTTAAACGAAATTGTGCGGAACATACGAAGGAGAAGAGTTGGTGTCCGAGCTATATAAGCATCAATCTTTTTCTCAAGCGATACATCGAAATCAATTAGTTTTGTAGTAATCTTTTTGTGCAGTTTTCATGGCTTACACGGAGAAGGGCGTATATCTGTTTCTTCTGCTTCTCTTGCTCACGCCCCCTTTCGATTTGCCGCTGGGTTTGGTAATAATAATATTTGTTGATATTGTCAAAAACTATGGTTTTCTTTTGCTTCTGTATTTGTCCTAACATAACTGATGATCTTGTATGATTACAATTAGATGGTGATGAGTGTCATCCAGCCGATAACAGGCACCCCGGGTACTGTCCACAGGCGAGCGGTAGATTTCAGGGGGCATGCATGTCGTGGAGGGAGGGTTAGTGCAACTCTATATGCATAAACGTAGAACATAAAGAATTTGGAGAGTGCCGTCAATTTGAACTACTCAACTTTAAATGTCTGTGTTATCGTAAATGTGGTCCTCCATGAAAACCACTAAGTTTGTGTGTTTCTTTCCTGTGTCAGTATGATGTCCAAATAATAATACAAATTTATGTAAAATAAATAGCTTGTTATTACATGAAAATGAAGAAACAATATGTAAGTATTTAAATAATAATTAGAAAAAATAATGTAAAGAATATATATCACATTACAATAAATTGATGGGACTCACTGTAGCTATTGTTTTAATCCTTCTCAAAATACAACTCTATAATAAAAACTCTTATAATTCATCTAAACATCATTCTAAATTTACATTTAATGCCTTGTTCAAAAGATGTATACTAATGAATACCATTGAAGACAACAGTTTTGAAAAGATGAATTTTTTTTTCTGTCAAATAAGAAAGGTACATTACCCTAATAAATGTTTTCTCAAGTACTTGAGAGTGTTATTTTTCTAGTCTTGCACAGTGGTGGATAGTTAACATTGTCCATGAAAACGATCATGCATCAACATTGTATGTAATTAGTTAAAAGCCATGAGCATGATGAATGCAACACTTTGAGTATTTTGTTTAAATTACAAAATTCAATATAATATGATATTCACAAGCATAAAATACCTACCTAGATGAGAAAGGTATTCAAATAATATATTGACAGAAAAGTTGAAAAATTAAATACTTGATTAGAGTACAACACTATGCAAACATTAAGCATTGAAAATCATTGTCTAGGTTGTAAACCACAAGAATATTATCCTTCACCCCTCCTAGATGTACTCACAAAATGATTAAATACCATTATATAAGAAACTTATTAATTTTGGTTGCCACTTCTATCATTGATATTGACTTGGTAATGAATTCTCCATTGCTGGAAATTTAAAAATATCATGTACTTTATTAGATTACTAGGGAATATCAAACATTAAACATTTCAAATACTTTTCTAATTTGTGTCCCATTAGAATTCTTTCCTTCATTTCTATTAGAGGCACCCACAAAACAATTTCAAGATTTGTCTAGAAATTACTAAAGATGTTCATGTTGTATATTAATAATATCAAACCTACCTATAAAAACACATATTAGAACTCTACATCTTATAATGTATCTAATATTCAACTACTATTTTTGTTGTGTTTTGCCTAAAACATTTTCTGTCATTTTAAAATTCAAACTCACCTACCAAATACATTAAGTTGTGTACTTAATACATTCATAGATTTATGGGTAATGTGAACAAAGATACTTAATTACACCCACTTTTGCTAAAGTACTATAGTAATTAGACTACACCAAAACTTAAAATTTTGAATTGCCTATGCCTTGTCTATACACTATGATGCCATAATTTGTATATAGGAGTTTCATAATGCAAAAAATATTCTTGTGGTATTTCATCACAACTATTTGAAGTGATAGGCTATTATTTTGTTCCTATTTTTGGATTAGTGTTCGAACATTTATTTGAATGGTCGAAAATGATTAAATATATGGAGTGCATCAAATGGTTCATAGATCTTTCAAAATTGTATTTTTATTTGATAATTTTTTTCAAATAGCATGAACCATCATCTTAATTCATTTTGATATTATGGTAACTTGCATTGTGTCTCAAAACGGGTTTCCCAATTAAAAATAAAATTTACTATAATTTACTTTTGTAAATATATTCTTATTTTAGATCAAGTATATACACCTCTTAACGAAATTTATATTTTTAACAAATAATAGTTATCTTAAACTGAATAATTAAAGTGATGGATATACATTGTACTTTCAATCCCTATAAAAACATGCAAGTGTGGACTAAAAGTTATATAATAAAGAGGTCTTATATGTAGTAGACAAGAATCAAAATACATGTATGGCTTTGTTTATGTAAAAACGTAACCAAAACAACTTATTTTATAGAATCGGTTTCTATGTGTGTAGATTAGAATGACTAGATATCAATTATAATCTATAATAGGAATCTATAGGTCAAAATATTCAGAAGGAGAATATTTATTATTTGTCAACCAAGTAAAATTTTTCACAAAGGTTTAAGGAGCCATCCTACCTATAACCAACAAATTATTTAATACCCCAATTAATGTTTTTTCAAGTACTTGAGAGAGCGGCTTGTCTTTCTAGTATTGCACAATGATGGACTCATAACATTTATCATGAAGATCATCTTGCAAAAACATTATTTATAATGAAATATTAATCAAGAGTATGATAAATACAAGACTTTGAATACTTTGTGAAAAATATAAGTTTCAAAATACTTACCTTTTTATGAGCATCAAATACCTAATAAGAGCAAGGCATTCAAATACGATATTATTTACTAGTTAAAAATTTAAATACTTGATTAGATTAATAGGGTATTGAAATGTCGATCCTTTCAAATCATTTTCTAATTTCTGCCCCACAAGAATCATTTTCTTCATCCCTACTAGATGCACTTACAAAATTATCTCACCACTTAATAGAAATTTCTTAATATTTTTTGTCAAATTTTTCAAAAGTATTGCACTAACAAGACATTTTGGTTGTATACCAATGCTATCAAACTTACATAAGTAATTAAAAAAACAGAACACTATATATTGTAATGCATCTAATATTATCTTCTAAATAGGACGTTGATTGAACATATTGTATATTTCATTAATAAAAAAAAAAATTTAAAATTGAACATTTAATATGAAAGATAATGATGACCATATCAACTATAATCTATAATATGGATGTGTGGCTCAAAATATTCAGATAGAGAACACTTATTCTTTGTCAACCAAGCATAATTTTCCACAAACGTTTAAGGATCCATCCTACCTACTGCCAACCATCTCACAATCTAGAGATACAAAAAGGACTAGGTAGATTTCATTACGAGGTTTTGTTCGTGGGCCAATTTTTCATTATCTTAGATATGCTTATTAGTTAGGAAATAATGTGTAGAAGGATCATACAAGTAATGGTACAAAATTTCATTCATTTTTCTTTGTAATATAAAGCTTTGGTTTCATGTCCATTGTAGGAAGTACATGGATAATATAAAGGCAACTAAAACTTTTTATCAATTGCATGATTTTGGGGTCCATATTCCATTTCAACATAGCAAAATACATAGCTCAATTATACAAGATTGATAAAATTATACTTGATAGGTTCATTTCAACATAGCAAAATACATAGTTCAATTGTAGAAGGTTGATAAAATTATACTTGATAGGTTATATTGTAAGTAGGATCTACCTCAAGGCTATTAAAAAAAAAAGATAAAATTGCACCTAGAGTTTAAACATAGAATAAGACATCAAGGAATGAAATGAAAATAAGATGGAAGAAGAAACAAGAAAAATAATTTGAAGTTTAGTTGTTTTTCTTCAAGATTTTGTGGAGGGTGATTAAAACTCTCAATCTTTTCTTAATAAATCCATTTTATAAATCTTCAACAATATATTTCTCTTATGTATTTTACAAAATACTCTAGTGTATGCGAGGTGGCTTAAAAAACACACACTAAGAGTTGACGCTTAGTGTGGGCCACTTTTGCATTATAAAATCATTTCAATTGGATTCTGTAAATTGGCTGTATATGAAGGAGAAGAGTCGGTGTCGGAGCTATACAAGCAGTAATCTTTTTCTCAAGCGATACATCGAATCAATTAACTTTGTAGTAATCTTTTTGTGCAGTTTTCATGATAAGTCTCACGATCTGGATTACGGGTATCCCGAGTTCTGTGCAGTTATCAGCAGTGAATTTCATGGGAATTGCGTGGTGTGGAGGCAACTCTATATGCATAAACGTAGGACATAGAGAATTTGGAGAGTGCCGTCAAATTGAATTCCAACTTCTATGTTTCTACTTTTCTAAATGTGGTCCTCCATGAATACCACTAAGTTTGTGTGTTTCTTTGCTGTGGTGGGAAATTGCAGAGTTAATAAAATCATTACTCTCGTAAGTCAAATAATAATACAAGTTTATGTAAGCTTATGTAAAACAAACAAATAGCTAGTTTTGTATGTGTACAAAACAATATTTTAATATTTAAATAATAATTAGAAAATTTAATTTAAAGAATATATATCGCAATACAATAAATTGGTGGGACTCACTGTAGCTATTGTTTAATTCTTCTCAAAATACTACTCCATAATCAAAATATTCATAGTTGATCTAAACATCATTCTAAGTTTATATCTAAATGTCTTGTTTGAAAAGATGTACACTAATGAATACCATTGAACACAACTAATTTGAAAAGATGAATTAGTTTTTCTACCAAATAAAAAAGGTACATTACCCTAATAAATGTTTTCTCAAGTACTTGAGAGATTGTATTAATTTTATAGTCTTGCACAATGATGGATACTTTACCTTGTCCATGAAAAAGACCATGTATCAACATTGTTTGCAATTAGTTAAAAGCCAAGAGTATGATGAATGCAACACTTTGAATATTTTGTTTAAATTATAAAATTCAATATAATATGAGATTCGCAAACCTAAAATGTCTAGTTAGATGAGCAAGGTATTCAAATATTGTATTGATACAAAAGTTAAAAAATTAAATACTTGATTAGATTATTTTCCTTCACCCTCCTAGATGTACTCACAAAATGATTAAAGACCATTTTATAAGAAATTAATTAATTTTCATTGCAACTTTTGTCATTGGTATTGACTTGGTAATGAATTCTACATTGCTAGAAATTTAAAAATATCAAGTACTTTATTAAATTACTAGGATATTAAAACATTAAGGATTTCAAATACTTTTCTAATTTATGCCCCATAATAATGTTTTCCTTCATTTCTATTAGAGGCACCGACAAAACAATTTCATTGTTTGTCTAGAAATTTCTAAAGATGTTCATGTTATATATTAATAATATCAAATAGACCTATAAAAACACAAATTATAACTCTACATCTTACAATGCATCTAATATTCAACTACTAAAATAGGATGTTGATTTAACATACTATATATTTCACTCATATAATCTCAAATGCATAATTAAAATTTTATATATACAAAAGACAAGGATGAACATATCAACTATACTTCGACAAACCTAAATCTATGTCTCAAGGGATTTAATAGTGGAAAAATGGCACAAAACCACTAGGAAAAATACACAATTAAGGTGTTGGCGAAATTAGTTTTTAAGAAAGGCCAAGAATGCTTGAATGAAGAAATTTGTAATAGGGCTTGGGAACTCTTGATCCTAAAATTTGTACTCTAGATAACTACCTATGAGAAGTTCAGTAAATGGAAACCTAATGCATTTTACAAAGCGACTTCCAAGATTTTATAAGTCAACTCTTTATAAAAGTGGGGGAAAGGGGACAGGGATAGAACGTTTAGAGGTAAACTAAATCTAGAGCAATTGCCCCAAAACTTAAAATCTCTAAAGAACTATCCAAAAGAAAATGACATGTTATCTCATAACAAGAGCACATAATATCATGATCTCTTTATTGTTAGGGAGAGAACAAAGTACATAAGGTCATTCAAAGACATAATATAATATTTAGATCTCCCTGTGAGATGCACCCACTAAGGCTAGAGCGAAGAACATATACTTTACTATCTCAAGGTATCTTTTACTGATATTCCTAGGTTAGCATGATATAACATCCATTTAAATAATGCATGTCCATAGAAGAGTGAAATAACACATGATTCAAGAACCATACATTTAAATGAAAACCATAAAAGCTATACGATATTTAGACAATATGTCATAGTCACTTGCACATAGAATTCTAAATCATTCATTAAGATTGAAACACACAAACAAAGGAAATTGACAACATAGACTGATATATCTCCTTCCTTCATTTATGAATAGAAATTAAAGTCTGAGTAATGACCATGTTTTCTATATTGATAAGAAAATTAATCCTCCAAAAATCTCCTAAAAATAAAAGCACACAAACTTTAATAAGATCGGAACTCTAAAACCATAAAAGATCAAAAAAGAAAGACCTATGTATATCTATTGTGTGGCAAATCATCATGGTGGTCATTGCAAGCATACTTTGTAAGATGATATGATTTTCATCATTACCTTGACAACTCTTTTAACATAAGAGATCTCCAACATGCCCATCACTTTTGGGTTGCAATAGAAAAGATGCAAGGAGGAAAAAATCCATGGGAAAACAACTTCTTGACAAATGGTGCTATCCAATTTATCAAGAAAAATTCTTCAACTTGCTACAATTCAAACATTCCTGCCAGCTTGAACCCTTGCTATTAGGACCAAGGACCCATTCTAGACATGTGACATGATGATGGGGCTTCTTTTATTCTCCTACCTTAGAAAATAATAAAATTTTCAAGAGGGAGGAACGTGGTGGTACCCTAGAACAACTTTTTAAAATTGCACCCTTGTAAAAGCTTGATGCATTTCTTTGACAAGTGTTGCCTTCATGTGCCACTGAGAAAACCTTAGGCCAAAGGCCTCTCAATCTTTTTCCTAATCAACATGTGGCATCAGTGTGTGTTCATACAAAGATAGGAGTTATGAAACAATACAAAGGGAGAGAAAATGCAAAATAAAAAAGGTGAAGCAAAAGGAGAAGCTTGGCGATCCTTCCAGATTATTCTACAAATTTTGGCAACTGTATGGAGTTCCTCACCTACATGAAAAATCAGCCTAGAAAATTGGTTCTCCATCAAAAAATGAAAGATGAAGCTAGGAAGGAAATGAATTACAACTTCGACAATGCAAACCACAAAGATTGCCTGTCTACATTAGATGGTGGAGCATGAAGTTGTAGTGTATCCTAAGCTTTACCCAATTTGATCATCTCTTGAAAAGATTTTTGTTTTTATCACTAAAAGGGAGGATTCTATGTGGAAGCTCAGTCATGCCAAGGGGTGAATAATATTCTCTATTTCTATCACTTCAAGATCAAGACCAATAATTTGTATGTGGGATTGCTCTTGTTGTTTCTGCCCCAATAATTCCTCCATTTGTTCTGCATCAAGTACTAATCTGTTTGACTAGAAAGGAGAAGGGAGGCCCAAATGGTCTATTTTTCCTTTTACATATAAAGTCACATTCTCAAGGTCTCAAAGGCACTCTTTTCCTTGTAAATCTACCAAATGATATTTAATAAGTTCATTTTCCCTTCTAGCAGCTCGCCTTTAGTTACAAATTCTAGCATATAATTCCCTGCCAAGGAACCCTAGAGGATCTAACCTAACTATCTCAACTAAGAAGAGAAATACTTTTTTATTAAAACATCTTAATGTGTATCATAAATCAACACTTGAAATAAGAGATAACGAACTATAAACTCAAATGCACAAGCAAAAAAACATAATACTAATCCATTCTCTAAGGTTCCTTAACATTGTTACTTAACAATGCATAAAAAAATGAAGGAAAGCATATCTAACATAGCTACCAATTAATCCATTCATTAAGAATTAACAAATAATGAGAAAATTAGCATATCCTAAATGATTCATTCCAAATTAAATTTCACTACAATGAGAAATTGATTGCATACATTTAAACTTTAAGACTAGGTTAATTTTAGGACCCAAATCCAAATGTTCCTATAATTATTTAGAATGATAAATAACTAAAATATGTTTAATCCAAAATAAATAATAACATCTGCACACCTAACTATCATAAATCCTACATGATTATTTCACTTAAATTACATTGTAATAACATTAATGTTTACATCATCCACCTCGTAGGTGTGTCCAATATTAGCTATATATGAGGTGGGGTGTTACACCCATCATCTTTAACAACTAATTTTTATATTGTAAATATGTTCTATCTATACCTTTTATTTATTTAAAATGCTTCATGGAATGTAAACTCAATCCTTGTTAATAATATTATTAAATAAGCATCTCCTATATAATCTATGTAGGGAGAAGATATAGTAATTTTCTTTGTGAAAGGATATTTTAATAGTATGTATAACTGGTTCACAATCTTTTGAGATGTATTATTTTTGAGGGGCTTCTCTAAACCATTAATAACCTAATATGAGCTAAAAACGAACTTGTGTATGCTCACCAATGGTGTATTGGGCTAGGGATTGACATTCAACCCAATAAAACATGTGGCAATTGACATATATATTGTTGAAGAAAAGTTTTTCTTGATGATTAATGTGATTTTCCTATCATAAATTTCTTATAAATAATTTTGATATAAATAATCCTCAATTATAAGAATAGAGAACTTAGTTTTCTTCTTAAAATACAATGAATACTAAGAATGGGATACATAATTTAATTTAATTTTAGTATTTATTTTTTTTTATCGATAATGGGTCGAGGCCGTAAACTTTATTAATTCTGAAGAAAATAATTACAATATTGTACAAATTCGGTTTGGTGTGAGAACCGGTAGGAAAGAACCGAATGAAGAAAACCTCTGGTCTTTCCCAAGGAAAAATCTTGGGATAATTTACATGTCCCTGGTAGCCAGAAATCTGACTTCTTAAGGGATTACAATAATAATTTGAAAAAAACATCTTGCTGTCAACGGTTTAAACATGACTTCTACATCAAGGATCTGAATTATAGGTGAATCCTTCAGGTGGTAGGGAGCGAGCGGGGAGACCAAGGATTTATTCGAGTGCTGACCGAATAGGGGATGAACGAGTTATATTCTGAATTCTGCAAACACAGAGCAATGCTTTCCAGCAAACTCAAAGTTAGGATACCATTTAACCATGTAATACTATTAAAGGAAGAAAGCCACATGCATTGGCTCTATCTATGACTGAGACTGGTGCCCTTAAAGTTCCCAGAATAAGGTTGTCCTGCAAAATTCCATTCTACAGAAATAAAAATATAAAACGAACCAGGGTCATTACAGTCGTCGTCAAAAATTGGAGGATTTAAAGGTACCCAATGTACCCCATCCACATGATCATAGATGCATGAAGGTGAAATATTAATAGAAGTATCTACAAATCAATACCTATAGCCACATGAGATGCAAATGTGTTAACATGTTTTCCTTGCATTATATGAGCACACCTGCATCTATGTGTGTATACTTATGCTGAGATAGATACTTCATTAATAAAACCTATAACATAAAATTGCATCCTTTCTACATCCTAAAATCGACGATATAAATATGTGAAAGCCACTAAAAAAGGTATTGCATATCATAGGAGTTATCTTAAGTGTCTACATATGATAGTAGTTATCTTGAGCGTCTGATTACTATAAACATATAGCTTCAAAAAGCAAGTAATCTTCTATCTATATATCAAAAGGCAGGCCCTTTCCCTCGAGCCCCAACAGATTGTCGCAACAACATCTTCCTCAAAAGGCAGGCCCTTTCCCTCGAGCCCCTGCATGATCTGATGGAGATCCCTTTGGTGGATCAGAGGATTTCAGATTCTCCATCTCGGCTATCATGTCCATGTTGAGACCTTCGTCTTGAAGGTATATAGCCAACCAGTGGCTATAGGGAGGAATTTTCACATTGAACCACCATATGAGGAAATTGACATTCATCTAGATGATGGGCCTTTTGTTGGCAAACTTCGCAGGATTATCATGAATCAGTATTGGGAACCGAGGAACCTAGCGGTTGTTCCGAATGAAGATATCATAATGCCTTGGCTTGGGGGCCAAGAGATCAGAAGTAACATTCACCATCACTTGGTCAAGCTCTATGAGAATGCTTTTCTTAAAAACCTTTAAACATAATTCCCTGATAAAATCCCTATTAGGCTCGAAATGGAGTACTACGACTAGGAACATAGAGGAAATATCAGAATTTGCTCTGGTCATATCCTCATTGGTGATGAAATCTTCCCCTAAAATTTTAGTAACCCCGTTGATGACCAAATCATGAGGATATTTTAAGAGGCTTGTCAGTCGGGCTACCTTTATTTCCCCAGGAATGGTCATTTGTCTTTTAGAGCTTGAGAGCTTGAGTATAGTATCCATGGAATTTTGAATTTTGCTTAGTAGAGAATGAAGAGACAGAGAAAAAACGGTCTTTATAAAGCTAAAGGTCTGTCTCAAAAGTTGGGTGTGAGAATGAAATAAATTAAATTGAAAATGAGCTGGAATGATTAAAACATTGGAGATAGTACTTGCTTGAGAGGCATATCGCATAGAAATGAATGCAAGATCTTCCTCAAGATTCCGTCATTCAATATCGCACATTCTTAGTGTCTGGTTAATATATGCATGATCGGCATGTGCGGAGATGATTGATACAACTCACCCGACGAGGTGAATTTCTTGGAAGAAGGTACGGACGGGTTTCACAATTCCAAGTGGGTTAATGAGTTGGATTAATGAGTGAAGGCAGATGTCATTTCCGAGATAATCACGGGGGAGGAAGATCTCACACTTATAATAGTTAGGATCTCCAAGACAATGATTTCCTAGCAATCTCCATTGAAATACTCTGAGCCATGAGGGTGGGAAGGTGGGTGGATGCCGAGACTATATAAAAATGTGATGTCTATACCTATATATACCTGTACATATATACATGCATTTATGTGTGCATATATATGTATCATTTGATACTATATATCAAAATGTATATATACATATGTATAGATATATGTATATATCTATAATATACATGGTTTATACATATGTATATATAACTCTATACTTTATGTATATACCCATATTCATATATCTAGTAGGGTATATATAGGTTTTGGATTATATCTTGAATGTATACCTATATATATAACAGAAACTGCTAATCAAATTATAGATGTTAATTGTATATATATATATATATATTGTGAGAGAATGAGTGATTATGCATATATATAGATATAGGTATGTGTGTGTGTGTGTGTGTGTGTGTGTGTGTGTGTGTGTGTGTGTGTGTGTCTATGTGTGCGAGTATATATATATATATATATATATATATATATATATATATATATATATGTATGAATGGATAGGTATATATAAATACATATACATGTATATATATGTATGAGTATGACTGAATATAAATCTGACTTCTATAAATATTAGCATATATATGTAATTATATGTATATATATGTGTGACAATATATATATATATATATATATGAGAATATGTGTGTGTGTGTGTGTGTGTGTGTGTGTGTGTGTGTGTGTGTGTGTGTGTGTGTGTGTGTGTGTGTGTGTGTGTGTAAATATATATACATGTGCGATTCCTTACAGATGATTCTTAAGATGGGCTTGCTAAAGGGAGGCCAAGGAAGCAGAAAGAGTAATAGAACAAACCTAGAGCAGTTAAAGTGCCTAAAAGGGACAAGGATAAGCTATTGCTAGCAACTAAGAGAGAAAGAGGGAGGATAACCTCCTATTGGAGATGATATTTTGCTAGACAGATGGAGGTATTGCCTTATTAGGTAGAGCATTGGTTTTGCCTAGATTTTTAACTCCATGCCATCTCCTCCTAAGTCAGCAAGCTCATCTACTCTGTTGGTTCCTTATTTAAATGATATGTTATCTAACTTTTAATGAGATGACCTAAGATAGATATTCAAGGAAGATGAATGCTATCAACTCCCAAGTTAGCTAACTCATCAACCCTTTTGTTGCCTTCCCTGTAGATGTGATTGATCGTAAATCTCTCAAAACCTTTGCATAAATCAATAGCCCATTTCAAAAGAGAGTTGAGTCTCCAATTGGTCATACTACCTTTTCTTAGAGTGTTTATAATAATTGCTAAGTCTCCTTCAATTTCCAAATTCTTCACTCCCATCTTTTTGCAAATATGAAGGCCTTCCAGCAAGGCAACCAGTTCACCCCAATTATTACTCTTATTACCTATTGGGTAAGCCCTGGGGCAATTTCCTTTCCTTCCCAGTTATGGATAGAACATCCTATCCCTACCACCCCTGGGATGCCTCTAGAGGCCCCATCAAATTTTAGCTTCAGCCAACCCTCACTTGCAAGTTGCCACTTACATTCGACTCTTTTCCTTAGATTTACTTCAGGACCATCCCCAATATAGGGTGGGATAGATAGTCCCTCCCATTTCCCCTTCATCTTCTCATCCCAATAAGTTACTATAGCATTCTTCTTCAAACCGGAGTTGATCATACTGTTGATTTTTTTGATCATAGCAGCCTCAATTTTATTGATTACCCGTTTCACCTCTAATTTTTCATTTTTGAAAAGACGCCTATTCCTTTCCTTCCATAATTCCCATATTATGGTACCCAAAAGAGATATCCATAAGCCTTAAAATAGACAACCTCTTCCTAGGATGGGCCAGGCTTTGAGCATTCCTAAAATAGTTTGAGGAATGGCAGAGGACTAGCCTAGTTTCTGGGTAAACCACACCCAGCATTGGTTTGAATAGTTGCAATTAAGGAGGAGGTGGTTTGTGTCCTCTTCATCCTTTTCACATAGAGGGCATCTACTAGGTCCCTCATACCCCATCCTCCTAATTTTTTCAGCAGTCAAGAACTTATTCTGGAGAGCAAGCCATGTGAAAACTCCAGCTTGGGTAGGCAATACCTATCCCAGCAGAGTTTCAGAGGCATCTTTGTCTTGGGTCTAAGTTGAGCTTTAGTGATGTGATTATACCCATCCTTAGAGTTGTATTCCCCGTTCATGGAGCCATCCCACACAAGCCTATCATTTCCTAGACTAAAGGAGATGTTTCTATCTTTTAGGATTGCCATGAGTTTATCTTTATCCCTTATAGGGATATCCTCATTTTCTCTGACTAACCGTTTCCACCCCACTCCATCCTCAAAGGGGGAAATGTATCTCCCAATCAATTTCCCTCTGTTTGATTCTAGGAGTTCTCTCGTAGGCCTGAAGTCATGGATTTTCTTGATCACCTTATACCCTCCCCAAGAGTCTGACCAAAACAAGGCATCTTCCCCTGACCCTAGGTTCCATGTGAGTTTATCTATGATAATATTTCTGCATTCCAGCATAAAGTTCCATATGCGAGAGCCTCTGAGATGAATGTTTTCTCTAAATATTTAGATAGGGTTGACTTCTTTAAGGTATTTATGGTACAATATTCTTGCCCATTTTAAATGGGGATGTCTGAACATTCTCCATATTAACTTTGCCCCAAGGACCCTGCTTTGGTCGTGGATATTTTTAATGCTAGCTCCTCCTTCTTTTGGTCTACAAATCTTATCTGAAGATAGGAGTGATATTTTCTTATCTTCATTTGCACCTTACCAAAGGAAAGTTCTAAGGTGTTTATTTATCTCATCCCATTTTTTAGCCGATAAATTGTGACAAGAAAGTTGGTAAATGGGCATTGCTACGAGAACTGATTTCACCAAGGTTGACCTTGCCTGCAGAGGATAGCCATTTCCCTTTCCAAGTCTTAATTTTCTTCTTGATTTTTTCCACCATGTGGTCCCAAGACTTAGATGTCTTGCTCCCCTTATCCAAAGGGATGCCTAAATATTTGCAAGGGAGGAGACCAAGCTTGATCTCCAAGACCCTACATATCTCTTTCTCGGATGTGGTTTATATGTTGAACATGAACATAGCTGACTTCTTCAAATTGACCTCTTGACCCGAGGCTTCCATGTAGGATTTGAGGATACCTTTGAAGCTCCTTGCTTCCCTAATGTCTGCCTCGACCAAAAATCATTGTATCATCTACGAATTGTTGGTGGGTGATGGGAGTTAGACCACTGGTAATGGGTATACCTATGATTCCACCCTCTTCCCTAGCCTTTGAGATAGACCTACCAAGTTCCTCTGCCATAATGATGAAGAGGAAAGGATACATAGGGTCTCCCTGCGTAAGTCCCCTAGAGCTACTAAAAGAACCTTCAGGTGTGTGATTGACCATGACAAAGAATTTGGGGGTGGATATGCATTCAAATATAAGGTTGATCCAAGATTTGGTAAAGCCAAATTCTTCCAAACATTTGCATAAAAATCTCCAATCCACTTTGTCATAAGCTTTACTAATATCTAATTTGACTAGCATGCTTGGTGCTCTATTATGCTAGACCGAATGTATAGCTTCTTGAGCTATGATTACCCCATCATAGATTCTTCTATCAGGCACAAAGCTTGTTTGTTCTTCACTAATGATGATAGGGAGAAGTTTTTGTAGTCTAGTTACTAGAGTTTTGCTAAGTAGTTTATAAAGGGTATTACATAGGGCTATGGGCCTATATTCATTAAAGCTATCAAGTTTCTCTTTTTTTGGAATCAGAACTAAGAAAGTATTGTTGATCTCCTTTAGTATCTTACCTAAGTTTCTAACAACCTCTAAGGCCTCTATGATCTCTCGACCCATAAAACCCCAGCATTTTTGGAAGAAACTAGTTGGGAAGCCATCAGGGTCGGGCACCTTATCTGGATTCATTTTCATGAGGACATTTTTAACCTCCTCCTCTATAAATTTATCAAGTTGACATCTATTGTGTTCTGCATTAATGAGTTTTGGAATATTTCTAATTATATTATGTTGGACTCTAAGGTTGGAACCAGCAGTATTGTTAAGGATACCTTAAAAAACCCTTACCGCTTCCTCTGCCACCTCTGACGGTTCTTCTAGATTTACTCCTTGGTAATTCTTAGTGTTAGAGATTCAGTTTACCCATCTTTTTTTGCTTGGTACTGTTATGAAATAACTTTGTGTTGCGATCTCCATCTTTCAACCATGTTTCTCTGGATTTTTGTCTCCAGGAGATTTCTTCTTTTGCCAGAATTTCATCATACTCTTTTAGTAATATTTTTTCCTTTAAGAAGAGAGGTTATCCATCCCTCGATCCAAAACTTCCTTATTAACATCCTTGAGGTCCTTTTCTACTAAAATTTTCTTATCAAAGATGTTACCAAAATGCTCTCTATTGCACTCCAAGAGCCTCCTTTTGATTAACTTCAGCTTGTTTGCAACAATATACATTTTTGAGCCTGAGAATAATGATTCACTCCACCATTGTTCAATCAGTTTGATGATGTTATCATCCTTATACCACATGTTCTCACATTTGAACGGGCGGTTTCTTGGTTCAAGTTCTGCCAGAATGTTAAGCTGGAGTGGATATCGGTCAGAACCGGATAAAGGTAAGATCTTTTCTTCCATAGTGTAATTGAAATTCATAAGCCCCCCATGGATAAAAAAATCTATCGAGCTTTTCAGCAATATTGCTAAAGCCTATTCCATTTAAAGGTGTTCTCTACTATCTGGATTTCCAGCAAAGAATTCCTATTGATCCAATCATTGAAGTTGAGTGTCGCGGTAGGTAACTTATTACTACCTTCCCTTTTGTCTAATGCCTTAGTGATGGCATTGAAATCTCCTACAATAATACACATCTCATTCAGATTGTTTCTTAAGAAAGACTCAAGTTCCAACCAAACTTGAGCTTTATCCTTGTTCTGAATAGGACCATATACATTGATCAGGTTAAATCATAACTTATTATTATAGCAGTTTACCTTTACGCCTATCCAATTATGTTTTATCTCTGATGGTGTAAAAGAGGAGTATCTATGACCCCAGATGATTGCTAAGCCTCCTAAAGCCCCATGTGCTGGGGAATACTTCAGTTTTCTAAAACCTAATTTCTTCTCAAAGAGGTCTATCTCAGTTGGGTTCATTTTAGTCTCTTGGATTAGAATTATGTCTGGTTTTGATTCAAATATACAATGTTTTATGATATGCTGCTTGTTAGGGGCATTCATGCCCCTAACATTCCATGATAAGAATTTCATGGCTCTGTTGGGAGGAACTTCCCCTCCTCTACATTAAATAGTGATGAAATTTTGGGTTGGCACATAGCTTCCCCATCCTTGGCTCTTAATTCAGCAAGGGATCTCCTACCCCTCCTTATAATGGGCTTGGCAAAGTTAGGAGAGTCTTTTCTCTCCTCTAAATTATGAATGCCCGGAATGTTTGGGTTCTCGTTTTCCAAATTATCTAGGTCAATGAACAATTCTTTTGTTTCCATATTAACTCTGGTATGTTCCAATAATTTTTTCACATATAGCTCCCTCTGCCTTTCCAATTCTTCAGAGTCGCACACCTCATCAATAAATTGTTCCATTAGGTCATTAACTACTTCTTCCCAAATAAAGTTGGCAATAATGTTGACTTCCCTTTCTACTTGTTCTTTCTCTTCTGCTTCAGCCACCACTGGATCAATATTTTGGGATGGTCTATTTTCCTTTGCGCCGCCCCCCCCCCCCCCCCAACATTCCTCAATATCCTTATCTTGTGTTGTCGTTTGTTCATTCTTGGATCCTTTATCCTTAACAAGGGGGCACAATTCCTTCACCAATGGTTGCTCTAAAGCAGATAATTTTACTTCTATTGAAATCCCCAGGGGGATCGTACAGTCTTCCTGTCCCTTGTTAATGATAAATTCTCCTTCTTCAATATCCTCAACATTATTAGTTTCCTCAATATGCCTAGATAGCAAAGGGATTTCCTCGACCACAAACCCTCCATTTTTTAGATTGAAACTAATGTCAACCCTAGGAATCCTACTGGATCTCAATTGAGAAGGAGGCGGAATTGGAGTCGATGCATGATCTAGATCGAGAATCCCTTTGAATAATTTAGGATAGATAGGGAAGGATGACACCCCTGATTTAATCTCAATAGGTTTTAAGGTTTTAACACTAATGTCCATATTAATTATGATCACATAGTTCACATACTTCCTATATTTATCACTGATTTCTACAAATTTGCCAATGTGATTACCAATTTTCCTAATAATTTCAATATCCATTAATTCAACTGGTAGGTTAGGTATCAATACTGATCTATCTATCTTTAGAGATTGCATATTATTAGGGTTAAAATCTAGAATCCAGTCTAAAAAACAAAAATCAAAACCTTTGAAAGTCAGAGATTTACTTGTTAAGAGTTCCTTCTTGTGTCTTGAAAACCTTCGGACAGGATAGCTATACTTACTATCCAATTGAAGGATGACATAAACCAATCTACAATAGCCTCCGATGAAATTCCAAGACCCTGCCATCTCACAAAAACTTCAAAGGCCTTGCAAGATTGTTGAATCCGCTTAACCAGATTCTCATTAATCTCTAAAACATTAACCAAGTTTGAGTTAGTGTCCCTGATTGAGCCCGATCCCACCGTTAAGGGTTTAGGAGGCAGCAAGGTTGTCTTGCCCTTGCTTAAAGAAGCCTTAGGAGTAGATTGAGTTTCAACTGGCCTTTTGGGATTTTTAATTTTGCTTCTACTATTACTTTCTCAAAAAAGGCTAGCCTGGGGATCTGGTTTTAAATAACCTTCCTCAAGATTTTGCAGCTGATTGAACCTATTGGAAGTGGTCGACCTAGAATTACCTTGGTAACATTCCCTGCCATTCACAATCCTTGGAGGGTTTTTCATGGCTTCCTTGCTAGCCCTCCAAGGTTTCACCACCTTCCATTATATCTACTCCTGAGGCAGGGGAGCCCTAATCCCCAGGTTGCCATATCTGAGCGCATATTTAGTTCGCTATAAAAACCATTGTTTATGGAGAAGATCTGGCAATTTCCTAAGAGGAAATCGGGATGAAAAAATCGCTCGATGCCTTCCCTGCCTATTTTTCGCACATTTTTGCTTTTTAAATTAATATTATTTTTAATTAATATAAATTTTTATTTAATTTTAGTATATTATTATTTAATAAATAACTTCTTTAAAATGTAATATTTTTAATATAATTGGAATTAATTACTTTATTATTTAAAAAAATAAATTCAGACATAATTAGATTTATTTAATCTACTATTGTTTTCTATTCTCATAGATTTTTGACTTTCTAATGGAGGCTAACAAGTATAGGAAATAGGCTACTAGTTCACATGCATTACTATTGACTGAAGAAATCAATAAAAAATATCATCACAAATAACTTTTATTTCATTTATGAAATAAAAATTATTTGTGATGATATTTTTAATTGATATTTTCTAGCATTACATCAGAAGATGAGTAAATGATAATTTACATTATTTATTATTGGTATTTATATAATAGAAATAGTAGATTACATATTTTGTGAGAAAGACATTTAAGATGAATGAGGTTATCTACACAAAATAATATATTAAAAATTTTAAGAGTATTTTTATAAATTCTTAAAACACATGTATTAAAAGACTGCTTGTTATATATGGAAAACTATCAAGGAGGCTTGAGAAAGTAATGTTCTTGTTTTTCATTATAATCTGCATGTATTTTGCTATCATATAGTGAATATCTTTAGTAGGTCTATGTATCTTATGTATATTTCTTAGAAAGTTCATCAAGAACAAAGAGCTTCCTTAGATAGTGAGCCTTAAAACAAGTTTGTGACACTTGTTCATTTATATTATGAGTTAGTTGTCATCATGGTTTTTTCCATATTGAGATTTCCATGAAAAAAATCGTGGTGTCCTTGTGTGGAATTTTGTGGTGCATTATTTTCTTTCAATTCTTCCTTTTGGCAATATAATTTGATGTTTAATTTGTAAATAGATTTTTTAGTATATGTTAATTAATCCCCTCTCTTAACATTCCAGTGAGTCCATAACATACCAGGAAAAACAACCAAAGTGGGTCCGAAATAAGTGTGAAATGGTAAATGATACAATTCATAACACTACATTTAGCCCCCACTTTAGTAGGATTATATGAAATTGGACTAATACTCTCGATAAATTATAGAGAAGCCAAAGATTCTTTCATCAAGGCACTAAAGAGACAAGATAATGCCAAGTATCTCACAAAAAACATCAATCTAGGCAAAGTGATATCCCTAGCAAAATATGATCTTATCAATCTAGATACTAGGAAAGTACAAAGTGAGGAATATGATCAACATACATAACACACATGGAGGATGAAAAACATAAGGGTATGGTATCTATCAGTAGTATTATCTTGTAATACTAACTAGGAGACATGTAAATAACACAATGCTTGACATCTAGGACTAGTAAGATCCTCAAATACTTACTAGTAGCCATGTTGCAAAGAGCCATAACATGGCCTCTAGCACTAGTAAAATTCTGATATACATACTAGAAGCCATGCCCACAAGGACTTAGAAGGCTAGAATGTTGTATTATGCTAGGTGGCTCATGAACAAGTGAATATCTCACAAGGGCTATTAAGTTGGGTTATGTTAAGAGAGCTTACAGAAAAACATAGAATACAAGACCAATAAAAGCTCTTTGTTTGTAGGGTAACTTTGATAGGATACTACAAAAGGGTGTTACAATGGTACAAACAAGTTTATGGTGTGTCCACAAAGTGAAACACATAGAGGAATGCATGTCCCACCTTCAATTAACCGTGTACGCCAACCAAGAGAAATTTATTTTAAGGTAGTATACAATCAAAGACAAGAACATAACAAAAATGAAATGCACCCCAAAATAGGGTCTAGGTGGCATCACAAACAAAATAAGAGAATATAAGGAATCCATAAATATGGGGTTAGTATGTACATCAAATAAATCATGTGTATCAATATGATTTGTCTAAATTAACATCATTAACCAAATTTAGTGGACCTATAATTGAAAAGGAGGAAGAGCACATAAGAGAAACAAAGAGTCTCTTTGGGTCAATATGGAAGAGACCGACAAGCTTCAATACTTTGCATCATTCTGAAAAGACATCAAAGAACTATGCCAATTCCTTTCAAAATATACCGAAATATATATTTGCACTTAGGTATAAATATTTGTCCAAGTTTCTTTCAATGCATACATCGTTACCACTTACACAACAACAGATACACATAAAGACCATTATATGCACGTAATGTCATCTTCATGTGAATACTACTTTTCATAGGTGTCAACTTGTACAATTGACCTACCAAGACCTGAAGCATAACTATGTAGCATCAATTAATTTTTCATGCTGTCAAGTCAATGGTCATGCTAGGAAGCTTCCTTGTTCTAGTGACTCTTTGTCACATGAAAGTACCTTATCTACCCTCATGGTTGATGAATTGTAACCTGTACAAATTTAAGGTATAAATTATCTTTAGAATTTAAAAGTATAGAGATGTAACTACTTTTTGGGATGTTTGATTGATGTTCATATTTCTCTATATATTAATTCTATGATTTTCTCTAATGATCTTTTGCAGATTTCGGTGCAAGCTAACAAAATAACACTTGAAGTGGCACATCTAAAGAAGCTTTTGTATCACTAAGGTGTTACTCCATGAAGATTTTTTTAAGTTTCACCTCCCTCAATTTCTTCTCCTCGATGATGCACATGAGGGTGTAATGAGTCTATCAGAAGAAATCATGAATCCCAATCTTATAAGTCAACGATTAGGAAACAAAGATAATAATAATTGCAATTGGTTTTATCCATCACAATCACCTTCCACCTCATTTCATGTTGTGGTCCTCCTAGTTGGCTAGAACTTGGTAGGATTCCTTAAATGATGTATGCCATCTCTATAGTTTTTGCTACACAACATTCAAAGGACAATCTTGAGGAAGAGGGTGTTCTCACTAGCTAGAAGTCATTATTGATAATATTTCCTTTGGTGATGTTTGGGGAAAACCTAATTAAAATGACCTACCTCCTATTATTGTCGTGTTAACTAAGATTTGTCATTTTATCTTTGGGCTAACCATTTGAACTTTTCTATGTAATGGACATTGACCAACTTAAACTTTGAAGGTGTGCCCTTTTATGAGCCATTTTTTTAAATTTTATATTATTATCCTTTTAGCTAATTTTAAATTTAAATATCAAACATATTTATTGAAAAGGGATTGAAAAATTAGAAATAGAAAAAAGTTAATTAAATGTATAAATTTATTATAATAAAGATTTTCACTTTTAAAATGATGAAATATTTAATAATTTTTCTTTTCCAATTTGTCTTAACTATTAAGAAATGCATAACTATATATGTTCGAAATATTGTGTCAACAATGTGAAATTGTTATGTATTATTTTAAAATGTTGTATGAAATCTTTCACATGATAATTCATACACGTGTAAAGATGCCCATTCAACATAACTAACATAAATTTAAATAAATAATATGACATTTACAACATAATTTTTTCACACTATAAATATTGATGTTTTTCACTTTATCCAAAGTCAATGGTTTGTAAATGATTTAAAAAATAATTAATTAAAAACATAAATTTATTATACTTTTTTCACTTATCACATAACTAAATACTTAATATTTTTCCATTTTAAAGTTTCCTATCTATGGCCAAAGGTATAATTAAAGATATCATGAAACAAAATAAGAAGAAAATTAATTAAAAATATAAATTTATTATAATATTAAAAAATTCACTTCTAAAATGACTAAATATTTAATAGTTTGTCTTATCTCCTACCAAACGTATAATTAATTACAAATATAAATTTATCATATAAAAGAGTAAGAAAATTAATTACAAATATAAATTTATCATATAAGAGAGTAAGAAGATAATTAATTACAAATATAAATTTATTAAACATTAAAGTTTTTTGTTTTTCCACTTCTAAAACCTTTGTCAAAACTCGTGCAAAGATGCTCATTCATACGCATGAAAAGATGGTCATTCAACATAATTTTAAAAAAATTACTAAACGATTGACTTTTTCAACGTAATCCTTTTCATACTAAGGTAATGAGGTTTTCCACTTCGTCGAAAATCTTTCATATGATTTGTGGAGCGATATGCTGAAAGAAACGGAAAACCATTTAAATACAACATATCTTTGAAAGCTTTCAAGATAGTTAAAAATCAACGTTTTTTATAAGCATGGTGTTGGACCAACCGCGTAGCTATATGCTTGCATGCGATTTACGTAAAAGATGATGTTTTTAAACATCATCCATGGATTAAACATATCGGTGGCAAATTGCTTTCATAATTTGTGTGCAATATATAATTTTTATCTATTTTTATTTTATTAGGCACATTCGTATGGATATGCGTAAAGATTATGTCGATAGCTGGAGATCTATTAATGATTATTTCTTAAACTAAAAGCTATGCATTCTATGGCCTTTTTGATAGTTCTCTTTTGTCTTTTGTCTTTTGTCTCTGTCCGGACTTTTTAGTTGGCGGGAATCTTGTTTGTAGGAAATTGGTGTTGGAATGTGAAGCCTAAATTAAATTGGTCTTTTAGTTTGCAGTGGTTGAGTCATTTTGCGTCATCATGGATTGCCCACAAGCGCGCTGCTAGGCGCTCGCCATTAGACATCCTACTGGATGTGCCAATTTTTTTGAGACTTACTATAAATAGAAAGTTTTGTTAGGAAGCTTTCTATAAATAGTAATTTTGACATGTGTTTTACATGTAGTTGTGGGAGTAATACTTACTATATTTAGTAAGTTGTCTTCAAGTAGGACTCCGCAACTCGGTTGTTTTATGCTGCTCGAAGGCATGTTTTGAAGTACAGGGTTTGGAGATTGTTGTATTCTGTAATTTCTGAGAATCAATACGAAAGATAATTTGTTCGTGGTTTTTTTCTAGTATATTTTTACCAGGTTTTTCCAAGTAAACCTGCATGTTATGCACTATTGTTCTTCTTTGCAATTTTCTACACTTGTTATTTTTCTCACAATTGACAGTATGATATGAGATCTTTGATGAAAATTTTGTAATGATTTATTAATTTTGACAGATTCATTCATTTCTTGTTGTTGGGATGGTTTTGATTTTCTACTTTAATGTTTATTCCTACTATCCCTTAATATATTCTAACGTTGACCTGTTATTGAGCGAAAAAAATTATACATTCTATCAAATTCCATAAGCCTTTATGAAAGCATCTATAAATTTATAGAATAGGCTACAATTATTACAACAATATTCAAAAGTTTCTATATGTATGATGTAGATCAAACAATTTTTTATCAATGATCACGGATGTCACTATGAATTGATTAAACATCTTTGTGAAAAATTATTTTGATAATCTTGAAATGTGGAAAACGTGATGTCACTTTTTCATTTAACTTGTGCTTATTTCAATCGAATAATGTGATATATTGAAGTAGTTATTAAGTTTTCATATACGTCAAATATACTGAAATCGGGTAATGAAAATGTGAGGCAGATGTACTTGTGGTGATGCTCGACAATACACCCAATCCGTACAGTGGAACCTGCTGCTCTGTTAAGAATAATCTTATTTCCTTAAATATATTGACTTCTGTTGAAGCCAAGATTCATGTAGCAGCAATCAAAGGCCTCGGGGACATGATAAACGAATTTATGTCGAGAATATCCGCAGTTCAAATAAAAATCTGTTCTACACTTCGCTGTCGAATATGATCAATTTGATGCAGTAAGGTGTCTACTAGGAAATGGTGAGCGGCGGCCATGACTGTTCTTGCAATACAGCCTTACATTTGCAAGCAATGAATGAGTCTCCAGGTTTGACATTCTTAACTTAATTATATTTTTCTTTTTTGGGGTTCTATTTCTTTGTATGGAATTTGTAACTAAATAAAAATGGTGATGGCATGTTAGTTTCATAATTATTATTAAAAGACATTTGATTATATATTTCAAATTAAAGACTCACAAACATGTACATAAAATAAGCATTCAAATATCAAAAGATACAAAAGGGGATGCATATAAAGTAAGGGATTCTAAACAGTGCGTCCATATATATATATATAAACATATGGGAAATATAGGTAACGATTAACTTCTTTCTCACAAATAGAAATTGGAAACAAAATAGGAACTTGCTTATTGTCAAGGAAGAAATGATCAAAAATATTTTCTTGTTCAAAAAATAAAACTTGTGTTTGACTTGGTGGCCATGTGATGACAAGGTGCATGAAGTGCATGTCATGTCGTGTCACATTGTATCTATAGAACCTATCACTATCTAATAGCTCATTATATGATTGTTAGTGACAATATATGCCCCCTTTCAAATGGTTGTATCTACAAGATGCAAGGAATTGAAGAATAAAAAAGATCAAACATGAAAGAAAATGTAATCTAGAGATAATCATGTGAGAATGTAATCTTATAGAGTGTCAAAAATGATGAATATAATTTGCAGCAAACATCTAAGTATCTCAAATAACAAGTGTAGTAAGCTCATGTGATCGAGATAATATCATGAATATAAGGTTACCTAGAACATGGTCAAGTAAAAGTGGCGATGCAATCCTAAATGAAGAAAACGCATGTATAGGTACAAATGACATTGCAGTACCATAGTCCCCTAATGGGTGTACAATTCCCCTATGAGTGTACATGGGAAAATGTAATATGCGAGGGAAGGCTTGATGCCCTTAGTTTGATATTCATATGGATAGAAAAAAAAAAAAAAATTCATGGAGATAAAAATATTGTTTTGACAATAAAAGGTATAAAAAGGGTATGCAAGAGGGAAAACATGATTCACTTTATGTGAATGAGTGTGGATAGGAACAATTAGTGTTCCAGTGAAGGTTGGATGCCCCTAGTTTGATATTCATGTGGATAGGGAAAATTAATATGTCGTGAAGATGAAAATATGGTGTCTTAAATATAAAGATATACAATGGGTATGCAAAAGGGAAGACATGATTCTCTTGATATGAATGAGTGTAGATAGGAAAAAATAATGTGTGAGGGAAGGCTTCAATACCCTAGTTTTATATTCATGTGAATAGGGAAAAATAATTTTCCATGACGATGAAAATATGGTGTCCCAATATAGAAACATAAAAAGGCTATGCAAGAGGGAAGACATGATTCTTGTGTTGTTAAATCATGATCATCAAGCACAATGTATTATGAGAGGAAGGCGTGGTTCTTTCAATGTGGATATTGATGCCAAATATATGACAAGATGAGTGACCAAGGTGGGAAAAATAATGGTTCCTTCAATCTAGAGATGACGTAAAGCATACTTCATTTTTGATGGAGTAAGGTAGGGAGCTCTAATATCAAAATGTAAGCTAAAAATATTATATAAGTAGAGAAGGACACAAATCCTAGAAACACAAACCATCAAAACCAATAACAGAACAGCAAAACAAGACAACCAGATAAATAATAGTAGAGCTGAAAACAAGCCATGCTCGCTAGTTTCAATCTTTTTTACGCTAGTAGCATTTGTGATTGCCACTATTGCAGTCATTTTACCTTGTAATTGGATAGATCTATAATTGAACAATTGATTCCCAACAACAAGATTTTGCGTTTTGTGTTCTTTCAAATCTTTTTCCTCATGTGGTTCATTCTTCTCTTTACTTTTCAATGACTGAACTATTTTGCTCATTATTTACTACGGGAAATATTGTTTCCACACATTTTGGATTTGTGTGGAGAGTAATGGGATAATTGATTGTCTTTTTACATTCTATTCATATATAGATTTTTTATTGTTTTTAATGAATAGGCATTTCTATTAATATAGATTGATTAATTATGTCTTTATATTTTCTATTTCATTTATAAAAAGATTAATTTTGTCTTTCTACCTTGTTTAGTAATTGCATGTGTAGTACCCTTCCTCGTTTGAACTTATTAGACTCATAGTTTATTATTGTTTACTTTCAGTGGATACATTACCGTGATGTGTTAATCAGACTTATATGACATTATTTCATGCTTTATCTGGATATGAGATGCATAATTTATTTGCAGTAATTCAATACTTGTGATTTATGGCATTTTATGGATTATTGCTATGTAATGACATTTTATTTTATTTATGCAATGTGGAATTATATGTTGTGTGTTTGCGAGTGTATTGGATGCAAGGGGACGATTTTCCTTCACTCATTTTAGTGAGACAGGGAACGTCGTGATTCTCCTTCATCGGTGTGTATGCTATGTTTTCTATATAGTATATATGCATGTGTGGTTCGGTGATGCAGGATATTGCAAGTACAAGTACCAGGTAGGTACGGGGTATCGTCTCCACCTGGCTTCATAGGTCTAAGCGTGCCTTATATTTTCTGATGGAAGTGGAGGAGATAGTGGTTGACCCTATTTTATTTACTTACACTCATATGAGTGTCGTCAGTTGGTTGTCCTGTCAGTTTGTTCGGCCTTCGTATTTTTGTCATTTGATCTTCTTATGAGTCTTTGCTTTGATTTGCTCTGTTGTTTGTTTAGTGGTTTTAATTAATTAATTAAATTTATCGTAATATCTCATAGTTGAATTGATTATGCATTGAGATTATAAATTTAGTTAATTAAAAGAAATTATTAAATTAAGTTGCAAGTTGCATGATATTAGAAATATATTTTATTTAAATTTTAGTGGAAAAATAAATTAGATTTATTATATTTATTGTTTCCTACAATTTTAAATAAATAAATAAATAAATAAAAAGGTAAATAAATAAGTAAATAAAAGAATAAATAAAGAAATAAATAAATGAATAAACTAATTAATTAGAATTAAAGTATTGTTTTAATTCTTTATTTAGAAAATTAATTAATTTGCATGAGAAAAGAAAAGAAAGAATAGTGATTTTTAATTATTGCATGTTAGCTTATCTTTTGTTATAAAATTAGAAACGAAAATAAAATTACTTTTATTCTAAATTTAGGTTTGAGAAAAAGCTATTGAACCTAGAATTTTAGTTTAAATAGGGAAATAGGTCTTTATATTAGACACACAAGAAACAGGTCAGGAACTTAGGTGAAGAAATTTATTGGAAGCTTGTTGAAAAGATTAGGGCTCTTCTACAAATTTCTTCCAGAAAAGCTATACCAGGTTGGGTGGCTTCTTTTGATTGTTGTTTTAAGAAAATATTTTATTTTTTTCTTCTTTTTGAATGATGTGTGTGTTAAGATGTTTGTCAAATCTAAAATCTTGTCTGATTATTTATTGTTCTTGGCTAAAGTCCACTTATGAAGTTAATTTCTAGTTTGTGGAAATAAGTTATTACTTGGGTGTTTGTAGATTAAATTTTGAGAAAATTGGGAAAAATTATTTTGACAAATTTTGCCAAGATTTTTATTGTGCATGGAAATTGCAAGATTTGAGAGGAATGAGATTTACCAGAGAGATCATTCCCTCTTGTTTGATTTTTGTTTCGATATTTGGCTATGACAGTATATTTTAATATTTGTGTATCTCTATGATATTATTAGTTATTAATTAAATTTATTGTATTATTAAAAGTTAAGGGAAATTATTTTATTATATTATTTTTGAGATATTATGTATTAATTAATTTCTCTGTAAATAAATTTGATTGGAAATAAATTTTGGGTGAAAAGAAAATTTACTTGTTTTAGATTGTTGTATTAAAAAAAAAAAACATTAATTAAAAAAAATTAATTAAGAAAAAAAAATTTAATTAAAAAAAAATTATTAAAAAAAATAAATATATATATATATAATTTAATTAAATAATAATAATAATAATAATAATAATATATATAGTATTTTCTATGGTTTTAATTATGTTATTTTGGAAATGAAAGATATTTCAAAATTAAATCTTATTTTTATTATATATTGTAATGTGATATAATTATATAATATTATATTTGTAGAATATATATATATATATATATATTATATTATATTATATTATATTATTATATATAATTTTTAATTTGGAATTTAATTTAAATTATTCATATAATCTAATCGGGTTTATTTGTAAATTAATCATGAACATATATTTAGGGGGTTAATTTTTATGTGATTTTATTTAACTTTATTGGACAAATGACAACATTGGTTTTCCTTGTGTAATATAGTTGTATTTTCTTATTATCTGGAAATTCTTTAATTGCAAGTTACTTATGCTTTTGGTTGTTTTAAGAAAAGATTGTCTGTATTAGGATCTTGTGTAAATGGTGTCTTCAATCAAGCTTAATTTCATTGCAATTCTGATTGAATTGTCATTGTGTCCTATGTTATTATTTCTCCTTGGTCAGGTGTTGTTGTATAACCTTATTGATGTGAGCCATTGTGTGTTTTGTCCAAATGGTCAATCTTGGGTTAGTGATTGTGTATCCTTCACCTGTGCTTTGTCAAGATTGGTTATGGTTGTCTGTTTCGCCATAGAGTTCTCATAGAGAGACATTTTCTGTTAGTGTCCTATGAGAGAGAGTGGCTTTCGAGCGGGAGCCATGCCCGAAGTGGATGACAAGATAACCCGTCGGAAGTCAGTTAAAAAGTGATAACCTCATAATTGATTAGGAGGTGGGTAGAATAAATATTAATTAAGATAATGTACCTCGTGCATAGGTGTAGTGCTTGTACAGGGCTCATAATGTTACGAGAAGGCTTGGAATGGCAAACTTACCACCTTGTCTTCACGAAAGGATTCGTAGGGTCCGCATGAGACTTAGTTGGAACCAGAGGCTCGGGAGAGGTTACCAGGAGAAACCCAAGATGGGGGTTGGGACCTATGGAGGTTGTACCATGGTATCCATCGTAAGACATGTGATGACACTCTCTCCTTAGAGTCACTAGTGTTTTGTGAGTTGAGTCACATGGATGTTTGCGAAGTCTTGTAGTCCTTTCGTACTTGTCTTACTTTGCTTGCTTGAGGGTTTTCTACTATCTCCTAGCACGGTGGGGTGGTTCTATTTAGGGATCACATGGTCGGGTGGTAGTGCCACTTTCCATCGGATGTTCTGAATTGTATCTTCAGGCGAGGAAAGGCTTCGCTAGTGTTCTTGGTTCGTGGTTCATGTACCAGCTCTTGTTCGAGATCATTGTTCAGTTGAGACCTTGTGGTCATTGCATCAGACTTTTATGTAACCTTGATATTGTAACTTTGTAATCAGTGGCATTATTGGAAGCCATGTATTTATGGATATTGTAATATTATGTCAGTGAAATGAATGTTATTGCTTTGATCTTATGTTTAAATGTTTTATGGAAATTGGATACCATTGGAATACTTTTATTTCTTCATTATGAAATTTGGATGTATGTGTAATTTTAAACTTAAGCATTCAATTTATCTAATTAAATGGATTAACTGTGGTGTTAATATAATCTACGAATTAATATTCATTGGTAACCCTTAGGAATGCATATGTTAGACTTCCGTTGTGTTATTAAATGTGCAATTGTTATAGTTAATGCACTTAGTCTTAAAAAAAAAAATATTTCACCCTTTAGTTGCCTTGTTATGTTGTTTTCCTTTAAGGTTCCTGGTGGGGCATTACAGCATGTGTATGCCTTGTATGCCATGCATAGAGCATCTTTCTACCTTAACCTTACGAAAGGTGGGGACATACAGTTTTTTATGTACTTTACGATCTTTATTTGAAAACATGTCAATTGATTGAATTTAATAAATTTTATAAAAAAAACTATATTATTTAGAAGGTTGTTTTTTATGGTTTTTAGTATCGTGCAATTGTGAACATTTGGGCTTCAATTTAATAAAAAAAAATCAATTGTATATGTTAAAATATTGTATGAACGTGTCATGCATTTATTATAAATAAATATTTTAAATATATGTATTATATGTGTTATGATGAAATTTGTATATTTATATTAATTTGATTTAATTTTATATTTATTTAGAGAAAATATTTAATATGATATATTAGTAGCAATGATAAAAATTTTATCAAATGTTTAATAGATAGAAAGATTTATAACCATGTCAACCAAACATTGTATATTTATATTTTTTAAATTCATTAATATAGTCTTTGGTGAAAATGCTATAAATATGTATCTTTTGGTGAGCATTCAATAACACTTTTATCCATTGTTACATGTGTTTTAAAATTTTATGAGATGGATAATTTAGAAGGTGCTTGACTAAAGACATTAAAATTTATTAGAAATGGTTATCAGTTTTAAATATACTCAAGAGTGTTATTGGAGTTGTGAGATATAATAAAGAAAATTTTAGAATATTAATTTATACCATGAATCTTTTGAATAACAATAGGTAGTTTCTTGAAAATATTTTATATAAAAAAGTTATGTTGATCTTACAAATTATAAGGAATTCTTGACTTGTCTATTATTTTATATTATATATAGATTTATAGACGCATCATTTGAATACACTTCAAATTTTAACATTTGTTTATTATCCAAGCAATATTTATATAATTGTAATGTATAATTGTATTACTAATATTAAAGTAATATTTTTTGGTATTTTTGAGCCACTCATTTTCATTCTCCTATATGCATTTAGAGTCAATCCTTTGAATCCATAATATTGATATTTTTTCTCTGTATTAAATGGAGGTGAAAATGATTAAAATGTCAATTTCAATTGTCAAAAGAGAGAAAGCAAATGGGATGTTTAGAATGTAATTCATTTGTCAAAGTTTTATATGATATTACTTTGAAGTATATAGCCATAATGTCTTTCATTTAGACATTGTAAAATTGTTGTATAATGGATTGAAGGATGTTGGGTTTAAGTATCACATTATCAACATTTTTTTTTGGAGATGTTTCTTTTGAAAATATTAGAAACATTTAGTCTGATACATTATATCATTCTACATTTTAATTTTGACTAATTATTTTAGTATTCAAATCCATTTGATAAAAAATATCCAAAAAATAAACACTTTTTTATTACTTTTATTTTAAGAATTTGTTACTCCATATCCTCCAAAATTAACACAAGAAATACTACAAACTTTGATAGTGGAATAACAAATACAACATAGTCTAGAATCTATATTAATTTCCTTGAACTCCGCACTATACATTTCACTTCTTACAAAGAAAATATCCCCTGTTATCACTAGATGATAAGATTCCAACAAATAAGCTATAAATAGATATAAAAAAAAATCTAATAAGACTCTTAATTGTAGCATCAATTGAGAGAACTTTAATACACTTACCATGCTTAACATCAACACATTAATGAACAAAAACCATATCTCCTATAAAATACATCATAAATACTCACATAATCAAGTGATCTTTTAACACCTTTGAACGTCAACCATTACCCTTAAATACATGATAATTGCTCCAATAATTTTTATTATTGCAATGCCAATACTTTCTTTATAAATTCAAAATATCAACAAATATTCTAATCTCCACGTTGTTGCAAGATATCTAGATTGCTACAGTGCAAGAACAGTCCAAAAGGTTGCGGTAAAGTATTCTATTCTCCAGAAATATTATTAACTTCTTATCACCTCTTTAATTTGTAAGATCTATCTCTTATGTCTTTTAATAAAATTTGATTTCCAAATACTTCAAAAAAAATTACGATGATCACATATATTATTTGTATACTCATAGGAAATCATTCCAATCATCAAACTTTTTAGAAAAGTTAGAAGATATCGTTTGCTAATAAAATAAAATAAATCACTTTGAAAAGGCCATAATGGAATGCCTCTAAAGAGAATGTAAATATGGAGATGATGCAATTTTCATCCGTTCTTTTCTTCAAACACAAAAAGAACCTATGCACTTATAGATTACTAAAACCAAACTATGCACTGTATAAAGCATTTTTCTTTGGGGTAGTGCGACCTTGCATATCTTGACGTCTCTAATCAATTATTTCTTTGCTATTTGTTTCTTATAAGATTGAGTAGCCTGCTCCTTAGCTTCAATTTGATGTTCTATTGAATCTCACACAAAAAAATCTTCCACAAACCTTGTCTATGCTTTCATATTTTATTCTAATGCATTTTCTCTAGAAGTTAAAACAGAATGTGCCAATAGGACATGCACACTCTCAAACTACATAGTGTTTGTTTTCTCTTATTAAAAATCAATTTATTTTTCCCCATGAAAAGTGAGAACACTCTATGAGAGATATTATGTTTTCGATACTTCTTGCCTTGCACCTCCAAATAGATTTTTATGTTGCACCTCCAAATAGTTTTTAATGCATCGTCAAAGCCTCTACCTCCAATATTTTCAATGCATAGTCAAAGCCTCTACCTTCAATGGTATTGGTTGCCATTCACTGAGCATCAAGTCCTCATTGATCACTTCACCCCCTTGCCCCCATTCTCCATTTAAACTACCCAAACACCTTATTATTGCTTTGATACCACATGAGAGAAGGTGAATGTTTTCATATATTGATCTTTGAAAGCACACACAAATATATAAGGAGTAGGAAATTAGGAGGCTAGAGCAACCAAACAGTTGAAAGAAGGAAATGAACTCGCAGACACAGAAGTCGGACAATAAAATAGATTGTTACATCACTAGATGCATGCAAAGAAGGAAAATTATACTATTGAAACTAGTGTCACAACTATATGTTAGCAATAGATATTCACTAGCACTTTCATCAAAAGAGGTGCAAGCGTTATGCTAATGGTAAGATATAGATGAATCATTTGAAAAGAAGAGGTCGTCACATTCAATATTAGAAAAGTAAATAGAGCTAGTTGATTGATGAGTTAAATTTTATTTAGAGAATAAAAATAATTAAAAATATGATTAATATTTACACAAATAAAAGACATATGTATGTGTAAAACAAATTATAATCAGTCAAAAAGAACTTGAAGCAACTAAGAGTAGATCTTGTAGGCTCATAAAATGAGTCGTGCTACATAATATTATAAAGGAATAAGTTATTCGGATAAGGTATACTTGATTGAATATTCTAATAATCCATATATAAGTAATACATAACCAACGATACGATGTAAAAGATTTTTGAGAGGGCCTTGAAATGTTTTACAAGTTGTGCTTAAACAAAGCATACATATCAACTCATCTACAAAATGTAACTAAAAGAACCCATTATAATACTAGGCAATGAACTAAAGCCAAATGGAGGCATTCAATGAAAAATACCTTTATTTATATGTTTTCAAATGGTTTGTATCAAAATTATGCCGTATCTGCTACATCTCACCAATGGAAACTAAGGCCTCTGTTTTGTAATGATGCTTTTGACTCTCTCTCAACCAAAAAAATGAAGATAATTGATGTTGCCAGCGTGTCAAAAAAAAAAAAAGAGAGCAATTCCTATTCTTAGCCCGCAGTTGCTTTAAAATAGTTTTTAGTTTTAAAACTTTGGTTTATTTCCAACGAATAATGCATGATAAGCATGCTCAGTTTTTTGGTTGTTAAATATATGTCTAGGTACATCATATTATTGTTTAGGTGCAGAAATCTCTTTATATGTAGACCTCTGTATTTTACTTTTCTTATGTTGCATTAAAAGAAATCTCTAACTAAAAACAAAATACTCTGCCTCCATGTGTGGTTGATTCATTTTTTATGATTGTTGATATTCATTGCAGCTATAAGTATCTATTGTTATTTGTTTTGTTATTCATTATTATCTTTTTATTAGTTGGTTAAAGAGAAGGGTCATCTTTAAGATTCTACAATTAGTATTAGAGTCGGTATTTCTTTCGGGTTGAAGTTTTTTTCCCTGTTACAATTTTGCCAAAGTTTATCATGTCAAATTTTAACTCCTTACCTATCCCTGAATTTGATGGGAATGAGTATGATTATTGGTGCATCAAAATCATGACCTTTTTTAGAGGAAAATATTTGTGGGAGAATTTTGAATCAGGTTATACAGACCCAGCTGATTGGAATGCCCTCACAACAAATTATAGAACAACTAAGAAGGAGGATAAGAAGAAGAATGCTCAAGCCTTATTTAATATTCAAATAGCTCTTGATAAGAGTTTATTTCCAAGAATTGCAGGAGAAAAGACAGCTGAGGATGCCTAGAATACTCTAAAAGAAGCTTACCAAGACAGTGATAAAGTTAAAGTTGTCAAGCTCCAGACATTGAAGAGAGATTTTGAGAATTTGAAGATGCAAGAAGCTGAAAATATAAGTGACTACTGTGTCAGGGTGAAAGATGTGGTCAATAAGATAGGCTACACTTGGAGAAATTGTAGACAATGAGGTTTTGATTAAAAAGGTGTTGAGGATTCTCACCTCAAGATGGAATCATGCTACCATAATCATAGAAGAAAGCAAGGATTTGACAACCATTCAGTTTGATCGCCTCGTTGGATCTTTGATGTCTCACGAAGAAAGACTAAGAGATTCTTTTGGATAAAGTGTTGAGAAATCTTTTTCCTCTAAAGAACAAATCACAAAGAATGAAGATGGAAGTAGTAGTAGCAAAAGCAATCAAGTCCAAGGTAAAGATCAAAATCAGAATAAGTTTGGAGCAAATAGAGGTAGAGGTGGTTTTAGAGGACGAGGTGGTTCCAGAGGAAGAGGTAGAGGCCAATTTGATAAAAGAAATATTCAATGTTGTCATTGTAACAGGTATGACCACTTTGAAAGAGGT
This sequence comes from Cryptomeria japonica, assembly GCF_030272615.1. NCBI lineage: Eukaryota > Viridiplantae > Streptophyta > Pinopsida > Cupressales > Cupressaceae > Cryptomeria > Cryptomeria japonica. The sequence continues at coordinate 727,960,218 of NC_081409.1, forward strand.
TGCATATTAAAAGAAGGTAAAAGTGTTAATTGTGCCCAAGAAGGTGATAAAAATCCTCCATATAATTTATTTTTATCTTATACAAAAGGTGAAAATGTTAGTGAAGATTTTTGGTACCTAGATTATGGATGTTCTAACTATATGATAGTAAATGAGAAGTTATTTTCAACAAAGGATGAATGTTTTAAATTCATGACTCATCTTGGTTATGATAAATCATTGGAGATGGATACAAAAAGGGCTATGGAGGTCCCCACAAAACAATGTATAAAGAGTGTTCCTAACATTTATTTCACTCCACAATTGAAGCATAATTTGTTAAGTGTTGGGCAAATATGTGAGAAGAAATATAAAGTTTTCTTTGAGAATAAAGAATGTACAATTTATGAAAAGAATAAGGGCAATAGAGTGATCACAATTGTGCCTATGAAAAATAATAGGATGTTCCCTTTGAAGTTTGGTGATTATAATAGCAACCTTGCTAATATGGCATATGAGGATACAAGTTGGTTATGGCATCTCAGGTATGGGCATGTAAATTTTCACAAGCATTAGTTTCTAGTTTGCCCAAGGTTTAAGAGAACAAGAAGGTTTTTGAAGGATGTGTTAAAGGAAAGCACGCAAGAGAAAAGTTTCCAAAAGGCAATGCATGGAGGGCCCATCACCCCCTTCAACTTGTTTATTCAGATATATGTGGTCATATGCAAACCAAGAGTTTGGGTAAGTCATCATATTTTATCACTTTTATTGATGATTACTCATGAAAAATGTTGGGTGTATTTTTTGAAGGCGAAGAATGAAACCCTTGATACATTCAAGAGGTTTAAAGCACTTGTAGAAAATGAGAAAGGGTGCAAAATTGAATGCTTAAAGACTGATCGTGGAGGTGAATTCTATTCAAGAGTCTTTCAAAATTACTGTGATATGAATGGCATTAGGAGGCAACTCACCACTACATACATGCCTCAAAAGAATGGGGGAGTTGAAAGGAAAAACCGCACTATGGTAGAAATGGCCAGGAGCATGATACACACTAAGGGATTGAGTAACTCTTATTGGGGAGATGTAGTCGCTATAGCAGTATATATTCTCAATCACTATGGTAGAAATGGCCAGGAGCATGATACACACTAAGGGATTGAGTAACTCTTATTGGGGAGATGTAGTCGCTATAGCAGTATATATTCTCAATCTGAGTCCCACTAGTGCACTTGAAAAGATGACTCCTTATGAAGCTTGGTATAAGAAAAAACCTAATGTTAATCATTTTGAATTTTTTGGTTGTTTGGCTTATGCACATGTACCTGATCAGAATAGACAAAAGTTAGATGCAAAAGTGAGTCATGTATTTTTGTTGGGGATAGTGAGGAGAGTAAAGCATATAGGTTGTATAATCCACTCACTAATAAGCTTATTGTGTCAACAGATGTATTTTTTTTTGAAGGGGGAGTGTATGGTCATAAAAAAGGCCATGTTGAAAAACTAAAATTTATTTTGAATGATGTTAGTGAGCAGCCCACTAATGATTTTGTTGCAAATGCTACAAGTTCACGAAGTAGCCCCTCATCTAGTTCTTCAAGTCCAAGATCAATTTGAAGTGCAAGTCCAGGTTAAACTCCTAGTTCTACAAGGAAGGTAAGAAGATTGAGTGATATTTATCAAAGGAGTGTGAATCAAGCACATCAAGAAAATCCAATAGGTGAGGTAGTTTATTTTATTTTACTTAACAAGGCTGATTTTGAACCATCATGTTTTAAATATGCATATAATAATGAGGTTTGGATGCAAGCAATGCAAGAAGAGATGGATACCATTACTAGCAATGATACTTGGGAGTTGACAAAGCTTCCACATGACAAGAAGAAGATTGGCACCAAATCGATTTACAAGACCAAGTTTAATAGTGATGGGAGTGTGGAAAGACACAAGGCAAGATTAGTTTCTAAAGGCTTCACACAAAAGTATGGAATTGATTATGAAGAGACATTTTCACTAGTTGCAAGACAAGAGACCATCAGATTGTTGATTTCATTAGAAGCTCAAAAGAATTGGAGCATACATCATATGGACGTGAAAAGTGCCTTCCTAAATGAGTACTTAGAAGAGGAAGTATATGTGGATCAGCCACAAGGTTTTAAAGTGGAAGGAAAAGAGAATCATGTTTACAAGTTGAAGAAGGCTTTGTATGGCCTCAAGCAAGCATCAAAAGCATGGTATGCAAGGATTGATGGATACGTTCAGGAGAATGGCTTCAAAAGAACTAAAAGTGAACCTAACTTTTCCTACAAACAAGAAGGTAATGATATTCTCATCATAAGTTTGTATGTTGATGATCTATTATATATGGATAGTAGTTCTACTTGATGAAGGATGAGTTCAAAAGAACTATGATGAATGAATTTGAGATGAAATATCTTCGTCTCATGAAATATTTTCTTGGAATGGAGGTTTATCAACATAAGGAGGAAATTTTCATTTGTCAAACAAAGTATGCCAATGATATGTTGAAGAAATTTGGTATGGCTCATTGTAACCCAACCTCTACTCCAAGTGCTCATGGAGTTGTGTTGTGTAGAGATGATGGTGCTGACATAGTTGATGAGAGTTCTTATAGAAGTATTATTGGGAGTTTGATGTTTCTAAGCCACACAAGGCTTGATATTGCATATGTGGTTTCACTTATTTCAAGGTACATGCCCAATCCATCAGAAATACACATGAAGGCAACCAAGAGAATTTTGAGGTATGTGAAAAACACTCTAGATTTTGGTATTCATTACTACTCTTCTAAAAAATTCAATCTTGTTGGCTTTAGTGATTTAGATTGGGGAGGTAGTATGGATGACCGTAAGTCTACATCTGGAAATTGTTCTCTCTTGGTTCTGGTTTGATTACTTGGAGTTCAAAAAAAAATTATGGTTGCCCTCTCATCCACAGAAGCAGAGTATATTGCAATCACCTCAGCAGGTACACAAGCTCTTTGACTTAGAAAGGTTTTAGAAGAAATTGGAGAGAAGAAAAGTCAGCCTACAACGATTTATCGTGACAATATGAGTGCCATCAAGTTAGCAAAAAAATCATATCTATTCTCTACTACAATTAATGCAGTCAGTAGTAGTGATCAAACTATATTTGAAATACCAAAAAGAAATAGACAATCATGAATATTTTTTAGATATTAATTTAACAAACATAAAAAAATATATCTGGAGTGATATGTTGAAGCGTTTCGTATGCACCACAAAGCTGAAAGATTAATCCATGCAGTTACACCAAAAAAAAATAGTCCTACAAAATCTTGCCCTTCATTCCATGTATTCATGTTAGGGTTTCTAATGAAATATGGATCTACCATGAAAATTTGTATGTCACAAAAATTGAACCTATTTGTTTTCGATGTTAAAACAACATAAATTTCTTTTCAATTCTTACAGAGGTTTCACTGTTTGTCACTAAAATATTGATTTTATTTTTTCTAAATAATCTAGAATGCTCCAACCTTGACATGAATGTATCAATTGAGCATAAAGGATGTTTCAATATTTGCGCAGTGGAGTATGGCCGGAATAAATAGTGGCGAAGTCTTCGGTCTGCAGGAAATCCCAGAAAACCCATTTCTTCCCGATTGAATGGAGATGAGCTTGCTTCGTTTCTGACATAGTCGTTTACCCACAAAATTCTAGCAATGCAAAAATAATCGGCGTAAGACATGAGACGATTCCGGTGGGAGTTCCCACCATATAAGCTTGTCAGCTAAAAATAAGCCACAAATTGGTATGATTAATCTATTGTAGAATATTTTGTTAATTTGTGTCAAGGTAGATTAAGTTTAGAGTGATGGACCTTTTTCTAAAGTATCATTAATTTGCATATATCCTCATTTATATTGTCTAGACATGTAATTGCTTCAATTTGGCTCTAATTTGTTGCAAATCACAACCAAATAATTTTATTTGTAACAAAAGGTTGCATCAAAGCTCAAATGGAGGGAGAGATATTCATAAAGGGGCACAAAAAAAGGTCAAATATTTAAAAATGAGCTAAACATAAACGTTTTATATGAATATAAAACAAGTATATTGTTATTTTAATAATCAAATCATGTACATGTTTTTCAAAATAAGCATAACACATTCATGTTTTGTAATTTAAAATTATAAAAAGAAAAAAAAACCTATCTATTCGTCATTCCCTTGGCCCACATTTTGTGTAGATCTTTTCTTGTCCTAGACCTAGCAAAACACATATGTGGTTTAAATATTTGCAACCTACCTTAATGATGCCATGTCGTAAAATGGGTACGTGCTCTTTTTATGTCTATAGATTTAAATTTTTGTTTGCATTTAAAAAATTGGATTATTTTTTATCAGTTTCCTGTTTTTTGTTTTTTTTAAATTGACACTGGATCATATAAACCCTTAGCCACAACCAAATAGTAATGATCAAATATCTAAGGAAAGCCCTAGGATTCCTGAACCTCCTCCATCTCCTCCAACAAACCCTAGACAAAGCCAAGAAGATTTTTTAATGCATCTAGAACAAACACAAAGTTGTAATTCTCAAATTTGTTTCCAAATTGAGAGGTCCAACATCAAACCAGCATTGCCCATCCCTTTTTCCTTAGAATTGGAAGTAATGATAATGGATGTTGGCATAAATACTAATCAAATAAATCAATGAAAAACTTATTGGATTCATGTCCTCAATATTATGCGACAAGATTTTTATATGATCAAGTGAAAAGGAAAGAGATACGAAAAGGACACATATGTGTTATTTTTATGGATCCTAGAATTAATTAGATGTTTCCTATGAATTAAAAGCTCTTTCAAATACATTTGTGTAATCATAATGAGATAATATATAATTTTTAAGATAGGTGGTCTTTGACCCACCTCCTTGTAATAATTATGAGGTGTTGCTATATTTCTTTAGAAAACTATATTGTGAGTTTATCCTTCTTGAAGTTCCCAATTATTTTTATATGAGGAAGTTTCCAGGTAGAGGTGGGAGGCTATGTCCAACATAGAACAAAATCTCAAGTAGATAACTATGCATATCAAACACCACTAACACCAAAACATGTTCATCATGTGACAATTTTAGTAGTCCTCAAGGAGAGTATGGAGGTACTAATTCTCCATCCAGTTGCTAGCTTGATAAACACCATTATAGAGCATGACCCATAGATATCCCAACCTTTTGTCTCACATGATTATGTAATAGCTTGACCATCTAGCTAGATAGTACCCATAGCTCTCACATATGCTCAAGCTATTGTAATTCATGCTTTGAAAGAGATAAAAATATAGAGGATGCAAATTGTTCTACCTCCCATGTGTGTTGTCATTGCCTATATAGATGTTATGGTCCAATAGAGATGTTCATTAACGTGCTACATTAGATAATGTGGTGATGATAGATGAGTTTCTAAAGGAGGTGTATAGTGGTCAAATGCAAGTATGTTGATTTGAATTTATAACCTCTTATCTATTAATTACTTAACATTTGTGAAGGTAAATACATTTTTAATGGTAGGTTAAATAAAATAAAAAATGTAAAAACTATGCATTTTAGGGTGTAAAGCCAAAGTGGTATACATCATCAACCTTTCTTGCAACACCTTGTACACCTGCATCTGTATAAAAGGTAAAACTTGTATAATATATCAATATAAAATAATAATTTATACGCGAAATAATGTTTAATATTTTAAAATACAACTTTCCATTGAATAGGTGGACATCACATCACCACCTAGTAGGCATGTTGTCATGGATTCTTATGACATTGGATTTACACAAGTACACTATAACACATTTAAGTTTAATTTTGTGATTTTTAAATTGATTTATATATATATATATTTTTTTTTTAAATCGCAACAATTTTATACAAGATGTCTTAGCAACCATCAACAAATGTACTCCATGTAATCGATGTCATAAGTTAATCGACTTCATACATTGTATAAATATTTTATATTACAAAAACATTAAATTAGGCTACATTGGTACATATTTGATTTTTTTTTTTACATTTCAAGATCATCTAAATTATATTGTAAACAACAATTACTCTTGACAAAGGCTTGCAATTTTTTAACCCTCTATTATATTACCCAAACTATATATTACTATCAACGTAACCATTGCACCTCATTTTGGTGCAAGTGCTAGTTTATTGTTATTTTGAAAGAGGAAATGATGTAAAGTCTATGGAGTTCTTGATTGGAAAATATATAGTTTAAGCCATTTGATGTGAGGAGCATTTTTTGGTTGAATTTGACACCTTATCAATGCTCAATTTTATCATGTCATTGAAGTTGATTGTGTTCTTGAGATTCTTTGTGCAACACTTAGCAAGAGTTTCCATGTCTTTAGAGACTCATATGCCACATTTGGTAGTTAAAATCCATAAACAAAAAGACACAAAATCCTCCATTAGCGGACATTTGAATTCAATTTCAAAATTTGAGTTTTTCTAACCTTTTTTACATTCAAAGATTAACAATTTTCTTCAAACTTCTTTGTTGAAACTTTAAATTATCTTTATCAATTCCAAAAAAATTAAAAACAAAAATCCCCCCTTTTCTCCAAAAATACACAACAACCACATCATTAAATAAAATTTGATTTTAAGGCACTTTAGAGTTCTTGGGCATAATGAGAGTACAATATGATTTAAAATAAATAAATCTACAATAATTGTATAAATTGGAAACTAAGAGGAAAGTTCCATACTCCCTTAAGCGTGAGCATGATATCTAATTGAACAAACACAAGACAAATGACAAGACAGGTATTTACCTCTAGATTGGAAGCATAACAAAACCATGAAAAATTATAATTTTACTAACTTGGAGAGAGGAAGATCAAGCATGCATGCAATTACATCACTTTTCCTATGACGATCCATTTCCAAGCCACCACCATCCAAATCCACTCAATTTTATTTTTGTGCCATGGAAGGTTTTGGAGAGCATTTCTTGAAAAAGTATTATACAATAAAGACTTCTATTTTTGTTTTAATCCTTTTTCTTGTTTTCTATTTTCTTTTCTTTTTTTCTTTTTTTCCTTTGCAATTTATAAAAATGTTTACTGCACAAAATAAAACATTATGTATTCATTCATTTACAATGCTTTTAACATGGCCATTAGATTGAATATAAACAAGAATTTCAATACAAAGAATTTTTGAAATTTAAATAATTTTATTTTTTATTTTTGCCTTTTTTCCAAAACATGAAAATTATTTCTCTATTAAATCAAACATTTATTAATAAACCGCAACATAAATAGGCTCTAAAATTGCCTCTAATTTGAATCTAGGATTAACACGGGGTTGAACATGGCACATATCGTACTTGATTCAAATACGAAAGAAGAATAACAAAAAGAAAGGCCGAATGTGACATATCCAAAATAACCACTATTGAAAAATAATTTAAACCTATGTAATCAAGTGGAGAAATCACACTCTCCTTGTAACCACTCAATACACATGTCAAACATACCTGCTCTCTCTCTCTCTCTCTCTCTCTCTCTCTCTCTCTCTCTCTCTCTCTCTCTCTCTCTATATATATATATATATATATATAGTTGAAGCATACCGCAATCATCCAATGACATACAACATCATATAATAGCAATCAATGCATTTAAATGATATAAAATTATGATAACATTCCTTTGAAACACAAAATATAAAATGACAATCAATGAATTAAATCATAATGATAAATCATGTATTCAACCATCACAAATGCATCTTAAGTAATACCATAACAAAAAAATATATCAAATCCTCCCAAAAGATTTGACACAATATTAAACACAAATCTCAAAGTAAACAACACCAACAATTGACATGCCAAAGAAACCCATCTTAATTGATGTAGGACGTCTAAACACACCAAGCAAAACAAGAACAAAAGTCAACCAAAACTAACAATGAAACTAAACAACTAATAAACACCAAAGCAACAAGCATAAGGACGACCGATGCATCCTTTGATACGTAATCAAAATAATGCCAAAATCCAAACATGTGAATGTTGTAAACAAATGGGACATCGAGTACAATAATATTTGTTTAAGAACAAATAACAATAATAATATGAAAACCACAAATCCACTAAGACGACTCCACTACCATTGGAAAGTCTTGATAGAGATACTGAATTTATCCCTCCCTTTTTGGGTTCAGATAGGGACACTCACATATCAGCTTGTTTCCAGAAATCTTCTCTGTCCTCGCCTCGCTCTCAGGAAGCGCACCTTTTTCACCCGTGTCTTCTTTTGAGTAGCTGTGATGATAAATCGTAGCATCCTACGCAGAGGTCAAAAGGACATGAGGTGCATTTGAAATAGAAAGATATCTTGATAAGCTTCCCACACATGTCGCAAATTACACCCCCCGGTTCAGGCATTGGACTTTTCACAAATGGCAGCAAAGTATGGTGGAGATGGTGCTCTTGGGGAAACAAACCATGTTCAAATCTCTCTTTTAACAACTCCTCAACCTCTCCGCAGCTGATTCCTTCCATAAGCATATCCATATGGCATTCTTGGCCCTTATTCAACTGCTGCACTAGTTTCTCTCTGTTACTTTCACTCATCACCTCTCCACTTTCATCAACCATTGTCATCCACACCCCTCTCATTGATCTATTATTAAGTGAAAGAATGCCCAATGATACTCTGTATTTTGCCAGATTTTCACTCTCATCTGCAGCTATCAGCTCCTCCAACAAATAGTCAACACGTTGCCAGAATTTCCAGGCATCCACATAGGATAAGCTCAACCAGTGCATGCCTTGTCTGTTTCTCTCATGTAATCCTTCTTCAGAATTTAAGTTCTCTGCTTCAGCATGTCTCCTCCCAACATAAATGATTGGAACACTAGCACTAAACCCGGATGAGGTCAATGTTTGCGTAAAATCTACAATTTGCATAGGATCTCCACCATATAAGCATATCTGCTGGCCTTGATGAAAAGATTTTTTCACCTGTGGCAATATAATACAGTGTTAAGATGGTTTTCAATTAAAACGTTTCAAAAACCTGAGGGTTTCATCCTATCATTTTAATATCAAATGGTTTAATAATTCACCTGCAAAGAACAGTCAAAATTCTTGAAGAGAGCTTCTACACTTGATTTTGCCTTAAGTTCATCCAACTGTGCCTTCCTCAGTTTGTCCAGCTTCTCGTAAGTGAATGGATAGGCCTCCACTCCCCACCTCTCTATCGTTTCCTTGAAATTGTGATTACTAATTTTCCCCTTGTCGTCAACCACAATCAGCAAAGCACTGTTTTGAAAGTTAAGGTCTTCTTTGACAAACTTCAGTACCGCTGGTTCTATGGACCAAGGATCTCCCATTGCCGGCCATGGCATATTTTCCATAGTTCTAACATAAGGACCCCAGGTATCATGATAAGGATCCACAATTGGCATCCAAACAATTTCGAACTGATGGCTGCCACAGGTTTCAATGTACATCTCTTTCAGAGCACAAAACTCCGTTGGAAAAATTTGCAGTTTTGAGATTAAGAAGAGAACCATTTTATCTTGCAAACTGTCAATGCTCACCTGCAACCAAAACAAGTGACACTCAATTATATATAATAAAGAAAATTATTCGAGTCGTATTCGAAATTAAAAAAAATCATATACCTGTTTTGAATTGCTCAGGATAAAGTCTTTGCCTTGTGTCATTAGCAATGATCTTAGTAATTCAATATTGTTCTTTTGTGCAACTTCTGACAGTTCTTTGATACGAATGTAATTCTCTGATTTGAAGTTCCTCTCATTGAACAGATTTGATATATTTTCCCATCTAGAAAACTGTTTAGTGCCTTCCACTTCCATCACAGTCGTGGTAATGGCATAGTCAGGACTGCCGTAAATGTAACTGGGGCCTATGATTTGTGAAAGTAACGTCTCAAAAGCCAAACTTACTCTGGAGTAGTCACAAGGTATCCCCAACGTTATTCCTTCTAGCCTCTCAATTGACGCTTGAATAAACCCGTCAGCTACAGGATAGCCTTTTCTAAAATAAATTATTTGGAAATTGGTACTTTCCTTTAACAGACCTTCAATATTTTCCATAAACTGTTTCCAGGGATCTCTGGAAATATTCCATTCAAAAACAAAAACTAGCCTGGTTTTTGGAAGGAGAGTAGAGGGCTTGAATTCGCATCCTTGGCAATCAAAAAGAAGACACTCATCGTTGAAAAACATTGATGCCGCCTTCCTCAACAAGCGTCCATCCTCGTCACCCTACAATAATCAAGTTGTTCTTTTATTTAAAAAAAACATGAGTACTAATTTATAAGTATGTCTTTATGTAAATACTCAGGTCGATATAGAATACCTTGTCCTACTATCTATCACTAAAATTAGTATTATTGGCGCTGTAACTATGCGTACGTACCTCCTCTGTATTTACCAAAATTTCCCAATCTTTTACTTTTCTTAGCTCTGTCCATCGACTTTGTAGCTGGAAACACCCCCTAATATCCACATAGTTTAGGGCCCTACAATTAATGACGGTATCCATCCATACCCCTTTCAAAACTTTACACCTGCTCAGATGGAGTTTCTTTAACGAAGGCAGGCAATCAAAGTCGCCGCACAGCTCCTCCAACTTGATACAAGCGTTTAAATTTAGCTCTTCCAGAGCTGGAAGCGTGCCAAAGCCAGTGGGGAGTCTCACTAAACTTTTACAAGTACACAATCTCAAATGTTTGAGACGTTTCAATTCTGCAAATCGTTCCGGAAGCCTCTCCAGCCCAAAGCAATCGGGAAGTTCTAGGAGTTCTAGGTTTAAGTCACAAATTTCTTCAGGCAGTTGTTTCAATTTAAAACATTGGTACATAATCATATAGCTTGACAACGACTTGAGTTGTCCTATACTGTTAGGAAGCCTCTCCAATCTCCGACAAAATATCTCCAATTTAACTAGAGATGTTAAGTCTCCCAAATCATCGGGGAGATGGCGTAAAGAGTCGCACCAAATCAGGTACAAGAAGCGGAGCGAGGAAAGTTGGTGAAAGGTGCTTGGCAGTACTTTTATACCCTCGCAAAATGACAGATCAAGGTTTTGCAGGCACTGCAACAATCCAAAGCCTTCAGGAAGGTCTTGCAAACTTTGGCAATGTCTTAGAGAGACATACTTGAGAGATTTCAACCTATTAAAACTCCAGGGCAAATGCTTTAAGTTGCTACAACCGTCTAAACTCAAAGTCTCCAAACACTCTAGTTCCCCGATACTTTCTGGAAGTTCTTTAAGCCCGCTGCAACTGCTCAAATTCAAGGCCCGCATTGACTTCAATTGACCCAAACTCTTTGGCAGTTCTAACAAACCGCATTGAATTAAGTCTAGCTCCACCAGTTTGCTTAGAAGTCCAAATCCTTCATACAGCTCTACCAGCCTCACAAACCCATTCAGCTCTAAACTTTTTAAATTCTTGAACCTGGCCAGGAAATCTGGATTGATTTCAAGACTTTCACAGTAATTCCTTTCCCATAACTTGAGCACGTTAATCGTGGGAGGTATCTGAGCAAAAGCAAAATTAAGTGAGAACGCCATCCATAGCAATGGAAGGAGTAAGATAAAGTTGTTTTTATTGGAAACGTATGGTCCCAAACAAAAGTATTTCATATATTTATTTGTCACAATTATTGCTTACATCTCAAGAGTTTGAAGTCGTTAATTCTTTGAACCAATCTGAAAATAAATTATAAGCAGAAAAAGAAAGAAAAGCATGTACATCACTTAATACTCATCATAAAATGGTCATTTGTCTAATACAACTTTGCTCAAAATTTGGCAAACATAGACAATAAATAAAAGCACTGTATTAAATCTACGACTGATGTACAATGACTCGTAATCATCTCCCTTGACAAACTATCAGAACACTAAAACAGCGATCAAGAAATCGCTTTATAAAGCTTGCAGCAGTTGACTGAAAAGACGTTAAAAGACCAAATTCTTCAAATATGCATCTAACATACATTAATCGTATAGCTTTTAAATTGAGAAAAAAAAATGGAAATTATAGTCTTTCAATAGTTTTCGAAAACATTATCAATTAAAAAGTTCGAATGTATGTTTGGCATCACTTATCGAACATACTTTCCTTCAATGTTAGCGAGAATCACAATATGATTTCAGAGTGCCAAAATGTTAGTTTGGTTAGCTAGGACAGCTGGTTCTTCATATGTAATAATTAGTAAATAATTGTTTGCTAAACAAATTTTGTTAGATAAGGAAAATTATTTGTTAATTATTTGATCTCTTTTAGAAACTTCTAGCAACCAATTTTGTTAGGATTGTTTAGTTGTTATTAATATCAGCCGTTGATTGAGAATTAATCTCGGCCATTGCTTTTCCAACGAGAGTAGTATAAAAAGGGGTCAAGGGTCATTTGGAGGATACATGAAGTTTGTGGAGAAACTTGCAATGTTAGCAAGTAGTCTTGCAGTGTTAGCAAGGGCACAGTGATAGCGTTGGGATAGTAGACTGGAAGGTCATCGAAGCTCTGCCAGTAAGAGGCAAGTAGTATTTGTATCTTTTGATTTGTTGTAGTTAATATATATTCCTCATCTGTAGTATTGGTTTTCCCTTCGAGGTTTTTCCAGGGACAATTGTCCGAAAATATTGTGTCACTGTGTTGCATATTTCTTTCCGTGTGTTTTATTTGTGAAGTTGCAACTATGTTATTTTTCAGTATTTCGCAGTTAAATAATCTTTATGAGATAGGAGATTAATAATCAGTAACTATAATAGAATTTTCACATGGTATCAGAGCTAAGTAGAAAAAGTTTATCCTAGGCAAAGGAAAGAAAATCAAGGGCTTATAAAACCTAGTTTGACCTCTTTAGAATTATTATTTCTTTTATCCCTTGAGATGGCCTCGACAGGTTTAAGAGATCAAGATAGATTAGATGGAGCCTCAAATTTTGGTGTCTGGAAAGCCAGAATTTTTTTATTGCTAGAAGAGAATGGTATCAAGGAATATGTTACCACTATTGTGACTGTACCTACAGATCCAATACTTCTTGCAACATATAAGAAAGAAGATGCCAAACTGAGGATGATAATCCTTGACGATGTTAAGGATCATATAGTTCCACGTATCACAGATTTGGATACAACGAAGGCAATGTGGGATGCCATCATGAATCTGTACCAAAATGCGACCACTAACCGGAAGCTGATTCAGAGAGAAAAGTTGAGGAATACTCGGATGAACAAGGGAGAAGACGTGACAAGCTACCTCACCAAGCTTAGACTTGTCAAGGATGAGTTAGCTGCTGTTGGAGATAAACCAGGTGATGATGAGCTAGTACGAATAGCCCTAAATGGGTTTTCTAAGCAGTGGGATGTCTTTGTTCAAGTTATTAATGGACAAGATACCTTACCAAGTTGGGATCGAATTTGGAGTGATTTCACTTAGGAGGAGCTTAGACTAAGCCTTGTTAGTGGATCTAGCAATAAGAGTCAGAAAGGTGAGATGGACCAAGAAAACGTTGCCCTAGCAGGAAAAGGGAAAACAAAGAAGGGGTCTAGCAAAGGATCAAATCCACAAAGTGAGAAGAAGAAGGACTTGTCTAAGATCAATTGTTATGGATGTCAAGAATTTGGCCACTTTGTCAGCGATTTCTCGAAAAGGAAGAAGAATGAGAAGAAAGGGAGGAAGCAAATGGCAGCTTCAGCAAGTGCAAATGAGCTCTCTAGTAGAATGGAGGATGAGTTTGCACTGATAGCTTGTATGGTTAGCTCAACCTCACAGAGTGTCTAGTATATAGATAGTGGGACATCATTTCATATGACAAGAGTTAGAGAGTATTTCTTCAATTACAAGGAGGAGAACACCAGAATCCAGATCTCTATGGGGAACTTGTCCAAACTCAACCCAGTTGGGAAAGGGACTATTTAGTTTCAGAGGGAGAATGGAAATTTGATTTCCCTTCATGATGTGTTGCATATGCTAGGCTTAGGTATGAATCTGATTTCCGTATCTTTCCTGCAGAATAAAGGCTACATCTTTAGAGGGGCTCATGTGTTGATCAAGCATAAGGATTGGAAATCACCCATAGCTATTGGACTTAGGAGTGGTCGACTTTATAGGTTGCAGTTTGATACTCCTAAGGCACTCATGAGCAGCAATAATCCTAGAGATCTTGGAGAGCTATGGCATAGGAGGATAGGCCATATACATCATGGAGCACTTAAATTGCTTCATGAGACTGTGACAGGTGTTCCAGAAGTGAGCACATAGCACAATGATGTATGTAAGGGATGTGTGTTAGGGAAGTTTGCAAAAGCATCTTTTCCAAGGAGTGACACTTGATCTGAGGGTGTTCTTGATCTAGTACATTCAAATATATGTGGGCCAATGTCGACAAAGTCTCTTAGAGGATATGAGTACTATGTTACTTTTATTGATGATTTCTCTAGGAAGACTTGGATATACTTCTTGAAGAACAAGGATGAGGTTTTCAGTCGCTTCCAAGAGTTCAAGGCTCTTGTGGAGAACTCGACAGGAAGGAAGATAAAGTTTCTTTGGTCAAACAATGGAGGCTAGTACAAAGGGAATGAATTCCAAGAGTTTTGTATCAGGGAAGGAATCAAGAGAGAGTGGAATGTTCCTTACAACCCACAATGGAATGGGGTTGCTGAGAGGAAGAATCGGTCCATATTGGAGGTAGCAAGGGCTATGCTACATGATCAGGACCTGTCCCGCTACTTATGGGTAGAAGCATGTAGTACGACAGTATACATACAGAACAGGGTTCCACATAAGGGACTAGGGAAGATGACACCAAAGGAAGCTTTTACAGGGAAGAAGCCAGAAGTCAGTCACTTCAGGATATTTGGGAGTTTGGGATATTGTCATATTCCAAGGGATACACGTACCAAGTTAGATCATACTACAGAGAGGGGGTACCTTATGGGGTACAGTGAAACCTCAAAGGCATATCAGATATTTATTCCAAGGATCGGGAGGATTATAGTTAGGCGTAATGTCAAGTTCATGGAGGACAAGGAATTTAGGAGGTCCAAAGATTTTCCAGCAGAGCATCAAAGTGAGCAGCTGACAGAAACTCAAAGGATACCTCAACCGAGTCAAGAGCAACAAAGCTTGAGTATAGTTAATAGTACCAGTATAGGCTCAGGTGGTGAGAGATCACAAAGCATGGAGCAACAGATAGAGATGCATCAAGAAGACATGGAGGTTGACATTTCATCCTCTACAGTTGGGAGTAGGAATCGTGAGGTTCAATAGACACAAAAGAATACTCAGGAGTTAGTGGGTACTCCTAGGAGTAGTAGACAATGGACACAACCAGCCAGGTATGATGACTATGTTGCATTAGTTAATCAGTTGGTAGAACCTTCTAGCTATCAGGAGGTTGTACAACATCAGGTGTGGCAAGATGCAATGGTTGAGGAATATACCTCAATAATGCAGAATGATGTGTGGGAGGTAGTTCCTAGACCAACAGATAGGGTTGCGGTTGGATCGCACTGGATCTAGAAGATCAAGCATGGTGTAGATGGTAGCATCAATAAATACAAGGCAAGGTTCGTGGCAAAGGGGTTCTCTCAGAAGGAGGGAATAGACTATGAGGAGACATTTGCTCCAGTGGCTAGGTATACTTCTATACGAGCTGTAATCTCAGTTTCAACACAGATGGGATGGTAGATCCATCAAATGGATGTTAAGACAGCATTCCTAAATGGTGAGTTGAAAGAGGAGGTATACATAGAGCAACCGGAAGGCTTTGTAGCACACAGCAAAAAGACCCACATGTGTAGATTGAAGAGAGCTTTGTACAGACTCAAGCAGGCTCCTAGAGTGTGGTATGAGCGCATTGACAATTACTTGCAGGAAATGGGCTTTGTGAAGAGTGAGGCAGATGCTAACCTCTACTACTTGATGGTTGGGGGTGAGATTCTCATTCTTGTCCCATATGTGGATGACTTATTTCTAACAGGTTCACTGGGGTTCATAGAAGATTGCAAGAGGGACCTTGTAGTAGAGTTCGAGATGAAGGATTTGGGACTTATGCACTACTTTCTAGGCATGGAGGTATGGCAGACAAATGGAGAGATTTTACTTGGACAAGGGAAATAATGCATAGAAATCTTGAAAAGGTTCGGGATGGAGGATTGCAAAGCCATGTCTACACCTATGATCATGAATTGGAGGAAGGTAGACACATCTAGGGAGAAGGATGTAGATCCCACCTTATACGGCCAATTGATTGGTTCTCTCATGTATTTGGTCAACACCAGACCAGATATAGCATTTGCAGTAAATTCTCTTAGTCATTTCATGGTTGAAGCCAAAGGGAGTACATTGGATAGTGGCAAAGAATGTGCTACGTTATTTGTGAGGTACAATCGAGTATGGGATTAGGTATGCTCGAGGTGAAGGAATCAAGTTGATGGGCTATACTGACGCAAATTGGGCAGGTAGTACAACAGACAAGAGAAGCACTTCAAGGTGTTGTTTTAGTCTGGGATCAGGAGTTGTCTCTTGGTTCAGCAGGAAGCAAAAGTCTGTGGCTCTGAGTTCTACAGAGTCAGAATACATAGTAGCTAGCATGGCGACATGTGTAGCTATATGGCTTCGGAAGTTGCTAGTAGCCTTGTTTGGTCAAAAGGTGGAGACTGCAGTGATACAATGCGACAATCAGAGTTGCATCATGTTAACTGAGAATCCGGTGTTTCATGATAGGTCAAAACATATAGACATCAGGTATCACTTCATCAGAGATTATGTACAGTAGGGGATTGTTCAGCTACAGTTTATACCTACAGATCAGCAAGTAGCAAACATTCTGACAAAGGCATTAGGGAAGGCAAAATTCATCTTCTTTAGAGAGAAGTTGGGTGTCATGCAGAACAGCTTCCTCGCTAAGAGGGACTGTTAGTTGGGTTAGCTAGGACAGTTGGTTCTCCATATGTAATATTTAGTAAATAATTATTTGCTAAACAAATTTTGTTAGATAGGGACAATTATTTGATCTCTTTTAGAAACTTCTAGAAACCAATTTTATTAGGGTTGTTTAGTTGTTATTAATATCATCCGTTGATTGAGAATTGATCTCAGTCGTTGGTTTTCCAACGAGAGTAGTATAAAAAGGGGTGAAGGGTCATTTGGAGGATACATGAAGTTTGTGGAGAAACTTGCAATGTTAGCAAGTAGTCTTGCAATGTTAGCAAGTAGTCTTGCAGTGTTAGCAAGGGCACAATGATAGCATTGGGATAGTAGCAGGGTGGAATATCAGTAGGAGAAATTGGGAGGTCGTTGAAGCTCTGCCAGTAAGAGGCAAGCAGTATTTGTATCTCTTGATTTGTTGTAGTTAATATATATTCCTCATCTGCAGTACTGGTTTTCCCTTCAGGGTTTTTCCAGGGACAATTGTCCGAAAATATTGTGTCACTGTGTTGCATATTTCTTTCCACGTGTTTTATTTGTGAAGTTGCAGTTGTGTTATTTTTCAATATTTCATAGTTAAATAATCTTTATGAGATAGGATATTAATAATCAGTAACTGCAATAGAATTTTCACGCAAAAATTAAAATTTTGCACTTATCTTCATGTCGTATGATTTTAGAATGTGAAAAATTCAAATTTTCCACTTATCTTTATGTAGTATCAAAAATTGCACATCCTTGCAATTGCACACTACAAAGTGTGCTCTCTTTAATAACGGATGTTGTCTATGCCACCCTCCTCTAGCTCAACTGTGGCTTTTCTTTTTGGCTTCGGTTTCTTCTGGGTGGGTTTCTCTCCAGTGGCTCCCTTCTTGGTGTTTCATGTGTCTTTTAGGTTGGTGGTCCCTTTTTGTATGGTTTCTTCTGTTGTGGTCCATTTGTTTTCAGTTTTGGTCAGATTATTGCTACAAATTTTCAAGGGCAAAATCTAGCTGCTTGTTCTCCTTGTTTTTTGTTTTGGGGTCTTGTTTTTGTGGATGTTCTTAGTTTCATTGGTGCACTTTTTGTTCTTGTTTCTCCTTTGCAGACTGGTGTTGCTCTACCTATGTTCCTTCTCTATGTGACTCTTATGGAGGGGGAGTCTTCTCCTTTAGAGGTGGGGATTTTTCTTGTGTCCATGGATTGGGTTTGGCTCCTTCTACTGTTTTCTTCCCCTTTTGCAAGTCCTATTGAGGTGGTGGCATCCCCTATAGAGGTGGTGACATTTCATGGGTAGAAGGTTGGAATTTGTTCTTGGGAGGCTAATCTTATCTTTGGTCGCTTGGATACTGGGAAGGTTTAGGTGTGGCTTCTTTGTTTGGTGGTTTCTTCCTCTATTACTTTTTTGTTGGGTTTCTCTTTTATTGAGGTGGAGAGGAGCTTTTTGGTGGGGTGGAGCTCTTCTATTTGGTGGTTGGCTGCTTGGGTCTTCAGAGGTTTGCTTTTGGTGGTTCTTTCTTTTGGGGTTCTTCATTTGCTTTCCCTTTTGTGATGGGGGCTTCTTGTTTGGCTGAGGATGATTTCTATGCTAGCAAGGTGGGGTCATGTTGTTTGGGGGCCTCTGTTGTTCTCATCATGATGGTTATTGGATCCATTTAAAAACCCTTGGTGCTTATTTGGGGATCTTGCTTAATCCCCATGTTGCTACCCTTCGTCTTGGCTCTTGTCTTTTGGAAGGTGCGGGTGTTTTTTATTTCTTGGAAGGTTATGGTAGCCTATTAAAAACCCATTGTTCTAGGGTATTTTTCATGTAATATCTTTGTGTTACTAGCAATGAAGATTATGGGAGCCTTGTCAAAACCCATGTATCAAGTTATGGGAGCCTTGCAAAACCCTTTGTTGATGTATTTCTAACATCTCTTGTTTGTTGTCTTATGCCATTTAAGTGTCTTAGTTAGATCTTTGATGCCTAGTTCCTTATGTGTGGTTGTTGGTTGGCTATTGGTAATCTTTGATACATCATTTAGTAGCGGTTTGTGCTTGGGTTTTGGATTCCTGCTAAGTCCAAAGGGTTTCAAGTCCCTTCAAAACCTATTGTATGGGGTTTTGAGTCCTCTCTAAACTTGTTTGACCCCTAATAAAAAACAACGATTGAAGAAATTGTACTATTTTTATTATTCAACAAGTTTTATTTCATGGTACATTCTATCTTCTTGAAGGTCTCTCATTTCCATCTTCATGGGATTGTGAAAAATAGCAAGATTGAAGCAACAATATTTTCTTTGAAGGTTTTTTATAGCTTTCAAATGATTGTGTTCTATTTTGTTGTTCCCTTCCTCCTTTGTTCATCATTCTATGTTAGCATTTGGAGATTTCAAGTGTTGATATTATGTAGTTAAATCGCGTCATGTTACAACGTTTTTATTTTTAAGAAATCACATTTACATTTCTCAATGCTATTAAAAAATTCTTGGAAAACCATGTTCCTATTCACCATGCAAGACAAAACAATCATAAAATATTTATTTACTTCAATAACATTATCTCCATATCAGCTTCAACTTTCCAAGATCAATGAACCTGAGATTATAGCACTCACAAAAAAATACGGATGTCCATGAACTTATAAATTAGAGCATGATCACCCCAGTAAGATACATCCTCCATGACCAATTCCAGTGGGATAACCAAAACTAGATGGTCTTGAGCCCTTACAAAATAGTTGTTATTTTTTTAGAGTTTCAATGCACCGCCCACATAGAAAGATTGTTGGCTTCACATGGACACCTGAAGAAGAACCTTCCTAGTCCAAAGCACTAGAAACTGGTACCAAACATGAAGAAGCTTGAAACTTCTCCATTATATCCAACACCTAAGGTACCCGACAATAGAGGAAAAAAACTACAACCCAAAACACCAAACACCCATCAAAAACTCTTCCAAAAATCCTACCTTGTAGGCCTACAATCAAACCCCAAAGCCTAAATCCTATAGCAAAAACTTCACAAAATATTGTGTACCTTGTGGTGTAACCAACTCAACTCCCCAAATGCATCCCCACATGGAAGAAAAGAGACACAATGTAGGTAGAAACCCTAACCTACGATGTAGAGAAACACACAGACTATGTAAACCATATCGCTCATCAGTTCCCAAACATCTAAATTTCCATTTCTCATTTTTCTTAAAATTTAACAAACAAAATAAACAATAAATAAAATCACTCTAATTATAAGTTTTTGTTCACTTACACAAAATTTTCTTCCTTAATAAACTTTTACACTATTATTTTCTTATAAATTATATAACATGCACATTAAAAGACAAAAAGCCAAAAAAAGAAAAAATAGCCACTAAACTTACACTATTTTCATAAGAGACACTATGCATCAAGTTCTTGCCAATAATTTGGTTAGTTTAGAATAGATAAAAGTAGAGATGAAGATAGAGGGGGAGAAGAAGAGAGAGAGAGAGAGAGAGAGAGAGAGAGAGAGAGAGAGAGAGAGAGAGAGAGAGAGAGAGAGAGAGAGAGAGAGAGAGAGAGAGAGAGTTTAGAATAGATAAAAGTAGAGATGAAGATAGAGGGGGAGAAGAAGAGAGAGAGAGAGAGAGAGAGAGAGAGAGAGAGAGAGAGAGAGAGTTTAGAATAGATAAAAGTAGAGATGAAGATAGAGGGGGAGAAGAAGAGAGAGAGAGAGAGAGAGAGAGAGAGAGAGAGAGAGAGAGAGAGAGTTTCATAAGAGACACTATGCATCAAGTTCTTGCCAATAATTTGGTTAGTTTAGAATAGATAAAAGTAGAGATGAAGATAGATGGGGAGAGAGAGAGAGAGAGAGAGAGAGAGAGAGAGAGAGAGAGAGAGAGAGAGAGAGAGAGAGAGAGAGAGAGAGAGAACTTAATATACAAAGAGGTAGAGAAAGAGATTATAAAATATAATATATAATTATAATATTTTTTAAAATGAATTTACAAAAAAATGAATTCAATAAGTATATCACACATAATCTTTAACCTCACATCTATAGCCTCAAACCCTTTGTGTGATCCTAAATTTGAAATGACAACTTTGAACTTCATGTCTTTTTTTAAAAACTTCCACCTTATGTAAATTTGCATTTAGTAGGGCTTAAAAGTATTGATGTTAAATGGGCCAAAGAACAAAGCTATGTTGCATTTGGGGCCAACTAAATAGTTTTGGCTGAAAATATTTTGGTCGAAAATGTTTTTTATCGGAAGTGTTTTAGTCAAAACTATGTGGCAAACACGTGGCGTCGAAGTTGCAATATAGTGTCAACCGAAAACCTTTTCTATAAAAACTAACTGAAATTCACATTTTTTCCTTTGGAGAATTTTGGTAGATGAAAAATGTACATGTATGGTTTTAGGCAAAAGGGTTTTAGCTAAAACTATCTATGTAGGATCCTAAGTGGCAGCCACGTCATCATTTTTCAGTGAATTCTGAAACTTTTCAATTTTCTTATATTTTTTTGCAGTCAATATTTTTTTCAAGAATCTAAAAAAACCCTTTTATACAGCTCGAAGTCAAGAATCTACACATAATTTTTTAATGTTTTGATTAATTTTAATATTTTTATGTTTTAAACCTTACAAGTAGGTTTTTTAAATTTGACAAGAGGTTGATTTGAAATTAAAATAAATAAATAAATAAAACATATTAAAATATTTTATCTTCTCCAAAAGGATATAATTTATTTTCTAATAATGATAAACTTAATAGACAAAAAGTGATGCCAAATAAAAACTATCAAATCTAGCTATGTTGGACTTTAAAATGTTATTATAAGGAAAATATACATCAAAATTTATTTTTTCTTTTCTTTTTAAGTTTTGTATATGTATGTCATCTATTTGGGAAATTGAAATCAGGAAAAAATAAGTTTGTTTTCATTTATTTTTTTGTGACGTCGAATAGACACCCTAATTTTTAGCATTTTTCAGCAATAAAAAATATATAAATTTTAAAAAAAAATTAAAAAATAATAGACATAAACTTCATGAAAATTTCTACATTTTGTATTGTTTTACATCAGTTTGAAATTCAAATTACAAATTCCACTTTTATGCTGTAGAAGTTGAACAGTTTTAGTCATGTTGGCCACTTCCTTTATAAAAGTGTGACACAAATTTGTGCTTTTACCTAAATGCTATGAAATGAAGGAATTTGTCTTGTCTTAATTAAGTGAATCCCTATGTATTGATTTAACAATGTGTGAACAAGATATAAGCCATGCTAGGTAAAATGTAAAGTGTCAATACACATGTCCTTATGAATGTGGATGTTGAATGCAATAATTGCTATAAGAACCTTTGTAATGATAATATGGTGATGTTTCATTATCATCATTTATGCCTTAGAAATGACCCAAGGCTTTGTACTTTCTATCCAACATTCTAGCATTTAAATTTACACTTTTTTGTGTAATACCAACTATTTGGAGTCAAGTTAGTTTGGGCCAAATATTAAAATTGATTGTGTAAAATAAGGGTAAAGTTGTATTAGTGGTTGTAAATTACGTTTAAGGTTTCCTAGAGGTCATGACCTAATATTGGGAATACAAATCTAATTGAGGGATAAATTTATATCTTTATAAAAATGGAAATTAGGTTCAAGATGAATACCATGTAAAAACCAAATTGTTATAACTAGCAATTGCACCTTGGTGTGTAATGGGTACGCCAAAGAGGTTTGTAATGTCAATTAAGAATAATTTTGTTTTATTTTTTGTGTGTGCATTTGTGCTATAAAAGAGTTCAATTAGTAGGGTATTTAGCAAACGATGTAGTTTGTGCAAAATATTTCTCAATAGAGAAGTGATAACTTCAAATCAATTATGCATCCACTTACAAGGATCAAAACATCA
Organism: Cryptomeria japonica; assembly: GCF_030272615.1. Taxonomy (NCBI): domain Eukaryota; kingdom Viridiplantae; phylum Streptophyta; class Pinopsida; order Cupressales; family Cupressaceae; genus Cryptomeria; species Cryptomeria japonica. The sequence goes on from NC_081409.1 coordinate 727,983,040, forward strand.
TTAAAACAAAATCCTTTAATCAAGAAGATAAATAGGCTCCATTACCAATATGATCAAGTTATAATTATAATACGGAGAGAGGGAGAGGGAGAGAGAGGTGGGGGGGGCACAAGTAGAGAAAGATAGAGATACAAATGAGGATGGATATGGAGAAGGAGAGGGAGAGTTAAAGAGAGACAGGAGAGAGGGATAGATTAAGATGGAAGAGATAAATATATGTTTGAAATGGTTTATGGAATTAATATGCTCTTTTATTGAACCCATTGTGTATTTAGATTTGATTGTAAACCATGTTTGTAAGTTTGAAGAATGTGAATGTATATTGTATGGTACCAATTCACATGGGATCTCAGTTTTCAAATCTTGAGAATGCAGGTAAGTTTTGATACCAATGATTGGTTACATTTAATTTCCAGACATGATTATAAATCTTAGTAATGTAGGTCAAGTTGTAGTGTATCAATTATGGCATACATTTAATCATATGATCTACACTTACAAACTTTAAGACATGGAGCATAGTGTATGTTACAAAATTATATGTACTTTGTGTTTAAAAACTTGTGAGTGTTAGAAAAATTGTATGGTATTGATGACGAGTTATATTTGACCATGTTCCATGTCAATAGACCTTTCATATTTGATTGTGATCCACAACTACAAATTTTAAGTATGTTAAGTGAACTATCATCTATAAATTATCGGCTACATTTGATTGTGATCAATATTTACAAATCTAAAGAACTTGACATAAGTTATAGGTTATTTATTATTTATTGCATCTAACACTTGTCCATGTTTACAAATATTAAGAATGTTGGGTGGGTTATAGTCTATTAACAACATGGATTTCTAATTTATAGAGAGTTTATTTCTTATACAATTTTCAACACATTCGGCATTCAAAAAAATCTTATATGAATTAATTTTAAATTAAATTAAAATTATTCAATATATTATACAATTAATAAAATTGTCTTACCATAAATAATATTATTATTTTTAAAAATATTATTTAATCTTTTATTATTTCACCGAATTTCTCAAATTATGAACTCCCAGGGTTCCACCCTGACTGAACCAGATATGGTTGTGTCTGAAGCAGCTAACTTCTATGAGAATATCCTAAACAATATTGAAGGCTCTGACCTTAAGGGCCAACTCGACTTCATCAAGAATATCCCGAAACTCATAACCAGTGACCATAACCAAACCCTTCTAAAGAAATTTTTTGTGGAGGAGGTCAAATCTGCCCTTTTCAAAATGAACCCTGACAAAGCTCTGGGTCTAGATGGCTTCCCCACCAGCTTTTTTCAAAAATGCTGGGATTTTATGGGAACAGAAATCACGGAGGCCTTGGAAGGGGTTAGAAACTTAGGAAAGATTCTTAAAGAAGTCAATAACACCTTTCTCGCCCTCATTCCAAAAAAGGAAAACCCGGAGAGTTTCAATGACTTCAGACCAATTGCTCTATGCAACACTTTGTACAAACTGTTAACTAAAACCTTAGCAGCTAGACTCCAAAATCTCCTTCCAGTTATTATTAGTGAGGAACAAACCGGTTTTGTTATGGAAAGATCAATCTATGATGGGGTGATCATTGCTCAGGAAGCTTTGCATTCAGTTTAGCTTAACAAATCACCAAGCATGTTAATCAAATTGGACATTAGTAAAGCTTATGACAAAGTTGACTGGCGCTTCCTCTGCAAATGCCTAGAAGCCTTTGGTTTCTTAAAAACTTGGATCAACCTTATCTTTGAATGCATATCCTCCCCAAGATTCTTTGTTCTAGTTAATGGCTCCCTAGTAGGCTTCTTTAGTAGTTCAAGAGGGCTTAGGCAGGGGGATCCTATATCCCCCTTTCTCTTTATCATTATGGTTGAGGCCCTAGGAAGAGCTATTACGATGGCTAAGAAGATTGGGAAGATTCAAGGCATTCCCATCACTAAAGACCTTCCCCCCTTTACCCACCAACAATTTGTGGATGACATAATGCTCTTCGGACAAGGTGATTAGGGGAGGCCCGCGCTTTTAAAAATATCCTCAATTCTTACATGAGAGCCTCAGGTCAAGAAGTTAACTTAGCTAAATCTGCTATCTTTATGTTCAACATTGAACCCCCTCTTGAAAAAGATATTAGTAAAGCTTTGGAAATTAGTATAGGATCCCTTCCTTGCAAATATTTAGGCATCCCCCTTGATAGAGGCAGGAGACCCTCTAATTTATGGAATAACTTAGTGGATAAGATCAAATCTAGAATCAGCTCACGGAAAGGGAAATGGATTTCCTCGGCGAGTAGAGCTACTTTGGTTAAATCAATTTTATCAACTATGCCCATTTTCTAGCTTTCCCTTTAGCGGCTTTCTTCCTCCAAACTTATTGAAATTAACAGGCATCTAAGAACTTTCTTCTAGCAGGGAACTAATAACAACCACAAAATCTCACTCATTTCCTGGGACAAGATATGCTCACCCAAGGAGGACGGGGGTTTAGGCATCAAAAACCCTCGAGTCCAAGGAAGAGCATTGGGGGCAAAGTTGGTATGGAGGTTATTCAAATTCCCACATCTTAAATGGGCTGGATTACTTAACCTCAAGTACCTTAATGGAGATGACCCATCCCAAATTTTCAGGGAATCCAATCCCCCCAGAGGCTCCCACCTTTGGAATTTTATGCTGGAGTGTAGGAAGATCATTTCGGACAAGCTTACTTGGAACCTAGGTTCAGGGGACAAGGCTCTCTTTTGGTCAGATTCATGGGGAGGATATAAAACCATTGAAAACATCCATGACTTCGGGACTACCCGAGCCCTTCTCGAAGCTAATAGAGGTCCCTTGTCAAATAGTTACCTTTCCCCTCTAAAGGAGGGGGCTGGCTGGCAGTGGATCGAAAGGGATGATGAAGTCATTCCAATAGGGGACAAGCTCAAACTCTTGTCCATTCTCAACTCTAGAAACTTTGTCCTAAGCCATGTTAAGGACAAGCTGGTATGGGCAGGCTCCTTAAGTGGAGAATACAATGCTAGGGATGGGTACTCCCACATATTCAATTCAGTTCTAAAACCCAAGGTAGAACTTCCTCTAAATCTGTGTTGGGATAGGAATTGTTTACCTAAGGCAGGCATCTTCTCCTAGCTTGCAATCCAAAGCACATTGCGGACAAATTCAAGTGTATGGGCTATAAGGGTCCTAGTAGATGTCCCCTTTGTGAAGCCAAGGAAGAGGATACCAATCATATTCTCCTTAACTGTTCCTATGCTCATCAGTGTTGGACTTGGTTTACCAATAAACTTGAGTGGTCTGTAGCCTTCCCCAACACCATCTTAGGAATGCTGAGGGCTTGGCCTCTTCTTAAGAGGGGTTGTCTCTTTGAAGGACTGTGGAAAGCTCTCCCATCATCCATAATCTGGGAACTTTGGAAAGAAAGAAACAGGCGCATCTTCAAGAATGAAAAATTAGACGTCCTCAGAGTCATTAATAAAATAGAGTCAGCTGTCACAGAGCTTGTAAATAATAGACTTGCCTCGGGTTCACTTAAAAATGCCTCCATGTCTCATTGGGATGAAAAGATCATAAAATGTTGGAAAGGCTTGTCTTTCCCACCCTTTGTAAGTGAAGTCCCTTCGGTCGGCCTTCAATCTAGAGCATCATGCAGATGGCATCCCCCTAGTAAAGGGTGGTTGAAGTTAAACTTTGATGGGGATTCCCGGGGCAACCCAAGGCAAGCAAGGATAGGATGTGTTGTGCACAATTGGGAAGGCAAGGAAGTAGCATCCCTCGCCTCCCCAGTTGGCATTATCACAAACAACTAGGCAAAACTATTGGCCCTGATGGAAGGTTTGCTTTTATGCAGGAAACTTGATGCAAGGTGTTTAGAAATTGAGGGTGATTCGGCTATAATTATAAATGCTCTTAGGAAAGGCAGTACTCCCAACTGGAAACTTAATACCTTGTTATCCAAGGCTTTGGATCTATGCAAGGGTTTTGGTAGGATCACATTTAATCACATTTATAGGGAGGGCAACAAAAGAGCAAATGAGCTCGCTAACTTAGGGGCTGATGGCATCAAACTCCTATCCCTGCCCTCCTAAGATAATTTTAGCCCGTTCTATCTTCTCTCCCTCCTATCTTTAGTATAAAGGACAGAATTTCCTTGTTCTATAATCCATTTTCAAATCTAATCCTAGATCCGAGAGGTTCAGATTATCATCTTTATTATAGATATCTTAGTATCCTCAGGCAGGTCTTACCCCTGCAGTTAGACATAGGATCAGATTAGGGTTGTTCCGAGCTTCCCCCAAAATAAAATTGTGGGACGATGAATAAACTAAGTATATATCCAATGGTCTGATTATATATGCAGGTGGATATTTATTCATAGATACAATTACAATCATACATTCATTCATCAATACAAACAGATAGATATATTAAATGTATGGTTGTCTGGATGCATACAGGCATATATGTATGTATACATAAACATCCAGACATATATTTTCCAAATATGATATATATACTCACTTATATCCTAATACTCGCGGGGTAGTTATATCTATAATCACAAATCCTCATATATATATAAATACATTTCATGTAGAAGTTTTATATATATAATCATATCTATTAAGATCTATAGATGTTCAGCCATATATTTCATACTTTTTCAGGCCTTAGATAGATGTTGAACCCATGTAAGCCCACCTTCAGAGTCTCCAGAGCCATCTTTTAAATACATATTCATAAAATTCATTTCTTTTAGAATTCCTTCTTTAATTATTTTCATCAGGATCTAAACTCATTTAACTTAGATATCTTATACTTTTTCATACCGTAGTAAGGCTTCAAGCCTGTGTTAGTCCTCCTTTAGAACCTTTAGAGTCTCTGTTTAAATATTTACTTTCTAAATAATCTTCGAAGATTCTCCCCTTTTTATCTGTCAGTTAGGCTCTAAATTTAGAGATTTTGGTGATATAGGTGTTATCTTTCTTCCTTCTTCTCGGGTAACACATTTAGTTAAATGCGATGTAATAGGCTTTAGAATTAGAGGGAGACTTCCCCATACATTAAATAAGTTTAGAATTATAAACATGAGCTCATATCCTAGCAAAAGTTTATGAAACATGGATATAGAGCTAACCCTATTAATGTATAGATAGCCTCCTGCTAAAACCTAAGCCTTTCTAGATATCCATAGCTTTATTATGTAGATGGCCAACTCTAATAGCCGAATGAATCATTAATGATAACCTATACATCAGCTACTCTCTCGATCAAATCCTGTTTTGACAGCTAACAACGAAGGATGAGTAAGGCTGCCACAGTGATGGGACATTTGAGTTAACCTAGGCTCGATGGCGGTACGGTAAGGTAATATTAATTACCTCTCGTCTTGGAATTCTCATTCCCTGTTTGATATTTACTACTCAATAACTACTCATTATTAAGTTGGTAGAGTGCAAGTCCTTCTTGGATAGCTGAGAATCCTTCCATAGAGCAACAATGGATACAACACTCAAACTAATGGGATTGAGGTGCCAGATGGCCTTTGTGGGGGAAATTAAAGATGAAAGATTGAGAGGTATCTTGGTTCAACAGAACCCTTTGATTTCTGGAGCAGTTATGAAATTCCTAGGGAAGGATTTCATAATGAATGAGGACCGAACACGAGCTAACTCAGATATTGCTGCTATGTTCCTAGCCTTAGCAATGTATTTCGAAAGAGACAGAGAGGTGGTGGTGAAATTATGCAAGAAGGTCTTCATTAAGGACATTCTTGGTGAATTGGAATGGGTTTTGGTGAACATAGACGATGATCTCACAGCTCCAAAGCCTCGAGACTATGATGTCTTTTTTAGGAACAACAAATCGGTTCCTCATTTTCCTATTGTAGTTATTGAAGACCACAGGACCTTCGAAGCTCTACGCTTTGTAAGGAACAGGAACTTCCAATTCCTCTCTTGGATCCTCATGGTAAAGAAACCCCCACAAGAGAAGTGGTTGTAGAATTATCTAGATGCAGAAAATATTATGGTCATCCCTGATCACATGTCCATCCCTTGCTCCCCTGAAGCCCCCGGTGCAGAGACTCCAGGGAGCTCGAAGCCTCACTCCTCTCATAAGCCAAGAAGGAAAAGTTAATGGCCATTGAAGGGTGCTTCGTTATAGGCAAAGGTCTGGGTATTAGATATAATCTTCAGTTTTTGAGTGATTAGGGAATATTGGAACATTAAGCTTAATGTCCTTTTTGAAAATGATTGTAGTATAAGAGATCTCCTTAACTTAATAAGTTTTGAGCTAGTTTTTTTGAAGTTATTTTGACTACGAAGACAATGAATTATTTTGCTAGAAGTATACAGGGAAAGCATTTACACTAAGGTAAAATATGGATTATGTAGGATGAAGATGTCTACTTGCCTAAGTTTTTTCTCTTAAGCTTCTAGTCTAAAAAATGGAAGTAATTCAGTAATATACATTCATTCAGTAATTTATATTCATAGATATATATAGATATATATACCTAAAAATAACAATCTTGGTTAGCTTTCTATAACACTGGTTTTTTGAGATATATGGTCGCCACTTTCTAGCGTTATTCTTACCTTTGAAAGGTATGGTTTTAGTGGTTTTCTAAAGATGCTAACCATTTAATAGGTATCTTTGTGCTATGCATAAGTAGCAAATGTTTATTTAATCCAGTCTTTAGCTTCAGATCTATAAGAAATTTAGAGTCAAGGGTTTATCAGTATTTAAAGGTTACGGAGTCTTTCAATTCTAATTCCTGCAGATTTCCTGAGTCTCTTAAGCTTCAGGGATAAATTTAATGATTCGGCTATAATGGTTTTTGTATGGATATTCCTTTATTAGTAGTCCCATCATCTCTTACCCAGGGTCCAGAATTACTTTTAGATACCCTCAGACTCTCTCATTCAAAATTTATACAGTCATTCCAGCATATGCATCAATATATATACACTCATGCATCCTTATATATATATACATATTTCTCGGTGTTTTTCAAGCACTCTTGGGGCGGCCCTATCTATAGTCCCTTTGGACTGTTTATGCCCAAAGCTAAATTTCAACCCTTGAAGTATACCTCAATCCAACTTCTCACTTCATTCCTTTAGACCCTCAGCATCATTAAGATATATTCCTGATAGCAGACTAGGGACAAATTTACAAAAGATCTTCTGGATTGTTTTGGGTCAAAACAGAGGTTATTTAGACTCAACCACGGTCTTTAGTGTTGAGACAAATCTATAAGTGGTTTGAACCCTCAAGACTTAGTCAACGTTGTCACATTCCTCCTTTCGGCTCTAATGAACTAGCAATTCTTAATGTTTGCTTATGATAGTATGTATACATCGACATTTTTTATCCAGGAGAAGTCTTTAACTACCACCTACTGAATCTCTATTTTTAACTATCTTGCATGATAGAATCCTACCTCACCACCCTCTCTGTTATAATCTCAAAGGATAGAAGGAGGGAATGACTAAATCCCATTCACCAACCCTTGTTAGTGTAAACCCGGATCCCTTCTCTCTCAAGGACCGCATCCAGAAGCATTAACAAGAGCTGGCAAGTATGGGATTCCTCATGTTTGGACATTAACGAATCTAACTCCTATTGCAGTTCTAAGGACTATTTTCGTATGAATACTCTTTAAAAGACAGGTTTCATAAGATGAGTTTCCATCCATTATATTGGCTGACTGTTACTAACAATCTGCCTAGTGTTTGAGCAACTGACTATGCAGGCCAAACAGGCAGAATTCGTACAAACATGGATCTATTCAATCAAAGATCATCTACAGAGCTAAAAGTTGGAAGCTAAAGAATAATGACATCTTTTATTTGAATGTGGCAAATAAGGGCTTGTAAAGGAGGGGTAACATAAAAACACCCCTCCTGATTTCCCCAGCCCGGGGTCTCTTTGGTTTATGTGGTGGTTGTACCAAAAATTGTAATTATTGTTTATTATGTAATATTATGCTGGACTATGGTTCCGGGCAAGGCCGGAGGTTTTCTTACCTCCACTCTTTCCTACCGGCGCCCGCACGAGTGGAGAGTTGTACTGTAACTTTAAAATAATTAATAAAATTCTTGGCCTCGGCCTCTTACCGATAAAAAAAAAAAAAAACAATCTATTATTATAATATTGCACACACAATATAGTAATTAATTTATTTTCAAATTAAATCTTTTTATTATACTCTCAATCTCTAATCAAGTATACAAAAATAAGAAAAAATAATAGTAAAATACTTAAAATATGTTTAAAACAATTAGGATATTAACCGAATCATAACCAAAAAAAAGTGGATCCTATATATGTATGCCTCCAAACTTGTATCCACCCTCATAAACACACTAGTTGTTTTTTCATTTTTAAGGAAATGTCAAAAATATTGAAAAAAAAATTTAAACGCAATATAGGGGAAAGGACCCAGTAGTTGTGCACCCTAACTTCGCGCTTCTCAAAATCCTATGTGGAAATTTCAAATCACATTGATTCTTTTACAGCAGCTTACTTGGCAGGTCCCCTTCTTATAACTAAGGTTTCAGGGCCACATCATCAAGTATGATACCACATCAACATGCTTTTTGCCAAGGTGTCCAAAACAGCCCAAAAAAAAAGAGAGACCAATAGGTGTGCAAAAGGGCCCCAATACTTGTGCAGTTGATGTGGCATCACATGATTGGTTACTTTTCACAACAAATGGTATATTTCATACAACTATTGGTGCAATGTTATACAAAGGTTGGACATTAAATCACCAATTATTGGGGTATTAAATCAACAACTTCTATCACAAGAATTGGAACATGCTCAACTATTGGGTCCTTTCCTCTATTCACTGCAATTGAGGTATGTCTTGTTGTGCTATCACCGATGTCGAGGAGTAAAATATGACAATTAAAAAGGATAAATTCTCTACAAATGATGTTCTAATAAAAATACTTTTTATACGGAAGCGTGTACGAGATTAGGCAAAAAGGTTGTGTATCTATGTAAAACATTTTTGGGATGTACGTGTCAATCTGGGAATGAAAAATAATAAAGAAATCCAATTGAAAAGCAGAACATTACGGAAGCATGTGTAGGACTAGGCAAAATAGCTTTGTGTCTATGTAAAACATTTTTAGGATGTACATGTCAAACTGGGAACTAAAAATAACAAAGAAAGCAAAAAAAATAGGAAAATTTATGAACGGATAAGATGTGTTGAATCATCTTGCATCCATTTTCCACCAATGATTTCCGTTGATTGTAAAAAATAGATTGTCTCTTTCACATAAGGAAACGATTTAATTAAAACACTTGATCAAAATAAATCTAAAATGAATCAAAAAAATGTGCTTAGAATACAAGTTTTCGCAACACATATAATCCTTTAGAAAATAAAGTATTAGTGTAGACACCTAAAAATATCTCATTCATCATACAATAATTATTCGTCTTAATTAATTAAGTAATTCTTTAATCATTTAATTAAGCTAATTAATTCTTCTTAACTGGCCTAATCATCATTATTCATTTTTCTTACAAATTATCCAATTTTTTTCATTTCTTAATCAATTCATCACCAAACCCCTTTCTCAAAAATTAATTATTTAATTAATTACAATTAATTCCCTTAATTAAATAATATTTATTATTTAATTAATTCTATTTCTAAAGATTAAATAGTTTCATTTAAATTATTTAATTAATTGATTTCATTCCCCCAAATCTCCAAATTCAAATTTCAAAGAATTCCATCTAATTTCATTCACATTTCACCAAATCTGAATTTCAATAAATTTTAGTAAATTTCATGTGCATTTCAGCATTCGAAAATCAAAATTCAAATTCAAATTCAAATCAAAATGAAAATGAATTTCAATTCAATCTCCTACAACACATGTTGAAAATCAGAAATGGTGGTTCAAATCAATTAACTAATATGTAAACTCTTCAATCTCCCCTTTTCCCTCTAAATCACCTTATCCAACTAATCAATCAAACCTGTCATCTCTTCAATCAATCTAGTCAATTGGCTAATCTATTCAGTTCACTATTCAATCAATCTAGTTGACTACTCAATCGATTTAGTTGACTATTCAATCAAATGAGTTAACAAATCAATCAACTCTATTAACTGGTCAATCTAAATCTATTCACTCACAATCAGCACTTCACTTCAAAATCCCTCCCCATCTCTCTTGAAAATCTATGTAAACATCATTTTCTCAATTCAATCTAGAATCTAGAATCTAGAATCAGAGAATCACAGTCTTCAAAATATTTGTGTCAATTATATGCAATAAATCTCAGTGCACCCCCTGAGAGCCACCTACCACACAAATTGGAGAAGAACAATGGAAGCCTTGTTACATCCATTGAGGGAGTTTAATTAGATTTTATTCATTATTTAATAGATTTAGCATTATTTCACTGTCATTTAGGAGTTAATTGTAATTGGGTTTAGAGTTGTGATTCACTATTTTACATCTGATTATCTTGACAATTAATTTACCCCTAAGAAACAAATGGTGAACATGATGCACGAAACATAACTTTCTCATCTTTTTTTGATTTTTTGTTTTGCAGGATGTGCATGGACATAAGTATTCGTCATGCATTTTCTTGCAATAATTCACATTCACTCACAAGGCTACGCATTTGTCGTGATAGTAATTCGCAATCGATAAAGTAGAAATTTGCATTCACCTAGTAGTTGATTTGCATTCGCTAGGTTTAGATGCATAATTAATCTTTTTTGTTGCTTTGTTTATTATTTAATTACGTTTCCAACCTACAATTGTTTTAAAAATTTGAAACTTTCTAGTTTTCTATATATAGTGCATTTTAACCTATGGCAAGAAGGGTAACTTTCAAAATTTCAGGGGCTGAGAAGATAAAACAACACAAGAAACAAATAAAAGCACATCAATGATGGATAAGAGCATAAAAGAGAATTGAAGATCTAAAGAAGCGGTCACCCTATCCCGATATTATCACATTATGCACAAGTACATAGACAGATTCAGCTCATGTCATGATCAATTAACCCTTTCTTCTATCTTTTAACTCTGTTCATAACTCGTTCGCATTCGATCAAAACTTGCAATGCATTTGAATTGACACAAATTCACATTTGGGTGCATAGAAATTCGCATACAAGTTGTTAGGAATGCAAATTCACTTTTACAGTGATTCGCATTCAAGTTGATAGGAATGCACATTCACTTTTACGGTGATTCACATTCACTGGAAGTTCAAAAACCTTTTTTCTCTATCTTTTTCTCTGATATTTTTTACTGTTCTGTTATATAAATAGGTCATTAACAAATAGTAAAGCAAAAAATTGTAACCAGAAGAATAAAATTAGGCTGGAGAGCCCACAATGTGCTAACAATTCTCATGGTTTCTTGTAGGGATAGTTGGATTTAGTTTAGCTAAATCTTTTTTTGGGTGCTCTTAAAAAGGAAACACAAATTTTATCATTTCTATATCAGTTAAAATGAACACCATGTATTTTTGGAGCAACATCTCCAAGTAGCATAGATAATTTTGTGATGAAGGTTTAAAAAGAACTTTTCTTTTCATGTTTTCAAGGTGGTAGGCATATGCTCTCCCCTTAAACTAGGTGACCAAAAAGCCAAACCCACCTTTTTCATGTTTTATGTCAATTTTGCATTAGGATAAAACCTTTAGAAGGCTTGCCTCCCGAGTAGCCCATAAGGTCAAGTGAGGGGGAATGATCTAAGTGTTAATGACTAATGCCAAGTATTCTAAACCACTATAAATAAATATGTTTGCAATGAAAATTGTAAGAAACAAGTGATATATGATGTCATAACGGCATTATGCCTCCCTCAGTGCCTATATGCTATGAGAAAATCTATAGAGCATAACCTCTTCAGACTGGGAGGCCTCCTTAACAGAGTGTAACACAATGTTGATTATGACCACCTAAACAGAAGCCTGATTAAATACATTAGGATCTAGAGGCCAATCTAAGTCAGTAACCAGACACTTATAGTATCATAGTGCAAGGGTGGGGAAGAATTCACCCCCAAGACACTCACCATATATCTCCCAGGATAATGAGTCAATTGAGGAGATATCCTCTTTCATTTAATTTCTGGACAAAGGCAAAAAAATGAGCGCACCTTAGGGTGTGATAGGGTTGTTTGAGCTGGCTGAGTATCAATATGTGGGTCGTGGTAATATTTGTGACCTTTTGACCATAGGAGATTCTGCTTGATGTGCTATCAAATGACCAAAGTTCTATCAAAAACAAAATGAGGTTTTGAAAAAGATCTCAACATTCACAAGGGTTTGAAAAAATCCTTTAAACATTGCTCTCTTTGGGTTATGTCAAGTTATTTTCCATTTATTTGTTGTTGTATCTTTTCTACACGATCAAACATTACAAAGTGGAATTTCAACCAAGTTTTATCAAAAACATCAACAAGAATCTCAAAACTCAAAGAAAACTTCAAGTATCAACATCAACATCAAAATCAAATCAAACAAAATTGCCACTTTCAGAGAAATGGAGAAAACATCTTATTTGTTGTGATCTTAGGTCCAAACTAATCAAGAAAACATCATGGAATAGTGTTATAAATTTTGTAGGGAAGGTGAAGAATTCATCCCTTCCATTCCTATTCCATCGTCATCCATAGAGATTTTAGCTCAACAAATTAAGATTTTGTAACAACAAATGAGAGACAAGACTAGTCTTAACAACCATAGGGATTGGTTAGAAAACTAGATGAGGGAAGTGATAACCACAAGGTAATCATTATCAAGACAACCTTCTTTTTCTTGTGAGACCATTAAAACATTCCAACTTTCATTCTCTAAAAAAATCATTCCTAGTTCAGTTCAACCAATATTAGAATCAAGTTAACCTTCTTTTTCTTTCAACCAAACACATCAATCATACCAATCACATCAACCCAACATTCAAACCCCCTTTAAACCAAGATCTAACCCCTTTCAACCAAAATCAAATCCCATTTAACCAAAGTCTAAATCAATCATATCTATCCACCATTTCATCATCCCCTAAAACCACACAAGAGTTGTCCACACCATTTCTATCCAGTAACACAATCTCCCAAAGGCTATCCATAATACAAATTCAATCTAGTCCAAGTCATTATGCTAGTCCTTTCCATGCTTCAAAAATTCAAGGTCCAATACCACCATATATTCCATTTCCAACAAAACCCACTTTAGAGAGTCCCATTCAAAATATTTTCTCATCTAGCCAAAGTGTTAAGGCCTTCCAAAAATATCCCATGCATATCCAAACTCCTTCCCTCTATCAAGAGGATAATCCAAAATCAAAAGAAATCAGTCATGAAACAATTCAAGATCAAGAACAAACCCTTCGATCCTATCCAATTTTTTATCAAGATCCCATCGACGAAGAATCCTATGATGATCCCCTCATTCTCTTATATTCCACTCATAATGATACCCTTTTATCTCAAGAACAAAGTGTCCTTTTAAGTCCCATCCAACATCCTCCTCCTAAGCAAGATCAGATCAGGACATCCCTTCCATCCTTCCTAATAATCCCTTTCCAAATCAAGATCAAAGTATCCCTTCACCTTCATGTCCTAAACTAAATACCATTATTTCTCTAGATCCTTATCAAGATCCTTCCATCCCTTCATCTCTGTCATAATCATCCATGTCCCTCACAATATTCCCTCTCAAATGAACTTACCATTTCTCCTAGTCCCATTCATGATCCCAATGCCTCTACACAAGTTGTTCATGAACTCCTTATCAATGAAATCACCAATCTAGATCATACCACAGAGAACAATTTATCAATGGTTCTATGTGTGCTACTTTCACATGCCAATTTAGTGACAGAATCAAGCATAGAACTAGCTAATGAAATCAACACCCAAATTGTTCCATCATCTGCTTCAAGCATGTAAGCATAACACCAGCTAATGAGATCAACACCCGGTTGGCTTCATTATCATCTTCAAGTGCATCAATAGAAACAGGCATAGAACCCGCTCATGTCACAACTTTAGAACTAAAATCTATTTTCCTCATACACCCACACTTGAAAGACTGAGGGCAAGAAGATTTACCACAGTTGGATTGGTTTGAAAATAAGGAGGCTATAGCTAAATTCATGGGTACCAAAGCAGGATTTCCCTTTGATGATCCATAAAATCCAAAAATAGAGTTAATCAACATTAGAGATGTCGAACATGTACATGTACACCTAGTTGAGTCCTTATATCCTATTGAAAAAGACGGGTTTATCTGACACTTCAAACAAAGACCAATGAACTATTTACACAAAATTCATACCAACCCAATAACAACATCCACCTTAAAAGAAATTACATCTAAGGGTTGGATTATTTTAAATTTCACTATGACGCATATCTGTATTTCAAATTGTATAACATATAGATGCATATCATTACTATTTTTTCATATAGTTGCATCAATAAAACAAGGCAATTGTCTAAGTCATTTACCTGTTTGCAATGAAAGGAGCGAAGGTTGTCTCATTTACTAGATACTTGTTCATGAAGTTTTTAGGAGGTCTTTGGTCATTCATCTTCAATGTCACCTTGTGATTGAGATTTATCCTTGGTTGTGTAGAAGTTTCACTATTGAGTCTTGTTACCCAAAATCTATTAATTTCTATATATCTCACACATTAATCGCATGCTTTAAGTCATTACAAATACCTAGTTGGTCATGTGGCTAGTGAAAAATCAAAAATTTTGTTTTAGTGCCACTATAATCATCATACCCAAGTAGATTTCATTACTTACAAGTCAAGGTAAGAAAATAAAAATAAATAAATAAAAGTGTTATGCCAATATCCATCTCAAGGCAAAAATGTGTAATAAAGCTTGACTAAGGGAACATGTGAATAACTCCATTAGAGCTATGGACACCTCATGTAAATGGAGCAATATTTAAGAGATTATGGTGTATAACCTCATCCAAGCCCTAAAATTTTGTTGGAACCGAGCCTCTATCTGAGTTGCTTTTGAAGTCAGAATAACTCATGTAGCTAGTGACGTAGAATTACAAGGGTCTATAATGGTTATAAGGGTAGGAATAAACTCGTTGCACACACATGGGCAAAAGAAGATCAAAGTTTCAAGAATTGATAGAGAAGTTTTTGCAACCTCCATTCATAAATCTTGGTTACATAGTGTGTTAGGCTAGATGGTCTAAAATCTTCTGAGAATGGATTGAACTCCTATCTTTGAAAGGTTTCACACCTTTAATCCAATTAGTTTATTTCAGAATGAAGGACACACACATTCATCCTTGTTCAAATAAGAATTGCATATTAGTCATGCATTTTGCATTAGCATAACTCATATCAAAAATCCATTGTCTCCACCATTCTGCAGATCATCATGTCATAATAGATCGGCATATTGGGGGCATAACTGAAAAAATCCTAAAATTTAGGTCCAAAGTCCTGAAATTTTTTTAAAAATCAGATAAAGTCCTAAAAAAGTCCTAAAAAATCATAAACATATCATGAAAATATCCTCAAAATCATAAAAATGTCATGAAAAAATCAAAAAAATCAAAAAATGTCTTGAAAAAATCCCTAAAAATAAAAACTAAATTGAAAAATTAAAAAATTAAAAACTGAAAGTCAAATCAAGAAATCATAGACAATCAATGCATAGAATCAAATCAACACTAGACAAACTCTCAAAGTCTGCAATCAAACTGATCACATGTCTTGTTAATCAATCTATCAATCAAACTCTATCAAACATCAACATGTCTTATACAGGGAAGGGTACACTTGAAACCAAACAAATAGATCTTACATGGGGTATTCACTCTCTCAAACCAGACATTCCTATCAATCATCAAACGATCAAAACAATGACATAGATCAGTATGGCTACTAGATTTTGTCCTACTTAGTCTTATCTTTATCCATTGATGGCAAGTCATGTTGAATCAAATCCAAAAAGCAAAAAATATATTAAAAAAAAAAAAAAAAAAATCCATAAATCAAAATCAACCAAAAATGATAAAAATCTAATAAAAACATCCATATACGATCCTGAAAAATCCAAAAACATCAAAAAATCCCTTGGAAAAGAACTAAAAATCAGAAAAACAATTAAAAATCCAAAAACAATACATCAATCAAAATTCACAATAAATTATCCTTTGCAAATGGCAAGCATTTCAATAGACACAAAATGTAAAATAAATCAAAACATTGAGCTTAACAAATCATGTACCAACAGAAAAACTACCAAGCTCGTCTACAACCTAACCAATCAAATGCCTATCAGTTTTCAACATCTTTATCAAAAAACATGCCTTTACGGATACATCATTCCTAAAATAGGTACTTATCAGATATCATATCCTAACGGATACATCTTTCCTACAATGGACATCCTATCAAACAATCATCCTATGAAAGAACACTTATCCTTGGCAAGAAGATCAATACGATTGTTGACTCATTTGGTCAAGTTTATCTTATCTTTCATTAATTTATCTTTTATCAATTTATGTTAGATCATGTTACTATACTACTCAAGGATAGCCAAAAGTGACTAGAGGAGTTGTGATGGGCATGATCTTTTTCTTGTTTTTTGTTTGTGGTATGAACCAATGAAGTTCTGGGGCAATAGTTTCAGTGGGTATCTGTGATTGGTACATTCATTTGGAAAGTATCCTATGCAAAAATAAAAGTCAGGGTTATCTATGCTTATGACTACCTCACATACCTCGACCCCTGGCACTATTCCTAGAATGGAGGGTTCACTCCTTGTCTGCTACGTGTTTGTTATTTGCAATGACATATCTTTACATCTTGGTTCCTTATACCCCAATGTACAAAGCTTCATTGATATATAATAAGGCTCAATGATGAAACGTTGCACTAAAAAATAAAGGCACAAAAGTTCATGATTCTATCATCAATCTCATCATGCTAATTGTCTCTCAAAATCATTCTCTCAGGCAAGTGCACCAAGATGGAGGACCAAAACGGTGCCAAATTTTTTTGGGCCCCCATCAAGCCTTTTGGCACATGCCAAATAAGGCATGCACCCTATTTGGTGCACACCAAATAGGTTTGGCATGCCGAACCTAAGGTTTGGGCACACGAAATAAGGCACATGCCAAATAAGGCAAGCGCCAAATTTGGCGTGTGCCAAATGCATTTGCATTTTGACAAGTGCATTTTCAATTTGGGAACTGCAATTTATCCTTCTCTTGCAGCTTCCTTTTGTCTAAATATATACATAAAATATAACATTTAAGTATACTTTAAGTTATATTTTATGTATATATTGTTAGGATGTTTGAGAGTGGTTCTAGATCTCTAGGAGCTATAATGAAGATTCTAGTTTTTAGAGTATTCATATAAATTTGAGATAGTCAAATTTTAGTAATCAGCATGCTCATATCAACATTCTCTCTCTCTCTCTCTCTCTCTCTCTCTCTCTCTCTCTCTCTCTCTCTCTCTCTCTCTCTCTCTCTCTCAACCTAGATTCCTTCCTCCCTCCCTCTCTCTTTCACTTCAACTCTCTCTCTCTCTCACTTGGGATCTCTCTATCCTTGGTATTTTCCTTTCTTTCCATTGACCTCTCTCTCTCTCTCTCTCTCTCTCTCTCTCTCTCTCTGTGTGTGTGTGTGTGTGTGTGTGTGTGTAGTATTTGCCTTTATTTACATCAACCATGGAGAAGGAGATAGAGAGAGAGAGAGAGGTGAAGATAGAGTTGGAGGGAGAGAGTGAGAAAGAGAGAGAGGGAGGAAGGTAGGGGTTGAGGGAGAGACTAGAAGGAGAGAAAGCCCAAGTGCAAGAGAGAGGTTGAGGAAGAGAGAGGGGGAAATAGGGAAAGAGAAGGTGAGATGAGAGAGAGAGAGAGATCAATTAGGAGAGATGGAGGGAGGAAGTGAGGGGTTGATGGAAAGAGAGGGATATATCAGGGAGAGGGAGGAAGGGACGGGAAGAAAGGGAGGGAGGGGTTGAGGAAAAGAGAGATCCCAAGTGAGAGAGATGGAGGGAGGGAGGTAGGGGTTGATGAAAAGAGAAAGAGAGACCTAAGAGAGAGAGAGAGAGAGAGAGAGAGAGAGAGAGAGAGAGGTAGGAGGGGAGCTCAGATTGATGGAAAGAGAGGGATACACTAGGAAGATAACCTAAGTGAGAGAGGGGGAAAGAGAGAGAGGGGAAGGTAGGGGTTGAGAAAAAGAGAGAGAGAGAGAGAGGGGAAGGTAGGGGTTGAGAAAAAGAGAGAGAGAGAGGGGAAGGTAGGGGTTGAGAGAGAGAGAGAGACCTACCTTCCTCTCTCCCTCTCTCTCACTTGAGATCTCTCTCCCCCTCTCCCTCCCTCAACCCCTCCCTTCCTCCATCTCTCTCACTTCAACTCTCTCTCTCTCAACCCCTCCCTTTGTCCCTCCCTTTCTCTCACATGGGATCTCTCTATCTCTAGTCTCTTCTTCTCTTTCTATCAACCTCTCTCTCTTAACCCTTCCCTTCCTCCCCCATCTCTCTCACTTGGGCTCTCTCTCTAGTCTCTTACTCATTTTCCATCCCTTTCTCCCTCTCACTTAGGTTAGGCTTGGGAGTGAGAGTGTGTGTGTGTGTGTGTGTGTGTGTGTGTGTGTGAGAGAG
This sequence comes from Cryptomeria japonica, assembly GCF_030272615.1. NCBI lineage: Eukaryota > Viridiplantae > Streptophyta > Pinopsida > Cupressales > Cupressaceae > Cryptomeria > Cryptomeria japonica. The sequence goes on from NC_081409.1 coordinate 728,001,706, forward strand.
AGAGAGAGAGAGAGAGAGAGAGAGAAAATAGAAGAGATTAAGAAAGAGTGTTAAAGGGAAAGAGAGAAATAATTGAGAGAGAAAGAGAATGTGAGAGAGAGGGAGGGAAATAATGGGAAGGGGAGGGAGAGAGAGAGAGAGAGAAAGAGACATAGGGAGAGACTTGAGAGGGAAAGAGAGATGGAGAGAGGGAAGGAGAGAGAAAGAGTTAGAGGTAAAGAGAGAGAGATGTGAGAGAGAGAAAGACAAAGGGGGGAGGGAAAGAATGGACAAAATGGGAGAGAGAGAGAGAGAGAGAGAGAGAGAGAGAGAGAGAGAGAGAGAGAGAGAGAAATGAATAATAGAGATAAAGAGAGGAGTAATAGAGATGGGGAGATATAGGAGGGGATGGAGGAAGAATAGAGATAGGGAAAGATAGAGAGTGAGAAAAAGAGAAAGAGAGTGAGAGGGAGAGACTTGAGAGGGAAAGAGGGATAGAGACACCTGAGAGAGGGAGAGAGAGAAAGATGGAGTGGGGGAGATATAAAGAGACTTGAGAGGTGGATGTAGGAATTGTGTGTGTGTGTGTGTGTGTGTGTGTGTGTGTGTGTGAGAGAGAGAGAGAGAGAGACAGAGAGAGAGAGAGAGAGAGAGAGAGAGAGAGACTTTAGAGAGAAAGAGAGTTAGAGGCAAAGAGAGAGATATGAGAGAGAAAGAGAAAGGGAGGGGGAGGGAGAGAATGGACAAAATGGGACAGAGACACCTAAGAGAGAGAGGCAAAGGGATGGGGAAAGGGAGAGAGAGAGAGAGAGAGAGAGAGAGAGAGAGAGAGAGAGGGTAGATATAGGAGGGCAGGGAGGAAGAATAGAGATAGGGAAAGATAGAGAGTGAGAAAAAGACAAAGGGAGTGGGAGGGCGAGACTTGAGAGAGGGAAAGAGGGAGAGAGAGGGAGAGAGGGAAATAGAGAATAAGAAAGGGAGGGAGAGAGAAATGAAGAATAGAGATAGGGAAATAGAGAGTGAGAAAAAGAGAAAGGGAGTGGGAGGGAAAGACTTGAGAAGGAGAGAGAGAGAGAGAGAGAGAGAGAGAGAGAGAGAGACTTGAGAAGGAAAGAGGGAAAGAGAAAGGGAGAGGGGGAAAGGGGGAAAGAGAGGGAGAGAGAGATATTGAAGAAGAAAGGGGGGGAGGGATAGAGAAATAAAGAATAGAGATAGAGAGGGAGGAAGAATGGAGATAGGGAGGAAGAATAGAGATAGGGAGATATAGGAAGGGAGAAAGGAAGAATAGATATAGGAAGATAGAGGGTGTGAGAAAAAGAGAAAGCGAGTGGGAGGGAGACACTTGAGAAGGAAATAGGGAAAGAGAAAGGGAGAGAGGGAAAGAGGGAGAGAGAGAGAGAGAGATAGAGAAGAAAGGGAGGGAGGAAGGGAGAGAGAAATGAAGAATATAGATAGGGAGATAGAGAGAAGGAGTAAAGGAGAAAGGGAGTGGGAGGGAGAGACTTGAGAAGCAAAGAGGGAAAGAGAAAGAGAGAGGGAATGAGGGAATGAGGGAAAGAGAGAGAGAGAGAGAGAGAGAGAGAGAGAGAGAGAGAGAGAGAGAGAGAGAGAGAGAGAGAGAGAGAGAGAGAAATGAAGATTAGAGATAGGGAGATATAGGAAGGGAGACAGGAAGAATAGAGATAGGGAGATAGAGAGAGTGAGAAAAAGAGAAAGGGAGTGGAAGGGAAAGACTTGAGAAGGAAAGAAGGAGAGGGAGAGGGTGAGAAGGAAAGAGAGAGAGAGAGAGAGAGAGAGAGAGAGAGAGAGAGAGAGAGAGAGAGAGAGAGAGAGAGAGAGAGAGAGAGAGAGGAAAAGAGGGAAAGAGAGAGTGAGAGAGAGGGAAAGAGGGAAAGAGAGGGAAAGAGGGATATAGAGAGTGAGAGAGAAGAGATAGGATGGGGGAGGGGGAGAGAGAGATAGGGTGGAGGAAAATAATGAGAGGGAGAGAGGGAGAGGGAAGAGATAGGATGGGGGAGAGAGAGAGCAAGGGAGGGTGAGAGAGAGAGGGAGAGGGAAGAGATAGGATGGGGAAGGGAGAGAGAGGGAGAGAGGGAGAGGGTACATATAGGATGGGGGAGGGAGAAAGGGAGACAGTGAGAAAGAGTGATAATGAGAAAGGTAGAGAGGGAGGGGGAGGAGAGAGGTAGGGAAAGAGAGAGAGATACATCTAAGAGAGGAGGAGAGTGAGATAGAGAGATAGAGGTTGAGCCTGGGAGAGACTTACAAGATAAAGAATGGGAGAGAGAGAGAGAGAGATCTAGAGAGAGAGAATAGGAGAGACACTTGAGAGAGAGGGGGGAGATAGAGAGATAGAGAAAGTCAAAGGGAGGGGGAGAGAGAAAAGTAGAGACAAAGAGAGACAAAGAGCGAAATAGAGCGAGAGATAGAGAGAGAGAGAGAGGACAATAGGGAGGGAGAGAGAGAGAGGGGGGGGAATGGGGAGGGAAAGGATGGGATAGAGACACCAAAGAGGGAGAGAGAGGGAGAGAGAGAGAGGGAGAGAGAGAGAGAGAGATGGGGAGGGAAAGGATGGGATAGAGACACCTAAGAGAGGGGGAGAGAGAGATAGGGAGTGGAGGAGATGAGAGACTTGAGAGGTGGATGGAGAGATTGTGAGAGAGACCTAGGAGGTGGAGGCAAGGAAGGTGAGAGAGATACCTAAGAGGTGGAGGGAGGGATGGTGAGAGAGAGAGAGCGAGAGAGAGAGAGAGAGAGAGAGAGAGAGAGAGAGAGAGAGAGAGAGAGGAAGAGAAGGAAAGAATGTGAGAGAGATACAGCTAAGAGAGGAGAGTGAGATAGAGAAATAGAGTTTGAGAGGGAGAGACTTAAGAGATAAAGAATGAGAGAGGAAGAGAGATGGAGAGAGAGAGAGAGAGAGAGAGAGAGAGTTAAGTGAAAAGGAGAAAGGGAGGGGGAGGGAGAGAATGATAGATAGATACACTTGAGAGAGGAGAGTGAGATAGAGAGATAGAAAGGTAGAGGTTAAGTAAGAGAGAGGGAGAATGCATGGAAGAGACCAAAGAGATAATGTTGATATGAGCATGTTGATTGTTGAAATTTGACTAAGTCTAAAATTTATATGAATACTCAAAAAACTAGAATCTACATTATAACTCCTAGAGATTTGGAACCACTCTAAAACATCATGACAATATATACATAAAACATAACTTAAAGTATAAGAAAGAATTTCTATGTCTTTTTTCTTTCTTATACTTAAATTTTATATTTTATGTATATATTCCAAGGAAGAGAACACATTTTTCTTTGTGACATGAGAATTTTTTATGAAATTCATTTGGCATGCGCCAAATGAATTTTTTAATTTTTTTTCATTTGGCGCGCGTCAAATTTGGCGTTCGCCAAACTCTCTGCCTTGGAAAATACCAATCCTTTGGCTTGGATTTGCCTTGGGCATCCAACCCAAAATATTGGACACCATTCTCAGGCCTATGATATGTTTTCCAGCAAATATTGAAAAATTTCTTACTTTTTTGTTCGTGCTCTCCATCAGGTTTGCACGTGTTTCAATGAAATCAAAAAGCGCACCATACAATCGTCAAGCTCTCTCTTAGCTATCCAACGATATAATTATATTCAATTTTTGATAATGTTAAGGTCTTCATCCATAATTTCTTGTCATTGTGTTTGGTTTTTGTCAAAAACCAACATGTCGTATTTCGGCCATAGATTTTTACTCGTTTATTGAATTTTAAAAAAAATTATATTTTCAAAAACTAGACTCCATTCTACACAATTTAAAAAAAAAAAAAAAAAATTGATTTTCGATTAGTTTTCACAAATTTTTAGGGGGAGCATGCTCAAATTTCACTAAAAAATTAGTGTCCACTTCAAAAATTAGTAAAAAAATCATATATTCATTAAAAAATTAGCCAAAAAATCTAGCATAAACTACATGGTGTGAGCCAATTTTTAACTGGAGCGATTTTAAAAATTCCCCCAAAAAGTTGACATTTTAGGGGCAGCACACCAGGTGCTATGTTATATTTTTCTAAAAAAAATAGCACCACTTTATGTGCTCCCCCTTTTTGAAACCCTTAATCTCCACCATTTTAAAAAAATAATAATAGTTTAGAAAGTAGACTCAGAGCACTACAACTCTTGTTCTTACTGCATCCTCATATTTTGAGTGTAACTATATTCATTTTCTCATTGAAGTTCAGACTTTACTGATTTCAAAAAAGAAAAAAAAGTGGCATCTTAAGACCCCTTTTTGGTCCCCGATCATTGTGCACTTACCCACTCATGAAGCATTTTTTTTTCGATCAACCTTTTCAATTATTTCCAATCATTTTTTCATCTAACATGATCTCTCTCATCACTTACTCCCAGTATTTTCATCGATAATTCTATCATTTCCTCATATTAACTATTCTATCTATCAATCAATTATTCCTCACCTTCATCATATTTCATTATTCGTCCAATTTTGATCTATCATTTGTCATATACAGAATTAGTCCTTCCTGAAACCAGACACGATCATCTATCATTTGTCTTATATAGGATGTATCCTTCCTAAAACCAGACATTTTGATCATCTTTGTCTTATACAGGATGTGTCCTTCCTGAAACTAAACTTTATCTTTATCACTCCAACCATTTATTTTCTCTAAAACCCATTCATGTCACCAAACTAACCATTCTTCCATCTTTCATCTAACATTCTTCTTCCGAGAAATCATTCATGCCTTAAAGGCCCAAACAATCTCTCGAGGGGGCATTATATCTTAGCATCACCGGGACATACTAGGGCAGAATGTTTTTTGTTTTCTTTGAAGCAACGTTGTTTCAACATTGTCTCAAAGATGGGCAAATATAGACACCTAAAAATGTCTCATTATTCATACACTACTTATTTTTCCTAATTAATTAAGTAATTCTTTAATTATTTAATTAAGCTAATTAATTCTTCTCAACTAACCTAATCATCATTATTCATTTTTCTTACTAATTATCCAATTTCTATCATTTCTTAATCAATTCATCATCAAACCCCTTTCTCAAATATTAATTATTTAATTAATTATGATTGATTAACTTAATGAAATAATCTTTATTATTTAATTAATTCTATTTCTAAAGATTAAATAATTTCATTCCCCCAAATCCCCAAATTCAAATTTTAAACAATTTCATCTAATTTCATTCACATTTCACCAAATCTGAATTTCAATAAATTTTAGTAAATTTCATGTGCATTTCAGCATTCGAAAATCAAAATTCAAATAAAAATAAAAATGAAAATGAATTTCAATTTAATCTCCTATAGTACATTGGAAATCAAAAATGGTTGATCAAATAAGTTAACTCGGTTAACTCTTCAATCTCCCCTTTTCACTCTAAATCACCTTTTTCGACTAATCAATCAAATCAATCATCTCTTCAATCAATCTAGTCAACTGGCTAATCTATTTAGTTCACTATCCAATCAATCTAGTTGACTACTCAATCTATTTAGTTGACTATTCAATCAAATGAGTTAACAAATCAATCAACTTTGTTAACTAGTCAATCTAACTCAATTCACTCACAATCAGCACTTCAGTTCAAAATCCCTCCCCACCTCTCTTGAAAATTTATATAAATAACATCATTTTCTCAATTCAATCTAGAATCTAGAATCCAGAATCAGAGAATCACAATCTTCAAAATATTTGTATCAATCATATGCAGGAAATCCTAGTGGAACACTTGAGAGCCACCTACCACACAACTTGGAGAAGAGAAATGGAAGCCTTGTTACATCAATTGAGGGAGTTTAATTAGATTTTATTTATTATTCAATTGATTTAGCATTATTTCATTGTCATTTGGGAGTTTATTGTAATTGGATTTAGAGTTGTGATTCACTCTTTTACATCTGATTATCTTGACGATTAATTTACCCCTAAGAAATAATTAGGAAAGTTAAAATTTAATTTAACCAATTTTTATGAAAGTAAATAAAAAGATATATATAAGAAATTAATGCTACGTTTATATTTTAGTAAATATGCTTTCCAATAAATACTAATTTTTATGGAGAGTCTTGCATGATAGATATCTATATATGAGGATGAAATATTTCATCTAATGATCTATGATATTTTAATCTATTTAATAAAGAATAATATCCTATCTTAGAATTTAGAGTTATAAATAGATTAATAATTCATTAATTAAGCATTTAATATAAAAACATTAAAGGGATAAGATATGTTTTATATATTTATTTTGTGATTGTTGGCATAGAATTATAGTTGATTATAAGATTTTATGTTTGAATAAATAAAAAGGTAAAAAAACACTTGTTTCCCTCCACACTTATATAATCTCTTAAAATAGGATAAATTTTCATAAATATTTTAAAAAATTAAAAGTTATTACATATACTAATTTTTATCAACTTTACAAGATTTTTATCAACTTTACAAGATTTTTATGTATATCAATACTTATATATTACTATGTCAAAAAATTTATATAATATGATTATATAATCCTTTTCTATGAATAAAAATATATCATTATAAATAATGTATTATATGTATTAATATTTTTCATCTTTACAATATATAATCTTAATTTGATATTTTATTTTAAAATAACTTTTAGAATTATAATTTTAATATTGTATGATAAAAAATTTACATAGTTAAATTTCTTGAATATACATCTTCTAGAAAAGATGCCATCATTAAATTATTCTCCTAATGTAGAAAAATTTATATATAGGGGAAAAGACCCAGTAGTTGAGCGCGTTCCAGTTCTTGTGATAGAAGTTGTTAATTTAATACCCCCATACTTGTTGATTTAATGTCCAACCTTTGTATAACATTGCACCAATAGTTGTATGATAAGTACCATTAATTGAATGAAATATGCCATTTGTTGTGAAAAGTAACCAATCATGTGATGCCACATGAATTGCACAAGTATTGGGGCCCTTTTGCACACCTATTGGTCTCACTTTTTTTTTGGACTGTTTTGGACACCTTGGCAAAAAGCATGCTGATGTGGTATCATAGTTGATGATGTGGCCCTAAAACCTTAGTTATAAGCAATGGACTTGCCAAGTAAGCTGTTGTAAAAAAAATCGGAGTGATTTGAAATTTCCACGTAGGATTTTGAGAAGCGTGAAGTTAGGGTGCACAACTATTGGATCCTTTCCCCTAGTTAAGTTTTTTATATATACCGATAACAATTATTCTCCTCCATGATATTTTTTAAGTTGTTCAATAAATCCCATAAACAATGCACATTTTACGTAGTTTTAGTTAATAACACAACTTTATAGTTGGTGTCATAGTGTGAACTAGGTTAGGGAAGGGTGAAACATCCGTAACGCATGTGCAGAGAGATTTAGAAGATAAATTTCTCGCCAAATGAGTTACAAAGTACCTAGTTAACATAGGAGGGAAAAAACTCAAAAAACAAACCATCATGTTTTAAGTCATGGACATTAAAGTCCACATTCCTCCCCTGTAGTGCATGTGTACCATCTCACAATAAAATTTAGAAGTATTATTTTAGTTACAGCTAGCTAACAAGGTTAAAGATATTTTCCCGGAGGTCAACAGGTCAACAGGGTAATGCTATTTTATAATATTAATCAAAAGAAAAAAAACAATCATTAAAAAAAATTATAAAAATTTTGAATTTTGAATTTTCTACAATGATTGACTAAATTAATGAAAAATAAAATACAATAAATAAATATCCTGCTCTTCCCAGAAACTAATAATTTGTATAACTTAAAAAAGAATATCCTGCATAATGTAGTTGTCTGTTGTCATAGTACGGTCAACTTTAATAAAGTATGTATATAGGTAAAGTGACTCGCCTGAGACGGTGTGTTCATACAGATGTGTTTGCCGGAGCCGTTGGCGAAGTACTTGAGGTGAATAAGTCGATCTATATTGAATGGCAGATGAGGAACATCTCCAGCTTGAAGAAATCTTAAGCTGTGAAATGTGTTGTTGCATGTGCCGCTTACGATCGTCCAGTCACCCAGTGCGAGAACACGAAGGGATTGATGCATCTGCTCTAGCATTTCTACTGACAGCTCCAAATATGGGACTCTGTTGTCGGCCAACCATATCCCTTTTATTCTATCTACATTCTATCAAAGATCAACAATGCTCACCTTCAGAGATAATGTAACAGACAGTATTTATTAAGAAGTTCAGAAGAGAGGGTGCAGCTAAATTGGTTCCAAAAAGTTTGTGTTATTGACTTTTATAAAAAATCAAAGCCAGATTAGGATCAAGGATCTCTAATTTATGAGAAAAAATATACTAAAATCGTACTTTTTAATAACTTTTTGAAACCAATTTAGCCGCGGCCCAGAAGAGATAGGGAATACCATCTTACCTTTAGAGCAGAAGACAGTTCCTCTGTGTTTGTGATACGGACGCCTTTGCTTTTGTTACGGCCCATTCCAACAAGAACATCATGGACATTTGCTTTATCTGCAATTGTTTTCACCAGCGCCCCTTCGCGCAGAGTAAGCCATTCTTCTTCACCCACGATGGAAGCCACTTTCTCACAATTCCAGCCATTGAAAAACATACAAATGTCAAGGAAAGCATCTTGAGCATCTTGTGTTAGATCATCATAGGCAAACAAAAGCTTTGCCTCATATCCCATATCCTGCTTGTTACCACTAAAAGGCTCCCCTTTTTCCAAGCCTTGGAGTACTCTTTCCACTGCTTCAACCTCCATAGTCTCTCTTCTTCTCCTTCTTAAGTAACCTCCTACCACTTCCAGGACCAATGGAATGCCGCTGCACTTTTCTGCTATCTGCCTAATTTTAGGCATTTTATAATCTCTGCTTAGACCTATTTTTCTGTGCAATAAATCCAAGCAAGCCTCAATACCAAGAGGTTCGATTTCATAATCTTTACAACACTCAATGCCGCAGCTTTCCACAGTTGCCACCACATCTCTCTTTCTAGCAGTTAAAAGGAGACGGAATTTATTTGGATTATCAAGTTTCTTGGGTAAGATAAGTTCAATGTCTTCTCGTCTGAGAACATTGTCTACATATAAGAGGACGGGTCCTTTCTTCAGACTTTTGTTGATCTCAGCCTGACCAATTTTATAATGAGAAATATCATACTTTTGCCCTGTTAGATCATGTAAAATTTGAGCCTGCAATTCTTCTATCCTCTTACTCACATGTACATCTTCATGCAACTTGATATTAGAAGTTTTGTAACCAGCTTCCAATCCCTTAGTCAAATTTGCAAACACAGCATCTGTGATGGTAGTCTTCCCAATTCCTCCAACGCCATAAACAACAACAGCCACAACTGCCATGTCGCCTTCGCAATCCAAGTATTCTGTAACAGCTTTCACCTGATGATCTATGCCAACTGGTTGCGCAATGATCAAACACATTAAGAGAAAATAAGACTATGACACTGATTATTTTAAAAATTGGGAATATAGAATACTTAAGACTTACTTCCATAATCAGGATAGGGGAACTCAGTTGGTCTGTTTTCAACATTGGCGACCATTGTATGTAAATTTAGATCCTCGTAAAGATGCTGGATATCCTGATTAAGTTGCTGTAGGTCTTCCCGATTCTTTAAAACCAACAAAAACCTGCATTTTTCGGCTTAATTTACCTCAAATAACATATCTTTACCTGTAACTTAGCAATTTTTTAAGTTCATATTTATCCAGAGTCCCAGAAACAGAGGCAACTACAAACTTGCAATGTATCAAGGCCCTACCATGGCTAAAAGATAGTAAAGCACAGAACTAAACACACAACTAGGATTTAGACAGAGATATGTAATGATGATTCCTTTCAAAAAGATTTAGATCCTCTTACCCTTCCCTGGTGAGTTCGCCAAAGGCTAAAGTAACAAAAAAGGCCCTAAACAGAGAGATTGTGTAAGAAGAACCTATCACGTTATCCGCTTGACTAGACGGCTGAGTAACAGCTGGAATCAATTGCCCCATGGTGTTCACCGACTTCTTCTGACAGATTGTGGTCTCCGCTGAGGTATGTTTCAATTTAGATTGAGAGTGGTGGTTAGTTTACAAGATCTAACTCTCATAGTTGCCATGGTTAGTATCTTAAAAGGAATTGAATCTAGGTTGAGCCTGGGTTGAGGCTTTCATTTCATATGTAGATTTGGGCAAACTTTAGTGAACTTCCAAATCAACATCTTCTAAATCCATAATAGTTCTTAGTTGTTAGTCCATAACATCAACTACCAAACATACACTCGTTAATCCAAACATACAGCCATTAATCCAACATGTGTGGAATACAAATCTAAATTAACTCAGCCTGCTTTGAAATATTTTTTCAACAGATTCAATCTCTATTTATTCTCTGTTTGCTGATACATTTTATCGGTTAATATTAGTTAGAAGATTCAATAAGGAGGAAAAAGGGGACAGCTTACAAACTGGTGGTATTATCAGTCCTTATTCTGTTGTATAGGGTACACTACCCCCAAATTGAAATTTGTAAAACCATCTAAATCGCTTACAAATAAAAATTTTTGAAGTTAAAGTTGTATGAATCCTGATCAGGTAAATTAGAAATAAATAAAAAATCGAATTTTTCCACTTACTTGTAATATTTTTGCATGCCAATCTGAGTAAAGCACATTATTGCTCCTTGAACTATGAATTGGAAGGCATCTTCCATCTTCTTCTCCAACTCGTGATCTAACCCTGACTTAGCTTTGAGAAGTCTAATGCATTTGGCTAAATCATTCATTCTTTTCAAAAGTACCAAGCACTCTTTCTTATTGAAAGAAACCTTATCCAACCTCTCTAAAACAGAGGCTATCACTAAAAACCCTACTGCCGCCGAGTGAGCATTTCCGAGTCCATGTAGGGCATTCTCAGCCGTCCTCTGTGCTTCACTGGATAAGTTGGATAACAGCTTTTTCTATACATCAATAAAAAATACCATAAGTTGTAACAAATTTCAACGGCTCAATTTACTAATGTCGAGCAAGAGGACGTTAAAAAAGAAAGTACCTGATCGGATATCATTTTAGCCCCCTGCGAAATTCCTTCGAGGACTTTAGATAAATCCGCCGAAAGAGGCTGGAGAACGTCAGTAAAGGTGCGCCCATTTGGTTTTTTACGGCGGGATGACTTCTGCATAATCAACCTCTACTATTATTTACAACATACTGAGTCAATTGGGCATATCATGTTAGTAAGTTGCAGGGAAAAGATCAAGAAAATAGCAACCTGAGCGAGGAAATTGTCTATTCTGGAAATAAGCACATGAATACTTAATTCTTTCTCATTGCCGGCAGTAGAAGCAGAAGTCGAAGCCATGGTTTATGGAGGTAAACTAACGGGAATCCAGACTACCTGCATAAAACCAGAGTGATTACCTGAACATCATGAAAAGGATGGACATCTTAGTTTGGCTCAAATAATTGTGGCACAATTTCCAAGCAATTTCAATAACTGATCTTTTTGTCAACTTCACTTTTCATTAGTAGACATAATAAGAGTCAAAAAAAAATGGTAATGGAAGCTCCATTAATAAATATCACATGTATCAATAGTGGTGCATTTTTTAGCTTTTTTAATCATAATTAGCTCATTACTTGGACATTTGTGCACCACTATTGGACATTTGTCGATTACTATGGGGCATTTGTCCACTACTACCAGCTATTTTGAGTTATCTGCTATTGGCGCAAAGGTGATCATATATTGGACCACACTTTGAAATGTGTACTTTTTTTTACCTCTATGCACATAATGAATTCCACAATGTGCATCGTTACTACCCACAAGCCAAAACAATAACATTAAGCAGTTAAGTCGCTGTAAAGCGGAAAATCGAACCCTAGGTGTTCTCCCCCACTCCAAGGAGAAAGGGGGTCACTAGGATTGACGGTTTTCACTTAGGAGGGACTTTACATTCAAAAGAGGGGTTGAAACCCACAAGATCCAATCCCACACAATGCAAGATTGGATTCTAAATGAGTTTCAAGGGTTGAGACATCAAGGATACCCTCTTTTGTAAAGAATGTGGATAGAAGATTGAACTAGGAATGTATGTAGAAGCAAGAAAGATTCGCTTATAAACAGAGATAGGAATATAGGATGAAGCTGCGGACCTGGAATTAGCAATAAAATGTCGAGATGATGTTGTTCTGCAAATTCGGGCGAAAGTTGACGGGATGATGGCGCCCGGCGTGCACACGGTCCTCCGAAAAATCCACGAAACGAAGGGGGATCTGTTCGTCTCTGCACAAGGATTCCAAATCTTCAATTACAGCCGCGTACCTGCAACCTACACACAGAAAAGAGAGGACGATTTGGGGGTTAGGGATTAGGGGTTTGCCTTTAGGTCAAACCCCGGTTTTGGAATTAACCAAGAAATGAGAATGTTGTAAATGTAAATGTTTGTAATGTAAACAAGTACTGATACCTTGTTGTAAGAATGTTTGTATTCTTACATGCGAAGGTGTAAATGTTGTATGTTGTATGTGATCTCCTCTTCAATGGTTGAATCCTTGTCTTGAATGCAACACTTAGCCTTGAATAGAGACTTAGAATGCTCAATTGCTTGTTAGAATGCTTGAATGCTTGAATGTTTGAATATCGTTTCCACCTTTTTTCCATCTTCCCAAAATGGGAGAGGAAATGTAGTTTATATACTTGCCAATTAGGGTTGATAGACTAATTTTTCCGACCTTAGGCCGACCTGGGAAGATTATTTTCCAATTTGCAAACTTAAAGACCCGAAGCCCCATAAGAGACCGGGCCCAAAATAGGGCCAGGGACCAGGGCACTGGGCGCCATGGTCCTGGGGGACCAGGGCACTGGGCGCCATGGTCCTGGGGGACCAGGGCACTGGGCGCCATGGTCCTGAAGGACCAGGGCGCTGGGCGCCATGGTCCTGAAGGACCAGGGCGCTGGGCACCATGGTCCCACCTCTAGGGACAGTAGGGTGCAAGGAGGATCAGGCCAGGGTGCTGAAAAATGTAGTTTTGGGTGTCATGAATAAGTTTTGGGGTCTCCATTCAGGTTCAGTGTTGCGCCGCCATCGTGAAGACCCAAATGCAGTCGAAATTGCAAGTGTCGCAATTTTAGGACGCTACAGTCGCATACAGAGAGAACAAAAAAAAAATCGTTAAAATCGGATGAACCGTTTAAGAGCTTAAGCTACACGAAGTTAGCTATGGCGACTACTGGCTCCTTTCCCCTATCTTTGTTTGTTGATTATGTTGATTCAACACAATCTTTGTATTGCTATTCAGACAAATAAGTCGTACCGACTTCCACCCTTTTCGATGCACCCAGGTCTACGCAAAGCATTTATTTGCCTCATTTACCAGTGATGGGATAATAACCACAAAAAAAAAGTAAATTATATACTTTTTATATGGTTGCATAATGGTGGTGGTAGGGGAGATGTCAATGCATCAAAAGAGTCTATGATAGGATGTTTTTGAAATTTAATGATTAAATTAAAAATTAGAATAGTGTTTTCAATTTTAATTTAATTATTAAATTTCAAAAACTATCTTGTTAATCACTATTCTGATTTTTAATTTAATCATTAAATTCCAAAAACTCTCATATCATGGAGCTTTTGTTCTTTTAGCATTTGTATAGACATTTCGAACACTCGTCGTCCTTGACTTTGAGTATATTAAATTTTGAATCACAACTAAATCATATTAAAAAGTAACTGAAAGAAAAAAATATTAAAACTTTAGGTGAATTGCTTGGTCCTTTTTGAGGACAATAGACAATTTGACTGTGAGTATATTAAATTTTGAATAACAACTAAATCATATTAAAAAGTAATTGAAAGAAGAAAATATTAGAACTTTAGGTGAAATGCTTGGTCCTTTCCAAGGATAATGGACAATTCGAACACTATACATCCTTGACTTTGAGTATATTAAATTTTGAATCACAACTAAATCATATTAAAAAATAAATGAAAGAAGAAAATATTAGAACTTTGGGTAAAATGCTTGGTCCTTTCCCAAGACAATGGACAATTTGAACACTATACATCCCTGACTTTGAGTATATTAAATTTTGAATCATATCTAAATCATATTAAAAAGTAAATGAAAGATAAAAAATTTAAAACTTTAGGTGAAGTGCTTGGTCCTTTCTCAGGACAATAGACAATTTGACTTTGAGTATATTAAATTTTGAATCACAACTAAATCATATAAAAAAGTAATTGAAAGAAGAAAATATTAAAACTTTTGGTGAAGTGCTTGGTCCTTTCCTAGGACAAAAGACAATTTGACTTTGAGTATATTAAATTTTGAATCACAACTAAATCACATTAAAAGGTAAATGAAAGAAGAAAATATTAGAACTTTGGGTGAAGTGCTTGGTCTTTTTCCAAGAGAATAGACAATCTGAACACTACACATCCTTGACTTTGACTATATTAAATTTTGAATCACAATTAAATCATCTTAAAAAGTAAATGAAAGAAGAAAATATTAAAACTTTGGGTGAAGTGCTTGGTCCTTTCCCAAGACAATAGACAGTTTGACTTTAAGTATACTAAATTTTGAGTCACAACTAAATCATATTAAAAAGTAAATGAAAGAAGAAAATATTAGAACTTTGGGTGAAATGCTTGGTTATTTCTGAGGACAATAGACAAATTGAATGCTATACATCCTTGACTTTGAGCATATTAAATTTTGAATCACAACTAAATCATATTAAAGTAAATGAAAGAAGAGAATATTAAAACTTTGGGTGAAGTGCTTGGTCCTTTCCCATGACAATATACAATTTGATTTTGAGTATATTTAATTTTCAATCACAACTAAATCATATTAAAAAGTAAATGAAAGAAAAAAAAATATTAGAATTTTAGGTGAAGTGCTTGGTCCTTTCCCAAGACAATAGACAATTTGAACACTAGTCATCCTTGACTTTGAATTTATTAAATTTTGAATCACAACTAAATTATATTAAAAAATAAAAAAAAATAAAAATATTAAAACTTTAGGTTCCTAAGACATTATAAAGTGTAGATTGTCACTGGAGAAAACACAAGAATTTGAACTTGCTTAATTAAAGGGGCTAAGCTAAATGGACAACTTAAGTGATATATATAGATTGAAATACCTAGATAATAATGTAAGTTAAAGTAGTTTAATTAAAGAAAGTAAAGGAATACAAAGACACTGCTGAACCAGCATAAATGGAACAGCTACATCAGCAAATAAAGACAGCGCTAGACCACCTACATCATAAGAGGGAATGCCAACACCTACAAACACAAAGAAACTTCTTCCAATAATTAAAAAAAAAAAAAAAACCAATATCTGGACAATGTAAAGTGAAATTCTTATTCCGGAGAGCGCCAAACTAAGGTTCCATTCTTTCCATGATGTGCGGGTAATCACTCTGGTTATCTACGCAGGCTGTCTGGATTCCAATAAATTTACCTCCATAAGCGCTATGGCTTCGACTTCTGCTTCAACTGTCGGCAATGATAATGAATTAAGTCTTGATAATCTTATTTCCAGAATAGACAATTTCCTTGCCCAGGTTTCTATTTTCTTGGTCTTTTCTTTGCAACTTACTATCATATGCCCAACTGAGTCTGTATGTTGTAAATAATAGCAAAAGTTGACTATGCAGAAGTCCTCCCGCCGTAAAGAATCAAAGGGGCATACCTTTTCTGACATTCTCCCGCCTCTTTCTGCGGATTTATCTAAACTCCTCGAAGGAATTTCGCAGGGGGCTAAAATGATATCCGATCAGGTACTTTCTTTGTTGATGTCCTCTTGGTCGACATTAGTAAATTGAACCGCTGAAATTTGTTACAACTCATGGCATTTTTTATTTATAGAAAAAGCTGTTATCCAACTTATCCGGTGAAGCACAGAGGACGGCTGTGAGTGCCCTACATGGACTCGGAAATGCTCACTGGGCGGCAGCAGGGTTTTTAGTGATAGCCTCTGTTTTAGAGAGGTTGGAAAAGGTTTCTTTCAATCAGAAGGAGTGCTTGGTACTTTTGAAAAGAATGAATAATCTAGCCAAATGCATTAGACTTCTCAAAGCTAAGTCAGGGTTAGATCATGAGTTGGAGAAGAAGATAAAAGACGCTTTCCAATTCATAGTTCAAGGAGCAATAATGTGCTTTACTCAGATTGGCATGAGAAAATTTTACAAGTGAGTGCCCGCATTCTAATTTTTATTTATTTCTAAAAGACCGGATCAGGATTCATTCATATTTGGCTTCAATAATTTTTATTTGTAAGCGATTTAGATGGTTTTACAAATTTCAATTTGGGGGAAGTGTACCCTATACAGTAGAATAAGGACTGATAATACCGCCAGTCTGTCAGATGTTCCCATTTTCTGCCCTCCTTGTTGAACAGGTCGAATCTTCTAACTAATGTTATAACCGATAAAATGTAGAGCAAACAGAGCATATTGCAGAATAAATAACGATTGAATCTGTTGAAAAAATATTTCAAAGCAGGCTGAGTTAATTTAGAAATGCATTCCATACATATTGGATTAATGGTTGTATGTTTGAATTAACGACTGTATGTTTTAAGAATTACTCTGGGTTTAGGTGAAGATGTTGATTTCGAAGTTCACCAAAATTTGCAGATATAACGCCAAATTTACATATGATATCAACGCCTCAACCCATATTTACCCTTTGCCGAAACCCCCAGGCAAGGGTGAGACGATCTAAATCCTTTTTGAAAGGAACCTTCTTTACAATGTTTACATATCTCTGTCTAAATCCTTCTTGTGTGTTTAGTTCTGCGCTTTGCTATTCTTTAGCCATGGTAGGGCCTTAATACATTGCAAGTCTGTAGTTGCCTCTGTTTTGGTGCTCTGGATACATATGAGCATCAATCATTGTTAAGCTACAGCTAAAGATGCGTTATTTGAGATTAATTAAGCCAAAAAAAGCAGGTTTTTGTTGGTTTCAAAGAATCGGGAAGATCTACAGCAACTTAATTTAGATATACAGCATCTTTACGAGGATCTAACTTTACATACAATGATCGCCAATGTTGATAACAGACCCACTGAGTTCCCCTATCCTGATTATGCAAGTAAGTCTTAACTATTCCATATTCCCTCTTTCGAAAATTATCAGTGTAATAAGCTTATTTTCTCTTAATGTGTGTGATCCTTCCGCAACCAGTTGGAATAGATCATCAGGTGAAAACTGTTACTGAATATTTGGATTGCCAAGGCGACATGGCTGTTGTGGCTGTTGTTGTTTATGGCGTTAGAGGGATTGGGAAGACTACCATTACAGATGCTGTGTTTGCAAATTTGATTAAGGGACTGGAAGCTGGTTACAGAACTTCTAATATCGAGTTGCATGAAGATGTACATCTGAGTAAGAAGATAGAAGAATTGCAGGCTCAAATTTTACATGACCTGACAGGGCAAAAGCATGATATTTCTCATTATAAACTTGGTCAGGTTGAGTTAAACAAATGTTTGAAGGAAGGGCCCGTCCTTTTATATGTAGACAATGTTCTCAGAGAAGAAGACATTGAACAGATTTTACCCAAGAAACTTGACAATCCAAAGAAATTCAGGCTCCTTTTGACTGCTAGAAAGAGAGATGCGGTGGCAACTCTGGAAAGTTGCGGCATCGAGTGTTGTCAGGATTATGAAATCGAACCTCTTGGTATCGAGGCCTGCCTGGATTTGTTGCACAGAAAAATAGTTATAAGTAGAGATCATCAAATGCCTAAAATTAGGCAGATAGCAGAAAAGTGCAGCGGCATTCCATTGGTCCTGGAATTGGTAGGAGGTTACTTAAGGAGGAGAATGAGAGAGAATATGGGAGCTGAAGCAATTGAAAGAGTACTTCAAGGCTTGGAAAAAGGCGAGCCTTTCAGTGGTAACACGCAGGATATGGGATATGAGCCAAAGTTTTTGTTTGGTCTTTCATAGAGTGGTGACACGCAGGAACTGTCTTCTGCTCTACTAGTGCAAAAGGTACGATGGTAATTTCCTATCTCTTCGGAACTTTTTAATAAATACATACTGTCCGTTACATTATTTCTGAAGTTTAGTATTGTTGGTCTTTGGTAGAGGTTAAATCGAATAAAAGGGATATGGTTGGCCGGCAACAGAGTCCCATATTTAGAGCTGTCAGTAGAAATGCTAGACCAGATATGCATCAATCCCTGTCACAGCTTAAGGTTTCTTCAAGCTGGAGATTTACCTTAGAGAGTCTTAGAAAGTCTTTTCTAACTTTCTGGAAGCTTTTGTCTTAGACATTAGTGTGCATAGATGTCCTCATCCCATGTTGTTATCTTGTCCAAATGTGTGAAAAAAACTACAAAACGTCCAAAATTTGCTCCTAAAATGTTGCTCCTTTCCTCTATAGATTGGTAAACAAAAAAGGCAGTGGGAAAACATTTGGATGATTGTTTAAGGTGCTTTCCTCTGTCAAACCTGTCTTTTGGGTATTTCTACCATCACAACAACTAGGATTTTGGGATAGCATTAGCAAATGTAAATATAATTTCTTTAAAATAAAAAAGTTATAAGTTGTAATAGAAAACGATTTAGCTACATTATATCAACACAATCCTCCAAACGCTAACCTAGAATGATGAACAGAGGAAGGGAACAACAAAAGGAAACAAAATCATTTGGAAGCTATGCATAAACTTCAAAGAAAATATTGTTGCTTTAATCTTGTGATTCTTCACGATCCCACAAAGATGATAACGAGAGAGCTTCAAGAAGATAGCATGCAGAGTGAGATAAAACTTGTTGAACAAAAAAATAAATAAAATTTCTTGAGTAGTTGTCGAGTTGGACGCTTGAGAATCTTTGGATCAACTTCTTTAGATTCAAAATGTTCTTTAGATTCAAAATGACAAGTTGAAAGTATTTTGTTGAACGTGACTGCATGTAGGAGCATTACTTTTGGAATATTTGTGAGGAGGTAATTGCTCCGACGACTATTGCAATCAATTTTCGTATGACATCAGTGCATCACAAGCATCTGTAAGTAGTGCTCCTATCTAAAACATATTAGACTCAGAAAGCTGGAAACATAATTCAATTGCTTGAAATAGAAGAATTTAGTGTTAACATTTTGTGACTAATATATTTTATATGAAAGAGCTAGAGGGAGGACAGCATGCAATGTGAAATTTCTATGGAGTGTAAATTTCGTAACGACATGAAGATAAGTGCAAAGTTCTAATTTTTAGCACTCTAAAATTACAGTATGACCTCAAAGGGAAGTATGTTGAATAAGTGATGGCAAATATATATTTCGAGCTTTTTAATTTTCAATTATTTAAAAATCTTTTTAAAAAATTTCCATTGTTTTTAGTGTTTTGTTTGACAGTTAAGAAGTTGTACCATTAATGCTTTAAGTCAAATTCTTTAAGCTCTATAGAGAGATTTCTTGGTCTCTGTTTTAATGCGGTTTGTTACAACTCCCAAAGAGTTGGGGTCAATTGAAGTCAAAGCGGACCTTGAATTTATGTAGTTGTAGCGAGCTTGAAGACATGCTATGTTCATGCAACGGATTTACATTGGGAGTTTTCTGATGGTCGTGTATTTTAGCAGATGGTTTACATATTAAATTTTGATTTTTAAACTTAAAATTGTTAAATATTTAGAATTGACTGACATTCTTGAAATTGAATATATTATTTAGTGTGTGAGATTTAAGGCTAACTGTATTTTAAACATAATTGAATTTTTAACAGAATAAAATATAATTATTTGAAGGAGCTTTGTTTTTTGTTTGTTTGTTTTGGATTCATTTGTTGTTTAATAAATTGAATGATTTCGCAGTGCAATTGGTTTTGTTTTCTTTTACTTCAGTTTGTGCCTAATAATAGCACATTTGCATAGTCAATGGTTATTTGCTCAAGACATGTATGAAATTCTTAATACATATAGAATGCAGAATGTTACGTGGATTTTAATTTTCGATGGTCTATTTTTAGTCTTGCTGTTCGCAGCGTGAATATGCTGCTGAATAACCTTATTTAATACTGTCTTTATGTAACCAATTTCAATACAGAAAATATATACAGTTTTTAGTCTCTTCTATTCACACAGAATAGAGCATACTCTGTTTCTAAGTCTTTATTTCTGAGTATGATGTTAGATCTCTTTAGCATAGTGTAAGGACTGTATTTTTCTTTTTCATTCTTTCAATTGGTATCAAAGCATGGTTGCAGTTTTGTTGTTTTTTTTTTGTTTTAGCAGATAGTAATTTTTTTAAAAAAAATTTCAATGGCAAACAACAACATATCTTTGCAATTTCTGTTATTTATCAAAAAGAATTATGAATATTGGAGCATAAAGATGAAGGCCCTACTAAAGTTCCAAGATCTCTAGGAAGTAGTAGAAGTTGGATACAATGACTTTGAATACATTGAATGCAAATCAATGTAATTAGTTGAAAGAAGACAGGAAGAAGGACAATTGAGCTCTCTTCAACATCCAATCCACATTGGATATTTCAATATTTTTCCGTATTGAAGGCATGACAAAGTCAAAAGATGCATGAGAGGCCTTATAAATAGCATACCAAGGATCTGACAAAGTAAGATTGATAAGGCTTTAACCCTTTGGAGGGGATTTTGAAAATCTTAGGATAAAAGAAGCTAAGTTTATTCATGAATTCATTACTAGGATTCAAGATATTATTAATTAGCTAAAAACTCAAGGAGAAACGATCACATGGCATAAAATTGTAGAGAAAATTTTAAGATCTCTTCCTCCAAAGTTTGATTGTCTTGATATCCATAGAAGAAAGTAAAGATCCAACTACCTTCCAAGTTCCAGATTTGATAGGTTCTTTGTAGTCACATGAGGAGTGTATGCAGCATTCTATGAAGAGCCTAGTAGAAGCTTGCAATCAAAGAAAACTAAGGAAGAAAATACTATTTTAATTCATGATACTTTGCATGTGCCAAAGTTAGAGCATAATTTCTTAAGTATTGGGTAACTTTTAGAAAAAAATTATAAAGTTGTGTTTGAAGATATGTGTTTGCATTTTTTCGATAAATATGATAACCATCATCTTGTAGCAAAGGCTTATATGATAGAGAATAGGCTTTTTCCTCTTACATTAAGTTCTACTAGGATGCATGCTCTCAAAGCAACCACAAATGATTCATGGCTATGGTACCAATGATATGGGCATCTAAATTTCCAAGGACTAAGTTGGCTTCAAAAAAAGAATGTGGTGAGAGGACTCCTAGCAATTCAAGCCAAAGAAGTGTGCTCAAGGTGTGCACTTGACAAGCGACATCGAGATAGCTTCTTGGTGAAAAAATCATGGAGGGAAAAAACTCCTCTAGAGCTTGTACATCCTAACATCTATCGTGAGATGCAAGAGGAATCTTTGGGTAAGAATCTCTATTTTTTGACATTTATTGATGATTTCTCACACCACGCCTGGGTTTATTTTCTCAAACAAAAAGTAGAGGATTTTGCATGCTTAAAAGAATTTAAGGCTTTGATATAGAAGAAAAGTGGGTATTCTCACAAAAAACTCAAAACATATAGAGGGGGAGAATTTAATTTTAAAGAATTTTCATGTTTTTGTAGCACTAATGGGATCAGAAGATAGCTTACTATAGCCTTTACCCCCAACAAAATGGTGTTTCTAAAAGGAAGAATCGTACCATTATAGAGATGGCACGAAGCATGTTGCAATCCAAAAATCTTCTCAATTGCTATTGAGGAGTATTAGTAGCCACCACAGTGTATATTTTGAATATAAGACCTACAAAGTTGGTTAAGAATATGAATCCAAAGGAAGCTTAGAGTGGTAATAAGACTTTTGTGGCTCACTTTTGTGTATTTGGTTGTCCAGCCTATGTTCATGTTCTAGATCAGACGTAAAAGAAGATGGATACAAAATCCCAACTTTGTATGTTTGTGGGCTATTTTGATGCAATTAAAGGGTACAAATTCTATAATCATGACACAAAGAAATGGATCATTACTCGAGATGTGGTTTTTGATGAAGGGGGAGTATGACAATGGAAGAAAGGTGTTCGAAAAACTGCACCACTCATCATGGGTATTGAAGATGATCATGTTCCTCCTCTCCCACAAGCTCAAGTGGATACTCAAGCTCCAATGATAGCTCAAGTGTGACCCTTCCAAGCCTTAGTCCACCAAGTTCTCTAAATAACACTCCATCAATTGATAGTTCAAGTCTAGTATCCAGTCCAAGCTCTTCTCGAAAAGGTACGAAGTTTAGATGAAATTTATTAAAGGAGCTCTAATATGAATACATTTGTCAATTTTCCCTTGTTTAGTTCAATTCAAGTTGAACCTTCTATGTATGAGGAGGTAGTTAAAGGAAAAGTATGCATTGTTGCTATGAATGAAGAGATGCATGCAATTTAAAAAATAATACATAGGAGTTGGTGCAACTTCCTAAGGGCAAACAATTAATTGATGTCAAATGGGTTTACAAGGTTAAGTAGCATGCTAATGGTTCTATGGAAAGACCCAAGGCAAGATAAGTCACACAAGGATTTTCAAACACCTAGCGTAGATTATTCAAAAACATTTTCTCCAGTTGCGAGATTTGATATACTCAAGATTATCTTGGCTATTGCTGCACAACACAAGTGGTCTATGTGGAGCAACCTATTGGCTATGAAATTCTAGGTAAAGTAAAGTTGGTTTACAAATTGAAGAAAGCTCCATGTGCATGGTATGCAAGGATTGATAGTTATTTCGTAAAGAAAGCCTTCCATCAAAGTCCCTCCGAGCCAATCCTCTATATCCAACATTTGGGTACTGATATTCTCATTGATTGTCTTTATGTTGATGATCTTATTTATATAGGGAATAACACACCTCTCATAGAGAAATTTCAAGCTGAAATGAAGAAAAAAATTGAGATGTCATATTTGGGACTCGTGCATTATTTTCCTGGTGTGGATATGCAACAACATTCTAAAGGTATATCTATCTCTCAATCCAAGTATCTAGCTGATTTATTGAAAAGGTTTACAATGATGTCATGCACTTTAGTTGCCACTCCTACAGCCCTTAGTGAAAAATTAACCAAGGAAAATGCAAGTTCCAAGGTAGATGTCACCTTATATAGAAGTTTGGTTGGGAGCCTCATGTACCTTACTACTACAAAACTTGATATTATGTATGTTGTGAGCCTTATCTCTTGGTTTATGTAGGATCCACATGAGACTCATTACTGAGCTACAAAAAGGATCCTAAAGTATGTGAGTAGTACACAAAATTTTAGCATTCATTACTCTCCTATTGACAAGTTTGAACTGGTTGGTTACACAAATTAGATTGGGCTGCTTCAGTGGATGATAGAGAATCCACCTTTGGTTATGTTTTCTCATTTGATCCTAGAGCTATTTCATGGAGTCGTAAGAAATAGGCAATCACGACTCTCTCTTCTGCAAAAGAATAATACATCATAGCAACAACAAGTTGTCAAGCCGTTTGGATTCGTAGGATCTTGTAGGATATTCGATTCAAGAATATCCAACAACAATTTATTGTGATAACAGTAGCACCATTGCAATGATAAAAAATCTAGTATTTCATGCAAGAACCAAACACATATAGATCTGCCACTATTACATTCGTGATTTGATTCAAGAAAGACAAATAGAATTACGCTTTTGTCCTAGTTGCAGATATATTCACCTAAGCTCTTGCTATACTCAGTTTTGTTGAGTTAAAGAATTTGTTGGGCCTCATCTCCATTGTTCATCTAGGGGGAGATTGAAGACATGCTATGGTCATGTAACAGATTCACACTGGGAGTTTTATCTGCAAAAGCTTTTTTTAGTTTCGTTCGTTGTTTAATAAACTGCATGATTTCGCACTACGATTAGTTTTGTTTTCTTTTTTAGATTGTGGTTGAAGTCTACCTTTACATCAGTTTGTGCCTAATAATAGCACTACTGCATACTCAATTGTTATTTTCTCAAGACGTGCATGAAATTCTGAATACATGGAGAATGTTGAATGGATTTTAGTCTTCGGTAGTCTATTTTTTGTGGTGCTTATCGCAGCGTGGATGTGCTGCTGAATAAAGCTATTTAATACTGTCGTTGTGTAATTAATTTCAATACAGAAAATATATACAGTTTTTAGTCTCTGTTGTTCGCACAGAACAGAACATACTCTGTTTTCAAGTCTTTATTACTGATATATTTTTGAATGTGATGTTTTATGTCTGATCTCTTTAGCATAGTGTAAGGACTCTGTTTTTCTTTTCCATTCCTTCAGAGCTTAAAGGATTACCGGAAAGCATCGCAGAACTCGAGTGCTTGGAGACTTTTGAGGTTAGAAGGCTGTAGAAAGTTACAGCGCTTGCCCGTTTCGGAAGGTTAAAATCTCTAGTTGAATTGCAGATATTTTGTGGGAGATTGGAGAGGCTTCCTAACTGTACAAAGCAGTTCAAATAGTTGTCAAGCAATATCCTGCTGTACCAATGTTTTGCACTGAAACAGCTACCCGAAGAAATTTGTGAGTTGAATCTGGAAATCCTAAAACTTCCCGATTACTTTGGGTTGGAGAGGCTTCTGGAACGATTTGTAGAGCTGAAACGTCTCAAACATTTGAGATTGGGTCATTGCAAAAGTTTAATGAGACTCTCCACTGACTTTGTCACGCTTCCAGCTCTGGAAGAGCTAAATTTAAACGGTTGTATCAAATTGAAAGAGCTATGCAGCGACTTTGATTGCCTTCCCTCGATAAAGAAATTGCATCTGAGCAGGTGTCACAAGCTAAAAGGGTTATGGATCGATACCGTCATTAATTGTAAGGCCTTAAATTATGTGGATATTAAAGGGAGTTCCCAGCTGAAAGTCGATGGACAGAGATAAGAAAAGTCAGAGATTGGGACATTTTTGTAAATACATACGAGGTACGTGCGCATAGTTACAGTGCTAATAATATTAATTTTACTGATAGATAATAGAAGGTGTTGTATATCTAGATAAAGCCATACTTATAAATTAGTATTCATGTTTTTTCAAATAAAATAATAACATGCTTGATTGACTGAATATTGTAGGATAATGAGGATGGACGCTTGTTGAGGAAGGCGGCCTTACTGTTTTTCAACGATGAGTGTCTTCTTTTTTATTACCAAGCCTGCAAATTCAAGCCCTCTACACTCCTTCCAAAAACCAAGCTAGTTCTTGTTTTTAAATGGAGTATTTCCACAGATTCCTGGAAACAGTTTATGGAAAATATTGAAATTCTGAGAAAGAAAGTACCGATTTCCAAACAATTTACATTAGAAAAGGATTTCCTGTATCTGACGGGTTTATTCAAGCGTCAATTGGGAGGCTAGAAGGAATAACGTTGGGAATACCTTGTGACTACTCCAGAGTAAGTTTGGCTTTTGAGACGTTACTTTCAAAAGTCATAGGCCCCAGTTACATTTACGGCAGTCCCGAGACTCCCGACTATGCCATTACCACGACTGTGATGGAAGTGGAAGGCACTAAACAGTTTTCCAGATGGGAAAATATATCAAATCTGTTCAATGAGA
Source organism: Cryptomeria japonica (assembly GCF_030272615.1). NCBI lineage: Eukaryota > Viridiplantae > Streptophyta > Pinopsida > Cupressales > Cupressaceae > Cryptomeria > Cryptomeria japonica. Next base: position 728,027,264 of record NC_081409.1, read on the forward strand.
GGAACTCCAAATCAGAGAATTACATTCGTATCAAAACACTGTCAGAAATTGCACAAAGGAACAATGTTGAATTACTGAGATCACTGCTAATGACACAAGGCAAAGACTTTATCCTGAGCAAATCAAAAAAGGTATATGATTTTTTTTATTTCCAATACGCCTCGAATAATCTTCTTTATTATATAATTTAGTCTCACTTGTTTTGGTTGCAGGTGAGCATTGACAGTTTGCAAGATAAAATGGTTCTCTTAATCTCAAAACTGCAAATTTTTCCAACGGAGTTTTGTAAAGAGATGTACATTGAAACCTGTGGCAGCCATCAGTTCGAAATTGTTTGGATGCCAATTGTGGATCCTTATCATGATACCTGGGGTCTTATGTTAGAACTATGGAAAATATGCCATGGCCGGCAATGGGAGATCCTTGGTCCATAGAACCAGCGGTACTGAAGTTTGTCAGAGAAGACCTCAACTTTCAAAAAAGTACTTTGCTGATTGTGGTTGAAGACAAGGGGAAAATTAGTAATCACTATTTCAAGGAAACGATAGAGAGTTGGGGAGTCGAGGCCTATCCATTCACTTATGAGAAGCTGGACAAACTGAGGAAGGCACAGTTGGATGAACTTAAGGCAAAATCAAGTGTAGAAGCTCTCTTCAAGAATTTTGACTGTTCACTGCAGGTGAATTATTAAACCATTTGATGTTGATATGGTAGGATGAAATCCTCAGGTTTTTGAAACGTTTTAATTGAAAACCATGTTAACACTGCACTATATTGCCACAGGGGAAAGAAGCTATTCATCAAGGCCAGCAGATATACTTATATGGTGGAGATCCTCTGCAAAATTGCAAATTGTAGATTTTACAGATGTGTTGACTTCATCCGGGTTTAGTGCTAGTATTCCAATCATTTATGTTGAGAGGAGACATGCTGAAGCAGATAACTTAATTTCTGAAGAAGGATTACATTAGAGAAATAGACAAGGCATGCACTGGTTGAGCTTATCCTATGTGGATGCCTGGAAATTCTGGCAACGTGTCGACTATTTGTTGGAGGAGCTGATAGCTGCAGATGATAGTGAAAATCTGGCAAAATACAGAGTATCATTGGGTATTCTTTGACTTAACAATAGATCAATGAGAGGGGTGTGGATGACAATGGTTGATGAAAGTGGAGAGGTGATGAGTGAAAGTAAGAGTGCCATATGGATATGCTTATGGAAGGAATCAGTTGTGGAGAGATTGAGGATTTGTTAAAAGAGAGATTTGAACATGGTTTGTTTCCCCACGACCACCATCTCCACCATACTTTGCTGCCATTTGTGAAAAGTCCAATGCCTGAACAGGGGGGTGTAATTTGCGACATGTGTGGGAAGCTTATCGAGATATCTTTCTATTTCAAATGCACCTCCTGTCCTTTTGACCTCTGCGCAGGATGCTACGATTTATCATCACAGCTACTCAAAACAAGACACGGGTGAAAAAGATGCGCTTGCTGAGAGCGAGGCGAGGACAAAGAAGATTTCTGGAAACAGGGTGATATGTGGGTTTCCCTATCTGAACCAAAAAAGGGAGGGATAAATGTAGTATCTCTATCAAGACTTTCCAATTGTAATGGAGTCGTCTTAGTGGATTTGTGGTTTTAATACTATTATTATTTGTTTTTAAACAAGTATTATTTGTATTCATGATTTCTTTATTGATGATTATTAGATGTTTATTAGATGTATTTGTCAATAAATCATAAATAATTTAACTAAAAGAAGATTTATAGTTTAGATGTAGAAATCTATTATATGGAAACATATATGGTAGTCTATTTTATATTTAAATATTTTTACGTAAACACATCAAGAACTATTAAGGTAATTATTTTATTTGTATATTATTTTGTAAAAAAAAGTTATATTATTGTATTTCAATTTATATCAAGTTATTATTGTATTATGATATTGTAACTAATATTCAAAACTAAACTATTCAAATCATGTTTACAGCTAAAAGACAACAAAAATAGAAAGTTGTAGTTATTAATATTAAGTCATTATTATATTGTAATTAATATGTTTTGTTTAAAATTTAGAATTATTAGTATCAAGTCAGTATTATATTATTATTTTTTTATTTCTTACACTGATTGTGCTCACCTCCTATAACCCTATTGACATTGTACATAGCCTATTGATGTAACTAATTAACAAATGATGATGGCAATATCATTACATCAAAGCTTGTCATGAGTCACTAGGAAGGGCATAGTCCTATAATAGAGCACGATAATCTATATTCTCTTTGTTGTGGTGTGAAATTGTTGTACATTTATGATTACAAAAATATATCCACTTTGATCAATGATTAATAAGGTAAGAGGAATAGAGGGATGCCATGTGTCTTTTTTTATGCAGGTCTTATGCACTAGTAACATTAGGGTGTTTTGGCCTAATGGAAACAGGTGATTGATGACATAGATATTTTTATATGATGGCCATGGAGAGGTTGTGAGGAGTGGGAGGATGATGTAAGCTACACATATCATAGCTCAAATGCATGCACTACATCGTTGGTTGGATGGGCCATCATGGTTTGGTGATGGTGGAGACAAAAAGGGACAATGAGTGTGGTAGAGGTTGGAGAGAGTATTTGAAGAGGTAATAGGAGAGGAGGAGGATGGTGTAGAGATAGAGGATGATGACTAGTGAGATATAGGTGGAGATGGTAGGGATGATGACAAAATCTTGATATAATTGGGGATTAATATGTCAAAGAAAGATAAACTATGAGTAGAGAGAAATCAGGCCAAAATGGAGTCATACACCTTTTAGGCTATGGGGGACAACTTACAGGAAAAGGTGACTTGGCTATAGAGATTAGTAAGTGTTGGACAAGGAGGAGATGAGACTCTAATAAAGCCATTAACTATAGAATGGGGCTTTGCCTAGTTGATGGTTCATAGTTCATAGGATGATGTGGCTTGTGTGATATAGGAGAGGGACATGGCTATGGAATTTATGATAACCCAGGGAATGAAGTGAAAATTATTTAATACACTATACAGACATATCATGGGGGTTGTGAGAGACACAATATTATCAAGGATTATAGCATGCAATAATGTCACTAAATAGGAGGGAGTTGGTCTATTCAAAGAGCAATAGGTTTAGAGGTCAAGATAAAAAAGACTAGGGCCATTCATTTTTATGGACCACTTTCACCTCAAGGTACACCTCATAGAGACTCACTAGATGATCAGAAGGTGGGAGCACTAGCTAAAGGCTCTCAAAGATATTTTTGGATACATATATATACCTACATGCATCAATATTTTTTTGTCTAGAGCCATTTTGACATGTATATGACACACACATTGTATCATAATCTCTCTCTCTCATACACACACATAGATATATAATGAATCTATCGGTGAAAAAAATTATTGTGTATAAAATTATGTTGTGGTTATTTATTTATAATTATGATATATGCATGCACTATGGTGAGACGTTTGTGATATGTTTTGTGTTTAATATTCTATGAATGCAACTGATAGTTTAAATATGAATGATTTATGAAAAAAATGGAGTGATAATAAAAATATAAATAATTTATAAAAAAATTGAATGATAATGATAATACAAATACAAATGATATATTGTGTAAGATGTGCTAAATGTAGCTGATATTCAATGCAATATGATGATGGTGTAGTGTCATAAATTGTACTCATTTAATTATTAAGTCCAATTTTACACTAACCTAGAACTCATTTTAGTTTTCCCATTCTTCTAAGTATTTTGGGAGCTTTTCTTTCATTGAGTATGAGTCCTATCTTACTTTAAAACTTCAACATGTTCCTCTTTGAAAGAGAATGGTGAATTCTTTATGAAGGATAATGGTTAAAACTTTATGCATTAGGGTAAAAGCACAATGTTGTGTCACACTTTAATAAAGGAAGTGACCAATAAAACTAAAACTGTTTAACTTCAACTGCATAAAGGTGACATTTCTAAATTGAATTTCAAAATGATGTAAACTGGTTAAATATAGAAATATTAATGAAATTTATGTCTGTATTTTTTTTTAAAAATTTTTTAAAAATTTGACATTTGTTTTATATATTCAAAGACAATTTTTTTATTTTTGAAAAATGTTGAAAATCAGGTTATAGGCGACGTCACCAAACAAAATGAAAATGAACTTATTTTTTTTCTAATTTTAATTTTTCAAATAGAGGACATATTGTAGCATCGTAAAATTATGACCCTAGCAATTTTGATCGCGTTCTAGGTCCTCACCCTAGCGACTACATCTCCCTACTCAATTGGGACCCCTTTTCTACATCATCCTTCTAAATCTCCTCCTTATTTAGCTCTTGTGCCACCCTGTGACCCTGTCTAGGCCCCAAAATAGGGCAAGATAGGGGCATGGCACCCCTGTCCTCCCTCTTTGGGTGGCCCTAAAATGGGTCCATTCGACCCTTGGACCTAAATCTTATTTTGAGAATTAAATTCCCCCTATGTCAGCGTTTGATTAGGGGATAATTAGCCCTCCAAGGCAAGTATAAAAGGGGGCTTAATTCTCTCATTTGGGTAAGAAGAAGAAGAAGAAGAAGGATGATAGAGATGAACAAGCAAAAGGTCTTCATTATTGTCATCAAGCGTTCAAGTGTTCAAGCATTCAAGCCTTCATCAAGTCTTCTTCATTCATTCATTGGAGTAACATTATAATATCCATTTGCAAGCATGTGTGTGTGTTAAGGTTTTGTCATGTTACATGCCATTTCATGCAACACTTGTGATCACATTCAAGATGCAAAGCAACCATCATCAACAAATTACAGATCTACAAGGTATACATTTTTATTATTTACATTTAAGCATTTGAAATTACTTTCTTTCAAGGTTGATTCGTCAACCGGGGTTTGACTAAGGCAAACCACTATCCACAACCCTTCAGATTCTCTTCTTTTCTATGTGTAGGTTGTAGGTGCACGGTTGTAATTGCAGGTTTGGCCTTCATTGTAATTGCAACTTCAACTTGGTCCCAATGACTTTTCTCCAAATCTGCAGGAAAGATCTATATTAGTCTTAATATCCTAGATCCGAAGTTACAATGCGATCCCGAATCGTTAGCTCCTTATTTCATCCATTTTGTCTTCCTTTTTTGCATAGCCAACAAGTCAACATATCAATTTACAAAAGAGGGTAAATTACATTCCATTCCTTGTAATTAACTTGGCATTCTCATCCTTATTTCCCTTGGATTTGGATCTAGTGGATTCAGCCCCTCTTTTGAGTGTAAAGTATCTCCCAAGTGAAAATCATCCTAGTGGTTTCCTTTCTCTCTCCTAGGTGGGGAACCACTAAGAACCAATTTTCCAATTTAAATTTTGGTGAACCCGACATATTACACCTTAATTCTGATTTCTCATTGTTAGAGCTGAATAATTGCAATTTGAATTTCAAAATTTCATTTCCAAGTTTGATCTTTTTGCAAATTTTAGAGGTTAATTGCATAAAAACCCTTATTTTTTTGTTTTGAGGAAATTAAGCTTGTGAGGTATAGAATTTTAGTTACTTATTCAGATCTAGTTTCTCTTTCTAAATTATAATTCAAATTTGTCTTTTAATTCTGAAAAATAAGTGGTTAAACAACAAAACCCTAATTTTTAAGAATCTCTTATTTCGACCTTTGACTACTAATTTAACCTATCTAGACATTTCCAAATCAGCTGTTTTTTTGGATTCTGCAATAAAATCATAATTTCTATCATCCCTGAAAAATTTGGAAAAATTTGGTTGGACCAAGTACAACTTGCACTTGGTCCCTCGCTTTTTTCCCAAAATTTGGGGAGTCGGAATTGACTATATTTTTCTACTTAAATCCAGGAAATTGGCATACTTTATCAATTTTTATACCTCTTAAGGAAGAAAACAAATTCAAATTTCAACACCCTCAACTTTAAAATTAACTTTCGTAAAAGGGTCCTAATAATGAAGAAGCTGAACCTGAAGAGAATGATCATGTTATTCCTAGGTATGTGAGACTGAACCATAGTCTTGAGTAGATTATTGGGGATAAGGATGCTAGAGTACTAACTAGAAGAAGAATAAGAGAGAACTCTTGCATGATCTCCACCATTGAACCTAGAAGTGCTAAGGAGGAATTTGGTGATGATTATTGGGTTAAAGCTATGGAGGAGGAATTGGATCAAATTGAGAAGAGAAACACTTGGACCCTGGTACCCCAATTGATAAATAAGAATGTTATAGGTACTAAATGGGTATTCAGAAACAAGTTAAATGAAGATGGTGTTGTAGTTTGCAACAAGACCAAACTAGTCTGCAAGGGTTATGCTCAAGAAGAAGGAGAAGATTATAGAAAAAAAATTGCACCCATAGAAAGACTGGAAGGTGTCAGAACTTTACTTGCATTTGCAGCCCATAAGAAGTTCAAGGAATGCCAGATGGATGTTAAGTCTGCATTTTTGAATGGGATACTAGAAGAAGAGGTTTACATAGAGTAGCCAGATGGTTATGCATTGACTGATGAGAAAGACATGGTATGTAGATTGCATAAAGCTTTATATGGATTAAAGAAAGCACCCAGAGCATGGTATGAATGACTTCATACACATCTGATGAAGATAGGATTTGCAAGAACCAATGATGATAGTAATATTTATCTCAAGTCTAAAGGAGATGAAATAGTGGTCAATGAAGTATTTGTTGATGATATTATTTTTGGAGGTAATGATGTCATGAGCAATAGTTTTATAGATGAAATGAAAAATGACTTTGAAATGTCTTTAGTAGGGGAAATAAAAAATTTCATAGGCTTGTAGATACAACAAATGAAGAATGGTATTTTCACTACACAATCTAAGTATGTGAAAGCGGTTTTGAAGACTTTTGGCATGAGTGACTATAAACTAGCTGGAACACCAATGGTTACAGGCTGTAAGTTGTCCAAGAAAGATGAATCTAAGTCTATTGATGAAAAAGAATACAAGTTTTCACCATTGTCCTATAATACAAGTGCCCTAAATATTTCTAAGAATCTTGTTTTGCATGCACAAACCAAGCACATTGAATTGAAGTATCACTTTTTGAGGGAAAAAGTTCAGAGTAAAGATGTTATCTTAGAGCACGTTTCTACCAAGGAACAACTTGCAAATATTTTTACCAAACCTCTCCCTAAGATCACTTTTGAGTATCCTAGAAGTCAATTGGGGGTTGTCCCTCTTCATGAAGTTAGTTGAGCATGACACTGATTGCATCAGTCCCTGAATCACTTGCAAAATCTTAGAAGGATTGATGAAGAAGTGGATGTATTCCACAAGGGGAGCATCAAGTTGTAGTATGTTGTTGATGCCTAGTAAAAAATTGCAACTATATGTTTTACTTGCAATTTGGCCTTTCTGTCAAAGGGGGAGAAGAATTATGTGATTAGGAGAAGAATTATGTGATTGGCAAAGGGAAACCAGCGATGAGCTGAAGATAGACAGAGCATGGTGAATATTTGGTAATGTAAACTAGGATTCCTATTCACCATTCATAGCAACAATCAAAGGCATAGATATTTGTATTGCCATCAATGCCAAAGGGGGAGATTGTTGGCATTTGCATGAAGATTGCATTAATGATATGTTATGTTGTCATTGATGTTAATTGAACCGGTAATGGTATTTATGATGTTGTTGATATTTTTATTATTGATATTGTCTTCTAACCGGTAGGAAGAGCTTTGACGAAGATGTTGTAAACCACTATGTAAGTTTGTGAGTTGAATCGGTAACCAGTGTTTAAGGTTAAACCCTTTCTATATTATGTAACTGGTAAACCCTACTAGTTGTTTTTGTTAAACCCTAACTAGTTAAGTTTGTTGAATGGTTATGTTGGTTTATTATTTGATGATGAGTCGTAATGATGGATACACGTGTGATCATTGTAAGAAGATAAGTTCATATTATTTTGGTGCATTTGTTTGATTTTCTAGGGAATGAGCAAAGTGGATTGCATCTAATGCAAAGGGTGTGATGAGTTACAAGTCCGTTGAAGTGATGATCATGGAGTAGTTGGAATTTTCTTGAAGAATGTGTATAGATTGCTATGTAAATCCAACGGTCGCACTTGAACCGATTTGTTTGTAATCTCTATGAGAAATTAGGTTTTTGTTATGTTATCGACCTAATTGATTTATATTTAAGGTCAATGAAGTTGTTTTGTTTAGTGTTGGAAAAGTGTTGGCTGAAATCAGTTGAGTGTGTGGTTGCCTAACTGAAGAATGGATCTGTAGTTTGAGTAAAGGTAGATTAAAGCTTAAAAGGATCTTTTCAAGCAAATGTAGCTCTATTCAGACGGATCAAGAAAAACCTGTTGTCTTCTAACAATTACAGTAGAATTGAAATCCCCTAACCAGGTAAGCTCTAACCAGCTTGGTTAGTTCTTAAATCCTCTAACAAGGTGGCTCATTAGCTTGGATTCTCAAATCCTCTACCGAGGTTACTCCTAACAGGGTATTTTCTTTTTATCAAGGCATTTTGTAAATCCCCTAACTAAGTGATTCCTAACAGGATTGGTTCGTAACAAAACTTATTGTAAAAGCTTTAACAAGCTTGGCTCCTAACAGGGTGAACTTTAGAAGAAATCAGATAGCTATCTTGTGAGTCTCATCTCACCGTGGTTTTACCTATTTGGGTTTTTCGTGTATAAACATTTGTGTCATGTGGTGAATGTTTTTGTGGTTATGATCTTAGTTGTTGATTTGATTAACTTCTGATAAGGCATGATGACTGGAAGCATTGAGAGATGGAGTGTGTTGATATATGATCAAGAATTTGGATGTTTACAAGATTAACGTTGTTTACTGTTAAGTTGCTTTAACAATTAACCAGTTGATGTTGAGTATTCTTATGAGTATTGATCTTGACAGTAATATTCTATTGATAAGTTTACTTTGTGAGTTTGAGTTTGAGTTTGAGTTTGAGATTGGGAAGTTTGTATCAGTTTTTCAGTTTACTAATTCATCCCCCCCTTTCAGTAATCTACCAGATACTTATTATTTCATCATACCATCAGATGACATGTGTGGTGGGAGACAGAGGAGGCAGAGGAGAGGAGCAAAAAGGAGGGTGGTGAGGGACAGAGATGGATAGAGGGATCTTGGGGAGAGAGATAACAAAGAGAGGGCTGAGTAGAGAGAGGAGCCATAGGTAGGGAGACCACCGAGGGGTAGAGGAGGATGGATGTTATAGGTTGGTGGATAGGTACAGTTATAGGTACCAAGGAGAGATACATCGAGATAGGTACAGGGATAGGCTGGATAGGAGGGTGCTCGGGGTAGGGATGAAGAGGAGGATAAGTTTCTAGCGCTGTGAGAGATTGCAGCAGGATAGGCTAATGAGATCAAGGATCTCGAGAGAGACATGACTTGATTAAGGTGATAGCTAGCATATATGGAGAGGGAGAGAAACCATGCCATCCAATGATACACTGAGGCTAAGAAGGCACTGAGGGAATGTAGAAGAGTAATGAAGGACACAAGGGTCAACTATGTATATGTCCTACAGGAAGGGGAGGAGATAGCCTACTGGAGAGACCTATACTATGCAATTGTTCCTCTAGAGTTGAGGGCTTGGAGTTTTAGGAGAGCCTCCAGGACTACTACCATAGGGGGAGGGGATAGATGATAAACATCTAGTGGTGGAGTTATGGGTCCGCCTGCACCACTAGGAGGGAGAGACAAAGGAGAGGATCCTGGAGAAGGACCTTCGAGGGCTTAGATTCCTTTGAGACCAGCTGGCTCCAAGGGAGGGTCTTCATCATAGCTCTCTTGGATCCTATTTTGTATTAGTTTTTTGTATGATGATGTAGACACCTACGGGTGATTTTGTAGCCTTATATGATATTTTGACATCATTGTATCATGACACTTATTATTATTTTTTGATCTATATATATATGAGATTATCCATCATTGTGGAAGCTATATGTATATGTTCCTATGTGTTGCTTATATATGCTGATGATGATATAGTTTATGTATGCATTTTTCTATAATGATTCTATGATGAATATAATGATGATTATGATGGTTACGATCTTATATGATGATCTTATGTTATGAATGAAAATATGTATATGATGATATGCAATATGTTTTTGTTCTTTTTCTAAGTTTATGCAGATGAGTATGGTAATGATATGATATGATTATTTATAGGGTGAGATGCATGATGTGTTATTATTTTGGAATTTTATGTTTTATATGAGAATGTAGATACTAAACAATGATATATGAAAGATGGGATGTGATTGTGATATCTATATGTATGTATGAAATGCTAATATGTGGTTACGCGGGTGCAAACTACATGAAATGCAGATATTTTTGGTGTGTCATTATACTCAGTCATGTAATAGTGGGCCACATGAACTCAAGGAAGGACGATGGAGGTCAATCACAAAAGGGGGATGGAAGATAAAAGATATGGAAGTGAAAGAGATTCTTGTGCTTTATCATCATTGAGATTTATTATGGCAAGTAGGTTATGAAAATCCAGATATAGGTTCGACCCTGAAAGTCATTGTACTCGTTTGCATGAAGATCAGACAGTTGTAAACAAGGAATGCCCTAGTTCATACTAGACTCACAGTGTCCTCATATTCTTGCACAAGTCATAGCATTACTAAGAGACAATCCATAGACAACAAAATAATATGTTAACATATCCCATCCTCGCTTTTCTAGTCAAAGACATCCTGGAGATAGAATCTCTAGTTAGAGACATCCCAGAAAAGATAAAAGACATGTCACCAAAAAATAAAATCAAAAGAAAACCAAGACTTGACACCAACATACAATGAAGTCCTCAATTTATTTGTGTTTCTTGCCACATATGTTAACATGTTTGATTTGATCACAATTATGTCATCCTGATAAGGGATAGATAATGTTGAAAACCATGTTGTTGTCAAAGTCTGGTGAAAGATTTGATTTGTTGAAAGCCCACTGTTGCTTGTGTCTCATCTGAAACTGATTGAATCCATGAAATTGATACTTTATTGCGAAGAAGAACAAAACTTTATTGCAGATTGGTGATGCAAATGATCTTTTGTTAAGGACTATGCATGAAAAGGAGGAATGAAAAGACAATGGTCCTCAAAACATGCGATGCTCTAGGTACCACTTCCATCACTAGATTTAGGATTTTTGACCCAGTTGCAGATTGGACCTGATTTATTATGAAAGAAAAGGGGTGAAAAAGGGGGTATTTATTATGAAGGGCTAACTAATCTTAGCTAGATCAATAACAAGCCATGATGGGAATGGGTAAATTTATTATGGAGTAGGATGTGAGTGTGTGCAAGGTAAAAGGATACGATTGAATCTTGAAGGAGGGAGGAGCAATGTCTCTGCACATGACATCGGTAACCCGGTTTTCACCATGGTACTTGCCCAAGGCACCATCAAAGTGGTTTTCACTATTGGAAAAATTTATTTCTCCTTTTTTTTTTAATTTTACAAGGCACTTATTTGTCAGGTTTTCATCATGTAACAATTTATTTTTTTATTTTTTTATTTTTTAATTTTTTTTTGTAATTTTGATTTTTTTTATTTTTATTTTTTGATATTAGGACATATTTAAGAGTTGTGTAAAACTTGAGAAGGTGCATGTAGTTGATAGGATCCTCCAAAGTTTCTCCATCTAGTGTTGAGAGTTGATATGCACCTGATCCATAGACTGTTGTGATGATGTAAGGACCAAGCCAGTTGGGCTCAAATTTGGGCTCAAGCTTGGGCTCAAATTTTCCTTTCTTTTCTCAGTCTTTCTGATTTCTAGGATTCTCTCTCAATAATAAGTCACCCACCTCAAATGTGCGAGGATTTACCTTGTGATTGTAGCTATGATTCATTTTTTGTTGATAAGTCTAAGATGATTAAAAGCAGTTTGTCATCATTCATCCAATAGTTCTAGTTCCTGTAAGCAAGAGATCCTGTAGTCTTCGTCACTTATTATATCATGCAAAGAGACTTGTAAAGATGCTCACTTGACCTCAATAGGCAAGATAGCTTCAACAGCCTAGATAAGTGAATAAGGGGTATCTCTTGTAGGTGTGCGAACACTTGTGTGATAAGCCCAAAGTGCAGGGTTAAGTTGGATGTGCCAATTTTGGCTAACGTTATCGACTATCTTTTTGGGGATTTTGAGAATGATTTTATTAGACACTTAGCTTGACCATTACCTTGGGGATAGTATGGAGTGGAGAAGCGATGGTTAATATGGAAGCGATCACAAAGTTCATGAACATCCTGATTCTTGAAGGGATGTCCATTATCTGTGATGATAGAAAGACGGACACCATAGCGACAGATAATGTAGTTAAGGATGAATGTAGGAATCTTTTTTCTAGTGACATGGGTAAGAGGTACAACTTAAATCCATTTTTTGAAATATTTTGTAGCAGTGATAATAAATTTATGGCCATTGAAAGAAGGAGGGTGAATCTTGCCTATGAGATCGAGTCCCCATTGATAAAAAGGCCAAGGAGTCGCAATCGGTTGAAGTTCTTGAGTTGGCACATGAATAAGGTCTCCATGAATCTGACTTTGCCTACATTTCTTGACAAACTGATATGAATATTTTTCCATACTAGGCCAGTAGTATCCAGTCCTGATGAGTTTTTTGGCTAAGGTCAAACCACTAGAATGGGCACCGCATATACCTTCATGAACCTCTCATAATGCAATATGAGCTTCATCCCTTTCTAAACATGTAAGAAGAGTTCCATATAGATCTCGATCATATAGGGTGTCGACTAAAATGACATAGTGGGAAGATTGGTAGATAAAAGTATGACACTAATTTTTTGGATAGGTCAGGAGGAAGGGTACTGTTGTGAAGGTATGTAAAAATGGCACTGTACCAAGGTGAATCGGGACCAATGACACATATCATCTCAGCAAGAGTGGTCTCATATGAGGGAATCAAAAGGTTGTCTACCAAGAAGTCATAGCGGGTTTCATTCTCTGGTAGATCAATCAATGAAGCGATAGCAACCATGGCATCTGCAACTTGATTGTTTTGTCTTAGGATCTGCTCAAAGATTATCTCCGTGAAGTATTGTTTAAAATCATCTACCATTTTCTTATAAGGCAATAATTTTTCATCTTTTGTTTGGTAGTCATCATTTGCTTGACAAATTACAAGCTGAGAGTCCCCAAAAACATGAAGTTCTTGGATCTTGCACTGAACCACAATTTGTAATCCTATTGCCAATGCCTCATATTCTTCTATGTTGTTAGTGTGATGAAATGAAAATTGATAGGATTTAGGAATGGAATCCCCTTGAGGTGTGATAAAGAGGATGCAAGATTCGGCACCGTGATCTGCATGTATGAACCATCAAAGTATAATTACCAAGGCTTTGTGTGTGTCACCATCAGAATGGATTCATCTAGAAATTCTGAAGTTATAGGAGTATCATCAACCATGGGTGCATCTGCCAATTGATCTGTAATAGCTTGTCCTTTAATTGCTTTTATGTACACATATTTGACATAGAATTCACTTAGGATCATAACCCATTTAGCTAATCTGCAAGTGAGTGTTTCCTTATTGAGAAGGTATTTTAGTTGATCTATCCTTGCAACGAGCTTGGTTTTATGAGTTAGCATGTAATGTCGTAATTTATGCGAGGCAAAAATTACAACAAGACATGCACGCTCAATTAGTGTGTAGTCAAGTTCATAGCCAACAAAAGTGCAACTGATGTAATATATTGCTCTTTCTTTTCCTTCATTGTCATGTTGTGCCAAGAGTGCTCCCAGTCTTGTTTGTGTAGTTGATATGTAAAGTAACAGGGGTTTTCTTGGAATTGGCAGTGTCAAAACTAGTGGATTTAGGAGATAATATTTGAGTGTGTGACATCAAAACTGGTGGATTTAGGAGATAATATTTGAGTGTGCGACATCAAAACTGGTGGATTTAGGAGATAATATTTGAGTGTGCGACATCAAAACTGGTGGATTTAGGAGATAATATTTGAGTGTTTGAAAAGTCTGCTAACATTTATCATCCCATTTGAATTTGATGTTTTTGTGTAGTAAATGTTGAAAAGGATGACAATTATCTGCAAGTTGAGCTTTGAATATTCATATAGACTGGAGTCTTCCCTATAGAGACCGAAGTTGACTGATATTCTTTGGTGATGCCATTTCTAATATAGCTCTGACTTTTTCCAGATTGGCTTCAATTCCTCTTTTTGAGACAATGTGTACAAGGAGTTTCCCATAGGTTATTCCAAAGACACACTTCTTAGGATTTAATCTTACTTTGTATTTTTCTAACCAATCAAAGACTACTGAAAGAATGTCCAAATGCGTTCCTCTTTCTAATGATTTTCCTAGGAGTTCATCAACATTTATTTATCTTCCAAAGTAACATGCATAAGGTCATGGAAAATGGTATTAATAGCTCTTTGGTCTGTGGCACCTGTGTTCTTTAGTTCGAAGGGCATGACATTCCAGCAGAAATATCCATAAGGACAAGTAATTTTTTTTTTTCTGTTGGTCCTCAAGTTCTATTTTTATCTAGTTATAGTTAGAAAATCCATCCATCAAAGATAACATTGCATAACCAGCTATAACATCCACTATCAAGTGAATATTAGACAACGGAAAGTCATCTTTAGGACAAGCTTTGTTGATGTCTCTGAAATCTGCTCATAGATTGATGTTGTGATTTGGCTTGTTGACTGGTACTAAATTAGAGATCTGTTAGACACAATGCACCACTGAGAGGGGGAGGGGTTGAATCAGTGGTTCTCAAATCTATTTCTCTTTTGAAATCCTATGTGAGCATATTGGTTGACAGATTTAACTGAATGCAAACTTACCGGTTAAGGAGGAGACTAACTTAAATGCAAACACACTCACAAGGGGACATCACATAACACCAGCAGATACGAGGAAAACCCAAGATGGGAAAAACCTCAGTGAGCAATGTTGCTGGAGTCTACTACTCCAATCCAACCTCACAATAAACACAATTACAAAGTTTAGGGTACCAAACCAAGGAGCACCAACCCCTACCTAATTTATGGGCTACAACCCAAAGGAGCACCAACCCCTGACTTTAGGGCACCAACCCAAGGAGCTACAACCCCTACACTGAGCTACAATTCAGTGTACACAATGTAAGCATCAAATACATAAGTAGTCATCTTGTTACAAGTGAATCTTGCAACCATTACACATATCTTATTCTATTGGTGAGATACCTTCTCTGCTTCACTGACTCACTTCTCTGATGCTCTTCACCTATTGCTTCTTTGTTGGTATCCCTACCAATTTATCTCTCTTCTGAATTTCTCTCACTATATCTCCTCTTCACTACTCTGCTCTTCACTGATTCAACTCTCTGTCGGTTCTCTGTCTATCTTCTCTATAGTCTCCTTCACCTTTGTTCTTCTAGTATGATTACTACTAGTTCTTCTCTCCAATCGGTTGAATGCTTCAACTAGGTTCTCTCTCACTCCCACTCTCTTCATAGATGCTCATTGAGCACTTGGCTGATTTTCTCTTACTTGCAGAAATCTTTTACTTCACAATCACACCATCTTCTTCTATTCAATAGTAGCAACCATTCTTTTTGGCCCCCACACTTAGAGCAAGGTTTTCCCTCCAAAACTCAATTCAAAATCTAGGCAGTTAGGGTTTCCTCACCTTCCTTGAGGCAAACCAAATCCAATCAGATCTTGCACAATATGATCTTTCTAACATCTAATTGCACAACTCCGCCATTTTTGCATCTCCTAGATCACGCCTTCATCTCTGACGAATTTCTTTTTTACCCTCCTAGTTGATCCCTCAGTCAATCACAAAAAATCTGTCATGATGTTTCCTCCATCACCTTGATCTTTTGAATCGCTCTTAGCTTACTCATAGTTGTCTTCCAGAACTCGAGCCTCAAACCCCTACAATAGCTCTGCAACCTATCCCATGATTTGAGTGACATCTCATTCAAGTCAACCAACCCTACAACAACCCTACCGATGTACATTCCATCTTTATCCAAATGCATGTTCACCACGTTGACTTCATGTGACATCCATATCGACTAACTGCCAACTTGGCACTTCATGTTGGTTCAAATGGGATCACCGATTAGCCACTCAATCGGTTCCTTTTTCCTACTGATTCGTTACCCTTGACAATATCACACATGGTACCGATAACCTTATCATATCTACATTCTGCACCTTGGTCATATTACTAGTGAACTTTGCATACCGGTTATCACTCTTTGATGATACCAGTCATCATCCTTCACTAGACTCCTTCATCGGTTAGACCATTCTCCTCTGGCTGTATCTACTCAACCAGTTTGTCTGAATGATAAACACATCACTCTTCTATTGTATCAACATCTCAGCATGCCTTCTCTATCAATCCAGTGCATAACCCTAATCTCATGCACTTAAGGTATTCCCTCAATTTACCAATGGATCTAGAGTGATCCTTCAAGTTCTTGACTTTACCTATTTACTCTTATCCCACCAAACCATAATGCACTTAATGCATATAGGGGATAATCTCCACTTACTTTGTGGAGGAACACCTTGTCATATGCTCACGTGAGTTCCCTATTTGTGCAACATATCCTCAAACAGGCATATGTGAACCAGTCTTAGCACATACACTGTCAGTCATTGCTTCTCATGATGACTACATCTTCATCTGGTGGGAGTTCTATTGTTCAACAACCTCACAGCATACCAGTGACCTGTTCAATCTTCTCTTCTAGTGTGGATGTGATTTAGATACCATTCTACCTCTTCATCATAAACAACCACTCAAACACCTCTCTATCTCTTCACACAAGTCAGGCATTATCTTGTGTACAGGTGACTCCTGAGGTCATCTTTCTTACATTACTAGTGTTCTGAAACACAAGGTGATATCCAAGATATCACATCCTATACTCCTTCATAGTAGTGTTGCACATACATCTCATCTAACGATGGTCATCCCAAACCAGTTGACATCAATGACAACATAATGCCAACAATCTCCCCCTTTGGCATTGATGTCAACACATGTAGTATTCAGCATACTACATAGTCTTTCTCCCCCTTACTGTGATCCATGGATTCATGCACATGTAGTATGTAGTATACAACAAAATCCTTCTCCCCCTTTGACAACAATGGCAAAGGGCATTGTCAGGATATTATTTCTCTTGTATGTACCGATCACTGACAAAATACGTTTCTCCCCCTTCTTAATTTGACGTAACACTTCCTTTGATACCACTTGTCATCTTGTCACCAGTTGTTACATCTTCTCAATTCACGGTACTTGAGGTGGGGAATATACCATCAACTGACACCAATTGAGCATGCATGTCTAATGCAATTTGAACTCAATTTACAGAAATCTACAACACCTCTGCAATTTCAATCTCCTACAATTTGGTCAGTCAATATCCTTGCAAGTTCAAGCAAGCCATTTCTTCATCATGAGCACTTGAACTCTCTCTGAGTCATACATCTCATATTCTTATCTCCAGTCATGTATAGTACCGAGACTCCAATCTTCTCCATATATTGGTTTAGCTGTGCATGTGTGATCATCTGATGATCCTTCAACTCCATTGTATCCACCACAACCAATGACATGATCCTGAATTTTCCCAATGCCCTACAATGACATCATCATGCCAAGAGACAAACCAGTTATCCCAAAAACATGCAAGTCTACATGACCAACAATTGGGGCCAACATATGTCTTTCAGGTCTTCATCAACACCTCTTGAGACATAATTTCACTCCATACTACCGGGGCTAATGCAATTCTCTCCAACCTCATTGTCTTGCATAACCTACAAGTACCTGTTAGCATCCATGTTGGTAACATCCTGCACATACCGATTAACATCTGATGCCAATATTTAACCTTCACTCTTTGAAACATGTAGTGGTGATCCATCACTAATCTATAGATGTATAGTCAAGGTAGCATCTACACACACTTATCTTTACATTTTCATCCTTCATACTAGCAACAACATGTTCTTCCATGTTGTCTTCTTCATTGAGCAGGTGAATAATAAATTCAATGTGCCACTCCCCCTAAGGTTCAACATCTCCTTTAGGCTTTGGGAGATATCATCTATATATTGAGTGGACAGTGTCGGTCCATGGTCTTCTTCCTCCATACCTGCTTGGTCTTATTCTTCTTCTCATTTTAAGGCTTTGGAGCAGGTCTTTCCTTCTTCTAAAGATAGGTCTTTCCATCTCCTAATTTCTTATCATAGCTAGAAGTAGTGCTATGGTAGCACACAACATCCATCCCAACTTCATGATTTGGGAATCTCTTGATATACCAGTTTTACCATCTTCTCCTGGTCATGTTCCTTTGACTAGCAACTGGAACCGGTGGACCTCTTACTCCTACAAGGACATTTATCCTTTGGTTCCATGCAGGTATCTGCCTTCCATATGCTCTATTTTCACTTATCTATAGAGGATGGCCATTTTGTCAGCCTCCATGTAACTACAGGTTCATCTTCCTGCATTCAAACTCTCTATGGCTAGATCCATTGTAGTTATGGCAAACAATCTTTACATTACCAGGAGAAGAGACATGCATGTATCTACTTCTGGATACATCCTTCCCATAAGCATGATATCTATGATATCCTACATTATCCCTTCTAGATCTCTTTCTACATTCCCTTACCTTATGGCCATAATCATTACATGTAAAGTAGCAACCAGTAAATGACGGCATATGACTTACATATTTACTTTGCCATGTAGGGGGAGATCTTGCCGGTTTTGCATCCCTATATTTTCCTTTTTGAGAATGGATCCTTGGCTGTCCATTCTAAGAACCTCTTTCATCTGATCTCTTCTTCTTCTCCCACACTTGCTTCCCCCTATGGGTGGTACCATTTTTTTGTCCTCTGCTAGTAGAGGGTCTCCTTTGCTGCTTCCTCATCTTCCTGCTTCTACTGGAGTTTTCTTCTTCCATCTTCCCCTTACCTGTGGGATTTGCGTGAATATTCCTTCTTGCAGTATTGATCTTCACTTTTGTCTGCAAGTCCACACTAGTTGTGGTCAGGTCAACCTTCTTTGGAGGAGCATATCTAACTAGAGAGGTCTGGCCTTTGTTCTCTTTAAGCAGCCACTAAAGTTTTTTGTCTTTTATCTATAGCTTAGGGGCTAGATCTTCACATTGACATTTCTTGGTGTCTTTTGCCTGAGTCTTCAACCCCGAGATGCATTTCTCAGATTCTTCAAGGCATTTGACTAACCGGTTCTACTCCACAATAGCAACATTCTTGGATAGCTTGTATTCCCTTTTAACTCTATTGAGTTCTTCAAGTGTATTTACAAGCTCTCCTTCAAGGTCAACTTCTACTGCTTCTTCATCATCAGAAGGATCTTGATGGCTAGATCTATTTGTCATGTCTTCCTCTTCATCATCATCATCATTGCTCAATATATCTTGTTGAGGGGAACTATTTGCCAAGCCAATTTCAGATTCTTGGGCCATGAAGAATTGAGCTCCTTCTTCATCATTGTTGCGGTTGCTAGTAGTTCTATCTTCATCATCCAGATAAATATGAAAGGTATTTCTCATATTTGCTTTAATTTATAGTTCTAGAGTTGAGGGTTCATTTCCATAGAGCTTCTTCTATCTTTCCTATAAGCTCTTTGCTATTTTACACTTGTCCACCTATGAAGAGACATCATCGGTGAGTCCACTAAAAATAGCCTTCATGGCTTCTTCATTGTAATGGTTTCTTCTTTCTTCTACAAAACTGGTAGGAAGATTGACCTTTATAGGGAGACCATCAACTACTGACATCCATACATCAAACCCTAAAGAGTATAGGAAAATTTCCATTCTGCAACTCCAAATAGAAAAATTTTAACCATCAAATACTAGAGCAGAGACAAACACTAAACAAACCATTGTGTCCTTAAGCCAAAATCTACCCAAGTTGGAGAACACTCTTCTAACTTGGAACCTAGGCTCTGATACCAATTGGGTGAATCAGTGGTTCTCAAATCTCTTTCTCTTTTGCAATCATATGTGACCATAGCGGTTGATAGATTTAACTCAATGCAGACTTACTGGTTAAGGAGGAGACTAGCTTAAATGCAAACACACTCACAAGGGGACATCCCATAACACTAGCATATATGAGGAAAACCCAAGATGGGAAAAACATTGGTGAGCAATGTTGCTGGAGTCTACTGCTCCATTCCAACCTCGCAATAAACACAGTTACAAAGTTTAGGGTACCAACCCAAGGAGCACCAACCCCTACCTGATTTATGGGCTACAACCCAAAGGAGCACCAACCCTTGACTTTTAGGCACCAACCCAAGGAGCTACAACCCCTGCACCAAGCTACAACTCAATGTACATAATGTAAACATCAAATACATAAGTAGTCATCTTGTTACAAGTGAATCTTGCAAGCATTATACATATCTTACTCTGTCGGTGAGATACCTTCTCTGCCTCACTCACTCACTTCTCTAGTGCTCTTCACCTGTTGCTTCTTTGTTACTGCACCCTACCAGTTTATCTCTCTTTTGAATTGCTCTCATTGTATCTCCTCTTCACTGCTCTTCTCTTCACTGATTCAACTCTCTACTGGTTCTCTATCTATCTTCTTTGCAGTCTCCTTCACCTCTATTCTACCGGTATGAGTACTACTAGTTCTTCTCTCTAACCGGTTGAATGCTTCATCTAGGTTCTCTCACTCCCACTCTCTTCACACATGCTCGTTGAGAACTTGGCTGATTTTCTCTTACTTGCAAAAGTCTTTTACTTCACAATCACACCATCTTGTTCTATTTAGCAGCAACAACCATTCTCTTCGGCCCCCACACTTATAGCAAAATTTTCCCTCCAAAAACCAATTCAAAATCTAGGCGGTTAGGGTTTCCTCACCTTCCTCAAGGGAAACTTAATCCAATCAGATCTTACACAATTTGATCTTTTTGACATCTAATTGCACAACTCCACCATTTTTACATCTCCTAGATCACACCTTTCATCTTTGGTGACTTGCTTTTTTACCCTCCTAGTTGATCCCTCGATCAATCACAAAAGATCTATCGTGTTGTTTCCTCCATCACCTTGATCTTCTGAATCTCTCTTAGCTGACTCGTAGTTGTCTTCAAGATCTCGAGCCTCAAACCCCTGCAATAGCTCTACAAACTATCTTGTGATTTTAGTGACATCTCATTAAAGTTGACCAACTCTGTAACAACCCTATCGATGTACATTCCATTTTAATCCAAACACGTGTTCACCATGTTGACTTCATGTGACATCCATATCGACTAACGGCCAGCTTGGTACTTCATGTTGGTTCAAATGGGACCAAATATCAGCCACTCAACTGGTTCCTTTTTCTTGCCGATTCATTACCCTTGCTAGTATCGCACATTGTATTGGTAACCTTATCATATTTGCATTTTGCATCTTGCTCATATTATCAGTGAGCTTTACATACCAGTTATCACTCTTTGATGATACCAGTCTTCATCCTTCACTAGACTTCTTCATTGGTCAAACCATTCTCCTCTGAGTGTATCTACTCAGTTGGTTTGTCTGAATGACAAACACATCACTCTTCTACTATATCAACATCTCAGCATGCCTTCTCTTTCAATCCAATGCATAAACCTGATCTCATGCACTTAAGGCATTCCCTTAATTTACTGGTGGATCTAGAGTGATCCTTCAAGTTCTTGCCTTTCCCTATTTACTCTTATCCCACCAAACCATAATGCATTTAATGCATATAGGGGATAACCTCCACTTACTTGGTGGAGAAACACCTTGTCATCTTTTCATGTGAGTTCCTTGTTTGTGCAGCATATCCTCAAACAAGCATATGTGAACCAGTGTTAGCACATACACTGTCAGTCATTGCTTCTCGTGATGAGTACATGTTCATCCGGTGGGAGTCCTATTGTTCATCAACCTCATAGCATACCAGTGACCTGTTCAATCTTCTCTTCTGGTGTGGATGTGATTCAGATAACATTCTGCCTCTTCATCATAAACAACCACTCAAACACCTCTCTATCTCTTCACACAAGTCGGGCATTATCTTGTGTGCAGATGACTCTTAAGGTCATCTTTCTTACATTACCGGTGTTCTGCAACACAAGGTGATATCCAAGATATCACATCCTATACTCCTTCATAGCAGTGTTGCACATACATCTCATCTACTAGTGGTCATCCCATACCAATTGACATCAATGACAACACAATGCCAACAAGATCCACTCGCGGTAATAAATTGGTCTTATGAATCCAACATCCAACAGTTTCTCAAGTTTCACTTGTAGATGCATTTTTCTTAATTTTTGTTTCACTGGCTTTGCTCCTAGTGTAACTGTCAAATGGTGCATTACTAGATCGGGGTCTAGTTGAGGCATATCCACATATGACCATGTGAAATTGATTTATCATTCTGTGAAGAAACTTATGAACTTTGTTCTCTCTTTTTCTGTCAGTGACCATGCTAAGAATATGTTATGTGGAATCTCTTATGTGCCAATGTTTGTTTTGATAGTCTCCTCTACCAAAATGGATGATTTCTCCTCATATGATGTTGGGAGGATGTCGATCCTTCCATCTTCGGGCATCTCAGAGAGGTTTTCACCCTTAGATACGTCCTTTCTTTTTACTTTTTTAGAGTTAGATAGCGCAACAGTGTGGTTTTCACCATAAGACCCATGATTTTTTATTTTTTTTAATATTTTTGCGACTAGAAGGCGCAACACCCTCACCGAAGTATGCCACGCTATTGAGTTCTATAATGCACCCCGCTTTATGGTCCCTAAGAAGAAGATCATCTCGTATACCCAAGTAGTCTATAAAATCCTCATCGTTTTGAAATGTGTCTATTTACAAAGGTCCTTCATGGTCCCAATCAATGAGTTGTGGGTGAATGAGGGGAAGGCCATCAATATTTTTAAAGTTAGCGGGAGCAAAGGTAAATACACGATTATCTTCAGTTATATCAAGGTAATGGTTGAGATCATCACTAGCACTTTCCTCATCTGTCTCGATCATAAACAAATCCAAATTGGCATCACTAGAACCACATTCAACAATGGCAGTGCTTACTCTTTGTGATTTCGACCTAGAACCTAGAAACAAATACTATTTGAGATCCTCAGGAGCTTTTCCTTTATTATCCTCTTTTTGAGCTGTAGATTCTGAAGTAGTTTGACCAACCCTAAATTTTCTATATAACTCTTCTTCCTTTATGGGTTCACTTGGTTCTCTGAATATTTTGGTGAGCTCATAATCACTAGATGATTTTTCTAAACCCCATTCCCACTCAGTGTAGTTGGTAGAATAGCGTTTTTCTTGTTGATCATTGGAGTCTATGATTTGCAATGTTTCTTTAGATTTATGAGTACTTAACCTGAAAGGTATGAAACCAAGTCCTTTTGAGTGCTAATTCTTGAATGTCAATTCTAGTTTCAAAGGTTGAGTGATACCTTATTTTCTTAGGCCAAGAGGGCTCTTACCATTGTACCTAATTTTTGTAATATCTTGAATCCTTTGCCATATTTTTCACATTGTATTATGATGTGATCTTGTATATCCTCTTCAAATTCCTTGTAAAGCATTTTGTATAAGTCCTCTTCTTCCATTTCACCCCACTTTTGGAATATAGTTTGATCCCATTTTATTGTAATAGTGGACACCCTTTTAGAAGGATGTGGTCGTCCATACTCTTTTGGAGAATCCATTACTTGTCTTAGGTACATAGTTTTGATGTTGATGGTTTTAGTTACTCAGGATCAACATACACGGATGATAGAGTTTCCTCTCTGCTGATTGGTATTATTGTTCCTTAGTTTGACCATAGGTTGTTGCAATATATGAATATATTTGGATCACCATTAGTGGTCACTTCAACTCCATTGTGTGGAAACTTGATGTTGAAGGAATAAATCTTATTTCATGAATCCATGGACATCCCAAAAGTATATTGTATGTGATCTCTATATCAAGGACCTGACATACCACATCCTTCGTGATTGACCCAACTCTAAGAGGTAGGGTGATTGTGCCCTTGGATGAACTCTCTTCGTCATCATATGCTTTTATGGTGATTGCATGTGTAGAAATCATAACCTCTTCAAAATATCCCAATTGTTTAATAGGATTCAATGTATAAATGTTCAGACCTCTTCTTCTAATGTAGGAGCATCCCCAATCGATGAGCAATCTTGCATCAACCAAAAATGTTTCCTTTCAGTTTTGTTCTTGTTTAGTTCTTTGTGCAGTTTTCTGTATTCTTACTAGTATGTACTAGTAGTTGCTTGTTCTTTGTGGAAGATCTTATTTTTGGTTTCCAGATGGTTTCATGTGCTTGATTCTATATTTTTCAATTCATTTGGGTTCTTTTTTGGTTAGTTATCACTTCTGGTTGACTATTTCTGGGTTTCAGGACAATTCTTGTGCTTACTAGTTGGTTTTTCTTTCATTACTTGTGTGATCCTTGACATTTGGATCCATCTTGGGTCTTTTTCAATGTTCTTTAGCGTGTGGCCAATATTTTTGATGAGCCACACCACTCGATTTTTATTTTCTAGAAATATTTCTTAATTCTTATGGTCGACCTAATTACATGTTTCATTTTCCTTGCATCGATGAATGTAATCTTATGAGGCTGACCCAGAAGAGTTTCAATGGGTATAAATATCTTATCATGTAATCATTTATGGAGGTAAAGGAAGTAGAATAGAAAATAAGGATTGAGATTCGTATGTTATGATCTGGTTGATTCTTAGAGTCCTAGTTGGATTGTATTTGGCTGAAGCCTGCATGTAACCGGTTGATTATGGAATGTTTGTTGATGATAATCTAATAATTCTGAATGATTTTTGAAAGTTCTAAGGCTCTAATATGATCTGTTTATGTGAATTTGTTATGTTTTCTTGTGGCTTCCATTGTGTCTCTTTTGCTGCATAAGTCGGTTGACTCTTTTGAGGGTTTTTACCAATTATGGTTGCACCATCTTTCATCTATCAAGACTCATTTTATTTGGTTTTTATAGGTAAAGGCCTCAATATATAGAGGTGCATTATGAGGCTGGGTTATGGATGTGTCATCTGATTCTTTGAATGTGAGGGTATGTGGAATTGAAAGGTATCCCACCATGGCTTGAAACTGGTCCACATTCAGATCAGTGGGTATGGAGGTCTCTCTCAAAGTCTTATCAAGGATGGCTTTATGTGTAGGGGATATGCGTAAAATCTCAAGGATAGAAATGAGGGTGAGTGTCTTCTCTAGCTTATCTACAAGGTCATACTGATTCTTTGTGGATGAAGAGGCTGTGGGCTTGGATGGAATGCCTTGCAAGGTGACTTTACCTCAATGGTTTGTGGCATTACATTCAGAGGTTTCATTTTTGGAACATGAGGAAGATGGTCCAATACTTTTCAAAACAACTTTACTCCTTTGGCTAGGACCTTCAAGAGTTTTGTCCTTTATAATGATAGTAGAAACATGATTATCCATTGAAATATGATTAATAGTGAAATCATAGTTGTAGGGCATTTTAGTATAATTGGCTTGATTATCAGTAGTTTTTGATATTCCCTTGTCATTTTTAGGAAATGGCTCCTTGAACATCACATGCTCTTCATTGGAGGCGTGACCATCAACTTCTATGTCACCTCTATCAATGAGATCATGTATGATATTCTTTAATCTTTGACAATTGCTAGTAATATGCCCTTTTCTCTTGTGATATTCATAATATTTATCATTATTCCACCAATTTGGCTTTACTTTTGGCTCATATGGTGGATTATATGGTAGTATTATGATCTTGTTTGCCACTAATTTCTTGAATGCGGTTTCATTTGGCTCTCCCAACGGAGTGTACTTTCTTCAAGGTTTTGACTGCTTTTGATTGTTCACTTGATTGTTTGAGTTAGAAGAACTTGTACCGAGGAAAGTTATCTTAGGTTTCACATTATTTGCATCTACTACCCCATCATTTATTATGTTATTATTCTTGTTCCAAAAGAGAGGTTTGTCTTACCCATTTGATTCCTCTTTGTTTTTTTAGATATTTTAATGATACCTTGTTCAATAAGGACCTTTTCTATTGCCATTCCTTTCTCAATGACCTCTTTGAAGGTAGACAAACATGCTTTTCTTAGCTCATATCCAATATCCTTGTTGACGTTTTGTGTGAACATTTCTACCATTTTATTTTGTGTTATATCACAAGAGCATGGACTAGCAAGACCTCTCCATGGTTGTAAAAATGAAGCAAAATATTCCCCATGTTTCCGCTTAGTATTGCATAACGTGGCTAATGAAACATATGTTTCAATTTTATATGGGAAATGTTGTATAAAAACCTCTTTTAGATCACCCCATGAATTAATTCCAAGTGGAAGTTGGGAGAACCATTACATTGCTTGTTCAACTAAGCTTTGTAGAAACAATCTCATCAAGTACGTTTCTTCTCCTGGTACCTCAATGCAAGCTATAAAAAATTGTCTTATGTGTGCCTTAGGATCCCCTTTGCCTTTGTATTTATCAAACTTTGGTATCACAAAATGTGAAGTGAATGGAGGCATTGGAATGCTTCTATCAAATGGATAACAACATATATCCTTCATTATATATTGTTGCTTTGGTGTATTCATGTCCACCATTTTCTTATGTAAGTCCTTTATCTATTGTTGCAAGTCATTCTTGGGTAGTGTCCTTTCTCTTTGAGCTAATCCCATGCTTGAGCCATCGGGTGGAGGAGGATTTATATAATGCATATATGGATGGTATTGATCATAGGTTGTGTCTTCATATGGAGGAGGGACATAGTTATAGCTTGTATATGGACCACTTGGTATGGTATTATAGTGAGGAGCACTAGGTTAAGGTTGATACATTTAATGACCATGAGGATATGAGGTCTCATAAGAATGATCTTGGATATTGTCCCCAAATCTGATACAAGGTCTGCTTGTGTCATTATTTTGAATGTTAGATTGAGTGTAATTGTATGCATTGATATTATCTTGGGTATCATCACAGTCATGCATGGTGGTAGTTCTTCTCCATGGGAAAGGATGACTGCAGGGTTGTTCATGGGAGATTCTATCATAACATGCATGAGAATGAGTGTATGTTTGGAATCTCAAGTCTTTGAAATAGGGAGGAAGGTGACTCAAGAATGAGACACTCTTTCTTACCACCACTATTGGGCCTCCTTTGTCTTGTATTAACTTAATTTATTTGGTTTGTATCATCCTCCAAAATTTGTGACATCAAAATCATGAGGTAATCTTGTTCCACTTTGTGCCATAACTTGTAGGAAATATTGTCTATCCCTTTTCATGGTTTCTTGAACCAATCTATTAAAATGGGGATCCATGATAGTTTCCTCAACTTATGTAGAATCCATGGATGCATTGTCATTGTCATTATTATTTCCATTGTTGTTTTCATTGTTGTCATTGTCTAGTATATTACCATGGTTTTCAAATGGATTATAGAATTAGTCTCCATCAAACTCATAAGTACATGTTTAAAGACCTTAAAGTTTCCTCGGCTTCCCTTCTCGACCTTTGGGAACAGGTTTCAACCATGGAATAAAGTCTTGACCAAGATGAAAGATACAATGAAAATGCAAAGACTATGGAAGACCAAGAGGTATATGAAGTGTAGATGAATCTAGGGTGAACTTCAATGTCCAAGAGTGTAAGACCAAAGTATCTATGTGTGAAAGTAAGGTGTGGCTTCCAAAGAGATGATGGATCTCTTGATGAGGTAAGTTGACCTTGACTCAAGAAGACCAAATGAGACCCTAAGATGATAGATCTTGATATGGGAATCACCTAGTGTTGTATTGTAGTATGTTTTTAAAGTGTGATGAGGACAAGCAAAGTAACCTTTTGACTCAAATTTAGAAAATATGTCCGAGGGAAATGCAAGTGAAGAAAAATGATTGACTATGTATGACCAAGATAGATTGACTAAAAAATGAAGCTCTATAGGAAGAAGCCTTAGAAGCTCTTTAGACCTGAAAACTTAAGTCCTTATTGTT
Organism: Cryptomeria japonica; assembly: GCF_030272615.1. Classification (NCBI taxonomy): domain Eukaryota; kingdom Viridiplantae; phylum Streptophyta; class Pinopsida; order Cupressales; family Cupressaceae; genus Cryptomeria; species Cryptomeria japonica. The sequence goes on from NC_081409.1 coordinate 728,055,396, forward strand.
CTCAAGAGTTTTTTGTAATCTTTCAACTATGAACACAGACACATTTTTAATCAACCCAGACGTGACTTCTGATCATAAACACAGTTTCAGTAGACACAGACATGGTTCCTTGGTGATAACGATAATTTTATACTGAAAATCAAAAACACAATTTTGTTCTACACAGGCGTGGTTTTAACTAACAGAGATGCATTTTCTGATGAATATGACAATTTCTTATTGATAGTTTATTGTAGGATGCATATGCATTTCTGAATTGTACAGACGTGTTTTCCAAACACAAAGGTGATTTCAACTAACATAGATGCGCTTTCTGGTTCTTTGTTCAATTGTGTCCAATTTTTAAGTTGTTTAATGTCACAAAATCTCAATGTTTTCTTTTCATGGTAAGAGGATACAATAACAGTTAAAACTCAATGTTTAAAAGTGTTTTGTCCAAGGATCAAAAATGTTTTCAAATGTGAAGTGTGATGTAAAATGTTTTGCATACACTTGAAAACACGATAGACACAATGTTTCTTTGTTTTGTTTGAAAATGTTTGAGTGTTTTCATCATGCAAGCACAAATCCTAGGGCTAGTTGAGACAGTAGTTGTTGAATCTCACTTGGGGGGTTACCCTGACCCTAGGCAATTCAGAGCAGATTCTTAGGTGCTTGACCCCACTGACTCCCCTCCATGGCACTCACTTCTCTGAGGCAGCCAAGTACCAGTCCTCATGAAAACTCCTCATGGAAAAATTTGTATCTCTACTAAGAACTGTAAGAATGTGAGCCGCTTCAAAGGTCCGACCTCTTGTGCCAACAACTAGAAGGTTTTTGGCTTCTAACACAAAATGGTGTCTAGTAAGGACATTTGATTAGGTGGCTATAATCAACCATGTGTTATGCTTTATTAAATGGAAGGCCCCCCAGCCTATAGAGGTTGTGCTCTATAGGGTTTATGGGGAGTCATAACATCATTATAGCAACATGTAATACCCATTGCTTGAAACTTTCATCACAAACACTTTTATTTATAGTGGCTTGGAAGAGCTTGGCTTTAGCTCATTACCACTTGGGTCGTTCCCTCTCACTTGGCCTTATGGGCTACTCGAGAGGCACGCCCTCTAAAAGGTGAAACAAAAAAGAGCCTATTGCTGAAGACACAAAAGACACTTGTTAATTTTAGAGCACCAATTGAAGTGTTTGCTAAACTAAAGAAGACAAAGCAAGTAATTTCAAAATCAAGTCTTTGTCAAAGGTCCTGCACCAAACTTGTTAGTAGTTTTCAAAGAATACCCCTCCTACAAGCACATAAGTTAGGTAAATTTTTTAGAAATCTTAAATGACTTTGAGAAATAAGGGCTTTGATAAGATGTTTTCTCCCTTTTAAATAGCTACACCACTTCGTTAGTTAGATCAAAAGAGATTATTCCCAAAAACTAAATCTGAAAACCCTAATCGAAAGCAAAAATGGAGAATTGAAAACACAAATGCAACTATACCAAACACAGATGCAGAAATAGATCACAAACACCGAATAATAAGACAGATGCAATTTCCTAGATCTAAGACTTGCAAAACTAGAGAATAGAATGCAGACACAACAAAGGCCTTCATAGATGCAAGATCTGAGCACATACATGATAAAACAACTCACAAATGCAATTTCAAAAACCTAAAACTGCAAAATTGAGAAAAAACCAAAAATACAACCCTGCAAAAAACAAAAACACAACTTTATGCAACACAGACGTGATTTTAGGACAAAAATATGATAAGAATCTCTGTAGACGCGATTTCAGGGTGACAAATCTGCAAAAATAACAAAAAATTATAAACGTAGAAATAACAGTCGCAGATGTGGAAACAGAACGTAGTCATGATCAGATCTGTCATAAATGCATAAAAACATAGAATCATCGCAATGTCGAACCTGCAACTTTGAAAAACATAAAATCTGCAAACAAGATGTTAAAATAAAGGGACAAGAGTACCATCAGACGTGCCAAAATGTATATGGTAAAAATTGGATAGTCAATAATATCGAGAGACTAACAGGGATCCAACCACAAAATCCTAGCCTAACAATGAAAGCAATCCACCATACACAAATGAAGATACCTAAGACCATGCAAATCAATAAAAATAAACCAAAATATACCATTCACATCTAGTAGGGTTTTAATCTCCATTTCCTCCTATCTCCATTGATCTTGTTTAATATATATTCTCTCAAATTATATATGTGCACAAGAGCTCAACAAAGAATATAAATGTGGTTGATATCTTGATCACAAGACTCCTTGATTGCATTGCTAGAAAATTAGGGTTGATAATGAACGAGTGCATCCTCTTATATAGAAGACATTGTAAGAAATTAAGGGATAAGATTAAGAAGTGTAAAGATAAATGGTCGACAAAGATTAGAGGGTAGGTAGAGGAAATAATTAAATGATAAAGGGGGTAGGTAAGAGAAGGATTAAGAGATGAATGACATGTGTCTTGGGTAGAAAAGGCTAATGAATATATTTAATAAATAAAAATTTATTTAATTAATAGAGGAAGTGGGATCAATTAAATAAATACAATATTTATTTAATTTAGGAAAAGGACAATTTAAATAAATAAAAGTATTTGTTAAATGAGGAAAGGCTTAGAAGAGGATTAATGAATTAATTAAATAAATAAGAATTATTTAATTAATAGAAGACTTAGGATTAAATAATTAAATAAATAAAAATATTTATTTAATTAGATAGGACAATTTTAGGTGTCTACATTGACAAGTTTGAAGTGTTTGATATTTTTTCAATAAAATTTTGGGAGAGTAATATTCCAGCTTTGATATTTTTAAATATATCCTCAAAATTGCGATATGACCATTATAAGTGGGCCTAAAAGTGAAAATACCTTGAGAACCCTACATAATACAACATCCCTAATTCATTTCATCTTATCTTATCTTATCTCATTCTTACATTTCAAGAGAAATATTATTTATTCAAGAGTAAATATAAATTCAACGAACATCAAGCTACAATAAGGCATCTTCAATTATGTTTTCATGACGGGTTTTGTTATGATTTATTATATCATCACGTCAACACTTGGAGGCCTTATCCCAAGATAATTGCATTATTATTGATATCATTAATCTTGAGGTAATATTCACGTAACACATCACCATTTTCCTTCTCTAACTCAATTCATCATGATCATTTTTTTCTTTTTCTTCTTGTTTTCTTTTTTACACTCCTTACAAAAGTTTCAAGGCTAAAAATTCCAATAAATCACTTTGGAATTTGCAAGATATTTGGATCTCCCCTTGAACATGGATTCATTATGCTTATCCTTCTTCTTTCCTTTTTTCTTAGGTCTTCCATGAACACTTAAGGCCTTCTTAGTATTGATGGATACCTTCATCCTCATCTCATCAAAAAGTAAAGCATCCACTGCATCCCCAATCTTAAAAATAATAGAAGTATTACTGATAGTTATAACAAGATAATCCCACGAATCAAGAAAAGAACAAAGAAAGATCTAAAATTTCTCCTCCTCATCCATCTTGATACCAATAGATGTCAATTGAGCCACCAACATGTTGAATGCTTCTAGGTTGTCCATAATTTTTTCACCCTTGTTTATTTGCAAGAATACAATTTATTCCTTAATAAATATTGTTCACTAAGGATTTGGGTTGATATATCTCATCAATTTTCTTCCATATATTCTTTGTAGAGGACTCTTCTTGGACATTGATTAAGATGACATCTCCTAAGCACAATTTGATTAGGCCCTTGGCTTTATGATCCATAACATCATACTGAGCAACCACAATAGAATTTATAGGTATAAATATTTTCTCATCAATAGCTTCTTAGATTTCAATCTATTAACATATCCTTTATCTTCAACTTCCACATCTAAAAATTGTTGCCAAAAAAGTTCTCCACCTCTATTCTCACCAATAAGCTTGCCATTGAAAAATTTTGCAACATGATCACAAAGTATCTTTTTTGTAAGCTCCCACTCAATTATGGATTAGTTCAAAAAACCCATAAATGAAACAAAAAAAGACCAAGCTTTGATACCACTTGTAAGGAAGTTAAGGTCATGGAACAACTTCTTACACTAATCTTGAGAGGAGGTTCATGCAATTTTTTTTTTGATCTTTACAGTAGTTATATAAACTTGATAAAAATAAACATAAGTAACATACATTCCACAATACAGTGATTTATGTGGGGAAAACCCTTTTAGAGAAAAACCCCACAGTCCAATAGCCACCAAATATATTATTTAAAAATCAAGAATACAAAACAACATACTTGCATAGAATTCTTCTCATGGGAATATCACCAACCAAAGATATAGAGATAATTCAATAGCTATAAGACTTTTACACACAACCTCCATCTCACACACCTAATATATAGGAGATACAATACATAAAATCATAAAATGATATTACAAAACTATGAGCTAAAACCACCCAAAAAGTTGTGGCCAACTTATCTCCAATCCAATATGCCCTATGATGTCTCAAAATACATACTAACAAATGTAACTCCCTTTTACAACTCATTTATGTGTCCAACACATTTTTTATATTTCCTATTCCAAGAGACCCAACTTCTAGAGGCCATAACTTTTGAATAAGGCATTTGATTGATAAATCATATGAAGTGTTAGAAATATTTTGAAGCATTCTATCAGGATATAGATGGCTTCATCAATTATGACTACGTTTAAGCCATTTTAGATCCTCTAAGGCCTTCAAAATTGAATTGAAAAATTTTGTTCATTACTTTTTAAAATGAAAACTTTAATATCTTCAAATCTAGACATGATCTTGTAACAAAATTTACCAACATGTTTATCTAGCCAATCTATAGCTTTGGGATAAATTTTGGGCCAATTTGTGCTTAGATGTAAACTTACTACAAATAGTAACCTTATGTAAAGGCAAGGTTGAGACACTATTTTCCTAGCATTCTCCTACTTGTCAAATACCTTGCAAGACAAAAGGGAGTATCTACACCATAAGTAAATTACTAGGGACCATGAGGCCCATAAACTCTAAGCCCTATTTGACATTCTCTATTCTCACAACGTTAATTAAATAATTTGCAAAATTCATCAAAGTATCTACTGCATAAATCTTCATCATGTCATCCTCGAAAATATCTCTAAAAATATGATATTGAACATCAATGTTCTTGTACCAAGCATGAAATGTCAGGTTCTTAGCTAAGTAGACCACAATTTGTCTATCACAATAAATTGTCACTATAGCTTGTTGTATTCTAATATTTAAAGACAATCTATTAATCTAAATGACTTATTTACAAGCATGACTAGATACCATATACTCAAGTTCATTAATGGACCACCAAATAATTAAACATATAAGAATTGGTTGATGTTCTACTATTAATATTGCTTGCTTAGTCTGAATCCACATAACCATGAATATCAAGGGAATTCTTGTCTATAATCAAATTACCATGATAACATTAAGAATACTCAAAAGTACCCTTCAAATATTTGAAGACTATAATAATTGCATCCCAATAAACTCTACCAGGATTATACATATATATAGAAATAACTTCCACTACTTGGGTAACGTTTGGTCTAGTATAGACCATAGCACACATCAAACTTCAAATTGTACTCTAGTAAGACACTTATCTCATGTCTTCCATATGTAATGGGGATGTACAAAATTTTAAGATAGATAAATTCATTCCAACTATAAAGGGAACAGATAATGGTCTACACTCTTACATGCTAAACCTTTATTCACATACTTTGGTCCAACCATATCTTTCTATTTACTCTACGTCTTCTAATTTCTATCCCAAGAATGTGTTTATCTCCACCAATATATTTCATTTCAAATTTAGTAGCAATCTGAGACTTTAGTTCAGAAATCATACCTTTCACTTTACCAATGAATATGATATCATCAACATACAATTCAATGTACAAGAAATAAGCACCATAAAATTTATAATAAACATAACTATTTGATTTAGAATACTCAAATCCCAAACTCAACATATATATATTAAATTTCTACTACCACATCCTAAGACTTTTTGAGTTCGTACAAATATATATTTTTAATTTACAAACCAAATTGCTTTTACCTTTTACCATGTAGTTCTTTAGTTGTGTCATACAAATATATTCCCCCAAATATCCATGAAGAAAAGTAGTTTTCGAATCCACTTTTGCAACCTCTAAATCATAAGAACAATCGATAGAATCTAATGGATGCCATTTTCACAATAGGAGAAAATATCATACCATAATCAACACCCTCAACCTAATAGTAGCATTTCATAATTAACCTTTCTTTATGCTTCTCAATAACTCAGTCTAAACCAATATTTTTCTTGAACACCCATTTGCAACCAATAGGTTTTATTTTTTAAGAAATGGTACAACATATCTCACATATCATTCTTTTTCAAATATGTCACTCCTTCATCTATTACATTTTTTCAAGATTCTACATCATTCATACATAATACCTCTTCTACAAATATAAGTTCATCTATGTTATTATTCAAAGAAAAATATAACTCAAATCATTAGGCGAATACCTTTTAGGTGGTCATCTATGTCTTGTAGACCTTAAAAAAAGGAGAGTTGGATGCTCTTCCTCCTCTTATGAAGATTCAGAGCTAGATGAGCTCTCCTCAAATTATTGTCTATCTAGGTGTCTCAATTTAACTTTGTTAGGTGTAGAAGGAAGTTGAATAATATCTTCCAATTTAGTTTTTTTTAGCTACAATGTAACATAATGAGGGTTATTTTTTCAAAAAAATACCACTTCTACTCTGCATCACCTTTAATGCAACAGGGTTCCAAAAATTGTTTCCTTTCACATCATAACTGTATCCAATGAAGATACATTACAGAGCCTTATTCTCCAACTTTGTTTTCTCATCCTTTGGCACATATGCATATTCCTTGTATACATAAACTCTACTTAGATGTCTAAATGAAGACTTATGACCTAACCATACCTCCATAGTTGTTTTATTAACAAGAGTTTATGTAAGAGACCTTTTGACAAGGTAGCAAGTAGTGACAACAACTTCAACCATTTTTTTTAGACTAGCACCACTCAGCATACTCCTAGCTCCATCTATGTCCTATTCATTCTTTTGCAACTCCATTCTATTGAGGAGAATACATAATTTTCTTTCATCTATAAATATCGTAATATTTATAAGATAGATCAGAGTTATTAGAGAAAATTCACTTCCATTATCAGTCATCACACACTATTTTCTTTTTCAGACTGCAACTCAACCATTGCTTTAAATTCTTTAAAATGATTGGAAAACATCATATTTACTCTTTAGAAAACAAACCAATGACCTTATAATATTATTAATAAATGAAATATTATATGTGGATTTTGCAATGGAGGGAGCATTTACATGAGAAAACACTCATAATGAGGCATAAGAGAAAGCCTTACTCCCTCATTTCAAACATCCTCCCTACATCATTCAAGTCTGAATTCAATCCTTATCATGAAAATCCAAGTAAGTGATCAAGAATTATCAAGGCAATGAGGAGAGGTCAAGTATTTAGATTTTGATTATTCAAAATGGAATCCATGATCAAGTCACTATGAAGACATTCCTACATTCCTACATGACAACATCTTTATGAAGACTTCAACATAAAGGAGATTCGTGAAGGTATAACATTCCAATAAAATTATTTTAATTCTAGATCTAGCCTTTGACCTTTTAAGGCATGTTTTCTATTACAATTTCAATTAAATTATACAATTAGTTCCAATTTTGATGTTTGACCTAGGAAAATACCTACCAACAACACAATTTTCCTTCTATTGTATGCACCTATGATAGATTCAAAAAATAACAGTTATAGATTTGGAATGAGCATATTGAGACACACATAATTAACTTTTGTAGAGGTAGAAATTGGAGGACAAGGTCACCCTGACTACATTTGTTTGACACTTTTTTCACAAAATTTGAGGGAAACACTTAAAAACAAAATCCTGATTCTAAAAAGACATTTTTTTTCTGCACCCATGCTCCTAGATAAGGGCGCCACGTGAGATTTTACCTAGAACATTAGATTCTATATTTTTAACACAGTATTCTTTCTACTTCCTCTTTCTAGATTTGTAACTTATGTCTACATATTTGATCTGAGACTATTTGTACATGTTGATTATTCTCACTTTAACATCTTTAGTCTTAGATCTTGTGTACAACTTAAATCTTTATATAGTACATTTTCAACTCAGCTCAAGTAGTACTAAATTCACCTTGTGCTTATCCCTTTTGAATCAAATTTTTTATTGACCCAAGTGGATCCATTCTTCTTCCAAATGTAATGACTGAGGAAGTAGATTTAGTTCCTAGTTTGCATGGATAAACTTGTGAACCTACTTGCCAACACTACAATGGCAAAAATATTTTGAGAATCGGTAATATTTTCTACTGAAGGATATATTTAACCTTGAATAATCTAATATGAGTTAAACATGAATTTGGAAATGATTAACTATGGTGTTTCAAGATATATTTTGACAATCAACCAAAAACCACTTGTGACTATTAGAGGATATTTAGTTGTATTCATTTCTCATATTGATTATTAAAGTAATTCTTTGAGTATCCATTATTATTTATAACACATAATTTTTTGAATAAATATATGAAACCCTTATGAACAAGTTATTGTGAATAGTTCTCAATAAGAATGGATAACTTAATTTTCTTTGGAGTGATAATGAGATACTAATAATCACATAAGTAATTATTTACTTTAAGTGTATTGTTCTTTGATAAATATTGTATTCTGTAAATGTAAAATTTTAATCATACCCTAGAGTATTTTTTATTTATTTTTGAATCAAAAAATTAAATTCATCTTCCGTTACAATAACATTTATTTTGATTAAATTCTTATATCCTAATCTTTTCTGTTTTCATAAGCTTTTTATTTTATAGTGAAGAATAAGGATAAATATTAGAGTACTAGTTTATATGTATAATATTAAATTTTTAAATTAAATTGAATTAATTTTTTTAAATTAGTATGTCAAATAAGAATTGTTTGTGTATATGATGGATTGGGAATTAAAATTATTGTAAAACCTAATAAGATTCAACCACATAAAACCCGAGTTCTATAATGAAATCCACCATACACCAATGAAGAACCTAAAAACAAGCAAATAAAAAATGTGAAAGATTATACCTTCACATGCTCATAGGGTTTGATCTCCATTGTTTTCATATCTCCATTCATCTTTCTTGATATTGATTATGGTTGCCCTTAGATTTTGTATTATACACATGAGCTAAATAGAGAATGGATTGTTGTTTTGTAATTCGACAGAGTGTAGATGCTTGATCGATTGATTGATATTATGGAGGGATAGGGAAAGGATTGTCTTTTATAAAGAGCACCCTAAAAATGGAGGGCTACAATTAAGATGTGAAGGGATAAATGGTCAGCTTAGATTAGAGGGTAGGTATAGAAATGGGAAAATATTAGAGAGGTGGTTACAGGTGAATTAAAAAATGAATGCCAAGTGTCATGGAGGGAAAAAGATAATGAATTAAATAAATAAATAAAGATTTATTTAATTAATAGAAGAGGTGGGCCCAATTAAGTAAATAAAATAAATTTATTTAATTTAGGGAAAGGATGATTTAATTAAATAAAAATATTTATTTAAATGGGGAAATGCTAGAAGAGGATTAGTGAAATTTAATTAATAGAAGGCTTAGGATAAAATAATTAAATAAATAAAATATTTATTCATTAGGCTAGGACAATTTTAGGTGTCTACATTTTGCCCCTCTTTGAGACAATACAATTTATCATGTTTTTTCAAAGAAAAATAAAGAATTGATATGATAATTTGTCCCTGGTAAGGTAGACGACATACCCCTTCGAGAGATTGGGTGATTTTTTTATGAAAAATTTGGGCAATCTCTTGAAAACAAAATGACAAGAGAAGGCTGAGTAGGAGGAAAGGGCGAGTGAAAAAGACCAAAGATGGTCAATAATGGGGTCTTAGGGGATCACAGAGACCATAGAGAGTCACCACGAGCATCTAGGGTTAACAACCCTATAAATAGGAGCTTGAAAGAGGGACCGCCTCATTTACATTCATCACTTTCATTGTTCATGACACAGAGAAAAGGAGAGCTTAAGAGAACAATAGAAGAGCTCTAGTGGAAGGATTCCATCGATTCAAGTGTGTCTGATGGCATTAGAAACCCAAGGAGTATGGAGAGTGCTGTATTTACCCTATCATCCTTGTGATTTTGTGAATTGAATGCATCATTAATACAGCTAGCATTTTGCCAAAAATGTGGTAGTCGAGAAAATGTTGAAATCGCATCTAGGGTCATTCTTAACACGTCTAGGTTGTATATTAGCGCGTTTATGTTTTTAAACCTTATAAGACTTGTAAAAATTGTCTACAAAACTATGTCTATGGTCAAAACATGTTTAGGGTAAATGCTAGTGTGTCTGCATCAAATGTTGATTTACTACTTATCAAATTGCCATTAGTTTTTGTATTCAAAGTCATACTATATATTCTAGTCAGTTAGCACTACCGAATCATGTAGTCAGTACATAGAAGTCGGTATGCACAGTCTAGTCGGTTATAGAGGAAAGCAGTCATAGAATGCAGTATACACCCAGCTATCTACCGAGTATCTTTTTATGACTACCGAGCACCAAAGATGACACACTGAGTTGAAATACATTGAGTGAAATGTGTTACCAGATACATTGAACTTGGACATGCATATGAAAACATGTTACAAGATCGAGGCACATCTAACCGTTATTACATTGGAAATTGCACCAAAAGATTGTGTATGATTTTAAGGACAATCTAACCAATGAAATATTTTGTTTAGTTATTCATTCGAGGAATCTTGTTTGTAAGATTGAAGCAATGAGTTGGATCACCGTCTTAAGGGATCTATTTATACAACATTAGTTAAGGGTGTATGCATGTGTGTAAGAAGACTGTTACAGAGACACAGAGGTCACCGAGAAGGTTTTCAGAGAACTATCGAAGAACATAGTAAACAGAAGGGTTTACTGAGTTACTATATGGGTTACCGAGGTATGCTATAAGCAAGGTAATCTATTCTAAGCACATAGAATCTGCTATAACATTTTAGATGTAAAGTTGCAGATTTTTGTAATGATTTTATTGTAATATTGTGAAGTTGAAAGAGAAACCTTTAACAGGGTAAAAGACTCTAATCAAGTCTATAAATTGTAAAGCCTCTAACCAGGTGTAGCATTCAGAATAAATGTTGTAAAATCCTTTAGCAAGGTAGATATAATAGATCTTGTTACTCCTAATAGGGTAAGCTATCAGAAATAGTTAAAATGTAGCTCTAACCAAGCACTCTTTATTATTGCAGTAGTGAAGTTTTGGGTGCCATCCCCACTACAGTTTTTCTCTCTAACCAAGAGTTTCTACATAACCAAAATATATGTGTTATAAAGTGAATAATGTATGGTTGTTATCCATTTGTTTTAACTTTATTTTATGTTACTGCACTATTCTGTTTATGCATAAGAGTAAAGTTATTATTCAATAAAAGTTTTGAAGTACTGATTCACCCCTCCCCTCTTAGTACATTAGCTTTCCATATTGGGCCTAACAATTGGTATCAGAGAATCAATCTTGGAAAAGGGTTTAACCACCTAAAGAGAAAGATCTTATCAATGGAAGGCTATAAACAATCTCGGAGGATTGTGGATCTGCGAGAAGAGATGGATCATGCTAATCAAGTGATTGAAGACATGCAAAGGCAAATGCAAAAATATCTGAAAGTAAGAAGAAGATTATTTGATGATTTGCAGGATTCTCAAGAGTTAGTGGAACAAATTGAGACATCATTTGAGAACAGTATATCTGAAGAAACTAAAGAAATGATTCGAGTATTGAAAGAAAAGAACAAAGCATTGGCTAATAAACTAAAAGCAATGAAAAGAGAACATGAACATTTCAGCACACAAATGACTGAAAATCTAGATGCATTGAGGATAACTGAGGATAAAGAAAGAGATCTACAAAGAGAGAAACAACAACCTGAAGTCTTAGTATCTGATAAGAATGATGAAATCACAAGGTTGACTGGAATTCAACAAAATATGACAGATCAACTAGGTTATGCACATCATGAAGCAATTCTGAAGAATGATAAAAACCAAGCATTGAGACTTGAAGTATCAAGATTGACCAATGAACTTGAAATGGAGAAGAAATCCAAAGAAACATTGAAGAAGAGTTATGAAGCATCAAAGATGTTGGATGAGCAACTGAATACAAGAAGACCCAACAAAGATGTAGGACTCAGTTACAAAGGAAAAGACTCTACCGACAAAGGAATTCACACTACCGAGAGAGGAGAATCATCAAAGCAAGCTGGAAACAGGAATAACATAAAAAGAAAGAAGCATATTTGCTACTACTATGGAAATCAAGGTCACACTGCCAACATATGCCAAATCAGAAAAGGTAAGCAACCGAATATCACTAAGTTCAATGATTATTGTTACAATTGCAATAAATATGGTCACACATCTAATCAATGTAGGACAAAGTCTATTAACAATTATCAGAAGGCAAAATTCAAAGGGTTTTGTAAAAACTGCAATAGATATGGACATAGTACCGAGAAGTGTTGGCTTAAGCAAAAGAACTACATGTGGTCTGCACACCGAGCAAACACTAGAGGTTACCGAACTCACACAAATCCTTACCGACAATATGCAGCAGTACCATGGGATTACAATACAAGGATATGGTGTGAATGTTGTGGAAGATATGGACATATTAGTGCCAATTGTTTTATAAGGTTTGGAATGAACAACTGAAGATCATGGAAAAATCCTAGTATGGCATGTTTTCATTGTCATCAAGTTGGACATTTAGCTGGAGATTGCAGAGATCAACCTAGAGGAGACACTAAAGAAATAAAAGAAAAATAAAAGATGATTTGGAAAAAGAAGGAAATTGTGTCAAATGAAGAAAGCACCTTACCTACCAAGTTAGGTGCACCTATTCCAAATTAATTAGCAAAGGTATGAAGGGACTGCATTCTCTGAAGGTTAAAATCATAACAGTTCCTATTATATTATGTACAAAATTCAAAATCTGCATAGTTAAGATGCATTAGTAAGTTTGAAATTCTATCAAAAGTACTTTACAGGAAACCTGTCAAGTCGGTGAATATAGGAAGCCTATCAAATCGGTAAATGAAGGAAATTTGGTTACTCGGTTAAAATGAAAAAAAAAAGAGAGTAAATCGGTTAAAGGTAAACAGAGTGCATTTAATGTTTTTGACCTAACCCGCACGGAGCCCGATAAGGTATTTTGTGTACTTAAAAGCATTTTCACAGTCATTTTCATTTACCAAGTTTTCAAGAGAGCAAATTAGAGTGAATCAAGGTGATCAAACCTCATTCAAAGTGAATCCAAGGTATTTACATCAATCTCATCGCACTATTAAGCTGGTTTACCGATCTTATCAAATTGCTACTATCTGTTGAGTGTGAAGCATCTATCGTTTGTAAACTGTCAAACCCTAAGGATAGTTTGCTAAGTTTTATCTGAAATTTACAAATGGCACCCAAGATATAAGATCCCATAGTTGTCAAGAATGTAGAGAAGCCCTCTCTAAAATACTCTTTGACTCCTAAATTTGTCTCTGGACCAGATGACAAAACTGCCTTTTCACTCATCCCGGATCGAGTCTTGTTAGTCAAAGATGTGAGATTCTTCACCAAATGCCATGTTGAAGAACTTGGTCATGTTGAGATAAGTGACACCTATGATGAGCTATGTACAGATGGAAAAATGGATAGCAAGTACGAGCATATCAAAATCAAGGGATTAACAGAAGCCCTAACCTATCCCCGTGTGTTCAAACCCTAGTGGGTTAAGTTTGTTTTGAGAAGAGTTCATGATGATTTCATGTGGCTAGAGGAGCAACCATTCAAAATCACTAAGGAAATCATTCATGTGATCACCTGTTATCCTATCTATGATCATGCACGAGCACAGAAGATGATATCACAGAAGGAGTTAATCTGTTTAAATGGAGTAGAATCTAATTACCGAGGATTAAAACTGAACAATGTCACTGATGCAGAACTTAAGTTTGCAATTAGAGTAATTGGTTACTGTTTCTTCCAATCAGCAAGGGAAAATAGTGTACCCTGTGCCGCAATTGACTTAGCCTATAAAATAGTGAAAAAGGGAATGAAAGTTGATTTATGTGAAGTATTATTCAAAAACTTATTTGAGAACCTGAACACAATAAGGAAGCCGAAGAAGAACAACTCAACAAATACACTGAAGTTTGGTTCACTTCTTGTATGCATGTTTTTCTACTTTGAGAAATTCTTTCCATCAGTCGGTAAAGTAGTTTGGGAGCTACACTGATCAATCACCCATCAAATTAATGACTTTATCAAGAAGTTGGGAGATAATTTCAATGATATAATGGATGACTACTTCAGCAAATTTCAAGAGAAGATGCACAACAGGTACCGAATTCCACCCTAGCTGGTAGAGAAATATAAGGATGATATATGCTTTGAGGTAGACACCGATTACTGTTATGTGAATGTTGTGGAACCAAGGACTCAATCTTTGCCACCAATGGGTTACGAGATTGACTTTGGTATCACATAATAGCAAATTGATGCATTTCTTACATTGCCAAGGCATGCTACCGAGCTGAGATATGGAACTTATGAAGAAGTTAAGGAAAAGGTAAAAATGAGCATTGTAGTACCCAAAGCTACAAGAAAGGCTACAAAGATGATTAAGGCATTATTTGAGAAATTCGAAGAAGAATCTTCCTCCACACCTGTCAGAGGTACTCTTGCCATCACCGAAGAGGAATCAGAAGCTCAAGAGGTAGCAATAACATTAAGCACTGAACTGCCTAAGGGTAAAGTATTGAAAAGAAAGAAACAGGACATTTCAAAGGCCCTACCGACTCCTCCAACAAAGAGACCTAATACAAGAGCATTAGCTACATCATCGAGTAAGAAACAAAATAGTGTTTCTACTCCCAAGGTAACCAAGACCTACAAGAAATCTACTCGGAGACTCATTTTGGCAAAAGAGTCTAGTGATACAGAATCTGAGGATGCCAACAAAGTCCAAATTGTCAAAAGCAAGAAGGTAAATATACATAGTGTTGAAAAATTTTGTGCCAATCTAAAAGAATATGGTGGATTTGGTTCTTTTAGATATGTCAAGTATGAAACAAGAAATAATGATGAGAAGAGACAAATTGAAGAAGTTGTCATCTGCACACTTCTAAAGTTTCGGCTAGCTCCATTAGAACTAGTAAAGTCACTTCCAAATGAAATTTAGTTGCATATTGATAACAGGTGGAAATATGCAATGGACTCAGAAAAAAAAATCAGAGAAAGAAGTCTAGTACATCTATTTCCTGATATGTCTGTAGCAGAAATAAAAGAGCATTTGATAACCTAAAATTCAAAATTTCTTGTCAAACAGAGAGCCTTAAAATTGATGAATGGGCTATATATAGATGTAGAAAATGAGACAAAAGCAAAATGGCAGGAAATGTTCAAAATAAAAGATGTCGGTGAACAATCTAAAGTGGAAATCATTGATGTCACCGAGAAAGATCCTGATGTCATCGAGCAAGGTCCTGATGCTACCAGGAAAGACCTGGCTGACACTATTCAAATTGATGAAGATGTCATGGATACAAAGGAACAGGAGCAGGAAATGATAGAAGGCACTACATATGCAAAACTTGTATCTAGTGAATCCATGTTAGTACAAGTTTAGCCTTATCCACCGATCACTCAACCTGTCTCAACCGAAGCTCCTAAAGATACAACACAAGGCACTGAAGGTCACCAGTCTGAATCAACAGAAGGTACAACTCAAGAATAGACCTCTCAAGCACCGTCAAGCATTGAAAATGTTGCAACTGAGACACCCAGTACCGAGACACCAAAGGACACCACAACGGCTACAGGAATCGACTATAGTGTTGCCTCTATCAAGCAACCTATGGAGGGTCAACGAGCCTCACAAGCTATTGTCTTGGTCCAACTGACCAAAGGTAAAGAGAAGAAGGTGAAAAAGCATAGTTTCAAAGTTGATTTATCTAAACTAGTAGTGTTGCCCAATGTGGATATATCAAAATTAAAGGGGCAAGCACTTATTGATTTTGGTGAACTATGGAAAGCAAATGCCGAACAAGAAAAATAGATGGCCTTTCAAAAGAAAAATAAAGTACTTCAGAAGGTAAAGACACTGCTAACAGATATGCTACCTTCAACTATAGTGTCAATCGATGCAGCCATCCACATTCAATTGGATGAACTCCTTAATCAAATAGAAACATCTGGAGTTGATGCATCTAAGTACTTGAGCAAGCTAAAAGACAAGGAGGTTACTACAAAAATGATAGAAGAAGTACAAAAAGCTCTAGCTATTGGAAAAGTCAAGCTTGTCAAATTCATTGCTGAGTTGTCCCCTCAACTCAAGCATATTCTTTATTTATTTCAGAAACTTTGCACATTTTCCATATTCATTAAACATATCAAGAATAAAACTGATGCAATTGAAAAAGAGATCCCCGATCTCTCAAATAAGTTGACTCCTGAGCCCAATTCAGTTCAAAAATTTTATACCAAGCTTCAACAACTCATGGCTCAACAATTGGAACTAAGAAATGAAGAACATAAGATCAGGATGGATATAATGACCCTCCAGACATTATTCCTTCCTCATCTTTCATCAGTTCAAGAACAGATTAATCAAGCTACACGCCTATCTACTACACAAGAGGGAAGCACTCTTGATGTCTTAATATCCCTATTGGCTGATATTCAAGCACAAAATTCTTTAATGGAAAGTGTCAAAGATGCACTCTATGTCGCACTCACCGACACCCGGAAGAAGTATAAATCTATTTTTGATCAGTTACTGCCCTCAGATGGAAATTAAGTTTTTGATATTTGTCAAAAAGGGGGAGTAATACAATATCTTTAGGGAGTAATACCATTTTGTGATATAGTTTTGATACAATATTCGAACTATAGTATACAAGGGGAGTAGTATACAACGGGAGTATACCGAGCAGAGTATGCAGAGTATTCAAGGATAGTAAGCAGAGCACACAAGCATAGAACCAAGCATGAAAAATCAGAGTTATGTATAGTATAATGATAAGGGGAGTATATCTGAATATACTATTTCATTGACTATTGTATTTACTGTCAAGTATAGTCATTTTGTAAAGTATATAGATTTTTGAGTTATGACTTTGAAAGTAGTTTTTGTCAAACATCTCAACTAATGTCAAAAGGGGAGATTGTTACTACTTATCAAATTGCCATTAGTTTTTGTATTCAAAGTCATACTATATATTCTAGTCGGTTAGCACTACCGAATCATGTAGAAGGTACACACAGAGCAGTCGGTATGCACAATCTAGTTGGTTACAGAGGAAAGCAGTCACATAATGCAGTATATACTGAGCTGTCTACCGAGTATTTTTTATGATTACCGAGCAGCAAAGATGACACACTGAGTTGACATACACCGAGTGAAACGTGTTACCAGATACATTGAACCTAGACATGCATATGAAAACATGTTACAAGATCGAGGCACACCTAACCGTTATTACATTGGAAATTGCACCAGAAGATTGTGTATGATTTTAAGGACAATCTAACCAATGAAATATTTTGTTTAGTTATTCATTCAAGGAATCTTGTTTGTAAGATCAACGCAATGAATTGGATCATCATCTAAAGGGATCTATTTATATAGCATTAGTTAAGGGTGTATGCATGTGTGTAAGAAGACTGTTACAGAGACACATAGGTCACCGAGAAGGTTTTCAGAGAACAGTCAAAGAACAGAGTAAACAGAAGGATTTACCGAGTTACTATATGGGTTACCGAGGTATGCTATAAGCAAGGTAATCTATTCTAAGCACATAGAACCTGCTATAACATTTCAGATGTAAAGTTGCAGATATTTGTAATGATTTTATTGTAATATTGTGAAGTTGAAAGAGAAACCTTTAACAGGTTAAAAGACTCTAATCAAGTCTATAAATTGTAAAGCCTCTAACTAGGTGCAGCATTCAGAATAGATGTTGTAAAATCCTTTAGCAAGGTAGATCTAACAGATCTTGTTACTCCTAACAGGGTAAGCTATCAAAAATAGCTAAAATGTAGCTCTAACCAAACACTCTTTATTATTGCAATAGTGAAGTTGTGGGTGCCATCCCCACCGCATTTTTTCTCTCTAACCAAGAGTTTCTGTTTAACCAAAACATATGTGTTATGGAGTGAATCATGTATGATTGTTATCTATTTGTTTTAACTTTATTTTATGTTACTGCACTATTATGTTTATAGAGTAACATAAAATAAAGTTAAAACAAATAGATAACAATCATACATGATTCACTCCATAACACATATATTTTGGTTACACAGAAACTCTTGGTTAGAGAGAAAAACTGTGATGGGGATGGCACCCACAACTTCACTACTGCAATAATAAAGAGTGCTCAGTTAGAGCTACATTTTAGCTATTTCTGATAGCTTACACTATTAGGAGTAACAAGATATGTTAGATCTACCTTGCTAAAGGATTTTATAACATCTATTCTGAATGTTGCACCTGGTTAGAGGCTTTACAATTTATAGACTTGATTAGAGTCTTTTACCCTATTAAAGGTTTCTCTTTCAACTTTACAATATTACAATAAAATCATTACAAATATCTGCAACTTTACATCTGAAATGTTATAGCAGATTCTATGTGCTTAGAATAGATTACCTTGCTTATAGCATACCTCAGTAACCCATATAGTAACTCGGTAAACCCTTTTGTTTACTCTGTTCTTCAACTGTTCTCTGAAAACCTTCTCGGTGACCTATGTGTCTATGTAACAGTCTTCTTACACACATGCATACACCCTTAACTAATGTTGTATAAATAGATCCCTTAAGATGGTGATCCAATTCATTGCTTCAATCTTACAAACAAGATTCCTCGAATGAATAACTAAACAAAATATTTCATTGGTTATATTGTCCTTAAAATCATACACAATCTTCTAGTGCAATTTCCAATGTAATAATGGTTAGATGTGCCTCGATCTTGTAACACATTTTCATATGCATGTCTAGGTTCAATGTATCTGGTAACATGTTTCACTTGGTGTATATCAACTCAGTGTGTCATCTTTGTTCCTCAGTAGTCATAAAAAGATACTTGATAGACAGCTCGGTGTATACTGCGTTTTGTGACTGCTTTACTCTGTAACTGACGAGACTGTGCATACTGACTTCTCTATGTGTATCGACTGTGTGATTCGGTAATGCTAACCGACTAGAATATATGGTATGACTTTGAATATAAAAATTAATGGCAACTTGATAAGTAGTAACAATCTCCCCTTTTGACATTAGTTGAGATGTTTGACAAAAACTACTTTCAAAGTCATAACTCAAAAATCTATATACTTTGCAAAATGACTATACTTTAACAGTAAATACAATAGTCAATAAAATAGTATATTTAGATATACTCCCCTTATCATTATACTGTACATAACTCTGATTTTTGCATGCTCGGTTCTGTGTTTGTGTGCTTTGCTTACTGTCATTGGATATTATGCATACTCTGCTCGGTATACTCCCCCTGCATACAATACTCCAAATACTGTATCAAAACTGTATTAACAAAACTGTATTACTCCCCATATACAATATATTACTCCCCCTATATAGTATCACTCTGCCTTTTTGACAAACATCAAAAACTTAATTTCCATCTGAGGGCGGTAACTAATCAAAAATAGATTTATACTTCTTCTGGGCGTCGGTGAGTGTTACAGAGAGTGCATCTTTGACACTTTCCATTAAAGAATTTTGTGCTTGAATATCAGCCAATAGGGATATTAAGCCATCAAGAGTGCTTCCGTCTTGTTTAGTAGATAGGCGTGTAGCTCGGTTAATCTATTCTTGAACTGATGAAAGATGAGGAAGGAATAATGTCTGGAGGGTCATTATATCCATCCTGATCTTATGTTCTTCATTTCTTGGTTCCAATTGTTGAGCCATGAGTTGTTGAAGCTTGGTATAAAAATTTTGAACTGAATTGGGCTCAGGAGTCAACTTACTTGAGAGATCAGGGATCTCTTTTTCAATTGCATCAGTTTTATTCTTGATATCTTTAATGAATATGGAAAATGTGCAAAGTTTCTAAAATAAATAAAGAATATGCTTGAGTTGAGGGGACAACTTAGCAATGAATTTGACAAGCTTGACTTTTCCAATAGCTAGAGCTTTTTCTACTTCTATCATTTTTGCAGTAACCTCCTTGTCTTTTAGCTTGCTCAAGTACTTAGATGCATCAACTCTAGATGTTTCTATTTGATTAAGGAGTTCATCTAGTTGAATGTTGATGGCTGCATTGGTTGACATTGTAGTTGAAGGTAGCATATCTATTAGCAGTGTCTTTACCTTTTGAAGTACTTTATTCTTCTTTAGAATGGCCATCTATTTTTCTTGTTCGGCCTTTGCTTTGCATAGTTCACCAAAATCAATAAGTGCTTGCCCCTTTAATTTTGATATATCCACATTGGGCAACACTATTGGTTTAGATAAATCAACTTTGAAACTATGCTTTTTCACCTTCTTCTCTTTACCTTTGGTTGGTTGGACCAAGACAATAGCTTGTGAGGCTTGCTGACCCTCGGTAGGTTGCTCGATAGAGGCAACACTATGGCCGGTTCTTATAGCCATTGTGGTGTCCTTTAGTGTCTTAGTACTGGGTGTCTCAGTTGCAACATTTTTAGTGCTTGACGGTGCTTGAGAGGTCTATTCTTGAGTTGTACCTTCTGCTGCTTCAGACTGGTGACCTTCAGTGCCTTGTGTTGTATCCTTAGGAGCTTCAGTAGAGACAGGTTGAGTGATCGGTGGATAAGGTTGAACTTGTACTAACACGGATTCACTAGATACAAGTTTTGCATATGTAGTGCCTTCTATCATTTCCTGCTCTTGTTCCTCTATATCCATGACATCTTCATCAATTTGAATAGTGTCAGCCGGGTCTTGCTCGGTAGCATCATGATCGTGCTCGATGACATCAGCATTTTGCTTAGTGACATCAACAATTTCAACTATAGATTGTTTACTGACATCTTTTATTTTGAAGATTTCTTGCCATTTTGCTTTTGTCTCATTTTCTACATCAATATATAGCCCATTCATCAGTTTTAAGACTCTCTGTTTGACAAGAAATTTTGAATTGTAGGTTGTCAGATGTTCCTTTATTTCTGCTATAGACATATTAGGAAATAGATAGACTGGACTTCTTTCTCTAATTTGTTTCTCTGAGTCCATTGCATATTTCCACCTATTATCAATATACAAGTAAAGTTCATTTGGAAGTGACTTTACTAGTTCTAATGGAGCTAGCCGAAACTTTAGAAGTGTACAAATGACATCTTCTTCAATTTGTCTCTTCTCATCATTATTCCTAGTCTCATACTTGACAAATCTAAAAGAACCAAATCCACCATATTCTTTTAGATTGGGACAAAAGTTTTCAACACTATGTATATTTACCTTCTTGCTTTTTTACAATTTGGAATTTGTTGGCATCCACAAATTCTGTATCACTAGACTCTTTTGCCAAGATGAGTCTCTGAGTAGATTTCTTGAAGGTCTTGGTTACCTTGGGAGCAGTAACACTCTTTTGTTTCTTACTTGGTGATGTAGCTGATGCTCTTGTATTAGGTCTCTTTGTTGGAGGAGTCGGTAGGGCCTTTGAAATGTCTTATTTCTTTCTTTTCAATACTTTACCCTTAGGCAATTCAGTGCTCAATGTTATTGTTGCCTCTTGAGCTTCTGATTCCTCTTCGGTGATGGCAAGAGTACCTTTGATAGGTGTGGAGGAAGATTCTTCTCTGAATTTCTTAGATAATTCCTTAATCATCTTTGTAGCCTTTCTTGTAGCTTTAGGTATTATAATGCTCATGTTTACCTTTTCCTTAACTTCTTCATAAATTTCATATCTCAAATCGGTAGCATGCCTTGGAAATGTGAGAAATGCATCAATTTGTTGTTGTGTTATGTCAAAGTCAATCTTGTAACCCATTAGTGGCAAAGATTGAGTCCTTGGTTCCACAACATTCACATAACAGTAATCAGTGTCTACCTCAAAGCATATATCATCTTTATATTTCTCTACCAGCTGGGGTGGAATCCGGTGCCTGTTGTGTATCTTCTCTTGAAATTTGCTGAAATAATCATCCATTATATCATTGAAATTATCTCCAAACTTCTTGATAAAGTCGTTAATTTGACGGGTGATTGGTCGGTGTAGATCCCAAACTACTTTGCCAATTGATGGAAAGAATTTCTCAAAGTAGAAAAACATGCATACAAGAAGTGAACCAAACTTCAGTTTATTTGCCGAGTTGTTCTTCTTCAGCTTCCTTATTGTGTTCAGGTTCTCATACAGGTTCTTCAATAACACTTCACATAAATCAACTTTCATTCCCTTTTTCACAATTGTATAGGCTAAGTCAACTGGTACACAGGGTACACTGTTTTCCCTTGCTGATTGGAAGAAACATTAACCAATTACTCTAATTGCAAACTTAAGTTCTGCATTAGTGACATTGTTCAGTTTTAATCCTCAGTAATTAGATTCTACTCTAGTTAAACTGATTAACTCCTTCTATGATATCATCTTCTGTGCTCATGCATGATCATAGATAGGATAACAGGTGATCACATGAATGACTTCCTTAGTGATTTTGAATGGCTACTCCTCTAGCCATATGAAATCATCATGAACTCTGTTCAAAACAAACTTAACCCATTGGGGCTTGAACACATGAGGATAGGTTAGGGCTTAAGTTAATCCCTTTATTTTGATATGCTCGTACTTGCTATCCATTTTTCCATCGGTACATAGCTCATCATAGGTGTCACTTATCTCAACATGACCGAGTTCTTCAACACGGTATTTGGTGAAGAATCTCACATCTTCGGCTAACAAGACTTGATCCAGGATCAGTGAAAAGGCAATTTTGTCATCTGGTTCAGAAATAACTTTAGGAGTCAAAGATTATTTCAGAGAGGGCTTCTCTACATTCTTGACAACTATGGGATCTTGGATCTTGGGTGCCATTTGTAAATCTCAGGTAAAACTTAGCAAATTATCCTTAGGGTTTGACGGTTTACAAATGGCAAACACTTCACACTCAACAGATAGTAGCAATTTGATAAGATCGGTAAACTATCTTAACAGTGTGATGAGATTTATGTAAATACCTTGGATTCACTCTGAATGAGGTTCGATCACCTTGATTCGCTCTACTTTTCTCTCTTGAAAACTTGGTGAATGAAAATGACTGCGAAAATGCTTTTAAGTACACAAAATACCTTATCGGGCTCCGTGCGGGTCAGGTCAAAAACATTAAATGCACTTGATTCACCTTTAACTGATTTACTCCTTTTTTTTGTTTTAACCAAGAACCAAATTTCCTTCATTTACCGACTTGACAAGCTTCCTATATAGTACTTTTGATAGAATTTCAAACTTACTAATACATCTTAACTATGCAGATTTTGAATTTAGTACATAATAGAATAGGAACTGTTATGATTTTAACCTTCAAAGAATGCAATCCCTTCATACCTTTGCTGATTAATTTGGAATAGGTGCACCTAACTCGGTAGGTAAGGTTCTTTCTTCATTTGACACAATTTCCTTCTTTTTCCAAATCATCTTTAATTTTTCTTTTATCTCTTCAGTGTCTCCTCTAGGTTGATCTCTGCAATCTCCACCCAAGTGTCCAACTTTGTGACAATGAAAACATGCCATACTAGGATTTCTCCATGATCTTTGGTTGTTCATTCCAAACTTTATAAAATAGTTGGCACTTATATGTCCATATCTTCCACAACATTCACACCATATCCTTGTATTGTAATCCCATGGTACTACTGCATATCATCGGTAAGGATTTGTGTGAGTTCTGTAACCTCTAGTGTTTGCTCGGTGTGCAGACCACATGTGGTTCTTTTGCTTAAGCCAACACTTCTCGGTACTATTTCCATATCTATTGTAGTTTTTACAAAACCCTTTGAATTTTGCCTTCTGATAGTTGTTAACAGACTTTGTCCTACATTGATTAGATGTGTGACCATATTTATTGCAATTGGAACAATAATCATTGAACTTAGTGATATTCCTTTGCTTACCTTTTCTGATTTGGCATATGTTGGTAGTATGACCTTGATATCCACAGTAGTAGCAAATAGGCTTCTTTCTTTTTATGTTATTCATGTTTCTAGATTGCTTTGATGATTATCCTCTCTTGTTAGTGTGAATTCCTTTCTCGGTAGAGTCTTTTCCTTTGTAACCGAGTCCTGCATCTTTGTTGGGTCTTCTTGTATTCAGTTTCTCATCCAACATCTTTGATGCTTCATAACTCTTCTTCAATGTTTCTTTGGATTTCTTCTCTATTTCAAGTTCATCGGTCAACCTTGATACTTCAAGTCTCAATGCTTGGTTTTCATTATTCTTCAGAATTGCTTCATGATGTGCATAACCTAGTTGATCTATCATATTTTGTTGAATTTCAGTCAACCTTGTGATTTCATCATTCTTATCAGATACTAAGACTTCAAGTTGTTGTTTCTCTCTTTGTAGATCTCTTGCTTTATCCTTAATTGTCCTCAATGCATCTAGATTTTTAGTCATCTGTGTGCTGAAATGTTCATGTTCTCTTTTCATTGCTTTTAGTTGATTAGCCAATGCTTTGTTCTTTTCTTTCAATACTCCAATCATTTCTTTAGTTTCTTTAGATATACTATTCTTAGATGATGTCTCAATTTGTTCCACTAACTCTTGAGAATCTTGCAAGTCATCACGTAATCTTCTTCTTACTTTCAAAGATTTTTGCATTTGCCTTTGCATGTCTGCAATCACTTGATTAGCATGATCCAGCTCTTCTTGCAGATACACAATCCTCCAAGATTGTTTATAGCCTTCCATTGATAAGATCTTTCTCTTTAGGTAGTTAAACCATTTTCCAAGATTCAAGCTCTGATACCAATTGTTAGGCCCAATATAGAAAGCTAATGTACTGAGAGGGGAGGGGTGAATCAGTACTTCAAAACTTTTCTTGAATAATAAACTTATTGTTATGCATAAACAGAATAGTGCAGTAACATAAAATAAAGTTAAAACAAATAGATAAAAATCATACATGATTCACTCCATAACACATATATTTTGGTTACACAGAAACTCTTGGTTATAGAGAAAAACTGTGGTGGGGATGGCACCCACAACTTCACTATTGAAATAATAAAGAGTGCTCGGTTAGAGCCACATTTTAGCTATTTCTGATAGCTTACCCTATTAGGAGTAACAAGATCTATTAGATCTACCTTGCTAAAGGATTTTACAACATCTATTCTGAATGTTACACCTAGTTAGAGGCTTTACAATTTATAGACTTGATTAGAGTCTTTTACCCTGTTAAAGGTTTCTCTTTCAACTTCACAATATTACAATAAAATCATTACAAATATCTGCAACTTTACATCTGAAATGTTATAGAATATTCTATGTGCTTAGAATAGATTACCTTGCTTATAGCATACCTCGGTAACCCATATAGTAACTCCGCAAACCCTTCTATTTACTCTGTTCTTCGACTGTTCTCTGAAAACCTTCTTGGCGACCTCTATGTCTCTGTAACAGTCTTCTTACACACATGCATACACCCTTAACTAATGTTGTATAAATAGATCCCTTAAGATGATGAACCAATTCATTACTTTGATCTTACAAACAAGATTCCTTGAATGAATAACTAAACAAAATATTTCATTGGTTAGATTGTCCTTAAAATCATACACAATCTTCTGGTGCAATTTCCAATGTAATAACGATTAGATGTGCCTCGATCTTGTAACACATTTTCATATGCATGTCCAGGTTCAATGTATCTGGTAACATGTTTCACTTGGTGTATATCAACTCGGTGTGTCATATTTGCTGCTCGATAGTCATAAAAAGATATTTGGTAGACAACTCGGTGTATACTGCGTTCTGTGACTGCTTTCCTCTGTAACCAGCTAGACTATGCATACCGACTTCTCTATGTGTACTGACTGCATGATTCGATAGTGCTAATCGACTAGAATATATAGTATGACTTTGAATATAAAAACTAATGGCAACTTGATGAGTAGTAACAAAGAAACCCAAGGAGTATGGAGAGTGAGTATTTACCCTATCATCCTTGTGATTCTGTGCATTGAATGCATCATTAATATAGCTAGCATTTTTGCCAAAAATGTGGCAGTTGAGAAAATGTTGAAATCGCATGTAGGGTCATTCTTAGCACGTCTAGGTTGTATATTAGCACATTTATGTTTTTAAACCTTATAAGACTTGTAAAAATGGTTTACAAAACTATGTCTATGTTCAAAACATGTTTAGGGTAAATGCTAGTGTGTTTGCATCAAATGTTGATGCGTTTGTGGTCAAAGTGTGTTTGTGGCATTGATAAGGGCATGTATGTATTTTTGGCACTCCATGATAAACATAAGCATTTATGGAGAAGGAGTGCATTTCTTCACAATGAAACTACGTATAAGGTTTTTTAGCATGCTTGTGATAAACATAAGTGTGTTTATGGTCCTAATAAAGGTAAAAGGGGCTATCACTATGATAAATAGGAACTACCAATAGGATAATCCATTGGATTGATAAATTTTAGCAAGTTCCCTAGCAGTATAGGTTGAAAAGTGATTGATGAAGTTGATAAGCTTGATGAATTCACAAGATAAAGTTGATAAATATAAGGTAGGACTAATTTAATATTTTAATGCTAATGTGATTGCACTCATGATTGCAAGTTGATTTAGTCTCGTTGGATTCATGTGAGAGATTTATGAGAACATAGAGGTTGAGACCACAACTAATAGAGAGTGACCATGTGACCCTATCAATATTCAGATTATGGCAAGCTAATTTCATAGTCAAGATTTGGAAAAATCTCAGGTTTCTATATACATTGGCCAAGTGGTGGTACAACAAGCACTGCACCTTCCACCTGCCTACTAGGGAGATGCATGTTACATTAGAGAATGTCTAATACATACTATACATTCCCATCCATGAAGAGATGGTGGTCTAAGATTGAGAGGGTGGAGATATTGATGCTCCATGCAAAATATTTGATTACCTAGATTTAGAGGCTCGTGATAATCATATCAGTTAGGATGAGATGTATGAGGTTAGACTAATCAAATATACTAAGGAAACAATCATCAAAGGAGTTATCAATAGCTATAATTATCATGACTACATGACACATGGGATTTCCATTGGTTGGAGTCGAGCCATGGATATGATGCTTTCTCATGGTACACAATTTTCGTGGGAGCCCTATATGCTAGCACACTTTATTAGTTTGTATACCTCGATGGGTGTGGTATTTCAATAAGTGTAACCTTGTTCTAGATATGGGCCTTCAAGCACATTGTAGTCACAAGGCCAGTATACTATAAAGATATTTGAGATAGACAGACATATTTCCACATGTACAACATGATCATCTCCCAGTCTCGACTTGGGAATATGGAGTACTAGAGGTGGGTTATTGATGATATTGATACACAATGTATTTACTTAGTAAACCTGGGATATAATATGTGTGTTGATGGCATATTAAAGAATCCCCCTATTTTCCAAAAAAAATTCCCTAAACTCCTTTTTTCTCAACCCCTCCCAATACACAAGCTAAATTAAAATCACCCCATTTTTGCCAAATATTGCATTTTTTCATAGCCTGAATTTAAAAACCCCCTATTTTCACCGATAGACAATATAGTGTACCCTCATTTTTGGGATATTAAACCCCCCAATATGAATGCACGTGATATAATATTGTCTAGCTAGTGAAGCCCCCATGTATTGATATAGTCATCTAGAGATCATATCTTAAGTGTGAGTCATGGGAGGAGGATGATGATGAAATACCTTGCTACTTCTACACAAGGTGTCTAATTGGGAGGATTACATATATCGTTGAGAGGCACCTACCTGATAGGGTTTCTAGATAGTTTGCCAAAGTTCACAGACAACTGATCAAATCAACAGAGTTCGCCCACACCAAAAAAGAGATACATAAATGGGGACCTTGTTTGTATTAAGAGGTTGCAGTTGTTGAGTTATAGGATTTTCTACTAGTTCTCTAATATCTAAAATTAGATGTTGTATATGCGGGTGTGACATCCAAATGTGAGGCATATTTCAAAGCACATCCATTTTTGTGTTTGATAGGTGTTGGAGATCCCATGCCCTAACAAGATGATGACACTAATGAAAAGACGTCTGTTAGACAATGTAGGTGGAGATGGAGGGGGAGTGGTTTAGAGGGAGATCATGAGGGGGAGGGAGGGGTGGTCAAACACCTGGGCCACCATAGGGGAGAAGAGGATATGGATTTTGAGAGGGATAGGTGCCTACTATACAAGAACAAGCACATGATGTCCTTGCATAGGTACCAATGTAGGACAAATAGGATCAAGATGCACCTCCCTAAGCTGAGGGTAAGGTAGGATAGGGTGGAGCTATAGGAGTACAAGGCAGGGATTGGGAGGGTTGTTTTGAACAGTTGAGAGGCAGGGATGAGCCAGCCAATTTCAGGGCCATGAGAGCTCAGACACGAATATTGTAGGATCATCTATAGAAGCACAAAGGCCATATTTCCTTATTATGGGAGAAATTACATACATTAATGTCCAAGTGAGACACAACTATAGATAGATATGATAGAGTAGAGGTGGCTATAGAGAGTGCTAGAGTGACACAATAAGCAGATGGAGCCTCTAGTATGAACTATGTCTTCATGGCAGCATAAGAGATAATGTACTACATGAGTCTATGGTACCATTTAGCCAAAGAGCTAGCAATTTTTCCATGGTGTCTAATGCGAGGAGGTGAGGATGATGACATAAGTTTGATAGCATAGGAGTTATGGGGCCTCCTAAAGTAGGGATAGCGACAAGTGCAACAAGGGTCTATCCCTCAATAGCTTAACGTCCATACAAACCATTAGGGTTAGAGGGTAGGAGTTCTTCATAGCTCCATTTAGATCTAGTTTTTGTATCAATGCTTCATTTTTGTATGATTATATAGACATCTATGGGTGATTTTGTAGGCATTTTTGAGATATTGACATTATTGTATCATGAAACTTATTTTTTTTGATATATATATATGTGATGAGACATATTCCTAGTGACTATATTCTTATATGATGATGCATGCCAATTATTTATAATGTGTTGATGATTTTATATGTATGTTTATGATTCTATATGATGCTTATGATTTTCTAACATGATGATGTAGTAATACAATGTGATGCCCTATATGCTATATATGATCATGTTTATGCATTTATTATGATGAGATGATTTATATGATGCAACTATGATGTATGTGCAATAATATGCATGGTTATGGTACACTTGTTTATGATATGGTGATGTTTTATATGCCCTTAGCATGATTATGATCCATGTCCTAGATTATGATGCTATGATATTATTATGCTATGGACGGTTGCATGTATGATGATTATGTACTAATGAAATGAGTGTCAGATGCATGTATATGATAATGAAATTATGATGATATGTAGGAATAATTATGGTAATGTAGGATGTAAGCATAGATTTTTTTTGTGTGTCATTATACTCAGTTAGATGATACTTGGCTACATGAGACAATGGAAAATGGAAGGATCAGTCAACAAAAGATAGAAGGTATGGAAGTGAAATGAGCTTCTTGTGAATTTATCATCACTGAGCTTATTATGGAAAATAGTTGGTGACATTCCAAATATAGGTTTGACCTATATAATCAGTGTATCATTTGCATGGAGATCAAAAAGTCTCAAACAAGGAATTTCCTTGTTCACCCTAGACCCATATTATCATCATATCCTTGGATGATCCATAGTTTTACTAAGAGACATTCCACATAGAAAAATAGGTGATCATGCCCCATCCTGACCACTCTAGTCCACAAACATCCTTGACAAGCATAGGAAACACAACACAACTAAAAGATCAAATCAAAATAAAATCAAAGACTTGAAACCATCAAAACCTAGAATCTTCAAGTCTCAAGTGTTTCTTGCCATATATGTTAACATGTTTGATCCAATCATAATGTTGTCATCATGATAAAGGATAGGTAGTGCTAAAGAACCTATTATACTCAAATTCTACCAAAAGATTAATTTGTTAAAAGCCCAATACTACTTGTGTGTCATCTAAAACTGACTCACTCCATGAAAGTAATACTTTAATATGAAGAAGAGTGAAAACTTTATTATGGATTGTGGGCACGAAGAAGCAAGGAATAAAAAGACAATGCTCCTCACAAAATGTGATGCCAAGGATCCACTTCCATCACTATGCTTAGGATATGCCCCTAGTTATATATAAAACTTGATTTATTATTGATGAAGGAAATGGTGAAAAGGATTTATTATGAATGAAAAACCAGCCCTAGGTAGATCAATAACAAGCCATGATGAGGATGGACAATTTCCTTATATATTAGAGATATGTGAGTGTATGCAAAGTGAAGGGGTGATATTGAGTCCTCAAGGAGGGAGGAACAAAAGTCCTTACACATGATGTTGATAATCTAGTTTTGACCATGGTATTTGCCCTAGGTGCCATCAAAGTGGTTTTCGTTGTTGGATGAATTTATTTCTCTTTACTTTTTTTTTTATTTTTTTATTTTTATTTTTTTGGTGTCACAAGAAGCCTATTTGTTATATTTTCACAAAAGTGACATTTTTTTTATTCTTATGATTTTTTGTATTGTTAATCCTTTTTTATTTTTTAGTATTTTCCAATAGGATTCTCTAAAAAGCTATGTGTACAACCTATAATGGTGCATGTTTTTGATAGGATCATCCAATGGTTCTCCTTTTGGAATTGATAACTAATATGCACCTATGCCATAAACTAAGTTATGATGACGTAAGGCCCAAGCCAATTTGGTTCAAAATTGCACATTTTCTCTATGTCTTGCTAATTTTTGGGTTTTCTCTTAATACCAAGTCACCTACCTCAAATGTACAAGGTTTCACCTTATGATTGTAACTGTGGGTCATGTTGTATTGATATTCTTTTAGGTGATTGAATGCATTCTATCAACACTCATCTAGCAATTCCAAATCTTGCAAGAGGGAGACCTTGTAGTCTTCATCACTGATAAGATCATGTAAGGAGACCTGTGAAGATGGTAACTTGATCTCAATGGGAAATATGGATTCTGCAGTATAAACAAGTGAATAAGGGGTAGCTCTAGTAGGGGTATAGACACTTATGCGATAGGCCAAAATTTTGGGGTTGAGTTGTATGTCCCAATTATGGACAACATCATTGACTGTCTTTTTAAGGATTCTGAGAATGGTTTTGTTAGATGCCTCAACTTGACCATTACCTTGGGGGTAGTATGGAGTAGAGAAGCGATGTTGAGTATGGATTCAGTCACAAAGCTCATGAACATCCTGATTTTTGAAAGGACATACATTGTACATAATGATGGAAATAGGAACACTATATCAACAAATGATGTAATTAAGGATAAAATTTGTAATCTTCTTACCAGTGAATTAGGTGGGAGGGACAACCTCAATATACTTTATGAAATATTTGGTGGTTGTAATAATGAATTTATGGTCGTTGGAGGATGGAGGGTGAATCTTTCCCACTAGATCGAGTCCCCACTGATAAAAGGGTCATAGTGTGCCAATCAATTTAAGTTCTTGTGCTAGTTCATATATTAGGTTGCCTTGAATTTGACATTGCTTGTATTTCTCAACAAACTGATATGCATCATTTTCCATTTTGGGCCAGTAATAACTAGTCTTCATAAGTTTCTTAGATAAGGTTGGACCACTAGAGTGAGCCACAAATATACCCTTGTGGAATTCACACAATGCAATTTTAGATTCCTTGCTCTCTAAACATATAAGAAGACTAACGTCAAGACCCCAATGATAAAGGGTGTCAGCAATGATGACATAGTGGGAAGTTTGGTGGATGAAGGTACCATGTTGGTTGTTGGAAAGGTTGGGTGGAAGGGTGTTATCATGAAGGTAGGTAGAAAAAATTTCATACCAAGGGGAATCAAGACCAATAACACATATTGATTTAGATCTCATATCTAAGGACCAAAATCATATCCATCAAGGAGGCAATGGTAGCCATGGCATCTGTGGCTTAGTTGTTTCCTCTCGATATCTTCTCAAAGACTATCTCTGTGAATTACTTCTTAAAGTCATCCACCATTTTCCTGTAAGATGTTAGTTTCTCATCTATTGTTTGATAGTCATCATTTCTTTGATAAATTATAATTTGAGAGTCACCAAAAATAAGAAGTTCTTGGATCTTCTACTAAGCTATAATCTATAAACTTGTAGTTAATGCCTCATTTTCTGCAATGTTGTTCATGCAAGGGAAGGATAACCAATATGACATAGGAGTAGAATCCCCTTGAGGTGTGATGAAAATTATGACTTCTCTTTCTCCATGTTGCATAAAGGATCCATCAAAATATAGCTGCCATAGTGTTGATTTTGTCACTATGAAGATTGATTCATTCAAAAATTATGATACAAGAGGAGAATCATCAATCATTTGTGCATCTATGAGTTGATCTACAATGACTTTTGCTTTGATGGGTTTACTGTCAACATAATCAATTTTGAATTCACTTAGCATAATTATCCACTTAGCTAGCCTACCTATAAGAGTCACCTTGTTGAGTAGATACTTCAGTGGATCAATTCTTGCTATGAGCTTTGTTTTAATTTGAGAGCATGTAATAACACAATTTTTGTGAAGAAAAAACTATAGCCAGACATGCGTTCTCAATTGGAGTGTAATTACTTTCTCATATCCTACCAATGTGCAACTGATGTAGTAAAAGGATTGTTCTTTTCCTTCATGATCCTATTGTGTGAAAAGTGCCACTAGTGTAGCTGTCGTTATTGCTGATATGTAGAGAAACAATGGTTTTCCCTAATTTGGTGCCATGAATACTAGTGGAATCATGAAAATATCTTTAAGAAATTGAAAAGCTTGTTGGCACTTGTAATCCCACTTGAACTTGATATTCTTGTGAAGCAAATGTTGAAACAGATGACACTTATCTATGAGCTATTCTATGAATCTATGAATTTATTGGATCTTTTATTGCAATGATATAAGTTGACTAATGTTCATAGGAGGTGGAATTTCTAAAATTACTGTATCACTTTTTTTGGATCTACTTTAGTGCCTTGTTGTGATATGATGAATCCCAGGCGTTTCCTAGAGGTCACTCCAAAGACACATTTATTAGGATTCAATCTGACTTTGTACTTCTCCAAGCAATCAAATACTACTGCTAGAACATCCAAATATCCTTCCCTTGTAACTAATTTTCCTAATAGGTCATCAACATAGTCCTCTATGGTGACGTGCATGATATCATAAAATATTATTTTTATGGTTCTCTAATATGTGGCACCTACATTATTCAATCTTAAGGGCATGATGTTCCAACAAAAAGTACCCCAAGAACATGTGAATGCTATCTTGTGTTGATCTTCAAGTGTTATTCTAATTTCATTGTATCTAGAGAATCCATCCATAAGTGACAACATATCATGGATCATTGTGAGATCAATGATCAAATCAATGTTTTACAATGGGAAGTCATCTTTGGGACAAGCCTTATTTATGTCTTTGAAATCAATACATATCGTTATGCTGCCATCTGGTTTGCCAATAGATACAAGATTAGAAATCCATTTGGGGTATTCAATTGGTTTGATAAAGCCAACATCTAATAAATTTTCAAGCTCAACCTTTACTAATAATGCCACTTGTGGGTGCATCTTTCATACCTTCTATTTAATTGGTTTATTGCCTAGAGTTACTATTAAATGATGCATAACCAAATTGGGATCTAAGAAACGCATATATGTATATGACAATGCAAATATGTCCATCTTTAAAGAATTTTGTGAACTTAGGTCATTCTATTTTTGTCAATGAAAGAGAAAGGAAGATATTGTGCGGTACCTCTTCAGTCCCAATGTTTTTATGGTCTCTTCGATCGACATATATGACTGTTAGGATCTGGAGGCAACTGAGAGGGGGGGTGAATTAGTTGTCTATTAATCTCAACCCAAATATAACTTAACCAAACTTAGTGCTTAATATTGGTAAACCAAACTTTATGCCGGTTGACAGTTTAACAGTTAATTGACATACTGGTAAAGTTTAATGCATGAAATAGAAAGACAAATAACATCCACAACACATAACACAAAGATTTGTACATGGAAACCCTGTAAGGGGAAAAAACACAGTGGGAAACCTTACCCACAATTAGATGATACTACTGAAGATAGTATGTGTGTACAATATGGGGTATGCACGTGCAGAAAGGCCAACTGCCTAGAGCTCACTGCTCAATCACAAAATGGGAGTCACACTAACTACAATTGATGATTAAATCCAATGATAATGTACTGCACAAAATAGCATCTTCATATGCTGGATTCAGTACCGGTTAAGCTCTGATTTGCCTTCTTCAAAACCTCCTTGAATCTTGAATGACGTCTGCATGTATAGGTTTGCTTATATTCACATATACCTTATTATATTCCTTTCTACACACTTCACTTTAATCTCACAAATGAGATCTTACATATATACCAAAACCTAAGACCAAATGTGTAGGTCAACTCATTAAATATATTACAATAAAATCAACTACAAATGAATCAATATGTGATGCATGATGTCGGCTCAATGCATTTACAATAATAATAAATCAGCTCCATAACATGTCGTGCTGATGTGGAATAGATAACGCTTGCCGGTCCATAACCTAGACCTATTTGTCAATAAAAGTAAATATGCAAACTTGATTAGACCAATGACCAAGTCACCAAAACAAAGTGTCCAAACAATTTATTTGACATAACCAAGTAATCTCTAGATGATAACAGATCATCCTCAGTGTCGGTGAACAATATAACCTGCCGGTGAACCAGATACTGGTGACTGTGCATAAGGCACTGAACATGTCGGTGAACATAACCAAAGATCTCCAAGTGCTAATAGGTGTTGATAAGTGTTGACATCAATGACAAAACTAGTAGAACACATCCAAAATACCAACAATGACTTCTCCAGATATGTTGTCATGGGGAGGGTGTCAAACCTTCCATCCTTTGGGGCCCAAAGAGGTTTTCACTAATGGATGTGTCCTTTCTTTTTACCTTTTAAGGGTTAGAAAGTGCTTCGGTGTGGTTTTTGCTAAAAGACCCATCATTTGTTTTTATTTTAAATATTTTTGTAATTTTAAGGTTTGGTATCTTCTCTAAAGTACACCACGTTGTTGAGCTCAATGGTGTATCCTTCTTTTTTATTCCTAAGAGGGAGATCATCTCTTATGGGAAGGTAATCAATAAAGGCCTCATCATTTTGTAATATGTCAAATTGTAGACTTCCTTGTTGGTCTCAATCAATGAGTTGAGGGTGAATGAGGGGAAGGCCATCGGTACATTCAAAGTCGATAGGTGTAAGAGTAAAGACCCAAGAGTCTTTAGGAATGTCAATGAAGTTATTGGGGTCATCACTCATCCTCTATTCATTAGTATCAATCATAAGATAATCTAAATCGACATCACTATAAGGACACTTAGCAACATGATTTCCCACTTTTCACATTTTTCGCTTAGAGCCTCAAGATGTAGAGGGTTCAAGATCCTAAAAAAGTATTTATCCATGATTTACTGCTACCTTTCTTATCTTTGGATGAAGAGCCTAATGATGCTTCACCAACTTTAAATAATTCTCTAAAAAAATAAATACTCTATAGGTTGGTTAGGTTCTCTAAAGTTTCTACAAGCTCATAGTCACTAGATGATCTATTAAAACCCCATTCCATTCATTTGAGTTTTTTGAATAATTTTTTTCCTCTTGTTTGTCATTCGTGGAAGCAGGATAAGTGATTTATAATTTTGCTTGGGAGTCAAGACCTCGTAACCTTAATGGTGTAAAACCAAGTCCCTTAGTTCTCTATTTCTTTGGCACTAGCTAGGGTTGTAGTGGTTCCATAATGCCTTTCTTTTGGGGATCTTTGCCATCATATCATATTTTTTGCAAGAACTTAAAGCCTTTTCCATAATTTTCTACCGGTATTTTGATGTGGTCTTGATTAGGTTGTTCTTTTAGTTCTTTGTAGAGCATCTTGTAAATGTCTTCTCCTTCCATTTCACCCCATCTTTTGAAAGTGGTGGGATCACATTTTATGATTATTGTTGTAGACCTACAATTTTATTAATCTAATCTAATTAATTTTTTTTATCTTTAGTGCTTTTAAATTAAATTTTTACACATTATTTAATTAATTAGCATCCCCCCTTCTAGCTAATTAATTTTATTAATTATGCTATAATCCTATTTGATTAATTAATGGACAACCTAAAACCATTTAATTAATCAAATCCCCTTTTTAACCCTTCCTCTATTAAATAAAATAAATTTGCATTATTTTATTTAATTCAGTATCCTTTTCTCCCATCCTATTAATTAATTCTTAATTAATTAATCCCCCATTCCAATCCCTTTAATTAATCAATTCCTTCCCTCATTTAAATAACTAATTAATTATTTAAATATGTCCCTTTCCTCCTAACTTCTAACCACCTAACCTAACCCCTAGCCTTACCCTTGGGTTATAACCAACCCTATCCTCCCAAACCAACCTTATCCTATCATTTCTAACCTCCCCTCACATGTGTGCACATTCCTCCCTAATTTTTTTAATATTGGAAAATATTCCAATTTGGGTGGGTACTCATGTGTCCTTGGGGACACATGTCATTCTTCTCTTAGACATGTGTCCATCCCTTGGGACACTTGTCTCTCCCTTTAAGTTTGAGGACAAGTGTGGATTCTCCCTCCACATGGCCCCTTTGGAGTGAAACATTTCCACACCCCCTCTTCTTCCTCTCCTTTCCTATTTAAACCCTCCTTTCTCTATGCATTTCATCCACTTTCACTCGATCACATCGTTACTATGCCAAACTTATTACTCAACATCATGCATCCATTTTCACCATCATATATTATCATCATTGCATTGAATATCATGGAACAACATCGAGCATCTGAAGACATCATCAAGAACACATAATATCAAAGAGCTATCAAATCAAAGTAGGATTTTGGTTTGTATTTGCTATTTTGTTTTAATTCCATTTTCATTTTATCATTCTTATCTTGAGGTGTATGATGTAATGTGTTTTCCTGGTTAATTAGCTTTCTTTTTAATCCTTTGTATTTGCATGAATATTTTTCATCACACATTTTCTAGCTTGCCCAATGGGACCCACTT
Organism: Cryptomeria japonica; assembly: GCF_030272615.1. Taxonomy (NCBI): domain Eukaryota; kingdom Viridiplantae; phylum Streptophyta; class Pinopsida; order Cupressales; family Cupressaceae; genus Cryptomeria; species Cryptomeria japonica. The sequence goes on from NC_081409.1 coordinate 728,092,996, forward strand.
CACGAGGCACTTCCTCGAGTTTTTTGTTATTTGAGTGTGTTTTCCATAGATTGTGAGCACTTGCAGGCAAAAACATGAGAATATATGTGGATTTTTGCCTTTGCGAAGGTATATTTCATCGGTTTCATGAATTCAAGAAATCACAGGTTCGCTCTATGAAACAACGGGTTCACTACTTAAAGCAGTGGGAACACATTCACGCAACCATACGAAGGGTACATTTTAACCTTTTTTTCTCTCAGGATTCTATAAATGCTTTTTGGGGTCATAAAACCAGTTACTGGGTTTGTGGTTAGGAATAGGAGGATTGTCTTCTAAAATGGTGGGAATGAACTGATCGGGTTTACAGCTTTGTGTCTATTCTTTTCTTTACAATATTTAATTTGGCATTCTCCTAAAATTGCAAGATTGACTTCTGAAATGGTGGGATAAAAATGATAGGTTTAATATCATTTCTTATCTGCATTCTATCTGTGGGTTTGATTCAAGAAATGCTAGATTCAAACTGTGAAATGGCAGGGTAGTGGTTATCATAGTATCTTGCATTTTTAGATTGCATCTTCATTTCTACATAATAATGGTTTTATCACTTGAAATAGTGGGTTTGAAGTCTGAAGTGGTGAGTTTGAAGTCTGAAATAGCATGTTTTCATTTAATTTGGATATTGTGGCAGGTTTGAACTATGCATTAGCTAATTTGAAACTTAAAATTTTTAATTTTAATTTTGAAAATGCTATTTGATTTTATATGGACTATCCCACTAACATTTGTTCCTTGATGGTATTTCATTAACATTTGAGTAGCCAATCGAGCATGTAGAAGACCTCAAATCTTAAACATTAACACTTTCATTATAGGATCACCAAAGAGGGGTTGCACTAAAATAATTTCATTTCCTTTATTGCTTTCATCTTTTCATTTGTCTCGTATGTTAATTAGACACACTTTAATTTCATAAAGGAAATGAACCCCATGTTTTTTCGTGACTGGCATTCTTGTGCATGTGTAGAGTGGTCCTACTACTAACATGCACTATCCTCTCCCTTGGATTTCGTGGTCCTAGGTGCAAGACAAAAGTGTTAGAGACATTCAATTTTTCTTTTATAAGTAAGAGGGTATGTCCCCTTGAGCAGCCCATAAGGCCAAGTGAGGAGAGAACGATTCACGCAGTACTTTCTTTCGGTCCACTATATAAATATTTGTGATTTTTGATAAAGCTATAAATCAACTGGTGTCACTATGTTATACTCATGGTTTCCCTCAGTATTTCCCTACAAATACCTTAGGGGTCTTGACGAAAGTCAAAATCCCCTGGTGCTTATGTGATAGATGCATAAAAACTTGTGTTCTATAGGCTGGGATATCTCTTAAATGAGCTAGCCACCACATGCAGAACTAATTGATTTACCCCAAAATTTCCCCCACTATGAACCAAATTGTTTTATAAGCCCCAATCCTTCTACATGTTGACTCAGGTGTTGTGATACACGCATACCAAAGATACCACTCAATTTGAGATAAAAAAATTTCTCATGATCTTAGGATCTAAATTAAAAGTTCAAGCTTGGCATGCCTGAGAAGTGTGTGCCAAGGGTGAAGCCAGTGCTGCTAAGCTTCTATAAATATCTAGTTGAATATGGTATTCTAGGGCTAGGGGATTCAACATGTATTGTCTTTGACTATCCTAGGGAGTACTTCATTGTTTATTTAAATTTGGGTCATTCCTACATGCTTGTTGTGTTTTGTGTCAAAGTATTTTGTCAAAACATCAAATGAGAGGGTTTGCGGTCTAGTATAGCGGGTTTGTAGTCTGTTATAGTGGGAATACCATCATATTTGAGCTAGATTAACATACTTAGCATAGTCACTATCATTCTACCTTGTCGCAGGTTCGCATCTCAAACTCGCGGGTTTTCTCTCTATTTTGACAAGTTTTTTCTATCATTCTTGGTCTATTTTGTAGTCCAATATAGAGATTTTGCATCGAGTGTTAGCGAGTTCATTCTCTTTTCTGTGGATTTTTCAGGTTTTTAATAGTTCTAGCGGGTTCGTGGTCTAGTCCTACGATTTGTCATCTATTTTGGTGGGTTTGATTCTTTATTATTATTATGCTACCAGACATTTTAGTCGATTTTTATGTCAAGTTTGTCTTTCAATCTATTATAGCGGGTTATATGTCCCTTTCCTCCTAACTTATAACAACCTAACCTAACCCCTAGCCTTACCCTTGGGTTCTACCCAACCCTATCCTCCCAAACCAACATTATCCTATCCTTTCTAACCTCCCCTCACATGTGCGACATTCCTCCCTATTTTCCTAATTTTGGAAAATATTCCAATTTGGGTGGTTACTCCCCAAATGGACGCATCCTTGGGGAAACATGGAATTATTCTCTTAGAAATGTATCCCTCCCTTGGGACACTTTTCTCTCCCCTTTGAGCCACTTGAAGACAAGTGTGGATTCTCCCTCCACATGGCCCCTTTAGAGCACTACTTGTCCTCCTTGAGGACAAGTGTTGCTTTTTCACACCCCCTCTTCTTCCTCTCCTTTACTATTTAAACCCTCCCTTTTATATTAAATTCATCCACTTTCACTCAATCGCATTGTTACTATCCTAAAATTATCACTCAACATCATGCATCCATTTTCACCATCATCCATTATCATTATTGCATCAAATATCATGGAGAAACATCAAGCATCTGAAGACATAATAGAGTACAAATAATATCAAAGAACTATCAAATGAAAGCGGGATCTCGGTTTTCATTTTCTCTTTCATTTTAATTGTATTTTCATTTTATCATTCTTATCTTGAGGTGTATGATGTCTTGTGTTTGCTTGGTTAATTATCTTATTTTTTAATCCTTTATATTTGCATGCACATTTTTCATTGCAAAATTACTGATATCTACTTTAAGGGATGTGGTCTACCATAAATCTTGGGGGAGTCCATTAACTGCCTTAGGCACATGATTTGATTTGGATTGTATTTTCCCATGCTTTTGTCCTTGAAATTTCCTTTGATTTTTTCTTGCATTGAAAAGTATCTTCTTATTGTTGGGTATAGGCATTGGTATTCCTTTGGCCTTGAAAAGTATGTGCATGTGGTTGTTCATATGTTTTTCTAGCATAATTGGTAAGAGTAAAAGCATTAGTCCCTTTGGGTTTTTGAAAGAGGGATGAGGGTGACTCTGGCATGGTATGCTCACGTCTAGGTCCACCATCATTATTATTACCTTGATTTGGATCTTCCTCCAAAATTTGTGTCACATCAAAATCTTGGGGTAATCTTCTAACATCTTGAATTTAAACATGTGGAAAAATTGTTAGTGCTCTCTCCTCAAAATTGTCTCAAGTAACATATTGAATCTTGCATTGAACATCTAAACTTGAATTTTTGTAATTAAAAATGTCTCATTGTCAAATTCTCATGCATTGTGTTTTGGATTATAAAATTCTTCATCATCAAATGTGTACATGAATCCATGTTTTGAGATCCTTGAGCTTCTTCGGCTTATCTTCTAGACCTTTGAGATCAGGTTTCAACCATGAAAAGGCCTTGGATAAAATAGAGTATGGGAGAATATATGAAAAACAATGAGATTTTGAAAAGATAAGGTAGTTATGGATATGAAAGGAGAGTGTAGAGTTGTCTTGCAATGTCTCAAAATATTATTCTAAAGTTGATATGATGATCTAAGCTAGGTGTGGATACCTAGGAGATGACAAATTCCTATAGGTAAGTTGACCTTAACTCAAGATGTCAAAATGGTATCCAAGATGTTAAATCTGATGTGGGAACAAAATAGAGAGGTGTATGATGTGTTTGCAAGATAAGATAAGGACTACAAAACAACCTTTTGACTCTAGTTGGAAAGTGTAAGTAAAATTTTAGAAAATGATATCTGGATATATTTGAAAGTGGAAGAAAAGTCATGAAAAGATAATGGTTGACTAATTGAAATCCTATGGAATCGGCCTTAGGAGCTCTTTGAATCTGAAAACCACAAAAGTAGTATAATCCACAAATGCATTAGATTTTCTTGAATATGCAACTTAAGAGTCTAAAACTGCAGTTTGATAATTGCAAAGTTGTTCTCAATTTTGTTCAAATATGTAATGTGATATCTCATAAATGCGCGAAAAAATTGCATAAACATAACATAATGTCTTAAAAATATGTTTTCTCAATCTGAATAATATCCAAAAATGTTGTTTGTATATATGCCAGAAGATTACAAAACACAACAAAATTATCAAAAAATGTACTAGAAATGAACACAAACACAACACACTGGGAAGTGCCACAGACGCGTTTCTAGTAAAAAATTTTGTTTTCTCTAGTTTGTCCAAAATTTTGAAGTTATGAAAATGTTACCATAACTTCATGTTGATGTTTCTCTGGTAAGAAGACACGACAAACAAGAAGACACAATGTCTGACAATTTTTTTGTCCAAATATGAGTGCAATGTGTATGCTCTATAGACTAAAACAACTCAATTTTTGCAGGTCTTTAACAAAAACAAATACACTTAAAACACTTCTTAACCATATGGTGAAGGTCTTATAGAAATTAAATCTAGTCCACATCTTGAAATCTTCATCGATTCAAATGTAGGGACACCTTAATGGGTGTGTATACTATTTTTTCTTTTTGATAGAGGACAAGCAGGGGCCTCAAGGACTGGAAGGATGACCCAATTATCCCCTCCCTAGAAAGTTACAACTATCTTATGCTAATCTGGGGATTTCTATCTCATCTCAAGGGAGCCTTATGGTGAGTATCTTGGGGGAAAACCAACTATGCCCTTACGTTGAAGCTATTATGATGTTCAATAAAAAATAGAGTGATCCACTACTAAAGTTTCTAGTCACAATCCAAGCTCACCGGCACCCTATGGGCATCCAAATCACCCTTACTTGGATTATGATACCTCTTTTAGATTGAAGCATATGCTAGAGGCTAATACTAGTTGGGTTACGACTTTCATCTCAATCTTTTTTAATCATTAAACACATAGAGTTCTACAACAAATTGGGCATGTGCCCCAAACACTTCAAACAAGTTGTTCTTTTTAGTGCACCAATAGAAGTGTTTTCTAATCTAATAAAAAAACAAGCTCTCTACTAAATTACCTCAGAAAGAGAAAATGTATTAGTAGTTTTTCAAATATACCCTAACTTGCAACTAAAAGGAGTAGATCATAAATGAAATCAAAGGGGCCTTTTACAAATGATTTAGATGTTTCAATCTTTGACCAACCTATACAACATAGACATAGCAGAACAAACCAGATGCGTTAGAAGATCGCAAAAATGTAGAAATATTTGAACCCTAGGTGCAATAGCATGTAAGCCACATACACTACAAAAATTGACAAAAATACACAATAAACTTGCAAACCAAAAAATTATTAGAAATAGAAATATGACAATAGTGACCACAAATGTGACAGAACTGGACAAAAATGTGATAGGACAAGCCACAGATGCGATAAGATCTAATTCTACAAAATGATCAAAAACCCTAATGAACCAAAAATGAGCTAAGAATGCACAAAAATGTGTTAGGATCTAACAAAAACGCACTAATAAGAGATAAAAATATGCTTGAAATAAACCTATGAAAATCCCAAAACCTACAAAACCAAAAACATGATAGAAAACCACAGACATGATAGGAACCTGCAAAAATGCATTACGAAAAAATCAATCTGAACCACAAACATAATAGAAAGGATCGCAAACATACTAAAAACTAAAATCATCACAAATTTTAGAATTGTAAACCTACAAACACTAAAACAATACTGCAGTGTTAGAAAAATACGGACTAGGTCTTATCGAGCATGCCAAAATGTATACAATGGAATTTGAAATTCAAAACTATTAAGATTCAACCACATAAAACCCTAATTATACAATTAAATCCACCATACACCAATCAAGAACCTAAAAACATGCAGAAAAACAAATATGAAAGATTATATCTTCACATTCTCATAGGGTTTGATATATGTTGTTTTCCTATCTCCATTGATCTTGCTTGATATTGATTATGATTTCTCTTGGATTTTGTATTGTGCACAAGATCTGAATGGAGAATAGATTGTGGCTGTGTAACTTGGTAGAGTGTAGATGCTTGGGATAGGAAAAGGATCATCTTTCATGGGGGCTTCACTTAGTGAATCTAGGTTATATCACCTGCGTTCATGGCATACTAAAGAATCCCCCTATTTTCAAAAAATATTTCCCTAAACTCCTTTTTCTCCACCCCCTCCCAATACACAACCCGAATTAAAAGCCCCCCTATTTGCACAAAATATTGCATTTTTTCATAGCCTGAATTAAAAACCCCCCTATTTTCACCAATGCACAATATATTGCCCCCTCATTTTTGGGATATTAAACCCCCAATATGAACGCACGTGATATGATATTTCCTATTTAGTGAAGCCCCCATGATAAATATGTGTACCTATTAATAAGTTCATAACACTTTTATTTTTATTTTTTTTATAGATAAGTGCTATCAACAATGGATAGCTTGATGGTATGATGAAATAATAAGTATCTGGTAGAATACTGAGAGGGAGGGGGGTGAATCAGTATATTGAAAAACTGATACAAAGTTCTCAAACTCAAATTCAATCACACAAAGTAAACATATCTCAGTCAAGATCAATATTTATAAGAATACTTGACATCAACCGGTTTAACTGTTATGACAACTTAATAGTAAACAAATTCAATCTTGTAAACATCAACAATGCTTAAAAATAACTCAACATTTTCATCTCTCAATGCTTCTAGTTATTGTACCTTATCAGAAGTTAACCAAATCAACAAATAAGATCATGACCACAAAAACATTCACCACTTGACACAAATGTTTATACGTGGAAAATGCAAATAGGTAAAACCCATGGTGAGATGAGACTCACAAGGATAGCTATCTGAACTCTTACGAAGTTTTCCCTGTTAATAGCCAAGCATGTTAAAGCTTTACAATAAATCATGTTAAGAACTAATTCCGGTTAGGAATCACCCGGTTAAGGGAATTACAAATATGCCTTGATGAAAAACCCAATACCCTGTTAGGAGTAGCCTCACTGGAGGATTTAAGAATCCAAGCTAATGGACCACCTTGTTAGAGGATTTAATGAGTAACCAAGCTTGTTAGAGCTTACCCAGTTAAGGGATTTCACTTCTGCTGTAATTGTTAGAAAACAATAGGTTTTCTTGATCTGTCTGAGTAGCACTACATTTGCTTGATTAGATCCTACTAAGCTTTAATCTGCCTTTACTCAAAGTGTAGATCCATTCACTAGTTAGGCAAATACACACTCAATAGGTTTCTATCAATCTTGCTAACAACCTTTACAAACAACTTCATCGACCTTAAATACAAATCAATTAGGTTGGTAACACAACAAAAACCTAATTCTCATCATCGAGATTACAAACAAGTCAGTACAATCTTGACCATTAGAAATCATGACAATCTCTTCACATTCTTCAAGAAAATTCCAACCGCTCCATGATCACCACTTCATCAGACTTTGTAACTCATCATGCGTTGTGCATTAGATGCAATCTACTTTCTCCTTCCCTAGACAAAAGCAAACATGCCAAAACAATTTGAACTTATCCTCATACAATGATCACATGTATCTCCATCATTACCACTCATCAGATAATAAACCAACAAACTTGATCTGTTAGGGTTTAATAATTGATAGGGTTTACTAGCTACATTGCATAGAAAGTTTTAACCCTTTACACCGGTTTACCAGTTCAACTTACAAACTTTACATACCGGTTTACAACCTCTTCCACAAAGCTCTTCTTACCAATTACTAGCAAATATGAAAAACAACAATATCATCAAGAACATGAATACCATTATGAGTTCAATTGAGATCAATGACAACATATCATTAATACAATCTCTATGCAAAATTCCAACAATCTCCCCCTTTGGCATTGATGGCAATACAAATATCAACACCTCTGATTGCTACTGAGATTGGTGAATAGGAATCTTGGTTTACACTACCAAGTATTCACCTTGCTCTGTCTATTTTCAGCTTGTCACTGGTTCAGCAAATCAGACACATAATTCTTCTCCCCATTTGACAGAAATGCCAAAGTGAAAGTAAAAAAAAAATGTAATTCTGCTCTCAATGTGTATCAACATCATTCTGCAACTTGATTCTCCCCATGTGGAATACATCCACTTCTTCATCAATCCATGTAAAATTTTGCAAGTGGTTCAGGGACTGATGTAATCAGCATCATGCTCAACTAACTTCATGAAGAGGGACAATCCCCAATTGACTTCTAAGATACTCGAAAGTGGTCTTAGGCAGAGGTTTGGTAAAGATATCTGCAAGTTGTTCCTTGGTAGAAACATGCTCCAAGACAATATCTTTACTTTGAACTTTTTCCCTCAAGAAGTGATATTTCAATTCAATGTGCTTAGTCCTTGCATGCAAAACAAGATTTTTTGAAATGTTTATTGCACTTGTATCATCACATAAAATATTTATTGGTTCTGAGATTTTCATCTTCAAACCTTCCAAAATATGCCTCATCCACATAGCTTGTGTGCAATTCATATAAGTTGTTACATACTCAGCTTCAGTAGTAGATTGTGAAGTAAAACTCTATGTTTTACTACTCCATGAGACTAGCCTTCCTCCTAGAAAGAATGTTCCACTGGTAGTACTTTTCTGGTCATCAATATTTCCTACCCAATCAGCATCTGTGTATGCTTTGAAATCAACATTTCCACCATATGGATACCATAACCCATAGTCAATAGTACCTTTCAGATTTCTAAAAATTTTCTTGGTTGCCATCAGATGTGCCTCCTTTGGATTCTTCTAAAATACAGCAACAATACCAATTGCATGGGCAATATCTAGTCCACTATGAACAACATAGTGTAATTTTCCAATCATTGACCTGTATTCCTTTTCATCTACAGACTTAGATGCATCTTCCTTGGACAATTTACAACCTATAACCATTGGGGTTCCAACTGGTTTACAGTCACTCATATTGAAAGTCTTCAAAAGCTCTTTCACATACTTGGATTGAGTAATGAAAATACCATTCTTCATCTGCTATATCTGTAAGCCTATGAAAGTTTTTATTTCTCCTACTAATGACATCTCAAATTCATTCTCCATTTCATCTGCAAAACAATTACTCATGTCATCATTGCCTCCAAATATAATGTCATCAACAAATACTTCACTAACCAATATTTCATCTTCTTTAGACTTGAGATAAATGTTGATGTCATCACTGGTTCTAGCAAAGCCTATCTTTATCACATGAGTATGAATTCGTTCATACCATGCTCTGGGTGCCTGCTTTAATCCATACAAATCTTTATGCAATTTGCATACCATGTCTTTCTTATCTGTCAATGTATAACCATCAAGTTGCTCTATATAAACCTCTTCTTCTAGTATCCCATTCAAGGATGTAGACTTAACATCCATCTGGTATACCTTGAACTGCTTATGAGCTGCAAATGCAAGTAATGTTCTGACAAATTCTAGTCTTGTTACTAGTGCAAAAGTTTCTCTATAATCTTCTCCTTCTTCTTGCGCATAACCTTTGCATATTAATCTTGCCTTGTTGTGAACTACAACACCATTTTCATTCAACTTGTTTCTGAATACCCATTTAGTACCTATAACATTCTTGTTTACTGGTCGAGGTACCAGGGTCCAAGTGTTGTTCTTCTCAATTTGATCCAACTCCTCCTCCATAGCTTTCACCCAATGATCATCACCAAATGCCTCCTTAGCACTTTTAGGTTCAAAGGTGGAGATCATGCAAGAGTTCTCTCTTATTCTCCTTCTAGTTAGTACACCAGCATCCTTATCTCCAATTATCTGTTCAGGACTATGATTCAGTCTCACATACCTAGGAATAACATGATCATTCTCTACAAGTTCAGCTCCTTCATTATCATCTTCTTCTGAATTTATTGTTCTAGATGAACAAGTACATCTGGATTTTCTTTATTGGTTTGTGATTTAACAGTTTCAAGTTCCAAAAGAAAAATGCAAGGATCTCCATCCTTCTTCTCAGAACTAGTTCCATCTAAAACTTCAGGGCATTCATCTACATGAACATCAACACTCTCAATGATTTTCTGTGTCTAGTTGTTGAATCATTTATAGGCTTTACTCTTGGTGGAATAGCCAAGAAATATGCCTTCATCACTCTTAGCTTAAAACTTTCTTATGTAATCACTTTTTTAATAAAAGATTTTCTTCCAAATATCTTAAAATAGCTAACATTAGGTGATCTCCCATACCTGTATTCATATGGGATCTTGTCCTTACCTCTTTTAACTAGAACTGGATTCGTTGTGTAGACAGTTGTACTTACAGCTTCTTTCCAAAAAAAATTTGGTACACCTCCTTGTATCAACATGGTCCTAGCAGCTTCAACCATTGATCAGTTGTTTCTCTCTGCTATACAATTCTATTATGGTGTCCTTGGTGCAGAAAGTTGTCACTTGATACCATTATCATCACAATACTTAGTGAACTCCACATAAGTGAATTCACCACCTTGATCTGTTCTTAGACATTTTATCTTTTTTCCACTCTCTTTCTTAGCTAAGGCACTAAATGCCTTGAATTTACTAAAAGATTCATTCTTATCCTTCAAGAATGTGACCCACATCATCGTTGAACAATCATCAGTTAAGATCATGAAATATATGTCACCTTAAATGCTTCTTGTTCTTATTAGTCCACATAGATCTGTATGAACCAAATCTAACAAGTGCTCTGCTGAGAAGGACTTGCTCTTGAAAGTTAAAGTAGTCATCTTTCCTAGCTGACATTCTTTACAAAGAGCATTAACTGGTTTGTCTAGCTGAGGCAGACCTCTTACTATCTTAGACTTGCTTACTTTAGCAATATTGTCAAAATTTATATGACAAAATATCCTATGCCAAAGCCAGCTATCATCTAGTTTTTCAATCAAACAATTGTTAACTTTAGGATTGAGATGAAATAGATTACCTCTAGCTTGTTTCCCGGTTGCAATCAATTCACCTTTATTGTCAAAGATTTTTCACATTCCATTTCTAAACTCCAGTGGGTATCCTCTATCATTAAGTTGTGTCACACTTCAAAGATTGTGTTTTAGGCCTTCAACCCAATAGACATCATCAGCATTGCTCTTCCCATTAGGAGAAATAACTCCCTTACCTTTAACCATACAGGGTGAGTAATTTTCAAATCTGAAAACACCACAATCAAATTCCTTCAGGGAAAGAAATTTGCTCCGATCACCAATCATGTGATGTGAACAACCACTATCAATGATCCAATCACCAAAGTTATCCATTTTGGGTACTAGTGCCTTCTGATATGATATTTCTTCCTTAATAGCTACAAACACAATATCTTCACTGGCATCATCATCTGATTCTTCGTCAGTAAAACCACTATCAATAGTTACAAGACAATCTTTCTTTCCTTTACCCTTATACTTCATAAATTTGTCTCTCTTGTATTCATGTTCACCATTAGGGCAATTAGTTGCTATATGACTAATCTTGTTGCATGCAAAACATTTTGAAGGTAGCTTACCTCTATATTTACCAGTGCCTCTAGGTATTCATTTTGCCAATAATGCTTCAAGTTCCACTAAGTTGTCTTCATCATCAGCATCTCTGCTGGATCTAGATTCATAGCTATGGCTAGTATCTCTACTTCTTCTCACAGATGGGTTAGAGATAGAAGATCTGAATGTAGATTCTAATTTTTGTACACTACCATCATAGTCATTTAGTTCAAAAGTAGTAAGTTTTCCAATAATAGAGTCAAGAGTTGCCTTTGTCTTGTCAATGGATTTTAGCTTCTGAATAGCTGCAACTCAGATAGCATAGACTGGTAGCAAGGTTCTCAATACCTTACTGATTACTGTGGCATCTTCCACTTTCCCTCCTACACTCTTTATCTCACCGACTCTCTTTAATCCTTTGACCATATTGCTGGATATTCTCACCTTCAGACATTCTCATGTCATCAAACTTTCCTCTTAAACTCTCCTCTTTGGCAATCTTAGCATGTTCATCACCGCTATAAATCTCTTCAAGTTTTTGCAATACTTCATGTGCAGTTTCAAGACCATGAATATCTACATATTCAACACCAGACAAAGAACAGATAATAGCCTCTAATGCTTGGTGATTTTCTTGTTGCTCTTTCTTCTGATCACCAGTCAGGATTCTAGTAGGTGTAATATACTTAGTTCCTATATGATCCCAATACTGACTACCAAGAATCTTAATGTAAATCTTCATTCTGTCACTCCATATTCTATAGTTATCTTTGTTGAACTTTGGACCTTCTTTCTTCATCATGATATACAAGATCTTTTCCTCAAGCTCTTAGACTTTTAGATTAAGAGGACCTAAGATGCTCTGATACCAATTGATGGTATGATGAAAGAATAAGTATCCGGTAGAATACTAAGAGGGGGGGTGAATCAGTATATTGAAAAACTAATACAAAGTTCCCAAACTCAAATTCAATCACACAAAGTAAACATATCTCAGTCAAGATCAATATTCATAAGAATACTTGACATCAACTAGTTTAATTGTTATGACAACTTAATAGTAACAACTTCAATCTTGTAAACATCAGCAATGCTTAATCATAATTCCACATATTTATCTCTCAATGCTTCTAGTTAGCATGCCTTATCAGAAGTTAACCAAATCAACAAATAAGATCATAACCACAAAAACATTCACCACTTGACACAAATGTTTATACATGGAAAACCCAAATAGGTAAAAACCATGGTGAGATGAGACTCACAAGGATAGCTATCTGAACTCTTCTGAAGTTCACCCTGTTATGAGCCAAGCCTGTTAAATCTTTACAATAAGTCCTGTTAAGAACTAATTCTGGTTAGGAATCACCCAGTTAAGGGATTTATAAATATGCCTTGATGAAAAGCACGATACCCTATTAGGAGTAACCTTGCTGGAGGATTTAAGAATCCGAGCTAATGGACCACCTTGTTAGAGGATTTAATGAGTAACCAAGTTTGGTAGAGCTTACCCGGTTAAGCGATTTCACTTCTACTGTAATTGTTAGAAAACAACGGGTTTTCTTAAACTGTTTGAGTAGCACTACATTTTCTTGATCAGATCATTCTAAGCTTCAATCTACCTTTACTCAAAGTGCAGATCCATTCATTGGTTAAGAAACTACACACTCAATAGGTTTATATCAATCTTGCCAACAACCTTTACAAACAACTTCATTGACCTTAAATACAAATCAATTAGGTCGATTACACAAGAAAAACCTAATTCTCATCATCGAGATTACAAACAAGTTAGTACAATCTTGACCATTAGAAATCATGACAATCTCTTCACATTCTTCAAGAAAATTCCAATCGCTCCATGATCACCACTTCATCGGACTTTGTAACTCATCACGTGTTGTGCATTAGATGCAATCCACTTTGCTCCTTCCCTAGACAAAAACAAACGTGCCAAAAAAATTTGAACTTATCCTCATACAGTGATCACATGTGTCTCCATCATTACCGCTCATTAGATAATAAAACAACAAACTTGATTGGTTAGGGTTTAACAACTGATAGGGTTTACCAGTTACATTGCATAGAAAGGTTTAACCCTTTACACTAATTTACCAGTTCAACTTAAAAAATTTACAGATTGGTTTACAACATCTTCCACAAAGATCTTCTTACTAGTTACTAGTTAATATCAAAAACAACAATATCATCAATAACATGAATACCATTACCGGTTCAATTAACATTAATGATAACATATCATTAATGCAATCTCTATGCAAAATGCCAACATAGCTCCCTTACATTGATAGAATGAAAGTTTTTAGAATACAATCCATAGTTACAAGAAGTCAACCATTTTAATTAGTGAGATAGTTGAAAATCATAGCCAGATATCTACCTATCTCCGTAATCATGGTAGCACTTGTCATGGAGAGCCAAATCTCCTCTGAATTTAGTAGCTTGCTAAATGGATCAAAATTGTTAATCATAGCAATACAAAAAACTTACCAAGCATTGTCAATGAAATTCCTTTTACACTGGAGTCTTGCTTTATCCACAGCAGAGGAGGATATGCCCAAGTTCACATCCTCTTCAAAAACATAATTGTTACTATCAAGATAGATACCTAGGGTGCTCACATTCCCTTCTTCCAAATCAAGAATGGCATTAGCCACAACTTCACCATCTGATTCTAGTATGAAATCAGAGATTCTGTTGATACAATTTTCCTTAGAATCTATAATATCAACCAGTGGACATAGAACCACCTCATAGACAAACCCATCACACCAATGATGGTTTTCACCCAGATAACACTTCACCAAGTCTTTGATATTATCCCCCACCTGCTGATCATTAATGGTGAAGAGTCACTTACATTGTGCCAACAACGTTTCCTCTCTACACAAACAGCCCAACCCAAAGTGGTGTCCCATTTCTCAATGCCTCTAGGGTCAATGGATGGTGTCATTTTATAGCTAAATAAGTAGTCCAATCTCTTTCAAAGATTGATATTATAAGATTTGCCAAATAGTAAGCAACTCACAGACTAGATTCTTCCTAATCCTAGGGGTCGACTATGAGATATTGTCCTTATTTTAATGCTACGAATAACCCAAATCTTGGGAGAATCCCAATAGAACTCATAATCAATAAATCTCAATCCCCTTATGATGTGTCATATTACTTGGAACCACCATTCACTAACTCGGGGTTCTTCCTTTAAGTTTTTTATTAGCCTGTATCGAGTTACAACCTTGATCCTCCTCGTGATGTCTAGAACCCCTCAAACAATCTTATCTAGGTTCAGTCTATCCAATGCTAGATTTATTCTTTTATTCTGAGTATGAGAAGTCATCCTTCAAAATCTGAGCAAAATTTTCATGAATATTTTTGTTCATGATTTGTTCTTCCCTCTTTTTCGAGGATACTCCCAAATTTTCCATGTGATAAACTGCTCCATTTTCTTCTCAATAGGCATGCATTATTATATAGTTCAAAATCCATTTTAGGTGCATCAAGATCCTACCCAATTTCCTCTTTAGTTTCTAGTTTGGGATCAATTTATTCTTGATTGCATTAATTATAATTTATAAATCTCCCTCAATATCTAGTGATTCAATAAAATACTTTGCACAATCCTTTAGTCCTCTCTCAAGAGTCGTAGCCTGAGCATCGTTATTGATGGTTATACCTAAGTAACCAAAAATGATAAAAATCACCTCTCTGCAGCCATCCCTAGCTATGCATTTGTATCTAGTTTCTCCAGGGTTGCCCTTGGCATCCCCATCGAAGTTGAGTTTGATCATGCCATCCTCAAGGGAAAACCATGTGGATTTTGTTCGCTTAAAATTATTAGGTACAAGCTTACATTGGGAGGAATTAAAGTCCCCCACTCTTTCTGATTTTTTTTTATCCCAGTTAGTGAAATATTCAATCTTTCTGTAGTAGGGGCCTTTGTATTAGAAATTTCACTAATTCCCATCTTGATTTTTTCAATAACCTTTTCTACAATAAGCTCTTTTTCTTCCAAAAATTTTCTATTATGCACAGAGCCCCCCATAATGATTTTTGGTTCAATATTGGCCATATCTTGATACCATTGATTAGATAGTCATTTGTAGCATCTAGAATCATTCCAAACATTGGCATAGCCAATTCCAACATTTTCTTGCAAAGGGGCATTCTAATAGCAAATGATTTGTAGTCTCCTCATTCTGTTTACATAAGACACAAATTTTAGGGCCATTAATCCCATAGAGCTTCAGCCGTTTTCTAGTTAGAATTATTTCATGAAGAATAGTCCACAAGAATGAACCAGCCTTAAGAGGCCCCATTTTATCCTAGCATAGATTTGTAGGCCATTCGCTCTTATCTTACTCTATCATTTGAATTTGATAACCCAGACTAGTATTGTATTCTCTTGATCTAGTAGAACACCAAATAACTTTGCTCTCCTCATTCTTGAGTGTGATTCTTTTGTTATGCAATATCTCAACTAATTTCCTTTCATCCTCTACCACCATGTTTTCAACCTATATCAAAATCCATTCAAATATGCCACTCCTAGGATATGATTCACTCAAATAGTCTGTGAAAAATTCACCATACACCAATTTTGCCTCCTTCATCCATTCTTATAGATCAAACAACTTGCTAATGTTCTTAAATCTGTCCCATGAATGATACCAGAATCTATCTTTTCTCCCAATCTTAATCTTCTAGCTAAGGTGATCCGTGATTATATACCTGCACTCATTCATAAATTTTCATACCATTCATCCACCATTGGAACTATTGGCAGTGAGTGTTCTTGCATGATCATTATTTTCCATGTATTTCCTTTGCATAATGTTGCACCAAAGTTTCTTGAGGGACCTATACATCTTCCAAATTAATTTAGCTCCTAGGGCTGAAGTTTGCATTTCCATATTCCTTAGCCCAACCCCACCACTCTCTTTCAATTTACACAATGTTCCACTTAAGAAGTGGGATCTTCTTGATCTCTTTTGCACCTTCCCACATAATTTTTTTGAAGAAACTTTCCAATGCTTGAATTGCTTTGGATGATAGTTTGCAACAAGACATTGCATAGATAGGCATGGCTGCCAAAACGAATTTAATTAGTTGGATTCTTCTAGGGAGCACCAACCATTTATGCTTCCATGCTTTGGTTTTTTGCCTGCATTTCAAGATTAGTTCTTCTCATAGTTAGGTCTTTGAAGAAATAGAGAACATTGGCACCCCCAATTATTTAGCGAACAATGTTTCGATCGGCCATCCCAACAACTTGGAGATTTTAATTTGGATAGACTTCTTTGTATTAGAAAAGAAAAATAATGTCTTCGTATCATTTATCTATTGGATAGTTGTTAAATCATATAGCTCCAACACATCCTTTATTGGCTTTGCCTTCCTTAAGGTAGATTCACCAAATAGGTTCGTGTTGTTCGTGAACTGCAAATGTGTAACTGTTCTTAATTCTTCATGAATTACAACACCCTTCCATACCTCTATTTCCCCAAGTTTGCAAATGTAACAACTTAGAGATTCAACCATAATAACAAATAGGAATGGTGATATTGGGTCACCTTGTCTTAATCCATTCTTACTCTCAAAGAAACTGAATAGTTCTTTGTTCATAGCCACATAGAAATGGGGAGAGTTGATGCAAAATTTGATAATTTGGATCCATTTTTTATTGAATCCCATTTTATCTAGCACACCAATTAGGAAATCCCAAGGTACTTTATCATATGCTTTGGAGATGTCCAGCTTGATTATTATTGCCTTCTAAGTTCTCTCTATTGCTATGGAATGAATTGTTTATGCAATGAGAGTGATGTTGTCTGTAATTTCCTATCTTGGAGTGAAGCCATTATGTTTTGTAGATATGACTCTCGGTAAAAAAAAATTTAGTCTATTTGTAAAGGCCTTAGTTATTATTTTATAAAGGGTATTACATAATGCATTTGGTCGAAAATCATCTAGATACCTGAGGTTAACCTTCTTTGGGATGATGACTAATGCATTGTTGTTTATTTCTTTAACAAATCTCCCCCTGTCTCTTA
Source organism: Cryptomeria japonica (assembly GCF_030272615.1). Classification (NCBI taxonomy): domain Eukaryota; kingdom Viridiplantae; phylum Streptophyta; class Pinopsida; order Cupressales; family Cupressaceae; genus Cryptomeria; species Cryptomeria japonica. The sequence goes on from NC_081409.1 coordinate 728,110,683, forward strand.
CTTGCTTGACCACCTTTCATATATCGTCTTTTAGAAACTCCCATCAATTCTGGTAGAAACTAGTGGGGAGGTCATCCAACCCCGAGGCTTTGTGACGGTGCAGATCGAACATAGCAGCCTAAATTTCCTCTTTAGTAAATGGTTCCATTAACATTTGGTTGTCCTCATCAACAACTAATTTTTGGGTAGTCTCAAGAATCTTATCTCTGTATTGTGCTACATCCATACCACTAGAATTCATAATTTTCTTGAAATAGTCCACAACCGCCTGGCCAATGTTGTCTCTATCTCTGCAACAAACTCCATTACTAGGGGTGATTTCTTTAATCTGATTTTATGCCTTCCTGGCCTTGACCAAAGCATGGAAGAACTTCCTGTTTTTATCTCCTTCCTTGATCCAAATCTCCCTTGCTTTATCTTTCTAGTGGTTTTCATTTTTATTAGTTTCTCAGACAAACTATTCTTCAGTACCTTTTCTTGAATGTAATCTTCTCTATTCTTTCCCTCGTCAATTATTTTCTTATTTAATGCTTCCAGTTCAGCCTCTATGCTTTCTTTCTCATCAAAAATGTTTTTAAAAACCTCCTTATTCCAAATTCTAAGCCGATTTTTAATATAAGCTACTTTTTTGAAAAACAGAAGTTGGGCGTACCTTTGATATGTTTGCATTGGTTCCACCACATTTCCAATGCCTCTTTTAGTGTTGACTCCACCACATATTCTAGAATTTAAAGTATTTGTCACCCCAATTGATATCTAACCAATTTCTAATTGTACCAGGTAATGATCTGAGACACTATATGGGAGTGTAGTCACCAATGTCAGAATACCATCCTTCATCTAATATGAACCAACCATAAATCTGTCCAAATGTTCTACTATGTTGGTGAATCCTATCCATCTATTTGTCCATGTAAACCATCCTTATGATGGCATGCAATCAGTTGCATCTATATTTTTTATAAAATCTTTAAAATCCAACATGTCTCTAGTGATTTCTGTAAGATCTAATATTGTGTTGAAGTCACCACCGATTATGAGGTTCGTGTTGCAGCCCGCAAGCACCAATTGACAGATCTCCTCCCATAATTTAGATTTCTCTAGTGTTTAGGTGGGACCATAGATGTTCCATAGATAAAATTATATATGGTTTATTATGCTTTGAACATTACTTGAAATCCAGTTCTTTCCACTACAAAATTGTCTTTGCATTAATTGAGTTAATTTTCTATAGAATGCCTAATCCTCTAGCCCGACCATCTGTTGCATGGAATAATTATAACCAACCTCTGCAATAACTAATAAATTTTTGACCTTCTTCAATGTTGCACTTAGTCTCTTGAAAAATAACTACATCACTTGCGATTTTGTCTAGATGGCATTTCATCTTCTGGCATTTGTGAGGGGCCGCTAGACCCTGACATTCCATGTGGTGATCTTCATTGTTTCTCAAGGGAGTCGTTAACTCCCTTGTACTTTTCCTTTTCAAGAATTCAATTATGCTAAGAAGGCCTTTCTCAGCCACCTCCTCTTCTCTTTTTTGTTTGTTTGATTTCCTACCGTTGTAACCTTTTCCCCTCCCCAATAGAGTGACTGCAGATTGGCTAATACATCTAGTGTCGATGATTCCTAGGTCATCGTTATCTAACTCCTCTTCTGATTCCCATACATCTTCCAAGTCTGATTCAGGATTGACCCCCAAATCTTTATCTGTGTGAATTCCCACATCTTTTTCCTTCTAGAGTTCGCATACCCTTTGTTTTGTTTGTTCATCCTTATTTTGGGGCCAGTTTTGGTTTTCAACCTGTTTTTCTGTGTGCCCTAGAATGAGAGCTTTTTCAATGGTTTCAGATTCATCCGTTTGTTTGGTATCCATACCTTCTTTTTTTTCTTTGGAATCTTGCAATTATCCATGGAATGGTTCCTCCTTCTGTAATTCAAGTAGTAGAATCTCTCCTCCACTATTTGAACCGATTGAATCCAATCCATCCCACAGACTCTTAGTTTTATCTTTGGTAGAATTCTTCTAATTGTGGTTCTTCTGATTGCGGCTAGCTGTATCCTTGCATAGATATACGAATCGCCCTGGGTGATTTCTGCATCAATGTCAATTAGGGTACCGAGCGTTCTTATGATTTTCTCTAGGGCTTCCTCCATCCAGTGTTCCATTGGGAGGTTGTTTAAATAGATCCACATTGGCTTGTCATATGGGTCCGTTATGAGGGGATTAAAGTTCTTGTGCGATCTTTGAATGTACAAGGGTTTGGAGTCCATTGTCCATAGACCGCCATCCAGGACTTTTTGGTGTTCTTGCTCTGATGAAAATATCACAACAAAATGTCCTTTTGGTAGAAATTTTGTAATTTGAGGAGTTTGCCATGTTTCCTTAATCCATTTTAGAATTTTCTTTTGATCAAATCTTGGCCCGACAAATCTACAGATGATTTCCAAGTCTTTAAGGAACTCTATGTCTTCTCCGACCTCCTCAGTGACATCGATGGTTTGTAACAAATCTTCGTCCTCGCCTTTCAAATCGTTGGGTCTGTTTAGATTGGACGCGACAATGTCTCCTAAACCCCCAACTCCATTCAGTGAATTGATATTCTATGATTTTTCGCTCTGCTTTCCTCGCTCCGCCATTTTTTTCCAGCTTATATTGTACAAAAATGATTTATCTATGATAAAGCTTTTATTATTAATATAATATAACTATATTAAAATAATTTTCAAAATAAAACTAAAATTAAATGAAAATTAATATAAATATACAAATTTCATCATTATATTTATATATAATACAAATATTTAAAATATTATAATGTAGAACATATATTTATAATAAATAGGAGAATCATTTCATACAACACTTTTCAATTAAACATATTTTTTTTAATGATGTAATTAAACTACACAAAACAATCTTCATGTTGTTTTGCACATGAATGCAACACAAAATGGTGTGAAGGCTGCGACACAGATCTCGTATCGCCAGAGCCGTTCATAATTCGAGAAAGCCACCTTATCCTTACTTTTCAAGCTGTCAAGTTCACGAGGCATTATGACGGTAATGGTGGCACACACAAATGTTACTAAAGTTTAGAACGAAGAAAATATATAGCTCTGATATTAATCGATGAAAATAAAAATTGATTTTAAAGAAGATGAATTTCCATATTCATTAAAACTTAGAAAATAGATAACAAGCTTTTTGATTGAGTGATCAGTGATTTAATGATCAGAAAAGAGAAAACATTATAATTTTACTTCTTTAAATAGAGATGTATCAAATACCATCTAAAAATGGAAAAACAAACATGCATTTTCATGCACAACTCCAATTAATTTTTAATATAAATTATATTCTTAAAAAAACATATCCTTAACTCCAATTCTTCCATAGTTCTATATTTAGAGAGCCTATTTTTATCTTCGTATCAAACTACACAAACAGTTCTCCCCTACAACTATTCATGCAAAGAGTTCTCCCCTACAACGATTCATGCAAAGAGGTGAAATTAATATTCTAACGCAGAAGATTGAGACTAGCAAGTTCCCATTAGATGACTCGGACATAATATGTATAACTGAGCTCTATTGCAAGTGTTGTTGAAGGAACCACCTGTTAACCACTGTAAGAGAAAACGTGAAGGCCGTGGTGTCAGAAAATATGAACAATTTTAAAAATCTTACCAAATGCCATCTTATCAGTTCCATAGTGTATTTTGTTTTTATCATCCTCAATCCCCCCCCAGGATTTGGAACATGACTGCAAATGTGACGGTGGCAATCAGTGATGCCACTAACATGTGTGTATAAATAGTATCTGTGTCTCCCCCATGCTTTGAAACATTGCTTAGATGAGAACAAGTTGTTCTGGATTTTAGTATGGCACTCGCCCTTTTAGCTTCTGCAGCTTCAATTTATGTACAATGTAGGCACAATTGGCGTTGTCTTGAGATGCTGCAGATGCTAGGTCAAATACAGTCACGCCTTCATCGTTCAGGGCATTCACGTCGAGAGTCAAAGTATTCACATGTACATGTGGAGGTGAAAGAAGGTATTACAGTAGCTGCACACACAACAAAAGGATATTGCATTACATCTCTAACCATTTGAATAGTCCTCCTCAGAGAGCGTCAAATTTAACGATAATTCATACATAACTACATTTATTCTATTTCTTGTACCTAATTATGAAGCTAGTGATACCATGAGCAGACGTTGATGATTAATGATTATATCGAATGAATGGATCAAGAGCAACGCACAATTAATAATAATAATACTGATAAATTTGAACTACCAATCAATGTACATTATCAAAATTTAGAGGTTGATTTCACAAAACCCTAATTTATAATTCTAAAATTTACTTGTGGTTGCATAATTTTTTCAAATTTATTTTCAGATCTGATCTTTATGATGTGTTATGTTATAATTTAGAGATATTTTTCTTTCAAATTCATTAATCAAATTTCTTAATTAATTGGTTAATCAATCACTTTTACAAAATTTTGCATTGTTTAATCATAATTTTCAATTTATGCATTCAAATTTCCCTCCTTTATGCATAAGTTTTGTTACCAATTGTCCTATCTATAATATTCCCTTGAGAAGAAATTGTTGAATTAAGGCTTTCCAAGGTTTGATTACTAAGGATATGGAGCCTAATTTGAATATCATATTTTGTGAGAATATTGGTGGTTCTTCTAACCAACAAATGGCATTGTTTATCCCCATTCTTTTCATAATTCTCGTGATGTGGATGAATCACTAGCTAGGGTTACCATTGACCAATTGGAGAAGATTGACAATGAATTTGAAAATCTTCAGCAATGGATGAGTCGTCAATACCTGAAAAGTGAGACAATCTCATTAATTGAAAGATTAAAAAGAATGGTGCAAAGTGATAAAATTGGTGTTGATTTGTTGCATGGCCTTGCCGATATTGTTGACACTAATATCGTGCCTATCAAAAGTTGTGTTGAAGTCCTTGGTGTAGAAACATAAAATTAATTAAATTAATATGCCTAAATTTTTTAAATTATATTTAATTAATTATCCCCTTCCAACCATATAATTATTTTATTAATTAATTATATATGTCTCATGTCCTCCAAAGTTTGATTTATCAAACTCAACCTTAGGGAATATTCCAATCTCCCTGCTAATCCCAATCAGTTAAATTAATTCATAATTAATTAAACTAATCTTGTGATTCCTACAAACCACTTTTTAATCCCCTCATTAAGATAATTAACCTAAGCCTAATCCCTATTAGTATTTATTCAATATTTAAATACTACACACCTACCCAAGTCCACATGTGACTCACAAGTCACCTCATAGCCAGCTTACCTCTTACACATGTCATAGACATGTCCCTTTCATGAGCTTCACCGTGTATGCTCAAACATGTGTGAGCACACTTGCCCTCACAACCCACTTCTCCTTGTGACACTTGTCACAAGAGTAAGCCTTCAAATTTGAGACCACACTCCCTTTTAATCGGAACCCTTCATTCTCCTTTTAATCTTGACCATCCATTTTCAATCTTCAAACTCTATAAATTGGATTTTTTTTCATCCCAAATAATCCACTTTTCACTACATCATTATGCAAGCCATTTATCCATAATCATTGCATCCATCATGTTGCCCTCTTGAGAGCATAATCATTATCTTAGCATCCTCATCATATCAAAATATCTACCCACACATCTATGTGTTGTTATGCTAATGTAAGAAATCCATAATTCACCTTTCATCTATCTCTCACTCTTCATTCATCAACCTCGAAGAAATGTGCTTCGTGAAGACGAGGAGGACAAGAAATTTCAAGTGGCATCAAGAGAGTCATAAGGGAAGTATTACATATTTTATGTTTCGCATTTGCTCTATGCTAATGTTCTTCTTTGGTATCACTTTTAAATGGTTTAATTTATATTATTTACTAATCCTACTAAAAATTTTGATGTATTACACTTGGTTACACTCAAACCACTAGTAAAGTCAATCGTTCCATCCCCATGCCTACATCCTTGCCTAGTGTGCCTACATTTGCATTAGAAGGAAATAGGAGAATTCATTACAAGAGAAGGTACTACAAGTTGAAAATTGTCTATAGGAGAACCCATTAAATGAGGTGTTATGTGAGGAACCGACCACAATAAAAAAATTATTAAGAAAACTATAGGTTAAAAAGATCTTGAGACTTAAAGTCAAAGCCAATATAAATTGGTTGAACAATGGTGACAAAGGCACTAAATTTTTTTTTAGATATATCAAGGATTATGGAGTGAAGGAGCAAATTGAAGTTGATATGTGGTGACTGATCATGCAATTATTGTACACTTGTAATTTTATGGGGTTCTTTTTTGCATTCTTTTGTTGAAAAAATCAACATTTGAGAAAATCCCTAAAAAGCCAAATTTGTAGGTTACCCTAAAATCACATGTTATGATCGGCTAGAATGAAAAGGGTATTATAATGGTACTGTATTATTTTACTAGATAATAAGAAAAGATTGGATGGCTATGTTATGTGGATGTAGCCCATCTTGGGTGAACCACATTAAATAATTGTGTTATTTGTGTTGTGTATGATTCTTCATCTTTTGTGTATTTGAATCTACATATAATTGTTAATTCATATTTATCTACCTAAAACTTAACAATTGATAATTTTTGCATGAAGGATTTTTTCTCATTGAACAAGCAGACATAAAAGAACATTTTTTCCTCTATTACAAGAACCTATTCAAATCTAAAGGGAACATGGTAAATAAACACAATGATAAAACACATATCAAGCAAATTATTCCTAAAAAGTAACAAAAGAGGATGCATGCAAATTAAAAGAAGAAATTTCCAAAGATGAGATCAGAAAATCTGTGATGAATCTTAATAATGACAATTCTTCGAGGCTAATGGATACCCCATTGATTTTTATAAAACCAATATTAACTGAATATGTGATGACCTACTTCATCTTTACAAGGAGGCACTCAATAAAGGCTCTTTGAGAAGTGGTATAAATAAAGGTATAATTAATGTACTCACTAAAGAGGATCATAAGGAACTAATTAAAACATTGGAGACAAATTATGTGACTGAATATCTCATACAATATTTTAGCTAACCTTTTAGCTACAAGACTGATTGATATCCTTCCCAAGATTATTAATAATACTTGAACTAGATTTATGATTTATGAAGGAAAGGTATATCCTAGAAAATTCGATCACAAGATAGAAGGTTATGGAATGGGCAAAATCTTCTAAACAAAACCCAAAAATTCTCCTATTGGATTTTGAAAAGGCCTATAATAAGGGGGAATGGTTGTTTAAAAATGACCCTAAAAGCTTTTGATTTTTCTGAAACTTTTTGCAACATGGTTAACACTCTAAAATGTGATAGCATTGCTCAAGTGGATCTGAATGGATCATTAACAGAGGTTTATACTTTAGAGAGATCAATTAGACAAGGTTTCCCCTTTTTCCCAACTCTCTTTGTAATCACCTTAGATTCCATGCATTATCTATTAAGGAAATTACTCATTACACCAAACATTAGGGGTACAGTACTCCTGATAATAAAGACCTACTCAACATTCAATTTGCTGATGACAAAATTTTCATTGAGCTGGAGGAGAGGAATGTCAAAAACTTGTTTCAGAAACTTGATTTTTTAATGTAAATCCTTTGGTGCAAAAGTCTCCAATGCGAAGTCCGTTATTTCTAGATTGACTAACAATTGCCTTGTTTGGTTCCAAAAGTATACATTTCGAATAGGTGGTCCTCAAAATAAATTAGGGTACCTTGAGATCCCTTTTGCAATTAGTCTCAATCTAAAAGATATGTGGATGTGGATTAAAACAAAGATTGATAAGAAATTACATGGGTGGAATAAGCACTTAGTCTTCTCCCTCGGTGGTAGAATTTAAATCCGTTAGAAAATCTTATCTTCCTAAAACCTATATTATGCTTTCCTTTGGATCTTTAATAGTTACCAAATATATGATATTGAAAATAAAATCATATGCTACCTATGGTTAGATGGAGAAAGAAAAAGGAAAAAGCACCTATTCAAATGGGACTAGTATTGTAGGGAGAAAATCCAGTAAGGTTACCACGTAAATTACTGCGTAAAGTACCTACAAAATAATGGAATATCTTTAGCTCTAAAATAGATTATTATAGCACTAGATAGGGATGATCCATGTAAAGTGTTGTGAGAAACAATATTTAGCTCACTGTACCAAATCAAGCAAAAACTTAGAAATTCTCTCCCTTTGTGATTTTGTCACTAGCAAATATCTAATAATTATTATAGGATCTATAGTGTTTAGAATCTTATGGAATTCTTTGGAAATGGTCATGGATGGAGCAAACGACTTTCACTTCTTCAAGAACAATAGTAACTAGATCTTCACGCATAGATCCATATGGTGGAATCTAGAACACAAGGGAAAACCCCTTGCACTTTTACAAGTATTCTTGGACAAGAATTGGTGTCAAAAAGGTATTCTATGTTTCAACAATATATTTCAGAATGGGAAGCTTAAGTATTGAGCCTCTTTAATCTGCAAATTTTCATTTCGCCTTTCTAATTAGAGAACCTACTCCATATTGAGAGCTCGTCCTATAAGAGGCTTCATTTCCCTTTTGTCTATCTCAATTATATTGAGAATTATAAATTATCATTGATTATCTTAATAGTTGTTGAAATATCAGTCTTGAACATAAACAATGGCAAGCAATGTTTAAGAAAATTTGGTCAAATGCTTTACAGCCTAAGAAGGCATATTTTAGATGGATTTTTACTTTACAAAAATTACCTTACAAAATGAAAATTTTTGACATTGAATTATGCACGTTGGAGGAAACTTGATTCAACTATATATATGTTCTTTGATTGTCTCTATGCAAAGGAAATAAGAAAAATGTTTTGTCTTGCTATAGTTCTTTGATTGTCTCTATGCAAAGGAAACAAGGAAAATGTTTTGTCTTGCTCTTAAAAATTGGAATATTAGTAAAATTACATATTCAAAGGAAATTCTTATTGGTTATATTATTAATTTAAATAAAGGACATAATCAGTTTTTGTTTTGTTTCTCAACTAATGTTTTATGGCATATTTGGAAGGCAATAAAGGAAGTAAGATTTAATGGGTTTAAAGAGGACACTTACCGTGTCATAGGAAAGACTCACTCTTTTTAATATTGTCATGCAGGTCACGATAATTATGGAGATGTCTAGAACCAAATTTATGAAGTTGTTAGAAGATGGAATAATAGCAGTCAATAGATAGAAGGTGAGGTATGGACACACTTCATCCTACAATCAATTCAATAACACACCGCACTACAAAGAATGGATAAAATTTCAAGAGAGCTACAATGAAACATCAGTTGTTAATAAAGAAAAAGAAGTTGGTACAAGGTTCCATATCAATCTTGGTGATGAACTATCAGCTATATCTCCTCCATTCGAATGGAGGGACTAGGATACATTAGGTCAAAGTAGGAATTACTAATTTGATTGCTGAGTTCTACTATGATGTACTTCAAATGTAAAATTTTTCTATGTTTGTATAAGTTTATTTTGATAGACTCTGATGTAATAGATGCAACATTATAAACAATATTGTAGAATGTTAGTTTGATAAATAATGTTTCCTTTTGATTATACACAACAACTAGAAGTAATAGTAGCATAGGTTGCCAATCCTAGTGCCTTTACAGTTATAGTAGTCAGTGGGGACTAATGATATTTGAACCAAATTTGTTTTGATATATAATCGTCATTTGCACTATATTTTATATAAAAAAACAACACGTTATGATCTAAAAACTAATTGCATCAAAAGACAGCATTAAAATTTTAAATGTAATGAACACGTGATGCATCTATATGTGTATATTATCTACACAGTTCTAGAATTTCCTATAATAACTGGACACTAAGATCCTCAAACGACTTTCGTGCAAGTGTTGTCGAAGTAACCAGCCAACAACCACTGTAAGAGAAGCGAGGAAAGCCACAGTGTCAGAGAATAACAATAATCTGAAAACTTTACCAAATATCATCTTGGCAGCTCCATAGTGTATACTCTCTTTGTCATCTTCAAATGTGACGGTGGCAATCAGTGATGCAACTACCATGTGTGTATTAACAGTATCTGTGTCAATCTCTTTCTTTGAGTCATTAGATTTAGGACTCGATTTTGTTATGGATTTTAGCTTTACACTCGACGTAATAGCTCCTGCAGATTTTGTAATTGGGGTTGTGTTGAGCTGCTGCAGATGCTATGGCAAGTGCACTCATGCCTTCATCATTCAGGGCATTAACGTCTACTTGCGTAGGTGAGAGAAGGTAATTGAATAGTCCTCCTCACAGGCTCAACAAAACCATCCTGCTGTTGACTTTTCTATTTGTCCTTGATGACAAGGCTCTTCGGTGGTAGTATGTGGGTTTTATTTGTCACATCATGTCAATCATTATTTCAGCCTATTTCACACTTTAACTCAATGATAGATCATGGTTGAGTTTGACTTGAGTCAGTTTACTTTTAACTCACGTGGCTGGCATTATGAGTTCATCCCGGATGTCAAAAGGAAATCTATTATGATTTGGGATATTCCGGACTTCAAAGAAAGCTCAGTTTATTTTGTTGATACTTTCTTTTCACTGCCAAAGCCCTTGTTGTTTTACCGCTTTCAGCTGAACTTGCTTGGTGATTTAGAACTGGGAGAATGCTTTGATGGTTATGTGTTTCTACTATTTCTTGCTCCCGTCTTTGCTCTGGACATTGATGGGTTTCTTGTCAAGGATAAAGACTTCTTAAATTAGATCTCTACACATGCTCACTACTGGTAATCTTATCGTTTTCTCTAATCACAGGTATGCACATAGTAATTTCATTTTGTGGAGAAATGATAAGTGTCAAAAGGAAATATGAAGCAAGTTTTTTAATGGTTCAGTTGCATATAACTATTTGTCCTTTCCTCATTTTCCAGCACTGTAGAAGCATAGTAACTATTTTTTTTTGTTTAAACGATTTGACAAAAGGTTAAGGGTTTCATTTTTACAGATTCAAAGGTAGTTATTGGAATCATATTGCAGATTCTTGTTAACCCTTTATGGGTTTGTTACTATGATTATATCAAGTGGTTTTGCAGGATGATTCGAGAAACTTTTAGAGATTTATCAAAGCAGTTATAAAGATTGTTTTAGTTGGTTACCCTATACGAGGGTTACTTTAGAAGATTTTATTATTCACCCTCCGGTTTTTAATCAAGGTTTTTCAGTGATATTGTGGGTACATATCAAGCATTTGTATTCTTATGAAAGGGTTCTTTTTGGATAGGATTTATTGAGAAGTTGATATTAAAATTAAACCCTACATGGGTGGTGGTCTGATCAATAAACTCAAAATCAGTTTGTTTTTAAGAGCAGTGGTTAACTGTCTGGTTCAGTTAATGCTTTGGATACATTTATATGTATGTATCAATTTCTAAAGAAGGGGATATATATATATGTAAATGTAGGTGAAGCTGAAGTGTGTTTTTAGTGGAAAGAAAGAAAAGTTGTATTATTTATTTTGAGATCTCTAATGTTGGCGGACTTACTGGATATCATATTTTTGCTTTGTAATAAAGGTTCATGATAAAGTAGTTGCAAAACAGATTGAAAATATATCATTATGAATCCACTCAAAAACTATTGAAAAGGATAGGGGTTGAAGCTCCTTGCAGCAGGGCTACTAAATTGGATGTATTGGTTGGTGTTTAAGATTAATAAAAGGATTGGAGTGTTTTTTTCCCTATGATGAAATCTAGTTGGATTTCGAGGGTTTTCACTCAGCACAAAAACTATGTCATGGTGTTGGTTTCTTAGTTATGTTTAGTACTCTGATATAGTTATTCCATTTTCTCTTATGTTTTTTTTTTCAGTCACATGTTGATGCAAGTTTTCCAAATGGACTCTTAGTTTTCAGTTTTTGTGGCCATCTTAGTATTGTTCTTATGAATTTAAAGATTTAGTGTACTCTGATTCACCCCCTCCCCCTCTCAGAGTACTCATTACTTCCAACAATTGGTATCAGAGCGTAGGGTCCTCATACGTTTGTCCTAGGATTGATCCTGGTTATTTTGGAAGTTGTCATGTCTCAAGCCGAAGGTGCCTTACTCACTAGAGCTCCTTTATTTGATGGCACAGATTACATTTTTTGGCAAGTTAGAATGGAAGCATTTATTCATTCTTTGGATGTCAGAATGTGGGAAGTTGTATCTAACAAGTATGATGTACCATCTATTGTACCTACTGATGCAAATGAAAAGACAAAATATGAATTGGATAAGAGAGCTCGCTTTGCAATTCTATGTGGGTTATCAAAAGAAGTATTTGTTAAAGTAATGTACTTCAAATCAGCCAATGAGGTATGGACAAATCTTGAATCCATTTATCAAGGTAATGAAAACGTTAAAGAATCAAAATTGATTACGTTAAAAACTCAGTTTGACGATTTGAAAATGAATAATGATGAGTCAGTGGCAAGTTATTTTCTTCGTATTGATGAAGTTGTAAATGCCCGAAAGGGTCTTGGTGAAGAAATTGATGAACATGATGTGGTTACAAAAGTAATTAGAACATTATTACCAAAATTTGAAACTAAGATATCTGCTCTTGAAGAAAAAAAAAATTCTCTAAAATGACTGTGCATCAGCTTCAAAGTACACTTACTGCTTATGAAATGAGAATTGGTAATACCCCTTCTACCTCTAAGGAAACAACTTTTAAAATTGAGAAACAGGAAGAGTGTGAGTCTGAATTATCTGATGTTTTTGAAACTTTACTGGTTAGGAAACTCATGAAGAAGTTTCAAGGAAAGTTTAAATGTTTTGGCTGTGGTAAAACTGGACACTTTGCAGCAAAATGTTCGTATTTAGATCTAAGTAAAGATGAGGATAAATCTGAAAAATCGTTTAAAAAACCTTGGAATCCTAATAAAAGGTTGAACAATTTTAAAAAGAAGAGTCTTATGTCAAAAGAAGAGACTAAAGATGAAGCTGATGAGTCAAATGATGATGGCTATGAAACACTATTTATGACAAAAGTTGAATTTGAAAAACCAGTTGCAGTAAAATCTGAACTAGATTCTGAAGTTGAAATAGAAGATGTAAATCTCAAAGAAGAGCTTCTTTGTGCTCTTCAAGAAGTAAAAAGAATTAAGAAACTTGTAATTTCTTATAAAGATTCCAATCAGATCTTACAACTTGATATAGTTAATGCAAACAAGGTTATTGAAACTCAGAGAAGTCTTATTGAAAGAAAAGAACAAGAAATTAGTACACTGCAAAAACAAGTATACACTCTTGAAAAACAACAACATTCTACTGAAAAAGGTGAAACTTCACATCAGAATTCTATAACAACAAACAGAAATCAGTTTCCAAATAACAGATTTTTCCATGGCTATTGTCGTTTTTGTAATCTATTTGGGCATAAAGTAAATACTTGCAGATTTGCTAGAGTTCCTATTTTTGGTCATAAATAGTCTTTTGGTTTTGTCAGAGACATAAGATGTTTTACATGTTATCAATATGGTCACACTTCTAAGTACTATAAAAAGTTACAAAAACCTGCAAAAATGTGGAGACCCAAACTTGAACAATCTATGCTTGTTCAAACAGCTCTAATATCTACCAAATCTTCTATTTGGGTTTTGGACAGTGGATGTTCTCATCATATGATAGGAGACAAAAACAAGTTTTCAGCCTTAGAAAATCATCCAAGAGGTTTTGTTAAATTTGGTGACAATACAAGTCTATACATTACTGGAATGGGAACAGTCATGATAAACAAAGACACTCCTATAAATGATGTCTATTATGTTGAAGGATTAAAGTATAACTTGCTAAGCATTAGTCAGATTTGTGATAGTGGACGTCAAGTTGTGTTTAATTCTTATGGATGTGTGATTAAAGAAAAGTCAGGGAAAATAATAGCAAATGGTTTTAGAACACCTGTTAATTTGTATCATTTGTCAGACTCCAAAAATCAAGAACAAAGTGCAGGCATGTGTCTTATGAGTTATATAGATGAAAATTGGTTATGGCATAAGAGATTTGGTCATGTTAATTTTGATAACATGGTCAGAATCAGCAAAAATGAAAATGTTTGAGGTCTACCTCTGATTAGTAGACCTACAAACTCTGTTTGCAGTGAATGTGTAAAAGGCAAACAAACTAAGTCATCTTTCAAATCTAAGGAGTTTCTGTCCTCAAGGCCACTAGAATTAGTTCACATAGATTTGTGTGGTCCTACGAAAACACAGTCACTGAATGGTGAAAAATATTTTATGTTGTTCGTAGATGACTACACCAAAATGGGATGGGTAACCTTTCTCAAGCATAAGTCAGAGGCTTTTGATAGGTTTAAAATATTTAGAAAAATGGTTGAAAAAGAGTCTGATTTGAAACTAAAATGCCTAAGATCAGATAAGGGAGGTGAGTTCACTTCTCAAGATTTTGTTGAGTATTGTGAAAATCATGGGATTAAAAGACAATACTCTGCTCCTCGGACTCCCCAACAAAATGGGGTAGTTGAAAGAAAAAACAGAACTGTAAAAGAAATGGCAAGAACTATGCTTAATGAATCTAATCTATCTGATAAATATTGGAAAGAAGTTGTTCATACAGCTGTGTATATATTAAACAAAGTACAAATCAGAATAAGAACAACTTGCACTCCTTATGAACTTTGGTATGGAAAAACAACATCTATTAAGCATTTTAGAATCTTTGGTTGTCAATGTTTTATCAAGAATGATTTTGAAAATCTTGATAGTTTCCATGCTAAATCTGATGAAGGAATTTTCTTAGGTTATTCTTCAAATAGCAAAGCATACAAGTGTTTTAATAAATTCTTGAATAAAATTGTTGAATTTGTTAATGTAGTATTCAATGAAAATCAGAATGTGATGAAAAATCAGATTCAAGATGTTGATGAGGAATCTAATTTAGAAGCTGGCAATGCCTCAACATCAAATGAACCAGTTGTTACCAAAGTAGATGAAACCAGCTCAAGTAAACAAGAGGAAGTTCCTAATTTTAAGGAAGATATACCTCAGAAAACACCTTCCAAGATAATTGCTAAACGACATCCTGAAACACTTGTGATTGGTGATAAAGATGCTGGTATAATAACTCGTAGAAAGGCAAAACAAATAGAACAAGCTCAGATTGCTAAGCATTTTTGTCTTTTAACAGATTTTGAACCACAAAATGTTTCTGAAGCCTTAAAAGATCAATCCTGGTTAAATGCAATGAAAGATGAAATTAATCAAATTGAGAAAAATAAAACATGGGAACTTGTTCCTCGTCCAGATGACAAAAATGTAATTGGGGATGGATTTTCAGGAATAAGTTAGATGAATCAGGAAAAGTTATTAGAAACAAAGCTAGATTTGTGTGCAAAGGGTATGCTCAACAAGAAGGGATATATTTTGGGGAAACTTTTGCTCCTGTAGCTCGTTTAGAATCCATTAGAATGTTTCTTGCATATGCCTCATTTAAGGAATTGACAGTGTACCAGATGGATGTTAAAACAACAT
The DNA here is from genome assembly GCF_030272615.1 of Cryptomeria japonica. Taxonomy (NCBI): domain Eukaryota; kingdom Viridiplantae; phylum Streptophyta; class Pinopsida; order Cupressales; family Cupressaceae; genus Cryptomeria; species Cryptomeria japonica. Next base: position 728,126,299 of record NC_081409.1, read on the forward strand.
TTTTTAATGGATATTTAGAAGAAGAGGTATATATGGAGCAACCAGAAGGTTTTGAATCTTCTGATTATATAGATCATGTTTACAAATTAAAGAAAGCACTTTATGGCTTGAAACAAGCACCACGTGCTTGGTATTCTAGACTTGATTCACATTTGATTTCTAAATGTTTTACTAAAGGCAGTGTTGATAGTACATTATATACTAAAGTTGTTAGTGATGATCTTCTGGCTATTGAAATCTACGTAGATGATATCATATTTGGATCTACAAATGATGAATTATCATAGAGTTTTTCAACTATTATGGAATCTGAATTTGAAATGTCAATGCTAGGACCTTTATATTTTTTCTTGGGTATCCAAGTATCACAACTAGAACATGGACATTTTATTTCACAAACTAAATATGCAAAAGAGATGTTAAAAAGGTTTCAGATGGACCAGTGTACTCATGTTGGTACACCTATGGAAACTGGGTGTAAGTTGGTTAAGGTTGATGATTCTCCACTTGTTGATCAAAGTAAATATCGGTCTATGGTGGGAAGCTTGCTCTATCTTACTACTTATAGACCTGACTTAATGCAAGTAGTTTGTTTGGTCTCATGCTATCAGTCTGCCCCTAGACAATCTCATCTAAATGCCGTAACACGAATTTTTAAATATATCCAAGGTACTCTGGACTTTGGTTTATGGTATCCAAAACATGGTGATTTTACATTGATAGGGTATACTGATGCTGACTGGGGAGGCTGTGTTGATGATCAATGCAGTACTAGTGGTGCAGCTTTCTTCCTTGGTGACCGGTTGGTTTCTTGGCACAGCAAGAAGCAAGACTATGTCACTTTGTCCACAGCTGAATCTAAGTACATTGCTGCCACAGCTTGTTGTACTCAAATGCTTTGGATGTCTTATCAGTTGGCAGATCTGGGTGTTGTGATATCAAAACCTATGACTATATTCTGTGACAATACCGGTGCTATTCAAATTTCAAAAAATCCTGTGATGCATTCCCGTACCAAACATGTTGCACTTAAATTGTAATTTTTACATGATCAAGTGACTGCAAATGAAATCATTCTTGTTCATGTTTCCTGCCAGGCACAAGTTGCAGACATTTTTACCAAAAATTTACCAAAGGATAAATTCATGTGGTTGCGTGATCGATTGGGCGTTTACTCTCAATCCTTTATTTCAACCTGATTTCTCTAGTATGGGGGAGCTTCTCACCATGCTCCCACCTAGGCCCTCTTTGTCCTTGCTGACAAAAAGGGGGAGAATGCTTGTCATGATGGTTCTGTTGCTCATATCTACTGTTTTAGATTTATACACAGATGCTTTGGTTCAGAGGTTGATGGTCAGATTGCTCACTCATATCTACTGTTTCAGATTTACACAGTTTCAATGTTCTATTGGTTCGGATTGGTTACAACTTGGTTTTCTGATTCTGATTCTTGACAATGATATCTTGGTTGTCAGTTTGATTTTTCAGTTCTTTCGGCAATATATTTTGCACTTGTACATCAAACTGCTTCAGTATGTCAAAAGTGCTTATGGTTCACTTAATAATTTGGTGAGTATTTGATTCCCAAGTCTGGATTACATGATATGGTTGATATACTTCTATCCCTCTGTTCAATGGTGGCTATGTTTTTGCCATCAAGGACAAAGGGGGAGTTTGTTGACTTTTCTATTTGTCCTTGATGACAAGGCTCTTCGGTGGTAGTATGTGGGTTTTATTTGCCACGTCATGTCAATCATTATTTTAGCCTATTTCACACTTTAACTCAATGATAGATCATGGTTGAGTTTGACTTGAGTTAGTTTACTTTTAACTCACGTGGCTAGCATTATGAGTTCATCCCGGATGTCAAAAGGAAATCTATTATGATTTGGGATATTCCGAACTTCAAAGAAAGCTCAGTTTATTTTGTTGATACTTTCTTTTCACTGCCAAAGCCCTTGTTGTTTTACCACTTTCAGCTGAACTTGCTTGGTGATTTAGAACTAGGAGAATGCTTTGATGGTTATGTGTTTCTACTATTTCTTGCTCCCATCTTTGCTCTGGACATTGATGGGTTTCTTGTCAAGGATAAAGACTTCTTCAATTAGATCTCTACACATGCTCACTGCTGGTAATCTTATCGTTTTCTCTAATCACAGGTATGCACACAGTAATTTCATTTTGAGGAGAAATGATAAGTGTCGAAAGGAAATATGAAGCAAGTTTTTTAATGGTTCATTTGCATATAACTATTTGTCCTTTCCTCATTTTCCAGCACTATAGAAGCATAGTAACTATTTTTTTTGTTTAAACGATTTGACAAAAGGTTAAGGGTTTCATTTTTACAGATTCAAAGGTAGTTATTGGAATCATATTGCAGATTCTTGTTAACCCTTTATGAGTTTGTTACTATGATTATATCAAATGGTTTTGTAGGATGATTCGAGAAATTTTTAGAGATTTATCAAAGTAGTTATAAAGATTGTTTTAGTTGGTTACCCTATACGAGGGTTACTTTAGAAGATTTTATTATTCACCCTCTAGTTTTTAATCAAGGTTTTTCAGTGATATTGTGGGTACATATCAAGCATTTGTATTCTTATGAAAGGGTTCTTTTTGGATAGGATTTATTGAGAAGTTGATATTAAAATTAAACCCTACATGGGTGGTGGTCTGATCAATAAACTCAAAATCAGTTTGTTTTTAAGAGTAGTGGTTAACTGTCTGGTTCAGTTAATGCTTTGGATACATTTATATGTATCATATTTTGGCGGACTTACTAGATATCATATTTTTAGTGGAAAGAAAGAAATGCTATATTATTTATTTTGAGATCTCTGATGTTGGCGGACTTACTAGATATCATATTTTTTGCTTTGTAATAAAGGTTCATGATAAAATAGTTGCAAAACAGATTGAAAATATATCATTATGAATCCACTCAAAAACTATTGAAAAGGATAGGGGTTGAAGCTCCTTGCAGCAGGGCTGCTAAATTGGACGTATTGGTTGGTGTTTAAGATTAATAAAAGGATTGGAGTGTTTTTTTCCCTATGATGAAATCTAGTTGGATTTCGAGGGTTTTCACTCAGCACAAAAACTGTGTCATGGTGTTGGTTTCTTAGTTATTTTTAGTACTCTAATACACTTATTCCATTTTCTCTTATGTTTTTTTTTCATTCACATGTTGATGCAAGTTTTTCAAATGGACTCTTAGTTTTCTGTTTTTGTGGCCATCTTAGTATTGTTCTTATGAATTTAAAGATTTAGTGTACTCTGATTCACCCCCTCCCCCTCTCAGAGTACTTGTTACTTCTAACACCTGCATCATATCTCTAATTATTCGAATAATCCTCCTCACAGGCTCTCAATTCTAAGATAATTCATGTGTGACCACATTTATTGTACTTCTTGTACCAAATCCTGAAGTTGTGCCTACTCATGACATTTTGAATTTAAATTATTGTATACAAAACAATGCAGGTTTGATATAGTTGGAAACTATGTTGCAAGTCTGAAATATCACCATTGTAGGTCCAAACAACCCCTTAAAGCCTCCTAAAACTCACTCTATGCAACCATGTTCGCCCCAAACAATGCCAAATAGCCTAAGATGCTCAACCATACCAATCAATACTAAAATACTGCAAGTCAATTTGCAAGTCCCCTCCAAGGTTGAGGGACGTTTTGGAGTCTTAGGGACGTTTGGGAGTCCCATTTGGCATTTCTAACACAAGAAACTTCTGAGAAATGACCCCTAGTGAGGAAACGTCTTGGAGACAGTGGAGGAAACGTGGAGGGACATTCTCTAGGTGATGTCTATTATTTGCAAATATTCTGTTATATTAATGTTAGAATTATATTAAAGTAAGAAATTATATTGTGCATGAAATAACAAAACAACAATATTATATACAATTATTCAAATAGGGTATAAGTATAATTTGTTTCTATTTAAATATATAAAGTTTATTTTGATTCTTAACGGATTATGTAAGAGCTTTTTACTAAAATGTATATTTAATTTAACTATTCAGATGTCTCAATTGATTTCCATGAACAAAGAAAGGAATATTTTAATGAAAATTTGTCACTAATTTATAAAAAAAAATTTCTAAGATTTTAAAAGAATATACTTTCACCCAAATTTGATTCTATTTACATGTCTATAGCACTAGATCTCCTTGGTATAAAATTTTGATATCCAACAACAATATATTACCATGTTGATTAATCTAGTTTTGGTCCTCATCACATGGATAAATTATACAGGCAACTTTTAAATTGGATCCAATCATCTATCACTTTTGCATATTTATTTTTTAATATTATCATTCAATCATCTAGTTTTTTATATTAATTAAGGGTATTGGGTGGTTTCACCATCAATTAAGCTATATTAGATTAAGGGAAAGGAGTTTTGTAATATGAAATTATAGTATAGGCACTTAAGGAAAAGTTGCAATGTGTTTACAAATGAAATTAGTAAATCAAGAGAGCTATTTTATTGAAAAAAGTGTTATTTCAATACAATTATAGATATTTTAAAGAAAATGTGTATTATTATCATTCAATTATAGGCACTTTGTTGAAACATGTGCAATCACTATAAAATTATAGTTAATTATGTTTAATGTGTTTATTACACATGCACTTCACTCAGTTCTTACATACAAATTTATGATATTAAAACTAACATTTGATTGATCTACAATTTATTTGAGATATGACTCTAGAATATCTTGAAATGGTGGTGAATGGATAGAGGTTAACACTCTACTTTAGTCTATATTTCCTGGTCAATTGTAGAGACAATTATAAATTTACATTATATATATTATGTATTACAAATTATTTGTTTGATCTTTATAAAAATATTTGACATATAGACCTACATATTTTTAATGTTTTGATATTGATATAAATATTTTTAAATAAAGTACGGAAGGGACCTAACTCGTTATAGATCTAACATTAACCATCAAACCAAAACTGAAACATTCAGACACAAGGATAACAAAACAGGGCAACCAGCCAAACAGCATAGTTGGAGCCAAATAGATTACATCTTGTTTTAAAACTGAACTTTGAAACTTCTTGTCAACCATCCTATCCTTAGGTGACATTTTTGAAGTTAAACAATTGTCCAAATAGATTCATTTATACAATCAGAACAATGCTGACCCGAAGACAAAGGTGGGTCAATAATATCAAAGACAAACATCAATATTACGAATAGAAATAGCAGAACTAGTATTAGCAATAGTAGCAGCATTACCAATTTAGAAGTATTAGCAGAATCATTACCAATGGTGTTACAATAGTTTGTCATTGATGTCAAATGAATATACAGTTTGTATGCATTCATCAGATTTTGATCAGATATAGAAACATTTACCAGTGATACATGATCCTGTTGTTTGGATTGCATAGTCGAATAACACTCTTTTAATTTTTTATGAAGTGGTATCGGCATTATGAGTCGTTGAAGTAACTTGTATTACACATCATTTTTTGGTTTTTTGGGGTTTTATTCTTGATTGGAATCTGTGAATAGATTCAAAATGAATACACAAAAAGCATTGTAATGTTAGATCATAAGTAATAATGCACAGAAAGTTTTGGCTCAAACGCACAAGAATGATTATTTTTAGAAAAATGACTGAAATGTTTATGTTTGATTGGTTGATCAGCTTCCTTTTGACAATATTACATTTTTCATTGATCGATGCATTGATTATATGTTATACAGACTTTCAATGGTTCTTTAGAGTCCATCTCCTATTAATGTAGGCAGTCACCATACTGAAAAATAAGAAGGTACAATGAGAAAGGAGTTGGGATAATTGGCAGCGGTTAGATGATTGGTTGCAACTCCCTAACTATACTAACCATATGCATTTGTTTGATTCATTTGGACGACTCTATTTAAGGACATTCACTTGAATTGTTTGTTGTCGGCGATATGTATGTGATATGAAAAGAAAAACATGTTGATGATAAAACAATATGCGAAGTAAAGAGATTCCTTATTGAGTGAACGTGTGAAGGTGATTGCATCTGTGTTGTAAAATCATCCGAATTGTGCTCATGTAATCTTTGAATGGTAGTAAAATCACCAGCTTCCAAAGCAAGGAAGAGTTCACTATTCATCCTGTTCTTAATTTTTCTGCTTGCCTACAAGAATGCGCTAAAAAAATCACAGGGAACGCAAGAAAAGTCCGCTGTAACTGCGGGGATCCGATACAGTTATTACAGAGGAAAGGAAGTTCGTAAAAATGAAATAAAAAAGCAAATTAAGGTGGAGGAAAGACGTTGGCTTGAATATTTATGGATACCTAGATTGTTTTCACTATTGAATTCACCCATACATAACGATGGGTGAAGAGAGTACGGTGTTTGAATGGCATAAAAGTATAGGAGACACCATGCAGTTTCTAGATTTGATTGTGTGATTTTACTACCATTCAAAGATGGCATAAAAGTATAGCAGACACACCAAAATGATGTGATTTGCGTCGAAAATGCCGCAGACCGCAAAACATAATTTTAGACACGCAACATCCATTTCATTCGATTACTACTCCCACTACTAAAAATTTATTACGATAATCTATAAAGACAAGATTTTCTAAAATAGTTTATATTTTAATCTTCAAAGTGATAAACATAGTAATATGATAGTTGGTTGTGCAAAAATTATTTGCACCATATAGTTATTATTAAGTTTAAACAGAGGTAAGAATTAATTAATAAGTAATCAGCATTTTAAACAAGACATGCAAAGCATCATTGTTTCTACCAATGTTGTGTTGGTAGATGGTGGAAGGCGGAGAATGTGGGAAAGTGTGTTGAAATGTTGAATGGAGTTTTATGGGAAGTGGTTAATGTTTTGGTCACAAGGTCTATTGTTTGGTACATAGATTGAAAATGCAGACCAATTTATGCATTGACGAGATTAGTAGAGTTGTAATATTATGTTGTCCTACTGTGAGCAGGATATATGTAGCATTATTAGCATTTTTAGGTGCATTATTATTTACTTGCATTGAATATTTGTTTCCAATTATCATTTGTATTGGTTGTTTTCTGTATGTGTAGTAGTCAAAATAGAATAAAAGTGTGAAACAATGTCATTTTGAAAGATTGCTAGAGGAAGCAAAAGACCTGATTTGTATCATTTTTATTGAAAATAAAGGTCAAGTGAATAAATGAAAATTTATTGCACAATTGCATCATAGCGAGAAGAGGACAAATTTTTACACTTGTAGAAAACAATGTAATGAACACTAAGTCCTTGAACTTACAAATTTATTATCAAAATAACTTTTGTACATGCTTACAAATTTATTAACAAAATAACTTTTGTACATGCTTAAAGCTTTGGTGTCATTACCATCATTTCCTTTCTTCCTATATTTTTCCCAATGTCCTTAGTTTTCTCTGTTTGCTGAACATGCATAGAATATCAAAGCTACAAGATTTCCACAATCTATTCAAATCTTGTATGCAGTTTCTGGATTTGATTGTGTGAGAAATTTTTGACCATCAACATTTCGAATCACACTCTGTGATTCATTATCGAGATGCAAGAGAGTTCAAGGAGTTGAAAGATAATGCAACTTTTCAACTCCTTGAACTCTCTTGCATTCTGATGATGAATCACGGAGTGTGATTCAAAACGTTGATGGTCAAAAAAAATTCCCACACAATCAAATCTAGAAAATACATACAAGATACATAGAATATGCAAACAAAAGGGGGTGTTGAGCCTATCTTTTTTTCATTTTCTTATCTTTGAAAGTTTTGATTGACTTGGAAGGCTCTGTTGTACATGTTGAAAGGTTGTAGGCATTTTTGCCCATTTTGTAGATCAATATATCATTACAACTTTTTGTGGATCCTTTTCATGATGTGGTGTATTATAGCATAGTGTATTCCATGAGGCATAATTTAATGACAAAGAAGGATACCATCTGCAACAACAAAAAAATTCAAAGAAACCCTGCACTATAATACAAGGATACTAAGCAATCAAATTTCAATCTAAGTTTACTAATTAATATTTGTTCATGATAATAGATTGGGTTATGATTTTGCTTTACTTGTAAATATAATGAAAATGTGGAAACAATGTAATGCAGGTGCAACTAATAAAATCCATTTTCTAAGACATTGTATAAGTAACTTATAATAGAAGATTTGATATACCTTTTTTCAGGTTATATTGCAATGGCATGTTGAGGGTTTAATGAAGAGGGACAAAAGGAGAACATTTATGGCACTTTGAAGATTTGTAAGAGGTTAATTACATGTAACTAACTGAGAACTTCTGTGAAGTAGATATAGCACAAAGCAGATTTTTAATTACCAGTAATTTAAGAGTAATGATTAAGCACAAAATAAAGAATATATATGTTGTTTTTAAATTTTGAATGGATGCAATAATGTATTAATTTATAATGGTAAACTGACCTGTGCATTTGGTGCAGGTGTTTGTAATGGAGGTGGGTATTTGAGCATAGTTTATTTGATGATGCATTATTTAATGAGAAAGGAGGATAGCATCTGCAACTAAAAATCGAAAGAAAACCTATATTAGAATACGAAGATTGTGAGCAGTGAAATATGAATATAAGTTTATCATCAATTGGCTTGAAGACACTTAGATTTTAATCTGATGGAGGTGTCTTCATATTTGTATGCTAGAAAGATTGCACTGACTGCAACAAGCTTTAATGACTTTGTTGCTATCATTTGTCTTGAGACATATCTATGAAAGATATTGATTTTGTTTGAAGTAAGAAGAGAAGAAAGCAAAGTTTTCATCATGAGCATTATAGCAAGTAATAGGTACAAAATAAAGAAGCTATGATGTTTTGGAATTTTGAATGTACGCAGTAATTAATTAACTTGTAAGAGAAAACCTACTTGTAGAGCAGTAGTATTGCATTTAGCAAAAATTAATGTGCACTTTCCATCAAGTGGGCTAGAGGAGAATTATGTTATTAATGTGCTTTAGCAATTGTTCTACAATAAAAACTAAAATTCAAATTTAGATAGGGCCATTAGTGTTGAAACAAGCTGTAGTGAACATGAATAATTGGAAAGAACACTTAGCATATTATAGAAAGTAATAGATGTGTAATTTGTTCAAATTATAAGTCTGTGTCAATTGAAAATAGCCATACATCATAATTTTGTAGTTGTTTATCGCCATTGTTCTTTTGTTCGTAAAACCTAGAGAATAAAGATTAGCTAGGAATGCAAATAGACCATCTATTTCTACCTATTAGTGGTAGGAATAAGAGTAAGTACTAAGCAGAAAATAATGAATATATGTTGTCTACCAATTATTGGTAGGAATACGAGTAAGGACTAAGCAAAGTAAGGACTAAGCAGAAAACAAAGAATATATATTGTTTTGAAATTTTGAATGGATGCAGTAATGTATATTGATGCAGGTGTCATTAATGGAGGTGGGTACTTTAGCATAGTGTATTGCATGAGCATTATTTGATGAGAAAGAAGGATAGTATCAGCACCTGAAAATTGAAAGAAAACCTATATTAGAATAGAAAGATAGTGAGCAATGAGATATGAATCTAAATTTATCAATTAATTTTTTTTTTATCAATCGGCTTGAAGAGACTTACATTTTAATCAGATGGAGATGAAAATAAACTCTTTTCTTGCTATTATTTGTCTTGAGGGATATCTATGAATGATATTGATTCTGTCTGAAGTAAGCATAGAAGAGAGCAGAGCTTTAATGATAAGCATTATTGATGTAGGAGCATCCCTGGTTCATGGCAATCTTGCATCAACCAAAAACATTTCTTTTCAGTTTGTTTCTTGTTTTGCAATTTTAGCATTTCTTTTTGCATTTCTTTGCATTTGCTTATTGGATCTTGTGAAGCTCAATTTTGTTTGTGGACATGTTCATCTACCTTATCCCAAGTCCGAGAGGTGTTTAGATATTTTTCTGATAAGTTATCGCTTCTGGAATCTGAGACAGTTTCTGGCTTGGAACACCATAATCACTTGGACCTATTTGCTATTAGGGAATCTTGCAGATCACTTTTGTAGCTTGTGGAGTTTCAGTTCATTGTTTCCAACATTCCTTGGTGTGTAGCCGACCTTCCCTTGGGTCTGCACTTCATTTTATGTATTTTCCAGAGGGATCTCTTTTGGGGAGGCCGACCTTGTTGTTTTACAAGTTACATCTTGTTCATCGACATTTGTTTCATCTTGGGTGGATGTGCATCATACTTGATCATATAAATCAATGTAATTAAGCATTTAGAAATCAATTATCAGAACATAGAAAATAAATTTAAAGGTAGGAGGTCCCTTGTTGGCTCGCTTTCTTGTTTGAGCCTAGATATTGTATTTGCTCGCATGTATGTAGTCAAGCCAATTTTTCCAAATCTTGCAAGCCTGCATGTTGCTGGAAGTTTTTAATTAATTTTCATGATGTAATACAATCTATTTTTGCATTGCCTCCATCTTATTGAGTTATTTTTGTTGTGTAACTCTTGTTACATGGTCTGGACTGTTCTCCTAGAGGACCCTCCTGTCATGACTGCACCAATTATAGTAAGTATTGGGCACAAAATAAAGAATCTATGATGCTTTAGAATTTTGAATGTATGTGGTTGTGAATTATTTTGTAACACAAAACTCACTTGTGGAGTGGAAGTATTGCATCTAGCAAAAAATCATCTCCACTTTGCATCAGGTGGGGTAAAGGAGAATACAATCAATATTATCTTTCAAGTACACAGAACACAATCATAATATTTTCAACGATGGACCATAACCGCAAGAAATTCACTATTTAGTTGATGCTTCCAAAATAAAACTAGAGGTTAATATTGGCAAAAAAATATGGGCCACTTAGTTTAAGACATCTACAAGCAGCGAAACCCCAATTGGAATTTGGGAAACAACAATTTTTATTAGAAAAAGTAAACCATATCTTGCATTGTAGAGGGGGGATTGGGAAGGTGAGGAAAGGGTAGAAGAGAGAGTTCCAATAGTGTTAATCATAATGTGTGCCATTGTAATCACTCTTTGAACATTTATTTTCAATTATTCAAAGTACTCTTTGAACATTTATTTCTAATTAACGAATTTCCATTCTTGCAAAAAATAGGCCAAACAGATGTACTTCATTGTCCTCTTAAAAAAATTTACCTGCTGCAATTGTTTCTTTTAATTAATTTGATATCTGCTTTAAAAATATAGCTTCACACAAGAAATCTTTATTTCCAACAAAAAAATGTAAATAGATGTTTTTAAAACTATACAATACTTATGAATCTACCATGATCTATCACCAAATCAAATAGATAAAATTGCCAAGTATAGAAAATAAACCAAAAAATAGATAGCTAAAAATCAAATGTCCAAGGTGGCAATCCCTAATACTTGAGGGAATCTAAACAAGAGATCTAAATTTACATAGAGCTAGATCAGCTTCTTGAATACAATACCTTTTGTAAAGAAAAAGAGCATATGATTTAGGAATCTAAATCAATTTTAACCATACAAAGTGTTGTGTGATCACCTAAAATCCTTGAAGAGCTTTTAAATAATGAATACAAAATCCCTTATGATCAGAAGCCAAGTAAATTTGAATCCTACTACAAACTATGAAATTTGTTTCCCTTGTTAACTAATTTGGTTGAGAGGTTATATCATAGGATACCATGTCACACTAGAGAAATTATACCTTTGGGTATGGTGTTTGCACTACCCCTACCCCTGAAGGTCGCATTGGCATTGGAAAATTCACATATTGATCTTGAACACCATGGGGTGACTCAACATATTCACACCATTGGCATTGCAACAACTAAAAAAACAAACAAAACATCAATAATTTATATTTCTGAAAGTACTAAGAACGATAAAACTCAAGAGAAGTGAAAGAAATAGATTATACGGGGATTACATAATCACAATCTCAGTCTTATGATCGTTTTACAAAACCATTTGCTTAATTATAACTTACTAGTTACTACAATGCATATACACATTTGTTCATAGGACTGGCAATATTACATCAATTACATGAAAAATTAAGAATCTAATGAACGTGGGCTCTTGCAAAAAAACCCAAGATCATATAAAAAAATAATTGCAATAATCATCATAAAGTAATTCACCTTGGTACCTCCTAGAAAATCAGAACTCACACTCATGAGCAAAATTCAATACATAATGAGGAAACCAGTAGTCATCTAAGTGTTTCTCAAAAGATAAACCATAAAAAAGATGTACGAGATCCCAAACACAAGACCTGAGCTTGATTGTTTGGTCCACCACAAAAGTAAATTTCCAAAAAATATGTTCTAGCCATCATGGAGAGTAAGAAAAAAGACTTGTTGCTTGGTTGTCATCACATGGGCACATGTAGACAATATAAAGGTGTTTAAAAGAGTAGTGCAAAATATTTTCACAAGAATTCCATTGCACAATTCTGTAGAACAATGAGAAACTTCATGCAAAAGTATAAATTTGAGAAGTAATGTACAACCTTCATAATGCAACCGTAAAGAAATAATGGAATGTTGTAGTTCATAGTATGCATTTAAAACTCAACTAAAACAAAAGCACAAATAACCTGTTTAATAGTAACATTTAATCATTTGTCAAAAAACAAAAACCAAATTCTTAACAACCCATGTATGGGGGGTCATAAATAGAGAAAGGAGTGTTAAGTTAACAATACAATCAAGACATAAAGCACACGTTCAAAATAGGGCATATGATCTATTAATTGGAAACCTATCACTAAAAGTTCAATTAGATGCTAAGTCACTAGCTTGGAAAAGTGTTAAAACATATACAATATAAGCTAAGCATAGAAAAACATTCTAGAGCTGAAATAGTTTAAAATTTAAATTAGTGACATTTTATTCTTGTAGCTGGCAATCTTGGAAATTAAAAATAACTGTCAAAAGTGAGAAAATTTATTCCTTATTCTCTTTCATAACTCAAAGAATATGGGATGGTGAGAAACATAATTAAAACTTGTTGTCTAACACTGAAATGTTCCTTTTTTCAATTTTTGAATGTACAAACTTTTGAAATGCTAAATTGTACACTCTGACCATAGAGAGCCTTAAATAAGCCTACCGTCAAATCATACATGTTGGTGTTGAGTGCATATGGAAAAAATGGAAAACTGGTTGAATCTGAACAACTTTTGAGCCAAATGCAGTAAAGTGGGCTTACACATGGTACATTTGTTTTTAATAGCATGCTCAATACTTACAGTCGTTTGGGCATATATGACAAAATGGAGGCACTATTGGAAACCATGGAATGAGGTGTTTGTAAACCAGATATTAGTAAGTATAACAAGAGCTTCAAGCAGCGAAGTTCCTGCCGGAGGCTAGAAAAACAGTTCTGATATTGTTGTTGCATGATGTGTTTGTGTATACATGACGTAAAGCTAAAATTAACAATCTTTGCCAATATCCTCTGCTGTGCATAAGCAAAGGTTAAGATTGTTTTCAAATAATAAAGCACTGAATACAAGAAATAAAGCCAAGAAAAGCCTAAATATTATTTTAGAAGAATAAAGAAAATACTAAATAATTATTTAGAAGATTAAAGTGGAAAAAAGATTTGTTTAATTTTTATACACTGGTACTAACTACTAAGGTTTTAGAGATTTTGGAAATTTCTGTTTTACAAGGTAGTCTGCTAGAAACTTTCTGAGCCAAATGCAGTGCCCAGGAGTTTGATTGTACCTTCTCTGGAAAGTTTTCTTAATTTCATGTATTATCTGCAATTGTTCTTTGAAATACACTAAAGTTACATTTAGTTTGTGTAAGATTTCTGCTGTTTCCTTTGATATCCTTTAATGTAAATCTCTTCTAGGGAAAAAAAGCATTTCAATACTGAAATCCTAAAACCATATTCCTTCTTTTGTTTTCAAGTTTTCAATATAAATTTCTGTAAAGTTTCAGTTTCAGATTTCATTTTGGATCATAACATTATATTCTTCTGTCTCTTCTATATTGTGCTTTTTTTCCCAATTGTTTTCATTTTTTATGTTGATTAGCTCAGGTCAAAAGGTGCTCTAGGTGGTCTGTAAATCTTCTAGAGGAGACTCTATTGTTCAAACTTCAAACTTCAAACTTCAATTGCCTTCCACAAAATTCATTAAATGGAATATAAAATACATTAGGAAGGTTAACACATTTGATCTTGAAAACACTTGTATGACTCATAGGGAAGAGCTAACTTATGTTGCTCAGGCAACAACCTAAAAAAATATTACCTAAAAGAGGAGATTGCATTAAGCTTTACTTGTGATGATGAATTGGTTCTACACATATATGATCTGAACCATGAATTTAAAAATAGTAGCTACACATCCAAGCAATGAGCTGGATCTCAATATATGTAAATAGTTTCTGAACAAAAGACAAATTTACCAATAAAGAAAACCCAAAGATATGTCCCATAGATGAAGATTTCTGCCAGTTGAAATGATTTTTGTCAAAAACTCTTAGGATGAGTAGCTTAGAGTCCAGACCAACTTCTCACACTCTGAGGAGCAGATTTAAAAGTACAAAACTTCCTCCAAACTAATCATTGCAGATTAAAAAATTGAGATTTTCCCATGTAGATCTATGAATATTCCAAGATCATTAAAAAGATATCCACAATCAACTGTATAGAGAGTCGAGACCTAGGTTCAGCCCAAATGTTTGGCAAGACTATAAATGGAAGCTCTTCTATAAGCCTAGCTAGAGATCTCTAGAACCTATATCAGGCACATTTATCTTTAGTGCATGTTGAGCACAAGTATAATGGCTATATTGGATTTAAAACCATACACCTTGATTGAAAGTTGAAACCCATGACGTTCAAACATGCTGAGATGTATACGGAATAAAGAATGTCAAGTTTACGCATATTATCTGTTTTTAATATATATAGTAGCTCCCACTTTAGGAATCTTTTTGCATCCACCATCATTTAAAAGGTGCGTATGATAGACTAATCACATGTACAATTGCAAGAATTGTCGAGCATAAATAGATTTACTGTAATATGCAAGTGCATATTCTATTCCCTGGATGGCCATGGATAATACCATTTATGTTCATCAATTTCATTTTCCTTTTACAGGAATCTAGAGCAATGCATGATCTAGCTAAAACTTTGAATTAGTAAAAAATGGTAATATGTTATGGAATTTGCGAAATAAATTGAAAAGATGACTAACCACTTGGTATATGCATCAAACCTTTTCCACAGTCCTGAACAGGGCAGTCGGTTCTTTTTTTCTCGCCTCGAAAAGAACAATTTCTAGAGTACACCATCTGCATAAGACAGCAAAATATTTTATTTTTGGAATTAAGAAGTAAAATCCCTGAATCAAACTTCTCTGGGCATTGATTATATATGAAATGAAGAATTGACCAAAATTTATTGGGTAGAAACAAATTACAGAAATCTTTGGACTTCCAACAGACTCTGCAATCCCAATCTCAGGTGAACAAGACTTTGGAGTTTCAATGTTTATCGTCTTTCTTGGTGATTTAAGTGTTTCCCCACTCTCTAATACATTTTGATATTTAGGAATATAATTCTGCTGTGCCTTTTGACTCTTCAGATCTTTGTACATTTCAGCAAGAGGTGATGACAAACTAAAAACTGTTGATCGAATCTCAGAACGTGGCTGTGAGAATCCTTGCTCAGAGAAATTTGATAATAGTTCAGAAGCTAATGGCAATAGAGAATTCTTGTCCAACATAAAAATATGGCTCTGCAAGAAAAGAATCGTGTTTGATTAATAAAATGCATGCAATTATCTCAGATGCCACTGCAATGCATTTATTTTCACTAGTTTCTCTGTGTGATGATAATATGATCTCGAAAAGATCTAATTTTATATATTTCAAACGTGGATCTGAATGATTTGGTTCAGCAACATTATGTAATTGAGAAACATAAAATCAAGCATCTGCAGATCAGAGATAATAGATCTGTGAGACTGATGTGTGCAGTCGATACCTTCACAAATAATTCCTCCAATTGATTGGCAAGGGAAGAACCAGAACTAACAAATGGCTTCTTTGTGGGCCATATCTACAAAGAAAATTTCATACTATCAGAAAAATGCTACGAAACCCAGGGACGTGTCCCCTACCTGAAAACCCCCGTCCCAGTCTTCGGGACGTTTCGGGGACTTGGGGACAGCCAGGGGACGCCCCCCCCTGCCCCCAAATTGCCAAAATTTTGAGGGGACGTCCCCGAAATGGGGGGACGGCTTCCCTAGCTGTGGGGGACATCCATATGTCCCGGGGACGGCTGGGGACGGATTGGGGACGTCCCAGCCATCCCGGGGACAGCTAGACGTCCCCCACATCTAGGGCTAGGAAAAAAGATTAAAATAAAAAAAGTCGTATTTGCATTTTTTTTAAATGATGTTTTTTGCGTAATTGAGGGAGTGAAATATCTCATGAAGGGTTTTTGCCAATAGAAAAATAACACCCGATGCCTAAATAAAATAATAGAAGTATTTTTGGCCTCGCGGCGCGCTGCCCCTTGACCCCAACTTGGGGGCGCTGCCCCCAAACCCCTGTCGAAAAATATTGGGGGAAACTGCGCTGATGGAAGTAGTGAAAATTTAACCTCCGAGTCTGATTAGGCTACATTATGTATGTTATTTCTTTAATATCTATTATGATATGCATATTGACAATGTGAATGAATTGAAATTCTGAATTATGAGTGCATATTGAGTATTGAGTCTATTGATAATGTTGTATGTTCGATGTTTGCATTCTAAAATGTTTTCATAGTATCATACACATGCTATATCCATGTTTTCATATGAATAAAATGTATAGATGCATGCTTTATCCATGTTTTCATATGAACATTTAGAATTTTCCTATATATTTTAAATTTTCCCTATATTTTATACAGCCGTCTCCTTTGCCGCCCCATCCCGTCCCCAAATTTGGCAAAAACATTTGCCGTCCCGGAAACTTGGGGTAACGTAGGAAAAATGACCATACTCTGTGCTAGATGTAACACTTTGCAAGAACTCTATTGTTGAATGGGAGCCTGGATTAAAATAGTAGTTGAACCAAACCCGAAGTGCTATTACCAATTTAGATCCAAAATCTTCATGCAATATGCAAGAATATAATATTTTATATTTAATCTTGACTTACTTGGCTTTACTATTAATTACAGTTTCCAAAAAGAATGCTTTAGTGTGAAAATGACAAACATGTCTTCCTAAATTTCTAGCTTATTGATCTAAGACTGAAGACATCAACATACACTTTATTGAAACTAAAATGGTTCACGCATTGAGCTAAAATAGAACACATTTTTCTTCGCAAGAATTCAAACCAAAACAGAGCTCTGTATCATTTGCTCTGAAACAAACTAAACTAGGTGCTAGTATATTAGCAGCAGAAGACACAAGCAGACATAGAAGCTTACTTGTGATTTGCATGAAGGACGTGTAACCAGTTGGAGATGAGGATCCTTTCAAAAGTAGAATCAACCATACACTCTGCATATGTCCTCACCTATTATCCACCCATATACAATAATACATAACATCTTAATAATGTCTCCAGGAGAAAGCCAGAAACAAGCCCACACCCCTAAATTATGCATTGTATTACAGAAACGAACATAAGATACTCAATGGTGACTGCATGTAGTTTAGGTTATATTTATCAAATCTCAAATTTGGGTCTAAATGGTAACAGAGAACGAGTACTGAATATCTCTATATATTATTTTCCACGACAAGAAACCCAAAAAATTGAGATTATGAACTGAGATCACCTCACAAGCACTGTGTTCAGGAAAGCAGATGCAATCTCCACATACAGGAACCTTATGCGTACAGCAGTATAGGTGTGTTTCCTGCACACATTTCAGCAAATCAACTGAAAATCGTTAAAAAGGAATAGGGTGAAGCATAGATTCTTAATCCTTATTTTTTCACATATTCTTTTAGAGGCTTCGTGAATTTTGGAAAATGAAGCAAAGAATCAGAGGATACAATGATAGATGCATTCTAATTAAAGACACTTTTGGGGGATGGACTTGCAGACTTTCAGTCTATAGTGAGTAAAACAAAATAATGGAGTGAAGACTTTCAGAATAAAGCATTGTTTTGGCTGTCTAATGGATGGCAATGATGAAAATATCAGAACACACGGACCAATTGCCATAACAATTTAGCAGGAGAGGAAGATGAGCAATTCCCAAAACAAGATAAGATGGCAATAAACTAATCCTCCACGTAAACCATAAAAATTCTCCAACGCTTAGCAAATCACTGCAATTCTCTAGGTAATGACAATAGAAATTGCAGATCACAGGGCTGACTGTTCACAAACAAGGGAGCTACACTTTTGTCTGTACACACGAAGTCCCAGTGAACAACAATACACAAAACATCAGTCCCTTCTTGCCATCATCAAATTGCATATATTTCCTCTCTGACTAAGCGAAGGAAACCATTGTTGAAAGCATAAATGTAGTTCTTCCAAAGCAACAAAGAAGATAAGGACAAGAGGGGATTTGTTGGATTTGAATAACGGTTGGGTTGTTCTATTTTTAAAAAATCCTGTTCTAAAATCATATAATCAAAGTGGGTATCTGTTAAAAGTCAAGCCTGCACATAAAACTGCATTGGGCTGAGATACTAACAGAGAATAAGTCTTGGGACAAAAAACGTCATTTGTGATTGTAACGTGCAGGCTGAATGACAGAAAAAAGTTAAAGGAGTATAAAGAAAACAAAAAATAGAAAATGATGAACGTGCTTACCGAACAAACATGCGATGCTCGAGGACAAGACCGGATGTTACCACACTTTTTCCTACTCTCTGTACAGCAATCTCAGATTCGTATTAAAACTCATATTTATTTTTTTTTGGTAAAAGTTTTTTTTGGTGTTCTGTGCAGACTGAAGTATGTAGGGATAAAAAGCCGAGGTTGTATATTAGTCTTTTGGTGATGGGAAACAGAGTTGGCAGTACAGTGTTATTGCATGTGAATGAAGGTCAGTTTGCGTCCACGACATAGGAAAGTCACGGAGTGAAAGCAAAAGTACATGCATGTTGTATCTTGTGAAATATCTCCTTATTTCTTTCGTGTTCACCACATCGAGACGAGTATCCAAAATATGGAAGCACACGCAAGACATGTGGCTAGGTGAACGGATGCCATCTTGTTCTTGAAAATCTCCATTATTCCATTGTTGCCAGCCATACTATAATGACCTGCAATGCACTGACACAGACATAGTTTTATGTGCGTTCTCTCTCGTTGGTATCCGGGAACCCTTCTGGCAACCATCTGCTATGCCAATGAAACACTACCAAAATGTTTTGAATGAAAATTTTACATAAAATATATGCAACTTGTACCTAACAAATATTCAGAAACAAATTTATGCAAAGAATTCTGGCACTTTGATTGGTTGAATGTAAACAGATTAATAACAATTTAAGCATCGCTACCTCTGCTATGGTTTCCTGCAGGCAGGAACTAATATCCTGATAAATGTAAATGCTAAAGTAGGTTTCTGTGACAAAGTAGAGGAGTTATATCTTTAAAGACTAGGGATCTTAGACCCAAGATAGTGACTTAAACAAGAATTGGTGCTTTTGCAAGAAAGAAAGAGTATTGGAAGTGTATGGAAATTTTTGAACAGATGTTAGATGCAGGGTGTAGCCCAAATGCAGGGACTACAGAATGTCTTCTTTCTACGTGTACAACAAAAGACCAAAGAAAGGAAGTAACGAGTTTGTTCAAATCTATGGGTACAAAAGTGGTATAATTTCAAGGCTAGCTAGCCATTGATAAAAGTTGGTGCTATTAGTTCGCAAGTTGCTAAACTAGGCTATGGGACTAGACAAATTTAAATGTCTATAGAATTAATCCACATTAGGGTTTCATTCGAGATTTCTCAAAATTGATTTTAATCTAGATTTCTTTTGGGGCTTCTCAAAATTGGTTTGCAGATAACAAGACAACGCGACCTAATACAGTGAATGCTTTTCATAGTTCATGGTCACTTCTGCAGCACAAACTAACTTACCAATGGTGTTACTAGCACTTGCATATGGGGCCCGAGGAACTTTTATCGGGACGAATTGTTGTCGTTGCCCTTTTGTACAAGAAGTGTTAGAAATCACATACATTTTTCAGTGATTGTAATAAAACAAATGAAAACGATAAAGCCGCTTGCAACAGACGCCATCAATGGAAGCCCCAAAAAATGGTTGAAATTTTTTTACAATATACTTTAGGAAAAGACTTTGTGGTCAGAAATTATAGCAGTTTTAGATAAACACTGTATAAAGATTTATAGGAAGTGCAATAAAAACTTCTGAGAGAAAAGTTAGTTACCTGAATACCTTCTCTTCTCTAAATTTTAAGCAAGGTTCAAGGTATACAATCACCACAGGGAGCTATTTAAGCTACACGAGAATAATTTAAGAGCAAGCCAAAAAATGTACTGTTAGCCCTATGAAAATACATAAAAAAGACAAGTATCAAAATCCTTTGAGTATCAGAACGAAATGTACTGTATTTCCTTCCAGTGTCAAGGCTTTGCATTGAGAAATCTCTGCAATGTTTGTCCAATACGCACCTGAAATCCGCAAGAATGTTCAAAAGTAAACAATACACAAGCACCCTCAACTCATAGCAGACTAATTATGGAATGCTCGAGAAAGTATGCATTCAATAGGATCACTTGCAATAGTACTCAATCAACATCCAGTGCTTGGCTACAGCTGTTTTCACAAAGATCATACGTGAGCATCTAGAATTTGCAATTAATATTTTCTTTATATGGATAGTTGTTATCAATATTGGAAGCCATTTTTTTTTTTTATAATAATTAAAATTAATTATATGGTAACAACAACCAATAGAAAATCAAAGAAACAAAATTTTTAAATTATAGAAAATGTACTCTTAATTTTAAGCTATAGAAATCCAGCACATAAATTTTAATTACTGCATCTGATTGGTAAGAAGAAAAAAAAAAAAAAAAAATTGCATTTGAGGGAATGCATTAGTAACCTACCTATCGGTAGCAACTAATAATAACGAGGTCATTGATTGTAATGATTAATTATTTTTTATTTGGATGGTTTTATTTTAGTTAAATAAATATAATTAATTTTATATAATTTGTTGGAAAGCTGTTTTAATTTTATTTTTAGTGTTATCAAAAAATAATAAATGTAATTTTGAATTATAAAATAGAAAGCTTCAATTTATGGGTTGATGAGGTATTTTTTTCAACTTGGGATTGGTTTTTTTATTCTCAACATGTAGATATCTTCAAGCTTTGTAATTTTAAAAAGGGAAACCAAACATCATCTTGGATAAAAGTTATGCCTTCTAGAAATTGGATCTCCCACATTCAAAATGTGAAAATAACAATAACACATTAAAAAGTTATTATATGAGAAAGTTAAACTCATTAACCAAATTATGATGTTTGATATTAAATTTATAAGACATCTTTAAATGGAGATAACACAACAAAAATGGAATGCCCAAGTTGGTGAGTGTATCACGAATTAACTTATGACCATTAGAAGAAATGTGCCACTTTGAGCATGTGGACTCATTTTGGGATTTGGATGTTGGACTTTCAAGTAGGGATGTCAAAACCAAATTTTGAGTTGTTTTAGCTCATGATTTTTAATTATGATATGATAATTTCATGTACATCATCTCTTATTTATTGGTTTTTTTGTTGGAAGCTTTGATGGTAAGTTTTGTAGGTATTTTTTGCGACAATTTTTACTCTAGATCTTTGGGGATTGCATTATATCTAATTAGCTAAACTTTGGCATCTACATTTTACTCATTTGATTATTATTTTAGCTTGTGTATATTTGATAAGTCATCCATTTCCTAAATTTGTTCAATTCAAAACATTATAATGGTATTGTAACTTATGTATTGCCACCATGTAGGAACATTTTGATATATATATTTCATCACATGCACCATAAAGGAGAGAAATAAAATATTATCAAAGAAAAATTGGAAAGTTCTTTGGAAATTATAGTTGGGTTAGAAAAATTAGAAAGTTCTTTGGCAAGTATAGTGTAGTCATTGTAGACCTTGAATCTGAATAGGTAGGTAATTGGGAACATAAGTTCTTCCCTCAATAATAGATTTTCAATCATTTTTCCTCCAAATAATTTCTTAGAAAAAAATTCTACAAGGAAAAGAGAGAAAATAAATTGATAAAGGACCACTTTAACATCAACCAAATAATAAGGTGGATGCATGTCATGCCAAATATGAATAGTTGATTTGAAAAAACCATAATGCTTTAAACTCCTAAGATTATTGTGAACTTAACATGAAGCATGGTTTAAGGAAAGGAAGAAGAATTCAACATGAGCTGCCCCACAAAGACCTACAACACCACTTGGATAAGATCCCCATCCCTACTTCTGATGGATTTAATACCTAATTTGATAGAAGTATATAGATGTGTAAAGGATGTGTTTTGGCATAATATGGTTTGATTGAGTCATACATTGAGAAAAAAAAAATCTCAACTATTTATAATTTGCAAAAGATATATCAAAAGTTGAGGATATCCATTATTACATATACTTGTCATATCAATTCTTCAAAATTAAGGTAGCTATTATTATATATGTTTATTGTATTACTACTTCTGAATTAGCTATACACAGTAAGGGTAAATTTATATTTATAGTACTAAAAATATCTTTCTTTCATAATATTTTGAACATAAATTCATTGTTTTCTAAGTTGGTGTAAATTTAACTTCTATTTATATTCACTATATTTATTCATTTTTAAATTGATTCATTTTTTAAGAAAATAAAAAAGTATAAATTATTTTGTCAACAAACATAACCTATGGTGGTAGGAGGGAAAGAGAAATAACGTTGTGAGACTAAAATAAAAATAAATGAATGAATGATGTAAAATATATAAAAAGATATAAAATATATTAACTTCTAAGTAAATAAAATTAATGTGTATTTTGTAAATTTTTAACTATATTTTATTTATTTATAATAATTTGAACATATATTAATATTTGTTATTTATTAGTAATAATTTAATGTCATTAAACTACAAATTATTCTATAGTACTCTTGTTTGGTTACGTGATTTTTCTCAAATCTTTAAACTCTTTATTAGTTCTTCTAAAAATAAAATATTTGGTGCCAGGGCAGCAGCAGGAGCAAAGGCCACAGGAGCATCAAAGGGCCACCCTGAGTCGGACCCAAGTGACTCTCGTGGGGTGATCTTGTATCCCCCAACCTTTTTTTGTGAATATGTACTTTAATATTTCTTATTAATAGAGAAGGCCTATTCATCAAAAAAATAAAATATTTTATCTCGGGATCTAGTGCAAGGCTTCGATGAGTTCAGATCATGTCTTAGGCAAATTTGGTGAAATGGATACCCCTCAATCCTTGACTCTTAGTCGAAGAAGTCTCAACTTATAGGATTGTTCTATTGTATCAAGTAGCAAAAACTATTCTATGAAAGCCCTCGTTGGGCCGGTGTGCTCACTAGCTTTGTGCTCTTGCTAGGTTACCATGCTTGTAGATCTAGACCTCCATAAAACTACCTAAATAAAAAAACTAAAGTAATTAGAAGATGTATTTTAAGAAATAAAATAACATATATTAAAATATTAAAATAATTTATTTTCCTTAATAGAGAAATTCGGAGAGGGGTTATGCAACCAAGGAAGAATACGAACGGTCCTTAGAAGCAGGTCAACTCTCTGGTCAGGGGCTCCCAAGCATACCGGGAGGCCCTCGCATTTACTTCGGCTCGTGTCTCCATTAATGGAGAAAAGTAGGGTTGGGGTCGATATTTAAACCAACCAGAGTAACATTGGAGGGAAGAAATCATTCCACCAGGTTGTTGAAGGACATTGCACCACCTTCCCAAAGGGTGCGAGGTTCGAGTTGGAGGTCCTCCATGATGCAGCAGCAAGCCAGGCCCATGAAGAAGGTTAGGTTGCCTCGGCACCAAAAGTTGTCATTAAACCTAATACCTCCATGGTAGAATGTATTTCTAAGGAAATTTCTAGACTTAGGGATTCTACGATTTTTTTAGCAGCCCTTGATGTAGATAGAATGTCGTCTAAACAGTATTTAAATTGATGGTTTCAAGATATTTGGTTTTCAAAGCTTGGCATTCATTTTTCCTTCTATAGAATTTTACAAAAAGAGTTATTCCTTATTTTTTTCAATGATAAAGAAACATAGAAGAAAGTGCTTGAAAAGCAATTTTGGAATGTAGGAAATGCTTGTTTTAGGGTCGTTCCTTGGAACCTTGTTGCATGTAATGAGGAAATCATGGCATTATCGAACCCTAAATGGGTTGTTATTAAAAATGTTTCTCCTTTCTATGGAAATATATCTCAAAAATTACCAAACCTCTAGGTAAAGTGATTAAAATTGATTCTTTTGCTGCTTTATTACCCCATATGGATGTGAGAGTGCTCATTGCCTTCAATCCTAGCTCAACTCTTCCCTCTGAAATTGATATCTATATTGAAAACAAATTATTTTCATGTCCCTTAGAGTATTTGGGGGGAATTAATGCATGTCATAAGTGCAGAAGAAGTGGACACTTCCTCAAAAATTGCCTTCTATTAGCATGGAAAAATGTCACTCCTTCCAAGAAGACCTTTGTTCGGCATTCTCTACACTCTACCTTTGAAGGCCCCTCGAACCCTAAACAAATTGACCCTACTCCTCCCCCAGTACACCCTGAATCTTCACCTCCCATCCCCCCCAACCACTCTCAACCTAATCCTCCTGACCCGCCACCTACACCTGACCCTGATCCCCCACTCTCTAACTACCACTCTCAAGGCTGCCCTAATCCACCCAGTGCTCCTCCCTTGATTGCTGAGTATTTAGTTAAATATCAGAAGGCCATAAAAGAGGCCAATTTAGCTTCCAATATCCCTAGCCCACTAGAAACTGATGTGGTTGGGTTTCCCACTAATAATGGTTGACCCAAAACCAAAAATGCACAACAAATTATCCTTGAAAAACTGAAAATGGCTGCAGAATACAGAAAACAACTTGAATTGTCATTAAGTAATCAGAAAATGGAGATTGAGTCCTATACCATGCCCTTCCTCCATGAGTTGATTAGAGGGGATGATTGTGGTCCTCAAGATACCACCAATGCCATCTTCTTTGTAAGGCAACACCCTTTGGGGGCTGAATGTAGGGGCAATTGTGACATTCTTGGGGAGAAGAACATCCCTCTAATAGCTGTCATTCCAAATACTCCCTTGGAGGACAAGGTTGAGGGTGAGGGAGCACAAAACCCCACCACACCCCTTGAACTAGCATCAGGTGACATTGATGGGGATATGGGGCTTACCATCCCCCCTTCTGACCAAACCATAGTGGATGACATGGCATTGGACCCTGTATGAAATCTGATGACTTTGAGGTTATCAACAATGTTGGGGATAAGCCATTTTCCCCATATTCTATAGTCTTTGATTTTGGTTCTAATAATGGGGAAAAAGACCTATTTGGAAATAAATCTAAGAAAAAAAAGAGGAAAAGATATCCTAAGGTATCTAAGGAGGCATAAGTTAGGAAGGAATCATTGGGACCCGAAGAACCCTTGGAACTAAGGAAAAAAAGAGGTAGACCACTTTCAACAGTGGCTTTTGATTCTAGTCACCTCTCTAACCTTGAGGAATGGCCTAAGTGCTTCAACGGGTTGAAGTCCCTGATGGATACTACTGAACAATCCTCCTAATGTTGAAAGCCATCTCATGGAACATCAGGAGCCTCAAGGCCCCTGATAGGAAATATGTGGTCAAAAGATTTCTAAATATGCACAAAGATATTGACTATCTTATGCTCCAGGAGTTAAAATTAGTGGGATTCACCTTAGAAGTTGGACTAAAATCTATTTGGAGGGAGGCCACTCCCCTCTATACCAATCACCCTAAAGGAAGAGGGGGAGTTGCAATTTTAATAAACCCTAATTGGGTGAATAAGGTAAAAAAATGGGGGCAATCCCCTTGTGCAAGGGCAGTATGGGCTGCCATTCAGAATGACAACTCCACCTCTGGCATTTGCTCAATTTATGCCTCCAATGACTATCGGGAAAGAAGGAGTATGTGGGAATGGATTTCTAGCTTGGAGGATATCCCCCAGTTCTTGGGAGGGGATTTCAACATGGTAGTAAATGCTCAAGATAAACAGGGAGGTAATAATGTGGAATGGAAGGGTGCTGAGAGAGTGCTATGGGAAAGGATGGTTAACAAGATGAGATATATCGATCCTTTAGCAGGAAAGAAGGGTGAGTATAAATCAATATGGTACACCTGGTGTAATCATCAACAGTATAATAAAAGAGTCTATTGCAGGCTTGATAGATTTTATTTCAACAAAGATTTCTTCGAAATTACTAAAAATGATGGGGGGGTTCAATATACTATCATACTATATAAATTATCAGATCATCATCCTATTATGTTTGGGCTAAAGATAACTGATAGTAGGGTGACCCCACCAAACCCTAGCTCAAAATTTAGAATGAACACTAGTCTACTAACTGATGAGGACCTAAAATGTGCTCTGTGTCTGGTCAGAATGTTTAATAAATATGATAATTGCCAAATGTCCAACATAGATAGGTGGAACCAGAATGTTAAAACCTAGACCTCACTATGTCAAGCTATGGGTAAAAAGAAGGCTAAGGATGCCAGAGCCTCTGAGTTACAACTACATTATGCCCTCCAAGTGGTTGAGCTGGAGCTTCAAGGGGATCCTGAGAATGTATCACTCACCAACTAGCTTATTAGGGTCAAGACTGGTCTTAGAAAATTGTAGAATCAGAAAATCAAAGGGTGGAGAACTAGGGTTAAATTAAATTGGTTAGACACTGGAGATCAAGGATCTAAATTCTTCTTCCAGTTTCTTAAAATAAAACAAGCTAGAGAAAAATTTGACACCATCTGGGAGTAGAATAAGAACCTCTCTAAAACCAACTAAAATTCTTGAGTGTTTTGCTCAGTTCTACAAGGACCTGTTCTTCGCTGAACCAAGTAGGGAGGAACAGGAAAATGCCAGAAAGATTGTCATGTCCTTAGTCCCTAAACTTATTGACAAAGAGGATAGTAAGATACTTGAAATGGATATTTCAAAAGAAGAAATCAGGGGAGCTGTCTTGGCTCTTAGCAATGATAAATCCCCTGACCCTGATGGGTTTTTGATAGAATTTTATAAAGAAAACATTGGATGGATTGTTGATGATCTTCACTCCTTATACACTGAGGCGATACATATTGGCTCCTTGAGAAAGAATATTAACCAAGGTATGATTAAGCTAATTCCTAAGGAAGGTGACAAAACCCTACTTAAAAATTAGAGACCTATCACACTTTTGAATGTGTCATACAAAATCCTATGTAAGTTGATTGCATGTAGATTAGAGAAAATCTTGCCTAAGATTGTTAGTACTACTCAAATAGGGTTTGTTAAAGGATGATATATACTGGAAAACCTAATTACATGTTGGGAGTCACTCCACTGGGCTAAGGAATCAGGACAAAGTAGAGCCATGTTGCTCATATATTTTGAGAAAGCTTATGACAGGATAGAATGGGACTATATCATTCAGATGCTTCAATCATTAGGCTTCCCCCCTGGATTTTGTAATATGGTCAGAACTCTGCTATGTGAGGCCAATGCTTCTATTGAAGTAAATGGGATAAGGTCCTCCAATTTTTCACTAACTAGGTCCATCAGACAGGGGTACCCTTTAGCCCCTATCCTTTTTGTTCTAGTTGTTGATGCAATGGTCTACTTACTTAAGGACTCCTCTACTACTCCCCCTGTTAGGGGTATTTCCTTACCTAACAAGGAGGAAATCTGTAATGTCCCATTTTTTGATGACACTGCACTATTAATTAAGCTTGAGGAAGAGAACCTTGCTGCCCTTATGAAAAATATTGATCTCTTTTGTCTAGCATCTGGCAGCAAGATTGCTATGCACAAGTCCAATCTTCTTGGTTGGGATGACAACCCTCCAAGCTGGCTCTCAAAGTTTTCTCTCAATTGGTTGGGCCCAACACAAATAGTAAAATATATAGGTATTCCCTTTTCTATTCTCCCAAATCTAAAAGAAATGTGGGAATGGGTAAGGAACAAGATTGATAAGAAACTGTCCAAGTGGAACTAGAACTTTCTCTCCTTGGCTGGAAGATTCCAGGTGTGTCAAAAAATATTGGCCTCATATAATATTTATTTCTCATCAGCCTGGCTCTTTAAGAATTACCAATTTAATTATGTTCAAATGCAGATTAGGGAATTCTTATGGTTAGATGGCAAGGGTACTAGGAAGCAACATGCAGTCAAATGGGAGTGGTACACTATGAATAAACTAGTTGGTGGGATGGGGTTGAAAGACTTGAATCTACAGGGCATTTCTCTTGCTTCCAAGTGGATTCTTAAGGCCATGGAAGTTAATGAGCCATGGAAAGTTCTTATAAGAAATAATATTATATGCTCAGTCCCTAAGAAAGCCAAGAAATGGAAAGATCTCCCAACCCTTGATATTCTTATGGGACAGTTTGAGGTAGCTTCAGCTGGTTCTGATATCTTCAAGTCCTTATGGAAGGCCTGGGAACATGTGAAACACTTGGTACATTTCAAAGTTAATGGCACTATACATGGAAATATTGCTGATAACAGATCAATCTAGTGGAATCTATTTCATAATAGGAAACCGTTAGCCACTCTCCAAGGCTATTCTACACTGAAATGGCATAATATGAGTATTAAATACTTTGAGCAGCTGTTTGAAAATGACCAATTAAGATCGTGGGAGGAGTTGAAACTTACCTTTTCTATCCAGGCATCCCAAAGAAAGACGCATAACATACTTAAAATGGCCTTATCCTCTGCTCTCCCCCCCTCCCACCCTCCTCTCCTTCACCCCCCCATGACTGCACTTTGCTGGACTTATGGAACACCTCTCCCTTCCCTTAAAGCCAAATGCATCTATTCTACACTCATTGAGACTGGTACCATTTTTCTGCACCTTAACAAATGCTGGGACCTAAACTAGGAGCCAAAGATCTGGAAAGATAGTCTGAGTAGGTTTTGGATGGCCCATAATGAACCAAAAAAATAATTCTTTGGTTGGCGCCTGCTGTTAAACAAACTCCCCATAAAAAATAAGGAAGGTACTTTATTAAGTTGTAACATATACAGAGTGCCTAAAACTATGAAACATATTTTTTTTTAATGCCATTTTGCAAAGGAAATATGGAGACTGTTTGGCTTTAACTTGGAATCCATTTCTTTTGAATACATAGATATTATTCTAGGCTATATCAAGGGCTGTAGGAGAATTGCAAATATCTTTTGGTCTTGTTTTTATTTGGAGGTTCTTTGGCTCATATGGAAGTATCGTAATGATGACATCTTTAATAGCAATACCACGCACCTCACTGAGTCTCTTAGTAGACTCATTGTTCATTCTATTTCCATGCAGGTCACTATTGTAATTAAGCTCGACTCGGACAAGTTTTATAGGTGAATCAAGGAGGGGGCTACTGTTGTTTACATCTATGAACTGTCACACGGATTCACTTGGGAGAGGGATGAACTAGGCAAAGCAGCTTTTGAGCAAGCACTTATGGCTTTTATGAGGCAATTGAATCATAGAAAGATGCACATGGAGATTATTCAGGAGGAGGCTGACCTGATTTGTAAGCGCACCTCCCATCCTCATAAAAAGGATATACTTGATGGTCGGGTGGAAGTGTGGCAAGATGGAAATATGGGGTGGGTGGCATGGCTCCCCCCCTCTGGGAAACAACACTTCACCAGATGCTGAAATCTCAATTTCCTAGACTGATTCTTAAGTCTCTTTGCTAATATTTTTGTTTACAAATATGTATATCTAATGTAATCATCCCGGATATAGTGGAGGTGCCCGATAACTATATATTTTGTATATGCACCTTCTCTTGGTGCCCCTCATACTACCGAACTCAATTTTTTTTGCTGATGCTATGTAAAGTTTTTTTGATATCTAATCCAAAAAAAAAAAAAATTATTTTCATAAAAAAATCAAGAAAGGTATCTATCAAACTTATTTCCTAAATTTAATATAAAAATCTTTAATATCCATGAAAATATTTTAAATAGGTATATTGAATATATCTACACTAATTTTATATAATTCTTAAATTCTACAAATTTTAATAATCAAAGTTACACATTTAATCATTTCATTAGATATCTTAGTATTATTATCTGAAAGATAGTTAAAATATAATAGATTTTTTAGTTAGTTTTAATTTTAAAAGGGAGATACTATTATTCTTTTGAATAGAATAAATCTCTAATCCCTAAGATCAAATAATAAATAAATATAATTGTGTCCATTGAGTGGGACTTAAAATAGAAATTCTCTAAGATCGAATAGTAAATAAATATAATTGTGTCCATTGAGTGGAATTCAAAATAGAAATTTTTAAAATTAAAATACTATTTTTGTTTCAGACTATTTGTTGCCCTATACTTCTTCTCAAACCTCTATCTTGAGCATCTAGTGACAAAAGACTTAGGGCATGTTTCCATGCAGCTGCTTAGCTTATTTTGGCTAGCAGATGCTGCTCAATATTTTTAGGAATTATTTGTGAAACAGGTGGCCCCATGAATATTTATCTTTGCTGCTTATTTTTAAACAAAACATTTTAATTTCTTATTAATAATATTAATACTAATTTGTGCACTTAAAATTTGAAAAACAAAATAGAAATAAAATCTTGAAAAAAAAAAGAGGGAGAGCAAATTGTGGAGCCACATGGCACTTTCGTTAATAAGCCCCCCCTTTTCTTCCATGGCTTATTTTTAATTCCTAAACAATAGTTGCTCCACCAAAGTAGGGAAAGATTCTAAATCTTCCTTTTTTCAAAATTTTAAAGTTGCATGGGAACAATTAATTGCTTAAAGTTAATTAGAAAATAGAGTTAAGTAGACATGGGAACATAAGGTTAGTGTTGTAAGTAGTCATTTATTCAAATATTAGGATAATTAGATAATTTTGAATATAAATTGATTTTTCATAGGGAAGTCTTACTTTTTTAGGTATTCTTTTTATTTTTCAATCTTCTGTTATTGCCCTCTCAAAAAAATTATTGCTAAGTACTAGATTACCAGTCCTTTTCTTGTGTTGGTAAAAAAAATTAAATTTGCTAGATAAGTGGTTTACCACTCATGTTAATTATTTCTCTTTTTGGGTTCTTTCAAAAGTTTCTTATTTTGAACAAAACTTAATTAGAGGCTTTCTCAAGGTCTTTAGTGATAGGAATCAAGGATTTCATCTTGAGAATTTTATTTTCCCTATCATGCTTGTAGCTGAGGATACTATTAATCTATAAAAGGTACTTCCTTATGTGCTAAATGGATTTTTAGGGATATCGAGCTAAATGAAAATTGAATTTTTTTCATTATAAATTTTATCAACTCAAGTGCATCTGTTAGGAAATTAGTTTGGAATGATCTAAATATTAATACTCTCATAACCATAAGAAAACTAGTTTAAATTGAACGCACATTTTCTAATAAAATATTTTAAAAATATTGGGATACTAATAAGCCTTGGCTTCTTTGGGTAGAAAATGATTTCAACAATGGCATTTGAATTATTCAATAGTCTATTTTTTGGTCTCCTATTCTACCTTGTCAAAAGCACTCACTATCTAATGTGCCATGGATCTACACATTTTAATTATTCAAATAAGATATTTTAATGATGCCATATCTTATTAAGAAAGCCATTAAGAATTTTATTTCTCGAAAATAAGTTAAAATAAAATTTAGACTATCAACACAACACTAAGAGACTTTTCATACTACTAGTGATGTTATTTCTCTCTAAAAAGTTCATAAAATTAGGGTTAAATTTGTCAATCCTTGGTGGAAGGAATGGAATCAGTATATTGATACACCATTTCATAATTTAAATTGTTGTAAAGGAAATTTATGGGTTTCTCCCATCTTCCTATGGTTGGTCTATTGAACAATCATTGGCAACTAAATTGTCTTCTCAGTGTACTTGACATTGCTGATTCTAGTATATCTAATCATGTAATCTTGAGCCTTGATTGGCCCATTTCAATTGATGCATTCTTTATCATGCACTTTTACTTGGTTATCCCTTAACTCATGTCTTATATTTCTTAATCCTTATCATGCATTTCATGGATATTTTGACTCTCAAGAATCTATTCTAGTTTTGTACTAGACATTAGAGAGCTCAAATAAATTAGATTCATGATTTCATTAGGTATTTTAGGCACACTTCTTTTCATTGTATTATTATTTTTCCATGGGATTGACCTTATATTATTTTCATGTATACCTATATTGTACATGCCTTGAGGGTAAAAGTACAAACTTGTGTCACAATTGTATAAACGAAGTGACCAACACAACAAAAACTATTCAACTTTGACTACACAAAATTAGCATTTTCGTTCTAAATATCAGAATGATGTAAAATGATGAAATGTAGAAATCTTCATGAAGTTTATGTATGAAGTATTTTTTTTTTTTTTTTAAATTGAATTTTTTATATAGTTAAAGGCACATTTTTAATTGCTAAAAAATTTAGAAAAAAACAGTGTTCTATTTTAGCCCTCCAAAAAAATCAAAACAAGATTAATTTTCTTTGATTTTTATTTTTTAAATAGATAACATCAATATCTAATGCATGAAAAAAAACTAAAAAATTCGATGTATATTTTCTCTATAATAATGTTTCAAAGTCCTAATACCAGAATTTGATAGTTTTCAATTGACCCCACCTTTTTCCTAATAGATTATCATTATAAAAACACCACTCATATGCTTTCAGACAAGATTCTCTCCTCTAGTGCACCATAGTTTTTAAAAAAAATTATAATACATTTTAATAGTTTTCCTCTAATTTCTAATCAGCCCATTTTTTAGTTTCAAAAACCTACTTACAATATTCTAGGAAAAAACCATATTAAACATAATTAAAACATATAAACAATTATATGTCTAGATTCTTGACTTTGATATCTATAGAAGAACACTTTTAGAATTTTTTTAAAACTCATATTGTCTATAGAATAATTTGGTGGTAGTGAAAAGTTTCAAAAAAAATTGAAAAATGATGAGGTGGCTGTCAAGTAGACATCTACATAGATAGTTTTGGCTGAAAAGGTTTTGGCCCAAACCATATAAGTAAATTTTTTACCGACCAAAACTCCATAAAGGAAAAAATTTGAATTTGGATTACCTGTATGAGCCACATGGTTTCAATTGAAAGGGTTACGACTAGAACCTTTCCAGTCGAAAGGGTTTCAACCATAACCTTTTAGCTAGCCTGAAATGTGACACTAGTTTGTTCTTTTATCCTTTAGCATTTGGAAAGATAGAAATGCAGCTCTTTTCTTAAGACATTTGACTAATATTCATTTTTCTCTATATACTAAATCTATGATTTTCTTTAACATGCTTATGCAAATTATTGTGCAAGCTAGCAAAATTAAAATTGAAGTATCACATTTATGGATCACTAGGGCAATGCACAATGCACTATTATCAATATTGCATCTCTCATCTTCTTCTGCTTGTGGGTGTCAATGAGTTTGCATCTAATCTATTAGAAGAAACAATTAATCACAATCCCATGACTCTTAGCCCCCAATAAATAGAGATAATTCTCCTCATGGTTGGTATTAACCCTAAAGACCACTTACCACATCTCCCTGTGGGCATGGTGCTCTTAGTTGGCCAAACTCTTGTAAGTTTATTTGACTAGAGTTGGCAATTTCTCCAGTTTGTTGTCAACCTTTAAAGGACAATCCTAAAGAAGAGGTTTTTCTTATTTGTTGAGAGTTGATTGATGATAACCCTACCACTAGTGACTTTTAGGGAAATCTTGATGGAAAAAATCCTATTGGTGTTGCATTAGGTGTTTTACTTTTATTGTTTTTTGTTATGTTTAGGTTTGGTCCTTTGAACTTCCATCTATATTATGGACATTGTCCTACTTAAACTTTTAGGGTATGCTTTTTCAATGTCTTTTTTTGTGTGAACTCTATTGTGAATATTATCCTATTTAGACTTTAAGAATGTGTCTTTTTATTATATTTTTTCTTATAAATACTGTATTATTATCTTTATAATTAATTTTTAATGTTAAATAAAATTTATTTATAAAAAAAATCTCTATATCATTAAATAGATTAAATAAATCTATAAATTTATTACAACTTGAAAGATGTTTTTTCCTATTTCAAATAACTAATATTTAGTTATGTGAAAAGATATTCTACAATCACAACAGAAACAAGTGCCACATAGTGGCGATTACTTACCTTGTTAATTTGTACTTGAAATAGTAATTTATTAATTGTAAATAATATATTATTTCATTTAATTTATTTTATTTTGTATTATTTGTCTTTCTTGTTAATTTGTAGTTGAAATAGTAATTTATTAATTGTAACTAATATGTTGTTTATTTAATTTATTTTATTATATATATTCATCTTTCTGACAATCGTGTTGTCTTAAATGTATAATTATAAAATATTTCATGAATAACACATTAATAACTATCTGGCCACCTTGCTTTGGCCTAGATCTATTTCTTTGGAGGTTCGACATCCCCAACTCCTTCCTGGGGTGGGTGTTTGGGTTCGTGCTCTTGAGTGCGTGGTGGTTCAGAGCCCTTGTTTCCCTACATTGGCGACCTTCTCTCCATCTGGTGCCTACTGGGATGGGGCTTGTCTTATGCATTTTGTGTCCTTTGTGGGTCCTCTATTTTGCCTCTCTGTCATTGTCTTCTCCTAGATATTTACCCCTGCTTTTGTTTTTGAGTTGTTCTC
Source organism: Cryptomeria japonica (assembly GCF_030272615.1). Classification (NCBI taxonomy): domain Eukaryota; kingdom Viridiplantae; phylum Streptophyta; class Pinopsida; order Cupressales; family Cupressaceae; genus Cryptomeria; species Cryptomeria japonica. The sequence goes on from NC_081409.1 coordinate 728,161,270, forward strand.
ATTTCCTATGAAGGTGGATTGGACTCGTGTGGATATGCCTAGGGTTTTGGTGGCTTTTTTCCATCCCTTTTCACTCTCTGTGCTTGTAATGTTGGTTCTATCTCCTATAGAGATGAAGATATTCTTCGTGGTTAGAGTTGGATGTTCCTTTTCTGAGGCGGTTTTGTTTGTCAAAGGCTGCTCGGATCTTGGGTTGAGGATGGTGTGGCTTCTCCTTCTGATGGACCCTTTTCCCCTATTGAAGTGGGGGTTGTTCCTTTGGAGATGGAGTTTTACACTTGCGGTAGACATGTCTCTTTTGTGTGTACCCTCGATGCTTCCCCTATTGGTTTCTTTTTGAGGGTTTGTTCTCTTACTACTCATTCCCATGGTTCTCCTCTTGAGGTGTTGTGCCCTCCTATTAAGGTGGAGTGGTTGCATGGTGATTGGGTGGTTAAGGGATTTTTAGTCAAGTGGCCAGTTATGATGCTGATGGTTTGGACTAGTGAAGGGCTATTGATGCCCTATTTTGTTTCTATAGGATAAGAAAGGATGGTCAGCTTTCTGCTTTTCTTTCTCTTTCCCTTATTGAGGTTGTGAGTGCCTCTTCAAAAGCCAGCTATCCAGTAAAGCTTCACCATGCCTTCTCTTGGTTGTTGGATTTTGGTTTGCGACCAGCAGATTGGGTCTCTCTGTGGATGATTTCCCTCTTTTCAGCCCCTATGGAGGTGGGTCACTATCCTATTGAGGTGGGTTGGTGTTTTACTATTAAAGGTGTGATAAGTTACTTTGGGATTGCTGGTTATTTCTTGGTGGTTTTTTAAAACCCAAATCAAAGGTTAGGGGAGCCTTTCAAAAACCCCTTGCTTATGTTTGGCTGGACGCTGACAATTTTGAAGGGCCCAACTTAGGTTGTGCTAGTTTTTGGTTAAGGGTCAGGCTAGCATTTTGCTAACTAAATTTTTTTGTATATGGGTTGGGGAACTTGAAAAATCCTTGATGTTTGGATGAGGGAGTTTATTGACCTTAGCTAAAGGCTTAGGATGTTTCACTAGTAGGTTTTGTATTGATTTTCTCTTAGTTTGGCTGGCTTATCTCTGTTTGTGGTTGTGCTAGCTTTTGGCTGGCACTAGCCAGATTTGTTGGTTTGGTCTGCTAATTTTATTTGCCTATCTTTTTAGCAGAAGTTTCATTTTAGGTTCTAGATCCTAGTAAAATCTGAGGGTTTCAGGTTCCTTCAAAACCTGTTGTATGGAGTTTTGGGTCCCCCTCAAAACCTATTTTTTCCTTAATAAAAAACACATTAATAACTATATTTTAATTACGGTATGTGAAGGTTTTATTGATCAAGAAAATATGTAATTACATCTTAGCCATATTAACTCTAATCATAATATTAACCATAACTTTAATACTAATTAAACCCTAACCATATAACCCCAATTTAAATATTATGAACACCAACTCCAATCCCAATTGAACCCTATTATTAACTCTAACCCTAATCATAACTGTAACCTTGAACTAAACTTTATTTTAGAATGGTTAATTTTATTTAATGTTGACAATATATTAAGAGTTGTATTTCAAATTTGAAAAGAAGGCTTGTAATAAAATAATTTAATAAACCATTTAAATTTTTAGAAAAAATAAAAAATTTAATAATTCTTTTTAAATTTTATAATATTATTAAATATAACATGTAAATATAATATTTTCTTAAATGACAATAGATAATATAATAAAATGAAAAATATCTTTAAAAATGTACTTAAATAAAAAATTAAAGATCAAAGACAAATTTCATTAGAATGGAGTTATAACTCTTATATATATCTTTTTTATAGCATTACAATTATAACTAAATTCCTTAAAATTTATATTAAATTATAATAATCTCAATTATTATTTATAAAAAATAGTAAGACAATGGATGAAAATATAATATAGTTTAACATCTTTTATTATTTATTTTAAAAATATATATATATGAAGACATTTTTTTAAATATTTTTAAACAATATTTTTTTAATTTTTTTTAATTATTATTATTAGAGATCGAGAGACTGAAAAAAGGTTTATACAAAAGAGTTTAGGGGAGGCAGGGCCTCAATCGTTAATTAGTGAAACCAAAAAAAGACTTAAATGAGTAGCATATACAGTGTACTACAAAAACTTAGAATGAGGAAAGACTGAGGAGTAAATGAAGTTATGTTTGTTGTCATAAGGCACTAGTGTAGGATTTCATCCGAGTCCTCTAGCCATGTGGTCCAACCCTGTGGTCCTTCCATCCAGACCACCTTCTTCCTTTCCATGATCTGTGTACACATCTCAATCTTATTGAAGGGGGGAATTCTAGTATCTTGAAGTTCCTTAATCAGTTTCTTTACTGCAACCTTGAAGGCAGTTTGGTTCTCTACGATCCTGGCCCATTCACACCCATCTTGCATTTCATAGATAAACATGGTGGCTCTACCTTCTTTGAGGAACTGTGGGAGTTTGTTATGCTCAACGTTCATCAAAAAGAAAACCTGTACAACAATTTTGTAATGTGTGAGTTTTTAAAAAGAACCAGTAAGTTCCCTAGCATTACCTTGGAAATTCTCCTCATTTCTGAGTTTCCAAATAAACCAAAGGATGAAAGAAGAAAAAATTTGCCAGATTAAGTTAGCATCCTTTTTAAGTTTATGGACGAAACTAGTAACTATGTCATAAGTAAAGACATGTTCAGTAATAGATATTCCAAACATTAACCAGATCTACCTAGCAAAAGGGCAGTCAAGGAAGATGTGTCGAGCAGACTCAGGCTTATTGCAAATAGAGCAAAGATCATATGCAGCTAAGTTATTCCTAATAGGCAATCTATTGATTAAGAGCTGCCATCTGAAACATTTAATCTTCGGGGGGATGGGAGATTTGCAAAGCTTCTCAAAGATTTATGCCAGGTGGTGTGGTTGTGGTCAACATTCCACAAGGTATTAATATGATCGATCACTAAGGTGTCTTGGTTAAGCAAGTTGTAAATAACCTTGGCTTTAATTTTGGGGAGGGGGGAGCCATCCTTCTATAGGAATGGGAGGTACCTGAGGGCGTCAACATGAGTTTTTCTGGGAAGGTTGAGGGTATTACATGCATTCCTAATCATATTGTAGGTCTGCTTTTGCGAAGCAAGGAGATCATACTTACTACTAAGGTCCTCCCAGGTTATGAGGTTGTCATTTTCTAGAATATCCATAAGATACTTGAATCCCTTATTATGCTAGTCTCTAGTAGAGTAGCCTTGGGTTAAGGCCAATGGTTTAGAGTTATGGTAGAGGTTACACCATATCAATCTTTCACCATGAAGAGTGTTATCACAATCAATGCTAGAATTACCAATAAGTCTACGCACATGCTCCCAAGCTTTCTAGATGGACTTAAAGACCCAGGTGCCTTGGACAGACACAAAGAAACTACTAGCAACTATATCACTGAATGGGAGGGCTTTCCATGATTTGGCAGCCTTGGGGAAACCATTTTGAATGTTGTTTCTGACAAGAATCTTCCAAGGTTCTTGCCCTTCTAGTGCATTGAATATCCACTTGGCAGCGAGGGAGATTCCTTGCATCTTGAGATCCTTAAGGCCCAAGCCACCAAGTTTTTTGTCTAAGTGGTACCATGCCCATTTCACCACATGGGCCTTTCTTTGGCCCTTACCATTAGACCAGAGGAAGAATCTGATAGCCTTTTGAATTTCAAAAATTTGGTAGTTTCTGAACATCCAAACCGAGGAGTAGTAGATACTATACGAGGAGATTTTTTGAAATACTAGAATCCTACCGGCTAGGGAGAGGATCCGATTATTCCACTTGTTAAGTTTTCTATCTATTTTCCCTTTGACCCAGCTCCACATGTCTCAAAGAGAGGGAGATATAGAGAACGGGATACTGAGATACCTGAATATCATATTGGGTCCTCCCCATGAGTATCCAAAATGCTGAAGCCAGTTTGGTGGTTCATCTTTCCATCCAAGTAGGATAGATTTGGAGCTGGAGATCCGAGCTCTAGAGGCTTTACCAAAGGTGTCAAGTTTTAGATTGAGGGAATCGATGTTATGCCTAGAGAGCTCCAGGAAGAGAGAGGTATCATCAACAAACTAGATGTTGAGCAATTCAGAATCATCCAACATCTTGATACCATGGACTCTAGGAGATAGAGTGTCATCTCTAAGGAGATAGAATAGGGCATCTAAGGCAATAACAAATAGCACAGGGGCAAGAGGGCAACCCTGCCTAATGGATCTAGAGAGAGGAATAGGTTGGGACAGAGCTCCATTAACTTCAATCAGGGCAGAAGCATCTTTGAGGAGAATTCAAACATAGTTGTAGAATTCGTTAGGGAAGCCAAAAGCTTGGAGCATCATGAGGATGAATTCCCACTCGACCCTGTCATAGGATTTTTCAAAGTCAACAAGGAACATGGTTGAATCTTGGTTAGAGGTCTTGGCCCATTCCATGGATTCCCAACTAGTGACAAGGTTTTCCAATATATACTTGCCTTTAATGAATCTAGTTTGGGTAGAGCAAATGAATTTTGGAAGAATCTTTTCAAGGCAGGAAGCTAAGGCTTTGGCTAGAATTTTATAGGAGACGTTTAGGAGGGTGATTGGTCTCTAGTTTTTAATGAGTGCTTTGTCCCCTTCTTTAGGGATGAGTTTAACAATACATTTATTTATGAATTCCCCCAGGGTGCCAGTGTTAAGAGCTTCATTGTATATGTCATAGAGGTCATGTGTGACCCATTCAAGATTGGCTTTGTAGAATTCCATAGGGAATCCATCGGGGCCTGGGGCCTTATTATCCTTGAGAGCCTTAATGGCATCAACAATTTCTTGTATAGAGATCCTGGCTCTAAGGAGGAGAGCATCATCCTCAGAGATTCTTTTAGGGATGATGGTACTACATTTATGTCGAGCCTCTTTCAAGGATTCATTATGTTTTGAGGTAAAGAGAGTCCTATAGAACATTTCGAAGGCTTCTTTGATATCAGTGAGATCTAGGAGTTCCTTGTTGTCTATAGTTATTCTATCAATTTTTTCTCTGTTCTGCTTCTTCTTAAGGAGATTAAAGAAGATTTTGGAGCCTTTATCTCCAAATTGGAGCTAGTGGTTAGGGATTCTAATGAAGACTCCCTTGATTTTGACTTGCTGATGTTTTATGAGGATATCTTTGGCTTTAGAGACAAGCTTAGCCAAGGTAGGGGAAGAGGGTTGAGTTTGGATATCTTGTTATAAGGAGTGGAGGTGATGGGTGAGTGTCTTTTCTAGGGCTCTAGAGTCCTTGGCTTTCTTCTGGCCAATAGTTTGGAGAATTTTCTGCCAGGAGGAGACATTCTTGGTCCATCCAAGGGTGTAGGATTGGGGAAGCTAAGGCTAAAAGTTGAAGAGCTTGACCAACTTAATGGCACCTAGGACATCTCTGTCTTTTAGCAGGGAGGTGTCGAGAATAAATTTCTTACTACAAGTGTTGTTGTTAGGGATGGTGTTTCTAGTGTTAGTGACCAATAGGATAGGAAAATGGTCAGAAAGGGTAACAGGAAGGACAACAACTACATTCCCCAAGTGATTAGGGGAGAAGGAGAAGAAGTCATTATTAACATAAAACTTGTCTAGTCTGGAGTAGATGTGATTGGGGCCTTGCTGAAAGTTGCACCAAGTGTACCATAGGTCAGAGGTAGCAGTTTTAGTGGCCTCAAGGGGGTCAAATAACTATAGTTTTTGTTTAAATTTTTCCAAGTGAGGTTTTTCTGAATTCTTCCATTCAAAAGGAAGTCCCCCAGCCTTGTCATCTTGATGCTTAGTCATATTGAAGTCTCTAGCCACAATCCAAGGGATACTTGGGAGGGATGCCAGCCAATTCCAAAGGGACACTCTTTCCTTGTAGTCATTAGGTGCATATATGGAGCATATGCCAAAGAAGGATCCCCTAATATCTAGGGTAGCCCAGGCTTCTCTATTACATGGGGAGATTCCCTTATCCCTAATGTTGCTTTCCCACTTAGGGACAATAAGAAGGCCAACTCCCCCCTTTCCTTTCTGGTGCTTGGTGCAAATTTTGATTGCATCTCTCCAGATAAAGTCAAGTGAACTATTGAGATGTAATCAAAAAGTCTAAGTTCTTGCAGCATCAAAAAGTCTAAGTTCTTATGATAGTTCAGAGAACTTTTGATGACAAACTTCCTATCAAGTGACTTAAGGCCTCTAATATTCCAAGAGATGTATTTCATTAGAGAGGAGCATTAAGAAGGGAAATTAGGGGGACTGCATGGATCTCTAGATTTCTTCTTATTCTTGGAGCCCATAGGCCTACCTTTCTTCTTAGCCAAGGAGGATCCTTTCATAAGGTTGTCCTCATCTTCACTAACTTTGGATGGTTTAGTCCTAGTATCTGTATTTCCTCCTATGTCAGACCCAGACATCTAGGAGTCTGGAAAGCCAAGGAGCATTGTGCTAGACCTGATTTCATCTAAACCCTTATTGGCATAGATCACTTCAATAACATGATTGTCCTCTATCTCTTTGAGCATAGATGTTGTCAAGGGGTTGGTGATGTTAACCTCAGGGGTAAGACTTGCAAGTGATGAGGAGTCCAAGTTCTTGGGAGTTCCAGACCTAAGCATCACTCTTGTAGGGTTATCACTAGTGCTAGCATCACCAGCACCTTGACTAGGGTTCTCAAGATTTTTAACCATTTTTTTAACTATAGAGTTAGCCGAGGTTTGAGAGGCAGTGGGTGTGCTAATATTTGCAGGGAGGGGGAAATCACAATTGCCCATCAAATGGTTGGTAATTGGGATACTAGGTTGGGTTTGATTTGAGGAGTTTAAGTTGTTAATTTTTTGCCTTCACTTTCTAGAGGTGACCAACTGAAAGCAGTCAAAGGGTGATTCTGCAGGACCATTTGGGGGGTCTGAGGTAGGACTGAGGGGTTCAAAGATAAGGGGTGTGTGATCAATATGCATAGGGTTTAATTCCACCAGATTGGTGACAGGTATAGTAGATTCTTCGTTAACAAAGAGTGGGGTGGATGAATCTTGGTTATTATTGGTTCTATGGTTTGAGGATGTATTGGTTAAATTAATGTTGAGTTTTTGTTTTTTGTGATTAATGATTGGGCAATTTTTCCAAAGATGCCCTTCTTTCTTGCAAAGAAAGCACACATTTAAGCCTCCAAGCATTTCAATAGGGCAGACAAAGGTTTCTCAATTGATGTTTAGGGTTAGAGATAGAGGGATATCAATCCCTGGCTTAATTGATACAAGCATTCTAGCATCCAAGTTAGGTACCAAGCAGTTCGTCTCATCAATACAGATTGTTTTTCCAAACGGATCCATTAATTGGGGAAGAAAATGCCAAATAAAGGGAGGGACATCCTTAAGGATGATACATATGGGGGAGGATAGTGCAAGAACCTCTTCACTAACCACCTCTGAAGACCATGCTATGGCACGGAAGGAGGTATTCCCAACTATCCAGTATTGACATTTTAATGCCTCACTTTGAGCCTCATGAGTGTTAAAGAAGATAAAGTAGAGACCCTTTTGTATTTGCCTGCAGAATGATATCTTAAGCCCTATTTTCAAATTCCAGAGATTATGAAACCAATCATCTAAAAATTTCCTAGGCAGACATTTCTCAATATCAACACACACAAACAAAATGGTCGTGTTACTTAACCTAGCCTTTTCTGAAGTAATTTCGTTCATCATTGCATTATTTGGCAAGATGCAGAAGGAGTCCGAAGTAGTGCTAGGGCACTTACCTTCCTCACCGAGTCGTTCATTGCCAAAAGCCTTAAGAAATCTCACACTAGGGTTGATTCCATTTGCAGGTGGGCCGACGGTTTTGGCAAAGGATTTTTTTAGAGGAGGTTTAGTTTGAGCTACGGATTTAGGGCCATTAATGGCACCGCCATCCAATTCTAGCTCCATAGGGAACTAGGGTTAAGTCGCACGAGCAACAAGGTAGGTGATGGCGTTTAGTATTAAATGAAGCCAAAAGTAATGAATTTGCAGAGTTAAAGATAATCGAGAAACAAAGCAACAGAGAAGGGGTTCCAAATCGGGTGGAGGAGATTTAACCCCTCCATAGAGATGTCGAGGTGTCTACGTCACTTAGGTTGCCTCGAAAGGTCCGCTTACAGCCAGATTGAAAGTTCGCAAACCTTGAGATTCGCAGTCGCCAAAATTAAAAAAAATAAAATTTGTTTTTCAATTTTAATAATTTAATTATTATTTTTCTTTATTTTTGAATGTGATGAAGAGATGAATATAAATAATGTTATATATTAACAATAAGATGACAGGAAAAATCTGGAATGATAAAGAAAGCCTTACAACATTTGATTACTAATCATTCATTGAATAAATATTAAAAAAAAAAAAATTAATACTCCAATATGAATCAAAAAGGAAAACAATTAAAATATATAAGAATTATCATAATATTATTTTAAAAAATTATGTTATAATAAAAAAAAATTAAACTTTTTTTTTTTAAAATATGAATTTTTTTTAAAGAAATTAAATCAAAAGATACTTAATTTTTTTTTAAAGTTAATTGACTTCAAATAATTTAAAAAAAATATATATGTTAAATGAAAAATATATTACTTATTAAAACATATCAAACTTAAGTGTAAATGTAAAAATACTAAAAATATCATTAATGTTTTGGCAAAACTAAAAAACTTTTCAGGCGTGATACTTGGCCATACAATCTACCCAAAATAATGCCTACAATATATTTAAACAGTTCGTCTTTTGATTATTTTGTGTATAACAACTCAATTGCATTTGGCCAATCAATGTGGAGAAAAATATATTTTAGAATTTATAAATGTATATTTTATGAGAACAAAATATATTTTAAAAACAGAATAATAGTTGATTATAATTGGTTACAATCAGTTTTTTTTAATAACTATTTAAGTCTTAAAAAAAAAATCATTCGTTTTAGCATAAACTACATAGAAACATAATCTTTAACCATGGCATTCCATCAATGTATCGTATGCTTTAAAAAAGAAAGTGATGGGAAAATGTGTAAAATCATACATTCGAGACAACATAAAGATGATTGAAGTTTTCTAAGGATTGTGTGTGTCCATGACATGACATTTAAAGTAGAGACATATGGAATAATGAAATAATAATTTACTATCAATGAAAATAATAATTTTAAGTTTAAGTCATTGACACATTAAAAATAATTCATTTGTTTACATTTAAAAACAATAACAAGTTTTTGCTTTCAAAAGAAATTTGGGAAACTCAATCATTTTAGGATTATTTTTTATAAACACAAGCAATTCTAAATATCACGATTAGAAAAATTTATCATTCAAATTTACTATAAGGATATATGCAAGATCATAGAATCTAATATGTAATTAGGAACTAATTTTCAAAACTTTTTCAAATATCAAAATCCATATAGTAACTAGATTTGAGAAGTATTATGGAATTTTTTGAATGTAATTGATTAATAAGAATAATCAATGAATATAAGTGATTTTATATAGCACAATATTTTCTTTAAAAATGTTTTACAAGAATATTAATAATCATGGTAAATTAACAATACATGAATCAAAATATGAATATCAACTATAAGTCGGGCTTGCAATATTCAAATCAAGTTCAGTTACATTAAGATACATAATCAATAAGAAAGATAAAAAATGTAAGAATTAAGTTGGATTTTCTAGACTAATAGTGAATAAATAAATAAAATATGATTCACATTTCATGTGTAATATAATACAATTTAATATAGTGAAGCAATGTAGGACATTCAAAGTGTTAGAAATAAAGGAGAGTAGAAAATGTATCTATACAATTGTATACCCAATTGTAAGAGGAAATAGTTCGTATATTTATATTTATAATTATACAGAATTTATGTTTGTAATAATAACATGTTTGATAGATACTAGAGAATTGTATCAAACGTAAGTTCTTTCAAAAGTGAAACTGAATTGATTTGCTATCTAATACGTACTAAGTTATTTTAAATGCTTGAAATTGAGTAGTTATGCTATTTATTTTGTTGCAAATGTAAAATGTCATTGTTTTGGCCCAATGCAAAATGTTTCTGAACTTGAAACTCTCATAAAATAAACACTATTGCTGAAATTTTATTCAAATATCCTTCATAAGCCATTTTCCCAAGCTATGGGATCAATTTCTTGAACATGTCCTTTTCAATAGTACAATACATTTTTTTCTTTTTCCTCTATTATTATTATGAATTTAAGGAAATTACTATAGATATATGCAATGTCTTGATTAAAAATGACGTATTGGGAAGATTGGCAAATGAAAGTACGGACCAAGGGTGCTGTTACGAAGGTATGTGAAAATAGAACCGTATAGTTGGGAATCAGGACCAACGACACATATCATCTCAGTAGGAGTGATATCATATGAGGGAACCAAAAGTTTATCCACCAAGAACTCATAGCGCGTTTCATTCTGCGGTAGATTGATCAGTGAGGCGATAGTAGTCATGGCATTTGCGGCTCGATTCTTCTCTCTTGGTATCTGCTCAAAGGTTATCTTTATGAAATATTGTTTGAAGTCATCTACCATTTTCTTGTAAGGCATTATTTTTTCATCCTTTGTTTGGTAGTCATCAGTTGCTTGATGAATTACCAGTTGAGAGTCCCCAAAAACATGAAGTTCCTGGATCTTCCACTGAACTACAATCCCTAATCCAGTTGTTAATGCATCTTATTCTTCTATGTTATTAGTGCAAGGAAATGACAATTGGTATGTTCTGGGAATGGAATCCCCTTGAGGTGTGATAAAGAGGATGCCAGCTCCTGTAACATGCTATGTGTATGAGTCGTTAAAGTATAGGTGCCAAGGCTTTGTGTGTGATACCATCAAGATGGATTCATCTAGAAACTCTGAAGTTAGAGGAGCATCATCTATCATGGGTGCATCTGCTAACTGATCTATGATAGCTTATCCCTTTATTGCTTTTCTTTCCAAATATTCAATGTCGAATTCACTAAAGAGAATCACCCATTTGGCTAGTTTGCCAGTAAGCGTCGCCTTATTGAGAAGGTACTTTAATGGATCATCCTTGCAACCAACTTAGTTTTATGAGTTAGCATGTAATGTCATAATTTCTACAAAGCAAAAACCACAGTGAGACACACACGCTCAATTGGTGTGTAGTTTAGCTCATAACCAACCAAAGTACGAGTGATGTAATGTATTGCCTTTTCTTTGCCCTCAGCATCTTGTTGTGCTAAGAGTACCCCTAGTGCTATTGATGTAGCTGATATCTAGAGTAACAAGGGTTGTTCTGGGACTAGTGGCATCAAGACTAGTGGATTCAGAAGATAATCTTTGAGTATCTGAAAAGCCTGCTGATAATTATCATCCCATTTGAATTTGATGTTTTTGTGTAGCAAGTGTTGAAAAGGATGACATTTATGTGTGAGTTGTGCTATGAATCATCATATGGACTGGAGTCTTCCTTGTAGAGATCCAAGTTGGCTGATATTCCTTGGTGGTGGCATTTCTAGGATCACTTTGACTTTTGATGGATCGGCTTCAATTCCTCTTTTTGAAACAATGTACCCAAGGAGCTTTCCAAAGGTTACTCCAAAGACACATTTCTTGGGATTTAGTCTCACTTTATATTTTTCCAACTGATCAAAAACAACTGAAAGGATGTCCAGATGTGTATCTCTGTCTATTGATTTTCCCAAGAGGTCATCAACATAATCTTCTACAATTACGTGCATGAGATAATGAAAGATAGTGGTCATGGCTTGTTGGTATGTAGCCCCTACATTCTTTAGCTCGAAGGGCATGACATTGCAGTAGAAAGTTCCCTAGGGACAAGTAAATGTTGTTTTGTGCTGATCTTTGTATGCGATTTTTATTTGATTGTAGCTAGAGAATCCGTCCATCAAAGATAACATTGCACGACCTGATATGAGATCTACGATCAGGTCAATGTTTGGCAATGGAAAATCATGTTTAGGACAATCTTTGCTAATGTCTCTGAAATATGTGCATATTTTGATGCTTCGATCGGGCTTACTGATTGGTACCAAGTTGGAGATCCATTTAGGATAATCAATTGGGTGTATGAATCCGACATCCAACAATGTTTCAAGCTCCACCTTCACTAATAATGCCACTTGTGGATGCATCTTTCTTAATTTATGTTTCAGTAGATTTGCCCCCAGTTTAACTGTTAAATGATACATTACTAAATCCAGATCCAATCCAAGCATATCGTTATATGACCATGCAAAATTTATTTGTCACTCTATGAAGAAAATTATGAACTTCGGTCTTTCTCTCTCTGTCAAAGATTGTGCCAGGAATATGTTAGTTGGAATCTCTTCTATACCAATGTTTGCCTTGATGGTCTCGTCCACTAACATAGATGATTTTTCTTTATATGATGTTGGGAGAATATCGAGCCTTCCATCTTTGGGCACCTCATAGAGGTTTTCACCCTCAGATACATCCTTTCTTTTTTACTTTTTTGGGGTCAGACAGTGCCACAATGTGGTTTTCACCGTAAAACCCATGATTTATTTTTATTTTTACATTTTTGTGACTAGAAGGCCCAACAACCTCACCAAAATATGCCACGTTGTTGAGTTCTATAGTGTATCCCGCCTTATGGTCCCCAAGCGGAAGATCATATCGTATGCCTAGATAGTTGATAAAGGCTTCATCATTTTGGAATGTGTCAAATTCTATAGGTCCTTGATGGTCCTAGTCAATAAGTTAGTTGTGAACAAGGGGAAGGCCTTCAATGTTTTCGAAGTTAGTGCGTGTTAGGGTGCAGATATAGTTATATTCAGGTATGTCAAGGTAGTTTTCAAGGTCATCGTTGGCACTCTCCTCATATGTCTCGATTGTGAACGAGTCCAATTTGTCATCATTAAAAGCGCATTCTTGAATAGGTGCCCTCATCCTTCATGATTTCGACCTAGGAACTAAAGACAAAGACTGTATGGGATCCTCAGGGGTTGTTTCTTGACCAAATCTAAATTTTCTATGAAATTCCTCTTCTTCTATGGGTTCACCTAGTTCTCGAAATGTTTTAGTGAGTTCATAATCACTGGAGGATTTGTTCGAACCCCATTCCCATTCATTAGTCTGTGGAATAGCGGACCTCTTGTTGATTATTGGAAAGTATGATTTGCAATGCTTCTTTTGATTTGTGAGTGTTCACCCTGAAAGAGATGAAACCAAGCCTTTTCAAGCACTAATTTTTAAATGTCAATTCTAGTTGCAAAGGTTGAGTGATACCTTCTTTTCTTAAGCCAAGAGGACTTTTACCATCATACCCAGACTTTTGTAGGATCTTGAATCCTTTGCCATATTTTTCACATGGCATCTTGCTATGCTCTTGTGTACCATCTTCAGGGTCTTTGTAAAGCATTTTGTATAAGTCTTATTCTTCCATTTTACCCCACTTTTGGAATATAGTAGGGTCCCATTTTAGTGTAATGATAGATACCTGTTTGGAAGGATGTGGTTGTCCATATTCTTTTGGTGAACTCATAACTTTCCGTAAGTACATGTTATGATTTAGAGTGTATTCACCCATGCCTTTGTCCTGATATTTTTGTTTAAGCTCACCTTGCTTTGATGTTGAAGGTTTTAATGATTTAGGATCAATATATGCAGAAGATGGGATAGATTCTCTATTAATTGGAATTATTGTCTCTAGTTTTGGTTTCAATTTATTGTAGTACATAAATGGATTAGGATCACCATTAACTGTTACTTCAACTCCATTATGAGTAAACTTAATGCATTAATGATATGTAGATGGAACTGCTCTCATCTCATGAATCCATGGACATCCAAGCAATATGTTGTATATGAGATCCAGGTCTAGGACTTGACAAACCACATCCTTTGTAACTGGCCCAACTCTTAGAGGTAAGGTGACTGTGCTCTTCGTCATCATATGTCTTAATGGTGATTTTATTTGTAGCATTCATAGTTTTATCTGAATATCCCAATTGTATTATTGTGTTCAAAATACATATATTGAGACCACCTACTCCATCTATCAGGACTCATTTTATTTGATGTTTGTGTAGGAAGGATTCAATGTGTAAAGGTGCATTATGCGGTTGGCTTACAGATGCGTCATCAGCTTCGGTGAATGTGAGAGAATTTGGAATGGAAAGGTATCCCACCATGGCTTGAAACCAGTCCATGTTCAAATCAGTGGGGATAAAGGTTTCTCTCAGGACATTGTCGAGTATGGATTTATGTGAAGGAGATATACACAACAATTCTAGGATTGAGATAAGCGTGGGCATCTTCCTTAACTGTTCTACTAGGTTGTACTTGGGTTTGGCCGATGAGGAAGTGGTGGTTTTAGCTGGAGCACCTTGCAAAGTTACCTTACCTCATCAAGTTGTGACATTACATTTAGAGGTAGATTCAGTAGAAGGTCCAATGCTTTTTAGGACAACTTTGGCTCTTTGGGTAGATCTTTCAGGCATTTTGTCCTTTATGATAATAGTAGAGACATAGTTGTCCATCAAAGTGTGATTAACAGTTGAATCATAGTTATAGGATGCTTTGGTATAGTTGGCTTGCTCATCTGTTGCTTTGGATTTTCCCTTGTCATGTTTAGGGAATGGTTCCTTAAACATCTCATGTTCTTGATTAGATGTACATCCCTTGATCTCAATGTCACCTCTATCAATAAGATCTTGTATTTAATGTTCTTCAATTGATGGCAATTTCCTATTTTATGCCCATTGCTCTTGTGATATTCGCCATACTCATCACCATTCTACCAATTCAGTTTGACCTTTGGCTCATATGGAGGATTGTTTGAAATTGTTATTATCTTGTTTGCCACTAGCTTCTTGAAGGCTGACTCAAGTGGTTCTCCCAATGGGGTGTATTTCCTTCGTGGTTTTGAAGTTGCTTGAGTATTCACTTAAATTGTTTGTAGAACTTGATCCAGAAAGAATGATTTTTTGGTCTCACTGTGTTAGCATCAACAACACCATCATTTATTGTGTTCTTGTTCTTGTTCCAAAACCATGGCTTGCCTTTTCCTTTAAGTCCTCTTTATTTTCTTTGAATAATTTAATGACACCTTGCTCAATTAAGACTTTCTCTATCACTAAGCCTTTTTCAATGATGTCCTTGAAGGTGGACAAACAAGCTTTTCTTAAGTCATAACCAATGTCTTTGTTGAAATTCTATGTGATCATCTCTACCATTTGTTTTTGTGGAATTTCACAAGAGCATCTGTTGGCTAAATTCCTCCATCTTTGTAGGAATGATGAAAATGACTCCCCATCCTTCTGTTTGGTGTTGCACAAAGTGGTGACTGATATGTTTGTCTCTATGTTGTATGAGAAATTTTGTATGAAAGCTTCTGCTAGATCACCCCAAGACCTCATTCTAGGTGGAAGTTGGGAGAACTATTCCATAGCTTGATCACCTAAGATTTGTGGGATTAATCTCATCAAGTACGTTTCTTTTGCGGCTACCTCAATGCAAGTTGTGAAAAATTGTCTTATTTGTGCCTTAGGGTCTCCTTTTCCTCTATACTTATCAAACATAGGTGCTACGAAATGTGTAGGAAAGGGAGGCATTGGAATGCTTTTGTCAAATGGATGGGGGCATATGTCTCTCATTGTGTAAGTTGGCTTTGGTGTATTGATGTCCTCAATCATCTTTTGTAAGTCCTTTATTTGTTGTTCCAAATTGGTCTTGGGTAAAGATCAACTTCTTAGACCATATCCCTTGCCTGAGCCACCAGGTGGAGGAAGAGGATACTGCATATATGGATGGTACTGATCATAAACATGTTCATATGGAGGGGCTTTGTAATGATACTGTGTATAGGAACCACCTAGTATAGAGTCATAATGAGGAATGAAATATCTGCTTTGTCCATGCATATTATATTCTATAGGAATGTCATGAGTTTTTTCTTGTGTAGTGCCTCCAAATTTGACATGGGGTTTTCTTGTGTCTAAATTTTGAACATGCCTTTGGATATCCAATTGTTTGGAGGCTGGTCCGTAGCATTGGTATGTAGTTGAGTGTATTTATCTTCATAAGACTTCCATAGAGGTCTATGTAGACGTAGTTGTTCATGAGATTCTCTTTCATGAGTATCATAAGCTTGACCATATGTATTTGGGACCTCGGGTTTTTGAAACAAGGATAATGGTGACTTAGGCATGAAACGTGGTCCTCTAGTACCTCCACTATTAGGCCTCCTTTGATCTAGGTTGAGTTGAGTTTCTTGCATAGGTTGATTTTCTACTATTTGAGACATGTCAAAATCATGAGGTATCTTAGCTCCACTTTGTGCCATCACCTATAGGAAATATTGTCTACCCTTCTCATTATATCTTCAACCAATCTATTAAAATGGGGATCCATGATGGAGTCTTCCAATTTTGCTGAATGTATGGAAAAGTTGTATGTATTGTCATTGTGTGTATCATTATTGTTCGTATTATCCATGTTCTCAACATTTTGAGTGTTTCTATAGATGTCCATGCTAGGTAATGTGGTATGATTAGAATTGAAAAGATATTGTTGTCGTACTCATAGCCACTCATGTTTGCAGACTCTTGAGCCTCTTTAGCTTCTCTCCTAGATTTTTGGGAATGGGTTTGAACCATGAACTAGGTCTTGACCAAGATGTGTGAGACTAGATGAAAATAGAAAGAATATGGAAGACCAAGAATTGGATGGAATGTAAATGAATATGAGGTGTGCTTGCAATGTCCAAAGTGTAAGACCAAGTATGTATGTAGTAGAGTAGGCATGGCTTCCAAAGAGATGGTAGTTTCTCTTGATGAGGTAAGTTGACATTGACTCTAAATAAGACCAAATGAGACCCAAAGGTGATAGACCTTGATGAGGGACAAGCAAGTGACCTTTGACTCAACTTTAGACAAATGTGAATGTAATGCAATGTTTAAAGCAATGATGAACTTTGTGAGACCCAAAGATGGGTTGAATGCTAGATGAAAACCTGGAGAAATAGCTTAGGAAGCTTAGGAAATCTGAAAATGATTTCTCTTGTTTGCTGGACTGTAAGTTTTTTTCAATACTGAACATAAACATGCATGTATACTTCACAGACATGGTTTCCCAACACAAATGTGACTAGACACTACACAAACACACCTGCATTTCATAGATGTGCTCGCATTGAAAACATACGCTACTAAAATCGTAGACACACTTAAACTTGACATAGATGTGGCTAGCCTACCTAGACGTGCCTGGCACCAACGCAGATGCGCCTTAGCATTTTTCCCCCTGCTTGACAAGTGTTGCGACCTACCTAATGTGCATTTATTACCCTACTTGACATGCATTTATGACAACAATTAATTCAACAAGGTACAATAAGGTTTTGTGGTACTTACTGGCTCTCCTGCATCTGCTGGCCTCTGATATCACTAACGCGATCGAATCTATGCACCAATGTCATCATTGTTGACTTCTCTCTACTCTCTTTGCACTCTAATCTCTTAGATGTGTGGATGACAATGAGGATGTTTTCCCTTGTAGTCTATCTTATAGACTACCCTAGCCCTAGTCTCTCGAGTCAGTCTTCTTTATCCCGTGACTTTGTCACTCTATCCTATCTTGTCAGCCCTTTCTAGCCTTTCTTTCTTATCGAGAGATTGTTTGCGATCTTTTCATCCAATCTCTCGAGGGGGCATATCATTCCCATCTTGGGGCAACTTTGTATCAGTTTATCTTATCTTCTTTGAAACAACGTGACAAGCTGCATTGTCTCAAAGAGGGGCAAAATGTAGACACCTAAAATTGTCCTATCTAATTAAATAAATATTTTTATTTATTTAATTATTTTAAGCCTAATTCTTCTTTTAATTGAATAAATCTTTATTTATTTAATTAATTCATTTATCCTCTTCTAGCCTTATTCTTCAGTTAAATAAATACTTTTATTTATTTAAATAATCCTTTTTCTAAATTAAATAAATATTTTATTTATTTAATTGATCCCACTTCCTCTATTAATTAAATGAACATTTATTTGTTTAATTAATTCATTAACATTTTCTACCCATGACACATGTCATTCATCTCTTAATTCCTACACTACCTACCCTTTCATTATTTTCTTATTTGCTCTACCTACCCTCTAATCCTAGCTGACCATTTATCTCTTACACCTCTCAATCTTATCCCTTCATTTCTTACAATGTCTTCTATATAATGAGATGCTTCTCTCATTATCAACCCTCCTGAATTAGCATTTGAACTTTCATATGAGATCAAGCCTACTTGCAACCACACTTCTGTTCATTGTTGAGCTCTTGTGCACACATAAAATCTAAGAGCAACTTTATCAAGCAAGATCAATGGAGATAGGAAGAATGGAGATCCAAACCCTATTGGACATGTGATGGTATAATCTTTATGATTTGTTGATTTACATTGTCTTACGTAATCTTCATATGTTATGGTGGATCTTTGTTTTTGTTAGGCTAGGGTTTTGTGGTTGAATTCATTTTAGTCTTTCAATATTGTTGTTTCCATTTTCACCATAAACAATAATTATTACAATGAACACTATTATTTTCAACAATAGAAGAGATAGAGAGAGTATCATATCAAACTAAAAAAGTGGTCTTAAATAGAATGTAGAAAACATTTGCAACTTTTATTATGCCATACACTTGCAAATATCACATGGTTATAGAAACATGTTGGAGATAGATCTATATAAAAAATTTATAGTGAAAATGTTATTTGGAAACAAAATAGACATTGTTTCTTGGTCAATAGAGTTGAGTTAGATAAAAGAAAATATGTTCAAAAGTATAAGAGAAGAAATAACCAACTTGTGTAACGTAGGATATTTTGAAGGTGATCGAGGGTTGTCTTTTTGGTCAGTGCAGTGATATATATTGATATAGAGGTGCAAAGGGTATGATCCTTGGCATCAAATCATCTTACAATGTTCTTGAACAATAAAATCAACAAGTCCTTATTTAGTACATGTTCCTCTATCTATAAATTTATTTACAACAAAGTTGGGTGCAATTATATCTGTAAGGATATGTACTTGAATATTTTATTAGTGGGTGACAGAGAAAAATAATTATAATGCATAAAGTTTTAGAGATGTCGAAACGAAACATATATATTTGTTTCTTACTTTTCTTTGTCAAATTAGTTTCATCATCTTTATCGTCTAGAAGATGTTGATAGGCTATCTATTTGTAGCCAAAAATAATTGCACCTACACTTCCAACTATATAGTCATCTACACTTTATGAAAGTATTTTTTGTTGGTAGCAAAGCAACAGGAAAACTGAGAGGGGGGGGTGAATCAGTTTTTACCAAACTTAACCAAATTAACCTTAGTTATAGATCTAATCATGACCAACAATAACAAAAGTAATCACGACATCAGAAACACACATAGCATGCAAATTTTTGACATGGAAAGCCTGATTAAGGGAAAAACCACGGTGGGAACCTACCGACAATAAGATGATACTCTACACTAGTATGTGAAAATATTACAATGGGAAATTCACATGCATGCAGGCACACTGCCTAGAGCTCACTGCTCAAAACAAGAAAGGGCTACAACCTTGGGAAGGATCATTGCCTTACAAAGATTGAACAACAATCCGAATTACATGAATTGAAAGAATAGCATCTCCAAATGCTTGATTATAGTTCCGGTTAAGCATCTGTTTGCACAACAACTCTAATTTATTCTTCCACACTTCCGAATGATAGATTAACTAAGTCACACATACAATATACTCTCTAATCATAAACATGACTGTAGACACCCAACTTACATGATTACCTCACCTATTTATACAATTCATCAACCTTACCCTTAAGGTCGGCTCAACACATGAGACCTAATTATAAAATTACATAACACGATATATAAATCCATAACCGGACCAATACAATGTTGGCAAGGACATAGAATGGACCCAAATTAGATCCTCAAACATACAAAACCAACAAATATATCACCAGGATCATCCACAACATGCTACACCACCGAATAGGTCGCTTAACACGAAGAACAACCCCAGACCAATAAAATATTCATTAACATGCACCATGATCAATGCAGACCACCAAAACATATAGGACATGATCAGAGAACATCAGCAAGCAACTTGAATTCCACCACAATTACTACAACAACTCGGCTAATAAGAATCATCATTAACACCATCACCGGAGCTCAAGAACACCAACTGACAAACTGAAAGATATGCTTATGAAGTTCCAAATCATGAACCATCTGATCAGAGGAAACACATGAGCATCGCAAACACTCTCCAAAATTGGCAACTCAAGATATCATCATTCTGAAGAAATATGAATCAAATACCAGAACTTTGCAACACATAACATTGAAAATCTAGATACTATATTGGATCACATAACTCAACCAAATCTCCACATAGTATCAAGAAACTTATATTGAATCAACTAGAGATAATCATCTCAAAACCCAATAAATTGCATCATCACATCTACAATAGATCACCAAAACCAACTCTCTACAATACATCAATTCTCTACAACACAGGAATATGTTGACATCAATGAGAACAACATATCCCCAAAACTCTAATATCCAACAATCTCCCCCTTTGGCATTGATGGCAACATATGAATGTGGAAAAAAATCAATGCAAAGAAAGACAACAACTCCAACAATATCCCCTTGAGATCATACATACATAGCTCATCTCAAATAGAAAGATAAGATAGTTTTTCACATGCATCTCTCCCCCTTTGACAACAATGCCAAAGACAAATATAAAAAATTATTCTCATACATCTCTCCCCATAGAAAGACAATCTCTCCCTCTTAGGATAAATTTACAAATCTGAATAACTGAACAACATTGAAAAAGACATTGACTACTCCCCCAAAGCAGCAACATCCACTCATCAATCTGGATAACAAGATAAAACAATGAAGTCCACCGAATCAATGCAACACAATGCATTTAGTTCACAGGAGGAGGGCAAGATATACAAATGTCGCAAGCAAAGGCTTTGTAAATATATTTACAATATGTTCCTTTGTAGATACATACAACATACTAAATTCTTTCTCATTTACCTTCTCTCTCAAGAAATGAAACTTGATAGATATATGCTTTGTCTTAGAGTGCAATACTAGATTCTTATAAATATTGATAGCACTAGAATTGTCACAATATATAACAGTAGGCTCATAAAAAACATCTCTAATATCCTTCAGCATCTGTTTCATCCAAAGTACTTGAGTGCAATTGCTAGCAGCAACAATGTATTTAGCTTCTGAAGTAGATAAAGAAATGGAATCTTGCTTCTTACTTGTCCAGGCAACCAACTTCTTTCCCAAAAAGAATGCTCCACTGGTAGTATTATTTTGGTCATCAACATCACCTGCCCAATCAACATCAGTATAAGCATGTAAAGTCAAATCATCTTCTCGTGGATACCACAGACCATAATCAATTGTTCCCTTCAAGTATCTGAATATTCTCTTTATAACAGTAACATGACTTTCCTTAGGATCAGCTTGAAATCTACAAATAAGACATACAAAATTTATAATGTCTGGCCTAGTCTAAGTCAAATATATAAGTCCACCAATCCTAGATCTATACAAGGTCTGGTTACCCTTCAGAGATTCATTATTTTTTGTCATTTTACATCCAATCACCATAGGAGTTCCATTAGGTTTAGAATCATCTAACCCAAACTTCCTCAGCAATTCCTTCACATACTTAGATTGAGATATGAAATTTCCTTTATCAGTCTGTGAAATTTGCAATCCCAGAAAGAACTTTATCTCACCTATCATAGAAATCTCAAACTCTTTTTGCATATCATTAGAAAACTTCTTACTCAAATCATCATCACTTCCAAAAATAATTTCATTGACAAAGACTTCAACAATAAAAATATTTTCATTATCAATCTTGAAGTACAAATTACTATCAATGGTACCTTTACAAAATCCTAACTTCATCAAATACCTATCCAATATAGCATAGCAAGCAAGCTAGGGGATTTTTTAAGACCATACAGTGCTTTATTCAATCTATAAACCATGTCTTTTTTATCAATCAATGAAAATCCATCTAGTTGCTCAATGTAGACTTCCTCTTCTAATTCACCATTCAAAAAGGTTGACTTCACATCCATCTAATATACCTTGAATTTCTTATGAGAAGCATATGCAACAAATAGTCTAATAACTTCAATTCTAGCTACCGGAGAAAAAGTATCCTCAAAATCAATACCTTCCATTTGTGAATATCCCTTACATAGCAGTCTTGCTTTGTTTCTGACAACTTCTCTAGCTTCATTCGGCTTATTCTAAAACACCCCTTTAGTACCAATTACATTCTTATCCTTAGGTCTAAGAACAAGTTCCCATGTTTTGTTCTTCTCAATCTGATCCAACTCTTCTTCCATATCTTTTACCCAATTCTCATCTTTACAAGCTTCAGCAACATCTTTATGCTCAATCTTAGATATCAAACATGTCCCTTCAGTAGCAATTCTTCTCCTTGCCATCACACCTTTATTCTTATCACCAATAATCTGATTCTCTAAATGATTTAGTCTTACACACCTTGGGGTCTTTTGATTATTCTAATTTTCGGGCTCTTGAACTTCTTCATTGATAGCAGCATCAACTTTCACTATCTATACCTCTACTAGATCACTTTGATTCATGCTCAGACTCTACACTTGCTTTGAATTAACATCATGATCATCAGACTCGTATCTGCATGCTCTAATTTGCTTCTCATGATTCTCATCTACCTTCACATTTGCACTTTCCATTATCTTTCTTAGTCTCTTGTTGTAACACTGGTAGGCCTTACTCTTAGTAGAATATCCTAAAAAATTCTTTCATCACATTTTGCATCAAATTTACCTATATCCTCATCTCTTTTGATATAACATTTGATTCCAAAGATTCTGCAATATCTAACTATAAGAACATGACCAAACCATAGCTCATAAGGGGTCTTATAGGAATCACCTTTTATATGCACCTGGTTGAATGTGTATGCAGTAGTGCTAACAACTTCTCTCTAGTAGATATGTGGAACATTACCTTCAATCATTATAGTTCTAGAAGCATCCAAAACTGTTATGCTCTTCCTTTCAACAAGTTCATTATGTTGAGGGGTTCTCGAAGCAGATAACTGTCTCTAGATTGCATGCTCTTCACAAAAAGAATTAAACTCTCTAGAAATAAATTATTCTCCTCTGTCACAACTTAGGTACTTCAGATTCAATCCTATCTCTGTCTCCACTTTAGCTTTGAATATTTTGAACTTCTCTAGTGCTTCATACTTCTCCCTTAGAAAAGTGACCCATGTCATCCTAGAATAGTCATCAATCAACAACATAAAGTATATGTCTCACTGCAAGCTTCTCACTCTAGAAGGTCCACATAAGTTAGTATGCACAAGATCTAACAATCCATTAGATGTATATGGTTTTCTCTTGAATTAAATTCTTGTTTTCTTTCCCAATTGACATTCTTTACATACCGGATTGGTAGGCTTCACTATCTTAAGCAAATCTCTAATAGCTTAAGTAGAACTAATCTTAATCATGCAGTCAAAGTTAACATGACACATTCTTCTATGCCACAACCAACTCTCATCAATCTGAGCAATCAAACAAATTTTCTCACCAGCATTTAGATGAAAGATATTACCTTTAGTCTTAGTACCTGATACAATCTCTATACTCGAGCTATTCAAGATCTTACATTTCCCATTCTTAAATTGCAAATCATATCCCTTATCAACCATCTGTCCAACACTCAAAATATTATGCTTCAAACCTTCAACATATAAAACATCATCAGTATTATGCTTACCATCAAGAGAAATAGAACCTCTACCATGGATTACACAAGCTTTATTGTCTCCAAATCTCACCAAACCACCATCATACTTCTCCATATTCACAAAAAAAATTTTTACCTTTATCTCCTATCATATGATGTGAACAACCATTGTCAACCACCCATTCATCTTTCTCATCAATCTTTGTAGCCAAAACTTTCTCTTCAACAATACAACTTCTAGAATCAGCAGATATCGAATCATCTTCCATGATAGCAATGAACACAAATTCATCTTTAGAATTCCCTTTTCTGGACTCGTCATCTATTACACCTTCATCAGAAGCATGATATAATTTCTTCTGATATCTATACTTTTGGTTGGGCTTGTAAGGCTTATCATACTTTGACACTTTTTATGTTCTTTCAGGACATCTAGAAGAAAAATGACCAATATTATTGCAAGAAAAACATTTCAAAGGTAACTTCCTTTCATACTTATTCACTCCCTTAGGCAATCTTCTAACAATAAGTGCTTCAAGCTCTTCTAGCTCTCTTTATTGTTCTTCCATCTCTCTCATTTCTCATTCATATCTAGACATCCTAGTTGAACTTTCTCATGGATCATACTTCTGCTTCCTAGACAAAGTAGCTTTAAATGTAGTCTAAAAATTACCATGTGATTCACCAAGTTTGCTCAATTCAAAAGGAGTGAGATTTACAACCAGCATATCTCTTGTCACAGTTGTCATGGTTTGGATCTCATCAATAGCATCAACTTTATGTTTATAAGCAAGAGGCAAAGATCTGAATACTTTAGTCACAATCTCATCTTCTTCAAGGAATCCACCAGCACATCTGATGTTCATCATAAGATCATTCACTTTGGCCATAAAGGATGTAATATTCTTATCTTCTCCCATTCTCAATAGCTCATACTTCAATTTCAAGCTCTACAATTTGGCAACTTTCACATGTTTATCTCCTTCATACAGGGTTTCAAGATTCACCCAAATCTCATGTGCAGTCTACAATCCCATCACATTAGTCATCTTTGCATCAATCAGGGCACTTAGCAATGCTTCTTTATCTCTAATATTACTTTTAGCATCCTTGATCTTAGTTCCAGTAATAGGGCCATTTAGAGGAACAATGTATGCATTCTTTGTGATTTTCCAATAATCTTCTCCATGACAATTCAAGTGAACTTCCATCTGGTGATTTTATATAGAGTAATTAGTTCCATCAAATCTCAAACTCTCCTTCTTGAAAACAACATCTATCATCCCAAATCTCCTCAAGCGATCAAGCTCCTTCCAAAGGATCTAGCTCTGATACCAATTGTTGGCAACAAAGCAATAGGAAAACTAAGAGGGAAGGAGGGGTGAATCAGTTTTCACCAAAATCAAACAAATTAACCTTAGTTACATATCTGATCATGAATAGAAATAACAGAAGTAATCACCACATCAGAAACACACATGACACATAGATTTTTGATGTGGAAACCCCAGTTAAGGGAAAAACCATGGTGGGAACCTACCCACAATAAGATGATACTCTACAATAGTATGTGAAAATATTACAATGGGTAAATCACATGTATTCAGGCACACTGCCTAGAGCTCAAAGCTCAAAACAAGAAAGGGCTACAGCCCTGGGAAGGATCACTTCCTTACAAAAATTGGACAACAATATGGATTACATGAATTGAAATAATAGCATCTCCAAATGCCTGATTACAGTTTTGGTTAAGCACACTATCTGCACAACAACTCTACTCTTCTCTTCCACACTGTTGAATGATAGATTCACTTATTCACACGTACAATATACTCTCAGATCATAAACACAATCGCAAACACCCAACTTACATGATTACATCACCTATTTATACAATTCATCAACTTTACCCTTAAGGTCGGCTCAACACATAAGACCTAATTACAAAATTACATCACACGATACATAAATCAATAATCAGACCAATACAATGTCGGAAAGGACATAGCATGGACCCAAATCAAATCCTCAAACATGCAAAACCAACAAATAATTCACCAAGATTATCCACAACACACTACACCAATAGAGAAAGATTTTGATTCAAACGAATGATTGAGGAATTATTTTATTATTATTCTTCTATGGATTCCTTTTGTCAAGTAAAAAATTTACATTTTTTTGGAATTTTTTTTGTATTTCTTTTGTAATTGTGTTATATTGTTCGATATATTGATGTTGAAATATCCAACAATTATTACTTTTGTGTTAACACATACATGATATAGTGCTTGTTTGATAATGTTAATTATCATAGCAATTTGGTAACAAGAGATGTATATAGATTTATTGCATTGATTTTGTAATTATGAACAATAAAGTGTACTACTATAGTTTCAATGTCATTGGTTTTATAATAGTTTCTATATGTGATTTGAATTGCTTTTTTGACACATATCATGACTCCATATATAGCAGACATAAAAATTCACTCAAAATGTAATTTTTTATTGATGCATAAATTGAACCTAAATTTGCTAATCTCACTTGATGCAATCTTTATTGAGACCTTTCACTTGGTTGTCTCTTAACTAATCTTGGATCTCTTAATCTTCATTGTTCATTCTATGGACAATTTTAGACTCTCAAGCATCTATTCTATTTTTGTACTAGATCCCATAAAGATTGCAATTAGATTCATGATTTATTTAGGTCTTTTAGGCCCACTCCTCTTTCATGGAATTTGGTTTCTTAGGTGATTGGCCTTGTCTCCCTTTCATGTATACCTGGATTTGGATGCATTTAGGGTAAAAATTAACTCTAGCATTTGTAAAGATAGATATGTAGCCCCTTTTTAAGGATGTTTAACAAATGTTTATTATTTTATTTATATGCTAAATCAACGACTTCCTTTAATGTGTTTATGCAAATTCAATTACAAGCTAGAAAAACTACACTTGAAGTGACATGTTTATAAGAGATTATGGATAACTAGCATAATAGACCATGCGCTATTACTAGTCTTTCCTCCCTCATCTTCTTCTCTGTGAAAGTGTCAATGAGGGTGCATTATATCTATTAGAGTAGACTATGAATCCAAATCCCATGAATATTAGCCTCCAATAAAATAGAGATAATTCTCCTTATGGTTGGTCGCATCGCATCTTCTCATGGAATGGTGCTCCTAGTTGGCTAGACTCTTTCAAGTTTCTTTGACTATAGTTGGCAATCTCTCCAATTTGTTCTCAACAACCTTCAAAGGACACTCCTAAGGAAGAGAGGGTCTTATTCATTGGAATATTATTAATGGTAAAGAACCCCCTCTTACTAGTTTTGCATTAGTTTCTTAGTTTTTGTTATTAGACGGTGCTAATTTGTATTCTTATCTACTTTAATTCAATTAAAACTATACATTTGATTTTCTAATATAAATATTCCTCTCACGTCAACTTTTCTATTTTTTCGAATTCTATTTTGTTCTTAAACTACAATTATGAAGAATAATCAAATAACAATAATAAAAGTAACAAAATCAACTTGAGTTTTTGCTTTAATAGTATTACGATTTGCATAAAGAATGATATTTGATCAAAGCCATCGGGATTTCTCGAAAGAATCCTAAAATCATTTAAATACGTATATCGATTTTTAAATGCATATATATAAATTAAATTGGTTGGTGAATTATTAGTTTAAATTCCCTTACATTATATATTAGTTGATGAACTATGTGTTGTCCTTGTTTTTTATTTTTGTGAAAACAGGATAACCTCTATGAATTTTTCTAAAATTCATCCTCTCTTCTTTTAAGTTGAGTAATGAGGCATTTTTGTCATCTCAGTAGTCCTCAAATACTTGGTATTCGATCTCTAAATTTTATTATTTGGGTTAAAATATCAAATTTTAAGCTAAAAAGTTAACTTCCCTCCTTTGGTGCAAAGTCGGGTTTTAAACCCGATCTTGCACCATTTTTGGTTTTTAGGTGTCTAGTCAGGTTTAGAGCTCGAATTTGTACCATAATGACCAATTTTGGTCTCAATCGGACATAAAGCTTTGATTTAGACTACTTTAGACATTATAGTGTAAATAAGACCTATAAGTCCAACTAACACCATAATGAAGCACGATTTTGCATTTATTGTTTTTAGAGTTTGATTAATCATATCAAGTTTTTTTTAACCCTTTATTTATTGATTTATTCCCTAAATCTCTTCATTTATTTTGTGGATATCATTCCAGTGCCTGATTTCTTTTTCAATCAGATTCAACTGAACCCATGGTATGTACTATTTTTGCCCTTATTTTTTGTTTGTTTCGAGCTTTATCTTAGTGTATTTTTATCATTGATCATATACATTGAAGTTTTACTTCAATGAATATGATTAATGATAAAAAATTTAATGACATTTTTTTAAATCAATTTTGTAAACCCTAGTTTTGGTGGTGAGTCGGGATGAGAACCTAACTCACACTACTGATTTATGTCGGAGGTGAGTCGGGTTTCAATCCTGACAAATCCCTTTATTTTGATGTATATTTTTGTTTGTGGCATGGTTGTAGCCCCGTCATACATAGGAGCTTTTCACCATGGTGTGTGGCCAGCCTTTTTGTATTGCCCTTTTCTTTCTAAGATGGTGGTGATTAGGCTTGTAACCTCAATCCCCACCACGTTCCTTAAAGTAATGATGGTGATCAAGGTTAAACCCTCAACCCTCACCATTTTTTGATATGTGTTTTGTTCATAGTCCTTCCAAAGAGGTGTCCATCAGGCATACAACCACTCCCAACACCACCATCATATCTTTGCCATCCTTCCTTAGGTGTCGGTCAGGGATACAACCCAAAACTACACCAAATCGGTGTTGCTTTCCCATAGGTGTATATCAGGGGTATAACTCTGCCTAACACCTATCCTTTTCTCTTCCATTATCAAGTGAAAATTGGAGCTACAACTCTAACTTACACTTAACCATTATTTTGATTTTGCATCAAAATTGATGTAAATAGGAGGTCTAACTCTGAATCACACCACTATATGCATTGGTCCTTTAGTGTATTTTGGGGATACAAACCCGATATACACCTATATTTTTATTTTACACTTATATTAAGTGAAAATCGGTCTTATAAGTCTAATTTGTACCTGTATGCAAGATTTAGTGTAATCAAAATATGAAAATTGAGATCAAAAGCTAACATACCAATGAAACTTGTGAGTACAAAGACTAACTAAGCTTAAATTAATTTAAACAAGATAACTCGCAAGATGTGTCTTATTGTTCTCTATCTCATAGGATCTCTCAAGTCAATGATTGCTCTCAGATCATTGAGCAAATGACTTTGGAATGACAACTCCAAGAACGAGTGATAAAATGATCTATATGCAAGAATGCATATAAGATAAAAGGCCTACCGACTTCTAATACTTACTACAAGTGGATGTATCAGTGCATTCACATTATCAGGTAGAATAAGAAGAAGATCTTCTAGGGAAAGAAGATGGTAGATTCTTTATGTCAGGAGTTAACCAAGGTGCTCACCACCTTGAAGTTCTATAAGACTTCTTACCTTATTTATGTAGTTGCCTCGATGAGGCATTTACTAGGATTATCTACCATAGGTGATAGGATCCAAGTTCCTATCTACAAGTGTTTCTCCAAACTAACTCTTATGGAGAGTTTACACCATTTCAAGAGGGTCAATGATTCCTTCTTTTCTTATTATATGTGTTTATTTGATAAGGACCTTCAAAACAAGAAAATGTTGCATGAAGCTTGGAAGGTGGTGAGTGAATACATATGGTTATATTTTCTTACAATTCCCCCACATTTACATATATCAGGATTAGATGCTTTGATGGAGAACCCTCCATGCTCCCAAGGTATTCATCAAACAAGATCATACTTATGGAAATAGCTTGTCAAATGATATCATTCCATGAGTGTCAATCTGGAGGTCATAAGATAGGTCTCAAGTTTTCTATTGTCATAGGGAGATATTCCATCAATTCCATCTATAAGGATTGTGTCATGGAGGAGGAAATGAGGAGAGTAACTATGAGATTCTTCAAATCCAAGAAGTATTTTGACTATTGGGGCATGAAGAACAAAATCAAGAAGAGTTACACTCATTTCCACCAAATTGAGGACGTGTGGATTGATTGTAGAATAGAAGAGGATATTCAAAGACTTGACTATTGTCGTTTTATAATAAAATAGATTGAGAAGTTTGATCTTGCTGATGTTCCTAAGGATCTTGATGAGGATGAAGACATCCTAGATCCTTTATATGAGAAAAAGAAAATTACTCGATCACCTTTGCCTCTTATCCAATGTTCCCAAAAGGAGAATACTTCAATAAGGGCCAATAATATGGTGTCCTACTAAATCCTTTCCAAACTGAATCATTTGAAGAAGATGGAGCAGGGCCTAAGGGAATAATTTCTAAATTGAGGACCAAGAGAAGGTAGGATCCTATAGCTCTTAAAGGTACTAAATTCAAGTTCCCTATTGGAAAGGGTAAAACCCAAGGTGAGTCTTTGATTCAAGAGACTCAAGTCCATGATGAATTTGAAGGAGAAGAAGAAGAAAATGGAGGTGAACAACAACAACAACAACAACAACTACAACAAGATGAACCAAAGAATGAGCAAGAATAGGAGGAAGGAGAATTTGATGAGGAAGGATTACTTGAAATCCCAAGTACCTCCCAACCTCAAGAGACACACAAATGTGTTCCTCCTACATCATGTAATATCATAGGTAGTACTTCAGTCTTTGTTTTCGATGCTATTCCTTTGGGTTCCATTGTGTCATTTTAATCTCAAGCTCTTGAAATTCATGTTATTCCTTCTTCTTCCACAAGTGAATCTTCCTTTGATACACCTCATGAAAACCTTGATACTATTTTTCTTCCCAATTTGCCTGAGGTTACTTCTTCCATGTTGGATGATTTTGATAATTTCATGTTAGAAACCCAAGTTCGGCCTCAAGTTTATTTTGTTTCAAAACCACCCATCAATGTTACCTTAACTCCACTCATTGTGACTACAAGTATTAATTCATGGGAATTGGTAACACAAGTTTTGATTATTGGAGTGGATGATGACATGTCCTTGCCACCTTGGCTAGTGTCTAACACCCCAAAGAGAAAGAAGAAAACCATGTCTCTAGATGACGTTCATTTTAGTCATTTGGTTCTTGTCAAGCCCATGGTCACAAAGAAGGCCAAGACTCTATCTAGATTGAGAAGAGACCGATCAAAGAACAAGTATGTGGAAATGGCTATTCCTCCTCCTGACATGGTCTTGGATAAAGTGTAGTCTACTAATTATGTCATTCAAATAATGTATTTGGGTAAATAAATACATGAGGGTGCAATTTATTAGATACTAGGTTAGTCCCAAAGACATTGAGAGGGGGGTGATACAGTGTCTAACCAGTGGATGAAAGATTTAAACTCATTTATAACTTTACAACCCAAATAAATATACCGGTAAGCAAATAATAATGCAATAAAGAGAAACAACATATAATCATTAATGCACACCATAACACAGATATATTTGGCGAGGAAACTCGGTAAGGGAAAAACCTCAGTGGGATTTATGACCAACAATATTTACTCACTAGCCAATATGAATAAATATTACTCAATACAATAGGGGCCTGCACATGAAGGAAGGTCAACTACCTAGAGCTCACTGTGCAACAGCAAAAATGGAGTCTCACTGACTACAAAATTGGATGGTTAAATCTAATAACAATGTACTGCTCAAAATAGAATCTACAATGTTGGATTCAGTACTGGTTTAAGCTCTGTCTGATACCTTTGCCAAAACCTTGCTTCACTTTGCTCTGCTCTTATTTTCTCTCAAGACAAATACATCAAAATGCATATACAATTATTTGCTATCATAACCTATCTCATATTAGTACTTCCTTACATTACATATCATATCATATGTTTAAATGACCTACAAGATCTCATACATATATGAGTCTTTACAATACATCATGTCGGCCACACAGATATAATATTACATTACAATACATTTCACATAAATATTATTATTTCCAAGTCGTCTTGGACTGTCGATATAATCTATTGCTAGTGTAACTAGATGTCAGTGTGATTAAACCTTGTAGTGACTATTAGTGCTGGTAGGTGAACTCTATTGCCGGTAGAACCTTTGAACCCTGTTGAATGCTTTTACTAGTTGGTTGCCATTAATGACAACATCAACCATTCTCATATGAATTTATAATGCCAACATAGTTGAAGATGCTCAAACTTCTTTCTAGCATCTTGTGGTGATGTTCAATGAATAGAAAGTTAAGAAAGATAACTTGAAGAAATAGGTTGATCAGCTCACATAGGTCTTGATCAAAATTACCAAATCATTAGAGGTGGTTGAGTCGGTCACTTCTTTAGTGGATAAGAAGATTGTTAAACAAGTTGAACAACTCAATTCTCGTGGAAGAATAGTTGGTGAATGGATGGATAGATTACTGAGACTGGGAACTCATCTCTTATGCTTAGTTGTTACTCTTGTGAACAACTTGGAGGAGGTATAAATGAAAATTGATAAAAGTTTTAATTTGTTTTATAATGAATTGGAAGCACATGAGAAGGATTTCGACTCTTAGTTGAAGTTAGAAGATTTCCAGTTAGATGTTCTAGTTAACAATGGATTAATCCCTTCAAGGGATATGTAAATTGAGAAAAGAGAGATTCTGGAACATCAAATGAACACAATAGAGATTCTTATCCAAGATTTGAGGAAAGTGCAAAAAGAATATAATGATAAAGGGAAAGAAATCATCAAGAAGATATCAACTCTTCCTTGCACATTCCTCAATGAGAACCAGAATCCTCTTCTTGAAGATGTCATCATCAAAGAGTTTAGTTTGCTTATTAGTGAATAGGTTGATAAACAAGATTTCTCATTGTCCTCAATTGATAAGCCGATGGATATCCAAGTAAATCACGATGATCTATCCTCACTTCTGAAGAAGCACAAGAAATGATACATGAGCCTAAAAGATTTTATCACCCGGGTCAAGGTCATCATGTAATGCCCACCATGAAACCCTAGAGAAACTAACAAATAAACTAGCAGAAGTAGAAGTAATATATTTTTTTAAAGTTAACAACCACACATTTCACTCCACTATTACTTTTAAATTATGAATTTATAGATATGTAATTATAACATGAACATAGTAAATCAAATATACAAGATGAAACATCAAATAAACCAATAGGCATCTCGTTGGCAGCATAAAGAGTGTATAAGGTAAAATAGAAGATGAAGAAATAGTAAGTAAAATGCTCAGTATGCTATAAGATTATCAATAATCCAAGAACATAGATCTATTTGAAAGGATAAAGTAACTGTTAATTAATTGATTGGTAAGATTACAACTTTTGAGTTAAATAGTTTTGATAATAGTGTGACAAAATCTATAGAATCTGCCTTTAAATCTTCTATTACCAGCGCATCTACTAGAAAAGAAAAAGATATATGTCAAAATCATGAGTGCATGACAAGTCATGGAAGTAACCGAGGAAATGAAGATAATGAAGATCAAGTGATGAAACTTGAGGCATTGTTAGCAAAGAGATTTCCAAGAGGCACTGGTAAGTATAAAGGAAAGCTACCATCGAAGTGTTTCTCTTGTAGTAAAATTGGTCATGTTGTTGCTAACTACCCTAATACTGATAAGAAAGACAAGTTTAGAATATTCAAAGGAAATGGGAAGAAACATTGTTATGTTGCATAAGATGAAGGTGTGACCATTGAGGAGTCAGAAGAAGAAGATCAAAATGAAGAAATTGTGTTTGTAGTTGTGAAGGAGGAGCTGTATGATGAAAAGGCACTAGTATCTCATATGGAGAATAATGATGAATGGATTATAGATAGTGGTTTCTCACACCACATGATTGGAGATAAAATTAAGTTCATAACCCTTAATGAATTTGATGGAGGTGTTGGTAGATTTGGAAATAACTCTCCTTGCATGGTGAAAAGTAAAGGTTCAATCTCTCTAAATAGGAAGAGTAATGTTGATGATGTGTTTTGGGTTGGTGGTCTTATGCATAATCTTTTAAGTGTTGGTCAACTCAATGATAAAGGTTATTTGATTGAGTTTAAAAGTGGAGTCTGCAGAATTCTTGGAGGTAATGGTGAACCGATTGCTACCAGGAAGCAAACTAGAGGTAACTTATTCCATTTAAATAGTAATATTAATAATTGTTTGGTTGCGAGAATGGAAGATAGTTGGTCATGGTATAAAAGATGTTGTCATGTTAATTTTGATCATTTGGTTAAGATAAGAAAGTTGAGTGTTGTAAGAGGATTACCCCCACTTGTTAAACCAGATAATGTGATATGTAAAGATTGTCAAATTGGTAAGATGACCTCTAATTCTTTCAAGAGAAAGAATTATATTTCTAAGAATGTTTTAGATTTCATACATACCAATCTATGTGGCCCTATGAGAACAAAGAGTTATTATGGTGATAGGTATTTCATGATCTTCACCGATGACTATCCTTAAACGATGTGGGTGACATTTTGGAGAGAAAAATTAGAAGCATTTAATATATTTAAATTATTTAAAGCTCTAGTAGAGAAAGAAATCGGTAAGAACTTGAAGTGTTTAAGATCAGACCAAGGAGGTGAATTCACATCTAATGAATTTGTTAAGTATTGTGATGAATAGTGTATAAAGAGATAGATGTCTACTCAGAGGACACCACAACAAAATGGCATAGTAGGAAGGATGAACATAACAATAGTTGAAGTTGCAAGAACCATGTTATTATAGTGTGATGTATCCAAAATGTTTTGGAGAGAAGGAGTGAGTACTATTGTATACACTTTAAACCAGGTACTATTGTATACACCCTATGAGCTATGGTATGAAAAAACTCCTTGTGTAAGTTATTTCAAAAAAATTGGAAGTCAATGTTTTATTAAGAGAGATAACTACACTGAGAAGTTTGATGCAAAATCTGATGAAGGAATTTTTCTTGGTTACTCTTCTAAGAGTAAGGCATATAAATGTTACAATGATAGAACTAAGAAAAATTGTTGAAAGTGCTAATGTAAAAGTTGATGATCTATCTAATAAGTATGAAGGTACAAGCATATCAGAACCTAAAAAGGATGACAATGAGGAAAAATTTGTGATCATTGAACAGGAAGCAAAGAATGATGAAGAACCGACAAATGCAGAATTGGATGCTCAACCAGTAAGCGATGACAGTGAGGAAGAAGATGAAGAACCTAATGAAGAAGATGCAGAACCAACATAGGCAATACCTAGATATATCAGACTGAATCATTCACAATAGTAGATAATTGATGATAAGCATGTAGGTGTGCAAACTAGGAGAAAGATCCGAGAGAACTCATGTTTGATATCTATGATTGAAGCCAAGATAGTTAAGGAAGCACTAAAGGATGATCATTGGGTGAATGCAATGAATGAAGAATTAGATCAAATTGAGATGAATCGGGCATGGTCACTTGTTCCTAGACTAGAGGATAAGAATGTAATTGGAACAAAGTGGGTCTTTAGGAATAAATTGGATGAAGAAGGAAGAATTCTAAGAAACAAGGCAAGGTTAGTATGCAAAGGGTATGCTCAAGAGGAAGGTGAGGATTATGGTGAAACATTTACACCAGTTGATAGATTAGAAGGTGTAAGGATGTTGTTGCCATTTGTTGTAGATAAGGGATTGAAAGTTTACCAAATGGATGTCAAATAATCCTTTCTAAATGGGTTTCTTGAAGAAGAAATATACATTGAATAGCCAGATGGATTTTCCCTTACCAATGATAAGGACATGGTGTGTAAATTGTACAAAGAATTGTATGGTCTAAAGCAAGCACCGAGAGAATGGTATGAGAGATTACATGTACATTTGATCAAAATTAGATTCCAACATACTAGCAAGGATGGAAAATTTTATTTGAAGACTGATGGAGACAAGATGCTGATAGCAGAAGTGTTTGTAGATGACATAATTTTTGGTGGAAATGATGATATGTGTATGGACTTTGTTGAGATAATAAAAAAGGAATTTGAAATGTCTCTAATCAGTGAAATAAAAAAATTTATTGGCTTGAAATATGTAATTCGAACATGAACATAGTAAATCAAATATACAAGATGAAACATCAAATAAACCAATAGTCATCTATCAATATTCTAGATTTTCTAATTCAATTTCATTGTAGTTTCAATCTCAATTTCAATTTCAGTTTCTCTAAGGTATCATAATGTCATTACTATATCACAAGTACAATATTATACAACATCCATAATGTAAATGTCCATATATAATTAATATCCATATCTCTCCATCAATGTTACATAAGTCATCATACAATTACATTTTACATCATATAGAAAAAATATTGATACAATATGCATCATCACCTTCAATTAAATAATCATGAAGTCTTATTGCTCCAAGTATAAGATCTGTAAAACAAGTAATATCTGACATGCTCATGAACATCCAATGTGGAGGAGTATCCTAATGAAGAAAAAGGCATCAATCACCTGACCATGTGGAACCAAAAGGAGCCACCCACCATGCCCAGAGAATGATATAAGGCCCCATACACTATTGACTCCACATCCCTTAATTAAGTGTTTGTATGTGCTTTGTTTATTGCCTATTGTTTCTTTTTTCTTTTGAGCTTGGTCTGGGGTGTTCCCCTATTTTGTTGTTGGTTGTTGGCCAATTTCTATAAAACTCTCAGTTTCAGGTCCATGTAAAACTTGTTTATCTTCATCAAAAACTATTGACCCCACATTGGTCTTAAATTTCTAGGAATAGGAAATATATTGCAAGGTGGATTGCAAAGATTCAATAGAAATTTTCATCCTTACCCAATATGGAGTGCAATTGTAGGAGCACTGGGAGGAAATCAATTACCAGGATAGAGCTACTAATTTATTTTGCAAATTCTAGAGCCATAACTCCCTATTTTTTATATCCCTAAAATTAGAAAATTTTAGAATAAATGAGTTCTTCTCTTGGATAGATTCAACTAATTCCTTGCTTTTTGTTGCAAGAGAAACATCCATAGTCTTCTTGCCTTTTTATTTATGGCATGGATAGATTTTACATCTCATAATTTATTGTTTGAAAGATCCCTTTCTTCTTCTATGTTTTAGATGGATTCGATTGGTTTTTTGAGCTCACTATTCTCTAAATTATTGTCTTTAATCTTAGCCTCTTTTCTCTCACTCTCTTCTCAATATTATTCAATATTTGTTCTACCTTGGTAGGTTCTAACCCAACTTGAGGTAGTCAAAGGTAGCCACCTTTTGAGTTTCCTTAATAAATTCAATTCTATCCTATGTTTGGGTTGTATGAATGCATATTCTAATTGCCTAGACTATATAGTTTTCTTGGCACATTTGTGCTTTAGTATTGATTATTTTAGGCATTTTTGACACAATCATATCTACACAATAGTCTTTTTCAAACATGGTCTCCATCTTTGAAGTGGTGAGATTATCAATTTCTTGGTTCCTTCTTACCTCTTCTCTTGCTAATTTCACCTTCCTAGATGCACATAAATGGTTATCTAAATTAGTATGGGAGCTTATCAAGTGTCCTGCAATAGTAGATTCTGTTGCAAGGTTTGTGCCCTTGGTCTCCTTGTGTTGTGTAATGCAATTCTCGGGTTTGTGACATGGTTTAACTGCCTCCTATGGATTATATAAATCTAGTGGTTGTATCGAGTATTAATAGGTCGATCTTTTGGTATAGTGGCAACCACACTTGTA
This sequence comes from Cryptomeria japonica, assembly GCF_030272615.1. Taxonomy (NCBI): domain Eukaryota; kingdom Viridiplantae; phylum Streptophyta; class Pinopsida; order Cupressales; family Cupressaceae; genus Cryptomeria; species Cryptomeria japonica. Next base: position 728,198,989 of record NC_081409.1, read on the forward strand.
ACAAGTGGTATCAGAGATTTATCATAGGTTCAAACACATCGCTTTCACTGGAGGGTATTTTTGCAAGGTGTGTACCCTTGGTCTCCTTGTGCTATGCAGTGCAATGCTTAGGTTTGTAACATGGTTTAACCACCTCCTATGGATTCTATAAGTCTAGTGGTTGTATTGAGCACTAATAGGTCAATATTTTGGTGTAATGCCAACTACACTTGTAAAATATTCATGGGGCAAGACAAATAGAGATTGTAGTATTATAATTTGATCTTGGGCTCAAAAGGATGCAAGTCTCAGTAAGCTCAAATTTCTTGGGGAGAAGGTCAGGACCATAAAATCCTGCCGAATAATTTATTACTGTGAGGGAAAATATATAATGTATGAGGTTTTTTTTTTGCATTTAAAGGAAAATACATATAAGTGCATGGATGAGAACTTTTATTGTGAAGGAAAAATTATTTAATTATATTGGCAAATTTTATCTACCGTTTAAAAACTATTTAATTTTATTAGCTAATCTTTCATTATTTATACAAAAGTAAATATTTTATTGCCGATTTCATTGCCATTTTCGTTATCTATTAATAGCCACTTTTCAAGAGTTGTGACATGTCATGTGGGCCAATGGAAAATTTATGCAGCATCCTTAATTTATAATTTTAAATATATTATTTAAGACCATTTGATGATCGTAGATTAATGGCTAAAGTTTTATTTGGGTTCAAATTTATGAAGGAAACATAGGTCTCCAGAAAGTCTCTGGAATGGTTTGTAGGTTACATGGATGGTCGATAATGTTAAATGGTCCTAATCGACATTTATTAATGTCTTCTCTCTAACATTCTCTAACTATGATCCACTCAGCATGAACAACTTCGAATTTGGTAGTGTCACCGATGACATTACCAATTTTTCACTCTCATGCATCTATGGGAAAGATTTACAGGGAGACATAAACTATTTAAAATAATTGAAACAACAAAGGAATTAAGAGGGTTAGAGAAGGAATTGCATGATGGTATCGATAAGCATGACCACATCGATAATGTTGCATGATCCTAATCAATATTTATTAATGTCTTGTCACTGGCATTCTCTAACTATGATCCAATCAACATGCACAACTTCCAATTTGATACCGGCATTGATGATATTACCATTTTTGCAAACTCATGCATTTATGGGAAATATTTATAGAGAGACATGAAAGATTTAAAAAATTTTAAAGCACAAAGGAATTAAGAGGGTTAGAGAAGGAATTTTTATTAATTTATAAACGATCTATGCTTCTTTCTTCTTCAATTTCCCTTTCAAATTTTGCCTCTGGTTTAGGTCTTTAGGTTGTTTAATTTGATATTTAGATTTATAAAGATAGAAACTCCTATCTGATAGAGAAGCATATCAAAGGAGGACTAGAAGGCCTTTTAGGGCTTGGTCAAAGACACAACCCTCGCAAAAGTTTTTAAAGAGGTTGGAATTTTTGCAAATGAGGCCATGAGGATGGTGTGGGGCCGAGATTTTTTTTGAAATGTTGATAGATATCGAGTTAACATAAACATTACGTTATAGTTTTTGGCATCTCTTCTGGACCTCTGAGGAGACAAGTTTTATATGATGATGTTGTTAAGGAAGACCTTCAAAGAATAATTCCTAGGGGACGATGGTCAAGTTGTCATCTTTGTAGGAATAAGGGCAAGGATACCTTGGGCAAGTGATTTAAACAAGATTCTCTAGCCAGACCAAAATGTGTCAAGGCAACCTTTGATTTTGAACCTCAATGCTAACTAATTGACAAGACATAGGAAATGGGCACAAAGTGGTAGGGATTCACTTTGGAAATGGTTTCTCCTGGATGAATTTACAAACTACAGATGGCTTGATGAATTCTCAATGCTTATCCTCTCTAGTCAATTCTACTTAGATAGAGTGAAAGATTCTTAGGGTTACCCATGAAGGGTTTCAATTTTTTTTTGTTTTTTGGATAGCATCATACCACTAGTCCACTTCTAGTACCCTAGTAGTTTTCTTTTTTTTTTAAGCTAGTTTCCCATTACCTCCCTCATTTTGGCTTTAAAGTTTTTGAGGGACTCCAACAGTCAACTATTCTAAATTCGTGGAACATATAAATGAAAATTTTGCAAATTTGAGTTTGTTTCAATTTGCCTTTTATGGATTTAAAAAAGGCTTTCACTCTTATTCTTTTGCGCCTAGCAGATTCCATTTTGTGAATGAAATGGCTAAAATTGTGTCACTGTGTGTAATAATTTATGCACAAAATTGAAATTACAATGCAGTACTGAGTTAATAATTTGTGTATCTTAAAATGAACCAAACAAATGTATGTGTGTGATTTTGTGAATCGTTAACAAAATGAAATTACAATACAGTAGCAAGCACTCGATTAATAATTAAGAGTTAGTTGAGTAGTATTAATTTCATAAAAGAAATACATGATGGCTGGTAAATACAGTGGTTGGGAAAAGTAGCAGTGAAAATGAATATGCCCATTCTTCTAAGGCCCACGAAAAGGTAAATGGCCTTCATTGGCAGGATTATAAACAGGAGGTTGGTCTCAACTCTAAGAATAAACCATCATCTTGTCCTACATGCAATCAAGATGATTCTAGGAGAAGAATTTATTCAAGCCTACCATAGGTATAGGCTAGGCTAGAAGAATTTTTTCATGGGTTGGACGAGGAGCTGAGAGCCTTCATGGCTAGGGCATCGTCCAATGGTGTATATTATTTATTTTAATTAATTGTCAAAATAGACTATAATTGGAAATGTTTTATAATTTATTAAACATTGTAAACCGTAACCTAATCAATATATTATTTTATAATCTTTTAGATTTTTAAAATACTTAATAATTCCATTGAGTAAAAAAAAGAACAAAATTTGATGAATGTTGGATCGGGATGATTGTAAATTGACGATGTAAGCTCCAATTTGGGCCAAAGTTAGGAGGCTTAAAAATTTCTACAACCGTCCTTCGGAAAAGTAGGAGTGATTAGAAGATTTGATGTTATTTATAGAAAATTGGTAGAGGTTATCCCTAGAAATGTATTAGTGTATGACCCATATTTTTTGGAGGAAGATCGAGATGGTGGGAAGATCCTATATAGAAAGATATTGACGACGATCTGTCCATATAAGAAAAATAGCATTCTTTGGGAATCAAGTGTTCATTTAAGGAAGAGGATGGGTGGGCCAAATCACCAAAGGAGGAGATTAATCGATTGTTCAACAGAGCTAATGATAGAGAAAAAGAGATGGTGGTTATCATTTTGGGCCTTGATTTCTGGTGCAAAGGCCATGTGCATGATGGACTGGTGATGGAAAAACTATTTGAACCAATTGTTCATGTTCTGGGCTATCGATCTTGGCCAATAATATTTTTAGGAGGATGGTGAGAGAAGACCTCATGCAGGAGGTTATGACTGCACTGGACTACGTAGTAGTGGCTCCAAAATTGGGTTGTTTGATGAGTTATTTCTAGTTGAATGCAGAGGGGAAGAAGAAGATGAAGAGGAAGGCATGGAGTCTATTCAAAACTGGACTAATGAAGGAATACAATATGGAAAAATTTACAGATTACATGAAGGAGAATGTTGATATTTTGGAAAAAGAGATAGTTGATAGGGTGATAGAGATTGGGAATGGGATTGCTTACCTAAATAACTGAGATCTCTCAATCTTCTATGTAATGTTTTCTTTGTTTATTGATAATTTTTAGCTTGGGTATTAACAGTTACTAATAGTATGAACCAATCAACGTCATTCAAACAAGGCTTATGAAGAATAGGAACTATGTAAGAAAATTTCAACATGAAAGTAAACCATTGCTAGAAAAGTTTAAAAACATGGAGTCCTAGGATGAGGTAAAAAAAAGAGATTGAGAAAATTTCTGATGACAATAAAATTTCAATAGAAGAATTGTCATAAAAAATATGGTATTTCACACATAGAGAACAATAGAGTAGGGTATCCAAAATCAAAATCAAAATAGGTTGTCCTACAATTTCTACCAAAAAGTTGTTGATCCATCTAACAAAGCTATTCCAAAAAATATACTGGAACAATGTAAAGACAAAATTTGGACTGAAACCAAAATAAGTGACTTTTGGACTATGAGGAAGAATCTCGGTGAACCAAAGACTAGTGTAGATCTTGATGAAATCAATGAGGATATTGAGTTTAGCAAATTGTGGGAATATGGAGAATCCAACAGAAGCATATGACAAAAGAGATGCTAAAAATGAGTATGAGATTTAGGTCACTACAACAGCTACTACAGTCTCTACGAAATTGAGTGGAGTTAATGATTCCATGATAGAAAAATATAGCAAAGGGGAAACCATTATGGAAAAAATGGCTTTTGAAGACTTGGTGGTCTAGGTCCCAAAGGAGAAGGCCCTTGGATTATAATTATCACACCACTTCCCCCCAAAAGTGGTGAGAAACTAGTCATTGCAATTGAATCATTAGATTCATTAGAGAAAGGTACTACCAATTCACCTACATCTCCATTTCAATTTGTTAGAGCTTCAAATCCATCTTGTGCCACTGCTGTTGGTGGGGATCGCATGGGTACTAATACTAGTTGTCTTGAACAAGTGCAACAATAAGATATCTCTCAGAAGAGGCCAATAGTACTAGATACTATACAAAATCCTAGTGATCAAGGCATTGCAAAGAAGCAGAAGGTTATGACAACAATGGTGAGTACAACTCCAACTATATCAATTGCGGCAACAAATCTATTGTTTGTAGCTTCAAAACAAACCCCTCAAAAGGGTCTATAAACTCAACTTGCAAGTTTTAGTGGGCCAAGATTAAAAATGGTTGTTCCTAGTCCTCAAAATGCATTAGTTAGAACCACAGGCATAGGTGGAGGTGCACACATCACTATAATTGATATTTCAACTTTGAAACATTCAATTGCTTTGGCAAACCCATATTTTTGTTGCAATGATTTCTTTAATAAATTTGCATAAACAAAAAATATGAACAAAAAAATAAGAAGACATTGAAGAGGGATGACCTTATTGCATCTTTAGAGGAATTGTCTGCATCAAACAAGGTATTTCCCACATATGACCCAAACAAAGATATGATGGAGTTCATGGTTGTTATGCCCCCAAATAGAGATACAAATTCACCATGAAATTAGATAGATCCCTCTGAATTTCATGTTAGAACCCTCCAAATAGATTTTTCCAAAGTTAAAAATGTGGACAAAATTAGTGTGTCGAAAAAGACCAATGAAGTGATGTACACTTCATTGCTCAAGGTGGAGAGAGGGAAAAATAAGATGGAGAAACAAATAGAAAAGTTATAGGCAGACCTAGAAAATGAAAAAGCAAAGAGGAATGCAATAGATAACAAATACAATGAATTAGAGAAAAGGATAATAAAATTGGCCTCTACATCAGCAATTACAGAGAAGGAAAGATGGAGGCAGAATTGAAGGAACTAAGGGAAAAATTGGACAAAAGGATTAAAAAAACTTATGATGAAAGAGCAAATTCAACAAATTTATATAAAAGTGTGGAGTCTACTATTTTAGCAAACAAAAATTTACAAAACCAATTCGAGCATGACATAGAAAAAGATGAAAAATTGGAAGAGAAAGAAGACTAAGAAAGAAAAAAATATGCACAAATGAAAGAAGAGCTGCAAAATGCAAATAATAAAATAAAAACTTCGGAACACAATATGAAAAATACAGTGAAGTATATAAAAGAAAACATTTGGGGGGTAAATAACGCAGAGTGACAAGTTGTCTAAATGGTTTGAATTGAATGAAAATCTAAAAGTAATGTTTTGGAAGATCAAAGACTGCATTGAGAAGAACAAAAATGTTTATTTAAAAGAGAATATTGCAAAACAAATTTTGCAAGAAGTCTCCAATACTAGTGACAACTATTTGGCATCCAAGGGAATTAAGAGTCGCACTGATTCCTCGGTAAAGGCATCATCTATCATTCAAAAATGCTAGAAACTAAGGGAAGCACAAGAAATTGCAGATAAAGGTGGGTAAAACATAATTAAGCTGCAAGAAAAGACAACCAAATTGTTAAATCTTAGCTTGTCGAAGAGTGTTGACACATCAAATAACTTAATTGGAAAACAAGCTTTCAAAAAAAGGATGAAGGACAAAATAAAGTCTGAATTAGACTTGCTTCCTAAGGACACAACTCCTCACAACTTTCTGAATTTCATCAAACCATTTACTACTTTGTATGTAGTATTAAGTAAAATAGTGGAGTCAAGTCAATCTTCAAAATATGGATTGTTGATGAAGTTGTAGTTGACTTATTATAATTGAAAAGAAATTTGACTTCCATTAGACGAAGAGTGGAGCACCCTACAAAAACTGGCATAAAGACCTCATGAATCATAGTATGTATTACATAGTTTTCTTGTTTTACTCTTAATTTCAAAGATTTCTTCTTTTGGAATCGCTTGAAAGAACTCTCTGTTATGAATAGGAAAAATGCAACACTCACTATTACTAATCCAACCTATGATGCACACCTTCAACCTTGTAAATTTGTATTCTTAAATTCTCTTAGATTTTAACTTCTCTTCATTTCTCTATTTATGATTTCTAGGATTTGTGCATTGTTATTCTTTATATTTAATTTTCACTGCTTGAATTATCTTTTAAGTTTGAACTTTGTTTTTTGAATGAGACATGTAATAGTTCCTAAATTGCTAATCTAGCCTATGATGGTCATAGATACCTTCACCCTTATAAAATTGTACTGAGTTTATGATACTTATGGGACAATAGATTCAGTGGCTTGGTAATTGATTTTGATTTTGATTTTGAGTCTTCACATGTAAAAAATAGACATAAAGTTGTTATTGCTCCCTTGTTTCTATAGAAGGGAATTTAGGGTCATTTGCAAAGGGTTTTGAAATTTCATATTGACTTTTGCATAGGGAATCACACAGAGTTGTGCATTGAATGAATTGTATTATATGGCTATAATTTGAAAGACTTAATGAGAATATCAACATTTATAAATAAATATCACTCTATCAATAAACACATTACGCTCTTTTATTATCCTATTTTCTATCTGGAATTAGAAAGTTAAAAAATACATTTGCAAATCGATATTAAATTGTAATTGCAAAAGAATGACATACACATAAAATATCATCAAGTTATCAACCATAATATTATGTTTTTGTAATATGAATGATGAGATATAGTAATAAGATTAATAAATACCTACTAAGTACGAGTGCTAAATCTCTTAAAGTTGTCATTCCTTCTCAACAAATTAAGAGCTTCCTTGATTCTTGTCTGTGTTTTCTTCACTCCGAGTCTACATACCTCCGCTGAACTACATCTCAATGCTACCAATAGGTCTAGTACATGATTCAATTGTCTCATTTTCACTTTGGTTTGAAGTGTTGTTGAAACCTCTTCTTTCACATTTGGACCTATAGATTTTCAATGCCCTATCATATGGAAAAGTGTGGATATCATACCTAGATGTATTAAACCTCAAACAATTTTCCAAATTCTTGTCTATTTTTTTCTTAGCTTTCATTTTAGGAACCCCAAAGTAATGCAAACTCTCTCATCCTCCATTGAACCCAATATCATAGTAAGACATAAATCATCAAGCTTGAAATATTCTAATATTCAATCATACATCACTTCACTCTAACCTAGATTTGTTGAAAGAATTGTTATTGATAGCTCTTCATGGGGGTTCTCCATTATGTCATGTTGTTCCCCCATAGTCTATGCAAAATGGGTTGATTGCTCTCTAAAAAGAGTTTTGTTTAAAATTTCATTTATAGTTACTCCATTGAATTCTTTGGATTTACAAAATTTCTTTATCAAAGTAGCTTAGTTCAAAAATCAGCTGAACTCTTGAGGTTCAAATATTAAGGAAACAAAATAGACATTGCTTCAAGTAGTTTTTCAGGAGGGAATCTGCTTCTAATATGTGAGGAAATATCATAGGTAATTTTCTTCATAGAAGCAGTTATAGACTCCATAATATTGCTAAACTCTTCCCTTGTAACTCTTGCTAGACGCTTCTTGGGGTGCTTTCTTGGTTCCTCAGGGTCGACCGTGGCAAAGAAGTGCATTGGTATCTCAACTCCATGTACATTGACACATAATTCCCCATTTGCATCGATCTGTAAAATGTTATCAGGGTTGTTCAAATTTGTGAGTGTTCACCACTTAGAAAAAATTTCATCAGATAATGTTGATTGAGATCCACAGACATTATTTAGGATGAGACATGCCATCTTACGCAACTTAGCATATTCTATAATATACATAGCTCTTTCCTAGGCTTTTTTTATAATATTCCTCATTTCCTCTAGTATGGGGAGAAGAGATGATAAAGTTAAGAGTGTCTCTATATTACCTAACCTCTGAAGAATGTCAGTAAATTTCAATTGCTCTGATTCATCATGATTGTGTGAAATAGGACAATCAATGATTGTTAAGGCGCAATCTTATATCTGGAGTTGGTTGTGTGCTCCACTTTTGAAAAAACTTGATATGATAGTATCATTATCCTTAAGAAGCTTCCATCGGTTATTCCATCAACAAAGTTGAAATATCATAAATCATTTGGGACTTTGATAGAAGTGTGAGTAGAGCTCTCCGATTAAATTTTTAATAATTTTTTATTGGAGCATGCTTGCTCACAATTCCAAAAGCTAGATTCATTCTATGCATCATGTAGTGAATGTCGGTAATATATGGTGCACAAGAATTTTCCATCTTTGCGCAAAGCATGTTCCTGTGACCTTGCATTACTGAAGCTCCATCCACTCCAACAAACACAAACTTTTTTGCAATCATCAAGTCATCCATATCTCCATATTCAATTAAACACCTCTTTACCAGTTGAAATAATTTTTTCACTATCACATAGTATAAACATGCATGCATACCCATGAGGTATTATCTATTGTTTTAACTTTGTCTTAAAACAAAGCAATAAAGTTTGACTCTCTTATTTTTTCATTTACATCTTCTTTTTCAATATCAACAAGATAAATTTCCCATTCTCATCCACTATTTACGGACCAAATACTATTAGAATAGTTAGGATATTTCAAAAAGTGTAATAAACCACTCATTGATGGGTAGTCTATCATAGCACGCACTTTACTCAAAATATTAAAAAAAAAAAACACTTAACTGAGCAACTTTTCCCAATTCTTCTGTTTGCATTGGTTTCCCAAGAATAGCTTCAATAGAACCTTTAAATTTAGCAGGCTTCATCTACATTTTCTGCTGAAAATAAAATTCTTCAAAATTCCTCACATGCTTACATTCCTCCTTTTTTTTCTATCTTATCACTGATTTTTCAACTCCATCTATCATTTGTTATTCATAAAATTTACCCATATGTGTTTCTATGGTGTCAATTTTTATCTGCAACCTCTTTTCCTTTTTATGTTTCCAAGTTCAAATCTTACACCTGCATTCTATTGGAGGCTCACATTCAATTGGATTCTCCATTGGATTAATGAATGCATACTCTCACGGCCAATTAATTTGAAAATTCTTCACTGAAATTTCCCACTCCCGATCATTTTTTTATTTGTCTTTTCCTTTCCCCTTTCGTCCATTATCATCTCTGACATTATCACCAAAGTTGATTATATCATTTCGGCTAACCTGGGTATTTACCAAAAAATATTCTTCAAGTTAATTGCAATCTGAAATATCAGGTTCGTTACCTTGTTCAATATGTAGTGGAGGTTGTGCATTTTGTACGTTTACTTGTGATGATGTACCTTCCATATTTTCACCATAATCTCTGCCAACATCAAAGTACAAAGACAACATTCTTCATTTTGCTAGCCTCTCTTGGCCTTCCCCACATTCAGGATTCCTACCCTTATTCCTGTATGACATTTCCACTAAAATAAAGGCTGCAAAAAAATATCAACTTGTTGAAGAAGTAATAGTAGACCATATGTTTCATTGGCCCTACGACCTACAATTTGGATGTCTGAGGTATACCGAGTGACCACTGATGGGTACTCACTAAATAAGAATGAACTCAATAGTGCAAACTAATAGAAATGAATTCAAAATAATATTATAACACTTGAAATATATCACCACTTACCTTTATGTCACTAGAAGTTGCCAATGCAGTCAGTAGCAATAGTTGTTCCTGGTCTAAAACTTTGCTAGTGATCCAGATTGAGAGCTCAGAACCAACCAAATTGTGTAGAGATAAATCTTATCTTTCACTATATTTATACCAATCCTTATTTGGCAAATTCGGTGATAATTTTATATGGTATACAAATATTTGGTGATTCACGCTTAAAGATAACAAGTCTTATGTAATTTTTGAGGCAATTATGGGCCATCCAATTAATTGACAATTATAATAGAGTTGGCGAAAATTGAGGTGAATTGAGAAACGGTTCTGCAAAATGTCAGGTGAATTGGGTCTTCCTAGTCAATAAATCTTTATATGTCTATTGGTGAATCATGGCCGTTTATTAAGACAACCTCAAAAAGTGTAGGTGAAAATATTAAATTTACCGTGTAGAAAATGCATATTCTATTTGTAAAATATTGATAGACATATAGTTAATTAGATAAAACAATAGGCAATTGGACCATGCATTTGACGAATATTTATAAAGTCTGGGCGACATGGCCACCCCCGATCAGTGTAATATATTCGTCATTTTTCAGGTCGTCGATGTGAAATGTTCACCACTAAAGTAAACCCTGGTCCTCGTGTTTAACTCTCTAGGTATTATAATTTTTGTATTATAGCAACTCCCGAGCTTCATTGTTTTAATAATTTACAACTTCTCAATCACCATGTTGCATATGACTACTAAATATATCTAATATGTTTAGCATAGAAGATAATGAGGCTTTGTCCTTGAGAATTTGTAGGGAATTTTATTCTATTATTACTTTGTAGAAGACAATTTCAAAATGATATATCAATGTTATTTTCACCATAGGATGCTTATATTCCCTGGCATTTTTTTTTTCCTTGTATGTCTTGTCTCTTCAATTTCTACTGTTTGTTGAAATGTTTGTTGAAATGGCCATTAATTTTTATTTTAAAAGCTAGTGCCATTTATAGAGATATCTAATGCAATTTATAAAGATATCTAGTGCCAGTTATAGAGATATAAAGTAAGGAATGCAGTGTTTATAATAGACATGCTTGTTGCAAGGGTAGTTTGTGAGTTAGGTCATATAAATATAGATCAAACGACTGAACTAAAAAAAATATTGAACAAAATATCAAACAACATATCCCACATCGGCAAAAATCAAACAACATATCCCACATCGACTAAGTGCCCTGTATACCGAATGGCCACAATCCAATAGGTATTTCTCGTTCCTCTTAAAATCATTTCGTAGTACGTTGATTCTTTAAATTGGCTTTATATGATAATAAATAAACAAATCGTTTCATGGTATGTTGATTCTTTAAATTGGCTGTATATAATAATAAATAAACAAAATTGAGCAGAACATAAGACATTAAATTAGCTGTTAAACAACAATGGGCTTCAACAAATCAAAATTTTCATGGATTCAGTCAGTTTCAGATGAGACACCCTGCAAAAACTGGCATAAAGACCTCATGAATCATAGTATTTATTACATAGTTTTCTTGTTTTACTCTTAATTTCAAAGATTTCTTCTTTTGGAATCACTTGAAAGAACTCTCTGTTATGAATAGGAAAAATGCAACACTCACTATTACTAATCCAACCTATGATGCACACCTTCAACCTTGTAAATTTGTATTCTTAAATTCTCTCAGATTTTAACTTCTCTTCATTTCTCTATTTATGATTTCTAGGATTTGTGCATTGTTATTCTTTATATTTAATTTTTCACTGCTTGAATTATCTTATAAGTTTGAACTTTGTTTTTTGAATGAGACATGTAATACTTCCTAAATTGCTAATCTAGCCTATGATGGTCATAGATACCTTCACCCTTATAAAATTGTACTGAGTTTATGATACTTATGGGACAATAGATTCAGTGGCTTGGTAAATGATTTTGATTTTGATTTTGAGTCTTCACATGTAAAAAATAGACATAAAGTTGTTATTGCTCCCTTGTTTCTATAGTAGGGAATTTAGGGTCATTTGCAAAGGATTTTGAAATTTCATATTGACTTTTGCATAGGGAATCACACAGAGTTGTGCATCGAATGAATTGTATTATATGGCTATAATTTGAAAGACTTAATGAAAATATCAACATTTATAAATAAATATCACTCTATCAATAAACACATTATGCTCTTTTATTATCCTATTTTCTATCTGGAATTAGAAAGTTAAAAAATACATTTGCAAATCGATATTAAATTGTAATTGCAAAAGAATGACATACACATAAAATATCATCAAGTTATCAACCATAATATTATGTTTTTGTAATATGAATGATGAGATAGAGTAATAAGATTAATAAATACCTACTAAGTGCGAGTGCTAAATCTCTTAAAGTTGTCATTCTTTCTCAACAAATTCAGAGCTTACTTGATTCTTGTATGTGTTTTCTTCACTCCGAGTCTACATACCTTTGCTGAACTACATCTCAATGCTACCAATAGGTCTAGTACATGACTCAATTGTCTCATTTTCTCTTTGGTTTGAAGTGTTGTTGAAACCTCTTCTTTCACATTTGGACCTATAGATTTTCAATGCCCTATCATATGGAAAAGTGTGGATATCATACCTAGATGTATTAAACCTCAAACAATTTTCCAAATTCTTGTCTATTTTTTTCGTAGCTTTCATTTTAGGAACCCCAAAGTAATGCAAACTCTCTCATCCTCCATTGAACCCAATATCATAGTAAGACATAAATCATCAAGCTTGAACTATTCTAATATTCAATCATACATCACTTCACTCTGACCTAGATTTGTTGAAAGAATTGTTATTGATAGCTCTTCATGGGGGTTCTCCATTATGTCATGTTGTTCCCCCATAGTCTATGCAAAACGGGTTGATTGCTCTCTAAAAAGAGTTTTGTTTAAAATTTCATTTATAGTTACTCCATTGAATTCTTTGGATTTACAAAATTTCTTTATCAAAGTAGCTTAGTTCAAAAATCAGCTGAACTCTTGAGGTTCAAATATTAAGGAAACAAAATAGACATTGCTTCAAGTAGTTTTTCAGGAGGGAATCTGCTTCTAATATGTGAGGAAATATCATAGGTAATTTTCTTCATAGAAGCAGTTATAGACTCCATAATATTGCTAAACTCTTCCCTTGTAACTCTTGCTAGACGCTTCTTGGGGTGCTTTCTTGGTTCCTCAGGCTCGACCGCGGCAAAGAAGTGCACTGGTATCTCAACTCCATGTACATTGACACATAATTCCCCATTTGCATCGATCTGTAAAATGTTATCAGGGTTGTTCAAATTTGTGAGTGTTCACCACTTAGAAAAAATTTCATCAGATAATGTTGATTGAGATCCACAGACATTATTTAGGATGAGACATGCCATCTTACGCAACTTAGCATATTCTATAATATACATAGCTCTTTCCTACGCTTTTTTTATAATATTCCTCATTTCCTCTAGTATGGGGAGAAGAGATGATAAAGTTAAGAGTGTCTCTATATTACCTAACCTCTGAAGCATGTTAGTAAATTTCAATTTCTCTGATTCATCATGATTGTGTGAAATAGGACAATCAATGATTGTTAAGGTGCAATCTTATATCTGGAGTTGGTTGTGTGCTCCACTTTTGAAAAAACTTGGTATGATAGTATCATTATCCTTAAGAAGCTTCCATCGGTTATTCCATCAACAAAGTTGAAATATCATAAATCATTTGGGACTTTGATAGAAGTGTGAGTAGAGCTCTCCGATTAAATTTTTAATAATTTTTTATTGGAGCATGCTTGCTCACAATTCCAAAAGCTAGATTCATTCTATGCATCATGTAGTGAATGTCGGTAATATATGGTGCACAAGAATTTTCCATCTTTGCGCAAAGCATGTTCCTGTGACCTTGCATTACTAAAGCTCCATCCACTCCAACAAACACAAACTTTTTTGCAATCATCAAGTCATCCATATCTCCATATTCAATTAAACACCTCTTTACCAGTTGAAATAATTTTTTCACTATCACATAGTATAAACATGCATGCATACCCATGAGGTATTATCTATTATTGTAACTTTGTCTTAAAACAAAGCAATAAAGTTTGACTCTCTTATTTTTTCATTTACATCTTCTTTTTCAATATCAACAAGATAACTTTCCCGTTCTCATCCACTATTTACGGACCAAATACTATTAGGATAGTTAGGATATTTCAAAAAGTGTAATAAACCACTCATTGATGGGTAGTCTATCATAGCACGCCCTTTACTCAAAATATTAAAAAAAAAAAACACTTAACTGAACAACTTTTCCCAATTCTTCTCTTTGCATTGGTTTCCCAAGAATAGCTTCAATAGAACCTTTAAATTTAGCAGGCTTCATCTATATTTTCTGCTGAAAAAAAAATTCTTCAAAATTCCTCACATGCTTACATTCCTCCTTTTTTTTCTATCTTATCACTGATTTTTCATCTCCATCTATCATTTGTTATTCATAAAATTTACCCATATGTTTTTCTATGGTGTCAATTTTTATCTGCAACCTCTTTTCCTTTTTATGTTTCCAAGTTCAAATCTTACACCTGCATTCTATTGGAGGCTCACATTCAATTGGATTCTCCATTGGATTAATGAATGCATACTCTCACGGCCAATTAATTTGAAAATTCTTCACTGAAATTTCCCACTCCCGATCATTTTTTTATTTGTCTTTTCCTTTCCCCTTTCGTCCATTATCATCTCTGACATTATCACCAAAGTTGATTATATCATTTCGGCTAACCTGGGTATTTACCAAAAAATATTCTTCAAGTTAATTGCGATCTAAAATATCAGGTTCGTTACCTTGTTCAATATGCAGTGGAGGTTGTGCATTGTGTATGTTTACTTGTGATGATGTACCTTCCATATTTTCACCATAATCTCTGCCAACATCAAAGTACAAAGACAACATTCTGCATTTTGCTAGCCTCTCTTGGCCTTCCCCACATTCAGGATTCCTACCCTTCTTCCTGTTTGACATTTCCACTAAAATAAAGGCTGCAAAAAAATATCGACTTGTTGAAGAAGTAATAATAGACCATATGTTTCATTGGCCCTACGACCTACAATCTGGATGTCTGAGGTCTACCGAGTGACCACTGATGGGTACTCACTAAATAAGAATGAACTCAATAGTGCAAACTAATAGAAATGAATTCAAAATAATATTATAACATTTGAAATATATCACCACTTACCTTTATGTCACTAGAAGTTGCCAATGCAGTCAGTAGCAATAGTTGTTCCTGGTCTAAAACTTTGCTAGTGATCCGGATTGAGAGCTCAGAACCAACCAAATTGTGTAGAGATAAATCTTATCCCTCACTATATTTATACCAATCCTTATTTGGCAAATTCGGCAATAATTTTATATGGTATACAAATATTTGGTGATTCACGCTTAACGATAACAAGTCTTATGTAATTTTTGAGGCAATTATGGGCCATCCAATTAATTGACAATTATAATAGAGTTGGCAAAAATTGAGGTGAATTGAGAAACGCTTCTGCAAAATGTCAGGTGAATTGGGTCTTCCTAGTCAATAAATCTTTATATGTCTATTGGTGAATCATGGTTGTTTATTAAGACAACCTCAAAAAGTGTAGGTGAAATTATTAAATTTACCGTGTAGAAAATGTATATTCTATTTGTAAAATATTGATAGACATATAGTTAATTAGATAAAACAATAGGCGATTGGACCATGCATTTGATGAATATTTATAAAGTCTGGGCGACATGGCCACCCCCGATCAGTGTAATATATTCGTCATTGAATCACGGAGTGTGATTCGAAACGTTGATGGAAAAATATACACACAATCGAATCCAGAAAAAAAAATACACTAGAAATGCAAAATGGATTGTGGAAATCTCATAGCTTTAATTTTTTAGGTCGTCGATGTGAAATATTCACCACTAAAGTAAACCCTGGTCCTCGTGTTTAACTCTCTAGGTATTATAATTTTTGTATTATAGCAACTCCCGAGCTTCATTGTTTTAATAAATTACAACTTCTCAATCACCATGTTGCATATGACTACTAAATATATCTAATATGTTTACCATAGAAGATAATGAGGCTTTGTCCTTGAGAATTTGTAGGGAATTTTATTCTATTATTACTTTGTAGAAGACAATTTCAAAATGATATATCAATGTTATTTTCACCAAAGGATGCTTATATTCCCTGGCATTTTTTTTTCCTTGTATGTCTTGTCTCTTCAATTTCTGCTGTTTGTTGAAATGGCCATTAATTTTTATTTTAAAAGCTAGTGCCATTTATAGAGATATCTTGCAATTTATAAAGATATCTAGTGCCAGTTATAGAGATATAAAGTAAGGAATGCAGTGTTTATAATAGACATGCTTGTTGCAGGGTTAGTTTGTGAGTTAGGTCATATAAACATAGATCAAACGACTGAACTAAAAAAAATATTGAACAAAATATCAAACAACATATCCCACATCGGCAAAAATCAAACAACATATCCCACATCGACTAAGTGCCCTGTATACCGAATGGCCACAATCCAATAGCTATTTCTCGTTCCTCTTAAAATCATTTCGTAGTACGTTGATTCTTTAAATTGGCTTTATATGATAATAAATAAACAAATCGTTTCATGGTATGTTGATTCTTTAAATTGGCTGTATATGATAATAAATAAACAAAATTGAGCAGAACATAAGACATTAAATTAGCTGTTAAACAAAATTGTGCGGAACATACGACTTTAAATTTGCTGTATATGACGATAAAAATAAAAATTGTGCGGAACATACGAAGAAGAAGAGTGTGTGTCTGAGCTATGTAAGCAGTAATCTTTTTCGCAAGCGATACATCGAAATCAATTAGCTTTGCATTACTCTTTTTCCGCAGTTTTCATGGCTTACACGGAGAAGGGCGTATATGTGTTTCTTCTGCTTCTCTTGCTCACGCCTCCTTTCGCTTTTGCCTTTGCGTCTGGGTCCGGTAATAATAATAATAATATTTGTTCATATTGTCAAAAAACTATGGTTTTCTTTTGCTTTTGTATTTGTAGTAACATAACTGATCTGGGCTTGTATGATTACAAATAGATGATGATGAGTCTCATCCGGCCGATAACAGGCACCCCGGGTACTGTCCACAGGCGAGCAGTAGATTTCAGGGGGCATGCATGTCGTGGAGGGAGGGTGAGTGCAACTCTATATGCATAAACGTAGAACATAAAGAATTTGGAGAGTGCTTTCGATTTGAACTAATCAACTTTAAATGTATGTGTTATTTTAAATGTGGTCCTCCATGAATACCACTAAATTTCTGTGTTGCTTTCATGTGATGGGAAATAGGAGAGCTAATAAAATCATTATTCTTTGTGAGTATGATGGGTTAATAATAATACAAGTTTATGTGAAAGAAATAGATTGTTTTTTATTTATATTTGTTGTGTGGATGTTGATTTTATTATATGAATATTTATAATCAATGTATATGAAGAAACAATATGTTAATATTTAAATAATAATTAGAAAAATTAATTTAAAGGATATATATCACAATACAATAAATTGATGGGACTCATTGTAGCTATTGTTTTAATCCTTCTCAAAATACAACTCCATAATTAAAATGTTCATAATTGATCTAAGCATCATTCTAAATTTATATCTAAATGTTTCATTTGAAAGATGCATACTAATGAACAACATTGAACACAACTATTATGAAAGATAAATTAGTTTTTCTGCCAAATAGGAAAAGTACATTACCATAATAAAAAAATTTCTCAAGTACAAGAGAGATTGTATTAATTTTCTACTATTGTACAATGGTGGATACTTAACATTGTCCATGAAAAAGACCATGCATCAACATTGTTTGCAATTAGTTAAAACCCAAAAGTATGGTGAATGCAACACTTTGAATATTTTGTTCAAATTATAAAAATTCAATATAATATGAAATTCACAAGCATAAAATACCTGCCTAGATGAGCAAGGTATTCAAATAATATATTGACAAAAAAGTTAAAAAATTAAATACTTGATTAGAGTACAACAATATTCAAACATTAAGCATTGAAAATCATTGTCTATGTTGTAAACCACAAGAATATTTTCCTTCACCCCTCCTAGATGTACTCACAAAATGATTAAATATCATTATATAAAAAACTTATTAATTTTCATTGCCACTTATGTCATTGATATTGACTTGGTAATGAGTTCTTCATTTCTAGAAATTTAAAAATATCATGCACTTTATTAGATTACTGGGGAATATCAAACATTAAGCATTTTAAATACTTTTCTAATTTATGTCCCACTAGAATGCTTTCCTTCATTGCTATTAGAGACACCCACTAAACAATTCAATCATTTATCTAGAAATTACTAAAAATGTTCATGTTGTATATTCATAATATCAAACCTACCTATAAAAACACAAATTATAACTCTACATCTTATAATGTATCTAATATTCAACCGCTATTTTTGTTGTGTTTTGCCTAACACATTTCCTATCATTTTAAAATTCAAACTCACCCACCAACATTAAGTTGTGTACTTAATAAATTTATAGATTTATGAATAATGTGAACAACTTAATGACATGCACTTTTACTAAAGTACTATAGTAATTAGACTACACCAAAACTTAAAATTTTGAATTACTTATGCCTAGTCAGTACACTATGATGCTATAGTTTGTATATACGAGTTTCATAATCAAAAAATTATTCTTGTGGTATTTCATCACAACTATTTGAAGTTATAGGCTATTATTTTGTTCCTAGTTTTGGATTAGTGTTCCAACATTTATTCGAATGGTAAAAAATGATTAAATATATGGGATGAATCAAATAGTTCATAGAGCTTGCACAATTTTATTTTTATTTGATATATTTTTCAAATAGAATGAACCATCATCTTAATCCATTTTGATGTTATGGTGACTTGCATTGTGTCTCAAAATGGGTTTCTGAAATAAAAATAATATTTACTATATTTTACTTTTGTAAACATATTCTTATTTTAGATCAAGTATATACACCTTTTCACAAAATTTATATTTTTAACAAATAATAATTATCTTAAATTGAATAATTAAAGTGATGGCTACATTGTTCTTTTAATCCCTATGAAAACATGCAAGAATGGACTAAAAACTATATAATAAAGAGATCTTATATATAGCAAACATATACAGCTATGTCAATGCAAAAGAGTAACATAAACAACTTATTTTATCGAATCGGTTTCTATGTGTGTAGATAAGGATGACTAGATATCAACTACAATTTATATTAGGCATCTATTGGTCAAAATATTTAGAAGGAGAATATTTATTATTCGTCAACCAAGTCGAATTTTCTACAAAGGTTTAAGGAGTTATCCTACCTCTCAACAACAAATTATTTAATACCCCAATGAATGTTTTTTGAAGTACTTGAGAGAGCGACTTGTCTTTCTAGTATTGCACAATGGTGGATTCATAACATTTATCATGAAGATGATTTTGCAAAATAAATATTTATAATGAAATATTAATCAAGAGTATGATAAATGCAAGACTGTGAATATTTTGTGAAAAATATAAGTTTCAAAATACTTAACCTTTTATGAGCATCAAATACCTAATTAGAGTAAGGCATTCAAATACTATATTGTTTAATAGTTAAAAATTTAAATACTTGATTGGAATACTAGGGTATTAAAATATCCATCCTTACAAATCATTTTCTAAGTTGTGCCCCACAAGAATCATTTTCTTCATCCCTTCTAGATGCACTAACAAAATTATCTCACCACTAAATAGAAATTTATTAATATCCTTTGTCACTTTTTTTAGAGGTATTGGTCTAACAAGACATTTTGGTTGTATACCAATGATATCGAACTTACAAAACTAATTAAAAAAATAGTACACTATATTTTATAATGCACCTAATATTATCTTCTAAATAGGATGTTGATTTAACATATTGTATATTTCATTAATAAAACCAAAAATAAAAAATTGAACATTTAATATGAAAGATAGCAATGACCATATAAACTATAATCTACAATATGGATGTATGGCTCAAAATATTCACATAGAGAACACTTATTCTTTGTCAACCAAGTATAATTTTTCACCAAGGTTTAAGGATCCATCCTACTTACTACCAACCATCTCACAATCTAGAGATACAAAAAGGACTATGTAGACTTCATTATGAGGTTTTGTTCGTGGGCCAATTTTTCATTATCTTAGATATGCTTATTAGTTAGGAAATAAAGCCTAGACGGATCATACAAGTAATGGTACAAAATTTCATTCATTTTTTTTTGTAATATAAAGCTTTGGTTTCATGCCCATTTTAGGAAGTAGATGGATAATATAAAGGCAAATAAAACTTGTTATCAATTGCATGATTTTGGGGTCCATATTCCATTTCAACATAGGAAAATACATAGCTCAATTATAGAAGATTGATAAAATTATACTTTATAGATTCATTTCAACATTGCGAAATACATAGCTCAATCATACAAGGTTGATAAAATTATACTTGATAGGTTCTATTGTAAGTGGGATCTACCTTAAGACTATTGAAAAAAAAGTTAAAATTGCACCTAGAGTTAAACATAGAATAAGACCTCAAGAAATGAAATGAAAACCAAATGAAACAAGAAACAAGAAACATAATTTAAAGTTTTTTTTTTTTTCTTCAAGATTTTGTGGAAGGTGATTCAAAGTTCTTAATAAATCAATTTTATAAATCATCAACAATATATTTCTCTTATGTATTTTACAAAATACTCTGGTGTGTGTAGTGTGGCTTAAAAAACACACACTAAGAGTTGAAGAACTATTATCAGATATTTCTAATAGTTGTTCACTTAGCTCTCTCCTTTTGACTTGAGAAGCTTTGAATCCAACCCTTAGGATTTCAATCTCATCTCTACTAGCTTCAAGTTCTCTAGCCATCTCAAAGTAGCTCATATCCCCCATGGTGGCTTTAGGGTTTCCTTCCAAGCGATTAAGCTTTAAAGAAGTTAGGCTCTAATACCAATTGATGGACTTGTAAAGCATTGAGAGGGGGGTGAATTAGTGACACCAAAAATACTACTACTTTAAATACTGACTGATAGATATACTTAACAAGTTTGTTAAAAATTATGCATGTAATCTAAAATGATATAAAATAATCCACCCTAACACAAGTTTTTATATGTGGAAAACCCAAATGGGAAAACCACGCTGAGATGGGACTCACAAGTTAACTATGTGCAATAATAGGTAATTGACCGGTTAAGGTCTACAAAAAGTGCTCTGCTAGGAGAAAATCCCATTAAAGATCCCAAAGCTTAGTTAAAAGCTATACCTTGTTAAAGGTAGTACCCTTTTAGGAGTAACCTTGATAAAGGATTTCTAAATCCAAACTAGTGGATCACCTTGTTAGAGGATTTGTACAATGAATCTTGTTAGACCTTACCCAGTTAGGGGATTTTACTATTGTAGTGATTAGAAAAAAATAGGCAGTGTGATCTAGTAGTAGCACAACTTGCTTGAATAGATCCTCTTCTACACACTCAAAACTTCATTACCAACATACTCTACAACTTAACACTTTTGTCTTTGCATCATATCATCTCATATCATATCTCCTTCTCTCATTAAAAATAATTCATTGTGATGTCAATAAATAGACATTTAGATTTCATGTCGGTCTTAGATATCATATCACAATTTCCTAGGTGCAGTGTATCTGGTCAAATAAACATAAATCATCACAAAAATATGGCCAATTTTTTTTCGGTTAGGATAACTCATCATGACCGGTGATAACTCATCACATAATCAATGAATATCGGTTGGAACAATAATATAGGTTGGAGTTAAACATATAAAGCATTTTTCCTTCAATGCTCCTTTGATAATCTCCACTAGATCTTCAAGATGATGTTGAGTTATGTATATCCATATATAAATATAAATACACACTAGTTGTCTCCATGTATATACTAGTTGTCACCACCTATCGGTTTGATATAAACTTATAGTATACCAGCTGCAGTCTAAATAATTTTGAAGTCTCACTGGTAGACAATGTGATCATATATGTGTGTGTGTTTCATCAATGATAACACATGAAGTTATTCATTACAAATGTCATCAAGCCAACATTTCTCCCAACTCAATTTTTGACATTGTTCATTAACTGCATATTTCTCTTCATCATCTTGATTTTGCAAAAGTTCCTTCCTTCTAGCTTGAGCAGATGAGAACCTCTCTTATAGAAAAAGAATGAATTCCTTAGCAGAATTCAAATCATCTTGTAGCTTTAAGTTCTTCAACCTTTCAGTGTCATAATCTTTAAGTGTCATCTCAAGTTGCTTCTCCAAGCCCATGTCCATGGATTTTGGATTTAGGATCTCCCTCAAGTTGTTAAACTTCCTCCGACATAGAAGGCTCTGATAGAAATTTTTGGGATCCAATAACACAAAGAGAGGGGGGGGGGGGGGGGGGGAATCTAGATTATAATCCAGAGAAGTGAGTGAAATACTAAGATAGCATATTCTATGCTAAAATACAATTCCGATTAAGCTCTATCTATTTTGATCTAAAACCCTAAGCCCTTTACTAGGATAACCCTTACATAAATATCCTTACATACATGATCTCTTTAATTTATTTTGTATAATATCACATCCACATATTCTATAATCTTTTATTACAACCATCATCATATCAAAATGATCTAATCCAACTTACCTATATACCCTATACAATTTAATATGCCTTATGTCGAGTTACAAAGATATATACAATATCAAATTAAATGTCGTCTAGATAACATAAATACATCAATGTCAAAATCAATTGTGGATGATGGATCCAAGAGATGTTGGCCTCCAATATCGATAACCATATTCAAAACCATGTTCACCTTCATTGCTGGTAACCAAAGAAATCCTTTTATCTTATTGGTGTTGTTGTCGGTACCGGTAAAGTGTCTGTTGGTACATCACTAAACCAAAACATGAAGCTGGAACAAGATATCATGTTGCCATCAATGACAACATAGTGAAACCAACCAACTTAGTGTAAATTGCCAACACCATCTACCTCCATCTGTTACAATCTCCAACTCCTTATAGGCCCCTATATCCATATCAGTTTAAACACATATGTCAAGGACATATCCCCTATTCTACCATTTAAAAAATCCTCCTCCACCACTATGAAGGAACATAAGGCATCCCCTATTTTTATAATTGCCTCCCCACGCTAATTTATTGCAGGTAAACACACCAACCTTAACTATTTCATCGATTTATTAACCTTGAAATTCAACAAGTCAAAATTTGGGCTCCAATTAACCTTACTTAAACTACTACCTTTAAATAAACTAGGGCATCCATAAAAAATATCATGCTTTAACTTCATATACACATATTCTAACAAGAAGAAATCATTTTAAAGAGCCTGAAAGCTTACCTTTCTTGGGTACTTCTTTCTCCACCACTCCATAATTTTTTAAGCACTTTCTCCCTCTCCTCCCAATTTAACAAACAAAGGTGATTCTTTTGGTTTGCATATTGCCAAGGCCTGAAGTTTCAAGGGCATAACGAACAACTTACTACCTAGGTTGTTTTTTTTCTCTAGACAACTTCTTGATTATGCTTCAAGCACCCATTATCTATAATTTGGAAAGATAACTTTACTCCCTTCCCATTATTTTTGTATCTATAAGGATTTCTCACTTGGGTTTTATCATGAACATATTTGGTCCTTACACATTTTCTTCTAGGGTTTTCAGAAGATCTACCTTGTATTCTCTTCTCCTTTTGGTGAAAAATACCCATAAAAATTGAGTGCATATAGAAGCTCTATTTATTCATCCTTTCCTTTTTGATAACATGTATTTTAGTTTCTCATGTTGCCATGCAAGGCTCCGTTTCATTTCTTTCATTTTCCTAAAATGTATTTCCTAGATTTCCTTCTTTTTTCCACCCATCTTTCATAATTTCTATCTAATTCTTCCTATAGAAGCCTTGATTAAGATTCCATCTCAATCTAGGCTTTAGCGATTTCCTTCCTACCCATGTCTCCCTCCTATTTTCTCCCAGAAATATACCACCATTATTTTTCCTCCAAAACCCATCTGATCTCAAACCACCCCCATTGATTCCAATGGAAAGTCTTTAGGTTTCTATTTGAAATTTTGAGCTCTTCAGTCTGATATGAGATTTACTATAGACTTCCCTGAATTTATTAATCATTTCTTGCAATAAAAAATAAAAAAATTGTTGGATATTTCCCCTTTCTAATATCCTATACTAATCATTGGTTAGATGCCAAACAATATTTATATAGGTCTATGGATTACTTATAGTACTATGAGACTATCACGTACTCCTCATGGGAGGCACATAATTGTTCTACAAATGAGGCATATATACCTTAACCCCCTATGAGATTTGTACTTGTGACCCCTCTTTCAAGGGCACAAGTTCACCACTAGGCCAACTTAGGCTATGTAGGCTACCTAATACATCTTTCATTCTCCTCTCTTAACATAGTTATATGGTACATCAATGAATATCCAAATATCCTAATTTATTATGATGTAAATTAGAATATTATGTGTACAGTGGCAGCTTTATTTTCCACATCTACATAATGTGAAATTTACCTCCTCATCTTTAACTACTAGTTTAAAACTTAATATTAGAACCACTAAATATGTGTCATTTAAATAGTTTTCATAATATAAACATTTCTTATTTATCTCTTTGAACTCTTCAAAACAAATTGTGGATTGTTAATGAATAATCCTATAATATAAAAAATGACACCTAGCATAATTAAATGCAACAAATGGGGCCTTCTTCCATTCCATGGAAGGTCGTATACCACTTCTCTTATCTTTCTGTATAGCTTGATCACTTTGTCAACTCCAGGTTGAAATCTTACCAACTTTTGAGACCTGTCATCTTCAGGACTTTAGCATGGGGTGGAGACATCCACATGGCGCGCTAGTAGCCCATGAATCTACCAATTCATAGGTAGCCATTTAAGCATTATGCTTGCACATGGAAGGAATCATAAGAACCCTACATGCACCCACTAACATTGGTTTTCAATTTAGAGCCTATATCTCTCCCATTGGATGGCATTTTTGAGGATATTTTAGCAATTTCTGATTAATATTTGTAGATTGAAGCTTTTGACAATCTCCTTGGGCTATTTTACAAGTTTCATATCATCCACCATTTTTTCACTCTATTGAACAAACTTACACCATTGTTTCTCATGAGTCTCGAAAGGAAAGTTCACTTATCCTCTTTTTTTTTTTTTGTGTATTTATTTTTCTTAATCCATTATCATCTTTCTATTGTCTTCATCATTTATTTCTTTGTGGCTTTATCGGGGTTGTCCATGGAGGTGGAAACACCAAAATAGGGTTTTGACTTAGACAAACTCCAAAACACAACCCCAACATTTTCCCTTCTTTCTTGTGGGTAGGTTAATGATGGTGGAAGAATTATTTTCTTGTGGGAGGATTCAATTTTAGACCGACTGCAATCTTCCTTTTATTCTTGTTATTCTTGTTTTATCATTTCACATTCTGTGATATTTTATTTATTTCATTCTCTACATTGTGTATTTAATAGTTTAGTCACTTCATGAAACATTTAGTACGATCTTTGTACCTCATCCATACAGGATGATAGTGTCTCATGCTGGTGTCCTAGACTTTCACATTCGTCCTCGCTACTAAGGCTTAGCAAAACTGCTCAAGAGTCTTAGCTTTCAGTCTATTAGCTTAGTTTTTCATTTTCATCCCTTGGCTCACCCTTAGCGCCAGTTTAAGTGAGTATTGGAGGATAAATTTTTCCTTTTGGGTTTATCATCCTTGAAGTGACAAATTTCCTCCACTAAACATGCCTATCATGAATATTTTTGAAGAAATATCTTCAAAATAGACTACATAGTATGAAAATATAAGAGTATATTATTTTAGGGATATTTAAGTATAATTTTGAAATGGTTATAAAATATTATGAGATTGGTGGTATTTCCTTTTAAGCCTATTTTAAACCTTCAATAACCCAATGTGAGTTAAACATGAATTTGGATATGCTTAACTGGGGACATATATTGACATTCAACCTGAGAACACTTGTGGCTATTATAATATATTTATTTGTAGTGCTTTTCTCATCTTGATGATTAAAGTGATTCTTTCATTATCCATTATTATTTATAGAAGATATATAAATACATTTTAGAAATGCTGACACAATATAATGAGTTTAGTGGTATTTCCTTTTAAGCCTATTTTAAACCTTGAATAACCAAATGTAAGCTAAAAATGATTTTGGGTATTCTTAACCATGGTTTTTGGGGACATATATTGTCATTCAACCTAAGAACATTTGTGACTATTAGAATATATTTAGTTGTAGTGCTTTCTTATCTTGATGATTAAAGTGATTCTTTGATTATCCATTATTATTTATATCACATTACGGAACACTTAAGAAGGGTTTGGTGTGAATAATCTGCAGTAAGAATGGATAATTTAGTTTCCTTTGGAGGAATAATAAGGTACTAGTAATTGTATAGGTAATGTTGTTTACTTTAACTATATTATTATTTGAAAAATAATAAATTATCTAAATGTAATATTGAAGGTATTATAACTTATTGTACTTATTATTCTTAGTTTTGAATTAAAAAAATGAAGTCGTCTTCTTTTTCAATTATGTTTATTTTATTTTATTTTTTCGTCTTCTAGTTACTATTTTCACAAGCATTTTGTTTTGTAGTGAAGAATAATAAGGATAAATATTAAAGTTCTAATTTATATAAGTATATTATTAATATTTTAATTAATTGAATTAGCTTTTCTATATTATTATTTGTCAAATAAGAATTGTTTGTGACATGATTTTTCCTAGCATTACATTGGGAGATTAGTTAAAGATAATTTTTTTTATCTATTCTTATTTTTTTCATTATATAAATGAAAAATTAAGTATTTAATAAGAATAGAAATATCTAACGAAAATTAATATAATTGGGATGAACATGTGAAATAATAAGAATATATCATAAACACTTTAAATACAAGTAATAAACATGTGTTTTTAAGATAATTTTTATTAATTAAAGTTAAATACTTTAATCAAATGTATAAAAATCAAATTTGAGAGAAAAAAATAATCATATTAATATTTTCATAAAAAATAAATAAAAATTATCATATTGTATCAAATTTAATTCTTCTTAATTTTTTGAAAAGAATCATTTCAAAACCAAAAATTCGTCAATTCATTATTAAAAAAATTTGCCTAAATGAGTAAGACTACAATCATATATTTAGAAGTATGTATTTGTAATCAATATCATGTAAAATTTCAACCCATACTCTAAATATTGAATCTACTTTCTCTCCTTTAAATTGATAGTTCAAATAATTTCACCTCCAATGCTTTGGATTCTCAAGTTTGACTCTAAATAGATATAAGAAAATACAACATGTGGTTCAAAATATGACAAAAACCCTTTAATTGTAGGAGTAAAACAACACATTACAATTTTATAAAAATCTAATCTAGGTGAGGAAGCATTAAATTTTAAATTTATTGGAGAACGCATGCATCTTTAAATGTATATATAGCTAAAAAAGTCTACTTAAAGTATAAGATTTCTTATAATTTGTAAGACATTCCATTTTTAACATAGCTTTCTATATAATGTGTTTTCAAGCAATTGAAAAGTGTTTTCCAAAATATTCATGTCATAATTTTTTTTTAATGAGTTTCTCTTTCTTATAGTTCATTATTCAAATATTACTTTTCCGTAAATTATTTATATCTTTGAAATTCTCTCTTTCTATAAAACTCTAAAAAACATCTTAAATTATTATATTCATAAAATTGAAAAACATGTAAAAATACTTAAAAGTTTTGTTAAAAGATTAATATGCATAAATATTTATAATGTTATCACAAAGTATTACACTAATAAATTAAAAATAACAATATTTAATATTTGATTAACACAACTATAAATATATATATATACCTATTAATAGTTTGATAAATTATATAATTATATTCAAATATTTTTCAAAACAAAACCAAAATTAAATGAAAATTAAAACAAATATGCAAATTTAACCTTTATATTTATATAAAAAACATATATTTAGAATATTATAATTTAAAACACATTGAAATGCAAGAGACATTTCATGCTAGATGTTTCAATCAAACATATATGTTTTTTTAATGCTGTAATAAAGACTATAGAAAACAACCTTCAAAAATAATATGAACAATACATGAACGTTAGAAAATCAAGTGCACTCACATGTCTTCCAATAAAGACAAGGAACCACCCTTTCAGATTACGTAAGTACTGTATGTTCTGGCCTCTTCTATGACCACTATGGTTCAGTTGGTCTCGAAAGAACTGCAATAATATATGTGAACGGTATTTTGCTAACAAAATAGTTCACTCATATAAAGTGAAGGCAACAACAAGGATCATATGTATCACAACATAGACGGAAAATAAAACGCTGGTGTTAGGCTTCGAGATAGAAAGTTTCTTTTCCCGAAATACTGATAACATAGCCAAACACATGAATGCAACACAAAATGGTATGAAGGTTGTGAGAGAGATCTCGTACCGCCAGAGGCGTTCATAATTCGAGAAGGCCTTGATATCCTTACTTTTTAAGCTGTCAATATTACGAGGCATTATGACAGTAATGGTGGCACTCACAAATGCTACCACTGTCCAAAAGATTGAGACTAGCAAACACCCCTCCGAGGACTCGGATAGAATATGTATAAGTGAGTTCCCCAAATATCTGTATTTCAAGTTTTGTCGAAGTAACCACCCGGCAACCACTGTAAGGGAAGAGGTGAATGCCGCGGTGTTGGAGAATAAGAACAATCTGAGAGCTTTACTAAATGCGAGCTTCGCAGCTCCATAGTGTATACTGTCTTTATCATCCTCAATCCCACCCGGGATTTGAAAGATGGCTGCAAATGTGACAGTGGCAATCAGTGATGCAACTACCATATGTGTATTAACAGTGTCTGAGTCTATCTCTTTCTTTGAGCCATCAGATTTTGTACTAGATTTTGGTACGACACCCGATCGAGAAGCTCCTATATCTCTCAGTCTCCGTATGATGTGGGCAGAATTGGGGTTGTCTTGAGGAGCCGCAGATGCTATATCAAGTGCAGTCATGCCTTCATCGTTCAGGGCATTCACGTCTACATCGGGAGGTGAAAGAAGAAGATCCACTAGCTGCATTCACGATAAAACCATAGTGCATTACATCTCTAACCATTCGAATAGTCCTCCTCACAGACACTCAAAAGATAATTCGTACGTTACCACATTTATTCTATTTCTTGTACCAAAACCTGTAGCTACGATAATGCCATGAGTAGAAATTGGCGATCAATACTCGTACGCAATCCGTTAATTTTTATAGCTCACAGCAGCAGATCAATTGTTCAACAAATATCAAGAAAACAATTATATGATTTTTAACAATTAATGCACTGGATTAATTAACAAAAAAATGAATAGTGGAAGCAAATTCAAATGAAACCAACCAAATGAACACAGAACATTTATATACCCACGAAACTCTAATGCTGAAAAAACCTGCAAATATTGAATCTTCTATTCAGCTTATAGAGCAAACTTACATTTCCAATACAATCCTAGTTATTAATGCAATTTTACATATATAGCCTTTTTGATGAAAACATCAACTATGCCAAAGAAGTGAAACTTTCCATGCATGATGCAAACTGAAACTTTTCTTACATGAAGCAAGAGAAAGGAAACTTGTCTGGGATAACTAAAACTATCCACACATAAAAGTGCTCTTGATGTAAATCTCACAACTCTAGGAAATATTCTATTTACAAAATAGAAAACATCCTCGTGCTGATCATTCAACACAAGCTGCACTTAAGCAACTTCCACAGCCACACTTTCCAAACTATAGAAACTTAAACAGAATAGATGGACAAAATGCAATGCATCATCAACAATAATCATACATTTCCATTACTTAAATTTGATTCTATTTTCATGTCCATAACATTAGTATATTTTTTTTAATATTTATCAACAACATTAGATTACTATGTTGTTTAAAATAGCTGGGTGCCCATCATATAGGTATTATAGATGTAGTTTTTTATTTGGTTCAAATCATCTATCATTTGAATATTTATAATTAAAATTATAGTTTAAACATCAGCTTTTTTACATTACTTAAGAGAAATATATGGTGTCATTGTCAATAAAATTATAGACAATTCTAAACAAAGAATGATGTAATTTTAATTGGTGTTAGTGTAATATTTATACTTTGGACATGTTTATCTTATGTATGATATTGCAGATAATAACTTAAGTTAATTAGAGAGTCATAATTAGTTGTCTCTCTTATCTATAGATATATTTCATAGATTATAAAAAAAATTCTCTCATGGATGCCTCTTTAGAAAGATATTTCTATTTTAAGGCAATAAGCTTGCTCTTTCTTTTATCACTCATTGTCCATGGGCTTACATGTGGCTGTTCACTTTAGTTGCTATCCTTTGAATTATCTTCCTAAGTTACCATTTTTTTTTTAAAGATCATTTTAGAGTTATTTCTCTGATTTTGACTTTATAGGGCACTTGAATAGTGAGCTTTCATAACTCAACAAATGCTACCATAAATATATCAAAAGGTCCAAGTTTTGACATAAAGAGATACTAAAATATAAGAAAGAATTAAATAAACTAACAAAGATTGATATAATGTAATCCATGCAACATGAAATATAAAAATAGTAAAAAAAAATAAAGAATGTGAACATAAAAAAAAAAACTTGACATTAAAATCTAGAGTTGATAGTGTTTTTTTGGGCACCCATTTATGAAGGTTACAATGTTCCAAGTGTGGTTCCCATTGTACCAAAAGACAGACCTGTCAATTCCTAATACAACCACTACACTTATAGTTTCCATAGGAGGTGGTTAAGCCATGTCCCAAACTTGAACACTATTTTGTACAACACAATGAGACCAAGGGAACACACCTTGCAATAATCCCCCCCATTGCAAGTGATAGGTTTGTACCTGTGACCAAGCTCTGATACCACTTGTTACAAGTGTGATTGTCATTGCACCGAAAGATTGACTTGTTAATGCCCGATACAACCACTAGACTTATAGAATCCACCAAAGGTGGATAATCCATGTCACAAACTCAAGATCTATGTTTCACAACACAAGGACACCAAGGGTGCAAGCCTTGCAACATAAAATTCCACAAGAGATGACTAAAAGTAGAATTATAAATATCTGCACAATTGTCTTCTAAAAATCTAGATCATACTAGTAAGAAATGGGCATTGGGCACCCTAACCTTGAGGTTTTTGTCCATGTGAAGTTTGTAATTATTTTTCATCATTTGGTCTACTTGTTTGTGACCTCTTGCTATTAGATCTAGACCTACACACATAGGAAATAGTAATAAATAGTAGACTTACTAAGTCAAACCTAATATTAGTCTTCCCATTGCCACCATGACAATGATGAGGTAGAGTGCATTCACTCACAAGGATAGGGGCCAAACAAATGTTAAATATGTTAAATTATAGTTTCCTTAAGCATGAAACCCTATCAAGGAACCTTGCATAAATGCTTCCTATGATTTTCATGAAGTCCTACAACATATTAGTCCATACCCATAACATGAAATATCATAAGATACACGATCATAACCTTGTTGTAGTAGACTTAAAATCCTCAATTGAATTACTCGAATGTATGAATCATCACTTTCTCTTTTCTAATTATTAGATTTCTTTATTTTTTAGTAGACTTTGAAATGGGAAAGGTAATTGTATTTATATACAATTAACACTTTTTTTTAAAAAACAAATTAAGAGCTAACAAAGAAAGCTTGGATCATGCAAATTTTAATGTTGAATTATATTTACCAATGGTTTAGCCCATTTTGGTGGGTCAAGGGCACTGGTTTCCCTAGCCCTAGAAAAATGTACTAAAAAAGAGGTTTATGACTAGATGTGGAGGGTCTATTCTTGTTTTATTTATAAATATTTATAAATAATCTAGCTATAAGTGCCTCTTCAACTATAATTTTTTTATGATCTCATTAAACATGATGGCAAATTGAATTTCTAAATGAAAGTTTATTGCTTGATTTACATTTTGAAAAACTATGCTTACAAGTTTTTATTTAAGAAGATGATAAGGAAATCTTGTTGCTAAGTTTCTCCACCATTGTAATATGGAAGCAATTTTTTCTTCATTTGTTTTTTTTGTGTTATATAGATAATTCATAGAAATCTCATTCTAATTGTTGTTTGAAAATTTTAAGACAATTTTTTTCTCAATTGATGAATGGTTTTGATTCCATGAGGTAGATGTCAAAACCACTCAATATCTTGACCTCTAAAACTTCAAGATAAAAGGCACATTAGGTAAGTATACTTATAAGAAACCACCATACAAGCTAGGTAAAATTACCTTACATGTTCATGTGGATCACCTTTCACTTTAAATTCAAACTTAGCTATCAAAAAGTTTTGAGGAAAAGTATCATGGGTATAGATCTATGAAAGGAATAAGGGTATACATCATCAAGTGTATTACTCTTATTAGTATGTCCCACTTTTATATTTACTATCTTTTGTTACAAGTTTTGTATTTGGGTCACTAAGTCATTTATAGATGTCAAAGGAGGCACATTGATACAAATATAGGTGTAAATAAGGGGTTGACCTTGTTAATATGAGTGGATGACCTTGTGGGATATATGTGGAGATAGTTTGTTGACTTTGTGGGATGTATGTGTCTGTGGGTGGCTAATTTTGTGGAATGTAGCTTTTCTTTTAGGTATAGGCATTGTTAGCATAAATGAACACTAAGAGGGGCAGGGGGGGTGGGGGGGTAAAAAAGTGTTATACAACTTTTAACTTTGTTAACCTAAAATTTAAACCACTTAATGAATATAAAGAAAAGAAAAGTACCAAAACACAAAGGAAAGATCAACAATACCATAACACCAATATTTTTTACATGGAAACCTACTTAACACAAAAACCACGGTGGGATTCAATGCCACAATATTAATATACTCTTCTAAAAGTATAAAAATATCACATAAGGGGAATGCACATGCACTCAAGAACACTGTCTAGAGGTCGCTCCTCAATTACAAATAATGGCTACAACACCTGAAGGCTCGCTGCCTTACAAAATGTTTACTAGAGATTAAAATTAGATTTTAACTATGAAATAGCATCAATAAATACCTATATATGTTTTCGGTTAAGCATAAAAATATATATTCTTACTCTTCTCTGCAACACTGCTCTGTTCTAATATTTCGCATTATACTAGAGCTCAAATATTCACCATGTCCATATGAAACATGCATAATCACTCATGCATACTTTGCAAACAACCATTGATATAAAAAATGATCATATAAACCTGCCTTATATATATCTGCATCATCAATTTAGGTCACTACCATGTCAACTTCAAGAACACGTCACAAAAGATGAAACATTTATAGAAGTCAGCTAAATCTAATCAAAGCATCTATACAGACCAAAGAAAATTATCCACGTGCTTCCCACATGTCAACTCATCAACTTTGAACACATAAACACTCACTAAAATTGATCCATAAGGTCCGTGCATTGAATTACCAAATGTTACTACTAATAAACATTTTTCTTACAAAAAAAATGATTATCGGATCTTCCAACTTACTCAAAACTCGTCACCGAAGGCTACAAACCTAAAAGAATTCATATTTCAAGCCCACAATTCATTTCCAAGATCTGCAAAGAAAAATATTTAACCAAAACATAATACATTATATCGAACATATTCTTCATCTTACTAGACCTCATTAATACTTAATCAATCTTCTGAAATGATGAAAACATGAAGTGTGGATGTCAAAACTTATATGAGTTTCCATCAATGACAACATATAAACATACATTTAGTGTCTCTTGCCAACAATCTCCCCCTTTAGCATTGATGGCAACACTTACTGAGCAATAACTACATGTTGGACCAAAACCAAAATATATACACTACAACTAGAAATATAAGCCCCAGATTCCAAAGAATCAAAGAATTAGAGAACTCCCTCTTAGATAAATAATAATCACTACTATACACTTCCCTTTTGACATAAATGGAAAAGGTAGGATATTGGAATCCAAATATTCAAGCCAAAGAATTATATATACACACAAAATTATCTCACGAAAATTTAAAGATATTTGCATAGGTATTTTTCAATGTGTTCAAGTGATTTTCCCAACCCTTCTGTAGATACTCAAACACAATTATGAATCCACTAAAAAGATATGCTTATGCTTCTATAGAATTTTGGTCTTCTAGTTCATCTGCAATTAGATCATTTTGCACACCTTGAAAGGAATTAAACATTATATCCAACTTCTAGTTCATCTACCAATTATTCGCTCCCTACCATGATTTAGGTTTTTTATTTTCTCAAGTAGTGATATTACCTAATTTTGATGACTGCCCAAAGAATTTGCCAACAGATTAAATGACTAAGATATACATTCTAACTAATCCTTGTGCTCTAGAGACTTCTCAATATAAATAGTGAATTTATTCAACAATAGGCATGATTTATATAGGTTTCCACCTTCAGTTATTGAATTCAACATGCTCTTTGCATAATTAGTCAATGTGGCTTTATATTTTACGACCATCTTTTTTAATGTGCGGAGCATCATGGCATTAAACTCACTTTTAACCTTCTCCTCTATAGACTTCTCAAAAGATTCAAAAATTGCATTTAAAAAATTAATCAAGAGTTTCAAGTTATCGAATGGGGTATTAGGTGAAATGATGACATAAGCTTTTACAAAATGTTGGATTCCATAGCCAATAGAAAACTATCCTCTTTGTGTGATTTCAATAGATCCTCACAAGCCTTTTCTTGTGGAAATGATGCAAGTTAAATCTTTTGAAAGGGAGACAAGGAGGTAAGATTCCTTGGTCCTTGAATGAATTCAGGATCATCTATTATTTGTTTCCTCTTTGCTTCCTCTATATGTCTGTTGCTTTGGTTTCAACTTTAACTTTGATCTCTACCTTTTCTACTTCTACATTCTCTATAGATGCTTTCTAATCATGTACCAGAAGATTGTCTACACTAACAGGAGGATTCTTAGTCGTATCTTCTACTTTTGTTCATGAATTCCTTGTTTTATCCTTATTTGCTACTTCCTCAAACCTATCCTTTTCTAGCTCAATTGTTTTCACATTCTAAACATCCACTTTTACATCTAAAATAAAAGTATCATCCTTTTTTTTTACTTTCGGATTGGTGTGATATTGTTCCTTTGATAAATTAACTTCATATTAGTTTTCTATCAAAATTTTCTTCAAAATTATCTCAATATCTTTTGCAATCTCATCAACTTTTCCAATCATAATATTATTTACTTTGTGCTTGCTTTTGAAGTCATTCTTTTCTAAATTAAGTATTCGGGTTATTTCCTCTTTAAAAATTACAAAGCATAAGTTAACTAATACATAATCCTTCAATCTCTCATCATCTTTATTTGTTGTTAGTCTTCTAGCATCCAAAATTTCATACAAGATTTTTCAGAATTAGTGATGATAACTTTATCAAGGCTTTACTATGTATATTAATATATTCAACAACAACTTCCTCTAATGTTCTTTTGCAGTTGTCATCAAAATTGTCATACCAATTGGATATTGGTTTCGGATTACCATTCTTAAGTACTTCATTTACAATCTCTTCCAATGTCATTGGAAGTTTAAATATAATTTTCCCTTTCTTTAAAGCCACATCAAGTTCAAATTTTTATTTCTTATTAGTCCTAGTTCCACTAGATAGTTTCTCCTTTGTGACGTTGGTGGCCTTAGGAGATTTAGTCTTCACTTCCTTAACTACCTCATTCTGATTTAATATCTTCATCATCCACAACCACAAATCTAACTGATTTCCTTTTCTATACACCACTAGATGGCTTAGCTTGTGGTTTGGGTTTTCTGGCAGGCTTAACAAGATAGAGGAGGGAGTTGTACTTGTAGTTTGTCTTTCTTTAGGCTTAGGAGCTTTCAGTTCCTTCTTCAACTTCACTATTTTCTTCTCAAAGAGAATTTTCTTCTCCCTGGCTTCCTGGATAGCTTCTTTAGATATCTCCATGCTCTCCTTGAGAGATTCAACTTCTTTCCAGACCTTTTTTTAAATGTCTAGTTTCTTAAACTGTCGATGTAATGTTAGGTTATTCTCCTTATAGGTACCGAACCTTTCTTCATTGGGATCCACTGGTTGACTTAGAAAATGTTGAGAACACTGTTCTAAAAAATTTCATCAACCTCATAACCCATTGGTAGAATCCACAAAGTTTGGTGTTCCATCACTTTTATCAAGCATTGTTTTGTGTGAACCATGAAATAAATGGTGTCAACATATTTTTTGATAATGGACTTAGGGATTCTTTCCCTTTCATGCATCTCCTAGTCAAAGTTTTTGAAATATCCCCATAGATTTGAATTGTGGGATTTTGAATCAACAAAGCTATAAAGATGCTCCCAGATCTACACTCCAACTAGCCTATGAAAAGCCTACTATACCAAACCAACTCCTGGAATCTCAATCTTTAAATAAAAGAAAATGTACAGAAGTAGGAAGCTATACTTGAAGGTTTTCTTCTTGTTCTCTTTCACCTTCTTCAAATTCTTGATAAACTCACTCCAAATCAATTTGTAGAGATCATGCTTCTTGTTCTCCCTTTGCATCTCATATGCAGTATATACTATAGTACCAAAGACAAAGTTTATTCGGGAGTAGTAATAGATCTTATACCCTATCACCATGGATGTGAACTAAATTTCATCCTACAAGATTTCACTAATGGTCATCGCCCTTCTATCAAACTTTGAGCTAGTTGCATTTGTCATAACACAATTCTTTACATCTTTCAAACACGATAGTTGCGAATATGCTAATAATCATGTAATGGTTTGAATCACACCTTTAGTAATCTTGTGTGGCTTGTCCAACCACATAAATTCATCATGAATGTCCCTCACAATATATTGGATCCACTCCTTCTCGTACACCATCGATAATTTTATAAATTATGTAAAACTCTCTCTTTCCAATCATTTGAATTCTAGTTTCAACATGGAGCTTCAATCAAATAACCAGTTGTTGTAGAGATTCAACATCTGAGAAATTTTTTGTTCTTCAATTAGATAATATGTAAGCCCTTATATTTTCATTATGCAGTACTCCATAGGGCACAGACAAAAATAAACACTTGGGTTCATCTTCTATTGAGATGAATGGATGAAATTCAAACAAGCACGTTTAGTGATATTCTCAACCAGAGGGGTGGTGCTACTAGACGCATGCATTCTTGCAAATTCAATTTTCAAATTTCAACGGAAAAGAGGGTTTTTTAATTTATGAGCATTAGGTTTCCTTACTAGAGGACTTCTTGAGTTGTTCTTTTTTTTTAGATGACTTGGAACTTTCACCTTTCTCAAAACCAAGACCTTGTGTATCATTTCAATTCTTTTGACTTTCAAGCATCTCATGTAGTCTAGTTAAACTGATCTAGAACTTCTCCTTATACTCATTTGTAGGGTCAAGATCAAATTTGAGACGTGAGACCTGAGTTCCAAGATCTTGATCATGTTCTCTATTATCTTGTAGATCACTTTTCAACTATCTAATTTCATCCTCAAGTCCCTGACATTCTTCACATTTTCCTTTCAGGGACTGAGTAATATTTTCTTTATTTTTCTTCTTTTCTTTAATCTTGTCATTCTCATGACAATATCTTCAATCTCATTCTTCTAGACTATATTATCTCTAGCAAGTTTGTCAAACTCTTCATTCTTCTACTTCAAGGATTCTTCATCAATTCTTTGACTTTCTTTCTCCTTTATCTTATCCACAAGTTCATTTTTGCTTTCGCTTGACTTGTTCGATTGGTCTTTCAATGTCTCAATGTATTCCTCAACATATTTAACATTTTCTTTCACTTTCTAGTTCTCATCTTGTGTATGATCAAGATCTTCAACAGAAACAATCAATAGATGTTTAAGATTACTGGAATCCATTGATTCACCTTCCCAAATCAACCTCAAGTTGTTAGGCTTATTCTGAGGAACTAGGATCCATTACAAATTGTTGGAATCAATGAACATTGAGAGGGAAGGTGAATTAATGTTCTCTAGCTTATAACTTTGTTAAGTTGATATTTCAACCAATTAATGCATATGAAGAAAAGTTAAGTACAGAAAAACAAAGCAAAGATCAACAACACCATAACACAAAGATTTTTATGTGGAAACCTGGTTAAGGGAAAAACCACGGTGGGATTCAAACCCATAATATTAATAAAGTCAGATTCTAAAAGTATAAAAAATATTACATAAGGGGGATGCACATACATTCAAGCATACTACTTAGAGCTCAATGCGCAATTATAAATAAGGGATACAAATAATGTGCCTATTTATAGCTTCAAATAAGCACATAAACATATATTCTTACTTTTCTTTAAAAAACTACTCTGTCATGATATTCTGCATTATACCTGAGGTCAAATCTTCACCATGTGTTGGAATGCTCTGATAATCGTTGGACAACTAAAAGAGGGGTAAATTTGTTGTCAACTGATTATTAGAGTTTAATCAATTAAAATCTTTTTATCGGAATGTAGAATCAAATACCTAAATAAAGGAAATAGCAATTAGGCACAAACATGAATCATAGAACATATATCATGCATCCACAACACATAATATGAAGATTAGTACGTGGAAAACCTAGCAAAGGGAAAATCCACGATGGGAAACCCTACCCACAGTCAAATGATACTTTCGCAGTAAGTATGTGATTACAATAAGGGGATTGTACATGCAAGAAGACACGTTGCTTAATATAAAGGAGCCTCACTAACTACAAAAGATATTTGAACTACAATCCAAAAAGAAGATGGAACTACAAGAATAGCATCTATTATCCCTAAGTACAATTCTAGTTGAGTTAAATACTAGAGGTCTTCAACCTCTTAGATAAACCTAATTCAATCACCTATGATCGACTAAAACCTCTGCATATGATTACATCTTTATTCGCACACAAATAATCCCATAGCCCATAATCCCATAAGAGTTTACAATGAGATCTTACATCATATCTATATAAACCTTGGACCTAAATAGTTAGGTTGGTCACCTATAGATAATACAATAAATCCATTACATAAATCCACAAACCAATGATCATCCAAGTCATCCTGAGACCGAAACAACATAATCCAATCAATAAATTGAACTAGTAATGCATCAAGAACATCCACCAACATGTTACACAAACCAGTCCATAACCTAGATAGAACCAGACCTAAAATGAGTGACCATAAGCCAAATGCAACACCAGTAATCAACTAAAATATAGACATGATAACCATCAGCATCCTGAAAACCTTCTAGAAGCCACACCAATACCACTTATCTAGTTTATCAAAAGATTGTCAACAAAGCTCTATTGATAAATACCACATGAATGACATAACTAGACAATATCCACCAATCTCAATGTACAAGAGATTGGTCTCCTAATCATCATCAGAATCCAACCACTCTACTGAAACCCGATAGACAAGAAAACAAGCTAGTGTTGACATCAATGCAACACATAATCAATTCCTTCATATTGCGAATAATCTCCCCCATTGGCATTGATGGCAACCGTAGATATGAAAAACATCCATGTGCCAAAAAATGCCAACCAAGTCTCCCCCAATGGAAGACAACCAACAATCTCCCACAAATGATATATCAATGAAGTTGTGGACTAATTAACCATCCATAGATATGAACGAAATTGCCAAACCAAACTCCCCCTATGATTGATATCTCTGTTTTGATAATATGATGAAACTATAAGAATACGGTCTACTACTAAGAGGGGGGTGAATCAATAGATAGAAAATATACCAAACTTTCACCAAACTTAATTTCAACTCAGAAACCAATCACGAAACTAACCAATTTAGTGACTATATCAAAAACTGCAACTACACTATCTAACTTTACTAGTTGACCAAAAACATCAATGATACAATGCAACGGATCTGAAACTCAAATACCATTTAGCTAAAACATTAAATCACTTCACTAATATCAGTAATAACTCATTTCAAATCATTTCCGGTCATCTAAATATATCTAAGAGGTTTTACTAGTCACTCATATCAACCATATCAAAAACACATCCACAAAATCAATCACCACTTGACACAATGATTTCTCACATGGAAACCCAAATGGGAAAAACCACGGTGGGATGAATACCCACAAGTATTATGAACTCTTTTGAAGTTTTCCCTATTAGGAGCCAAGCCTTATTAGAATATTTTACAAAAATTTCCTGTTAAGAACAAATCCAGTTAAGGGATTGACTACAATACCCCATTAAAGGTAATACCCTATTAGAGGTAACCTTGGTGGAGGATTTCAAGTCCAAGCTAATGGATCACCTTGTTAGAAGATTTCAACAATAAGGCTGTTAAATCTTAACCTCTTAGGGGATTTAACCGTTCTAATCATATCCTTCTAATAATACTACTTCTCTTAATCATATCCTTTTCTGCTCCTATATGCCTTTACAACATTCTACAATCACACTTAACAAAATTTCCCAACATCAATATAAACAACTCATCGACCTTAAAAAAAAATACAATATGTCGGTAACACAACACAAAACCTATAAATCTGATAGAGATTACAAACATATCGGTTCAATCTTGACTATTAGATTGCATATCAATTAGCTACACATTATTCAAGATAGCTTAAACCACTCTTGAATCACCGCACATTGGAGTCTATAGCTAATCACACGTTTGTCACTCCATGCTAAGTAGTTGATCATTCCCAAGATAAACATTTATCTCTACGTGCCAAATCCACATCAAAACTCATCAAGTGCAACATGCATACATGGCATCTTCATCTCCGATCACCATTTAATCATATATCATCACAACCGGTTCTCCAATCTCCATCAATTAGGGTTATGCATATCAACAAGTTAGGGTTATCGGTTGATCATACTCTGGTTCAATAATACTACTAGTTGTGATACATCTTCATTGCTATTTTCTATTGACATCAATGACAACATTATACTTCATCAATGTAGTCTTCATGTAATTCCAATATTCTCCCCCTTTGGCATTGATGGAAATACAAATATAAATACCACTTGATTGTGATGATTGAGAGTAAAGAACATACACAGAATAGTAATCCTAGTTGACATTTTTACCATATACTCTCCTTCAACTATATCTTCATGTTTGCAACAATCAATCATATAGCTTTCTCCCCCTTTTTCCAGCAATGTCAAAGTGAAGGTAAATCATATAGTTACATACTTCAGCGATCTACAACTAGCTACTTCCCCTATGGAGTCGCTCCACTCTACAGCAATCCTTCTTTGAGATTTTAAATATTTTTTCGGATAGATGTCATCCACATCTACTTAATTGAATTCATGTAGGGGTATAACCCCTAACTTACCTCTAAGATACTAAAATGTAGCCTTAGGTAGAGGTTTAGTAAAGATATCTACTAATTGTTCTTTAGTAGATACATGATCCAATGACACATCTTTACTTTGCACTTTCTCTCTCAAGAAATGATACTTTAGCTCAATATGCTTTATTCTAGCATGCAACATCAAGTTCTTAGAAATTTTTATAGCACTTGTGTTATCACATAAAATTATTATCGATTCTAATATCATCAACTTGAAACCTTCCAAAATGTGTTTCATCAAAATTGCTTGGGTAGAATTCATGCAATTTGCAACATTTTCAGCTTCTACTATTGATTGAGAGATACAACTCTCTTTCTTGTTGCTCCAAGACACTAGTCTTCCTCCAAGAAAAAAATGCTCCTCTAGTTCTACTCTTCCTATCATCAACATTATCCACCTAGTTTGCATCTATATAGAATTTTAAATTAAAGTCTCCTACATATGGATACCATAATCCATAATTAATTGTTCCTTTCAGATATCTTAAAATTCTTTTGGTTGCAACCATGTGTGTGTCCTTCAGATTTTTTTAAAATCTGGCAACCAATCCTACTACATGAGCAATGTCCAATCTATTATGGACAACATAATGTAGTTTACCTATCAGGGACCTGTACTACATTTTAGTAACTGATGCATAATCATCTTCTTTAGACAATTTATAGTCTGTAACCATTAGTATTCCAACTGGTTTACTGTCTCCCATTCCAAAACAATTCAATACTTCTTTCACATACTTGGACTGTGTGATGAAAATTTCTTCTTTCATCTATTGGATTTTCAAACCTATAAATTTTTTTATCTCACGTACCAGTGACATCTCAAATTCACTTTTCATCTCATTAGAAAAATCATGACACATATCATCATTACCTCCAAAAATGATATCATCCAAAAATACCTCACGAACCAATATCGTATCTCCTTATGTCTTGAGATATTTGTTGTTGTCTTCACTGGTTGTTTCAAAACCTATCTTTATGAAGTGAGAGTGCAAATGTTCATACAATGCTCTAGGTTCTTGCTTCAAACCATATTTTCAACCTTTCACTCTTTCCCCTTCTCTAGACCATGTCCGAGCACTAAAATACGACACGACAGGGGCATGACGCCCTTGTCCCCACCTCTTAGGGTGGCCCTATGTCAAGTCTGGTTGATATCCTATGCACAATTTGTCTTCAGGGTTTGTAATTCCACTTTTTTAGCCTTCAGTAGTTGAAAGTTAATCCTTGAGGCATGTATAAGAAGTAATTCAATGCCTGCATTCATGGATAGATAGATAACAAAAACACAGATAAAGAGCATAAGGAGAAAATAGAAGGTTTCAAGGTCATCATCAAGCATTCAAGCACTCAAGTCTTCTTCATTCATCGATTGGAGAAATATTACAAAATTCATTTGCAAGAATGCATGTGTGTTAGGGTTTTTTCATCTTACATGTCATTTCATACAATATTTATTATTAGATTCAAGAAGAAAAGCAATCATCATCAACAAGATGTATATCTACAAGGTATACATTTCTATTATTGACATTCAAGCATTTGCAATCAATTTCTTTCAAGGTTGATTCCTCAACTAGGGTTTGATTGAGGAAAACCACTATCCACAACCATTCTCCCTCTCTTTTCTATGTGTAGGTTGCAAGTGCGCAAGTGTAATTTCAGGTTTGGGCTTCATTTGCAGAAATGTAAGAACCCTTTTCATTTAACAAATTTTGTGGAGGACCATGTACATTCCCTCCATGATCCCGATGCCTTTTCTCCAAATTTGTAAGATAGATCATATCAATCTAATTATCTCATTTCCGAAGTTACAACATGATCTCGAACTGGTAACTCCTCATTTCACTCATTTCCTCTCTCTTTTTTGCATAGTCAACAAGTCAACTTTCTCATTTACAAAAGAGGGTAAATCATACTTCAACCACTTGCAATCCACTCAGAATTCACATCCTTATTTCCTTTGAATTTGGATCTAGTGGATTCAACCCCTCTTTTGAATGTAATGTTATTCCCAAGTGAAAATTATCCTAGTGGCTTTGTTTCTCTCTCCTAGAAGAGGAGTCACTAGGATCCAATTTTCCACTTTACATTTTTGTGAACCCAATGTCTTACACATCAATTCTGATATCTCATTCTTAGATCTGATTAATTTTAATTGTCATTTCAAATTTTTATTTCCAAGTTTGATCTATTTGCAAATCTTAGAGGTTAATTGCATAAAAACCCTAATTATTCATTTTGATAAAATTAAGCTTGTGCTGTTAAAAATTTCAATTGCTTGTTTCAGATTTGATTGCCATTCAAATCTCTCTTTATTCTAAAAATTCAGCGGTTAAATCATAAAACCCTAATTTTTGAGATCTTTTCATTTTCGACCTTTGACTACAATTTTGAACTATCTAGACATCTTCAAATCAGCTATTTTTTGGATTCCACAATAAAATCATAATGT
This sequence comes from Cryptomeria japonica, assembly GCF_030272615.1. NCBI lineage: Eukaryota > Viridiplantae > Streptophyta > Pinopsida > Cupressales > Cupressaceae > Cryptomeria > Cryptomeria japonica. The sequence continues at coordinate 728,243,326 of NC_081409.1, forward strand.
CTATCATCCCTCAAAATTTCAAAAAAACTTAGTCGGATCGTGTTCGTTCCCACCACAGTCCTCGGCATTTTTCCCAAAATTTTTAAAAATGGAATTGACTTTACTTTTCTACTTAGATCTAGAAAATTGGCATACTTTATCAATTTTTACACTCTCTAAGATCAAACACAAATTAAAAATTCATCAAATTGAAATTTTAAAATTAATTTTCATAAAATGATCCAAATTTTAGATATGTTTTTCCAACAAATTCAGATTTCACTTAAGAGACTCTTTTGGGAAATTCATAAATTGGATTTGCTTTCTCTTTCATATGTGATTACATTAACTTTTGCATATATTGTCATGTGTGGGATAAGAGTTTCTTCCATTTTATGTTTCTTCTCTTCTTCATAGCACTTTGTCAAATTGTGTTGTTAGGATTTCCAAATTATTAGATCTCAATGCTTTCATGTATCATTTATTTTGCATTATGGTAATGTTGTTAAAAAATGCTTTTCCTATGTTAATCAACTTAAATATTTTTTAGATCCTAAAACTAAAGACCCTAACCCTTGTACCTCTCCTAGGGTATCTTATGTGACATAAATAAGATCTAATGTTTTACCGAATGATCTTTCTACAAGAGAGCAAGCGTTGGAGTGTAATATGGATCCATCTTCTTCTACTACACATACCCTTGAGAAAGGGGGGGAATATGAAAACATCAACATTCTTACATCTTTAGATCCTCCTTATACTCCAAACATCAAATTCTATGTAGAGAGGATGATGTCATGTATTTTATTCATGACCTTTCTCCTTGCATAGAAATCACTAAAAATGAGGTTTTAGATGATGAAAATGTCCTTCCCAATTCTTCCAAAAAGAATAATCTTGATAAAGGCAAAGAGATTTTCATTTCACATGATACTCCTCTTTTATCTACAAATCCTTTTCTACCTCCTTACAAATCAGATTTCAAAGAAATTCATGATCATGTCCCTCCATCTACTCAATTGCAACTTTCTTATAGTCGTGGCTTTCATATAATTATAAAACAAGGTTATAAAGGACAAGGAATTGGGAAATTCCAGCATGGAATTTGTGTCCCTATAAACCTTCCTACAGAAACTACTACAAGAGGCCTAGGAAGTCGTACCCCTTTTTCTACTAATGAATTCCTTAGACTTTAAAACTTTCAAGATTACCTTCAAAAAAAAAAATCAAGAGAGCCCACAAGAATGCTTCTTCTCTAGAGCATCCTTTTTCTTCTTTTCATCAAACACATGAGCATAATACTGATGATTGTCCTAATTTTCAAAAATCTATCCATGATGGCATACAAAGTGGCAAAATTAGAATTGTGGATAATGAAACTCCTTCTTCTAACAAACCTTCTTCTTCATGGGAAGATTATATTTACCATCCTGACAGATTAGCTACAAGAATCTATTGGAGGTTGAAATATGACAAGAACATTTCCTTTACTCCTCAAAATAAAAACAAAAATCTTAAGCAAGTGAAAGGTATTGAATATTGCATTTTTAATGATTTATATTCACATTCTATTAGAAAATGTTATGCATTTAAGAAATTTGTTCAACTATAATATTATCTTGCACACATTTGTCTCACAAAAGATCTACTTGTATTTCTTGGTAAAAACATCATGCCTTAGCAATTCTTATCCCTTCATGTTGCTCTTAACTCTATGGTGTAATTATCCCATTTAATGGGGCCTATTTATCATTAGTGGTGCTATTGTTTCACTTTAACATACTTTGGGGCACCAACATGAAGTCCATTTTTACTTCTTTCTATACATTTATCTCTACATTTGTGCGTTATTCATCATTAGATCTCTTTTCTTGCATACGGCTATTTGTATGTGAGCATATAATTGTTCTTTGGTTTTCCTCTTTCCTTTGAGAAGGGCATCTTTAATGAGTATTGTACTTCTTCTCTTTCCTTGATTCTCTTAGAAATATTACCTCTTCTATACTTTCGATTATTTGCATGTATGATATGCCCCTTAGCAGGGCATGATTTCTTGAGAAGTGTGTATTCATTCCTTGAAAGGATTTATTCCAATACGATGACATATCACTTGAAACTAATCACCATCAGAAAATGTGTAATATTTCTCCTTGTTCTCCTCACTTGGGGGGCAAGGATTTTCACTCCTTTCCCTTTCTTTCTTTCTCATTTATCATGATTTCCTTTAAGGGTTGCATTTTTTGATATGTGATTATTATTTCTTACAATGGTATGCTTTTATGATTAATCCCCCTTGGGGAATATATGATGTTTTTTCTGTCTTCTTTTCAAAGATTACCACTTCTTGAGACATGTATTTTACATTTACTAAAGTCTTTTCTTGTATGTGTTAATATAAGTTTATATTTTGATTCAGTTATGTTTAATCTCTCTCTAGTAGATTGTATAAGCTCTTTACATTGTCCCTTAGACTAGGGCGCAATGATCCTTCTCTCTCTCTTTCTCTAGGGATCCAATTTTTCCTATTAAGTGGATGGTCTAAGTTCTCTTACTTGATGTCATTTCTTGTATGTTATTATTGTTGTTCACTCAAGGATTCTCTCTTATACAAGATATGTTTTTCCTTGACTACAACCTATTTTACACTTGGTGATGTACATCTATGATAAATTCACCACTCCCTCTAGGTGCTAAAAGTGAGTAATCCCTCATCAAGAATCCCTTTCACCTAGAAATAGGATGAAGGATTGCATTATTGTTCTTTCCTTTTCTTATTCTAGAATATTTTATATTTGTCTAAGACAACTCCTCTTGGGGGTAGATGTCTTTTGAACAAAGATCTCTTCTCCTTCGAGGATCACCATTACACTTACATCAAGATATATCTTTTCATCTATCTTATCCTTTCTTGGAATGATCACATCATTATCACATCTTAAGGTAGGGGGCAGCCACACTGCTCCTTTCTACTATACTTCTGTCATGCATTGAATAGTGGGTCATTCTTGGAACTAGAGCATGGTCTCTTAAAGAAAGATGTCATCACTTCTTATGTTTCTTGTATAGTGAGACATTATTGGAACCAGAGGGAAGCCACTTAGAGAAATATGTCATCACTTTTCTCTTGTACAGTAGGTCATCCTTGAAACTAGAGCATGGTCTCTTAGATTAAGATGATGCCACTTTTCTTTTATGCGGGGTGATTATTCTCGAAACAAGAGTACATACCCTTATAGAGAGATATCACAACTTTATTGACACTTGTACTATAAATTCTATACAGGTTGTAGCATACTCGCACATAGACTCCTATGAGGCACTTTGAACCTCAATTGTAGATGCGTGCATGAGGTTGAGTGACAATAATAGTGTTCTCACTCTATCTCTTTACATGGATCACCTAGATAGGCTCTAGGGGGGAATATTTTCCATGTCCTTCTCTCCATGGATCAACTAGTTTTAGGGGTGAGACATCAATGGTTTCTTTCTTATTTGCATTTCTTCTCATGGATCACCAAAGTGTGTATTCATGTTCTCTCTCTTCTTCCTCTCGTGAACTCATAGTTTTACTATTGATATTTCATGGATGATGTTAGCTTTTCTTTTTTATGTGATTTCTCATGTTTCTGGGTGGAATTGGTCTATGTGTCCTGATTAGTTGTTGAGACATCTGACCTTGAGATCTCTTCGGCTAGTTAATTTGTAGTCTTGTTCTTGTTTTGTGTCTTTTTGCGCTTTGTCTTTGTTTCGTTTATCTTGTGCCTTTCTTTGTGTGTGCTCTTGTATATGTTGGCATGAGTTGAGATCCTAATATTAGGGGTATTATTCTTCTCAATATTGGTGATTTCTTATACTCCTTGTGGTTTTTGTTTGCATCTCTCATCTTCATCTCTCTTCTCCTCTACTTTACTGACAGTGGTGGCATAAGCCATACTCCTACTAAAGTGGGGGCTAAATGTAGTGTCATAAAATTATGACCCCTGCAATTTTAACCATATTTGGGGTCCTCACCTTGGAAATGATATCTCCTTCCCTAACTGAGACCTATTTTTATATTTCCAACCCTTCACTCTTTCTTTTTCATGACCTGTGTCTGTTCTAGACCCTGTCCAGACCCCAAAATAGGGTATGAAAAGGGCATGGTTACCTTGACCCCACTAAGAAAAGGGCATGGTGCCCCTATCCCCACCTCTTAGGGTGGCCCTATCTCAAGTCTGCCCGATCTCCTAGGAATGATTTGTCTTTGGGGTTTGTAATTCCTCTTTGGTGACCTTTGGTGGTTGAAACTTAATCCTTTAGGCATGCATAAAAAGGAATTCAATGCCCTCATTCATGGGTGGATGGATAACAAAAAGACAGATAAAGAGAATAAGGAGAAGATAGAATATTTCAAGGTCATCATCGAGCATTCAAGTACTCAAACCTTCTTCATTCTGGCATTGGAGAAACATTACAAAATTTATTTGCAAGCATGTGTGTGTGTAATGGTTTTGTCATGTTACATGAAATTTCATACAATCTTTATGGTTACATTGAAGAAGTAATGCAATCATCATCAATAAGTTGCAAATCTACAAGGTATACATTTCCATTGTTTACATTCAAGCATTTGCAATTACTTTCTTTCAAGGTTGATTCCTCAACCAAGATTTTGCTGAGCCAAATCCCTATCTACAACCATTCTCCCTCTCTTTTACATGTGTACGTTACAAGTGTGCAATTGTGATTATAGGCTTGGGCTTCATTTGCAGAGATGGAAGAACCCTTTTCATTTCATGGATTTTGTGGAGGACCATGTACATTCCCACCACGATCCTGATGAATTTTCTCCAAATTTTCAGGGCATATCCATATCAGTCTAAACAGCTGAGATCCGAAGTTACAACATGATACTAAACTGGTAGCTCCTCATTTCACTCATTTCCTCTCTCTTTTCTGCATAGTCAACAAGTCAACTTTGTCATTTACAAAAGAGGGCAAATAACACTTCAACCACTTGCAATCCACTCAGAATTCACATCCTTGTTTCCTTCATATTTTGATCTAGTGCATTCAACTCTTCTTTTGAATGTAAAGTTCTTCCCAAGTGAAAATCATCTTACTGGCTTCATTTCTCTATCTTAGGTGGGGAGGCACTAGGATCCAATTGTCCACTTTACATTTTGGTGAACTTGACATCTTACACATTAATTTTGATTTCTCATTCTTAGATCCAATTAATTGCAATTTTCATTTTCAAGTTTGATCTATTTGCAAATCTTAGAGGTTAATTGCATAAAAACCCTCATGTTTCATTTTAATAAAATTAAGCTTGCGAAGTGCAAAATTTTAGTTGCTTGTTTTAGATCTGATTACAATTCAAGTCTGTCTCTTTATTCTAAAAATTCAATGGTTAAATCATAAAAGCCTAATTTTTTAGATCTTTTCATTTTCAACCTTTGACTGTAATTTTGGCTGATCTACACATCTTCAAATTGGATTTTTTTTTGATTCCACATTAAAATCATAATATCTATCATCCCTAAAAAATTTTGAAAAAATTTGGTCAGACCATGTTTTTGAAAAAAGTTGTTCGGACCATGTGCATTCTCACCATAGTCCTCGGCTTTTTTTCTGAAATTTTTGGGAGATGGAATTGATTGTATTTTTCTGCTCTGATCTAGAAAATCAGCGTACTTTATCCATTTTAACACTCTCTAAGGTCGAACACAAATTCAAACTTCATCAAATTGACATTTTAAAATTAATTTTCATAAAAAGGTCTTAATTTTAGATCTGATTTTCCAACAAATTCAGATTTCACTTAAGAGACCTTTTTTGGCAATTCATAAATTGGATTTAGTTTCTCTTTCACATGTGATTAAATTAATTTTTGCATATATTTATCATGTGTCAAATAAGAGTTTCTTCCATTTCATGTTGCTTCTCTTTCTTTGTAGCAGTTGGTCATATTGTGTTGTTAGGATTTCCAAATTATTAGATCTCAATGCTTTCATGTATTATTTATGTTACATTATAGTGATGTTAACAAAATGCATTTCCTATGTTAATCACCTTAAAGATTTTTTAGATCCTAAACCTATAGACACCAACCCTTGTACCTCTCTTAGGGTATCATATGTGAAACAAACTAGATCTAATATTTTATCCAATGATATTTCTACAAGAGAGAAAGCATTGGAAAGTAATATGGATCTATCTACTTCTACTACACATACCCTTGAGCAAGTGGGAAAATATGAAAACATCAACATTCTTACATCTTTAGATCTTCCTTATTCTCCCAAGACCTATCTTCAAAATTAAATTCTATGTAGAATGGATGATGTCATGAATTTTATTAATGAGCATTTTCCTTGCATAGAAATCACTAAAAATGAGCTTTTAGATGATGAAGATATTCTTCTCCAATCTTCCAAAAATGACCATCTTGATAAAGGCAAAGAGATTGTCATTTCACATGATACTTGTCCTTCATCTACAAATCCTTTTCTACCTCCTTACACATCATATTTCAAAGAAATTCATGATCTTGTTCCTCCATCTAGTCAATTGCAACTTTCTTATAGTTAGGGCTTTCATATAATTATAAAACAAGGTTAAAAAGGACAAGGAATTTGGAAATTTCAACATGGAGTTTGTGTTCCTATAAGCCTTCCTACACAAACTACTACAACATGCCTAGGAAGTGGTACCCCTCTTTCTACGGATGAATTCCTTAGACTTTAAAACTTGCAAGATTGCCTTCAAAAACAACAAATCAAGAGAGCCTGTAAGAATGCTTCTTCTCCATAGCATCATTTCTGTTCTTTTCATCAAACCCATGACCATAATGGTGATAATTGCCCTGATTTTCAAAAATATATTCAATATGGCATACAAAGTGACAAAATTAGAATTGTGGATAATGAAACTCTTTCTTCTAACAAAACTTCCTTTTCATGGGAAGATGATATTTACCATCTTGATAGATTAGCTGAAAGAATCTATTGGAGGTTGAAATATGACAAGAACGCTTCCTTTCCTCCTCAAAATAAATACAAAAATCTTAAGCAAATGAAAGGTATTGAATATTGCATTTTTAATGATTTATATTCACATTCTATTGGAAAATTTTATGCATTTAATAAATTTTTTCAACTACAATATGATCTTGCACACATTTGTCTCACAAAAAATCTAGCTATATTTCTTGGTAAAAACATCGTGCCTTAGCAATTCTTATCCCTTCATGTTTATCTTCACCCTATGGAATAGTAAGCCCATTTAATGGGGGTTATTTATCATTAGTGTTGCTATTGTTTCACTTGAACATACTTTGGGGCACCAACATGAAGTCCATATGTTTCTTCTTTCTATACATTTATCTCTATCTTTATACATTATGCACCATTAGATCTCTTTTATTCCATAGGGATATTCCTATGTGAGCATATAATTGTTATTTGGTTTTCCTCTTTGCTTAGAGAGGGGCATCTTTAATTTGTACTATACTTCTTATCTTTCCTTTATTCTCTTGGAAATCTTACCTAATCTATGGTTTCAATTATTCGCAAGTGTGATGTGCCCCTTAGAAAGGCATGATTTCTTGACAAGTGTGTATCCCTTCCTTGAAAGGATTTGTTCCACTAGGACAACATATCACTTAAAACTTATCACCATCAGAAAATATGCAATATTTCTCCTTGTTCTCCTCACTTGAGGGGAAAGGATTTTCACTCCTTTCCCTTTCTTTCTTTCTCATTTATAATTCTTTCCTTTAGGGGTTGCATTTTTAAGATGTGATTATCATTTCTTACAGTGGTATATTTTTATGATTAATCCCCCTTGAGGAATATATGATGTTTTTTCTCTCTTCTTTTTGATGATTACCACTTCTTGAGACATGTATTTTACATTTGCTAATGCCTTTTCTTGCATGTGTTCATGTAAGTTCATTGAATATTTGCTTATGTTTAATCTCTCTAGTAGATTGTGTAAGGTCTTCTCATTGTCCCTTAGATTGGGGGGCAACGATCCTTTTCTCTCTCTTTCTCTAGGGATCCACTTTTTCTTATTAAGTGGATGGTCTGAGTTCTCTTACTTGATCCATTCCTTGTGTGAAATTGTTGTTGTTCACTCAAGAATTATCTCTTATATAAGAGATGTTCATCCTTGGCTACAACCTATTTTACACTTGGTGACGTACATCTATGATAAATTCACCCATCCTTGTGGGGGCTAAAAGTGAGTCACCCCTATTGAAGAATCCCTTTCACCTATAAATAGGAGAAAGGATTGTATTATTTTTCTTTCCTTTTATTGTTCTAGAAGACATTATATTTGTCTAAGACAACTCCTCTTGGAGGTATATGTCTTTTGAACAAATATCTCTTCTCCTCCAAGGATCACCTTTACACTTACAAGAAGATATCTCTTTTTAACTATCTTATCCTTGATTGAAGAGTATTCCCTCTCTTTCTTAGAATTAGGACATCATTTCATAGTGGATATCTTCTTTTCAATGAAGGAAGGTATCCTTGTTATTATTTCCTTAAGATATCAAAATAACCAATGTTGACATCTTAAGGGGGGGCACCCGCACTACTCCTTGTACTATACTTCTCTCATGCTTTGAACAATGGGTCATTCTTAGAACTAGAGTATGGTCTCTTAGAGAAAGATGTCTTTACTTCTTTTTTTTCTTGTATAGTGAGAGATTCTTGGAACTAGCGGGAAACCTCTTAGAGAAATATGTCATCACTTTTCTCTTGTATAGTGAGTCATTCTCAAAACCATAGCATGGTCTCTTAGTGTAAGATGATGCCACTTTTCTTTTATGTGGGTTGATTATTCTCAAAACCAGAGTGTAGACTCTTAGAGAAAGATATCACACCTTTCTTGGCACTTGTACTATACATTCTATACAGGTTGTAGCATACTTGCGCATAGACTCCTATGAGGTGCTTCAAACCTCACTTGCACACACACACATGAGGTTGAGTGGAACTAACAGTGTTCTCACTCTCTCTCTTTACATGGATCACCAAGACACACTTTAGGGGTGAGATTTTCCATGTCCTTCTCTCCATGGACAAGCTAGTTTTAGGGGTGAGACATCCATGGTTTCTTTCTTCTTTGCATTTCTTCTCATGGATCACCAAAGTATATATCCATATTCTTTCTCTTCTTGCTCTCATGAACTCATATTTTTATTATTTATAGTTCATGGATGATGTGAGCTTTTCTCTTTTATGTGATTACTCATATTTATGGAATGGCATCGGTCTTTGTGTCCTGATTAGTTATTGAGACATTTGAGCTTGAGATCTCCTTGAATAGTTAGTTTATCATCTTGTTCTTGTCTCATGTCTTTTTGTGCTTTGTCTTTGTTTTTTGTGTCTTGTGCCTTTCTTTTGTGCTCTTTCATATGTTGGCATGAGTTTAGACCCTAAGATTCAGTGATTTTTTCTCCTCAATATTGGTGATGTCTTATACTCCTTGTGGTTTTTCTCTACATCTCTCATCATCGTCTCTGTTTCTTCTACTTTACTAGCAATAGTGATGTAATCCATACTCTTACTAAAGTGTGGGATAAATGTAGTGTCATAAAATTGATACCCCTAAAATTTTAACCACATTTTGGGTAATCACCTTGGCGATGGAACCTCCTTCCCTAACCAAGACCTATTTCTGCATTTCCAACTCTTCATTCTTTTTTTTTCATGACATGTGTCTCCTCTAGACCCTATCTAGGCCCCAAAATAGGGAAAGACAAGGGTGTGGCACCCCTAACCACCCTAGGAAAAGGGTTGGACACGCTTGTCCCCTTATGATAAGGTCATGTCACCCTTGTCCCCACCTCTTAGGGTGGATCTATGTCTAGTTTGCCCGATCTCCTATCCACAATTTTTCTTTGGGGTATGTAATTCCTCTTTTTGGCCTTTTATGGTTAAAATTTAATCCTTGAGGAATGTATAAAAAGGAATTAAATGCCCTCATTCATGGATGGATGGACAATGAAAAGATAGATAAAGAGCATAAGTAGAACATAGACAATTTCAAGGTCATCATCAAGCATTGAAGTAGTCAAGTCTTCTTCATTCATCTATTGGAGAAACATTGCAACATTCATTTGCAAGCATGTGTGTGTGCTATGTTTTTTTCATGTCACATTCCATTTCATACAATATATGTGGTTACATTCAAGAATAAAAGCAATGATCATCAACAAGTTGCAGATCTACAAGTCATACATTCCCATTGTTTACATTCAAGCATTTGCAATTACTTTATGACCAGGTTGATTCCTCAACTGGGGTTTGATTGAGGCAAAACCTTATCAAAAACCATTCTCCCTCTCTTTTATGTGTGTAAGTTTCAGGTGTGCAGCCATAATTGCAAGTTTAGGATTTGTTTGCGGAGATGGAAGAACTCTTTTCCTTTCGTGGGTTTTATGGAGCACCATGTACAATCCCACCACGATCTCGATGATTTTTCTCCAAGTTTGTAGGAAAGATCCATATTAGTCTAATTATATCATATTTGAAGTTACAATGTGATCCTGAACTGGTAGCTCATCATTTCACTCATTTCCTTTCTCTTCTCTGCATAGTCAACAAGTCAATTTTCTCATTTACAAAAGAGGGCAAATCACACTTCAACTAGTTGTAATCCACTCATAATTCACATCCTTATTTCCTTCAGATTTTGATCTAGTAGATTCAAGCCCTCTTTTGAATGTAAAGTTCTTCCCAAGTGAAAATCATCCTAGTGCCCTCCTTTCTCTCTCCTAGGTGGGGAGTCACTAGGATCCAATTTTCCACTTTATAGTGATCATGGAGAAATTAAAATATGAAATTGTATTAGCCATTTTTTATTTCTATAAACATGGCTAATTATTGCCTAGATTGAAAGAATGTATGGAAATGAACTTTAAAGAAAATAGGCTAGAGTGAGAATAGGATGGATGTTTAATTGAAATAAAAGTAAGAAGCTGGCAATATATATGAGTGACTAAGAAATTTTTTTCTTGGATTCCAAGTGGGAGATCATGATTATGGAAAGGTACGTAATAGTCTTACAACCCCAAGGTCCTAAGGATAAGATTCCCACATTCTTTGTGTGATTTGAATAATATAATGAAATAAGATCTAAAATATTCTTAGTTTGTATAAGCATTTAATTATACAATATCCATACCCCTATGCACCTGCCAAACCATCAAGTAGTATTTCTTAGTGACAAATATTTTTTCAAACTATATAAGTACTATCCCAAATTTCCACTATAGAAACATATCTGAAATAGAAAAGATAAAGGGGTATAAGGAGGTATACTTTAAAAAAAAAATCTATTCTGGTAATTTTCATTAGAACAATATTCTATAATATTTTTTACATCTCAACCTACAACAAAATATAGATGGAGGTTGTTCAAAACCTCCATTGGTAGAGATGAGAACCTAGAAGAAGAAAAACTAAAGAAGATACATAATGCAGGTGGTCAACTTAAGAGGATGGTCAAGAATTAAAATTAGTAGGAATCAAACTAACTATATGTTGTTTCTCATTAAATGCCAACCTCTCTAGAAATCACTATAACTGAAACTCCACTTTCACCTACACATTCTACCATATAATCAACTCTTTCCTACATATATGTATCTTTCTTCCAACCTACTACTTTAACCAGCCTATATTGCCTAGACCCCGCATCCATAACTACCTTTACTTATATCATACCCTATATCACAAGGGTTAGTCTTGAGAGATTTCAAGTTCTTGTACTTTAATTAAAATTTACTTTTCCTCTTCTTTACTTTATCATAGACCCACCATACTATCCTTCATATTCTCCTCATATTTTATTCTCATTCCAATAGACTATGCCTTTATTTATCCTTATTAAAGGCTATAAAACCCCATCGCTATATATTTATTCACCATCACCTTCCTAGGCATGTATTCGTATGAACCATTATCCATGTCAAGGTAATTATAACTCCAAACCTTCCAATCAGTCGTATTCTCTTGTTACAACTAGTGAATCCATCTATCCTCATTTTACCTGTTAGTTCCAGCCAAAACAGACAAAAAATATAATAGTTACATAGGAAGTGTTGTATCAATAGGGAAAAAGTAAATTGAAGTGATGATATTGTATGATGGGTTGAAGAAAAATATGTTAGACCTAGTTCAAAGAGTAATTTCTATTTATTCACTTTGGTGAAAGTTCAACTTTTCTAGAAAAGGCATCTTCTAATACTAGTAATGCGACTTATTTTGATCAAAGGTACTCAAGGGGGGACCTTTCTTCAAACCCCCCTTGGCACTTTTTTTTTTAATATTAAAATGGTTTTTTTCGTATATGGGCTTCATTAGAGCCTCCTTTCCAAGGGGGATCTAACGACCCACTTGATTTTCTATCTATCCCCCTCTTCTTTCAAGTTTATACACATTTTTGTCCTTCAAAGATTACATTAAAGGTTCAAATGAAATTAACTTGATAAAACAAATTGTAGAATGGTATTCATAAAGAATATATTTCCAACCACTATAACTTTAGTATATTTTAATTTTATTATGATTTTATATAGTTCTACTAAACATAGGTTTATCACTTAATTTCAAATTTGTTATACAAAAGAGCAAAAATATTATTAAATTAATTATTATTTATTTTTGAAAAATATGTATGCACTAGGTATTGATTTCCTTTTTCTACCAAAATTAAGGTATTTTGATACTTAAAAAATAAGTTGTGTGTGATGTCATACAACTATGTCTAAACTATAATTACTTAAACTTCAAAACTAATAAAATAAATATTCATCAAAACATTATGAAATAAAATGCAAATATTATATATCGATGTTATAAATATAAATAAGAATCATAATTGTATCCCTTGTAGAAATAAATTTATACGCAATGAAATGTGACTTAGCCTTTAAAAATGGTGTTTTCTATTAAAAATACTTATCAAAGGAGATGGAAGAATCAATGCAATTTGAACCAATATTTAAAAAACAAAAAAACTGGAATTTGTAGACAAAATGTCACAAATCATGAATTCTCATCATCTTAAAATTCCTCATGGTTTAGCATTTATAGGTGTCTTAAGGTACATTTCAATGCCATGTTTGACGAAAAAGTGTAACCATTATTGTGGGATCTCTAATGCCCGCCTATAACTAGACATGGATGCTTTATATCTTGATGCTACTTCAAGGTTCTTTGCTCAAATATGATGGAATAAATATTTGCTTTATGGTTACATCTTAATTATGATTATGTGTCTCACATCTAGAATAGTTTTATGTTGAGAATATCTATAACGCAAAATTATAATACAATGTGGTTATGTTGATATTCATTCTCAACCTAGTATGAACAAAGGCTTAAAAGGATAATGTATGGATATTTTACCTATATTGGATAGAGATTCTTGTTTATATGATGATTAAAAGTTTATTCTTCTTTAGATAAGAAACTATGTTGTACTAATGATTTTTTACTATGTGATCCTATCTTATAGTTGAAATAAGTGAATGGCGGGAAACAAACCTCATGGCAAGAACGTGAGTACATTTCTTATTAACCTTCCTCTATTACTTTGAAAGAAGACTAAGAGTAGAAACCAAGTGTTATTGTAAATTTATCTAAATATTTGTTCGAATTGACCTTTTATAATTTTATTAAGCTCTTATTAAAATGATTATAGGTAATTAGAAAGAAGAGACTTCTATATTTTATTATTGCCCTAATCTGCATTATAGATTTTAATACAAATAAATATGAACTAAATTTTCCAGAGTTGAGAATTCTAATGCCTTCATGATGATTACTAATAAAAAAATTGATCTTGGCATCTATGTAAATATCTAATAAGAGACTTCTACATTTCGTATTGTCCAAATAATACAATTGTCCTGATCCACATTATAGATTTTAATACAAATAAATATCCAAATACTAAAGTTTCTAGAGTTGAGAATTCTAACACCTTCACAATGATTACTAATAAAACAATTGAGTTTGGCATCTATGTCAACATCATTAATAGGCATGATAATAATAACGAAAATATAGAATGTGCAATGCCCACCCATTGATGCAAATTACAATATTGCAATTAAGCAAGTGTAGGAAACCAAACCAATGATTGTAGTCCTAAGGCTTAATTTTTTATTAAGGGGAAAACATATTTTGAAGGGATCTGAAACCCTTTACAAATAGAGATAGGAACTAAAATCCTCAACCATAAAGTTTTCTGAAAAAAAGAGACAGAGAAGCACCATAAAACCATGAGGAAAAAAGACACCCATAAACAAAAACAACAAAGCTACAAAAGAACATCCTACATCCAACCAAAAACCCTCCCCTACCCAAGAACCATCAAGATTTACATTTAAGATTACTCTTATGGGATTGTTGAGTCATATGGAAAGAAGGTTTAAAGGGCTTAGCTTTTTTGCCTTGAACAGAAATTCATCTCGCTTCCACTTGTGTTGCTTTAACACGCCAATCCAATGCACCAAAGTCCTAAGGCTTAGTTACCTTTATATAAGTAATAATTATTTGTGAAAATAAAAGGAATTGTACAATATTGTCATCTAGTTTAACTAAGGTTATGATTTAAATAAGTATATCACTTTTTCATCAAAAGGCTAATTGTATACATTATGAGTCATCATAAAATATATAATTCCAAATACTAATGAGGTAATAAATATTAATACTGCCTCACTAATAATAAATTTGAAGAAGAAAAATACTAAGTGCATGTATCTATATTTAACAATAAGGTTTAGGAGTGGTCTAAGAAGTGTTCATCCCATAAGAATGGAAATCAAAACTATATTTATGTAAGAGATAAATGAATCCATTATTCCTGCAACAATAATGCAGTTAGATTTTTAAAGCTATATGAGAATACAAACATAGTGGTCTAATGAAGGACACAATTCTATTTTCCTTGGTGAAAGGAGTTGGTCAAATAGAATTTATTTCAATTAACAATCAATTTACATAATGCAATAGATTAAAATAAAGATGATAATAACTACCTAATATTTATAATTAATAAATTTATGAGATTATAATATAATATTTAATTATTTATTCATAATATATTTAACTTCATAATCATAATTGATTGACTGACTTTCCAAGTTGATAGCCAAGTCAAATCATGAAACTGAGATCTATGGTTAATGCAACACCTATACACACACCATTAGTGAATGTACAATAGATAAGATCGCAATGTCTCTCTCACGCCTTCCTATTGGAGTCAGATCTTTAATGAAAGCCTTCATCTTTTTCATGCATGCAACATTCATCTTAGTCCTGCGATTAATTCTCATGTCATAGCAACTCTTCGAGGGGCACACAAACCACATAATTAGATGCAAGTAAATGGCACGGTAAATAGATGGAAATGGTGCATATCAGATTTGATATTTTTATTCAACTTTACAAGGATGATATCATAATTGCTAAGCTTTTCACATATAGGTTACACCAATTATGATTCTAATTAGTACTGGGTATACATGCTAAAGAAGACAAGGGAAAGAGTAATTAACAAACTAGCATTTGATAATGAGACTGTCAAATGCAGTGGAGGAGGTTTAGTTTTTAAGGGAATCGGCCTACAGGAGTGTCAACGACCTCTTTCTACCATGCCATGTCATATTAAATTATGTTCATTTGTTTTGCACGCAATACTCAGATAGCCCTTTCCATTACTCAAAGCGAATGGCCATGCCTTGGACAGGTACGTTGGTCATTTTATTTATCAAAAGAAATATAGCTACTTCAGGGTGCACCTCTACCATAATAAATGAGAGTAAGATTTCTGAATAAGGAAGGTGGACTGCTTGCTTTGAAGTCCAGGAGCATACATATTCTGTGCAACGGTTCATTTTCCGTGTTTATTTTTCCACACCTTGCGTACATTTCTAATGCACTTCTCCCAACTGCAATATCAGATAGGAATCCCCCTACCATTATGGGTTGATGGATGCCCGTACCCTGTTCAAAATGTTCTTATTTTTGAACAAGCGAGAAGGATAATAGAAAATGTTATGGAGTTAGGCTTTGTAGCCGCCAATAACTATGCTTGAAGATTTCTAAAGCCTTTCCCACAAATCCATTTTCTGCATATCCTTCTATCATTGCATCCCATGAGATATCATCTGTTCCCGGTTTTCTGTCAAACACCAAAGGATATCGTTTTGACACAAGCTAGGAGGACTCTGGCATAGAATTTGGCCTTATACCTGCCGTTTACCGTTTTCTTTTTCAAAAACGGTTCTCATGACCTTCTTTTCACAAGCAACGAGAATGCTGGCAAAGGTTGTTGAATCTGGGTTACAGCCAAAACTGTATTCATTTCGAGGAACTTCTAAGTCTTCTTCAAATCCAATTTCTATGAATATTGCAATTATTGTTCAGGTATTTAGCATAGTCTTTGGTCAATCTAGGTTATTTTCTTGTCTATAAATATAAGAGATACCAAGATACCATATTATTATTCATATAGTTTTACTGAGACGTTCCCAACTATAATATCAAACAAAAAGAATCTCTCCTATTAATGTTTTCATGGTTATGGGACAACGTATCCCAAAAGTCAATGAGTCCATAAAAGAATACAGAGGCATAATGTCTTTAAAGGATTTTGAACAAATCCATTTTGTGTATGGGGCCGAGCCATCACTGCATGTGAGAAAATGATATTGTGAGGGACTCTGCCTGATAATATACATGCTAACACAATGAGTGAAGTCTATCAACATTTGCAATAATAACTCTTTTATTCAGTATTGCTCCTTGAGAAATCTTAGTTGTTTCCATTAACAAAATAGAAATACTAATGGTAAATTTATGGATTAATAATAGCATGGATGATAAGGATTCATTTAAGCCAATATTAGTGTGAAAATTAGCATATGTCATTTGAGTTGAGTTGAAAGTAAATGCAAGTAATAGATGAGAATGCATTAGTACTCATATTAAAGTTGAAGCTTAAGAGTATTATATCGTTGAAGGTAGAATATTACAAAATTAATGTGGGTATAATTAGTGATCTTTAAATAAATTAGGATTTTTATTTCTTTGAAAATTAATATGATGTTTTTGATTAACATGGGACAATATAATTTATTGCTTATAATTCCAACTCTAACCCTATAGTATTACCTACAATTGCCACAGGCACTCTTCACGCAATCATATAGGTTGTTATAGAGGCAAGATGATTGAAAATTCTGATAATTGCTTTATTCATGCACATATTTGTTTGTTGAATGAGATTTATTAATAAGCATCATTGATAAAAGGTAGTTACTATCTTAACAATACCAAATAGAGGGATTATAAGAAGGCAAGATGAGCGGGAAAGGGTGATCTACGGGTATCGAGCGTGATAGGGCTTCAACCTCAAAAGAAGATGATGAGGATTCAGATGTGAATGTGCACAGCGTGGGTGTGTACATCTCTTTGGTCGGTGTTCTGCCTTCTGCCCTGCATGCAATGTTTCCCTTCTGCGTTTGCGAGTTTGGAAGGATTTTTGGAGTGTGTGGGGGGTGCGTTGGTTGTGCATTGCTTGATGGTCCTGGCCCTAGCCCTATGGTGGTGTTGTTTCTTTTAGGTCCTGCCTCTAAGGGCTCTGACAGTTGTTTGAACAGTGAAGTTTCTATCGCAGGAAGAGATAGTGGGTGGTGTTGGTATGGTGACCCTCTCTATGTTCCTTGCATTATGGGTTGGGCTATTCATGGCTCAATTTGGGTTTGGGTCTGCAGTATCTTTCTCACCCTCATTGGCTTTCATTGCTGGTTGTGAGGATGGATGTGAGTTTTCCTATGGAGGCTCTATTTTGTTCCTCAATATTGGGCTCCCTCATGGCTTATCTTTATGGGTGTTGATGGGCGGGCGAAGTGTGAGCTTTTGTATTGGGACATTCCTTGGTGATGGGGTGGTTCCATCTTTTTCCTCTTCTATGGGTAGTTTTTGGGTATTTTTCAGTAGGTTGTGAGGAAGAGTCCAAATCTCCTCACGCTTTGCATTGGTGCTCTCGTGCCTATCTTATGCTATGCTTTTTCATTGTGAATGGGGGTTCTACGCAGCTAGTTTGTGCTTTCTTCAGTCTGTCCTCTTTCCTATAGAGGTGGAGAGATTGTTTCGAGAGATTTTCGGCTATTGTGGTTCACCTTGCTGATTGAGGTTGCCTTCATTCTCCCCTATTATGTTGCCTTCAAGAGGTTTGGGGGTCCTAGTAAAAACCCCGAGGTTAGGATTATGGTGGGTGATGCGGGGATTTCGTTGGGTCATAAATTTTGACTCGATTATCCGATTGGGCCCATTTTGTACCTGTTACATTCTTGTTCTCCGACTTGGGTACTAGTGACCATGTATTTTTATTCTCTATCTCATCAAGTTCTTGTTGCGATGCCTTGATCTAGTGTACATCTCCAAAGGCTTCTTTTGCAGTTCTATGCTCAATAGTGGAGATCATAGAATAATTCTCTCTTATCCCTCTTCTAGTCAATACACCTCCATCTTTGTCTTCAATAATTTGATCAGGGTTATGATTGAGTCTAACATACCTTGGAATAACATGATCTTTTTTTTTCAGGTTCTTCTTCTTCCTCTCTTTCTTCATCTTCTGCAGGACCTTCATATTCTAGTTGAACTGGGGCTTCTGTATTTTGTTCTCCAAATTCTAGCTTTATTGGTTTTGGTTCCAAAAATAGTATGTAAGGTTCTTCTTCCTCCTCCTCCTTGCTGGTTTCTCCTCAATTTTTTCAACAAACTCATCCACTTGGACATTAACACTTTCAATGATCTTCTTAGTCTAGTTGTTGTAACACTTGTAAGCTTTTCTCTTGGTGTTGTAACCAAGAAATAGAAGGATCAAGGAATGAAAAAAATTGAGAAAAGGTGTAACCTAAAATTAGTACATGTACTGCTAAGGTGGATCTAAAAAAGATCAAATACATAGGTCAAGGTTGGAGAAATAAATTAAATATTAATTTTATTTATTTTGGTGGGAACTAAATTGAAGAATTTTAAAAAATTATTGAATTATAGTGGAGTAAAAGATAAGTTAATTAAGTAATAAGACTACTTAATTAATATATAGGATAAATTAAATAATTTAAAATATATCTAATCCTTATAGATGAAGAAATTAAATGTTAGATTAATAAAATAATAAAAAAATATTTAATTAATACGGATTGAAGAATTTATGAGATTGTAGCATCATAAAATTGTGGCCCCTGCAATTTTAACTACATTTGGGGTCCTCACCTTGGCGACGACATCTCCTTCCCTAACTGAGACCTATTTTTGCATTTCCAAACTTTCACTCTTTCCCCTTCTCTAGAACCTGTCTGGGCACCAAAATACGACACGACAAGGGCATGACACTCCTGTCCCCACCTCTTAGGGTGGCCATATGTTAGGTCTAGTTGATCTCCTGTGTACAATTTGTCTTGAGGGTTTGTAATTCCTCTTTGTCATCCTTCAACTTAGTTGAAAGTTAATCCTTTAGGCATGTATAAAAAGGAATTCAATACCCTCATTCATGGATGGATGGACAAAAAAAACACAGATAAATAGCATAAGGAGAAGATAGAAGGTTTCAAGGTCATCATCAAGCATTCAGGCACTCAAGTCTTCTTCATTCATCAATTGGAGAAATATTACAACATTCATTTGCTAGCTTATGTGTGTTAGGGTTTTGTCATGTTACATGTCATTTCATACAATATTTATTACTACATTCAAGAAGCAAAGTAATCATCATCAACAAGATGTATATCTACAAGGCATACATTTCCATTGTTTACATTCAAGCATTTGCAATTGCTTTCTTTCAAGGTTGATTCCTCAACTGGGGTTTGATTGAGGAAAACCACTATCTGCAACCATTCTCACTCTCTTTTCTATGTGTAGGTTGTAGATGCGCAACTGTAATTTCAGGTTTGGTCTTTATTTGCAGAAACAAAAGAACCCTTTTCGTTTCACAGATTTTGTGGAGGACCATGTACATTCCCGCCATGATCCCAATGCCTTTGCTCCAAATTTGTAAGATACATCGTATCGATCTAATTAGCTCAAATCTAATGTTACAACGCGATCTTGAACTCGTAGCTCCTCATTTCCTCTCTTTTTTGCATAATCAACAAGTCAACTTTCTCATTTACAGAAGGACTAAATCACACTTCAACCACTTTCAATCCACTCAGAATTCACATCTTTGTTTCCTTTGATTTTGGATCTAGTGGATTCAACCCCTCTTTTGAGTGTAATGTTCTTCCCAAGTTAAAATAATCCTAGTGGCTTCCTTTCTCTCTCCTAGGAGAGGAATCACTAGTATCCAATTTTCCACTTTACATTTTGGTGAACCCAATTTCTTACACATCAATTTTGATATCTGATTCTTAATCTGATTAATTGCAATTTTCATTTCCAAGTTTGATCTATTTGCAAATCTTAGAGGTTAATTGCATAAAAACCCTAATTTTTCATTTTGATAAAATTAAGCTTGTGAGGTTAAAAATTTCAATTGCTTGTGTCAGATCTGATTGCAATTCAAATCTCTCTTTATTCCAAAAATTCAATGGTTAAATCATAAAACCCTAATTTTTTAGATCTTTTCATTTTAGACCTTTGACTATAATTTTGACCTATCTGGACATATTCAAATCGGCTATTTTTTGGATTCTGCATTAAAATCATAATGTATATCATCCCTTAAAATTTTGAAAAAATTTGGTCAGACCATGTGTGTTCCCACCACTGTGCTTGCCTTTTTCCGGAAATTTCAGGAGATGGAATTGACTATACTTTTCTACCTAGATCTAGAAAATTAGTGTACTTTATCAATTTTTACACTCTCTAAAATCAAACACAAATTAAAAATTCATCAAACTGACATTTTAAAATTAATTTTCATAAAATGGTCTAAATTTTTAGATATGTTTTTCCAACAAATTCAGATTTCACATAAGAGACTCTTTAGGGCAATTCATAAATTGGATTTGTTTTCTCTTTCGTATATGATTACATTAATTTTCGCATATATTGATCATGTGTGGGATAAGAGTTTCTTCCATTTCATGTTTCTTCTCTTTCTTCATAGCACTTTGTCATATTATGTTGTTAGGGTTTCCAAATTATTAGATCTCAATGCTTTCATGTATCATTTATGTTGCATTATGGGGATGTTGTTAAAAAATGCATATCCTATGTTAATCAACTTAAATATTTTTTAAATCCTAAAACTAAAGACCCTAACCCTTGTACTTCTCCTAGGGTATCTTATGTGACATAAATAAGATATAATGTTTTACCAAATGATCTTTATACAAGAGAACAAGTGTTGGAATGTGATATGGATCCATCTTCTTCTACTACACATACCCTTAAGCAAGGGGGGCAATATGAAATCATCAACATTCTTACATCTTTAGATCCTCCTTATACTCCCAACATCAAAGTCTATGTAGAGAGGATGATGTCATGTATTTTATTCATGACCTTTCTCCTCCCATATAAATCCCTAAAAATGAGGTTTTAGATGATGAGGATGTCCTTCCCAATTCTTCCAAAAAGGATAATCTTGATAAAGGCAAAGAGATTGTCATTTCACATGATAGTCCCCCTTCATCTACAAATTCTTTTCTACCTCCTTACACATCATATTTCAAATAAATTCATGATCATGTTCCTCCATCTAGTCAATTGCAACTTTCTTATAGTCATGGCTTTCATATAATTATAAAACTAGGATGACATATCACTTGAAACTAATCACCATCAGAAAATGTGTAATATTTCTCCTTGTTCGCCTCACTTGGGGGGAAGGATTTTCACTCCTTTTCCTTTCTTTCTTTCTCATTTATCATGGTTTCCTTTAGGGGTTGCATTTTTTGATATGTGAATATCATTTCTTACAATGGTATTCTTTTATGATTAATCCCCCTTGGGGAATATATGATGTTTTTTCTCTCTTCTTTTCAAAGATTACCACTTCTTGAGACATGTATTTTACATTTACTAAAGTCTTCTCTTTTATGTTTTCATGTAAGTTCATTTTTTGATTTGGTTATGTTTAATCTCTCTCTAGTAGATTGTATAAGCTCTTTTCATTGTCCCTTAGACTAGGGGGCAATGATCCTTCTCTCTCTCTTTCTCTAGGGATCCACTTTTTCCTATTAAGTGCATGGTCTGAGTTCTCTTACTGGATGTCATTCCTTGTATGGAATCATTGTTGTTCACTCAAGGATTCTCTCTTATACAAGATATGTTTGTCCTTGATTACAAAATATTTTACACTTGGTGATGTACATCTATGATAAATTCACCCATCCCTCTGGGTGCTAAAAGTGAGTAATCCCTAATCAAGAATCCCTTTCACCTAGAAATACGAGGAAGGATTGCATAATTGTTCTTTCCTTTTCTTGTTCTAGAATATTTTATATTTATCTAGTACAACTCCTCTTGGGGCTAGATTTCTTTTGAACAAGGATCTCTTCTCCTTCGAGGATCAGCTTTACACTTACATCAAGATATCTCTTTTCAACTATCTTATCCTTGCCTGGAATTATGACATCGTTGTGTAGTGGGTATTTTATTTGTTGTGAAGATATATATCCTTGTTCTCATTTCCTTAATATATCAACATAGCTTATGTTGACATCTTAACATGGGGGGCACCCACACTACTCCTTTCTACTATACTTCTCTCACGCATTGAATAGTGGGTCATTCTTGGAACTAGAGCATGGTCTCTTAAAGAAAGATGTCATCACTTCTTATGTTTCTTGTACAGTGAGACATTCTTGGAACTAGAGGGATGCCACTTAGAGAAATATATAGTCACTTTTCTCTTATATAGTAGGTCATCCTCGAAACCAAAGCATGGTCTCTTAGAGTGAGATGATGCCACTTTTCTTTTATGCGGGGTGATTATTCTCGAAACAAGAGTGCAGACCCTTACAAAGAGATATCACACCTTTATTGACACTTGTACTATAAATTCTATACAAGTTGTAGCATACTCGGGCATAGACTCCTATGAGGTGCTTCGAACCTCAATTGCACACACGTGCATGAGGTTGAGTGGCAATTTAATAGTGTTATGATTCTATCTCTTTTCTTGGATCACCTAGATAGGCTCTAGGGGAAATATTTTCCATGTCCTTCTCTCCATGGATCACCTAGTTTTAGGGGTGAGACATGCATGGTTTCTTTCTTCTTTGCATTTCTTCTCATGGATCACCAAAGTGTGTATTCATGTTCTCTCTCTTCTTCCTCTCATGAACTCATAATTTTACTATTGATAGCTTATGGACGATGTTAGCTTTTCTCTTTTATGTGATTGCTCATGTTTATGGGTGGCATTGGTCTTTGTGTCCTGATTAGTTGTTGATACATCTAACCTAGAGATCTCTTTGACCATTTAATTTGTAGCCTTGTTCTTGTTGTGTGTCTTTTTGCGATTTGTCTTTGTTTTGTGTATCTTGTGCCTTTTTTTGTGTGTGCACTTGTATATGTTGGCATCAGTTGAGACCCAAATATTGGGGGTATTTTTCTCCTCAATATTGGTGATGTCTTATACTCCTTGTGGTTTTTCTTTGCATCTCTCATCTTCATCTCTCTTCTGGGTCAGTGCAAGAAGATGAGTCCACTTTTTGGCCAAAAAGTGGAAGTGTTTTCCCTGTTTTTCAGATTTTGTCTCACTTGAGCTTAAATTTTGAAACACTTAGAGATTGAATCTTGAAAAAAGTTAGTAATATAAAAGATAGATCTCTGAGTGTACTTTTCAAATATGTAATTTATTTTAATACCCACATAATAAAAAATAACTTTTTGAATGAAGTTCTAAAAACTATGTTTTAAAAATGCCTGTTTCAGGACCATACCATGCATGTGTACGACCCACACTTTTTGACACAATTAAAATTATTTTCTCAAAACGTTTTGGGAAATGGTTTGTAACACACTGAAGATTGATGAGCATATTTTTCTATATTTTTTTTTCAAATATTTTTTTTTTAATTAATTTTTTAATGACCGTAATTATCTTTTTAAAAATTTGACATGTACGACCCACATAATTTGACGTAAACTTAGTATTTTTTGAATTTTTTTTTTTTTAAATTGAAAAGAATTTTGTGTAGATTGATGACATATAATTTTTTTTTCAAAATTCATTAAAATAAATAAGTTATTAAATTAAGAAAATTAGTTAATATTTCAAATTTATGACCCTGATTTAGTATAAATTAAATGAAAAATAGTTAAAATAATCAATTTTTAAATTAATTTACATATTTAGAATCTAGACAGTATAATCTGAAATGGGTTTCAATTTCGTATAAAAATTCTTTGATTAGAGGCACGTAAACTATTTCATTTCATCATATTTGTGCTTTCATTCATGGAGCTTTGAATTTGCAGGTTCATGTCTCAGGTGTGGCCATCCCAGGCCTATCCCAGGCCTAATCCCGAGGCAAGTGGCGGGTTGTGAATTCAAATTTTACATAACGGGTCCCCGTTTTATAAACGGGGGCCCGTTTCATTTTCTGCCTGTTGGATTTAACAACGGGCCCCCGTTTTCATAACGAGCCCCCGTTTTTAAAACGGGGGCCCGTTGTTAAAATAACGGGGGCCCGTTATTAAAATAACCGTTGCTGTAAAAAAAAAACAGATTGCATCGATTTACTACACTATCATTGAAATCCGTACTGACAAAGATTTTTTACATCATTTGGCAGTACTTTTTAATATTTTTTACGCAATTTTTTGAAGACAAGTTTGTAAAAATGGGTTCTAAGCAACGTCAAAAGAAAAAAAAGAGGACAATGACAGTGGACGAAATTCAAGCACAAAGAGAGAAGGAGGCAAAATGCCAAAGAGATCGAAGATCACAACAACGGCAATTGAATAACACTTTTGAAGCATCTAGTTCAGTGCCCGTTGTAGATGAGACCATTGAAGACATCATGATGGATGCAAGAAATATAGAACCACACACGGGTATGACTGTTGATGCAAATGTTGATGTGGATGCGAATCCTGGTATGTTTTTAAATCCTGATGACTATGATGCCAATCAAATTGCTGATTTAAATGAAGCTGGATATAAATTTCATACACCAATACGAAAAGAAATAAAAATTGAAAATATTACACCACCATCTCTAAAAGAAAATGAATGTAATTTGTTTACTATTGATAGCAATGTGCTAGATAATCTTAATGGGTTAGTTTCTTGGAGACAAATCAGAACACATGCAAACAGATTATATAAACAATTTTTCTATAATAAAAAGTTAGGATTCCAATGTCAATTAATGCTACAATTAATAAAAATGTTAAAAATGCGTAAAGTCATGAAAAAAATAGGTATTTATGCAAAACCAAAAAGAAAAGATGAATCATATAAGCAAGTTGTATCTACTGTTGCCAGTGCCATCGATTCTATAGGAAAAACAAGTCGATCTAAAGATAAGAATGCAGCACGTAGAGTTATAACGACTGCTATAGTTGACAAAATGATTGTTAATAAAAGAATGTTAAGTGATATAAGTGGCTATTTGAACTTACATCGTAGAACCTTGTCAAGAGCGACCAAAAGAAGAGACACAATTGAAATTGATCCACTAAACCATTGTTGGAGTTTTAGTGGTAGACTTCAAAGGTCGGACATGAAATTAAATGATGAAACTAAACAATTAATTACAAAATTTTGGCATGATAACACTAGAGTTTCATCAAATGTTAGAGATGTTTTAAAGTTAAGGGTGGGATCAAAAATTCGTGATCCTCATCCAAAACATCTTCTTGACATGACTCAAACTGAATTCTTTAAAAAATTTAGTGATGAATCTGTGTTAATGAATTTACGAATTAGTCAAAGATCATTTGAAAAATGCAAACCCTAGTATGTTAAAATCAATAAACAAAGAATATCTTGTTGTTGTAAAACTCATGTCTAGTTTCGTTACTATTATGATGTTTTTCGATATATTCGTTGTATGTTGCATGGTAATGATCTTGTGCAGGATTGTGGTGTTTATGTTCCACTTGAAACTATAAAAGATTTTATTGGAAGTTTATTTTGTAAACCACCTAATGAACAATTATTTCTTTCCAGTTCATGCATTTATGGTCTTTGCAATTTATGTGGGAACTATTCTTCGATAGGTGAATGTTTGCATGAACATGTTTCATCTGAGTTTGGACAAAAAATGGTTGATGTTAGGAGATTTAAAAATATAGAATACCCTCTAAAGGATGGAAAGATGGGGAAACGTTTAGAATTGATTACAGAACAGAATAGTGTGAATGCATTTATTAGTGAGTTTAAAACTCATATTGTTCCAAAATATGTGAAACATTCCCAACATGCCCGATGGCTTGATGGACAGTTTCGCATATGCAAGAACACATTTCCAATTGGAACAATAGTATCAGTTGTGGATTTTGCAGAAAATTATACTCTAAAACCACAAGAGGAAACTCAATCACAATACTACAACTCAGTGCAAGTGGCCATATTTGTGCACATTATATATAGACATGACCATGATAGTACAGAAGATAACAGAAAAATTTTGAGGGAGTATCATTTCTATGTTAGTGATAATCGATTACACTCTTCAGAGTTTGTCCAACATTGTTTCGAGGTATTTTATGATAATCTTAAGGAAAGAGAAATTGACATGAAACAACATATGATATGGTCAGATAACTGCACTGGACAATTCAAAAATGCAAGAATGTTTTATTGGCTATGCAAAGTTCACAAGATAACCAATGTCCAACATTTATGGAGTTTTTTTGAAGCGGGACATGGTAAGGGGGAACACGATGGAGCCGGTGCCTGTATAAAAAGAGCTCTTGCTAGAGAACAATTGAAATTCGAGGATGTAGTGAAATTCAGAGATGCTCGTGCAGTTGTAGATTGGTGCAATTCAAAGTTGTCAAAAGGATCAACTGAAAACTCTGCAATTCGACATTTATTCTGGTTGATAGAGGAAGATAGTATTCCTATTCGGCATGATTGTAATACCATCATTGGATCAGCTAAATGGCATTCGTTTAAGAGTTCTAATTCAAACACATGGACTATATTCACAAGGCAACTTGCTTGCTTTTGTCAGTTTTGTGTTTTGAGATTGGGAATTTTGTGAGAATAAAGAATGGGTTGAAGAATGGCAACAAAGATCATTGACACCCATAGATGCAAATGATCCGCATGAAAGAACTGATGAAGATATGGATCAAATGTTTGCATCAAATGACTATGATCGCATTTCAAATCTTATACAACAAGGTAAAATTATTTTTGAAATTTGTTTTGATTTATTAAATAGTACATAAATTTATGAAATCTTACAGTGTATATTTTTGTTTTTATTTCTCATTAAATATTAAAATAAAATTGTTTTGTGCACAGGACATGTCTATGTTGTTGTTGCACCAGAGGACAATGAAGAGGGGACAGAGTATTGGTTGGCTCGATGTGTAGAGCCAAAACATAAGCTAACTACTCCTCGAGTAGATGATGATGGTTATGACTATCCAACAAGATCTGTGGTTGTTGTTGGCACTTGGCTACGCAAATATCTAACAAGAAAGAATGGATTGCCTGCATTTGAAGATTATGAATTAGAGAAAAAGATTATACATTACTCACATTTGGTAGTGGCAACTAATATAAAATTGGATAGATATCGTGGCAGGCCTGCTAATAAACAATTATGGACTCTCTCTATGGAAGAGCACGAGACAATTATAGATGCTTTGCAAAAGAGAGAGGATGCAGATGGTATAATAGAATGAATATCAAGTAAGTTATAATTTGAACCCTTAATCCACCTCCCTTTTAAAAGTCGCGATGCATATTATATATAGTATTTTAAATCATGAATCATAATTACAAAATCTAATCTACTAAAATTTTGTTTCAGGTCTACCACAAGTAGAAGGCATCAATGAAAACAAAGTTATTTGTGCATACTTTATGTTTCATTTTGAATAATTACAAGTAAGTTAAATTTTTGTACCCTTAAGGCAAATCCATTTGTATTTTAAATTCAATGTATTCTGATTATAAAAACTAATCATATGTATTTACTTTTTCTAGGTCTCTCAGAGTAGACTTGGCCTCAATGACTACTATATTGTTTGTGCATACTTTATGTTGTATTTTAAATTCAATGCATCCTGATTATAAAAACTAATCATATGTATTTTTTTTTCTAGGTCTCTCAAAGTAGACTTGCCCTGAATGACTACTATTGTTTGTGCATACTTTATGTTGTATTTTGAGAGATATAAATCCTTATTATTATAATTTAAATAGACTGTTTATTTTATTTTAGATATGTCTTCTTGATTACATTTTGTGTACAATATACATAAATGAGAGACTACTGGTCAAATTTATGAATGAGATAATTATGTTTTAATCAAGTTCAATGATACTTTTTGATTTAGAATATGTTATAATTATAAGATATGTTTCGATACTTAGTTCGTGATGTATGCACATGTAGTTTATCTAATCACAAGAACTATTTAAATAAAATTCCAAAAATAAAATTACAAGTCCACATAATGCCTATAAAGTTGTTTAAGCACAACTTCCATAAATAAAATTTCAAGTCCACATAATATATAAAGTATGTGCAAAATTTCAAGTCCACATAATTTCAAGTCAATATATATGATCTAATGTGCACATAATTTCAAGTCCACATAATATCTAATGCACACAATACACATAAAGTATGCACATAATATATATGATCTAATCCTATTATGAAACTATCCATATATATAAAGTATGTGTGTGCACGTGTAAACAAATATGTAAAGCCCGTAAAATAGTACATATCATAGCCAAATAAATAGTAAAATTTCAAGTCCACATAATCCATATAATATCTAATCCATATATATATCTAGATGGTAACATGATGTTCACTCCACATAATATCTAATGTGCACAAAATATATAAAGTATGCACAAAATATATATGATCTAATCCTATTATGCAACTATCCATATATATAAAGTATGTGCACGTGTAAACAAATGTGTAAAGTCCATAAAAAAGTACATATCAAAGCCAAATAAATAGTAAAATCTAAGTGCTATCATCAATAACATCTCGTGGTCTCTTGTCCCCAGGACGTGGTCCAAATCCCCCTGTCTCATGCTGTACAATAAAAAAATAATATTAAAATATTACTTGAAATTAACTATTAAAAGAATCATTTATCAAATATAGTAGAATTCGTAAATTAAGTTACAAACTTACCATATGCTCATCAGATCCTGTAGCAGTATCTCTCTTGTCCCCAGGACGTGGTCCAGATCCACCTGTCTCATGCTGTACAATAAAAAAATAATATTAAAATATTACTTGAAATTAACTATTAAAAGAATCATTTATCAAATATAGTAGAATTCATAAATTAAGTTACAAACTTACCATATGCTCATCAGATCCTGTAGCAGTATCTCCTCTAGCAGTATCTTGTGCAGTATCAACACCAAATGCAGTGCTAGCTAACTCCTGTACAAGGTCAAATTCAAAGTGTCCAATTAAATCTTAAATTAAGAGTCAAAATAAGATCAAATTAAGTATTACATATTAATACCTCAAAGGATGTCGATGTGCGTTCAAATTGGCTCTGATCAAAATTATGAGGATAACCTATCCTAATGGTAGTGTCCACCTGCATACATGCATTTAATGAAATCATATTTAGTGAACATATATATGTGTACTAAATAATTTCAAGTAAAGTTACAATATTGTAAGAGTTCATATTTAAGTTAAGAATTATAAGATACATACCATAGATGGTGTCACAATAGTCAGACCCTCTTCTCGATGTGATGTAGAGGGTCCCTCATGACCTGAATCCTGGAGAAAGAAGCATTCAATGTATCAACATGAAAATTTATATAATATACGACGATAGCATATTAACTTAAAAAGATCTAGTACAATGTCTAGATAGAAATTTATACTATACCCCATAAGGTGTGCCGAGTTGTCTTCCAGTAGATGCAATATTGACTCTAATATTAGGCGTAGTCCTTATCTACATAAACAAAATTTATTTAATGAAGTATTAGATTGTATAAAACAAGAGATGCATTTAGTTTATACCTATATTTAATGAAGTACATAAAAACATTGACATGTACATGTATATATATCTATACCTGGTCAAGATGAACATCCGAGCAAAGAAAATCCATATAAGATGTCATCATACTATCATCTGCTGCATCATGCTCATCTGGAACTGAAGTAGATCCTGCAGTAGTAGTAGGACCTACACACATCTCATGACAACTCGAACACATATGTGGCATCCATCGAGGAGCAAATGCCATGTGAGCAGCTTGCTCACTCAGGTTCCCTGTGAGGGAAGTCAAAGCATCTAATGTCGAAATGAATGATGTATTTTGGACATCTGCAGGAATCGATGGAGCAACAAGTGGAACTATGGGTGGATCCGGTAGGGGATTATTACTCCGTGCCCCTAATCTATGCTGTGGCATTCCACGACCAACACCCTGGAATGACTTAATATCAAAATAATTTGGTTTTTGGTTCATTACAAACTTACAGTATAATTTCTTCAAAAAATAAAAAGGGACCTCATAATTACGATGTGGTGGATAATCAAAAACCATCCACCATCTATCCCAAAAGTATCTAGCCATTTCTCGATGCACACACCACCTAATTGAAATTCTTTTCTGGTTAGGTTGCATTGGTTCTCTTGTTTTTGGGTTGGTAAAATATGGACATAAATGAGCTTTGGTTATTTTCAAATTTGTGATTTGTCTATAAGTTAAACCATCGGCAGAAAAATCATGCAACTCTTGTCGTCGTCTATGAAATTGATCTAATTGAGAATCAACAAATCTAACTGACTCGACAACAGTTTGCATTGATTTTGCAAACTCTACAAGATGGGGTGGCGTGACTTGCTCATTTTGGATAGCAGCAATGTTTTGTTCAATCACTTGTAGGTTTTCATTAATTCATTCTCTTAAACGAATTTCATCCAATCTAGGGGGTTGTGGTGGTGGTGGTGGTGGTGGAGGAGGAGGAGGAGGAGGGGGTTGTGGTGGGGGATTTTCACCTAATAGTTCATCTATGTCAAAAACATCCATGATGGCAAAGAACTCCTGCATATATAAAGATATACATGAATTATATACAACTCTATGTCAAAGAAGAATCTATTTTACTAAATTAAAAAAAAACATTTATAAATAGTAACATTTCTATGTTGTTGAATGAGATACACATGAAATATATAATATAATATTGAACTTAAAAAAATATACATGTACATACTATTGAATCTTGAAATATAAAATTTGTGCACAAAACTTAATAAAAACTTTCAATGAAACATCATAAATCTATTAGAATTCAATTACGTAGTTTTGAGATAATTGTCATCAATTCATATTACATTGATTAGTCTTCAAACAATCTTAAAAAAAAACTAATCTCCCATGACTATAAATGACATACTTAAAACATATTATATTCTAAGTGGTTGTCATGTAAAGACAAAACATCAAAACTTTTGAAGAGTTAAGCATATTTCACCATTAAATTTCTCCCATAATCAAATCTACACAAGATTATAATTTACAAAAGGTCTTCAAAAAATATTATTTCCTATAAATCATTTATTATAAAACTCCGCAATCATTTGTTTTCATATATAATCTTTCTATAAAATTTAAGATATCAATCCATACACAAATTCTCTTACAAAGTTGAATAAGAAATGAAGGATAGAGGATTAAATACTAAGATTGTTTTGAGAGATCAATGGAGTAGATTGATTGAAAGGATTGTGTGCATTAGAAGCTTCCAAGTGGCAACTTAAATGTTTGGTGCACATGAGGAGTTCATGATCCAAGAAAGTTTTGAGGAAAAGGTCTTCTTAGGGGCGTATACACCAAGATGTTGTAAAAAAAGGTAGCCAAATGACCAAAAAAAGATAAACACAAGTGCATTATTGGGAAATTCATTTAACACATTTGAGGTCTTTTTTGTAGTGTTTTTTTCTTACACTATACTAGGCTTGTTTACACTATCATAGGTTCATTAGGACTATCCTAGGTTCATTAGGATTGTCCCAAGTTCATTATTTCTTTCTTAGGCTCATTAGGACTTTCTTAGGTTCATTAATACTGCCCTACATTCATTAGGATCATTTGAGGCTCATTGGGACTTTCAAAGAAATGTTGCTCTCTCATTAGGCAAGGAGGATATAGACCCTTTAGGTTCTCTCATGTTTTATAGACATTTGATACGTTTTAAATTCGAAATATTCATTAATGGAGTTAGTCTAGTGTTTCTTGGTTAGTGAGGAGGATCAGTAGATGTACATCATTAAAGTTTACATAAGGGTTGCATTCAAGTCTTGAAATATTCCATCTCTTGTTCAAATATATGTAAGAAGGGGAGAACATTGGATATATTACATCATTAGATAGTTTTAGATTATAATAAAATATAAAATAAATTAATATTTAGATGTTGAATTATAGGTTACTTAATAGTTAGTAATTAGTAAATTAGTTATTGATTGGGAAGTTGCATTCCCATAGGTTAGTTGGTTCATGTCCAAAAATAAGGACATGATGTAATGTTCAAATCAAGTTGTGATCTAGATTAAATTTAAATATCTTAGTTTTCATAATTTAAATTAAGATATTCATCTATAATAATGGTGTAGTCATTGTAATTATAATTTTTCACATAATACATACAACATCAATGCATTAAGCAAAAGAGGACAATTACAAGGATCAACATGTTCATGTAATGAATCACCATGATGACCATATAAGATGATAGATTTTAACTTAACAATTTGAAAGGTTACATAATCCTTGTAAGAAAATAAGGAATGAATGAGAATAGGTTATCATCATTTTCTAATACAAAAGAACTCAGACATTATCACTATATACATAGCCCAAAAAAAACTTATACATCCAAAATGACGTGGAAACAATATTCAAACCTCAAGGAATGCATAATAGAAGAATGAACAATGGAGATAATCAATTTCTCAATCTAGTCCTACAAAAAATTATTTATTTACTCTTGAGACATGAATTATGAAACAAATGGAAAAGTAAGTAACAAAGAAGATAAAATTATAATCTAATAAAATAGGAAAATAATACATCAAGGTACATTCTAATAGTCAACCTTGCTTTAGAATTTTTTTCTTAAAAATGCATCTACTATTTACTATTGGCACTTTCCCCTTTTAAAATATTTCACACCTTACCAAAATTACCCAATGGTCCAAAATGTTATTTTCCGCATGGTTTATGATATTCACCCTTTTCTAGCATGATAGTTTAACTAAGTAGGTGAGAAGTAAAAAAAATGCCAAGATCATCTTATTTTTAACTCCAAATTTTATATTGAAGGTTTCAAAGGGTTCCTCTAAAATAATTTTAATATAATTAACTAATAAAATGTAATTTTTAACCAATAAACCAAGAAAAAGATTATATTTTAAACGCTAGTGAATGTCTAGGCCAATATAAGACAAAATGGTCTAACACTAAGCATGTTGTCACATATTTTCTAAATAAATTATTATAATATGGATATAACCGTTGAGTTTTAAAATTAATTAGCCTCAATAAAAAAATCTCAATTTCTATATATTTCATAAATGCATAATTATTATAATATGTTCGGTTTTATTTCAATTTCATTTTCGAACATTTTTGTTTTTGTTTCCATTTCATTTTTGGTTTTTTGTTTGTGTCGATTTCATTTTCGAACGTTTTTGTTTTTGTTTCCATTTCATTTTCGGTTTTTTGTTTGTGTCGATTTCATTTTTGAATGTTTTTGTTTTTGTTCCCATTTCATTTTCGGTTTTTTGTTTGTGTCGATTTCATTTTGTTAATTATTTAGGTTTGGTTTTGGTTTCTAAATTTGTTGATTACGGTTTAGGGTTAACTGTTCAAAAATATTTTATATCAAAATCAAGAATTTACAAATATAAAAAATAATTTATTTATATGCTACTATTAAAAAAAACTAAAATAATAAAAAAAAAACTAAATAATACACAAAAAAAAGAGAAAAATACACAAGAAAATTATGAAATGTAAAAATAGATGACAGAATGTGTACCTGGGATAGTGGTGGAGGCTTGAAGTGGAAACCACAGCACGGGGGCCCGTTTTCGATATCCTTTTGTGTAACAGTAAAAATGAAAAATTATCCCAAAAAAAGGGTAAAAATAGCTTTTCAAAATGGGCCCCCATTTTGTTTACAAACGGGGGCCCATTTTGTTTGAAAACGGGGGCCCGTTTTATTTGGCTTCGGCACCCCGTGACCTTTCAGCTCGGGAGGCCGAACCATTAACGGGCCCCCGTTTTTTATAACGGGCCCCCGTTTTTTAAAAACGGGGGCCCGTTTTGCGGAGCATGTTTTCCAACACGCAGACTTCCACGAATTTGTGACTCATTAGCTTGCACATACCCTTCTCTTCTACTTTACCGGCAATAGTGGCATAAGCCATACTCCTGCTAAAGTGGGGGCTAAGTGTAGTGTCATAAAATTATGACCCCTATAATTTTAACCATATTCAAGGTCCTAACATTGGCAACAACATATCCTTTGCTAACCGAGACCTATTTCTATATTTCCAACCCTTCACTCTTTCTTTTTCATGACCCGTGTCTGCTCTAGACCCTGTCCAGATCCCAAAATAGGGTACGACAAGGGCATGGCTCCCTTTAACCCACTACGACAAGGGCATGGTTCCCGTATCCCCACCTTTTAGGATGGCCTTATGTAAGGTGTGCCCGATCTCCTATGAATTATTTGTCTTTGGGGTTTGTAATTTCTCTTTGGTGTCCTTTGGGGGTTGAAAGTTAATCCCTAAGGAATGTATAAAAAGGAATTCAATGCCCTCATTCATGGATGAATGGATAAAAAGAAAGAAGATTTCAAGGTCATCATTAAGCATTCAAGTACTCAAACCTTCTTCATTCATCCATTGGAGAAACATTACAAAATTTATTTGCAAGCATGTGTGTGTTTTAGGGTTTTGTCATGTTACATGCAATTTCATACAATATTTGTGGTTATATTCGAGAAGCAAAGCAATCATCATCAACAAGTTGCAAATCTACAAGGTATACATTTCCACTGTTTACATTCAAGCATTTGCAATTACTTTCCTTCAAGGTTGATTCCTCAACCGGGCTTTGATTGAGGCAAATCCCTATCTACAACCATTATCTCTCTCTTTTCCATGTGTAGATTATAGGTGCACAATTGTAATTATAGGTTTGGGCTTCATTTGCAGAGATGGAAGAACCCTTTTCATTTCACATATTTTATGGAGGACCATGTACATTCCCACCACGATCCCAACGAATTTTCTCCAAATTTGCAAGGCATATCCATATCATTCTAAATAGATTAGATCCAAAGTTACAACATGATACTAAACTGGTAGCTCCTCTTTTCACTCATTTCCTCTCTCTTTTTTGCATAGTCAACAAGTCAACTTTCTCATTTACAAAAGAGAGCGAATCACACTTCAACCAATTACAATCCACTTTCAATTCACATCCTTGTTTCCTTCAGATTTTAATCTAGTGGATTCAACCCTACTTTTGAATGTAAACTTCTTCCCAAGTGAAAAGCATTTGAGTGGCTTCCTTTCTCTATCCTAGGTGGGGAGGCACTAGGATCCAATTGGCCACTTTACATTTTGGTGAACCTGACATCTTACACATTAATTCTGATTTTGCATTCTTAGATCTAATTAATTACAATTTTCATTTCAAATTTTCATTTTCAAGTTTGATGTATTTACAAATCTTAGAGGTTAATTGCATAAAAACCCTCATTTTTTATTTTGATAAAGTTAAGCTTGAGAAGTGAAAAATTTTAATTGATTGTTTAAATCTGATTGCAATTCAAGTATGTATCTTTATTTTCAAAATTCAGTGGTTAAATCATAAAAGCCTAATTTTTGAGATCTTTCCATTTTTGACCTTTGACTATAATTTTTACTGATCTAGACATCTTCAAATCGGATTTTATTTTTGGGTTCCACATTAAAATCATAATATCTATAATCCCTAAAAAATTTTGAAAAAAGTTGGTCAGAACATATGCGTTCCCACCACATTCCTCGGCTTTTTCCTGAAATTTTTGGGAGATGGAATTGACTTTATTTTTCTGCTCTTATCCAAAAATTCAGCATACTTTATCCATTTTAACACTCTCTAAGGTTGAACACAAATTCAAAATTCATCAAATTGACATTCTAAAATTAATTTTCATAAAAAAGTCTTAATTTTAGATCTTATTTTCCAACAAATTCAAATTTCACTTAAGAGACCTTTTTTGGTAATTCAAAAATTGGATTTAGTTTCTCTTTCGCATGTGATTAAATTAGTTTTTGCATATATTTATCATGTGTCAGATTAGAGTTTCTTCCATTTCACATTGCTTCTCTTTCTTCATAGCACTTGGTCATATTGTGTTGTTAGGATTTCCAAATTATTAGATCGCAATACTTTCATGTATCATTTATGTTGCATTATTGTGATATTGCTAACAAAATGCATTTCATTTGTTAATCACCTTAAAGATTTTGTAGATCCTAAACCTACCGACAACATCCCTTGTACCTTTCCTAGGGTATCATATGTGAAAGAAATGAGATCTAATGCTTTATCCAATGATCCTTCTACAAGAGAGCAAGCATTGGAAATTAATATGGATCCATCTTCTTCTACTACACATACCCTTGAGAAAGGGGGAAAATATGAAAATATCAACATTCTTGCATCTTTAGATCTTCCTTATTCTCCCAAGACCTATCTTCAAAATCAAATTCTATGTAGAAAGGATGATGTCATGCATTTTATTCATGACCTTTCTCCTCGCATAGAAATAACTAAAAATGAGCTTTTAGATGATGAAGATATCCTTCTCCAATCTTCCAAAAATGACAATCTTGATAAAGCCAAAGAGATTGTCATTTCAAATGATACTCCTCCTTCATCTACAAATCCCTTTCTACCTCCTTACACATCATATTTCAAATAAATTCATGATCTTGTTCCTCCATCTAGTCAATTTCCACATTCTTATAGTTGGGGCTTTCATATAATATTAAAACAAGGTTAATATAGACAAGGAATTTAGAAATTTGAGCATGGAATTAGTGTCCCTATAAAACTTCCTACACAAACTACTACAACATGCCTAGGAAGTGGTACCCCTCTTTCTACGCATGAATTCCTTAGACTTTAAAACTTGCAACATTACCTTCAAAAACAACAAATCAAGAGAGCCCGCAAGAATGCTTCTTCTCCAAAGTGTCCTTTTTGTTCTTTTCAACAAACCCATGACCATAATGTTGATTATTGCCCTGATTTTCAAAAATCTATTCTAGATGGCATACAAAGTGGAAAAATTAGAATTGTGGATAATGAAACTCCTTCTAACAAACCTTCCTCTTCATGGTAAGATGATATTTACTATCATGACAGATTAGTTGCAAGAATCTATTGGAGGTTGAAATATGACAAGAACATTTCCTTTCCTCCTCAAAATAAAAATAAAAATCTTAAGAAAGTGAAAGGTATTGAATATTGCATTTTTAATGATTTATATTCACATTCTATTGCAAAATTTTATGCATTTAAGAAATTTGTTCAACTACAATATGATCTTGCACACATTTGTCTCACAGAAGATCTAGTTGTATTTCTTGGCAAAACATCACGCCTTAGCACTTCTTATCCCTTCATGTTTCTCTTCACCCTATGGAATAATAAGCCCATTTAGTAGGGGTTATTTATCATTAGTGGTGCTATTGTTTCACTTTAAAATAGTTTTGGGAAGAAACATGAAGTCCATATTTTTCTTCTTTCTATACATTTATCTCTATATTTTTATATTATTCACCATTAGATCTCTTTTCTTGCATAGGGCTATTCCTATGAGAGCATATAATTGTTATTTGGTTTTCCTCTTAGCTTGGAGAGTGCCATATTTAATGCATACTATACTTCTTCTCTTTCCTTTATTCTCTTGGAAATCTTACCTCTTTTATGGTTTTGATTATTCACAAGTGTGATGTGCCCCTTAGCAGGGCATGATTTCTTGACAAGTGTGTATCCCTTCCTTGAAAGGATTTGTTCCTCTATGATGACATATCACTTAAAACTTATCACCATCAAAAAATGTGCAATATTTCACCTTGTTCTCCTCACTTGGGGGGAAAGGATTTTCACTCCTTTCCCTTTCTTTCTTTCTCATTTATAATTCTTTCCTTTAGGGGTTGTATTTTTCAGATGTGATTATCATTTCTTAAAATTGTATGCTTTTATGATTAATCCCCCTTGGGGAATAAATGATGTTTTTTCTCTCTTCTTTTCAATGATTACCACTTCTTAAGACATGTATTTTACATTTGCTAATGTCTTTTCTTGCATGTGTTCATGTAAGTTCATTACACATTTGCTTATGTTTAATCTCTCTAGTATATTTTGTAAGGTCTTCTCATTGTCCCTTAGACTGAGGGGCAATAATCCTTCTCTCTCTCTTTCTCTAAGGATCCACTTTTTCCTATTAAGCGGATGGTCTAAGCTCCCTTACTTGATGCCATTCCTTGTGTGGAATTGTTGTTGTTCACTCAAGGATTCTCTCTTATCTAAGAGATGTTAATCCTTTACTACAACCTATTTTACACTTGGTGATGTACATCTATGATAAACTCACCCATCCTTGTGGGGGCTAAAATTGATTGACCCCTATTCCAGAATCCTTTTCACCTATAAATCAGAGGAAGGATTGCATTCTTGTTCTTTCCTTTTCTTATTCTAGAAGACATTATATTTGTCTAAGACAACTCCTCTTGGGGGTAGATGTCTTTTGAACAAAGATCTCTTCTCCTCCAAGGATCACCTTTACACTTACAACAAGATATCTCTTTTTAACTATCTTATCCTTGCTTGAAGAGTATTCCCTCTCTTGCTTGGAATTATGACATTGATTCATAGTGGATATCTTCTTTGTGATAAAGGAAGGTATCCTTGTTCTTATTTCCTTAAGATATCAACATAACCAATTTTGACATCTTAAGGGAGGGCACCCACACTACTCCTTTGTACTGTACTTCTCTCATGCATTGAACAATGGGTCATTCTCAGAACCAGAGTATTGTCTCTTAGAGAAAGATGCCTTTACATCTTTTTTTTCTTGTATAGTGAGACATTCTTGGAACCAAAGGGAAAAATCTTAGAGAAAGATGTCATCACTTTTCTCTTGTACAGTGAGTCATTATCGAAACCAGAGTATGGTCTCTTAGTGTGAGATGATGCCACTTTTCTTTTATGTGGGGTGATCATTCTTGAAACCAAAGTGCAACCTCTTAGAAAAAGATATCACACCTTTCTTGGTACTTGTACTATACACTCTATAGAGGTTGTAGCGTACTCGAGCATAGACTCCTATCAAGTGCTTCAAACCTCACTTACACACACATGTATGAGGTTGAGTGGAACTAATAGTGTTCTCACTCTCTCTTTACATGGATCCCCCATACAGGCTTTAGGGGTGAGATTTTCCATGTCTTTCTCCCCATGGATCATCTAGTTTTAGGGGCAAGACATCCATGGTTTCTTTCTTCTTCACATTTCTTCTCATGGATCACCAAAGTGTGTATTCATGTTCTTTCTCTTCTTCCTCTCATGAACTCATAGTTTTACTATTTATAGTTCATGGATGATGTTATCTTTTCTCTTTAATATGATTCCTCGTGTTTATGGAATGACATTAGTCTTTGTATCTTGATTAGTTATTGAGACATCTGAGCTTGAGATCTCCTCGACTAGTTAGTTTATTGTCCTATTATTGTCGTATGTCTTTTTGCACTTTGTCTCTGTTTTGTGTGTCTTGTACCTTTTTTTGTGCTCTTTCATATGTTAGCATGAGTATAGACCCTAAGATTTGGGACTTTTTTCTCCTCAATATTGGTGATATCTTATACTTCTGGTGGTTTTTCTCTACATCTCTCATGTTCATCTCTCATTTCTTCTACTTTATCGACAGTAGTGACGTAAGCCATACTCCTACAAAAGTGGGGGCTAAATGTAGTGTCATAAAATTGATACCCCTAAAATTTTAACCACATTTGGGGTAATCAACTTGGCGATGGCACCTCCTTCCCTTACAAAAACCTATTTATGCTTTTCCAACTCTTCACTCTTTCTTTTTCATGACCTGTGTGTGCTCTAGACCTTGTCTAGGCCCCAAAATAGTGCAAGACAAGGGCATGGAGACCCTATCCACCCTAGGAAAATGGTATGGAACACGTTTCCCCTTAGGATAGGGGCATGTCGCCCTTGTCCCTACCTGTTAGGGTAGATCTATGTCTAGTCTTCTCGATCTGCTATCCACAATTTTTCTTCGGGGTATGTAATTCCTCTTTTTTGGCCTTTGATGGTTAAAAGTTAATCCTTGAGGCATGTATAAAAAGGAATTAAATACCCCCATTCATGGATGAATGGACAATGAAAAGACAGATAAAGAGCATAAGGAGAACATAAACAATTTCAAGGACATCACCAAGCATTTAAGCACTCAAGTCTTCTTCATTCATCTATTGGAGCAACATTGAAACATTCATTTGTAAGCATATGTGTGTGCTAGGGTTTTTTCATGTTACATGCCATTTCATATAATATATGTGGTGGGGAGTCACTAGGATCCAATTTTCCACTTTATAGAGATCATGGTGAAATTAAAAGATGAAATTGTATTAGCCATTTTTTTATTTATATAAACATGACTAATTATTGCGTAGATTGAAAGAATGTATGGAAATGAACTTTAAAGAAAATTGGCTAGACTAAGAATAGGATGGATGTTTAATTGAAATAAAAGTAAGAAGCTAGCAATTTATCTAAGTGACTAAGCAATTTTTTCCTGTATGCGAAGTGGGAGATCATGATTATGGAAAGGTACATACCATTCTTTTAACCCCAAGGTCCTAAGGATAAGATTCCCACTTTCTTTATGTGATTTGAATAATATAATGAAATAGGATCTAAAATATTCTTAGCTTATATAAGCATTTAACGATACAATATTCATACCCCTATGCACCCACTAAACCATCAAGTAGTATTTGTTAGTGACAACAAATTTTTCAAACTATATAAGTAATATCCCAAATTTCCACTATAGAAACATCTATGAAATAGAAAAGATAAAGGGGTATAAGGAGGTATACTTTAAAAAATATATATATATTCTGGTATTTTTTATTAGAACAATATTCTATAATATTTTTTTTTGAAAGGAAACAATCAACAATGTTTACATCTCAACCTACAGCAAAATATAGATGGAGGTTGTTTGAAACCTCCATTGGTAGAGATGAGAACCTAGAAGAAGAAAAACTACAAAAGTTACATAATGCAGGTGGTCAACTTAATAGGAGAGTCAAGAATTAAAATTACTAGGAATCAAACTAACTATATGTTGTTTCTCATTAAATGCCAACCTCTCTAGAAATCACTATAACTGAAACTCCACTTTCACCTACACATTTTATCATATAATCAACTCTTTTCTGCATATATGTATATTTCTTCCAACCTACTACTTGAACCAACCTATATTTCTTAGACCCCACATCCATAACTACCTTTATTTATATGATACCCTATATCACAACGGTTAGTCTTGAGAGATTTCAAGTTCTTGTACTTTAATTAAAATCTACATTTCATGTTCCTTACTTTATGATAGCCCCACCATACTATCCTTCATATTCTCCTCATATTTTATTTCCATTCCAATAGACTATGCCTTTATTTTTCCTTATTAAAGGCTATAAAACCCCATCTCTATATATTTATTCACCATCACCTTCCTAGGCATGTATTCCTAGGAACCATTATCCACGTCAAGGTAATTATAACTCCAAATCTTCCAATCAGTAGTATTCTCTTGTTACAACTAGTGAATCCATCTATCCCCATTTTATCTATTAGTTCCAGCCAAAATAGACAAAAATTATAATATTATACGAAGTGTTGTATCAATAGGGAAAAAGTAAATTGAAGTGATGATATTGTATGATGGCTTGGAGAAAAATATGTTAGGCCTACTTCAAAGAGTAATTTCTATTTATTCACTCTAGTGAAAGTTCAACTTTTATAGAAAAAGCATCTTATAATACTATTAATGCGATTTATGCTAATAAAAAAGAGGTCTTTGTGGTTGATGTGGAGGTTGAGAAAGATGTTCATTAGTAGTACACTTCTTAGGAAGATATTCAAGTTGAGAAGGTGGGTTTTGAGTCACCTCTGAAGGATTTTGTGTTGCAAATGTGATGTTGATAGATTTTATATATTTGTTATTAATGGTTTTCATTGATATCAATATATTGCATTGATACTATTTTTTCTGAGTTGGTGATCCGAAATATGTTTCCTAGACTATTTGCTGCTCCAAAAATTGTTCTATAGATTATGTACAGTCTCGACTAGTAATTAACAGTGTTGTTGGTGATCAATATTTCTCTGCTTTCTAGATATGGTGTTGATTATTTTTATTCATTCTTATTGTGGTTCCATTCTTGCTTTTCTAATTTTAGATATGTTGTTTTGGGTTTGATTCAGTCTAGAATTGAAGATTATGTAATGATATTTGTCTAGG
This sequence comes from Cryptomeria japonica, assembly GCF_030272615.1. Classification (NCBI taxonomy): domain Eukaryota; kingdom Viridiplantae; phylum Streptophyta; class Pinopsida; order Cupressales; family Cupressaceae; genus Cryptomeria; species Cryptomeria japonica. The sequence goes on from NC_081409.1 coordinate 728,286,107, forward strand.
GTATGAGTCTTCTTTTTGCTCCAGTATTTCTTGTGGATGTGTAACTCTGATGAAGTGTATTGAGGTGCAGTCCACTTCTCATTCCTTTTCACCATGGGAATGTTTAGTGTAGAATTATTTCAAATTATTTTTGATTGTCTTGGTAGATTATGAAGTCAGGAAGATAGCATAAGTAAAGGATGATCAAGATGAATGAAACATGGGTCAAATCAAAAAGATAAATCTAACAGGCGTTCATGTAAGAAGTTGTGCAAAGGTGTGTTAAGCTAGTTTGTGGAGTGTGTTGTTGATAATAGGCACCAGAATTAGTTCTAATGTTGCAGTTAGTGGCAATTGTGTCATAATGGTGGATTTTCTTTTCTTTTTTCTTCTTCTTTATTTGTTAGCTCCAACCAAAACAAACCAAAATTATAATAGTATAGGAAGTTTTGTATCAATAGGGAAAAAGTAAATTGAAGTGATGATATTGTATGATGGATTGAAGAAAAATATGTTAGACCTACTTTAATGAGTAATTTCTATTTATTAACTATGGTGAAAGTTCAACTTTTCTAGAAAAGGCATCTTCTAATACTAGTAATGCGACTTATTTTGATAAAAAAGAGGTCTTTGTAGTTGATGTGGAGGTTGAGAAAGATGTTCATTAGTAGTACACTTCTCAGGAAGATATTAAAGTTGAGAAGGTGGGTTTTGAGTCACCTCTTAAGGATTTTTGTGTTGCAAATGTGATGTTGATAGATCTTATATAGTTGTCATTGATATCAATATATTGTATTCATACTTTTTTTCTGAGTTGGTGATCCAAAATATGTTTCCTGGGCTATTTGGTGCTCCAAAAATTGTGCTCTAGATGATGTATAGTGTCGACTAGTAATTGATAGTGTTGTTGGTGATCAATATTTCTCTGCTTTCTAGATATGGTGTTGATTGTTTTGATTCATTCTTATCTTCGTTCCATTCTTTTTTTTCTAATTTGAGATGTGTTGTTTTGGGTTCAATTCAATCCAGAATTGGAGATTATGTAATGATATTTGTGTAGTGTATGAGTCTTCTTTTGTCTCCAGTATTTGTGGTGGATGTGTATCTATGATGAAGTGTATTGAGGTGCGGTTCACTTCTTATTCCTTTTCACCACGGGAATGTTTAGGGTAGAACTATTTCAAATCATTTTTTATTGTCTTGGTAGATTATGAAGTCAAGAAGATAGCATAAGTAAAGGATGATCAAGATGAATGAAACATGTGTTAGATCAAAAAGATAAATCTGACAGATGTTCATGTAAGAAGTTTTGCAAAGGCATGTTAAGTTGGTGATCTCTGGAGTTTTTTGTTGATAATAGGCACCAGAAGTAGTTCTGACATTGCAATTAGTGGAAATTGTGTCATAGTGGTGGATTTTCTTTTCTTTCTTCGTCTTCAAGCAGTGAGCCTTTCTAGGTAATAAGCCCTCTTATAGTGACCATTATAGAAGTGAGCCACCTCGATAAAATCACCTTAACTATTGTCACCCTAACATGCATTATATATTGAAAAATAATATTCTCTATGGGTTTTCCTTCTTGGGTTTTTCATGTCATATCAAGTGTTCTTTGTGTGTGATCTCATTGTGTATATGTGTAATTTAATGATTACATCTGTTTTAATTAAATAATTCATAAATTGGTGACTCCAGATCTGTGAAAAAATCAGAAAGTTTAATTGGTAATAGATTTAGCCCCCTCGCATTTGCCCAAATATTTATCAATTTGATGAGTTTCTTTCCTACTCTTCTTTCAATTTAGATAATGAAGATGATGAATAACAAGTAAAGAATAAAATCAGGGAAGATAAGAACTAAGATAATAGGGATTTCCTATTAGAAACTTATTATACAAATGTTTTTGATTTACAAGATAAGGTGGATAAATTAGAGGAAATATAAGATAATGTCAAGGGATGAAAAAATTGTAAAGTTAATTGGTCCAATATGTTTGACACTATTAAATTATACCAAAGGGTAATTCCACAATAGTGAATTATACTCCCACCCATGAAAAAGAAATGAAGTTGGAAAAAAAATGAAGCACCTTTGTATGAACACATGTGGTCAAATGAAACCCCTTTATTGAGCTTTGTACAAACATTAAGATTTCATTTGAAGGGATGGGGGGGAAGGGTTTAAACAAAGGTATGCAAGGGGGGACCTTTCTTCAAACCCCCCTTGGCACTTATTTTTTTAATATTAAAAGGGTTTTTTTCAAACATGGGCTTCATTTGAACCTTCTTTCCAAGGGGGATCTAATGACTCACTTGATTTTCTATCTCTCCCCCTCTTCTTGCAAGTTTATACACATTTTTGTCCTTCAAAGCTTACATTGAAGGTTCAAATGAAATTAACTTGATAAAAGAAATTGTAGAATGGTATTCATAAAGAAAATCTTTCCAACCACTATAATTTTAGCATATTTTAATTTTATTGTGATTCTATATAGTTCTACTAAACATAGGTTTATCACTTAATTTCAAATTTGTTATAAAAAAGAGGAAAAATAGTATTAAATTAATTATTACTTGTTTTTGAAAAATATGCATGCACTAGGTATTGATTTCCTTTTTCTACCAAAATTAACGTATTTTGATACATAAAAAATAAGTCGTGTGTGATGTCATACACCTATGTCTAAACTATAATTACTTAAACTTCAAAACTAATAAAATAAATATGCATCAAAAATTATGAAATAAAATACAAATATTACATATCGATGTTACAAATATAAATAACAATCATAACTGTATCCCTTGTAGAAATAAATTTATACGCAATGAAATGTGAGTTACCCTTTAAATATGGTGTTTTCTATTAAAAATACTTATCAAAGGAGATGGAAGAATAAATGCAATTTGAACCAATATTTGGAATCTGTAGACAAAATGTCACAAATCATGAATTCTCATCATCTTAAAATTCCTCATTGTTTACCATTTATAAGTTTCTTAAGGTACATTTCAATGCCATGTTTGACAAAAAAGTGTAACCATTATTGTGGGATCTCTGATGCCCACCTATAACTAGACATGGATGCTTTATATCTTGATGCTACTTTGAGTTTCTTTGCTGAAATATGATGGAATGAATATTTGTTTTATGGTTACATCTTAATTATGATTATGTGTCTCACATTTAGAATAGTTTTATGTTGCGAATATATATAACGCAAAATTGGAATACAATGTGGTTATGTTGATATTCATTGTCAACCTAGTATGAACAAAGACTTAAAAGGATAATGTATGGATATTTTACATATATTGGATAGAGATGCTTGTTTATATGATGATTAAAAGTTCATGCTTATTTAGATAGGAAGCTATGTTGTACTAATGATTTTTTACTATGTGATCCTATCTTACATTTGAAAGAAGTGAGTGGCTGGAAACAAACCTCGTGGCAAGAAGGTGAGTACTTTTCTTATTAACCTTCCTCTATTACTTTGAAAGAAGACTAAGAGTAGAAACCAAGTGTTATTGTAAATTTATCTAAATATTTGTTCGAATTGACCTTTTATAATTTTATTAAGCTCTTATTAAAATGATTATGGGTAATTAGAAGCAAGAGACTTCTATATTTTATTATTGCCCTGATCTGCATTATAGATTTTAATACAAATAAATATCTAATTACTAAATTTTCCAGAGTTGAGAATTCTAATGCCTTCACGATGATTACTAATAAAACAATCGATCTTGGCATCTATGTAAATATCTAATAAGAGACTTCTACATTTCATATTTTCCAAATAATATCATTGTCTTGATCCACATTATAGATTTTAATACAAATAAATATCGAAGTACTAAATTTTCTAGAGTTGAGAATTCTAACACCTTCACGATGATTACTAATAACACAATTGAGTTTGGCATCTATGTCAACATCATTAATGGGGAGGATAGTAATAATGAAAATATAGAATGTGCAATGCCCACTCATTGATGTAAATTAGAATATTGCAATTAAGCAAGTGTAGGAAACCAAACTAAAGATTATAGTCCTAAGGCTTAGTTTTTTATTAAGGGGAAAATAGATTTTGAAGGGACCCGAAACCCTTTACAAACTGATAGAGATAGGAACTGAAATCCTCAACTAGAAAGTTGTCCAAAAAAAAGAGATAGAGAAGCACCAGACAACCATGAGTAAAAAAGACACCCATAAACAAAAACAACAAGGCTGCAAAAAGAATAACCTACAGCCAACCAAAAACCCTCCCCTACCCAAGAACCATCAAGATTTACATTTAGAATTACTCTTATGAGATCGTCGAGTCATATCGAAAGAAGGTTTAAAGGGCTTAGCTTTTTTGCCTTTAATAGAAATCCATCCCTCTTCCACTTGTGCTGCTTTAACATGCCAATCGAGCGCACTAGAGTCCTAAGGCTTAGTTACCTTTATATAAGTAATAATTATTTATGAAAATAAAAGGAATTGTATGATATTGTCATCTAGTTTAACTAAGGTTATGATTTAAATAAGTATATTACTTTTTCATCAAAAGGCTAATAATAAATTTGAAGAAGAAAAATACTAAGTGCATGTATCTATATTTAACAATAAGGTTTAGGAGTGATCTAAGAAGTGTTCATCCCATAAGAATGGAAGTCAAAACTATATTTATGTAAGAGATAAATGAATCCATTATTGCTGCAACAATAGTGCAGTTAGATTTTTAAAGTTATATGAGAATACAAACATAGTCGTCTAATGAAGGACACAATTCTATTTTCCTTGGTGAAACGAGTAGGTCAAATAGAATTTATTTCAATTAACTATCAATTTACATAATTTTATAGATTAAAATAAAGATGATAATAACTACTTAATATTTATACTTAATAAATTTATGAGATTATAATATAATATTTTATTATTTAGTCTTAATATATTTAACTTCATAATCATAATTGATTGACTGACTTTCCACCATTAGTGAATGTAACAATAGATAAGATCGCAATGTCTCTCTCACGCCTTCCTATTGGAGTCAGATCTTTAATGAAAGCCTTCATCTTTTTCATGCATGCAACATTCATCTTAGTCCTGCGATTAATTCTCATGTCATAGCAGCTCTTGGAGGGGCACACAACCACATAATTAAATGCAAGTAATTGGCACGGTAAATAGATGGAAATGGTGCATATCAGATTTGATATCTTTATTCAACTTTGCTAAGCTTTTCACATATAGCTTACACCATTTATGATTCTAATATGATTCTAATTAGTACTGGGTATACATGCTAAAGAAGACAATGGAAAGAGTAATTAACAAACTAGCATTTGATAATGAGACTATCAAATGTAGTGGAGGAGGTTTAGTTTCTAAGGGAATCGACCTACAGGAGTGTCAACGACTTCATTCTACCATGCCATGTCATATTAAATTATGCCTTTAATGTAGATCTTCATCTGTTTTGCACGCAATACTCAGATAGCCCTTTCCATTACACGAAGCCAATGGCCATTTTATTTATCAAAAGAAATACAGCTACTTCATGGTGCACCTCTACCATAATAAACGAGAGTAAGATTTCTACATCAAGGAGGGTGGGGACATTATTGTGAGGAGCATGCAATCGGGCTTTACTCCTGCAATTTGAATTTTCTTGAATGTTTCTAAATCCATTTTTTTTTTTAAATCCATTTTTCTGCAAACCCTGCAATGATGGATTACTGTCTGTAGAATCACGTTTTTGCTTAAAATTTTGCATGCTTTTTCTAAAGAAAATCCATTATTTTTGGTGGATTGCTTGCTTTGAAGTCCAGGAGCATACATATTCTGTGCAACGGTTCATTTTCCGTGTTTATTTTTTCACACCTTGCGTACATTTCTAATGCACTTCTCCCAACTGCAATATCAGATAGGAATCCCCCTACCATTATGGGTTGATGGATGTTCGTACCCTCTTTAAAATGTTCTTATTTTTGAACAGGCGAGAAGGATGCTAGAAAATGTTATGGAGTTAGGCTTTGTAGCCGCCAACAACAATGCTTGAAGATTTCTAAAGCTTTTCCCACAAATCCATTTTCTGCATATCCTTCAATCATTGCATCCCATGAGATATCATCTGTTCCCGGTTTTCTGTCAAACATCGAAGGATATCATTTTGACACGAGCCAAGAGCATAGAATTTTGCCTTATAACTGCCGTTTGCATTTTTCTTTTTCAAAACGGTTCTCATGATCTTCTTTTTGAATCTGGTTTACAGCCGAAACTGTATTCATTTTGAGGTTTCTAAAGTCTTCTTCAAATCCAATTTCTATGAATATTGCAATTATTGTTCAGGTATGTAGCGTAGTCTTTGATCAATCTGGGTTATTTTCTTGTCTATTAATATAAGAGATACCAAGATACCATATTATTCATATAGTTTTACTGAGACGTTCCCAACTATAATATCAAACAAAAAAAATCTCTCTTATTAATGTTTTCTTGGTTATGGGACAACGCGTCCCAAAAGTCAATGAGTCCATAAAAGAGTACAGAGGCATAACGTCTTTAAAGGATTTTGATCAAATCCATTTTGTGTATGGGGCCGAGCCATCACTGCATGTGAGAAAATGATATTGTGAGGGACTCTGCCTGATAGTATAATGCTAAGACAATGAGTGAAGTCTATCAACACTTGCAATAATAACTCTTCTATCCAGTAAATTCATGGATTAATAATAACATCGATCATAAGGATTCATTTAAGTCAATATTAGTGTGAAAATTAGCATATGTCATTTGAGTTGAAATTAAATGCAAGTAATAGATGAGAATGCATTAGTATTCATATTAATGTTGAAGCTTAAGAGTATTATATCGTTGAAGGTAGAATATTACAAAATTAATGTGGGTATAATTAGTGATCTTTAAGTATATTAGGATTTATTTCTTCGAAAATTAATATAGTGTTTTTGATTAACTTGGGACAATATAATTTATTGCTTATAGTTCCAACTCTAACCACTATAGTATTACCTACAATTGCCTACTATTCACGCACTCTTCATGCAATCATATATGGCAAGATGATTGAAAATTCTGATAATTGCTTTATACATGCACATATTTGTTTGTTGAATGAGATTTATTAATAAGCATCATTGATAACAAGTAGTTACTATCTTAACAATACCAAATAGAGGGGTTATGAGAAGCCAAGATGAGCGGGAAAGGGCGATCTACGGGTATCGAGCGTGATAGGGTTTCAACCTCAAACGAAGATGATGAGGATGTGGATGTGGATGTGGACAGCGTGGGTGTGCACATCTCTTTGGTCGGTGTTCTGCCTTCTGCCCTACATGCAATGTTTCCCTTCTGCGTTTGCGAGTTTGGAAGGATTTTTGGAGTGTGTGGGTTGTGCAGTGGTCGTGCATTGCATGATGGTCCTGGCCCCAGCCCTACGGTGGTGTTGTTTTGTTTGGGTCCTGCCTCTAAGGGGTCTGACAGTTGTTTGAACAGTGAAGTTTCTGTCGCAGGAAGAGATGGTGGGTGGTGTCGGTATGGTGACCCTCTCTATGTTCCTTGGGTTATGGGTTGGGCTATTCATGGCTCAATTTGGCTTTGGGTCTGTAGTATATTTCTCACCCTATTTGGCTTTCATTGCTGGTTGTGAGGATGGATGTGAGTTTTCCTATGGAGGCTCTATTTTGTTCCTCAATATTGGGCTCTCTTATGGGTTGTCTTTATGGGTGTTGATGGGCGGGCGACCTGTGATCTTTTGTCTTGGGACATACCTTGGTGATCGGGTGGTTCCATCTTTTTCCTCTTCTATGGGTAGTGTTTTAGTATTTTTCTGTAGGTTCTGAGGAAGAGTCCAAATCTCCTCATGCTTTGCATTGGTTCTCTCATGCCTATCTTATGCTATGCTTTTTGGTTGTGAATGGGGGTTCTAGGCAGCTGGTTTGTGCTTTCTTCAGTTTATCCTCTTTCGTATAGAGGTGGAGAGATTGTTTTCTAGAGCTTTCCAGCTATTGTGGTTGACCTTGCTGATTGAGGTTGCCTTCATTCTCCCCTATTATGTTGCCTTCAAGAGGTTTGGGGGTCCTAGTAAAAACTTTGAGGTTAGGATTATGGTGGGTGATGCAGGGACTTTGCGAGGTCATAACTTTTGACTCGGTTGTTCGATTGGGCTGAAATTTTACATGGACGTAGATCTTGAGGAGTTGATTGGATTGTCAACAAAACCTTGTTCAATAGGGCCTCCAAAAATTCAAATTTTCAAGACCAGATTCCATCATCTAAGGCCTCAAAATTGAGCATTTAGTGTCTAATTTTTGGGCATTATAGGATCACTTGAAGTACACTTTTCAAAGTTAAAAAATGAAATAAAATAGTTTTGTTAGGATCACAGATGGGGTAATGTGAAGAATATAGATAGGGGTCATTAGTTATAGATAAGGGTCATTAGTTTTGAATCTAAACTTAATGAGAATAAAAATTAAAATGGGATGGGGATGAAGATGTGTAGGTTCTTATAAAGAAGAAGAAAAATAAGGACAAGCATATGGAAATTGTAGTGGCTAATTGTGATGATATGCTTAGAACTATGAGAAAGAATTCTAATTCATTTCCCTAGTTCTTACTTTTTGTGCTTCATTTTGGTTTTACATTTTTATTATCGGAACTTTGTTGTTTCTTGTCTATGTTGATCTTGTAGCATAGTTTGGCCAAGTGGTTGATGTATTTGTTGTTTTGTCTCATTGTTTATATGCAACTCTTCTTATGAAAGGGACTGGATCATTTCCATACTTAATTTAATAAAAAATAATAAAATAAACCATATGAATAAATTTTTATAATGATGATCTTATGGTTCAGAAAAATATTGTCATACAAAGGTGGGACCTCAAAAGTAAGTTCAATGATTTATGATCCTTACTGCATTTATCTATACCTTCTCTCTTGCTTGTATAACTTGTTCATGTATACCTATATCTTGGATTTTACCTTAACCTTTTTTATTTTCTTATTTGTTTTCTTAATTTGGCCTTTCTTTTGCTACATTATTTGTAGTGATTCTCAGATACATTTTTCCTTTTACGACTGGTAAATTATACATGTTCTCTCCCAGCTTGCATACATTTTTTTTTCTAACTCATATTTATTTTTTGCCACTTAAGGGTTTTTTTCCTCCTCATTATTATTTCTAATTTGAATTTCGTTGGCTTTTATCATGAAGATTTGTCATGTTTACTTCTTATCTTAAATTTAGTAATTTTCCTATGCTATTTTCTTGGCTTTTAATTATTACCTAATTCTAATTTATTTTACATTTTGCGACCTTCATTTATAGAGCTTCCACATTCAATTTACATGGGTACATCACAATTTTTAGGTCACTTATTGAAGCTACCTCACTATATCACATTTCTAGATATCATATTTTGAGCCTACATTATTACATCATACTTCTAGAATTTCTCTTACTTTCATGGCATTGTGTGTTAGCTCATAAAAAAAAAAAGGCATGCATTACCATATCTCTATTTTGAGGGAATAATTATTTTCCCCACCTTCTTCACCTATCTTGTCATATATTTAGCATCAATAACCACATTGGAAGCATCACCTATGCCCATTATAAATTATACTTCTTGGGCATATTTTCTTATTCGGGAAAATCATGTTTCCACTCTTGCATACCATTAGTAAACCTTTATATTGGGGACACCGTGTTTTCACCTCCATGATATTAGTTTACCATCATATTAGGGGCATCAAGCCTTTCCTCACAAGTTAATTCCTTTTATCTATGAAAACAAGTGACCTACCAACCTACATTAAATAATATGTCCTCTTAGAGACCATACTAGGTGTATATGCTATTCTAAATCCCTTGGTATCTATATGATTTTTAGCCATTGAGGGTTGCATCACCACTTTTACTTACCCCTATTCTAGGTAACCTACAATTCATGAAGTTATCTTTATTTCATGAGCTTACCACACTTGTTAATTGGGATATTTACATGTTTGTTATAAGAAATATTCATTATTACTATCAATCCATATCATTGCATTGTCACATGATATATTTAGACTATATTTACTTTAATGTATAATTTTTTGATCCTTCAATTTCTTTTATCCTATAGATACAACCAATTCAAATCATATATTAAGTTTTTGAAAAATAGAAGATCTTAAATAGACTAATCACTATGAATAAATGGATTGATACCACATCTCATGTGATGTAATTGATACACTTTATCATCCCTTGGCAACCAATCCAAGTACTCAATTTAAATCATTTGAACATGAAAACATTATAATCATTTCTTATTTTTTACAAATCTTTACTTTATTTCATGGTTTCCAATGAAAAGCACATAATGAAATGACATACCTATGTGATGACACTTGATATTGTGCATTAATTTGTAATTGACTCCCTTTTGTATCTTGTGATGTTATAATATTCATTTTATGTGTATGTGTATGAGTGCTTCATTTTGAGATACATACGAATTTTAGTATTCAAATGCACATCAAAGTGAGGGGAGATATAATGATGAAATTTGCATAACAATGATATTTTTCATTTAGTTTTGTAATAATTTAAGGAAATATCTTGTTATTTGTTCATATCAATATATAACACAATCTTCTATGAAGTTGGGCCCATTCCCCAAATCTTCACCTATTGCTAGACGCTCTTGTGACCAAATATTTAGCCCCTTTTATACATGTATAGACAAATTCTAATGTATTAATCTATTTTATTTATTTATTTAACTTATCTATAGACCTATTTCTATATAGTTGTCAACAAAGATATAGCCATATGACTAAGTAGAGTCATTTCTATATTCATGAGGCCAGTCCACAATCACAAACTTTACCATTTTTTTTAAAGAATTTTTTTTTTTCTGGCTAGTTAGCATTTTTTATTTCTTTCACCAAACTTTCTAAAAATACATTTTATATTATGTGATAGTATTTAAAGATATTCAATATATTTATTTACAATAATCAAATACATCAAAGAATTACCTTTTATTCTAAAATGCTAAAAGAAACAATCAATAACAAAACACTTTAAATTTGATAGAGTAAAATAAGTAACAAAGCTATCTAAGAAGGTTTTTGTAATTTTAGACTTTTACACACATTTAGAAAAGTTAAACTAGGAAATCATAACTCCTTCCAAAACATTAATAATTATTCTGAGACATTTCTAAATGCATAAAACGATTAGATGCTATGAAAGAGTAAAATAGATGGAGACCAATCACGCGAATAGAGAAACATTGTGTAGTGTGAAATCGTAACCTAAAGGACCTAGAGCGCATGATTTAACCATGATAATTCAAAGGATTAGCACAAAATTGTAACATTCTATAGATCTGTAAAACTAATTGCCTGACATAAGGAGGAGTCAATTTTCAACTATTTTTAAAAAAAACCCTCTAATCATTTCCAAAATGTAATATGATAAAAGTAAGGATGTTCAAACCTGGACATTCACTCTATTTACTGCTGCCAAATGCAATGTTGTATTGCCAGAACCATCACGATCGCGGCTCACCATTTCCACTATTCTTTTTGGCTCTGTCGTCTGCTCGTTTAGTAGCATCTAGTAGCATCTTTACTACCTCAGTTTGATCATATTCTACAGCAAAGTGTAAAACTGATTTATAATCTGAACTACGGATATCCACACAGTGCGGCCATCGGCTAACAAATAGATTGATTATGGTACATATGCCTTTCATAGCTGCTAGGTGAACCGCACATCTTCCATACTTGTCCTCAGCCATCATTAACCTGTTATCCCACGCACGATGGTTCAACATTGCCTCTACTATTACAGAATGTCCTCCTTCCACTGCCGCATGCAGAATCGGGGTATCAGGAATACCCCGAATCACATCTTCACGACGACTAAAAGTAAGGTAAAGAGGGCTATATAGAGTTGGTTTTCGGTTCAGCATAGCCACAAGTAAGCCTGCCTCACATTTACATTAGTAGATGTCAATATATTTGATGTATAAGCAAAATTAATATTTAGTGCAACTTCAACAAATAATGTCTAAATTTACCTTTATATCCTCTGTAAGCTGCCTCTTGAAGAGACCGATTCTATTCAAATTCATCTTCAGATTTCCTGTGGTCCAGTAAACATTCAACTGTTCCCACGTGTCCATACTGTGAAGTTATCACCAGAGCTGTCTCTCCAAATTTATTTCTACAGCAGATAGAACTCTCGTGGATTCCACAGAGAGCTTCGACAAGGTCTCTATTACCACTTTTAGCAGCTTGATGAAGTGGCGTGTTTCTATCCTTGTTTAGAGCTTTAGCCAGAAATGGTTTCTCGCCAATAATCCAGTTAACAAGATCTAGATGACCTTTCTTTGCAGCGATATGTAGAGCAGTATCTCCTTGGAATGTAACGTCTTCTAGAACACGCCGCTTCTGCTGATGTAATCTTCTAATGGTATCAAGATCACCATTTTCCGAAGCATCAAAGAGTTATTTTTCCATACTGTCCTTGATTTCGCTGCTTGCCTACAATAGAGGATGCGCCGAAAAAATCATAGACGAGGGAAGAAAAATTCGTTACAAAACTGTGTAGATCCGAAAGAGAAGAAAGATCTGCACACAGTAGGGTGGAGGAAAGAGAGAGGCGTGAATATTTTCGAACATCGAATATCGAGAAACAACGAGAGATAAAATGAGACAACGGAGAAAAAGTTCGCAAATAAATAGAAAAGTATGTTGATTCTCTATGCAAAAGCGATCCTGACTGTAAGACTGAACTGTAACTGTTGCGATTTGGATTGATTCTTTCCCGTTTCTCTTATGATTCTTTTCTATCTTGTAGATGATTCTTTCTTATCCTGTGGATAATGTTGCTGTATGCTTGATTCTTTCCAATCCTGTAGATGATGTTCCTGCATGCTTGATTCTTTCCAATCTGTGGCTCCCATCCTCCACACCAGAAGAATCTGATTCTGAAGGCTCTTCTTCTTCTGATACAAATGAAGATTTTCCTTCTGATACAAATGATGACTCTTCTTCTGATACAAATGAAGAAGATTTTCCTTCTGATACAAATGAAGATTCTCCCTCTGACTCAAGTGAATATGTTTCTCCCTCTGATACATTCTTCTGTCTTACAATGCATCTACAGGTATACATACTGTCCTATAATCAAGCATGCAGGAACATTATCTACAGGATTGGAAAGAATCAAGCATGCAGGAATATTATCTACAGGATTGGAAAGAATCAAGCATCAAGCATACAGCAACATTATCCACAGGATAAGAAAGAATCATCTACAAGATAGGAAAGAATCATAAGAGAAACGGGAAAGAATCAATCCAAATCGCAACAGTAACTGTCTTACTTTATGCTGTTGTTACTATGTCAGCAACTCCTTGTATCTTTTGATTTCACCTAATCCAATTAAAAAAAGTTCGCCACAAAACAGCGTTGATGCTATTCAATTATCGTAGAGGAGAGAATGTTGATGTGGATCCTATTCAATTATCGTTGAGGAAAGAATGTTTTGTGAAAATTAAATAAAATACTAACATAGAGGAAAGAGGTACGTAGGAATATTTATATATGATGTTTTAAGTTCAAGAATCAATTCCACAAGAAATAGATAGCCATTCCTTCCATTCCTAGCAGCAATATGGAGAGAAGTATCTCCTTGGAATGTTCCAAATCAGAGAGATCACTATTCATCCTTGCCCACAACATCACAGACACTGGAAGAAAAGTTCGCCTGAAAACTAGATCCGATTCAATTCTTATAGAGGAAAGAAAGTTGTAAAAAGTAAATAAAATACTAATAAGTACCTAGGTTGGAGAAAAAACGCAGACTTGAATATTTCTAAATAGATGCTGTCTTCAGTATTGAATTCAACCATACGTAATGAAGGGTACCGAGAATACGGTGTGATAATGGCATACAAATATAGCTGGAGACACCCCAACGTGATGTGATTTGCGTCCAGAATGCTGCAGACCTCAACTCAGCTTTCAACTCCCAACATCCAGCTCATTCAATCATTACTTACCACTACTAAAAAAATCATTAAGATAATCTATTTTTCTAAAATAGTAAATATTTTAATTTTAAAAGTGATAAGCATAATAATATAAGATCAGACAGTTGTGAAAAAAAAACTATTTGCACCCTATAATTATTATTTAAGTTTAAATTGAGGTAAGAACTTCCTAAGTAATCAAACATTTTAAATAATGGAGTGATTGAGTTGGGTTTAATTTCTTTTATTTGGATGGTTTAGTTTAATTTTATGTAAGTTAATCTGAGTAGGTGAATCTGGATAGGGCCCAAGCCTTTTACATAACAACTAACATGCTATATAGGAGGGATCTCACAAGCAGTGAGACAACCAATACGAAAAGATCAGGTGCCTTTTAACAAAAGCTTTTGATTGAGCTACTAATTGATGGGGGAAAAGGGTCCTCACCCTAAACTTAAGTCTACATTTTCCTAAGCAGCGGGCTTTGAAAGGCATCTCGATACCTTTTACCACTAGAATCACCATGAATACATACATTCATAGATAGGGAATAGGATAACAAAGAGCCCAAAAACAATAGTGGAGAAAACAAGCTATCAGTTGAGATTAGAAGAGAATAAAAGTAGAAACTATGATAGAAAAAGAAGAAAGGTATTTCAATTTTTTTAAAAGATTAAGAAAAATAATAAACACAATTTTAGATGCTAAAACAAAAAACTCAATTTATGTGTTGATGAAAAATACTTCATCAATTTTATTTTTAAGATTAAGAAAAATAAGAAATATAATTTTAGGCTTTAAAATAGAATAACTCAATTTAAGTGTTGTTGACATTTTCTTTTTCAAAATAAATATTTGATGTTGGCATTAAGTTTTTGATTCCCAAAATATAGATCTTTCAAGCTTTGTACTTTGAAAAAGGAGCGGTCAAACATGATCTTTCATAAAAGCTGCTCCTTCTAGAATTTACGTCTTTCACATGCAAAATGTGAAAATGTATATGTCACATTAAAAAGTTTTCAGAGTGGTTTCCACTTATTGACCAACTTATCTTGTGATAGTAAATATCATAAGACATCTTTAAATAGAGATGATCAAGCCAAAATGGAGTGCCCAAGTTGGTGAGTGTATTATGCCAAACTTATGGTTATTTGAAGGAATATTTAAGTTAAAGCATTCACATGTTAGATTCTGTGAGAAGTGAGAAGCGAGCTAGGATCTGATGTCGATCGTAGATCACATGAAACTCCCCAAGCAACAGATAATCGAAGATCAAAATAGTTGAATGAAGATAATTCAGATATGAGAGAAAAAAAATAGAGACAGAAGAGAATTTTGGAGAAGACTCTCACCAAGCAATCACTGAAATATTGAAGGTGAGACTATAGTACTTATTATATAGAAAAATATAAGCATATACATCCAAGGGGTGCATTAACTCATATTCCCCATAAAAAGGGGGAGGTTCTAACTTCTTGGTAAATGTCCAAACATGTGGTATAACTTCCTTACATAAAGATAGGAAAGGAGTAGAGAAAGTTGACACATAAGGACAAAAGAGGGTGAGAACCTAGCTACCCCATAACCCACTTACAAAATGACAAAATAGTGGTTACGAGAGGTGGCACAACAAGCCAAAAGAGGGTGTGTAACTCAACTACTCGTGTGAGGTGGAGAGTTACACATGTAGTTGAATTATTTCACCATGTGTCCTCATATAAACCACTCCTATTAACCTAACCAAAATTAAATAATATACGTGTAGGAAAAATAAATTCCCCCTAACATAAGGAAAATAAAAAAACCTACACTAACACCCTCCTTTAAGCATAGGTTAGGTGGGTGAAAAAATGGGTCCCAACAAATGAGGCCATGTTAGGTACCCATGTAGATAGATATCCCCCCTAAAAGAACAACCACCCCCTCCCATAAGAGGAATAGCCTCGGCCCCCCAATACAAAGAAATAATAAAGGACTAAGAAACCCCTCTTGAAGTAGACACTTTTCGCATCCCAAGCAAAGATCACAAATGAAGGAACTTGCTTTCTGTTAAGGGTTTGGTGGAGATGTCCACACTCTTCTTCGATGTAGAGAAATACTTAAGATCAATGATGCCTTCCTAAATCAGCTCTCGAATGTAGTGCACATGTATCTAAATGTGTTTCGTCCTCTAGTGATGAACTGGATTTATAGAGATCTGTATAGCATCTTGATTATCACAAAAGATGAATGTAGACTTCTTGACTGGAATACCAAACTCAGTGAGAATATTCTGAAGCCAAATAGGCTCAGTGGTGGCATTAACTGCCCCTTGATACTCAACCTCTATTGTTAAAAGAGAAATTGTAGAGTTCTTCTTGCTCAAACAACAAACTAGACCAGAACCAAGTGAGAAGCAATACCCTGAAGTGGACTTGTGATCCAGAGAATCACCTGCCCAATCTGAATACGTATATCCCACCAAGTCAATATCCATACCTGCTACATACTGAATTCCATAATTGTGAGTACCTTGAATGTAGTGGAGAATTCACTTAGTTGCTTTCTAATGCAACTCATGTGGCTCTTGCATGAATCTAGAGACCATGCCCATAGCATGTGAAATGCCAGGTCTCATATGAATCAAGTACATGAGACTTCCAACAAGTTATCGATATAAGGTGTCATCAGCCAAGGGTGAAGAGAACTTAGCCTCAAGTTTGATCCTTGATAAAAATAGGGAAGGTGTAGGCTTCCAATCAGTCATGCAAAATATGGAGAGCATATCAAGTGCATACTTTGGTTGTCCAAGGAAGATACCTAAAGATGACCAAGTGATCTCAATTCCCAAGAAGTAACGTAGAAGACCCAAGTCTTACATCAGAAATCTATCATCTAGAGCAGTTCTCACTACCTTGAAGGTGGATGAGTGACTCCCTGTGATCAACAAGTCATCAACATAGAGAACTAAAAATGTGAGAGTATCATCCTATTGCAGAATGTATACGTTAGGATTAGAATAGCATACCAAGATCGAGGACCTTGTTTGAGACCATAGAAAGACTTTTGAAGTCGACATACAAGTGAAGGATCCTAAACAAACCCCTGTGGCTACTCTATGTAGATTTCCTCCTAAAGGTCACCATGAAGAAATGCACTCTCCACATCCATCTGTTGAACTTCCCAATGATGGGTTACAGCTATAGCAAGGACAAGTTGGATGGAAATCATCTTAGCAACTAGAGAGAAATTCTTAGAGTAATCAACCCCTAGAACTTGGGAAAAACCTTTTTCTACAAAGTGAGCCTTATACTTATCAACCGATCCATCTACTACAAATTTTGTTTAATAGATCCACTTGCATCGAGAAAGTTTCCTTCCCTTAGAAAGACAAACTAAATCCCATGTGTGATTCCTTTCCAAGGAATTAAACTCTTCTTGCATTGCAACATCCCACTCAAGAACACCTAAACCTTCTCGAAATGATTGTGGATTAGAAGTTGAAGCAATGAAGAGATGTGGAGCCTGCTAAAATTGTGACCTAGTTCTTCTAGTATATGATGGATCACCAAGACAATCTCTTGCTGACTCAAATGTTTGTCGAGCCCAAAGAGGCACTGAAGCTGGAGCATCTGGGGGAGAATCATCAACCTCTAAATGATGACAATGAGAAAAATGTGAATCCTCATCAACACTGTCGCCATCTAAAGTAGAGGAAGAAGACTCCTCATCGGGATTAGGAGGATTAAGATCCCTATAAGAACTGTCATCATGATGCAATATCTCCAATGTGATGGTGGATGGAGAAGCTATGTGAGAAAAACTAGAAGAACTCTCCTCAAAATGAACACTCCTCTCAATGAACAACTCATGTGTAGAGGGATGGAGAAGTTCATAACCTTTGACATTATCTAGATACCCAACAAATATGCAAGGCTTACTCTATGGATCCATAGCCTTGTTTTTCTCTATTGGAATGTGGACCCATGCAAGAGAACCAAACACTCTGAAATGATTAAGTGTAGGTTTCTGACTAGTCCAAGCTTGATAAGGAATTTACCCCTTCACAACTTTATGAGTAACTCAGTTCTAGATGTAACATGCACAGTTGATGGCCTCTGCCCAATAATGAGGTGCCAAAGACTTGGAGTTAATCATACAATTTTCCACCTCATTCAAAGACCTATTCTTGCATTCTGTGATAGCATTTAGTTGAAGAGTGTATGGAACTATGTGTTGAATGTTGATACCCTATGAAGCACAAAAATTGTTCAAACTGATTATTAATATATTCAACCCCATTATCTGTTTCCTAGACTGTTCCTATGTAAAAGCTTTGAAATCTAAAAAATTCTCAAATACCTCATACTTTTGTTTGAGAAAGTAAACCCATGTAAATTTGGAAAAGACATCAATAAATGCTAAGACATATCTAGCCCTACTGAAAGATGGTTGTGGAAATGGTCCTACCAAGTTACTATGTACCAACTCCAATAGATGTGTACTTGTACATGGTTTTCCTTTATCATACTTCTCCTCAAGATGATTACCAAGAATACATCCCTAGCAAACTCCATCAAAAAATCAAATAGAAGGCAACCCTAAAACCATGTCCTATTTACTAAGTTTTTCCAAGTAACAGTAATTCAAGTGGCCAAATCATTAATGCCATAAATAGCTCACCTCATTTATATGAGTGAGTAAAACCATCGAAGGAGATTTAGGAACAAATTGAGAAAAATGATATAATCTAGATTGATGATCTTCTTTTCCCACAGCAATAGCAGACCCATTATGCATTTCATTGATTACCACTATATCTAGTGTGAACTCAACCTGCTTTCCAGAACTAGTATGAGTGATCTAATAAACAAATAAGAGATTAGTTGATAAATATGGAATACAAAGGACATCCTTAAATGTTCCTTCACCTACATCAACAGACCCTCTTACATGCACTTCAACATGAGTGTCATCACCCATTAGTCTGGAAGACATAGAACATGGATCTGAAGAGGTGAAATAATCTTCTAGAATAAACCATGTGGTGTGAAGCACCGAAGTCAATTATCCAAGAATTGGGTTGTGAAGCAACAACAACTAGGGCCTTACCCTTTCCTTTTCCCTTACTCTTATCTTTGTCCTTAGAAGATCCTTTTGGTGAACTCTATTTGATCGAATCAACCACCTTGATATTATTCTTTTCAAGAAGATTTGAAAGGTGATCAATTTGTTTCCTCAAACACTTGTGTTCATCATGACCAGACCTCTTACAATAAGAACACTTGACCATCTTCTTCTTAGGTTGTTCACCTTTTGATGAACAGGTTTGATTATCTTCTTTTGAAGTAGAAGATTTCTGATCTTTCTTCTTCTCTCATTAGTTCTCTTGTTTCTTATCTTTCTTACTAGACCCTTTCTGTTCTTTTGTGCCTTGATATACAACTAAGCCATGTGACTTAGAGGGTTTTATTGTACCCATTTGAACCAATTTTTCTTACTCTTGAGTGATTTCTATAGCAAATTCATCTAGAGAAGGCATTTTAAATGTGGTACCTAGGGAACATTTGATAGCATGGAATATAGAAACAAACACTGAATAGTTGGGACGAGCTTGGAAAGATACTCAAGATCAGTTGCTTATCATCTTTCTTAGTTCCACACTATTCCAATTGAAATTTTAAAGACTTAAGTTTAGTGAATAAGTCATGTATAGTATCAAAATAGGTTGGATTCAACCCTATAAGATCATTCTCCAACTAATGACCTCTTAGCTCATCCTGACTACAAAAGAGGTTTTCCAAAGTGGTCCACACTGCATTTGGTGTAGTGGCAGATTCAATGTGAAAAAGAAGGCCAGGAGAGACTAACATACATAGAGTACCAAAAGCTTCATCACATTTATTAAACCATTTAATCATTTATGTAGCATCTTGATATTCAATTTCAAGTACCAGTGTAACACAATGATATCCATGTCTTTTCAGATATATTATCATCTTAGATTTCCATTTAAAGTAACTATATGGTGTTAAAAGTGGAACTGTAGATGCATCCATGATAGAAGAAAATATGATTGCAAAGAATCAGGAAAAGTACATGAAAGAAGACACAAGGGACACCCCCCCCTTTCCACTAGTCTCAGAAATCACCCCGCAAAATATTACAAGGTTTGCACTTTATAATTAGTGCATTTACAAGGCTTTTTATCATATTACAATTCTTTTAAGGCTCCAATGGCCAAAAAATAGAAATTTTCAATGCAAATAATTTGAGACAAGATCTGAAAAAAATTACCCTTATAGCTGCTCAATTCATCTTAATACCTTTCCAACAACTATTAGTTTTTGAAAAACAGAGTTGTGAGGGAAAGATATGATCAGTTAAAGAGAAAAAGAAGCCATGGATACAACCTAAAATATCTTATAGAAAAGGGAATAATTTTTCAATTTGACTTGCAATAATGGAGAGTGATCATTTCCAGCTTTCCATCAAGTATTCATTTGCAAAATTCTGACACCTGAAACAAAAGTTGTGCAACTTTTAAGAAAGGTTGTTGAATATGCCTACTAGAAAAATGGTTTAGGCCCTGTTCAAACTCGATTTCTGCAAAAAAATATTAATTTTCTGGGAACACCATCAAAAACCCAAAAGTTTTTCGATACTGGGAAGAAAACCCAAAAATCATTTTTTTCCTAAAAATGAACGAAAGTTGGAAATATAAAGCCAAAATGAAAACAGCTTCAGTAAAAAGATTTTACTCTTTTTTTTACTATGTCCTCCAAAACTATGATTTTGGTGAAGTAAAAGTCACTTTTGACTTTCTCAAGCCTTCTAGACACATTGGAAATGCTTATTAAGCTTCCGATATTACCAAAAAAGTTGTAATCACCCAGATCTTACAAGAACACATACATATAAACTAGATTTAACTAGAAGTTATTTTTCATTAAAGTGTTCTGATTCTCCAAGTCACGTGAGAATGCACGAGAAGAGCATACTTGGTTTTTAAGAAAAATATTAGTTATCTAATGGTATCAAATCTCTGAAATAAATTAGAAAAAATTAATAAGCTATACCTGTAGACACCTAAAATTGTACAGCCTAATTAAATAAATATCTTTATTTATTTAACTATTTTAGCCTAATTCTTCTATTAATTGAATAAATCCTTATTTATTTAATTAATTCATTTATCCTCTTCTAGCCTTATTTCTCATTTAAATAAATACCTTTATTTATTTAAATTATCCTTTTCCCTAAATTAAATAAATACTTTTATTTACTTAATTGATCCCACTTCCTCTATTAATTAAATAAATCTTTATTTATTTAATTAATTCATTAACCTTTTCTACCCATGACACATGTCATTCATCTCTTAATTCTTACACTACCTACCCTCTCATTATTTTCTTATATTCTCTACCTACCCTCTAATTATAGCTGACCATTTATCTTTTACACTTCTCAATCTTATCCCTCCATTTCTTATAGTGTCTTCTATATAAGGAGATTCTTCCTTCATTATCAAGCCCCTAGACATATACATTCTAATCAATCATCCTAGCATTTGAACTTTCATAGGCAATCCTACTTGCAACCACATTTCCGTTCTTTGTTGAGCTCTTGTGCACACATAAAATCTGAGAGCAAATATATCAAGCAAGATCAATGGAGATAGGAAGAATGGAGATCCAAACCCTATTGGACATGTGATGGTCTAATCTTTGTGATTTCATTTGATTTGCATTGTCTTAGGTAATCTTCATATGTTATGGTGGATCTTTGTTGTTGTTAGGCTAGGGTTTTGTGGTTGAATTCATTTAGTCTTTCAATATTGTTGTTATCCATTTTCACCATAAACATTTTGGCACACCCAGCGAGACATGGATTTTTGTTAGATCTATGTTTTTTGTGGGTTTTTCTAACCCTATATTTCTGTTTTGTAAAACAATTTGGAGAATAACCTTGTGCAGCTAGGGTTTTGGACGCAAAATCAAGATCTTGGAGAGATTTGATCCCATCTCACAAACGGCTCATAATTTTTGCACGAAAGTTTGTTGCAGGTTGAAAACAATATTAAGAGCTTTCAGTCCAAAATTCAGAATTTGTGGAGCATATTTGCATTTTCCATGATTTTTTTATGATTTTTCATAAAAAATTTATTTTGAGAGGAAATTAGCGAATTTTTTGGATTTTCTTGCATTTTTTGAAATATCTTAGAATTATACACAAGATCTATTATTTTTTATTTTAAATTTGATGTAAAATTATTCATAAAAATCAGATCTTTGAAAATTAGGGTTTTGCATTAGTTTGCTTATATCTTACAAACTGCTTGTAATTTTTGCTGGAATTTTTTTATGAAGGCTTTTAAGGTCATCAAGAGTTTCCAGTAAAAATTTAAGATTTTTTGGATCCATTTTGCATTTTATATGAATTTTTTATAATGTTTCATTAAAGAAAAAAATTTGAAGCAAATTAGCAAATTTTTTGGATTTTCTTACATTTCTGGAAATTTCTTAAAATTTTACAGGTGTTCTTTTTTTGTGATGAATCAGATCTTTTAATTGGTCAACAAAACACATTGTTGAAGGCCCCTATTTCACAAAGTCTGTTGGATCTAAAATTTACTTAACTTGTGTGCTTGCAGGAAGGGGTGATCATTTGAAATAATCCAAACTACTAACAAATCTTTGTTGCGAGGCCTTGACAAGGATTTTTCTTTTTCTCTTTATTGTGTGCCTTTTTTTCATAGATTATCAAACACTTCAATTGGTGCACTAAAATTGAACTAGTGTCCTTTATGTCTTGGACAATAGGCTCTTTTTGTTTCATCTTTAGAGGGCCTATCTCCCCCTGTGGTCATTAAGACTACAGTGAGGAGAGAATGACCCAAGTGGTAGTGAGGAAGACCCACCTCTTCCAAAACACTATAAACAACTATATCCATGGTGAAAACTATGGATAACGTGTGCTGATTAGTTCATATCGACACTATGTCTCCCTATAAACCCGTTTGATCAAATTTATTTGATCATTTGTAGGGGGTAACCCCTACCGGCTGGGAGCCTTCTGTATTTACAAAGCTGAAAGTGCCGCATGTATGGCCACACGAGCGGATGCCCTTACTAGCACCTTTTTGTTTTAGAAGCCAAAATTCTTCTAGTTGTTGGGGCAGGTGATTGGACCTTTGGAGCAGCCCACACACATACAATTCTTAGTAGAGATACAAAGTTTGCCACGGGGAGTTTTTGTGGTGACTAATGCTTGACTGCCCCGAGAAGTGAGTGTCAATGGTGGAGCCAGTGGGGTCAAGCATCTAAGTATCCACTCTGAATAGCGTAGCCTCATGTGGGATCAACAACTATTGTCCTGGCCAACCGTAAGAATTGTTCTTGTCTTATTCTGAACTATCAAACATTCAAGACCAAACATCAAAACATTGTGTCTTCAAGTGTATGCAAAACATTTTATACATCAAACAACACACTTTCATTTGAGTCATTTTAAGTCTAAACACTTGCAAAAATTGAGTCCTCATCAACATTGTGTCCTCTCGTCACAAAAAACAGTCTAAAAATTAGATTGGGTGACAACAAAACAACTTCACAAATTGAAAAAATTTACAGTCTAACAAAAAAGAACAATCAATTTCAGACTTATTGAGCTTCCTAAGCTATCTCTTCAGGTTTTCATCTAGAATTCAACCTATCTTTGGGTCTCACAAAGTCCATCATTTCTTTACATCTTGCATTACATTTACATTTATCTAAACTTGAGTCAAAAGGTCACTTGCTTGTCCTCATCATACTTTGTCAACACACTACATACAACAACATTTTGCTAAGTGGTCCCTCATCAAGGTCTATCACCTTTGGGTATCATTTGGTCTTACTTAGAGTCAAGGTCACCTTACCTCATCAAGAGAAACTATCATCTCTTTGGAAGCCACACCTACTCTACTACATACATACTTGGTCTTACACTTTCGACATTGCAAGTACACTTCAGATTCATTTACATTACATCCAACTCTTGGTCTTTCATATCTTTCCATTTTCATTTAGTCTCACACATCTTGGTCAATACCTAGTTCATGGTTGAAACCCATTCCCAAAAATCTAGGAGAGAAGCTAAAGAGGTTCAAGAGTCCACAAACATGAGTTCCTATGAGTATGACAATGATATTTTTTTCAATTCTGATCATACTACATTACCTGACATGGATGCTTATAGAAACATTCCAAATGCTGAGAAAATGGATACTATTAACAACAATGGTACACACAATGACAATATGGACAACATTTTCGTACATTCAACAGAAGTGGAAGAC
This sequence comes from Cryptomeria japonica, assembly GCF_030272615.1. Classification (NCBI taxonomy): domain Eukaryota; kingdom Viridiplantae; phylum Streptophyta; class Pinopsida; order Cupressales; family Cupressaceae; genus Cryptomeria; species Cryptomeria japonica. Next base: position 728,310,458 of record NC_081409.1, read on the forward strand.
TCCATTATGGATCCCCGTTTCAATCGATTGGTTGAGGAAATAATGAGGAGAGATACACAATACTTCTTACAGGTGATAGCACAAAGTGGAGCCAAGATACCTCATATTTTGACATGTCTCAAATAATGGAAAATCGACCTTTGCAACAACCTCACCTAAACATGGATCAAAGGAGGCCTAATAATGGAGGAAATAGAGGACCACATCTTGTGCCTGAATCACCATCATCTTTGTTTCAAAAACCCGAGATCCCACATACACATGGTCAAGCATATGATACTCACCTTTGCAGACCATTATGGAAGTCTTATGCCAAAAAATATGCTCAATCATATGCTAATGCTAAAGACCTACCACCAAAGCAATTGGATAGCCAAAGGCATGACCAAAACTTGGACACAAGGAAACCCTGTGTCAAATTTGGGGGCAACACACTAGAACAAACTCATGACATTCTTATAGATTATTGTATACATGGACAAAGCAGATATTTCATTCTTCATCATGACTCTATACCAAGTGGTCCATATACGCAGCATCATTATAGACCTCCTCCATATGAACATGTGTATGATCAATATCATCCATATATGCAACATGCTCCTCCACCCAGTGGTTCAAGAATGGGGTATGGTCCAAGAAGTCGATCTCTGCCTAAGAACAATTTGGAGTAGCAAATTAAGGACTTACAAAAGAAAATGGAGGACATAAATACATCAAAGCCAACTTACACAATGAGAGACATATGTCCCTATCCATTTGACAAAAGCATTCCAATGCCTCCTTTTCCTACATATTTTGTTACACCCAAGTTCGATAAGTACAGAGGAAAAGGGGATCCTAAGGCACATATAAGATAGTTTTTCATAGCTTGCATTGAGGTAGCAGCAGAAGAGACATATTTGATGAGATTATTCCCACAAAGCCTAGGTGATCAAGCTATGGAATGGTTCTCTCAACTCCCACCTAGAATTAAGTCATGGGGTGCCTTAGCAGAGGCATTTATCCAACATTTCTCATACAATATAGAGACAGACATATCAATCACTACTTTGTGCAACACCAAACAAAAGGATGGAGAAATCTAGCTAGCAGATGCTCTTGTGATATTCCATAGAAACAAATGGTAGAAATGTTCACTCAAAATGTTAACAAAGACATTGGTTACGACCTAAGAAAAGCTTGTTTGTCCACCTTCAAGGACGTCATTGAAAAAGGCTTAGAAATAGAGAAGGTACTAATTGAGCAAGGAGTAATTAAGATATTCAAAGAAAACAAAGAGGACTATAAAGGAAAAGACAAGCCAAGATTTTGGAATAAAAACAAGAACACAGTCAATGACGGTGTTGTTGATGCCAATACAGTACAACCCAAAATATTTTTTTCCAAATCAAGCTCTACAAACAATCAAGTGAATAAACAAACAACTTCCAAATCACGAAGGAAGTACACTCCATTGGGAGAACCACTAAAATTAGTTTTCAAGAAGCTAGTGGCAAACAAAATAATAACAATTCCAGATTTGCCTCCATATGAGCCAAAGGTTAAACCAAATTGGTGGAATGATGATGAATATTATGAATTTCATAAGCACAAGGGACATAAAATAGGAAACTGTCATCGACTGAAGAACATCATACAAGATCTCATTGATAGAGGTGACATTGAGATTGAAGGGCACTCATCCAATCAAGAACGTGAAATTTTTAAAGAACCATTCCCAAAACATGACAAGGGAAAAGCTAAAGCCATAGATGACCAAACCAACTATACCAGAGCATCCTATAACTATGTTTCAACTGTCAATCACATTTCAATGGACAATTATGTCTCTACCATTATCATCAAGGACAAAATGCCTGAGAATTCTACCCAAAGACCCAAAATTGTCCTAAAAGGAATTGGATCTTCTTCCGAACCTACCTCTGAATATAATGTCACAACCCATCAAGGTAAATTCACTTTGCAAGGTGCTCCAACTAAAAACACTGCTTTGTCATCAACCAAGCCTGAGTATGACCTTGTAGAACAATTAGGGAAGACACCCGTGCTTATCTCAATCCTTGAGCTCTTACGCATATCCCCCACACATGAATCTATTCTTGACAAAATCTTAAGAGACACAGTCGTCCCCACTGATCTGAACATGGACCAGTTTCAAGCCATGATGGAATATTTTTCCATTCCACACTCTCTCACATTTACAGAAGCTAACGATGCCTCTATGAGCCAACCACATAATGCACCTTTACACATCGTAGCCTTCATACACAAACATCAAATAAAATGATTCCTAATAGATGGAGGAGTAGGTCTAAACATTTGTACATTGAGCACTATTAAAAAATTGGGATATTCAGACAAAGTTGTGAATTCTACAAACAAAATGACCATCAAGGCATATGATGATGAAGAGCGTTCATCCAAAGGCATAGTTACCTTTCCCCTCGGAGTTGGTCTAGTTACAAAGGATGTGGTTTTTCAAGTCCTAGACCTAGATATCACATATAAAATATTGCTAGGACGTCCATGGATTCATGAGATGAACACAGTAGCATCTACATATCATCGATATATCAAGTTTCCACACAATGGAGTTGAAGTAACTGTCAAAGTTGATCCTAATCCATTCATATATTACAATAATCTGTGACCTAGATCAGAAATAACAATCCCGGTTAATCAAGAGGTTATTCCTTCATCAGCATATGTGGATCCAGAATCATTGAAAGCTTCTACATCAAAACAAGTATAGATCAAAGAAAAGTTCAAGATTAAAGGCCTGGGATGTGGTGAGTATATCTTTCATGTTGATCAACTCCCACTATCTCCTAAGGGGTTCAGTCGACATGAAAAATCTATAAACAATTTGGAAGGAATTGGGTGTGAACCACCTAGTGTTGTGGCTACTAAGTTTGAATGCAAGTCTCCTCTAGTGGTGTAAGAAAGTCTTGATATTAATAGTCCTAAGAGTGGTTTCAGCAAAGAATCTATTGAGCGTATCGCCAGCCCTCTTGAGAACTCACATACCTTTACCATGCCATCCACTCATTCCATTTCCACTCCACTTCCAAACTTGGATCAACAAGAATTACAAAAGCCCTTACTCATTGGGGATCACAAATCAAGATTTGAAAAGAAAAATCTAAAAGTCAATAATAAAGAAAATTCCTTTAGTCCAAATCAAAATCAAAAGCTATTGGACTCTGTAAAAATTAAGGTCAAGGATAAAAATCCTGTGAAAGAAAAAGAGCAAGAGATGATCTCCCCTAATATCAAAATAACTAGGGGCAAAAGTTCTGCAATTTTAAGTCAAAAAGCCTACTTGTTGATCCTAAGTCTCCATCATATCATGATACTTTCACTTCTTTTCACAGTCATAAGCCTTCATCACTCATCCACTTGTTCTGCACATCCTTTCCCTTCTGGTGATACATCATGGACCTTTAATGGAGCTTCCTCAAGGGACTTTGTTATCAGGGATGCGCAAACTTCTTTAGGTGACACGCATATGGACCTGTGTAGTCCACACACTAGAATTTTATCTCAGTTCCTTTATCAAGGATGACAGACACTCAAGCTGCACATCATTTAGTCAAGGAACAATGCAGTACAATCACAAGGTAAATCCTTGCACATTTGAGGTGGGTGACTTAGTTTTGAAAGAAAATCCTAAAAATCAGCAAGATAGAGAGAAGAAGGGCAAATTCGAACCAAATTGGCTTGGTCCTTACATCATTACAACAACCAATGGATCCAATGCACATCAACTCTCAACTCTAGAGGGAAAACCTTTGGAGGATCCTATCAACAACATGCACCTTCACAGGTTTTACACATAGCTCTTCTGAGTATCCTAATTCAAAAATACAAAAAAATTCAAAAATACAAAAAAGTCATAAAACATAAAAAATCATTACTTGGTGAAAACCTGGCAAACAGGCGCCTTGTGACACAAAAAAAAATCAAAAAAGTAAAGAAAAACATTTTTATCCAATGGTGAAAACCAGTTCGGTGGTGCCCTGGGCAAGTACCATGGTGAAAACTGGGTCACCGGCGCCATGTGTAGAGACATTGCTCCTCCCTCCTTCAGGATTCTATTTCATCCTTCACTTTGCACACACTCACAGCCTATTCATTCATAATAAACTTACCCATTCCCATCATGGCTTATTATTGATCTACCCAAGATTGGTTTGCCATTCATAATAAACATTCCTTTTCATCCATTTCCATTCATAATAAATCAGCTCCTATTTGTGGCTAAGGCAAATTCTACGTCTAGTAATGGGTGTGGAACTAAGAGCATCACATGTTTTGAGGAGTACAGTTTCTTCCTGTTTTCTTCAGTCTATCCACGCACAATCTGCAATAAAGCAAAATTTGCATTGCCAATCCGCAATAAAGTTTTGTCTTATCCGCAATAAAGTATCAGTTTCATGGATTGAGTCAGTTTCAGATGAGACACAGCAACAACAATGGGCTTCAACAAATCAAAATTTTCAACAGACTAAGACAATATTATGGTTCTGTACGATCTATCCTTTTTGTGAAAGTAAACATTGTGACCACAACCAAATAAGACTTATACAAGTGACAAGAGCCACTAAACTTGAGGACTACATTAGATGTTGGTGTCGAGTCATAGTTTTCTTTTGATTTTATCTTTAGGTGACATGTCTTTTAGCTTTTCTAGGATGTCTTTGACTAGGGATTTTATCTCGAGGATGTCTTTGAATAGAAAGGCGAGGATGGGGTATCGTCACCTATTTTTCTTTGTTGTCTATAGATTGCCTCTTAGCAATGCTATGACTTGTCCAAGGATATGAGGACACTATGAGTCTAGTATAAACTGGGGCATTCTTTATTTGCAATCGTCTGATCTCCATGCAAATGGTACAATGACTTTTTGGGTCGAACATATGCCTCGGTTGTCATAACCTTTTTTTCCATAATAAAGCTCAATGATGATAACACACAAGAAGCTCTTTCACTTTCATATCTTCTATCTTTCATCACCCTTTCTTGATTGAATTTCATCATCCTTCCTGAGTCCATGTAGTCTTCTATCACATGACGGAGTATAATGACACACCAAAAATATATACATTTCATGTATTTGTACCTACATTACCACATATTAGCATTTCATACATATAGATATCACAATTGAACCACATCCTGCCCACAACACATGTTAGCAATCTTACATTTTTATCATGTAAATAGTTATTTGCATTATCATATTCATCTGCATTTTATACATTCACATTTGCATTTGCATAAACATATAAAAAACATAAAAGAACAAAAATATTGCATTCCATCATGTACATATTTACATCCATATCATAACCATCACATAGAAACATACATCATGAAACATCTCATCCCATAGGTACACATATATATAGCTGCCGCAAGGATGAATCTCATATATATATCAAAATCATAAGTGTCATGATACAATGATGTCAAAATAATATGGCTACAATCACCCGAAGGTGTCATCATACAAAATTGTACAGAAACTGATACATAGGGAGCCCTCTAAGGCTATGATGAACTCCCTCCCTTGGAGCCACCTGGCCTTGATGGAGTCTGAGCCCTGGAAGGACCCACCCCAGGATCATCTCTCATGTCCCCTCTATTTGGTGGTGGTGGAGGACCCATGACCCCACTGGTAGACGCTTGTCTCTTGTCCCTCCCTCTAGTGGTCGTCACTCTCCACAATGGTCTACAGAAGCTCCTAAATTACTGATATGGTGGCACTGCCCCATAGTATAGGTCTTGCCAGTAGCATATCTCCTCCCCGGCTCCCAGACCATAGGTGTATCTAGCTCCTATGTCCTCTGTAACCTGCCTCTCAACCCTCAGTGTTGTCTCAGCCTCTGTATAATGCTGGATAGCCTGATCTCTCTCCCGCTCAGTGTCCCTCAGCTATCTACTAAGTCAATCCCTTTCTTTCTCGAGATCTTGGCTCTCATCTGCCTGTCCCTAGTAGATCTCCCTCAACTCCAATAGCTCATCTGCCTCCTCTCCCCCTGTACCTGTGGCTGCTCCTATGGTTGCCTCTATCCTTGTCCCCGTACCTATCCCTGACCCTGCATCTATCTAGGACCCTGTTTTGTTGGCACCTATAACGGAAATCCACCTCTACCTCTCACCACCTGAGCCTGTCTCTCCTCTCCACCCTCTCTCCATGGAGCCACTCTCCTCTCTCCTACCACACCCCACCTCCTCTGTTGGCCTCTACCGCTACCATCTCCATCATCATCCCCATCACCCCCGCCATCTCCATCTATCAACTCCCCTGGGTCTGTCAATCATGGAAATGGATACTCAGCCTAATATGCAATATACTTTACATCCATCCCTGCATCCTCTACCTCTGGCCACATATCCCAAGGCAAGGGAATCATCTCTACCATTTGTGTCACTGCCTGATCATATGACAACAATGGTCTGAAGTGTGCCTGATCCCTCACTGTCCGAGCATACATCTTGAAACCCCGTGGCATCTGTTGTATCCCACCAAACTGCTTGCCCACTCTGTCAACTAATTGCCTCTCCAGCACATAAGACATCTACCCAATTAGATACCTGCTCCTGAAAGTATATGGTAGCTCAACTACATCATCCTCCCACTCCTCGCACTCTCGATATGGCCTCCATACCACAATGTCAATCTCATCGATGACTCGGTGCCAGTACTCCAACCTGCCAATCGGTGGCCATGATGTAATCATATCATATAAATGAACAAAACTGCATCCATGACCCCTTCCTCTAAAATGAATTGGTCATGTCACTGGCAGATGCTCATAAGCCCACACCTGCAACAATGTCACTCCACAGCCCAATCCTATGGATCCATGATATACAAACTAATGAAGCTCATAATACAAGTATGCCAGTACACATGGTCCCCAGGCAAATCTGGTATGTTGTGTTACCAGTGTCTCCAGTGTCCCCCCAGCCCACAGCCAATCCTCGTGTCACTCTATTAGGACATAAGAACCCACTGATAACTCCTACTAGTACTATTGGTAGTGCCAATCCAGTCTGTCTCATGGTGTCCCATGCCACGTGTCCAACCCTCATCTCTAGTCCTGGATCCTGAAACACTCATCTTAGTGCATCCCTATCTCCATCTCGATCATAAGGAACTAACTCCCCATCCATCAGTATCCTCATAATCCTGTATACATCCACTAAGGTGACTGTCATCTCACCCATCGGAAAATTAAAACGTACATGTCTCTGAGTGCCATCTCTCGGCAAGTGCAGTTAGCAATCCCATGTTTGCCTGAAACTCAGGCACATACAAAATATGTTGTAGGTCCATAGCCTGAACCACTACTATATCCTCAACTGTCAGCTCTGCTCGCAAACTCTGAATCGATGGGAATCTCTCTCATGACTCCAGCATAGGTAGATACTCCTGGAGTCAAGCAAATCAATCATGTTAGTCATAGTGGCATTCCTTGTTCATCACAAAATGTTGCTCTTTATCCTAGTGCTTATATCTATCATATGGCACTCTATCCTAGTGACACTCACTGTTCATCACAAAGTGTTTCTATTTATCCTAGTGGTACTCCCTGTTCATCACAAAGTACTACATGTTTTTGCACTCCATGTTCATCACAAAGTGCTGCTCTTTTTAGTACACCTTGTTCATCACAAAGTACTATGTCATGGTACTCCCTGTTCATCACAAAGTGCCTCAATCTGTTCTATCCTAGGGCCTCTGCTTGAGTGTATCCTCTTGAGTAGTTTCCTAATTGGCAACGTATGTTCTATCACAGAATTGTCAATCCTAGCCCTATCTACTATCCTAGTCTTCCCTAGAGGACCTGCTCGAGTGTATCCTCTCAGCAGCTTATCCAATCGACAACGTATGTTCATTAGAGAACTGTCGATTCAGCCTTGAAGACATATTACCCTACCTAGCATGAATTAATGACAACATTTATTGCGAAAAAGTACAAGGAGGTTTTGCGGTACTTACCGACTCTCCTGCATCTGTTGGCCTCTGAAATCGGCGAATGCGATCGAATCTATGCACCAATGCCATTGCTGCTGACTACTACTGCTTTATTCTCTCTCTGCACTCTGATCTCTTAGATGTGTGGATGATAATGAGGATGTATTCCCGTCATGGTCTATCTTATAGATTGCCCTAGCCCTAGCCCTAGCCCTAGCTTCCCGAGTTAGTCTTCATTATCTCATGACTCTGTCACTCTATCCTATCCGGTCAGTCCATTCTAGCCTTTCTTTCTTATTGAGAGATTGTCTACAATCTTTCTATACGTTTTCATCAAATCTCTTGAGGGGGCATACCATTCCCATCTTGGGGAAACTTTGTATCAGTTCATATTATCTTCTTTGAAACAACGCAACAAGTTGCATTGTCTCAAATAGGGGCAAAATGTAGACACCTAAAATTGTCCAATCTAATTAAATAAATATGTTTATTTATTTAATTATTTTAGCCTAATTCTTCTATTAATTAAATAAACCCTTATTTATTTAATTAATTCATTTATCCTCTTCTCGCCTTATTTGTCATTTAAATAAATACCTTTATTTATTTAAATTATCCTTTTCCCTAAATTAAATAAATACTTTTATTTATTTAATTTATCCCACTTCCTCTATTAATTAAATAAATCTTTATTTAGTTAATTAATTCATTAACCTTTTCTACCCATGACACATGTTATTCATCTCTTAATTCTTACACTACCTACCCTCTCATTATTTTCTTATATTCTCTACCTACCCTCTAATCATAGCTGACCATTTTGAATTCAACGCAATGTGATTAACTGTCAGGATTGAACTGACTGAATTGGTAAACCTAAATGTTTAGGGTTTAAGGTTTATGCTACCGAACTATCTGTTTCCTATAAGGTCGATGTTGTTTTTCATGATAAATTTGTTGGCAAATGTTGTGTGTGTATCTAAGTGCGAAGATACGTGATTCTTGCCAGACCAGATAAGAGAATAGATACCTGCAGAGTGTCATTGCAGAAGAGAAGGAACTAAAATGAATCTGCATTGGCATTGAGTGCTGCTATCAAATCATTGTATTACATGTTGACTTCTAACCATCTCAATAGTTGAAAAATCCCTTGACAGGGTAGCTTTAACAGGATTGTTGTAAATCTTTTAACAGGGTGACTCAAAATCATTGAGTTCATAAAATCCTCTAACAAAGTAACCTTTAACAGGGTTTAACCCTTAACCGGGTATTTTAGCCATCCCTTAACTAGGTGATCCCTAGCGGGATCGATTCCTAATAGAACCTATTATAAAGTCTTTAACCAGACTAGGCTCCTAACAGAGTGAACTTCAAAAGGGTTCAAAGAACAGCTTGTGGGTATTCATCCCCACCGTGGTTTTTCCCAGTTGGGTTTCCACGTGAAAAATATGTGTGTTATGTGTGATGTTTTTCATGTGATGCTTTGTTATTCTTTGTCAAGCGGTAAAGCATGATTGAACCAGTAAGTCTTTATACTTATTGTGTATTACCTGGTTATGCATATGAGTGAAGTGAAAAGGAGATGTTAGGTAATGTGAGGATCTAAGTGTTAACTGGTTTCTGCTTGTCTCAGTCATTTTTGGTTTTACCGATTGTACTCTATTTTAGACCGGTGTCATTGTTTGCCAATCAAGTTCAGTGTTTGCAGTCTAACCGGTTCAGGGAAAGAGTTTTTGTCTATAGTGATTCACCCCCCGCCCCTCTCAGCACCAGTTTGGTACTAACTGTTCATCATTGACTCATCACACTTATCCTTATTTTTGATGATCATATACCTCTTCTTGAGGATAAGATTATTCTTCCTCCTAAGGAAAGAAATAATCTTCTTCCCAAAGAGGAATCTGTTCCTTCTCCTATGGATGAGTCCACTCTTCCTCCCAAGTGTCAAGTTATTCGTCCTAAGGGTAGACCTATTCCTTCTCCTCATGATGGACTCGGTCTCCTCCTACACCTCCCATTCCTCCTTTATATGGTGTGGTTTTGCCTCCTACATCTTACAAAGGGAAGTGACCGGCCTCTCCTATTGTTCAACCTAAAAGACCTCCTCCTATGAATCCTTCCTTAAAAGAATAAAACAAGCCTATACCTGATGAACCTAAACCTTCACAACCTTCAGCTACAACTAAACAAAACCGTTGTGTGAGAGAATGTCGACGAAGACATCATGGTAGAGCTTGTGAACTTGCTTCCCAAACCTTTTCTTCTCCTAAAACACCAACTATTGACATAATTCTATTTTCTCCTAATGAGGATGTTCAATCTAATTATCCAAGTTGTAAAATGCTTAAGACAAATGATGGTTCAAGTTCTATTCCTATTAGAGCTCCTATTTTTATTGATCTTGATGAAAGAATAGGTGAGAATGTTGTTAATGATGAAACTATTGATCCTAATATTTATGATGTTGATAATGATTTATCTAAACAATTTTCAAGAGCATTAATCCTAGCTCCTAGTAACAGACAAAGTGACTCATCATTAGAGCATGGTCCTTGTTTGGAACTTGTGATAGCTCCATCTACTATGCTCAATGTGTTGGCAACAATGCAGCAAACAAGGAGGGGGGTGAATTAGTTTGCACCAAAACTTACTTCAACTTAAACCATAAAACATATCTGATAATTTACAATTAAAGAATGAAACAACACCACATCAATAACACACATAACACCAATATTTTTGACGTGGAAAACTCGGTTAAGGGAAAAACCATGGTGGGAACCTAGCCATAATGCAATAATACCCTGTTAGGAGTAAATGTGAAAATTATAATGGGAATGCACATGCATTCAGGCACACTGCCTAGAGCTCACTACTCAAATTAAGAAACCCAAAAAGGCTACAACCTTAAGGGAAGGCTCACTGCCTTACAAAAGGTCTTACTAACTTACAAAAACATTCGGACTACAATCCGGATTACATGAACTATGAAAATAGCATCTCTATATGCTTGAGTACAATTCCAATTACGCACATAGTCTGCTCTGCAACACTTCTCTTCTCCTTCACACTTTCGAAAGATAAAATCACTTGTTTGCACATCCAACTTGATCATTCACTTGCATATACAATGCGAACACTCGTAGACATACATCTTACATGATTATTACATATATTTATACAAGACATAAACCTATGTTTCACGGACGGCGAAACCCTCAATACAAATTACAAAATAATATCCTCAAACGCTACAACAATACATGCAGACCAAAGCAATGTCGGCTAAGACCAAAGCAATGTCGGCTAAGACATAGTCTAGACCCAAATCAATATCGCAAATATGAAACGCCTCCAAGAATCACACCTCGATCATCCGCAACACGCTACAACTCCATAAATGTCGCATAACACGAAGAACACCACTAGACAAAGAAAATATTCAATAACATGCACAATAATCAATGTTGACCACCAATATGCATATAACACAATCTAGAGACATTCACAAGCAATGTGAATTGCATCACAAAAACCACAACAACTCGGATTACCATAATCATCATCGTCTCATCACCAGAGCTCAAGAACAACATCATGAAAGATTTGCTTGTGGACATCCAAACCATCAACCACTCGAACTGAGGACACACATTAACATCCAAAACAAATTCCACACATCTGCAACCAAAGATATAGCGATTCCAGAGCAATACGGAGCACAAACCAGAATATCAAATAACACGAACAACTGCATAACATCCTCAATACCGAATTTCATAACTCGATCAAATCATCGTGTAGACATCTGCAAATGGGAATGAACCATCTACAGAAAACATACCAGAAACCCTTTAAACCATGTCAACTCATCTACAATACATAGGCTAAACCAACTCATCCAATCAAACTGCAACACGAATACACAGAAAATTATCCAACAATCTCTTCATCAATAATCTCCACATAAGTCACATATGTTGACATCAATGACAACATTGTTGGCATTACAATAAATTAAGAGAAATATTGTTGGCATTACAGTAAGTTTGTTGGTTGAGGATATTGAGAAGGTTGTTGGAGATTATTGATAAAGGATGATTACTGTCTTAATATTATTATTTTGTCATTGATGTCAAGCAATTGATTTTCTGATTCAGTATGATGTTGCCATATCTTAAAGAGTATGTTTTGATGAGTATAAAGATGTCGGTAAGTGACACATAAAGAATGTGAAAATGAAGGGGAGTAATAAGTTATTCAAGGGGCAACTATTACCGAGTTAGACAATGATGAGATTATGTTGTTTTGATATCTTATTTGATGACTGAATAGAAGGAGGAAAGATTTCATGCAATAGAATAAGTAAAGGTTTGACACTATTCTATTTTACCAAGCTTGGAGCCAGTCGATAAACACTAAGTTTATCAATCACTGAGCATAAGCAACCGAGAGAGAATATCTACCGAGTAAAGTTTAGTATCTACCGAGTATCAACCGAGCAGTAACATAATGCATTAAACAAGTGAATACATTATTAAATGAAGGATGCCGATGAGCTGGAGATTTATAGAAGATTGGAATGTCGTGCAAGAAGTCTGTTAAGGATCTACGGCAATGAAAAATCAAGAGTCAAATCTATAGCACAGATTGAATGGTTATTACAGAGCACAAGTACCAAGGAAGGAATACAAGTTTCAAGGCAAGATAAAACGTTTTTCAGTTCGAAGGATACAATGAACCTAGTCAAGTTTGATGAACTTATGGCTAAGATTAATCATGGGAAATGTGATTAAGGAGATTAAGCAATTAGGAATTGCTTATAAATAAGGACAAGTTGAAGAACAAAGTATGCGGGCAAATGGAAGCACAGTGATGCTACAGAGGTGACAATTGAGTACAGAAGATTGAAGATCAGTTTGAAGAACAGAGTGAGAAGCCTAGCAAGGAGAAAGATAAGTCTTATAACAAGATTATCTTGAGCACATAGAATCTGCTTTAGCATTTCAGATGTGAAGTTGCAGATATATTTTATTACTGTTATTTATTTTTGTAAGTGACAGAAAATCTCTTAACCGAGTGGACCTAACAGTCTTATTTGTAAATCCTCTTGCAAGGTAACATTCTGAATGAGTGTTTGAGATCCTTTGACAAGGTCGCTTCTAACAAAGTGCAAGATTCTAACAGATCTTAGGGAAATCTCTTAACCGGGTCACATCTAGCAATGTGTATGTATCTTTAACAGGATTTGCTTTTAACCGAGCATACTCTAGAAGAGTATATTTTCTTGTGGGTCCAAAATCCCACAGTGGTTTTTCCCTATTAGGGTTTCCACGTTAAATCTGGTGGTAAATGTGTTTTGATGTTTCAAGTTTATATGTTTATAAGTTTGAATGATTTACAGTCAGAGTTGCATATCCAATAAGTGCTACCGAGGTTGAATCTGATGAATATGTTGAATTGTGAGTTTATCTGATTCACCCCCCCCCCCTCTCATCTAATTAACAAACATATCAGCCAATATTCAACACAATGTTTCTCCTATTGCATGTTTTTCACCTTCCCGAAATAATGAGAAAGATCGGGAGGTGGATGACGTGCTTGATTAGCTTCATTAGCACTGTAGATTCTCTCTCTCCTCTCTTTCTTGTTTGTGATCTTTTTTCTATTTGTCTCTCCATTCTTCTATTCATTGTCCCTAGTGTTGTCTACTTGAGGACGATGCAAAGCGTTGATATCTCTTGTGGTCTCTCTCATGTTGACTCAAAAGGCATATGTGTTCCCTTCATCCATGGTGGTTTCCTGTTAATGTTTGTAGCTTCAGTCGAATGATCATTTAGAATACATATAATATATGTTGATTAATAATAATATATTATTATGTTATATTATTATATTATTATTAATCATATAAAATTTAATATTTGATATTAATCTATTATATTATTCTAAATTAATAATTGATTGATGAAACATTATAATATTGATTAAATTATTATAATTAAAGGAGAGACATGTTTGTTCAAAGACATGCCTCTCCAAAGGAATATATATATAGTATAATGTTATTCAATTTGAGAACACATAGAATTCCAAGAATGCAAGTATCAAATTGAATCAGATATATACATTAAAATACATCCAATAAAACCTGGGAAAATCAACATTTCCTTCCATTAGAGGATGAGGATAATTTTATGCATATATATACAAATGATACAATGGTTATCATAAAAAGCATACTGACTCCAGAGTTAAGTGAAACCACCTTGTGCTTTGTGTTTTGTGTTCATTATCCTTTGATTTGTCCTCTCTTTGGCGTTTATTATTGTGATAACGTGCTTGTCTTTTTGGGTGTATCCTACCTTAAAGAAAATTTTGCTCTCGACAAAGCATACGCAATCGCTTTAACGTGGAGCCATACACTCGCTCAATGATTCTCTCTCTTGCATATCTTTATACTTAAAGTTACTTACCTTTTGCTTTGTGATTTTTGGTTTTTTTTTTCATGACTCGTAGTAAGAGAACCTTACTAGTTGTAGTCATGGTTCTATCTTTCTCTCTCTCATGATCTTCCCTTTTGCCTTGTCATTGAAGTTGTGAGATCCCAAAGTCCACTGGGAGCTTGGTGTATCTTGTCTCCTTGACAACTTGGTGAAAGTATTTCAATGTGAGCCCTTTGTACTTTACTGAGAGTGTGATTGACTTCATACTCCCGCTAAAGTGGGGGCTAAATGTAGCTTCCTAAAATTGCACTGCTTGCATTTTTTACCGCATTTGGGTCTTCACCTTAGTGTTTGCACCCCTTGGCCTGATTAAAGGTCGGATTATGCTCATACACATCAAAAACATCAAAAACCTTGATTGGCACCCCCTTGGGAACCTTGATCCTGACCCAAAATGGGGAAGGAACACGGCGTGGCACCATGGTCCTCCCTAAATTGGGCCCTCTTTAAACCCATTTCAGCATTTCAAATTTGAGTGGGATTTCCCTCTCTATGTTTGCTCATGTCAAAATATTAGTTAATTTTCTCAATGAGCAAGTTTATAAAGAGGATTTCCCCTCTCATTTGAACATCATGAAAAATCAACAAGCATTCAAGCACACAAAAGATCAATCATTCAAGAGAAATTGAGCATCTTCAGTCTTCTTTCAAGCCTTGGAGTAGCAATAAAGTCAAGATTCAAGCATTGAAGTGTAGATCTACATCCTATTTCATGAAACCCTAATTCCATGTTGAGGCAAACAAAACTTCACAAGGACATATAATCATTCAATTTTCAGTCATAATTCAGCATCTCCCTCTAAAGAAGAACCTTTCCTTTTAGTCATTTCGATTATATTTATCTCAATTTCATGGTTAATTCCAAAACCAAGTTTTGACCTAAGGCAAGCCCCTATTCTCAACCTATTTCCCTTTCTTTCTATGTGCAAGAAACAAGTGTGCAGTTGTACTTCTTAGAATAAGCTTCAAACACAAAGATGGAACGACCCTTTTTGGTGTGTGGAAAATTTGAAGGACCATGTTGTCACGTCACAGTCCCTTCTTTTTTGGGACATTTTCGCAGGGCAGATCCAAATTAGCTTATATTACTCAGATGGAGGTGCACGACAAAATCTCGAACCTGTAGCTCATTAGTTTTCATTTTTTTCTCCAATTTCAAGATTTTACCCTAAATCAGCATTTCAACTTACAAAACAGGGACAAACACATCATAATCAATCAATCCACTTAGTATTCAGTCCTTATCTAATTTGTGACTGAATCTAGTGGATTTCTCCCCTCTCTTGAATGAAAAGGAATTCCTCCCCTAGAGCGAAAATTGATTTGGTGATTTCTCCTTCTATGTTGCAAATTGCCAAATCAAAATTTTCCCCTTTACACAAAGAAGTTGTAAGAATTATTGATGCTCTATATTGTAAATTCTTTCTTGAAAAGTGAGGAAAAGAATATCAGGATGATGTACTGCCCATGTTAGAATAGGAGTTTAGATTTTTATCTTATTTTATAAGGATAGAGTAGTGAATCATAGGGGGAGCATTCCCTAAATAATTAGGAGAGATTTAATCTCATGTTGTTGTGGTTGAAACCACAATTTTGTAAACTCTTCTATTTTGCAAAATTTTCAACCAACACTATGATCAATGATGTAACTTGTATTCTATGAGGTTTTTTTCACACATATAAATTTGATGAAAAAAAATTGAGTAAGTTATCACTTGCTAGTTTTATTGGTATTAATGACTCATGTTGCACAATTTGGTATTAGATCCTAACCTACTACCTACTTTCATCATGATGAAATCACCTTATCAAATAAATGTTCTAATATACATCATATAATTAACAATGATCAATGACATGATCAATTCCAATAGATAAATTAGATACATGCACTTTTGGTAAAAATGTATTGAAATAAGTTATAAGTTTCCAATCACTTGATTAGCTTAAATCAAGGTTTTTAATGAGTCCTACAAGTAGTCTTCTAGTCTTTGTAGTGGCATCTAGCAAATGATCATTAGTCTAAAATAGGTAATGGAATCACCCTGCATTCTCAAGATATCATGATGACTTGTCAATGTATTCCTATTCATTCATTTATTTTACCTATGTCCATGATCGTGATATTATATGTGGACGTGTATTTACCTTCTTGAAAAAATTGATAGCAAATAGTGCGGAGTTCAAAGCAACATATCTTTGAAACAAATATATAGTACATAGAAAAATTTTGTAAACCTTTTGGAGACTAATTAGGTATCCCAAACATAAAGACTACACTTCTCTTGACTAAAGGAATGACTCACATGATTCATGGATTTGATGTCTACCAAAGAGTCTAGATAAATTCCTAGAAAGAGAAGTCTACTTCATTATAATAAAATAAAAACTCCTATTTAGTTGTTATTAAAAAATTTAATGTTATATAGTGGATGGAATCTCTTTCCACTCTCAATTGCTCTTCATCATTAACTTAAAACTGGGCTTCACCTTCAACAACATTGAGATATTAATGAGATTGAACTACCATGGAACAAGTCATTTAGGAGACTCAAGAGGAATATGATACTATTTTTATTTTTTTAAGATAATTCCAACTCATAGAGGAAGTCACTAGCATAATCAACACATTAGCCTTCCTTACTCGTCTAAACCAATATACGATATTATAATGCTTGTATAATTTGCAAAATGACTTAGTTACAAGCTATATTCCATTATTGATGATTTAAAGAGACAGTGAGTGATGAAAATAGGGTAGACAACTGAGAGGGGGGGGTGAATCAATTGTCTCAAAAATTCACACTACTTAAACTTATTTTTAGATTTGATAATTAAGCATGCAAGCATAAATCAGTAACACATCAAGAACACACATAACACCAAGATTTTTTACGTGGAATACTTGGTCAAGGGAAAAACCATGGTGGGAACACACCTACAATAAGATTGTATTGTGTTAAGTATTGAAGTATTACAATGGAGAATGCAAATGCATTCAAGCACACTGCCTAGAGGTCATTGCTAAAAAACAAGAAGGGCTACAACCCAGGGAAGGCTCACTGCCTTACAAAAAGATTCAGATCACATCCGAAAAATCATGAACTAAGAAATAGCATCTCCTAATGCCTGGTTACAATTTCGATTAAGCACATAACAATTTTTCCTTCTTCACCCTTCTTCTTTGCTTCTAAAATATTAATACATTATTCGCGCACTCTACATCCACAACACACTCAAATACAAAGATATTACATTTATTTATACAAGACATCAACCTTGGAAGGATCAACAAGGTCGGCTCAACACTCACCACCTAATTACAAAAATATAACCACGCACAATACAATATCACATGTGGACCATGCAATGTCATCCAAGACATAGCATGGACCCAAATAAATACCTCAAACATGCTACACCTCCAAAAATTATGCCATGATCATCCGCAATATGCTACAATCATCTGATCGGCCGAGAACCGAATAACACAAACATACCAAAGAAAATCATCAATTATGAGCTCAACGAACAATGTGGACCATCAATACAAAAGGCACATGATATAGAAACATCCACAAGCATCATGAATTACCACCGCAACATCCACACCAACACAATTTACTAGAATCATTAGCATCATCATACCGGACCTCAAGAAAACTAACTACAATGACTGTCAACCATGAAAAATCACTTGCGGACCTCCAAGCCTCGAACCACTTGAATTGAGGATACACATCAATGTCCCAAACATATCTCCAAATCCGCAGATCAAAATATTACAATGCGAAGCAATGCAGATCAAAATACTGAACACTGTGTCATCACTGAACAACTGAAAAACCAGCCACAACACAGATATCCATAACTTATTCAAATCTTCATGCAGACCTCTACAAATTGAACTAAATCATCTACAGACATCCCTCCACAAACCCTTTAATCTGCAAACTCTGATATTCAACATGTTGAACAAACCAACTCACTAAACTTCACTACATCACTGTCATAGACAAAGAAATATGTTGACATCAATGACAACACATCTCTCAAATATCTCTCAAGCACATATTTGCAGCATTCTTCCAACAATCTCACAAAACTTCCAACAATGAGAAATCATTGTTTTTTTGTTGTATACACCTATAGTAATTGTGTAACTTGGGAGTGATTACTTTGACTTATAAATGTGAAGTGAAGTGACAAGTGTCAACTGCCCATTAGGTGACCATTGTCCCACTCATTAAAAATAGGAACCTTCTCTCATGAGCCCCTATCTTTTTGTTCTAATATTTTTTTTATTTTAATATTATAATATCTAAGGGCAGTGTCAAGTTTTCTTAGCAAGAAAATGATTAAAGTATGGTGTAGTCATTTAGCTCAAACTTTTTGTTTAAAATATTTTAGGAACCTTTCTTTTTTTAGTGATCTCATGATTTTTTATTATTTTCTTCTTATTTATACAACTTTTTAATTTAATAATAAATTCATTAATATTTTTGTTTTAAATTTCTAGTTCTTAAAAATAGCTACTCTACCATTTAAAGAGAAGATTTCATATGATATATTAGATTATAAACTTTCCATAAGAACATTGAGATATAAGTATCCATTTTTAAATATCTATTATTTGATTTTATTAAATGGTTAATGCATACTTAATGTAAGTGCATGTAAATAGGATCTAAAAGGGGCTCAAAGGAACTTATTATGAAATAAGCAATGAATAATTTCACATATTTGTGTTTACAACTTAACGATTTGATAAGAACAAGAATCATAGTTCTTAGAGATTAGTTTCTAAACTACTTTGATAAGGTCAAATTTTAGGAGCATACAAAATGATCCCACTCATTATGATCCATAAGTATGTAGGAATAGATTTTGTACACCTTGCATAGCGTCGATAATTTTAATTTTGTAAAATAAATATTTATTCATGGTGGATCTTAGATGATGTGTTTAGCCACATTGTGGATCCAATTGTAAAGTTTCATGTAACATTGGGTTAGATATTTTATGTGCAATTTGCACATTGAAAAAATATTTAATATTTGAGAAAATTAGTACCAAAAAGTTAATATGAGGTCAATGGTTTTGTGTACTCATGGTTTTACCTAATTGCCTTGCTTTACTTGTGTAATCTTGATTTAATAAAATAAACACATGTTTAGTGGTTAAGGTTAGAACTTTTGATGGTTTTATCTTTGTTCCCAATATATTGAGATATCATCTAAAAAGTGCATATGTGAAAAATGGCATGTGATGCTTAGATACATTCTTGGATATATGTAGACATGTATAAGTGGTTCTCTTCTCCTTAAATTACCAAAATTTGGGTTTTATCAGACAGGTGTTCTCCCACCTTTTCTTGACCTCTAGATTTATCACTATGTTGTCCTTCCCTTGATTTTTCCATCTTAACCTACTCAACAATTGATTTGACATCATCGCCAACTTGTTCTTCCCCAGCATCAGTCCATGAAATTTGATATCATTTTCCTTTTGGTTTATGTTTTCTTCTTATTCTTTCCATCCTTCGAGGGTGGTCAAGAGACCATCTGAACATAAACATCCTCACTTTTAGCTTCCTCCCAATCTTCATAATAATTATCCTTAATTTCCTTATCCTCTGAATCCGTACTCATATCTGAGTAATGAGTGATCATAGGGTTTTGTTTCTTACTAGTCCTTAAACTTTCTTAGAATCAACTTTTGGGAAAAAATCCTTGACATATCCCATCAGAAGAAAATTTAACCCTTTATGGAGAATGAGAAGTTTCAAAATTTTCCAATGATCTTTAATGTCATTATCCAAACAAGCAACAAGAAAAAATGGAAAAGATGCTTGTTGGTGTTGGAAATAAGCCACACCTGGACCAACGATAGACTAGTCCAAGAAGGGCCAGTAGCTCAGTGGTAGAGCACTCCAGCAGCGTTGGAAGGTCCTAGGTTCAAGTCCTAGCGGGTCCATGTCTCAACATGGTATCAAAGACAGGTCCAGGCTAGGAGCCCCAAGCACACAAGAGGTGTGGCTTAAGGGGGGGTGTTGGTGTTGGAAATAAGCCACACCTAGACCGACGATGGACTGGTCCAAGAGGGGCCAGTAGCTCAGTGGTAGAGCACTCCAGCAGTGTTGGAAGGTCCTAGGTTCAAGTCCTGGCTGGTCCATGTCTCAACAACACCATTTTCTTATGGCGAAAATGGTTTAGGAGCATAAAATGAACTCTATAAATAGCAGCAAACCTACTTTCTAAAGTGACATACAATGTAATATTTTTTGCAACTATGAACCAAATGGGCTTGATGGATAGCTTGTCATAGCCTCCCACGCCAGCTTCACAAGTCTTTCCCTCTCTTTCCCTTTAAAAAATTGGCAAATTGTAGCATTTGTAAAATTTCTATCCTTTAAGAACTTCACCCTTTACATAGAAAAGCATGTGATATGAGAGATGAGATCTTCTGAATTTGTGATCTTACAATAAGCAAAGAGTGTGCAGCTTCAATCTCCTTACAAAATTTTTGGCAACCACTAGGTCATACCCATTAAGCCTCTACAAAAAAGGAAGCAAACTCCCTTCTTCAATTATTCTCCAAGACAAGTCATTCTACTGTACTTTTGTTCCCTCTCATTGTCAACACCAACAACCACAAATAGGAACAGGAGAAAAGGATAACCACTCAAACCCCACCAAAAACAATTACCAATCAAACCCCACCAAAAAGACAATAGAGAACTAGCCCAAAAAATGAAGAAAAGGTAGAGAAGAAGCCCAAACAATACCCAAAAAGTGTGTGAAGTGACTAATTAATAATGACAATAAATGGCAACTCATACACAACTCTTCTACTAATCATAGTTTATGATGTAAACAATATTAATGGTTAAGGGGTCGTGAATACCCCAAAAATCAAGTAGAGTGCCTAGAAACCCCAACGTTAGAAAACACATCCATTAATCTATTTCCCTCACAAAAAACGGGTATCTTTGGTTTGAAAACAATCTTGTCAACAACCCTAAATAAGAAGTTCTCCTTAATAGCTCTACAAATCTTGATGAAAACTCTATCAAGATTCAAAAATTCCTCCTTGAAAACCTTATTATTTCTCTCTTTCTAGAGACACCAGGCAACCTGAGGGATAATGAGAGACCAAATTATTTTAAGAGCGTGGTTTCTAGAAGGAGCATGCCATTGAGACTAAAGAATATCAATAGAATTAGGGAAAACATAATTAATATTCTTGTAGCATCGTAAATAGTATATCTATGCAATTCCTTGCTCATCTGGCCCTATTTTAGCATGTATGGCCTCCTACATCTAGTCCCCTTCTCCATAGCTCAATTTAGCATCTCTTTTTGGCATCTCTTACCCAAAGGGGTCCAATTTGGGGCCACATTGGGGGATTGAGTTGATCAAATCAACCTAGTCCCCAATGTTTGGCCCTAAATTTGAATCACATAACACTTGAAGTGGTTAGGTGGGAAATATTTTCTCATGTTGGTCTAATCTGAGTTTTGCACCCCAAAATGCTTGAGAGAGGTATATAAGCAAAGTATCCTCCTCATTTTCGGTAAGTTCACATCAATCAATAAGGAAAGATTGAGATCAAGCCTTCAAGCATTCAAGGCATTTCATTTCATGATATCCTTCATTGTGGCAACCTTCAACAATATTCATGCAAGCATATCTTTTATGATTTCCTTTTAGGTCTTTTGTGTGGAGTCATGTTATTGCATTAACATTTGAGGTCATCTTCAAAAACGTATTTACATCATCAAGGTACAAGACATTTATATTCTTAGATCTAGCATGTACTATATATCAGCACACTTTCCTTTCATGTTCAACTTAATTCAATTTCAAGGTTGATTCCAAAACTAGGGTTTGACTTAGGAAAACCCCTTTCTACCCAACATTTTTTCTCTTTTGTGTGTGCAGGAACAAGTGGCAAACCTATGAAAATAAGTGCATGCTAATTAGGAGGAGAGCTACAATTTGCAATTTGTTGAAATTGAAACTATTGGTACTTTGTTGATCAGATAGACCCTATCTCGGGACTCTGTTGATCAGATCAACCCACTCCTCCCATTTCTAACTCAAATTTGGACTGCAAGACAATCTTAGTTTGCTCTACTATCTCCTTTTCTGGAATTGGTATGCCAATTTGTTGTCTCTATATGCATGTTGAAAGTTGTCTATCTTAGCCTATTTTTATTCATTTACAATTGCATAGTCATTTTCAAGCACCCCACGGTGAAGGATCATTGCATCCACTTTGTGATTGAGCCTTCTTAAGCCTAGTGGATCATCTTCCTTCTGATGGTAAGGTAGCACATGGAAATAGGTTCATTGTTTGCATACATAAAGTTGGAATCCTATTTCCCCGCCTTACATTTGGGTGAACCTAACGCTTCACAAAATTATCGGAATGAATGACTTTAATGTGATTGGCAACATGGTGCTTGAGAGTAGAAAGATGGAAAAACTTAGTGTTTCTATCTCTGCTTTTCATCCACACAACTCTAAAACATTGTTTCTAGAAGTCTTCTTCTCTAATAATGATGTTATGAAGGCAAGATAAGAGATCATTATATTAGGCCCGAACCAACTCATCCAACCCATTAATCTAAATAATCTTTTGCACCACATCCAATTTCTTCTTGATATAGTCATTTTCACTAAAAATATGGGCAAAAGAAGTTTTATTCCCTTTTTGAACATTGGATTTAATAAAGGCCAATTTCTTGGCCACTCTAAACATTGTCATCCCCTTGATCTAAATTTACTGCCGCTCTCTAACTTTTCCTCAAATATCAGTATGTCAAAGCCACATCTTTTCAAATCGGAATGGAAACCTCTTCTTCCTACTAAGAATCTTAGATAAAACGATATCGAAAAGTGGTCATAACCCAATTTCATGAGAGAAGAAAGGGAACATGAATAAGAGGCAAGCCAGTTCACCAAGATAAGAGCATGAACTAGCTTAACTTGAATAAAATATTCCCAACACAACGATTCAACCAAGTATAGGAAGCAACTTTAAGGTCCACATCAAACATGACTTGGTCATTAATGAAATCCATTAAATCAAACCTACTATTCAAAGGAGCTTGTGATCTCCCCGATTTTCTCTCTTTTTTTATGGGAGTATTAGAAACCCCCATAACCAACCATCTAACTTATTGATAGGAAGCTTTAAAAATACTCAATCTATGCCAAAGCTTCTTTCTAGCATTCTTGTTATTAGGGGCATAAATATTAGAGACAATCCATGAGGTATTATCCTATAAATGATGAAAATAAGTAGCAACATGGTTTGAGTCTTCAATTAAGATCACACCCTTGACAATTTTGGGGTTCCAAAACATGGCCAAGCCACCTAAAGCACCATCTACACTACTTCCACAAAACCACACATTTTAGTTCCTTGAACAAGCAAGATATCAAGCTTATAGTCCCTAATTAAATTATATAAGAAATCATGCTTATGAGGGTTGTTTAACCCTCTAATATTTCCATGAAAGGACTTTCATTGGGTATTTTGAGAAGTTTTCATGGAGCACACCTCAAACAATATGTTGGATCCCATCTACAATTTCCAGCTTCCATTCCTTTTCTCTACTTTGTTGAGAAGATGGTCTTCCCTTACCTCTTGTTTTCAAGCCACAATTTGAACTTTTGTCTATTCCTTGTAGTCACCCCCTAAGATGGATTAGAGAAATAAGTTATTATTTTTAATTCGTGATTTTTAACCATTATGAAAGGGGCCTCTTCTAATTCACCATAGTAGCAGCCAATCCTAAACGGGAACAAACTTTTTGATAAAAGAACCATCACCATTTGATTTACAAGTTGTGAACCTTCCTTAATGGATTCAGTTGGTTTCTTCTGCCACGATTTGAGAACCAGTCATCAATTCCGAATAGGCCTTAAAATATTTGGAAGCAATATCCTTAGGTGCATCATCCATCAAAGGAAGAGAACAATTAGAGACGACAATCATACTATGAGGAATATCCTCCTTATCTGACATGAGCATTAAGAGTTTCACTAGGAGGATCTCCTATAGCAATATTTTCAAAAGATTTATCAGCCACAATCACCCTAAAACTAGCAACACCTTTGGGTTTATCAATATTGCACACCTCTCTCCAAACTTTTTGTTCGGACTTTTGAGACTTACTTGGACAGTTCTTTGCCCGATGGCCCATTTTTTGCATAAGCATGCAAAAGGGATCAATTCAAACTTTACCACATGGTCCTAATCACTAAATATAGGCAAGTAAATTTGAAGTGTCTTCCACTCATAAAATCTGAAATAGACTAAGCGCTTTCTGGAAGAAGTCATTTTATCGATGGTTAGCAACTGACAAAAAGCACTAGCAATACTCTTAAAGATTTCATCATCCCAGAATTGAATTAGAAGCCCAAGAAGCCTAACCCAAATTGGGACATAGCTAAACGAAAATTCTGTAGTATCAAACCTTGGTTCGCATTTTTTGAACACAAGAGTAGATTACCAATGAGCCACGATCCACCAGAAAGAATAGCCCACAAATTCTCCTCACACGAAAAAGAAAAAGAGAAAAAACCTCTACCATAACCAAAACATCAACCTGTCCTTTAGTTTTCCATTTATTATGAACCAGAGATCTCATAAGGTCAATGTTGGAGCAAGAGCCCAAGAATTTAACCACCAACGTCATATCCATTAATGAATTGCTTTTCTCAATAATGCAACCAGAGATAGAAATGGAGATCTCACATGTGCCAAGATTTGCCTTACAAAGGATCAGGAGAAGATTTTTTACTTTTAGATTCAGTGCCAAAAAGAGTCGCTCATTATGGTGCTGATTTAAGAGGAGTTTCGACAAGACCCTCTAATCCTTTCTAACCATCTTTACAAAAATCTAAGCCAAGAATCTTAAGGACAAAACTTGAAATCTAACCACCTGGCTCCGCAAGTACCCTAAAAGCACCCCTAACGATAGAACATGTCCCATCAACCAAGTGAGAGTTCATCGAGCCTTTAATTTCCAATTGACAAACCCCACCCACTAAAACATCTACAAACCTATCGTCATTATCACCATTCAAATTAAAACTCCCTATTCTCGTTTCAATCTGATTCAAAATCAATTTCTAAGTAGTGTCTCTTAAGTCTTCCATAGGTGATTTCTCGTGTGTTTACTTATAAAAAGTGAATTTCTAAGTAGTGACTCTTAGTCTTCCATAGGTGATTTCTCGTGTGTTTACTTATAAGGAGCTTGTATTGTGAGAGAGAGAGAGAGAGGCAAATAAATAAGAATCTAGAATTGGCTTGATATCAAACTTGGGAACCATGCCTCTATCAACAACCTCCTGGAAGTCAACTCTAGAACTTCTAGATCTTTGCTCTATTAAAGGATAAGTTGGAAAATCTAGATAAAGTTTGTCACAAATATGTGCTCCATCTCCAAACTCAACCTAGAATTCAATAGTATTTTTCTATGCAATTACACCTAATGTGAAATAATTTACTTTACTCCTCAATAGTTCCAAACTTGGCAACATTTAAAAACACTTAAATGCTCTAGATTAGTCATAGGGAGGCAATTGAACAAGACTAAAGATAACAAGAAAGCACCCAAGCATACACATTTTTTACTTGGTTCATTACACCAAATCACAATGCATCACTTGTTCTACTCCCCATGAATACTTGGGAACTTAAAAATATTTAAAACCATCTTGAGGTTTATCGTTCACACACAGAGAACCAAGTTTTCCCAAATCAACACCCTAAAATTTGAGAAAGATCAAAACAAGACGACACCTAAGAATACAAATTTGTTACTCCTTATAAATACTCGATCAAAAAGCATCACTATTAATTGCACCATAATGAATGATTGCCTAAATCCTTCACTGATTAAGAAAGTACAAAAAAAAAAGTGCTAAATAGTAGGTTCTAAATGTACAAGGTATGGCTAAACGAATAGGTAAACCTGTATGCATGGAATAACTGTGGAATGAATTCATTTTTATCTAGATCAAATTAAGTGCCACCACATTGTATGAACATCAAAGACCATTTATTAAAAGAAATGCATTAGTATCCTTCGAAATAAGGTGGCATGCAATCATACCCAAAATCAAACCGTTTGAACAGAAATAAAATAAAAAAACACCTAGCTCCAAAAAAAAGATAAAGACCATATACTAAGAGTCTACCATCCTACAAATTAAGCTCCAAGGGCAACACAAAATATCAGATAGTTCAAAAAACATAATTACTAGAGTTAAATTAAGTAAAAAAATAATTACTATAGTAATGAAGTCAAGAAATTATCTAGCGGGGTCAAAACCTAATCACACATCTACGTGCATGACACTAGAAACTAGCATTACCTCAAATACGAAAATTCAAATACACATGTAACCCTGCATTAAAAAAATTACATGCATATTCATAGAGAATATTAAGATCAGAGTGTTTTCTATACCTCATCTCAATACCATGATCGCTAATGTTTATTCTCTTTCACATGCTTAGAACTAGAAAAAAAAAATATCACCCATTTTTTCACAGGCAAATTGATTTTAAAGTTGGAAATTCGAATTTATTTCTTCGACATATTTGAATCAATAATTATTATTTTAATTATCCTTTGTATAGTAAATCATACAATGAATAATTATGTCGAATCAAGAGAGTCTTAAAGATATTCGGCTAGCAAGCTAATTGATACTCCCTCGAATGGTTCACAAGAAGATTTCAAGTGTGTTTAAAGAGTAACATTCTACTTTAATGAAAATTTATTACAACAACAATTTAATGATTAAAAAATTAAAACTATAATATTGTTACGTATATGTTATCACAAGGGTTTTATAACTTGTAAGATATTTTACTACATTTTTGTGATTTACTATATTTTAGTATAATGCATATAGTTTCGTATTCAACATGATAAATGAATGCTTAATAACACTGAAACTGAGGATTTATATTTATTCTCATCTTATAAGTTGGTTTTGACGGAAAAGCATGTTAATTCAAAAATAGTCTTTGTTTGAATCTGGATGAGAATAATGTTGCATCAATCAAAACAATAATGCACAAGGTAAAAACAGTTCTCCCGTACACCAAAATTGGTGCGCAACTCAACAGACTCTAAAGCTACATTTATTTTTTATATTACTCAAAAATAAAAATCTACGAGATTTCTTCCAATTATGCTGCAGTAAACACCTCTTGATTTAGAATTTGATTTTATATTTCCATTTTACAAAACTTGGGAATACTTTCTAGTCATTTTATTACAGCTTCTATCATGTAATACTCTCAAGAGAAGCATAACGTTACATAAAATATGGAGGTCAAGGAATATCAAGAGCTGACATACCAAAAACCTTCACTTCATCATTTTGATATCAAGTTTTCTAATATACTTCTTACAATGGATAATGATGTAAAGTTTGTGAAAACAGACTTCTCGACATAAGTGTCAAACTCTTTATCTGCTAAATGAACGTGGGCCATCACACATTTTTTGTTGTGTGTTTATATATAGGATTAATAAACAAGTTATGTTTGCATGTTGATCAGAGCCAAACCACTGCTAAGTTTCACAGAAGTCCAGAGTGCCTTAATTCCTAAATAACATATGATGTAAAAGTTCCATGACATTTCAGACTTTCAGTACATAGACATTTGAAATTATAAATTAGCAAACGAATCCAATAAAACAAAGATTAGACAGTTCTTCATAAAGCTTAACGATCATAGAAACAATCTGCTATTTAAATAGATAAACTTTGTTCAGTCCTACAGAAAAAATTTGCCTAACGATTGCTAAGAATCGTCATTACCATAAATACATGTTGGAGGACATCTAAAAAACAACATTCTTGTGTATGCTTTTTTATGTTTTATCAAACTTGATCATATTATCTCAGCCTTTTTGAATTTGGCATCAGATCATTTAACTACATTCTTTGAAATACCATACCCTTTTGATTGTAATCTCTCTTATGAATTCAAATTTGTATTTGATCTCAGCTTTTGACTCGCTCAAAAAAAAATCTCTAGTAAAATATAACCAACAAAATGAAAAGGCAAATTTTGCATTACAATGGTTGCAACACCATAAATTCCTGTACAGACTTTGTTGTTTTATGTAAATAAATATCAATTGGAGAGAAAATAAACACATTAAAAAATAAACTCAAAAGGGGTAAATATGATCAGTTCCAATCTACTTAACCTTCTGACAAGAATAAAGATGACATCTGACCAAATCATTTTTATTCAAATCAAAAAGGCGTATTACAAGATCACCACATGCTAAGGTATATTTTGACCTATATGATGCCAAAAAATAATTATCTGAAAGGTGCATGCAAAACACGACGTTCTGTGAATGGTCCCTGGCAAAGACATTACAGGAAGATAATAATCTTTAGCAAGAATCTTGGAGGAATACAGCACAGCCTTCAACAGTATTATCAATCAAGGCTTGTATGAATGATATATGTGACATTTCTTTACCTTAAGCGCAGCATGTGTTTCTTGTTCTTTCAGCAGGTCGATCTGTGAGAACCATTCCTGCAGGATGCTGCACAGGCTGAGCTTTGGGCAATCTCCGTGCTGCACATAAAATAATAACTCAAGATCTCACCTTAACAATCTAATACAAGAATAAGATGACAGAGCAGAGTGTCAAAGAAATGAAAAATATAAAGGAAGAACCTAAAATTTAACTTTCATAAAAAGAGATACAAAAGTTTATGTTATCAGTCTTGACGCATTCATATTTTTAGAAAAAACATAAATCAAATATACAGAAACCGCAACTTCAGACATTTCCCAATTTTTTGAATGAAAAAACTTTGATTTTATTTCCGAGAAAATGACCAAAATGATTTTTTGCAGATAAATTGGCAAATAAATGATAAATCATTGCTAAGATCACAAACCCTATTTAAAATTCAATTTTCCACGATTCTCGGTGATGTTTTGGTCCAAAAAATTAAGGTTTATTAGTTTTTTAGTGGTTTCTGCAGCAATATTTCTCCCTAGCCCACTCTCAATTTTTTACATAGCCCTAACCCCATTTTTTCCCAGTTAAATCACAATTAGTCGAAACAATCTTTATCTTTTGGTTTGCAGGTTTATTCCTGAGAAAAAAAATTGCTGTTGATAAACCATCTGAATAAAGACAGCTAAAACTCTGAAGTTGAGATACCCAGACATCAAGCTGTAAAACCAAAAGATTAAACAATCCAAGATTTGCATCTGAGTGTTGCATGCATCCCACAGCCACATGTATGCATATTATTGCATAAAAATGGTGATATTTGATATAACGATATTTTACCATCTATTGTTTCATTTCATGCTTTCATTTTTGGTGAGCAAGCATTGACGATGGTCAGAAACAATCTCTTGACAACCTAGTCATTAGGATTTTCCCCAAAACTAAAACTCTTTGATACTTCTGCAAAGTGCAAACAGATCGGCCAAAAACACCAAGATCCAAATGAATATATGGAGTCTGGACAGAACTAAGAATACTTAAGCATCATGCGATCAATTTTACAGAATAAGTAAAATAAAAAATTCAGATCTGCCATTTCTGCATCATGTGGAAAACTGGGTAAGACCAATTGCACACAAAAATGTCTAGGAAAGGAATTACAGTACGAGCTGGCAAGTAGAATGAAACATGACATGCCTGGAGTTAGGAATTAAAACAGGAATAGAATGTCACATCCCCTAGGAACCCCTTTTCACTTTCTTGTGAAATCCCTAGTCCCATTGTAATTTGGACCAGGGATGGAACTTGAATTCATACAATCTTGATGTTGTGTGTGTGAGAGAGATGGTTCTGAACTTTAATGTCAGTATTGATGAATGTTATCATGTTGTATATTAAATTTAATGCAGTGATTATGTTCTAGACTAACCTGAACTAATGATTGGAATGGTCGAGTTGTGCAAGGAAGTTTGTTTGATTGTAGGTACCCATGATGCAAGGTGAGGTGGGTTCTGTGTTTCTGTGAAGAGATATAGGTATACTGCAGTGTGATACTCTGTGTCAAGACCACCTGTTAACAGTTGCTAAACCTAGGGTTATATAACCAAGTCAGAATAAACAATGTGACATTTAATAATTTCTTAATCAATCAATCAGGTCTACTGGGACTTTTTTCAATTCGTCGCTGAACCCTAGGAACCAGACTCTTAATCAGTTACGATTATTTACTTTTTCTGATTGTGTTATGAGACACTGATAATAACCTTATTTAGTTCAAGTTAACCATAGGCTTTGAATAATAATAGTGAACTCATTAAAGAATAAATAAGTAAATAATTGTGTATATAAATGTATAATAGATATATAAATTATAATCAATAAACACTTATTTAAATATGTAGCCACAGACAATATCATGAATTTCAATCATTTTCTCAAAACAACTCAGCTATGCATATTAAGCCATCGAGCCCAATGGAATAAGAAATGTAAAACAAAAACAAAAACAAAAAAAGTGAAGAAAGGAGAAGCCATAAAGAGGTGACCTGGCAGAAGGTGACCAGCAAGGAAAATGTCATTAATGGGCCGCATACTTTTCACGGCTGGAGACATCCTGCACTTAATGGGAATGGCATTAAAGATGGTGGGAGAGGGTAACCATGCCACTATGAAGCATGGTGACCTCCTGAATGAATTGCAGGGTTTGACCAACAACAGTATGCTTTTGGAGACCCAACCACATCCTCCCTCGAATCTGCAACATGGGGGTCAACTTTGGGCAGAAAATCGGAGGGAAGAACAAGATTAAAGGCATGTGGAGCTGGAAGTGCTTTTCAGGATAGTTGGGAGCGTTGAGTGATAGGAAAACGTGTGGGATAGCTCACCATTCAACCAGGAGCAAATTGGACCATTTCTATTCCAGGTTTCATCATTTTCTAGCTGTCTTACTTCTTGTTTTGCTGTTTACTTATTTATATCATCCAATGTTGTTAAATCCCCTTCTTCCAAAAGCTGTGACATCTGCTGCTGTTGTCCGTTTGCTGTTAGAAAATTTGATACCCCTATCTATCCTAGCTCACCCTTTGTCTAGGTCACCTTTAACATTGTTTTTAGGATTTGCGAGTCTCAGTTAAACTTGTCAAGTCCTAATCCAAGTAAGCCCAAGGAACTCCAACTGACCTAATTCCAGACACTTGTCACTCAATAATATAATACCAAAAAAAATTAAAAACAAAATAACTTAAAGCTGGCAAGCTACCCTTCACCCTCATTTAAACATATATAAATTTCTGTTCTGCTTCACCCTATGTAAAGAAGAAACATAATTTGCAATATGTTGCACTCACTTTTACTTTGTTCAGTCAATAGTTTCAGTAATTTTGAATGGCATTTGACCATATTAATTTGGATAATTTTTGGACTGAATCAGAGTCCAGACTCCAAACCCAAACACATTTGTAACGTGCTGGGCCTCATTTTATTTAGTTCAGTCAATCATTCCAGCTGTTTTCATTGGCAATTGGCCATATTAATTTGCCGAGTTTTGGACTGAATCAGACCAAGCCCAAACAGAATTTGCAACACTCAGTTTTATTGAATTCAGTTAATCTATTCAGTGATTTTCATTGACAGTTGACCATATTAATTTGCCAAGCTTTGGGCTGAATCAGAGTCCAACCCCAAACAGGATTTTCAACACTCATTTTTATTGAATTCTCTTCAGTGATTTTTAGACATTTAAGCATATTAATTTGCCAAGTTTTAAGCTATATCAGAGTTCAAGCTCAGCCCCTATCTCAATCAGAGTTCTGTGACTCGCCATGACTCGCCAAAACTCGGCGAGTCACAAGCCGAGTGACCCTCAGTGAGTCATGGGCCAAGTGACCCTCAACGAGTCCTGGGTGGCTTGGACCCGGACTTGGCGAGTTTTGGCCGAGTCATGGTGAGTCACGTGACTTGGTGACTCGACCCTATCTCAATCAGAGTTTCATGACTTGCCATGACTCACCAAAACTCGGCGAGTCATAGGCCGAGTGACCCTCGGCGAGTCATGGGCCAAATGACCCTCAACGAGTCCTGGGTGGACTGAACCCGGACTCGGCGAGTTTTGGCCGAGTCATGGCGAGTCACGTGACTTGGTGACTCGACTCGGACCCGGCGAGTCCCAAGTCCATGACTCGGCCGGCGGAAAGTACCGGAAAAGTAAAATAAAAACATGTTAAACAATGGTTTTACTTGCTTTTTTTTTCATTTATATTTGATTCTAAGTTTTAAAAAGCATCTCATTTCATTCTATTGAAAAAATAGGA
The DNA here is from genome assembly GCF_030272615.1 of Cryptomeria japonica. Lineage (NCBI taxonomy): Eukaryota > Viridiplantae > Streptophyta > Pinopsida > Cupressales > Cupressaceae > Cryptomeria > Cryptomeria japonica. The sequence continues at coordinate 728,343,290 of NC_081409.1, forward strand.
GGAGAAGAGTGAGTTGTGAGGAAAAAGAAGAGAGCATAGTAGGGCAACCAGCAAGGAGGAGGAGTAAAATTTCTTCAACAAATCACATTGGGGCAGTGTAATACTTGCATTTGGTGCATCAAAAGCTTGTTAGAGAGGATTGGAAAGAGGTTGCATTTCATTTCAACCTTCTTATAAGAGGTAAGATTTATTTTTTTGGGTTTTTTTGGTGTTTTATAAGCAAAATTTACATTTTCTTTTTAAAACATTTGTAACAATATCTATTCATTTTTTTCAAAGAAATCAGCAAACCCTACCATGTAGATTGTTTTTTGTTTTCTCAAAACTTAAAGAGATCAGCAAACCCTACAATGTCCATTTTTTTTCCATGTTTGAAAAAAAAAATGTACATTGTAAGGTTTGCTGATTTTTTTATGTTTTGAAATGAAAAAACAATCTACATGGTAGGTTTGTTAATTTCTTTGAAAAAAATGAATACAAATTCTATTACATTGATTTTTGTATCAAAATCAAAACATTGCTATTATATTTTTTTTTGTATTAATTTATAATTTAACAATGGACAAATATTCATTTTTTTTGTAATTGTGTCTTATTCCAGCAACCTTCAACTTTTGAAAACAATGTCTAGTTCCACTCCTCCTCGTAGAGCAATCCCAGGTAGAAAAGATCTAGCTTGGAAATATACAGAACCTTTTCTCGGGCCAAAAAGAGGAGAGGCAAAATGTAAATTTTGCAAAACAATCTTTCTTGGAGGCATAAATAGATTGAAATACCACCTTGCCGGCATACGTGGCCATGATGCAGAGCCTTGCACACTAGCACTTCCTGAGGCTATTCGTGAGTGCCAAGTGTTATTAGACACATTTGAGACTCGAAAAGAAATAAAGAAGAGGCAAAGGGAGGAGTTGGCTCAGGCTAGCATTGGTTGTGTTGGAGGGGCCTCTTCCATGCCTCCATACTGTCCTAGTGGGAGTGCTAGTGCTAGTGCTTCTGTTGCCGATAGTGCCAGTGCTAGTGGGAGTTTCAGTGCAACCATTGGTCCTAGAGTTCGTAAATCTAGGATGGATTCATATTTTGAGCCATGCACTACTCTTGGTGCCCAACCTTCACTTGAGAGCATGGGTTGGAACAAAGAGGTACACAATAAGGCTAAAGGTGCAATTGGAAGATTTTGGTTTTATTTGTGATAGGTCTCCTTATTGGCAGAGCATGGTTGATGTCATCACTATTTGTGGGGCGGGTTTCAAAGCCCCTTCTGATTCTCAGTTAAGTGGCCCAATTTTGACAGAATCAGTGGCTGATGTAAAAGCCACATTAGAGGATCAGCGAGAGATATGGAAGAAGCGTTGCACCATCATGACCGATGGTTGGACTAATAGGAGAAATCAAACGCTCCTAAATTTTCTTGTTTCTTCTGCAAGTGATTGAATAACTTGAATTTTATTTAATGATTCGCGTTTTATTTTTGATTTGAGATTTATTGAATGATCATTGATCACTGATTTTGCTTTGTTTTCAAATTTCAGGTGGCACCATGTTCATGAAGTCCATTGATGCTTCCGCACATTCTAAAATGTCACTTACGTATGTGAGGTTATAGAGGAGGTCATATATGAAGTGGGTGAGGAGAATGTAGTACAAGTGGTGACCGAAAATGCAGCAAATTATGTTGCTGCAGGTAAACTTTTGATGGAGAGGCACCCATCTATATTTTGGTCTCCATGTGCCGCCCATTGCATGGACCTCACGTTGGAGGACATTGGTAAGATTGCATGGATCAGGAAGTGTGTAGAGAAGGCAAAAACTATTTGCAAATTTGTATACAATCATGCATGGGTCCTTAACTTAATGAAGCAATACACGGGGCAGAAGGAGTTGGCTCGTCCTGGAATCACTAGATTTGCCACTAGCTTCATCACACTGCAATCCTTGATTCAGAGTAAGGCAACTTTGAGACGTATGTTTGTTGGTGAGGAGTGGACTTCCTCATCCTATGCTACGAGTGTTGCAGGAGTTGATGTTACAGATTACATTTTTTATGAGCCAGGCTCTTGGACCCCTTGTGCTGAGATTGTGAAGGTAAAATTTTTAAGCATTCTACATTATGTTTTAAGTTTTAACTTATTATTTTTATTCATATTTTTCTTTTATTTGCTTATTTTCATTCACAGTTTCACACTTACATTCATTGATATTAGATATTGTTTCACAATATTTGCAGTTCATTGAGCCCTTGGTAGTTCTCCTATGTGTTGCTGACGATGAGAAGCCCGCAATGGGCTACATATACGAGGGCATGGATAGGGCCAAGGAGGGCATCAGATCTGCCTATGAAGGGAATGAGAGTAAGTATCGTCCCATTTGGGATATCATTGACAAGAGATGGCAGGCCTAACTTCACAGGACCCTTCATGCAACTACTTATTACCTCAATCCAGCATTCCATTTCTGCCCTGATTTCAAGGCAGATGAGAAGGTTCTTAGTGGGCTCTACTCAATGATAGAGCGAATGTCGCCTGGTCATAGCAGTAGTATAATCCAGGAACTAGAGGCCTTTTCTAATACAGAAGGGGAGGTTTTCTCTCATCAGCTTTGCAAAGAAAATCAGACAAAAATGCAGCCAGGTAAAATGTACATTTTAAGAAATTAAGAGCATAATTTTAATTATATGTTATTCAATTTGTTATTAATTATTAAATGAGGCTGATTTTTTTTTCCTTTTTCTCATCTGAGATAGGTGGTGGCAGATGTTTGGTCCTAAAACACCAAATCTTCAACGGGTAGCCATTCGTATTTTGAGCCAGCCATGCAGTGCTTCCGATTGTGAGCACAATTGGAGTATGTTTGAGCACATACACTCCAAGAGGCGCAATAGACTGTCTGTGGAGAGGTTGAATGATCTGGTCCATCTTAGATAGAAACAGGTTATGGACCATGACAACACCCCGATCACGCTAGAGGAGGTTGATCCAGAATCTGAGTGGATCAGTGAGGCTACAGATCCTATCTTTGGTGATGAGGACTTAGATTGGATCGACTAGGTAGATAGAGAGGCTGAGGTTGTAACCATGGCAGAGGAGGAGGTTAGAGCATGTGCAAAGCCAGAGCCAGAGCCAAAGCCAGAGCCAGAGCCAGAGCCAGAGCCAGACATAGCTGATGTTGGTGAGGGTAGAATGGAGTCACGGGCAGAGAGTATGGATGTTGACGCATCCAAGACCTACCTTAGGATTAGACGCCTTCGTAGGAAGGACCCAAGCTCCTTTGAGCCATAGACTTGTAGTTGTTTTACTTTTGATATATGTATGGAACTGGAACATTTGAATTTTGATGTCATGGATTTCATATTCCATGAGTTTTGTAACATTTGACACTATTTATATATCTATGGTTATTGGTTGCTATTTCCTTCAGCTACAATTTGCGTTTATACTAATGTGATCGATGTATACTTGTGTATGTGATCAAATTAACTTCTATTGATGATTATTGTGTATTTAAGGTTTGTTTAATAAAGGGTGCATGAACAGGTTTTAAATCCTTAAAAATCGCTAAAATTCTTGGGTTTTTCACTTTGCCGAGTCCTAGCCGATCCGAGTCCCAAGTCCCAAGTCAAGTCACCCTTGCCAAGTCCGCGCCGAGTCCGAGTCCCATTTCTTTAATCTCAATACTCTGAAACACGTCAAAAATCTGAGAACAAAGAAGAATAAGTTCTCTGTGAGAGAATCGCAGAAATTATTTCTTTTGCATCTTTACTTTCCTCTATTCCCCTCTCCTGTATTTATAGACAGATGACAGGCTTACCATGAAGTTGGCCTTTTACAAGAGGCATGAGCTCCATGAAGAATTGCAAGGGGGTATTAAACAATTTGAATGACCTTCTGGTGGAAGATTGTGATACCCTTAAAGGCCAGCATCGCTGTCAACTCAAATATCAAAAGACTATACAGATTTACCTATTTTTTATATTTTATATTTTTCTAGTCACATATGTGCAGTTCAATGCCATTCGATATCCAGGGACCCTCAAAACAATGGTTCCGAATTCCAATACCCAAATGCATAACCATTTCTATTTGTTGAGAATATTGCCAGTCATACAATGTTAGGAAAGTGCAATAAGATAGACACAAAAAGGAAGCTAATTTAGGCATGGTACAATTTTAAAAAGTAAAGTCTTAATCTTTAGCATGATAGTAAGAGTTACCAATTTCATAGAAAAGTTCATTGACGTTTTGTGCTGTCTTTGCTGATGTTTCCATGAAAAACAGCCCATTTTCTTTTGCATATGTTTCTGCTTCCTGCAAAATTAATCAAAGAATTGACAGGCAAGTTAGCATCATATTTAACATGCCAAAAAACATGTTTACAATTCAGATTCTACATCTTGACTATAATCAGCATGCAACAAATTTCACTTAACGCATGATGTTAAAAACATTATGTGCTTTGGTATGAAGCTAACAGACACTGAAACAAAGGATAAAATCTTTCCAAGATTTGGCAATAATACAACAAAAAATTTATAGGTCAATTAATATTACTGGAATTTGTAATAAAACAATAGTGAAAATCATGTTTAAAACTGTTGCCCTGTTGTCTTAAATTTATCAAATTTCAGTTGAGGCATTTCATCCACTCAAATATTTCACAACAATGAATAAGATGTTGATCCATAATTATGACAACATAAAACATAATGTGCTTCTGAATGGGTGCTAAGAGGAGAGATATGATTCAAATGCTAAAATCTTGGCAAGAGGTGCTAACTCGAATTTGTATTGACCTATACTGTTACCTGTAACCTTTTTTGACCTTTGGTTTGTAACCTGTTTTTATTGGTAATCTATAATCAATTCAAAATAAAATAAAACAAGACCTTAATTACAGGTTTGTTGATATTACTCAGTTTTGTTATAGCAGCATAGTAAAACTAAAAATTATCTCTAGACACGTTATTCAAATCACTAATGTCTAAATTTTAACTTGATTTAGGACCCTTTTTGCATGCTAAGTTTATGCAATGTCATGTACTTGATGGAACTTCAACTTCTAATGTAGACATATAGCACTCATACCCATTATTACTCCACCAATTAGTAAAGTTACAAAAAGCTGATGGGATAGAATGCAGAGAATCAATGCTGAAAAAATCAAGGGCTTACTCATTCCATGTTTTACAATGTGTAGTTACCATATTTTAGATGACAAAGATGTCATATGCAATCCCAAAAGTCTAGTAACAATCAATATAAATATTCTTATCATCATTGGCATTGAAGATGATTAGGGCAAATTAAGATGATGGTTAAAATTTGCAGCAAGATAAATGAGAACAATGTGTAGTTTAAGGTTTAAAATAGTGTTACCAAACTCCATCTCAGCACAGATTCAGTGAGCTGATTTTTGATTCAGACTCAGACTCAACAAAGAACTTGCAACTTGCAATATTAGGAAAACATGATATTCATCTACAAATATTTTTTAAGGAAGCAAATGTTTTTCTATTCATTTATACTCTAAATAACTTTTAAGCGAGGTTACCGGATACACCCCCTCCCCTGGTAGTGTACCAGCATACCAGGTATGGTACAGACTGGATATGGCTGGGTGCCAGCCCAATCCAAAAAGAAGACAAAGTAAGGGGTCTTGAAATATAGCTGTACCCACATCCACGTCCATCCAAACCTTAAATATTTAGGTAACTAATCATTTACATGCTACTCGTCCAGACTTGATAAGTCTGCTAATGTGAACCAGTAGGCATCATTTGGGCCTGCCCCAATTTGGACTGAGAACTCACCAAATACTTTACTTTAAACCTTACTATAAAACCTTGTTTAGGAAGTGCAAGGAATATTCAGTTTATTACATCCATTATAAGATTCAGTTCATTACATCCACTATAAGATTCAGTTCACACAAAAAAAGCAACTCGGTGGTCCATTTACAGTTGATTACATCTATTATGAGGGTAAATTGAGATGACAGCAGACCTTAACAATTGGTTTAATAATATCATTGTATGAATATTAATATAAGCATGCATAATGACAATTTGACAATACTGACTTGTATTAGCATTACTGCAGATATATACTCATAGTGCTCGCCTCCATTACTAGACTAGCTATATGATGTTGAAGTGAAGTGATTTGATTTGATTTCAGATTTTCATGTCAGCTCACTGTCAGCCTAAGAAATATATTAAAGGTAAAATATAAATGTGACCGTTCAGGTCCAAGCTTGCAGGCCACCTATTTGGGGTACATATCTCCCCATCATAGAAGCAAGGCCTTTTAACATTACCTTATATTTGTTGCTTCAAGCTTCTTAATACCAATCGACACAATCCATGGGATTCGATGTTATGAAGTCATCCTAATGGAGTCTACTAGAATTTGATAACAAGCTTAAATCACATCCGAATTCTATTCCACAAATGCCAAATAATCAAATTCCATGCAAATACATTATTGAACTGGAAATTTCAAAGGAAGACAGAATTTTCAAATGCAATGACCTGCAATCTAATATATAGACTTAATTCCAATATGCATGTAGATGTTGGGGAAGGAGGTACAGGACAAATTGTTCATTTAAAATATCCAAAGAAAATGTCACACTGGTTATATAGAATTTAAATTAACAACTAAGGCAGTAACCCAAAAATCTAACTTACAAAGTTTATACCAAAAAAGTAATAATACCTCTGGTTCAACCTTGCGCTTGGCTACCACATCAGCCTTGTTTCCAGCGAGTGCCATTACCAAGTTTGGGTTGCCTGCACATAAAGCTTATCTCTTGGTAAGTAATTAGAAATTTCAAATCATTAGGGCTCAGATCAATTCTCAATATACACCATAACACAAGACCAACTCTTTCCAAATATAATGATAATACCTTGCTTTAAAAGCTCCTGTACCCAATTCTTTGCTCGGGCAAAAGAATCCTACATATGCAAGAATTGGGATCAAAACACCCATATTAGGTTCAATGGAAAGTTCAAATATGTCTGTAAGCATAATGGCAACATATATCTGTTAATATATCTTCAGAGAATTGTTTTGAATTGTTCTTATCATATTTTAAAAAATTGCAGCACACCCATGGGTAAAAGACTAAAAGTTGAACTCAGAAGCAATTAACTAGCCCCTGGACTTGCCTGCACTTCAGGCCAGGTCAGTAGAAAGTACTGAACAAGTTTGCTTGTGAGTACTTGCCACAGGATCAGTATCCAGCCCAACACTGAAGCATATTCTCAAACCCTGAAAACATGTTTCTAAACACTGAAAACAAAAGGTGTTGTTCATCTTCTTAGCTATAGTCACTGAATTTTTGAGTTGCAGTTTTTTGAGTGTATAGTTGTAGCAGTGCATCCATTCTTCAGTGGAGGAGTTGCACAGTGCATTTTTTAATCCCTTTGTTAAGCACATGAATTTCAGGTCATCTGAAACACTATTAAGATGTCATGCCCACTTTTTCAATCCATAGATGAGTCTGATTACTTTGAGTCTTCCATTAGGAAGCAGTTGTATCTGTGTGTCTTCAAGTTGAGCAGCAAGTCAATCCTTCAGTTAGAGCGGCTGAGTTGGTTATAGCATCACACCTGTCAGTTAGGGAAAGTTCCTTACCGGAATAAATCGGCTGACTAGTTTAATACTAAGCAGTTATCGGTTCAATTTCAGTTCAGTTTGAATTTACAGTCTGAAGCTTCACATGAATGAAAACCAGCATAGGAGCATTAATAATTACAATTATTTGTAATGTCCACTTCTTGCACCTAGTCAGCTTTGCTTCCCATTAGCCTATGCTCAGGTTCCCGTAGACAATTCAATGATCGTTACAGGACTCGAGTTTCCTTAGAGAGCTCAGGTTTCCAGTTTCATTGGGTTTCAACAGCAGTGCTATTCTTAGCATATGCTATTTTTAGTAGTGCTATTTCTAGTGCCTGGCATCCGCTTCAGCATCAATTCTGCTTCAGTGCAAACTGATTTCATTTTTGGTGCCTTGGCAATTTTTCAGTAAGGTGATGTGATCTATCGTAATATTTACACTAAAAAGGTATCAAAGTTATGTTTTAATAGTAACCTAGGTGTTAAATATTTCATAAAGCGAATGTCCCCAAGTTGGTCACCTAGGTTGGGAGACTAAAGTTATTTTAAAAAGATGTTATGGGGATTTTTTTGAGGGAAATGAAATATTTAAAAATTTGAATGTCCTAATTTCCCTCCAAACTCTATAAATTGGAGTTTGGGCTCTCGTTTCTTCATGGAGAGTTTGCACACATACAGATATGCTGTCGGAATGGGCTTTTGGGTTCTTCCAGATATTGTTGAAGACGAAAACCCTCTTGAATCTTGCTGGTTTTGGTGGTGAGAGACCCACCCTAGCTAGTATAGTGAAGTTTTGGTGGTGAGAGACCCACCCTAGCTAGTATAGTGATTCTTCACAGGAAATCTAAAGGTTTAATGATGTTTTGGATCTGGGGTTTGCACAATCATGAAGATTTTTAGTGTGTTTTGAAAGGCAAGCCTTGGGTTTCCAGTTTAGCGTGTTTTGCAGAGATTGTGAAGAGTTTAGTGGAGGTTTCCAAGCTTTTGCAGATTTCCTTAAGCTGGGACATTCATTTTGCCATGAAGGCCATACCCCTTGTTTTGAACGCCATGGTTGATTTGTGGTTGTGATGATTATGGGTATTGTTCTGAGGTATTTCCCTCTGTTTGGCACCACCATTTGATCCATTGCACAAAGTTTTGAGTCGTGGTTTCATTTTTGTAGAGAGGTCGTACAGCCTTAGCAGGCCATACAACTTGTTTAGCTGGCATTGAATTTGGAGGGTTTGTCGTGAAGGTTTTGAACTCAGTTTGCTGCTCTTGCCTGGAATTCTATACCCCAAGGAACATTAAAGACCATTTACAAGCCCTAGCAAGGTCAATAAAAATTAATATGAATTGCCCCTGATTCTGAGTGCCGTTCTAGCAGGTCTGTGACTGTATTTCTGCTCAGATTCAGTACTTTATGAGGTGTTCGGTGTGCCAAGGGTAGTTGGACAGTTGGAAGCATTTTGAGGTGATGTCCTTTGATGGTAGAAGGCAGACCAATTTTGGTTGAGGCAATTCTTAAGGGTTGTACCTTTGTATACCTACAGCAGCAGCAGTCTATAAGACTGAGTTTTATTAATCAGCAGACCAGTGTGTTGCCAAATGAAATTCACCTTCCAAGGTACTCGTGTTGTACTTTCCATACTTATCTTCTTCATGAAATGATGTCTCAAACTTTTTATTATACTCCAAAACTATGAGCAATTAAGTGTAGTTTCCAGACCTTTATGACAGTAGGTTTTTTTTCCATGCATTATTGTTTTTGATTTGTTTATTTAAAAATCCAATCTTTACATAAGCATTGCAACACTTGATACAATAGCATATGTCACAACAAGGAGGCTACTTCAAGTGAGCACCCAACACTTTTTTGGACTCTTTGAGCTGTGCCCATTGCCTTGACCTTCACTTGGAGAACGAAGGCAAAATTGATTGTGTGAATCCGATGGGGGAAGATACAACAAATATCACCAAATATATCAACAATCACCCTTAACTTCTCAGTTTGAAGAAAGATCACACCAAGGGGAAAGAAATTGTGGGTGTTGACATAACACAATTCGGAACTAACTTCCTCTCCTTGTGAAGCATTTATAATTTGTTGGTGTCTTTGATGTGAATGTTTATGATCCATGAATAGTTGTATTTGTTCTATTCAGAGAAGGAAAATGGAGAGGTCAGAAAGGCAATCAAGGTAACTTCAAACTTTATCCTTTTAACTTTTCATAAATTCTAATCACGAGATTATCCAACTTTTTGAAGTTTTTATTATTTTAATTGTAGCTATAATCTTTTTGTATAGGTCAAGGCCTTTGATCAAGGTTTTGTGCTTGGTGAATGGAGAGAAAAACCCAATGAGCTACATTTATGAAGCCATGGACAAAGTCGAGGACATCCAAAACTACTATAAGATAGAGCCAAATTCGACCCCATCTAAGAGATTGCTAATTGAAAGTGGTGTTGGTGCTCCAAATTGAATCCTACCATTCTAGAGAATGCACAAAACCTAAAGTCGGGGACTTGTGTCAGTTTGGATTGATAAAGTGATATCCATGATCAAACCACCAAAAATTATGGGCCAACTGGCAAAAGCAAACAACTCTTCTACCATTCTGTCTCTACAATGCCAAGGAGGATTTCATAGATATCTTGATAGGACAGCTAAAGAAAAATGAAAAACAAACTAGATCACACATCTTAGCGACAACTATTTCATAAGAATATTCTAGAGATTTGTCACTTACCACTTCTACAAGGTTACTGATCTTCTAGACCTAAAGATCTCTTTATACCAAATTACTATAAGGTTATATATACAACTAAAAATGCAAAATAAAATTCATATTCTCAAATGTGATTTCCTTCAAAAGATCATACTTCACATATAACCCATGAAAACACAATCAAGCACAACCCTCTAAAGATAGTTGATAAATGAAAGCTCTTTGACCATATGATTAAGCAAAGTTGGTAAAACACTTTCTAAATAGTTCTGAAAAAAACACATACTGAATTCTAAATATAGATGAATCAACAAACAAAAGGACCAAATAAGATTTATATTCTCAAATGTGATTTCCTTCAAAATATCATACTTCACATATAACCCATGAAAACACAATCATGTGCAACCCTCTAAAGATAATTGATAAATGAGAACTTTTCAAACGAAGAGGTCGATATCACTAGATTGAGCAAAATTGGTAGAACACTTTCTAAACTAATTCTACAAAGAACATATATTGCATTCTAAATATAGATGAATCAACTACTAAAGGACCAATGCATTAATCCATTGGTGATAAAGTCGAGATCTAACATCAAAGTGCAAACATGTGTAAACCTAAACCAAATAGCTGAAAAATAAATTGAATGAATGATTCAATAATCGGATGATTTCATTGAATGATATACACACGTATATATAGAGGTTACAAGACGATGTTCTATAATTAGAACATAACGTTAAAGTAAAAGATTAAAGAGCTAAAAACTAAATTAAGCTTAAAAGCTAATTAACTAAAAAGCTAAATGACCATTAAACAAGGAACTAAATATAGGTGACTACAATATAATTAAATATTCTAATATGCAACAAAGCACATTTTTTTGAGGAAAAAACCGTCAAACCCTGAAATGGGAACCCTTGAAAAGAGGATTTACGATTTTGAGGAGAAAATCGAAAAACCAAAAAATTTGAGGTTACAAATCATCGTTTTTGTGGAAAAAAAGGGTAAAACATAGATAACTAAAATCTTACGCGAATATCGCAGATTACAAATGAGATAATTTTTAAGGGAAAATTATAAACCCTACGAACAATTTTTGAGGAAAAAATCATGAAAACCCTCCCATGATTTTTTGTGGAAAAAATCAGAAAACCAACAAACAATTTTTCAAGAAAATATCGTGAAAACCCTGGGACCTGTAAGACGAGGTCTGACCTAAATCAATCTGATAAAGGTAACGATATTCAGATATCGTGAACATGCATTGTTTCCAAGTGTTGTGGTTGAGGCCACTGAACTTCTGACTGTGTTCCAACATGATGTTGGTCAAAGATGCCATCACAAAAATGGAGGTTGAACGAGGTCAACCTAATGAAAGCATGAGACAAAAGAATCTGATTCAAAAATCAGAATAGAAGCAGCTGCACAAAAAATCTGAAACCCTGAAGGAGAATTTTGACATGAATTCTAAGGTGCAAATTTCGAGGTTTGGAAGAAATCCAGAAATTAAAAAAATTCTGCAAACTTAAAATAGCATAAATGGTGCCCAAAAAAACAGCAAAAATCCCGACGTCCGCAGAAATTGTGAACTGTTTTTAAATTCCAAGACAAATTTGCTGGCACAAAATTTGAGGTGCGGAAAACGAGGCACCCAGAAAAATTTGAGATCAAACTAAAAAAGCTCTCGAAAAACCCACCAAGAATCTGAAAACAGAATGCAGATCTAACGGCTCAAAAATTGAGGCACGGAAAACGATGCACCCAAAAAAATCTGACGATGACCCAGTTGAGGTCTTGAAAAACCCACCAAGAATCAGAAACCCACGAAACCCTCAAAAAGCCTTCAAAAAAGAAGCAAATCGTTTTTTAATAAAAAAAAAAATTTAAAAATCTGGAAAATATTCCAGAAAAAAGGCTATGAATTTTTATTAAAAAATTCGCCAAACTTTAAAGAATCCCATCAACCCACTCTAATACCATGAAAAATAAATTGAATGAATGATTCAATAATCGGATGATTACATTGAACAATATACACACGTATATATAGAGGTTACAAGACGATGTTCTATAATTAGAACATAACATTAAAGTAAACGATTAAAGAGCTAAAAGCTAAATTAAGCTTAAAAGCTAATTAACTAAAAAGCTAAATGACCATTAAACAAGGAACTAAATATAGGTGACTAAAATATAATTAAATATTCTAATAATAGCAAGATATGAATCAACATAAAATTGAGAACTAGAAATGCAGTTCAAAATCCCATTAATCTTGCTATAATTTCATCTGAATGTGATTAATAAACTCAAGAAGCTTAAATGACCAACTTTTTTTAACAATCCATAGCTGATCAAATAAAACGTCAGATTCTATTCTGCAAATGATTTTCAAAGCCTTCAACAGAAATTTTACAATTGTTCTAGAAATCAAATAATCAAAAATAGCAAAAAACTACCACATCTAGCCACAAAGATATACTACTTATATCCTAAAACTCTTAACCAACTATGGAGACATTCAAATCATGGAGAGGATTTTTACTTGCAAGCACTTTTCTAGATTATAAAAACATGAAAGATACAAGAAATTGTACTTGAACTAGAGCTTGACACTAGAGAATATACAAAACCAAAGGGCACAATTAGTCGATTTCAATATAGAAAGATTCAGCCCTAACTTCATAAAGAGAAGTTATATTTATAACCCATTGAATTTGCCCCAAATTTCATTGAAAGTTGAGATGTTCCAATCCTCTATGCCTAAGCATCACATCTATTTTAAGCTACTACAACAACCTCCTGGCTAAAACATTAAATTTGTTACAAGCTACTACAACAACCTCCTGGCTAAAACATTAAATTTGTTACAAGCAAAACGCAAATTGAATAAATTTCTCACAAGAGAATTCAATTTAGACAGACCTTGATCACCACACCCACACTAGGCATACTACAATGCTTTCCCATAGATCATACTATCCTATATTTCTAGGAAAATCTTCTTCAAACCTATACACTACTAATTGAATGCATCAAATTCGTTTGTTTCCTAACTTCCATTAATGACATAATAGTCAAATGCCTCAAAAATTCAAATTCCTTTCAAATTTTTGTAGGTATTGCAGCCAGTGTCTAGTTCCTGATTACCATCTTAACTTGCAACACAACCATCAAGTCTCATTGGCATCTACAAATATCATCTTATACATATAACATACTCAATTACCATTGCAATCAAACTTCTCACCAATGCAATTAAGAATTTCCCCTTCTCAATCAAATCATGCGCACATCATTCAATTTTCCACCTTCCTATTTTTACTCACTAAGTCTCCTTCCCAATTGAAACTCAACCACCTTTTATTAATAAGTTGATTAAACAATTTGAATTAAAAGATTTAACCAATGGCTCAAATTGGTCTTAATCTCTAGATTAATGGTTGCAAGCCAATGGTGGAGCATCAAAGTGTTTTGCTTTATAATTGGTCAATGCACCAATATCAATCAAATTGTGCCACACATATTTTTCATTCATTTCCCAATAAAGCATTTAGTTCATGAAATACTTGTAGGTATACAACCCAAGTTCCTTTGTTTTAAAGATCCACAACCTAGGTTCACTTTTACACCAAAAAGAGATAACTTCTCAAAAAATAATTCAAGTAATCACAACTAGAGGGATTATGGTTTATTCATTAAATTCATTCAATGTCAAGCAAGTTCAATGATTCAAATCCACCCAAATAAAATTACAAATGCACATACCCACTTGAGAAGTTCCATACAGCCCACAAAAGATGCTTAATCATGCTTGTTCTATGGCCCACAATCATTCTCCATTGTTATTAAACATTCAAGATCGATCTTTGCAATCCAAATTTGCCTTGAAACATTCAAAGAAATTATTTACCCTTAAAAACAAAACAAAGTATGCCATGTACCTCAAATTATTGGCACTTGACCATAATCTTTATGATTTATTATGTTCTAATCAAGATCAACAGTCCATGTTGATCAGCTCCAAAATCAATAGTATCAACTTATTTGCAAAGCAACAAAGTGTAGACAAAATATTAAACTGACGTGCCACTACCATTGATCATGTACATATATTTTCCTGTTTCCTAAACAAAGCCAAGAAAACCTTCCCAACACACCCTAGCTCCATGTAAATGTAATGTAGACAAGAGTCAATCAAGGATCACTCCAAGGACACACGTTGGAGCATGCAAGAGTATTGAAGCATCCCATGGCATGGACAATAATCATTGTCAAAGCAACTCCAAAGAAGCTATGTGGCAATACTTGACAACCTACAAGACAATTCTAACTCAAAACAATGCAACCTAGAAACTAAACCAAAACTAAAATCTAAATGGAAATGTACACATAATTTTCTAAGGTCCATGGGAGCTTTTGGTGAACAAGTTAACAAATTTTAACCTCTTACAAACATAAAAACTTGAATTAAGTCTCACTTGAAAAACATTTCAGGTCCATCAGAGATCTAATTCTTGTTGAATTTATAAAGATCAAGGCACGTGCTCTAAAGGTTGACACATGGCAATAGAGAAGCAATCCAAAGAAATCTAGACTTCAAATCTTCATGTGTGTCTAGGAACTAGATGTGAGTAAATTTATAAACCAAAATTAAAACTTAATTACAACTCCACTATAAGTTCTAGAAAGTTGATTAAACTAAGCCACAAAACCACAAAACTTTCTAGAATGCTGCCAAACAATCAATTTGGGTCCATTGGCCAACTTGAAGACATCAAACTTAGTTCGTTTCACTACATAGATGTGGAATGTAAATACAATAACTCTAAACCTGATTTTGGACCCACTAAATGCTGCGACTGTCAATTACAGCACAAAGCGTCCTTTGCCTGCCAAACAGATTTATTGTACGAAATGAACAAAGGCCAAGGTGACTACTTAAAGCTAGCCATCAAGAACACTAACCAAGGTCTCAACATGACTTTCAAAAAGGAAGAAATACACACAAAAGCAAGAAAACCAACTGCATCGCTATTTCCAATCATCCTTAGTAAAATTACATAATTAAGGCAATAAATAGAAGCCACAAACATGGGGCAAGGAACTAAATTATCAAAAATACTAGACCAAAGGATTTTAAAAAAACATGAATACCCATAATTTAAATCTCACAAATCAAGTATCTATTGGGCAAACAATCAACTCCACCAATCCATTTATCCAATGGATAACATCAACCGCAAATTTTTGTTCTCAAAGGACTCCACAAATATTAATGGAGAGGTTTTGGAAAGCCTCTCAACATCCATTGAAAGGACAATGCCTCATATTGAAAAATCGGACCTATATTGGGAGTTACAAAATTACAACCAAGTTAGGAGAGGATCTTTTCTTCAGCAATAGCTATCCAAGGGGTAACCACCCAAACACCATGTAACAAAATAATGGAATCTTCACTACAAATTACAACTATTGCTTACTTACAAACTTTCAAATGCCTTTTTTGCAACTACTAGGTGAGAGGATTGGGATGGGAATAACCCAAATCTCCAAACACTAACCCTCTATATTGTCTCAATCTTGTAGTAATTCTAGATCTGAATGCAACCAGAGTTTATTTGAGGGCATTCACATGAAGTACAACAAATTGACACAAAAGTATTTCAACGAGCCCTTCAAGAAAGGCAGACATAACTAATCAAAAGCTGATTGACTTGAATGAGATTGATCTATGTAGCAAATTAAACTACACAAGAGGAAACCCACATCTTTCTAGAAGACAAGATTGCTGATTTTGAAAGAAATACAAAAGGTGTAGAAAAAGTGGCAATTGTTGGATTGAAAGACATCATAGGAGATGATGATGTTGAGCAAGAATAAGAGGCACACTCAATTGCAAGTATGCTCCAATCTATCACTCGAATGTACATGGGGAAAAGGAAATTGTTATTACTTGCATTAATATTAATGATTACATGAAACATATCATATTTATTGGTTGTTGCAATTATATGATGATAAAATATCCAATATTGTGCTCTTTTTGTATTCAAATTTTATGGATAATACTCCAACATTTACAGACCCATTCGATACATTGTGCAACTCTATTTTGTGTTAATTCTACGTATTTTAAGGAATTTAAGTATTTTTTAAGTTGTCGAGTTTTACCAAGTAACCAAGTCTAAATCCAATTTAGGTCTTCCAATTTTGCCAAGCTGTGAGTTTTTGACCTATGTTTATTACAACATTTGAATGTTTAGGTCTAAGGAGCTTGAAATTTGTTTACTGACTTGAAATTAATTTGGTTGACATAGAATTCATTTAAAAAGATAGAAACTAGTGAAAAGCAAATAGGGCAAACCCTTTTTGAGAACAAATGAGGAGGAAGCCCATACAAAGAGAACAGTCATAGAGTACATGGCACCATCAGCACTACCGTCCAACAGGAAAGTGATGAAGGGTACAGATGACAGAATTTTAATCCAGCGAAAAAGGAGAGGCCATGTAGTTGGAAAATTTAGTTCATTTATGATTCTATTATCTGTATCTACTGATGCCAACTCTTAATTTACTTGTCTTGACAGTTGCCAATGTCAGCAGACTTAACACACAAGCACGCTGAGCAAGAATTCGGCAGCAAGAAGGAATAAGACAGATCTGAGCAGTTAGAAACAACAGATAGCATGGACATTCACACTAGCAGCTGCACAATGTGAGTAAGTGGAGAAAATGGGAATCATGAGCACACGCCCACTTTCAACAGTTTGTCGAATTAAACAGTGAAGTGGACTGAATAGGATGTGCTTTAATTCTATCGACACAGTGACAAAATTGAAACTGACAGAGTTATACAATTTGAAAAGCACTAAGTTATATTATTTTGACTAACACGGGCCAGATACAGTTGACAACAGCGGCCAAGAGTGAGACAGTGACCACCAGACAAATTGCAACCTCAACAGGCAGCAGTTTTTCAATTAATGAAGGCGGCCTCAATTGCATCACATCCCAGACAAAGCCAAACCATACCAGAGCTAGGCTATAATGAGGTCTACAGCATGAATGCTACACGATAAAAGGACTGACAGACTTCAACCTAACTTCTATAAGGAAGAGAAGCAAACTTTGACTAAATACAATATATCCTAGTCAAATTTTACAGAGAGATGATAAGCATGTAACACAAATGAAACGACTCATTGGGCTATGTCCCTGTCATTATAGGGACATTAGAGAGACTACCAGTCACTCTCCCCTGGGGAAGGTTTTCAATTTCGCTATTGTTAAAGAGCATATTGCTTGCCTTACTATCAGTGTATACTAAGAAAATTGCCCTGTTTTGATATCCAGGATTTCTTTCTCATACATCATGTATCTTGTTTATGCTCCTGAGAAAGTACCACTCCAGTATCCACAGAGTTCCTGAAATTGTTGAGTCATTTTTTGGAGCAAAACAGCAGACCATGTGGTACTGATGTACATAACTCAAAATAATATTCCTTTTGTGGCATTTGATGTGCTTGTATACTTTAGCATCTTTCCTTTATCTTCAAGACTGTTTGGATGCAAGCCTCATTCCATTGCAGAATTTTTTCTCAGCCGCTTCTGTAATGTGCTCCACCATCTTGCTAAATCATTGAAAACTAGTGAAAAAATAATTCAAACATCCTAGAAATCTAGAACTTGGTGGTCCGTTTCAGAAATGATACTCCAACGTTACTTCCTCCACAGAAGTTTGAGTCCTAGGAATTCTATCAATTTGGCCTGCATGTAGTTTGGATTCAGACAGAGCTATCACACTGTTTTTTATAAAATCATACAAATATCTTGAACGTTCAACATACTCAAGCATATTACTACTTAAAACCAAAATGTAATACATATACACAGAAATAAAAGAATTGAATGGGACCTGAAATTTATCCATTCTTCATTGGAAGTTTGCAGGTGTTGTGCATAGTCTGAAAGGCATTACATTCCATTCATAATGACCTTGTGCAGCTCAAAAAGCAGTCTTGTACTTGTCTTCATGTATCCTGATTTGCCAAAAATCAGACTTGCAGCCAAACTTAAATTATCTAATAGAGTTGGCAGCGTCCTGCATTGATGACAAACCTGGAAAGGGGTAAATGAAAGCAACAACGAGATCATTTAAGGGTCTGTAATTAATGACAAACCTCTTTTTATCAATTTTGACCTCTTGAATGCTTTTCAACAAGAAAGGCACAGCATAAGAAAGGCAACTAGCGCTTAGCTGATGAACTCCCCTTCTAGCAGCTTCTAAATCTGCTTGTCCATTTCTTTTCTTTGTTCAGAATTTAGTACTCGGAAAAAAAATTTGGTGATATTTTTTTTAAGTCTTCCTTCAGTTCTATTTGGCATTCTTCCATATTTTTTTCCTAGAATTGCAAAGGATTCATGCTGCAGCAGTTCTGTTTGAAACATTGAATCTTTCCTCATTCTCTTGGAATAACTGTTGGTCATCAACTCTGTAAGATGGCAAACTCAAGATCTTGGGATGGATGGATGAGACTCAGTTCCTTCCTTGGTTTGTAAGTTTCTTGTATGCTTCTAAGTGCTTCTTCAGCTCTATGATAGAAATCCTTTTACAGGGAAGCTATCTTCTGTTCAACCTGTCTAAGACTTCATATTGTTTCAATTTCCAAATCCACAGTTAGTAGCAACACATTTCTCATTACTCCAAAATGGGAGTGCTTGTCGATAAATTATTAAATTCCAGTCCTATTAGTTGCCAGGATATCTGCTCTTTTCTAAGTAAGTCGTAGGAAATCATCTTTGAATACATGGTTCCCTAACTTGAAGATGCCTTCTGTGATGTCGTACCCCCACAATGCATGCTGTATCTCCATTGCACCTTATACAAAATTGGAAAATGGCCTTACTAGTAAGACTTCGCCATTTTTCGAAAAACTTATTACATCTTTTCAAGGATAGGCCGGTCTCTAAGTCCAAAGCTCTATTATCAAGCCTTTGCACAACCAGTCCCTCTCTTTTGATTTGGCATGTTGTGGAAAGAAAGGAAACTTCACTGAATTCCTTCATGGTGAGTAGCAATATAAGGCAGAACCGTTAGAAACGAGAGGAAGACTTTAATATACATTAATAACTTTGTCAGTAGTAATCAGTTTGGGATCAGTTTAGGGAGATGGAAAATGTCAGTCTTACTAGTAAGGCCATTTTCCGATTTTGTATAACGTGCAACAGAGATACAGCATGGCAGGGGCATGACATGTGATTACATTGTAAACTCAATTAATTGGTCTCTTGCAGCTTTGGCTTATATTGCCTCTTTTAAAGGTATCCAGCACATCTATGGCAATGCTTCTGTCTTGGCTAAGTTTCTTGAATGCCCAATACCAACAAAAGCATCGAAGTTGATATAACTATACGTTTTGGTCAGTAGAGTGATGGAAGCATAAGATGGCATTTCCTGCTTGCCTAATTCCTACTTTATTTACAATTTCAACTGCACCACAGCCTTCTGTTCTCTCCTCAATCAGTTCCTTATGGGCCGCCCACATTGCATAGGGAATCAACGATTTGTTTGACTTGTTTCTCTATTTGCTTGATTTCAGATTTTTTTGTGTAAGAACAGTCTCCATAAGTCCTGACATGTGAGCAATTAATTTATACCAAGGAATGTTAGTCACACCTCGCAGCTACTGGTTGATGTTCTTGTTTTCTGAACTTATTTCTTCAGCACCCTCTTCTTCTTCATCAGGGTCAGATTCTTCTTCTCTCCATTGCAGTTTCCTATAACCATGCCTTGCTGTGTGTTTAGGTGCCTTGAGCTATTTCAGGTGTTACTTCTGTTTTCCAGATTTGCCTCTTCTTCTGTTTTCCTTGAAGAGTGGCTGTAGATACTCTAAGGTTTGGGCGTTTATAAATCTTTGCAGTTTACCTTTACTACTACCAGCTCTTCTTTTGTAGTTCTTTTTCTTAATCAGAAATGGATGAAGATTCTGAATCCAGATGCATCTTTTTACCTTTTCTTATGAACTGAATTATTGCTACTTCTTCTGTTCTGGCAGGTTCAGATGTAGCAAGTGTTGATTGATCTTCAAAACTCATATTGTGAAGAGGTAGTCAATCCCATAATGTTTTTGTAAGAGAAGAGGTAACAAAAGAATTAATGATTTCTTGCCATTGGAAGGTATCCATATTCACTTTGAGGGAGGTCCCTCCCTTCAGAAGCATGATGAAGACCACCACATATGTAACAGGCTACTGGTTTAGGGTGAGCAGACAAGCGAGGGTAAGACCTTTTGAGGAATACAGGGGTGCCTGATCTTTTATACTGGTTTGATGTAAACTGCCTAGGCTGATACCACAGCTCTTTATGCCAGAATGTCTTATACATGTTCTTCTCTCAGTGATGTCTTTGTGAACAGCAACAATGGCAACCTCCCCCTCCTGTACAACCATAGTCATCTTGAACTGGAAATGCCTTGCAAACAACTTGTAG
Source organism: Cryptomeria japonica (assembly GCF_030272615.1). NCBI lineage: Eukaryota > Viridiplantae > Streptophyta > Pinopsida > Cupressales > Cupressaceae > Cryptomeria > Cryptomeria japonica. The sequence continues at coordinate 728,364,115 of NC_081409.1, forward strand.
GTTACAGCTGATATTGCATTCTTCTCAGTTAATGTGGAACCTGGCATCTAGACATTTTTTATCAATAATGTCATAATGATGCACCATTCCTTCTATTGCTGTAAAAATAATTCCTTTGAGACCTTCAGTGATTTTTTTGAGCTTCTCATCCACCCATTTCCCTAGCCCACACCAGCCAATGACTTTTCTTCTAGCTTGTGGTGCATTTCTGCCGTATATAAGCCATTTTGTAAACAAGGTTGAAATTATTACATTCTGACTTGACAAGATTACAGGGCTGCATGTTGAATAGGTTGGCAGCAGCTGCTTTTCCTTTATTACCATGAGGGTAGTAGAATCCATTATAAAGCTTCTTCTCTAGCCAATCAAATCCAGAGAAAGTATATCAAAAATCCTGTACTTTGTGTGATCTGTATATTCATTCCCTGCAGCACCTACCAGTTTTAGTCCATGCATGTCTAGTATCTTACCTTACCAGGGAAATTCCAGGCTGCTAGCATGACCGATCCATAATTGTTGATGTTATTCAACTGCTGGAGATTCCTGAGATTGTCTATAAATACCTTTATTACACCATAAGGCTCAATAAGATCATCTATGTTAAGCATCTTATCTACTGTTCTCAGGCTCTTATCAGAAGAATTATGAGAAATTGGGCTTTGTTCCTAAATTTATATAAGCATACAACTTTCCGAAGTGTATGCCTTGGACTTTTGTACTCCTTGCATCAAATACCCTTTCTTAATCTTCAAATTGGTTACTAATTTTGTGTGATCAATCAGGATTTCATCCTCTTACTCTCTAGAGTCATTATTCTGGGATCCTGAATCTTCAGCTTGTACAGTTAGAGTTGTTTCTTCTTCTTGGACTGGGCTAAAGTATTCTTTGAATTTTTAACTGATAAGTGATAAGAGAGTATCTCCACAAACTTTCCACCACCAATCTTTTTCTTGATCAGGAAGTGTTAGATGATTAGTTGGAAAATGGTAGTAGTCCATGGAAAGAATTGCTTCTTCAGTCAATTTATTGATCAGAAATCCTACTATATCAGAAAATAAGGAGAAGAAGGGAGTAATATATGATTTTGCATGTGTCATGCCTGACCTATTTAATTTTCCAGGTATTCTATCCCACTGTTGCCTGTCATTTGTCTTTTTTTGTTTCTGTAACTAAAAACTCTGTTTTCTAATGCAATAGTACAGTTTTGGGTGAATTCCACTGTGCAGCATCCATGTTAAGGATTACCAGAAAACTTAGTGGCATAATAAAGCAGAATATTGAGGGATATATATACTATTCTGACCATCACTTTTGAAATTCAGCATTATAATCTTGAATACTTTTGACAGAAGTTTGAGTTCTCACATTCTAGGCAATATTTACATTTGGCACTTTTATGTGATTGTTGCAGCATTTAAGCCTATTAGATTGGCAGGATATCATTCATTTTATGCACGCACTTGCTTAAATCTGCTGTTGTCTATGTCTTAATAGATTTTGGGCATTTCTCTGTTGTTTCCCCTTAGTTTCTTATCAGGTGTCATTTCACTTAACACCCAATTTTGGCTTATTTTATAGAAAATTGGAAACATTTCCCCTATAATTCACTCTAAATAAAGAACAATTCTTTGCAGATCTATCATCATGTTTGGCTGTCAATACCTTCTCTACCTTTGAACTTTTCCCTCTACAGTAACTGCACTGGTTATAAATCATTTGAAGGCAACAGGTATCAATCATTTATCAACCCTCATGGCCTGCTATGTTCAGCTAAGGTAGATTTTAATTTCAAAGCTTTTCTTTTAGCATTGTCACTGGAATTTGTAAGAATCTTATGCACTGGATCTTATATCTGTGAAAACATCTTTGCTTTCTTAATTAAAAACAATGTTTTACAGGGAAATTAAGGAATTTATGTCGTTTCTTTTTACATATGTCTTCATAGGTTATATCTCTAATTAAATGTCTCCTTATAGGTCTTCTAGGCTAACTCAGATTAGCTTAGAAACTAAGAAACGTAATTAAACTCACATTAGTTTTATATTTATTGATTAATCCATAACAACTTTTCTGCTCTTAAAAGCAGTTCATATTTTTTAATTATATGTACAAAATCAGAACAGCTCATCAATCACAAAAAAATTCCATTTATAAATACCATATTATGTGATAAATATTACCTACCGCATTTGTTATATCATATACAATTATGGCTGCGGCAGCACCTCGATAATACATAGGAGCCAAGCTATGATATCTTTCCTGTCCTGCAGTGTCCCATATCTCAAATTTTACAGTTGTCTCATTTACAGCAAGCGTCTGAGAGAAAAATGCAGCTCCAATTGTTGATTCCTGATAAAAAACATGAAAGGCGTCTTAAATCAAATGTGTTGAAATAAGAATCAAGAACCAAGTTTTAAAAATTACAAAAATACAAGATGTAAAGCGTTTAACCTGATAATCAAAAAATTGGCCTTTCACAAATCGCAAAACCAGGCTTGATTTTCCAGCTCCCATATCACCAAGAAGGACCTACCAAGAACAGATTATTAAACAAACTAATCAGTAGTTCAAATACATACATACAATATACAGCCAGCTGTTTCTAAAAATAATATTGATCTACTGTTTCTATAAATATCCATGATCTTCTGTCTCGATTAAGAATCACAATCTGTTTTTTCTGTGAATAATCTTATTCTGCAAACACTGACCTGAATTAGAATTGACACTCCTAAAATGGAAGACCAAAACCGGAATTCCAGTGAAAAATCTGTCTAAATTGAGAAAATGCTTATGATAGGAACTTATACATTATAACAAATCCAAAATAGCACAATAATAGTTTGTGAAATATGAGGTCCTCTAAACCAAGCAAACTGCATAGGCACACTTCAGCGGCATCCAATCTAATTGAGAACAACACTAAACCCAAAACCTAAAAGAAACTTCTCTCCAAAAAACTATTCTTGAAAAAAAAAAAAAAACTTCTATATAAAATCATAGACCATCCCCCTCAGTCCATGGTGCTAAGCCAAAAAAAGGTCAATTATTCATGCACCTGTGATTTGAGTTCCCAAAACCTACAGGTTGCTAAATGATTCGGAATGTTTATCCTCCCAACTAATAAAAATAAATAAGTAAATACAATAGACCATCAAACATGATACATTAACTCTACATCAATCTGAAACAGATTATATAAAACTCTTAAAAAACTAGGGTATAGAAGCCATCTGGATATCTAAATGAACAAAACACGGCTGACAATAGTGGCCCTGCTAATCACAAAGGCAACAACTTGCTCTTCAAAGAATAGAATCATAGATGAGTTTTGTGTGTATGCAGTTAATAGAGGAGGCCATCAATACTATCCTCGTTGTACAGAACAAATCAAGGGATTAATCACTGGAGCTTTCAAAGCAAAAAACCCTGTTCAAGTCCCCAAAGGCATGTTAATGTTCAATAACATCTTGGTTCAATTGTCAGTATATCAATTTAAATTAACCCAAATGGTAAAACGAATGGAGGCTTCATAATGAATAACTAATTTGAACCCTTACAAAAATGCTAATGTGTATTAACATCTGAAGTTCCATTCACATTGTCTCGAGTTGTAAATCCACTATGGCTCGCACAAAAAACATCATGGCCTACCAATTGACCTCATGTACTCCACAAATTTCTGAAAAAAATAGACCAATATTTCTCCTAATAGATCTTCCACACCTCTTCAGCATACCCATTGCACATCAAGGTGCAATGTCTTCAGTTCATTAATCATTTTCATTCCATAAGACTTCAATAAAAAGACCTAGGTTTGAATTCCCAGAGACCATGAGCATATTCAATGCAAATTCAACGTGCAATAAGGTCTAGGGTCTGATTCACATTGTCTCAAGTGGTAGATTAATGGTGCTGTCATAGCAAAGACCCAAGTTCAAATCCCAGAACAACAAATTAATATAACAGAATATCACGTAACATATATCACATCCAATTCTGAGTGCATCTCACTTCAATGGCAAAACTTCACGCCACGTAAGTAGAGATGAAGACAATTAGGCTTTTACCATTTAAAGGGCTGGGGTAATTCGTCCCGCCATTCGGCATATTCACCAGGTTGTTGGAATCGCCAGTCCATATTCAGTCACCTGCCCGGAGATCGTCTGGGATCATGGCACAACCCAATAATCCCCCACCATATGTCTCCAGCACCCACCCTAACCTAAACGAATTAAAATAAGGTAATTATGGTATTTAAGGTCGTCCTGAGCGAGACATCAAGTTAGCATAGATGTCTTACAAACCCCGGAAGATTGTTTTGATTCATTTAAGGCAACTTTTAAGGTTATCTCACTTGAAACACCAATTTGGTATATAAATTACTTTTGAACCACACAATAGATTGCTTTTTTCATTTACTTCACATATTGATCAACAAGTTGCACATACCACAAACCCCAATTGGAACAATCGGGAATTGGGTTTCAGCTCTGAGTCTGCATAACTCAAGATCAAAAAACAGATACGCCATTAATCATGGCGTCTTAGCGAAAATCAATCCCCCCAAGGAGCTAACATCACAATTTAACAAAACAAAACAAACAGAAAACCAATTTAACCTTGAAAATCCTACAAAGACATAATTCTTCGTATGTGACACATAAAAATCAGATATATAACTAATACTGATGCACCAAACTCACCAGCTTGGCCTGCATATTGTTGTTCCCCATGGTTGCCATTGAAAGAGCAAACAAACAGTAATCAAATTCCGTGCAATTCCTTCCGAGATCACCAAATTCCTCGTCTGCTGGATCGCCGAAGAGCTCAAAACCGGATCTGCACGAAAACCTTCTTGATTCAACCGTCTATCGGAAATAAATTGACTGGCCCTCATCCACCAGCAGCAACTAGATTAATTAAATTCCAAGCCTACGAAGAAACCCTTTTTTTTCTAATAAACTAATTTTAGCGTAGCCGGTCATACGCTAGAATACTTCAGGGACACGTGTCGGTTCGCAAACAACAAATATTCTCGTATGACCCTCGTGGGCCTCGTGGGTTTTGGAGGTTTTTGTGCGGTAGAGGTGAAATCCATTTGTTTTTTAATCGGACGGCTAAAAATTCATGGTGGTATGAATACTTTAAAAAATTGTCTGCTGGAAGTTTGAAAAGATTTGAAATTAGGGTTTTGCTGTTGGTCACCTTGTTGGGGAAAATTGACACATTACTTCTTGTAGGGGGCACTCAACGAAGCAATTTAGATGCTCTCCTAGGTTGTGGTTAAAGGTTAAATTTGACGGCCATATGTATTGTTTTTTTTAATAAAAATGATTTAAAAGTTTATGAAAATTATATGGGAGGAAAGGGAATATTTTAAAATATTAAACCAATTAAGGAAGTTGATGATTTTAATGTTGATGGATTAAAAAATATGTTAAAAAAATTACCTAAATCAAGATATTTTTTTAAGATTACAAAATACATTTTTATTGTTTGGTGTTTCTTTCATTGATTGTGAATTGGGAGAATAATTAATTATATATATCTTTCATATATCTATTTAAAAAAGAAAGAGCTATTTATTACATCGAGAGACATGTCTATTTTTTATATACAAATAAGTTTAGTCATTTATTTATTTTAAATTAGTTTTAAATATTTTAAATATTTTATCAATATCTTAAAAACTATGTTATAATAAAAAAGCATAAGAATGGTATGGATAAAGATATCCCAAAAAATAGATTTTATGTGCGTCTATTGTTGCTTGGATTTCTATAACTTTTTCAATTTATATTTAAAAAATATTTATGATATTTTTTAAAAATGTTTATTTCTATTTTTAAGTTTAGATTTGAATTGTTGGTCTTTGGTTCGAGTGGCAAAACAAATCCTCAGCCTTTGTGTTTATCTGGACTCGGTCACTTTCCTCTATATCCCTTGAGAATGGAATGAGATGGTAGATTGTTTGGCAAAATGGGCTTCTGAGCAAGCTGGTCAATGGAATGTGGAGGATTGGGGGCAGTTGTCCTTGGATAATGCTCAGATCCTTGAAGATTTAGTCATGGAAGATATGTGTGTCCATGTGGCTATGGAGGGTTAGTTTGATCCCTGGTTTTATAGTGTCTAGTTTTGTGGGATCTCCTAGCTTCTTTGCTTTCCATTGAGTTCTTCTAATTAATAAATTGTTACCCCTTTTTGGGGGGGAAACAAAAAAGATTTGAATAGAAAATTTAAAGCTTAAAGAGATTTTTTCATATTAATTTTAAAATAAAATAAAAATTATTTAACTAATAGGATAACAATCTTGAGTGTGTTAAAGAGATGGTGCAAAAGGTACAGCAAAGGCGAAATTTTGTAGGTCAAACCTGGCGAATAGCTCAGCGAAGAGCAGGTCATCGACAAGGGCAGGTTAGCGTAAAGGGTAGGAACAAAGTGCTTACGGGATAAAACTCAATCCCAGTTGGCGTTCGACCTACCAAGGCACCGGTTCAATCAGCAAATGGAGGCCTTGGGGAATCTTTGAAGCAGCAGCCAGCAGGAAAGATCACAAATGCTTCATCAGCAGAGGTGAAGGGGATTGAGCCACAAAAGTATCCCAAGAAGGGTCAAAGCAGCAAAAGAGGCAAACTCAGGATCTCGGGCATGGGAGGATTGGGAATCAAAAAAGACCCCATCTAAGAGAGAATTGGGGATCTAAAAATAATGGCAATCCCCCTATCAACGATCAAGGAAAGTCAATCCGCAGATTTCTATCATTAGTGCCCAGAATAATAAAGCATATTCATCACCAGACAGAAGATCCAAGCCGATATCATTATCCTCATCCTACCTTCAACTACGTTGGGAGCATTTAAAGGAATGCAGATTATTTGTCAGATGGTTAGGCAAGGATCTTCCGATGCAAAGGGCGATGGAGTGGTTCAGATCGACCTTTGAGGATCGGGTAAGCGTCAAAGCCCTTGTTGAAGGTTTCTTTCTTCTAAAATGCATAAATAAAAATCTAGAAAAGAAAATTTTATTTGGTGAACCAATGTTCTTAGAGGGCTTTTGTTTTTACGAACTGGATTGGGAACCAAATTTCAATCCTACTCTGCACTGCCCAACCCACTTCCCATTTTGGGTTACCCTAGTTAATCTCCCATCTGAATATTGGAGTGTAGAAATATTAGAAAAGATTGGGAATTCTATGGGAAGAGTGATTGGATTTGAAGAAGAAATCTATAGGAAGAGTGATTGGGTTTGAAGAGGAGGTCTTCCTAGGAAAATATGGGGTTGTCAAGATTTTGATTGAACTAGATATGAAATTCATATATCTAGACAGTTTGGAGATTTTAACAAAGAAGGGGAGATGGTTTCAAAAGATTGTAATTGAATCATCGGGGGGAAAATGCATTATGAGCAAAAGTTTCATTGCTAGTTGCTTGATGACCTCGAGGAAATCTATAGACTATATCTTTGGGGCGAGTGGAAGATCAAGGGAAAGCAGTCCATCATTAGCAGATTGACAAATCCCTAATCCATGTCTAATTATATAAATCTTGCACTTTGGATCAGAAGCTAGTGTAGGCTCGATACTAGATTCACAGAATCTAGATGGGATGAGGGTTAATAATAAGGGTCAAGGTAGGCCTCCCCAAAACCCTTCCCTAGAATTTGGAAATATAATCCCTCCCCAAGTCTCTCAGTGCAAGGAAAGAAAGGAGTCTCATCCCTCCCTCCCTAATGATAATGATAATGGCAAAGTGTTTGATAAGGAATATGATCCCATGCAGAGAGATCTTGGGCTAAAAGAGCAGTTAGAGCATCTAGTCCATGAGGTAGAGAACCTACAAGAGGAAATCAACAACAACCTTGAAACAATTGCTCAATTAGATCAATCAGATACTACAAAATGGATAAGATATCCTTTATTATCTCAGAACAAGGATAACCATGAGGACTCAACAGCAAAGGTAATGGGAGTAAAGTAAATTGAGATGGAGAATCCCGAGGTTGAAAACTTGGATGCATGTGAAATTGAAGTTGAAAGATGAGCCTTGATCCAACAAATAATGGAGTTGGACAACATGAATGGTGAAGGCTTGGATGATGTAGATCCACATGAATCTACTAAGGAGGATGCAGGCAGAATTGATCATGCACTTGGCTTCCAATAGGAATTATCTTCCAAGAAGATATCAGACTATGGAAAAGGGACCCTCAATAGAAGAGGAAGGAAGTCTTTTTTAGAGCTTCGGACAAAGGATGGTTAGGCAGAAGGTCAAACAAAGATAACAATCCTGTTATCCCGAGAGAAGGGAAACCCCCTTCCCTAAGAGAAATGAAGCTCTTGGCTTGGAATGTTAGGGGTTCAGGTGGCCCTATCAAGTAGTGCTTGGTCAAGAACAAGTGTATCTCAAGCAAGAAAGATATATTGTTACTCCAAGAAAAAAGAATGAATGTTATAGAAATCGTTAATTACACAAAGAAATTAGGACCATGGCATGTGGATGTTGTTGATGCAAGAGCCTTGGGAGGGTTAGCCATATTATGCAAGAGGATTTGCACAGTCAACTTTGAGTCGTTGATAGCTTAAAGGCATTGGCATGGAGGCTTGGTGAGATACCTTAATAGCAACCTTAAATTCATTCTCATAAACGTTTATGGTCCTCCTCCCACTCTTAAGGAAAAGAGAAGTATGGACAGAGATTGATGGGCTTATGTTAAGATTTGCAGACAACATTTTCATTTTGGGGGGTGATTTCAATGCTATATTGCATTTCTCTTAATAAAGGGGTGGTTCTTAATTGATGGATCAATCTCAGATGTATTTCAACGAAAGGGTCAGAAGGAACAACTTATTGGAAATTGAGACTGGAAGAGGGGAGTTCACTTGGAACAACATGAGATTGGGTTTCAATCAGATTGTTGAGGAATTGGACAGGTTCTTCATCAAAGGGGACCTTTCTACCTTCCCCTTTGACTTCAAAGCAATTGTTCAACCATGTTCAGGGTCAAATCATTATCCAATCCAGCTAGAGATAAAAACCTCACTAGTATCCATTCACATTTGTATTTATGTGGCTGAAACGCAAAGATTTTTTTGAAACTTTGCAGCAATGGTGGAAGGAGGAACACTTCTCAAGGTCTAATTTTTTCTTCCTGGTATCCAATCTCAAAGCTACCAAAAGTAAGCTTCTAAATGGAATAGGGAGCACTTTAAGGATATCTTCTCAGAAAAGATTCAGATAGAGGATGATCTCTCAACCTTAAATGAGCATGTCCTTAGAGTTGGAATGGATCAGGAGAGCTTCATTTTGGAGAAGAACTTATTGCAAGAATATGAAGATGTTTTAGTTAAGGAGGAAATATTTTGGATGCAGAAATTCAGGGAGTCCTGGTTAGAGGATGGTGGCAAAAACTCCAAGTTCTTCCACAACTCTATCAAATAGAGGAGAGCAATAAACAAAATCACCCGAATTTGCAAAGAAGATAATTATGTGATTGAGGGTCCCTCCTTGATTGTTGAAAGTGTAGTAGCTTAATTCAAAGGTATTATTAATAGCTTGGAAGGTTCAGATCTATATAATCAGAGAAAATATCTTCAATTCATCCCTAAGCTAATAATTGATGAGTAGAACCATATGCTAAATAAGTGGATAACAAGAAATGAAATATAAGCAGCCCTAACTCAATTTCAGATGGATAAAGCACGAGGACTAGATGGGTTTCTAGCCGGATTTTACCAAAAATGTTGGGATATCATAGGCAATGATGTGGTGGAAGCCTTATTAGTAGCTCAAAAGGCGGGCATATTCTTGAAGGAAATTAATCATACCTACCTAACCCTAATTCCAAAAAAAAAGAATGCATCAAAATGGGAAGACTTTAGGCCCATATCTCTGTGCAACCTGATATACAAATTGCTGGACAAAGTGATGGCCAATAGACTAAAAAAGGTCTTCCCTAGCATTATATCAGATGAACAAACTAGTTTTGTTCTTGACAAGTCAATCCCGGATGGCATTATTTTGGCTCGGGAGGCTATCCATTCTATTCAAAATCATAAGAAGCCCGATATGATTATTAAACTAGATATCAAAAAGGCCTATGATAAAGTTGACTATATTTTCTTATGCAAGTGCATGGAGGGTTTTGGTTTTAGCGAGAAATGGACAAATTGGATCTTATTTTGCATCTCAACTCTGTGGTTCTCTATGATAGTTAATGGTACTCCAAAAGTATTTTTTGAATCCTTGAGAGGATTGAGACAAGGGGACCCATTATCACCCTTCCTATTCATAATCATGGCAGAGGCTCTAGGGAGAAGCATTCTAGAGTCAAAAAGAATGGGGAAGATTGCAAGCATTAAAATCACTAGTGGGGTGGATGCTTGTACTCATTAACAATTTGTAGATGACACCTTGTTGATGGGGAGGGGTAGGAAGAAGGAGGCTCAAGAATTCAAAATGATCCTCAATCTATATGAAAGGCATCGAGCCAAGAGGTGAGTAATGAGAAATTTGATACATTCTTCTTCAATGTAGATCCTAGAAAAGAAGTTAAGATTTCCACTCGATTGAGATTCAAAATTGGTAAACTTCCATGCTTGTATCTAGGAATTCCCATAGATAGAGGCATTTAGAACTCCAAATTATGGGAAATAATGAATGAAAAGTTGGGAAGGAGGCTATCCTCTTGGAAGAGGAAATGGCTATCTTGGGTAGGGAGATTGGTGATGCTAAAGTCAATTTTATCTATCATTCCAATATACATGTTATCTTGTCTTTCCCTTCCAGCTGTGGCTAATAAAAAAATCACCAAGTCATGAGGAATTTCTATTGGCAAGGAGTCTCAGAAAAGATTAAAATTGCTTTTATTTCTTGGGAGAAGATATGCATATCTAGGCAAGATGAGGGCACATGCCTTATAAACTTGATGTGGCAAAATAAGGCCCTAAGTGCAAAGTTGGCCTGGAAGATATACTCTCAACCAAACCTCAAATGGGTCAATGTTATTTAGACCAAGTATCTCAATTCTGAAAGTAATGACTAATTTTTTTAAGTGGCAAACCCTCCTAAAGGATCCAAGCTCTGGAACTTTATTTTGGAGAGCATAAAAGTTTTTCTAGGGTATATATAATGGGACATTTGTGATGGCAGGTCAACTCTCTTCTGGAAAGACTCCTAGGGAGGTTTTCCCCCATTAATTGACAACTTAATGGATACCAGGTCTTTCAAGGATTATTTTGTTCAAAAATAAAGCATATCTCTTTGTTTCTATATAGTGATGGATGAGGACCAATCATCTCTGGGGTAGAATTGGAAGGAGCTCTCATAGCACATGAGTCAGGTTGATTGGAAGAGGCTGAAAGATATTATCTTGGCCAGTTCTATGATCTTTCATGAAGGTTGTGACAAGATCATTTAGACCAAATAAAAAATTGGTCAATATAACTCTAGGGATGGGTTTTAGGTGATCTACAAAGAAGTTGAGCAGAGCAAGGATGATCTTCCTATTATTCTCTACTAGGAAAACTATGCCTACCAAAGGTCGATGCTTTCTCTTGGGCAGTCATCCAAGGCAGGATCCTAACTTCAGACTATTTTAAGAAAATTGGTTTCTCACTGCCCTTCGAGATGTGCTTTGTGTAGAATGGATGAAGAAAATATTGATCACTTACTCCTTACATGCACTTTCGCACAATCTTGTTGGATGTGGCTTCTCAATAAGTTAGAATGGTCAACAATAATAACCTCGAGTATTTTGCAATGCTTCAAAGGGTGGCCAATTATCAAAAAATTCAGTCTATTTGGCATTCTCTGGATATGCAGCCCTTCAATCATGATTTGGGAGTTGTGGAAACAGAGAAACAAAAGAATCTTCAAAGATGAAGAGATGGAAGTAGATAGACTCCTCAATAAAATCGAGGCTGCCATTATTGAAGTAGTGAATAATAGAAATTTGAAATTTGTCAGGAAAGAATGCAAGTTCTCAGAGTGGGACAATCTTATGAGAAAGAATTGGCAAGGTCTTAGAACCCCTCCATTCTTTGGCAAAGGAAATGAAGATAATCATGAGAAAATAAGGAATTGTGTCTAGTTTGGGCCCAAGAGAGGGTGTTATAAGCTCAATTTCGATGGAGCTTCCTGTGGAAATCTAGGAAGGTCAAGTGCAGGATGTGTAATTCACTCATGGGAAAGCAAAATTATTTCCTAAAAAGCAGTATGTTTGGGTCATACCACAAATAATATAGCAGAGTTTTGTGGTTTGTTGAAGATCTAATGTTATGCAGAACCTTAGGTATATCAAATGTGGAAATTGAGGGTGATTCAACAATCATTATTAATGCTATTAGAATGAGAGATACTCCTAATTGGAAATTGAAAAGCCTTCTTGTGCAAGCCCTGTCATTATTGGATTTAATTCAGAACTACATGATCAACCACACATGTAGGGAGACAAATGGTTTTATGGACAGGTTAGCCAATCGGGGTGCAGATGGAGAACATATTGATGCTCATGACTTGGCAGCCACCTCAACATGTGATCCCCATCAGGCAGATCTCGATATGAATTGCTAAATTCCTCATCGTGACTTCGATGGGCTTGATATGAAAACCTCATTAAATGAGGAGTACTTGGTAATCATTTCCCAGTGATGCCAACGAATTGAAGGAAGATTGGGCATATCTAATACATCCCCAAGTTGGCACAATATTTTAAATTTGGCAACTTTGCAAGAAATTTTGCATGTGTGAGGTTGCCTCAATTCTGCTTCCATCATTGTGAGGAGGTGTCACTCAAGACTTGTAGCTTTTAAAGCTAGCTTATACTAGAAGTTTCGTATTGATTTCTGGTTAATCTCTAATCTCGCTAGGCTTTCTTAATGGAGTCCACTTTGCGCTTGCTCTCTGAGAAAAGGCAAATGTCATTTCTCGACACTATCAAGGACCAAAAATGGGTAGAAATTCTCAAGTCAGAGGATGGTTTGGTTAACAAAGTTGCGAGACATATTTTAGGGGAGGACTTCATTAAAGATGAGCACTGCTACCGGCTGAACATTGACATCCCTACGATGTTTGTATCCATTCTGTTGGCGATGGGTTTGCCAAAATTCTCGACAACATTGCTTTGTCGTGCACTGTTCCGGAAGGAGATTCTAGGTGATTTGAATCTGACCATGGATAATGTAGATGAGGAGATGATGGCTCTATACCCTGAGTATTATATGGTTAGGGCTAGGCCAAGAGACAGGGGTGTGAACAGGGAGTAGGTCCCTAAAAGGTCCATCCTCATTGTTAAAGATAGGATGACTTTTGAAGAAAGGAAACCTAGTATTGCAAGAAAAATTGAATTTTTACAAATGTGGCTTGGCCAAAAAAGCGACTGCAGGTGGGGATTGGTGGAAGGAGTATATGCTTGCATAAGGTTATGTGTCGTGGACACCTGATATGGCTGTTGATAGAGAGGAGAAGGAGGTGGTTGAAATTCCACAGAGCCAGGCAAAGAGGAGGCATGACTATCCCAGATTGAGTGAGCTTCAAAAGGAGACAATTCATGCAGCCAATAGCCCCTCCCTCCTCACGGGGAGTGCATCTTTGTGGACCAAATCTTTCTGAAGAAGAAGAAGGAAAAAGGCAAGAAATGAGGGTCTTCTCTAGGTGGCTTGTCTTCCAATAAGGGCTAAGTTTATTTAAGTTTTTTGAAGTATATTGTATGTAATGCATGAATTTTTTATATCTATCATGCCTATTAGTTTTTAGAAGGCTCAGGAACCTATTAATAGTAGACAGTGAATCTCTATTAATGCCATATAAGGCATGTTGATATAGACAATATACTGGATCTGCATATACAGAATTTTGTAAACTATTTATATATTAATATAATACTGCTTCGGTCGTGGTTTATCAAAATAAAATATTTAACTAATTAGAGAAATAAAGATTTAAAAAATTATCCATTAGAATTATAATTTTTTCTAAAAAATTCAAAACAATATTATTATTTAATTGTGTAATTTTCTACTCATTTGATTATTATTCAATTAATTGTATTTCTTCTATTCATCCAAATTTTACATATAGATAAAAAAAATTTAAAAAAATAGTTATATCTATTTAAATAATTTTTAAAATTTTATAAAAAAAAATTCTTCTACTTGCACAATTTTTTGCTTTTAATTTTTTAGTTTTACTTTTTTTTTCTTTATTTCTAAATATGCGAATCTTTGCATGAAAAGTTTCTAGAAGTCTTTAAATCTATCTAACAACGTCGGTATGTTTTTTATATATAAATAATTGTAGTCATCTATTTATTCTATATTAATCTTTTCATTTTAGTTTTAAAATATTTTTTCAATATTTTTGTTTATATTGATAATAGCGAGTAAATTGTGGTACAATAGAGATATTAGAGCTTACCAGTAGGACATGGTATCCCTCCAGATATGCAAAAACATCAAAGAAAATGTACATAATAGGTCAAAATACCTCCCTATCTGAGAAAGTACTAGCTAATACAAAATGTACCCTTACACAATATACAGGTCTATATAACTACAAATTCATGTACAAAATTTGCCTATCTATATAACTAAGGAGGTAAATACAAAAAATTGTCCATCTAAATACAACCACCATGAGACAGTTTTGTGCTAAATCCAAGCGATCCATCCCGAATGACCTTCCATCCATATCAGCCTTCGATCATCCAACATTCTGGCAGACTGGACCATTTATTGGCGAACCAATTGACCATTACCTCTGATTTCTTCCATAAGAGCATCTAAGGTGTTGACAAAAGGTGTTCGTTCAACATTCATCCTTCCCCAGGTGTAGCCATGAGAGAGTTCAAAAATGAAAATTCTTGTGTGCCCGTCTATAAGAAATCTATGGAACTTCTCCTTATTCAGCCTAATAACCATGGTAACCTATGAGAAAACAGAGTGAAAAGTGAGTCTTCGAAGAGACTCAGTAAGGGCCCTTTCTTGCCCTTTAAACTTTTCTAAGTTCCTAATTTTCCATAATTACCAAATAATTTCACCAGATAGCATATTCCAGAATAGGTTAGTGTCTTTCTTAATGCCTTTAATACACCCAGTAATAACATCAAGTATGCAGCTATGTATCGGAAGAGTAAAACCAAACATAAGCCATACTTCCTTAGCAATAATACAATAAAAAAAATGTGTCTATTGGATTCCTTGACTGAACATATAGTACACAATTCCTTTTTAGTATAATCAAATCTAATAGGCATCTTATCAAGCATTAGCAACCATCTGAACGTTTTTTTTTCTGGGAGCCAGCGGAGAGCTCGAGAGAGCCTTAAAGATATTACTCCATTGAGCATGTGAGAGATTTGAATACCAATTAGCATTAACATGATTAAGAATATTGTCATTATAAGAGAGAGTTTTATAGATAGAAATAAGTTTCAAATTACCAAGCGGGCTGCCATCAATCCATGAAAAGGAAATAAATTGGTCTTCATTCACATTACATGTTTTAGGAAGATGCAAGAGATCATAGGCATTGCACATTATGTTATAAGTCCTTTTATTAGATATAGGAAGCTGATACTTACTGGAGAGATCGTCCCAAGAGATGAGAGCACCATTAGCTATAATGTCTTTAAGACAACAAATACCTTTGTTGGCCCACTTTTTGGCCGAGCACCCTTGAGTGAGGCCAAGAGGCTTACCATTGTGGGTTAAGTTCCACTAGATTGATCTTTCCCCACAGACTTGGTTATCTCGACTGATCCAACTATTGCCAATGCTAAATCAAATGGTTTCCCATGCTTTCCAAATAGTTTTAAAGACAACAAAGCCTGCGGTAGAGACTGAGAAAGATCCAGCTAATAGATCACTAATAGGGAGGAACTACCAAGATTTAGCCTTCTTGGGGACACCTAGTCTGATATTATTGTGAATGAGTACTTTCCAAGGTTCATTACCTTCCAGTGCATGAAAAATGCATTTGGCAGCCAGTGCAATCCCTTGCACTTTCAGATCCTTAAGACCCAGACCTCCAATAGATTTATCCATACAACACCACTCCCATTTGACAGAGTGAGATTTCCTGTGACCTCTACCATCCAACCACAAAAATTCCCTAATGGTTTTCTGCAACTCATTAATTTGGTAGTTACTAAACATCCATATAGACGCATAGTAGATATTGCAGGAAGACATAATCTTCTAACACACTTGCATTCTCCATGCCAGTGAGAGATAGTACTTGTTCCATTTGGTAAGTTTGGAGTCAATCTTGCCCTTATCCCACACCCACATATCCTTAAGGCAAGGAGAGATTGCAAAGGGAACCTCTAGATATCTAACAATTGTGTTCGATCTTCCCCATTGAAACCCATAGGTGGAGAGCCAATCTGGAGGTGGCTTAGTCCATCCAAGTATAGTGTCGCTCAGTCCATCCAAGCATAGTAGATTTGGTTTGAGAGATCTTTGCCCCTGAGGCATCACATAATAAAGTGAGTTTGGAAGATAAAGCATTCAAGTTCTCCTTGGATAATTCAAAGAAGAGAGCAATTTCGTCTGCAAATTAGATGATAAGCAGCTCAGATTCATCTGGAAGGGAGATTCATCTAACCCTAGGGGGGAGAGAGTTGTCCCTGAGCATGTAGAACAAAGCGTCAAAGGCTATCACAAAGAGGGCAGGGGCTAGAGGGTACCCCTGCCAAATAGATCTACTAAGCTTGAAGGGTTGCAAGATCAACCCATTCACTTCCACCTGGGCATGAGCATCCCTAAGAAGAACCCAAACATAATGGAAAAAGACCTCAGGGAATCCAAAGGCTTTAAGCATAGTGGAGATAAAGTTCCATTCAATCCTATCGTAGGCCTTTTCAAAGTCCAGCAAGAACATGGCCACCTTTTGATTCGAGATTCTAGCCCATTCCATAGCCTCCCAACTGGTAATAAGATTTTCCAAGATGTATCTCCCTTTAATAAATCTAGTTTGGGTGGAACAGATAAACTTGGGTAGGATATTTTCAAGTCTAATAGCAAGCATCTTAGCAAGTATCTTATAGGAAACATTAAGTAGTGTAATAGGGCACCGGTTTTCAATAAGAGCCTTGTCCCCTTCTTTGTGAATAAGCTTGATAAGTCCTCTATTGATGTCGACCTTGACTTGGTGGCCTCATTATAGACCTTTAGTAAGTCGTCAACAATCCAGGTGATATTGGCCTTATAAAATTCAATGGTAAGTCCATCTGGTCTGGGGGCTTTATCATTATGTAGGGAGTTGATGGCTCTTTTGATCTCTTCAGTCGAAAAGGGTCTACTAAGAGTCTTATCTTCTTCGGGAGATAAAATCTTGGGTATAAGAGCCCGACATTTGTCCCTAGAAATCATGGAAGTAGGAGAGTCCTTTGTGGAGAACAACAACTTGTAAAAGTTGAGGAATTCACTCATGATTTCCTCATCAACAAAAACTTCCCTACCGTCCACCCAAAGTTTGTCAATCCTTTCCTTACATTGTTTTTGTTTCAGAAGGTTAAAGAAGAACTTAGAGCCTTTGTCCCCTTGAGATAACCATAACATCCTAGCTCTAGTTCGAGCTCCCAAGGCTCTATAATGTTGACGTTTCCTGAGCTTATCTCTAGCCACCGCCACCAAGTGGGTAAGGTGAGAGTTGTTAGGATCATTTTGAATGTCTTGCTCCACCTTATGCAGGTTAGAGGATAGGATAAGCTCTACATGTCTGGAATCCTTGGCCTTCTTCTTTCCAATGGTATAAAGAATCTTCTGCCAACTAGTTACTGAGGTATTCCACCTATGAATATTAGAAACATCTTGACAGTTCCACTTATTGAATAGCCTCACAATATGGATAGTAGCTAAGACATCATGATCTTTAAGAAGCTTTTTGTTAAGAATGAATTTGCCACCACTCTTGTTAATGGGGTTGCTCAAGTTCCTAAGGGCAATATCTGCAAAAATGGGGTGATGGTCAGAAAGGGAGGAGGGCCTAACAACCATCAGGCAACCTTGATGATCCGGGATAAAAGAAAAGATATCTTTGTTGGTGTAGAATCTGTCCAATCTGGAAAAGATCATGTTGCTAGCTTTCTGATAATTGCACCAGGTAAACCAAATGCCCTTATAGACTTTTTTTAAGCCTTCTAAGGGATCAAAGAGTCTCTCAATGCTTTTCAGTCTATCCCAATGAAGCTTCTCCCCACCTTTCCAGTCAATAGCGGCTCCTCCTGATTTGTCTTCCTTATGCTCAATCATATTGAAATCTCCCCCCCAGGATCCACGAAATGTCAGGGAGTGAAGAAATCCATTGCCAGAGGCCAGACCTATCCTTTAGTCATGGGGGGCGTAAATGGTGCACAACCCAAAGGAAGAGTCACCATGTTGGAAGGTAATCCAAATAGCTCTATTGCATGGGGAAATTCCTGAGCAAAGGATAAAACTTCTCCATGTAGGGTTAACAAGAATAGCAGCTCCCCCTTTGCCTTTCTCATGCTTAGTGAAGAATTTGAGGGAGTCACTCCAAATAAAATTAAGATTGACCTCCAATGAAAAATTAACGGTTTTGACCTCCTGGAGCAGGGCAAAATCCAAGTCCTTATGCTGGTTGAGCATTCTTCTCATCACATATTTCCTATCTGGGGACTAGCCCCCGGATATTCCAAGATAGGCACTTAATGGAGGACAAATAGTTAATTATCATTCTTGTCAGCCTTAAAGCTTCTAAAGCACTTGGGGAAGCTAGCCTTCCGATTAGATTTTTTATGCAGGGGAGAGAGCTTATTTTTAGAGCCTAATGGCCTTCCTCTTTTCTTCCTAGTGAGTGCTTCAGTCTCAGATATGTCCTCATTCAGATTATCAATATCCTTCATCCCCTCACCATTAATCATCGACAAGTTGGATCTCAAATCAGTCTCAACCTCAGACTCATGAATGTCAACTGAGGAGGCTTCTTCAGGGCAATCACCCTCAGATAGGCCTGTCTCAGATGGGTGAAAAACTTTAGGATTGTCAATCATTGGAGCAGCCAGGATAACCTCATAGAAGACATTATCATCATCAATCAAGGACTTCGGTTTCATAGGGACAGAATCTGGGGAGGCAATGAGAATAGAGTAAGGGGGACAATCTCCATACCTGAGGGGATCATCAGTGTCAATCTGCATTAAGGCCGAATTGGATAAATTATCCGAGGCTTGGAATTGATTAGAAGTAGGAGTAGACTGAGGATCTCAGAGGGCAGGGGGGTTGCATCCCTTCTTCTATTATCACACCTCTAAGATCAATCCCTTCAAAATTCCTAACAATTGACTTGATATGAGAGTCATTGTCAGGGTTGTTCATTACTAGAGTCTCAGGCGGGGGTCTACATCCATCATCTTCCATGCCTGTCTTGGCAGTACATGATTTCTGATGTCCTCTAGCCCTTATATTTTCAAGAGCCAATTGTTGGGCATTCTTCTTTTTTGTCCTCTTGTTCTTTCTAGAGACCACCCGGAAGCCAGAGCCCTCAAGTCCCTCCATTTGGGAGATGGCAGCAGAAACAACCGAGTGGGGGGGGGGGGGCTGCATTAAAGGAGCTGAAGTCAGCATCTTTTTCAATAATAGGAGGGTTAACCAGTTGAAATTTTAGGAGACTAGCCACCACATTATTAATGGCCTTACTGAGAGAGTCCAGTTTATCCCGGACAAGCGGCCAATCTCCAATCTTGGAGGAAGAATTGGGGGGGGGGGGGGGGGGGGTGGGGAACCGTCTTTAATAACGGCGGTTCAAGGGGGTTACCATTTGTAGCGTCCTAAAATTGGGACACTTGCAATTTCCACTGCATTTGGGTCTTCACGATGGCGACGCAACACTGAACCTGAATGGAGACCCCGAAACTTGTTCATGACATCAAAAACTGCATTTTTCAGCACCCTGGCCTGATCCTCCTTGCACCCTGCTGTCCCTGGAGGTGGGACCATGGCACCTAGTGCCCTGGTCCCCCAGGACCATGGTGCCCAGCGCCCTGGTCCCTGGCCCTATTTTGGGCCCGGTCTCTTTTGGAGCCTCGGGTCTTTATGTTTGTAATTCGGGAAATATTGTTTCCTGGTCGGCCTAAGGTCGGAAAAATCAGTCTATCAACCCTAATTGGCAAGTATATAAACTACATTTCCTCTTCCATTTTGAAAAGAGATGGGAAAAAAAGGCGGAAGCGATATTCAAACATTCAAGCATTCAAGCATTCAAGCATTCCTTCAAGCAATTGATCATTCTAAGTCTCCATTCAAGGCTAAGTGTTGCATTCAAGACAAGGATTCAACCATTGAAGAGGAGATCACATACAACATACAACATACAACAACATCTACACCTTCGCATGTAAGAATACAAACATTCTTACAACAAGGTATCAAGTACTTGTTTACATTACAATCATTTACATTTACAGCATTTCTCATTTCTTGGTTAATTCCAAAACCGGGGTTTGACCTAAGGGCAAACCCCTAATCCCTAACCCCCCAATCATCTTTGCTTTTCTGTGTGTAGGTTGCAGGTACGCGGCTGAAATTGAAGATCTGGAATCCTTGTGCAGAGACGAACAGATCCCCCTTCGTTTCGCGGATTTTTCGGAGGACCGTGCACACGCCAGGCGCCATCGTCCCGTCAACTTTCGCTCAAATTTGCAGGACAGCGCTGTCTTGATATTTTACTGCTAATTTCAGGTCCGCAGCTTCATCCTATATCCCTATCTCTGTTTACAAGTGTATCTTTCTCACTTTTCATGCATTCCTAGCTTAATCCTTCTATCTACATTCTTTACAAAAGAGGGTAACCTTGCTGTCTTAACCCTTGAAACTCATTTAGAATCCAATCTTGCATTGTGTGGGATTGGATCTTGTGGGTTTCAACCCCTCTTTTGAATGTAAAGTCTCCCCTAAGTGAAAACCGTCAACCCTAGTGACCTCCTTCCCCTCTCCTCGGAGTGGTGGGGGGAACACTTAGGGTTCGCTCGCGATTTTCCGCTTTACATTTTGGTGAACCCGACGTGAACATCCTTTCTGATTATTCATGGTTAGATCTAAAAATTGGATGCCTTGATTACATTTCCATGTTTGATCTTTTGCAAATTTTAGAGGTTAATTGCATAAAAACCCTAAATTTTCTTTTTAGTAATTGAGCTTGCGAAATGTTTAATGATTAATGCTTGTTTCAGATCTACCCTTCTACTGCAAATTATCAAATCATATCTATGCTTTAATTCTGAAAATTAAGTGGTTAAGTGTCAAAACCCTAATTTTTAAAACTCTCTTGATTCAACCTTTGACCGATAATTTCAATGATCAAAACATCTCCAAATCAGCTGTAACTTTGGATTCCGCAATAAAATCATAATATCTTTCATCCCTGAAAATTTGGAAAAAAGTTGCGAGGACAGTGTGCACTCTGAGCGCCATTGTCCCCGACATTTTTTTCAAAATTTCGGGAGTTAGATCTTACTGTATTTTTCCACTAAAATCCAGAATTTTGGCTGATTTCATCAATTCTAACACTTTCAAAATTAAAGTCAAAGTTGGTCTAGGGATTGCTTGGATTAAGGCTTCTAATCATTCAAAAATCGTTGAAATTGAAATTTTGTGTCGAAATTGTGTTCTTACTGTCCTAAATCTGAAAGTGTGTTGGTGTTCATTCAAAATTTCAGTGCTTTATTCAAATTTCTTGCAATTTGTGACTTTTGAAATTAAGTGTTTAATTACACCAACTTTGATTTCCGCTTTCAAAATTGAATTTTGCATGAAATTGAGTCAACTTTTAAAATTCAAAACTTGCATTGCTTTTGGTATTCCCTCTAAAATCATAAAGTTCAAAATTTCAGTTTCCCTCTCTTTTTCAAAATTCAAATTTTGCATTTTTCAACAATCTTGGTAGGGTTCAATTTTGAGATTGCAACTTTAGTTTGGCCTATCTACTGATCGTAAAATCACTCAATTTTTTCATATTATCTTTAAAATCATCATAACTTTCATCCCTCCAAATTTCGAAAAAATTTGCGAGGACCGTGTGCACTTCGAGCGCCACGGTCCCTGACATTTTTTTCGAAATTTCGGGAGATTGTCGTGATTGCATTTAACAACTTAAATCTAGGAGATTGGCTGATTTTATTGAAATTTGCTACCTCTAAAATTCAAAATTTTCTCTCCCTCTCTAGTGCATGAGTTTTACAACCATAAGCCCTACTTACACTATTCTCGTTAGACGAAGCCTTAGAATTAAGTCTTTCCAAGGTTTAATTACTGAGGAGATGGAACCTAATTTGAATGGCCTTTTTAACAAGGACACGGGTAATTCCTCTAATCCTCCTAATGATGAAGAATCTCTCCATGAGGTTTCTGTAGAACAACTTTCGAAATTGGATAACCAATTTGATGATTTTCGACAATGGATGTCTCAAGAGTATCCCAATAGTCAAGCTCTTTCATTAATTGAGGGTCTAAAACGTATGGTTCAAAGTGATAAGAATGGAATTGATATTTTGTGTGGTATTGCACACATTGTGGATTCGAATGTGATGCCTATGAAGAGTTGTGCTGAAACTTTAGGTTATACACAACCTCCCACTCAAGTTAATCATTCTATTCCTTTGACAACTTCTATTGCTAGCATACCTACTTTTACATCAAACATAATGGCTACTTCAATACAAGACATTCCGCCTATGATCACCAGTCATGGGGGCAATCCTTCTTCTTCAATTAACCCTCTTCCTTCATTTAATCTGACTTCTTCATTCATTCCTTCAATGAGTGTTCCTATTACATCTCCACAAATGAACCTGGCGCAAGGGGGCAATTCATTCAACCATTCCATTCCTCCTTGTAGTGCTCCTCTTTTCCAATCATCTCCTATGACTAACTATCATAGTGTCCCACCACCTTACTCTCAATCAACACCTTCTTTCAATAACATAATACCTCCATCACAATCTAACACGTCTAATATGAACTCTTCGACTGAAGCGACCATTAACAATCTTGCACAAACTGTCTCTTCTTTACAGCAACAAATTGCCTCTATGAATCAATCTAAGTTTAGTGTGCCCACATTTGATGTTGCGAGCCCACTTTCTCTTGACATTGTTCGAGCTATCCCTCCTAAACATGTTGAAATCCCGCATTTGGAGCTTTATAACGGTAAAGGTGATCCTCTAACACATGTTAAGACTTTTCAAACAATATGTACCGATTTTGCTTATGACCAAAGGTTGCTTGCAAAACTGTTTTCTAGGACATTAAGAGATAAAGCCCTACAATGGTATTGCTCGTTGCCTTCTTATTCTATTACTTCTTTCGAACAACTTGCAAATGCTTTTATTCAACAATTTCAAAACAATATAAGTCCTAAAGTTACTTTGATTGATTTAATGCATTGTAAACAAGGTGTTAAAGAAAAAGTGACTGATTTCATTGGTAGATATAAGCATTTGTATGCTCAAATTTCTTTTCCAGTGCCTGACAATGATATTCAAAGAATCTTTATTTCTAATTTACAAAAAGATATTCGAGACAAACTCCTGTTTTCTAAGTCTACTTCTTTCCAACAGTTGTGTGCAACTCTTCACAATTATCAACTGACTGTGAGTCAAATGGAACAAGCAAATCCTATGGCTCTGAGTGATAAGGGTGATAGTAGTCAACAACCATTTGGGAAGTTTAAACTGAACAGAGAGTCCATTAAATTCAATGAAAACATCATCAACAAGAATGTGAATGCAGCATCAGGTGTGCCTCCTATTTCTAAGTTTTTCAAGAAAGAGAGAAAGTTTACTCCTTTGAATGAATCATTGCATAGTATTATGAATAAGTTATTGGAACAAAATGTGCTTACTCTTCCTCCTATAAATCAAATCGATCCTACAAAGATTAATTCACCCTATTTTGATAACAAATCTTTTTGTCAATTTCATCGTCAACCTGCGCATGATACTAAAAAATGTTTTGCTTAAAGGGTAAAATTCAAGATTTGATTGATAATAATACTATCTCTATTTCTGGTGTGAATGATAAAGGCAACACATCTGTAGCTCCTCCTAACCAAAATCTTAAGATTTTTACTAATCCATTACCTTCTCATACCTCTAATGCGATTGAAACTAATGATTCCTCTTTCTCATCTGATGGTCTCGTGTCTATGACTCCGAATGTGATTAACTTTGTAGAGCAGCAAGAAAACCCGAAAGAACCTTCCATCACATTTGATTCTAGTGAAACTATCAGGGCACCTGATGGTCCTTTATACATAGTTACAAAAGTCAAGAATACACCTTGCCGTGGAGTGCTTATTGATCCTTCGTGCATGGTTAATGTTATTACTGAAGAATTCCTTTTTACTTTGCAATTGAATCAAGTGATCTATGACAAAACAGATGTGGTTGTGAAATTATTTGATGCATTTTCTTCTCCTGCAATTGGTTCTATTACATTACCTATTGAAGTCCATAACAAATCCCTTGATGTGAACATTGCTATTATTCCTTCATCCGAACAATTTCGTGTGAAGCTTGGCTATCCTTGGCTATCTTCCATGAAAGCTATTGCTTCTCCTATTCATAAATGTTTGAAATTTCCCCATAATGGTGAAGTTGTTACTATCAATCATAGTCTCTTTAAACCAGCTGAAAGAACTTCTAGCGTTCCTATTGATTATTTTTCGCCTAAACAATTCCAATCTCTTCCTCCGCGAAGTGATCATCTTTTCAAATCTTATCAAAAGTGGAAAACAGATATGATCCTATCTCTAAGTGAACCTAGAACACCCAAACTTGATATTCCTATCGTTCTTGAGAAGGAAGTTCTTCCTTTGAAAGATAAAACTAATGTCTTTCCTCAAGAAGATTCCCAACCCATTCCTATGGATGTGACTATGTCTATGTCTAATAAACTTTCTAAAAGCAGACCTATACCTCCACGTCATGATGGACTTGGTCTTCTTCCTAAACCAAATATTCCTCCTTTATATGGAGCAGTTCCTCCTCCTTCTTTTTATAAAGAGAAGAGACCTTCTTCTTATCCTATTATCCAGCCTAAGAGATCACAACCTAAACACCCAAGTGATAAGGATGAGAACATTCCTCCTCCTTAATCTTCTCCACTTCCTACTAAGACTAGAAGAAACCGTTCTGCGCGTGAACGCCGACGAAAGCGTCATCTTAGAGCTCAGGCAGCTGCTTCTCAAACTTTGCAATCCCCCAAAACACCTTCAACAAGCATTATTCCATTTTCTCCAAAATCTCCTAAACATAAGATGCATGATGATCTTGATCCTGTGTGAGTTAAAGACCCTATTTTTATAAATCTTGATGATGATATAGATGAAAATGTTATTCATGATGAAAATATTACTTCTCTTGCTTCTGATAGTGAATATGAATTTGTTGATGTTGATAACCATCTATCTAACGAATTTTCTAAAGCACTTATCCTAGCTCCTAGACAAGAACAACGTGGCTTGGAACATGAACATAGCCCTTGTTTGGATCTTGTGATAGCTCCATCTGCTGTGTTGAATGTTCCTCCTCTAGCATGTTCCCTGCCTTCTCGAAACATTGATCAGCAAGATCGGGGGGTAGATGACGTGCTAGACTAGTTTCATTAGCATAGCAGATTCTCTCCTCCTCTCTTTTGTTAATTCTTCTATGTGTTATTCTCATTCTTCTATTTTTCGTCCTTAGTGTTGTCTACTTGAGGACGATGCAAAGCATTGAGATCTCTTTTGGTCTCTCTCATGTTGACTCAAAAGACACATGTGTTCCCTTCTTCTAGGTGACCTTCCTTGATTGGGGAATGAAGAACAATTATGAATACATACATATGATATACATGAATTATCATATAGCATACTAACCCCGAGGAAAGTGAAGTCACCTCGTGCATTGTGTTTTGTGTCTATTATCCTTGGGTTTATCTCACACTTGGGGGCTAAATCTTTGTGATAACGTGCTCCTTTCCCTTCTCATTTCTTATGTGTATCACTACCTTAAAGCAATCACCCCCGTTGAGGCGTGTGCGATCACTTTAACATAGGGGGGCATACACCCCGTCTATCCCTTCAGGATACTTGAAAATTTCTTGGCGAACTTAGCTTTGCCTTGAAAATTTTTGGTATTTCTCTTGCATGACTCATAGTGAGGGAACCTTACTACTGACAGTCATGGTTCTCCCTCGTGATCTTCCCTTTTACTTTGTAAATCGAAGTCGTAAGATCCTTAGTCCACTGGGGGCTTAGTGTGTCTTGCCTCCTTGACATGGTGAAAGTCTTTCAATGTTGTTTCCTTGTACTTTACCGGAAGTATGAGCATACGCTTATACTCCCGCTAAAGTGGGGGCTAAATGTAGCATCCTAAAATTGCGACACTTGCAATTTCGACTGCATTTGGGTCTTCACAATGGCGACGCAACACTGAACCTGAACGGAGACCCTGAAACTTGTTCATGACATCAAAAACTGCATTTTTCAGCACCTTGGCCTGATCCTCCTTGCACCCTGCTGTCCCTGGAGGTGGGACCATGGTGCCCAGCGCCCTGGTCCCTGGCCCTATTTTGGGCCCGGTCTCTTTTGGAGCCTCGGGTCTTTATGTTTGCAATTCGGGAAATATTGTTTCCTGGTCGGCCTAAGGTCGGAAAAATCAGTCTATCAACCCTAATTGGCAAGTATATAAACTACATTTCCTCTCCCATTTTGAAAAGAGATGGGAAAAAAAGGTGGAAGCAATATTCAAACATTCAAGCATTCAAGCATTCAAGCATTCCTTCAAGAAATTGATCATTCTAAGTCTCCATTCAAGGCTAAGTGTTGCATTCAAGACAAGGATTCAACCATTGAAGAGGAGATCACATACAACATACAACATACAACAACATCTACACGTTCGCATGTAAGAATACAAACATTCTTACAACAAGGTATCAAGTACTTGTTTACATTACAATCATTTACATTTACAACATTTCTCATTTCTTGGTTAATTCCAAAACCGGGGTTTGACCTAAGGGCAAACCCCTAATCCCTAACCCCCCAATCGTCTTCGCTTTTCTGTGTGTAGGTTGCAGGTATGCGGCTGAAATTGAAGATCTGGAATCCTTGTGCAGAGACGAACAAATCCCCCTTCGTTTCGCGGATTTTTTGGAGGACCGTGTGCACGTCGGGCGCCATCGTCCCGTCAACTTTCACTCAATTTTGCAGGACAGCGTTGTCTTGATATTTTACTGCTAATTCCAAGTCCGCAGCTTCATCCTATATCCCTATCTCTGTTTATGAGTGTATCTTTCTCACTTTTCATGCATTCCTAGCTTAATCCTTCTATCTACATTCTTTACAAAAGAGGGTAACCTTGCTGTCTTAACCCTTGAAACTCATTTAGAATCCAATCTTGCATTGTGTGGGATTGGATCTTGTGGGTTTCAACCCCTCTTTTGAATGTAAAGTCTCCCCTAAGTGAAAACTGTTAACCCTAGTGACCTCCTTCCCCTCTCCTCGGAGTGGTGGGGGGAACACTTAGGGTTCGCTCGCGATTTTCCGCTTTACACCATTATTTTAATTTGAGAGAATAGGGCATGATCATCTAATGTGACCTTCCCATTTACACAGGAAACATGAGTTCAACCCCCCTAGGGTTTCCAAAATGGAAGTGAAGGTATCGTCTTGAAGTTTAATTTTGAGAAATCTAGGGAAATTGATGCCAGGATTAATGGAAATCAAGACTCTAGCATCCAAGTGGGGGACAAGATTCGAAGAATGATCAACCTAACCACTTTGCCGATAGATTCAAGAATTTGAGGTATGAAATTTGTTGGCATTTTGCATAGAGATTACATTAATGGTATGTTGTCATTGATGTCAATTGAATCGGTAATGGTATTCATGTTATTGTTGATATTGTTATTTTTGATATTGGCTAGTAATCAGTAAGAAGAGCTTTGTGGAAGATGATGTAAACCGGTATGTAAATTTTGTGAGTTGAACTGGTGAATCGGTATAAAGGGTTAAACCTTTCTATGTAATGTAACCGGTAAACCCTATCAATTGTTAAACCCTAACCGATCAAGTTTGATGGTTTATTATCTAATAAGTGGTAATGATGGAGACACGTGTGATCATTGTATGAGGATATGTTCAAATCATTCTGGCGCGTTTGTTTTTTGTCTAGGGAAGGAGCAAAGTGGATTGCATCTAATGCACAACGCGTGATGAGTTACAAAGTCCGATGAAGTGGTGATCATGGAGTGGTTGGAATTTTCTTGAAGAATGTGAAGAGATTGTCATTATTTCTAATGGTCAAGATTGTACCGACTTGTTTGTAATCTCGATGATGAGAATTAGGTTTTTGTTGTGTTACCGACCCAATTGATTTGTATTTAAGGTCGATGAAGTTGTTTGTAAAGGTTGTTGGCAAGATTGATGAAAACCTATTGAGTGTGTAGTTGCCTAACCAGTGAATGGATCTGCACTTTGAGTGACGACAGATTGAAGCTTAGAAGGATCTGATCAAGCAAATGTAGTGCTACTCAAACAGATCAAGAAAACATGTTGTTTTCTAACAATAATAGTAGAAGTGAAATCCCTTAACCGAGTAAGCTCTAACAAGCTTGGTTACTCATTAAATCCTCTAACAAGGTGGTCCATTAGCTTGGATTCTTAAATCCTCTAGTGAGGTTACTTTTAACAGGGTATTGTTCTTTTAATCAAGGCATATTTGTAAATCCCTTAACCAGGTGATTCCTAACTAGAATTAGTTCTTAACAGGACTTATTGTAAAGCTTTAACAGGCTTGGCTCCTAACAGGGCGAACTTCAGAAGAGTTCAGATAGCTATCCTTGTGAGTCTCATCTCATCGTGGTTTTTACCTATTTGGGTTTTTCATGTATAAACATTTGTGTCAAGTGGTGAATGATTTTGTGGTTGTGATCTTATTTGTTGATTCAGTTAACTTCTGATAAGGCATGCTAAGTAGAAGCATTGAGAGATGAATATGTTGAGTTATGATTAAGCATTGTTGATGTTTACAAGATTGAAGTTGTTTACTGTTAAAGTTGTCATAATAGTTAAATTGGTTGATGTCAAGTATTCTTATGAATATTGATCTTGACTTAGATATGTTTTCTTTGTTTGACTGAGTTTGAGTTTGGGAACTTTGTAACAGTTCTTCAATATACTGATTCACCCCCCCTCTCAGTATTCTACTAGATACTTATTCTTTCATCATACCATCAAAATTCCCAAAAATGGGGAGTAAATTTTTAATTAGGAGCCAACGAGGGCAAGAAATAGCCAGAATTTATTCATTTTAATCGCATCAAAGGACCATTTGAGGGCTTTGAAGGTAGTTTTTCCAACGACCCAGAACTGTTTATGGAGGACCTCTGTCTACGATTTATTATCCTTAAAGAAAATAACAAATAAACCCTTCTGAATCATTCTACAAAAAGAAAAATTAAGCCCTAGCTTTCTAACCCACATATTTTTCATCCAATCATCAAGAAATTTCCTAGCTGGACATTTATCTATATTAGTAACTGCAAAGAAAATGGTAATGTCTTGGAGCCTCTTATTTTCTAGTTCAAGGGATTCGGCCATGGAATCATTAGGGGAAATAGAAAAGGTACAAGGAGCCAAGGAAGGGTCCTTACTTCATTCTCCATCTCCACCATGGCAGCCAAAAGATGAAGCTCTTACCAGATTGAATTTGGCCTCACGCGGGACCTGCACAACATCACCGACGATGGCGTCTTGAAAGGGCTTGCCAATAAGTCCTTCTTTCATGGATTTTGAAGAGGGTAGATGGGTCACGTCCAGTCCACTTGAATCTGCCTCCATCGAGCATTGAATGCACCCACCTCCACTCACGCTTGCAATAACTGCAAAAACCACATGGAGAGAGCCTCGACGAGGGGTTAGAAAAAAACAAGAAAGTGGGGGCTTTTTTCAATATTTTAAAAACTATGTTATATTAATAAATCATAAGAATGATATGGATAAAGATATCCTTAAAAAGTAGGTCTTTTAAAAAAATATTAAATAACTAGCAATTGCACTTTGGTGTGCAATGGGTACATTGAAGGGGTGTGAAAAGTCAATTAGGGAAAAAATTGGTGTATTTTGCATACATTTGTTCAATGTGTAAGTTCAATTGGTAGGGAATTTAAAAATTGATATTGTTTGTGAAACCAAGGTTTCAATCAAGAAGTGATAGCTTAAAATGAACTATGCATCTAGTTATAAGGATCCAAACATGACTGAAAAAATCTCTAAATTGGGAAGAACTAGATTCCATTACCAACAAGATCATGATATGTTTGCAATAGGTGGAGAGGGAGATAGATATATGAATAGGTAGAGAGGGAGGGAGAGGAAATGAGAAAAATAAAGAAATGAGAGAGAGAGAGAGAGAGAGAGAGAGAGAGAGAGAGAGAGAGAGAGAGAGAGAGAGAGAGAGAGAGAGAGAGAGAGAGAGAGAGAGAGAGAGAGAGAGAGAGAGAGAGAGATGGGAAGATAAAGCTAAAGGGAGCAAGAGAGAGATAAAGGAGGTAATATATAGAAGAAGAGAGAGGGAGGAGATAGAGATAGGGAGGGAGAAACAAGGAGTGTGTGTAAAAGTGTGAGAGATATTGTGATAGAGATAGGGAGGAGTAACAAGGAGTGTGTGAGCAAGATTTAGAGAAATAGATATATAGAGGATATAGAAATAAAGAGATATAGGAAGAGGGAGTAACAGAGAGAGAGAGAGAGAGAGAGAGAGAGAGAGAGAGAGAGAGAGAGAGAGAGAGAGAGAGAGAGAGAGAGAGAGAGAGAGAGAGAGAGAGAGAGAGGAGAGAGAGAGGGAGAGGGTAAGATAGAGAGATAGAGAGTGATGGAGAGATAAATTAAATGTATTATATGAATTAAAATAAAAATTTAAAATATAACCATTCTACAATAAATTAAATTTTTAATAAGATAAACAATTATAAATTAAATTAATTCTAATAACTTTAATTATTATTTGTAATTTTGTAAAATGACATATATATTTAAAAATAAATTTCAAACTTCAATATAAAATTAAAATTAAAATAGAATAAAATAAATAAGTCAAAATATATGAAAATCTAAATGTTAATAAAAATAATAATTAAAAAATTTAATAATAAATAATAAATATTTTTAAATGAAAAATAATTAAATAAAAAATTAAACTAATTTTTTAAATTTATTAGAATTGAAATATTAATAAATCATATACCTAAAACATATAATTAATAGATTACAAACAACATAAACATTAATTGAACCACAATCCAAATCTTAACCTTAAGATTTATCACATCTTGAATGATGCATTATGTAGTTAGTTAGGGTATGTTCTCATAATATTTAGATACGATCTTCAGATATTGTATTGTGTCTAATAAGTTAACTATAATTATGGTTTTTTATTTTCAATTGATTATGTGTGCACCTTGGGATAGAATTAAACCATAATTAAGTATTATAAGGGTTATGGTTAGGATTATTATAAATTTGACATTAATAATAAATATTTTAAGTGCTTTTAAGTACAATTCTATTTCTATGTGGAATTAAGTATTATTAGATCTAAAATTATTAATCAAATCACCACAATTTTTTTAAGTTTACGATTTACTCTAAAATTATAATAAATTGTATTTTTAAAATACATAAACATTTATTATCTAATACAAAAAATGAATAAAATTAATTTTTTATTTAAAAATAAATCAACAATTACTAATTATAATTCTAAAGTAAGTTAAAGACTAAAATCTAGATTTAAATTAACTTTCAATTCTAATATAATCCTTTTTTTTTTCATGCAAATCATATCATATTAGAATTATTAAATGACTAGTAAATTAAATGTATTAAATATCAAATAGATATATATTAATTAAAAACATTCTATTTTATTTACAGTCTCACTTTTAACAAGAAAATCTACTTTTAAAAAAAAATAAAAAAAATGTATCTAATTATAAAAAATATTGTATTTTATCAATGAAATTGTTTTTAAACAAAATTCTAAGATCTAATATGTAGACACATAGATCTGTCCACTAATTAAATAAATATTTAATGCACTAATATTCTTCTATTAATTAAATTTACATTTAATTAATTCATTTGAACCTATTCTTCTAATCTAATTAAATAAATTTCATAAATTTATTTAAATTAAAAATTACTAACTATAGTCCAACTATTTTTTTTTATCAATAAACGATCGAAGCCAGATGATTTTATTAATTAGATAAGAAGCAAATACATATCTGTTCGTGTGGGCACTGGTAGGAAAGAATAGATAAGAAAACCTTCAGTCTTGCCCGGGGCTTATTCAACCCTTCACCTTAAAATCTCGTATATAAAGACGGGTTCGATCTATAACAAAAACTTATACAGTTACAAAAATGGGAGATCCAAATGAGTGTTGGAACCTCCAAATACAAAATATTACTTTACATATGAAAAAACACATAGGAATCAGGAGCTATAACTCTTGTGCTCAGAAAATAAGAGCTATGTCTCTGGAAGTGGATGTAATGTACTATCCTCACTAAGCCACATTTTGCTTACTTCTGCAGCCCATACCTGACATAAATCTAGCTACCTGCATCAAAGGTTAGCATATACTTCTGATAACAAAGTGGCCAAATTTAATGACATAATGTAATGATACCCAGTTTAACTAACCGATTAATTTACAAATTCGTACCCCACGCTGCCATTCCAAACCTGAGCCATCTATGCTAGGGGATGGCCTGTTGCTTGGCTTAGAAGTTTGATCTGTATCATGTCCAAAAGCCAACCAAACAACCGAACCCACCATTGTCCAATATTATATTTTCATCATAAACCATGATAGATAAAGGAAAAATCCTATCAAAACAAGAACAAAGAATACATTCAGAGGCAAGAAAGTCAATGAGGAATCTTAGGACCTCGTGCATGTCTATGCATACTGCCAGAGAGGGAAAGCCACCATAGGTTCCACTATATGTACGAAATCCATGTCTGTCGACATGCATAGCCATGCAAAAGCTCCAAAGATTTGACAGTAAGCTAACCATACTAATCATGAATGAAAATTTTAAAAGAAATACCCATCTAACTCTACTAATCACCACATAGTAAGCTATCTCCTTATATTACTGTAAAGTGAGCATGTCCTGCCATGCATAAACCAAAGTATGTCCACCTTCTTAATACAAACAACCAATATCTTAAATATATTTAGTAAGTCTGTTACTGCTAAGTAAAATTGAAGTCTATCGGAAGGTCTTAACAATATACCCATATGCACCTATTGCCAATATCTAGGCTTATAGCACTAAGCTATCCTAGGAACATATGCTACTTTCAAAACTAAGCTATCTGTGTGAGAGGGATTAACCTCAACTCGACCCTTCCCTGCAGTGCTACTCGAGGCCTCGTCATCATTTTTGCCCTTTCCTCTAACCCAAGAGCCTTTGATAATAACTGGTAGCTGGCGGTGATATAATTATCGTTGGTTCATATGAGCCGAAATACCTATGCCGTGATGTGTCATTATTATTATTATTATTATTATTATTATCAATCCTACTAAAGAGGGTATCTTTAGCATTAAACTTGTAATAAATATGATTACAAGCGTGAGTGAATTAATCCCCTACTTTTTCAATGAAGTTGCTTTCTACCCCTAGGTTGGCTAATTTATCAGCCTCCAAATTTCCTTCCCTATAAATATGATTAACTGTCGTGGCTTTGAAAGAATTAATAAGTCTCATGGCTTTGTCTACAAAAGTTCTCAATATCCATTTAGGTGCTTTCTTAGTTCTAATAGCATTAATAATGATAAGAGAGTCACCCTCGATAGCTAGTTTCTTGATTCCCAAGGCTTTGTAAAATTCTAATCGTTCCACAAGAGTCATGAATTATGTTATATTATTAATTGTGTTGCCAATAGGTTTTGCAATTTTGGCACAAGTCAAGCCCCCTAGTGTCTGATGATACATCCAATCCCTACCTTCCCTGGGTTACCCCTAGCTGCCCCATCAAAATTGAGTTTAAACCATCTGAATTCTGGTTTAGTCCATCTACATTGTTCCCTAAGAAGTTTTGTATGCACTCCTCTTGATCTGTACTGAGCTGGTATTATTAGACCAAACCAATTTTTCCTCATATGACTATCCCATGTTGAAAAAGTTATTTCTTTAAGTATGTCCTTTTATAGCTCGTGGTTTACAGTTTCTACAATTGAAGCCTCTATTTTGTTACATAATTATTGTGAATTCCTATTTTTATCCTGAAATATTCTCCTGTTTATTTCTTTCCATAGTTCCCATATCATTATTGAAGGTGAGATTTTCCATAAATCTTTATATACACCTTTCTTCTGAAGTGAAGGCCATCTATATATTAACGTCTTTAGATCTTGCGAGATGACAACATTCCATTGTAAATTATGTTTTAACCAATCCCAACACATAGATGCATAACTACAACCTACAAATAGATGATCAACTGATTCCTCTTTTTCTTCACATAGTGGACATCTGGAAGGACCTACATACCCAACCTTGTGAAAACATTTTGCCGTTAGGATTCTATGTTGTATGGTAACCCATAGGAACATTCCTGCCTTAGGTAGACATACCTTGTCCCAACATAAGTGAAGGGGCATATATGATTTATTCCAATTGCATGCTTGAATTAATGATTTGTATCCTTCTTTGGCTTTGTATTCTCTTGAGTTAGCACTAGTCCACACCAGCTTATCCTCTCCTAGCCTAATGTTAATTAGTTTATTTGCTAAAGCCTCCTTAAATTCTATAATTTCATCAATGGATAACGGGGTTCCCTCCAAATTCTTCCATTCCCATATGAGGCATGGATTTCCTTGGCTAACATTAATGTAATCCCTAAGATGAGTCCCCCATAGGTTTGTTAGTACTTCTTTAATTCTAGGGTTAATATTCAAACTATCCAAAGCTGGATACCCTCCCCAAGAGTCACTCCAAAACTTAACTTTGCTTCCCTCAACTACATCCCATGATATCTTATCAAGGATAACCTTTATGTAGTTTAGCATAAAGTTCCACACTCTTGATCCTTTCTAGGGAGCAACAGTTCTGAAAATGCAGCTTGGGTCCATGTTAGAGAGGTATTTGCTTTGAAGTATCTATACACATTTCCTATTGGGGTCATTATACATATTCCATATTAGCTTCACACCTAAGGCCAAGCTCTACCATTTCATGTTTTTAATGCCTACACCTCCATAAATTTTAGGCCTGCATATTTTTTCCCAACTTATCATTGCTAATTTTTTATTTTTTGAAGATCCTTGCCAATAGATTTTTCTTATAATTTTGTATAACCTTGCCTTGACTCCTTGAGCTAAAATAATGCAAGAAAGTTGGTATATCGGTATAGTAGACAAACCCGATTTGATCATTGTGGCTCTTCTAGCATTGGAAAGCCATTTCCCTTTCCACAACTCAACTCTCTTCTCTAACTTTTCCTTAATTGGGTCCCACATCTTATTCACCCTAGTTCCCCTGTCCAAAGGTAGACCAAGGTATTTGCAAGGAAAAGTACCAATCTTAAATCTGAGCAGTTGGCTAATTTTGACTTCTATCTCCTTAGCTGTATTAATGAAAAAGATCTCAGATTTATTAGGGTTCACTTCCTGCCCAAAGGCCTTAGCATAGTAGGATATTAGACTTCTAAAGTTTCTGGCTTCTTGGATTTCACTAGCTCCAAACAACAGTGTGTCATCAACAAATTGCTGGTGAGTAATTTTGTCCACCCCAGTTGTCACTTTTGAGCCCTTGATACTACCTTCCCTGTGTAGGGCCTGAACCGATCTTCCAAAAGCCTTGACCATAATTATAAACAAAAAAGGGGATAACAGATCCCCCTGCCTCAATCCCTAGAGATACCAAAATACCCTTCTGGGGTACTATTAACTAATATAGACACCCTAGGACTGGAAATACATTGGAAAATAAGATTAATAAATTGTCTAGAAATACCAAAGGCTTCCATGCATTTGCATAAGAAGTGCCAATCTACCTTGTCATATGCTTTCTTAATATCTAGCTTTAGTAGCATCCCAAATTCCTTGTTTTTTATTGTCGAGTGTATAGTCTCCTGGGCTACAATCACCCCATCCAAAATGGATCTTCCAAGGACAAACCCTATCTGTTCCTCTGAGATGATGTTTGGCAATAGTAGTTTAAGCCTGTTTGCTAGGGCCTTGGACAGTATTGTGTTGCATAAGGAGATAGGTCTGAACTCATCCAAACCTTCAGGTTGTTGTTTTTTGGGAATTAAAGCTACGAAGGTGTTGTTAATTTACTTAAGTATGCTTCTCAAATTTCTAATGTTCTCTATTACTTCCCAAATTTCTTGCCCCATGAAATGCCAACACTTCTAGAATAAACCAGCAGGATAGCCATCCAGTCTCGGGGCCTTGTCTGGATGTAGTTGAAAAACCGTGTCTTTAATTTCCTCTAAGGAGAATTTGTCTGTTAGCATTCTATTCTCATTGTCATTGACTAGAGTTGGAATATATTTTAATACGTTCCTTTGAGCGGCAAGATCTGAACCTTCCCCATTAAGGATCTTTTGAAAGTAGGATACTATATCTCGAGATATTTTTGTTGGATTATCTATAGTTTGTCCTACCATTGTTTTAATTTTGTGTGTTCTATTGATATTTCTTCTTATTTTGGTTCTGTTATGGAAGAATTTTGTATTGCTATCCCCTTCGCTCAACCATTGTTCTCTGAATTTTCGCTTCCAGAAGATCTCTTCCTTCGCGAGAATGTCTTCATGTTTGTAGTAACTCTTTTTCTTTGAGATATCTAGTCTCATCCATCCCTAATTTGATCACATCCTCATTGAGTTTCATTAGTTCCGCTTCTATGCTTATTTTCTCCTGAAAAATGTTTTTGAAGTGCTCTCTGCTCCACTCCAATAATTTTTGTTTTAATCTTTTCAATTTAGTTACAAGGATATAATTTTTTGAGTCAATAACCTATTCATTTTTCGACCAATCCTCCACTATATTCAGAAAGTTTGGTTCTTGCATCCACATTTTCTCAAACTTGAAGGGGCAGCTTTTTGGTCTTACTTCGTCCAAAATTGATAATTTTATAGGGAAATGGTCAGACCCTAATATGGGTAGGATGGATGTGTTGAATTTATAGCTGAAATTTTCTATATTACCGGAAAACATGAATGTATCCATCTTTTCTGAGACATTTGCATTCCCCATTCTCTTATTGCTCCATGTAAATACTCCGTTAATCATGTTGACTTCCAAAAGATGGTTCCTATTTATCCAATCGTTGAAGTCATGCTGAGCAATATATTCTCTTTGTGTCCCTCCTTGCTTTTCTGATAGATTTATAATAACATCGAAGTCTCCTCCTATAAAGTAATTTTTATTTGGATTGCTTGTGATAAAGTCCTCTATTTTTTGCCACACTTCTCTTTTGCCTAAAGTGTTGATGGGCCCATACATGTTGAGTAAGAATAATTCTAGTGAGCTACTTAGGTTTTTGACTAGCCCACCCTACCATCTAGATTTTTTAACTGTTTCCTCAAAAATAACCTTCCTAGGATCCCATAAGATAGCCAAACCTCCAATCGGACCATCCACATTTACTGAATTCAATTTCCAAATCCCCAACTTTTTATTGATATTTTCCCATTTTGTTTTTGGTTTCTTGAAGAAGGATTACTTCTGATTTAAAGGTTGAAAGGTAGCACTTTAATAAACATTGTTTGTTAGGGGAATTAAGGCCCCTAGAATTCCATGATGTAACTCTCATTGGTCCTTTGGAAGGCCCTTCCCCTTCCCAACATTAAATAGAGTTGTGATCTTGGCTTGATTTCCAACAACCCCAACTAGGGCTCTAAGTTCAATTAGAGTATTTTTTCCTCTTTTCTTACCTTGCTTTCCACAGTCAGGCAAATCCTTAGTAGGAAAATCCAATTCCAAACCCAGCCTTAAATCGCATTGGCTAGTGGAAGGCAATCCATTTATTTTAGCCTCTTGCTAATCCAATTGCATAATGACTTCAATGAGTCTCTTCTTTTCTTCTGAGACTTTTGGGTTGTTTTCATCCACAAAATCATCATTTGAAAATTGGTCAAACCCCAGATGTCGATAAGCCTCTTCTAATTCTTTAGGGATTTGATCCCCCATAGTTTGCTCTCCTGGAATCATGGGCACGCCATTAGACTGTGCCAAATCCTTTTGCTCAGCTGGATTTGTAATAGGTGAATCACAATGTTGTGTAGGTGATTCAATTATTTCTTCTATCATTGGTCTAATAGGGAATGCCGAGGTGATGAACTCCTTAGGAGCACAGGTGTAAAGCGAAAAATTGCAATCGAACCCTAGTTGCTCTCCCCTCTTCCAACTCCGAGGAGAGAGAAGGGAGGTTGCTAGGGTTGATGGTTTTCACTTAGGGGAGAGACTTTACATTCAAAAGAGGGGTTGAAACCCACAAGATCCAATCCCACACAATGCAAGATTGGATGCTAAATGCATTTCAAGGATTAAGACAGCAAGGCTACCCTCTTTTGTAAAGAATGTTGATAGAAGAATTAAGCTAGGAATGCATAGAAAGTGATAGAGATTTGCTTATAAACTGAGATAGGGATATAGTATGAAGCTGCGGACCTGGAATTAGCAGTAAAATGTCGATACGGCGCTGTCCTGCAAATTTGAGCAAAAGTTGTCGGGACGATGGCGCCCGGCGCCACGGTCCTCCGAAAAATCTGCGAAACGAAGGGGGATCTGTTCGTCTCTGCACAAGGATTCCAGATCTTCAATTTCAGCCCCGTACCTGCACCCTACACACAGAAAAGCGAAGACGATTGGGGGGTTAGGGATTAGGGGTTTGCCTTTAGGTCAAACCCCGGTTTTGGAATTAACCAAGAAATGAGAAATTGCTGTAAATGTAAATGTCTGTAATGTAAAACAAGTACTAATACCTTGTTGTAAGGATGTTTGTATCCTTATGTGCGAAGGTATAGATGTTGTATGTTGTATTGTTGTATGTTGTATGTATCATGTAATATGTGATCTCCTCTTCAATGGTTGAATCCTTGACTTGAATGCAACACTTAGCCTTGAATGGAGACTTAGAAGGAGTGCTTGAATGCTTGAATGCTTGAATGTTCAAGTATAGTTTCCACGTCTTGTACACATATCCTCTTCATGCATGTATGTTGAATGAAAGAGAAAAATGTAGTTTATATACTTGTCAATTAGGGTTAATAGACTGATTTTCCCGACCTTAGGCCGACCAGGAAACAATAATTTCCAATTTGCAAACAAAAAGACCCGAGACCCCTTAGGAGACCGGGCCCAAAATAGGCCTAGGGACCAGGGCGCTGGGCGCTCTGGTCCCACCTCCCGGGACAACAGGGTGCAAGGAGGTTCAAGCCAGGGTGCTTGAAAAATGCAGTTTTTGGTGTCGTAAATAGGTTTCGGGGTCTCCATTCAGGTTGCGTGTTGCGTCGCCATCGTGAAGACCGAAATGCAGTCGAAATTGCAAGTGTTGCAATTTTAGGACGCTACATTTAGCCCCCACTTTAGCGGGAGTATGTATGCTCATACTTCCGGTAAAGTACAAGGAAACAACATTGAAAGACGTTCACCACGTCAAGGAGGCAAGACACACCAAGCCCCCAGTGGACTAAGGATCTTACGACTTCGATTGACAAAGTAAAAGGGAAGATCACGAGGGAGAACCATGACTGTCAGTAGTAAGGTTCCCTCACTATGAGTCATGCAAAAGAAATACCAAAAATTTTCAAGGCAAAGCTAAGTTCGTCAAGAAATTTTCAAGTATCTTGAAAGGATAGACAGGGTGTATGCCCCCCTACGTTAAAGCGATCGCACACGCCTCAACGGGGGTGATTGTTTTAACGTAGTGATACACATAAGAAATGAGAAAGGAAAGGAGCACATTATCACAAAGATTTAGCCCCCAAGTGTGAGATAAACCCAAGGATAATAGACACAAAACACAAAGCACAAGGTGACTTCGCTTTCCTCGGGGTCAGTATGCTGTACGATAAGTCATGTATATATATCATATGTATGTATGCATAATTGTTCTTCATTCCCCAATCAAGGAAGGTCACCTAGAAGAAGGGAACACATGTGTCTTTTGAGTCAACATGAGAGAGACCAAAAGAGATCTCAATGCTTTGCATCGTCCTCAAGTAGACAACACTAAGGACAACAAATAGAAGAATGAGAATAACACATCGAAGAAGTAACAAAAGAGAGGAGGAGAGAATCTGCTATGCTAATGTAACTAGTCTAGCACGTCATCTACCCCCCGATCTTGCTGATCAATGTTTCAGGAAGGCAGGGAACACGCTAGAGGAGGAACATCCAACACAGCAGATGGAGCTATCACAAGATCCAAACAAGGGCTATGTTCATGTTCCGAGCCACATTGTTCTTGTCTAGGAGCTAGGATAAGTGCTTTAGAAAATTCGTTAGATAAATGGTTATCAATATCAACAAGTTCATATTCACTATCAGAAACAAGAGGAGTAACATTTTCATCATGAATAACATTTTCATCTATATCATCATCAAGATTTATAAAAATAGGATCTTTAACTCGCACAGGATCAAGACCATCATGCATCTTATGTTTAGGAGATTTAGGAGAAAATGGAATAATGCTTGTTGAAGGTGTTTTTGGAGATTGCAAAGTTTGAGAAGCAGCTGCTTGAGCCCTAAGACGACGCTTTCATCGGCATTCACGTGTAGAACGATTTCGTCTAGTCTTAGTAGGAAGTGGAGAAGATTGAGGAGGAGGAATGTTCTCATCCTTATCACTTGGGTGTTTAGGTTGTGGTCTCTTAGGCTGGATAATAGGAGAAGAAGAAGGTCTCTTCTCTCTATAAAAAGAAGGAGGAGGAACTGCTCCATATAAAGGAGGAATTTTTGGTTTAGGAAGAAGACCAAGTCCATCATGACGAGGAGGTATAGGTCTGCTTTTAGAAGGTTTATTAGGCATAGACATAGTCACATCCATAGGGACGGGTTG
Source organism: Cryptomeria japonica (assembly GCF_030272615.1). Taxonomy (NCBI): domain Eukaryota; kingdom Viridiplantae; phylum Streptophyta; class Pinopsida; order Cupressales; family Cupressaceae; genus Cryptomeria; species Cryptomeria japonica. The sequence goes on from NC_081409.1 coordinate 728,405,219, forward strand.
GGAATCTTCTTGAGGAAAGACATTAGTTTTATCTTTCAAAGGAAGAACTTCCTTCTCAAGAATGATAGGAATGTCAAGTTTAGGTGTTCTAGGTTCACTTCAAGATAGGATCATATCTGTTTTCCACTTTTGATAAGATTTGAAAAGATGATCACTTCGCGGAGGAAGAGACTGGAATTGTTTAGGCCAAAAGTAATCAATAGGAACGCTAGAAGTTCTTTCAACTGGTTTAAAGAGACTATGATTGACAGTAACAACTTCACCATTATGGGGAAATTTCAAACACTTATGAATAGGAGAAGCAATAGCTTTCATGGAAGATAGCCAAGGATAGCCAAGCTTCACACAAAATTGTTCGGATGAAGGAATAATAGCAAAGTTCACATCAAGAGATTTATTATGGACCTCAATAGGTAATGTAATAGAACCAATTGCAGGAGAAGAAAATGCATCAAATAATTTCACAATCACATTTGTTTTGTCATAGATCACTTGATTCAATTGCAAAGTAAAAAGAAATTCTTCAGTAATAACATTAACCATGCACGAAGGATCAATAAGCACTCCACGGCAAGGTGTATTCTTGACTTTTGCAACTATGTATAAAGGACCATCAGGTGCCCTAATGGTTTCACTAGAATCAAATGTGATGGAAGGTTCTTTAGGGTTTTCTTGCTGCTCTACAAAGTTAATCACATTCGGAGTCATAGACACAAGACCATCAGATGAAAGAGAGGAGTCATTAGCCTCAATCGCATTAGAGGTATGAGAAGGTAATGGATCAGTAAAAATCTAAATATTTTGGTTAGGAGGAGCTACAGATGTGTCGCCTTTATCATTCACTCCAGAAACAAAGATAGTATTATTATCAATCAAATCTTGAATTTTACCCTTTAAAGAAAAACACTTTTTCAGTATCATGCCCAGGCTGACGATGAAAGTGACAAAAAGCTTTGTTATCAAAATAAGGTGAAGTAATCTTTGCAGGATCAATTTGTCTTATAGGAGGAAGAGTAAGCACATTTTGTTCCAATAACTTATTCATAATACTATGCAATGATTCATTCAAAGGAGTATACTTTCTTTCTTTCTTGAAAAACTTAGAAATAGGAGGTACACCTGATGCTGCATTCACATTGTTGTTGATGATGTTTTCATTAAATTTGATGGAATCTCTGTTCGGTTTAAACTTCCCAAATGGTTGTTGACTACTATCACCCTTATCACTCAGAGCCATAGGATGTGATTGTTCCATTTGACTCACAGTCAATTGATAATTGTGAAGAGTTGCACACAACTGTTGGAAAGAAGTAAACTCAGAAAACAGAAGTTTGTCTCGAATATCTCTTTGTAAATTAGAAATAAAGATTCTTTGAATATCGTTGTCAGGCACTGGAAAAGAAATTTGAGCATACAAATGCTTATATCTACCAATGAAATCAGTCACTTTTTCTTTAACACCTTGTTTACAATGCATTAAATCAATCAAAGTAACTTTAGGACTTATATTGTTTTGAAATTGTTGAATGAAAGCATTTGCAAGTTGTTCGGAAGAAGTAATAGAATAAGAAGGCAACGAGAAATACCATTGTAGGGCTTTGTCTCTTAATGTTCTAGTGAATAGTTTTGCAAGCAACCTTTGGTCATAAGCAAAATCAGTACAAATTGTTTGAAAAGTCTTAACATGTGTTAGAGGATCACCTTTACCATTATAAAGCTCCAAATGTGGGATTTCAACATGTTTAGGGGGAATAGCTCGAACAATGTCAAGAGAAAGTGGGCTCGCAACATCAAATGTGGGCACACTAAACTTAGATTGATTCATAGAGGCAATTTGTTGCTGTAAAGAAGAGACAGTTTGTGCAAGATTGTTAATGGTCGCTTCAGTCGAAGAATTCATATTAGGTGTTTTAGATTGAGATGGAGGTGTTATGTTATTGAAAGAAGGTAGAGAGTAAGGTGGTGGGACTCTATGATAGTCAATCATAGGAGATGATTGGACAGGAGGAACACTACAAGGAGGAATGGAACGGTTAAATGAATTGCCCCCTTGCGTCATGTTCATTTGTGAAGATGTAATAGGAACACTCATTGAAGGAATGAATGAAGAAGTCGGATTGAATGAAGGAATAGGGTTAATTGAAGAAGAAGGATTGCCCCCATGACTGGTAATCATAGGAGGAATGTCTTGTATAGAAGTAGCCATTATGTTTGATGTAAAGGTAGGTATGCTAGCAATAGAAGTTGTCAAAGGAACAGATTGCTTGACTTGTGTAGGAGGTTGTGTATAACCTAAAGTTTCGGCACAACTCTTTATAGGCATCACATTTGAATTCACAATGTGTGCAATACCACGCAAAATATCAATTCCATTTTTATCACTTTGAAGCATATGTTTTAGACCCTCAATTAAAGGAAGAGCTTGACTATCGGGATACTCATGAGACATCCATTGGTGAAAATCGTCAAATTGGTTATCCAATTTCGAAAGTTGTTCTACAAAAACCTCATGGAGAGCTTCTTCATCATTAGGAGGATTAGAGGAATTACCCATGTCCTCGTTAAAAAGGCCATTCAAATTAGGTTCCATCTCCTCAGTAGTTAAACCTCAGAAAGACTTAATTCTACGGCTTCGTCTAACGGGAATAGTGTAAGTAGGGCTTATTGTTGTAAAACTCATGCACTAGAGAGAGAAGATTTTGAATTTTAGAGGTAGCAATTTTCAGTAAAATCAGCCAATCTTCTAGATTTAAGCTATTAAATGCAATCACGACAGTCTCCCGAAATTTCAGAAAAAATGTCCGGGACTGTGGCGCTCGGAGTGCACACGATCCTTGCAACTTTTTTTGAAATTTGCAGGGATGAAAGTTATGATGATTTTAGAGCTAATCTGAAAAAATTGAGTGATTTTACGATTTGTAGATAGGCCAAATTAAAGTTACAATCTCAAAATTGAACCCTACCTAGATTGTCGAAAAATGCAAAATTTGAATTTTGAAAAAGAGAGGGAAACTAAAATTTTGAATTTTATGATTTTAGAGGGAATACCAAAAGCAATGCAAGTTTTGAATTTTTAAAAATTGACTCAATTTCATGCAAAATTCAATTTTGAAAGCGGAAATCAAAGTTGTTGTAATTAAGCACTTAATTTCAAAAGTCACAAATTGCAAGAATTTGAATAAAGCACTGAAATTTCAAATGAATGCAAACACACTTTTCAGATTTAGGATAGTAAGAACACAATGTTGATACAAAATTTCAATTTCGATGATTTTTGAATGATTAGAAGCCCTAAACCAAGCAATCACAAGACCAACTTTGACTGTAATTTTGAAAGTGTTATAATTGATAAAATCAGCCAAAATTCTAGATTTTAGCAGGAAAATACAGTAAGATCTTGCTCCCGAAATTTCGGAAAAAATGTCCGGGACGATGGCGCTCGGAGTGCACACGGTCCTCGCAACTTTTTTCCAAATTTTCAGGGATGAAAGATATTGTGATTTTATTGTGGAATCCAAAGTTACAGCTGATTTGGAGATGTTTTGATTAGTGAAATTGTCGGACAAAGGTTGAATCAAGAGGGTTTCAAAAATTAGGGTTTTGACACTTAACCACTTAATTTTCAAAATTAAAGCACAAATATGAACTGATAATTTGTAATAGAAGGGTAGATCTGAAACAAGCATTGACAATTAAGAATTTCACAAGTTCAATTTTCAAAAAGAAAATTTTAGGGTTTTTATACAATCAACCTCTAAAATTTGCAAAAGATCAAACATGGAAATGTAATCAAGGAATCAATTTTCAGATCTAAGCATGAAAAATCAGAAAGGATGTTCACGTCGAGTTCACCAAAATGTAAAGCGGAAAATCGCAATCGAACCCTAGTTGCTCTCCCCTCTTCCAACTCCGAGGAGAGAGAAGGGAGGTTGCTAGGGTTGATGGTTTTCACTTAGGGGAGAGACTTTACATTCAAAAGAGGGGTTGAAACCCACAAGATCCAATCCCACACAATGCAAGATTGGATGCTAAATGCGTTTCAAGGATTAAGACAGCAAGGCTACCCTATTTTGTAAAGAATGTTGATAGAAGAATTAAGGTAGGAATGCATAGAAAGTGATAGAGATTCGCTTATAAACTGAGATAGGGATATAGTATGAAGCTGCGGACCTGGAATTAGCAGTAAAATGTCGATACGGCGTTGTCCTGCAAATTTGAGCAAAAGTTGTTGGGATGATGGCGCCCGGTGCCACGGTCCTCCGAAAAATCCGCGAAACGAAGGGGGATCTGTTCGTCTCTGCACAAGGATTCCAGATCTTCAATTTCAGTCGCGTACCTGCAACCTACACACAGAAAAGCGAAGACGATTGGGGGGTTAGGGATTAGGGGTTTGCCTTTAGGTCAAACCCCGGTTTTGGAATTAACCAAGAAATGAGAAATTGCTGTAAATGTAAATGTCTGTAATGTAAAACAAGTACTAATACCTTGTTGTAAGGATGTTTGTATCCTTATGTGCGAAGGTATAGATGTTGTATGTTGTATTGTTGTATGTTGTATGTAGCATGTAATATGTGATCTCCTCTTCAATGGTTGAATCCTTGACTTGAATGCAACACTTAGCCTTGAATGGAGACTTAGAAGGAGTGCTTGAATGCTTGAATGCTTGAATGCTTGAATGTTCGAGTATAGTTTCCACGTCTTGTACACATATCCTCTTCATGCATGTATGTTGAATGAAAGAGAAAAATGTAGTTTATATACTTGTCAATTAGGGTTAATAGACTGATTTTCCCGACCTTAGGCCGACCAGGAAACAATAATTTCCAATTTGCAAACAAAAAGACCCGAGACACCTTAGGAGACCGGGCCCAAAATAGGCCCAGGGACCAGGGCGCTGGGCGCTCTGGTCCCACCTCCCGGGACAACAGGGTGCAAGGAGGTTCAAGCCAGGGTGCTTGAAAAATGCAGTTTTTGGTGTCGTAAACAGGTTTCGGGGTCTCCATTCAAGTTGCGTGTTGCGTCGCCATCATGAAGACCGAAATGCAGTCGAAATTGCAAGTGTCGCAATTTTAGGACGCTACAACAGGTATCTTCTGTAGTAACATTTTCAAGAAAAAAAACCCAGCCTCGTTGTTAAAGAAGCTTACATTCTCTTTAGGTTCATTCAAGTTGGGGGAATTTATGCTATCAGATAGCTTTTGGGTTAATACATTAACTGGCACTAGTCCTATCAGGAATTGCGCCTTAATGTTGTAAAACCCTCAGGTCGTAATTAATTCCAAAAACTCTAAACAATTATTGCTAGGATCAATGTCAATTAAAATATTGACCTCTGAAGATGAATCAAAACAACTATCTAATGCTATGAAAGAGCCAAGTTCATTGCTTATTTCCATGATTGACTCAAAATGAGCCAGTTCGACTAGAAGGTAAGGGATTCAGATCCATCTAGGGTTTCCCATACATCTCTGAACAAAGGGATCAAAATTCATTTCCCAATCCAAGATCTTAAAATTGTAAACCCTTAAAAATAATTAGGTAACCATTTAACAGTTCTTGCTTAAGATTTCCATTGTTGCAAAGAACAAAAAGGAAATTATTTGGGAGGATAGATATACTTACTTGATGAGCAAACTTTTGCTCCCACCATGATGCAATTTTGCTAATATTCTAGCTGGAACCTAGCCATTTCACAAAAAATGCCCAATTTATGGCATTTGTTGATATGACTTTCTAAACCCTTGTTGTGAATGAGGAATGTCTTGGCGTTGATATTCCTCCTGTTATCCGGCCTTGTTGGATTTGAGTGGTTAGGCTTAGGTTTCATTGAGGGTTTATTCTTATGCTTTTGATTAGTCACTTGAGGATCAGTATCCTACCTCAGATACTTCTGTGGTGGAGGCCTTTTCCTTCCTACCTGAGAGACATATTGATTGCCCATTGGTTGTTTGATTTTATGCTTCAGAGCCCTTTTCGCCCTTTTCGAGAGGAGTGTCTGCCATTTTGGTTCTTTTTGAATAGGGACAGAAGTCATTAAGTGTTGCGTTGCATTTGATTTTTGCCAACATTTATCCTTCCATTCACCGTTTGTGAATACCCACTGAGGTCGATATTCTACATTATCTGATTTTGGGTGAGGACCCAGTGGAATTCGATTTGCCCTAATGGAAAAACTGGGGGGAGCCACAAAATCACAAAACCCCCAAGAAGTATTTCATCTTGCAAACCTTCTTCGAGCCATAATTCGATTGTCAGGAAAAGGTTTTGTCGACATATTCATTGGCAGAACTATCAACTATAGTCCAACTATTAAATAAATAAATAAAATTTATTTAATTCCCCCTTCTTCTTATTTAAATAAATTAAATATTTATTTCAAATCCCATTTACCCTCATCCATTTGCATTCTCCTACAAATGCAAGTTGCACCCATTACTTTAATTAAATAAATTATTTAATTAAAAGCCTATTTATCCTCACCCACTTGCCAAGCCCACTTGCACACTAACCTTCTTATAGATTCTTCTAAGCCGTTTAAAATTAGCCTAAACCCTCTTCTAATCACTTGCACAATCCTAGAATCCCAAATTAACCCCCAACTCATCATCTCACTCATTTAAGACTCTTACAAAATCTTAAGTGCTTCCCTTCTTCAACAAGTTAACCCACATGGGTTTTGTCCCTTTGGTCAAGGCCTAACCATGGGTAAACCTTGCACAAGAGTTTACCCAATGGACAATAACTTTACCATTAGGTAATAGCTTTATCCAATAACCCAACCACATGAGGTTACCTTCATGTCTCCTCAAGCATTAAATGCTTCTTCTCTCTCCTCTCAAGCCCTCTTATGATGCCACTTGTCACCATTGCATTGGTGGAAGTTGCAAACATGGATTGAGAATCAAGTCCCCCTCATGCAATCCTAGTCCTTGCTAAGTCAGATCAATCTTGACCATCTAATTGCCCATTTTGCCTATAAAAGGAGCCCCATTCCTCAAGAAAAGGAGGAAGCATTTTTTAGCATTGTTACTATAGTTATACGAACATTTACACTTAGCTTTCTCATAGCATAGCAATTCTAGTTTGTGCATTTGTATAACAATAGGATTTCATTCTCAACCATATTCAATCCTTCATTTGGCATCCATGGCTTCATTCTAAAAACTTAGGGCTACACTCAAGCAAGCTTTGGATCTTGGAGATGAGAAGAACAAGGGAGAGGCAACAAGAGCATCATGGGAGCATCTTAGGGAGTCTTCTTACTCCTCTTTCACTTGTTTATGCTTCTTTTATATGCTTGTTAATCTCTTTTGATATGTATGTGAAGTATTTTGGTTCATTTGTTTGTTGTTATATGGAGCCTAATTAGACTCGGGGGTTAGAATTTTCCCTACTTCTATTGATGTGGTTTCCCCCAATATTATTTGACGGGGGTTTGGGGGCAATGCCCCTAAGATGGGGTCAAGGGGCATCGCCCCTTGCGAGGCCAAAAAGACTTATTATTTTATAAAGGCGCCAAGTGTTATTTTTCTATTGGCTAACATGTTGTAACCCTAATTTTGTAATTGACATAAGTCTTGATAAAAAGGCTAAGGGTTACGGTTTTCTGTAGAGAGAATTTCTGTAGCATCTTGCAACCGTATTGAGTTGTAAAGGATTGTTGATTGTAATTGGTTCAATTTACTAGATAATAATATTGGACTCTTTGTTTGGTGGACGTAGCCCGAGTTTGGGTGAACCGCGTTAAATATTGTCTCTTCATTGTTATTATTTTTGTGTTTTTCATTCCTCTATTTAATATTTATCTGCATATAATTGGTATTTTCTGCATGCAAATTTAATATTGAATCCTAACACTAAACCAAAAGAAAAGTTCTAAATCTAAACCCGATGGAATATTAAACCATATTGAATCCTAACCTAAATCAAATTTAATATTGACTATAAAACTAATCAAACCTTAAATTAAAATGAACCCTGACCCTCTAGGAAATTCAAACCAAACCTACCACCAAATTGAACCCTAACCCTGACAATAAACTAAATTAAACCCTAACAATTTAACATTTTTATTATTATTAAAAAACTCAACTAATCCAAAATGAACCCTAATCCAAACCCTATGTCGAATCAAACAATAAACCCAACACTAAACTAAATTTAATATTAACCCTAACCCTAAACTTAACGCTAATTAAATCAATTCAAATTGAACCCTATTACAACAATTAAAATTTGAACCAAGTTGAACATTAACCCTAAACCAAATTAAACTCTGAGCATAACACTAAACAAAAAATAAACCCTAACTTTAAACCATAATAAATACTAACACTAAAAAAAAAACATTAATTATAAATGTAATTGAATGATAAACCAAATTGAATTGTAACCCTAACACCAACTTAAACCAAAATATTAAACCAAATTGAAGCCCAACCTTAAATAAAATTAACACAAATTTTAAACAAAATCACTCTCTAATTATAAACCATATTGATTTGTAACCTTTACCTTTAATACAATTGGACCCTAACTCTAATCATTATTGAGTTATAAACCAAATTAAACCCTAAACATAAACCTAAACTAGAATCTACTATAAGTTTAACACTAAACCAAATTAAACCCTAACCTTAAACTAAATTGAACGATAACTTGAACTCTAAACCAAATTGAACCCTAACCCTAAACCGAATTGAATTATAAGCATAACACTAAACCAAAACAAACCCTATATTTAAACCATATTGAACCCTAACACTATAGTAAAAAAAATAACTGTAAACCTAATTAAATCATAAAGAAAATTGAATTATAACCCTAGCACTGAACCAAATTGAACCCTAACACTAAACAAAGGTGAACCCTAACCCTAAACCAAACTAAATCTAAATCATAAATGAAATGAAATCATAACACTAACACTAAACTAATTTGGACGTTAACTCTAAATACAATTGAATTCTAACACTAAACAAAATTAAACCCTAACTATAAATGAAATGGAACCCTAATCCTAACACTAACCCTCAATACAATTGAACCCTAAGCCTAAACCATACTAAATCTAAATCACAGGCCACATGAAACCATAAATTCAATTGAGCCTTAATCCTAAACCAATCTAAATCTAAATCAAAAACCAAATAAAATTGTGATAAGACCCTAAAGCTAACCTTAAACCAAACTAACCCTAAATATAATTGAATGGTAACCCTAAACCAAACTCGATCTAAATAATCAAATGAAACCATAACCCTAAGCCTAAACCAAAATAACCTTAGATACAATTGAAACCTAACCCTAAACCAAACTAAATCTAATTCATAAAACAAATGAAACCTTGAACCTAAAACTAAACCAAATTAAACCCTAATACTAAATACAATCGAAACCTAACAATAACCATAAGACTAAACCAAATCGAATACTAACCATAATTGAAATGGAACCCTTAGCCTAACTGTAAAAAATATTGTACCCTAACCTTAACACTAAACCGAATTAAAACCTAAAGCTAAAACTAATCACTAAGACAAATTGAACCCTAATCCTAAATACAATTTAATCCTTACACTTACTCTAACACTAAACCAAATTTAACCCTAACCCTAAAAAAAACAAAAAACTTAATCTTACATCAAATTGAGCCCAAACTCTAAATCAAGTCAAACCCTAACCCTAAATCAATTAAAACCTTAACCCTATACTAACTTAAACTTAACCAATTTGAGGCTTAACCCTAAAATAATTTGAACTAGAACCCTACACTAACTCAAAGCCCATCCAAATTGAGGCTCAACCCTAACCAAATTGAAAAGTAGCCCTAAAACCTTGGATAGAATTGAACCCTAACACTAAACCAAATTGAACGCTAGTTATAAACATCATAGAGAACACAACATCGAAACTATTATCAAACCTTTAACCAAATTGAACCTTAAACCAAATTAATAAAAAAAAACCCTAGACTTGATTGAAATTGATCCCTAACCCTAATCCTAATTGAATATTAAAACAAATTAAACCCTTACTGTATACACACTAACCTTCAACCAAATTGAATGCTAATAGTAAACCAACTCAAATTCTAATTGTAAACCTAATTAAACCCTAAGCCAAATGAAACCTTAACCCTATATCAAAGTGATACCTAACGCTACACCAAATTGAACCTAATCCTAATATTTCAAATTTTTTTTATCACGTTCAATGAATTTTTAGAGTGTTTGACATTATCATTTGTCTTGATGTGTATGTATATTAAACTTCTTAATATTGAATAATATAATAATAAATTAATCCTTTAATACTATAAACCTTAAAACTACTTGATCACTAAATTTCAAAAGTATAATAATTTGATAATAATAATAATAAATTATGCATATTATACTATAAATCTTAACACTACTTCAACAAAACATTCCAAAAATATACTATCATGTTTGATGAAGTTTTAGAGTCACTATCATTATCATCTATCTTGATATATGAAAAAAATTAAACAAAATTAAATGAAGCCCTAACATTAAATCAAATTGAACTCCAACCCTAAATGTCAAACTAATTGAACCCTAAAACTTATTATATCACTAATGAGATGAGAACTAATTATGCTATCATAAATAGTGATCATGGTATAAATTTAATAATACTATAATACTAATATTAAGAAAAATAATACAAATTATATAAAAATTATTTTGAGACATATAATAATGATAATTTCTATATAATAGTACAATGGTAACTTAATGATATGATACCATAGTAATGCTAATAATATTAATATTAATAATAAAAAATACCCTAATCAACATGTTTATATTAATAAGTTAATCTTATAATACTATAGTAATGCTAATAATATTAATAATATCCTAATCAACATGTGTATATTAAGTTAAGATTAAAATGTATTCTCCTTCATATTGTAGCTCCCATTACTACTAGCATATATAACTTTAATTTTAAGATATATAGATTACGCCTATATATATCGAGGTATTTAATTTTTTCATTCAACTTTAATATAAAAATATTAAATTGAAAAAATTCAACACCTTGATATATATCCGCGTAACCTATATATCTTATTAGTTCCTACCAAGGCAATTGCATGCATTGGAGTCAATCTTTTAATTAGTCTATCTAAATTTAAAAATTTAACAATTTTTCTATAGTTTACAATCAAATTTTTTATTTAATAATTTCATAAAAACAATTTATCTCTTTTTCATTAGTTAGAGTAACTGTAAAAATCATTTTTTTCTCAAAAAAAAAACACTTATTTATCCATTCTAATTTAATATTGTGGACCAAAAAATGTTTTTATTTGCTTCATTATTTTTGATAATATTATTTTTTAAATAAAATTAAAGCATAAAACAAGATCTTCAAATAATATTATTGGACCTCAATTTTTTCTATAAAAAAACACATATTTAACCATTCCAATTTAAGATTATTGATGTTTTTATCTTAAATTTGCTGTATTTTATTGTTCATTATTTTTAAAATCAAATTAAAGCATAAACCAAGATCTCCAACTAATATTATTGGACCTTATTTTTTTTATATTAATTAAAATATTGTATTATTTGGAAACCATATTGTTTATCAAATTAGAAATGGTAGATTACATATATAATTTAAATACATAAAATATAGATTTTTTTTTATGGATATATAAAATATAGATATTTATTTTAATATATATAAATATATTATTTTATTACTACTAAAAAATTACACATTTTGATTTTCTATCAAACAATTTATCTTAATGAAAAGCATTTCATTTCAATGATCGAAAAGTGAAGGGGCGGCGGGCGTAACAAACAGAGAAATCAATATTGTAGTCTAACGACGAAGCGAAAGGCAGGTTTCTGGTGGGCTAACCTGCCGCAGGACGAGCCTCCTAGGTTTGTTACGGAGGAGAAATCTCTTTATCGACCACAATGGGTCTTCCATGATGGGAAATGGAGGGATATGGGCCTGCGTTCTACCTATTTTCAGGGTTTCTCCTCTCAAAATGCTATGGTGGATGATTGCCCTAATCCTCAGTGGGTATTTATTAATGGTAGTTGGCAAGATGTCTGTCATTCTGGAGCTGAGATGAAAGACTGGTTCCTTCTGGCCGCAGCTAGGGTTGGTAGGCAATCTGGTTTTAGTCATTTTCGTCCTATTAATCTTAGTCGTGGTCGTCGAGGGTCAAAACCCACTATGGAGTGGGCTGGTTCTGGTAAAAGCAATGATTTGTATCTTTTCAAATCGTGGCCAAAGTCTTCACGTATTTCTCAGGCTCCCATGATTGGTAATAATTATGGGTTGCATCATGGCATGTCGTGGCCAAAGTCTCCACTTATTACTCAGGATATGGGTTGCAATGATGGAAATGGTCCGACTATCTCAGAAATGAAGTCTTCTGAGTCATGTGGATCTTCGACTGTAAGTAATAATCAATTTCCTAAGCCGAAAAAGGTATGGGTTCAGATCCCTCACATTATTATTGATAATATTCCAGATCTCTGGTGTGGAATTGATTTGACAAATAGGGGTATTATTTTTGAAGTTTGGGGTAAAGTCATTCCTTTATCAAAATTATTGAGATCGCTGAAAACACAAGTTTATGGCATGATGCATTTTCGGGTTTTATCTTCTGATACATTTATCATTATTTTCGATTATGTAGATGCTAAAATGCATGCTTTGTCTAAACCCTTTATAATATTAAAGACAATGTGATTCTCATGTCTGAATGGAAGCCGTTTTACCAAGTGGGTCAAATTTTGTTTCATTCTACTCCTACTTGGTTCATCCTACCTGGTTTGCCCTATGAGTTTAATGATTTAAGATTTTTTACAAAGATTGGGAATCTTATTGGTACTTTTGTGAGGTATGATCACAGCTTGATTGATAATAAATTGGTCATAAAAATTTGTGTTTTACTTCCTACTTCATCTACTATTCCGAACACTTGTAAATTGGATTCTCCTTTTGGCTCCTGGAGACAGCGCATTGTTAGGGATCCTTCATATTCAATTAAGTTGATTATTAGCATTGATTTGGATCTATTTATTTGGTTTCCTAAAGCTTCTCTGAATTTTTTTGATTCGATTAAGCAGTGTCATGTTGTTGATGAATCGATTAAGATTACTGAGCCCTACAATTTTTCTTCTTGCCATCATCAGATATCTTCTCTTCCGTGTAGCCCCTCTTTTCAGTTTGATGTCTCTGCTACCAATGATTCTAAGCTTCTGCCCTTACCCCCCAATTCTGTTATTCATCCTCTACCTAATGAGATCCCTTATGTTCAGTTTTTTGCACTGGGTCCTCAATCTACTATTACCCTGCTTTCTTTGGATCACGGTGGGCCTCTTCTAGACAATCCTTTTCTTATCAAGCCTCCTAATCAAGTTATATCTTAGATACAGGAAATTGTTTATGAAGCTAATGTTGTTTTAAATGAGAATATCACTGATTTGGTTATTGACTGCTTTGATGCTTCACTGTCTTGGTTAGAGTGTAAAGGTGAGATTCCAAGGTCCAAAAACCATTTTGATCTATTATCTTTGGATGATGAATCTTCTTTGCATGAGGTTCCTGTTAGATTTTTATCTTATCCTTTTGTGATTACGGATGATAATAACCGTTCTCGGTGTTCCATTTTTCAAACTCCCTCTACAAAGGTCTCTCCTACATCTGTTGTGAAGCGGGTGGGGAGACCTTCCAATGAATCCAAGACCCGGGATGAAATAAATGTTGGGATTCAATCCACTTTACCTTCTTCTTTGAAACATATTAAAAAGGGGAAATAGATGCAAATTTCTCTCAGCCCACCAATCACGAGGGCTGCTAGAACTAAGTGAAGCCTTCAGCCCAAGTATGCTGGGGGTGCTAACTCTTTGATTAAAAAGACTCAGGAAAGGAGAGGAAGTGAGGCTTCCTCTCTGGGTCAATGAGAATCTTTTTGTGGAACGTTAGGGGCTTAAATGCCCCTAACAAGAAATGACTCATTAAGAGTCAATTGCTTAATTCCAATTTTGATATTGTTCTATTACAAGAAACCAAAATGTTTGATTCTATTGCTGCATCCTTATTTGTTGCATGGTAGTTGGGTAATTTTTGGTCTTCTCCTTCTGATGGGGCTTTAGGGGGCCTGGCGGTCCTTTGGAATCCTAATAAGGTATCTATTGAACGTAAATACTGGATGTTATCTTTGGTTAAGGTTTGCTATTCTAATTTGTCCTTTTGGTTATTTAACATTTATGGTCCTACTGCTATCACTGAGAAAAGTAAATTATGGGCCCTTCTTGGGGAAATGGTTAGGGCACTCCAAGGGGAGTTGTTCATTTTGGGTGGCGATTTCAATGTTGTCCTAAATAATAGTGAAAAAATTGGTGGGATTCTTCCCTCTACAAAAGTCATGATGAATTTTAATCAGTTTATTGTTGACTGTAGTTTGCTTGATAATTTCACCCAAAGCGGGTAAGCTCACTTGGACAAATAGACAAGCAGATTTTTGTAACATTGTTGAACGTCTTGACTGCTTTCTTCTTGTTGACCATTGGCTTAATACTGAGATGAATTATCACTCTGTTATTTTGCCTCTCTCGGGCTCTGATCATTATCCTATTTTGTTACAGATTGGCGAGTCTTCCTCTCATGGTGAAGACACATTTAGGTTTGAACCAATGTAGTTCAGGGATCTGTCTTTCATCTCTCTATTGAATTATTGGTGGGAAAATTCTCCTTATATGGAGGGGACCTATCTTTATAGGCTGGTGAAAAAGTTGTAGCTCCTTAAAACCAAAATTAAAGAGCGGAATGTCCATCATTTCAAAAACATATTTCATGAAAAAACAAGATTGCAATCTAAACTCAAGGTTTTGAACAATCACATTATTCTTCATGGCATGAATGCACAGACCTTTGCACAAGAGAAGGATCTCAAATCTGCATTAGATGATGTCCTACTTAGGGAGGAAATTTATTGGAAACAAAAATCTCGTGAGACCTGGTTGGCTGATGGTGACAAAAATACAAAGTTTTTTCATGCCTCTACTAAATTGAAACGTCTTAGGAACAAAATTGTTTGTATTGAATCCTCACGAGGGATGCTGGAGGATGAGAATGAGATTGCTTCTGAAGGCATTTCCTTTTTTTAATAACTTATTTTCTAAATAGCAAACTCATTGCTTGAAGACATTTTTAGATGTTATTCCCCCTTGTGTTTCTCATGCTGATAATTTAATGCTTTTGGATCCTTTTACACTTCAGGAACTTAAAAAGGTTGTTTTCAGTATGGTGCGGTTGTTTTCAGTATGAAGTCATTAGTCCATTTTGCATATGTAGCTGTCATGTTTCTAAACTATATTGGAGTACTATCCTTATTGCTCTTGTGCGGAGGAATTGATCGAATCATGTTTGTTGGTTTGGTGGTATTTTGGTATGAAAATATAAATGCATCTATTTTTCAGGGTAAGTTGTAGATTTTTCAATCGTGGATTTCTTTGTTGTTTACTCATTTCAAGGCTACTAACGATGATCTTGGCAGAATGTTGAGGATGTGTATATGCAGGTACTTAGGTTGGATGACGTTTGGGTGTGTGTTCAAGGAGTTTCATTCACACTATTTCTGGGTCTCCCAGTCGTGCTACATTGTCTTTTTGCTTCCTTTAGCGCTTCTGGCAGTTGTATGCAATTTTTTCCTTTACCCCATATTATACTGCTAGGGTATGAAGAATGTAATGAGGTGGATGTTTTATTTTGGGTTTGGATATTTGGGTATTCGCTGAAATGCGGTGGTTGCTTATGTATTATTTTTTCTTTTTCCGATCTTTAGTAAGATCTAGGCCAGGCTGAAGGTTTTCTTTCCTCCATTCTTTCCTACCAACGCCTGCACCGAATAGAGGTGTAATCTTTTTATTTTAATAAATTATATATCGACTTCAACCTTTTTCTAAAATAAAAATAAAAAATTACACATTTTATTTAAAATATTTTCAATGGTATATCATTTACAAATTAAATATTTATTATTTTAAACATTTTAAAAATACTTTTATTTTTATTTTTTAAAAAGAGAATCTAATAATAATCATGTTTTAATTATATTAAATTAAAAAATAAAATAAAATAGAATATTCATAAAACTTAAAAAGTAAGAAGGAAGATAAAAGATAAGACTTTCGTGGCTTAAGGGAAGACTTGTCCCTTTTAAAAGATAAGTCTAAGAGAACAGAAAGCCCATGGGGGGGAGGCTCATAAAGGATGGCGTTAAGTAATTTTTGTATGGAAGTAAGAGTAGAAGTAATTTTGCACGGAAGTAGGAATCGGGGACAAATTAAAAAGGAGGAGAGGGAGGTGTGCGGTTGGGTTTTGATTTCTATTGAGTGTTGTGCAAGTCAGGGATGACCGTTCATAGAACTAAATTTTATTTGTGAAGAAAATTACAATGAATCTTTCTTTATTGGTTTGGAGTTGTGATAAGCATATTTTTGTTCTATTTTTTTCAAAGCATTCATGTATCTATATTATGGATACCTTGCTTTATTCACTTTTATTCATATGAGGCATAGTGAACAATAAGCACCATATCTTTGTACGAGTCATTTTCTTTTTGTAAATATCATATGTTTTGAATTGAAAACACGTTCGTATGATTTTATATATATATATATATATATATAAAATCATGGTTTCTAGAGTATAAATATTTGTTGACGAAAGAATACATAGTTAATTTATGTGTGTGTGTGCATATAACTCATATTGAATGTCTTGGAAATGAAAAGTGCATAAACAATCATGTTGAGGTAATGATGTGCATAGATTTGAAAATTGTATGGAAAAGAATCAAACATTTGGGTAGAATTAGCACATAGAATCAACTTAGTCAAGTATTTTGTTTCAAATGCTATATTTTAGATTAAGTGATTTTTTATATTGTTATTTGCATACATTCTCTCACATTTGATCTTATCTTATCTTTAATATTGTAGTTATATATTTGATTCTTAACATCTTTTTAGAAGCAATTCTAGAGATTGTGTTTTTCAGGTAGATGTTTACTTTTTTTTGCAGCAAAGTAATGGACCCAAGCAAAAGTCTCATAAAACAAACACAACCAAAGCAAGAACAAATATAAAAAAGGTAAGTACATTGATTCATTGCCATTCAAATTACAATTGCACCCAATTCCCCAATATTAATAACATCTATTTCTATTTGCTACAGATCAAAACAAAAAACTGCAATCGTTGTTATCAATTGAAGACTTAAATGCCAGAAAAGTAGGAAACAATTTTGAGGGCGAAGTGCTTGTAGTTTACAAAGCAACACTAGACAAAGTCAACAAAACTCGCGAGGTTCTATGTGCAGAACTCATAGATTCAAAAGCAGAAATGACAATCACACTAAATATGCCAACTAATTTGGTCCAACAATATGAAGACAAGATTATCCCAAGATCAAGAATTTCTATAATAGGATTTGAATTGCTCCAAGAACAGATTACAATCGTGGAGACTACGATTGCATATTAGTTTTGAAACCATCAAGTGTAGTATAAATAACGCCACATATTTGTTGACAATAAAACTTCATTCTAGATACCACTATCAAACAATTGCTCACATGCACAATTCAATATCCTATTGGAACAATAGGTGCTCTAGTTGTTGCAACCAAGAAAAAAGTTTCTCAATACACCATCGACATCAAAGATAGCCACAGTGACATGGACAAAGCACAGGTAAAAATTTGTCTTCCATCATCCTCTCAATTTTTCATTCTTCTTAAAAAAAAACTAATTTTGTTATTGCTAAGCAATTATAACTGTATATGGTGAAAATGGATAACAATAACAACAATATTGAAAGGCTAAATGAATCCAACCACTAAACCCTAGCCTAACAATGAACAAAGATCCACCATAACATATGAAGATTACCTAAGACAATGCAAATAACTCAAAATCACAAAGATTATACCATCACATGTCCAATAGGGTTTTGATCTCCATTCTTCCTATCTCCATTGATCTTGCTTGATATATTTGCTCTCAGATTTTTATATGCACAAGAGCTCAACAAAGAACGAAATGTGGTTGCAAGTAGGATCGTAGTCAAAATGATCATTAGCTTGAGTGATTAGGGTTTGACAATGAAGGAAGCATCTCCTTAAAATAAGACACAATATGAAATGGAGGGTTAAGATTGAGAGGTGTAAAAAGAGAGGTCGGCTAGGATTAGAGGGTAGGTAGAAGAATTAGTAAAATAATGAAAGAGGTAGGTAGTGTAGGATTTAAGAGATGAGTGACATGTGTCATGTGTAAAAAGATAATGAATTAATTAAATAAATAAAGATTTATTCAATTAATAGAGGAATAGGGATCAATTAAATAAATATATATTTATTTAATTTAGGAAAAGGATAATTTAAATAAATAAATGTATTTATTTAAATGAGAAGTAAGGCTAGAAGAGGATAAATGAATTAATTAAATAAATAAAGATTTATTTAATTAATAGAAGAATTAGGCTTAGATAATTAAATAAATAAAAATATTTATTTAATTACACATGACAATTTTGGGTGTCTACATTTTGCCCCTCTTTGAGACAATGCGGCTTGTCGCGTTGTTTCAAAGAAGATAAGATGAACTGATACAAAGTTGCCCCAGAATGGGAATGATATGCCCCCTTGAGAGATTGGATGAAAATGTCTGAAAAGATTGCAGACAATCTCTCGATAAGAAAGAAAGGCTAGAATGGATTGACCGGATAAAGTGACAAAGTCACGGGATAGCGAAGGCTGACTCGGGAAATGAAGGCGAGGGCTAGGGTAGGCTATAAGATAGACCATGGGCAAAAGACATCCTCATTGTCATCCACACCCTCACGAGATCACAGTGCAGAGCGAGAAAAGAGCAGCAGCAGTCAGCAGCGATGGTGTTCGTTCATAGATTCGACTGTGTTCGCCGATTTCAGAGGCCAGCCGAGGCAGGAGAGCCGGTAAGTACCACCAAACCTCCTCGTACTTTGACGCTTTTCAAATTTGTCATTAATACATAGTAGGTAGCAATAAATGCGCTTAGGAATATGGCACAAAAAAGTGCAAAAACGTGCAACCGCGTCTGTGTCGGTGCCAGGCGCGTCTGCGTCTGGGACCGCGTTTGCGTTGAATGCGGCCGTGTCTGTGCATTTCAGACGTGTTTATGTTCCAAAGTCGCGTTTGTGTTGAATTTAGGCACGTTTATGTCTAGAAGGCGCGTCTGTGTTGTAGAGGCGCGCTTGTGCAGTCTATAGGCGCGTTTGTGATGTAGAAACGCGTTTATGTCTGAAAATGCATGGTTTTGGTCTTCTAGGTCAAATCGGCAGTTCTGTGATGAACATACGCTGTCGATTGGATAAGCTGCTGAGAGGATACACTCAAGCAGGTCCTCTAGGAAGACTAGGATAGATCAAGGCACTTTGTGATGAACAAAGAGTACCAGGATAGAGTACTTTGTGATGAACAGGGAGTACCCAAAGTATGAGCAGCACTTTGTGATGAACAGGGAGTGCAAAATGTGAGTAACACTTTGTGATGAACAGGGAATGTCACACACGTAGTACTTTGTGATGAATAGGGAGCACTACTAGGATAGATAGCAACACTTTGTGATGAACAGTGAGTGTCACTAGGATAGATAACCATATGCATTTAGATAGTAAGTAGCATTTTGTGATGAACAGTGAATGCCACGATGACTGACATGATTGATTGTTTAACTGCAGGAGTATTTGCCTATGCTAGAGTCACGGGAGAGATTCCCGTCCACACAGAGGTTGCGACCAAAGTTGTCGTTTGAGGACAGGGCTACCATTGAGGAGATGGGCCTTAGACATGTACTATATGTGCCTGAGTTTCGGGCAAACATGGGTTTACTGACTGCACTGGCGGAGAGATGGCACTCCGAGACTTGCACATTTCATTTACCGATGGGGGAGATGACAGTGACCCTCGAGGATGTCTACAGGATATTGCACATACCGATCGATGGGGAGCTGATTCCGTACGATCGAGATGGAGACAGAGAGGCGCTGAGACGGGTGTTCCAGGATTCCGAAGTAGAGGTGAGAGCAGGGCATGTGGCATGGGATACCATGACTATGACAGGGTTAGCTTTGCCAGCTGTGATCGGAGGAGCTATCAGTGGGTTCTTGTGTCCGGACAGGGCGACACGGGGGTTGGCAGTTGGCTGGGGAGGAGCACTGGAGACATTGGTGACTGAGCACACCAGATATGCATGGGGTCCATGTGTCTTGGCACACCTGTATTATGAGCTACACCAGTTTGTCTACCATGGATCAGTGGGACTGGGTTGCGGAGTGACACTGCTACAGGTGTGGGCATATGAGCATCTGCTTATCACACGGCCGATACACTTCAGGGGCAGAGGTCATGGGCGAAGTTTTGTACATCTGTATGATATGATTACTTCACAGCCTCGGATTGGCAGGTTAGAGCACTGGAGGCGTGTGATAGATGACATTGATGTGGTCATCTGGAGGCCGTACCTGGGGTGCGAGGAGTGGGAGGATGACGCAGTGGAGCTGCCGTATACTTTCAGGAGCAGATATTTGATTGGGTGGATGCCCTACATATTGGAGAGACAGCTGGTGGACAGGGTAGGCAGACAGTTCGGCAGGATCCAGAGGATGCCACGAGGCTCGGGTATGTATGCTCGCACAGTCAGGGATCAGGCACAGTTTGGACCGCTGTTGTCATATGATCATGCCGTCACACAGCTAGCAGAGATGATGCCCCTACCCTGGGATATGTGGCTGGAGATTGAGGATGCAGGCATGGATGCAGAGTATATAGCTTACTGGGCAAAGCATCCATTCCCTCGACTGACAGATCCAGGGGAGCTACTGCAGGGAGATGCAGGAGGAGATGATGATGATGATGGTGGGGGTGATGGAGGCCGAGGCCGACGGAGGTGGAGGGGAGTAGTGGGGGAGAGGAGAGTGGCACCTCAGAGGGAGGGGGGACAGGAGGGATCGGCTCAAGTGGTGAGGGGTCACAGTGGATTGCCCCTGCAGGTACTAGCAGCACAGGGTCCTAGAGCACAGGGACCGAGACAGGGACAGGTACAGGGACAGGTGCAGAGATAGGTGCAGGTACCCAGGCATGTACAGAGACAGGTACCTGTTCAGGCACCGAGACAGGTACAGGGGCAGGTACAGGGGCAGGTACCCGCAGAGGGAGAGCCACAGGCAGAGGCTGAGGGTGGGGATCCAGAGGAGGATGAGCTGCTAGAGCTGAGGGAGATCTGCCAGGGCCAGGCAGACGAGATCCAGGAGTTGGAGAGGGAGAGGGATCGGCTCAGGATCAAGCTCAGAGATACTAAGCGGGAGAGAGATCAGGCTATCCAGCGATACACTGAGGCTGAGACAGCTCTGAGGGCAGGGAGGCAGGCGGCGGAGGATGCAAGAGCAGGCTACGCATATGTCTTGCGAGCCGGAGAGGAGATAGGTTACTGGAGGGACCTCTACTATGGTGCAGTGCCAGCAGATTAGCGGGCGAGGAGCTTCCATAGACCATCGCGGACAACGATGGCTACGGGAGGGAGTCGGAGGAGGCAGGCATCTAGTGGTGGGGTCATGGGTCCTCCACCACCACCAGACAGGCAGGGTGATCCTGGAGCGGGTCCTTCTATAGCTCAAACTCCATCGAGGCCAGGCGGCTCCTAGGGAGGGAGTTCATCATAGCCATAGAGGGCTCCCTTGTATCAGTATATGTACCATTTTTGTATTGTAGACACCTGCGGGTGATTTTGTAGCCATATGATTCTTTTGACATCATTGTATCATGACACATTTGATTATATATGAGAGATGATTCATTTTTGCGGCAGCTATATGCATGTGTACCTTATGTGATGAGATGTTCTTATGATGCATGTTTATATGATGCAATGCAGTATATATTTTTGTTCTTTTATCTTGTATATGTGTATGCATGATGCAAATGTGAATGTATGTGATGCAAATGAATATGATGATGCAAATGTAAGTTGTGCAAACAAGTGTTGTGTGCAGGATGTGATGCAATTGTGATATCTATATGTATGTATGAAATGCTTATATGTGGTAATGCAGGTGTAACTATGTGAAATGCAATGTTTTTGGTGTGTCATTATACTCAGTCATGTGATAGAAAGCTACGCGGACTCAAGAAGGACAATGGAAGTCAATCAAGAAAGGGGGATGGAAGACAGAAGATATGAAAGTGAAAGAGCTTCTTGTGTGTTATCATCATTGAGCTTTATTATGGCAAAATAGGTTATGACAATCGAGGCATATGTTCGACCCATAAAGTCATTGTACCTGTTTGCATGGAGATAAGACAGTCACAAACAAGGAATGCCCCAGTTCATACTAGACTCACAGTGTCCTCATATCCTTGGACAAGTCATAGCATTACTAAGAGACAATCCACAGACATCAAATGCAAATAGGTGACGATACCCCATCCTCGCCTTTCTAGTCAAAGACATCCTGGAGATAGAATCTCTAGTCAAAGGCATCCTGGAAAAGCTAAAAGACATGTCACCAAAAAGATAAAATCAAAAGAAAGCCAAGACTCGACACCAATACCCACTGTAGTCCTCAAGTTTAGTGTCTCTTGTCACTTGTATAAGTCATGTTTGATTGTGGTCACAATGTTCACTTTCACAAAAGGATAGATTAACACTGAACCATATGTTGTCTGAGTCTGTTGAAAGATTTGATTTGTTGAAGCCCATTGTTGCTGTTGTGTCTCATCTGAAACTGACTAAATCCATGAAACTGATACTTTATTGCGGAGAAGACGAAACTTTATTGCGGATCTGCGATGCAAATGTTGCTTTATTGCGAATTGTGCGCGGATAGACTTGAAGAAAGCTGGAAGAAACTGTACTCCTCAGAACGTGTCATGTTCTTAGTTCCACACCCATCAGTAGACGTAAGAATTGGCCGTAGTCACAGATAGGATCGGATTTATCATGGATGGAAAGGGAGTGAAAAGGGAGGGTTATTATGAATGGCTAATCAATCTTAGGTAGATCAATAACAAGCCATGGTGGGAATGGGTAAGTTTATTGCGAGTGAATAGGTTGTGAGTGTGTGCAAAGTGAAGTGATGAAAGTGAATCCTGAAGGAGAGAGGAGCAAAGTCTCTACACATGGCGCTGGTGACCCAGTTTTCACCATGGTACTTGCCCAGGGCGCCACCGAAGTGGTTTTCACTGTTGGACGAATTTATTTCTCTTTACTTTTTTCGATTTTTCAATTTTTTTGTGTCACAAGGCGCCTGTTTGCCAGGTTTTCACCAAGTAACGATTTTTTTGTTTTTATAATTTTTTTGTAATTTTGAATTTTTTTTGATTTTTTTGTATTTTTGAATTAGGATATTCCAGAAAATTATGTGTAGAACTGGCGAAGGTGCATGCTGTTGATAGGATCCTCCAAGGGTTCACCTTCTGTAGTTGAGAGCTGATATGCCCCAGATCCATATGCTGCTGTAACAATGTAAGGACCAAGCCAGTTTGGTTCAAACTTGCCCTTCTTATCTCTGTCTTGCTGATTTTTGGGGTTTTCTCTAAGGACTAAGTCACCTACCTCAAATGTGCGAGGCTTGACTTTGTGATTGTAGCTACGACTCATTCGCTGTTGGTAAGCCTTAAGATGATTAAAAGCATTTTGTCTTCGTTCATCTAGCAGTTCTAGTTCTTGTAAGCGAGAGACGCTATAATCTTCATCATTGATGATGTTTCTCAAAGAGACCCGTAAAGAAGGTAACTCGACCTCAATAGGCAAGATGGCTTCAACGCCGTAGACAAGTGAGTAGGGTGTAGCTCCTGTAGGTGTGCGGACACTTGTGCGGTAGGCCCAAAGTGCAGGATTGAGTTGGATATGCCAGTTACAGCCAGCGTCGTCGACTGTCTTTTTGAGGATTTTAAGAATTGTTTTGTTAGATGCCTCAGCTTGGCCATTACCTTGGGGGTAATATGGTGTGGAGAAACGATGGGAAATATGGAAGCGGTCACAGAGTTCACGAACATCCTGATTTTTGAAGGGACGTTCGTTATCCGTGATAATGGAATTAGGAATCCCGTATCGGCAAATGATATAGTTTAGGATGAAGGTAGCAATTTGTTTCCCAGTGACTTGTGTGAGAGGCACGACTTCAATCCATTTTGTGAAATACTCTGTGGCTATGATAATGAATTTATGACCATTAGAAGAAGGAGGGTGAATCTTGCCTATGAGATCGAGTCCCCACTGACAAAAGGGCCAAGGAGATGCAAGTGGTTGTAGTTCTTGTGCTGGTGCATGTATGAGGTCTCCATGAATTTGACATTGCTTACACTTCTTGACAAACTGATATGAGTCTTTTTCCATAGTGGGCCAGTAATATCCAGTCCTGATGAGTTTCTTGGCCAAGGTAGGACCGCTAGTATGCGGACCACATATCCCTTCATGCACTTCACGTAACGCAATCTGAGCTTCGTCGCTTTCTAAACATCTAAGAAGAGTGCCATCTAGACCTCATCGGTATAGGATATCAGCTAAAATGACATATCGAGAGGATTGGCGAATGAAAGTGCGGCGTTGGTTGCTCGATAGATCAGGAGGTAGGATATTGTCACGGAGATATGTGAATATGGAACCATATAACTGGGATTCAGGACCAACAACGCATATCATTTTAGTAGGAGTGATCTCATATGAAGGAATCAACAGGTTGTCTACCAGGAACTCATAGCAGGTCTCATTTTGCGGTAGATCAATTAGTGAAGCAATTGTAGCCATGGCGTCTGCAGCACGATTCTGTTCTCTTGGTATCTGTTCAAAATCTATCTTTATGAAGTGCTGTTTCAAATCATCTACCAGTTGTTTGTAAGGCATTAGTTTTTCATCTTTTGTTTGGTAATCATCAGTTGCTTGACGGATGACAAGTTGAGAATCCCCAAAATCGTGAAGTTCTTGGATCTTCCACTGAACTGCAATTCTTAATCCAGTTGTTAATGCCTCATATTCCGCTATATTGTTAGTGCAAGGAAATGATAAGCGGTATGACTTTGGTATAGAATCGCCCTGAGGAGTTATAAAGAGAATACCAGCTCCTGCCCCATGCTGTG
Source organism: Cryptomeria japonica (assembly GCF_030272615.1). Classification (NCBI taxonomy): domain Eukaryota; kingdom Viridiplantae; phylum Streptophyta; class Pinopsida; order Cupressales; family Cupressaceae; genus Cryptomeria; species Cryptomeria japonica. Next base: position 728,430,404 of record NC_081409.1, read on the forward strand.
TGTATGAGCCGTCAAAGTATAATTGCCATGGCTTTGCAGGTGATATTGTTAAAATTGCTTCATCTGGAAATTCTGAATTTAGAGGAGCATCATCTATCATGGGAGCATCTGCTAATTGATCCACGATTGCTTGTCCTTTTATTGCTTTTCTGTCCACATACTCAATGTCGAATTCACTCAGGATCATTACCCACTTGGCCAGCCGCCCAGTAAGTGTAGCTTTGTTGAGAAGATATTTTAGTGGATCAATTCTTGCAATCAACTTAGTTTTATGAGTGAGCATATAATGTCGTAATTTTTGTGAAGCAAAGACCACAGCGAAACATGCACGCTTGATTGGTGTATAGTTTAGCTCATATCCCACCAATGTGCGACTGATATAGTATACCGCTTTTTCCTTGCCGTCGGCTATTTGTTGTGCTAGGAGTGCCCCCAGTGCTGTTGGAGTAGCTGATATGTATAGTAGCAAAGGTTGATCTAGAATAGGTGGCATCAAAATTGGCGGATTCAAAAGATAGTCCTTGAGCGTCTGAAAAGCTTGTTGACAGTTCTCATCCCATTTGAACTTGATGTTTTTATGTAGCAGGTGCTGGAAAGGATTACACTTATCTGCAAGTTGTGCTATGAATCTTTGTATAGACTGGAGTCTCCCTTGTAAGGATCGGAGTTGACTGATATTTCTGGGTGGCGGCATGTCCAAGATAGCCTTGATTTTTGCTGGATCGGCTTCGATTCCTCTTTTAGACACAATGAATCCTAGGAGCTTCCCAGAGGTTACTCCAAAGACACATTTCTTGGGGTTTAATCTTACCTTGTATTTTTCCAACCGATCAAAGATGACTGAAAGTATGTCCAAATGTGTATCTCTGTCTATTGATTTTCCCAAGAGATCATCAACATAATCTTCCACGATTATGTGCATGAGATCATGAAAGATAGTGGTCATCGCTCTCTGGTATGTTGCACCTGCATTTTTCAGCCCAAAGGGCATGACATTCCAACAAAAAGTTTCCCACGGACAAGTGAATGAGGTTTTATGTTGATCCTCAGGTGCAATCCTGATTTGGTTATAACCAGAAAATCCATCCATTAAAGATAACATTTCGTGACCTGCTGTGAGATCAACGATCAAGTCGATATTTGGTAATGGGAAGTCATCCTTTGGACAAGCTTTGTTGATGTCTCTGAAATCTGTACATATTCTGATGCTGCGATCCGGTTTACTGACAGGTACTAAATTGGAGATCCATTTGGGATAATCAATTGGGCGTATGAATCCGACATCCAATAATTTCTCCAGCTCTGCTTTGACTAGTAATGCCACTTGTGGATGCATTTTCCTTAATTTCTGTTTTACTGGCTTTGCCCCCAGTTTGACTGTCAAATGATGCATTACCAAATCCGGATCTAGTCCAGGCATATCAGCGTATGACCATGCAAAGTTGATTTGTCGTTCCTTGAAGAAGCTTATGAATTTTGCCCTTTCGGACTCTGTCAAGGATTGAGCCAGGAATATGTTGTGTGGAACTTCTTCTGTACCAATATTTGTCTTGATAGTCTCCTCTACCAACATGGATGACTTTTCCTCATATGATGCTGGGAGAATGTCGAGCCTTCCATCTTCGGGTGCCTCAGAGAGGTTTTCGCCCTCAGATACGTCCTTTCTTTTTACTTTTTTGGAATCAGATAGCGCCACAGTGTGGTTTTCGCCATAAGATCCTTGTTTTGTTCTTATTTTCACATTTTTGCGACTGGAAGGTCCGACACCCTCACCGAAATATGCCATGTTGTTGAGTTCTATGGTGTATCCTGCTTTGTGGTCTCCAGGGGGAAGATCATCTCGTATGCCAAGATAGTCGATAATAGCTTCGTCATTTTGAAATGTGTCAAATTGTGCTAGTCCTTCATAATCCCAGTCAATGAGTTGGGGGTGAACAAGGGGAAGGCCTGTAATGTTTTCGGAATTTGCAGGGCGAAGAGTGAAGATGTGGTTATATTCGGGTATGTCGAGGCAATCGTCGAGGTCATCGATGGCACTCTCCTCATCAGTTTCGATCGCAAGCGAATCCAAATTGTTGTCACTAGTAGCGCCTTCCGGGACAGGTGTCCTCATCCTATGTGATTTCGACCTAAGACCTTGAAACGAATACTGTACGGGATCCTTATGGGTTGGTTCTTGACCAACTTTGAACTTTTTGTAAAATTCCTCCTCTTCTGTGGGTTCATCTGGCTCTCTGAATGTCTCGGTGAGCTCATAGTCACTGGAGGATTTGTCTGAACCCCATTCCCATTCGTTGGAATCTGTGGAATAGTAATCTTCTTGTTGAACTTTGGCAACTTTGCTTTGCGATGCCTCTTCTGTCCTTTTATTGTGGATCTTGGAAGTCAGAAAACCAAGTCCCTTTGAGCGTTCCCTTTTTGTAGTTAACTCAGGTTGTAAGGGCTCCATGACGCCTTCTTTGCGTAACCCAAGAGGGCTTTTTCCATCATACCCGAATCTTTGTAGAATCTTGAAGCCTTTGCCATAGTTCTCACAGGGTATATTAATCTGATCATGTGTGTCCTCTTCAATGTCTTTGTAGAGCATTTTGTATAAATTTTCCTCTTCTAGTTCGCCCCATCTTTGAAAGGTAGTAGGATCCCATTTGAGTATCATGATGGATATTTGCTTGGTAGGATGTGGCCTTCCATATTCTTTTGGAGAGCTCATGACTTGTTGTAAATACATTGTCTGATTTAAAGTGTATTCTCCCATGTCTTTGTCCTGAAATTTGCCTCTAAGTTCACCTTGTTTCGATGTCGAGGGTTTTAATGACTCAGGGTCAATGTATGCCGAAGAAGGAGTAGCCTCACGATTACTGGGAATGATGGTCTCAGTATGTGATCTCAGGTTATTGCAATATATGAATGGATTAGGATCACCGTTAACTGTTACCTCGACTCCATTATGAGGAAACTTAATGCATTGGTGATATGTTGATGGGACTGCCCTCATTTCATGAATCCAAGGACTTCCTAGCAATATGTTGTATCTGAGATCCAGATCTAGGACTTGACAAACCACATCCTTTGTGACTGGCCCAATTCTTAGAGGTAAGGTGACTGTGCCCTTGGATGAACGCTCTTCATCATCATAGGCCTTAATGGTGATTTGATTTGTAGAATTCACTGCTTTGTCAAAATATCCCAATTGTTTAATGGTGCTCAATGTACAAATGTTTAGACCTGCTCCTCCATCTATCAGGACTCGCTTTATTCAATGTTTATGTATAAAGGCTTCAACATATAAAGGTGCATTATGTGGCTAACTTATGGAGGCATCATTGGCTTCTGTGAAGGTAAGGGAGTGTGGAACGGATAGGTATCCCACCATGGCTTGAAACTGGTCCACGTTCAGATCAGTAGGGACGACAGTGTCTCTTAAGATTTTGTCAAGGATAGCTTTATGAGCAGGGGATATGCGTAAGAGCTCAAGGATAGAAATGAGTGCGGGTGTCTTCCCTAACTGTTCTACAAGGTCGTACTCAGGCTTAGTTGATGAAGGATTGGTATTCTTAGTGGAGGCACCTGGCAACATGATTTTACCTTGACGAGTTGTAACATGACATTCAGAGGTAGACTCGGAAGAAGATCCAACACCTTTTAGGACAATCATGGGTCTCTGAGGAGGATTCTCAGGATTTTTGTTCTTGATGGTAATGGTAGAGATATGATTGTCCATTGAGATGTGATTGATAGTAGAATCACAATTATAAGGTGCTCTAGTGTAATTGGCTTGATCATCTGTGACTTTGCCTTTTCCTTTGTCATGTTTTGGGAATGGTTCCTTAAACATCTCATGTTCTTGATTAGATGAATGTCCCTCAATCTCAATATCACCTCTATCAATGAGATCTTGCACAATGTTCTTCAGTCGATGGCAATTACCTATCTTATGACCCTTGCTCTTATGAAATTCACAATACTCATCATCGTTCCACCAATTTGGTTTGACCTTTGGTTCATATGGAGGAAAATCTGGAACTGTGATCACTTTGTTTGCCACAAGCTTTTTGAATACTGATTCAAGTGGTTCTCCCAATGGAGTGTACTTCCTTCGTGGTCTAGAAGTTGTTTGAGTATTCACTTGATTGTTTGTAGAACTTGATCCAGAAAAGATGAACTTGGGTCTCACTGTATTGGCATCAACAACACCATCATTGATTGTGTTCTTGTTCTTGTTCCAAAATCTTGGCTTGTCTTTTCCTTTAAAGTCCTCTTTGTTTTCTTTGAATATCTTAATGACTCCTTGTTCAATTAAGACCTTTTCTGTTGCTAAGCCCTTTTCAATAACATCCTTGAAAGTAGACAAACAAGCTTTTCTGAGATCATAGCCAATAGCCTTGTTAACGTTTTGAGTGAACATTTGTACCATTTGTTTCTGTGGGATTTCGCAAGAACATCTGCTAGCTAGATTTCTCCATCTTTGTAAAAATGTTGCGAAATATTCTCCTTCCTTTTGCTTAGTATTGCACAAGGTAGTGACTGAGACATCTGTTTCTATATTGTAAGAGAAATGCTGAATGAATGCCTCTGCTAAGTCGCCCCATGACTTAATACCAGGAGGTAATTGAGAAAACCATTCCATAGCTTGATCGCCTAAGCTCTGCGGGAACAACCTCATCAAGTATGTTTCTTCTGCCGCTACCTCAATGCAGGCTGTGAAAAATTGTCTTATGTGTGCCTTGGGGTCTCCTTTTCCTCTATACTTGTCAAATTTTGGTGTCACAAAGTGTGCAGGAAATGGAGGCATTGGAATGCTCTTATCGAATGGATAAGGGCATATGTCTCTCATAGTGTATGTTGGTTTTGTCGTACTCATGTCCTCCATTTTCTTTTGTAGATCTCTAATTTGTTGCTCCAAATTGCTCTTGGGAGGAGATCGATTTCTTGTAGCATACCCCATGTTTGAAACACCAATTTGAGGAGGAGCTTGTTGCATGTATGGATGATACTGATCGTAGACATGTCCATATGGAGGAGGTCTATATTGATGCTGCATATAGGGAGCACTTGGCATAGCTTCATGTTGAGGAACCCCATATCTATTTTGTGCATATATACCATATTCTATAGGCATTTCATTTTCCATTGTGTTGCCCCCAAATTTGACATGAGGTTTCCTTATGTCCAAATTTTGAGGATGCCTTTGAGTATCCACTTGCTTTGATTGATCCATAGCTTGAGCATGTGATTGAGCATATCTGTCTACATAAGGCTTCCATAATGGTCTTCGAAGGTAAGTATCATATGTTTGAGCTTGTGTATGTGGGATTTCTGGTTTTTGAAGCAAAACTGATGGTGACTCAGGCATCATATTCGGTCCTCTATTTCCTCCACTATTTGGTCTCCTTTGATCCATGTTGGATTGAGTTTGTTGTGAGGGTCGACTTTCCATAAGTTGAGACATGTCAAAGTCATGAGGTATTTTAGCTCCACTTTGTGTCATCATGTGTAAAAAGTACTGTCTATCCCTTCTCATTACCTCTTCAATCAATCTATTGAAATGAGGATTCATTATGGATTCTTCTATGTCTGCTAATTGTATTGAAGAGTTATCCACATTGTCATTGTGTGTAGCATTGTTGTTTGTAGTGTCTGCATTTTCCACATTTGGATTGTTTCTATAAACCTCCATGTCAGGTAATGTAGTGTGCTCAGGATTGAAGAATAAATCATTGTCATACTCATAAGAACTCATGTTTGCGGACTCTTGAGCTTCTTTAGCTATTCTCCTAGATTTTTGAAGACGGGTTTCAACCATGAAATAGGTATTGACCAAGATGTGAGAGACTAGATGAAGAATGAAAAGAGTATGGAAGACCAAGAGTTGTATGGAGTGTAAATGAATCTTGAGGTGTACTTGCAATGTCCAAAGTGTAAGACCAAGTATGTAAGTAGTAGAGTAGGTGTGACTTCCAAAGAGATGATTGTTTCTCTTGATGAGGTAAGCTGACCTTGACTCTAAGTAAGACCAAATGAGACCCAAAGGTAAGAAACCTTGATGAGGGACCACTTAGCAAAGTGTAGTTGTATGTAGTGTGTTGAAAGAGTATAGTGAGGACAAGCAAATGACCTTTTTGACTCAAGTTTAGACAAGTATGAATGTAAAATGAGATGTGAAGCAATGATGGACTGTATGAGACCCAAGGACAAGTTGAATGCTAGATGAAACCTGAAAAGACAACCTAGGAAGCTCAAGTATTCCGAAACTGATTTCCTTTGTTTGCCGGACTGTAAAAGTTTTCAATTCCTGACACAGACGCTTCTGTATACTTCACAGATGCGATTCCCAGACACAGACGCTTCTCTGTTAGACACAGACGCTGCTAAAAACACAGACCCTATTCTGCCCTTCACAGACGCGGTTAGATGACCCAGACGTGGTTAAAACAGACACAGACGCGTTTCTGTAAACTTCGTGCAATTTTTCCAATCTGTGAAGTTGTTTTGTTGTGACCAAATCCGACTGTTTGACTGTTTTTCGTGACAAGAGGACACAATGTTGATGAGGACTCAATGTTTGTAAGTGTTTAGACTCCAAAAGTGTGTTGTTTGATGTAAAATGTTTTGCATACACTTGAAGACACAAAAGACACAATGTTTTATTGTTTGGTCTTGAATGTTTGAATGTTTAACATAAGACAAGCACAATTCTTATGGCTAGCCAAGACAATAGTTGTTGATCCCACATAGGGTTTTACCCCCGAGGCTATGCTATTCAGAGCAGATACTTAGATGCTTGACCTCACTGGCTCCACCCTCGGCACTCACTTCTCGGGTTAGCCAAGCATCAGTCCCCATGAAAACTCCCCATGGTGAACTTTGTATCTCTACTAAGAACCGTATGTGTGTGGGCCGCTACCAGAGGTCCGACCTCCTGCCTCAACAACTAGAAGGATTTGGGCTTCTAAAACAAAAAGGTGCTAGTAAGGGCATCCGCTCGTGTGGCCATACATGCGGCACTTTCAGCTCTGTAAATATAGAAGGCTCCCAGCCAGTAGGGGTTACGCCCTACAAATGATCAAATAAATTTGATCAAACGGGTTTATGGGGAGACATAGTGTCGGTATGAACTAATCAGCACACGTTATTCATAGTTTTCACCATGAATACATTTGATTATAGTGGCTTGGAAGAAGATGGATTTTCTTTTGCTACCACTTGGGTCGTTCTCTTCTCACTAGTAGTCCTAATGACCACACGGGAAGACAGGCCCTCTAAAGATTAAACAAAAAGAGCCTATTGCTCAAGACACAAAAGACAATGATTCAATTTTAGTGCACCAATGGAAGTGTTTGTTAGTCTATGAAAACAATGCACACAACAAAATTACAAAACCCTAGCCAAGGCCCTGCAACAAAATTTGTTAGTAGTTTGGGTTGTTTCAAATGATTACCCCTTCCTGCAAGCACACAAGTTAGGTAAATTTTAGAAAACCCAAAAGACTTTGTGAAAAAGGGGCCTTCAACAAAAATGTTTTTGCCTCCAAGACAAGCTGCACAAACTTAGTTAGCTAGATCTGCAAGGGTTAGTGCAAAAATAAACTAGATCTGAAACCCTAAGTACGAAATCCGAAAACTGAATCAAAGAAAAAAATTTGAAAATTTCAAAACAGAAAAACACAGATGCCGTTATACCAGACATAGACGCGTCTGTATGACACAGACGTGGTTCTGTGATGCACAGACACACTCAGAACACACAGATGCCCTTCAAGGACACAGACGCGATCAGATGCAACACAGACGCGTTTCGAAAACATAGACGCCCCTTCCGGAAACCTGCAAAATAAATTTTGGCAAAAACACAGGCGCGATTCCCGATCCTGCAGACGCTTCTGAAACTCAGAGACGCGATCCGAACGCTCGCAGACGCGGAAATACCTAAAATGTCGTCGAAAAATGTCTGATCTGCAACTTCAAAAATGCCAAATCTGCAACAAAAATGTTAAATGCAAAGGGACAAGAGTCCCACCAGGCGTGCCAAAATGTATATGGTGAAAATGGATAACAATAACAACAATATTGAAAGGCTAAATGAATCCAACCACTAAACCCTAGCCTAACAATGAACAAAGATCCACCATAACATATGAAGATTACCTAAGACAATGCAAATAACTCAAAATCACAAAGATTATACCATCACATGTCCAATAGGGTTTTGATCTCCATTCTTCCTATCTCCATTGATCTTGCTTGATATATTTGCTCTCAGATTTTTATATGCACAAGAGCTCAACAAAGAACGGAATGTGGTTGCAAGTAGGATCATAGTCAAAATGATCATTAGCTTGAGTGATTAGGGTTTGATAATGAAGGAAGCATCTCCTTAAATAGAAGACACAATATGAAATGGAGGGTTAAGATTGAGAGGTGTAAAAAGAGAGGTCGGCTAGGATTAGAGGGTAGGTAGAAGAAATAGTAAAATAATGAAAGAGGTAGGTAGTGTAGGAATTAAGAGATGAGTGACATGTGTCATGTGTAAAAAGATAATGAATTAATTAAATAAATAAAGATTTATTTAATTAATAGAGGAATAGGGATCAATTAAATAAATATATATTTATTTAATTTAGGAAAAGGATAATTTAAATAAATAAATGTATTTATTTAAATGAGAAGTAAGGTTAGAATAGGATAAATGAATTAATTAAATAAATAAAGATTTATTTAATTAATAGAAGAATTAGGCTTAGATAATTAAATAAATAAAAATATTTATTTAATTACACATGACAATTTTGGGTGTCTATAATAACTGCATCCAATTTTTGCACAACAATACTTGGCAATTGACGAACAACTAAAGAAAAATGAAATCCTTGCACTGTTGTTCAAAAACATTGTTAAAAAGACAGATAAAGTAAACACACTCTGCACAAGTCTACCAACAATGATCTGGACGTTGAATGATAGAAGAACAACGGAAAGACTCAATTCACTCCTAGAACCAACATTTCAAGTAATGATTTCCAATGCTAAGTAAGCATTAGGGATAACCTCAAGGGATGACATCATTGGATAATGCTATTATCCAAGGGAGCATGTTGTTTGTCTAGCCAATAAGAACAATAACTAGATTTAAAGTCTTAACTCAAAGATTGGTCGTCCATTTTGAGTAGCTATCATTTCCATTACCAAGGTTCATTTACTTGTCAACCTAGGGACGTATTACTTGAAATGGGTCTGCATTGTATATGCACTAAGTTCCGGTGAAAGTCATTCTGCACTACTGCAACAACTAAGTCTATCTAAAATAAACAATCAAAAATATGACAACTGAATGGCTACAAGAAATCTTAACATTAGCAGAAGATTCTAACTAAATAACTATTAACTAAGTTCAGAGCTAACAAATAGGAATTACTCTGTCTGCTTTGGCTGCAGGATCAGTCACAGGATCTGGTTCCAGTGGCTGTAGGAACAGTCAGTTGCTAGAACATCTACTACAACAAAAAGGAAACTTAATCTAACAATCACACAAGAATACTCACCAAGTGGGCCCCCTTGGATGAGTGTATCGAGACTTCAAAAATAATTCTATATACTTAGAATAACATAGCTTTTATTTATTATTTCCAAAAGTCAATACAATGCATGAGATACGAGAAATGCTTCTAATTCTGGAAAATGCTATCTAACCTCTGTGAAGAGGTGCAAGTCTTTATTTATAAGAAAGTTATAACAAACTTTAAACTACTTAGATCATGCCCATGAAATTAGGCAGAAAAATTTATTACAACAAGGAGAAGAAGTTAATCCACAAAGAAGGTGGGACTTTACTAAACCACAACCAAGAATATAGCATGGCGGTGCTTACTAGATTGATGCTTATTGGACACAACCATAAATGAGTCTGGTATAGCCTCTCTATTCCTTTGCCAATTCACTCGAACACCATCTTTTCCACTATTTTAAAAGCTCAACCGCCCTGAAATGTCTCCAAATGTTTGCATGGCGTGATTCTCCATCTGGCTTAACACAACCGCTTCTGCAGCAACTTATTTACTCCTGCATTAAAGGTTAGAACATAAAAGCATATATATATATATATATCCATTTCCATTAATCACAATATTTATACATCCATGCATGATATTACCATAATAATCTACATAGCTATAGGAATATTAAGTCAGAACAATACAAGGTTCAACAAGTTTGGCTATCATTCAAAATGCACATAATCAAAACTCTGATACATCACATGACTTAAACATTGTCCCAATGTGCAACTTAAAACATAGGAAAAACTTATCAGTCATAGAAATAAAAGAGCTATTATTTTGGCTCATCATTTGCCCCCCAACTTAATGTCTTGTTAGTCCTCTAGCAGGAGGAAAATTCCTTACTGTGGCACTAACTCAAAAATCACCTATGGTACCTTGTCCTGTGGCTCCTGTAGCTAGGTTCCAATAAAATCCTTGCATCTTCTCCAGCCTATCCCACCTGGCTTCCTCTACAGCCTCATCATATGGTTTATCTGTAGCTCTGCATCCCATCAATGGCCACATAAGGATAGGTGGTTGAAATATCAAAGGTAGCCAATTATTGCCTTTTGTCTTGCCCAAGTGGATATACTTGGGAGCTCTTTTTGTGGCTACATGATAATTGGTCAATAAATGGGGTTCACCCTACTTTAGATCCTTTGGAAGGATGCTCTAATGCTGAGCTAGACATTCAACTGCAACCTGATTCTCAGTTCTAACCAATTTTTCATACTCCTGAAATACTTCCTCTCTCAATGGTAAAACTTGGCTTCTGACATCAGGTCTAGTCAACAACTTTTGCCAGTCATAGCACATCTTCCGTGGGTTTTTAGCTTCAGCTTTGAGTAGCAGTGGACAATCAAGCTCCAAGTTCCTGTACATTCTAGATTGTACTCCCATACTAATTTCATTCTGTATCCAAGACATCAATGCTTTTAATTGAATATCACCAATATACAGCAAGGGATTCCATTCATTGTCAGAAGAGACAACATGATTATGCAGCTAAAACTCACATAGAAAATTCTTAATGGTTGTAGGAGAGCTTTGGTAAACACTATAAAACTCTTGTGGAGTCTTCAAAGAAGGGCTAAGATCCCTAACAATGTGGTTAAGTTTAAAAAATAGATACTGTTCCTTCAGATATAAAGCATAAACTCTTGGCGGAGCCCTGCACTGCACTAACTCAGGAATTTGGTTTGTAACTCAACAATTTGGTTGTCCCTCTTTTCAATTTCCTTTTGTCAATTGTCAGTTATCTCTTGTAGCCTAGCCCTTTCTATTTTCCACTATCTATAAAATGTGAGTGCAATGGATAAGCTAGTGAGACATGAAGGGAGCCTGTGAGTAGTTACCTGAGGGATCAAGATCTTATCACCTGGTTCCTCAAATTGCTCTGCTATTTGGGCTAAATTTGACAGTCTTTTGGCTTCATGTCCTTCCTGCGGCTTACACTCTTTCTGACTTCAGTGCCCTAATTTTGATGTTTCTACATATATAACCTCACTCACATCTCTTGTTGCTTGAGTTCTTTGCTTAACCCAATGACTTCTTCTTCATGACAATTCCTATGTGGTTGTAGGAGGTTTTGCTACAGGAAAATTCTCCTTCATTTTTTTCTTTTTAGCTGCAGGAGGAACCTGCGCTTCTTGAGGCCGTTCCACGGTTTCCTCCCCTACATCATCTTTTTCTTTTTTCTTTACCATTTCTTTTAGAAAATGTAGTCCCACTTTGAGTTTGAGAGGAGGGCTGCTCAACACTTGGCTCAACTACCATTCCTTCCACACCAGGAAAAGCTTCTTCGGTTATAGGAGGTTCGGCTGCCACAAAAACCCTAGGAGATAAGGGTTCTTTGATATTTTCCTCTTGAATTGCAATTTCTTCTGTAGTAGGAACATTTTCTTCCCTAAATCGTCTGATATCCTCAAACTCTCCCCATGACATCTGCGAGACATCTATAAGAGACCGTTCTACCAATAATTTGATTAATCTGTGATGACTTTCAGAACAGGTACTACCCTTCTGTGTCTCCTTTGCACTAATAGAGATAAGATGATACATGACATTTAGAATATTCATCCTTCGGCCATGCCTCAGATGACTCAATAATTTGAAATGGACATAATGCAGATTGGCGTACTTACCATCACATGTTAAATACTTCATTACATAAAATGCAACTTGCGACCATTCTCCTAGAAGAGATATCCGCTTAGTTCCTTGCTTGTCCATGCTTAGAGGTCCATTAGTTGGGTGAGTAAACTCTGCCCTTGCACTTCTTGCATCTTTTGCCTCAAGAAATAGTTCTCCATCTTGCGGCAACCAGGTGACTTCGACTATTCTCTACTTTGTGGCTATGACCCATAACCCTTTGACATAAGTCTCCCCTTCACTGAATGTGCGCATAAATTCCTGCACAATCTCCTCATTAATATCTGTCAATTTCAAAATATAATCGATCAGCCTATAGGTCCAGAAATAGTGTTCATATTGGTTGTCCTGTAGCAAAGCGTCATGAATCACAGGATCATGATGGATAGGGGCACCTCCCATGGCTATCTTGACATTCAAAAACAATCACCACATCAAAATGAATATCATCACAACAAAATGAAAGGTTGAAATATCCTGCGAGATTTGAAAATTCATGCCCCGTAACCTCTTATTTATTCTTCAGTACCTTTCATCAACTATGGTGGCATGAAAGGTATAGTCACTCGTACTACAGGCTTTCACAGCAATACTGACTCAATAAAAAATGATGTCAAGAAAATTAAAACACATCATGGACAAGGACACATAATTACACAGACGTAAATAAAACCATAAAACACCCCCCACTTAGGATGACATGTGTCCATACATGCGAAAAAGGATAGAGGGAAGGGAATGCGGATTATGCAAATTATATCATGTAATAATCATAATGAAAGTATAAATGCATAATTAAAGAAAAATAAATACTATACATACTTGTAGTCGTGCTAATTAATGCTGCAATCAAATGATTAGTTATTCATGATATGAGATGAGGTGACGTGAAGTGGATGATGTGATAGAAATAAAAATGAAATGAGATGAGGTGGACGAGAAAATTATTACCGGGGAACAATATTTCCATAAAATATGGAAATATTTGTTATGAATACATGCAAAAGGAATTTTAAGACTCAGGACCAAGAAGGCCCCCACAGAGACTGCAGGAACTGTGCCAAGAAGGCCCCCTGCAGAGGCTGCAGGAACTGTGGTCTGCACTTGATTGTCAAATTGCTGTAGGAACTCTTCTTTTGTTGTGGGCTTATGATAAAGGCGTAGTCTATGACCATTGACCAAAAGTTTGAATTTGACTGGGTCTATTGTTGCCAACTGAACTGCTCCATTTCAAAAAACTTCATCAATCTCATATGGGCCCAATCAATGTGTCTGTAGCTTCCCCATTGTATCCTTATATTTGGAATCATATAACAATGCCCAATCTCTAGATTTAAACTGTCTCTCCTTAACATATTTATCATGCCATTTAGCACGTTGATGTTGAATAATTTATGTATGCTAGACAACCATCTTTCTCAGTTCATCTAGGGCATTCAATTGCATGATGTAGTCTTTTTGTGCTTTTGATAGAGTCATATTCAATTGTAGAGCTATCTTAAGAGTTTTATGTTCAAACTCAATGGGAATCATGGTTGTTTTTCCATACACCATTAAAAAAGGTGTAAAACTAGTTGTTGTCTTCCATGTTGTTCTGTATGCCCAAATGGGTTCAGGGAGTCTATTTGACTAGTCTTTCTTATGAAGAGTTACTATCTTGGTAAGAATAGCTTCTAAATCCCTATTTATAACTTCTACTTGACCATTTTCCTAAGGATGGTATGGTGTAGACTTCCTATGTCTGATATTATATTCATTAACCAATGCTGTAATTAATGTGAAAGTAAATTGTGGTCCTTGATCTGAAACAATCTCTCTTGGTACTCCATATCTGGTAAATATTTCTTCATAGATAAATTCAGCTACCTTATTATCTCTTGCATGCATCATTGCTCTTACTTCCACCCATTTTGTAACATAATCAGTGCATTCTAGAATATAAGATTTCCCATTGGAAGGAGGAACAATTGGTCCAACAAAATCCAATCCCCATTTGTCAATTGGTGCAACCAATACTTGGGGATACAATGGCATTTCATTAGATCTGGTGGGCCTACCCATTCATTGGCATCTATCACATTTTCTAGTATATTGAGCTGCATCTTTATGCAAAGCTGGCCAATAATACCCCGTGTTAAGGATTTTAAGTGTTGTTCTTTTAGTAGCAAAATATCCTCCACATGGCTCATCATGACATGCATGAAAAATATCATACATTTCATCCTCTCTGACACACCTTCTTAAGACTTGGTCAGGTCCAGTATAAAATAAACAATCAACAATCCAAGAGAAATTAAAGATTTTCTCAACTAGCAACCTTCTTTCTTTAGGAGAAAAATGAGAAGGCATCTTATTAGCAGCCAAATAATTTGCAAAATCAACATACCAGGGAGTGTGAGCTTTTATCAATAATACAAATATTCATCTGGGAAAGCATCATCTATAGCTTCAGGATTATCCTGCAATTGAAGCCTAGAAAGATAATCTGCAACTACATTAGCTTTACTTGGTTTATCAACAATTGTAATATCAAATTCCTGCATCAATAGTAACCATCGAGCCAATCTTCCTGTAATCGAAGGCTTGTTCATGAGATATCTGATTGTTGTATGATTAGTATGCACATATATTTGATAGCCTGTGATATAATGCCTGAATTTGTTAAGTGCATATATTACTGCCAACATCTCCTTTTCTGTGACAGTATAATTAAGCTCAACTCCCTGCATGTTTTTGCTAATGAAGTAAATTGCATTCTCTAAATTGTCCATCTTCTGTCCCAAAATTGCTCCTATAGTATAATCTGATGCATCTGTATGAATATGAAAAGATAATGACTAGTTCGAACCCTTGAGCACTGGTGCTTGAGTCAATGCATGTTTGAGCTTCAAGAAAGCTTCATGGCATGCGAGAGTCCAATCAAACTCCATATCTTTAGTCAAAAGACAATATAAAGGTCTTGCAATTTTACTAAAGTCCTTAATAAATCTTCGATAATATCCAGCATGACCAAGGAAACTTTAGACATCCTTTTGCTTTGTGGGAACATGAAGGTTTTGAATGATTTCAATTTTGGCTGGGTCAACCTGTATTCCAGTTATAGAAATATGATGACCAAGAACTATGCCTTCCTGCATCATCATAAAGCATTTTTCATTGTTCAAGGATAAATTGTAAACTTCACACCTCTTTAAAACTTTCTTTAAATTCTCCAATGCCTCTTCAAATTCTGAACCATAAGTGGTAAAATCATCCACATAGATCTCCATGCTATCCTAGGAAATATCTGAAAGTATGCTTATGATTGCTCTTTGAAAAGTAGTTGGAGCATTACACAACCCAAAGGGAAGAACAAAATATGCATACATTCCCCAAGGGCAAGTAAATGTAGTCTTTTCCTAATCCCCATGAGCAATTTGAATCTGGTTGTAGCCACTAAATCCATCCAAGAATGAAAAGTACTACTTCCCTGCCAAGGAATCTAATACTTGATCCATAAATGGTAATGGAAAATGATCCTTACTAGTTTTTGAGTTCAAAGCTCTGTAATCTACACATACCCACCATTTACCTCCTTTCTTTGGAACTATGACTAGAGGTGACACCCACTAACTATCTAATATAGGATAGATAAATCCAACATTTAACAATTTTTGTAGTTCCTCTTTAACTATCTCCCTTAATGCAGGATTGATTCTTCTTTGTGGTTGTTTGAGCAATCTACAATCTTCTTTGATATAAATATGGTGTATACAAATCGTAGGATCAATTCCTTTCATATCTTTGTAATCCCATGCAAAAGCGTGTTGATGACATTTGACCAATTCAACCAGTGTTAGCCTTTGAGTTTCCGTGAGTTGATTATTAATATTCAAACATTATTTGGATCAACTTCCACCTTGATAGCAAGATCAACCTGAGCTACTTCAGAAAGATAAGAAGTGCGGACTTCCTATGGCAACAAGGTATGCAATATGTCAGCGACTGCAAGAAAATTCGATGTTGTAATACTTGTTGTTAACTCTTGCGACTGCTGCTCCAGATTATACTGATTTTCCAGGATTTTAGAAAGAACAAAATCGTCATCTTGGAGTCATATAAATGATTCTCTATTAATCATCATAAGATGACTGACATAGTTGACTTCCCCTTCTAATTCCTCCCCCACGTCAGGCCAAACAACTTGTTCTTGATCAAGTTGGGGTTGAGCAGGTGAATACAGAGCTAGAGTTTTAGTAGTATTTCCATAAAAAATAGTCATGTCCCTTGATCGACATCCAATATATGCATCAGCCGTAGCAAGCCAAGGTCTCCCTAAGATGACCAGATATCCCCCCAATATAGCATTAGGAGACAAGATCATAAAATTTGCCGCATATTCCCAAGAGTCTAGAATAACGACAACATCTTCAATCATATCATCAGGCCAAACCGTGGAACTGTCAGCAAGCTATAGGACCGTAGGAGTAGGTCTGAGACTGGTTATGTTAAGTTTTTTCATAATGTCCTTTATCATTACTTTGATGGCTTCTCCCAAACCTATTAAGGCATTCTTTATTTGAGTGCCATTGATGACTATTTTCACAATAGGACTACTAGGGTCAGAATATTTAGGTATTGAAACTTTTCTCGACACAATATCATCTAGTTGACCCATTACATGCACTATTTGTGGATCCTTTTTCTTCCTACCAGGTTTCCTTAAACATGCCTCTTTAATTGCCTTACCATATATAGGGACATCCTTAATAGCCTAAAATAATGGAATCTTAACACATATGTGTTTCTGCTGATCAATGATATCACAATTTATATTCTCTTGCTGAGGAATCTCTTCATCTTGCAACCTTTGAAGAAATGGGGTTATTTGCTGATTCTGGGGAATTTGGGTTGCTGGGCTAGATATTTCCTTTTCCTTTTGTAGTTCAGTTATAACTGGAGGGGACAATTTAGGTAAAGTTGTCCCGGATCTAAGGTGAATATCACTTATAGAAAAAGAATATGTTGGGTATTGATTAGGATCAACTGAATAAACTTGATGTTGTTGTTGAGGCTTGCTATTAGGATTTGGCATGGGTTGAGTGGGCAGTTGTGTGGGTTTAGGTGGAATGGTATTAGTAGTAGGAGGGGGAAGTATATCAGGTTGCTGAGACTAATGAGGCTACTGTAGAGGTTGTTGATAACCAAAAGACTGATTTGACCATTGCTAATTTCCTCTCCATTGAGGAGTAGGTTGCCAATTCCCTTGGAATGGTTGCCATGGTCCCTAAGATTGAGACCAATTTCCTTGTGGTTGTTGCCACTGTGGAGTTTGATTGGCAAAAATTTTCCCTTGGCCTTGAGGGCAAATTTTGATAATTTCCAAAATTTTGAGCATATGGAGGTTGCCACTAATTATTTTGTGCATAGGAATTTCCACTATACCAGAAAAAGAAAGTGGATCAGGAGGCATACATTGTCTTGGAAAATTTAGCCTTCTTTGAGCAACATAAAAGATTTGTTCACCATCTCCTTGTACTATCTTGAAATCAAGAACTTCAATATTTGCAACCATCTTACATCTACAATCTCTTTTCTTCTATCTACAATATGGACAAAATTCTACGAGCATTGCATCGGCATCCTCATGCTTCTTCTTAGCTTGAAGTGTGTCTAACTGAGTAGCCATATTGTTTATGATATCCTCTTTAAAATCATTCAAAAGGTGACTGAGCTCCATTCGTGAAACTCCATTACTGGACGTTGATGAAGACATTCTCGACTTGAAATGCCTATTCTTCTTAGAAGAAGATCTGGAATACTTCTGACAAATTTGGCCAATGTCATTCCATGTTGATTGAGTTATATCACCACCTCCCATAAGGTTTAAAGAATCCATGCATTCATCACTGATCCCCTCAGAAATATCAACTTAAGAGAATCTTCATTTAAAATACTATGCTTAGACTTCTTGACACTGAATAGAAATCTCTCCAGATAATCTTCTAGACTCTCATCCTCCCTTTGTGTCATTCTAAAGATATCATCCCCATGATGGTCAGTCCCTCTAAAATAATCTTTATATTTCACAAGAAACAATCGTTTCATCTCATCCCATGTAGTGATTGTGCTACTCCCTAGACTCATAAACCATCTCAAAGCTGATTCTTTTAAAGTGGTAGGAAATATTTTAAGTCTATGGGCATTTGTAGTGTAATCATAACTCCTACAGAGGATATCAAATTCAAATAAGAAAGTATCAGGGTCCTCTATCACCAATCCATAAAATTTAGGAAGAGAAGAAGCTGGAATGTTCTTGAGGTTAGCATTCTCATGCAAATCAGAAATGGGGAGCTCAAATGTTGGGTTCATAGGTGGAGGTGGGTTATTCCCACAAGGAGGTGGATTTCCTTGCATTGGTATTTGAGGAGAAGTTACTGGACAAGAGTCCTCTTCAGGAGGTCCAAAGAGGAAATGAAGGTTGTTCTCAGAAAGTTCAAATGCAAGTGGGTTCAAATTATCCGGGGCTTGGTAAAGTGCAACAAAAGGGTTTACATTTGGTGCTTCATATGGATTGAGTCTTGTATGATCATGATGGTTGGGAAGGAATCTACCTTAAGCATCTCTTCTTCGTCTATGCATGCAGATTCATGAGAATTACTTAAAACAAATTGAGATATCAAAACCAACTATACTGAAAACTTAAAAATTCATAACTATGATAGGTTCTTAGTTTGACACCATCCCCGACAATGACACCAAAAATGTTTTCCTAGCCAATAAGAACAATAACTAGATTTAAAGTCTTAACTCAAAGATTGGTCATCCATTCTGAGTAGCTATAATTTCCATGACTAAGGTTGATTTACTTGTCAACCTAGGGACGTATTACTTGAAATCGGTCTGCATTGTATATGCACTAAGTTCTGGTCAAAGTCATTCTGCACTACTACAACAACTAAGTCCATCTAAAATAAACAAGCAAAAATATGACAACTGAATGGCTACAGGAAATCTTAACATTAATAGAAGATTCTAACTAAATAACTATTAACTAAGTTCAGAGCCGACAAACAAGAATTACTCTGTCTGCTTTGGCTGCAGGAACACTCACAGGATTTGGTTCCAGGGGTTGTAGTAACAGTCAGTTGCTAGAACATCTATTGCAACAAAAAGGAAACTTAATCTAACAATCACACATGAATACTCACCAAGTGGACCCCCTTGGATGAGTTTATTCAGAATTAAAAAATGATTCTATATACTCAGAATAACATAGCTTTTATTCATTATTTCCAAAAGTCGATACAATGCACGAGATAAGAGAAATGCTTCTAATTCTGGAAAAGATTGTCTAACCTCTATGAAGAGGTGCAGGTGTTTATTTATAAGAAAGTTATAACAAACTTTCAACTACTTAGATCATGCCCATGAAATTAGGCAGAAAAATTTATTACAACAAGGAGAAGAAGTTAATCCACAGAGAACGTGGGACTTTACTAAACCGCAACCAAGAATATAGCATGGCGGTGGTTACTAGATTGATGCTTAGTGGAGAAAACCATAGATGAGTCTAGTATAGCCTTGCTATTCCTTTGCCAATTCACTCGAACACCATCTTCTCCACTATTTTAAATGCTCAACTGCCCTGAAATGTCTCCAACTGTTTGCATGGCGTGATTCTCCGTCTAGCTTAACACAACCGCTTCTGCTCCAACTTATTTGCTCCTGCATTAAAGGTTAGAACATACAAGCACATATATCCATTTCCATTAATCACAATATTTATACATCCACGCATGATATTACCATAATAATCCACATAGCTATAAGAATATTAGGTCAGAACAATACAGGGTTCAACGGGTTTGGCTATCATTCAAAATGCACATAATCAAAACTCTGATACATCACATGAATTAAACATTGTCCCAATATGCAACTTCAAACATAGGAAAAAATAATCAATCATAGAAATAAAAGAGCTATTATTTTAGCTCATCACATGCTATTGTCCAAGAGGTAAACTCTTGTGCAAAGTTGAGGGATGACCAAAGGGACAACCATCATGGGCTAGGGTGATGTCTTTGTATGAGGCAATAAATACCTTTGAAGACTTTGTAGGTTAGGTTTTTGGAAGGTAGATAACATTCAAGGCTTTTGTAAGAGCCTTACAAGTTTGGAAGACTCAATAAGTTAACTTGTTGAAGAAGGTAAAGTCTTCAACCCATTTTGAAGACTTTCCCCAAATTTGGAGAAGTGACTCTCCCAAATTTAGGGATGTGACATGATTAGAAGAATTAGGCTGATTAATGAGGGATTAGAGGGGTTCTAGAAAAATATTAACATGCTAATGGAAAATGTAGTAGAATGCAAGTGGAGGGAAATAGACATTTTTAGATAAAATAAAAGATTGATTTTAGCCAAAAGGGGTGCAACTTGCATTTGTAGGATTTTGCAAGTTGGGGGACTATTCACAAATAAATAATGATTTAATTAAATGCAAAGGGATTTTAATCAAGTGTAAATTCAATTAAAAGGGGATAAGGGGGTTTTAATTAAATAAATAAGATTTATTCAATTAAATGGGTAAAGGGTACTTAATCAAACCTTAGTTTAATTAATAGGTAAATAAATGATGATTAGTTGTGCAAGTTTCAGGTGTCTACATTTTGGCCCTCTTTGTTGATTCAAAGAAAAACTCTCGATATGTCACCAAGATTCTTGATATGGTGCTATTGTCAAAATTATCGATATGAAGCCCTGGATATGAAGAATTGATTCGATGTGAAAAGTCATTTTGAGACTGATATGAAATTAATATGGAGATTCAATATGATAATGCCCCCTTAGGAGATCATTCGTGCACTAAAGGCATGAATGATCTCTCGAAAGAAGAAGAATGTTATTTGAAAGATAGAAGAGTGGATAGTTGATGACATGCATGGGTTTGATAAGATTGATAAGATTGATTGGATTGATAAGATTGATTGAATTGATAAGATTGATCATATTGATAAGAATGAGATCAAGTCTGGTTTCAGGAATGACACCTCCTTTATAAGACAAAGATGATCAAAACGTCTGGTTTTGGGAATGATATATCTTGTATAAGACCTGATCAAAACGTTTGGTTTCAAGAAAGATACATCCTATATAAGACATGACAGAACGGATCAGATGAAATGGATTAATAGAATTGATAAGATTGAGATCAAGTCTGGTTTCAGGAATGACACCTCCTATATAAGAAAAAGATGATCAAAATGTCTGGTTTCAGGAACGATATATCTTGTATAAGACCTGATCAAAACATCTGGTTTCAGGAAAGATACATCTTGTATAAGACATGATAGATGAGAGTTGGATGAATGATGAAGATGTGAAAGTGAAGAAAGATTCCATGATGATGCGGTAGATATGCATGTGATGGATGCAATGATGAATGTGACTAGATGATGATGATGATGATGATATGCAACTAAATGCCATGATATGATAATACAACTAAATGCAGATTTTAGGAATAATCTGAAAAACGCACCTAAGCGCTTAACAATGATATGAAACCTGATATGAAATGCACTCTCACTCTTGATATTGTCACCTTTTCGATCAAATTAGACATGCTTCCTTTTTATCATCATTGAGCCTTTGATATGTTGAAAGTTGATACAAGCATCATGGTATAATTGAACCATGATGACCTGGGTATAACTTACACGGGTTTTGATATTGCAAGATAGCACAAGCATCAAGGTATAATTCAACCACGATGACCTGAGTGTGGCTTGCATAAATAGACAAGAGTTAACCTTTGTCCTATATAAATTGGAAATCTCCTTAGTGATATGCCATCGGATCACGTCGTAGAAAAAATTTGCATAGTAAAAAGGCTTCACTCACAACCAACAAACAAAGAAAATACCATACTCCTTCCTTGCTTCTCTCATTTCAAGACATCCTTGAGTCACTTGGGAGATATGATAAGCAAAAATAAAAAACAACCATACATAAACATGCATGCCATCCTATGTATTCTTGTCGGATAAAACATCTTGCAAATGCCTCATTGTTTAGTTTTGATCAGTTCATGTTTCTTTGTTTTACCATTGATTGTCGTGATCTTGTTTTCGTCTCGATATGTTTGTTGTGATCGATTGTCTGTTTGAAACCCAAAGATGATCTGCCCCCAACGAGGTTAGGATTTTTCCCCCACTGTAGATACTACTTACGATATGGAATATGTACATTGACCACCAAGCCATGGCAGGATATGATACAGATAACTGTTCAGATAATCAAGGACAGTGACTACACTAAGTATGTCCAGGATTGATAAGCATTAGTGAAATTGTGAATTTCTGGTGATGGCTCAGATGGGTGGATATGATATGTACAAATAGATGGAGGAAGCTCTCTATCACAAATAGCGAGCCTGTTTCTAGGTTTTCACCACTTGCTTTTATTGCACTTTTTTATTTTTATGATTTTTTGAAAGATGAAACATGTACTGCCATCAATTGATAAAGATAAGGATAATTAGGACAAAATCTAGTAGTCATACTGATCTATGCCATTATTTTGATTACTCGATGATTGATAGGGATGTTTGGTTTCAAAGAGTGAGTACCCTATGAACCAAGGGAAAACTAGGATGAAGATAAATGGTTAGTTTGAATAAAAATAAACATTAAACATTCAAATAAACCCAAGAAATACCATTATACCTTCACACATCTTCACTTGTTCCTCGGATTGAGCTTGATGAAGTGAAGGCGCCCCTTTGATGCTCCACTTGATTTTATCTTTGCTTGTTGTAGATGTGGATTGCTCTCAAATGCTCAACAAGATAGATAGACTAAAGATTTTTATTTGGATGAAGGATAGATGGATATGGATAATAAGGATTTGATAGAGGACTATGAGAAAATGATGAAAATATGATAGAGGGAGACGAGGGGATAAATTAGCAGCATGATGGTAGAAGAATAAAAGGCTCCCCTTTGAGAAGGAAAGATGCTCCAATTTATAGATTGGAGGAGGTCAATGGAAGGCCAAGATTAATTTATGAAGGGCTGAGATTGATTCAAGATAGTGGACATGGATCAAGGATGCTTTGGAGAAATAAAAAGGAATATAAAATTCCTTGGGAAAAAAGGGGGAAAGAAATTTGAATTTCTTTGAGAGGTTCAAGATTGATGTGACATGAGTGGGGGAATTTAAAATTAGAGAAATAATGAGAATCATGCTTCTATAAGAATTAATTAGGCTAAGTAGAGGTTAGGGAACGTGATTTGTAGGAATCACTTTAGCTAGGTTAATTAATTAAAATTAATTAACTAAGTGGGTTTAGAGGAAATAATGGTTGAGGGACTTTAAAAGAATGGGAAAATAATTAATATATTGATAAATTAATTATTGGACTATAGTGATAATATTGATTAAATTTGATTTTAGTAAACCTTAAGAAGAAGAGAATTAACATAATTAAAGTAGTTAATTATATCGATAGGCTTAAATTGATTAAGTATTAATTTAATTAATTTTAGGTGTCTACATTTTGCCCCTCTTTGATATAGCGTCATGAAGTGATGTTATATCAAAGAAGAATAAAACATAGTGGAAGAAAAGGATAAGGACTAGTAGCATGATGCCCCAGTCATAAGATGATGAATAATGAGGAGGAGGAAGGATGACGAGGAAGTAGTTGTATGCCCTCTCGAGAGGATAGGCAGGTTCAAAGAACACGAGTGTGCTCTTGAAATGGAGGAGAAGACGAGGTGATAAAATAATGAGAGTGATGAAGAGGGAAAGAGGAATTGATGGATTGGAGTCTTGGGAATGAAATGAGATAAAGAAGTGATAAATGGATGGGATTTCTTGTTGAGTAAATATAGAGAGCAAACCTAGGTTTGATATTGCCATGGATAGTCTACACTACTGATTATAAAAGCTGGGATGATATGAAGATCCGAGGCATGGACTGATGCTTAGACAAACATGAATCTCTTGCACACAACCATGCAAGTGTTGATAAACACTAATGTAGGGTTACCGGTTCGTACAAGGAAAATCTTGAAACACACCATACCATGAAAACTATGCCCCATTATACACCAGCTAAGACATACCAATATATAGGATGATCAAGCTAGTCCTGAATAAGTATAGTCATGGGGCACAAGATAAAAATCAGAGCAAAAACTTCACTCATGCAACAACATGCACATGACCAGTTGACATCTCTTTCCAAGAGTAGGACATGGAGTTGGATAAACTATTGGAGTAGGGAAGGATGCATCCCGATGGGCAGGTGATGGATTTGGATACAAGTTGATGATTGGCAAAAGGAAAGTTGGATGTGCAAGGTCTACAGATGAGAGGATTGTTGCTTGTATTTGATTAGCATAGTATGGATGGGTGTTTGGATTATGTACAAGTTAGTGTAAGCTCAGGTAGATGGGAAAAGCGTTGTTTGATGGATTGGATAGGATGGAAGAAGGATAAATGATTGGATAAGATGAAAAGGGGGATGGACGATTAAGTAGGATTGGTTTGGGGATGGGATTAATGATTGAATTGGAAGAGATTAGAGAATATGATTGGATGAGATAGGATTGGATTAAAAGTATAATTGGATAGGATGGGGTGGATTGGTGGATATATGATAGATGAACTGGAACCAATGACAAGGGAGAACCAAGGATTTGGTAAAAGGATGGATGAATGGAGGGAGATTGCTTAAGTGGATGGATGGGGAGATTGATTAAGTGGATGGATGGGGATAAGATAAGGAGGACTAAAGCTAAGGGATGAAGAATAGGTGGAGGGGGAATCCAAGAACTATGTTACAAAGGAGGAAAATGGCCCACTAAGGGTAGTGGAATGAAGGATAGGAAAGATGGTAGATAATAATGTATGAGGTGGAAAGCTAATGTGTAATCGATATGGATGGATAGAGGTTTTAAGGCTTGTACTTTCCAAAGCATGCACGAATGTTATTTTACCTCTATATTGATCAAGATCAAACATAGGAATGGATGATGGATTTGGATAGGATAAGGGAATATGTGATGGAGGATATGGATAGGATAGTCAAAATAAAAGATAGGAAAGGAGGATGGACTTAGATTTCGTAGATAGAAGATAAGGAATGTGGATGGTAGGATCGTATGGATGAAGCTTGTCCCCAAGTGTAGAGTGCAAGAGGATGAGGGGTTTACACATGACACTTGTTGACCAAGTTTTCATCATGGTACTTACCCAAGGCGTCACAAGAAGTGGTTTTCACCATTAGATAAAATTATTTTTCTTTACTCTTTTTTTTTTTTTGTATTTTTTTAATTGTTTTTCGATAAGGATGAAGATAAATGGATGTGGAAGACAGTGGATGCGTGGAGGAAGGGAGAACTCAAGAATCTAGTTCCATGGATGGTATCCCTTAGTATTTATTTGAACTAGAGGTATGCTCATAGATGTTGGTAACAATAATTGGGGAGATGAAATGGATAGGGGATGGAAGATAAGGATTTGCAAAGGATTGGACTAATAGAATGGGATGGTGAAAAATGGATGGTGGATAATGGATGAGGTTTTGAAAAATTTGTGGAAGATCAACATTGGCACACACCTTGAAGTGTGGTGGAGTGGTGGAAGAGGGGTTTTAAATTAGATGGAGGATAAAATGTAGATTTTGGGAAATGTGGAACCTTAATAGATGAAGGGGGTGATGGACTTGGGATGGTGAATTTTGGGACATAAGGACCCAAAATGGATTTTGATGATGGGGGAGTGTTAGATGGAGGATTGGATGACTTATGAATGGAGGGAGCTTTTGGATTAACAAGTTTGGATGCCAATTTGGATTTTACTTTGAGATGCATTTCTTCTATAAGTAGTTTGGGAATCCACATAGTTTTTGATTTTTTATTTTGGGGCTTTTGTGGCCTTTTGGATTGTCCTTTCTTTCAGATCATATTTTTCTTTTGAGCATGTCGTTTTGAGGGGACATGTTGATCCTTTTATTTTTGTGGATTCTTGACTTTATGCTTTTTAGATTGGGCATCCAAATTTCTTCCAATAGAAATGGGATGGGTGCATGAGGATGAGGGGTTGATGGATTTTATGGATGGGATGGTGGAGGGAAAGTGTTGGGAGGGGTTCAATGATGTGTACCTTTGTTGATCTTTCTTAGGGATTATTTGAAGTGATGGGGTGGTGGATGGAGGGATGTAAGGACCCAAAATGGATAAAATGAATGAAGGATTTAGCTTTGGAACATAGGGTCCTACGATGGATGTGTAAGATGAGGGATGGTGGGATTTTGATTTATATGAAGGGATCTTGGATTTAGGAGGAATAGGAGATGTACCAACGTCTTGAGCATTTCTTTTCCCAATAGGATACTTATTATTTAGAAATAAGATGCGAGTCCATTTTGAGGGAGACGGGATGTGGAAGGAGGATTAGGATCCTTAAATGGATTGGGATCATGGCATGGAGATAGAGGAATATTTTGATCTTGACTTTGGATGGAAACATGTGGTGGAGTGGGAGGGATGATTAGATCTTGAGATGGAAGGAGAGCATTGGAATTATGAGATGGAGTGGAGAGTAGACATGGATTTTGGGATGGAGAGGTATCATGAGATGGATGGATGCTTTGATCTTGAGATGAAGAGAAATCTATGCTAGCATGCATTGGAACAAGCTCTTGTCATGTTTGGAGTTGTGGGGATTCTGCGATGGAGGAGGATACAAAAGTTTCGATGTGAGTAGATGGAGGAATGGGGGTGTCATAAAGTGTGGGGGATTGGGATTTGTTTTGAGGTGGAGGTGATTGGGGTGGATGGAGGACTTGAGGAGATGAGGCAAATTGATTTTGAGAAGGGGATTTTGTCTCCTTTGCTAGCATGTCTTGGATAAGATCATGAATGATGGTCTTGGAGGATGTGGATAATATGAATTTTAGAGGATTAGGGTTAGATGGAGGATTGGGATTAGATGGAGGATAAGGATTGGATGGAGGATTGGGATTATAGATTGGGGAATTAGGGGTAGATGGAGGTATACATATTGGATTAGAGGGGTATGCGGATGAGGGATAATATGGAGATATAGATGGGGAATAAGATATATTTCCCTTGTCAAAGATAGAGGAAGGATAAGAGTTATGATATAGATTAGGATTGGATATAGTGTGTCAAGATGAAATGGATGGGGATATGATAGATGGATGGGAGGTTATGGGATTGACTTGGTAGGCAGGTTGAGCTGGTTCATGAACTTCCATGAGCATCTGCTCATACCAAGCCTTGAAGTTTGGATGTGAACTTTGGATAGCCATATGAGAAAGGTGGTGATGTTGGATGAAGATGAGGACTAGGAATTAGAAAATTCGGATTGGATTGAGGATTGATTGGATTTGATTTGATTGGATTGGACTTGATTTGATTTGATTGGATTGGATTGGATTTGATTTGATTTGATTGGTCCTTGGATTGGGACAAGATTGATTTGGATTAGGATGACACCTTAGCCCCTAGATTAGGACTTAGATAGGAATTGATGAGGTGGACCACAAGCAAGGTGACAACCAAGCTAGGTAAAATTTAGACCTTTGCAATTTGTCAAACCTTCTTCTACTTAGGGTAGCCTTATGTTCCTAAGAGAAAGAGGGTAAAAAGGATTAGGGTTTTGATCAACCCAAAATGATTAAGAAAAGGTACTTGGGGGAGATTCTTTCAAAAGCACAAAATCCAAATGATTAATTGATTAAAGATGAGGTCTAAATAGGACTTCACAAGGCATAAAACCTTAGCGTGAGGTTGATTTGATTGAAGGATGTTTGATTAAGGATGATTGATTGAGGATCAATTTGGTAAAAGATGATTGATTAAAGATTGATTGATGTGCGAAGTCCCTAGAAAAGGTTGATGATGAAAGATCAAAGAAAAGCGATAGTGATGATTAGAAGAATTAGATGACTAGATTATTCTTGGAATGGAAAAGACTCAATAAGTGATAGGTTCAAATGGCAAATTATATGAAGGTATGCGAGCACTCCAATTTTTACGATAGTTGGTATTGAAAGACAAGCCAAATCCTTGGTTTAAAACTCGAACTCTTAGTTCATCACTAGCATCAAACTCATTGCTATGACCATGAATAAAATTGTGCTATTGGTGCAGAAAGGTCCTATGTTTGAGAAAGAGTTTGCGGTTGGTATACCAAAACTTTCAACGTCTAATGAGTTGCGCTTGTGTGAGATTTTTCTTCTTGATTGGATGATGGATTGACTTCTTAGGATGCTTGTACAACTTAGGCTTATGAAACATGAAGAGGGCAGAGTTCCAACATAGTTTGACTTGTTGGGAAATTTGGACTTGAGTGTGACTTGGGCTTGACTAAAGTTGATTCAAAACTTGGAATAGGATATGACTAGGACAAAACTAGGACATGACTTGGGTATGATTAGGACATGACGTAAGGATGACTAGGGACTCTGACTTGGATTATGCTTGACTTGGATTATAATGTGACAAAAGGTGACTTAAACTTAGACTATGATGACTGGGATATTGACTTGGATACACTAACTCTACTCTTGGCAAGAAGACATAGAAAACACATTAGCCATTGACTCAAATAGAGACATCAAGCACGACATGCTATCCTAGGAAGTTGGTTGAGGAGGAAAACCTTTGCTTGCTGACTCAAGCACACACCCAATAGCTAATCATAATACGACCACTGAGTCTCACGTAATGTATTCTGAATGCCGTATTAGCCAACTCCAAATGCTAATGGGGGTACGATATGGCAAGTCTCTTGGGGGAGTTACTATCTCCCTTGTACAAAGATTATCCACCTTTCGAGGTGAATTGAGTGGCTTCTAGTCCTAGGGTTCTTAGTAAGGGTTTTCGTTCAAAGACTACCCTTTGTAGTCACACAAGCGCGATTGAGGCCTATAACCCTACAAAGTACCAAGCAAGATGTAGTCATGCAAGTGTGATTGAGACCTAAAGACCCTATAAAATGCCTGATATGAGAGTAAACTATCAAATAGCTCTGTCCTCCTAGATTGTCATCCCAAGTGGCCTATTTATTATAGTGATTTGGAATGCTTGGGTTTTAGCTGTACTCACTTAGGTCTTTCCCCTCTCACCAATGCTTGTGTGAGTGTGCCAGGCAAATCAGGAGGGCAGACCCGCTAAGGGTAAAGAGCATGCAAGCAGACTAGAAAAGTTTCAAGGATCTGGATTTCTGATTGTCTATTTAGACAAGAGCATACTCTCCTACCTTTACGCTTTCCTCAAACATATAAAACACATAGTTCTTTTACCCAATTATATTTAAGCACCTAAGAAACAATTAAAAAGACACAATGTTTGCTTGTATCTCTTTAAGCAACCTACAAAAACAATGAATTAGTAGTCCTATGGTTTGAACAGTAAATTCTTTGACAAGCGGAATCTTGGACTAACGTTCTGCAAAAACACAGGTTAGCAATCTCGAATTATGTCTTGGACCAATTGGAAAAAACCTGCAAACTCAAAGATATGATCAATAACACAAAATTCTACAGAAACAACGCTTGTGTTGTTCTACAGATGGATGCACTGAAGCGCCTGCGCAGGCAAACGCCTGCGTACGTGCTACAGTGAGGTCCAAAAATAGAAAACAAAAAATATAAAAAATAAGAAAAAATCCAGAAAACTCAGATTATACCTGGAGCAGTCGCGTTGCTTTGTTAACGATCGCGCCGAAGTGCGCGCGCTTGTACCAAAAACAAAAAAAGGGTTAGCGGCTAACATAAATTTGAAAATTCAAAATTTTGAAAATAAGCGTGATTCTGATAAAGTGCATGCACTGTTCGCAGAGCGCTTGCACTAAAGTGGCGTTTCTAAAAAATAAAAAAGGCTAGATTAACAAGATTAACCAATTTTTTCATTTTTTTTTAACTTTTTCCCTTTTATGTGTGTTTTTAGTAATTAGTTAAATAACATAAAACTGAATATATAAAAATAACAATAGGAAATCAAAAGGAAGAAGGTTGAAATTAGACACGATGTTCTCATAGTGCTCGCGCTGATCGACAGACCTTCAAAAAAGGGGGGGTTAGAAAATTTGAATTTAAACCCAATGCGCTGAAGCGCATGCACATGCATCGCAGACCCTGTCACTCGTGTTGAACCCGTATTGCTTGCACCAAATTGCAATCACTCGCGCTATTTTGATACCTGCGACTAAAATCTCACAAAAACTTGAAGAAAATCATTAAACTAGGGATGTGGGTCCCATTGGGCGTGCCAAAATGAACCAAGGGAAAGCTACTGTGAGGGTGAATGGCTAGTTAAAACACAAATAAACATAAAACATTCAAATGAACTTAACCAATACCATTATACCTTCACACATCTTCACTTGTTCCTCAGATTGAGCTTGATGAAGTGAAGGCACCCCTTTGATGCTCCACTTGATTTGCTCTTTGCTTGTTGTAGATGTGGATTGCTCTCAGATGCTCAACAAGAGAAATAGACTAAAGATTTGGATTTGGATGAAGGATAGATGGATACGGATAGTAAGGACTTGATAGAGGACTATGAGAAAATGATGAAAATGTGATAGAGGGAGATGAGGGGAGAAATTAGCACCATGATGGTAGAAGAATGGAAGATTCTCCTTTGAGAAGGAAAGATGCTCCATTTTATAGATTGGAGGAGGCCAATGGAGGGCCAAGATTAATTTGCTTATGAAGGGATAAAATTGATTCAAGATAGTGGACATGGATCAAGGATGCATTAGATAAATAAAAAGGAATATAAAATTCCTTGGGAAAAAGGGGGGAAATAAATTTGAATTTCTTTGAGAGGTTCAAGATTGATGTGACATGAGAGGGGGAATTTAAAATCGGAGAAATAATGATAATCATGCTTCTAGAAGAATTAATTAGGCTAAGTGGAGGTTAGGGAAAGTGATTTGTAGGAATCACTTTAGTTAGATTAATTAATTAAAATGAATTAACTAAGTGGGTTTAGAGGAAATAATGGTTGAGGGACTTTAGAAGAATGGGGAAATAATTAATTTATTGATAAATTAATTATTGGACTATAGTGATAATATTGACTAAATGTGATTTTAATAAACCTTAAGAAGAAGGGAATTAACACAATTAAACTAGTTAATTATGTTGACATGCTTAAATTGATTAAGTATTAATTTAATTAATTTTAGGTGTCTACACCCCGTATAAGACCAATCTGTCTGGTTTCGAGTGTACCTTTCCTTGTATAAGATATGTTGATGTTGATAGATGGATTGATTAACAAGACATGTGATCAGTTTGATTGTAGACTTTGGAGAGTTTGTCTGTTGTTGATCTGATTTGATGGATGGTGCATGTTGTCATGATTTGATTTTGTCAATTTTTTGATTTTTTGATTTTTGGACATTTTGTGATTTTTTAGAGTTTTTTGGATTAGAAGCAAGATGCATTTGTTTTGCCCCAATGGATAGCAAGACAAGTAATATTATGCATGGATGAATGAACTGTTGAGGTGAAGATGAATGGGTGAAATATGGATGCATATTATTATGGAACATGAAGGGACATATTAAAAGCTTTTTGAAATTGTGTTTTTGTCCTTATTTTTGATCAAGATCAAGGATGGAAAAGGAGATATGGATGGAGATAGGATATGGATAAGAGAAACAAGATCATAGAGAATAATGGATGGAGGATGCAATGCACATATAAGATAAGGAATATGGACTAGAGGGTATTGATAAGGTGTAGCAAGATCATAGATAGCACTAGATGATGGAAGCAATGAATAGGTAGGATAGATGGTATGGATAAAGTGAAGCAAGATCATAGATGGTGATAAATTTAAATAGGGTAATGGATATTGGAGGAAGGATAATGGGAGATATGGTATGAAGAATAGAGTGGATGAACTTTGCCCCCAAGCATAGAGGTCTCCATTTGCAAAAAGGCAATATGTAAGATTGTCACAACATCTAGCACCACCCAAATAAGTGTTCCTGAACTTTTTAAAGATAGAGACCCAACCCACACTTAGAACCTCCAGAAAATTCAACGGAACATGTCTAGCGACTAGGAAGCCTATTCAAAAGGGAAGAAGAATCCCAAACTAGATCAAGGTATTTAGTCTTTGATTACCCATGTGTGTGCAAGTGGGTTTATTTTGTCTCATATGATCATTGTACTCTTCAGAATCCAACGTGGCTAGCTAAATGAGTTACCTTGACTTCAAAAGCATCTTGGAAAGATCCTCGCTGCCAGCAAGCGTCCATAGCTCCGACGAGATTATCGCTGTAATATCACAAATATTGCTCCATTGCCAGCCAAGCATCCATAGCACTGATGGAGTTACTCGCATGTTCCCATAGCCAGGCATTTTGATATTTCAGTTTTGTTTTTTTTCTTTTTTCTTTTCTTGATCATGCTTTTGATCTTTTTGATATTGTCTTTTTCTTTTCTTATTTTGATTGCATTGGCTTGCAAGTAATGAAACTTACATGGGTTTGATAATTACAGTGGCATTGAAGCAAGATTTTTGATTTTTCACTAGCCATGTCTTTGACTAAGAGATCACAATGATTTAGAGAAATTGATTAAGTGTATGAGATATAGTAATCAAAAGATGTCGGTACCAAGATACGATAAGTGGTTCTTTTCTGGATTGAGTGTGTATCCCAACCAAAAGAAAATGTTAAAGAGGAACAACCTAGGATTCTGAAGCGTTCCATGAATAGATATCTAGGAAAAGGACTGAACACGAGATTAGAGTATGGGCAAGCATGTGACAAAATGACACAAATGCCTATTTCATAGATGATGAATTTATGCAAAGGATTCAATGAAAGGGATGAAATGATAGAAAAGAGGTGTTGGATAATAGATAGAATGTTTGAAGATTTGTGTGAGGATATATGGAAATGTATTCAAGATGAGTGTTGGTACAAAACTCAAGAAGTGATGAAGAGATGGAGGAAAATTGAATTTTGGGACATAAGGACCCAAAATAGATAAAGGAAATGATGGAATAATAGTTTTGGAAAGATGTTTAGATAGATGGTTGAACGAAGTTCAAAGATGTGTGCCTTTGTTGATCTTTCTTATGGATAATTTGAGGTGATGGATTGGTGGATGGAGGAAGGTAAGGACCCAAGATGGAAGGAAGGGATGAAGAGTTTGACTTTGGAATGAAAGGATCTAAAATAGATTTGGAGGATAAAGAGTTTGACTTTGGAATGAAAGGACCTAGAATGGATTTGGAGGATGAAGAGTTTGACTTTGGAATGAAAGGACCTAAAATGGATTTGGAGGATGAAGAGTTTGGATTTGGAATGAAAGGACCTAAAATAGATTTGGAGGATGAAAGGATTCCTTGATCTTGATCTTGACTTGGATCAGGATCATTTGAGCTTGTGCTTTTCTCTTGATTTTGAATTAGATTAGTGAAGGAGATGGAAGAGATATCACACTCTTTCTTAGGAGGTGGATGTTCAATGGGAATTTTCTCTTGAGATAAAAGGGGATCATCATGGATGGAATACCAAAATCTTAGGGGATCATCATAAGATTCTTGATAGGTGGGATCTTGATAAAAAATGGGATTAGATTGGAGAGCCATGATATCTTGATCTTGATTTAGGCTAGGACTCATTTCCTTTGAATAAGCTTCTTCTTTTTCAAGTGACAAGGGATGGTCACATGACTGATCAAAGTTTCAGTTTGGATAGGTTGATGTTGTTGACTTGATGGATACTTCATTTTGGATACTCAAGCTTACTAAGTCGAATAGAGGGTTTGTTTGATAGGCCCTTATGACAAAGCACGTCAAATGATATGGATAAAGTCTCTCGATATGGAAACTTGATTTGACTAACTTGAATACCTAGCTAGGTTTTGTTGTCGTTGAGATAGTTGGATGATAAACTCTTGATCACTTGGTTTGATACTCCCCTAATCTTGTTGGATGAAAGTCTTGCCTAAAGATAGTTGAAAAGTTAATAACCACCTCAAAAGGTGCTTTGTTGGATTTATAAACTTCTCCACTCTATGATTCCTTTGTTTGAACTAATTTTTTTTAATTCGTTGATTGATACTTTGCAAGATGTTTTATCATTTGTGACAAGAATACATAACACACATGAAAACAATGGTCATCCTAATGCTAAACACTTAGTGTATGTTCTTTGAGGCTATGTTCAAATCCCTGATGTTTTCACTGGTTTGGATACACATAAGACACACCAAGTAGAATCTTTATTCAAGGGTCATCAACAATATTATAGCCCACAACTCAATACTCTTTTAGCTCAAACAACCGTGTCACCCCCTAAGGGGCGCTCGTTGTTTTGCCTTTTTTTTCAGAAATTAACCCAAAGTGGATTGCTCCTCAATTGGGTAGTTATCTTGGGAGATGTATGGTGAGTGATCTTGGGGGCAGATTCTTCCCCACCCTTGCACTATGATATTTCCAATGTATGACAACTGACTCGGCTCAAAGTTTCTACTTCTATGGTTCATAGTAAAGGTTCCATTCGGCGGCAAATGATCAACTCAATTAAGAGGCTTCCCAACTTTTAGAACAAAGGCTTTTCACATCTCAAGGATACTAGGGGAAGGCTATCAAATACACACTTCCATTGGAGGGGATTTTCATCAACCTCCACATTTGATTATAGTGGGTTGGTAAACTTGGCTTTAGTTGTTGCCCACTTGGGTTGTACCCTTCTCACTAGCCCCCTCAAGGCATTCGGGAAGGAAAGCCCTCTAAAGGTTTTAATTTCTTAAAAGTAAATAAAGCATGAAAAGAATGGGTTTGGCTTTTTGGTCACCCAATTAAAGGGAGAGCATATACCTACCACTAAAGACAAAGCATACAATGTTCTTTTTACCTTTCAAAGCAATGATTATCTAAGTCCTAATTGGAGATGTTGGTCCAATCAAACATGGTGTTTATTTTAGTCCCACATAGCAATTGTTTTCTAACAAAATGAAAACACGTTGCTATAAAGTAAATTGATTTTACAAAAAGGGACAAGTTGATTGTTCTTTTTAATTTGCAAAAAAAGATTGATTGTGAATTTTACCTTTGCAAGAAATGAAAAAAGTTGTTCTTTTTAAGCCCAAATTTGAAGTGTTTTTGCTCCCAACTTGCAAGAAAATAAAGTTTGATTTGTGATTATTTTTACCTTTGCAAGTGATGTTCTTTTTAGAGCCCAAAAGACAAGTTTGATTTATTTTAGAGCACCAAAATGTTGTGAGGTTCTTTTTACCAAAAAGGAAATATGAATTATTTTTAACCAACTTGAAAGAAAGCTAGAAAGAAATAAAAAATCCCATTTTAACTCCTTTGACCTTCAAGAAACTGTTAGAAACCTGCAAAAAAAGAAGTTAGTGAAAATCCCAATCACTTGGTGGGCTAGACAAGCCTAATTTGCCAAACGAGATTACAATTTTTTTTGCCTCCGCAACAAATGCGTTATTACAGAGTGAAAATGAGCTAAAATAGAGAGTGAATGCGCTACAATGTACTACAAATGCACTATAAGACACTGTAAATGCGCTAAACTATCGAGATCCGAAAAAAGACAGAAGATGCAAATATGCTAAAACAGAGAGTGAATGCACTGCATTGTACTTCAAATGCGATGTAACAGTGAGAAAATGCACTATAATAGAGATCAAACACACTATAATAGGCACCAAATGCGCTACAACGTACAACGTATGTGCTAAAAGATTCTGAAAGATTTTTTTGGCTGGACCTACGAAAAAAAATGTTATAAATTTGATAAATTTAGGGGTCAAGCCCCACGATGGGCGCAAAAAATGTGCACCTGATTTGTTGGAGGACAGCAAGACAACAAACAAACATCAAATGCACCCATGAAATATTATATCAATAAATCTAAATGAAGAAAGCATGTTCATCAAATCAAATTGCTCAAAAGCATCTCATGGTCCTTTATCTCCAAGGATCTTCAAGATTCAAGGTGGCTCTCAACTTGGAAGAGCACTTGATCTTTAAGATGACAACCTAAAGAACAAGATTGAAGGATGTGATCTAGGATCAAAATGGATGCAACTAAGATTGTAGTGATGAGATGAAAAGCTATTGATATGATATGCAAGATGGAGGTGTATTTCCAAATTGAAAGATTGAGTGATCTAATTAAACTAAGTTGAAGATGAGATATGAGAATGCTATGAAATTGATATAAAATTAAGCTAAGTGATAATATAAAACATGATATAATCTAAGCTATGATGTAAATAGGATGGCCTAGATGCTTGAAGATGAACAATTGGAGCTCCTTGATAACTTGCACAACAAAATAACTATAATATGGATGCAAAAGAAAATAGATTGATAGATTGAAGAAATGGGCTCTATTTATAGAGAAAATAGAGAAATGGATGGTTGAGATTGAGCAATCTCAACAAGGGCTAGGATTGAAAGTCATCAATCCATGGGAGGAATTCAATCCAATCCCAAGTTGATAAATGTCACCTTGAGATGGGTTGAGAGGACGCTAAGAAAGCATTAGATGCTAAGTAAGCATTAGGGACAACCTCAAGGGATGACATAATTGGATAATGCCATTATCCAAGGGAGCATGCTATTGTCCAAGAGGTAAACTCTTGTGCAAAGTTGAGGGATGGCCAAAGGGACAACCATCATGGGCTAGGGTGATGTCTTGTAAGAGACATTAAATGCTCTTTGAAGACTTTGGAGGTTAACTTGTTGAAAGTTAGATAACCTTACACGTTTGGAAGACTCAACAAGTTAACTTGTTGGAGAAGGTAAAGTCTTTAACACATTTAGAAGACTTTCTTCCAAAATTGGAGAAGTGACTCCCCCAAATTTAGGGATGTGACATGATTAGAGGAATTAGGCTAATTAATGAGGAATTAGAGGGGTTCTAGAAGGATATTAGCATGCTAATGGAAAATGTAGGATAATGCAAGTGGGGAAAAATAGGTATTTTTAAATAAAATAAAAGATATATTTTAGCCAAAAGGGATGCAACTTGCATTTGTAGGATTTTGCAAGTGGGGGGACTATTCACAAATAAATAATGATTTATTTACATGCAAAAGGGATTTTAATCAAACATAATTCAATTAAAAGGGGAAAGGGGTTTTAATTAAATAAATAAGATTTATTCAATTAAATGGTTAAAGGGGTACTTAATCAAACCTTAGTTTAATTAATAGGTTGGGCTAGAAGAAAATGATTTTAATAAAATCTTTAATTTGATTAATAGGCTGATTGGAAGAATAGGGATATTAATTAAACCTTAGTCTAATTAATAGGTGAATAAATGGTGATTAAATGAATAAAATTCATTTAATTAGTTGTGCAAGTTTTAGGTGTCTATACATATATTCTTGACTTGACACTGTGGAGAGATTTTGTTGGTCTGGAATGTGTGTTTACCAAATGGCAAGATACATATTGCAAATGGAGAATTATTAATGACAATATTGGAGGCGAGGACCTGTCACAAATTTGTTTGTTTGGATATTTAATTTTAAACTTGTTTAGAGGTATTCAATTTTGAAGTTCATTCTTTTTACTAGTATACAATTTTGAACTGAATTCTCCTTAAGGGTATTCTGTATTTAAGTTTGGTTTGATTCTTATGATTTAAGATTTATATACTAAATAATGATTGCAAACACACATGTAATTATACTTAGTGGATTGTTCAACAAACAATGCCCTTCTACTTAATTAAGAAAATAAGTCAAACTACCAATATATTGGGCTTGTGAAATTATACAACATGTTTCATTTCAAAAAATCTTTTCTAACAATAAAAGGCTCTTAATCTGACAAAATGCATTTATGTGATAAAATTACATAATATTTTACTGAAAAAAAAAATTGTCTTATAGGAAATATTAAGTAAAATTACTTAGTAACAAATTAAAAATGAAATACAAAATTGAATAGAATAGCCACAAGAATTGTTGGTGTAAATTATGTCTCATAATTGAATTTTACTTAAGTTGACTTAGGGTAATGCATTTCCTAGTTGTTTGTATATGAGACACTTAGGGAAGTGTGCACATAAGGATAATGTATGTAGGAGAAATTCCACCTTTTGTGGTCTTATCTTGTTGTTACATTCCACCTTCAGTGGGTGATTCACCTCTTGTGGAATATTTTATTATTTCTCCTACCTACCCTCACCTACCCTTGTTTCTCATTGAGTGACATGTCATAATTGTGTGCTCACATATCCATATGGCCTTGCCTTTATAAGCATGCTCATCTACATTGTATGTAATGATCCAGTTGATAGTATTTGCATCTTGATTAGAATACAACTTATTCTTATCAAATCTATTGTCTCTCCTATTGTGCTATTCATTGTACTATAGATCTTGGCTATATTTGACAAATTATTACATGGTATTAGAGCCATTGGAGTTTCATTGAGCAGTCTTTTGGAGAGCTTTTGGAGCATTCATTTTTTGGATTTGGGGAGGTGCACATTTTGGGGGCATTTTATGGTGATTTTGACCTCACTGTTGCGTCTAAGTGGCCATTTCCATGAATTTGGAGTATAAATTTACCCATATTTGGTGAAAATCAGTTTTTGGGCTTTGGAGGAAAAATTTAGCCTATTAAGCTGTACGATACGATTTTTTGTAAAAAAGTTTAAAAAAATTAAGATTTTGGTGAATTTATTGTATTTTCCATTTTTTTTAATTCACATAATTTTTTATATATTTATTGTAAAAGTTTTATTGAAAACTCAAAAAAATATCATATTTTATTGCGGGTTTATTCACCTCCGTCCCGACCCCATACCGTGCATTCAATTATTTTCAAGGCGTATGAATTTTGTGGGCCCGCCGCCCTGCCTCCTCCAGGCTCTATTCACCGTTGGCAACCACCTTTACCCGTTGCCTCCTGTCCCTTCGAAAATTCTGGTCCGTGGCTCCTCCTCCCACCGATAGTATTCCTCCCTCACACCGCCTTGGTTGTCCTCTCTCCCTCGCACTCTAGCCACCTATTCTCACTCTGCCGTGTCACTGGTCTGCTCAGCTACTAGCTTTTCTTCCCACATCGATGCCTTTCTACGGCTTCTCCTTTGGCTACCTCCACCACCCGCCTCCTCAATAACACAACGTCAGGTTCTATCTCTTTTGGTACATGGCAGTTGCCTACTAGTGCACACATTATACAAGTTGCCAATAGAGTGACACATGGTAGTATCTCATTAGACTACGCGGTGATCAGAAAAGCGTACACGTGTCATGATCTAGACATCGCCACACAGTTGCCACGCAAAGCACAATCATTGTACAAACATACAGTAAACAGGACACATTAGTGAAATGTCATTTGCCACCTCATTCCTAGTACACCACGTACCAGAATCTGGTTGAGCCATGCCAGCCAATT
This sequence comes from Cryptomeria japonica, assembly GCF_030272615.1. NCBI lineage: Eukaryota > Viridiplantae > Streptophyta > Pinopsida > Cupressales > Cupressaceae > Cryptomeria > Cryptomeria japonica. The sequence continues at coordinate 728,470,031 of NC_081409.1, forward strand.
CGTATTGTACAGAAGCCATGCAGACATAGATGTGAAGTTTTCATGACAGTTATATGATCATCAAATTTAACCTCGTGAAATGATGATGTCAACATTTTTTTTGAAATTTTTAGCCCCTCTCCAATGAGCTTTTTGATTTTGCAGGTAAACTTTGGAGGCCCATAACTTGCTCATTTTAGCTCCTTTTTGAGTGCAATTTTTTTTTTATTTGGGCTAATTTTTTGTGCTTTTTGTAGTGGTAGTGGCATTTATTTATTTTGGAGGACAAATTTTTCACAATTTTTATTTTTTTTCACAACTGTACCTGTCCAATCCTTATTTTTGCAACTTCAGAGGCTTCATTTGGGGTCATACGACCTCCTTTTTAGGTGCCATTTTTTTTAAATGCATAATTTTTCATCTACTTTCACCTGGTGCTATTTTTTTTTCACCATATTGAGTAGAAATTGTACTTTTAATATTTGGCCTATTTGGTACTTGTAATTTTGCTTGGATCTTAGCTTAGATCTCTTGCAATATTTGTTGGAGTCTCTTATAACCTATTTAATGTAGTTGTAAAATTGAAATCAAAATTCCACTTTGCCCTTCTTTGCAAGTGACCCATTGTAATCACACTAAGTATAAAGTGCCAAATCATCATTTTTATTTATTTATTTTTGTGGGAGGGTTCTTTGATTAAGTGAATTTGGGGGGGTTTCTTGTGTGATTGTGCCTCTCTTTTCTTTGTTCTCTTTCATTTTGTTTCTATGGGTTCTCCTAAATTTCTACTTTTAACTCCACATGACTATGCTTCATGGAAAATTGATGTATGGAGTAAGCTAATGGAAAAATAATTAACTCATTATATTAATGGAACTGTTACGACACCAATTGATCCTAATGCTCACATGGAATGGCTCCTAAAAACATTATGGCTATTGGCACATTAGGGAAGTATATATCAAAGGATCCCATCTTTCACATTGACAAGTGCAAAATAGTTAAGGATGCATGAGATGTCTTGGGAAAATTGTATGGTCAAATAGATGAGATTAGGGGCTATCAACTTGATAATGATCTCACCATGTTGGATCCCAAGAAATTTGATACAATCCAAGACTATGTCACTAAGGCAAATGAGCTAAGAGCACATCTGAAGGACTATGGCATTGATAAAAGGGATGCACAGTTGGTCTACAACCTATTGGGAAAACTTCCATCATAATATGCAACATTTGTTTCTAGCTTCCAAAACCATCGCTTGACAGTGGGTAGTTCCTTCACTATGCCCACATTTGATGTATTCATATAAATGTTGATGTTAGAGCAATCTAAGTTGTTGAGCATGGCGATTCTCAAGTCTTCAAAGTCCATGACTTTTGTAAGGAAGTTAAGTAGTGGAACAACTTCCTACACTGACCTTGAGAGGAGGGTAATGAAAAAACTTTTGAAGGTTGTCACAATAGTTACAGAAACTTAACATAAATACTCATAAATAACATTCATACCACAACACAGTGATTTACGTGGGGAAAACCCTTTCGGAAGAAAAACCCCACACTCCAAAAGTCACCCAATATATTATTCAATAATAAAAAATAGATTATAATATACTTGTAGAGCAAGATCTTCGTAGGAGTACCACTAATCAAAGATTCATAGGAAACTCAATAGCCATAAGACTCTTACACACAACCTCTATCTCATGCACCTCATATAAAGGAGATACAATATAAGAAACTGTCAAACGGTATTACAAAACCATGGGCTAAAACTACCCAATAAGGTATAGCCGACCTTATCTCCCTTCTAGATGCCCTATGATGTGTGCCTCCCTTTTATAGCTCATTTACGTGTTCGATGTATTTTATATTTCTTATTTCAAGATTACAAATTTTCGGAGGCCATAACTTGAGAACCGTGTTTCCTATTGACGAACTGTTTGAAGCGCCAGAAAGCTCACAAAGTTCTCTATTGCCTTGTAAGAAACTATGCCTCTTATGCCCAATTTTAAGGGCATTTCGGGGCCTCCAAAGTCCTCAAAATAAAATTGAAACCTTTCATTACACTCCTCCAAAATAGAAAATTTAAAATCTTCAAAACTATATGTGATCTCGCGACGTAACTTTATCAGAATGCTTATCTAGCCAACTAGAAGCTTCAGGGAGAATTTCACACCATTTTAATGCTCAAATGAAAACTTACTATAAATAGTAACTGTAGTCACATAAATCTGTCCACTTAATTAAATGAATATTTAGTATTTATTTGATTATTTAACTATCAATCAATAATTAATTAAATTAATATATTTAATTAATTCATCTTAACCCTCTTCTCCTATTAATTAAATAAATTATTCAATTTATTTGATTTAATTCACTTAACCAAATTCAAACCATTAATTAAATAAATAAATCATATTTATTTAATTAAATTTTCTCTCACATTTAAATAAATTAATATTTATTTAAATTCCCCCAAAATCCCACCTCTCACATTTAAATAAATTAACATATATTTAAATCACCTTTATCCTCTACCCACTTGTATTTTCCTACAAATGCAAGTTGCACAATTATTTTAAATAAATTATTTATTTAAATCACCTTTATCCTCCACCCACTTGTATTTTCCTACAAATGCAAGTTGTACAACTATTTTAAATAAATTATTTATTTAAAATCCTATTTATCCTCACCCACTTGAAACCTTTAATGGTTTCCCTTAAAGTCTTCAAAAACTTAATGGCTTTAAAGTCTTCAAACTTGATGGCTTCCTTCTATAGTCTTCTTAAGCCTTTAATGGTTTCCCTTAAAGTCTTCAAACTTAATGGTTTCCCTTAAAGTCTTCTTAAGACTTTAATTGCTTCCCTTAAAGTCTTCAAGCCTTTAATGGTTTCCCTCAAAGTCTTCAAGCATTTTAATGCTTTATCTTCCTTTTTTCTCATTTAAATAAATTAATATTTATTTGAATATTTATCCAAATGCAAATTACACCATTTAATTGAAATAAATGATTTTATTTTAATTGAAAATACCAAAATTTCTCCCACTTGCATTTTCCTACAAAATCCACTTGCATGCCTAAACCCCTTCTAGATTCTTCTAAACCCTTCCTAATTAACCTAATCCATCCCCTAAATATTGTCACATTCCTAAGCAAATTGAAGTCACTTCTCAAAGACTCCAAAGTCTTTGAAAAGCAATTAATGCTTTGTGTGTTCAACAAATTAACCTCTAAAGTCTTCCAAACCACTTATGGCTCTTACATGACCATTAATGGTTAATTCCACTTGCACCCATGGTTAAGGACTTTGACCCCTAACTTAACCCTCATGTAACCCATGTGTCTCTTCAAAGCATTTATTTCTTTGACTAGGGTAACCATCATGTCCCCTCAAGCATTTAATGCTCCTTATCTCTCCTCTCAAGCCTCCTCATGGTGACACTTGTCAACATGGGATTGGGTTGAAAGTCTCACATGGATTGAATATCTTTCAATCCTAACCCTTGTTAAGATTACTCAATCTTAACCCTTCATTTCCCCATTTCTTCTATAAATAGAACCCTTCTCCTCAAGCAAAGGGGAAGCATTAGAGTATTGTTTGTATACTGGTATTAGCATAGAGCTTTTTCATAGCATCACTATCTACACTTGCATAGCATTTGCTTATCATATTCAACCATCTTGAATCTCCATATGGCATCCATGGCTAGTGCTAAAAGCTGAGAGCTACACTCATGTGGAACTTGGAGAGGAGAGGAACAAGGGAGGAGCAACTATGAGCATCTTGATTAGCTATTTTATTCTATGTTTGTATGCTTTCTATTTCATGCTTAATATCTCTCTTGGTATGCCTGTTTAGGATAATCTTTTGTTGCTAACACTAACGTTTGTTTCTTGTGCTCTTGTGTGTGTTGCCATGAAACAGATTTTCTAATCCTTTTTGCAGAGCATCAGTAACCTCATGTAAAGGCAAGGCCGAGACACCATTTTCCCAAAAAATCTCCCACTTGTCGAACACCTTGCAAGAGAAAAGGAAGTATCAACACAATAAATTAATTATTGCTAGGGGCCATCAGGCCCATAGACTTCAAACACCATCTAAACTTCTCTATGCTTCCAACCTTAGTTAAATAATCTGCAACATTGATCAAAGTTTCTACCTTAACCAGCTTCACCCTGCCATCTTCGACCATATCTCTGACAAAATGATATTGAACGTCAATGTGCTTGGTTTGGGCATGAAATGTTGGGTTCTTAGCTAGACAGATCACACTCCAACTGTCACTGATATACTATCACTATTCCTTGTTTTATTCCAATATCTGAACATAGTCTCTGCTTCAGTAGTGGACAAAACAACCACAACCTGTCGCTTACTCATCCAACTAATTGCACCACCAAATAAAGTAAACACATAAGCACTAGTGGATCTTTTGCTATCAATATCACCTGCCCAGTCTGAATCCACATAACCATGAATATCAAGGGAAATCACGTCTGCAACTAAATTACCATGATAACACAAAGAATACTCTGAGGTACCCTTCAAATATTTGAAGACTCTTCTGACTGCATCCCAATGAAATCTACTAGGATTAGACATATATCTGAAAAGAACTCCCACTGCTTGGGAAATGTTTGGTCTAATACAGACCATAGCATACATCAAACTTCCAACTGCACCCTGGTAAGGCAATCTACTCATGTCTTCCATCTCTGATGGGTATGTAGGACAATCTGCAACAGATAATTCCGTTCCAACTGTAAAAGGAACACACAATGGTCTACAATCTTGCATGTTGAACCTCTGTAACACTGAACTCACATACTTACTTTGGCCTAGCCATAACTTTCCGTTCTCTCCATCTCTTATAGTTTCCATCCCAAGAATGTGCTTTGTTACACCAAGATCTTTCATTTCAAATTTAGTAGCGAGCTGAGACTTTAGTTTTTGAAATCATACCTTTCCCTTTACCAATGAATAACATATTATCAACATACAATGCAATATACAAGAAATGATCACCATTAGATTTAAAATAAACACAATGATCTGATTTAGAACATTCAAATCCCAAACTTAAAACATATGTATCAAATTTCTGGTACCACATTCTAGGGCTCTGTTTGAGGCCATACAAAGATTTCTTTAATTTACAGACCAAATTACTCTAACCTTTCACCACATAGTGCTTCAGTTGTGTCATATAAATATCCTCCTCCAAATCACCATGAAGGAAAGTAGTTTTCACATCCATTTGCTCAACCTCTAAATCATAAGCAGCAACAATAGAAAGCAAAAATCTCATGGATGTCATTTTGGCAACATGAGAAAATATCTCACCATAATCAACAACCTCAATTTGAGAGTAGCCTTTTGCAATCAACCTTACTTTATACTTCTCAATACTTCCATCTGAACCAATCTTTTTCTTGAACGCCTATTTGCAACCAACAAGCTTTCGTCCTTCAGGCAATGGTACAAGATCCCATGTATCATTCTTTTTCAAAGCTACCATTTCTTCTTCCATAATAATCTTCTAGGATTCTACATCATTCATACCTAATGCCTCTTCTATAGATTTTAGTTCATCCATATTAGTATTCAAAGTAAGAATACATCTCCAATCATCAGGTGGATACCTTTTAGGTGGTTGTTTATGTCTTGTAGACCTTCGAACAAGCTGAGTTGGAGGTTCTTCCTCCTCTTTAGAAGATTCAGAGCTAGATGAGCTCTCCTCAACTTCTTGTCTATCTAGGGTTCTCGATTAAACTCTTTCAAGTGTAGAAGGGAATTGAATCACATCTTCCTTTTTAGTCTATTATGGCTGCAATGTAACAAAAGGAGACTTAATTTATCTAAAAATAACACTTCTACTATGAATTACCTTTTGTGCAACAGGGTCCAAAAGTTTGTATCCCTTCACACCATAACTGTACCCGATGAAGATACATTTCACAACCTTGTTCTCCAACTTTGTTCGCTTCTCCTTTGGCACATGTGCATATGCCTCACAACCAAATACTTTAAGATGTCTCAATGAAGGCTTTTGACCTGACCATGCTTCCATAGGCATTTTATCAACAAGAGTTGATGTAGGAGACTTGTTAACTAGGTAGCAAGCAGTGGCAACAACTTTAGCCCAAAATTTTTGTTCTAGACCAACACCACTTAGCATAGTACTAGCCTTCTCCATCAATGTCCCGTTCATTCTTTCTGCAAGTCCATTCTGTTGTGGAGAATAAAGAGTTGTATTTTGTCTATTAATGCCACAGTCTTTACAAAATCCATCAGAATCATTAGAGAAAAACTCACCGCCATTATCAGTCCTCAAACATTTAATTTTATTTCTAGTCTGAAACTCAACCATTGCTTTAAATTCTTTAAATAGACTGAAAACTTCAGATTTACTCTTTAGAAAATATATCCATGTCCTTCTACTAAAATCATCAATAAATGAAACATAATATGTGGATTTTCCAATGAAGGAACATCTACAGGACCAAACACATCAGAATGAATGAGATCCAAAACACCACAAGTTTTATGAGAAATCGAGTAAAATTGAACGTGGTTTTATTTTCCATAAATGCAATGCTCACAGAAATCAAAGTCAAGATTACAATCATTCAAACCTTCAATAAATTTTTTATTTTTCAAGGTCCTTAGACCCTTTTCTCTAATGTGGCCAAGCCTCTGGTGCCATAACATAGTCTTTTCTACAGGTAACTTTGCTTCAGAAGAAGAGCACCCTTAGGTACCCAAAATCCATTTCCATTTGCTGAAGGTGAAACCCTCAAATCTTTCGATGAAGTATCCACAGATTTACTTTTTACAAAAGTGCTATTACACTCAACAGTGTATGCCTCTAGCTTATACAAAGTGTCAAACATGACACCTCTAGAAATCACCATAACACCCTTAATCATCTTACATCTTGCTTCAAAAAAGACTACATGCACACCCACATCTATTCGTTTGCTCATAGATAACATATTTTGTTTAAATCCAAGGATATGTAGCACACCATTAATCCTTTTTATTCTTCCATCAAAAAACTTGATTCTAACTTTACCTCGACCAACAATGTTTAAATGTGAATCATCACCCAAGTACACCTTACTTCCCTTAAATTCTTCATATTCAGAAAATCAATCTCTATTGGAAGTCATATGAAAAGATGCACCTGAGTCGATTAACTAGGCATCATTTCCTGCATGAGTCACCAAAGCTACAATGAATGCATCGCCATCTTCCTTCTCGGACTCAGAATCAGAATCAAACTTTTTCTTTTTCTTCTTTTCTTCTTTGCAATCCTTATGGATGTGACCCAGTTTACCGCAATTCTAGCAAATGACTTTGGACTTTCTAAGAGATTTTGATCTCCCTCTAGATTTGGACTTGTCGTGTTTCTTATTCTTCTTGCCTTTCTCCTTAGGTCTTCCACGAACAACTAGGGTTTCCTTCAAACTGAGGGATACCTTCCTTCGCATTTCTTCACCAAGTAGGGCACCCACCACATCTTTGGACTTCAAAACAATAGAAATACTACCGATAGCCATAACAAGAGAATCCCATGAATCAGGCAAAGAACAAAGCAAGATTTGACATTTCTCCTCTTTGTTTATCTTAACATTGACAGATACTAATTAAGCCACCAACATATTGAATGCTTGCAGGTGATCTGCAATTCATGCACCCTCTTCCATCTTCAAGGAATACAATTTCATCCTCAAGAAAATCTGATTTAATAAACATTTTGCTTGATACAGTTCACCAAGCTTATTCCATAGATTCTTTGCAGATTTTTTCTTCGTGGACATTGACCAGAACAGAGTTTGCCAAGCATAGTTTGATTAGACCCTTGGATTTTCGGTCCATAACATCATACTGAGCCGCCGCAATAGGATCCAAGGGCTTTTAGATATTTGCATCAAAAACATCCCACAAATCTCAATCTATTAGCAGATCTTCCATCTTTAGCTTCCACATCTCAAAATTCATTCCATCAAATTTCTCCACGTCTATTTTCCCTAATGAAATTGCCATTTGAAAATTCTTGCAACAAGATCAAAATGTGTCTTCTGCACAAGCTCCCACTTAAATTTGGATTAGTTCAAAAAAGCCAACAATCCACAACTAAAACCAAAAGTGATCAAGCTCTGATACCACTTGTAAGGAAGTTAAGTAGCGGAACAACTTCCTACACTAACCTTGAGAGGAGGGTAATGCAAAAAATTTTACAGATCATCACAACAGTTACAAAAACTTAACAAAAAAATTTATAAATAATATTCATACCACAACACAGTGATTTACGTGGGGAAAACCCTTTCGGGAGGAAAACCCCACACTCCAAAATCTGCCCAATATATTATTCAGCAATAAAAAAATAGATTACGATATGCTTGCAAAGAAAGATCTTCGTAGGAGTACCACTAATTAGAGATTCAAAGGTAACTCACTAGCCATAAGACTCTTACACACAACCTCTATCTCACACACCTCATATAAAGGAGATACAATACAAGAAACCGTCAAATGGTATTACAAAACCATGGGCTAAAACCACCCAATAAGGTGTAGCTGACCTTATCTCCCTTCTAGATTCCCTATGACGTGTCCCTCCCTTTTATAGCTCATTTATGTGTTCAATGTATTTTATATTTCCTATTTCAGGAGTACAAAATTTTGGAGGCCATAATTTGAGAATCGTGCGTCCTATTGACAAACTGTTTGAAGCACTGGAAAGCTCGCGAAGTGCTCTATTTCCTCATAATTCCCACTTTTGAAGGAATTTCAAGGCCTCTAATGTTCTCAAAATCAAATTCAAACCTTTCATTGCACTCCTCCAAAACAAAAAATTTAAAATCTTCAAAACTATATGGATCTCGCGACGTAACTTTACCGGAATGCTTATCTAACCAACCAAAAGCTTCAGGGATAATTTCACACCATTTCGTGCTCAAATGAAAACTTACTATAAATAGTAACCTCATATAAATGCAAGGTTGAGACACCATTTTCCCAACAACTTTGGTGGCTGATCAAGAGAATCAAGGAAAGGAATCCAACCAGAAGTAGAAGTAGTTCAAGCTTAAGACACAACAAGATAGAGCACAATATTCCTCTCCACAACAAAAGGATTCTACATCCTCACTTAAGGAAAATCATATAAGGAGAGGCTTTCTTGTTCATATGGCAAGAAAATTGGTCATGATGAGAATCATTGCCACACCAAGAATATTGATGAATCGATCAACATCATCAAGAAGAACAATATTGATTTGCCATCCACTTAAAAGAAGAAGGATTCATCTTCTTCCCCTTCCTCTCAATTAAAAGGAAATGGACAAGCTCTTTGTGCTACTACAAGTGATGATTCAGGGAGATGGCTTCTAGATTCAGGGGCTTCTCATCATAGGGCATCTTCGTAGTCTATGTTCTCTTCATTTGAGCCTTGTAGCATGCCACCGATTTTGATGGGAAATCATACATACATGAATGTGATTGGGAAAGGATGTATTGCAATTGGGGATAACTCCTTCAATGACGTGTTGTGTGTACCCCATTTGACAAACAATCTTCTTGCCATCTACCAGATCAGTCATGGGGAAGCTCAAGGAAAATTGTGGAGTTCACACCTGATTCAGTTATCATTAAAGACTTAGAGACTAGAGCTATTATTGCTGCAAGGGTGGTGGATCATGCATCACGGTTGTATTCCTTTGAAGATTTTGTTCCTATTAATGAGGTTGATTCTTCATATGTTGATCAAACTTTTTGTGATGATTTAGATATCGAGGAGAACTTTGGTTACTTAAACTTGGGTATTCTCACATGCCACCCTGTTCTTGAACCCTGCATTTCATCTCCTCTTGATATCACATCTACTATTGCACCTGATGATGTGGATATTGCAACAGCTTTTCCTTCTTGTGATTCAGTACAACAAGATATACCTTGTTTTCCAGCTTCAATTCCTTAGGATGACTACTTGATAGACATTGTAGGTTTGTTTATGGAGTCCTACATTGCAGATTTGGGAGACATCATTAATGATATTCATCTTCTCTTTGATGAAGATGATCCTTATTCAGTTGTTGCAAGGGAACACTCTAACCCCTCTTGTTCATTCTCTACATGATCATTCTTTTGAGGTTGACATGATTGTGGATTCTTATTTACAATACTTGGAGGAGGTCTCTTTATCCTTAGAGGAGACATGTGAGCCTTTGGATCATGTTCTACATTCTTCTCCACTAGATCTTGTATTTCCTTTTTTAGCAATGTGGATCAGTACACCTAATTTGGAGGGGGTAACTTTTAGCATCGACATAGGGACACTTGAGTAGTTTTTCAGATACTCCACACATCATGAGTTTTTTTTCCTACATGGGTACCTAACATGGCCTAGTAGCTAAGACCCATCTTGCATTGTTAGCTTGAGTCTACATTCCTCTAAGTTGCACTTAAGGGTGGGTGTTGGTGTAAATTATGTCTCATAATTGCACTTTACTTAAGTTGAATTAGGGTAATGCATTTCACAGTAGTTTGCATATGAAATAGTTATGGAAGTATGCACATAGGGATGATATATGTAGGAGAAATTCCACCTTTTGTGGTCTTATCTTGTTGTTACATTCCACCTTCGGTGGGTGATCAACCTCTTGTGGAATATTTTATTATTTCTCCTACCTACCCTCACCTACCCTTGTTTCGCATTGAGCCACATGTCATGATTGTGTGCTCACATATCCATATGGCCTTGCCTTTATAAGTAGGCTCATCTACATTGTATGTAATGATCCAATTGATAGTATTTGCATCTTGATTAGAATACAGTTTATTCTTTTCAAATCTATTGTGCTATTCATTGTGTTACAAGCTAGGGTTGCCATTGCACCAAAAGATCGACCTATCAATGCCCGATACAACCACTAGACTTATAGAATCCACAAGAGGCTGTTAAACCATGTGGCTAATCCCCGCGAGAGACGCTGGCCCACTGCCAACAATCCCCCTCCCAGCGTCACTCACCGCGACCTGCATAATTCGAACCTGTGACCAAGCTTTGATACTACTTGTTACAAGCTAGGGTTGCCATTGCACCAAAAGATCGACCTATCAATGCTCGATACAACCACTAGACTTATAGAATCCACAAGAGGTTGTTAAACCATGTCGCGAATCCCTGCGAGGGATGCTGGCCCACTGCCAACACATTGTGCTCTAGATCTTGGTTATATTTGACAAATTCTTACAAGAATTACATTTTGGGTATTATAAGATCAAATATTGTATTTCACAATGATATAATATAATAATGTGTTGTATTTGAAATTACACAAGTATAATCTTTGATTGTCCTTATTTCTAGCCATTTTATCTTCAAAATGATATCTAAATAAAATAAATAATGGGAATTCACTACTTTATAATAAGATAAATGATGTCCAAGTAAGTTTGACAATGGAAATACATTTTGCACCATTCACTTCTTATTTCATTCTTACAATAGTAGAATATCTCATATCCTTGTAACAACCTGTAGTTGTATGTTCCGCAATGCGATCTACCACATGTGCATGTTGTTCCTCTAATTGGGTAAGGAACATGATCCTTTTTCCAATGGAACTTTCATAGGTCCCATCTTCAATGACCTTTGACAAACTTAAGGTCAGTAGCTCTAGAGTAATTGAAATCTCAACATTAAATCCATACAAGAACTAAAATGGTGACATACCAATGGCTCGCTTAGGTGTAATGTGATCTGCCCACAAAGTATCATACAACACCTTGTGCCACAATCGTTGATTTTCATCAACCAACTTTTTGATGATAGTGACTAGGATTCTATTGCTTGATTCTGCCTAACCATCGCCTTGCGGATAATAGTTAGATGAATGAGCAAGAGTAATACCATATTTAAAACAAAATCGAGTCATCTCCCAAGAAGAAAAAATTGTTGCATTATTTGCTACAATCTTGTGTGGGACACCAAATTTGCAAATGATATTTTCCTTGAGGAAATGACAAACCACTTCTGAAGTAGCATGCTTCACTGGAATAGCCTCCACCCACTTAGTGAAATAATCCATCATTGTGAGAACATATGTATTTCCAACACTTGAGGATGGATTGATAAAACCAATGAAATTAATTCCCCATTGCTTGAAAGGCTCTTCAATTACAACTAGCTTCAAAGGGAGGGTTGTCGACTTTTTCTCTCCAACAAACTATTGACAAAGATCACACTTACGCACCCACTTGTATGCATCTTGAAAAGTGTGGGCCAATAATATCTAGCCCTCAAAATTTTATGAGTTGTGACTGGTGCAGAGAAATGTCCACCACAAGCCAAACTGTGAAAAGATTCTAACAATTTCTCTTATTGTGCTTTATCAATGTGCATCTCAACAAGGTACTATCAATATTCCTCTTGTACAAACAATTGTCCCAAAGAACAAAATTTGCATCTTTAAGCTTAATATTCCTCTTTTCCTTATAACTCAAATGACAAGGGAATTCTCCATATGTAAGAAAATACACAATATTAGAACATCATTCATCAATAGTGCTAACAAAAAGAACTCAAGGGAAAGATCTAGAAGTTTCGCCTTCTTCTTCATTAGGTCTATTTTCAACCATGAGATGACATAAACCTTTACCATGAACAAGCTTTGTAGGCTTGATCTCTAGATAATACTCTTGTATATTGGCAATCCAATTGCCTCTCTTAGTACCAAATTCTTGCTAAGTCAAAATAGATTTGACAGCTGTGTCAAGGACTATAACAAGAATATGAGAATTAAGGATGTAGACCTTGAAATGTTTCACTACCTTAACAATAGTGAAAGAAGGCTTTTCCATTTGGGAGTACTTCAACTCATGAGACTTCAATGGACATCTCATGAAAGTAATAGGAGACTCAATCCCCTCCTCATTCTTCTACATCAAGATGGCAAAAAGGGTATGCTTTGAAGCATAATTGTACATGATGAAATCTTTAGTGTAGTTTGGACAAACTAGAACAGTCAAGCATGAACAATAGCCTCCTTGATTTCATTAAAAGCCAATTTCTCTTCAACACTCCAACGGAAAGTGGACTTACCTTACATCCTATCAAAAATATGATGAGCCTTTTCTGCAAAATTAGGAATAAAGTTGTGCAAGAAATATGTTGATTTCTCTTATTGTGTCCTCTGGGGTATAAACTAACTACATAAGATAACTTGGGGTACAAATCTATGAACAATACAACCTCATTTTTATTCCTAACAATCATTTAGTTGAAGCAACTTGGAGTACAATCAACACATAATTTTTACATTCACAATTCAAATAGTAACTTTATTTTACTTTATAATATTGCACATTACTAATAACATTTTATTTTCATATCACTTGTTCATCATAGACATCTATTTTTATAATGAAAGAACTAGAAAATTGAATCATTTACAATCATGATTAAATATCATACAATTAATACAATTTAAGGCACACCTTCATGATATAAGAATTGAATAAAAATAACATAAATAATTCCTAGTGAGATCATCATCATCATCATCATCATCATCAAATTACTTTAATCCAAACATCCATTTGATTTGATTGTAATGTCCCCTTTTGGGATTACCCTAGATTTTGTCCTAGAATCACAAGTTCAATTAAACAAGAAACATAATATAGTTAGAATTTCAACATTACCAATAAATAAGTCTTTAGCAAGATAAAACCCTAATCCAATTATTTCTATTAGGGTTAGTAATCATACATGAGTAAAAATAGGTGTAATCACCATAATTCATTAGATAAGCCATGCTACATCTATACTCTTATTTTAGTATTCAATCACAATAGGCTTGAATGAGAAAATGTGATAGGTTGGTTTGAAGAAATCCTCACATTAAGCGTAAGAGTGGACACTCAGCCTCTTGGCCCCAAGTGGCAGGCACATTGGACATCTAGCATGGGGTGGTCTACCTAGTGAGGTGCTTATATCTGCCCTCCCTATTCATGTATCCTTATTCATCCTCTTATGACTATGATTTCTCCCACAATCGATCATCATAGAGGTTGGAAAGGAAATTTTAATAGGGTGCTCAAACCTCTTATCTAAGACCAAGAGAAGACACTCACCCTCTTGGCCCCAAGTGGTAGGCACATTGGACAGACAACATGGGGTGGTCTACTTAGACGGTGATCTCGTATTTTCTCCCCTTTCTTGCATTTCCTCCTCTTCTCCACATGATTTCTTGTTGGGTTATAGCTAGATTAATGATTCAAAATATGCATTTCATATTATCATACAATAATCATTGATTCTAGTATTTCATACTACTATAATTGTATAAATATAATATTAGTGCAAGTTATATACTTTCAATTTGTTATTGCAATTTATACTAATCTAACTAGATATTGTTTCCTTCTTGAGATGCTAATCATTTCTCTCTTAGATGATGGATGAGTTCTATTGCTCAATGGTTCAATGCCTTCCTTGATAAAAAAATCTCTATTCTTCGATGTTGCTTAGATTGATTGCTATTGGTGTAATTATTTATTCATGCTGGATATTATTACATCTTACTTAAGTTTACTTAGGTGCATGCATAACATTGTAGTTTGTACATGAGACACTTAGGGAGATGTGCTACATTGGGAGTGTGTATGTAGGAGAATTTCCACCTTTTATGGTGTGATCTTGTTGTTACTTTATCACGTCCACTTATTGTGGAGTGATAATTCCACCTTCGGTGGGTGATCCACCTCATGTGGATTATTTTACTATTTCTCCTACCTACCCCTACCTACCCTTTCATCTCATTGAGCCACATGTCATCATTGTGTGCTCTCTTATTTCTTAGCCTTGCCTTTATAAGAAGGCTCATCTACATTGTATGGATCAACAACAATGATTGATGATCTAGTTGATCAGTATTTTCATCTTGATAGAATACAATTTATTCCTATCATCTATTTTGTTCTCTCTTATTTGTGCTTTCCATTGCCTCTTGATCTTGGCAAATTCTCACAATTGCCTTGTCTTATGCAAGTTATTAATAGCAAATTAGTTTTGTTTCACCCTCTTATTAGGTTTAGGTTAGAAATGCTTATTTTGCAAATCCAAAATACTTATTTTTCCTTCTTTGTATTCTCTTCCTTTCCTACCTCTTCCCAATGAAGTGATTTACCTTAAATATCCCTCAAGAAAGAATGAGGAGTCACCACATTCCCAAGGTATACAACTCTTCATAATTGAGGCATCCCTTCTTAACGTAATTGTTGCCCTAAACAAATGACTGATTTGTAAAGTAGTTGTTGCCTTTCCTAATTGATGTTCTTAAGGGAAACAAAGGCTCGATTCTTGGTATAAATACACTCTCTTAACCTTTGCCCCTTAAAAATGATAATTAATTTCTTAACCTAGTTGGCCTCTAGAATAATTAATTTCTTGGGCTTAGTCAGCCCTTAATAATAATAATTTTATTATTCCTGATATTGGTCAACCCATACTTATCTAGTGGTCATCTTTTATTTTTTGCATTTACCCTAGGTTAGCTTCTCATTGTTCTCCTTTTGTGTTGTGACTTATATTAACCCTAAGTGGGGCATGATAGTCTCCCCTTCCCAAAATTTATATTAACCCTAAGTGGGGCATGATAGTCTCCCCTTCCCAAAATTTCTTGTCCTCAAGCAATGCCAATTTTATCCAGATTCTTTAAAGAGGAGGGTTAATAAACCAACTCTCAGAGATTTGTCATCCTTATATCCTCCATGGGATATAATTATCTTTTGTTGTGCAACTTTGATATTAAATCAGCTTGCAAATTTAAACCAAGATATGTTTTTGTATTTACTCCAGGTAGGGTGTTTGAATAATTCTCGAAAGTTTGAGAAAAAGTTTATATTAAAATGAGGATTAGAAGCATGACACACATCTATGACCTTAAATGCAATGTTCTTTTCTAAACAAATTCATATATTTTTGGAATTGCTAAGTGTAAAGTAATCATAGACACACATGGAGTAGACACGTTGGAAACACATTGGGTATGAACCAAACATGAAGCATATACACAAATGCATGTAAGACACAAAGAATACACACAAATACACATATTGTCATGTTCAACAATCTCTCATATTGTCTTGCTATTATCATATTTTGGATTGAGTTAATAGATCCCTTCTTATTGACTAGAATGCATCCACTGATTTATCTTTACCCTACAGGCGAGTAGGATCAATGCTCTGATATCGATTGTAATGTCCCCTTTTGGGATCACCCTATATTTTTCCCTATAATCACATGTTCAATTAAATAAGAGGCGTAATATAGTTACAATTTTAACTTTACCAAAAAATATGTCTTTAGCAAGATAAAACCTTGTAATAAGTCTTGCAATCATATTAGACAATATTGCATATGCATAAATAATTCATAAATCCAATTATTTCATTAGGGTTAGTAATCACACATATGGGTAAAAATAGGTATAATCATCATAATTCATTAGATAAGCCATGCTACATCTATACTCATTTTTAGTATTCAATCACAATAGGTTTGAATAAGAGAATGTGATAGGTTGGACCAAAGCAATCCTCACACTAAGCCCAAGAGTGGACACTCACCCTCTTGGCTCCAAGTGACAGTCACATTGGACATCCAAATGGGGTGGTCTACCTAATGGAGTGCTTGTATCTACCCTCACTATTCATGTCCCATTATTCATCCTCTTATGAGTGTGATTTCTCCCACAATCAACCATCATAGAGGTTGGAAAGGAAATTGAAATAGGGTGCCCAAAAATCCTTCCAATCTTAAGAGAAGACATTAATCCTCTTGGCCCCAAGTGGTAGGTGTATATGGTGAAAATGGATGATGATGAACTATTGTAAAACCATAAATATCCAACCACAAAACCTTAGGCTAACAATGAAAATGATCCACCATACGCAAATGAAGATACCTAAGACTATGCAAATAAACAAAATAAACCAAGATATACCATTCACATGTCTAGTAGGGTTTCAATCTCCATTTCTTCCTATCTCCATTGATCTTGTTTGATATATTTGCTCTCAGATTTTATGTGTGCACAAGAGCTCAACAAAGAATGGATTGTGGTTGATAGTTTGATCACAAGAATGCTTGATTGCATAAGAGATTTGGCGATTAGAGGATTAGGGTTAAAAAGGAAGAGGACATCCTCTTATATAGAGAACACTGAAAGAAATGGAGGGATACAATTAAGAGGTGTAAAGATAAATGGTCGGCTAGGATTAAAGGGCAGGTAGAGGAAATAATTAAATGATAAAGGGGGTCGGTAAGAGAATAATTAAGAGATGAATGACACATGTCATGGGTAAAAAAGGCCAATGAATTAATTAAATAAATAAAGATTTATTTAATTAATAGAGGAAGTGGGATCAATTAAATAAATAAAATACCTATTTAATTTAGGAAAATGACAATTTAAATAAATAAAAGTATTTATTTAAATGAGGAAAGGGTTAGAAGTAGAGGAAATAATTAAATGATAAAGGGGGTAGGTAAGAGAATAATTAAGAGATGAATGACACGTGTCATGGATAAAAAAGGCCAATGAATTAATTAAATAAATAAAGATTTATTTAATTAATAGAGGAAGTGGGATCAATTAAACAAATAAAATATCTATTTAATTTAGGAAAAGGACAATTTAAATAAATAAGTATTTATTTAAATGAGGAAAGGTTTAGAAGAGGATTAATGAATTAATTAAATAAATAAGAATTTATTTAATTATTAGAAGACTTAGGATAAAATAATTTTAGGTGTCTATAGTAGGCACATTGGACATCCATCATGGGGTGTTCTACTTAGATGGTGATCTCATATCTGCTCCCCTTTCTTGCATTTCCTCCTCTTCTCCACATGATTGTTTGCTATGTGATAGGTAGATTAATGATTCAAAATATGTGTTTCACATTATCATGCATGAATCATTGATTCCACTATTTTATATTACTATAAAATTGCAGAAATATGAGATTATTACAGGTTATATACTTTTAGTTTGTTGTTGCAATTTAGACTAATTTGACTAGATGTTGTTTCTTTCTTTGGATGCTAATTGTTGCTCTCTTGGATGAGTGCTATTGGTCAATGGTTTGATTCCTTCCTTGATAAAAAATCTCCATTCTTCGATATTGCTTGGATTGATTGTCTTGTCTTATGTAGGTTATTAATAGTGAATCAGTTCTGTTTCACCCCCTTATTAGGTTTAGGTTAGAAATGCTTATTTTGCAGATCCAAAATACTTGTTTTTCCTTCTTTTTATTCTCTTCCTTTCCTACCTCTTCCGAATGAAGTGATTTACCTTAAATATCCCTCAAGAAATGATGAGGAGTCGCCACTTTCCCAAGGTACACAATCTTCATAAAATTTGAGGCATCCCTTCTTAACCTAATCGTTGCCCTAATTTATAATGTAATTGCTACCTTTCCTAATTGTTGTTCTTGAGGGAAACAAGGGGTCGATGCTTGGTTTAAATGCCCTCTCTTAACCTTAGTCAACCCCTGAAAACTGATAATTAATTTCTTAACCTAATAGCCCTCTAGGATAATTAATTTCCTCGGCTTAGTCGACCCTCTTAATAATAATATTATTTATTATTATTTTATTCTTAATACTGGTCGACCCATATTTTGGTTAATATATTTTGCTATTTTTATTAGAGTTTGATGCCATGAAGCCAACATTGATCTAGAATGGTTAATAGATCATAACAATTAAATATGGAATTGGATTTTAGAATTGGAATAAGAAATGGAGAGAATTTTTAGTGTAGTACATAGTGGATTAGGTGTTTCTTCACTTGGATTAGTAGAGATGATTGTACTTGTTTGAACACTTATAGGAGCATGACATTTAAAGTGTGATTGTGTAAGCATCCAAATGAATTTGTGGGCAAAAACTTATGGGAGTGCATGTTTCTATGAGACCAATATAATGGTACAACATGTTATCAACTTGATGCTTTTTGATATAGTTTTACATTTATTTTCAAAGTATTGAATTTTATGGAGATAGGTAGACAAGTTGCCTTCTACTTTAAGGAGTTTGTTGATACTCATGTGACACTTGGAGTCTTAATTCAATTTTAGTTAAGTATAGGCACAATGGTGATGATGATTATTATGTAATGGATAGTCACACACGCTTGAGCATTGGCAAGACATGATCATGTATGTGGTTAACATATCATGGTATTAATTGATTCATTATTGTAAGTGGTGGTGTGGTTAGTGTTAGGAGGTTATTCTTATCTCTTAAATGGTTGTGTGGTTATTTGAAGTTATGCTTACTTGATTGTGGATTTGTTTAGTAAATCAAACCTACAAGTTATCTTTTTTCTTTTTAAGCTTTGTTTTCAAGTTATTGATGTAATGGCAAGGTTGTGTATTGCATTGGTTTGGGATCTACAAGTTGTATAGTTTCATAGGTTGGATACCCATTGGTTGTAGTGGGATGACTCAAATGTGAATTGTCTATATCCATATGTTTTTTCAATGCTGATATAGATTTAGCTAGTTAACCTTGCCTGTGGTCATTTGTTAATTGTTATGTTGCACTGGGATGAGAGGATGGATTATTAAAGTGCTTTGATAGATAGTTATTGGGACTTGTAACATATTGTTTATAATGATGTCATAGATATCCTTGTTCAATTGGATGGGAACCTTTCATAGTGATGTTTTGATGGTGGTTTATCTTTTTGATATGGAGATATTGGTTCTACTTTACTTTACAAAGCTATTGGTGTTGCAGTCAAGTTTATGTGGATCATGGGTGATCTTCATCTAGAGGATGGTTATCATGATGCCATATGTAGTTCAATATCATAATTTAATGAGAGCTTTGGTAGTGACATGGATTCAACACTTAGTGAGGGGTGATCTTAATGTGATTAGAGAAGATGACATCTTGTTTATTCATGGAGGACTCTAGGAGTCTTTCATTGCAGTGTTGATTTATGATTTGTTGAGTTTGATAGGCAATACTTGATTGAGAGAATGTTTGGTATTTCTTGGTTTCCACTAGACAATAATTGGATTTTTAACATGATACAAGTGCTCTTGGGAGAAAGCTATGATAATTGGGGCATGTGATCTCCTTAGAGGAGATGTTAGATTATAATGTCATGACATGCTCTTGATTTTACAGTTGGAGCTTTAATACCGATCTAGATTTTTCTCTTGGTATTTAGTACATTAGTCATGTGCTTAGGAGCAACATAAGTACAATAGTGTTGCAAATGGAGCTTAGCATGGATTCATTGGTGGTAGGTTCTCATGGATGCTTAGAGAGGCTAGACTTCTCTTGAATGTAGATAATTTGTGGAGATATCTATATTTTGAAGGTTATAGTAGTAACTTCGAAGAGTCTTCACTTGAATATGGATGTGAGTTCACAATGGACCTATAGAGGAGTTTGTTCTTGGAGAGACTCATTGTGGCTTAACGTATGTTGGACAAGCAATCTTATTCCCCACTCTTGGTCTACTTGGTGGATAATCATCTATATGTATTGTTGAATTTATTTTTTAATGCATTATGTTTTATGCTTTGTCTTCTCATTGATATGGATCTTGAGCTACGCTTGTTAGTTTTGAAGAATTCAGTTGAGGTTTTTTCGCATGTTTATCTCCTAGAGGATATGATTTTATTTATGAGGAGTTCAAGATATGTTATTGGGCTAATTTTCTAGTTTTTGGAATGGATTTGAGTATGTTTTTTTTTGTTAGAGAGGCTTACATCTATGTTGCTTATATGAGATACATATGTTTTATTTGATTTATGAGATTGAATGTTTGAGAGGTGTTAAGGTTTTTAGTTAGGGTTGTAAAGTAGGTTTAACTTGACACAACTTAGCACTTTGAGGTATTAGTAGTAGGACATGTCATGTGATATGATTTATAGGTTTTCTCTCTTTGTTCTATGGCTCCTTCATAGAGGTTCATGTTCACATGGTTTGGTGTGGTGGACTTGGATGTGTAATACCCTAAAAATGGTCATCTAAACCACGAGCCCCTAATCTCGACAACGTCACCAAGGTCCTAACAAAAGGCAATTAAATTTAATCTTGAGCATACAATTAATTTCTAAAATCACCAATGTCACATGGCAAATTAATCAACCAATATTAATTAAATATTTAATTAATTAATTGATCATTCCAAGTAAATCATTTTTAAACAATTATCCTATTTATTTTATTGAATATCCTAGCATATGTAATTAAATAAATCAATTTGCCATTAAATCATCAAAAAAAGGAATTAATTGACAAAAAAAGAATTAAAAATTGAGAAAAGAAATCAATTGGAGATAATCTTGAAAAACAAATTAAAAATTGATTAAAAAATCTCAAAGAAAGCAATGAAATATTAAAATTGAATGAAATAGAGAATAAATCAGTTTTTTCCTGATTTTATCTTAATTTTAGTTCAATTTTCTTTAAAACTGAGAAAAGCATCCAATCACATCAATTCACCTGGATTGTGCTTCCTCTTGGAAAATCTTGACCACTCATCATCATTTGATCTCAGTCATTGGTTTCTTTCTGAATTTTCTATAAATTCAGGCTCTCATCTCGCATTGAAAAATCCTGGAGAATATATTGTTATTATGCTATTTTTGCTCTAGGTTCATTGAGAATTTGCATTGAGATATTGCATATTAATTATTTCATATTGCTTAAATCATTTAGCTTAAATATTCATATATTACTTAAATCATGTTAGATTAATCTTGCATATCTAGCTTAAATCTTGCATCCATTTAGCTCATATTCATGCTCATATAGATTAAAAATCCTTCGTTTAGGTGTTTTCTAGTCACTGGATAGCTTAGCAATTTGAGAGCAATCTAAACTCACATCTACTAGAAGGTAATAGATCGCTTTGTAATGGTTTATTATTCATTGACTATTGATTTACTAACCATGCATCTAATGACTTAATTGAAGTGTTGTGTATTTCAGATACATATACAGGTCCACTTTTCACACACACATTTTTGGCGCCCACCGTGGGGCTCAGAATTCAATACTTCGGCCTCAAAATCACCTTTTTTTTTTATCCTGCAGGTTTTGTCCATACAACCTCGGTGAAATATCGTACGAGTATATATCTTGCATTGTACGACATTCTGTCAAGGTCTCTGCTTTATCGTACGAATCAGAAAATGTGCTTGTACAAATTTATGCTCTGAATATCTGATTCTGTACTTTGTCATTCTATGCTCAGTTCTAACTTGTACGAGCAACCACTTTTGTCATTTTCTTCTGTGGGAATTGTCATACGATTCTGTATTCTGTTGGGTTAAAACAACAAGTTTCATTCTTCAGGTTTTCTATTCAATTTTGATTACACTGACGCTGACCCTGGCTGTTTATTTGTTTATCTGAAGAATTTTTTTACAGCCTAACCAGTTTCTTGCAGAACGCTTGTCAAAGAATTTATCAATCACACATACGCTTGTCAAAGAATAAAAACAACATGACTACTGATGCGTTGTTTTTGCAGGTTGCCTAAAGAAAATCGACCAAACATCGTGTATTCTTTAAATTCATTTTTAGGCACCTAAATTTCTATCTGGTTAAAGAACAAATCTATATTTCGTGTTTTAAGAAAATTTTGCGAGGTAGGAGAGTATGCTTTTGTCTGTATAGACAATCAGATATCCAGACCCTTGAGGCATTTTCTTTAAGTTTGAGATTTGTATATCTTTAGCAAGCTTGCCCTCCCAAGGAGCTAATAACTCTATAGCCATTACGGTTGGTGAGAGGGGAATGACCCAAGTGGGAATGACTAAACGCCAAGTACTCCAACCCACTATAAAACAAATGTGATTTGATGAAAATCAAGTCAATGACAATGCTCAGGAATAGCTCTCCTCTGTACCTTTGGGTATATTAAACCTTGGTTTTCAAGGTTGGGAGACCTCTTAATTGAGTTTATACTTCGACCCGCCGAACGGACCCCTTACTAGTTCCAATTCAAATTAGAAGCTACTCGGTTCACCTTCGAAAGGGGGATAATCTTTGTGCAAGAGAGATAGTAACTCTCCCAAGATACTTGTCATTTCTTGCCCCCATTAGCATTTGGAGTTGGCTAATACGATGTTGAGAATCCATTGTGTGAGACTCAGTAGTCGTATTATGATTAGCTATTGGGTGTGTACCTAAGTCTACAAGCAAAGGTTTTCTTCTCTCACCAATTTCCATAGGGTTTGCATGCTGTGATTGGAGTTGTTATTCATATTACATGTTTTTTGTGTTTTCATCCCTAAAACTAAACTAGAATACCAAAACTGGAGAAAACAACAAACAACTCAGTGATAAACTCTGTTAGTGTCAAGAAAAAAAAACTAGTCCTTGTTGGTCATTGAAAATCATTCCTATATCTAAAATTGGTCCTCATCAGTCAATGAAAACTCAGTCCACCTCAAAACTTCAGTCATTGAAAACTCAAAATTTAACCTTTGTCCAGACACTATCATGTGAGTCCTCTGATTTATCGTCCTGCTTCATATTCTATGTCATACAATATTCCATCAGTCCTAATAGTCTGTCGTTTGAGCCTCCATCCTATGTCGTATGAGCCCTGATTGTTTGTTGTCTGGTTCTGAGAATTGTTGTTTCTTCCTGAATCTCGTGTCATACGATAAACCTTTGCACTGAACAGTTTGTCATTTTAGACATACCCATATGTTGTATGGTCTTAGGCAACAACTCGTACGAAACACTATTGTCATCGTTCTGGAGCTTGTAAACTGCCGTTTGGTCCTGTAAAACCTGTCGTATGAATCTCTAATTTTGTCCGTCTAGAATAGTCAAACTTGATGAGCATAAAACTAGTTATCATCCTTCTAAGCATAAACAATCTTGATAGTGTACCCCTGCCATTGTGTTGCACGATTTTGTCAATCATCTCTCAGCTAGTTCAATCAAATACTTACCAAATTTAAGTTAACTTAGATAACCTCTTACACAAGATAGATCATTCCTGAAACCAAACCAAATCTTAGTTACTTCACTCAATCACTATGTTAAATGAACAACTAGCTACAATTTGATCTTGACTTCTGCAACACATCTAGCTCTCGGTCCCGTCGATTGTAAATGCCTATTCAGACCAAAAGTTCTCGTAGCAAAATAGACAAAGGAAAAAGAACATCCTTTTCATGAAATGACAATCCATTCTTTGTAGAAAAACTCATCCCGTCATCGTCACAAATACCAGTTTACGATCTACCAATCTTTGGTCAACCCCTATCGCCCACCATGTCTGGAGAAAGGCAGGAAAAACAAGCTGTTAAACACAAAACTTATGATGATATCAGTATCCATGATACCAATAGTCATTCCTTATTAAGTGAATCTGAAGCCTCTGAACCTCCAGAGATCGAGATACATAAATGTCAAAAGGATAAAGATTTCCGAAAAATGATGAAGGTTATCATGGCTAGAGAAAAAGAAGACTATTTTCTAGAACTAGCAAAACAAGGCGCTAAACTTCCTACTGGTTATAATGTGGAAACCCTCGTCACTAAAGAGGAAGAGACACCATTAGGAATGGTAAACAAACAAATACAAGCGTTACGAACTGAGATCACAGAACTGAAAAACAAGGATAAATCACCAATACAATATTCTCTTGACACAATATGCCCATTCCAGTTTGACAAAAACCTTTACATGCCTCCATTTCCCTCAAAAATAGAAATGCCTAAGTTTGACAAATATGATGGGAATACAGATCCTCAAGATCATATCAGAGAATTTTGTGCTTTATGTATGGAGTTCATGCACGACCAAACGTATCTCATGCACCTTTTCCCGAGAAGTTTAGGGGGCAAGCTATGGAATGGTTCTCAAGTTTACCTATGGGAATAATTTTTTTTGAAGAATTAATACAACTATTTCTACAACAATACTCCTATAACATTCGTCACCCAGTCATTATGATAGAGCTTTGCAATACCAAACAAAAAACAGGAGAGCCCTTTCTCACTTTTCTCCAACGATGGAGAAAGTTGTTCTCTAGATATTCACTGACTATTCCTGATCTTGAGAAGATGGATATCTTTGTCAACAACTTAATCCTTGAATTGAAATATAGTGTCCAGATGCAAGTACATCCTTCATTCAACAAAATGGTAGATAATGCCCTCAGAATGGAAGATTTGCTTATAAAAAGGGAGATATATCACTTTGGAAAGAAACATCGCAAGGTTCTAGTTCTAAAGAAAAGAGAAAATACTGGAAATACGACAAAGATAACAACATAAACGTCGTTAATGATGGAGTGGTAGACACTGTTAAAGTAAAAAAAAAATCCACAATATTTAACTTGGCTAGTGGCACACAAGCACTCAAGGCAGCTGAAACTGCAACAGAAAATCCGCCAAAAAAATCAAGAGAATGGTTTAAAGAGATTAAACCTTGGCTTTCAAAGATTAAGCGTGATTTTATTCCTCTAGATGAATCATATGAATCAACTTTTAAAACTTTATTGGCAAATGATCTGATAACATTGCCAGAAAATTCTAGACCATATGATCTAGAAATTAAACCCAAATGGTGGAGAGAAAATGAATACTATGACTACCATCCGAACAAGGGACATAACACAAACAATTGCATGAAACTCAAACATGAAATTCAAGATCTCATCGACACTAGAAAAATCGTTGTTGGAAATCACGCGACATGCTAATCATAAGGCCTTTAAAGATCCCTTACCGACTTATGAACAAGGAGATTCCTCAAAATCCAAGGGAGCTGCTAGAGTCAATTATACCTACACTAACAACGACAACGTGATCAACATGATTGAATCTTCCCAACCTGAATATTGCAATGTGATCATAATTAAAGATAAACAAAATCAAGCACAAACTGCTAATGCTATGACCCACGCTCAAAAGAAGGTTTCTCTCCAAGGAGCTAGTTCCTCAACTTTCACTCAAACAACATCAAACCTACCAACTCCTTCAAATAGACAAACAAACACAATCACGACCAAATCAAAACAACTGGCTTCATCATCCTCTCCTGGTTATAGCATTGTCGAACAATTGAAAAGAACTAATGCTCAAATCTCCATTTTGGAATTGCTTAAGATCTCTTTTGCTCATAGAGAGATCCTGGACAAGGCTTTGCTCACCACTAGTGTCCCTAAGGATTTAGATGTAGATTGGTTTCAATCTATGGTGGGTCACTTGACTTCGCCTCATTATCTCGCTTTCTCTAAAGAAGATGATAACTCACTGAATCACCCGCATAACCAACCATTACACATCGAAGCTATGATCCATAAACACCGAGTTAAACATGTTTTGATAGATGGAGGCGTTGGGTTGAATATCTATACCTACAATCTACTGACACAACTGAGATTTTCTGAAAATGTTATTGATCCAACAAAGAAAATAACAATCAAAGCTTATGATGAAGAAGAAAGAACCTCTAAAGGTCTAGTACTATTACCAATCAGGGTAGGACCTGTGGAAAGAGATGTCATCTTTCAGGTCCTTGACCTTCCTCTTTCATATAACATCTTACTAGGCAGGCCATGGATTCATGAAATGAAAGCATTACCATCTACGTATCATCAGTGCTTGAAATTTCCTTATAATGGAGTTGAAGTCAATATTCCTGTCGATACAAGCTATACCTGCAATGCATTAATGCAAAGTGTTGATGCTTTTGTTCCTCATAATAGAGAAGCCTCTATAGTTGAAAGTTCAAAAACTTTGCTGAAATATTTAGAAAAGAAATTAAAAATCACAAACACCGGCATGGATGGTTACAAGATAGAGCATGTACTCTCACTAATGTCTCTTCCTCCATCACCAAGATAGTCGGGAAAACCATCAGCAGTTATGAAGCCACAAACTTCAACTCCAAAAGTCATTTATGATGGTCTCTTTATACAGTCCTCTACTTCCCTTGCAGATGAAATAGAAGAGGATGTTGTTCTCAAATGGATTTTCAAAGAAGATAGTACAAACAAAGAAATACGACATTGTGAGATTTCCCCGACATAATATGGTCCAGGATATAAGATGCTTCAACGCATGGGATATTCAAGTACCGGTCCTCTAGGCAAGTGTCAAGAAGGTATTGTTGAACCTATTTAGTTACAAACTAAGTCTGCAAATGATAAAGCTGGACTGGGATACGATCCAAGAAAGTCATTAGATTAGAAACATACTTCTCACCATCAATTTAAGTGGAGGAAAAAGGTACTACATTCAACATCACAGGAGATTAATACTCAACAAACTCAAGAAGAGTGCGATGATGAACAAGAAGAATTGCCAACCCAGAGAGAGGAAGCAAATGGTAATCAAGTTCTGATTGTATCAGCTATAACATTATAGGAAGTAGAAGTCCTAGAGGATATGAGAGAAGAAGTACATAGAATTAGAGAATTGTTTGCACCACTGAACATTCTGGTCACATATACTGGTAGACAACAAGTAGATGATTCAGAAACCGATTCAAATGAGTTTGAATGGGTTCCAGACCATCTCTCAGATGCATCTACTACAGAAACCCCTGAAGAATCCAATGATATCACATATGATGCACAAGAGCTGATACGCTTAAAAATGCAAAAGGAAATAGAAGAAATCAGACTAAAAAGACAAGAAGACTATAAACAACAGTTGGAGGAAGAAAGGACACAAGAAATTTCTTCACCTACTAACTCTCCCTCTAATGAGATAGGACAAATCATTTATGGAACTACAAAAGAAGAATTAGAAGCTAAAGAAGTAGGACCAGTCATCAGTCCAGAGGAAGTTGAATGGAAAAGATGACAGGGATTAACAGAACCATCAAGGTTATGTCCACAAGTGTGTCAAATACAAGTGATCAATGAACCAAATCACGAAGGAACTTGCAACATAAAAGATGTAGGTATTGATGCTATACATACTTTTACTAAATCATTTGAAGACGAGTTAGAAACTTCATCTTATGAATAATAACTCAGATAGAAGCTCTATTTATAATGACAACTATTCAACAACATATTATGACTACTCTGTCATGAATGTTGACATGCTGTCTGTTGACCCTGTTACTATTACACCATGGTATGTAGTCCAGTTTGAAGTAGGTGATGACATTAGGAGTAGGTCGGTTGGGTTAGGTCCAATAAATACTAACATGAATTTTGATAATCATGTCGTAACTCTTCTTGGTCTCGAGACACATATGCAAGGTAGTCTTCTGGAACTTGACTGGTCGGTCCGAAGTCACGATGATAGTATCGTGAACTCCTTTGAACCTGTTCAAACTTTATCTTTGATACATCCTGAACTAATTGACTATACTCTTTATAACCAACCTTTGAATATACCCACCTTCGCCAATGACTACACACTAGCCTGCTATCTTAATGCAGTGGAACCAATGAACTCTTCCACCAGTGAGCAAAGTGAGAACATGAATGGAACAAACATCAAGTATCCCAGTCACAAAAATCAAAAAAATCAAAAATAAAAGATTTGATGGCAAAAACCACATTGTGGCGGTGTCAAAATCAAAAATAGTCAAAATAAAGGATGTACTTAAGGGTGAAAACCTCTCTAAGGCACATGAAGGTGAGATACTTGATATGCCGCCAAGTCACTTCCAAGAAAGGTCTTCAATATTGATTGAACCAACTCAACCAATCAATATTGGAAGTCAAGAGATGCCACATATCATTCATTTAGCTTAATCACTATCAGCAGAAGAGTTAAAGGATTTCAGCAACCTCTTTTCAGAAAAGAAGATCAACTTTGCATGGACATACTTCGATATGCCAGGACTAGATCCTGATCTCATCATGCATCATCTCTCTATTACACTAGGAGTTAAACAAGTCAAGCAAAAACTTCGTAAGATGCATCCTCATGTGGCACTGCTACTCAAGGCTGAGCTAGAAAAATTGCTAAAAGATGGATTTATCAGAGCTATAGACTATGCAAAATGGATATCAAACATAGTACATGTATCAAAGGCAGACAAATCTATTAGGGTTTGCACAAATTTCAGAGATCTCAACAAAGCTTGTTCGAAGGATGACTTTCCATTACCAAACATTGATATGATAGTTGATATGACTGCTGGGTATGAGATGTTCTCACTAACGGATGGATTCTCTGGTTATAATCAAATCAAAATAGCTCCTCGTGATTAAGAAAAGACAGCTTTCACATGTGCATGGGGAACCTTTTGCTGGAATGTCATGCCATTCGGGCTAAAGAATGCAGGAGCAACTTACCAAAGAGCGGTAACTACTATCTTTCATGATATGATGCATAAGATTATGGAAGATTATGTTGATGACACTTTAGTAAAGACTATGAAGAGATCCATGCATATTCAAGAGCTAGGCCCTATACTAGATAGAATGGAAAAATTCAAACTCCGGTTAAATCCAAAAAAGTGTGCATTTGGAGTGACATCTAGTAAATTGCTTAGTTACATAATTTCAAAGAAAGGAATTGAGGTTAACCCTGAAAAGGTCCACGCTATAATGGAAATGCCTCTGCCCATGAATAT
This sequence comes from Cryptomeria japonica, assembly GCF_030272615.1. NCBI lineage: Eukaryota > Viridiplantae > Streptophyta > Pinopsida > Cupressales > Cupressaceae > Cryptomeria > Cryptomeria japonica. Next base: position 728,499,646 of record NC_081409.1, read on the forward strand.
CAGTCAAATGAGAAGTTTACAAGGACGTCTTCAATCAATAAGGCACTTTATATCTCAGCTAAGACAAAACTCAACCCTTCACAAAGGTATTAAGGAAAGAAGTTCAATACAACTGGGATAAAGATTGTGAACAACGTCTAAAACAAATCAAAGATTATCTTTCTAATCCACCCATATTGATGCCATTGATTCAAGGTAAACCATTGATTCTGTTGTCTTCAAAATCTAATTCTCTTTAAACATCCTTAAAATAATATGATTTGAACTTGGTGCAGAAAAGACATCAAAGATAAGGAAATTCTCAAGACAACATATGACAAGGTTTGGATTGAACCTTCTACACTTCGGACTAACTTAGAGCCCCAGGCGGGTATACCTTTGTGAATTAAATTCACACTTTTAAATATAAACCCACAGCAAATCAGTCTAGAAAACTAGTGGATCTATTCACCTTGAAATTAACTGAAAACAAAGAATGGAGTTATACTTAGATTCAACATTTCGATCAACAAAACATGCAATAAACAACTTCAATCAATACTAGTACCTTATCCAAGGTCACAGAGTCATCTAAAACTCAAATAATACTCAAACAAAATATCTTTACGCATCCCATTGGTTTGATTTCTATTAATCCTTGTATATGCCTGACACCTACAAGAATTTATGCATTCCAAATTAAACTATGATCATCAAGATTCAAAGTCTCTCCCAAAGAGTTTACTGGTATGAGTGATCCCTGCATCTTTAATTTCCCTCCTAAAAAGAAAAGCTAGCGAACACTCCTACTGAAAATTGCCTTGCAATCCCATTCAAACAAAATAACCCTGAATTATTCAGAATGAAAACAGTAAACAAATTGCAAACACACTTGAAGACAACACAAAGCTTCACTCGAAACCAATGGTCTATATATTGATATCAAGTTCAGAAAATATTACAAGAAGTTTTTTGAATTTTCTCCATTAAACTTAGAAAAGCTCAGATAAATTTCTGCAGCGTTTTCTTACAATTTTTTGCGATCTCCTTTCCTCTAGTCCTGGTATCCATTTATAACAACATGGATGCACAAAGCTTCAGACTCCTTGAGGAGAGTTTGTTACAATCATTTCTTTCAAAATAGAGAGGTTACAATCTTTTCGCAAAAACAGTTACAAGCTCTTTTCGGCCTCTGCAGTTTCTTTAACAGGCTATTCGGTTGCAACCTCTTCCACCTTTTTAGGGGCACTCTCCAACTGCTCCGTATCATGAGTGGCATACTTTGTTGTCCACTCATTGTACACATCATTGGTCGGCCATGATAAATTAATTACTTTAGTTTTAGCTTTAATCAACCTTGCCCAAGAGTTCCTCAATTTGCTGACTTTCGAATTGAGAAAACTATAATGTGCCTTAATTTTTTCTATTTCCTGTATTGCCAAAACAAAGAAAGAAGCATCATCTAGATCCATAATTCCTTTGACTCTTGCTGACAATTTAGCTTCTATCTCCTTAAGCCATATTTGTTTGTCCTTCAGCTGATCTGGGCTAGCAAAAACTCCTGGGAGCAACTCAAAAACCTGATCAGTATACTCCTTTTTACACAAGTTAACTTTCCTATCAACATTATCCACCCCTCCTGCCAATTGTACTAAATCTTTAGTGATGTCAGAAGTGGATTTAATGATAGGATTGGCTCTTGCTTCATCACAGGATACACACATGAACTCTAAATCTTGCTGCCTAGGCCTCCATTTGTCAAAAATAGGTGTCAAAATGGCCTTGTCTCCCCTAAGCTCATTCCATATATCCATAATTTTACCTACATTGTTGTAGAGCAATGAGGCATTCATTGTATTTGCAAAACTAGAAATTGTAGCCCTTACTCTTTCCTCATACTTCTTTGCATATAAGGCCTGAGCCTGTTTTAAGTTTTCTAATTCTTGAGTAATTTCAACCATTTGAGAGCTGGAGGGTGCTGGAGATGGTGGAAACTCAATGATGGGGCTAGTAGGTGGAGGTCTTGCAGGAGAAGAGGAAATCATCAGTGTTGAAGACTCACCTTGATGGTATTGTCCAGTCAACTGGCTCTGCAGCTTAGCAATGATGCTATCCTTACCTCTTACCTCCTCCTTAGCACTGTTGTAGGCCTTCAAAATTGTTTCCAACTTAACTTGGAGGATCTCTTTCTCTTTGGCTTCCTTTTCTGCTACTGCAACACTGAATTTTGCAGTTTCTAGCACAGTGCTAGCAGCTTCCACTACCCCTGTACTCTGCACTCTTTTCACCATCATCCCACCAAGGTAACTTGACCCAAGGGTGTCTTTTCTTTTCTTACTCTCATTTCTCTTGAGAGACCACATAACAAGTGTAGCATTATCCTTACTGCAAGTAATTCCCTCCATGGGTTTTGTCTCCTTCCTCACTGCGTCTAGCACCAGGGCATCTGCTATATCCCATTCGGGTAAAATAAGCACTCCAGCTTGTGCCACCATGTCTCTCCCTTGCTCAGGGGTGATGGTTTTGAACTCTTCCATCATCTCTTGCTTTATTTCCTCTTCAACCAGGGCTGGATCTTTATTAGGCTGCTCAACCTTTCTCTTTTCACATTTAGCATTATATTTATCTATGTTCTATTTCCATATGAACTACATAAATGCTTCTGATGTGACAAAATTGTTATCAGCCAAGAAGGCAGTACTTGCCTGCTTTATCTCAGGATCCCACTCCTAGCATTTGAGTTCAGTGGTGGTAATGTCCATTTCAGCAACAAGGGGTTCTTCTGGCATTCCTTCTTCCACTTCATCATAAGTGTAAGCAATTTTCGTTAGACTGTCTAGCTGTAGGAGTTTCTCAGCTACTACTTGCTCGTCTCCTATATGGATAGGGGATTGGGATGGGGAATATAAAGGTGCTTCCGATTGTACTTCTTTCCCTACCCTTTGCTTCTTTGGGCTCTCTTGGATGTCAATGATATCTTGTACCTTCTTCTTTCCTTTAGAAGTAGAGGGCTCCCCTGTTGTAGGCATCAACACACTATAACTAGATTTCTTGTGCAGTTTATAATCACCAAGAGGGATTGCCTTGCTGGAAGCTAACCTACTTAGGATCATTCTCGCCTTTTCAGGGTTTCTTTTGATTACAACTTCCCTCTTCTCCTTCAGGGTTTGCATCACATCTTCAAAGAAAATAATTAAAAACTTTATTTTCTCCTCCAAGGGGAAGAAGCTAGACAATGGGTCATAGCTGGCATCAAACTGATGCACGAAATCCAAGGCTTTCTTATAAGCCACCCATTTCTCTTTCCTTAGCTCCTTCTCATCTAAATAAAACTCATTTCTGATGAGGTCTTCAGGAAACTAAAATTGGTGAGGCCTACCTCTGCATGTTGCTTTCTTTCTAAACATGCCATTAAAGAAGTCTTCTGGATCAACACACCTGGACACTGCAGTGGATAAATGATAAGGCTTGAGGAAATCCTCAAAGCAATTCCAACCTCCCTTTGTTATTACAAATTGGTGGGCTATGGTAGCTGCAGGGAAAATAGTCCCTTTACCCCTGCCTGTCAACTCTACCTCTTGTAAACCACCAATTTGTCTAAGGATTTCTGCAATTCCCACTTTGAGAGGGACCTGGTAAGGTAACAAGAATGGGGTGCCTCTAAAACCAAACACTTTGAAAACTATTGAGACTGGATACAAATAGATGTCACCCCAGTTGTGAACAATTTTTATGTTCTCTGTGAATTCTTTTGGTCTTATGAATTCCAAAAGAACCTTGGGGATTCTTGGGTTTTTCGAACAGAGGAGAGTCCTGATCTTGGATGCAAAATATTTGTCAAACTTCAGGAAACTGGCATCCTCTCTATCCCATGACAACACAGTACTCCATAATTAAACCGACATCTTTTCTCCTTCTTTCTCCTTGACAAGGTCCAATCCACTGGCAAAGTAGTCACCGCCTTTGAAAAGAAATAGATGCATCGGGAGTGAGTACCATCCGAAAGGCCTATCCACCTTTCCATTCTTTATTCCTATTAACCCCCCGTGGATAACATCAGCAATGAAAGAGGAATAATCAAATGTAAATGCAAGAGAAGGATTCAAAATCTGGGCAATCATTAACAGGTAATGATTTGGCATGTTTGCTTCAACATCTTCTCCCAAAACTTGGCAAAGTGCCCAATACATTCCTTTAGCCCTAAGGGTGAACATACTCAATGAAAAGGGCTCTTGTGTGTTAGGTCCTACAACTGTCAACCCACCTATCTTCACAAAAAATTCTTTGAGAGGCCCGCTCCTAAGATGACTCCTCTGTGCACTGTAGATTTGAGCTAATGATTTGAAATTTATGGGTTCTAAGAAATTGGTAAACTCATTAAGCCCAAAAGCATTCCTGAATTCTTCAGCATTAATCTCAACAAGGGTTTTTCCATTTATATCCCGAATACTTCTTGTGATTGGATCATAGTTGAGCGCAATTTGGGTCAACAAATCTACGTCCATAAATACCCCTGGGACTACCAATTTCCCAACATCTAATTCCCAAATACTGTTTTGCGGGGCCGAAGAATTTCTCATTCTAAATCCAATCTTAAATAACCCCAACCTAGACAATCCAACCTGTGGGTCTCTCAACCAGTTACCCTTGTCATACAGTCCTTCTCCTATCTTTAAACGGGGAGCTCTAGGTACTAATTCTTTTGCCTTCGATGCTTGATTAGTTGACAATGTCAACTGTTCCAGAAAATCATCATAGACACTTCTTTCTGAATAATTGACTTTGCCAGAAAATTCGCTTTTAGGAACCATTTTAAAAAAAATGTAAGAAATGAATACCACTCTTAGACACTTCTGTGAATCAATATCCTATCTGAAACACACCACACAGGAATTGCTACACAAGAATACGAGAAAAACTGTTCTTAGCTTGAAGGAATTTGCTCTGCAACTGAACTGACTCGCTCTATACCTGAAGAAAATAGGTCCACATCCGCTCTTTTGCAAGAAATTCTTTAAAAGATATCTTCACTAGTTGATAGGAAATCATATATTGTACTCAGAGTCTTAACTACAACATTGATTCCGCATGCTTCGGCCGTCCCTTCAAAATTGAATTCATAAGAGAATTCGTATTTTTTGCTCCAACGGGTCACAACGTTCCTGCAAGTTTTTCATTTTCCTCTTTCGCAATTTCACGAAGCATAACTATCGGGCAGCTTGGTCCTGCGAAATAGCACTGATCGTCCGATCAAAAGAAACTTGATCGAGTGTTATACTGACTAACAACTTTGGCTCTGCGCTGGGTCCCGCTCGTCTATTGGCTACTTGTTACCACGTGGCGCCCAACCACTAGCCTTGAAATGTCTTTCGCTTTTCGACTTAACGTTGGCCACGTATTCTTTTCTTATACCGCCAGTTCCACCTTGGCGAGCCCACAACTTTCTTCTAAGACCACGTGTCGCTGGACACGTGGACGACTCTCATTCACTCTCGCTATTTCGCGGGGTATAAAGGACGAGCATCTTACTCTTGCGAAATAGCGGGCCGTCCGATCATCTTTTAGTTGATCGGCATTTAACCATCTGAAATGGCTTTCGGGAGGGGTGGGCCTGCTGATTCATTTTGAACACCTAGCATCTAATCACCTTCTGAGCTGGCAGGACCATCTGTCGTCGAACACATGGATGGCTCTTGTTCACTCTCGCTATTTCGCAGGGTATAAAGGATGAGCATCTTACTCTTGCGAAATAGCATGGGCCGTCCGATCATCTTTTAGTTGATCGACATTTAACCATCTGAAATGGCTTTCGGAAGGGGTGGGATTGTTGATTCATTTTGAACACCTGGCATCTAATCACCTTCTGAGCTGGCAGGACCATCTGTCGCCGGACATGTGGACGACTCTCGTTCACTCTTGCTATTTCGCAGGGTATAAAGGACGAGCATCTTACTCTTGCGAAATAGTGCGGGCCGTCCGATCATCTTTTAGTTGATCGGCATTTAACCATCTGAAATGGCTTTCAGGAGGGGTGGGCCCGTTGATTCATTTTGAACACCTGGCATCCAGTCACCTTCTGAGTTGACTCGTCGCTTTTTCATTTGCTGAGAGAAATCACTGGGCTCCAATCAATCTTTAACAGCTGTATCCGCTAGGTCATCTCCTAACGGGCGATCTGACTTACCTCTGGGGCCCGCCTTTTAACCTTTAATCCCAACTTGTTGACTGTTGTGACTTATGCCGCGTGCCGTCGTTTTACTTGCTTTCATCATCCAGCTAGACCGCATAGGCAGCATGCCATGTCATTTTCACAACTTCATTGGTTTTAAACTACGCGCAACTTCGCCTAGCGAAATAGCGAAAGCCGTAGATCCATCCGCGAGATGCGCACTAGTTAATGGGCCCAACAACTTTAGGAGAAATACATACAAGGCATAAATTTTTGTGATTAATTAACATGACCACCTAGGCAAACAACAAGGGGGGACACTTCCTACGATCCCATGACCCATTACTTAAGTGAATAAAGTAACGACAGAATAGAAACCAGAGGGTTTTAAGAAAACATTAGAGGATCTAAAATCAAAAACCCTTGAACCCTTGAGGCCTAAAACAAAGCTGAAGCATGTGAAAATGCACCCTACTCAAAATTTTAACAAACCATAGCCAATCATGGGAAAAGAAAAACCCATTTTTAATCAGTGATAACAGATTCTATACATATCAGCTACAAATACTTCACTGGGGGCACTTATGGCACAACAGGATGAGAATAAAAAGGAAAGAGCCATATATTATATCAGTAGAACATTGGTGTCTTATGAAATGAACTATACAATCATAGAAAAGGCTTGTTTGGCATTAGTCTTTGCATCACAGAAATTAAGACACTACATGTTAGCACACTCTATTAAGCTGGTGGCTAAGATTGACCCACTCAAATATCTTCTCAGTAAAGCAACGCTTACAGGAAGACTGGCTAAATGGGTCATGGTTCTTACGGAATTTGATATTGAATATGTGGAACTTAAAGCCATCAAATGACAGGTTATTGTAGACCAACTTGCTGATGCTCCACTTGAAGACAGTCAACCTCTGCATATAGAATTTTCGGATGAATCAATCATGCACCTTACTCAACAATCATGAAAGATGTTCTTTGATGGGTCTTTCACTCAACATGGTTCTGGTGCCGGAATAATTTTTATTACTCCTAAAAAATATTCAATCCCAAAAGCTTACAAGATTCTCTTCCCTTGCATAAACAACATTGCAAAATATGAAACTTTGGTAAACGGGATCAAGCTAGCCATCGAGTGGAAGATTGTTGAATTACACATCTATGAAGATTCTCAACTCATTATCAACCAAATCAATGATTTATATCAGACAAGAGATGAGAAACTGATGCCTTATAAGAGAATGGTGGATGATCTCAAGATATACTTTACCTTTGTATCATTTCAACAGATCCCTAGATCAACAAATAGAGCAGCGGATGCAATGGCCACCTTGGCGTCTATACCACAGCTACAGGAATCTAATTTTCGCTTTGAATTCCTAGTGGAAGAGTTACATTATCCTGCCTATGACTCTCCCGAGTCCCAGATGGTCTGTTCTATTATTGGACATGACTCATCTCGCTATAGCCACATTTACTCTTACCTGTGTGACCAAGTTGTCCTCGCTAATCTTTCCCAAAATGAAAAAAAGGAACCTAATTTGAAATGCATCATGGTATGTCATCATTGCTAACGACCTATTTAGGTGAGGTTTAGATAGTACTTTGCTTAGATGCCTAGAAACTGAGGAGTCCCAACGCGCATTATCTGAGGTTCATGAAGGTGTTTGTGGATCCCATTCGAACGGTCTAACTTTAGCACAAAAAATACTAAGGGCTGACTACTACTGGCCAGACATGGAGAAAGAAGCTATAAAATTTGCTAAAACCTGTGAAAAGTGTCAGCTACATGGGAACCTTATACACGCTCCTGCAAGGGATCTCATACCCTTTGTTACACATTGACCCTTTCAACAATGGGCGTTTGATCTAATTGGCCAAATATATCTTGCATCATCTATCGGACACAAGTTTATCATAACTGCCACTGAGTACTTCACTAAGTGGGTAGAAGTGGTTCTACTCATCAAAGCAACCGGTAAACAAGTAGCTCTGTTCATCCTTAATTATATCATCTACAGGTATGGTATACCTTTATCCATTATAACTGATAATGGAGGACAATTCAAGAACAAAGATCTAAATGAACTATGTGAAAAGTTCAAAATAAAACAACACTGGTCATTTGTGTACTACCCTTAAGGTAATGGACAAGCCGAAGCATCTAACAAGAATCTGTTGACTATCTTAGACAGAACAGTAAATAAATCTGCAGCTCAATCCTGCCCCGTGGGCTTATAGAACAAGTATTAGAACACCTATTGGGGCTACACCTTTTTCTTTGGTGTATGGGTTCGAAGCAGTATTACCTATTGAAGTGGAAATACCATCTCTAAGAGTTTCTTTGCAAGGTCTTGTTACTGATGAAGACTATTGAATAGCTAGATTGCAAGAACTCGAATTGCTGGATGAATGTCGACAAGTGATGTTCGATCATTTAAGAGCATATCAAAAGAGAATGTCTAGAGGTTATAACAAAAAGGTTCGACAACAAGAATTTCAGGTTGGTGACCTTGTTCTGAGAGGAAATCCCAAGAATCAACAGTTTCGAGACAACAAAGAGAAGTTTGAACCCAACTGGCTGGGTCCCTGCATCGTTACTGCAGTCTTTGGCTTTGGTGCCTATCAACTCTCAACATCGAAAGGATAATAGCTCCGTGAACCGATCAACACCATCCACTTGAAGAAATTCTTCACCTAAATGTTCTTTGCACTAGCAGCCTATATAGTTAAAAAGTCCTGAAGAAATCCAAAACAAAAAGAAAAAAAAAGAAAAGAGAGAAAATGCCTTGGTGAAAACCTAGTAAATAGGCACCTTGGTAAAAAAAAAATCTCTACCAAGCAGGTGAAAAACTGGCAAACAGGCGCCTCTTGTACTCAAGCGCTCCATCTATTAACACAGCGTTGGCATTCCCATTTTCATGCATAATTGCTTTCGCTTGTACATATATTTCATTCACTTTTGTGACATCCTGGTTCGTTGGAACCTTCATGGATTGAAACTGATCAATGTCCTAGTCTTAGGTTAATCGACAGAGCACATTACATGTCCTAAGCAGTATCAACCAAGTCATCATTCTATCAGTGATACCCGGTCATCCACTCCAAGTCAGTCACCTGTCTCCTAACTACTGAAGAGTTTTATCACTGAGTACACAAGCAAAACAACAAAACTGAAAACAATCACTAAACAGTTTGAGCTATGCATGGAAATTTTCTCTATGTGTTGTCTTTTATATTAGTTTTCGATTATTATCCCTCTGAGTAACTCGAGGAAGTCTATCTTGACTAAGAGGAGCAAGGATTGGGGGCATAATATTTTCTTTGTTTTCTGCTTGTAGGAATGATTTCGATGATCTGAAAACATCTAATTAGCTGGGTGTTTGTGATAAGAGCCTTCACATTAAGGTGAAATCACCACACATACCTCGACTCTGCTTATTTGATTGCTACAGGGAGGTTCCCATCATTTCTTTGTCTATTTTGAGAGAATTTCTTTATCATGCAATCTAGGTCCCTGCGAAATCTATCCAAGGATATGAATGAAAAAGGGTCATTGCGGACAAGATAATTAATATTGCACATGAAAAGAAAGGAACTCTAATCTACCTACTATGTTTGTTAACACTCAGTGATGAAACTTAAGCATTTCAAATCTAGTGACTAGGTTTAGGTTGCATTTCATTTTGCATCTCATTTTGCATTTCATTTTGCATTTTGTGAATTTAGAGTGATTTCGGTATGGTAACAATGATCTCTTTATCTTCTGAATGAGAGTTGGAAGCATCATCATTTCTTAGCTAAGTGGTCTTTTCTTCATCATTTCTTTGATCGAGTACTTGTATATTGAGATGTTTAGCTGCATACATAAGCATTTTATATAGATTCATACATTCATTATCACTCATTTACATTTATCTTATTGCATTGAAATAAAAAATAAAAAATAAAAAAAATTCGCACTACTCGTTGCTCATTCTCATCATTCATTTGCATCATCATTTATTTGCATGAAAAAAGAAACAAAAATAGACATCCATATTCATTTGCATTACATCTATACTGAAAAGATATGCATACGTATATAATAAAGCATATAAGAAAGCATATCATAAATCGATTAACACAAGTACAATGAAGTCAAATCAAGATCTTGTATATAATGATCAAGTCTCAGGGTATAAAATAATGTCAACTGACATATACAAACTCCCATCGGAGCAAGAATCGTAAGGGCTACAAAAAATGGGCGTGTCTACAAAAAAATCTTAGAGCTACAAAAGGAAAATCTAGCTCTCTGCCTCTCCCTCATCGCCAAGTGGTGGAGGAGGCGGAGCTTGCTGACCCGGATCCTGCCTAGGTGCCCGAGCTCCCTCCGATTGAGACATATATTGAGAGTACGGTACAACCTACTGCACTATTGGAACTGCTACGTTGTAAGATGCAACATAATAGGCTGCTCAACCCGTCTGATGGAGAACCTCCTGCTGAAGAGTGTCTCGCTCTGCCCTCATCGCTACAACCTGACGATCGCGCTCTGCTATGAACTCAGCTAACTAACGATCTCTCTTTTCTCTAAGGTCCGCCAGCTGTTGGTCTCGCTCTGCCAACTGTGTATGTGCCACTGTCAACTGTGACTGCAAACCCACTAGGTGTGCTCTCATCGACCGCGCTGCATCGGCCCCCTGATCCCTCACAAGCTCTCCGCCTCCATCGCCTCCTCCATATCTGCCTCCAACTCCCCCTGCTCCTCTCTCCTCTGTCGAACATGTCTCGGAGCTGCTCTCTCCTCCTCTCCTCCACCCTCCGCTACCCTCGCTACGCTAAGTCTCACCCCAACAATCGCTAGGGATCCACCCTCTCGTCTCTGCTGCTGCCTACCACTGACTGGTACCCTGCTGCTGCTAGCACTAGGATCATCACCTGCCCACCTCAGAGCCTCAGCTCTCGGTACCTGCCTCTATCCCTGTCCCTATGCCTGCGCAGGGGCATCATCCTCTACCTCCTCTATGCGAGGTGCCTGCTCTGCTGGATCAGTAAATTTCGGGAAAGGGTGCTATTGAAACCAATCCCTATACTGGGGCAATACCCCCGCATCTAGAATATCATCCAGGTACTCCCACTTGAGCCGTTGTAACCTAGTCATCTCCTGCATGCCCAAGGCATATGATAGCCTCGGTTCCCATCCCTGCCTTTCCTCATCTGCATAACACACGTATGCAGTAAACTCCTGCGAGATCCCCTGAGGTCTACCATACTACCTCATCACTCGAGTAACAACAAAACACTCAACCACTGGCATTGATCTACTGATAAGAGGCCAGGTCATGAATAGGTCTCTGCACACAGCTCTCCAATCATCCCAAGGCTCCAGACCCCTGTAAGGTCTCCATATGACAACTATAAGATTGTCCAGCTGCCCTCTCCAATAATTTGTCTTTCCTAGATGGGGTTGTGTAACGTATCCACAATATCTGTAAACAATAGGCTGCTGTGGATCTCTAGCCTCATCAACAATGGGTCTGCATACTGGGAGATGCTCCTAGGCCCATACCTGTAAAATCAACACCTCGACAACCATACTCTTCCCCTCCTAGTAGATGATCTCATGCATCTCACGATACATGTGTGCCAGTATACATGAACCCCATCCTAATCTATGGGGGTGCTCAACAAGTCTCTCCAACATCCTGCCCCATCCACATAAAAACCCCTACTGTCCCCTGTCTGGCATAAGAAAATAGCCGATGAAACCTGCCAAGATGCAAGCCAGTGGAAAGTCCTCACTATATCTAGTCATCATCTCATCCCAACTGATAGACTGTGTCAGAATGTCTGCATCATGAAATACCTGACTCAGTGTTAGAAGGCCAGGATGCTGTGTTGAATCATAATCTACCTTATCCCCAACAAAAAGGATATGGAGAATCATGTATACATCCTCGGGAGTGATGGTCATCTCTCCAACTGGCAAATGAAACGTATTATGCTTTGAATGAAACCTCTCAACTAATGTAGTGAGCATACCGTGAATCACACAGATATCAAGCAACCCGAGAAGATGAGTCAATCCGCACGCATCAATATGTGCCCGGTCTACATCTGATAACTGACAAACTAATGTCATTGTAGGTGGATAAACACATCTGAACAACACATGAGGCAATTGAACTTGTGAAAAATCAAACAATGACGCATTAGGAAACATTTCAAATTAGCCTATAAAGGAAGCAAAACATCATGCAAATCTAACTACATCAACTGCAAAATCAAAATTTCAAGTTTGCAGCTTCAAAAATGTTCACTGTTTATTCAAATGACAAAACATCATAGAGGCAGCAACTTGTACGAGTCAGGAAATGACCTAGTACGACAAAACAACCTGATACGACACAAGACTAGTCGCAGGATGACAAAATGGGTTTTTTTGAAGCTTTTCGTACGACAAAAGGGTAGGTCTAGAACGACAAAACTAGTCACTTTAAACGATAATGCCCGACTTCAACATGCCAAAAAAATGAAAAATTCAACAAAAAAATTCAATTTTGAAATGATTAAAAGGCATAAGATCGATCACTTACCGTTGGCTCATAGTTCCGTTGTCGATTATATCGTCTCTGGCGCTCGAATCGATGATCATGTGTGGGAACCAACATTTTTCTTCACAGAAGGCTTTTTGAATTTTCAAACTTGGGAGGTTAAAATGAATTGAAAATGACACTTTGACCCCTTATATAGCCAACACCCTAATTTTCCAACTTGCTCCGTTGGACATGAAAATTGTACCCTTAGCTAATTGGCCCGTCCTGATTCCATTTTCGGGAACAAAATTGAAATTCGAGATCATTTTGCTAGTCAATTTCCAAAATTTGGACCACTTAGCACTTTTCATTAAAAGCTCATTCTCTTCTTCAATTTGCGCTCAATTTATTGTGAATCAACGTTGAATCTCAATTCAATTCTACAAATCAACTTTGTGCTCAATTTCTCAATCGACGCCAAATCTTCAAATATTCCTTTAAATCACTTTTGTGCTCAAATAACTTATTATTGCTACAAAAAAAAAAAAATTTTTTTTGCTTACAATCACTACGCAACCCTCACTATCTTTCGATTTCGCTCTCGAGGGGGCATACTCATGACCTCAAAGTCGAGAATTTCTTTCCAAAAACTTCGTTACAAGTCGAGTAGCTAAGCTTCATCAAATCAATCACTAGGGGCATATCAGTTTTATCGCTTCAAATCAAGTTGATATTGTCTTTGTCTAAATTAGTCTCTTAACGTTAATCGGTTTCATCGCTTTTCATCAAGTTGATTATTCGTTTAAATTCAATCAAGGGTTTAAAGAGTTTCTTTGATCACACACTCAATCTAAGCAGGTATTTAGTTTCATCGCATCGAATCAAGCTGGACAATTTATCTTCACTCATCGTGTTTTGATCCATCAAGTTCAAGACCGATTTTATCCTCACTGTGTCTAGTTCAATCAAGTTCTAGATCAGTAAGATCCACTTCTTGATCAATCAAGTTCAAGTTCCATATCTTTGCTCTCTATCATTCCTAGTTCAATCAAGTTCGGGATCGGTATCGCTTTAATCAACTTTGTTCAGTTTCATTGCTTCAAAACACGCTGAATACCTCGCTCTTCATCTAGTTCATGATCAATCAAGTTCGGAATTGGTATCTCCTAGACATCAAACTATTCTTTGAACCAACGCGTTGCTCGCACATTAATTCAAAGAGGGGCAAATGTAATACCCTAAAAATGGTCATCTAAACCATGAGCCCCTAATCTCGACAACATCACCAAAGTCCTAACCAAAGGCAATTAAATTTAATCTTGAACACACAATTAATTTCTAAACTCACCAATGTCACATGGCAAATTAATCAACCAATATTAATTAAATATTTATTTAATTAATTGATCATTCCAAGTAAATCATTTTTAAACAATTATTCTATTTATTTTATTGAATATCCTAGCATATTTAATTACATAAATCAATCATCAAAAAAATGAATTAATTGACAAAAAAAAAATTAAAAATTCAGAAAAGAAATCAATTGGAGATAATTTTGAAAAACAAATTTAAAATTGATAAAAAAAATCTCAAAGAAAGCAATTAAAACAATTAAATATTAAAATTGAATGAAATCGAGAATAAATAAGTTTTTTCCTGATTTTATCTTAATTTTAGTTCAATTTCCTTTAAAACTGAGAAAAACATCCAATCACATCAATTCACTTGGATTGTGCTTCCTCTTGGAAAATCTTGACCGCATCATCATTTGATCTTAGCCGTTGGTTTCTTTCTGAATTTTCTATAAGTTCAGGCTCTCATCTCTCACTCAAAAATCCTGGAGAATATATTGTTATTATGCTATTTTTGTTCTAGGTTCATTGAGATATTGCATATTAGTTATTTCATATTGCTTAAATCATTTAGCTTAAATATTTATATATTTCTTAAATCATGTTAGATTAATCTTGCATATCTAGCTTAAATCTTGCATCCATTTAGCTCATATTCATGCTCTCATATAGATTAAAAATCGTTCGTTTAGGTGTTGTCTAGTCACTGGATAGCTTAGCAATCTGAGAGCAATCTAAACTCGCATCTACTAGAAGACAATGGGTTGCTTTGTAATGGTTTATTGTTCATTGATTATTGATTTACTAACCATGCATCTAATGACATAATTGAAGTGTTGTGTATTTCAAATACAGATACAGGTCCACTTTTCACACACACGGGACGAAGACGTGTTGTGAGAGAGTATGAAACAATCTTTGTTGTGTGTACGAATCATTCTGAGTGTTATTTGTTACTGCATGCTTTGATTATGAACCACACCTTAGTTTGAGTGTTGCTCAAAATATTTGGTATGCCTTGATCTATTTTCAAATTTGACATTACCCATGTAGTGGTATTTCTTGGATGTGTATGTTCTTCATTGACAAGTTATATATATGGAGTTTGTGATTGCAATTTATGGGTTGGATATGTTGGTGGCATGAGTTCTATAAATGGTTTTGGACATCTTTATAGGTATGGATGATTGAATGTATTACTATTTGTTGTGGTTGCTATTTCCAATCATGTTGCCAAATATTTATAAAAAGAGCTCATGATTGCAATTTATGGTTGGATAAATTAATAAGTTTTGTTGATGGTTTTGGATGCCTTAATATGTATGGATAATTGAATGTATTAGCGACTATCATGGTTGCTATTTTCAATAATGTGATCCAAATAAATATTTAATATGATTATAAACAGTTCCTAAAGATGTACCACAAATAACTATTTATTTTACATAATAAAAATAATTCTTTCTTGCGCAAGGTGTACAACACCCTTTCCCTAACATGCAAACCGAAATATTACTCCATACTAGTACTAAAGAAAATTTAACGGGCCACTATATTTTTTAATGAAAAATAATATGTTAAAAATTGTTTAATTTATTACAATATAAAAATCTGGGCATCAACCACATCATGCCTATATATTATTTAAAAGGTATGAGAAACCAGATTTCAACTTCCAAATTAAATAAGTCAATTAAAAGTCTACGAATTATCAAGAAACATTAGCTCCATATTTCGTTATAGAATCAACCCTACTGTGTATTTATTTGTCCTCAGACCATCATTAGTAGTTACCTTTCGAGAGCTTATGACAAGGCACTCCTAATGGATATGTGCAAGGGTTTCAATTGAATCCATGTTCATGCTTCCTAGGGCTTCTTTTAGGGGATTTGTTTGGAAACTTTTGGTGTTCCAAAAGTCCATTACTAGAGGGCTTAGCCTCCAGAGTTTTGCTCGCTTGTGCAAGTTTTAAATCTATTTAAGAATTTTTAAGATTAGTTGTTGATATGAGAAGCATTTGATCAAAGTTTAGTGTAGGGAGATTACCTGATTTAGTTGGGGCAATCGATTCTTTGGTCCCAAGGTAAATTTTAATGGATTTTGAGAAAACTCATTAGGCTGTTCGATTTTGATGTCTACCACTTTTGTCTTCCTATGAGGTCAAAGCATGTAAAGTCTTTCATTTTAATTGTTTCCCATTGAATGTGTTGAAGTTTCTCTTTGGATGTATATGCCACCTTGTATTTGTCTTTGATTTGCAGAGCTTCGGCTTTGTGGTTGGACAGTTGTGCCTCCTTGAGAAGGTTTGATTGTTGCTAGGGTTCTTGAGGCTATTGCTTTTGATCTCTTTGGGTAGCTTCTTTGTTTTTGTGATGCAGATCCTATCCAAACCACCATGTTCATGGCAAATCTTACACCGCATGTGAATGTTCTTGAAATATACTGTCTGCTCCCATTCGATCCCTCCCATATCCAAGATAATACAGAAGAGCAACAGTTTTTCCAGATCAATATTGACTGATCCTTGCATAGCTTAAAGCTCCGAGATAATTGGTAAATCAGAGGCAGTAATGTGCTCACCTGTTGTTTCTCCAACTTTTCTAAGAGTGGGTTCCTGCCAATATTCACTAGGATGTAACTTGACCCATACTGGTACCATGCTCGGAAGATCTTTTGTGGGATTTAAGGCAAGAAGCCAATGTTTTATAGACAAACCTAATTGTTTCCCTTTGTATGTGTTGAATTTTCTCTTTGAATGTATATGCCACCTTGTATTTGTCTTTGATTGCAGCGCTTTCTTTGTAAAGGTTAGTTGATTGTTGCTAGGGCTCTTGAGGTTATTGCATTTGATCTCTTTGGGTAGCTTCTTTGTTCTTGTAGTGCAGATCCTATCCAAATGATCATGTTCATGGCAGATCCTACACCACAAGTGAATATTCTTGAAATCTACTGTCTGCTCCCATTCAATCACTCCCATATCCAAGATAATACAGAAGAGCAGCAGTTTTTCCAGATCAATATTGACTGATCCTTGCATAGCTTAAAGCTCCAAGATAATTGGTCAATTTGGAGGCAGTAATGTATTCACCTATCGCTTCTCCAACTTTTCAAAGTGTGGGTTCTTGCCAAAATTCACTAGTAAGCAGATGTAGCTTGACCCATATTGGTACCATGCTCGGAAGGTCTTTTTTGGGATTGAAGGCAAGAAGCCAATGCTTTATGAACAAACCTAATTGGCCACTATATTGATTTTGAAATAATGTTAGTTTGGAGATGAATGAAAAGACTTTACAATTTAAAGAGGTCACGGATAGAGAGACAACATGAGAAAGAAAATGGAGGTTATTTTCTGGTATAGAAGTTGTACACTAGTTAAAGTACTAAAATAAAAGCAATCATAGTTCAAGCCCAGTGAAACTTGGTTCTCTCTTTAGGTATTTCTTTTAAATGCACAATCTGAATGTGTTGGTATCACCAGATCCAGATACTTTGCAGAGCAACTGTGCACAATCTCATAAGGCTAGCTAAATTTCACTGCATCATGTGGGATGCCACTTTTGTCTGTACGTTCTCTCATCCACCGGAAAGCAAAACTTTGTTGCCTATTGGGCAAAGACAACATACCTTGCACAAGCAGTCTGGTGATTGTGCATATGAATTTATCAAACCTTGAATGTAGGCTGAATTGCTTGGCATTGAAATGACATTCACATCATTTGACTAATTCTTGGTGGAAAAAATACTTGTATATGGTACATCAACTTGCACAACTAGAGAATTCCATAGTCTTCTTCTCTGTAAGTAGGGTTCAATGCTTGAGTCTTTTTTCTGTATCTAGTGTCCTGTTTTGTTTCTTTGCCACTGTCATGGAGATAAATTTTGGCTGTAATCGTAGGCACTTTATGTTTTATTTATTAAAAAAGCAGACACAGAGTGTGCATGCTGAACTTGTGAATCTGAAAATAATTGTGTCTACTTCAAATGTGTCTGCAATCCGAGGGCTTTGGAATCGGATAAGAAAATCTGTGCACAGACTTGGTAAGTCTCATATCACTGCTTCATTTCCACATTTATCTGAATGCTGACATGTTTGCTAACATGTTAGCACCTATCTTTCCAAATACTAATTTGCATCCTCCAACTTGTGCAACTCTTTAAATTAAAAGCACCCAGAAATGCTAAAAAGCAGTAAAGGCTAGTAAGCTATTTAGGATTTCCCTTCGGCTGAGATCCTAACTATACACATGCAAAAGAACCTAAGCCAAAAACAAACTGATGATAGTAAGCAGAGGTTGAAGAAAAAATTCTCACATGCATACAAAAATAAAAGATCCATACAGCCAAACCAATATGTTATGTAGGTTACAATCATAAGCCATTTACAATCATGTTGACTAGCCAACCACAATGGTCCATTTACAATCAAGCAGTAGCTCAAAATCAAAATCTTGTTGGAGATGATAAATAGTGTACAACTTCTATGTCAGAAAATAACCTATAGAGCCTTCTCAGGTCTAGCCCCAACTGACGACACAATTTGATGAAATAATTTACAATAAAAAAAATAGGTTAAAACTTGCATCCTCAAGATAGAGAATGCAGGAACAAAACTTAAAAAATAGCATTTGGCAGCTTAACAGACATGCACTTTAGATTATAAAGGAGAGAAATAAATCTAATGTCTAACCTAAAATTCTGTACAGTCTTGAAATATGTGTTACATGTAGTCCAAAAAACTATATCAGTAATTTTTCTAGTATTGTGAACAGCAACACCGACGCCTTCCCATTGAAAAGATCTGCTAGTTCTCCCTCTGAGTAGATCTATTAAAAAGCATTTCCATCTCCAAGTTGTGCGAGAGAAGTTTCATTCTTGAGAGACACCTAAATCTTAATAAATTTCTCAAGCTCACCACAGCTCCAGCAGAGTGCAAGAAAAAGTTGTATTAATGTTACAGGAAACTGAACCTAAACAGCATAGGTTTCCAGTTCATCGGCTTTCATTTCTTTACCAGTAGCAATATCATTATTTGTAGCCTCCTCCAGATTATTAGTATTTTCAAAACTTTTTATGCCTGCCTCAGAAATCAGCTGTTTTGTTAATGTTGAAAGTTCTGTAACCGCCTCCTGTGTCCTCTTTATTTCTGCATCTCTCTCAATCAACCTTTCTTTCAAAGCTGCAAGATCTTCTCTGGTACTCATCTTAACTCCTAGTTTCTGGGCTTCTATTTCAAACTCCATATCTACTGTGTTGTTGGGAAGCACAATATTATCTGTAGATATATAGAGAGATGTTTTTGTCTCTACAAGCAGCTTCTGACTCAAATCTGCAAGGTTTCTTAGTGCACTCATTGCAGCCTCAATTTCTAGATGAGCAGCATCAAGCTCTAGCTTCTCTAACGCTAACTCCCCTAATGTTTTCCCCCCCATTCTCTTCTGCACAATCGCATGTAAGCTGTTTAGACCATTTGCCTCTTCAATGACCTCCTCACGCATTTCGATAAGTTCTTTTTCCCTCACATCCCACTGGGTCAGAAAGTTTTTAATTTCATGATCTTTCAGAGCCAAGGTTCTATGAGCCTCCAAGAGTTCTTTTTCCTTTTGCCTGAGACACTCTTTCATGGATCCAAGCTCAGCTTCTGATTGCTTCCATTTCCTCAGATCTTCCACTGATTTCTCCTGGATATGCTGAAGCTGCAATTCTCTTTCCAGCAAAGCACGATTTGTGGCAAACAGTTCGCAGTTTGTTTGTATCAACACGGAGTCCTCATCCATTGTTAAAGCTTTACCTTCTTTGGCAGACTCTACCAGTGCTTTTGTGAGGTCTGCAATGTGTTCCACGACAGAGGCAGCTTCTGATAATTTTAGCTTGTTGTCATCTAAGTCAAACTGCATCATCTTCAATTGGTCCTCCTTGTCCTTCAGCATAAGAGATGCTTTCAGAAGTTGGTCTTCTTTGGCTCTCATGAGGCCCTTGAGCTGTGAAATTTCTTCATGTAATCCCTCCAGATTCTTTTTTGCAACAACAAGATCCTTATCCTTATCAATCAGGTTCCTTTGAACAAATGCAACATCAGACTTCAGACGCTGCATTTCAAGCCTGGCTGCAACAAGCTCTGATTCTTTGAACTGCAGTAAAGTTTGAACATCATTAAAAGATGCATCCTTTTTTTCCAATTCTTTCTTAAGAGAGCTTACTACTTCAACAGATTGATTCAGATAGGATTTCTCTTGGTGCAACTCTTTCTGTAATTCATCCATTTTTTCTCTCTCATTAGCCAGATGTTGTTCCAACTCCTGGCGATGAGCCTCTGCAAGCCTTAACTTCTCTCTCTCATTTTCGATTTCCAAGTGGGCATGTCTCAAAAACGTCTCATATGATTGAATTTTATTCTTTTGTTTGGAAAATTCCACTCGCTGTAATTCAAGTTGTGCATCTTGGGCTTGAAGTCTCTGCCGATATGATTCAATGGATTTCTGTGAACTTTTCAGCTCTTCCTTTACTTGTGCAAGAAGGTTTTTTGTTCTTTCCAATTCTTCCTCTGTGGCCAAAGAACTGCCTTTGTACTTCATTACCTCCTGTGCCAGTTTTTTCAGTTCCTGCTGAGCCAAAAACCATGCCACCACACGGTCCTCCAAATTGGCCTCAGAAATCTTTAGCTTCTCTTCCTCCTCTCTCTTTTCCTTCTCGGATTTCACTAATTCAGTCTCTCTCTCTTGCAGTACTCTTTGAAGCTCCGCAATCTCAGACCGCTGTGCAGCCATGACCTCACTTGCTTGACTTATAAGCATATCTTTTGATTCAAGTTCAGCACCAGTCTTACTAAGCTCTTCATTTTTAATCGCCAACTCTCTGCTTAACCTGCTTAATTCTTCTTCTTTTGTTACCAATGCAAATTGGAAGCTGCTAGTTTCTGTTTCTTTTTCATTCAGCCGATGTTTTATTTTCTTTAGTTCCTCGGCCCGAACAGCATAATCTTCCCTATATTTCTCCAACTCCTTTTCCAAACTCTCCTGGAGAACTTGGGCAGCAATAATTTCCTTTTCACGAAGATCTAAATCCTTTCTCGCACTTTCCACCCTGCACCAGTCCTTTGCAACAGCCCTCTCTGCAGCCTGAATCTCTTCTTCCTTCTTCTTCAAAGCTGTCAATGCAGCCTGAAGGTCTGATTCTAGGCCTTCAAGATTAAGGTCATACTTACCTTTACTATCTTTCAGGCCATTGGAAGCTGCCATTATCTTCTCTTCAAGCTGCTGTGTCTGTGAAAACAGCCTTTCCAGGGCAACTCTAGCAGGATCCTTGAAGCCATTTATGTGTGTATTATAACCATTGACGCTGCCATTGGCATTGCCCTTTTGCTTATCTATAACTGACCTAATCAGCAAACAATTCCTCTGCCTCCCTCCATACTTTTTAAGATCAGGTGCTTTTCTTTTGCCATTCAATCGAAGAATACATCTCTGACTCCAGCCAAAAAAATCTCGTCAGATAACGCTAGTGTTTAAGTGTGCGTGTCAGAGAGAGAGAAAGAGAGAGTGGTATTAGATATGTAATATTGTTTTCTAAGCACACATATTATATGTTTCTTGTGGCGTCTACATGTATATATTACCCTTGTGTATCCATCTGTACATGAATGTGTGTGCATATATATGTTTGTATGCGTCTGTTTGTATACACACAAATTTGTATATCTGATCGTGTCTATCTATTAAATCTATCTGTGTGATGTGTGCGTCTGTATGGGTACATCTGTTTGTATACACACAAATGTGTATATCTGAATATATGTGTCTGTAATATGTGTATATCTCAACCCACTAATACATTTGACAGACACACATTACTGTGTATATACAAACAGAGGCAGTCATACATACTTAGATATATTGTGTGTATACTGCAGTCTGAGTAGGGTCTCCATGAACAGAACTAGCTTCAATGAAAATAAATTTGAAGATTGAAAAGAAAAGAAGAAACAAACATTTTACACACCTCTGGATTGCCACAAGAAGGGTTTTTATTCACCAAAATACTTCGAAAGGTAGTCCCATATGGAGTCGCAAACGCCATGCCTATATCAATTGCAGATTCTGAAATCCCAATCCCATCTCATCTCTCTCTAAAAGCTTCCACGAACATCTGGCTTGACCAAAAGCTTCAAAATCTTATTTCTGTTCTGCAGAATAACTGTTGCACAGAGGTATGATAACAACCGGTAAAATTTGAATTTTGATGAAATGGGTAGACCAATCTCAATATTGGGTACCTAGAACAGTATCACTCTGACACAGAAAATCTAAGCTAATTCACAACCGATGCTCAATACATACCAGGCGCGTTACCGTCTGTTGACGCAAAGATATGAAAAGCCCTCCAAGGATCAAATTCTCCCCTGTTCAGTTTCCTGTTACGTTTTACCACGCGGATAGGTATAGAATAGTCCATTGATTATCTCCATTCGGGTGAATGAATAAATACTATCAATAATGTCCACGAGGCGGAGGACCAAAGACAGTAACAGAGTGATGCCTACCACAAATTTCTGGCAATTGACGTGGCCGGTGGATTTCCTTTTTCTAGGAAGTTTCTATCTAGGTATTGATTTTCTCGTGCACCATGAATGAGATGGACCATCTGTTCAATTTAGCTTAATCTGCAATTTTGGATGATGAATCTGTTCTGATAATTGACGAATACTGCACACGCAAGGCAAGGAAAGAATCCATATGACAAGGAGTGGGGAATTTAACGTATTAGGGTAAGTAACGGATTTAGTTGATGAATTGAAGATATCACATATCTTAATATCTTTTTGGGTTGTCCTCATATGCTATCGAGGGATGGGGGACCTTCAAAGGTTTTGGTGCTTCCAGCTTTAAACAGATGTAACATTTCGATGGAGACAAATTACTGTTTTATCTAATCTTTATGAGGAAGAGAGTCTTTCTTTTCTTTCTTCTTAAAATGTTTTATTATCATTTTTATGACCAATCAAATTTGGTTTGAATTGTAATCTTTATGAAGAAGAGAGTATTTTTGTCGTTTTTTTTTAATGTTTCATTATTATATTTATGATCATTCAAATTTTGTTTTTATAGAATTTTGTTCATAATTTCGTTTTTGCCTGACACGTAAGGTACCATCTTGATTTTATTTTTTAAGGGCACAATCCCGGTCTCATCTTTTTTGATGTTGAAGTCTTCCACTCAATGAGACTTGATTTCCGATGGGCTCATCAAGAACCTTTCAACTTCCTCAACAGACCAATTTTTTTTTATATTGATGAAAAATTGATTTATTATTATTATTACCATTCTAATTTGATTTGAATTGAATTTATAGTAGAATTTTAATTTTATTTACTTTAATATTTTTTTTCCTAAATTAAGTACATTGATGAAGAATTGATGTTTGACCTAATAAAATAAAACAATTGATTCTTGGTCCAATTCAAGAGTGTTTAGGTGGGCCATGACATTGATAGACTTTTTAATATTAAAATTGCATATTCATTCCAAACTTGACAAGTGTTGGGGTTATCCATCATGTAACCGACTATGATGTTTTATTTTCTTATTGGATAAGAAGTCTCTCTTTTAAATTGGTTTTGACTTGGGAGGATGTTCTAGTTTATTGTTGAATAATAGCGTGGAGGAGAAAAATGTTTAAATTTATTTTTTATCATGTTTTTATTATTTTATGTGGGTATTATTGATGTATCTTTTAAAATATATATTTATATTTATAATAGGTTTTTTAAAAAATTAGTTATATTGTTTTATGGAGGTTCAGAGTTGCAAGTACAACAGTTCAGTAAAGGCAAGAAGTTCACAAGCACACCAATTCAATGAGGGTGAGGGTCTTTACAAAGTAGTTTTAGCCACTCAATACGAGAACACGAGTCTATAGGTTGAAACCTCTTTGGCTAAAAGCCAAGTACTTGTAGTTTTTTAGCCACTCAATATGAAGGCACGAGCCTATAGGTTGAAATCTCTTCGACTAAGAGCCAAGGACTGAGGGGCATCCATTCCGCCAAATTCCACTCGAGGCACAAAGTTGACCTCATCCTTTATGATGTTGAAGTCTTACACTTAGCAAGACTTGATCTCTAGTGGGCTCATTTGGAGCCATTCAACTTCATCGGTAGACCAAGGGCCTATTGACAAATTAGTTATTTTAAGTAGCTTTTATAGTCTTCAAAATTCTTGAGTTTTGTCTTTAAGATTATATATTTAAGAATATTATTCTAGAACAATTTAATTATTAATCATTAAGAAAATCCGTTATAAATAACATATCATTGAATTAATTGATATTTGCTTCAAATTGTATTACTTAAAATATCAACATTTAACACTATTTGTTTCTTTGTTTTAATCTTATTAATCAATTTAAAAATCAAAATGTCATAAAAAAAAAGAGTCAATTTCTCTTCTTTAACACACAAAAGCATCTTTTAACATCACAATTATTTCAAACATAAATAAACATTCATAATTTTTTTTTATAAATATTAAAAGATGTATTTTATATACCACCCATTTCAAAATCACACCTATCAAACTAGAGCACAAGGGTGATCCACTACCATGCCCTTGAAAGGGCAAATTTGATCCATGTTAGAGCTCTAATCATTTATGTAGTTCTAGATTTCAAATATTAGCTTTCCATTACAATATCATAGTAGTCAATATTCACATTAATCTTATTTTTAGGTAAGTCACAAGTCCTCTTAAATTCATTTATCATTTATATCTATCTATCTCAATTTCTTAGATGTCAACTCACATTAATAGGGTCTTTACATTGATTTATTTATCATTAAATTAGAGAAGACTAAATTAATTATAAGGTGCATTTTAATTTCCTAAATTTTGGCGAGCCTTTATAATCTTACACCACCAAAGGTTTTGTTCTAGGTACCCTTCATTTATTTATTTATTCTAGGTCCAATATCTTCTAGTTATACAAAAATTTCACTAATTCACATGGATCATCTTATATTATTGTTCATAATGCATGTATGAAAGTTGTTTAGTGATGATACCAGCCCTTGTATATGATCTATTGAGATTATACATCTAATGGATTGTATGGAAAGAATTTCATATACATGATGTAGACACCTACAAATGACTAACACATTTCTATCATTTTCTTATCAATTCTTTTATCTATATCAATTAAATAATTTTTAATTATTTAGTTCGGCTAATAATTCCTCTTCTCATCTATAATAACTAAATATTTAATTATCCCATTTTTTATATCTTTAATAATTAAGTAATTTTTATTTAATTAATTCTTCATTTTCCGTCTAAAATTAATTAAATAATTATCACTTCTCCTACAATTGAATAAATTTTAAATAATTGATTTAATTTCCCATTCCCTCCAAAAATAAATAAAATTAACATTTTATTTAGTTTTCTAACCATGCTTATGAATTAAATAAATTTGTTTATTTAATTCTTTCAGCTAATCCACTTGATCAATCTAATCCTCTCCTCTCAATTTTTCTTCATCCATTATTTTTTCTAATTAATCTTTACCGTTCAACAAATATCAAGTGAAGCTTATAAATAGAATCCTCCATCAATTCATTTCCCCCAGCACATATCCTAGAACATGTCTACACAAGTAAGCTAGCATATTTACTATCTCTTGAGCATATATTGTCATCTATCATTGCATCCTATCTCACGTCATCATACTATCATTGTGTTATCATGGTTATACTATTTTGAAGAACAACCCAAATATCACGCATTCAAGTAAATATCAAAAAATTAATGGAGTAAACTAAGGTCTGTGTGCATATAACTATTCATTGTTTTCTTTCATGCATAGACTTTAGGCTTTATTGCTCGAGTGAGATGTGAATTTGGTTCTTTCCTTGCATTTTTCATATTTTACATGATTCACATTTTCATCCTTTACACATAATGTTATCCTTTGTGGTATTTTTCCTTGCCTTAAAAGGTTTATACTCCTCATAATGCACATATACTACAAAACCCTATCTTGGATTAGCTTGGCATTGTTTACATATACATAATTCCTAATAGATTTATCTTTATTGCATGATAGAAAAAGCTTTTAATTAATTCAAATATATTTGACTATACAAGGGTATGATAGATTTTTTTATGCTTATTTTTTTTTATATTGTTTTATAAAAGATGTTAAGCTACTATAAGTGCCTAAAATTGCATAAGCCAATACAAAAATTTGATAATGATTAGTAGTCTAGCTCACAACTCACAAGGTGTGAATTATAACCCTTTGAATATTTTATGTCACAAATAATAATTCCCCCTTAGTTCTTATCCCTTTAGCCCCTAGTCATTTTTCATTTTGGGATTTGATTCCTTTAAAGAGATACGACATACTTAA
This sequence comes from Cryptomeria japonica, assembly GCF_030272615.1. Classification (NCBI taxonomy): domain Eukaryota; kingdom Viridiplantae; phylum Streptophyta; class Pinopsida; order Cupressales; family Cupressaceae; genus Cryptomeria; species Cryptomeria japonica. The sequence continues at coordinate 728,526,081 of NC_081409.1, forward strand.
TATTTTATCCAAGTTAAAAAATGTGTTAAAAAACTCATCAACAGGCTCCACATGTTTGGGTGTTGTTTAAACACTATTAGAGTCACAGATCTAGGAAATTCTTGTTGGAGGGTGTATTGAGCTCTCATGAAATCATGTAACTAGAGGCTCTTCATTATTGGGTATTTTGCACAATATTAGAAATGAGATTATTTCCACCCACTATAATATGTAATTATTTCATGTACCATTAAGTTCTCTTGGGTTGATTATGGTTGATGTTTGGGGTAGGAACCTTTTATTGTAATAGTTTTATGGTTTTATTTGAGTTAATTTCACACTATGTCCTAAAACTATGGCACTTACCTTAGTTTGATTTTGTACTGAAAAGTATTATATGTTTTGGTATTATATCATATGATGCTATTTAAGTTATTTCAATTATTATGATATGTTCAATTCTATGGATTAGATTGAACAAATTCCTCTCACACCTTATTAATAAGAAATATTCAATTGATATTGATTTAGTGCTTAATGTGTTAAAATGAATTTATGATATTTGTTTTTTCTAAACATGTCAATGAAAATTCTAAACTTTATCAATTTCATTGGCGAAGATCAATTCATAACATCACCTTAATAGAAGTAGTTATACCTTGTTTGATGTTTAGGACTCTATAGGCTTAACTCTTCTTTATCTTAGATTTTGTACCCCAAAAATCATGTTTTCTTTGGTAAAAAAATTGTGCGTATAGTTACTCAAGGTTAGGGAGGTGTTTCAGATCCTACAAGAAACTTGGTGAGACACTTTAGTGCTTTTGGGACCCTCAAGACCACATTCTATTTGAGTATTCATTCTAGTTAGGATCTCTTGAGAAAACCTAACTAGAAAAGGGGTGACCCTAAGGTCTCTCAAATGAATGTAATAGGAAAAGTGGGTGACCTTGAACCAAGGATAAATCGATTGACCCTACCCTATCTTGAGTGAATATGATTGGCAAGATGACCCTTGTCTATTGAGTACATTCCATACTTTCTTAGAAAATATTATTGAAGGAGATTTCTCCTAGGTATCTACATTGATTATATCTACTACTCAAGTTTGTATGGTACTTTGGGTATTTTGTGTCATTTTAACCTTGCTTGTGTCCTTCCTTAGTGCAAGTGAACCAAGGTCTTGATTACCATATATGCATCCTTTTAGATGTATGGTTATGGTTTTTAAGGTTATAGGATGTGTTAATGTGCCATCATCTTTCTCTTTTTTTCATATATGAGTGAATATGGTTGTGGTTTTGAACCCAATCCTTAGCTTTGGATGAACTCTCCCCCCTTAGAGTAATCATGGTGACTTGGTTACACAACTAAGTTAGTCTTTAAATAATAAGGCCATGTTTGGTGCATTGGCATTGTGTACCTTAAGTGTAATATTTGAAATGACATATTGTATTGTGTGTTAGAATTTATGACGTGCATAAGTGTTGCAATTGTAATGCAAAAAAACTTGTTTGTTTGTTTTTTTGTTACTATTTTGAGTGAAATCTTTGGGCACTACATATTCCCTTAATAAAATGACAAGCTTACATTTTTACAAAAAAATATACGCTTCTATTCTCACTAATGGATAATAGTTTCATTCCCTCAATATTGTATATACTACCACTTTGAATGATCACTTTATAACACCTACTTTTGGACTTGCACATAATACAAAAAAAAATTCTTCACTATGCTAGTTCTTTGCTTTCTTTAGGTAGATTCAACTATGTACACTCTTCTCATAGTGATAATCTCTCCATTCTCTTGATCTTCATCTTCTTTAGGTGATAATTGATTCCTCATCTACATACATAATATATATTCCTACATCCTTTTTTCTTGTGGCCTTCTAATTCACTTTGATCACACTTAATGGCTTAATAATTAGGACATCCACACTTATCATAAGTACCTTAAAATTATCTTACACAAAATTGAGGTCTTCCTAAACCTTATATTTGTTCAATAATATTTATTAAAAGAATATTGAGAAGTGTTTTCCTCCCTTCCTTTATAATCTTGTTGAAACCTTCCAACATTAGATCTCCCTTTATCCCTAGTATTGTCTTTTCCTTTTATTTAGCTTCCCCTCAATATTTAATACATATTGGCAAGCATATTCAATGTTGTGGATCATATATATCTAATTCATGATGCTTAGACCAATGGTGAGTTAGTATATTAGTATATTCTTTTATGCTAATCTTGTGTTATCATAGATTGTATAGCTTCTTTGAAAACTATAAATGATAATCCCTTTGTGGGATTTTACCCTTCAACTTAGAAACCATTTGATTCTAACAAGTGGTCTTCTACTTGTCATGCCTTGTTCATGCCTTGTTCTACCCAATTGTGACTCCTTTCACCATAGTATAATGAGTCCTTTAAACCTTGTTTGGCTAATATTAACTCCTTGTAGGTTTGAGATGTCTTTATATTCAAAATAATCCTCCTAATTAATGATCCAATTAATCAACTCCTTGAGATTCAAATTTCCTTCAAAATTTTGGCATCTCAATTCACATGCAATTTCTAATCCCTTTTTATGGCCCACAACATTATATATTCCCCTATATCTATGTTCAAGCCTTTAGCTTGCCTTTAAATTTCATTTTCACTTCTTTCCTCTTCTTTTGTCTCACTGGGATCTTCCCTTTGGAAAAGTACTATACATTAATCAAGCAATCAAGACTACAAAGATCTCACAAGAATCATACACTATAGGAGGAAAACCTCAATTTGATACCACTTGACCTATTATTAGGGGTTTAAGAACGTACATAAATATTTTCAAAATAAGAAATGATTAACTAGCACATACATAATCATATAAAACACATAATATGGAGGAGATGATCTAATAATTGGAATTATGAAAATATCAACATACTGTAATGGGCATAAGGTTGAATGGATTACATAAAATACAACTACTTGTAGAACAATACTTGATTGACTTTTAGATCCTAAAAGTGATGATCCTTTGTAGTATAATTTGAGTGCATGTGTATACAAAGAAAGATCAAAATATAACCCATTACAATCTCCTATGACTTGGAACATGCCTCTAAACTTGGTACTTTGTTACAAATACAAATTGTTACAATTTTAATGTGGATGAGTGTCTAGGTTAGATTTTTAGGACATTCTACCACACACCATGTTTTATATTCAGTGACATTTTCCCCCTTTTTCATCACTTTTGATCTACATTTTAGATGAGCAACTCGGTTTTTGCAGATTCTAGAACCTTAATGAGTGCCAACAATGCAAGAATCTAGTTGTCTAATTGCTCCTTGACATGTGCCTATATGATTTGAATCCATCATATACAAGATTTAAAATTTTGAATTCAAAATTAGACATGAGAAAGTGTTATTCTTTTTAATGAATAGTGTAAGATTTTTCCAAGATCAAGAGCTCAATGAAAAGTACAAAATAGAGACAAAATATTGATAGGAATAAACTGTATTCTATCAAGATGAAAATACTGATCAATTGGATCATCAATCGTTACATACAATGAATATGAGCCTGCTTATATAGGCAAGGCTATATGGATATGTGAGCACACAAACATGACATGTGGCTCAATAAGAAACAAGGGTAGGTAGGAAATAGGTGTGGTAGGTAGGAGAAACAATAAAATATTCCACATGAGGTGGATCACCCACCGAAGGTGGAATTATCACTCCACAATAAGAGGATATGATAGAGTAGTAACAAGATCAACACCATAAAAGGTGGAAATTATCCTACACACACTATCCCAATGTGGCACAAACACCCAAGTGTCTCATACCCAAACTACTATGAAATGCATTTCCTAAGTAAACTTAAGTAAGGTGTAATAATATCCATGATGAATAATTATTTACACCAACACCCCTCCTTAAGTGCAACTTAGGGGAATGCACTTAAGTCTACAATGCAACTAAGCAATGCAAGATGGGTCCCGGCTACATGGCCATGTTAGGTACCCATGTATAAATGCAAATGCACGTAAACCAATGCAATCTCTCATAAAGTGGGGAAAGAGAGAAAAACCTAATGGTAAAAAACCCTCCCCTAAAAGAGAGATGAAAACTATACAAAGAACTCTCATAGAAGCATGTGAGGAAAAATTCCCCCCCCATATGAGAGAAGAAGAAGAGAGACTAGGTAGGCCCCTCTTAATGTATAATCTGCACCAATGATAGAAGCTTGGAGATGAATGAAGAAACTGCTCCACGAACGTTGAACAACGTTCCTCCCCTTGGGAAGAAATAAAACCAAAGGTGTATCCATGAAGTCTCCCCAATCATGAAGGGAAGATGTAGGAAAAATACTCATGATGAATAAAATCTCAAGTGTCCCCATGTTGATGTTGAAAGATACCCCCTCCAAAGGTGGTGAACTGCTCTACACTACTGAAAAAGGCACTCCAAGATCTAGTGGATAAGAAAGTAGAACAAGTCCCAAAGACTCACATGTCTCCTCAAAGGATAAAGAGACCTCCTCCAACTGCTGGACAAAAGTATCCACAATCATGTCAACCTCTAAAGAATGATCATGTAGAGAATGCACAAGAGGGTCAGAGTGTTCCCTCACAACAATCAAAGAAGGATCATCTTCATCAAAGAGAAGATGAATGTCATCAATGATGTCTCCCAAATCTGCAATGTAGGACTCCATAAACAAACTTGCAATGTTTGTCAAGTAGTCATTCCAATAAACTGAAGCTGGAAGACATGAAATATCCTGCTACACTAAATCACAAGAAGGCAAAATTGTCGCACTAGCTGCATCATCAGGTGCAATAGGTGGTATCATATCAATAGGATGAGATGAAATAGAAGGCTCAAGAACGAGGTCACATGTGAGAATCCCCAAGTTCAAGTGCCCAAAGTTCTCCTCAAAATCTGAATCATCAACATAGGAAGAATCAACCTCATCAATAGGACCAAAATGTGAAAAAGAGTACAACTGAGATGCATGATCAACCACCCCAGTCACAATGATATCTCCACTCTCCAAGTCTTTAATGATAACTGAATCAGGTGTGAACTCCACAGTTTTCCTAGTTGCCCCATGTGTGATTTGATAGATGAAAAGAAGATTGTTTGTTAAGTGGGGTATACACAACACATCATTGAAAGAATTATCCCCAATGGCAATAGATCCTTTCCCAATCACATCCATGTATGTATGATTGCCCATCAAAATATGTGGCATGGTGCAAGGCTCAAATGAAGAGAACATAGACTGCGAAGATGCGATATGATGAGAAGCCCCTAAATCTAGAAGTCGTCTCCCTGAATCATGACTTGTAGTTGCACAAAGAGCTTGTCCCTTTCCTTTATCTGTCCCAAAAGAGTGATACTTTCATTTATCTTTATCCTTGGAAGAAGTTGATGTATACATTCTAGAAGGTAGGTTGATTTTGTTCTTCTCAAGAAGATTCTTCAACTCATCAATATCCTTCTTGTAACAATGATGTTCATCATGTCTCGACTTCTTGCAATATGCACAAAAAATATTGTCCTTATAGGATTTCCTCTTAGGTGAGAATGTTGAATCACCTTATTGTGGAGAGGATGATTGTGCTCCATCTTGGTGTGGTTTTGACTGAGGCTGCTTTTGATTCTTTCTATTTCCTTGATTGCTTTGATTCTCTTTGTTAGCCACCAAAGCTTGTGACTTTGAAGATTTGAGAATCCCCATCTTGGTCAACTTAGATTTCTCAAGTATCAACATCTTTGTGAATGAATCAAATGAGGGAGAAGTGTATGAGGAACCCTGAGCTAGCCTATGGGTGTGAAAGCTAGATACAAAGGCTACATACTCTAAAGGAAGCTTGTCCAACAAGTTCTAAACCAATTGAGCACCTTTTTGTCAATTCCACAATCCTTTATCTTTTCTCTTAGCTCAATTTCTTTTGTGACATAATCTTGGATTGTATCAAAATCCTTGGTATCCAAAGTTGTGAGTTCACTGTCAAGCTTGTAGCCCTTATTCTCATCAACTTGACCATACAATTTCTCAAAAATATCCCAAGCCTCTTTGATTGTTGTACACTTCTCAATGTGAAAAATGAGGTCATCTGATACATACTTTCTCAAAGTTCCAAGTGCCATAGCATTCTTAGTGATCCATTCAATCTGAGCATTAGGATCAGCCTTAGGATCAGGTGATGCTATAATAGTTCCATTTACATAATGAATGAGTCCTTTTTCCATTAGTTTACTCCAAGACTTAATCTTCCATGATGCATAATTATGAGGAGTTAAAAGTGGAAATTTAGGAGAACCCATAGCACCAAAATGAAAAAAAACACAAGATAGAGAGAGACACAATCACACAAGACACCCCTCCAAAATACTCAATTAAGAAACCCCCCGCCAAAAAAGATAAAAAAAATAAAAAAATGGTGATTTGGCACTTTATACTTAGTGCGTATACAATGAGCCACTTGCAAAACAAGGCAAGGTGGACTTTTGATTTCAATCTGACAACTGCCTAAAATAGGCTATAAGAGACTCCAAAAAATACTGCTAGTGATCCAAACTGAGATCCAAGCAAAATGCAAGTACCAAATAGGCCAAAAATGACCAAATATTGAAAGTACAATTTCTACTCAAAATCATTGCAAACAAATGGTAGATTATGAAAGTAGAAGAAAAATTATGCACTTTCAAAAAAAAATGACACCTGAAAAGGAGGTCGTATGACCCCAAACGAAGTCTTTGAAGTTGCAAAATCGGGGATTAGACGAGTACAGTCATGAGAATATGCAAATTATGAAAAATCCTTCCATCAAAATCAGAAAATTCTTCCACCACTATGAAGAGCACGAAATTATAGCCCATTTCAAAAAAAATTGCACAAAAAAAGTGTTGGCATTATGGATGAATTGATTATGTGTAGCATTGATGTTTTGTCATTGATGTCAACAATAGTTGTTATCAGCAGATAGATTTACATTGGCTGATATGGATGGTTATCGATAGACAGGTTACCGATATAAGATCTAGTGTTACCGATAGAAGAGATTATTTGTTGGACACTTCCGACATGTTGCACGTTTGGATCAGTGAAGTATATTGGATTTCATGAGTTATATGATCCATGAGCATGTTTTGGTCAGTTGGTATTGGCGGTAATTGGATGTTATCATACACACTGGTAAACCCTTACCGGCACTGGTTTTAGGCTTTACCGGTAGAGCTTTCATTGATGAATTATGACAGGATACACAATTGGTGTTGGTGAAGCTTCTTCTAGGATTTCAGGATGCTGAAGATGTTCGTTGATTGTGCTTCAATTGCTTGAAGACATTGCTTTGGCATCGTGGACCCAGAATAGGTCTGGTACCTATCTAGGTTATGCACCGGTATCATGCTAGCATGTACTCTACATATTACCTGGATAATTATGCTGGCATATGCACACTCCAATGAGACATTGTATGTGATTGAAGGTTTTGTCATTGATGGCAACCTTGCAATCCTATGGCACCGACAAAGACATTATACCAGCATCATCAGATCACACTCAACACCAACACTCAGGATACCGACACCGACATCGGCACAGAAGAAAAGAAGTATACCGACACAAAGGCTGACATGATTTTGTTATATAATATTTTGTTTATTATTGTAAGCCGACTTGGAAAATTGTAAAATGACTCTTATATATAAAGAAGATCATTGTAGACATTTGTGGTAGTTAAGTAGAAGTAAAAAGGGAAAATATTAGGCAGACCTAATGTGCGAAATATAGGTCAAAGGGTATATGTAAAGAACAGAGTAGGAACAGGTACTGAATCTAGCATTGAAGATGCTATTGTAAAGCAGTACAAGATATTGGATTTGTATAATCCTTATTTGTAAGTCAGTGAGACTTCCCATTGAGCAGTGAGCTCTAGGCAGTTGGCCTTCCTGCATGTGTAGGCCCCTATTGTAAGTAATGTTCTCTTATTGGCCAGTGAGTGAATATTGTGGGTCACAAATCCCACCGAGGTTTTTCCCACACGGGGTTTCCTCGTTAAAATCTTGTGTTATGGTGTACTTTTCATGTGGATGTTCTTAATTTTGTTTATTGCATACTGGTACATTGTTATATTATGTTCTGCATGTTTTAAGTTAAGAAATTCTAAATACTGGTTAGATACTGATTCACCCCCCCCTCTCAGTATCTGTGGGACCCCTAACAAATTCAAGATGTTTTATGGATTTTATATTATTGTTTTGATCTTAAGCCAACATGGCATATCATTGTAATAAGGAATTATGTAATGATATTATTGTAATATCTTTAGGTGTCTGACCTAATTAGTTTAGGCCTTAGGGTTTGTATAAATAAGAGGTAGAAACTCTTTGTAAAGTATCATGATTATTTGAAAAGGTCATGGTCAAGGAATGTATTATGCGAATATTGTAATATCATTCAGGCAGAGGAGTTGGTCGATCACTGGTGATCGGATTGGTTTCAGAAGAGGATTTAGTCTTCCAACATCGAGCTTAACTGGGACTGTAATCGAGCATAGTAGATGCTATTTCCAGCAGTTCGCTCTATTGGATTGTTGTCCATTTATGTTGAGAAGGTTGTAGCCTCTCTGTAGTCAATGAGACTCTATTTGTAATGAGTAGTATGCTCTAGGTAGTGTGCCTTCCTGCAAGTGCAAGCCCCTCATTGTTACACATACTTTCTGTAGAAGTATCATTTGGCTGTGGGTAGGCTTCCCACCATGGTTTTTCCCTTTCTGGGTTTTCCATGTACAAATCATGGTGTTATGTGGTATGGTTGCTTTGCATTGATTATTTGGTTAATTGTTAAGTTGTATTGTTTACCGGTATCTGTTTTTATCGGCATCTATTTGTGCTTTATCGGTACTTGATTTGTTTAAGGTTGTATTGTGGATTAAAAGTTATAATCTATTAACAACTGATTCACCTCCCCCCTCTCTCAGTTGTTCACCGATTATCCTAACAATTGGTATCAAAGCTTTGGTCCTCTTTTGTAGAAGCTTAACTGCTTGAGGTATATCCTATGGCAGCTAACACTTCTAATCCACCGACAACTATTTTCAGAAGAGAAATCCCTAATCTTGATGGAACAAATTATGAGATATGGAAAATTCGAATGGAGACTCATCTTAGATGTCTTGGCAAGGATATTTGGGAGATCACTGAGAAAGGATACACACCTTATGATCCGACATCTAGCAATCTTGCTCTTGCAGACCTGGATAAGAATATTGAAAATGATTGCAGATTTAGAGAAGCCCTCTTGCGTGCACTTACTGATCAAAAAATCATGGGATTGACTGACAAATCATCAACTAAGGTTATATGGGACAAATTACAGACTCTGAATGAAGGTGACCCTATTATCAAAATTGCTAAACTTGATGGTTATTGGGTAAGGTATGAAAACTTGAAAATGGAAGAAAATGAAAGAATTGTTGTGTTTATGGAAAGAATAAATGAGATTGTTATGGGAATTCAATGTTGTGGAGGATTTTTAAGTGAATATATAATAGTTTCCAAAGTCTTGAGAGCCCTGCCACCGGCTTACAAGATGAAGGCAACTGCAATTAATGAGTTAAGAACAATGGCAAACACTTCAGTCAACATAGACATTCTGATTGGGAAATTATCTGCTTTTGAGCTTGAAGAATTTGGATCTTCCGGAGTTTGTAAAGTCTGAACCTTCTTTTCATGCATCATCATCAACATCTACCGGCAAAAGTGATTGGAGATCCCTATATGCAAAAGAACTGGAAGACATGAGGAAAGAAGATGAAGAGCTTGAGCAACTTGAAAGCTTATTTGCTAGAAGAGTACCTAAAGGCTCAACTGGAAGTAAGTATGAAGGAAAAGCACCTTTTAAATGTTTTGCATGTAATAAGATTGGTCATTTTGCATCTAGATGTCCTGAAAGGAATGCAAGGTTTGAGTAAAGAGTTAAGCAAACTTTTAAGCCTAACCCAAACAGATTTAGATTCAAGAAAATCAAACATTGCTACATAGAAGATGAGGAAGGAGTAACTGATGACTTTGGAGATGAACTGACAAAAGACTTAGCTAGTGGATCTGGAAATGGAAAGGAATGGGTGTTCTATGCTTTGCAGGAATATGAACCAGAATCGGCTATCAAAAATGAAGAAAAGGCCCTGGCAGCAAAAGTTGAAGATAAAGATGAATGGGTAATTGATAGTGGATGCTCACATCATATGACTGGAGATAAAATAAATTTTTTGTCTTTGCAAGAATACAATGGTGGTCAAGTTAGATTTGTAGATGACAAGGCATGTATGATCAAAGGTAGAGGTATTATTTCTTTGGATGACAAGCATAACACTGATAATGTCTATTATGTAGAAGGTTTAAGGCATAATCTTTTGAGTGTTGGTCAATTAGTTGATAAGGGTTTTCAACTTTAGTTTAAAGATAGAAAATGCAAAATCATTAACAAAACTGGTTTGGAGATTGCAACCGGTATTCAGACAAGAAGTAACATCTTTCACTTGAGCACTGGTAATAAGATATGTTTGATTGCTCATATTGATGAGAGTTGGCTATGGCATAAGAGGTTGTGTCATGTTAATTTTGATTGTATTGTTAAGACTGGTTCAACTAAAGAAGTCAAAGATATACCTAAGATTATGAAGCCTCATAATCCGGTATGTAAGGAATGTCAATTGGGTAAGCAAGACAAAAGTTATTTTAAAAGCATACATGATAAATCTAATGATGTACTTGATTTGATTCACACTGACTTATGTGGTCCAGCAAGGACTAGAAGCTTTCAAGGTGATAGGTATTTCATGTTGATTATTGATGACTATTCTAGAATGATGTGGGTGACTTTTCTGAGGGAGAAGTCTGAAGCTTTTGAGAAATTCAAGATCTTTAAAGTAAAGGTTGAAACAAAATCTGGATTGATAATCAAATGTCTAAGATTAGATCACGGCGACGAGTTCACTTCTCATGAATTTAACAGTTATTGTGAGACAAATGGAATCAAGAGATAGCTATCTGCACCTAGGACTCCTCAACAAAATGGAGTAGTTGAAAGAAAGAACATAACCATTTTGGATGTAGCTAGATCCATGATGATGGAAGCCAAATTGCCTCATATCTACTGGAGAGAAGCAGTGAGTACAACAGTCTACACATTCAACATAGTTCACATCAAAGGTGAAACCGGTAAGACCCCTTATGAATTATGGTTTGGACATACACCTACTGTTAAGAATTTCAGAATTTTTGGAAGTAAATGTTATACCAAAAGAGATGATTCAATTGGAAAGTTTGATCCTAGATGTAATGAAGGGACATTTCTTGGTTATTCAATTCAAAGCAAAGCATATAGATGTTATAACAAAAGATTGCATAAAATTATGGAAAGTGCTATTGTGAAAGTGGATGAATAATACATAAATCATTTTATATCATATGATAGGGAACCAACAGTGTAAATGATCATAACTGAACCAACAATGCCTGAACCGGTACAAGAAGCTGAAACAGTTACACCGACACAATAAAAAAATTCAACTGTGACTGATGATCAAAGTGATAAGCCTGAAGTTCAAAAGACTCCAAGGTATGTAAGATTAAATAATTTTGAAGATCAAATTATTGGATATAGGAATAAGGGAGTAATGACAAGAAGAAAACTAGCAAATGAAGAGGTTTGTCTTATTTCTCAAGTTGAACCGACAACTGTTATTGAAGCTTGTAAGGATAAACATTGGTTAAAGGCTATGGAAGATGAATTAGATCAAACAAAGAAGAATGAAACTTGGTCTTTAGTTTCTTGGCCTAAAAATAAGAATGTTATTGGAGCTAAATGGGTTTTTTTTTAGAAATAAACTGAATGAGGATGGTCAAGTTATAAGGAACAAGGCTAGATTGGTTTGTAAAGGATAATGGAAGGAATTGATTATGGTGAGACATTTGCACTTGAAGCTAGAATTGAAGCTGTTAGACTATTTCTTGCCTATGCATCTTATAAGAACTATAAGGTTTATCAAATGGATGTCAAATGTGCATTTTTGAATGGTGAGCTTGAGGAAGAAGTTTACATTGAGCAACTTGATGGATTTACACTGATAGATGACAAAGACATGGTTTGCAGATTGAAGAAAGCTTTATATGGTTTGAAATAGGCTCCTAGAGCTTGGTATGCAAGGTTGGATAAATATCTTTTGAAGATTGGTTTTCCTAAAGGTGGCGCTGATAGTAATCTATATTATAAAATCACTGATAATGATATTCTAATTATTGAAGTTTTTGTTGATGATATCATTTTTGGAGGAGAAGATAAATTGAGTATGGATAAGCAAAAAACAATCATGCATTTCTTTATCTATTGCAGAAGTTGAGTATGTTGTAGCTGCAACCAATTGCACTCAAGTTTTGTGGATTAAGCAAATGTTGAAGGATATCAAGGTGAATTGTAGTGAACTAGTAGTTATCTACTGTGATAACTCTGCAGCTATTGACGTGTCCAAAAATCCGGTATTTCACTCTAAGACTAAGCATATTTTAATAAAGTATAACTTTCTGAAGGACAAGGTAGAAACAAAGGAAATCAAATTGGTTTATGTGAACACTAAAGAACAGATTGCAGACATATTCACTAAACTACTATCTAAGGAATCATTTGAATACTTGAGAGACAGGTTAGGGGTTTCTACCCCTTTGACAGAGAATTGATTAATGAAAGTTGTCATCAGTCCGGTATGCATTATCAAGAACATTATCCATTCCGACACTGATGAATGGTGCTACTACTCAGGGAGAGTAGTTAGCTTTGAAATTCAGAGGTTTATATCATTGCTTTGATATTTTTGTTAGGTTTTTGGTGTTGATGTCAAAGGGGAGAGATATTGATGTGAAAATAAAAGAAAAGTTGTATACATTGGGGAGAGAGATTTGTTTAGAGCATTACAAAGATATCATTCACTGGGGGAGAGTTATTGATTGTTGGTTGTCTTCCACAGGGGGAGACTTGTTTGGCATTTCTTGGTACTTAGATGTTTTTCACATCTAGCGTTGCCATCAATGCCAAAGGGGGAGATTGTTGGCATTATGGATGAATTGATTATGTGTGGCATTGATGTTTTTGTCATTGATGTCAACACTAGCTGTTACCGATAGACATATTTACATTGGCTGATATGGATGGTTACCGGTATAAGATCTAGTGTTACCGGTAGAAGAGATAATATGTTGGACACTTCTGGCATGTTGCACATTTGGATCAATAAAGTATATTGGATTTCATGAGTTATATGCTCCATGAGCATGTTTTGGTCAGTTGGTGTTGTCTTGGTAATTGGATGTTATCATACACACTGGTAAACCCTTACCGACACTGGTTTAAGGCTTTACCGGTAGAGCTTTCATTGAGGAATTATGATAGGATGCACAATTGGTGTTGGTGCAACTTCTTCTAGGATTTCAGGATGCTAAAGATGTTCGTTGATCATTCTTCAATTGCTTGAAGACATTGCTTTGGGGTGGTGGACCCAGAATAGGTCCGGTACCTATCTAGGTTATGGACTGATATCATGCTGGTGTGTATTCTACATGTTACCTGGATAATTCGAGATGTTTTATGGATTTGATATTATTGTTTTGATCTTAAGCCGACATGGCATATCATTGTAATAAGGAATTATGTAATGATATTATTATAATATCTTTAGATGGCCAACCTAATTGGTTTAGGCCATAGGGTTTGTATAAATAAGAGGTAGAAATTCTTTGTAAAGTATCATGGTTATTTAAAAAGGTCATGGTCAAGGAATGTACTATGCGAATATTGTAATATCATTCGGGCATAGGAGTTGGTCGATCATTGGTGATCAGATTGGTTTCAAAAGAGGATTTAGTCATCCGACATTGAGCTTAATCGGGACTGTAATCAGGTATAGTAGATGCTATTTCGAGCAGTTCACTCTATTGGATTGTTGTCCATTTATCTTAAGAAGGTTGTAGCCTCTCTCTAGTTAGTGAGACTCTATTTGTAATGAGCAGCACACTCTAGGCAGTGTGCCTTCCTGCAAGTGCAGGCCCCTCATTGTAACACATACTTTCTGCAGAAGTATCATCTGACTGTGGGTAGGCTTCCCACCATGGTTTTTCCCTTTTCGGGTTTTCCACGTACAAATCATGGTGTTATGTGGTATGGTTGCTTTGCATTGATTATCTAGTTAATTGTTAAGTTGTATTGTTTACCGGTATCTGTTTCTACCAGCATCTGTTTGTGCTTAATTGGTACTTGATTTGTTTAAGGTTGTATTGTGGATTAAAAGTTATAATATGTTAACAACTGATTCACCCCCCCTCTCAGTTGTTCACCGGTTATCCTAACAAAAAGGAGCAAAAATGAGCAAGATATGGCCTTCCAAAGTTGAACTGCAAAACTGAAAAAGCTCAATGAGAAGGGGTTCAAAAAAATTTCAAAATACTGCTGACATGGCATTGACGTCAGCAAATGATGGGCTTAAAATTGACGCTTGTTTGATTGTAAAAAAAATTCGCCTCCACCCCTGCGTAGCGTCTGTACCGTACGAACATGCTGATGTGTCAAGCTATAAATGAATCCGTACTGTACGAAAATACTGATTTGGCATATGACGCATAGCTTACATGGCAGTTGAGGTGGGGGCCACGTGGGTGGCCCGAAGAGGAGACCGCAGGAGAAAGTTCGCCAACTGTCATGAAGTGCTAAGCAGCCGGTTGTGGAGCCGTCGTGAAGTGCTAAGCGACAGTAAAAGTAATGGTCAGAGCAGTGGACGGGGTTGGGCCGGAGCAGCGACGTTGGAGGGTGGCAGTAGTGCCGGTGGTAGCAGTTGCCATCGAGAGTCGGGAGCTGTTGCAGGTGTCGTCGAGAGTCGGGAGTTGCTACCAGGGCAGGAGCTTTCACGTCGACTCCATTGGTGGAGGTACAGGTCGGGAGGACACGTGGCCGATGGGGCTAGAACAAAGACCATAGATGGTGACGCAGACCACAGATGACGACGGGGTTGCGGGCCCTGCAAAATGACGCAGGCGAGATAGAGTACGAGACTTTTTTATTTTTTTATTTTATTTTTCTAAATTAAAAAAAAAAACTTACATATAAAAAACTGCGAATTTTTTTTTTAAAAAAGGAAATTAATTTTTTTTTTTTACATAAAAAATATATACTTTTTTACAAAATCCATACAATATACCAAAATTGGCGAATTTTTTTTTCTCACCAAATAGAGTCGACTTTATACTCGAAATTCTTGAAAACGGCCTCCCGGATGCAACCGTGGTGTCCAAATTGCTATATGACACCCCCAAAAATAGCACCTCCCCAGATCCAAAAATTGAAGCCTCCAAAAACGCCTCTCCAAGACAAATCAAAGAAGCCCTTTTAAAGGCTCTGATACAATGTGAGATTTTTCCAAGATCAAGAGCTCCATGAAAAGTACAAAATAAAGACAAAATATTGATAGGAATAAATTGTATTCTATCAAGATAAAAATATCGATCAATTGGATCATCAATCGTTACATATAATGAATATGATCCTGCTTATATAGACAAGGCTATATGGATATGTGAGCACACAAACATGACATGTGTCTCAATAAGAAACAAGGGTAGGTAGGAAATAGGTGTGGTAGGTAGGAGAAACAATAAAATATTCCACATGAGGTAGATCACCCACTGAAGGTGGAATTATCACTCCATAATAAGTGGATATGATAGAGTAGTAACAAGATCAACACCATAAAAGGTGGAAATTCTCCTACACACACTATCCCAATGTGGCACAAACACCCAAGTATCTCATACCCAAACTACTATGAAATGCATTTCCTAAGTAAACTTAAAGTAAGGTGTAATAATATCCATGATGAATAATTATTTACACCAACAAATAGAAAAAAAACACAAGGAATCCTAATTGAATCTTTCTTCTATAAGAACAAACAAGAAGATCCACGTTTAGAGAAGACAAATCTAATTTCTAGAGGAAAATACGCTCATGTTGTTACCGTGCAAATCAAATTGTTCAATGGCATGCATAAATTTTACTTGGACCACTAGTGAATATGTGCAACAAGAAAGCAACAACCAATTATCTTTGTGTTACTACAAGATCTCAAGCCCTTTAAATATGTATTGATAAAACCACAAACTCTTAACTCTAAACATAAACTAAAAAAATGTTCTAAACACAAACTAAGAAAATGTGACCAAAAAACTTAGAAACTATAAACAATCTGTTTGTGAAAACATGTTTCTCTATTAATCTAAGATGCTCTTGCATTAAAAGTTTATTATTTATATATATTATAGTTTTTTTATAATTTCAATATAAATAAATCATAAAAAAATGTCACTGATGAAAAGTTTGTTCATATTAAATACCAAATACTCTTATGGTTATTTAAATGTCTCGATTAATCTTGTTTTTTTAAAATAATAGAATTCAATATTAGAAAATTAAAACTATTGAGTTGTGGACAATAATGAAGGGCTCAAGTAACATGACAACTTAAAAAATTAATATGCTAGGATTGATTATCTAGCCACCTTCAATATTATTTCAAATATTGTAGAGATAAGAAAGGGGAGCTATATGTTGTTTTGTTTAGTTCAAAAAATAAACATTATTTCAAAGATACATTATAGAAAAATATATGAAATTAGTTTTTCTTTTAAGATTTGTAGTTCCTTAATTAGGTTTTATAGAAATGTGTTTATTAAGAAATTGTTACAATAATAGTTAATGAATGTAAACATGCAACATTATGGTGAAACAAGAATGCCAAGTATCTCTCTTATCTTTTTTAAAAATTATCTATAATTTAATAGAAAATTATTCAAAAGAAGTGAAATGTACTTGAAACCATTACCATCCTTTTATTATAAGCTGACGACATCGTTCTTATAAAGATATTTTAGTATATTCACAAACAAATCAATACTCTCTAATATTTTTGTTATGAATCATGATTTTTATTTATTTATACTAATACACCAAAACAATGACATTTCAATCTAAAATATGGTGCTATACTCCAACGTGTGTGTGTGTGTGTGTGTGTGTGTGTGTGTGTGTGTGTGTGTGTGTGTGTGTGTGTGTGTGTGTGTGTACGTGCGTGCGTGCGCGTGCGAGTGTGCATGCACACACACACACACACATACCATGATAATGTGAGTGTGTACCAAGGATGATGATGATTGTTATAAGTGTTTTTGTAACATGCAAATATTTAAGTAAAATGGGGGGTATTTGTCTTCTCATACAATGATAATTTTTGTGTGCCAATTGGTTTGAGGGGATGCACATTACTTGTTCATTATTTTGTTGAGCTAGCTAAAGTGTGAAATAAAAATCACATAGCCACCCTACATTTGTACCACATTTGATGCTCAAATTTTGGTGCAAAGAGTCATTGCTTATGCTATAGGCATTGATGGTGATGGAAGTTGGTGGAAGTGATAGGAAGTAAAAGAGAAATTTGAGGATGCAAGTCAACATAGAGAAATAGAACATTCTTGGCATAGGGATGTTGAGTGTGGATAGACTAGTATGAGCTCATGGATGTTCTTAAACATGATGTTGTTGAGGTCCATGAAGCTATGCGGAACATCTTGCTTGATTCTAGCCAATAGATTGATGAGAAAAATATCTTTGACATTGCATGGACTCTTATGTGAGGCCATGCACTAATTGGTGGTTGGTACATACATGCTTCTTGGGGACATAAATAGCCTTAGGGATTAGTGAGAAATGCATATACACTATGCCATTGATCACTTTCCCGCTACTCTAAGGAACCAAGTGAAACAAATCAAATGTCTTTAGGTTTTGGCAATGTCCTTCATATCTATTTCCATGTTGATCTTTATGTTGTAAATGTTAATGATGTGATGAGGATGTGCTTAAGGAGTAACATAATATTATGGACATATCTTATGTATGGTTGTTTATGGGCTCTTTCTTTGTTTGGCATGTTGTCCTTTGGGTATGGGCCTTGAGCAATATTAGAGGATAAGTTGGTTTTTGGGCTAATGTTGTTGTATATCAACCATATATGTAAATACAAAAGATGAAGGTTTTAATGAATATATAAAAGAGACAATAGTTTTAGAATATAATTTCTCAAAATATTTTAGGTGATAAAGGTAGATTAATTTGGTAATATTTTGATTGGACCTAATAAAATTTGAATTTCCAACATCCAAGCCTCCATACTCTTTTTTGCCAACCCTAGATGTCTCACCCAAATTTTATAAACTCACACACACAATCCAAATTCTAAGGGCATATATATAAATTTGAAAATAAATAAAATGCAAAAGGTGGATGCTTTAAAAGATACGATGATTTTAGAATTTTTCTTTATCAATGCACTTTAGATGATAAAGGTAGATTAATATACTCATTCTGTACTTGGACCTAATAAATTTTGAATAGATTAATTTACTCATACTTTGATTGGAGCTAATAATATTTGAAATACCGACATCCAAATTTTTACACTTTGTTTTGCCACCTCTAAATGCATAACCCAAATATTATAAAAAACTACAATGATTTAGAATTTACTTTCTCACTGTATTTTAGATGATAAAGGTAGATTAATTTACTCATAGTGTACTTGGACCTAATAAATTTTGAATAGATTAATTTTTACTCTTTGTTTTGCCACCTTTATATATATATAACCCAATTTTATAAAAACACACACACAATCCAAATTCTAAGGGCATATAATTGAGAACAACTTAAATGCAAAAGGTGAATGCTTTAGTGAAAATATAAACAATACAATGATTTAAGAATTTACTTTCTCAACGTACTTTAGATGATAAAGGTAGATTATTTTACTCAGTGTGTAATTGAACCTAATAAATTTTGAATAGAATAGCTTACTTATACTTTGATTGGACCTAGTAAATTTTGAAATACCCACATCCAAATTTTCACTCTTTTTTTTTCCACCTCTCAATGCATAACCCAAATATTATAAACAAACACACACACACGAGAATAACTTAAATACAAACGGTGAAGGCTTTAATGAAAATATAAAAGATAAGATGATTTTAGAATTTACTTTTCAATGTACTTTAGATGATAAAGTACATTATTTTACGCTTTAATGAAAATATAAAAGATAAAATAATTTTAGAATTTACTTTCTAATGTACTTTAGATAATAAAGGTGCATTATTTTACTTGTAATTGAACCTAATAAATTTTGAATAGATTAATTTACTCATACTTTAATTGAACCTAATAAATTTTGAAATATGATATCCAAATTTTCGCTCTTTTTAACGCCTCTAATTGCATGACCCAAATATTATAAACAAACATAGATATTTCTAACACCAATTTTATAGAAAGAAAGAGATATATATATATATATATTTCCAGCCCTTCAAGGCGACCATATTTTGTCTCCCTCCTACCACGTCACCTGGAAACTTACACCAGCTAACCTTAAAAGTGACGTTTCAGATCTTCTTATGTTTAGCTTTTTACGCAGTCTGTTTCACATCTTAAAAGAAGAGGAGATCAATATCGTGAGTGCCAACCACCTTTCTTGTAAGTGCATCACGATCTCGTGCTTATGAACAATTTATCATGGCTATCATACGATCTGGCAAGGGAACAGAAGTAAAATAAAATCATCACCATGATTGTTTGTGCTGGTGCAGGATAATAACATTATAACAGGCATGGAATCGTACCTAATCTTATAAATTCATACCCTAAATACAAAGTGCTAAGTATTGAATTAACTAGTTACATTCAATTTGACGTGGATAAATACCAAAAGATCTGGCGATGGCATTTTATTTTGTTGGGATAAATACCTTAAACCTGCTATCAAATCCTAGAGGGCTTTGGCTTCTGTTTCTTGAATCACTTTCAATGAAAACAGCTTAGAACAAGTTCTGGATGGGGAAAAATCAGAGGGCGATTGGAGAACATGTTTTTGACATAAACCCAACTCTTTGTTTCTCCATATCAAAAACAACATGTAAATTCTGTTGCTGATAGTTCCCAAGAACAGCAGCTGGTCCATATACTTCATCTCCACTGCTTAAAATGATCAGACAGCTCACTGAAGCAGTAGCAGTAGCAACATTATCTGAATCAGTTATCATAAACATATAATTATCTGTAGGAAGCCTTATTGTGGCATTGCCTTTGAAGTGGAGTTTGAAGCTTGGCAACAAAGGAGGCCCCTCTGCAATGGGGAACTTATAGCAGAGGTCAAGCCCTGTAGCCTCCTCATACTCCACAGACCTGGTGTACTGAATTGAGGATTTGAGCCTGTTTAAGACCTTTCTGTGCAGCGATTCTGGAAGCATGGTAAAAGTGGTGCCAGAGTCAATGATCAACCCTCCATTTCCTTCACTGTCAAATGTAGTTAGGCTTGAAGGGAGCTTCAGCCTGTGGCCTCCAATGCTGATTCCTTCTAAACCCAAGTAGTAGAAAGAAGGATACTTAGAATTATAGATCATGGGTGTGTAGTGAACTTTACCTTGTTTGGGGATGGCAGAACCTCCAAACAGAAGAGGGCTAGAGACATGGAGATTGTCATCAAATTTGTGGCTGACAAGGCAGTAGGAAAAGTCTCTGCTACCCACTTCACCTAATTGGGCAGGGAAGGAAAGGGCACCTCTACCAAAGCCTGCAACTCCTACTGCTTCCCCAAGTGAAATCCCTGCACACCCAAATGTGAAATTTGTGAACTTTGTAGACTCACCATTCACCAGGTTAACTGTAAGTCTGTCTCTTATCAGCTCACCCATTAAACTGCCATCTCCATATGCATAATAGAATGGTGGGCAGGGATTGTAGCAAGGCTCCATGTCTAGAGTATCAAATGGGCATCCAGCCATTATGCAGAGATCATTGAGATTGTCTGAACTGTGAATGGCAGAGCATGACTCAGTGCCACAGGATACATATCTGCTTGACTGGGAGTCAAATGCAGAGAATATGGGGATATCTGAGCCTTCACATATTATGCAATCAAAAGAACTTTTTGAAGAATTGGTTGAGCATGGTACCCAAACAAGATCACTTCCTGTGTCCATGACAACTTCTAGTCTCTTTGGTGGCATACCCAACACCAGAGGCATTACATAGTCACTTGAGGGTCTGAGAGGTAAAGAGATGTCTGAAGAATGATGCATTTTATCGTGGTGATGATGATGCAATCTTCTACTCCTCAGAGCATTAAGCCTAATTGAGCTTCTGTTGCTTGAAATCTTTAGCAATCCAAAGGAATTCTTCTTTATTTTGATGCCCCTAAAGCCTATATGCTTTAAACCCACAGCCAAATCACCCCCCTTCTGTTCCCTGACACAGACCGAACCTTTCAAAAACTCGACCATGCACAGCCAAAACAGCAAAATTTGGATTACAATGGCAGACCCCATTTCTGTAATTTGAACAGGCGGCAAACATGTCCTCAATTTTCATGAATCCCAAGACAGGTTTTATAGTATCACCGATTAAATTTCAAAACTTAGGCCCACCAGGCCTTAATGTTGGTTATACAAGTTAACAGGTGTAATGTACTCATATGTTATTCCCTAAAATTGAGAAATTAGGTTCTGTTGACTTCCTCGGACAACTTGAAGGCTTAAAGGTTGAAAAAAGATGTAAGGAGGACAAAAGTTACAGCCTATAAAGGTCATGGGGACCTTATTTAGGTGGCAGGGTTGGTCGGTGTATAAAAGGTGACAGCTGTCTTTTAAGGTCACTATTGAACAAGATGTCAATTGGGTATATGGTTATTTTTTTAATGCCCTGCCTTAAAGTTATACTATTGAGCAATATGTCAATTGGGTATATGGTTTTTTTTAATTGTCTTCTCTTAAAAGTTATTTTTTTATTGTTGAGTTATTGTTATTTTTTTCATGGAAATAAGATGGAATACATATATTGGGAGATCCAATCTGTCAAATTCATCCAAGGGATGAACTTAATCCGAATGTACCTCGGGGGTTTAAACCTTGGTGGAAGGCTTCTATATCACATACCATCATCCTCATCAATTATGCTGAACAAATTGAGCTAAAAGCCACTGGTATCATTGTCATTTTCTAATTTATTTTAGCCAATAACTTAAAGCATTGTAGGGTTGCTTTCCAAGGTCATTGTGGGAAAGGGTCCCATAGGGGAGCGGGGTTGTATAGTTGTCATACGAGTTGCCCAAAGTGGGGTCCAAAGTGGAGCACTTAATTAATAAAAAAACATACTAATTATTCCTAAAATGTGAATACATGTGCACCAATCAATGTTCATAGAATATTTATTTGTCCTAGAAAGGTGGTGGACAAAAAATTCTTATAGGTCTTTTAAAAGATAAGAGACAAAAAATTCTCATAGGTCTTTTAAAAGATAAGAGCATCTAACACAAATTGTACACAAACCATGTTGATAAAATTTGTAATAGATCCTATCATATTTTGCCTATATATTAATAATATAGAGTTTAAGACTACCAATTACTTATGCAATGACCAACCATAATTAAGAGTCATTTTTCAAGTATAGACTCATTTCAAAACAAAATTCATGTCAACTGTCCGTCATACATATACATACATTACATTATATATTAGTATTTTTCAAATATAAAACACTTTCTTAACTAAGTGGATGGCCATGTTCCCCATCCAACAAATAGAGGCACCCAATTACTGGTTTTTCCATCCAATTATACTTGCATGCAACACACTCAAAGGTGTAAGTGCATATTAAATTGTTAATGCTTATATATTATATAGGATATAAATGTTGTAGCCACTATAATGTAAGAGCATATATTAAGTTTTTTTGTTATACTACAAATACCTATATGTTTTGTAGGATAAAATACTAAGCAATACACCATTAATGTTTACAACAAGGATTTACATATGAGACAACATTAGGATCCAACCAAAATTATCCCCTACATTCTTTATGATAGCTATGACAAATCAAGGATCTTAATAGAGCAACACAATGAATAGACCAACCTTCCCATAGTGAACTCCACGTTGAAACAACACCTAGAAAACCTTTAAGCACATGGGTATAGCCTATCACAACCTCCTAAAATCTCTCTTCTTGCATGCAAGGATCTATACAGTTTATCTATTGTCTTGCAATGTGCCTTGTATATTTTGTAATGTTCCCTATTTCCTCCCTTTCATCTTGAATGCGATCATTAATGAGAAAGAACCCTAACAAATGTTTTGCTACAAATATTTGACCCTTTTCAAAAAAATTATCTCCTTGATGTATAAAGTGGTTCATCATGCTACATGGACTTTGAAATGACTAACACTTTACAAAGTTTTGCTTGTTTAAGTCATTTTCAAATTTTTTCAAGTCATAATAAGCTATCTAGTGTGGCTATTAGATCGAGGGAAAAAAAAGGATAATAATTATTAAGGCTAGAAGGCGCGTTACTTAACAAAATAAATTTTGCTTCTTCTTCATCATCATCATCATCATCTACCTTGAATTTTACCCAACCTAGTTGATTCATTAGAGAATAAAACTTAATGATGTGTAGAATAATATTCATTTTCCATAATTTTTAGCTTGAATAACATTTATTTTAGGCCCATCTTTGCATTTGTTTCTTGTGATCCAAAGAGAGAACTTAGATCACCTCATGCTTTCTTTGAGGTCTTCAATAAGTCAATATGGTGGAGATATGCATCTAAAAGTATAAGAGAAATAAAAATGATTTCTATTCTATCTTCTTAGTCCATTTTGTGATTTCCATGAATAGTGCACCTTGAAATGATAGACATTTTTACTAATAATGTT
The DNA here is from genome assembly GCF_030272615.1 of Cryptomeria japonica. Taxonomy (NCBI): domain Eukaryota; kingdom Viridiplantae; phylum Streptophyta; class Pinopsida; order Cupressales; family Cupressaceae; genus Cryptomeria; species Cryptomeria japonica. The sequence continues at coordinate 728,549,946 of NC_081409.1, forward strand.
AACCCCCCTTCCACTTTTTAAAAAAGCTTTCAACTACACATAAATATTAAAATGAATAAAAAATTATACAAAAATATTTTTCTCTATTGAATTAAAATTTAACGAGTTTAAGAAAGGCAAATTACTATTCTCTCAATATGCTAGAAGAATTTTGATAGCAACTTCTAAATGATGTTAATTTATTTAAAAGTATAATTCTGTAAACTTCAAGGTATTATTTAGTTGGAAGGATATATAATAGAAACAATCAATTTGCAATTATCTAGTTTAATAGTAATTTCATTTGACCATGATAGAATACATATTAAATAGCATTAGGTATGAATGTATAATTATATATTATAGCTATGAATTCTAATGTACACATATATGCTTATCTGATTATGTTTATTCTACCTAACAATACAATCTATTTTCAATATTAAAAGATATACCCTCTTTAGCTATATTTATATTGAAAAATAAATCAAATGATTGCATCTTGAATTTAAATTTCTCTTAGAACTTATATGAATTCCTAGGTGTCTATTATTGCTCTTCTACTTCATCCATGTAATTAGTCAAGAAAAAATGTAGAAGGTTGAAAATGATATGGCATTAAACTAATTTATAGAATTAAAATTCCTTCCAAAACTCTAGAAGTTCTAATAAAATTCTTGTATTATGTTAGTATAATTTAAATCTAGACTCAATGACACAATATATTATGAAACTTAAGTATAACTTTATAAGTAGATGTATTTATTAAGGAATGTTAGAAACATTGTGCCATAGGATTAAACCATCCATTAATGACTGGAATATGGTTTCATTGTTTATATCCATGTCTTGGCAATAATGATATCAATGTTAGTAAAGTAGCAGGACTTGTGTCTTTTGAGCTTTATAATGGTCAATAAATTGAGTGTTGTTACAAAGTCCGAAGAAATCAATTATGATGGTTTATTCTATGGTTCCTTTCATATTGGACATTGTTGAATTTCACTCTTATAAATAACTATATAAAGTAAGTTAAGGGCATATTGTGTTTATTAGAGTGATGTTTATATTAAGATTCATTCAATGTGGTTCTCATTAAGACTATGTTGTGTTAATAATAAAGATGTTATATTTGGGTAAGTGCACAAAGATGGTGGTAAAAAAGGGGTATAAGTGGACCTCTTTTTTTTTTTTTTAAAACTAAAATCAGGTGAACCTGAACTTGGAGGCAAAATTTGAAAGTCATCCACTCAAGATATGAAGATAATCAAAGAACAAATATTGTATTACTTTTAATATAGTTTCCAAACTAGTAAACTTTTTCAAAATTGGATAAGATTAAGGGGGTCAAATCTTTTGCGCATGAAAAACAGACCTTGTTTTTTTTCTAAAAAACATAACATAGTGTCTGACGTGCGCATCAAAAAAGTCATAGTTAGATTTAGTATTTTGAAAAATACTTTGGCAGAAAGATAGTTAAGAGTGAGTACTAGAAGATGCACATTTTTTGTAATTTTTTGTTAAGTATTTTTTTTTTATGATTTTTCCAATCAAGCACATCTTGAAAATTAGGTACCTGTTCGTGCACGAAGCATAAGTTGCACTAAAAAAATTGAAAATACAATTTTTTTTTTAAATTGTAAAGAATCAAGTTCACTACAATAATATATAAAGTTTTTTAAATTTAGATAAGTAGATCAAAAGTTATTAAAAAAATGGTACACGTATGTCTATGAGAACTATGGAGACACTAGTAAAAGAAATTCAATAATAATATGTTATTGTTGTTCAAATTTTAGAAAAATTATATGGTTAGAAAGCTTAGAAGATGGGTGAAAATATGGTGGCAATTTTAGAAATACCCACTTGATGACAAAGTCGAGAAACCAAATTGATAAAATAAAACACGTCAAAAAGGAGGGAAATGGAGGGAAATCAAACTTCCAAACCATAGCTTTGTCATCCAGACCTATTTCCAAGCCTAAACAATCAAAAGTGCGTATAGGATACCTATGGTATAAAAAACACATATGGGGTACTTATGGTGTAAGAAGCGTGTACGCCCTATCTTTACTATAAACAACGCGTACATGTTGTTTTTACTATAAACAACGCATACGCTCTACTTTTGTTTAAAATTTGGGAGTGTGTATAATATGATATTGTATATATAATGTGTATATACATATAATATATAATTTATATATAATATATAATATTTATATATATGTATATAATAGTATATAATATATAATATATTAAGTATATATATACACACATATGTGTTTATGTATGTGTATTGTCTCCCTCTCTCCCCCTCTCAAGCACATACAAGGTGTTAATGTATGGTAGCTTCGGTAAGATAAATGATTGAATGAGAGATAAATGAAGTCTCTCATTCAATCATTTATCCTATCGATAAACTATCAGGAAAACTTCAAGCTATTTCATTTGATGATCATTCTTCAGTTGTATATGTCCAATCTACTTAATTGATCAATATCGATAATCATATCATAGCATAGTATATCAGTTTGCATTATAACAGTGATCACCGATTATTATCGGGTTAACCATGTATCTCGATTTATATCGGATATCTTCATAGCAGTAAACAAATATTGATTATCGGATTGTTATCGGGTGGCAAAGTATGCACCGCTTGGTTTATAACTATTAGTTAGTGATTGGTATCGGTCAACTTAGACACCGCTTGACATTGGTTAACATGTCACGCAAACACTGATTGGCATCAGTTAACATGCCACGTGAATATTGATTGGCATTGAACACTAAGTTATGTAGACCCCGATTAGTATCGTGCTATTGATTAGAATAAACAGCGATTGATAAAGGGTGCGATCAAGTAATGTCTTGATCGGTCATGTCCATAAGACATTACCGGTCAAGGCATTGCTTGATCCTCCCCTCTTGCATATATATATCAATCGATATTTGTGAGAAGGATATTGAAATCGATAAATACTCCTCTCACCTATCATACAAAAGAAGATAGTCAAATTTATAATATAAATAGATAATACATAGATAGAGAGAATACAAGTTAGAATACATCTTGCATATTGAATTGTAAATTGAACATCATTTACATGGTATCAGAGCTATAGTTAAATTGAACCTGAGGCTGTTCAATTTTGCGAAAAATTCAAATCAAGCATATATTCAACATCACAATTCTTTCAATGGCTAGCGCTATCAGATTTGAAGACAAACTCGGAGGAGGTGATGACTTCTCAACATGGAAGTTCAGAATTCAAATGATTCTAAAAGAAAATAAAGTTGAATCATTTATAAAAATTTAAACCGCAAAACCCGAGACTGAACCTGACAAAACAACTTGGAGAGAGGGAAATGAAAAGGCAATCAAAATCATAGTTGATGGGGTAAGAAATAATATTATGCCCATCACAAGGAAACATGAAACAACCTTCAACGTGTTCAAAGCACTTGAAGATGCATTTGAGATATCTAATGGCAGTAGAACCTTGGCTTTAAAAAGAGAAATAAATCACATAGCCATGATCAAAGGAGAATCAATAAATGCCTACTTCATGCGAATATCTTCCCTAAGGGATGAACTCGCAACCCTTGGATATGAGATCCAAAGCAAAGAATTAACAATCATTGCTCTAGATGGGTTGCCTAGCATATGGGAAACATTCGTCCAAGGCATCAGTGCAAGGGATGAATTTCCAAAATTCGATAGGCTAAAGGTTGACCGTCTCCAAGAGGAATCAAGGCAAAATAAGAAAGGGATCAAGCAAAAGAATATAGATGACGATCTCCAAGCTCTAAATACGAACTCAAACAAGAAAAGCAAGTAGAAACAATTCAAAAAGAGAAAAAGTTGTCACGACAAGAACACCTTCAAGAAGGACCTTTCTCAAATTCAATGTTACAAATGTGATAAATTTGGGCACTATGTTGCCAAATGTCCAGAAAGATCTAAGCAAGCCACATTTGCCAAAACTGGAAAATCTAAAAGGGAAGAGGACCTCGAGAAGTATGTACTCTATTCAACACTCACAAACCAAGCATCACACAAAGTTAATTCCTGGGTGATCGACAGTGGCTCATCCAGACACATTACAAGATTCAGAGAAGTTCTAGACTCCATGAAAGAGGAGAATGATGAGGAAGTAACTATCGTAGATGACTCTACACATCCAGTCAAAGGAGTTGGAACCTGCACCATCAAACTAAAGTCAGGTGTATCATTACAACTTAAAGGAGTACTATATGTTCCAAGCATCAAGAGAAATCTAGTCTCAATATCAACACTGAAGGACAATGGATACAAAGCGACCTTCATGGACAACAGAGTATTGGCTTCGCCAAAGAATTCATCCATCAAGAAAGTTAAAATGATTGGTCAAAGACAAGGCTACTTGTATGAGCTATGCACAGAGCCCAACTTAGTCCTAATCCATGAAACTACAGATGCTAATGAAGTTTGGCATAGAAGACTAGGCCACCTAAATTTTAGAGCATTATCATCAATGGGAGACCTTGTCACAGGTTTACCTAAGTTAAAGAAATATCATTCAGGGGCATGCAAATGATGCGCCCTAGGTAAAAATACTAAGGGTGCTTTTCAGAATAGTACTAGAAAAACAAGTAAAATTTTAGAGTTAGTTCATTCTGATGTATGTGGACCCATGTTTGTACCTTCATTAGGGGGATTTTTGTATTATGTAATATTTGTTGATGACTACTCTAGGAAAACTTGGATCTACTTTCTGAAATGTAAAGAATAAGAAGAGATCCTTAATAGGTTTAAAGAATTCAAATCACTAACAGAGAACTACTCAGGAAATAAAATTAAAACCCTAAGAACTAATAATGGGGGGAATACACATCAGAATTATTTAAAGAGTTTTGTAAAAATTCAGGGATTAAGAGGGAGTTAACAATACCATATAACCCTTAATAAAATGGGATAGCTGAGAGGAAAAATAGGACAATCGTTGAAGCTGTCAAAGCTATGATTCTTGATTAGAATCTAAATGTCAATCTTTGGGCAGAAGCAACTAGCATTGTTTTATACATCCAAAATAGATGTCCTCACTCCCATCTTGAAGATAAGATGCTCGAGGAAGTATTTACTAAATCAAAATCTAATATTAGCCACCTTAGGATATTTGGATGCCCTGTCTATATTCATGTACCTAAGGAGAAAAGATTAAAATTAGAGCCTTCAGGAAAAAGGGGAATCCTTGTAGGATATAGTGGAACCTCCAAAGCCTACATGATCTATATACCTGGTCAAAAGAATATTGAGCTAAGTAGGGATGTGATCTTTGAAGAAGACTTATCCTTCAAAAGATCCCAAAGCTCTCTAGACCCTGAAGTCTATATCCCTACCCCTAGCATAGATAAAGATCCTACTCTTGAGCTTCAGAGGGAGAATCCTGAGGAAACTATAAGTGAAACTCAAAGTCCACCTAGAGAAAACCTCAAGAAAAGACCACTATGGGCCACCAAGACTGTAGCAGAAGCTCAGAAGTTTGTTTCTCCTTCAGGGACCTTCAGGGAAAGCAAAAGGCCTAATAAATTCACTAGCCATGTTGCCCTTATGAATGATCTCTCTAAAGCCGAACCAAATAATGTATCAAACGCACTTGAACATCAAGTATGGAAGGATTCCATGTCTGAAGAGTATCAGTCCATTATGAAAAATGATGTTTGGGAGATTGTTCCTAGGCCAACTAAGAAATCTGTTGGTTCATCTAAATGGCTCTTTAAGATAAAACATGTTGCAGATGGCAGTATTGAAAAACACAAGGCTAGATTTGTAGCTAGAGGGTTCTCACAAAGGGAAGGAATAGATTATGAAGAAAATTTTGCACCTAGTGCTAGGTATACATCAGTAAGAGTTGTATTAGCCATTGCAACAACAAAGGGGTGGAAGGTACACCAGATGGATGTTAAGACAACATTTCTGAATGGTGAGATCTCAGAAGAAGTTTACCTAGAGCAACCTGAAGGGTTTGAAATTCATGATGCAGAGTCTCATGTGTGTAGACTCAAGAAATCTCTCTATGGGCTTAAACAGGCTCCCAGGGCATGGTATGAAAGAATTGACACCTATCTCTCAGGACTAGGCTTCTCTAAGAATGATGCAGATCCTAATCTCTACTACAAAAGAAATAAAGGTGATATGCTAATATTGATTTTATATGTTGATGACTTATTAATCACAAGAAATGATCACCTTATAGATCAATGCAAGAAAGATCTATCCAAATAATTTGATATGAAGGACTTGGGACTCCTTGATTACTTCCTAGGATTGGAAGTATGGCAAAATTTTGATAGCATTATACTAAACCAAGGAAAGTATACCTTGGATATTTTGAAGAGATTCAGAATGCTAAACTATAGGCCCATGACCTCTCCTATGGAAACCAACTTACACAAACTTAAAGAAGCAGTAATAGAGTCACAACCCACTGACCCTACTCAATACAAACAGATAATTGGGTCCTTGATGTACCTAGTGAATACAAGGCCAGATATCTGTTATGAAGTTAATGCTTTAAGTCAGTTTATTTGTGAACCTAAGGAGATACACTTGGTTGCAGTAAAACACATCATGAGATACCTACAAGTTACCCTAAACCTTGGTCTCAAATATGAGAAAGTTGATATAGACCTACATGGATTTACAGACTCAGATTGGGCTGGAAGTGTAATTGATAGAAAAATAACTTCAGGGTGTTGCTTTAGTCTAGGTTTAGCTATGATATCTTGGATCAACAGGAAGCAGTCCTGTGTAGCTCAAAGCTCCATCGAGGCAGAATACATTGCAACTTCTATGGCTGCTTGAGAGGCAGTATGGCTTAGGAAGTTGCTTGTGGGGTTGTTTGGAGAACCTATGAAACCCACTGTTAGACACTGTGACAATCAGAGCTGCATAAAACTTTTAGTAAATCCAGTGTTCCATGACAGATCCAAGCATATTGAGATTCCATACCACTATGTGCGAGATATGGTAGACATAAATGCGATTCAATTAGAATATATTTGTACAGGAGATCAAACAACAAATATTCTGACCAAACCTCTTTCCAGAGTGAAGGTTGATCACTTCAGAAAAGGTTTAGGTATGATAGAAAAGGTAATTTGCTTTGTAATCTGTATTTACATATCAATAAGATGTTTAATGTGTAAACTTCTTTGCCATGATAGGAAATTTTGGATTTTATCCCCTGGGTTCATATCCAAGAGGTGACGATCTCTCAAGATAATGAACACTTGTATGGAGACATTATAAGGTGATGATCTTATGATGTCCAAACCAGTTATCATGTTGGATCTCTGGTGTGTCATGGATGTGCCATGCTTGTTTGTGGTAAAACATTTTATAAGATGTTAGTGCACATACCACAACTTGGATAAAGATGAGAATTGAATCTTTTCTCATATGATTATCCTTAAGTATTGTGTGTTTAGGCAATATTGATATCACATGCTTAGGTGATATCCTGTCATCACAAGATTGACGTGATGGACATTTTGTATCACGTGTTTAGGTGATACTTCATATCATGTGATTAGGTGATATGATTTCCTAGAAAGTTAGATTGTGTAAAGAATACTAACCATCATTTGAATTGTTATGCTTGATATATTGTTTTCATTTATCTTACCTAGCTAAGAGGGAGTGTTAATGTATGGTAGCTTCGGTAAGATAAATGATTGAATGAGAGATAAATGAAGTCTCTCATTCAATCATTTATCCTATCGATAAACTATCAGGAAAAATTCAAGCTATTTCATTTGATGATCATTCTTCAGTTGTATATGTCCAATCTACTTAATCAATCAATATCGATAATCATATCATAGCATAGTATATCGGTTTGCATTATAATAGTGATCACCTATTATTATCGGGTTAGCTTTGGTAAGATAAATGATTGAATGAGAGATAAATGAAGTCTCTCATTCAATCATCTATCCTATCGATAAACTATCAGGAAAAATTCAAGCTATTTCATTTGATGATCATTCTTCAGTTGTATATGTCCAATCTACTTAATCAATCAATATCGATAATCATATCATAGCATAGTATATCAGTTTGCATTATAATAGTGATCACCTATTATTATCGGGTTAACCATGTATCCCGATTTATATTGGATATCTTTACAATAGTAAACAAATAATGATTATCGGATTGTTATCGGGTGGCAAAGTATGCACCACTTGGTTTATAACTATTAGTTAGTGATTGGTATCGGTCAACTTAGACACCAATTGACATCAGTTAACATGTCATGCAAACACCGATTGGGATCGGTTAACATGCCACATGAATACCGATTGGCATTGAACACTAAGTTACGTAGACCCCGATTAGTATCGAGCTATCGATTAGAATAAACATCGATTGATAAAGGGTGCGATCAAGTAATGTCTTGATCGGTCATGTCCATAAGACATGACCGGTCAAGGCATTGCTTGATCCTCCCCTTGTGCATATATATATCAATCGATATTTGTGAGAAGGATATTGAAATCGATAAATACTCCTCTCACCTGCCATACAAAAGAAGATAGTCAGATTTATAATATAAATAGATAATACATAGATAGAGAGAATACAAATTAGAATACATCTTGCATATTGAACTATAAATTGAACATCATTTACACAAGGTCTCTCTCTCTCTCTCTCTCTCTCTCCATACGCCATCCCTCTCTCTTCTCTCTCTTCTCTCTCTCTCCATACCCATCCCTCTTTGTTATTCTCTCTCTCTCTCTCTCTCTCTCTCTCTCTCTCCCCCTCTATCTCTTCCTCTCCCTCTCTTTCTCTCTCCCTCCCTCCCTCTACCTCTCTCTCCCTCTCTCCCCTTCTCCCTTCCTCCATACCCCATCCCTCTCTCTCTCCATACCCATCCCTCTCTTTGTTCTTCTCTCCCTCCCTCCCTCCCTCCCTCCCTCTCTCTCTTTCTCTCCTCCCTTCCTCCATACCCTCTTCCTCTCTCCCCTTCTCCCTCCCTACTCCCTTCCTCGATACCCCATCCCTCTCTCTCTCTCACTCTCTCTCTCTCTACCTTTTCCTTCACATTTTCTTTACTACAAATAGGGCGTACAAGGTATTGAGCCTATTAGTTCCCTGTCCTGCCATAACATTTTTAAGGTGTAGGAGCACACATATGCTAATTATGAGTTCTAAGCGCATACAGGGTGAAATAAAATACCGTTGGGCTTGCCAACATTTTAGGGACTAACAGCGCGCACGCGGTTATTAATATACCGCGTATGAGGTACTTATACATATTTTTATTTTCCCAAGAGCCTCAACGACCTAAAAAGAAGTTTTTGAGGTCATTGAAGGCCCCACTGCAACTGTGTATACACTTCTATCACTGTTTTATACATAGAAGTAAGTTGTTTTTTTTTGTTTTTGCATGATTTCAAATGATTGAATTGTTATTTTTATTAGTTTTGTCAATACTATTGTGATAGTTTAATAGTTTTGATTTTAAAAAATAATGATAAGATACATATTTATGGTTATTTGTTTGTTTATGAACTTTTGTTTACATATATATGTAATATGATTCTATTTAGGACAAGCGAGGAATGATGGAACAATTAGAGGTTGAAAAAGAAAGACAAAGGTAGCATATGAAGAAATTACGTGACATAATAACAATGGGAGAAGAAGGTATGTCATCCTCAACATCTCAATTCGATTTACCAAACGAACATAATGCACCTAGTGCAATTGAAGAAGAGACATTTGATTTACCATATGAACCTAATGCAATTGAAGAAGATACCACATTGAATAATCAATTAAATGATGAACATACACCTGCTCTATTTGATGAATTAAATGTACACAATGCACTAATGTTAACACCTCCTAGAATCATTCGTAGGAAACCAAAGTATCTAATTGACATTGATGAGAATATATTGAAGCCAATGCCCGATAAAATGAATGAATGGACTTGTAGAAGAATGGTTAAAATAATATGGCAAAACTATTTTGAAAACTTAAATCAAACTACAAGATGTCAATTAATTGTTCAAATGATAAAAATTTGAATTTTAGAGAGACAATGAAAATTCTAGGCCTAAGATCTTCTGAAAGTAGCAGAGAAAGAACTATTGTGAGAAATCTATTTGATGCATATCAAGCTATTGGTTCAAAATCACGTACTAAAGATTCTAATGCTGCTTGACGTGTCATTACATCAACCATAATGAGCAAGAAAATAAAAAACAAATCGTTTGATAAGCAAAACAAGTAAGTCATTAAACGTTAGTAGAACAACATTAAGTAAAGCATTACATAGGCGATAAAAAATAGAGGAACCTAACAATAATTCTCTTTGGGCATTCTCGGGTAGACTACCACACAAAGACAAGGTTGTTGTTGATGCACTAAGAACATTAATTAATTTTTTTGGCATGATAACACAAGAGTTTTGCCCAACCAAAGAGATGTTGTTAGAAGGTGAATCAGGTCTACAAATTGTGAGCCACATGCCAAACACTATTTGGATATGACTCAAACAAAATTTTATGAAAGATTCCTTCAAAAGTTTCCTCAAATAAGAATTTCTCAAAGATTTTTTGAAATGAAAAAACCTTTTTATATTAAGATTAATCATGTATGCACCACATGTTGTTGTAGGATGCATATTGAATTTTCCATGCACTATGATATTTTTCGTCATATTTGTTCTACTTTGCACACTAACGATGTTTTGCTGGAATGAAATATACAAGAACCTCCTAAGTTGGTAAGATAATTTATTTCAAGTGTGCTATGTAATAGTCATGATGGTTGCATTTATTATAAGATGCCTTGTTTGGAAGGTTCTTGTGCTATATGTGGTGGTTTGCAACATTTACCAAGATGTGTACATTTGGAGAGCACACATTAAATTGGTAGGAAACTAGTTTCTTTTGGAAAATACAAGACAATCACATATGGAGTTAAAGATGGAAAAGATTTGAAGAGATGCGAGCTAGTGAAAAATGATATATGTATAGCTGAATTTATGAAAATGTTTCAAGAGAAACTAGTTTATGAGTACATAATGCATACACATAGAGCTTGATGGTTAGATGAGAAATTCAAGTTATGTAAGGGCACATTTCCTCTTGGCACCATTGTCTCTATCATTGATTTTGCTGAAAATTATACACTACAACCTCAAAATGAAGTGCAATCTATGTATTATCATTCTACACAAGTTTCTATTTTTGTACACATAACATTCATGCATGCAGATGATAGAACAGATGAGGATAGAAAGGTTGTAAGAGAGTATCACTTCTACATAAGTGATGATCACACTCATTCATCGAAGTTTGTACAAGGATGCTTTAAAGTTTTCTATGATAATTTAAAGGAAAGAAACATACAATACAACTGACACTTAATATGGTCAGATAACTGTACCACACAATTCAAGAATACAAGGATGTTTTATTGGTTGACAAGGATGCATATCACAAGCGGTGTACAACATTTTTGGAATTTCACTGAGGCTGGACATGGTAAGGGAGAGCACGATGGTGCGGGAGCATGTGTAAAAAGAGCCCTAGCTAGAGAAGAATTGAAGTACGAAGGTGGTGCTGAGTTGATAGATGCAGAAACAATTGTGCGATGGTGTAAGTCTACGATGGGTCCAGGTAATCCAGGTACGTCAATGGTTCGTAGATATTTTTTGGCTGATCACTAAATCTAACATTGAAAACTATCTAGATTGTTGTACAGTTGCAGGATCGAGTGGCATGCACTCATTTATGAGTTCAAATGCAAGTTCACTAGTAATTTATATGAGACAGATGGTATGTTTTTTCTCTTCATGCATGCATTGTTTGTGGGAAGAATGTGAATCACAAGAGTGGGTTGACAAATGGTCTTGTAGACCGTTGGTTCCCGTTGATACATATCAAATTCCCAAAGCACTACAATTGAGCCAGATGGAGACATCAGTGGATTTTGACCATGTATCCGACCTAGTGGATTCAGGTGATTTTTTGAGTTAAAATTTTTGCAAGTATTCTTTTTGGTTCATTTTGTTGTACATCACACTTTATTTTTGGTATTAATTATCACTTTATAAAATGCAGGTCATGTGTATGTAGTTGTTGCGGAAGAGAACAATGAAGAAGGAACATATTACTATTTGTGTCATTATGTTGAGCCTAAAAGAAAATTGACGATCACAATTATTGACAGAGAGGGTATTGAGTACCCAATAGGGTTTGTTACATCAACCATAATGAGCAAGAAAATAAAAAAAGATCGTTTGATAAGCAAAACAAGTAAGTCATTAAACGTTAGTAGAACAACATTAAGTAAAGCATTAAAGAGGTGGGAACAAATAGAGGAACCTAACAATAATTCTCTTTGGGCATTCTTGAGTAGACTACCACGCAAAGACAAGGTTGTTGTTGATGCACTAAAAACATTAATTGAAAAAATTTGGCATGACAACACAAGAGTATCGCCCAACCAAAGAGATGTTGTTAGAAGGCGAATTGGGTCTACAAATCGTGAGCCACATGCCAAACACTATTTGGATATGACTCAAACTAAATTTTATGAAAGATTCCTTCAAAAGTTTCCTCAAATAAGAATTTCTCAAAGATTTTTTGAAATGGCAAAACCTTTTTATATTAAGATTAATCATGTACGCACCACGTGTTGTTGTACGATGCATATTTAATTTTCCATGCATTATGATATTTTTCATCATATTTGTTCTACTTTGCACACTAACGATGTTTTACAGGAATGTAATATACAAGCACCTCCTAAGTCGGTAAGAGAATTTATTTCAAGTGTGCTATGTAATAAACATGATGGTTGCATTTATTATAAGATGCCTTGTTTGGAAGGTTCTCGTGCTATATGTGGTGGTTTGCAACGTTTACCAAGATGCGTACATTTGAAGAGCACACATGAAATTGGTACGAAACTAGTTTCTTTCGGAAAATACAAGACAGTCACATATGGAGTTAAAGATGGAAAAGATTTGAAGAGATGTGAGCTAGTGAAAAATGATATATGTGTAGCTCAATTTATGAAAATATTTCAAGAGAAACTAGTTTATGAGTACATAATGCATACACATATAGCTCGATTGTTAGATGAGCAATTCAAGCTATGTAAGGACACATTTCCTCTTGGCACCATTGTCTCTATAGTTGATTTCACTGAAAATTATACACTACAACCTCAAAATGAAGTGCAATCCATGTATTATCACTAGATACACAAGTTTCTATTTTTGTACACAACATTAATGCATGCAGATGATAGCACAGAGGAGGATAGAAAGGTTGTAAGAGAGTATCACTTCTACATAAGTGATGATCGTACTCATTCATCAAAGTTTGTACAAGGATGCTTTAAAGTTTTCTATGATAGTTTAAGGGAAAGGAACATACGATACAACTGACACTTAATATGGTTAGATAATTGCACCGCACAATTCAAGAATGCAAGGATGTTTTATTGGTTGACAAGGATGGATATGACAAGCGGTGTACAACATTTTTGGAATTTCACTGAGGCTAGACATGGTAAAGGAGAGCATGATGGTGCAGGAGCATGTGTGAAAAGAGCCCTAGCTAGGGAAGAATTGAAGTACGAAGGTGGTGCTGAGTTGGTAGATGTAGAAACAATTATGCGATGGTGAAAGTCTACGATGGGTCCAGGTAATCCAGGTACGTCAATGGTTCGTAGATATTTCTGGTTGATCACTGAACCTAACATTGAAAACTATCTAGATTGTTGTACAGTTGTAGGATCGAGTGAGATGCACTCATTTATGAGTTCAAATTCAAGTTTATTGGTAATTTATATGAGACAGATGGTATGTTTTTTCTCTTCATGCATGTATTGTTTGTGGGAAGAATGTGAATCATAAGAGTGGGTTGACAAATGGTCTTGTGGACTGTTGGTTCCCATTGATTCATATCAAATTCCCAAAGCACTGTAATTGAGCCAGATGGAGACATCAGTGGATTTTGACTATGTATCCGACCTAGTGGATTCAGGTGATTTTTTGAGTTAATTTTTTTGCAAGTATTCTTTTTGGTTCATTTTGTTGTACATCATACTTTATTTCTGGTATTAATTAACACTTTATAAAATGCAGGGCATGTGTATGCAGTTGTTGCAGAAGAGAGCAATGAAGAAGGAACATATTACTATTTGTGTCGTTGTGTTGAGCCAAAAAGAAAATTGACAACCACAATCATTGACAGAGAGGGTATTGAGTACCCAATAGGGTCTATTGTCATGACAGGAACATGGCTTTGGAGATACCCTATCAAGAATTCTGATGTTTGGTTGTTCAAGGACTTTGAAACACATAGACATATTCTTTATTTCTCTAACCTTGTTGTTGCAACAAATATTCATTTGATGAAGTATCGTGGTAGACCTCATAACAAGATTTTATGGAAAGTTCATGAATTTGACCACAAGACAATACTTGACACAATACAGGTTAGAGCCGATCCTGAAGGCTCACTTGATTGATTCTATGGTTCAGAGTAGAATGATTTTGAGAATTTTATATATATCATCGACGAATTGTTCTATATTCATTTTTTGTATATATAAATGCCCATGAGCTGATTTTTTACATGTTTAGGGGCACACTTTTATATATTTAAATGGCAATGAGTTGATTTGTACATATTTTGTATATTAAAATGGCGATGAGCTGAATCACACATATTGTAATGCCAAATTTTGTATAAAAGCCCATGAGATGATTTGTAAGAATTTTTTTTGTATATTCAAATAGCCAAGAGCTGATTTGACCACATTTAAAGGCAAATTTTTGAATAATATGTGACAATGTTTTGTGACTATTTTTTGTGTCTATGTTTTGTGACTATGTTTTGAGTTTATGTGATGTGATAAGGTCAGTCATGACCATTATTGATAAGGTCAATCATGAGAATTCTTGATTCTTGTATAATCATGGATAATTATTTGAGTCATTATCGGGTCATAGGAGTCATAGATTGAGTCTAGACACAATTTGAGCAAAAAATGTCAAAAAAGTTGTCAAGCAACTTGTACATCACGACGGTAGGGTATGACTCTCGACGTTCCAACGCTTTGGGATGCATGAGAGGAGCATGCCTAACATAAACCTTCCCACCCAAACGTGCTTGTGACGTCGGTTTTTGCACACGACGAACCGAATCAATTCTAGCCTATCTTGCAACTGATAGTTTTTGCAGCAGGCGAAAACATGCTACCAATTGAAAATGGCTCTAAATCATCAAAAATAGAGATAGGCCATTGTAGAGGAGCCTCACGCAACCCCACAGGTTCAAATAGATCGATCATATGTGTCCTGAATCAGAAGAAACAATTCGTCAAAGTTTGACAATTTTTTGGACTCAGGGCACTTGAGAGATCACACCGGTAGGGTATGACTCTCAATGTTCTGGTGCTTTGGGATGCATGAGAGGAGCATGCCTAGCATAAAATTTCCCACCCAGACGTTCTCGTGACATCGGTTTGTGCACAGGACAAACCAAATCAATAGTAGCCTATCTTGCAACTTTGCATTGCATGCAACTAATAGTTTTTGCACCAGGCAAAAAAATGCTACCAATTGAAAATGGCTCCGATTCATAAAAAACTGAGATAGGACATTGTAGAGGAGCCTCACATGACTCTACAGGTTCAAACGGATCAATCATATGTGTCTTGAATTGGAAGAAACAATCCGTCAAAGTTTGATAATGTTTTGGACTCTAGGCACTTGAGAGATTGCACCGGTAGGGTATGACTCTCGACATTCCGACGCTTTGGGATGCATGAGAGGAGAATGCCTAGCATAAACCTACCCACTTGGATGTGCTCATGACATCCATTTGTGCACAAGATGAACCAAATTACTTCTAGCCTATCTTGCAACTTTGCATTGCATGTAATTGACGGTTTTTGCATTAGGCAAAAAAATGCTACCAATTGAAAATGGCTTTGATTCGTAAAAAACCAAGATAGGCCATTGTAGATGAGCCTCACGTGACCCCACATGTTCAAACAGACCGATCATATGTGTCCTCGATTGGAGGAAATAGTCCGTCAAAGTTTAACATTTGTTTGGACTCAGGGCACTTGAGAGATCGTGCTGGTAGGGTATGAATCTCGACATTACGACGCTTTGGGATGCATGAGAGGAGCATGCCTAGTGTAAACTTGCCCACCTGGATGCGCTCGTGACATCGGTTTGTTCACACGAGAACCAAAATTTGACCATTGCGAGCGTGAGGGTGCTCTCGCACCACACACATATTGCTGTTTATATTCATATTGTTGATTACATAGGCAAATATTCATTTAAATTTATAAAAGGGAAGCCACCAAATACATTGAATGCACAATAATGAACTGAATACAAGGAGTTTTGTAGGGTTAATTCAACATTTTAGAAATTTTATCAAATCATATTCCATGATTGCAATGTTTTATATCATAGATTTTTGTTGTTTATATTCATATTGTTGATTACATAGGCAAATAATCAATTAACTTTATAAATGGACAACCATGAAATAAAAACAAATACACAATGATGAACTCAGTACACATTTATTGGATCAAATATCAACATTTATATATATATATATATATATATATATATCAAAAAAAGGCATGTCTGCCAAGTCAATACAAGTATTACAAAAATGTGGCGTATGCCATGTCCAAATCAATATACAATAAAAATGTAGAATATATCTACATGTATTGGTCATTCTATGACCACAACTAACACTATATGGTCCTAAACTTGTGGTGGATCATCAAAATTGAGCCTCTTCGATGCAGTATGCGGCTCTGTAGATGGCTGTAAAACCACAGTTCAAAAGCCAAGTTAGAATTATTTTGTAGAAAATAGTTCATAATTAACAACATAACTATGCATTTAACTATAATTCCTTTGAAATTGAAATGTAGATTACCTCATCGGCTGATCTCGGAGCTAATGTCTTCACTTTCCTCTCCTTGTCACTCTTAGGAGTTTTCTTGAAGACAAACTTAAAAGGATCCACGTTATGGCCGAACCGCGAAGGGGGATATTGTAGATTAAATGTACAATTAATACAATGTACTAACATAAATACATCAAAAACACTTAAAAGCTATAATATAGAGAAGAGTGACGTACTAGTGTCTGAGATGCTTCTCCAATGGACTAAGGATGGCTCACCATCAATGGAGAAACTGTCTCTATTACCTATACAAAAAATGATCAAAGATTAAATACAATTAATATAATGATAAGTATTGTAGGTTAAAAACAATTAATGTAATATATCAAACAAAAGTGTACCAGATCCTGAGATGCTTCTCCAGTGCATAGAGGAGGGTTCGCCATTGATGAAGCAGCTATGGATATTTATTGTATGAAAAAAATATAAGATTATAATTTATCACAAGTTCACATGTACATATGCATATAATCATGAAATCAAGAAAATAAAGTAGAGATACATTCCTCTGCCCTCTCTCTATCCATGGGTGAATCAGGTGCATTCAAGAAATCCACATAGCTCAATGGCTATTGTACATGTAAAATAAACAAAAAACGCTAATTAATCTACAAACCCCAACTAAGACTTGATTTTAACATTTTCAAACAATTGTACAACTTTAGAAATGTGTGCAATTACCTTCTTCCCACATTTTGGCGTCTTCAAGGATTTCTTTTGCTTAGGACAAGGCCTAGATGTGGAGGGGGTACCCTAAAAAAACAAAATTAACATGAGATATTATTATAGATAATATATTAAACATAATTTTAAAAATCTAAAATGAAATGACTTGCATATTCCATCAAAATAATACATAAAAAAGGTTGTACAAAATATGATACTGTATAGCCTTGTAGGACAAAATCGATCGTTGGGAGCGTGATGTCATGAATCTGGGACATTTGGTCCCCTGTCAACACCTACAAACCAAAAATTGGACCAAGCATTAAAGATAGTTAGTATATCTTGTAATTTTTTGAATTCAAAGTGTACTGTTCTATTTTAACATGTTACAAAATTTATACCTCAGGCATCAAAGTTGTAGGTGTAGTAACTGTGGGAGGAGTATGGGATACCACTGCTACATCCTGAAATGCATAATATTTGTCTCAATTTAAATTGATGTAAAAATGAAAATTCATTTATGTAATTACAAATTTAAAGTGACTGATAAATAAAATGCTATGAAATCAAATCAACACACCTGTGTCTGTCACTGATGGGAAAACACCATGTCCATCAACTCCTTTGTCAGCAGCAAATCCTCAGTCATGCGGGCCTGACATCTACTCCCACAAATTGTGCATGAATGAGATGTGGATCTATCTATAGCGGCCTCGTCATCTGTCCCTGAGCATATCCCCGAGCAACTGACACACATATGCTGAATGGACTCTCTGTTGCCACCTGGAGCAACTAATGGCTCATCATCCAGTACAAGAGGGTGTGCTAAGGATGTCCCATGCTGGATGATGGCACCAGTCAATGTTGTGGCCGCCTGAAGAGTTTGTAGCTCCATCGACTCTTTTAGCTCTACTAGGACAACCTGATGCACCTTGGGTTTGGGTGCTAGGGAGCGACGACTCTACGAGGCTACTCGCCTACAGGCTCCAAGTCTATCTTGGGTAGAGCCGCCACCTCTACCATGGAACTCTCTCATGTCAAAATAGTTTGGCCGCACATTGAGGACAAACTCACAGTATACTTTTCTCAAAAAATACAATGGCACCTCATAATTATTAGAAGGTGGATCATCAAAGACCATCCACCAGCTCTGCCAAAAATGATTCATCATCTGCACATTGGTACATCAATGTATGAAAAACCTCTTCGCATTAAGAGGTAATGACTCACCAGTTTTAAGATCAACAAAAGGGCACACATTTGTTGTTTACTAATATTTTTGTTTTTCATTCTCTCGTATGATAACCAATCAGCATAGTATTGACGACACCTATCCCTAAAGTTTCCCCATTTTGTAATTTGTGTGGAAATGGTTGTGGCACCACTAGCTAATATTTCTAGGCTAGTGGCGAGGGATTTATGATGCTCAAGCTCAAATGTTTTCAATTTATTAATCAGTCTATTTATTTTAGACGTGTTTTGCCCTAACTGATTAATCAATTGCTTATGTGTTTCAAGTGTACGGTCAAAAGGAGGAACTGGAGGTGTATCTTGTGGGTTTTCTTCGGGGTTTTCAGGAGGTGCATTTTGTTGTTCTTGTTGTGGATTATCAGAATCTGGTTTTTGAAACAAAAAATAAAAAAACCTAATCAAAATAAATGAAATTAAATTCAAAACGTAAAACAAATTGAATAAACGGGAAAGAAAGACAAAAATTAAGAAAAACTAACCTTGATCCATAGCGTCTGGAGGAGAAATGAGGCAGCCCGTTTGTGGTTTCATGGAGGAAATGAAGGAGAAAATGACGCGGTCACAGGAAAATAAGACCCACTTTTTTTTTAAAAAAGTTTTTTTTGATAAGTACTGCGTACGCGGTTCTTTAGGGCTCATGAGCGTGTACGCGCTCACTTTCCTAAAAGCAGTGCGTACGCGCTCACTTTCCTAAAAGCAGCGCATATGCGCTCACTTTCCTAAAAGCAGTGCGTACGCGCTCACTTTCCTAAAGATAGCGTGTATGTACTATCTTTTTTAGGCTTGGGAACAACAGACCTAAGCGCGTACAAGGTGATTTCAAATTTTAGAACCGCGTACGTGCTACTTGTTTTTTCATGTTTTTTTTGGGTGGTGTCCTCTTTTCTGATCTCCATCTTTGTGCACATACCCATTTAGACGATGGTAAATTAATGTTTGTTAACCATTGTTCAATGCTTGCAATCCATTATGTAAATCTTGAGAGAGATGGTAAATACTCATACAAGTAAATATGTATACACATATTCTTTTTTGTTTGTTTGAGAAATTGTATTACATTGACTCCAAATTTGGATGGGTGTCAAATATGGAGTAACATAGAAGGGAAGGCTTCTATATTTATCCTATCTGTCGATAATTACTTAAAAAGATGATTTGGACAAAGCTTGTGTAATGCCCTACTAAGGAACCCTAAAGGACAAAAGACATGAAACATGGATTTTTTTTTTGAAACATTCCATATATTATTAATAAATTCAACACCATATATAGGACACCACATGTTGTACTTGCATGACAATTTTCACACAAGTGTCACAAGAGACACCATGACACACAGGTTAAGAAAGCTTAAGAATTCACAGTTCATAAGCAAGGTGACACCAAGATGGGATGAGGAAATCATAAACTTACAATCCACATCGAACTAAGCCACCCAACTCAAGCTCATATGCTCACAACACAACAAAAGTTCACTAGGTCAAACTAAAAACACACAACATCCTTTTGTGTTGGGACCTTCAAAATTTTACAAAATTTCAAGGGCCCATGATATGGAAATTGATTGCAATACTAAAATACACACTTACAAATTCTTCCCAAGTAGCCCACTTTGAGGATGCACAACTTGATGCCCTTTGATCTTCTTGAGGAACCACTTTTGGATCATTTTCATCCATTAATGGTGAGTATCCATAATCATTTGTAACTTACCAGAATTAGATTTGATGATTTTTCAATGTACCTAGTTTGGGGGTTTTGAGAAAGTTTGTTGTTTGCATACTGTTAAATTTGCTAAAGTAGCCATTTTCATATAATGATATTTTTCTACTAGTTGATTGTCATGGCAAAAGGATTGGTGCTCATGATTTTAAACATTTTAATGTACCCTTGTGTTAGTTCATATAGCCTCAAGACTTCGTTTGCTATTGTTCCCAAGGTAAAACCATTTGCAATTTACCAAGATTTATTGTCAAAACACTGTTAAATCTGCCAAAGTGACCTTGCATCTTGGTTAATATTTCATGACCAAATGGCTAGCATGTCAAATGGATTAGTCCTTGTAATTATCTGCATATTCATGTACACCCTTACTTTGTTGCATCACCCCAACACTTAGTTTGATATTTTTTCAAGGCCAAAAGCAAACTGACTTTGTAGAGATTGGATACCAACACTTCTAAAAAATTTCAGAGAGCCCAACTTTGGCTATTAATATTTCACATATCAGATGAAAATAAGGATAAATCCCTTGGCATGTGTATTCAATGTACTTTGATGAATTGATTCCCCCAACAACGGCTTCCTAGAACTAAGTTTGATATTTTTTGAAGGCAATGATATGGCAAGGTTTAGACTAGTTTTGAATGTGCAATTTCAAAATATGCTCAAGTAAGCAACTTTGAGCATTAATATTTTTCACTTCAGGCATTATCAAGGGAATCCACTTGGTATTTTGATTCTCATGGTAGCACTCAACGTGTATGTCATTTTTTGAAGGTAGTTTCAGAGGCTACCTGGGTTGTTTTGGTCACAATGCAAAGATATCAAATGTCAAGTTTAAGTTACATCCCGCTTAATCTTTTGGATCCAAAAAGTGTGTAATTGTGATTTCAGAACAATTTTAAGGTCAATTGTTTAGAAACAATTTTTTTTTAGTCGAACCCATAAAGGGACCCGACTTACATCATAGCATCACAATGTTATAAAAGGGGACAATTCAAATTTATTATATTTAAATCATTTTGATTTAAATAATAAATTTTTTGATAAGATGAATGATTTGTGGCTATTCCATGCTAATTATGGGGATTGGTGGAAAGGAAAATTATTTAAATCATTTTAAGTAAAATGATTTAAATATGTTGACATTTGTTATAGAGGTGAAAATTAAAATATTTAATTATATGATTTAAATACATTTTGTAAAGGTCAAGGAGTTGCATTTTAAAATACTCCAATTATTAATATGGGCCCAACCATTGGCTTTACACATCATAAGAGTTCCCACCATTGGATTGGTGGATGAGATAAAATGCCCCACTGATATATCCAAGTTTCAGCTATATTTTTATTTGTGGGGGGTCAAATGTATGGGTTGACCAAGTAAAGGTAGTGATGTGTGATTAACGTTAAATCGGTGATAGTAAAAAGTGGCTCTAATGATAAGCTATTGTTGTAGCAGTGAAGGTCAAGACCATTTGACTTGGCAATTGAGTTGATAATGCGAAGTATTATGGTTAAGTGAATAATAATAACTAAACATATGGGTTTGTGCAAATCTAGTCAAGCATGAATGAGGAGGGCATGAGCACACATCTAGACATCATATTTAGAGTTTGTAAAAGGATGACACGAAGAAGAATGTAAATTGTAATGTTTGATTTTATGAGTAAATTTCAACTAGTTTGTGCATATAGATCATTACTGTCATCAAATTGTCTCTAGATTTGTATGCTTTTGATCATCTGAATTCAATATATCAAATATATTTTAATTTGTCATCTTATCTTCCTTGAGATTGTATTGTTTGTTCATGGTTCTCTTTAAATTAAAGGAAGGATTTAAATTACTTTGATAAGGGAATTGTGATTTGAAGTGTACAAGGTGGGTGGATATATAGTGGGTGGATATATAAGTAGAATTTTATGACAACAAGAGCTATTAGTGCAAGTTATTAACATATTTTGAATCCACTGGTAGAGATTTATTTACTGATGTGATCTCCTTTATAGTTTCATATTTGACTCTATGGCCCAGAATTAGGTACTTTTTCAGAAACAACTCATTCTTTAAATTTCTATTATAGGATTTAGATGTAGTGTAAGAATGGTTCCCAATTGCTAACTAAAGGATAAATGACCAAGATCAAAGCCAAATTTGAAGTTATTTAGACTAGCCTTAATTCATTTTTATTGGGAATTATCTGTTATAAATTACAATGTTTGTGCAGAGTATGTGTTGAATCCTTAGGCATTATTAGGTTCACTCGAGCCGACTTAACTGACACACTCAAAGATGACAAGTTAGGTGCCCGAGCCCACATTTTCCAGTAAACCTCCGTTCCTGTTTTCAAGTTTATTGTTGTCGTTCCCGTTCCCATTGACTCCAATGTTTCAGACGATTTTATTTCTCCTCCATGTTTTTTTATACCCCATGCGGGGTAATAATAAACACAATCTATTATGTTATGAAGAGTAATAATAGTGTTGTATAAGTTACCACCGCCCATCGTAATGACTTACAACTATTAAGAAATATTTTGATTTTTTTTTTAGATATTTAAAATAAGTTATTACTTTTTTTTATTTTTGGTCTTTTCTTAAACTTAAGAGTTTTATTTTTTAAGATTTTAATAATAATTAATAATGAATTGTTATTGGTTAATATTATAAAAATTAATTAATATTTTTCAATATTAATTTTAAAAAAATAAAATATCAATAAATTATAATATATATTTATTGAGTATACTTTATATTTAATTTTATTTAATATTATAAAAAATAATTAAATTTATTTTCAATTTTGATATTTAAAAATAAAATTATTCATAAATTATAATTTATATTTAGCATCAATGATTATTAAAAATAATTAATTGTGAACTACATTTATTTTTTCTTATCTTTTTATCTCATTCTTTATGGATTATACCATATAGTTTGCTATAATTACCAACCCTCTCTTTATTTTGAACAAATAACTCTCTTCACCACTTAGGTATAAGATAGCTATAAATACATTATATGCCAAGCCACTAAGAGATAATGCCAAGGATATGGTTAAATCATTGCTTAGGTCATGAAATTGTTTAGTCATTCATGAATTTGTGCCTACTTTACATTTTTATAGTATTTGCCAAAATGCTCATCTTATAATAAAATCATAAATCATGTCAAAATCTAAAATGTCAAATTATAAATTATTTCTGAATAATTTTAAATATTAATAATCTATAATAAATAATTAGAATGATTACTTAAATTTAATTATTTGCAATTAAAAAAATTATTTTCAAAAAAATCATTGATTGCATAAAGTCTTAAAAATAATTAAAACTAGAAATCACACATTAGTGTGCAATGGGTAGGTCCAAGTGGTGTGGAAGGTTAATTAGAAAAAATAAAATTGGGTCTATTAGTTGCATAAATTTGTGAAGTACATAAGGATAATTGGTAGGTCATTTTGCAAATGATGTTGTTTGTGCAAAAAAGATCTCAAATGGAGAAGTGGTATCCTTCAATAAATTATTGATCCTTCTAAATACAATCGAGACAAAATATCTTGAATTAAGAAGAAAATGAGGCTGTAGAGAGAGAGAGAGAGAGAGAGAGAGAGAGAGAGAGAGAGAGAGAGAGAGAGAGAGAGAGAGAGAGAGAGAGAGAGAGAGAGAGAGAGAGAGAGAGAGAGAGAGAGAGAGAGAGAGAGAGAGAGAGAGAGAGAGAGAGAGAGAGAGAGAGAGAGAGAGAGAGAGAGAGATGTAAATGATTATAATCATAATCGCAATTTAATTTCAAAATTGATAATTATAAATGTAACTTAATCTCTATAATTATAATAATAAACTCAACCTTAAATATAATTCTAATTATATTTATTTAAAAAATATTAATTTTATTTATTTATAATTTTTACCTTCAATCTTAATCTTAACTCTAATTAATTACCCTTAATGTTAATTTTAATCCTTATTAATTTTGATTTTAAGTAAAATTATTTTTTAAACATAATAAAAATAAATAAAATAAAATAAAATCTAAATACTAAGGTAAAGTATAAAGAAAAAATCATAGAAATAAATCATAAACACATATTAAAGATATATCCCTTCATTTTTATCATACATTAAATTGTGTTCATCTTTACCATATTTTTTATCCATTCTTCATGCCATGCGTATTTTAAAATGATATTTTTTCAACCCCTTTTGCTACATATTTTTGAAAGAGATGAATCAAAGTGTCTTCACGGAAGACAATGATGAATACTAAGAGGGGGGGGGGGGGGGGGGGGGGGGGGGGTTGAATTAGTATACCAAAAATTACTGAACTCAAACACTTAAACAGTTTAGCAGTCAACCGGTTAAAACAAATTTACTAACAAATCAGTTAAAACAAATGCAAACCAAACAACAAATAAGACATTCACCCACAAGAGCACAATCACCATAACACAAGAGGTTTTGACGTGGAAACCCAAATGGGAAAATACCACTGTGAGCTGAGACTCACAAGTAACTATCTGCAGAATAGAAACCAGACCGGTTAAGGTCATACAATGTTCTTCACCAGAACAAATCCTGTTAGGAATCTCAATCTTTGTTAGGAGATAAGTCCGATTAAAGACTACCTTATGAGAGGATTTCAGATCCATAGTTGTGAACCACCTTGTTAGAGGATTTACACAGGCTTTTCTGGGCCTACCCAGTTAAGGGTTTCGGACTTGTCGAAGATGTGAGTAATCAACAAGTGAGTGATCTAGCAAATAGAATAGTCTGCTTGGTTAGATCCATGATAGCTCATTGTTAATGCATTTCAGCATTACTTCACTCTTTAGTATATCCACACTCTGTTACTTCACACAGACTAGATCTTCTCTTCTAAGATCGCACATACAAAAACCTCATCAACCACCAAAAACCCTAACCACTATTAAAACCCTAGACATGATGTCCTTAAAAAGGAATCTGATTTCATGTTGGTCTAATAGGATTATATTGCAATTTCCTAGGTTCATTGCATCTAGACACATGTGGTAACACAACACAAAGTCACCGCCAAAATGTCGGTGGATGGTAACTCATCACAGAGTAATTCTGGTTCATACATTTTACCGATTACCGGTTGTCAAAAATGAAGACTGGGAAAATGATAACTGCCGCTTTAGTTCCTTCATTCCGCTTGAGATCCTCGAACCGCCTGAGGTCTTCATACTGCTTTGGGTTTTCATACCGCTTGAGATCAGTAAACACTTTCTGCAAAACATCGATAGTCTAAAGACTATAATACATAATACTGGTTGGAACAAATACCGGTTGAGCATAACTCATACATACAAAAAGTGATCTCAAAGCAAGTGTGTGTCCATCAATTACAATCACAACATTCTCATCAAAAATGCCAACAATCTCCCCCTTTGGTATTGATGGCAACACTTAGGAAAATTTTGACATCTAAGTGTTTTACAACAAAAAATATGCCATAATCAAAATTACTCGCCCTAAGCATATACACTATCCCTTTTGCACAAAATACAATGTATGCTACTCCCTTACAGAGATAAACATGAAAGTATACATAACATGCATCATAATTTTAAATACAGAATACTTCTCCCCCTTTGCCAACAATGACAAAGTACTGCAGAATAACCCTTGTTTCTCATTATCATTAAAATAATAAGTTTTTATGACAATAATGAGTGAAACTTATCAAAAACTGATTTAAAATCCCGCATAAAGGTCTTCATGGATACATACCATGACTTAAGCAATGAGGTGGCAACCTCACTTTCCGTTTGCATATGGGAAACCTGTTCTTCCATGGCATCCAAGGTAATAATCTCTTGAGTGACCGTTAAGGCATCCAGATTGAGATAGCATTTTTGAAGTATTTGCAGTCTGGGTAGTAGAACCAGTTGAAGTTCCTGTAAATCTCGGGTCCAGTTGCTAATCTCCACCTCTATTTTGGTAGACTAGAGCTAAAACCAGTGAGTAGTTTGCCCATAGGTGGTGAAGGAATCATAGGGCGTCTTAAAGGTGCTTATGTATGCCTGCAAGTCAGATTGTAGTTTTTCCTTCTATGCAAGCACATCATCATAAAATAGATGGGGTTGGCTTATCTTATTGAGTAGTAGTTTCCCCTCATCGAGAGCATCTCTTATGTCCTTCTGAACTTTTTGAAGTTCAGACCGAAGCTCATTTAATTTCTTCACTAAGGCAGTGTTCAGTGCCTTTTGATGCTTCTTTTGTGCATTGGCTTCAGCAACATCTTCCAGGCATTGTACCTGGTCCTCTACAACTATGCATAAAAGTTTTAGTTGGGCCAGAGAGGAATCAGTACTAGGGAGGTTGGTATTGGGAATCAAACTGGTAAGAGTTTCCATCGTAGTTTGAATAACATTTTGCTCCTTTTTCCTCCTTAACGCTTCCAGTCGCTCTTGGGCAAGCTTAATGCTTTGGAGTAGCTCTGATTCATTTGCAGATTTGAGGTCAATGGGACTGGTGATGTCAGCCGGTTTGGCTTGACCACCGGTTGCCTTTGGGGTCTCCACGTGTGCGCTCTTTGCCGCTTCCTCCTTCTCTTTGGCTCTTAGCTTATCCTCTTCTACCTTCTTTTGCTCCTCTGCTTCTTTCTTTCTTTTCTCTTCTTCCTTCTTCATGTCTGCTTCTTTTCTCTTTTCTTCTTCTTTCTTCTTCTTTCTTCTTCTCCTCTTCCTGTTTCCTCTTCTCCTCTTCCTTTTTCCTTTTCTCTTCCTCTTTTCTCTATTCCTCTTCCTGTTTCTTCTTTTCTCTTCTCCTCTTCCTCTTTCTTCTTCTCCTCTTCCTTTTTCTTCTTCTCTTATTCTTTTCTCTTCACTTCCTCCTATTTCTTCTTCTCTTCTTTTGCTTGTTTCCTCTTCTCTTCTTCTGCTTGTTTCCTCTTTTCTTCCTCTTGTTTCTTTTTCTCTTTCTTCGCTTGCTCCTTGCCAGCCTTTTCTTTTGGTGCATCCGGAGTGACATTTTCACCATCCAAAGCATCAACATCAATAGGGTCCATTTGTTCAATGACCGGTTCTCCTTCACTATCGTATACTTCATCTGGTTTTCCAGTTTTTGGTTCTTGTTCAACCTTCTTGTTGTCTTCTGACACTTGGTGTAATCTTAGAGCTGCTTTGGAATGAGAGTGGGTATCTTTTACCACTTTAGGGACTTTCCCTTCCAGTAACAAGAGTCTCCTTCTTCTCATGAAGAAGAGGCCTTTGTATTTATCCGTTACTTCATAAAGTTCTGAATTTGACACATTAGGAAAATATTGTGCAAATATTTCCTCTTTTATTTCCTGTTCCTTTTCTATGGCAATGCACCATTTGTTATCTAAAGAATTGTATAAATAATCTGGTGTCATAGATTTAATTTCTGATGGCGACCAGTCATTAATACATAAATATTGAATAATTTCTTGTTCGACTTCCTCTTTCTCATTGTCATTGAAATCATCAAAATAATCTACTAAATCACTCAACACTTTTCTCCTAATATTCATAATGGTCCTTTGACAATGTATCAATGGTTTGTAAGAGGAAATGTTAGTATTTACCGTTGCTGATGATGCCAGTTCATTGCTAGTTGTCTTTGTCTTTTTCCTTGTTTGCTTAGCCTTCTTAGGCTGTTCTTCAGGTTTTATGTCCTCTGAGTCCAGTGTGTTGCCTTTGGTCTTCCGCTTCCTCTCAAATACCTTGGCGGGTGCAACTTTCGGTTTCTTCTTTGCCAATGACCGCTTGGTCACTTTAGGACTTGCTGAAGTAACCGGTGCCGATACAAAGGGCATTGCCTTTCCCTTCTTTACTAAAGGTTCTTCAACCAGTGTTACCCTTTCCAGATAGGTGTCGGTTCTCTTCTTCTTAGGATCAAGAGGTGAGGCAAGTAGGGTAGAGGCATACCCGTCTAGCATATCATACATTACCTCATATCCTATAGGTTCCACCTTTTCTTTTCTAGGCTCAACCGCCTCCATTATGCACTCATCTACTCTGATGGTGAAGCAGATGTCCTCTTCATATTTCTTGACAATATCGCTAGATATCCTCATCCGCCAGCTCATCTTCTGCTTAAACTCATCAAAGTATTTGTTCAATACTTCGAGATAACCGGTTCCCACTGCTTGGAGGCTTTCTCTGATTTGCTTAGTAACTAGTTGGTCAGCAGACCATTGGATATCACAGACTCCTGGGAAATAGCCTTGGAAGTAGAAAAACAATCCTACCAACAGTTGTCCAAATTTAAATCTTAAGGCATTGTCCTGTTTAATAGACTTCAGGTTCACCAGAAGTTGCCTTTGCATACAGGTGCATAAATCAAATGAGGCATCTTCTTTGGTCATCCTGTAGGCAGCATTTACCGCTATAGCAAAGATAAAGTTAATTCTGCTAGCATAGAACGTCTGGAATCCTATCACCATACAAGCATACTTGACCAAATCCTCCTTGATGGTATTGACTGTCATTCCCCGTTGGTCATTTCGGTCTTGATGACTTTCCTTACGGCTGGCACCTCACCAGTGTTGCAGAAACCAGTGACGACATGAATAGCTTCAGGCGTTATGTCATGTGTTCTGTCAAGATACATTTTATCACCATGAACTCTGCTCAGAATGATGCGAATGTGATCTTCTGTAAACTCTTCAAGAAAATACACCGCATTGTGAAGTTGCTTCTTTTCCAGGATGTTATATTCGGGTTTGATCTTCTTGTCATCCCCGCAAAACAGACCTAGCTGGGAATGGATTACTAGTGATCCTAGGTCTTCCAGTTTACAATGAATATACCCTAAAATATCACCTTCTACTATAACTCCAGCGGGTATCTAGGATAGGGCATTGTATTTCGCCTTCCGTTGGATAAAATCTACTGAATCAATAGGTGCACTAAATCTGGAGTGCGATGCAGAAGTCATAATAAATAGAGAAACTCAAAAAATACCTTCGTAAGTCGAGATTTAGGGCTTTGATATTGTAGCTAGCAACACACCACTTCGGTTGCTGGATTACCGCTTTGTGCTCTTTACTTGACTGATTTATACTATCTCTGGATTCAACTGCAAAGATTTTGAAATGTCTTTGAATCACAAAATGAATCGCCCTTCGTCGCTCTGCACTTGAAAATTTCTTCGCTCACAAACTTATAAGTGAAAATGACTTGAAAATCCCATTTAAACAAATTCTTCACCTACCATAATAAATGCTCCACCATTAGGGCGTAAACCCTAATTTGCCTTTTACCATTTTCAGTCTTCTACCAATTGTCAGGTAACACATACCGGTTAAGGTCTTTTACCGATATAAATCGAGGGTTCTAAATATTTCACCAATTTGCTCCCCCTAAGATTTTTTGTAGCTTAGTTTGCCGGTTCAAAGATTTCCACACTAGGTGCAAAAATCGGTTCTTCTTGTGACACTTCTTCTGGTTTCTTTTTCCAGGTTTTCTTCATATCCGCTTGAACAGTTTCAACATCAATCTTT
Source organism: Cryptomeria japonica (assembly GCF_030272615.1). NCBI lineage: Eukaryota > Viridiplantae > Streptophyta > Pinopsida > Cupressales > Cupressaceae > Cryptomeria > Cryptomeria japonica. The sequence goes on from NC_081409.1 coordinate 728,580,095, forward strand.
CCTTTCGAAGTGACCGGTATATCATCTGATATATTCTTTCTCATTTTGCAGATTTTGGCTGTGTGACCCGATTTGTTGCAATGATAGCATACCATTCCAGGTGCTCTCCATGGTCCATTATTCATGTTTCCATTCGTTCTTCTACATGTTGCAGCAGTGTGACCATGACCATGACAGATCAAGCAAGTTCCTCTCCAACCGGTTGTCTCTTGATAGCCACCGCTACTCGACTAATGATTATAGGTATTAAACTGGTTTGAATTCTGGTTCATAGAGGGTTTAGGAAAAACTCCTTGACTCCTTTGAGGATACCTTCCAGTGTTGTGCATGAAAGACCTGCATTCAAATCTCTATGCCCAAACTTGTTGCATGCATAACAATTTTGATTGAATCTATTGGATCTAGGCTTATTGTTTAGAAAGTAAGGAAAGTTATTGTAAGCCTTATTTCTACATACATTAGTAGTATGTCCTTCCTTGAGACAATTAAAGCACACAGGTTTAAACTTTTGCTTACCTTTATCCTTTGATGTCGGTTGCTTCTTTGATGCTACATCTTTTTCTCCAGAGGTCTCACCTTCCTTGTACCCAGAGAACCAAGTCCATTAGTATTCTTTACCGGTTTAGCTGATTCAAGCTTTTGCTCTAACTTAGTAGCACTCTGATTGAATTTGGTAAGTATCTCCTTTGATTTAGTGAGTTCCTTGGTAATAGAAGCGTTGGACTCCTTCAAGGTTGCATTCTCAGAAATAGCCATGTTTAGTTCACCTTGCATTTCTTCTTTTTCCACTTTACTCTCTTGGAGATGAGCGGTAAGTGCACTGATTTCTTGCTTTAGCTTGGAGATCTCATGATCTTTGTCTTTTGCCAGATCTTCAGCTTTCCTCCGGTTCTCAAGCTCTTGACAAATTTTGATAGTCAGTCCTTCCAGTTCCCTTCTTAGGTTGGCATTAGACTCATTCAGTTTTTCAACTTCTTCAACTAGGGCTTCCATGTCTGCTTCATCAGAGGAACCGTTTTCAGTTAGCTCCATCATTTTCTCAGCATGCTCTCTTCTTTTTGCCAGAGAGGCCTTATACTTGACTTTGAGTTCATCATAGGCTTTCTCAGTCTGAGTGAGCCATTGAGTAAGTTCCCTCATAGTGTATTCCCCCATATCTCCTTCCAAGTGGTTAAACTTATAGAAAGGTTTGCTCTGATGCCAATTGATGAATACTAATAAGGGGGGGGGGGGTGAATTAGTATACCAAAAATTACTGAACTCAAACACTTAAACAGTTTAGCAGTCAACCGGTAAAACAGATTTACTAACAAACCGGTTAAAACAAATGCAAACCAAACAACAAATAAGACATTCGCCCATAAGAGCAAAATCACCATAACATAAGAGGTTTTGACGTGGAAACCCAAATGGGAAAAACCACGGTGAGCTGAGACTCACAAGTAACTATCTGCAGAATAGAAATTGGACCGGTTAGGGTCATACAATGTTCTTCACAAGAACAAATCCTGTTAGGAATCTCAATCTCTGTTAGGAGATAAGTCCGATTAAAGACTACCTTGTGAGAAGATTTCAGATCCATAGTTGTGAACCACCTTGTTAGAGGATTTCAGATCCATAGTTGTGAACCACCTTGTTAGAGGATTTACACAGGCTTTTCTGGGCCTACCCAGTTAAGGGTTTCAGACTTGTCGAAGATGTGAGTAATCAACAAGTGAGTGATCTAGCAAATAGCACAGTCTGCTTGGTTAGATCCATGATAGCTCATTGTTAATGCATTTTAGCATTACTTCAGTCTTCAGTATATCCACACTCTATTACTTCACATAGACTAGATCTTCTCTTCTAAGATCACACATACAAAACCTCATCAACCACCAAAAACCCTAACCACTATTAAAACCCTAGACATGATGTCCTTAAAAAGGAATCTAATTTCATGTCGGTCCAATAGGATTATATTGCAAGTTCCTAGGTTCATTGCATCTAGACACATTTGGTAACATGACACAAAATCACTGCCAAAATATCGGTGGATGGTAACTCATCACAAAAATACCGGTTGGTAACTCATCATAGAGTAATACGGGTTCATACATTTTACCGATTACCGGTTGTCAAAAATGAAGACTGGGAAAATGATAATTGCTGCTTTAGTTCCTTCGTTTCAGTTGAGATCCTCGAACCGCCTGAGGTCTTCATACCACTTGAGATTGGTAAACACTTTCTGCAAAACACTGATAGTCTAAAGACTATAATACATAATACCGGTTGGAACAAATACCGGTTGAGCATAACTCATACATACAAAAAGTGATCTCAAAGCAAGTGTGTGTCCATCAATGACAATCACAACATCCTCATCAAAAATGCCAACAAACAAATTGTCTAGGAAGGAGAAATTGTCTATGTAGTTAAAAGAATGCACCCATGACTTTTTTTTGCATTTATTAAATAAATTAAAATTCAAAAGAATGCACCCATGACTTTTTTGCATTTATTTAAATTATTTTAAAATTCAAAACACAATTATATTTTGTTTTTAAATTTATTTTTCTATTTTCAAATTATTTTTATTTAAATATAAATAATAATGTATTAATAATTTTATTTTTCAAAATTAAAGTTAAAAAAACCAATTTTTTTAATTATATTAATTATTAACAATTTATTATTTATAGTTATTAAAATTAAAAAAAACATATTTTTTTAATTTATTTTTTAAAATTAAAATTGTTATAATATTAAAAATAAAACTCTTTAATGTTAAAAAAGACCACAAAAAAATAAAATAAAAATAAAAATAAAAAATAAAATGTCCCACCTCATTTTAAATATAGTGTTGAATGAAGAAAGAAACACATTACGCTATACCCTTTACAACACTATAATTCCTCTTTATAGGATTATAACTCAACACATGTGGTATAAAAAACACGAGCGCAAATATTATAATTTTAAATGATCGACTCAACGGAAATAGGAATGACAAAAACAGAAACAGAGATGGGAGATGTGGCCCCGACCACCTAAGCTGTCAACTTTGAGTGTGCTAGTTAAGTATGAATGAATCTCATTCGTTGGCCAAATCCAACCTTGAGTCAGAGCAAAATAAAGTGGCTAGTCTTTAGGATTGAAAAGATCTATTGATTTGGGAACCAATAGATTGGCAAAAAGTGACAAATCTATTTGGAATGAGTCTACAAATGGAAGAATCTAAAAATTTGCTTTAGATTGTTGAGAATTTTCAAATTTGAAAAATATTTTCTTGCAGTAGTATTGAAGAGATGTTTGGGTGATTTTACTAGTGGTGAATCTAGGGTAAGTGCACCAAGATGGTGAACAAAAAGGAAGGTATAAGTGGCCACCTCTTTTTTTTTTTTTAAAATAGGTAAACTTGAACTTCGAAGAGATATTTGAAGGTCATGCGCTCAGAAATAGGAGTTGAGAAAAGAATAAGAATTTTAGTACTCCGAATCTAGTTTCTAAAATACTAAAGTTTTTTAAAATTGGATAAGATTAAGAGGGTCAAATCTCTCACGCACGAAAAATTGTTCCTATTTTTTTAAGAAAAACATAACATAGTTGTTTTCGTGCGCTCCACAAAATATATAGTTAGATTTAGTATTTTGAAAAACCCTTTGGTAGGATGATAGGTAAGAGGGAGATCTAGAAGTTATGTATTTTTTTGTAATTTTCTGTTGAGTATTATTTTTTTATGATTTTTTTGAAGTGATCGCATCCTGAAAATTTGGTACCTGTTCATGCACTGGGCATAACTTGCATCAAAATAATAAAAAATGCAAACTTATTTTTTTGTAAAAATGTATAGAATCTAGTGTAGAACAATAATATGTAATTTATTTTGAATTTGGTCAAGTATATCAAAAGTTATTAAAAAAATGGTAGACATATGTCTGTGAGGACTGTCAAGGCACTGACAAAGAAAATTAAAGTTTATTATGCTAATGTTGTCCAAAAATAGAAAAATTTATATGGTCAGAAAACTGAGAAGACGTGTGAGTTTATGGTGGTAATTTTAGAGATACCCACTTGATCATTTATAAACCTGATGACAACGAAGTCGATAAATCATGTTGGAAGATGGAAAAAAGGTGTAAAGGGATAAAAATGGGGGAAAAATGGGCTTGCAAGCTTAGGGCTGTTTTCCAACGCTCTTACCAAGCCAAAACCCACACGGTTTTTGAAAAACAAAATGTACTATTCATAGTTCTACATAACTGTATGGGTTATGTAGAACTAAAACCATTATTTTGTGTTTCACAAAACCCGTACGGGTTATGAAGACATAATAATGTATGCTTGTAAACTTAGCATTTACTACACATATGTATAGACATACATATATAATATGTGTTTATGCATGTATATATGCATATCTATAGTTATATATACATATATTTATATAGATATATGTATATATGTTTGTATACATGCATGTCTCTCTTCTTTTCCTCTCTCTCATCTTCCTTCCCTCATCACCGTCTCTGTCTATTTTGAGCCCTAATTTTACTCCTTGAGTTCTATCTCATCTCTCTCCCCCTTACACTTATCTCTCTGTCGAGTCTCTCACCCTTTTCTCCTTCTCCTTCTCTCTCTACCTCATGTCTCTCACCCTCTCCTCCTTCTCCTACTCTCTCTCTCTCTCTCTCTCTCTCTCTCTCTCTCTCTCCCTTCTCTCTCTTTCTCTCCCCCTCCCTCTTCCTTTCCCCCCTCTCCCTCCCCCTCTCGTTATATTATCATATTCTCTCTCTCTCTCTCTCTCTCTCTCTCTCTCTCTCTCCCTCTCTTTATCATATTTTCCCCATCTTCGCCCTCCCTCTCTCTCTCTTTCTCTTTCCCAATCTCCTCTCCCTCTCCCACTCCCTCTCCCTCCCCGTCTCCTTATCCTATTCTCTCTCTCTCTCTCTCTCTCTCTCTCTCTCTCCTTTTCCCAAACTCCCTCCCTCCTCATCTCCTTATCCTATTATCTCTCTCTCTCTCTATCCTATTTTCCCCATCTCCATCCTCCCTCTCCCTCTCCCTCTCTCCCAATATCCTCTCTCTCCCCCCCTCTCTCCCCCTCTCCTTATATCCTATTCTCTCCCTCTCTTCCTATTTCCTATTATCTCTCTTACCCCCCTCTCTCTCTCTCCCTCCTTATCCTATTCTCTCTCTGTCTCTAACTCTCTCTCCATCCCTCTCTCTCTCTCTCTCTCTCTCTCTCTCTCTCTCTCTCTCTCTCTCTCTCTCTCTCTCCTTTTCCCAATCTCCCTCCCTTCCCCCCCTCCTCATCCCATTCTCTCTGTCTCTAACTCTCTCTTCATCCTCCTCTCCTTATCCTATTATATTCCTCTCTTCTTACCCCCTACTCTCCTATTCTCACTATCTCCGCCCTCCCTCTCCCTCTCCCCCAATCTCCTCTATCTCCCCCCTCTCTCTCCCTCCCCCTCTCCTTATCCTATTCTCTCCCTCTCTTCCTATCTCCTATTCTCTCTCTTACCCCCCCTCTCTCTCTCTCTCAATCTCCCTCCCCCCCTCCTTATCCCATTCTCTCTCTCTCTCTCTCTCTCTCTCTCTCTCTCTCTCTCTCTCTCTCTCTCTCTCTCTCTCCACTTCCTATCTGGTTCCTAGTTCTCCATAACCCGTATGGGTTATACAAAACTAAGGCCAAAACTTCTAGTTCTACATAACTCGTACGAGTTATGAGAAATTGTAAACATTGACATTAGGTTTCCATAACCCGTATGGGTTATGGGAAAATCTTAATATATTTTAGTCCCAAAGGCCTAAAAACTAGCATTGCAAGTTGTTTGAAGGCCCCACTTCCCCACTCACATGATTTTATACACTAATACATTTGGCCTCAAATTTCGACGGAGGTTTTCGACAGACAAGGCTTTTTGTGATCAAATGTGATTTAAAAAAAAAAAAAGCTCGATAACGTCAAAATGCCGACAACGTTTTCCGATGACTAGAGGCATTATTAAAAAAAAACAAAAGCACAGGTTCATTTGAAAACCATGCACGATGGATTGAATTAACTCTCGACTTCCTCTGCCTCTGCCAATTTCTTTGTTTCTTTTTCCTCTGCCTCTGCAAATCGGGTTCAACGTTTCCTTTGCCTCTGTAAATTGGGTTGTCTAGCAGGTGAAAACAAAGGATTGAATTAACTCGTTTGGAGGGCATCGAACTATTGGAGATGGCGAAATTCCTGTGGAGTTGCAGGTTGTGTGTTTGAATCATGTAAAGTTGGTTGCAGACAAGTTCATTTCAGATTGTGTGTCTCATAAATTTGAGCTTGTCATCCTACCGGTATGTTCTCATTTATCTATTTTTCTTTACTTTCCTAATGCTGCAGTTCCTAGTTATTGAAAAGTCTTCCAATTATCAATTATGTTAGATAAAGGCTAAAAGTATTGTATAAAACTTAAAAAATAAGTAAACCCTATTTACTATACCAGAATCAATCTGCTTGCTTGCTTGCTTGTAAATGAATGTTTTCCATCCCTAGTTATTGAAAAGTCTCCCAATTATCGATTATGTTAGATAAAGGCTAAAAGTATTGTATAAAAATTAAAAAATAAGTAAACCCTATTTACTATACTAGAATCAATCTGCTTGCTTGCTTGTAAATGAATGTTTTCCATCTGCTTGGTTGTAAATGAACGTTTATAAAGTAGTGATTGTACGAATTAGAAATATGATTCCTTAATAAAACTTGCTTTAAAAATACTTGATTCAAATATATAAAATCAATAAAAGACCAATGCCTTGATTCCTTACTGGTTTCATATCATTTCAAATGAAAAATCTTGCATTTAACCTTAAAGACAATTTTAATAACTTGTTAATGTAACAAGACCATTATCTAAAAGGCTTCCATATGAATTGCAATTAAAATGTGACATCCAGTTAGTCTTATTGAATTTTAACTTTACTTTGAAAGACCAATAAGACCATTTGAAGTTTGCCAACCAATCCTTCAAATTGATATTCAAATCAATAATCAATCTTAATTACAACAACATAAAATTGCCCAATGAAACAATCTCTGTAAATAGATTTATCCAAGGAACTGATCAATCCATTGAAAAGATAGATACCATAATGAATGAGAAACACTTGAAGCTTTATATTGAAAATAAAATACTTAAACCAGTTGATTTCAGTGCATATCCTCCATCAACTTGGTACATCCAGACAATGAGCTCATAAGAAAATGTATATGGTGAAAATGGATAGCAATAAACAACAATATTGAAAGACTAAAATGGATTCAACCACCAAACCCTAGCCTAACAATGAACAAAGATCCACCATAACATATGAAGATAACCTAAGACAATGCAAAATAACTCAAAAATCACAAAGATTATACCATCACATGTCCACTAGGGTTTTGATCTCCATTCTTCCTATCTCCATTGATCTTGTTTGATATGCTTGCTCTCAGATTTTTGTATGCACAAGAGCTCAACAAAGAACGGAATGTGGTTGTAAGTAGGATCGTAGTGTAGCCAAGTCCTCCAAAATTAGTCATTAGGGTTTGTCAATGAAGAAAGCATCTCCTTAAATAGAAGACACAATAAGAAATGGAGGGTTAAGATTGAGAGGTGTAAAAAGAGAGGTCGGCTAGGATTAGAGGGTAGGTATAAGAAATACCAAAATAATGAAAGAGGTAGGTAGTGTATGAATTAAGAGATGAATGACATGTGTCATGTGTAGAAAAGGTTAATGAATTAATTAAATAAATAAAGATTTATTTAATTAATAGAAGAAGTAGGACAATTAAATAAATAAAATATTTATTTAATATAGGAAAGGGATAATTTAAATAAATAAATGTATTTATTTAAATGAGAAATAAGACTAGAAGAGGATAAATGAATTAATTAAATAAATAAAGATTTATTTAATTAATAGAAGAATTAGGCTTAGATAATTAAATAAATAAAATATTTATTTAATTAGACATGACAATTTTGGGTGTCTACATTTTGCCCCTCTTTGAGACAATGCGGCTTGTCGCGTTGTTTCAAAGAAGATAAGATGAACTGATACAGAGTTGCCCCAGGATGGGAATGATATGCCCCCTCGAGAGATTGGATGAAAAAGTCTGGAAAGATTGCAGACAATCTCTCGATAAGAAAGATGGGATAGAATGGACTGACTGGATAAAGTGACAAAGTCACGGGATGAGGAAGACTGACTCGGGAAATGAGGGCGAGGGCTAGGGTAGGCTATAAGATAGACCACGGGCAAAAGACATCCTCATTGTCATTCACACCCTTACGAGATCACAGTGCAGAGCGAGAAAAGAGCAGCAGCAGTCAGCAGCGATGGCATTCGTTCATAGATTCGACCGTGTCCGCCGATTCCAGCGACCAGCCGATGCAGGAGAGCCAGTAAGTACCCGAAAACCTCCTCGTACTTTCACGCATTTCAAGTTTTGTCATTAATGCATGTTTAGGAGCAATAAATGCGCTAGAAATAGGGTAGTTTAAAAGTGTAAAAACGCGCAACCACGTCTGTGTCAGCGCCAGGCGCGTCTGTGTCCAACAGGCGCGTCTGTGTCGGGTCCAGGCGCGTCTGTGCCTGGAACCGCGTTTGTGTTGAATGCGGACGCGTTTGTGAAATGTAGTAGCGTCTGTGCTTTTGAATAGCGTTTATGTCATGCAGGGACGTCTGTGTTCCCTGGTCGCGTTTATGTCTGGCATAGGCACGTTTGTGTTTAGAAAGGGCGTCTGTGTTGCAGAGGCGCGTTTATGCAGTCTATAAGCGCGTTTATGAGTTAAAAGCGCGTGTGTGTTGAAAAAGTGCGTTTGTGTGTTTAAATGCATGGTTTTAGTCCTTTAGGTCAAATCGGCAGTTCTGTGATGAACATACGCTGTCGATTGGATAAGCTGCTGAGAGGATACACTCAAGCAGGTCCTCTAGGAAGATTAGGATAGATCAAGGCACTTTGTGATGAACGGGGAGCACCAGGATATGCAGCACTTTGTGATGAACAGGGAGTGCGAATGTGAGTGACACTTTGTGATGAACAGGGAATGTCACACACGTAGTACTTTGTGATGAACAGGGAGCACTACTAGGATAGATAGCAACACTTTGTGATGAACAGTGAGTGTCACTAGGGTAGATAGCCATATGCATTTGGGTAGCGAGTAGCATTTTGTGATAAACAGTGAATGCCACGATAACTGACAAGATTGATTTGCTTGACTGCAGGAGTATTTGCCGATGTTAGAGTCATGGGAGAGATTCCCGTCGACTCAGAGACTGCGTCCAGAGTTGTCCATCCAGGACATGATTTCCATTGAGGAGATGGGTCTCACATATATGCTCTATGTGCCCGAGTTTCGGACAAACATGGGGTTGCTGACTGCATTGGCCGAGAGATGGCACTCAGAGACATGCACGTTTCACCTGCCGATGGGTGAGATGACAGTGACACTGGAGGATGTATACAGGATATTACATGTTCCTATTGATGGAGAGTTGATCCCCTATGACCGTGACGGTGACAGGGAGGCCTTGAGACGGGTCTTTCAGGATCCTGAGTTGGAGATGCGAGCAGGCCATGTAGCCTGGGACACCATGACTGCCACAGGTTTAGCATTGCCGACAGTTATTGGGGGAGTTATCAGTGGATACCTGTGTCCAGACAGGGCCACACGAGGATTGGCAGTGGGCTGGGGAGGGGCCTTGGAGACGCTGATGGCAGAGCACACTAGGTATGCATGGGGGCCATGTGTCCTAGCACATTTGTACTATGAGCTGCATCAGTTTGTATACCACGGATCAGTGGGGCTGGGCTGCGGTGTGACTCTATTGCAGGTGTGGGCCTATGAGCAGCTTCCAGTGACGAGGCCGATTCATTTCAGAGGCAGAGGACAGGGACAAAGTTTTGTTCATTTGTATGCCATGATCACATCCCAGCCTCGGATTGGGAGATTGGAGCACTGGAGGAGAGTCATTGATGACATTGATATGGTGATCTGGAGGCCGTACCTGGGGTGCGAGGAGTGGGGGGACGATGCATTGGAGCTTCCCTACACCTTCCGGAGCAGGTACCTGATTGGGCGGACGCCCTATATATTAGAGAGACAGCTGGTGGATAGGGTATGCAGGCAGTATGGCCGGATTCAGAGGATGCCCCGAGGCTCGGGTATGTATGCCCGTACTGTTAGAGATCAGGTGTAGTTTGGCCCACTGCTATCTTATGATCAGGCAGTGATGCAACTAGCGGAGATGATGCCGATGCCATGGGACATGTGGCCAGAGGTAGATGATGCAGGGATGGACGCAGAGTACTCTGCGTACTGGGCAGAGCATCCATTTCCTAGGTTGACAGATCCAGCAGAGCCAGTGGATGGAGAGGGTGGAGGAGATGATGATGAGGGAGGAGGGGATGCAGGTAGGGGCCGGCGGAGGCGGAGGGGAGTGGTGGGAGAGAGACGGGTAGCACCTCGGAGGGATGGAGGTCAGGAGAGAGCAGCTCCAGTGGTGAGAGGACGGGGTGGACTGCCCCTACAGGTGCCAGCAACACAGGGTCCCAGAGAGGGACAGAGACAGGTGCAGCCAGAGGGACAGAGACAGGTACAGCCACAGGTACCTATACAGGCACAGGGACAGGTGCAGGCAGAGGCACAGGGACAGGCACCTGTAGAGGAGGAGCCACAGGCAGGGACGGAGAGCGGAGACTCCGAGGAGGATGAGGTGGTGAGGCTGCGGGAGACCTGCCAGGGCCAGGCAGATGAGATTGAGGATTTGGTTCGAGAGAGGAACCACCTCAGGATCAGGGTCCGAGATACAGAGCGGGAGAGGGATCAGGCCATCCAGAGATATACCGAGGCCGAGACAGCTCTGAGGGCAGGTAGGCGGGCAGCAGAGGATGCAGGGGCAGGCTACGCCTATGTTTTGCGAGCTGGAGAGGAGATCGCCTACTGGAGGGATCTATATTATGCAACCGTGCCAGCAGAGCAGCGGGCTAGGAGCTTCCAGAGGTCGTCGCGCACAGCGACGGCTACGGGAGGGAGCCGCAGGAGACAGGCATCCAGCGGTGGGGTTATGGGGCCTCCACCACCACCAGAGGGACAGGGGGATCCAGGGGCAGGGCCATCTACAGCTCAGACTCCGTCGAGGCGAGGTGGCTCCGAGGGAGGGAGTTCCTCATAGCTATAGTGGGCTCCCATTGTATCAGTAGATGTATCATTGTTGTATTGTAGACACCTGCGGGTGATTCTTTTGTAGCCATATGATTCTTTTGACATCATTGTATTATGACACATTTGATTGATTATATATATGAGATGATTCATCTTTTGCGGCAGCTATATGCATGTGTACCTTATGTGATGAGATGTTCTTATGTGATGCATGTTTTATGATATGGATGCTTATATGATGCAATGCCATATATTTTTGTTCTTTTATGTTGTATATGTGATGCATGATGCGAATAAAAATGCAAATGATTATTTACATAATGAAAATGTGAGATGTGCTAACATGTGTTGTATGCAGGATGTGATGCAATTATAATATCTATATGTATGAAATGCTTATATGTGGTGATGCAGGTGCAACTATATGAAATGCAAATGTTTTTGGTGTGTCATTATACTCAGTCATGTGATAGCAGGCTACGCGGACTCGAGAAGGACAATGGAAGTCAATCAAGAAAGGGGGATGGAAGACAGAAGATATGAACGTGAAAGAGCTTCTTGTGCGTTATCATCATTGAGCTTTATTATGGCAGAATAGGTTATGACAATCGAGGCATATGTTCGGCCCAGAAAGTCATTGTACCTGTTTGCATGGAGATAAGACAGTCACAAACAAGGAATGCCCCAGTTCACACTAGACTCACAGTGTCCTCATATCCTTGGACAAGTCATAGCATTACTAAAAGACAATCCACAGACAGCAAATGCAAGTAGGTGACGATACCCCATCCTCGCCTTTCTAGTCAAAGACATCCTGGAGATAGAATCTCTAGTCAAAGACATCCCGGAAAAGCTAAAAGACATGTCACCAAAAAGATAAAACCAAAAGAGAACCAAGACTCGACACCCACATCCACTGTAGTCCTCAAGTTTGTGTCTCTTGTCACTTGTTTAAGTCAAATTTTGATTGTGGTCACAATGTTCACTTTCACAAAAAGGATAGATAGCACTGAACCATATGTTGTCTGAGTCTGTTAAAAGATTTGATTTTGTTGAAGCCCATTGTTGCTGCTGTGTCTCCTTGGAAACTGACTGAATCCATGAAACTGATACCTTATTGTGGAGAAGATGGAACTTTATTGCGGATCTGCGATACAAAATGTTGCTTTATTGCGAATTGTGCGCGGATAGACTGAAGAGAGCTGAAAGAAACTGTACTCCTCGAAACATGTGATGTTCTCAGTTCCACACCCATTACTAGACGCAGGAATTGGCCGTAGTCACAGATAGGATCTGATTTATTATGGATGGAAAGAGAGTGAAAAGGGAGGGTTTATTATGAATGGCTAACCAATCTTGGGTAGATCAATAACAAGCCATGATGGGAATGGGTAAGTTTATTGTGAGTGAATTGGTCGTGATTGTGTGCGAAGTGAAAGAATGAAAGGGAATCCTGAAAGAGGGAGGAGCAAAGTCCCTACGCATGGCGCTGGTGACCCAGTTTTCACCATGGTACTTGCCCAGGGCGCCACCGAAGTGGTTTTCACCGTTGGACGAAATTATTTCTCTTTACTTTTTTTGGATTTTGCAATTTTTTTTTTTTTTTGTTGTCACAAGGCGCCTGTTTGCCAGGTTTTCACCAAGTAACGATTTTTTTGTTTTATAAATTTTTTTTGTATTTTTGAAATTTTTTGATTTTTTTTGTATTTTTGCATTAGGATACTCAAAAAGAGCTTATGTGTAGAACCTGCGAAGGTGCATGCTGTTGATAGGATCCTCCAAGGATTCCCCTTCTGTAGTTGAGAGTTGATATGCCCCAGATCCATATACTGCTGTAATGATGTAAGGACCAAGCCAGTTGGGTTCAAATTTGCCCTTCTTTTCTCTATCTTGCTGATTCTTAGGGTTCTCTCTGAGGACTAAGTCACCTACCTCAAATGTGCGAGGCTTGACCTTGTGATTGTAACTGCGACTCATTCGTTGTTGGTAAGCCTTGAGATGATTAAAAGCAGTGTGTCGTCGTTCCTCCAGCAGTTCTAGTTCTTGTAAGCGAGAGACCCTGTAGTCTTCATCGTTGATTATGTTTCTCAAGGAGACCCGTAAAGAAGGTAACTCGACCTCAATAGGCAAGATGGCTTTAGCACCATAGACAAGTGAGTAAGGTGTAGCTCCTGTAGGTGTGCGGACACTGGTACGATAGGCCCAAAGTGCGGGATTGAGTTGGACATGCCAGTTACGGCCAGCGTCGTCGACTGTCTTTTTAAGTATTTTGAGAATTGTTTTGTTAGACGCCTCAGCTTGGCCATTACCTTGGGGGTAATATGGTGTGGAGAAACGATGAGAGATATGGAATCGCTCACAGAGTTCACGAACATCCTGATTCTTGAAAGGACGCCCGTTGTCGGTAATAATGGAAGTAGGAATCCCGTATCGGCAAATGATGTAGTTCAGGATGAAAGTAGCGATTTGTTTCCCAGTAACTTGCGTGAGAGGCACGGCTTCAATCCACTTTGTGAAATACTCCGTGGCTGTGATAATGAATTTATGTCCGTTGGAAGAAGGAGGGTGAATCTTGCCTATGAGATCGAGTCCCCACTGACAAAAGGGCCAAGGAGATGCAAGTGGCTGTAGTTCTTGTGCTGGTGCGTGTATGAGGTCTCCATGAATTTGACATTGCTTACACCTCTTGACAAACTGATATGCATCTTTTTCCATAGTAGGCCAGTAGTATCCAGTCCTGATGAGTTTCTTGGCCAAGGTAGGACCACTAGTATGCGGACCACATATCCCTTCGTGCACTTCTCGTAACGCAATCTGAGCTTCGTCACTCTCTAAACATCTAAGGAGGGTGCCATCTAGACCTCGTCGGTATAGGATATCAGCTAGGATAACGTATCGGGAGGATTGGCGGATGAAAGTGCGGCGTTGGTTGTTCGATAGATCGGGAGGTAAGATGTTGTCGCGAAGGTATGTGAATATGGAACCATATAACTGGGATTCAGGACCAACAACGCATATCATTTCCGTGAGAGTGATCTCATATGACGGAATCAGCAGGTTGTCAACCAGGAACTCATAACAGGTCTCATTTTGTGGTAGGTCAATGAGTGAAGCAATTGTAGCCATGGCATCAGCAGCGCGATTCTGTTCTCTTGGTATCTGCTCAAACTCTATCTTTGCAAAGTGTTGTTTCAGATCATCTACCAGTTGTTTGTAAGGCATTAGCTTTTCATCTTTTGTTTGATAATCATCAGTTGCTTGACGAATGACAAGTTGAGAATCGCCAAAAACACGAAGTTCCTGGATCTTCCACTGAACTGCAATTCTTAACCCCGTTGTTAATGCCTCGTATTCCGCTATATTGTTGGTGCAAGGAAATGATAAGCGGTATGACTTTGGTATAGAATCGCCTTGGGGAGTTATAAAGAGTATACCCGCTCCTGCCCCGTGCTGTGTGTATGAGCCATCAAAGTATAGTTGCCATGGCTTTGCAGGTGATATTGTTAGAATGGACTCATCTGGAAATTCTGACTGTAGAGGAACATCATCTATCATGGGAGCATCTGCCAGTTGATCTGCGATGGCTTGTCCTTTGATTGCTTTTCTGTCCACGTATTCAATGTCGAATTCACTCAAAATCATTACCCACTTGGCCAATCGCCCAGTAAGTGTAGCTTTGTTGAGCAGATATTTTAGTGGATCAATTCTGGCAATCAACTTGGTCTTGTGCGTGAGCATATAATGTCGTAATTTTTGTGAAGTGAAGACCACAGCGAGACATGCACGCTCAATTGGTGTGTAGTTGAGCTCATATCCCACCAATGTGCGACTGATATAGTAGACTGCTTTTTCCTTGCCGTCAGGTATTTGCTGTGCTAGTAGTGCCCCCAGTGCTGTTGGAGTAGCTGATATGTAAAGTAGCAATGGTTGATTCGGAATTGGTGGCATCAAAACTGGCGGGTTCAAAAGATAGTCTTTAAGTGCCTGAAAAGCCTGTTGACAGTTCTCGTCCCATTTGAACTTAATGTTTTTGTGTAGCAGGTGCTGGAAAGGATTACACTTATCTGCAAGTTGTGCTATGAATCTTCGTATGGACTGGAGTCTCCCTTGTAAAGACCGAAGTTGACTGATATTCTTGGGTGGCGGCATGTCCAAGATAGCCTTGACTTTTGCTGGATCCTCTTCTATTCCTCTTTTAGACACAATGAATCCTAGGAGCTTCCCGGAGGTTACTCCAAAGACACATTTCTTTGGGTTTAATCTTACCTTGTATTTTTCCAGCCTATCAAAAGCAACTGAAAGTATGTCCAAGTGTGTATTTCTGTCTATTGATTTAACCAAAAGGTCGTCAACATAATCTTCCACCTTTACATGCATGAGATCATGGAAGATAGTAGTCATGGCTCGTTGATACGTGGCACCTGCATTTTTCAGCCCAAAGGGCATGACATTCCAGCAGAAGGTTCCCCATGGACAAGTGAATGATGTTTTATGTTGATCTTCAGGTGCAATCCTGATCTGATTATATCCAGAGAATCCGTCCATTAAAGATAACATCTCATGGCCTGCTGTGAGATCAACAATTAAATCAATGTTTGGTAATGGGAAATCATCCTTCGGACAAGCCTTGTTGATATCCCTGAAGTCTGTACATATTCGGATGCTGCGATCTGGTTTGCTGACAGGTACTAAATTGGAGATCCATTCAGGATAATCAATTGGGCGTATGAATCCGACATCTAGTAATTTCTCCAGCTCTGCCTTGACTAATAATGCCACCTGTGGATGCATTTTTCTCAATTTCTGTTTTACTGGTTTTGCCCCCGGTTTGACTGTTAAATGATGCATTACTAAGTCGGGGTCTAGTCCAGGCATATCAGCATAAGACCATGCGAAGTTGACTTGTCGTTCCTTAAAGAAGCTTATGAACCTTGCTTTCTCGGCCTCTGTCAATGATTGAGCCAAAAATATGTTGTGTGGAACCTCTGCTGTACCAATGTTTGTCTTTATAGTCTCCTCTACCAACATGGATGATTTTTCATCGTATGACGCTGGGAGAATGTCAAGCCTTCCATCTTCGGGCGCCTTAGAGAGGTTTTCACCCTCAGATACGTCCTTTCTTTTTACTTTTTTAGAGTCAGAGAGCGCCACAGTGTGGTTTTCGCCATAAGACCCTTGTTTTGTCTTTATTTTCACATTTTTGCGACTAGAAGGCCCGACACCCTCACCAAAGTATGCCATGTTATTTAGCTCTATGGCGTATCCTGCTTTATGGTCTCCAAGAGGAAGATCATCGCGAATGCCAAGATAATCAACAATAGCTTCGTCATTTTGAAATGTATCAATCTGTGGTGGTCCATCCTGATCCCAGTCAATGAGTTGGGGGTGAACGAGGGGAAGGTCTTTAGTGTTTTTAGAATCCGCAAGGCTAATAGTGAAGATGTGGTTATATTCAGGTATGTCAAGGTAGTCATCGAGGTCGTCAATGGCACTCTCCTCATCAGTGTCGATCGTGAGTGAGTCCAAATTATCATCACTAGTAGCACCCTCAGGGACAGGTGTCCTCATCCTATGTGATCCTGACCTAGGGCCTTGAAACGAAGCTTGTGCGGGATCCTTATGGGTCGGTTCTTGACCAACTCTGAATTTCTTGTAAAACTCCTCCTCCTCTGTAGGTTCATCTGGCTCTCTAAATGTCTCATTGAGTTCATAATCGCTGGAGGATTTGTCTGAACCCCATTCCCACTCATTGGAGTCTGTGGAATAATTATCCTCTTGTTGAACTTCAGCCACTTTGACTCGCCATATCTGTTTTGTTCTCTTGTTTTGAATCTTGGGGTTTAGAAAACCAAGCCCCTTAGAGCGTTCCCTTCTTGTAGTTAGCTCAGGTTGCAGAGGCTCCATGACACCTTCTTTGCGTAGTCCGAGAGGACTTTTTCCATCATACCCGAATCTCTGCAGAATTTTGAAACCTTTACCATAGTTTTCACAGGGTATTATAATTTGATCATGTGTATCATCTTCAGCGTCCTTATATAGCATTTTATATAAACTTTCTTCCTCTAGTTCGCCCCATTTTTGAAAGACGGTAGGATCCCATTTGAGGAGCATGATGGAGATTTGCTTATTTGGATGTGGTCTCCCATATTCCTTGGGGGAGTTCATGACTTGTCGTAAGAACATTGTTTGATTCAGAGTGTATTCTCCCATGCCTTTGTCTTGAAACTTGGCTCTAAGTTCACCTTGTTTGGATGTCGAGGGCTTTAATGACTCAGGATCAATATATGCTGAAGAAGGAGTAGCCTCACGATTGTTGGGAATGATAATCTCAGTATGTGATCTCAAGTTATTGCAATATATGAATGGATTTGGATCACCATTGACCGTTACCTCGACTCCATTATGAGGAAATTTTATGCACTGATGGTATGTTGATGGGACCGCTCTCATTTCATGAATCCACGGACGTCCTAGCAATATGTTATACGTGAGGTCTAGATCCAGGACTTGACAAATCACGTCCTTTGTGACTGGCCCTATTCTTAGTGGTAAGATGACTGTGCCCTTGGACGAGCACTCTTCATCATCATAAGCCTTAATAGTGATTTGGTTTGTAGCATTCACAGCTTTGTCAGAATATCCCAATTGTCTGATGGTGCTCAATGTACAAATATTAAGACCTGCTCCTCCATCTATCAGGACTCGTTTTATTCGGTGTTTATGTATGAAGGCTTCAATATGTAGAGGTGCATTGTGAGGCTGACTTATGGAGGCGTCATCGGCTTCTGTAAATGTGAGGGAGTGTGGAACAGATAGGTATCCCACCATGGCTTGAAACTGATCCATGTTTAGATCCGTAGGGACAGCAGTATCTCTCAAGGTTTTGTCAAGGACAGCTTTATGTGCAGGAGATATACGTAAGAGCTCAAGAATAGAGATGAGTGCGGGTGTTTTCCCTAATTGCTCTACAAGATCGTACTCAGGCTTAGTTGACGGAAGATTGGTATTCTTAGAAGAGGTTCCTGGCAATGTGATCTTACCTCGACGGGTTGTAACATGACATTCAGAGGTAGCTTCGGATGAAGATCCCACACCTTTTAGGACAATTTTAGGTCGCTGAGGAGGATTCTCAGGATTTTTATTTTTGATAGTAATGGTAGAAATATGATTGTCCATTGAGATGTGATTAATAGTGGAATCATAATTGTAAGATGTTCTGGTGTAATTGGCTTGATCATCTGTGACTTTGCCTTTTCCCTTGTCATGTTTTGGGAATGGTTCCTTAAACACCTCATGCTCTTGGTTAGATGAATGTCCCTCAATCTCAATATCTCCTCTGTCAATGAGATCTTGTACAATGTTTTTCAATCGATGGCAATTACTTGTCTTGTGACCCTTGCTCTTATGAAATTCACAATATTCATCATCATTCCACCAATTCGGTTTTACCTTTGGTTCATATGGAGGAAAATCTGGGACCGTGATCACTTTGTTTGCTACAAGCTTTTTGAATACTGATTCAAGTGGTTCTCCCAATGGAGTGTACTTCCTTCGTGGTCTAGCAGCCGTTTGATTGTTCACTTGATTGTTGGTAGAATTTGATCCAGAAAAGATGAACTTTGGTCTCACTGTGTTAGCATCAACAACACCATCATTAACTGTGTTCTTGTTCTTGTTCCAAAACTTTGGTTTGTCCTTTCCCTTAAAGTCCTCTTTGTTTTCTTTGAATAGTTTGATAACTCCTTGTTCAATTAAGACTCTTTCTGTTGCTAGGCCCTTTTCAATGACATCCTTGAATGTAGACAAACAAGCTTTTCTGAGATCATAACCAATAGCCTTGTTAACATTTTGTGTGAACATTTCCACCATTTGTTTTTGCGGGATTTCACAAGAGCATCTGCTAGCTAAGTTCCTCCATCTTTGCAAAAATGACGCAAAAGATTCTCCTTCTTTTTGTTTCGTATTGCACAAGGTAGTAACTGAGACATCTGTTTCAATGTTGTAAGAGAAATGTTGAATGAATGCCTCTGCCAAGTCACCCCATGACTTAATACCAGGAGGTAATTGAGAAAACCATTCCATCGCTTGATCTCCTAAGCTCTGTGGGAACAACCTCATTAAGTATGTTTCTTCTGCCGCTACCTCAATGCAAGCTGTGAAGAATTGTCTTATGTGTGCCTTGGGATCTCCTCTCCCTCTATATTTGTCAAATTTCGGTGTTGCAAAGTGCGGAGGAAACGGAGGCATTGGAATGCTCTTATCAAAGGGATAAGGGCATATATCTCTCATAGTATATGTGGGTTTTGATGTGCCCATGTCTTCCACTTTCTTTTGTAGATCTCTAATTTGTTGCTCCAAATTATTTTTGGGAGGAGATGGATTTCTTGTAGCATATCCCATGTTTGAAACACCCATTTGAGGAGGAGCTTGTTGCATGTATGGATGATACTGATCGTAGACATGTCCATATGGAGGTCGATATTGTTGCGACATGTATGGAGCACTTGGCATAATTTCTTGTTGAGGAACCCCATATCTGTTTTGTGTGTATAAACCATATTCAATGGGCCTTTCATTTTCCATTGTGTTGCCCCCAATTTTGGCATGAGGTCTCCTTGTGTCAAAATTTTGAGGAAGTCCTTGAGTGTCCATTTGTCTTGGTTGACCCATATCTTGAGCATGTGTTTGAGCATAAGGCCTCCATGATGGTCTTTGAGTGTAAGTATCATGCATTTGAGCTTGTGTATGTGGGATTGCTGGTTTCTGAAGCAAAACTGATGGTGACTCCGGCATCATATTATGTGGTCCTCCACTATTTGGTTGAGTTTGTTGTGAAGGTTTACTTTCCATAAGTTGAGATAAGTCAAAATCATGTGGTATCTTAGCTCCACTTTGTGCCATCATGTTTAGAAAGTATTGACGATCTCTCCTCATTATCTCTTCAACCAATCTATTGAATTGAGGATCCATTATAGATTCTTGTATGTCTGCTGATAGTATTGAAGAATTGTCCACATTATCATTGTGTGTAGCGTTGTGTATAGCGTTTGCGCTTTCCATATTTGGATTGTGTCTATAAACATTCATGTCTGGTAATGTAGTGTGCTCAGGATTGTAGAAGACATCATTGTCATACTCATAAGAACTCATGTTTACGGGCCCTTGAGCTTCTTTAGCTTTTCTCCTAGATTTTTGAAGACGGGTTTCAACCATGAACTAGGTGTTAGACCAATATGTGAGAGACGTAGACGAAAATGACAAGAGTATGTAAGACCAAGAGTTGTATGGAGTGTAAATGAATCTGAAGTTTACTTGCAATGTCCAAAGTGTAAGACCAAGTATGTATGTTGTAGAGTAGGTGTGACTTCCAAAGAGAGGATAGTTTCTCTTGATGAGGTAAGCTGACCTTGACTCTAAGTAAGACCAAATGAGACCCAAAGGTAAGAAACCTTGATGAGGGACCACTTAGCAAAGTGTTGTAGTATGTAGTGTGTTGACAAAGTATAGTGAGGACAAGCAAGTGACCTTTTTGACTCAAGTTTAGACAAGCATGACTGTAAAATGAGGTATGAAGCAATGATGGACTGTGTAAGACCTTAGAACAGGCTGAATGCTAGATGAACCTGAAGAGATAACCTAGGAAGCTCAAGTGTGCCGAAACTGATTTCTTTGTTTGCTTGACTGTTAAACTTTTTTCAAATCCTGACACAGACGCCTCTGTATACTTCACAGATGCGGTTTTAAGACACAGACACTATTCTGTTTGACACAAACGTGATTCTGAGATTTCCTGTTGATGTTTGCTAAGACTGACAGATTTTTGCAATTGTGGACACAGACGCGCCTGTATACTTCACAGACGCTATTTCCAGACACAGACGTGTCTCTGTTCGACACAGACGCTGATAAAAACATAGACGCTATTCTGTACTTCACAGACGCGTTTATCAGACACAGACGCGGTTTTAACAGACACAGACGCGTTTCTGTAACCTTAGTGCAATCTTTCCTATCTGTGAATTTGTTTTGCTGTGACCAAATCTGATTTTTCGACTGTTTTTCGTGACAAGAGGACACAGTGTTGATGACCCAATGTTTGCAGACTGTTTAGACTCCAAAAAGTGTGTTGTTTGATGTAAAAAGTTTTTGCATACACTTGAAGACACAAAAGACACAATGTTTTGCTGTTTTGTCTTGATTGTTTGAGTGTTTATCATAAGTCAAGCACAATTCTTATGGCTGGCCAGGACAATAATTGTTGATCCCACATGGGGTTTTACCCCCGAGGCTACGCTATTCAGAGCGGATACTTAGATGCTTGACCTCACTGGCTCCACCCTCGGCACTCACTTCTCGGGTCAGCCAAGCATCAGTCCCCATGAAAACTCCCCATGGCGAACTTTGTATCTCTACTAAGAACCGTATGTGTGTGGGCCGCTACCAGAGGTCCGACCTCCTGCCTCAACAACTAGAAGGATTTGGGCATCTAAAACAATGAGGTACTAGTAAGGGCATCCGCTCGTGTGGCCATACATGCGGCACTTTCAGCTCTGTAAATACAGAAGGCTCCCAGCCGGTAGGGGTTACGCCCTACAAATGATCAAATAAATTTGATCAAACGGGTTTATGGGGAGACATAGTGTCGGTATGAACTAATCAGCACACGTTATTCATAGTTTTCACCATGAATACATTTGATTATAGTGGCTTGGAAGAAGATGGCTTTTCTTTTGCTACCACTTGGGTCGTTCTCTTCTCACTAGTAGTCCTAATGACCACACGGGAAGACAGGCCCTCTAAAGAATAAACAAAAAGAGCCTATTGCTCAAGACACAAAAGACAATGGTTCAATTTTAGTGCACCAATTGAAGTGTTTGCTAAGCTATGAAGACAAGGCACACAAATAAAATTACAAAACCCTAGCTAAGGCCCTGCAACAAAATTGTTAGTAGTTTGGGTTGTTTCAAATGATAACCCCTTCCTGCAAGCACACAAGTTAGGTAAATTTTAAGAAAACCCAAAAAGACTTTGTGAAAAGGGGCCTTCAACAAAAACGTATTTGTCTCCAAAGCAAGCTGCACAAACCAGGTTAGCTAGATCTGCAAAGGTTAGCCAAAAATAAACCAGATCTGAAACCCTAAGTACAAAATCCGAAAACCCGAATCGAAAAACTTGAAATTTTTTTTTGCAAAACAGAATGCACAGACGCTGTTATACCAGACACAGACGCGTCTGTCCGACACAGACGCGGCTCTGTGATTCGCAGACGTGATTTCAGAACACAGACGCCTTTTTATTCTGCAGACGCGATCAGAGGGTTCACAGACGCGATTCGGGATCACAGACGCGACTTTCGGAAACCTGCAAAAATAGAAAATGACAGAAACACAGACGCGATAAAAGATGTCACAGACGCCTCTGAAATACAAAAACGCGATCCGAACACTCGCAGACGCGAAAAAACCTAAAATGTCGTCGAAATCGTCCGATCTGCAACTTCAAAAATGCAAAATCTGCAACAAAATGTTAAATGCAAAGGGACAAGAGTCCCACCGGGCGTGCCAAAATGTATATGGTGAAAATGGATAGCAATAAACAACAATATTGAAAGACTAAAATGGATTCAACCACCAAACCCTAGCCTAACAATGAACAAAGATCCACCATAACATATGAAGATAACCTAAGACAATGCAAAATAACTCAAAAATCACAAAGATTATACCATCACATGTCCACTAGGGTTTTGATCTCCATTCTTCCTATCTCCATTGATCTTGTTTGATATGCTTGCTCTCAGATTTTTGTATGCACAAGAGCTCAACAAAGAACGGAATGTGGTTGTAAGTAGGATCGTAGTGTAGCCAAGTCCTCCAAAATTAGTCATTAGGGTTTGTCAATGAAGAAAGCATCTCCTTAAATAGAAGACACAATAAGAAATGGAGGGTTAAGATTGAGAGGTGTAAAAAGAGAGGTCGGCTAGGATTAGAGGGTAGGTATAAGAAATACCAAAATAATGAAAGAGGTAGGTAGTGTATGAATTAAGAGATGAATGACATGTGTCATGTGTAGAAAAGGTTAATGAATTAATTAAATAAATAAAGATTTATTTAATTAATAGAAGAAGTAGGACAATTAAATAAATAAAATATTTATTTAATATAGGAAAGGGATAATTTAAATAAATAAATGTATTTATTTAAATGAGAAATAAGGCTAGAAGAGGATAAATGAATTAATTAAATAAATAAAGATTTATTTAATTAATAGAAGAATTAGGCTTAGATAATTAAATAAATAAAATATTTATTTAATTAGACATGACAATTTTGGGTGTCTACAGAACATACATAGAGATTGTCTTGATAAAAAAAACTATAACTTGTGATATATGTCTCTCCTAAAAAGTCCTCCACATATAGATGAGGATTTGGTTTGAAAAATGAAAGGGCATATTCTTTCATTAAACTAAAATTAACAAAAAACTAACTAGAAACTAACCACCCTAAAAAACTAAAACTATAAATATAGAGTCACATATTTAAACATCTTTTGATATCTATGGCTGGTCTCTAAGCATCTAATCGCACTTCTGAATGTGCTTTTAATATCCCTTTGATTTGTAGGTATCTGCATCATAGATAATATCTCTAACCACAATCTCCAAAGTGATGAAGTTTTCCATTTGCTCGATTGTGTTTGTCATGTCAAGTACATCAGACCAGACAATGTTAAGGGAAGCATTGAGAGAATTTGGCACTATGCAATCCATTTATCCTTATCCTTAAACTGGAGTTATGTTGAGAATACCTATGTAATCCCCACTGGCACTCTGACCGATGATCAAAAAAGAGAGATTCAAGAAAATGGGCAAGTCATGGAAGCCCTTATTAGCAGCCGGTCTGATATTGAGTTCATTGATGTACAAGACAAGGACAATCCTAAGGATGTATGGGACAAACTGGAACCCATCTATGGCAGTGATGAACATGTCAAGTAGGCCAAGGAAGAAAGCCTCAGAGAAAAATTTGAGGACATGAGGATGGTTGAGGGTGAGACCATTCAACAATACGACATAAAGATCAAAATTGTGGCTGGAGAAATCAAGAGCACTGGTGGAATGATTGATGATGCCACTGATGTCAGCAAAGTTCAGAGATCACTCTTACCAGTCTATGAAATCAGGGTTGCCGCTATTTGCGAGCTAAGGTCTATCAACATAACAAAGGTATCCTTAGACTCTATTATTGCTAAATTGACTGCATATGAATTGAATAGCTATGATGGTAGTGTTCAAAAGATCAAGTCTGCCTTTAGAGCGTCTGCTTCCACTATACTGACCAGAAAAGGAAAAGAGGTCAGTACCAGCTATGAATCCAAGCCAAGTAGAGATATGGACGATGAGGAGATTCTGATGGAGTTTGAAGCTCTTCTTGCTAAGAGACTTCCGAAAGGCACCAGTAAATACAGAGGTAAGCTTCCTCTAGAGTGTTTTTCCTACAATAAGATAGGACATATAGCCGTTAATTGTCCTAACAATGACAATAAGGATAAACAAGAAAGGTTTAGAAAGTATAAAGGAGGAGGTAGGAGAATTTGTCTTGTTGCAGTGGATGAAGGTATTACTGATGAAGAATCGAAGGATGAAGAGAGTGAGGACATAGTGTTTGTAGCTGTCAAGGAAGAGGTGTCTGACCAGAAAGCCCTTGTCTCTTGCATTGACAACTCTAATGAGTGGATCATTGATAGTGGATGTTCTCACCACATGACTGGTGAATGGAGAAAGTTTTTGACTCTGGAAGAATATGATGGAGGTGTTGTCCAGTTTGGCAACGATGTACCTTACATGGTGAGAGGAAAAAGATCCATCTCACTGAATGGAAAGAGTAGTGCAGATGATGTTTACTGGGTGGAAGGCCTTAAGCACAACCTTTTGAGTGTTGCTTAGCTGAACAACAAAGGACTCATTCTGGAGTTCAAAGGTGGAGTTTGCAGAATAATTGGAAAGAGTGGTGAACTTATTGCCATCGGTAAGCAGACTAGAGGAAACCTGTTTCAGTTGAATGCCAAGATTAGTCAGTGCTTGATGGCAAAATTTGATGACAGTTGGATATAGCATAGGAGACTTTGTCATATGAATTTTGACAATATTGTAAAGGCAAGTAAGATCAAGGCAGTAAGAGGATTGCCTTTGTTGAACAAACTAGAGAATGCTGTGTGTAGAGAATGTCAACTTGGGAAGATGTCTTCCTCAACATTCAAAGGTAAGTCTTTTTCAGTAGAGAACTTACTTGATCTTGTGCACACCGATCTGTGTGGTCCAATGAAAACAAGAAATATTTAGGGAGATCAATATTTCATGATTCTTACTGATGACTACTCAAGAATGATGTGGGTCGCATTCTTGAAAGAAAAGTCTGAGGTGTTTGGAAAGTTCAAAGCCTTTAGAGCATTGGTTGAGAAGGAGAGAGGCAGAAGAATAAAATACCTGAGAACCGATCAAGAAGGTGAATTCACTTTTGATGAATTCAACAAGTACTGTGAAGAAGATGACATCAAGAGGTAGCTGTCTGCCCCAAGGACACCATAGCAGAATGGTTTAGCAGAAAGGAATAACAGGACTATAGTTGAAGTGGCCAGAACTATGTTGATCCAAGGAAAGGTAGCTCACACTTTTTGGAGAGAAGCGGTGAGCACTGTAGTCTATACTATGAACTAGGTGTTCATAAAGAAAGGTAAGGATAAAACCTCTTATGAGTACTGGAACAGAATAACTCCTAATGTGAGTTATTTTAAAGTTTTTGGTAGTAAGTGCTATATCAGGAGAGGTGAGCATCTAAGCAAGTTTGATGCTAAATGCGATGAAGGAATATTTCTTAGATATTCCACTAAAAGTAAAGCTCTAAAATGCTACAACAATAGGACTCAAAAAATTGTTGAGAGTATCAATATTAGGGTTGATGAATCCCTTGAGGAGCCTGAGGAAACCTGCAACAAGCAAGCGGAAGATGAACCGGGTGTAGGCTTCTAGGAACCGGATAAGAAGGAAACAAGTTGCAAACACTAGAAAGACCTTAGTGTTCATATACCGATAGAAGCTGTAGTAGGTGAAGAAGAAGATGAAGTGGAAGAAGAAGAGGAAAAGCAAGCAAAACCAACTAGGGTCATTCCTAGGTATGTGAAACTACATCATGATCCAAAGCAGATCATAGGAGATAAAGATGCAAGGATACTCACAAGGAGAAAGGTGAAAGAAAACTCTTGCATGATTTCAGAATTTGAGCCTAAGACCTCTAGAGAGGCACTTATCGATGAAGACTAGATAAAGGCAATGGAAGAGTAGATAGACCAGATAGAAAAGAATGCAACATGGTCCTTGGTACCCAGACCAAAACATAAGAATGTAATTGGTACCAAATGGGTCTTCAGAAATAAGCTAAATGAAGAAGGCACAGTGGTAAGGAACAAGGCAAGACTTGTATGCAAGGGATATGCTCAGGAAGAGGGAGAAGACTATGGAGAAACCTTTGCCCCAATGGCTAGACTGGAAGGTGTCTGGATGCTAGTTGCATTTGCAACATTCAAGGGATTTAAGGTATACCAGATGGATGTAAAATTTGCCTTCTTGAATGGAATCCTAGAAGAAGTGTATATTGAGCAATCAGATGAGTTTGCTTTGTCAAAAGATAGTGACATGGTGTGTAGATTACATAAGGTTCTGTATGGATTGAAACAAGCACCAAGGGCATGGTATGAACGGTTACACTCTCATCTTGTGAAAATAAGATTTTAGAGAACAAGTGAGGACAACAACATATACCTTAAATATGAAGGCGATCTGATACTGATCTGTGAAGTATTTGTAGATGACATAATCTTCAGAGGAGATGATGAAATGATTCATGCATTTGTAGATGAAATGAAGAAAGAGTTTGAGATGTCTCTCATTGGAGAGATAAAGCTCTTCATTGGTCTACAGATTTAGCAGATGAAAGAAAGAATCTTCATTACCCAGTCCAAGTATATCAAAGAGGTACTGAAGACCTTTGGCATGGAGGAGAGAAAACCGGTTGGAATGCTAATGGTGACCAGCTGCAAACTGACTAAGAAGGATGACTCAGCATTGGTGAATGAGAAGGAGTACTAGTCAATTATCGGTAAGCTGCACTATGTGGTGCATAGAAGACCAAATATTGCTCACGTAGTGGGCATAGTAGCCCATTTTTAGAAGAGTCCAAGAGAATCCCACTTGGTAGCGGTAAACAGGATTCTTAGATACTTGAAAGGGATAGTTGGCTATGGATTGCAGTTTACCGATGCAGATTGGGCAGGTAATGTGGACATCCAGAAGAGCACAACTGGTGGAGCGTTCTTCCTTGGTGGAAGACTAGTCTCATGGACGAGCAAGAAGTAGACTTGTGTTTCCTAATCTATAGCTAAAGCAAAATATGTGGCAGCATTTATGAACTGCACTTAGGCAATCTGGATGAAGCATGTACTGAATGGCTTCAAAGTGCCTATATCTGAACCAGTGAGTATTTTCTGTGATAATACTAGTGCAATCAATATTTCCAAAAATACGGTACTGCATGCTAGGACAAAGCACATTGAGCTCAAGTATCACTTCTTGAGAGAAAAGGTTCAAAATAAAGAGGTTGCATTAGAACATGTTTCTAGTAAGGAGCAACTAGCAGACATATTCACTAAGCCCTTACCGAAGACTAAATTTACCTATTTGAGAGGTGAATTAGGGGTTCTGCCCCTTCATGAAGTTAACTAAAGTTGTGTGCTCCACATCAGTCAGGTACTACCATGTCAGATCTTACAGGATTGATGTGTTGAAGGATTCTACTCCATAGGGGGAGAAACATAATGGAGCTTGGGAGCTTGTGCCTCCACTTTGGCATTGGTGTCAAAGGGGGAGAAGATATCTGATGTATGGGGGAGAAGATATTTGATGATGAAGATATATGGAAGAGTACACACTAACCAGTTTAGTTGGTGGTGATGCTGATAGTTTGAAATTGAACTGGTATATGTCAACCGGTATATGTTACTGTGCTATGATACACTGAGTATTTCCATCAATACCAAAGAGGGAGATTGTTGGTATATGATGAAGCGGTGACAATGTATGTTGTCATTGATGTCAATAAAGTTCTCAAGCAGGTACACCGGTATGTACTGGTATGAATATTGGAAGCGGTTTTGGTCAACTGGGATGGAGTGGACTGGTGTCGGGGTTCACTAAGCGTGACTACCAGTTGGTAGTCTCTGTTTAGCTCTAGGGTTTTTGGTGTGGCTTGTGCAGTGCAACCGATGGTGTTTTGAGAATGTTAAGGATAAGGATCAAGATGCCATGTCAGCTGTGTGCATGTGAAGGATTTCCTTGAGGATTTTGCGCATGGAGATCAAATGCATTGAATGCCTACCTCAGGAATGCGTGATTTTCTGAGCGATGTATGAAGAGCACGTGATGGGTTATCATTTTCCAGATGCGGTGAAGATCAGATGATGCAAAGTGACTTGAGATCTATTTAGATCATTTCATTCTATGTAATGTGTTTGGATGGTCAGATTTGGACCACTTGAATTTGTAAACCTAAAATACTTAGGGTTTAGGGTTTATGTTACCGACCTAATTTTTTTCTATAAGGTTGATGAGTTTTGATATTGTAAGGGTTGGAATATGTTGTGTTTGTGTCTGCATGTTGAGATACTTGCCAATCCAGAGTGTGGAACTTGTAGAGTGTGATTGCAGAGGAGAGGAGCTAAAAAGGATCTTCCTTAGCAAATAGTGTTGTTATCAGATCAAAGCTTTACCTGTTGACTTCTAACCATTTCCACAGAAGGAAAATTCCTTGACCGGGTAGCTTTAACAGGCTTGTTGCAAATATTCTAACTAGGTGACTCAAGTTCATTGAGTTCTTTAAATCCTCTAGCGAGGTAACTTTTAACAGGGTTTATAGCCATCCCTTAATTAGGTGATCCCTAACAGATTGACCAGACTAGGCTCCTAACATAGAAGACTTCAAAAGAGTTCAAAATAAGCTTGTGGGTATTCATCCCCACCGTGGTTTTTCCCATTTGGGTTTCCACGTGAAAAATCTCTGTGTTATGGGTTGTGAGTTTTTCATGTGATGATTGTGTGTTTCTGATTAAGTTAGATATGCATGCAGTGTTAATCAGTTGTGGTATTGATGATACATCTCATGCATGATTGTATTGGTGAAGTAGTCATCAAGAATCGAGGTCTGTTGAATGAGGTCTTAAGTTCTTTTGTTTAACCGGTTTAGCTGTCTGAAGTATCTATGCTTAACCGGTAGAGCTATGGTTAAGTTCAGTGGTGAAGACAATCGGTCAGCTAGTGTTTACTATGTCGATGGGTCATATCGGTATAGTTTTTGCTAATGCATCAATTCTCCTCAACTTTTCTCCTTGATCGATATAACTTCTGCCGATGATTACAACTCCGGCTTGCTACTCTCTCTCATCGATATATGGTATCCCAATGCCTCCTCACCTCAATCGGGTGATCGTGAACTTGCAGAGGAATCAGTGGTGTATTTTGTGGAATAGGTATACAATTGGTAAAATATATAGTTGGTTGTTCTCTCTCACAGGGTAAAGTATATTTTGAATTTTCATTTTGGATTGGGGCATTGAAATGGGGCTTACTTTTGCAATTTGGAACTGTAGGGCAAGAAAGAATGCTTTGCTTCATGCTTGTTCATATGCTATGACTTGATCAAACCAGATGTAGCTTTGGAACTTGCTTGGATGAATAATATGATTGACTTTGTGTTTCCATACCTACATCAAGTTCTTGATATACTCCGATGATTTTGTGAATATTTTAAGTTTCTCTTTAATAAACATTTTAAATCTTCTGCACAATTAAATAGCTAATTTTCAAGGAATTTCTTTTTCAAAGTTCATTCGAGAATACACGACAAAAGTTGATGAGCTTGTTAAGGAAAAGTTAGAGGTTGTCCAAGAAGAGAAATCGAAGGAGAAAGAAGAGAAAGATCTTGTTTCTCAACAGGTATGCATTTTGCTTAATTGAGCCTCAAGGAGCACTTGTTCTACTCTATTGACGGTTTTTAAAAATTTAAATAGATATGTGCCTATTTTGTTTACAAAATATAACATTTTAAGAGCATAATTAAGGAAATTATAGAAAATAGCATTTTTAAGGAAATCATAGAAAAATTATGTGCTAACATATTGCATTGTCTAAAAAGGATAATCTTTACAAGGATACAATGGAAACTAGTTCTCATTCGGGTGATCGTGAACTTGCAGAGGAATTGCAGGTGTATTTTGTGGAACTAGTTAGAGGTTGTCCAAGAAGAGAAATCCAAGGCGAAAGAAGAGAAAGATCTTGTTGCTCAACAGGTATGCATTTTGCTTAATTGAGCCTCAAGGAGCACTTGTTCTACTCTACTGATGGTTTTTAAAAATTCCAATAAATATGTGCCTATTTTGTTTACAGAATATAGCATTTTAAGAGCATAATTAAGAAAATTATAGAAAATAGCATGCACATTTTTAAGAGCACAATTAAGGAAATTATAGAAAAATAGCATTTTTTCAGGAAATTATAGAAAAATTATGTGCTAACATATTGCACTGTCTAAAAAGGATAATCTTTACAAGGATGCAATGGAAACTAGTTCTCAATCGGGTGATCGTGAACTTGTAGAGGAATTGCTGGTGTATTTTGTGGAACAAGTATACAATTGGTAAAACATATAGTTGGTTGTTCTCTCTCATAGGCTAAATTATATTTTGAATTTTTATTTTGGATTGGGGCATTGAAATGGGGCTTACTTTTGCATTTGGAATTGCAGGGCAAGAAAGAATTCTTTGCTTCATGCTTGTTCATATGCTATGACTTGATCAAACTAGATGTGGCTTTGGAACTTGCCTAGATGAATAATATGATTGACCTTGTGTTTCCATACCTACTTTAGGTTCTTGATATACTCTGATGATTCTGTGAATATTTTAAGTTTCTCTTTAATAAATATTTTAAATCTTCTGTAGAAATAAATATGTGCCTATTTTGTTTACAAAATATGTATGCTCAACTTCTTCCCCTTTGCTTTGCCAGCACCTCCAATGCCTAGCATGGGAGTGGGCATGGGAGGTTGCTTTCAGCCAGGTATGAGTGGAATGGGAATGCCTCCCATGCCAGCTTATGGTATGCCACCTATGGGTGGCTATTGATGGGATTGAAGAACTTAACGTGGGACACAATTCTTCAATCATACATAGTTTTTTGAGGCTGATCTTCGAGTGGAAAGATTAGATTATCAAATTGTTTTTATTGTTTTTTGGTTGGTTGATACAGAATAATGAATCTTTAGTATTATCATATTGGTCAATCAGTTCAAATCTTTTCATCCACCAAGCATTCAATGCTCGAACTGTCGCAAGATTAGATTGTCAAATTATTTTTATTGTCATTTGGTTGGCTAATACAGAATAATGAATCTTTAGTATTATCGTATTGGTCAATAAGTGCAAACCTTTCCATCCACCAAGCATCCAATGAGGATGTTGTATTTCTGACAACATCCTTGTCAGAGTAGCAGTGAGAGGGCGTCAGAATTTTGATGCCTACCCAATTTATTTTGACGACTATCGAGTTTTGCCAACGGCTAAGCAGTGAGGATTCCGACACCCACCCAATTTATTTTGACGACTATTGAGTTTTGCCAATGGCTAAGTAGTGAGGGGTCATCAGAATTCCGACGCCCACCCAATGTATTCTGATGACTTGTCGAGTTTTGCCGACGCTCGGACCATCACACATACAACATCCTCGTTAGTGTGGATGCCCTCGTAGCCGTCAGACGTCCGACGGCTAAACCGTGATGGGGTTGTCTAAATTTAGATTCCTGAACCATCACACATACAACATCCTCGTCGGTGCAGATGCCCTCATTGCCATCGAAATTCTGACGGCTACATAGTGATGGGGCCGTCTGAATTCAGATGTCTGAACCGTCACACATATAGCATCCTCGTCGGTGTGGATGCCCTGGTTGCCATTGGAATTCTAAAGACATTAATTTTTACCGACGGCTAAGCAGTGAGGGGGTCGTCATAATTCCAATTTATTTCAACTCCTTAGCCATTGGAACATTACCTGCAAGGTGTTGGAATTCCAACGACTTATTGAGTTTTGTCGACGACTAAGCGCAATCATGGCCGTCGTTGAAAGAGTCTTCGACTCCATCAAAATTCTGACGGTCTTGAGCATCGTTGGAATGTTTGAATACAAGTTTTTGATGACGTTGGTCATCGACAGTCTGACAAATTGTATTCGAATCCCAACGAACTGCCATTGGAATTTGAGGCCAAATGTACTAGTGCTAGGACAGTAACAGTAAGGTTTTCATATTTTTTTGTCAATTTTGCTTTGAAATTATTGATTTGTCTTGTATATTGGATTGCTTTTGAAGTTATTTTATCATTATTACTTTAGATTATAACAAAATGATGATCATTTATTGTTTTTTTGCTTTGATCATGATTGATTTGTCTTGTATTTTGGTTTTTTTTGAAGTTATTTTATCATTGTTACTTTAGATTATAATAGAAGGATGATCATTTGTTGTTTTTTTGCTATTTGATTGTGGATTGTCATCATGATGTTATGTGTAGGATAATGGGAAAGAACAAGAGATGAACAAATGAACAAAGAGATGCAACAAAGGAAAGACAAAGGGAGCATATGAGGAGATTATGTGAAGGTACATCATCTAATGCACCTAATGAAAGTGATGAACATTCAACAATTGAAATTGATATGATGAATGCACCTAATGAATGCAATGAACATACACCATTTGAAAATGATTCGGTGAATTCACATGTTAATGAAATTGAAGAAGATATACCATTTGATTTTGATGTGATCAATGCACATAATGCACATAATGCACCTAATGAAAACGAAGAGCATGCACCAATCTGAACACCTCTTAGAATAATTCATAGAAAACCAAAGTTCCTAATAGACATTGATGAAAATATTGTGAAGCCAATGCATGATAAAATTTCCAAAATAACTTGTAGAAGAATGGTTAGAATAATTTGGAATAACTATTTTGAAAACTTAAATCAAAGTGGAAGATGCCAATTATTTGTTGAAATGATTAAAAATCTGAAATTTAGAGAGACAATGAAAATTTTGGGGTTAAGAACATCCAAAAATAATAGTGAAAGAACCATTGTGAGAAATATTTTTGATGCATACCAAGCCATTGGTTCGAAATCACGCACTAAAGATGCTAATGTTACTCATCGTGTCCTCACATCAACCATAATGGGAAATGAAATGAAAAAATATCATTTAATAAGAAAAACAAGCAAGTCATTAAGGATAAATAGAACCACATTACACTATGCCTTAGAGAGGCGAGAGAAAATTGAGGATCCTAACAATAATTCTCTTTGGGCATTCTCAGGTAGACTCCCACGCAAGGACAAGGTTGTTGTTGATGAACTAAGAACGTTAATTGAGAAATATTGGCATGACAACACAAGGGTTTCACCCAACCAAAGAGATTTTGTTAGAAGGCGAATTGGAATTAGAAATCGTGAGCCATATCCAAAACACTATTTAGATATAACTCAAACAACATTTTATGAAAGGTTTCTTCAAAGCTTTCCTCAGATTAAAATTAGTCAAATATTTTTTTAGATGACAAAACCATTTTATGTTAAGATTAATCATGCACGTACTACATGTTGTTGTAGGGTCCATGTTGAATTTTCCATGCATTATGATATATATCACTATATATGTTGTACTTTGCACACTAACAATGTTTTGCTGGAATGTGGTCTACAAGCACCTCCTAAGTCACCAAGAGAATTTATTTCAAGTGTACTATGTAGACGAGATGACGGGTGCATTTACTATAAGATGATGTGTTTGAGAGGTTTTTGTCCTACATGTGGCAGTTTGCAATAGTTGCATAGATGCCTACATTTGGATAGCACACATGAAATTGGTAAGGAACTAGTTTTTATTGGAAAATACAAGTCAGTCACATATGGTGTTAAAGATGGAAAAAAATTAAAGAGGTGTGAGTTAGTGAAATGGATATATGCATAGATGATTTTATGAAGATGTTTCAAGAGAAACTAGTATATGAGTACATAGGTCACACACATAGAGCTAGGTGGTTAGATGAGCAATTAAAGTTGTGTAAGGACACTTCCCCCTTGATACTATTGTCTTTGTCATTTATTTTGCTAAGAATTATACACTATTGCCGCAAAATGAAGTACAATCTATGTATTATCACTCTACAAAAGTTACAATTTTTGTACACATAGCATTCATGCATGCACATGATAGCACCGACGAGGGCAGAAAGTGTTGGCATTATGGATGAATTGATTAGTTGTTGCATTGATGTTTTATCATTTATGTCAACACTAGCTGTTATGGTTGGTTACCAGCAGACAGGTTTTGGTTACCGGTAGAAGATCTAGTGTTATCGACAGAAGGGACTATCTGTTGGACACTTCCGACATAATTGGATCAATGGAGTATGTTTGATTTTATGTGTTACATTCTTCTGGAGCATGTTTTGGTTAGTTGGTATTGACTTAGTAATTGGATGCTATCATACACTCTTGTAAACCCATATCGACATTGGTTTAAGGTTTAACTGGCAGAGCTTTCACTGAGGAATCTTGACATGATGCATAAGTGGTGTTGGTGCGGCTTCTACATGGATGTCAGGATGTTGAAGATGTTCTTTGATCATGCTTCAACTGCTTGAAGACATTTATTTGGCATCGTGGACCCAAAATAGGTCTGGTACCTATCTAGGTTATGGACCGGTATCATGTTAACGTGTACTCTACATGTTACCGGGATGTTCTATGGATTGGTTATTATTGTTTTGGTCTTAAGATGACATGACAAATGATCTTATTGTAATATCTTATAGGCGGTCGACCTAATTGGTTTAGGCCTTAGGGTTGGTATAAAATGATGTAAGATCTCATTGTAGATCATGGGAATATGTGTCGTGGTCTTGAAATGCAATATCATATGCGAAGGAGATTTGGTCGATCATAGGTGATCGAATTGGGATACAGGAAGAGGTCAAAGGCCTTTGGTATTGATCTTAACTCAGACTGTAATCAGGAATGGTAGATGTTATCTCTGGCAGTTCATTATTCTAGATTGTTATCCATTTATCTTGAGGTGGTTATAACCTCTATGTAGTTAGTGAGACTCTTTTGTAATGAGCAGTATGCTCTAGGTAGTGTGCCTTCCTACATGTGGAGGCCCCTCATTGTATCACATACTTTTTGCAGAAGTATCATTTGACTGTGGGTAGGCTTCCCATAGTTGTTTTTCCCTTTCCGGATTTTCCATGTACAAATCATGGTGTTATGTGGTATGGTTGCATTGTGTTGATTATCTGTTTCATTGTTAAGTTTTATTGCTTATCGGTATCTATTTCTGTTTTATCGATACTTAATCTGGTTAAAGGTTATTATATGGATTAAATGAGATAATTTGTTAACAACTGATTCACCCCCTCCCTCTCAATTATTCACTGGTTATCCTAACAATTGGTATCCGAGCTTTGGTCCTCTTTTGCATAAGCTTAACCGTTTGAGGTAGATCCTATGGTAGCTAACACTTCAAATCCATCGGCAACTATTTTCAGAAGAGAAATCCCTAAGCTTGATGGAACAAATTATGGGATATGGAAAATTTGAATGGAGACTCATCTTAGATGTCTTGGCAAGCATATTTGGGAGATCACTGAGAAAGGATACACAGCTTATGATCCAACATCTGGCAATCCTGCTCCTTCTTTGTGAATTCACCCTGATTATAGAGCTAGAGAAGCCCTCTTGTGTGCACTTACTGATCAACAAATCATGGGATTGACTGATAAATCATCGGTAAAGGTTATGTGGGATAAATTGCAAACTCTGAATGAAGGTGACCCTACTGTAAAAATTGCTAAACTTGATGGTTACCGGGTAAGATATGAAAACTTGGTAAGCTATGAAAACTTGAAGATGGAAGATAATGAAAGAATTGTTGTGTTTATGAAAAGAGTAAATGAGATTTTTATGGGAATTCAATGTTGTGGAGGATTTTTGAGTGAAGATGAAATAGTTTCCAAAGTCTTAAGATCCCTTCCACTGGCTTAAAAGATGAAGGCAACTGCAATTAATGAGTTGAGAACAATGATTAACTCTTCAGTTAACAAAGACATTCTGATTGGGAAATTATTTGCTTTTGAGCTTGAATAATTTGGATCTTCTGGAGCTGTAAAGTCTGAACCTTCTTTTCATGCATCATCATCTATCGACAAAAGTGATTGGAAAGCCCTATATGCAAAAGAATTGGAAGATATGAGGAAAGAAGATGAAGAATTTGAGAAACTTGAAGCCTTATTTGCTAGAAGAGTACCTAAAGGACCGACAAGAAGTAAGTATGAAGGAAAAACACCTTTTAAATGTTTTGCATGTAATAAGATTGGTCATTTTGCATCTAGATGTCCTGGAAGGAATGCAAGATTTAAGGAAAGAGTTAAGAAATCATTTAAGCCTAACTAGAACAGATATAGATTCAAGAAAAGTAAACAATGCTACATAGCGGATGATGAAGGAGTAAGTGATGAATCTGGAGATGAAACGACAGAAGACTCTACTAGTGGATCCAACAATGGAAAGGAATGGGTGTTCTATGCTTTAAAGGAAGATGAGCCAACACTGGCTATAGTGAATGAAGAAAAGGCTCTGGCAGCAAAAGTTGAAGATAATGATGAATGGGTAATTGATAGTGGATGCTCACATCATATGACTACAGAAAAGAAAATTTTTGTCCTTGCAAGAATACAATGGCGGTGAAGTCAGATTTGGAGATGACAAAACATGTATGATCAAAGGTAGAGGTATTATTTCTCTGGATGGAAAACATAATACTGATAATGTCTATTATGTAGAAGGTTTAAAGCATAATATTTTGAGTGTTGGTCAATTGGTGGACAAGGGTTTCCTACTTCAGTTTAAAGATAGAAAATGCAAAATCATTAACAAGACTGGTTTGGAGATAGCAACCAGTATTCAGACTGGAGGTCACATCTTTCACTTGAACACTGGTAATAAGACATGTTTGATTGCTCATATTGATGAGAGTTGGTTATGGCATAAGAGGTTGTGTCATGTTAATTTTGATTGTATTGTTAAGATCAGTTCAACTAAGGCAGTTAGAGATATACCTAATATTATGAAGCCTCATAATCTAGTATGTAAGGAATGTCAATTGGGAAAGCAAGTAAGAACTTCTTTTAAGAGTATATATGATAAATGCAATGATATACTTGATTTGATTCGCACTGATTTATGTGGTCCTGCAAGGAATAGAAGATTTCAAGGTGATAGGTAATTTCATGTTGATTATTGATGACTATTCTAGGATGATGTGGGTGACTTTTCTTAGGGAGAAGTCTGAATCCTTCGAGAAATGCAAGATCTTTAAAGAAAAGGTTGAAACAAAAACTGGATTGAAAATCAAATGTCTAAGATCAGATCAAGGCGGTGAGTTCACTTCTCATGAATTTACTAGTTATTGTGAGACAAATGGAATTAGGAGATAATTATCTACACCTCGGACTCCTCAGCACAATGGAGTAGTGAAAAGAAAGAACAAAACCATTTTGGATGCAACAAGATCTATGATGATGGAAGCCAAATTGCCTCACATCTACTAGAGAGAAGTAGTGAGTACAACTGTCTACACATTCAACAAAGTTCACATCAAATGTGAAACCGGTAAGACCCCTTATGATTTATGAATTATGGTTTGGACATACACCTACTATTAAATATTTCATAATTTTTGGAAGTAAATGCTATATCAAAAGAGATGATTCGATTGGGAAGTTTGATCCTAGATGTGATGAAGGGATATTTATTGGTTATTCAATTCAAAGAAAAGCATATAGATGTTATAACAAAAGATTGCAGAAAATTGTGGAGAGCGCTAATGTGAAAGTGGATGAGTAGTACAAAAATCAACCTATATCATATGATAGGGAACCACCAGTGGAAATGATCATAACTGAACCAACAATGCCTCAACCGGTACAGGAAATTGAGATAGTTACACTAGCACAATCAGAAAATTCAACTGTGACTGATGATCAGAGTAGTGAACCCGAAGTTCAAAAGACACCAAGGTATGTAAGATTAAATCATTCTGAAGATCAAATCATTGGAGATAGGAACAAGGGAGTTATGACAAGAAGAAGACTGGCAAATGAAGATGTATGTCTTATTTCTCAAATTAAACCAACATCTGTTATTGAAGCTTGTAAAGATAAACATTGGTTAAAAGCTATGGAAGATGAATTAGATCAGATAGAGAAGATTGAGACTTGGACTTTAGTTCCCCAACCTAAAAATAAGAATGTTATTGGAACTAAATGGGTTTTTAGGAATAAACTGAATGAGGATGGTCAAGTTGTAAGAAACAAGGTTAGATTGGTTTGTAAAGGATATTCTCAAATGGAAGGAATTGATTATGGTGAGACATTTGCACTTGTAGCTAGAATTTAAGCCATTAGACTATTTCTTGCCTACGCAACTTATAAGAACTATAAGGTTTATCAAATGGATGTTAAATGTGCAT
The DNA here is from genome assembly GCF_030272615.1 of Cryptomeria japonica. Lineage (NCBI taxonomy): Eukaryota > Viridiplantae > Streptophyta > Pinopsida > Cupressales > Cupressaceae > Cryptomeria > Cryptomeria japonica. The sequence goes on from NC_081409.1 coordinate 728,618,963, forward strand.
TTTTGAATGGTGAACTTGAGGAAGAAGTATACATTGAGCAACCTGGTGGATTTTCACTGACAAATGATAAAGATATGGTTTGCATATTGAAGAAAACTTTATATGTATTGAAACAAGCTCCTAGAGCTTGGTATGCAAGGTTGGATAAATATTTTTTGAAGCTTGATTTTACTAAAGGTAGTGTCGATAGTAATTTATATTATAAGATCACTAATGATGATATTCTAATTATTGAAGTATTTGTTGATGATATCATTTTTGGAGGAGAAGAAAAATTGTGCATGTAATTTGCTAACATGAAGAATGAATTTGAAATGTCCATGATTGGTGAGATGAGATTTTTCTTAGGTTTGCAGATTACTCAAACTGACAAAGGCATTTATATCTGTCAAACTAAGTACCTGAGGGAATTGTTGAAAAAGTTTGGTATGGATAATTCCAAACCAGTAAGTACTCCTATGGTGACAAATGAGAAATTTTCTATCAAGGATACTTCTACACCGATAAATCCATCAAGGTATAAGTCTATGATTAGTGGTCTATTATATTTAACTCTGACTAGACTGGATATTATGAATGCAGTAAGTATTGTTTCAAGATATCAAAGTAATCCTAAATAAAATCATGAATGTGCAGTAAAGAGGATATTCTGGTATTTGCAAGGAACAATAGAATATGGCTTCTGGTATTCTAAAAATGATGATTTCACTTTATGTGCATACTGATTAAGGTTGGGCCAGAGATATTGATGACAAGAATATAACTTCTGGTGGAGCTTCCTTTCTTGGAAAGAAACTGGTTTCATGGATCAGAAAAAAACAATCATGCATTTCTTTATCTATTGCAGAAGCTGAGTATGTTGTAGCAGCAACTAATTACACTCAAGTCTTGTGGATGAAGCAAATGTTGAAGGATATCAAGGTAAATTGTAGTGAACCGATAGTTATCTACTGTAATAACTCTGCAACTATTGACATGTCTAAGAATATGGTATTTCACTCTAAGACTAAGCATATATCAATAAAATATAACTTTTTGAAGGACAAGGTAGAAGCAAAGGAAGTCAAATTGGTTTATGTGAACACTAAAGAACAGATTGTAGATATATTCACTAAACCACTGTCTAAGGAATCATTTGAGTATTTGAGAGACAGGTTAGGGGTTTCTGCCCCATAGATAGAGACTTGATTGATGCAGTTTGTCATTAGTCCAACATGCATTATCAGAGATACTATTCATTCCGACACTGATGAGTGGTGCTACTACTCAGGGGGAGTAGTCAGCTTTGAGTTTAAGGGAATTACATTATTTCTTTGATATTTTTGTTAGATTTATGGCATTGATGTCAAAGGGGGAGACATAGTGATGTGAAAAATAAATTCAGAACTTTACAGAGATATCATTCACATGGGGAGAGTTATTGATATTCAGGAGATTGATGGTCGTCTTCCACAGGGGGAGACTTGTTTGGCATTATTTGGTGCTTAGATGTTTTTCACATCTAGTGTTGCCATCAATGCCAAAGGGGGAGATTGTTGGAATTATGGATGAATTGATTATGTGTTGCATTAATGTTTTGTCATTGATGTCAACACTAGTTGTTATGGTTGGTTACCGACACATAGGTTTTGGTTATCGATAGAAGATCTAGTGTTATCTACAGAAGGAACTATCTGTTGGACACTTCCGACATGATTGGATCAATGGAGTAAGTTTGATTTTATGTGTTACATGATTCTGGAGCATATTTTGGTCAGTTGGTATTGACTTAGTAATCAGATGCTATTATACACTCTCGTAAACCCATACCGGCATTGGTTTAAGGTTTAACCGACAGAGCTTTCACTCAGGAATCTTGACAGGATGCATAAGTGGTGTTGGTGTAGCTTCTCCATGGATTTCAGGATGCTAAAGATGTTCTTTGATCATGCTTCAACTACTTGAAGACATTGCTTTGGTGTGGTGGACCCGGAATAGGTTCGGTACCTATCTAGGTTATGGACTGATATCATGTTAACGTGTACTCTAAATGTTACCAGGATGTTTGGGGATGTTCTATGGGTTGGTTATTATTGTTTTGGTCTTAAGTCAACATGGCATATCATTGTAATATGTATTTATATAATGATCTTATTGTAATATCTTTCAGGTGGCCTACCTAATTGGTTTAGGCCTTAGGGTTGGTTTAAAATGATGTAAAATCTCATTGTAGATCATGGGAATATGTGTCGTGGTATTGAAATGCAATATCATATGCGAAGGAGATTTGGTCGATCATAGGTGATCGAATTGGGATTAAGGAAGAGGTCAAAGGCCTCCAGTATTGAGCTTAACCGGGACTGTAATCATGCATAGTAGATGCTATCTTTGGCAGTTCATTATTCTGGATTGTTGTCCATTTATCTCGAGGTGGTTATAACCTCTTTATAGTAAGTGAGACTCTTTTGTAATGATCAGTACACAGTAGGAAGTGTGCCTTCTTGCATGTGCAGGTCCCTCATTGTATCACATACTTTCTATAGAAGTATCATTTGACTATGGGTAGGCTTCCCACTGTGGTTTTTCCCTTTCCGGGTTTTCCACGTACAAATCATGGTGTTATGTGGTATGGTTACATTGTGTTGATTATCCATTTCATTGTTAAGTTTTATTGCTTATCGGTATCAGTTTCTTCTTTACCGGTACTTAATCTGGTTAAAGGTTATTAAGTGGATTAAATGATATAATCTATTAACAACTGATTCAGCCCCCCCCTCTTAGTTGTTCACCGGTTATCCTAACAGAAAGGTTATAAGAGAATATCACTTCTATATCACTGATGATTGTACTCATTCCTTAGAGTTTGTGCAAGGATTCTTTACAGTCTTCTATGATAGTTTAAGGGAAAGAGATATAAGATACAACCAACACTTAATATGGTTGAACAATTGCACCGCACAATTCAAGAATGCAAGGATGTTCTACTGGTTGACTAGGATTCATGTGACAAGTGGTGTGTAACATTTTTGGAATTTCACTAAGGCAGGACATGGAAAGGGAGAGCATGATGGTGCGGGAACATGTATGAAAAGAGCTCTTACCAGAGAGGAATTGAAGTACGAAGGTGGTGTAATGTTAATAGATGCGGAAACAATTGTGCAATGGTGTAACTCTATGATGGGATCGGGTAATGTAGGTAAGTCTATGGTTTCTAGATATTTTTGGTTATTATGTGAATTTAACATTGAAAACTATCTATATTGTTATACACTTATAGGATCAAGTGACATGCATTCATTTAGAAGTTCAAATGCAACATGACTAGTTATTTATACTAGACAGATTGCATGTTTTTTCTCTTCGTGTATGCATTTTGTGTGGGATGAATGTGAATCAAAAGAGTGGGTTGACCAATGGTCTTGTAGACCTTTGCAAACCCTAGATACATATCAACTTCCTAGAGATCTACAAATGAACCAGATTGAAGCATCAATGGATTTTGACCATGTATCAGACATAGTTGAACCAGGTAAAGGGTTGCAATTTGTTACTTGGGTAAAATCAATTTTAGGCTCAATTTATTAGTATTAACTTATGTTGATTTTAGTATTAACTTATATCCTTCTATTAAATGCAGGTCATGTAAATGCAGTTATTGCGGATGAGAACAACAAAGAAGGAACAAATTACTTTTTGTGTCGTTGTATTGAGGCCAAAAAGAAATTGACTTCTACAGTGGTTGATGGAGAGGGTATTGAGTACCCAATAGGATCCGTTATTTTGACAGGGGCATGGCTTGGAAGGTACCGTTGTTGTGTCGAGTTGTATTGAGACCTCTTAAAATCATTTATTTATCAGTCATTGTATTGACTTTGGCATTAGCTTATCCTTCTGTAAAATGCAGGCACCCTATAAAAAATTCTAATGCTTGGTTGTTTGAGGACTTTGAGACACATATACATATTCTTCATTACTCAAACCTTCTTGTTGCAATAAATATTCATTTGATTAAATATTGTGGTAGACCTCTTAACAAGGATTTGTGGAAAGTTCATGAATCTGACCACGAGGCAATACTTGAGACACTAAGGGTTAGAGTTGATCCTGAAGATTCACTTGATTAATTTTGGGCCATCTAGAAGAATAATTCTACAATATGGTAGAATAATTTTGATAATTTTGTATATATCTTTTGTGAAACGTTGTAACTTCTCTTTTTTTGGATGTACTCTACATGCATATGAGCTGTAATATGTATATGAGTTGTAATGTGCATATGTAGATGCCAAATTTTGTATATAAAAGCATCAATGAGTTGTAATGTGCATATCTAGATGCTAAATTTTGTATAAAAAATGAACAATGAGTTGTAATGTGCATATCTAGATGCTAAATTTTGTATAAAAAAAAATGAGTTGTAATCTGCATATTTAGATTCAAAATTTTGTATATATAAACAATAATGAGCTTGATCATTTATATTAGATGCCAAATTTTATATATAAAAGTGCCCATGTGGCTGATTTGCAAATTTTGAGAGCCCAAATTTGTACCATTTGATTATAAATACATTTGAAGGATTTTTGATGTATTGAAGGATATTCAATAAGAAAATTATTATTTGCTGCACTTTTCTTGATGTCATAAGGTCAAAATGTCCAAATTTGTCAAGTTTAACAAATTCAATTTGAACTCCAAGGGCTCGTTGGTTCAAATGATAGTTAGGGAGGTTGTTTTCGGTTTTGGGATCCCAAATGAGTTTAAAAACCTCATTCTCACATGTGGGAGAGCTTGTTGAAGGTTTTTGGTGGATGTTTATGTTGGTTGGATGTTGGCATATGTAAAAACAATCATTTTGCAATAAAACATACATTGTTCCCTGTATTTTGTGTGCAAATATGAACTTCCCTTTGGTTTTATAGTCCGTACAGGGTGCTATTGGATTGGATTATCATTGGAAGAGATAGGGAAATGTTTTAATGTTCATTTGAAATTTATTTGAAGGTTTAATTAATCCATTTTATGTACATATTGTTGATTGTCCTGAATTCTGCCATTTTGATAGTTTTGTGAAGGTTTTGAGGGTCACAATGTTAAAGTGACCCATTCCACATTATGTACTTGTTGTTTCTCATGGAATGGGTCTAAATTTTTTTTATAATAGCCTCTCATATTGGTTTGGATGTAGGGAAGAGTGAAATGAAGGAGTGGTGAACATAAATTATTGAAAAGTTGCCATTTGAGGAGTGCATACCCGATGCCATGTATAGGTCTGAGTGTTTTCATTGAACAAGGGTATCATTTTATGTTGGATTATATATATCCATGTTTAATAGGTTGTTTTTTACCTTTTGGTTGGGTTTGGAAGTGTTTGGAAGTGGTATTTTGAGGAAGCCCTAGGTTTTGGGTCCTAAAAGTGAGGGTTTGGTGTTTGGATGAGTATATGAGCATGGAACCACTTGAAACCTTGAAAATATGTTGTTTTGCATCCTAAATCAATAATTTTTTGAGTTTTGGTATTGATGAGTGAAGTTTGTGATGCAGAGATCTTGTGCCTAGCTCTCCAATTCACCCTTACTCACCCCAACTCCTCAACTCCCCTTCTATTCAAGCTCGTCCAAGGTAACTTGTTAGGGTACACTCCTTAGACCTCCAAGGCCTAAAATATATTGGCTTTCCTCCTAGGTATAGCCTCTTGAGGTTTCTTGTTGGGTTTTGACCCCAAATCTCTGATTTTGAGATGGTCTCCTACTAGTTTCCCAAAACTCCAGCTAGGCTCTAGTTAGCCTCCAAAGACCTCCGCCAAGGATCTTCACTCTAAACATGTTTAAATTTTGTGGTTGTGTTTTTTAGGTATTTTCAAGGTCATTTTATTCATTATAAAATTCTGCACCTTCCTCCCAAGCCCTAGGCTTTCAACTTGCTTCTACCAGCTGCTATTAGGCCTAAATGACTAGCCCTTCTGAGACTATTTTTTGGTCTTTTCCCCAAATATTTTCCTAAAAACCCCTAGATATTTTTACATATTTAGATACCCATTTTAAAGTTAAACAAGATCACAAATTTTCCCATTTGGGTTTGTCATACAACTAGGGTAACTCAAAATGAGCTATTTTATAGGGGTTTAGGGCTTCCGGGCAGTTTTGGAAGACGTGCTCCAAACTCTTCACCAATCAAAATATACAACCAGAAAAATATTTGATTCTTTTAGTACACATATATAAATTTCCAAAACACTATGGGTTGCTGGGGTATCACTTCTCCATGGCACTGAAACTGAGCAATCTCTGCTGCCCCCTACACACTAGCTACAAGCTTGTGTGTTATTCATCTCACCCATTCTCCTCCTTGTGGCCTGAAAAAACACAAAATGCCTACTCTAAAACTATTTAAAGATCCTACCCAAGCCATCCAATAGATTTCAACTTGTGCCATTCATGGATGCTCAGGTAAAATACATTTTTACAATCAAAACCCCAAATTTCAAGGGTTTGTGAGCAACTTTCACAAAAACAGTGATAACTTTTGATTCAAAGCACTTCAGACCTTCATATTATACTTTTCGGAAAGGTAAATTTTTTTTATAACTTCCTATTCTACTATGAGCACCGTACCAGACCGTACAGGTCATACAAAAGCAGAAATTCAAAGCAAAAACAGTCCAAATGTGTGCAAAAGCATATGAAACCCTTGGCAAATGAATTGAATGCAAACCAAAAGTTGATTAACCTCATATTGGAGATGTTTAGAAGGTTTTATACACAATTTAAAGTTGGTTCCAACCAACTTCCAATGCCATTTCCTTCATGGACAACTTTTGCCTAAAAATGCAAAAGTTGTCATGATAATTTTGACAACTTTTACCTATGAGTGCAAAAACACACTCCAAGGCTCTCAAGGCCTTAAAAATCACTCAAATGGCATCCTAAAATGAATTTAAACCATTTCAAAATATTCTAGCAAGTTTCCAGGCATCCACCTGGTACAAACCAAAAAATTGACATTTTGACAATATTTCAAGATAATGACAATTTTGGATCCTGAGCACAACAAAAGTGTGGAAAACCAAAATATGGCTTGAAAAATAATTATAGGGTTTATTCCACCTTATTACAACATAAAATAACTTGAAATCACACAAAAACTCTAAAATGCAAGAAAATACAACTTTGAGCTAGGTGCCCTGCACCATACTCCCCTGGGGCAAGGAACTCAAGTCCCTTGAGTTATCAGGTCTACTAGTTGCACTCCATGATGAACTATGTCAGCTTCTAACATCCACGTAGCCTCTGAATTAGGTAGACCTGCCCACTTCACAAGATAATGTTTGTAGATGCCCTTTCTTGTCTTCTTGATCACCTTGGTATCCAAGATGCTTTCCAACTGAATCGGTTGACTAACTGGTAAATCCTTCACCCAATCCTCTTCAGATTTCAATGTGGTCTCCATCTAAGATGTCTAAGATTCTCCTTTATAGGGATACAAGTCACAAACATTGAAAATAGGAGATATGGCCAAAGAAGGAGGTAGTTCAACCTCATAGGCATTTTGGCCAAACTTATGCACAATCTTGAGTGGTCCAATCTTCTTCATCATCAACTTGGTTGGCTGTCCTTTTGGAAGCCTTTCCTTTCTAAGATAAGCCAAAACTAAGTCTCCAACCTTAAATTGCAAGTTCTTCCTTAATTGATCAGCTTGTTCCTTATATTTTTCTGATTTTTGTTGCAAGGACTGCCGTACTTTGTCATGAATTTCCTTCACACCTTCAGCAAAACTCTCTCCTTGAGCACTCTTGTGGGTCATCGTACTGATATCACTAAGTTCTAAGACACCTCTAGGATGCATTCCATAAACAATTTCTAAAGGACTTCTACCTGTGCTCCGGTTGACTGAATCATTGTATGCATACTCTGCTTGGCTGATCACCAAGTCCCAAGTCTGGCCATGCTGCTTAGTGAGACACCTTAGGAGATTACCCAAGGACCTATTGACCACCTCAGTCTGACCATCTGATTATGGATGGTAGGCAGATGAAAATGAGAGTCTAGTACCCAACTTCTTCCATAAGGTTCTCCAGAAGTGACTCAAAAACTTAACATCCCTATCACTCACAATGCTAACTGGAAGTCCATGGATTCTTACTATTTATTTGAAGAAAAGACTTGCAATATAGGTGGCATCATTGTTACTCTTACAAGGGATGAAGTGAGCCATTTTGCTGAACCTATCTACCACCACATAAACACTATCAAATCCTCTTGATGTTCTTGGTAAACCCAACACAAAGTCCATGCTCAAACATTCCCAAGGCCTTTGGGGTATGACTAAGGGCTGATATAAACTTGCATTACTTTGTGATCCTTTTTCTCTCTAACATATGGCACATTGTTCAACAAATCTCCTTACTTCTGATTGCAACTTGGGCCAATAGTAGAACCGACTAACCTGTTCCATTGTTTTATCATTGCCAAAATGACCTCCTAGACCCCCTTGATGTTTCTCTTGAATGATGTTTTGTCTCATAGAGCATTGGGGTATACAAAGGAGATGTCCTTTAAACAAAAAACCTTCCTGTATCATATACTCTGAGTAGGAAACATGAGAAGTGTTAGAAAAAATAGAACATGTAGCATATATATCAGCAAGATCTTTGTCTTCTTTGTAGAGGTCTCTCAACTCCTCCAACCCCACACTGTGCAATTTAATCTCTTGTATGGTCATGACTCTCCTACTGAGTGCATCAGCAACTTTATTTGAGGTTCCCTTCTTATGCTTGATAGTGAAGGTGTAAGATTGTAGGTATTCTACCCACTTGAGGTGCTTCTGATTCAAATTCTCTTGTCCATTGAGAAAACTAAGGGCATGGTTGTCAGTATAGACCACAAACTCTTTGGGCAGCAAGTAATGACACCACTTCTTCAAGGCTTGCACCATGGCATACAACTCCAAGTCATACACAAAGTACTTTTGTTTTGCTTCATTCAGCTTTTTAGAGAAAAAGGCTATGGGAAGACCCTCTTGACTCAAAACAACCCCTATTGCTCTTTGACTAGCATCACACTCAATTGTAAATAACTGATTGAAATCAGGTAACCTAAGGGTAGGTAACTCAACTATCTTCTTTTTCAACAACTCAAATCCCTTTTGGGCCTCCTCTGTCCACCTAAACTGACACTTGACTCCCCCTTTGATAGTATTGAGCACAGGAGCACACACATGACTAAAGTTTCTTACAAACTTCCTATAAAAGGATGCTAACCCATGAAAACTCCTAACATCACTAATATTTTTAGGTGTAGGCCAACTAAGGATTGCCTCAACCTTACTAGGATCCATTTTTAGACAACCTTGTGAAATGACAAAACCAAGATATACAAGTTCAATCTTGAGAAACTCACACTTTTCAAGGTTGATTTTGAGTTGTGCCTTTTTCAGCTTCTTCAAGACCATCTCCACATCCTTGAGATGTTCTTCTTTGGACCTGCTAAATATTAGAATATCTTCAAGATATTCAATCACAAATTTACCTATGAACTCAGCCAAAACTTCATTCATGAGCCTTTGAAAGGTGCTAGGTGCATTGGTAAGGCCAAATGGCATGACCAACCACTCATAGAGGCCGACATTGGTCCTAAAGGCTGTCTTCCATTTATCCCCTGGTCTGATTCTTATCTAATGATAACCTGATTTTAAATCCACCTTTGTGAAGTAGCTTGCACCCCCAAGATTGTCCAACAAGTCTTCTATCCTTGGCATAGGGAACCGGTACCTTATAGTGATCTTATTGATTGCTCTGGAATCTGTACACATTCTCCATTTTCCCCCTTTCTTGGGTGCTAAGATAGTAGGTACAGCGCATGGACTCAAACTCTTTTTGATGAATCCTTTGTCTAAGAGCTCCTGCACTTGTTTGGCAATTTCTTCATTTTGACTAGGTGTCATTTTGTAGGTAGCCTTGTTAGGCAAACTTGCCTCTGGAATCAAATCTATTTGGTGATTTACATCCCTCATTGGTGGCAAAGAATCAGGTAGATCTTCTCCTATTAATTTTGCATATTGTTTGAGTAGACCCTTCACCTCTTGTGGCACTTCTTCCATTGGATCTGCCTTACCTTCTTCACTAGGTTTGAGCACAATAGCATATCCTTGATTTCCTTCTTGTTTCATCACCTTAAGAAACTCTTTTCCACTAATCATCATCACACTTGATCCCACTTTTGTTTCCTCTTTTGGATCAGTTAATGGATCCATTTGATGCCTCTTACCATTCTTGATAATGATATAGCTATTCTTTTCTCCATCATGTTGAGCCTTTACATCAAATTGCCATGGACGTCCCAACAGCAAATGGCAAGCATCCATAGGCAATATATCACATAAAATCTTGTCCTTATACTCACCAATCTCATAGTCTACCCATGCTTGCTCATCAACTAAGACATGTTGGCCCCGGTTGAGCCATGACACCTTGTAGGGAGTGAGATGTGGCAGCCTTTTTAACTTGAGTTTATCCACCATTTCAGTTGAAACTATATTCTTAGTTGAACTTGAGTCTACAATCACTTTGCAAATCTTTCCTTGAGACTTACAAGTTGTTCTAAAAAAACTCTTCCTTTGTGGTGGCTCTTGAGCTTGAGGAATCTTCAACAAAGACCTTCTTAGCATTAAACTTTCACCATCTATCATTGGGCCTGCCTTGCTGAGAGGGGAAGACACACTTTGATTGTCTTCTTTCTGCACTAATTGTGTTCTTCTCTCACCCATGTATGAGTGTGAAGAGCTGGTTGCTTTCTCTGGACACCTTTCCATTGTGTGGCCAACTTGATTACAATTGTAACATCTACCAGTGAAAACTGAATTTCCTCTTCCTGAGCTTCCAAATCTGCCCCTAGAATTGTTTCTTCCTCTGAAGGATCCTCTAAATGGTCCTCTTGAAGAGTCTCCACCACCTTCTTGCCTTGAGTTTTCTTCATTCCTTGATTTTTTCTGTCCTCTATTAAAAGTGCCCCTTCCTCTAAAGGATCTACCACCTCTAAACTTTTGATTTTGTTCACTCCTCCTCTTGATTTTGTCTTCTGCCCTTAATGCTAACTGAAAACACTTATGAACGGTATCAGGAGTAAGGATACTGATTTCATCTTGTATATTTTGTCTCAATCCATTCATGTATCTAGCCAATTTCTCTACCTCATTCTCATGCTTCTTAGCTCTGAGGCTTAGTTTATGGAATTCCTCTGTGTAAGCATTGACATCTAGCTCCCTTTGTTTTAGATTTTGCAGTCTCTTATGAATTTGAACTTCTTAATCTCCTGGAAGGAATTGTGCCTTAAGTTTGATCTTCATACGCTCCCATGAAGTTATCTTCTTTTTGCCTTCTTGTATCCTTTCTTCTTGCATCATATTCCACCAAACCAATGCTGATCCTCTCATTCTTGATTTGGCCACATTAACTCTTTTCTCTTCTGCTACCTCTTTGTAATCAAAGTGATTATTGAGAGCTTCTATCCAATCTATCAACTCTTCTCCATTGAAGTTTCCTCCATATGTGGGTAATCCATCCAGATTGTCCTTAGAAATGGATTTGACTGCATCTAGGAATAACTTTTGGTCTTGAGGCATAGCTGCTGCTGCTAGTTGCTCTCCATCTTCTACTTCTTCATCAGTCTCATCACCCCATTCTGTCTTAACCTTTCCCTTCTCCTTCTTTGCCTCTCTAGTTCCTCTGCTTCCTTCTGTATCCTTCAATCCTTCTATCATCTCTGCCACCATCTGCCAAATGGCTTCTAGAGTCATTGCCTTTGGAGGCATTGAACTTGCTTATGATTCTTCACAATCTGACATACACCAAATCTTTCAAAGAATGGCTCTGATACCACTCTGATGCAGAGATCTTGTGCCTAGCTCTCCAATTCACCCTTACTCACCCCAACTCCTCAACTCCCCTTCTACTCAAGCTCCTCCAAGGTAACTTGTTAGGGTACACTCCTTAGACCTCCAAGGCCTAAAATATATTGGCTTTCCTCCTAGGTATAGCCTCTTGAGGTTTCTTGTTGGGTTTTGACCCCAAATCTCTGATTTTGAGATGGTCTCCTACTAGTTTCCCAAAACTCCAGCTAGGCTTCAGCTAGGCTCCAAAGACCTCCGCCAAGGATCTTCACTCTAACCATGTTTAAAGTTTGTGGTTATTTTTTTCAGGTATTTTCAAGGTCATTTTATTCATTATAAAGGTCTTCACCTTCCTCCCAAGCCCTAGGCTTTCATCTCGCTTCTACCGGCTGCTATTAGGCCTAAATGACTAGCCCTTCTGAGACTATTTTTTGGTCTTTTCCCAAACAATTTACTAACAACCCCTAGATATTTTTAAATATTTAGATACCCATTTGGAATTTAAACAAGATCACAAATTTTCCCATCTGGGTTTGTCGTACAACTAGGGTAACTCAAAATGAGCTATTTTTAAGAGGTTTAGGGCTTCCAGGTAGTTTTGGAAGACGTGCTCCAAAATCTTCACCAGTCAAAATATACAACCAGAAAAATCTTGGATTATTTTAGTACACCCATAGACCTTTCCAAAACACTATGGGTTTCTGGGGTATCACTTCTCCATGGCACCGAAACTGAGCAATCTCTGCTGCCCCCTACACACTAGCTACAAGCTTGTGTGTTATTCATCTCACCCATTCTCCTCCTTGTGGCCTGAAAAAACACAAAATGCCTACTCTAAAACTATTTAAATAGCCTACCCAATCCATCCAATTTATTTCAACTTGCGCCATTCATGGATGCTTAGGTAAAATACATTTTTACAATCAAAACCCCAAATTTCAAGGGTTTGTGAGCAACTTTCACAAAAACAGTGATAACTTTTGATTCAAAGCACTTCAGACCTTCATATTATACTTGTTGGAAAGGTAAAAAAAAATTCTAACTTCCTATACTACTATGAGCACCATACCAGACCATACAGGTCATACAAAATCAGAAATTCAAAGAAAAAATAGTCCAAATGTGAGCAAAAGCATAGGAAACCCTTGGCAAATGAATTGAATGCAAATCAAAAGTTGATTAAACTCATATTGGAGATGTTTAGAAGGTTTTATACACAATTTAAAGTTGGTTCCAACCAACTTCCAACGCCATTTCCTTCATGGACAACTTTTGCCTAAAAATGCAAAAGTTGTCATGATAATTTTGACAACTTTTACCTATGAGTGCAAAAACACACTCCAAGGCTCTCAAGGCCTTAAAAATCACTCAAATGGCATCCTAAAATGGATTTAAACCATTTACAAAAATTCTAGCAAGTTTCCAGGCATCCACCTGGTACAAACCAAAAAATTGACATTTTGACAATATTTCAGGATAATGACAATTTTGGATCCTGAGCACAACAAAAGTGTGGAAAACCAAACTATGGCTTCAAAAAGCATCATAGGGCTTATTCCACCTTATTACAACATAAAATAACTTGAAATCACACAAAAAATCTAAAATGCTAGAAAAGACAACTTTGAGCTAGGTGCCCTGCACCAGTTTGTGATAGGGATGCTTTGTAAAAGTGGCCTAATTAGGCCTAATCCTAGTAGGACATGGTGTTGGTTCAGAAAGTTGGTCCAAAACAAAAGTGTTTAATTTTGACATATGTTAAATAAATTTCAAATGGGTATTTAAATATTCAATTTTTTTCCAAGTGTTTTGGGAAAGTTTTGAGTTATTGTTGAATTACTCGATTTGAAGGGCTAGAAGGAATAAGCCTCCTAAGTGCAGTTTTGTGTATTGGGAAGTGAACCAATCAACTTGGGCATGTGGAACCCTGTTTCAGGGTGTCAAGTGTGTTAAACCCCTGATTTATTTTTTCTTAAGCCGCTGAAGTTGAAAACTCCATTTGAGTGGTTGGGTGATGCCTTGAGAGTGCATTGAGACAAGGTGTGAAAGGGTGAGAAACCTAGTATTGGATGATTGGAGTTTGATTCTCTTAAGGTCTATTTAGTGTGATTAGAAGAAGGCACAAGGCTCTGCATCAATAAGTGTCACGGTCTTCCACATTGAGCACGCAAGGGAAACCGTCGCTACGAGGTGGCTTGGAATGATCGATTGTCTTGGGGACCAAGACAAGGGAACACCTAGTGTAAACCTGACCACTCGAATGCCCTCGCCCTGATGGTTCATTCCCACGATGAGCAAAATGAAAGATGCACTATTTTGCCACCTCTCACCAATGGTTTTTGATGTGACAGAAAAAATATCACCACAAGAAAACAAAATCGAGTTGTTTGAAACTGAGAGAGGCTTTTTTAGGCAGTGACAATGCGACCCCGTAAGTTCAAACAGATCAACCATAAGTGCCACGGTCTCCAAGTTACATGACGCTAAATTTTGACCATTTTTTCCACTTTGAGCACTCAAGGGAAAGCGTTGCTACGAGGTGGCTCCTAACAATCGTACGTCTTGGAGATTGAGACAAGGGAACACCTAGCATAAACCTAATCACTCAGACGTGCTCACACTGATAGTTTGTTCCCATGACGAGAAGAATGAAAGATGCACTATTTTGCCACCTCTCATTGATGATTTTTGATGCGACAAAAAATATTACCACAAGAAAACGAAATTGAGTTGTCCGAAACTGAGAGAGGATTTTTTAGGTAGAGACAACATGACCCTGTAGGTTCAAATGTCTCATCCATAAGTGCCACAGTCTCCAAGTTACGTGATGTCAAAGTTTGAGCATTTTTTCCACTTTGAGTGCTCAAGCGAAAGTGTCACTATGAGGTGGCTTGAAACGATCAGACGTCTTGGGGAGTGAGACAAGGGCACACCTAGTGTAAACCTGACCACTCAGATGGGCTCGTGCTGACGGTTTTCTCCCACGACGAGCAGAATGAACGATGCACTATTTTGCCACCTTTCACTGACGATTTTTGACACGATAGAAAATATCTCACCACAAGAAAAAAGAATCGATTTGTCCGAAACCGAGAGAGGCCTTTTTAGGTAGTGAAAACATGACCCCTTAGGTTTAAATGACTCATCCATAAGTGCCACGGTCTCTGAGTTACGTGATGTCAAAGTTTGACCTTTTTTCCACTTTGAGCACTCAAGGGAAAGCGTTGCTACGAGGTGGTTCAGAACGATTGGATGTCTTGGGGAGTGAGACAAGTGCACACCTAGCATAAACCCAACCACCTCGATGTGCTCGCGCTAACGGTTTGTTTCCATGACGAGCATAACAAAAGATGCACTATTTTGCCACCTTTCACTGATGGTTTTTGACGATTTTTTATGCGAGAGAAAAAATATCACCACAAGAAAATGGAATCGAGTTGTCCAAAACTGAGAGAGGATTTTTTAGGCAGTGACAACATGACCCTATAGGTTTGAATGGCTCGTCCATAAGTACCACGGTCTCCAAGTTACGCAACATCAAAGTTTGACCATTTTTTCCACTTTGAGCGCTCAAGGTAAAGCGTCACTATGAGGTGGCTTGGAACGATTAGACGTCTTGGGGATCGAGACAAGGGCACACCTAGTGTATCCCTGGCCACCCGGACATGCTCACGCTGAGGGTTTGTTCCCACAATGGGCAGAACAAAAGATGCACGATTTTGCCACCTTTCACTGACGATTTTTGATAGTTTTTGACGAAAGAAGAGATAATTGGTTTGATTTGATGTTAACATGATTCCTTCAACTCTTCTTTTATAGCCAATTTGGATGAATAGGTGTGTCTCTTACCCTAACGCCGAATTGTTAAGGAGTAAAATTTAAATGAAAACCTTACCTAAGCTGATTCATCCTTAGATAAATTTCAAATCTTCTTTGGGCACTCAAATCTTGTCTTAATTGATTCTTGAAATGATGAACTTCACTCCATAATATCAACTACCGAATTTATCTTATTTGATCTCAACTCATGAAGTAATAAAACTTCGCTCTCCTTGTTCAATACATGAAAATTTCGCTCTGAAGCATAAGTTTATGAAATAATAACTCCACTCCAATCTCTTCATGCACTAAGTTCGCTCCTTATCTCAAACACATGAAGTAATAACATCACTTTAAATCATGATACGTGAAGTAGCAATTTTACTTCAAACTTTCAACTCATGAAGTTGTCATTTCACTCTTAATTGTTTGAACTCAAAGTTCACTCATATCACCTCGAAGTTGAAGTTCGCTCTTATCATCTCAAATTTGAAGTTATCTCATTCTTCTTTGAACATGATGTTAAAACCTCACTTACTCCCTTCAATTCAAGAAGTAAGAACTTCACTCCTTTCATTTAGCACACGAAGTTGATTCAAGTTTACCCTCAAGATCACTTTACCTTACTAAATCATGAATTTCGCTCATCTCTCTTCCAACACGAAGTTCGCTCATCTCCTCTTGAACATGAAGTTCGGTCATCTCATCTTGAAGTTGAAGCTAGCTCATCTCCTCTTGAAGTTGAAGCTCGTTCATCTCCTCTTGAACATGAAGTTCTCTCATCTCCTCTTGAAGTTGATGTTCACTCATCTCCTCTTGAACATGAAGCTTTTCATCTCCTCGCCAAAACGAAGTTCGCTCATTGTGCTGAAAGGTGAAGATGAAGTTCTCTCTAATGTGTTTGAAAATGAAGTTGAAACTTCGCTCCTCACACTCAACTCATGAAGTAGATGCCTTCACTCCTATTCCCAAATGTATGAAGCATAACTTTGATTCATTTCCCCAATTCAGGAAGCAACAATTTCATTCCTCCTTAGCAACCCTTTAAGTGAATGATTTCGCTCCTCTTAGGTCAAACATGAAGTAAAGAATTTCATTTGAAGCTTGCAACTCTTAAAGTTATCAACTTCTCTCATAAACATCGATTCATGAAGCAAGAAACTTCACTCAACTCTTTTGATACCTGAAACATGCATTTCACTCCTAGTTGCTTGAAGCTGAAGTTCACTCCTAAACTCTCACACATGAATTTCGCTCCAAAGGTGAAGTCATGAAGTAAAACTTTGAAATCGAAGACAGACTCAGAGGTGAGGCAAATTATGAAAGAGCTAAAGATCACTTCATTGCACATTCAAATGTTCAAACTCATGCGACTTACTTTCATCAATCCTCAAAAGGATTCAAAGAAAATTCACTCAATCAAAATACACAATATGAGCATTACCAGTGTCGGTACTTGGGTACGTGGGTATAAAAAATATGAGCAACCTAGTTTAAAAGTAAATGCCATATGAGTTACATGTAATGAATAAATTGGATCACATTTCAAGACATATACACAATGAACAAGTTTGATCACATTTCAATAGCAAATAACTAAGTTTCAAGAATATCAAGTTTCATATATATCAAAATGGATCAAATATCAACTTTCATATATATCAATGAACAAATTGGATCAAATATCAAGTTTCATATATATCAAAATGAACAATAATCATGTACATATCAAAAAATGGCATAGATGCCAAATCAATAATAGTTACAAAATGTGGCATGTGCCATGTCTGTCAAAGTCAATATATACATATACAAATGTCGAATATATAAAAAAATTGGTCCTTGAATGACCACAACTACAACTATATGTCTCTATTGGTATCTATGACTGTGGTGGATCATCAAAATCGAGCCTATTCTAAGCAGTATGTGGCTCTGCAAGTGGCTGCAAAAGGACAATTCAAATGTCGAATCAGATATAGTTTCTCAATATAACATCAAAATAACTAAATACTAAACTCTAAATTGTTTGAAGTTGAAAGGTTGATTACCTCATCTCTGTCTTCTGTAATTGGGTGAGGCTGAGGATCCATGGGAAGTCCTAAAGGGGGCTATAACTGGTAAAACAATATTAATACAAGTTAATAACATATATGTCAAATAACATATAATAACTAAAAATGAATAGACTAAAAAACTAAAGCATACCGAAGCCTCAGATGGATGTGCTATGATCATAGGAGGCAAAGTCATAGATGAATCAGTTATGATCATTTCCTATATCCATGGAAGTGATCCAAAAGGAGTTAACAAGAGGGTTTGAACTTCGTTGTGCACTTAGTGAAAATGAGTTGATCTAAGACATACATACCTTTTCCCTTTGTCATGTTGGATCCCATATTATACGTGTAGGACTTCTAATGAAATGGAATGGTAGAACATCATTAGGAAGTTTGGAAGGGCGTTGTAATAGGTTAAAGACAATTATACAAGTTAATAACCCAAAGTTGTTGACAAACTAGATAGAACAAATATTTTTAACATATGTAGAACAAATGCACACCGAAGCCTTGTATAGTTCTCCTGTAACCTTAGGAGGCCTAGTCGAATCTGATGTAGTTATTACCATTTCCTGTATGAAAAATGATAACATATGATATAGACATAAAAGGATTTAGCTATTTCAAAGAAGCAAGAATGCAATCCAAAGTGAGTATGAAGATATCACCTCTTCCCTTTACCGAACGTCGTCGACATCAAGTGCATTCATTAATTCTGTAAACTCCATATGTTTTTGTATATAAAACAAATAAATTAAGTGCATTTATCAATATCTACATATACATGTTTAAACATAATACATTTCAACAAATGAATTTAAATTGTACTGAATCACCTTCTGTCGTTTGGGTGTTTGGGAGGATATCTTTTTCTGCTTCGTAGTGCTAGAGGATGGCTTTCTCACATGAGATGTCCTCGAGGCAGGTGGGGTAAATTAATAGAAAAAAATTAACATAACGGAAAAGAACATGTATTTAATATATCACCTAAGTAAAAAATATATAAATCTAAATGGTACTGCATAGCTATCTAGGCCAAACTCAATGGCCGAAAGTGTGATATCATCAAGTTGGGACATCTCAGCCCCCAATAAGCCCTATAAAATACCAAGTAATGATACATATATATTAACAAAAGATATTTTGAAACCAATGTATTATTATATTTTAAACAAATTTACAAATCTTTACCTTCGGTGGTGAAACTACTCATGACTGTGGAGTCAATTGAAAAGTATGTGGTGTACTCCCACCACCCACTACACCCTGCAATGCATTTTATTTATATGTCACTTTAAATTGTTCTAAAAATAAAAATTTATATCTTTTTATAAGATTTAGTCACTTAATTGATAACATGTCATAAACATAATTAAATGCACCTGTGTCTGATAGCGAGGGAACAACATACCCATCAAGTCATCGATGAGGGCCACATCCTCTGTAGTGGAAGCATGAAATCTACTCCTACAACATGTACACGAATGAGATGTTGAACCATCCTCATCCATGTTAGTGTCTACACTAGAACATACACATTGGCAGATGACGCACATATGCTGAATGGATTGGCCCATGCCAAATGATGCATGAGGTGACACTGATGAAGGAGGTGTCACTGATGAAGGAGGTGCCATAGGTGCTGGTACATCCTCTGCTCCGACCAACTGTGTGCCATGCTGAACAATGACATCAGTCAATGATGCAGCTTCCTGAAGAATTTGTAATTCCATAGACTCCTTCAAGGATATAGGGACAATGACTTGAACCATGGGTTTAGGAGTTGTACACCTCCTATACTGTGGCTGTACCTCCCTATGGGCCCTAGGTCTATCTTGCGCAAAGCCTCTCTCTCTACCCTAAAATTGTTGGATGTCAAAGTAATTCAGCTTCTCTCCAAGGATAAACTCACAATACAACTTTCTCAAAAAATATAGAGGCACATTATTACAAGGTGGTTGGTCAAAGACTATACACCACCTATCCCAAAAAGCTTCTTTCAGCCTACCATGAACACACCAATGTATAGGAAACCTAGTCGTATTTAGTTATAGGTTGTTACTGGTAATAGGATCGGTGAAAAGAGCACATATGTTAGCTTTAAGTATGCCCTTTTTTTCACTTGATCATATGACAACCCATCCACATAAAATGTTTGACATCTATCCCTCCATGAACCCCATTTCGTAACCTCCCTAGATACCTCATTTGCACTATTGGCCATTGTTTCTAGCATTGTGGCGAGGGTTGAGTGGTGCTCATGACTAGAGGACCTCAACCTATTCACCAATATAAAAATTTGGGCACTATTTTGTGTAAGGTGATTGATGAGATCCTCTTGTGTGGCATCTACACGATCTAATGGAGGACGTGGAGGGTTTTGGGGTGGCGGTGGTTGTTGAGGAGCAACAACTTGAGGATTTTGTGGTTGTGGAGCAACGTCTTGAGGGTTTTCTTGTTGCACATGTGCAATGTTTACAGGGTTTGCTTGTGTTGCTTGTGCAGGAGGAGGTCTTTGTTGTCTATTTCATTTTTGGGGATTGCTTGAAGAATCTGACATTAAATTGATAAAAAAAAAACTTGAATCAATTAAAAAACCCTACTTCAATTAAAATGCAAACAAAAATAAGTCAATCAAATCTTACCTGTTCGATGGGGTGCTACTGTTCCACGAGTTTTAGTGTTGAAAATGGCCAAAACCCGTGGGCTACCAAAAAATATACGGGTTTTGAGGAACTTTTGATTTTGATTATAAAACATAATGTTCCTCAAAACCCGTACGATTTTTGAGGAACTTTTTGTTTTTAAATTTTTTTTTGGCTAGGTTTTTGAATTTTCAGAACCCACATGGGTTATGAAAAATTTGGTTTTTTTTGTTGTTGCATGTGGCCACTTTTCAGTTCACCTTCTTGATGCACTTACCCTCTAGAATGAGATTAAATTTGAAGAAGCTCTCTGTTGTTTGAAGATTAATCCTCTATAACGAAAGTAGTGTCTTTATTTCAAGAACTTGATGAAGATGTGAAAGAAGTCCTAGATCTACAAAGCTTCTAGTCAAGGAAGGCAATTAACAACACTTGCAACATTTGCATGTATACTTATAATCTTCACTGAGAAGGATTTTGTGTCTTAAAATTCTTTATGAAATTTATCAGGTTAAAATGATTCCCTATTAGGTGAGATTAGCACTAAGGAAGGAAATTTGTAGTGGTAAACCTTACATGCTTCTTGGTTATTAATTGTTGTCTTTACATTTTCAAGAAGAAGCATGCATATTGTAAAAGTTGTGCTCATTTAAAAGAGATCTTAGTTGTAGTAAAAATTTATGTATCCTTTAATTTTAAGATCTCTCATAGTAAGGAAAAATTTGTGAAAGCACACTTATCAAGATGTATCAAAATGTGTGTCCATACTTGGTTCCAAGTATAAACATGACCAATTAACAACCATGTACCCATGTAATTAAAGAAATTCCAACATTGGTGCTCATGATTGTCCATGTTTGTCCATGATTGTCCATGATTGTCCATATTGTAATGTACCCTTGTGTCAACTCTTATAGCCTCAAAAAAATCATTTTCTATTTTTCCCAAGCTAAAACCAAATGCAATTTATTGAGATTTGTTGTTAGAACTCTATTAAATTTGCCAAAGTTACCTTGCATATTGGTTAATATTTAATGAACAAATTACCTACATGTCAAATGGATTAGTCCTTGTGATTCTTTGCATATTCATCTACACCCTCGCTTCATTATAGTACCTCGACACTTAGTTTGATATTTTTTCAAGGCCAAAAGCAAACTAATTTTGCAAAGATTGGATACCAGCACTTCCAAAAAAATTTAGAGAGTCCAACTTTGCCCATTAATATTTTGCACATCTGATAGAATTTGGACAAACCCCTTGGCACACATATTCAATGTACCTTGATGAATTGATTCCCCCAATGGAGGCTTCCCAGAAGTAATTTTAATATTTTTTAAAGGCAATGGTTTGGTAAGGTTCAGATTAGTTTTGAATGTGCAGTTTCACAAAATTCTCATGTAAGCAACTATGAGCATTGATATTTTACATTTCGAGCATCGTCAAGTGAATCCACTAAGTATTTTGATTTTCATGGTAATACTCAGCATGTATGTCATTTTTCAAGACTCGATGATAATGTTTGATTAGTTTTCAAAAGCAGTTCTGGAGGCTACCTAGGTTGTTTTGATCACAAAGATAGCAAATGTCAAGTTTAAGTAACATCTCACTTAATCTTTTGGGTATAGAAAGTGTGTCATTGTGATTTCAGAACAATTTTAGGGTCATTTGTTTAAAAATGATTTTTTTTAGTCGAGCTCACAAGGGGACCCAACTTGCATTATAGCATCACAATGCTATAGATACAAGACAAATTCAAATTTATTATATTTAAATCATTTTGATTTAAATAATAGCATTGTTGATAAGATGAATGATTTGTGGGTATTCCATGCTGATTGTGGGGACTGGTGGAAAGGAAAATTATTCAAATTATTTTAACTAAAATGTTTTAAATATGTTGATATTTGTTTTTTAATAAGATAAGTAGCAAAACAAGGGTGTTGGCCCTTTATACAAACAACCCTTAGGCGGCAAAAAGAAAAGAAGCAAAGCAAGGGTGTAGATCCTTAACAAACCTTTAACAGCAAGTCAAGACCATTGCCAAAATCCTACCACAAGATCAACAACCCAAAACCTTGACTCAAGAGTGCGGAGAGACACCCAAAACTTGACCAAAAGGAGTTTGTGGGGGGGGAGAGGGCTTACCCTTTTGCCTACGACAAACAACAATCCAGACAATATTGTTATTAGGAACATCAAGAGAAGGATCAAATGAGGAAATGCCTATAGAGACATTGTTTGCAACAAGAGCAGACTGTTGTTGTAGAACCATAGCTAGAGAAGAATCACCAGGAGTAGATCCCTGCTAGACACCAGGAGTAGATTGTTGCTGCAGAACCACAACAAGAGAAGATTCACTAGGAGAAGATTACTGCTGCAAAACCAAAGCATGGGGTGGAGGAGCCTCAACGCTAGTGGAGGTCACGTTAGTAGCAACAAGAGGGCCAACATGGGCCTCAACAATAGTAAGAGGTGCAATCTCAACCTGGGAGGATTCATCATCCTCCAATGCGAAATCATCAGAATAATCGAAATCGGAAGCCTTAATAGTTAAGTGATCAATCTTTTGATTTTGATGATTCTGATAACCCCTCATACAAGGATGATGACTCCTCTTGGGTTGAGGTGTGCCTCTTACCGTTGTTGAGGCCCTTGTTGGCCCTCTCGTTACTACTTATGTGACCTCCGCTGGCCTCAAGGCTCCTCCACCTACTGCTTTGGTTTTGCAGTTTCTATCTGCTCCTCGTGAATCTTCTCCTGATTTAATTTTGCAGAAGTAATCTACTCTTGGTGTGCAACAATGATCTACTCTTGGTGATTCTTATGTTGTTGTGGTTTTGTAGCAATAGTCTGCTCTTGTTATGGACAATGTTTGTGCGAAGGTTTCCTCATTTGATCCTTCTCTTGATGTTCTTAATAACAATACATTGCCTGGACTATTGTTTGTCATAGGTGAAAGGTTAATCCCTCTCGCCCACCAAGCTCCTTCTGGTCAAGTTTTGGCTGTCTCTCTCAACTCTTGAGTCAGGGTTTTGGGTTGTTGATGGTTTGGTAGGCTTTTAGCAGTGGTCTTGATTTGTTGTTAAAGGTCTGTTAGACCCAGGTTTGTTAAGGGGCTACACCCTTGTTTTGCTTCTTTTCTTTTTGTTGCCTATGGACTGTTTGTATAAAAGACCAACACCCTTGTTTTTCTACTTTAACATTTGCTATAAAGGTAAAAATTAAAATATTTAATTCATATTTTATGATTTAAAATACGTTTTGTAACGGTCAAATGTATGGGCTAACCAAGTAAAGGCGGTGACGTCTGATTATCGTTGGATTGGTGATAATAAAAAATGGCTCCAATGATAGCCTATTGCTCCAGCAGTGAAGTCAAGACCAATTGACTTGGCAACTAGGTTGAGAATGCGATGTATTGTGGTTAAGTCATTGGGTCGGTTGAGGGAGTAAGAAGAATATGAGTCCCAACGATGGAGAGGAGTGACGCCCTACTTTCTTGCGTAGGAAGATTAGGGCATTGATATCGTATACTGAATGAAAATAGAAGATCGTGTGAGGAAACCCTTAATGTGTTTCAATTAATGTTGCATTTTGGAATGCATCTCAACATTGTAAGCTTTGTCTATGTTTTGGGTGCACTAGATACTGCGGAAGATATGAAAGAAGGCGTAGTTCTTTGTTTCTTGTTCTGTGGGAGTTGCCAAAAATATCTCAACCTGCTTGATGGAAGAGTGCTTCCATTAAAGCAAATCGTGACCTACATCGCTGCTTGTGTATTGGGCATTGGACCTTTCTCTCATTACTGAACAATATTTAAGTGGGAGTGATGCATTTGCAGTTCAATGATTCGGGGGTTGTTTTGTGACAAAGTCACCATGGAGGGAAGTGACCGAGGACATCGATCCACATCAACAAAGGTGAAAACGTTATAGGTTTCGGAAGATGATTTTTCATTGAATGAATCATGGAATGTGATTCAAAACATTGATGATAAAAATTGATATACATAATCAAATCTAAAAGAAATTATTAAATATTATAGATTTCTACAACTAGACTCAATGCAATGCATCTGCAGTGATGGTATTTGCAGAACCCAAATAAGGTTGAACATAAACATGAACCATTACATTGCGAATTTACCTCTCTCAAGGCTCTTCAGGGTTCAAAGGAAACGAAAGCATGTTTTCTGAAATAAGTGAGTTTGAATGCAATGTGTTGTTGCACATCATTTACATTGCGAATTTACCTCTCTCAAGGCTCTTCAGGGTTCAAAGGAAACGAAAGCATGTTTTCTGAAATAAGTAAGTTTGAATGCAATGTGTTGTTGCACATCATTTGTCATCTCTAGTATGGAAAAGTCTCCAAGGTTGCAGACCATTACTTGTTGTTAATTGTTTAACTGCATTCGAGTGAAGTTCACCATGTCTGGCTTGGCTTGCTGCAAGAAATAGAAGCAGAATGGAATAGAGATCATATTCTAAACAATGCTTCACATAATATGCACGCTGAAGTCGACAGAATCAAATCCCATTTCCAATATGAAATAACTAAATATATGGGTTTGTGCAAAGCTAGTCAAGCATGAATGAGGAGGGCGTGGACACACATCTAGACGACAGATTAGAGTTTACAAAAGAATGACATGAAGAAGGTACTTGAAACTAATCCTATCAACAGGCATGTGGAGCTAGAGTACATAACTCTTAGATGAAAAACACAAGAAATATAACAATAAAGAAGTTAAGTTTTATGTCAATATGTTTGCAAGAGTGAGGAAATGGAGAAGTACACTACTCCAACTACCAATGCGTTGAATGATGGAATTGTGTAACATCTTGAGCTTTCATTGTTGTGTGCAAGGTATCTGGTAATTTTGATGGTTGTGACACTTTTTAAGTGTTAATATGGAGATAGTTAATGGGTTTTCAAATAATTGGTATTTTGATGAGCCAAAATGATGAATCCCAATATTACATAAGGGTGATAAAAATTTCGTAAATGGGGAAGTGTTTTTACTCAAAGGAATTATCTTTCTCATCTAGAGAGATTAAAGTATTGTCAAATAAATGTTTTTATCTAGAGGTGAATATCTCTAGAGGTGAATATTTTCATAGAATGAGTTGAGTAATTGGGTTCGCAAGTAAAAGGCATTTGGGTAAAAATTTTACACCCACAAGAATTTGTTTACCTGTAAAGATAAATGTACGTGAAGATATTTTATTTTCATCCAAATGAGAGTGTTTTGGAAAAATGTGAGAGATCAACATGAGAAAAAGTTTCCATTCTAAATTAAGGGGCTGCAATATGAAAATATAAAATAATTTTATATGGCAAATGGAGAATTATTTTCATCTAAAGTATAAAGTGTAATTGCTAGGAATATCTCTCACTATCTATTTTTACCTCTTCCTCTCTTGATCTTTCCTTCTCTCTATCTCTGTCTTCCTCACTCTCTCTATCTTTAAATATGTCTCCCTCTATCCATCTATCTCTCTTTCTCTCCCTCTTTTTAGACCTTTATATCTATATATATCTATATTTATTCTTTCATAGATCCCTATATCTTTATCTCTCCCTACCACTATATCTCTCATTCTCTATATATCACTTCCCATATCTATCTTTATCTTTCCATCTCTCCATCTCTCTCCTATTTATTTCTATTCCATCTCTATGTATTCATCTCTCCTCTCTCTCTTTATCTCTTAAGGTTGTCTCCATCTTTGTCTCCTATTTCTCCATCTTCATCTCCATCTTCTTCTCTATCTCTATCTATTTAACCATTCTCTCTCTTGCACTTTCGCCCTTTATCGAGCTCCCTCTTTCTATCTCTATCTATCTCACCCTATTACAAACATAACATGATTATGTTGGCAGTGGAATTTGATTATCAACCTGATTCAAAGTTTCTATTTTAGCTTCATGTATATGCAAAAAATAGACATTTTTCCTTAATTGACCTTCCACACCTCTTTAACACACCCATTGCACACCAAGGTGCAATTGATATTATATTTTTTAATAAATTGGCCTCAAAGTGGTGCTACAATGTATTTATTATTCAACAATGGGAAAGTTGTGGAAATATGCATTTATTGAACAAATGGAAAGTTTATGTGTACAATTATCCATCAATTAAATAAAATAATTCAATATTATCCTCTCTTAATCTTGAAATAGAAAATTCTAATTTGCAGTTGAGTTGACTCCCCATATTCTCTAGTTAACTTAGGCCATTATGCTCATCTCATCTCACTCAAAAGTCTATAAATAGGACCATTTTATCCATCATTTAATAATTCATTCACCTTCATGCAAATCCATTATGTTGAATTTGTCATATCAAATCATAATATTATGTTGTGGAAATATAGCATCCACATCCAAAGGAAAAGAAACATATCAGTTATTTTTTAGGTTTGTAGTGGATTTTTTAGATTAGGAATTAGATTCGGGTATGTGCAGGATCATGGTGTGCCAAAACAGGCCTTTAAGTGGGAATGAAATTTCAGAAAATCAGAGTTATGCAATTTGACATGAAAATTTGAATAAGTTGTGAACATTATTTTTAAAATATGTAAGAAGAGAATATATAGAAAATTGAATGTAGTTTCTAAGATACTAGTTGTTTTTTGGAAAAAAAAAATCCTATTTGATGAAAATTTCAAATTTCAATGCAGTGGTACTAAAATTTCAGGAAAAAAATAAGAAGTAGACGTATGTCTGACCATTCTAATCACAATAAAATCATAATATTTTTTTATAATATTTATAATATAAGTACTAGACTCATGTCCGGATGTGACACATATTTTTTAAATTTTTTTTATAAAGTAAATAATTATTTATGAATTTTTTACTACAGGTTTTTCAGAAATTCAGAAACTCCTACGTCTGACCACCTTAACTTGGTCAAAACCTTATGAAATTTAATTTTTTTAAATTTTTCCCTATAGTAGATGAAGCATAGGATGTGAAGCATGTTTCGGATTCAAAAAATGTTATACCGTTTGAAAGTTATGAGTGTTTTTCAATCAGTATATCAATCAGGACCATTGTCAGAATTCAATTAGAAAATAAATAATAATTATTTATTAAAGTCGAAATAAGACAAGCCTTATATTGTTGGAAATTTGGGAACGTCCTTAAAAAACCCTTTTCATTTTATGAATTTTGGCTACAAAAAAAGTCGTCAGCCACTAGTGTAAAGTCTGGAAAATCAAGGAATACTGAAATACACGTTTTTTTTAGTTGACTTTCCAGGCTTGTCACTTCCAAGCCAAATACCAAAGCATTCCCGAGCTGAAATTTGAAATTTGAAAATTTGACTACAAAAATCGGATATCCGATATAATCGAAGATATCTGATTATATCGGATATCCAATTTTAATATATAAATTTGTGGTCCCAAAATTTTTTCCTGTTGTCACCTTTTATTTACTGAATTGCCACATTAATGGCGATGGCAGAAATCCGATATCGGATTTTATTAGTCATATTTTAGAGAGAGAGAGAGAGAGAGAGAGAGAGAGAGAGAGAGAGAGAGAGAGAGAGAGAGAGAGAGAGAGAGAGAGAGAGAGAGAGATGGAGAGAATAGGGGAGAGGGATAGAGAGAGATTAGGGGGGAGAGAGAGAGAGGGAGAGGGAGAGAGGGAGAGAAGGAGAGAGACACAAATTGTGTCGTTATGGGTCATATGTTGTCCTAAGAGGTCGTAAGACACAATATGACCCCTTAGGACACAATATCCGATTTTAATCAGTAAATTCTCTAACTAGATTTGTTTATTAATATATTAATATATTAATTTATAAATAAATTAGTATATGATATTAGGGAGAGGGAGAGGGAGATGGGGGAGTGGGGGGAGAGAGAGAGAGAGGGAGGGAGGGGGGGAGAGGGAGAGAGAGAGAGAGAGAGAGAGAGAGAGAGAGAGAGAGAGAGAGAGAGAGAGAGAGAGAGAGAGAGAGAGAGAGAGAGAGGGGGAAGGGAGAGATGGGTAGGGGGAGAGAGAGAGGAAGGAAGGGAGAGAGAGAGAGATGGAGAGAGAGGGAGGGGAGGGAAGGTAGAGAGAGATAAAGAGATTAGCGCAGAGAGAGAGAGAGATTAGGGGAGAGAGAGAAGGAGATGGAGAGAGAGATTAGGGGAGAGGGGGAGAGAGAGACAAAGACAGAGATAGAGACAGAGACAGAGAGACAAAGGGAGAGAGATTAAGACATCATAGGACATCATGAACCCTTATGACATTAAGACAACATGAGCCCTTATGAGATTAGGGGAGAGAGAGAGAGAGAGATTAAGACATCATGAACCCTTATGACCTCTTAGGATACCATATGACCCCTAATGACACCATATTGGGTCGCTTTGGGTCATATTGTGTCCTAAGGGGTCATATTGTGTCATAAGGGGTCCTATGATGTCCCAAGACACCATATGACCCCTAATGACACCATAGGACCCCTTAAGACACCAAATCATGTCGTTAGGGGTCATATTGTGTCTTACGACCCCTTAGAACACAATATGACCCCTAACAACATAATTTGGTGTCTTAAGGGGTCCTATGGACACCATATGACCCCTAATGACACCATAGGACCCCTTAAGACACCAAATCATGTCGTTAGGGGTCATATTGTGTCCTAAGTCGTAGGACACAATATGACCCCTAACGACATGATTTGGTGTCTTAAGGGGTCCTATGGTGTCATTAGGGGTCATATGGTGTCCATAGGGGTCCTATGGTGTCATTAGGCGTTATGACACTGTTATGGACACCATATGACCCCTAACGACACCATAGGACCCCTAAGGGGTCATATGGTGTCCTAAGGGGTCGTAGGACACAATATGACCCCTAACAACATGATTTGGTGTCTTAAGGGGTCCTATGGTGTCATTAGGGGTCATATGGTGTCCATAGGGGTCCTATGGTGTCATTAGGCATTATGACACTGTTATGGACACCATATGACCCCTAACGACACCATAGGACCCCTTAAGACACCAAATCATGTCGTTAGGGGTCATATGGTGTCCTAAGGGGTCGTAGGCCACAATATGACCCCTTAGGACACAATATGACCCAAAGTGACCCAATATGGTGTCATTAGGGGTCATATGGTGTCCTAAGAGGTCATAAGGGTTCATGGGACACCATATGACCCCTAACGACATGATTTGGTGTCTTAAGGGGTCCTATGGTGTCCCAAAACACCATATGACCCCTAACAATACCATAGGACCCCTTAAGACACCAAATCATGTCGTTAGGGGTCATATGGTCTCTCTCTCTCTCTCTTCCTCCTCTCTCTCTCTCTCTCTCTCTCTCTCTCTCTCTCTCTCTCTCTCTCTCTCTCCCCCCCCCCCTCTCTCTCTCTCTCTCTCTCTCTCTCTAAAATATGACTAATAAAATTTGATATCCGATTTAATCGGATATCAGATTTCTGCCATGTGGCAGTTTACTAAATAAATGGCGGCAAAGGGAAAAATTTTGGGGACCACAAATTTTTGTACTAAAATCGGATTTTAGTACAAAAAACCAAGAAAAAAAGGGTTTTTGGGCCATTTTGTATATTCCAACGACCCACAGTCTGCATATTCTATTTTTTGTTGAGGATCACGGGTTTTCAGACAGGTAGAGACAAATTTGTGCTTTTGAGAGATTCTTAAACTGAAAACTTACATTGTCAATCACGAAGGAGCATATGTGTGGAGGGAAATGGGGAGTAGTAGTCATCGGAAGTCTAAACGCAAAAGAAAACTTTCAAATGACCAAATTGAAGTGTATAGAGAAAGAGATAGAGAATGTCATAGGAGGAGAAGACAAGGTATGTTAAATATTGCTAATGTTACTTCAACTGAAGAGGAAATTGAATTTGAAAATGTGCCACAAGTTATTGAAAATGAAAATGTAGATTTTGAAAGTGAAAATTTTGAAAATTTTGAAAGTGATAATGAAAATGCTCAACATGTGGAAAATTTTGACATAGGAGGTGAAAATGTGGAAAAATTTAACATTGAAGGTGGAATTGCTCAACCAAGTGAACCATATGTAACACCTAATTACTTTAGAAATGAAGACCCTCTCATGGATGAAAGACAAATTCCAAATCCAAGACCTTCAAGAACCCCAAAATGGTTATTTGAAATTGATGAGAACATTATTGCGAATCTTGAAGGCAAGAGGTCAACAAGAACTGTTCAGTTGTGGGCTACACAACTTTTCAACCAAAATTTTAGCAATAAGACATTGACCGAGCAATGCCAACTCTTTGTTCAATTGCTAAAGATGATAAAGATGAGACCATTGCTAAACAAATTGAAGACTCGTATGAACAAGAAGATGGAGAGAAATTTTATTATTGCAAAAAATCTATTTGATGCTCTCAATTCTATTGGAAAGAATACCAAAGAAAGAGATAAGAGAGTCGCTCGAAGAGTGATTACAACCTCCTTAGTAAGCCATCAATTGAGGAAGGCTCGTCAAATGAGACAAACTTGTGTTGATTTTAACATAAACCGTAAAACTTTGGATAGAGCACTTGCACGAAGACAAAGACTTGACAATCCACTTCAACAAGATACATGGGCATTTTGTGGGAGGCTTCCACGTGTTGATAGAAAGTTGACTGACAATGTGAAGGAAGAGATTCAACAATTTTGGCACTCTAATTCTAGAGTGTCACCCAATGTAAAGGACATTTTGAAATTAAGAATCGACAACTGAGACCGCACACCACATCCCAAACATTTCTTGGAATCAAGCCAAACAATGTTGTACAATTTTTTTTGTGAATTACATCCAGCTTTGCAAATATCACTAAGGGCCTTTGAATCTTTGAAACCATTTTATCGTGTTCCTCTTAAGATTCGCAATACCTGTTGTTGCAAGTACCATGTGGAGTTTTCAATGTACCATGAACTTTTATGTCATATTTGTTCTATGATGCATACTAATGAGATGTTGCAAGAGTGTGGTGCAATGCTATTTCTGATATCATCGAGAGACTTGCAAGATCTATTTTTATGCCCTAGAGATGATTGCTGCTATTTCTATAGAAATGATTGTTTGAATGAGAAGTGCTCAAAATGCGGTGGGTTATCAAAGTTTATTTCATGTTTTCATGAGGGTAGCGAACATGATTTTGGAAATAATTATGTTGAGAAAAAAAGACACGAGACAGTGAAATATACTTTGAAGAGTGGAGGTGAAGGTTCTAGATGCGAATTAGTCTCAAGAGAAGTGAGTATTGCTGATTTTATTTTGGATTTTAAGGAAAATATTTTCTACAAGTATGCAAGGCACACCCATAGGTCTCAGTGGTTGGATCAACAATTTAGGATGTGTAAGAACTCTTTCCCGATTGGCACTATTGTATCAGTGGTTGATTTTGCAGAGAACTATACATTGCAACCACAGAATGAGGTACAGTCTCAGTACTACAATTCAGTCCAGATTGCTATTTTTGTTCACATTACATATAGACATCCTTCTGATAGTACAGAAGAGGATAGGAAGATAATCAGGGAGTATCATTTTTATATGAGTGATGATAGATCACACTCTTCCGAGTATGTGCAATATTCTTTCGAGAATTTTTTTGAGTTCTTGCTTGAGAAAGATATTGCAATTGATCGACATATAATATGGTTAGATAACTGTACGGGTCAATTCAAGAATGCCCGTATGTTTTATTGGTTGAGTAGAATGCATGTGGAGAGGCGTATACCTCATATTTGGTGTTTTTTTGAGGCAGGGAATGGGAAGGGAGAGCATGATGGAGCAGGTGCATGTTTGAAGAGAGCTCTAGTTAAGGAGCAATTGAGGATTTTAGGTGCAAATTTCTCTGATGCACGTTCTATTATTGATTGGTGTAGTTCAACAGTGAGCATATTCTTTTGTTTGGTTGAGGACGGAACAGTGGGAGATAGATTGGATTGTCAAACAATTAAAGATTCTTCAAAGATGCATTCATTTCTCAGCTCAGATGCAAGTACATGGACCATTTGGACATGAGCGTTGGCTTGTTTTTGTCAGAGTTGTGTTTGGTGTGATTGGGATCAGTGAGAGTCAAGTGAGTGGGTTGATACATGGGTTCCCCACTATCTAACTCCTTTATCTCAAACAATATCCTTGTCAAACGATGACATGGAAAGTTCACTTGAGTATGATCGTCTATCAGATCTTGTACAACCAGGACATGTTTTTGCAGTTGTTGCACCACAAGGGAATGAAGAGAGATCAGAATATTGGTTGGCACGATGTGTACAGGGAAAACAAAAGCTAACACAACCAGTGATAGATGATGACGGGTTCACATATCCTACAGGTTCAGTTGTTGTGGGAACTTGGTTGCGAACATACATGATTAGAAAGAATGGCATACCTACATTTGAAGACTATGAGAGACACAAAACCATTATAATGTATTCACACCTTATTATAGCTACACATGTCAAGTTGTTGAAGCATCAAGAAAAACCGAAGACCAAAGAGCTATGGACAGTGACTACTGCTGATCATGAAGCAATACTGGATACTCTTAAACAAAGAGATGACCCTTCAAGCACACTTGAGTAGTAGGTCTTTAATGGTGCCTTATTTTTTTTATCATGCATTTCATTTCAAACAATGATCATTAAACCTTAATGATCAAGTTTGTTACGTGTATATTAAGGATGTCTTGAAAATGTAGGTCTATTGATGAATGTTTTTGTTTGGCAACATGATTTTTGCATGCATATAGCGGGTACATGATATAATCGAAAGGGACTTATTTTTGCAACATGACTTATTATCATGCATTTGATGAGCTTTACAATTTTTGATGATATAATTATCGCAAAACCTTTATGCTCATGCAGGTCTTTATTGATGATATACAATAGTACATCACATTATGATTTTTGATGATATACAGGTTCATGCTAGATCATTCGTCGTTGACAAGACCCTCTCTTAATGATGGTACATATTCTTTTGTGCATTATTGAGATAAAATTTTGTGCATAAACATTAAGTCAAGTGAATGTATTGCTATTTAGAAATGACCATATCTACCATCGTCTTCAACCATGCAGAGAAATGCAGTGAGAAGGGCTTTAATCAACATGCGTCTTTCTTCAAAGTTATGCTTGTATACTTTACAGATAAACTAGTAAGTTTCGTAATTATACAATCTTGTGCGTCTTAAAAATGTTTAAAATGATCTATTTATAATTTGCCAAACTAATTTGTATTAAGTGTTATAATTTGTTTCTTGTAGCACATTCATTCCACATAAAAAGGTTACTTATTTTGGTCTTCATTTATATGCAGGCATTGTTGTACGTAAGCTTTTCTCTTAGGACATGAGGATGTCTGATGCAGATGAAGTGGGATGTTGTATTTGTATATGGATGTGAATTGATGTAACATTGTTATGATGATATACAATGTCCATGAGCAAATTGGTTTAGATATATTGATGATAATGTCCATGTATCTATACATGAGTACATTGGTGTAGTTGTATTGATAATGAAAAAAAAAATCATGTTTGCATATCCCTTCATGGATGTCACATGCAAGTGTAATGGTAATTATGTGTATACAATACATGGAAATATTCGTGATCATTATGTGTCTACAGTGTAATGCTTGTTTATATATAATTTTAGCGCTTAAGGGACGACGTCGATAGGGTATGACCCCGAGCGTTGGATCGAGTGGGGGGGAAAAATAGGAGCATGCGTAGGGTAATAATGCTTAACTAGGCATGTCGGAGTAGACAGTTCGTCATCGCGACGAGAAGAATGAGAAATCGGCCACGTGACAACATTCG
Source organism: Cryptomeria japonica (assembly GCF_030272615.1). Lineage (NCBI taxonomy): Eukaryota > Viridiplantae > Streptophyta > Pinopsida > Cupressales > Cupressaceae > Cryptomeria > Cryptomeria japonica. The sequence goes on from NC_081409.1 coordinate 728,653,189, forward strand.
ATTGAGTGAGACTGACGATTTTTTCACCAACCGAAAAATTGCTGCCCTAATAAAACCGTAGGACAACTTGAAAAATCGAGATAGGCTTTTGTAGGTACCTCTCTCGTGGTCCCATGGGTTCAAATGGATCATTCGCAGGTGCCAAGGATTCTGAGTTAGGGCCTGTCAAAGTTTGACAATTTTGAGCACTTAGGGCGCTCAAGGGACGACGCTAGTAGGGTATGACCCCAAGTGTTGGATTGAGTGGGGGGAAAAAATAGGAGCATGCGTAGGGTAATAATGCCTAATTGGACATGTTTGAGTAGACGATTCATCATCACGAGGAGCAGAACGAGAAATCGGCCACGCAACAACATTCCATTGAGTGAGATTGACGATTTTTTCGCCAACCAAAAAATTTCTGCCCTAATAAAACCGCAGGGCAACTTGAAAAACTGAGATAGACTTTTGTAGGGACCCCTCTCATGGCCCCATAGGTTCAAATGAATCATTCACAGGTGCCATGGATTCCGAGTTAGGGCCTGTCAAATTTTGACAATTTTGAGCACTTAGGGCGCTCAAGGGACGACATTGGTAGGGTATGACCCCGAGCGTTGGATCGAGTGAGGGGGGGAATAATAGGAGCATGCGTAGGGTAATAATGCCTAACTGAACATGTCGGAGCCGATGGTTCATCATCGCGACGAGCAGAACGAGAAATCGGCCACGTGACAACATTCCATTGAGTGAGACTGACGATTTTTTGCCAACAGAAAAATTGCTGCCCTAATAAAACTGTAGGGAAACTTGAAAGATCGAGATAGGCTTTTGTAGGGACCCCTCTCGTGGCCTTGTAGGTTCAAATGGATTATTCACAGGTGCCATGGATTCCGAGTTAGGGCCCGTCAAAGTTTGACAATTTTGAGCACTTATGGCGCTCAAGGGACGACACCGGTAGGGTATGACCTCGAGCATTGGATCAAGTGGGGGGGAAAAATAGGAGCATGCATAGGGTAATAATGCCTAACTGTACATGTCAGAGCCGACGATTCGTCATTGCGATGAGCAGAACGAGAAATCGACCACGCGACAACATTCGATTGAGTGAGACTGATGATTTGTTCGCCAACAGAAAAATTGCTGCCCTAATAAAACCGTAGGGAAAATTTAAAAACCGAGATAGGCTTTTGCAGGTACCCCTCTCATGGCCCCGTAGGTTTAAACAGATCATTCGTAGGTGCCATGGATTCCAAGTTAGGGCCCGTCAAAGTTTGACAATTTTGAGCACTTAGGGCACTCAAGGGACGACGTCGGTAGGGTATGACCTCGAGCGTTGGATCAAGTTGGGGGGGGGGGAAATAGGAGCATGCGTAGGGTAATAATGCCTAACTAGACATGTCAAAGCCGACGGTTCGTCATCACGACGAGTAGAACGAGAAATCGACCATGCGACAACATTCGATTGAGTGAGATTGACGATTTTTTCACCAACTGAAAAAATTGCTGCCCTAATAAAACCCCGAGCGTTCAACCGAGGTGGGGAAAAAAATAGGACCATGCATAGGGTAATAATGAATTGTATCAAGTATTGTTCATTAAATGAATTGTATTGTATTATTCATTAAATGAATTGTATTGTTCATTCATGAATTGTATTGTATTGTTGATTAAATGAATTGTATTGTTCATTAAATGAATTGTATTGTATTGTTCATTAAATGAATTATGTTGTTCATTATAATAACAACACTTATGATGAAATGAAATGAATTGTATTGTTCATTAAATAGCCATTATTAATCATTGTTAATTATTGGAATAAAGATTAAAGATTTCCATGATAACACCACACACAGATGAGCAACAATTTATATGATCGAATATCAACTTTTGTATATATAAAAATGCCAAATGACTACAAATTTATGTCCATACACAAATATGGCATAAACGCCAACTGAAACAAAATGTATGTCTAAATACGTGAATGTATGTCCATATACAAAATATACATGCCAACTAGACATGTAAGAATCCCAAAACTATCTATAACATCCTAAGCTGTTGATGGATCATCAAAATCGATCCTCTTCGCCGCACTGCTCGGCTTTGAAGGATCCTGCACAAGAAAAACAAACCACGATTAATATTAGTTATATTAGATAATTCACATTCGAAAAGTTAACATAAAAATGAACTATAATTGAACTATTCATGTTTACCTCATCTCCACGTTTTCTCTTCAGCTTTGCAAGACTCTTGATGTATGTCTTCGGTAGAGGAGGTATGTTTTGAATATTTTCATACACAACCTACATATGTTCAGAAACATGACATTGATACAAGTTAGCATATAATTGTCACTGATAATAACAAATTATATCTACTAATCAAAAAATAAAATAAACACACATCTACTCGAGGCATCTCTTCTTCTTTTTCTTTAGGTATACTGGGTGTAGTCATCAAGGATGTGAAGCCAAGAATTCTCTGTATATATACACAACAAGTATACGAAACTATCAATCTATGTCTAGACATGTATAATCACTATAAGTTATTTAAACTATTCATTCAATCATATTTGCATTCAATTACCTTTCCCTTGTCTCCAACTGCACTACCAGATCCTAAATCACACTGGCCCGCACTCATGTTGCTTGTGCCCTACAAGAGTAAAATAAGATATACATGCAAGTTACTACATAATCTAATTAATAAAAACATAAATGATGAGCATGTATGTACAATAAAATACAAACGACTAGGTACAATAATATATCTACCGTCAAGCTATCAAGGCCAAATGAAATGGCCGACAAGGTGCCCTCCTGAATCTGTCTCAACTCATCCTCGGTCATCAAATGTTAAATAGACCATGTAAATAAAAATTAGTACTTAATATTATCTAATTTATAAATATTTAATTAAAATATAACATGAACTGTGAAAATACAAATCTTACCACTACATCATCAATGTATGATGACGATGCCTCCTCATCTCTAGCATGTGAGGACTCCCCAAGGTATCCTCCAGTCTGTGTAATAACATCTGGTGCATCATGCATCTCATGCACCTCATAATCTGCACTGTCCACAGGAGGATCAACGTGCTGTCCAACTAGAACCAAGCATACGTGCCCACACATGACACAACTATGGGGCACACATATGTGTGGAGCCGAGGATGACGTGTCAATGACACCAGATGCACCACTACCATCAAGAGTAAGCTAAGCTACTGACGCAGCCTGAGAAACCAAAAGGCTACTCAAAGAGTGAATAGCCGATATGGTCCATGAAGCCGCCTCACAAATGATATCAGGATGCTGCACTGCAGGTGGGGGATCAACAGGAGGAGGGGGGACATATGGGCCCTGGACTACTCTGACTGCCTCAGGTCTATTTTGGGGCATACCTAAACCTACACCCTGGAAAGGTTGGATGTCAAAGTAGTTCACATGTTTGTTTAAAACAAACTCAGCATACAATTTTTTTATGAAATAGAAGGGGATATCAAGATTGTTGTTGGGTGTCAAAAACCATCCACCAATGATCCGAAAAGTTTTTCACAATCCCATCATTTGTGCACCATTTAATAGAAAGTTTTATTTTTTGGGGATCTATGGGCTGACCAGTACGGGGATTGACAAACAATGAGGTGATTTTAGCTTTGGATATCTCGAGATCCTTGATATCCTTATACGACAAGCCATTTGCATATTTTTCCCTCATAGAATCTCGCCACAAAAGGGTGACATTGTGCTCCTTAGTCATGGTTTCCATACTATTTATGATTGACGTGAGAGGATCAAACATTGGGTTTAGATGAGGGATCCTACGATATACTTCTGCAATCCCCCTCAATTCATTCAAATTTTGTGCAATCAAATCTTGAGTTGAGGGGGGGTTTGGCAAATGAGGGTTTGGTTGTTGCAGTTGTGGTTGGTCAGGGTTTTCATTGTTATCCCCCATTTTTAACCTAATTGAATGTAGACAATTAAATTTAGTTAACAAATTTAAACAATTAGGTATTTGATTTAAAAAAACCTAGTTTTCATGAAAAAACCATATTTTCAATGAAAAATCAAATAAACATTAACAAAAAATACAAAAAATGAATGAAAATGATTGAAAACGATAAAATTCTTACCTCTCAATCTATTTTTTAGCAATTTTTTGCCAAAACACTAGATATCGGGTGCACCGGATATCGGATTTTGATGAAATTGTGCGGCCCGTGAGTTAAAAATGACTCACGGGCTATCATTGTCGAAATATAAAAGTCTCAAAAAATCGGATATCCGATTTTTATACTTAAATTATTTTCAAATAACATATATAATTATATAATATATTATTATATTGTATTATATATAATATAATATAATATAATATTGTATAATATAATACGTATTATATAATATATTATTATATTATATAATACGTATTATATTATATTATATATATTATAATATATAATATTATATATAATATAATATAATATAATATAATATAATATAGTATTGTATTATATAATACGTTATAATATAACAATATATTATATAATACGTATTATATAATATATTATTATATTATATAATATTAAATAATATATATTATATAATATATTATTACATTATATATATTATATAATATGTAACATATAATATATTTTTAAAATTAAAATTACAAATAAAAATTAGATATTCGATTTGCATAGGTAATTCCCAGGCCAAGGTCTACTGACACCCAGGCCAAGCAAAAAGTCAACACGGATTTTCGCGTTTTAGGCAAGTGAGGAAGGCTATTTTTTTTCACATCGCCACTTTTTGGCCCCCCTTGATCCTGCACTAACCCATTTAGTTTTTATTTTATTGGTTTTAGTCTTTGTATTTTCTAGTTTATTGAATTTCAAAGCTTACAAGAAGTTTCAAGAAAAATGTTGGCTTATAAATTTAACTAGGTACAATTTCTAAGCTAACTTAGAACTTCTCAATCTACACATGCGTAACCTACAAAGTAAAATAAATAAATTACCTAATTTACATACTTTAGTTAATGTGTTTTAAAGGGGACAAAGGGGTTAGGTTACAGGTACATGTAGTTAGTTACAAATTTATTAAGGGTATCAAATTCAATAAAGGAGTGAGTTTATCTTCACTTTAAGGTATGCACTCTATACTAACAAGACTAATTACATGAAGGTGGAAGCTTAAATGACCCCACATTAGGTGGATTTGTCGTAAAATATATAAATTTATAGTTCAAAATCTTTTTAATTCCTACCTACATTGAGATACATAAGATGTGTCATCTATAATTGTATTTATCAAAAACTATCATAAAATACACTAAAATAATAATGCATAAACTTTGATGAGTATGATTGGTTATTAGTTAAATAGAAATGGCACTCCCTTGAAATTTTCATTTCATTTTCTATACTATCAACTAAACTACCTGTTATAAATTATAATATTGAGACCAAACTTCCACTTGGGGTGCAACGATGTAATTTTCTACAAATTAACCACTAAAACCATAGTTCCTATTGGAAATGGATATTTTTGCATGCAACATCGTTGACCAAGCCACCAAGTATATATTGAGAGTGTTTCACATATTTCTAGATAATTCATCTTCTTGAATTATGTGATGAATCAATTGACACTATTACATTGCTAACTTGCAACACTTTCTAAAATTTCATACTCTTAAACATCTTCTTATCCATTAATTATTACTCTCCAAAATTATGTGATCCATTTTCACCCATACATTCTTCAACGAATGAAAGCTTATCACATATATTGCAAAACATTCTCTAGAAATATAAATATCTAACTAAAACAATTGTCAATCATTTTTTTTACAAAACTAGTTCATAATAAACTTCCTACTTGTTATAAACGACAGATTAGTACAACATTCCTACACAATTCAATTAATTAACTTTGTCTAAACTTTAAATATTGTTGAATTTATGATTTAAAAAATAATTCATACCATCATTAATTATTCTTTTAGAAATATATAAAAGAAAATATGATAACATATTAATACTACATTCCTCTACAATTTAATATATCAAAATGCATCAAAACTTTGAATATGGTTAAATTTGTTAGTAAAAATAAATAATATCCCAAATAAATTATCATGTTATAGATTTCAACCTTTCTAAGTAATAAATATCTTTCAAATTGCAATAAATTACAGCCTTGTATAATAAATTTTGATAAAGCTGGGATCATAACTAATATATCTATATTTAAAAAATATAGATAAATTATGACTAGAGATATCTTATAATAGAAAAGAATCTATGATTGCAACAATATTAGTAGTATACAAGAGTTTCAAAAATATGGATAATAATAGAGTTGGAGACAAGTGGCGAGGGTTCTATTTTATTTGGAATAATAAAATAACACCTCCACAAAAACCAAAAGATGGCATATTTCATACATTTACCTGTCATTTGCATGTCAAATTGTTTCAAAATTAATTTTTTGTTTATGGACATTTTGATGTCATTGTAGATGCCTCTCGACATAATAACTAAATTTAAAAGTAATAACTTATCTTTTGAGTAGCTTTAATGATGGCCTACATGATATGTTCAAAAATATATTCTCATGTCTTACAAACTTTATCAAAAAGATAAACTGAATTGGACCAATAGCATTGGAAAATTATGCATGAAATTGTGGAACATCTTGAAAGATTTTGAACCGTTAACATCAAAATTTAGAAAGTTTTCTTCTGTAGAATAACCAAAACAATTTCTCACATGACAATGATTTTCCCTTTAGGAATCTGAACTCAGACTGAAAGCAAAATTACCTACAACTATATGAGCAGATAGAAATAAAAGCAGACAACGAACCCTCCAAAACATTCCCACGAGAAGCTCACAGATTAATATACTGCAAACAAACCAGATAGTTTATAATAATATTGAATCAAAGATTAGATCAAAACAAGAGACTTTTTTCTTTCTGAAACATGTTATGAATGTTTTATTTCTGGCTTTCAGTGTACAAACTGCTTATTCTTACTACAATAATGGCATATTTTGTTTCTGGCCCTAGGTAGTGCATCTATCAACTATTTCAGAATCGAAGTGTCAAAATCAACTTTAGCTGGATGTAGGTACATAAGTAAAATTTCTACCCACATTGAGATACATAAGAAGATAGATAAGAAAAGAAAGAAAATTAGATAGTTTATTCAAAATCTTCATTTTTTATAACATTTATAATTGATTCATGTTCTTTTAAAGAAATTGTAAACAACTTTCTTGTATTTGGTTTTTCTTGATATTTTACCTATTGCATATTTCTCCTTACAACTAAATGCTACTAATTAATAATTCTATGTGTTTCATAGTTTCTAAATGCAAGAAATCATTCTTCGTTGTCAAATATTTCCATAACAAGTATCAATCGCAACTAAAGAACCTATCGGATACTCAAACTTATCACCATTCACATGATGTTTTAACAACACTTTTTTTCTCTTTGTTTCTTTAGTGCAATAACATACACATGTCTTATAAGAAAACAATTGACAATCTAATAAAGTAGGAGGTGATATAATTCAATGTAGACTACTAAACTATTTTATGAAATTAGATATCAATGTATCTTGCTGTCCAAGGTCTAAAATATTATTATAATCCTCTAATGTAACAGTTAGTTATCCTTTTTAAATTTTGTCTCATGTTGATGTGTTTGTATAGGTGTTAAGGGTATATGTTGTCATTCTTCAACCTATTATATATCTTCACATGCTTTCCCATCACCACCAATGCATAAAGAATAAAAACATGCAAAATTCGTATTACACGTAACCCATCTTCTTGCATTCAAACTCTTAAATGAATGCCAATTTGCTAATCCATTTACTAATTCACAACCTATCATAGTAAGGCGTTTTCTTCTTTAATCCATTTACTAATTCACAACCTATCCTAGCAAGGTGTTTTCTTATTTAACCAATAAAAAACTATTAAGTTTTTTAAGTCCTAGATCCTATAGATAATTGTATATTAAACCAATTCACAACTATACATACATATCTAAATCTAGTTGCATTGTAAACTTTACCATGTCTCTAGCAAGAATTATTTTCATACATGCTTGAATTCCACCATGCTCTTTTTAACTATTGCTAAATTCAAAGAAACTCTACATATTGGACATTGTGTTCTTTATGGGCTATACATAGCATATAAAATATTCAAGAATTTCAAACTACCATACATAATTGTCTAACCATATGAGACGTTGTGTCATCTAGATTTCCCTTTACTCAAAACTATCATAAAATACACAAAAATAATAATGCATAAACTTTGATGAGTATGATTGGTTACTACTCAAAAGAAATGGTACTCCTTCAATATTTTCATGTCATTTCTATACTATCAACTAAATGTCTATATGCAAAATGAACAAATGTAGCACTACCAATAATAAATTACAATGTCCAATGGAACTTCCATTTGAAGCGCAACAATGTAATTTTCTACAAATTAACAACTAGAACTATAATTCCCATGAAAATATATATTTGCATCCACATTTTTTATCAAGCCACCAAGAAGATTGAATATTTCTAGACAATTAAATTTAAAAGTAATAACTTACCTATTGAATAGCTTTAATGATTGCCCACATGATATGTTCTCATCTCAAATGTTTACAACTTTATCAAAAATATATTCTCTCGTCTTAAAAATGTTTACGACTTTATCACAATGACAAATTGAATTGGACTAATAGCATTGGAAAATTATCCATGAAATTTTGGAAAGATTTTGAACTGTTAACATCAAAATTTAGAAAGTTTTCTTCTGTAGCATAACAGAGACAATTTCACACAATGATTTCCCCTTTAGGACGAAACCAAAATTATCTACGGCTTCTGTAACAATAAAACAATAAAAGAAAACTTTATGATCAGATAATAAAAATAAAAGCAGATAAGGAACCCTCCAAAACATTCCCACGGGAAACTCACAGATTAATATATACTGCAAACAAAGAGAATTTTTTGCTTTTAGAAACATGTCATAAATTCTACGTTAAAGTTTTCTGTTTGTTAAGGGTTAATTTCAGTACATGGTTTTCTTACCATTGTAAAATTTGTTTCCAGCTCCATTTGTAATGTTAAGTTATAACTAGATCTGAAATTTACTTAGTGCTGGGAAAGTACGACGTTGTATGAGAATAATTTGTTTCAGGCTTTCAGTGTACAAAACTGCTTATTCATACTACCATAATGCCACGTTTTGTTTCTGGCCCTAAGTGAACTGTATCTATCAACTATTTAAGAATCGAAGTGTCAAAATCAACTGTAGCTGGATGGAGGTACATAAGAAAAATATACACTGTAGCTGAATTCAAGTATAATATATAGCTAGATAAGAAAAGTTCAAAAAATTAAAGATTGATTCTATTATACCATTTATGTCTTCATTTTTTATATCACATTTATAATCGACTCGTGTTCTTTCAAGAAATTGTAAACAACTTTCTTGTATTTGGTTTCTCTTGATATCTTATTAATTGTATATTTGTTGTTACAATCAAATGGATTAATGAATAATTCTCTCTGTGTTTCGTAAATCTCTAGATGAAAGAAAACCATTCTTCCTCGTCAATTATGTTCATAACAAGTATCAATGGCAACTAAAGAACCTATCGGATATTCAAACCTATCATCATTTACTTTATGCTTGGACAGTTTATGTTTTATCTCAATACATCAATTCAAACAATACCTTTTTCCTCTTTATTTCTTTTAGTGCACAACAATAAAAAAATGTCTTATAAGAAAACAAGTGACAATTCGATAAAGTAGGAGGTGATATAATTCAAAGAAATACACGTATAAAATAAATCACTAAACTATTTTATGAAACTAGATATGAATGTATCTTGTTGTACAAGGTCTAAAATATTATTATATTCCTTTAATGGAACAATTATTTATCCTCTTTAAATTTCATTTCATGTTGATGTGTTTGTATAGGTGTTAAGGGTATATGTTGTCATTCTTCAACCCACTATATATCTTCATATGCTTTCAAATGGCCACCAATGCATAAATAATAAAAGCATGCAAAATTCATATTCACATGATTCATCTTTGCATTCAAAGTCTTAAATGAATGTCGTTTTGCTAATCCATTTACTAATTTGTATCCTATCCTAGCAAGATGTTTCCTTCTTTAACCAAGTAAAACTTCTAAGTTTTTTAGTTTCTAGATCTTATCGATAACTGTATATTAAACCAATTTGCAACTTCACATACATATCTAAATCTAGTTGCATTGTAAATTTTAGCCTGTCCCTAGCAAGATTTATTTGCGTACATGCTCCAATTCAACCATGCTCTTCTTAACTATTACCAACTTCAAAGAAACTCTACATGTTGGACATTTTGTTCTTTATGGGATATACATAGCATATAAAATATTAAATAATTCTAACTATCATACATAATTGTCTATCCATATGAGATGTTGTGTCATCTAGATTTCTCTTTACTCAAAACTATTATAAAATACACAAATAATAATGCACAAGCTCTCATGAGTATGATTGGTCACTTCTCAAATAGAAATGGTACTCCCTCAAAATTTTCATGTCATTTTCTATACTATATATGTACAATAAACAAATGTAGCACTGCCTATAATAAATTACAATATTGAGATGGAACTTCCATTTGGGGTGCAACAATGTAATTATCTACAAATTAACAACTAAAACTATAGTTCCCACTATAAATGTATATTTGCATGCCATATTGCTGATCAAGCCACCAAGTATAGCAAGAGTGTTTCAAATATTTCTAGATAATTTTATTCTTGAATTTTGTGATAAATCTATAGACACTATTATATCACCAACTCAACACTTCCTGAAATTTCATCTTTAAATTGGATATCAAATACTCTTAAACTCTTCACATCCATTTATTATTCTCCAAAATAGTTGTGATCCATTTTCATCCATACATTCTTCAAAGAACGAAAGCTTATCACATCTATTACACTTTGTCTAGAAATATAAATTTAAGACTAAAATAAAATTGTCCATCAAAATTTTCACAAAAATTAATTCATAATGAACTTTCTAGTTGTTGTAGTTAGTAGATCTTAGTACAACATTCCAACACAATTCAATTCTAGACTTTGAATATTGTTGAATTTGTTGGTTTAGAAAATAAATCATACCATCATTATTATTTTTGAAACATATGAAAAAAAAAAATGATAACATATTAATACCACATTCCTCTACAATTTAATCAATTAACATGTATCAAAACTCTAAATATTGTTAAATTTCTCCATAAAAATAAAATCACACCACCATTATTATTCTAGAAGTATATGAAATAAATTATTATGCTATAGATTCCAACCTGTCTAGGTATGAAATATCTTTCAAATTGCAATTAAATATAGGCTTTCATAATAAATTTTAATAAAGTTGGTATCATAATAATTAAGTTTAACAGCTTACCTTTTGAGTAGCTTTAATGATTGCCCATATGATATATATTCTCATGTCTCACAAATGTTTACGACTTTATCAACAAGATATTCTCCTGTCTTACAAATGTTTGCAACTTTATCAAAATGATATACTGAATTGGAACAATGGCATTGGAGAATGATGCATGAAATTTAGAAAGTTTTCTATAGCATAACAGGGACAATTTCACGCACAACGATGTTCCTCAAGGCTTATAGCGTGGACGTCCTTAGAAATCTGAACTCAGACTGAAAATCAAAATTATCTACAACTTTTGTATTGATAAGAAAATTATATGATCAAATAAATATAAAAGGCAGATGATAAACCCTAATCAAAACAAGAGATTTTTTGCTTTTAGAAACATGTCATAAATTCTACGTTAAAGTTCCTGTTTGTTAAGGGTTAATGTCAGTACATGGTCTTCTTATCAATGTAAAAATCGTTTCCTCCGTTTGGAATATACAGTATAACTAGATCTGAAATTTACTAGTGCTGGAGATGTACGACGTTGTATATGAATGATTTGCTTCTGGCTTTCAGTGTACAAAACTGCTTATTCATACTACCATAATGGCATATTTTGTTTCTGGTCCTAAGTGCTGTATCTATCAACTATTTAAGAATCGAAGTGTCAAAATCAACTGTAGCTGAATGGAGATGCAGAAAAGATAGGTAACTAATGATCAGTGATTCGTCTGCCATCATTTTGTTTCCTTCTACAACATGCCTTCCAATGACACTAAAGTGCTGCATCTACATACTCATCCAAAGAGAAATGGCCACCAAATCAGCCAAGATGGATTCATGTGCTACTTTAAGGCATGTTGCAGAAGGATTGGTTTGTTTCATTTTAGCTATTAATAATAACCCTGGGAACCCAACAGAACTTTTGGAATGACTCCAATGGTGCAATGGGTGCATGCATATGCATCAAAGGTCAATAAGAAAGCAAAGAAATTTCTCTCAATGTGCAATACATGTAAATTTTTCTGAACCCAAGTTCATACCAATCTATATCAGTTCGGTCATGGACCAATTTTACAGAATTACAAAGAATATTTAGTTGATGTGATTTCCATGGTTCATTAAGATTATTTCTGAATCTATAATGTATATTTTTCATTCAATGTTTCAGATCACGGCCCATGATCCATCATCAAAAAGAGAAAAATAATGATGGATCACAAAATACAATCTAAAATATCAAATAAATAAAAACATACGATAAATCGTGATATATATACAAAGAAAATTGTCAAAAACAGTTTGTATAAAATCTGTTTATAGTGTGTTTATGGTTTATAACATTATTTTTAAAGCTGTTCAGTTTTTGAACAAATCATGATTGGAAGACCAGGTTATCTTGCCTAATACATGTAACTTTTTCTCTACCCAAGTTCATACCAATCTATATCAGTACTATCATTGGAAGACCAGGGTATCTTGCCTAATACATGTAACTTTTTCTCTACCCAAGTTCAAACCAATCTATATCAGTACTATCATTGGAAGACCAAGGTTATCTTGCCTAATACATGTAACTTTTTCTCTACCCAAGTTCAAACCAATCTATATCAGTACTATCATGGACCAATGTTGCAAAATTGCAATTAATATTAAGATTGTGTCTTGATTCATTATGAATAATTTTCATTTAATGTTTCAGATCAGATCATGATCTATTATCAAGAAAAAGACAATAATAAACATCAAATGACAAAATATACACTGTGAATCCAAAAACAATCTTAATTTGTCAAAATAGTCTAGACCTAATTATGATTTAGAACATTATTTCCAAAGCTGTTCATTAAGAACAGGATTATGATTTCAAAAACCCTGGGTTATATTGCCTAATAATATGGTGGGTTATATTGCCTAATAATATGGTTGACTGGCAAGATGGTCAAGAGAATACAGAAAATCTAGCTCTTCCACTCCATTTTTTATACAGATTACTGTCTATATATATCATATGTATTGCTATTTTAAGATTCCAAGGAATGCCTCTATTTCCTCTGCATTTCCTAGGACTTTCCTCACAGTTCCAAGTTTTCTGAAAGCTATCGTTTTAGGAAACAAAAAACTAATATTTGCAGTACTATAATATAGAGAGTAGCTACCTTTTGTTAGGTAGGTGTCCAAATCAAAAAGATGTCAGCAACCAATGAAATTCTATATACAAAAAAGATGTCAGCAACAAATAAAATTCTATATGCCTTATTGCAGAAAACTCCATCAATAGACTGCCACAGTAGGACAATTATGGAGACATATCATTAAATGGCCGATCAATCATTGTATTAAATAAACTGCAACTATACCTCTATATCAAGTGGCTCATAAATTTTTATTAATTTAAAACTTCAATGCTCTAGAATTGATAAGGTATAGGTTACAAGAATCATTTTATTATGATAACGGCTCTGTACAATTTACCCAGAGAAAACTTTCACCCAACAAATTACTTTTTTTACCAGTCTGCTGTAAAGAGTACCATAGAGCCGCCGTAATATAGTGTAACATGACTAGCAACATCTGCTTTCAAATCAAAGATATACGCATATCCGCACAAAATGTGATGATTCCCAACTGAGAAGAATTTGTACAACATATAGGGTTGGATCTAGGAAGAGCCGTAATAAAATGCATGTACATACTGAAACTGCTGCTGGCACAAACAAAACAATAGGCATTCAAATCCTTCAATCAACCCAAAAAAAACTCTATAGTAAAATATTGCTCTCTTCTTACTGTCACTTCTGGCTGCTGAGTGCTCCATTCATGTGCTCCTCTTGTTCATTACAGTGTAGTGCCTGAAATGCAATCCATCTGTTTATTAAAGTGTCAGTTTTTTTTTCATTTTGATGTGAATTTGGAGTGTGATTTGAAACATTGATGCAAATCAAACTAGAGATAGATCTCGAGTTAAAAACAAACAAAATCTCAAGATCTGATAAAAATATTACAAAACTACCCACGATTATACTCATTAATTCAAAAAAACTGCAAGAACCCTTAGTAGCAAAGAATTAATCTGATCTTAATAGATGTATGGCAGTTTTTGGTTTAAACTATGTATATTTTTTATTTGAAATTAATCCAACAAAACTGTAAGAACTCCTACGGACAAAGAACTAATTCAAGAGAACTACAAGAACTCCTAGTAGGAAAGAATTAATCTGATCTTAACAGCTTTTAGTTTAAACTGTGTACATTTTTCATTTGAAAGGAAACTGTAAGAATTCCTGACAGAATTAATCCAAGAGAACAACAAGAACACCTAGTATCAAAGAATTTGATCTTAATAGATGTATGACAGCTTTTGGTTTGAACTATGTATATTTTTCATTTGAAATTAATTCAAGAAAACTGTAAGGACTCTTAACAAACAAAGAATTAATCCAATCCTATTAGATATATTAAAAGTTTTTAGTTAAATTGCATATATTTTTTAATCCATTTTCAAAATAACATTCAGTGATCTTAATAATTTTGAATCAGAAATTGAATTTCTAGCAGATTTAACTCCTAAAATCTTAAATCTAAAGTTTCAGAGATAAAAACTCCCAGTTCTAGATTGCTTCATGGATATCTGTAAACTAGATAAAAATTACAGTTTGGCATTTATCTCCAACACACTAAATGAATATCAAGAAACGTGTATTTATTGATTAAACAAAACATTTGATGAATATCTAAGGATTAGCCTTTAATAAAAGATTCAATTTATGTGATTACATGATATACCCACCGCTAAAAAACAGATTCTGATTTCCAATGTCCAAAAACTGGGTATGGGGTCAAGGTTGGACAGATCCCTTAGGATTAACTCCTCTAGTTGTCGTCTGTGTGCTAAGGGGATCTGCTATTATTATTGATTTATTCTACAATTTGTGGGCATATTTGAAACAGACACTTTGACTGAACATCTCCAAGGCTAAGAGATGCCAATGATTGACAGTGTGCTAGCACAGAGATGGAATATGACAAGATTCATATAACGAGGTCTAAAGTTCATAGACAAATCACTACAAACAGACACTACTAACAAAACAAATTTCAAGATTCATAGAAAGCAACAAGAGAGGGAACAAGAGTGTTTATCTAATCAGAAACAAGATAGAGAAACAAAACCAATAAAATTCTAGTGAACATAGTCAAAAGACGGATTTCTATGAACATCCAAAAGGAAAATGATAACATCCATGGAAAATAACAAAGAGCTAATATCCATCCAAATCTGTCAAAGAGATAAAAGCTTAAAAACATATGCCAGATTTTTTGTTAACAGGTTAGTAAAAGCAGACCCTATTGACAGAATTATAAGATGCATACAAAATAACAACAATACCATGAGATGCAGAGCTTATAGACAATATATGCAAGAGCTATGAACAAGACTAAGGAAATCAATTAAGAAAAGCTTATCACTATCATCACCTGCATCTTTTGGGCCAGGAGCTTTTGGGCCAGGAGCTTGCAGTAGGCTATTATATTGAATCTGTCCATGTTTTCCCACAGCTTTCTTGAGCTTTGCAGGCAGACTAGAAGTCTTATGGTAATAACCATGCCCCATTGCCATCCCACTAAGTTCAAGAAAGCTGTGGAAAAGTATGGCCAGATTCTACTCCACCTCACTTCTCTTCTGCTTCTATTTAATCCATGATTATGGACTGAGATATTCACAGAACCCTTGTTTCACTTCTATAAAAGGAATTCACCCCACACAAAATCCATTATTGGACCTTTTATCATACACCAACATACAACAGAAGAAGATTCAAAACTGTACTGGCCATGAATCCAACAAAAGCAGCCCTTAAAACACTACAGATTAACAACTGTAGTAAAGTCGGCATGCTAAATATCACAGCCTAGACCATTTAAATCTGTAATAACTTTGTCAGAAATCAGGCCCAAACTCAATCAATGCATACACCCAAATGAAAGAAGAAAAAATTCTATCTTGGGTAGGTATTTCTACACATTGCAAACCAGAAAACTTCTTCTAAACTATTTACAATTAATCACTCTCTATCATACCTAATGCACTGACTCAAGCTTGCTTCTCCATCTGTTCTACTGCAATCTCTATATATACTTGCAGGCACCCCACTTCTCCCTTCATCTCGTGAACCAAGGCAAAAAATTAGTGGAATAAAATAGCCATAACCGATTTTTTTCTTACCTTCTCTGATTCTAATTCCCACTATTTTTGTACTTTTATCTGTATTCGATGCAGAATTGAGATCTACAGCTTAGGCCCTACCACTATAATCAATCACAATCTGTCCTGCTTCTCAAGTAATATCATGAATCACAAAGTTATACGTATTTACAATCTTGTAAAGCTCATCTATCTTTCTAGACTTGATAAATACATTAGATTTGGACTTTCCACGTACAATTCTTATACAATAATCTACTCCAGTTTAACCTTGGGGTTCAGTACTGCAATTCAATGCCCCAGAACAGGCTAATAAATAACTTCTACAATCTTACACAGGCTTCTTACCTCTATAAACCAAATGGGTCTTCACCCTAGGTACTCAGTTTATGACTATTTCTTCAATAAAATTATTTTAGGGTTTCTTTTCTTAAGAACCTTAAGAGTTAAGGTTCTAGGGGTAATTTTTTTTAATTTTTTATAGAGTACTATTCTGATCTAACTTTTTAAAGGCTGACATTTGCTTGTGACTATCACTTTATATATAAAAAAAAGTTTGATAGTCAAATATAAATTCTCTTCAATACTAAAAAAAAAAGGGGTTATTTACCACTTTTTTATATAGATTAGGTATAAAATGTTCAATTATTGTTTGACCTTAAAAATCTTTAAATACTTAGTAAAAGCCTGGATTTGAACTTTGGTGGCGGCTTCACCAACAAAGTGTTTAAACCGCAACACTACATGTCCAAAGATATTTCCTATAGTAATTTTTAATCTGATACAAAAATGAAATTATTTTTATGTAAAAATAAATAAATAAAACTATTAATTTTATTAAATTCTTCCAATTATATTAATATGTACTTTTAATTTTTTTAAATTTTATTGTTAAGAATTATTATTTTTTTAAATAGAAATTAAAAATATTCTCAATTCTTAATTTTTTATTTAAAAAACTTAAAAACAAAGTAATATGATTTTAATATAAAAATATTTAATCAAATTTTTTTAAAAAAATGGATAGTGAATATTAAATAAAACTATAAATTATTGAAGTTCACAGTACAGTGAACTTTATAATTTCAGACTTTGCAATATACAGATTTTTATATTAAATTAATAAAATATGTATTTAAAAAGTTCCATTACCTTTCTTAAATTATTACACTACTTTTTGGCATAACTTCTTTTATTTCAAATTAAAATTTGGTGTCAGATTTATATATACCTGTGTAAACTTTCTACTCTGCATTTAAAAAATTAACTCCTATCCATCATTATTGTTGGGAAGATTTAAATAATTTTTCGTTTATGTTTAATTCTTAGGTCCATCGCATTCTTTGACCTTATCGAGCATGTGATTTCACCGTCACTAATCCACAATTATTTTTTTCCCAATAAACTAATCCAAGGAAAAATTTTATAACAAAAACTCAGTTTGGAATGTATCTAATCATTGTAGTCACAAATATCCTTTGAAAATCCTTTTATTGAAATTTATATTTTATTTAGTTAGAGTCAGTCTTCTTATTAGATTATACTATTATTAGTTTGTATATTAAGTATTTGATTATAATATTTAGGATGTTATATTCAAAGATAAGTATTGGGATGTTATAATATATTTAGGATCATCATATTGAAATCATATCTAAAAGCATTTTGAGAGATTAGATCATAATTAGAGCATATTACATTGCATCAATGTTACAAGACAAACGATATATTTCAAGTTTAATGTATTCATGCATCTTTTGTGTCTCAAAATCTTGAGGAAATAATAAAGGGATGACTCGATGTCAAAAAATAATTCACAATTCAACACTCGTAGAATAGATTCTTGGGGGACCTTTTAGTATTGTAAAATTAATATATGGTATCATTATAGTTATGCACTTTTTAAAGGTATGCATCAATAATAATAAATAGAATCATGTCGAAGAAGGTGGAGTTTTTATAGTATGTCAAATTATGTTATGTTCTTTTTTACAAGAATCTTAAACTATATAGTTTCTTATGAACTACTAATCATGAAGTATGGGTTGATAAAGATCAACTAAAAAGTTATATTGTCAAATCTTGAAAAAAACACATAAGATATAATCACATTCATATGAGCAAAATTGCACCATAGAAGGATGAAACTGTAAGAACTTACATTTGAAGATAGATTACTACTAAAGAGTTCTCTAAGATTTTTATTGCTAAGAACTTCTATACAATCAAATCAATGACATTGATAATCAACATCATCGAAGAGCTAAATATTTTGCAACCTCTCATTTACTTTTGTTCATCTCAAATCATAATTATCTATCTCTAATTATTATATTATTTACTTATTGTTTGTTAAACATTAACCAGGCTAGATATATAATAATTAGTAGAGTGATTATTATTTGTCGAATGTGATTATTATTTGTTTGATATTTGAAGGTTTAAAAAAAAAACTCAAAGGATTTTTGGTCTATTGATGAAGTTGAATGGTTCTATATGAGTACACTAAAGATAAAGGTTTAGTAAGTGTAAGTCTCTTGAGATCATAAGGGATGAGATCAAGATTGTGTCTTGCCCAACTTTGGCCTAATGGATACCCCTTAGTCCTTGTCCCTAATGGAAGAGATATCAACATAGTCAAGTGCTCTTAAGCTGGGTTGCAAAAAGGGTCTACTTTTGACATGAAAAACATCCATTAAAAAAGTATGCTAATTTGATTATTACGTTTGATAAGGTGTAAAACTACCATTAATTGTTTGAGTATTATTAAACCATTTAATAAATAAGTAAAACTCAATAATATAATAAAAATTGTAAACACAAAAATAGCTATATTGGCACTACAATACAGGGTGCACATGATAACCATTTAACATACAAGTCAAATATCCTTTGACCACCAACTACTAAAAAACGTGCCCACCTACTATTGGAGAGGGTTTGATAGTGGTGCACTCTAACTTTATTGATCACATGGCACCAGACATAAGATGTTGGCACTAAAAATATATGTCCACCAGTAGTCAAGGATGTGGACAATTTACAACTTTTATTGCACCATCTTTATGAACAGTCAAGTTTATGTCCTTGACATGCTCTTTGTTGAGGTATCGTAATAAACTCCAAAAAAGTTTGGTAAATAGTTGTACATTAGGAATCAACAGTTGTCAATTAAGTCGTCTTTTATTGTCATGTTGATGTGACATCACAAGATTCGTTGCTAATAAAAATCTAATAGTTGAGGTTTATTCAATTATTAATGTTTGAGTGTTCAACTCTTGAATCCGTCCTCCCAAGAAACAGTACTATACTATTCAAAAATTTAAACTTTAAATGTACAAGTACTATCACAATTGTTGAACCATCGTTCACATATCAATTTCAATATTTAAATGAACAAGTACTATCACAACTGTTAAACTATCATTCGCATATCCTTAAACTGTATACTTCCTCACCATTTTTTTCAAAATCAAACATATCTTTTACATAAAACCTTCTATAAAATGATATCAAATTCCCCAATTTGTAAAGAAACTCTTAAGAGGATGTTGTGGGGGAGGTGGACTAGGGTTATTCATGACCCTTTAAAGTAATGGGAGAGATTAGGAAAACCTAATTATTGAGTAAGTTGAAAAAGTTGAAGACAAAACATTATTAATGGACTATAAATTTCCGACATTTGTGCCGTGCACCTCGTGAAGAGCACGCGTGTCAGCAGTGGGACCTTAATAAAACGGAAAAAAGGTCAAAAAACATTAAATACACCCTAAACCTTAATCTCTAATCATTCAGATGACCTTTCCGCTAGCGAATCTCAGCCCTTGATTTCTTATCCAACGGACAGTACTTCATTGTGTTTTATTGTCTGTCTGTTACACGTCACCAGTCTGTAAACGGACCCACGTAGGGTGGTGACAATGACGGAAAAGGAAATGACAACCCCTTTCCGTTCGGTGATGAATTGTCACCCCTTTACGCCTTTGAGAATTCATTTCTAGAAAAGAAATATCGACCCATATTAAAGTTGGTCTCCTTGTCATAACCCTTATAATATCACATGCATTCATGTGGAACCCCCCTTGCTCCTCTGCACCTAGTCATACAAGGCTTATATAAAAAATGGGTTTTGCTACATAGAGCATATGTGAGTCTAGAATTATTGGGGGCACTGTGTAATTTTGTTATAATAAGTTTCATCAGTGTCAGGGATTAGGTGGTCATTGAGGTTTTTAAGGAGATTTAAGACACATGGGAAAGCCAGGGGGGTAGGTCTTCTGCATTCTAGAAAAAGGAAAAGAAGAAGCTCACTATACAATGGTTTTATATGCATAAAATATAGTGTCAAGTTTAGTGGAGATCTTTATGAAGCACTAAGGAAGGTCCTTAATCCTTGGAGTTTGAGAAAGGAGGTTGAAAATAGTTCATTTGAAAAATATAATGAGTGGAATTATCTTTTTTCTTTTTGTTTAAGATTTTTTTGGGGGTTGTAAGGTATATTTTTGTGTGAATTTGGTTTACAATAATATTTTAAATTGGTTTTGTTTCTATTGAAAATTCTATGTGTTATTTGTTTAGGGAGAGTTGGTAAGGTTTATAATGGAAGAAGAAGGACTTTAATCTTGAGTTCATGTTGACAATTATTTAATATATTGGTAAAGAGTTGTTATTAGTTGTATAAGGTTGTAATGCATTTTAGCTGTTGTGGTTTAGTATGAAGACTTGTATAAGAAAAGTGTTATTATGTTCACAATTAGAAGTTATTTGGAGGAATCTAACTCGCAATGATATAATTATAGACCTATGTCATTGTAAGTATGTATGACAATGTAATTGCACTTGCAATATTGTTCTAGTGTGTGCGAGGTATTACAAGCAACTCTGTTGTTCATTATTAATTTATTTTTGCTATTGTAAGTCACAGGTAGTGTTGGTTGTAGTGGAGGAATGCATAAATACTATTCATGAAAAGTGGGTCAAGAACTTTTGATCAAATATGAACAACATAGGCTTATTATGTGTGATGAAAAAGGAGGTTGAAAATAACTCATTTGAATAATGGAATTATTGGAATTATCTTTTTCCTTTTTGGGGTTCTATTTTGTTTGGGACTTTTTTATGTATTAAGGTATATTGAGGTGATATCAAGGTTAAAACAAAGGCAAATTTGAGGAAATAGGGCAGAAAGGGATCCCAATTGGGTAGGGAAATGTCGTCACTAGGGTAAGGACCTCAAACACGGTCAATTTTATGATGCTACATTTAGCCCCCACTTTACCAGGAGTATGGCTTATGCCAATACTGTCGCTAAAGTAAAAGAAAGAGAAGGATGAAGATGAGAGATGCAAAGCAATATCACAAGGAGTATAAGACATCACTAATCTTGAGGAATAAAAGCCCCCAATATTAGGAATAAGACATCACTAATATTGATCATGCAACAATGTCATAAATCCAAGCAAGAGAATATTCTTCAAGCAAGGATAAGATAGTTGAAAAGAGATATCTTTCTATAAGTGTAAAGAAGATCCTTGGAGGAGAAGAGATCTTTTGTCAAAATACATCTACCCCCAAGAGGATTTGTCTTAAACAAATATAACATCTTCTAGAATGAAGCATAGAAGAGAACAAAAGTTCAATCCTTCCTCCTATTGCTAGGTTAAAGGGATTCCTGATGAAGGATGACTCAATTTTATCCCAATTGGGATGGGTGAATTTATTATGGATGTACATTACCAAGTGTGAAAGAGGTTATATTCAAAGACTTACATGTCTTGTATAAGAGAGAACCCTTGAGAAAGCAACAACAATCTCACACAAGGAATGACGTCAAGTAATAAAACTCACACTATCTGCAAAAATAGGAAAGAGTGGATCCTTAGAGAGAGAGAGAGAGAGAGAGAGAGAGAGAGAGAGAGAGAGTTTCCCTCCTAAGTGTAAGGACAATGAGAAGAGCTTACACAATCTTCTAGAGAGAGATTAAACAGAAGCAAATGCACAATGTACTTACATGAATGCATGCAAGAAAAGACATTAGTATATGTAAAATACACATCTCAAGAAGTGGTAATCTTCTAAGAGAAGAGAGAAAGAGCATCACATATTCCCCAAGGGGAATTAGTCATAAGAACATTATAACATTGTAAGAAATGATAATCACATATGAAAAATACAACCCCTAAAGGGAATAATGATAAATGAGATAGAAAGAAAGAGAAAGGAGCGGAATCCTTGCCCCCCAAGTGAGAAGAACAAGGAGAAGTGTTACACGTCTTCTAATGCTTGTTATTTTCAAGCGATATACCTTCCTAATGGAAAAAATCCTCTCGGGGAAGGGACATGTACTTCACGAGAGAACATTCCATACTAGGGGGCATATCATACTTGTGAATAGCCAAAACCATAGAAGAGGCAAGTTTTCCAAGAGAATGAAGGCAAGAGAAGAAGTGGATTACTCATTAAAGATGCTCCTCTCCAAGAAAAGAGGAAAACCAAAGAACAATTATATGCTCACATAAGAATAACTCTATGCAAGAAAGGAGATCTAATAATGAATAATGCACAAAGATAGAGATAAATCCATAGAAATAAGAAGGAAAGAGAACTTCATGTTTCTATCCCAAGGTATGTAAATTGAAATAATACCACCACAAATGATAAAGAACCCCCAATTAAGTTGGCTACTTATGTCATAGGGTGAAGAGAAACATGGAAGAGAAAAAAAGTGCTAAGGCACTATATTTTTGCCAAGAAAGACAACTAGATCTATTGTGAGACAAATTCGTGCAAGATCATATTGCTTTTGAACAAATTTCTTAAATGCATGACATTTCCCAAGAGAATGTGAATATGAATCATGAAAAATGCAATATTCATCACCTTTCACTTGCTTAAGATTGTTATTTTGGTTTTTAGGAGGAAAGGAAATGTTCTTATCATATTTCAAGCTCCAATAGATTCTTGTAGCTAGTCTTTTAGGAGGATAAATATGTTTTAATTCATTTTCATGACATGGAGGAGAAGAATTGCTAGAAGAAGAAGGATCATTATCCATGATTCTAATTTTTCCATTGTCTATGCCTTCTTGAATAGATTTTTGAAAATCAAGGCAATCATTGTCATTGTGATCATGGGTTTGATGAAATGAGCAAAAAGGATGTTTTGAAGAAGAAGCATTCTTGCGGGCTCTTTTGATTTGTTATCTTTGGAGATTATTTTTAAATTTTTGGAGCCTAAGGAATTCATCCATAGGGAGAGGAGTCTCATTTCCTAGGCCTTCTGTAGTAGCTTGTGTGAGAGGGTTTATAGGGACACAAATTCCTTGTTCAAATTTCCCAAGGTCTTGTCCTCTAAAACCTTGTTTTGTTATTATATGAAAGCCATGACTATAAGAATGTTTTAAATGACTAGGTGGGGGAATAGGATCATGAATTTATTTAAAATCTGATGTGTAAGGGGGAATAAAAGAATTTGTAGATGACGAAGGAATATCACTTGAAGGGACATTCTCCTTTCTCTCGCCATGCTTATCCTTTTTGGGAGATTGGGGATGAACATCTTCATCATATAAAGGCTCAGTTTTACTTATTTCTATGTGAAGAGAAAGATCCTTAATAAAATGCATAACATCATTCTCTCAACATATATTTTGATGTTGAAGATAGGTCCTAGGAGAATAAAGAGGGTCTAAAGATATAACAATGTTAATATAAGAAGATGGGCCCATGTTGGTTTCCAATGCTTGCTCTCTTTTAAAAAGATCATTGGTTGAAGCATTAGCTCTCATCTCATTCGCACAAGATACCCTAGGAGAGATACAAGGATTAGGATCTCTAAGATTGGGATCTACAAAAGTCTTAAGGTGATTAACATATGAAATGAATTTTTTTAATAACATCACCATAATACAACATAAATGATACATGAAGGCTTTGAGATCAAAAGGAAATGACTTTGAAATCCTAACGACACAATATGACCAAGTGCTATGAATGAAGAGAAGTAACATGAAATGAAAGAATCCATTATCCAACACATGATTGTAATAAATATACATCACATGGGAAATAGAAAATAAATCTAATCCATTAATTGTCATTGAAAGTCTCTTAATGAAAATCTTAATATGTTGAAAAAGATCTAAAATTAGGACCCTTTTATGCAAATAAATTTAAAATTTGAAAGTGTTGGAATTTGAATTGTTTCCATGCTTAAGAGATGTAAAAATTGATAAAGTATGCCAATTTTTTGGATTTAAGTAGAAAAATACAATCAATTCCGACTCTCGAAATTTTAGGAAAAAAGCTAGGGACCAAGTGCAAAGTGTACCTGGTCTGACCAACTTTTTCCAAAATTTTCAGGGATTATTGAAATTATGATTTTATTGCAGAATCCAAAAAAAAACAACTGATTTGGAGATGTCTAGATTGTTCAAATGAGCAGCCAAAGGTCGAAATAGGAGATTCTTAAAAATTAGGGTTTTTCTTTTTAACCACTTAATTTTCAAAATGAAAAGACATATTTGAATTGCAATTTTGAAATAGAAATCAAATCTGAATCAAGCAAAAAAAATACTACACTTCACAAGCTTAATTTCCTTAAAATGAAAAAATGGGGTTTTTACGCAATTATCTTCTAAAATTTGCAAAAAGATCAAACGTGGAAATGAAATTTTAAAATTCAAATTGTAATTATTTAGATCTAACAATGAGAAATTGGAATAAATGTGTAAGACACCAGGTTCACCAAAATGTAAATTGAAAAATTGGATCCTAGTGGTTCCCCACCTAGGAGAGAGAAAGGAAACCACTAGGACGATTTGCACTTGGGAGAAAATTTACATTCAAAAGAGAGGCTTGAATCCTTAGGTCAAACCCTATTTTGGAATTAACCATGAAATTGAATTGAAAATGCAAATGAACTATTGTGGTAAAATACTTTCCTTTTGAGGGAAAGGTTGAAAAAATCTGAAACACTAATGATATACCTTTAATGAAGTTTCATTTGTCTCCAAAAAGGAATTATGGTTTCATGTCGATTGTCTTCAAAAAACATAGAATATGAATGCCATCTCCAATGCTTGAATCTTGACTTCACTTCTGCTCCAATGCTTGATCTAGAAGATTGATTGCTTGCTCACTTGAATGTATGATCTTAATATGAGGGCATTGCATGAAGATTGCATTGAAGAAGTATATTAGGAAGTGTTGTCATTGATGTCAATAGCAACCGGTAATAAACCAATAAAAGGAACCAGTAATGAAGCAGTAAAAACAACTGGTAATGAAGTAGTAAAAGCAATCGGTAATGAAGCAGTGAAGATCAATTGGCAACCCTATCTAGTTGAGAAGCAGAACCCTAACCGATGGAGCTTGGAGATCGGTTGTGATGATTTATGATTGGATGATGATCGGTGATGAAGATGCCATGAAAGCATGTTGCACATGATGAGTTTCTAGAAGGTTTTGGCGTGTAAAGATAACCATTTATCTTAGGAATGATCAGATTCATAGTATGAAGTGACAAACGTGTGATGTGTTACAAGATTCAAAGCGTGATAATCGAGGAGTAGTAGTAGATGCCTAGAAGAATGTAAAGTTGTTGCAATGTAATCTAACGGTCAAGATTGAACCGATGTGTTTGTAACCTCTATGAGAATTTTTATGTTACTGACCTAATGTATTTGTTTATAAGGTCGATGGATTGATTGAATGAGTCGTTGGCAAATTTGATAAAGTGTGAAAGTGATTGTTGTCAAACTAGAAAATGTGTCTATAGAATGATGTGAAGGCAGATAGGAGCAGTAAAGGATTTGATTCAACAAGGAAGTGTTATTTCCAGATCAGTCAAAAAACTTGTTGTTCTCTAACCATTACAGCAGTTTGAAATCCCCTCACAAGGTAAGCTCTAACAGGCCTTTTGTTGAAATCCTCTAACCAGGTGATCCATTAGCTTGGATTTTAAATCCTCCACTAAGGTTACCTTTAACAGGGTATTTGCGGTCAATCCTTGAATCGGGTGGTCCTTAACCGGATCTGTTCCTAACAGAACATTCTTGTATAATTCTAACCAGGCTTGGCTCCAAATAGGGTGAACTTCATAAGAGTTCAAAGAATACTTGTGGTATTCATCCCCACCATGGTTTTTCCCATTTGGGTTTCCACGTGAAAAATCACTGTGTCAAGTGGTGAATGATTTTATGGATGTGTTTTTGGTATGGTAGATATGAATGATTGGTAAATCTACATAGATATATTTAAATGATTGGAAATGATCTAACATATGTTATTATTGGTATTAGTGAAGTGATTTAAGGTTTTGGTCAAAGAATATTTAAGTTTAAGATCTATTGCATTATATCACTGAAGTATTAGGTCAACCGGTAAGGTTTAACAAAGCAGCTACAGATTTGTTAAATTGACTAAACAGATAAACTTTGTGAGTTGATTCTAAGTTGAACATAAGTTTGGTGAAAATTCAGTTAATTTTCCAACTACTGATTCACCCCCCCTCTCAGTAGTTGATCGGATCTTTATAGTTTCATCATATTATCAATTGGTATCAGAGCATTCTAGGTCCTCTTGAGTATAATCCTAATAGCTCGAGGAAACAATCCAGGAGAAAATGATGAAGAGAGAGGGTCCGAAGTTCAATAGAGATAACTACAGAATTTGGAATGATAGGATGAAGATTTGCATCAAGAGCTTAGGAAGTTAGTATCGGGATCATGTTGTTACTAAGTATAACTTGCCTAGTGGAACTCTGATAGATGATCAGAAGGAGCAATAGGAGAAAAACCAAGCATTGGAAGCCATCATCAGAACCTTGTCAAATTTAGAATATGTTGATGTTCATGGATTGGAGACTGCACATCAAGTTTGGAAGAAACTGGAAGAAATCTATGGTGGTGATGAGCATGTAAAGATAGCCAAGGAAGAGAGTCTCAGAGGAAAATTTGATGATATGAGAATGGTTGAAGGAGAAAACATTCAACAGCATGGTCAGAGAATCAAGGAGATAATTGGAGAAATCAAAAGTGTTGGAGGTACAATGGATGATGCCACTATGGTTAGAAAGGTATTGAGAACCCTTCTACTGGGCCACACTATCAGAGTTGTAGCCATTCAAGAACTCAAATCTACTGACAAGATAAAAAGGTAACTCTTGACTCTATCATTGGTAAATTGACTGCATTCGAATTAAATGGTTTTGATGGAAGTGTTCAGAGGTCAAAACCTGCATTTAAAGCCTCAATCTCAACCCCACCAGTAAGGAAAATAAGAAAAGTAAGTTATAGTCATGAATCTAGATCTAGTAGAGAGGCAGACGATGAAGATAGCCTAATGGAACTTGAAGTATTGTTGGCCAAGAAGTTACCCAAAGGTACCGATAAGTATAGAGGTAAATTACCACTGAAATGTTTTACATGTAACTGGATAGGACATATTGCTACTAACTATCCTAATGGAGATAATGAGGAAAAATGAGAGAAATATAGGAATTTTAAAGGAAAAGGAAAAATAAATTATCTCATTGCATTGGATGAAGGTATTACAGATGAATAATCTGAGGTAAATACAAATGAGGACATTGTCTTTGTTGATATCAAAGAAGACATATCAGATCATGAGGCATTGGTCTCTCACTTGGATAACTCAGATGACTGGTGACCGAAGCAAGTTTCTAACATTGGACAAATTTTATGGAGGTGTTGTCAGATTTGGGAATAACTATCCCTGCATTGTGAAAGGAAAAGGATCTATTCCCCTGAATGGTAAGAGTAGCGCAGATGATGTCTACTAGGTTGAAGGTCTGAAACACAATCTTTTGAGTGTTGCTCAACTCAATGACAAAGGTTACCTGTTAGAATTCAAGAATGGAGTTTGCAAGATCTTTGGAAGCAAAGGTGAATTGATTGCAACTGGAAAACAAACCAAAGGTAACCTTTTTCACTTAAACTCTAAAGTCAATGGTTGTTTGATTGCAAAAGTAGAAGATAGTTGGCTTTGGCATTGGAGGTTTTGCCATGTGAATATTGAAAACATTGTAAGAGTCAGCAAGTCAAAATCAGTAAAATGATTGCCAAAATTGGACAAAGCAGTGAATGCTTTGTGCAAGGAAAGTTAGTTAGGGAAAATGACATCCTCAACCTTCAAGAGAAAATATTTCTCAACTGAACATTTGCTAGATTTGGTTCATACCGACCTATGTGGACCAATGAAAACTAGGAGTATTCAAGGAGATCGGTACTTCATGATATG
Organism: Cryptomeria japonica; assembly: GCF_030272615.1. Taxonomy (NCBI): domain Eukaryota; kingdom Viridiplantae; phylum Streptophyta; class Pinopsida; order Cupressales; family Cupressaceae; genus Cryptomeria; species Cryptomeria japonica. The sequence goes on from NC_081409.1 coordinate 728,682,161, forward strand.
TACCGATGACTTCTCTAGGATGGTGTGGGTCACATTCTTGAAAGACAAGACATAAGCATTCAACAAATTTAAAGCATTCAAAGCCTTGGTTGAGAATGAAAGTGGAAGGAAGCTAAAATGTTTAAGAACTGATCAAGATGGTGAATTTACTTCAAAGGAATTCACTAGATACTGTGAAAACAATGGGATCAAGAGGTTTCTATTTGCACCAAGGACACCACAACAGAACGATATTGCAGAAAGGAACAATCAGTTAGTGGTTGAAGCTGCTAGGACTATGTTAATCCAAGGAGGTGTAGCTAAGACATTTTGGAGAGAAGCTATTAGCACAACTATTTATACAATGAATCGTATATTGGTCAAAAGAGGTAAAGACAAAACACCCTATGAATACTAGTATGGTAGATCATCAAATGTCAGTTACTTCAAAAAATTTGGTAGCAGATGTTTTATTAAAAGAAGTGATTATATTGGAAAGTTTGATCCCAAAAGTGTTGAAGGCATATTTCTTGGTTACTCCACCAAGAGAAAATATTACAAGTGATACAACAACCGAACTAAGAAGATCATTGAAAGTGTCAATGTGTGAGTAGATGAATTTCCTGAAAAATCTGAAGAAACCAACAACAAGAAGGAAGAAGAATAACTGAACACTGTTTTTGGAATCGGAATCGATAAAGCCAGAAGTTGGAGGACTGAACATAGAAGCCCTAGTTCAACTGGAATAGGAAGGTCCAACAGAAGATGAAGAAAGTGAAGAAGAAGAAGAACCTGAAAACCAAGATCATGTTAGTCCTAGGTATGTTAGACTCAATCACAACCTCGATCAGATTATTGGAGACAAGAATGCAGGTGTGTTAACTAGAAGAGGGCTAAGAGAAAACTCTTGTATGATCTCCAACATTGATCCTAGAACAACAAAAGAAGCCTTTGCAGATGAGCATTGGATCAAGGCAATGGAAGAAGTACTTGATCAAATAGAGAAGAATAATACATGGTCATTGGTACCCGAATTGGAAAACAAGAATGTAATAGGCAAAGTGGGTATTCAGAAACAAATTGAATGAAGATGGAGCAGTGGTCAGGAATAAAGCCAGACTGGTATGCAAAGGATGTGCACAAGAGGAAGGTGAATATTATGGTGAGACATCTGCACCAGTAGAAAGATTGGAAGGAGTAAGGATTCTACTTGCGTTTGCATCATACTGAGGATTTAAGGTATATCAGATGGATGTTAAATCAACATTGTTAAATGGAATATTGGAAGAAGTCTACATAGAACAACCAGATGGTTATGCATTAACTGAAGAAAAGTATATGGTGTGCAAGCTATATAAGGCACTATATAGATTGAAACAAGCACCAAGAGCATGGTATGAAAGATTACACTCTCACTTAGTAAAGATAGGTTTTCAAAGAACCAATGAAGATAGTAACATATATATCAAGACAAAAGGAGATAAAATATTGGTAAGTGAGGTATTTGTTGATGATATCATTTTTGGAGGTAATGATGACATGTGTCATGATTTTGCTAATGAAATGAAGAATACATTTGAGATATCACTGGTAGGTGAGATAAAAAATTTCATAGGTTTGCAAATCCAACAGATGAAGGAAGGAATTTTTATTACATAATCCAAGTATGTGAAGGAAGTGTTGAAAACTTTTGGAATGGGAGATTGTAAACCAACACCAATGGTTACAGGCTGTAAATTGTCAAAGGAAGATGATTCTGCACCAGTTGATGAAAAGGAATATAGATCCATGATAGGTAAGCTACATTATGTTGTCCACAATAGACTAGACATTGCTCATGCAATAGGATTGGTTGCTAGATTTCAAAAAAATACGAAGGAGTCACACATGATTGCAACCAAAATAATTTTTAGATACTTGAAAGGCACAATAGATTATGGATTATGGTATCCATATGTGGGAGACTTTGACTTAAAAGTCTATATTGATGCAGATTGGGTAGGAAATGTTCATTGTTGATGATAGGAAAAGTACAACCAGAGGAGCATTTTTTCTTGGAGACAAATTAGTGTCATGGAGCAACAAGAAACAAAGTTGTATCTATTGGCATTCTACACTCTAATGAGAATTGAAGGTGTTGTCATTGATGACAACCTTGTGGAAACCTTCAAGCAACCTTGTGGCATTCATCTGGTAAACCACCGGCAGGCACCGACACTGGAAGACACTTCACCGGCAGCGGCAACAATGCATACCGACACTCCAGCCGACATGAACAAAATTTTGTTTATTGTATTTAATTATAAATATCTTTTTGTAAAGCCAACATGGGATATTGTAATAGACTCATATATGTATGAGATCTTGTAAATCATTTTGATATGAGAGATATTAGAGAGGATATAGAAGATGAGATATATGTGAATGCACAAGACAAATTTTGTATAAGGTTTATGGTTATAGTGTGAGCTTAAACCGGTACTGAACTTGGCATAGCAGATGTTGATTTGAAGCAATACTTTGTATTGCATTTTCATAATCCATTTTCTAAGTTAGTGAGACTTTTATTTTGTAGAGTGAGCAGTGAGCTCTAGGTAGTTGGCCTTCCTGCATGTGCAAGCACCACATTGTAAGTAATATTCATTCATTGGACAGTGAATGAATATGTGGGTCACAAATCCCACTAAGGTTTTTCCCACACCGGGTTTCCTCTTTAAACATCTTGTGTTATGGTGTATTTTCTATGTTGTCTTTATTGTTCCTGTTTACTGCATTAATTCTTATTTATTGGTACACTGTTTTGGAATGCAAAATACTTAATAAGGTCAAATATTCTATAAACCGGTTAGATACTGATTCACCCTCCCCTCTCAGTATCTTTGGGACTGTCATCAATCCTAACAGTATCTCTCAATCAACAACATAAGTTGAGTATGTTGCAGCTTACATGAATTGTACCCAAGCAATTTGGATGAAACACATATTGGAATGTTTCAAGCTAAAGATATTAGAACGGGTAAGAATTTTCTGTGATAACACAAGTGCTATAAATATTTCTAAGATCCCAGTGTTGCACACTAGGACACAACATATAGAGCTGAAGTATCATTTCCTGAGAGAGAAAGTTCAAAGCAAAGATGTATCTCTAGAGCATGTTTCCACTAAAGAACAACTAGTAGATATTTTCACTAAAACTCTACCGAAGGATACATTTGCATATCTCAAAGGTGAGTTAGGGGTTGTACCCCTACATGAAGTCAATTAAGTAGATATGGAAGACATCAATCCCAGAGCCTATTGAAAAACTTGAAGAAGGATTGGTGAAGAATGGAGCTACTCCATAGGGGGAGCAACTCATTGCAGATCGGTGAAGCATGGATAAGAAACAAAATGGTTTACCTTCACTTTGGCATTACTGTCAAAGGGGGAGAAAATTATATGATTGATAGCCTTATATGTTAAGGAGAGAAGACATATTGCAGACCAGTTACCAGCTGAAGATATGAAGATACAGTTGAAGGATAGTATATGTTGAAAAATGTAAACCATGATTCCTATACCTGAATCATTTGATGTATGTTTTACTCTCAATCATGACAATCAATTGGTATTGATATTTGTATTGCCATCAATGCCAAAGGAGGAGAATGTTGGAATTGCATGAAGATTGCATTGAAGAAGTATATTAGGAAGTGTTGTCATTGATGTCAATAGAAACCGGTAATGAAGCAGTAAAAGCAATCGGTAATGAAGTAGTAAAAGTAACTGGTAATGAAGCAGTGAAGATCAACCGGTAACCCTATCCAGTTGAGAAGCAAAACCCGAACCGATGGAGCTTGGAGATCAGTTGTGATGATTTATGATCGATGATGAAGATGCCATGAAAGCATGTTGCACGTGATGAGTTTCTAGAAGGTTTTTGCATGTAAAGATAATTGTTTCTAGAAGGTTTTTGCATGTAAAGATAATTGTTTATCTTGGAAATGATCAAATTCATAGTATGAAGTGACAAATGTGTGATGTGTTACAAGATTCAAAGTGCGATGATCCAGGAGCGGTTGTAGATTCCTAGAAGAATATAAAGTTGTTGCAATGTAATCTAACGATCAAGATTGAATCGATGTGTTTGTAATCTCTATGAGAATTTTTGTGTTACCGACCTAATGTATTTGTTTATAAGGTCGATAGATTTATTGAATGAATCATTGGCAAATTTGATAAAGTGTGATAGTGATTGTTGCTGAACCAGAAGGCATGTCTGCAGAATGATGTGAAGGCAGATAGGAGCGGTAAAGGATCTAATTCAACAAGGAAGTGTTATTTCCAGATCGGTCAAAGAACCTGTTGGTCTTTAACCATTACAATAGTTTGAAATCCCCTCACAGGGTAAGCTCTAACATGCTTGTTGTTGAAATCCTCTAACTAGGTGATCCATTAGCCTAGATTTGAAATCCTCCACCGAGGTTACCTTTAATAGGGTATTTGCAGTCAATCCCTTAATTAGGTGGTCCTTAACTGGATTTGTTCCTAATGGAACATTCTTGTATAAGCTTCTAACCAACCTTGGCTTTTAATAGGGTGAACTTCAGAAGAGTTCAAAGAATACTTGTGGGTATTCATCCCCACCATGGTTTTTCCCATTTGGGTTTCCACGTGAAAAATCACTGTGTCAAGTGGTGAATGATTTTATGGATGTGTTTTTGGTATGGTTGATATGAATGATTGGTAAATATACATAGATATATTTTAATTGATTGGAAATAATCTGAAATATATTATTATTTGTATTAGTGAAGTGATTTAAGGTTTTGGTCAAAGGATATTTAAGTTTCAGATCTGTTGCATTATATCACTGAAGTATTAGGTCAATTGATAAGGTTTAATAGCGCAACTATAGATTTATTAAAATGACTAAATAGATAAACTTTGTGAGTTGATTCTAAGTTGAAAATAAGTTTGGTGAAAATTTAGTTAATTTTCCAACTACCGATTCACCCCCCCCCCCCTCTCAGTAGTTGACCAAATCTTTATAGTTTCATCATATTATCACAATATTGCTCTCTTGAGTTGATTAGGAATTCAAATTAGGTTTGAAATGAGAGGGTTGGGACTCCTTTTATACTTTCTTGTTGAAAATCAAATTAAATTTCTGACCCAAGCCAAACCGGGATCTAATTTGAATTCCTAATCAACTACTTTCTTTTTACTTCCCCTTGTCCTCAAACTAGGACCAACATGCTTGGAGGTATTTTTTCTTTCGCCTCAATCATTTGTTCTTCCTTTAATCTCTTCAACTTTTTTGACTGGATGCAAATCCCCTTTACATTGTTTTGTATTGAGAACTAACTCACTTTAACCACCCTTTCTAGATTGTTCTTGATGACTTTGATGCCATATTTCAAGACCACCAATCTACCTTCTATTCCATATTTCTAGTTATCCATATTACTGGCCTTTATTAGCATTTCCTTTATGATACTCCCCAAATAATTTTTAATCTTATTTGTTTTAAAAATTTCCTCCCAACCTTTCATAATTTTCTCCTCTATTGAGTTGGTGATCTCTAATTGGCCTTTTATCTTATCCTGAATGATTTTCATGCACATGTTGATATAGTTTATTTCCACAAAGAACGGATTGGTGATACATTGTTAGGAGTTGACAACATCATGAACAAAGTCCAACACCTCCTTGATTTCACTAGCATTAGTAGCATTAAACACTCTAAGGAAAAAATATAATGGAATTATCAAAGTAGGATTTTGGATAGTAGGAAAAGGAGTGCCTACCTCATGTAATTTCACATTTAACTACCCCTATCCCTCCACTTCTTGTTACCCTTTTCTAAAAATTTCACTCCTCATTCTAGCAAGGTTTTGAATAAGACTAACAAAAATTTATTTCCCTTTCCTCCTATCAAGGAAATTTTATTCATTTTGGAACTCTAACTCTTTTCCAATCTTGACCTCACATTCATTCTTATCTTTTGGATCATCCATGAAAAAACCTCCATTCTCTAGCCACAAAGTCATAGCTACACCTTTACCTTTCTTCTTATAACCAAATGATGATATGCCATTTCCCTCCATTTTCTAGAAGGAATAAGAAACTCCTCCTTGATGATTTTTGTGAATTCCCTGAAACCTTCTCATTAGGTCAATCCTTGATAGGTTCCTCCCTCTAATTGGATAAGGAGTCCTCATCAAAGACTACAACATGCCTAGATATTTTTTCTTAATTATACTCAAAATAGACTTATCAAGAGTTAAAAAATTCATATGGTTAAAAATAAACATAATAATCCCCTTATGGAGGATGGGCACGTTGGGTTTCTTCCTATGCTCAAAAATATAAAATTCAAGGTAAAACAACAAATAAACCAGAACTCTATGCGTGAAGTGGTTTAATAAGTGAAATGGTATCCTTAAAAGTTCAAGATGAAGCATCCTTCTAGAATAACATACCTCATCACCAAATTTTCAATCACTGCCCAAATGGGTTTAAGAGAGTTCCTCTCATAACTTGAATGTTTCTTGATAAGCATATTCATTTTTTTCCCCTTGAAGAAGATGTGTATAGCTCCTTTAGTATCCTTTCTATATTTAAAATTTTTCCTCCCCTACATAGGATGCCCCAACACCTAAGCAATCAACTCCTTATTGACAATCAACTCCCAACTAAATGCATAAACAGTTCTATTTTTTTAGGTGGTAGCCACGACTTCAATGTATTTCAAGTCGTGGTAATGAAGTTTTTCCATATATTGGGAGAGGGAACCCTCCTTCAAAATCTTTCAAATGTTAGGTTTACATTGGATGTTTGTACACTTTAATGACTCTATGCATTTCTGATCACCATCCATCCTTTTATAATTTTTCCCAAATTCTTTACTAGGGATCCCACTCTTGATTGGGTTACCATAAGGAAAGACACTTTCAAACTTCTTCTTCCTCCAATAAACAAAGTTTGTTTCTAGATATAGTTATTTCTAGCATCGAAAGGATAGAAACCCACAAAATGTCTTATTTTATCAATCATCATTATAGAGAAGCCTACCATATGAATCATTAAGGCACGTGATATAATTGGAAATAGTAACTTTAGTTTACACAAGTAAGGAATCATAATCCTCCCAATACATCACCTTATCACATGTCACTCCTAAGTTGGAAAAGACATCAAAAACCTTCCTCCTTTCATGAAAAACCTATGAAATAACAACCTTTGCGATGTGAATGAGTAGCTCAACAAAGTCAATAACAAGAGGTTTAATCATACAACTAGATTGTTAGTTTCCATTTAAACCTTTAACAATATAGAGAGAATCCCCTTCCATGCATAATTTATTAATCCTCTATCATGTGCAATTTTATGTTGTAGTGGCCTCCACAAAATGATTAGACCAAGTACCTAGGGGGATCACCACTATCGCTATAAAACTACCTTTTTCAATTCTAAGAACTCCTCCACAAGTTGATATTTGATTGTCTTAATTTTCAAACAAAGCAAAGACATCTATACAAGTTGATATTTGATTGTATCAATCTTCAACCCAATCAAAATCCATAAAGCTTTATATGTTTAACACCTTACCCATGTCATTGGTACTATAATGAAAAATTGTATACCTTTAGATTTTTATACTATGTTTTGCACTCACCAACAACATTTGTCTTCCCTAGCATGATTTTAAGTCCATTTAGGGAGTGTGAACAAATATCGAGTATAAAAAAGTATCCACCCCACTTTTTGCCCCCTAGAGACCATAGTGCAAGCACATTATAATGTGCTCAAGTTATGGTTATTTTTTACCATAAATAAATGTCCTCATTTTTGCATTTATATTTTTCCTCTCTAAAAAATCATGGCTTGATTCTTATTTGAAACACACTCACATTGTTGGAGATCCTGTTTTTTACCATTCCTTTACTAGATCATCACTAAAATGTCACCAAGATGTCATCAAGGTTGAAGGGGTAAGCATTTTTAGTTTTTAGTGTAAAATTTGGATTGAATGGATATATTTAATTTGTTTTTTGAATGGAATTTGTTTAATGTTTATGAATTGTGAATGCACCCTCAAATGATCAAAACAATGATTCACCTTTTCATCAAAACCCCATTGAAGAAAAAACAAAATAAACCCTTCCTTCAATGCCTCAACATCCTGAAGGAATGCAAGGAAACATATCAGGTGAAACAAGAAAAAAATAAAAGAGAACTTGAGTCATTAATTGAAAGGTTGAAAGATGTAGCAACAACAAATTCCGATAGGTTCAAGATAATCCCACAAAAATGAGTCCCAAACTTGGGACATCACATTTTGAACTTAGATGGAGGTGAAAAGTTAAAAACACCTTTGTTTGTAGGTATTTTTGTGAATGAAGGTGCCTTCGTTCAAAGGTACATCATAAGGTACCTTCTTTTTAAGGCTGAAAACCTTCAAACAAAGGTAATTTCCAAAATATTGAAAAAAGGGACCTTGTTTGAAGGTCCCTTTTATTCCTTCTATGAAAATTTCCAAAAATAGAAAAAATGGACCTTTTCTTGAATGTCCCTTTTTATTCCTTTTACAAAAACTACCGTAAATAGAATAAAAAAGGGACCTTTGAATGAAGGTCCCATTTTTTTCATTTTTGGAAATTATCTTCATTTGAAGATTTTTCTAAAACTTTTTGTGGGCACAACATGCCTTCAAATGAAGGTGCTTGACTAGTTACTTTCACTCTCCACCTTAAATTTTCCTTAGAAATTTTGTTTTCAAACTTCAGATTAGACATTGAAATGGAATGAAATTAACAAGATGATTTAACCCTCTAAATGAACTTTACAACAAATACTATTTTTATATATTATTATTATTATATTCTATATTTATTTTCTATGTTTTATTGAATGTATTTTTTCCACCGATCATCAAGTTCTTTTTTCTACACATGTGGAAAAATAGTACAATTGTGAGAAAAATTAAAAATATATGTGCATTAGGTAATGTTGTCCTTGTTTCAATAAAAAATAATAATTATGATCTATACAAAACAAATTATGACTACTTTAATTTCAAAAACTAATTTAAAAAATTCGACAAAAAATATGAAAAAATATCCATGGGCTAGATATTGGTATTGCAAATCTATTGAGGGTCATAAAGAATTAGGAGGTAATCTTATTGAGGGTCATAAGAATTATGATCCAATCCTATTGAGGGTCATATAATGAATGATAAATATTTTCAATAAACATTGCTACAAAGATAAAAATAGTTCTAGCTACATAATGCACAACTCCAATTTAATATCACTAATTTATATTATGTTAATTTCATATAAATTTACAAGTGTAGACCCTAGAAATGTGGATAATTAAAACATTCATAGATGTTTGAGAAGATGATTTCATTATTCAATAGGCACTAATATAATCCTCTATCTTTTTACTAGCATTAATTTATCTTAATTTTAGTGCAATGTTGTAAATTGCAACCTATGTGATCTCATGTCACATAGGGCATTTGCTTTAGCCAAATCAGAGATGATGATTGAACTTCCACCTCACCTACTTGCTCAACCTTATTTTCCACCTTTTTTTTCAAATTTCTTGACCACTTGGATTAATTTATTCATGGAACATGTGCACCATAGAGATATTTATGTGTTGCATATTCATCTCTTGAATATTTAGAATGAAGGTGGTCATTGAGACATTACACATACTAATTTTGGTAGTGTAATGCCTCCTTTTTCACTCATCGATGTTGGGACATCTTCCAATCCCCTTTATCTTTATTTTCTTGCTTCATTTTGGTCTATATATCTCTCTTTTGTGCTCTCTATGGTCTCTTATCTTATTCTTTTCATCTTGCATAGCTTACTATACTAATTGGTCACATTATCACTATTGTTGAAGCTTCATCAATCTAAGAGATTCACGCTTGTCTTCATCGGAAACAAGCTTTAAGTTTTGGGTGTTGAAGGGAATTTCTTATTGAACCCACCACAGGACTAAGAGGGAGGAGGGAATTATTTTTGACCTTAAAACAACTTATTTATAGTCCATTAAACTTAAAACCACAATTAACTCATCACTACAATTATGAAACATGAAACCATAAAGCTTAATACACACAAGAACACAAGATTTACGTGGAAAACCCAAGAAGGGAAAAACCATGGTGAGAATAACACTCACATGAATATAACTAATTACAATGTTTTAGGTTAAAGACAAAGGAAGCTCACAACACCTAATTGGACTTATAGGTCTAAGGCGTACAACCTTAGGGAAAGATACAAAGAACTTGCATTAGTGAGATGCACAATCTCAAGGCAAGATACAAAGACTACACAAGCTATCAAAGCACTCACTATCTTTTGGTAGGTAAAGGGAAATGATGAATTGAAAAGAACAAGATCTCTTGATCATGAAAATATCCTTGAACCATTGTGTCAAGTGAACAATATCATGGCAAACATATATCACTTCATTCATTGTCTCAAAACACTGTCACACTGAAGATATGATCATCAAATCTCATCACAAACTAAAATTTCCACTTCTTCTTCTTCTTATCATATTCTTACATATCATTCACATCAAATTCATGACAATCCACACACCAATCCACACATTTTCACTACCCTCAACTAGGTTATGCATTGGAACCCTCAACTAGGTTGGCCACAGATAAAATATACATGAATTACATAAAGTTGGGCACCACAAGAAATTATAAATAGTGTGGTCCACTCCAAGACATAAAGGGGACCCATATACATCACAAAAAGTCTTCCAAAGCCAATTCCAATGAATCACATACACTACCACATCCTCCAAAATCAACATTGAATGTAACATGTAGTAAAAAAATGAAGCACATTAACCAGTCAACCCATAATAATTACCCAATGCAAATTAATCAATGTCGACCTACACACACTATGGTAAGAATCATATCGAACTTCTAACTCACTATCCAATGCATATCCAGACTAGAAGAGTATGATCCAAATAAGATAAATCAACTGAGTTGACCATAAACCAACATAACTGACAATGCCAAACACAGAACAACATATCTTCACTTTTAGATCAAACCAACACTAGAAATCTGAATTGTAATATTGCATGAACCACATGAACTAACACAACAACCAATGTAGAGCATTCTCTAGACCAGTTCTAACAGACAACCTCATTGTCAACAAACCGCCATAACCAACTTCGTCATCTAGGAAACTAAGGACTCGAAAACATGATAGTGAAACATCTACATAATGTAAACATTATTTCTAGAATCACAAGCCATCATCATGAAGAATTGAAAGAATGCAAAACATTCTTCCATAAGGACATTAAATACTCTTTCTTGCATATTCTAACTTTTGCTACTGTAGCCTTTTAGAATCAACTCATACTCACTTAAAATCAACACTAGACAACATAATAGCATCTAAGCACTCATTTATGGACCATATGATACATCCACACAACTAAATAACTCCAACTTCCACTTCACTTCTATCACCTCAACACAAAATCACAAACAATACAAATTGTGTCATAAAAGACAACACTAGACAAGTTTGAGATCAATGAAAACACACCTCAAGTTTCCAATAGTTCTTTCTCTCTTATCAATCACATTACTTATTTGATCATCTCTTTTATAACATATAATTTGTGACATCTCCTTTATTGCATTTCTATTATCATTTATTGATCAATCTATCTTGGTTGTCCATGGAGGTGGAAATACCAAAGCGGGGTTTTGACCATGGCAAACCTCTTATCACAACCCTCAACATTTTCATCCTTATTTTTTATGTGTAGGTTTGGTAAAGGAAGGCATAGTATATTCTAGAGGCTTCATTTGTTTTACTAGATATGAGCATTCCCTTACTTCTTTTGTCTTTTCATTAAATGCTTGTGTTCTATTCATTTCTAGTTTTCTATTTTTATTGCATTTCCAATAGAGTTGAAAGTTAAGGTTGTTTCATACCAATTTGGTATGGATTTTTGTACCTTGTTCATACAATATGCCTACATGTTGCATGTCATCCTCGATCTACATATACTTCTTGGATAGAGAGCTTACAAAGTTCACCAAGTGGTCTTAATAGCCTGTAATTTTAGTTTTTATAGTTGAAATACTTCCATCTTTCAGTATCTTAGAGTTTCATACACTTTTTCATCCCAGTGAACAAGCTTAGACGTTAGGGAACCTTGAATATTTGTTTGGAGCAGAGAAAATTTTATTGAGTCCTTAAGGGGTCTGACCACCCTTTGTAGTAGTTTAATTTTCCTACTCTACATTTTGGTGAACTTGACATGAAATTGGCTCTACTTGTTAAAATTTTTTTGAAAAATCTTTTCTTAAACTAAAACAAATAGTGCTTGTGTATTTTTTTCTCTCTCGTGTATTCTTGAGGTTGTTAAAGTATTGTGAGGCTTGTCTATGAGCTTTATTACCTAGACTGCTTTGGGGATTGTGGTGAGGAATTCTAGACCTAGCATTCCACCCAATCGATACAGTCTAATGAGAGCTAGTATAATGTTTTCATGGACGGTTAATATCAATGATCCTTTGGCTCCTCATCCCTCCCTTTGGTATCTAGTTCAGGAGGTTCTACTACATTTGGTTCTTAGCTTAACTTCCTAAATAATACTCCAATGAATACCCCTCAGTGGTATCCTCCTCCTGTCAATAATGAGCCTTCTCTAATAATTTCATTTAATCATATTCAATCCCTTGAAGAACCTAAGGATTTTGAAGGTTTTTTAAATTGGGAGAATGTCCTCCCCTAGGCTGGTTCTATCATTAGAAATCTAAGAGAGGTGATCATCTTAAATTATAAGGGCCTACAGGTGCTTAGGATATTATTTATGATAGTAGGGTCTCATGTGTCTCCAGTTGCACCAAAGCCTTAGGACACTCGGTCTGACATCACTGGTCCTCAAATTGGTGTTGTTGTGGCAAGAGTGTCAATTTTTATGGTGGATACATGTCCTATGATTGATCCTTTATCTAGTAACACCATTTTGAGAATTAATGTCTCTCATACTCCCTTGGGGTACGAAGGTCTTACTTTTATCTCTACTGCTACACCCACAACTCATTCTTCTGGTGTCAACGCTGGTGTTGGTATTGGTAGTAGTACTAGTAGTGGTCCTCGTGGTAATGCTAGTTCTATCCTTTGTGTTGGTGCTAGTCTTGTTGCTACTATTTTGGTTACCAATTTTCCTAAACACCATATTGCAAAACATGAGGTAACTTCAACAACATCTTTGCCAATCTCACTAATGTTTCCAATAATCCCTCTCTTCCACCATATTATCATCGTAGCCCACTTGCAATGCATATCTTTAATGCTAACCTTCTCCAATGGATTGAGAGTCTAAAATTTGATTGATTTAATGGTGATAAATATCCTCATTTTCTCATTGATTCTTTTCTTACTTTATGTAGTGATTATCATATTCAAGATCATGTTCTACTTAAACTATTCTCCTAGTCTCTTAAAGGGACTGCATTAGAATGGTATAGCTCTTTACCTCATTATTCAATTCAAACTTTTGATCAATTGATGGATGCATTTCTCAAATAGTTTCAGGAAAACATTGGCAGCAAGGTCACCATCGTTGACCTTCTTCATTGCAAACTATGATCAAATGAGAAATTAATAGATTTTATATAAAATTACCAATCTATATCTACCAAAATCCCTTATATTTTTCTAGATGGTGAACTTCAAAGGATGCTTATTAGTATTATATGACCAACACTAAGGGAGAATCTCTCCTTGAGTAGATATCCAAAATTTGCCAATCTTTGTATTGGACTCATTGATTATCAGCTTTTTTTAGCTCAATTTGATATCCTTGTCCATCCTAAAATGTTCTATATTTTAATGAATAAGGGAAATGAAACATACAATCAAGGTCTAGAGAGGTGGAAAGGGATGGCCAATTCTAATTCGTTAAAGAATCCAAGGCCACATTTCTCCAAGATGCTCAAGATGAAACTATGCATAGTGAATTTCATGAAGAGTATGGTGACATTGTAACTTAATAGAGTAGAATTATGTGTTTTCCTCAATCTACCCTATTTGAAGAGTGGATGTTCTATTATATTAAGGAAGTTCTTAAAGGAGAGAACATGATTATTTGAGCATAGATAATAAGGGACAATTTGGAGAAGTAGTTGACACACATAGATAAGACAAGATCCTTCACCATGACCTCATATGTGGGTATATGATGGCAAGACAATACATATATAAAGGATTAAATTACCTTGGCCTGGTAGGAAACAATGAAGGAGAGTATGAAGTATATAAATTTTATCCTCAATTATATTTTCACAATGCTTCCCAATATGAAAGAGTAAATAATGCATTCACTATGTATATAATGAGTACTTTGCAAGGAGGTACACACTAGAGGTTGTCTAAAATGTCAATGGATTTATTGAAACAATATGACTCCTAGTTCATACAGTCTTAGGATATCTAACTTTGAAGGATATCCATACAGGTTATCAAGTTACCTAACTGACATGCTCATTCTATTAGAGATGACCATATACTTGTTTCTAATGGATAAGACCTTGAAATAAAAGAAAAAGATAGGGATAATTTATCCTATGGCCATAGAGACATGATTGGAAATTTATCTTTCTTCTCTTAGTGCTAAAAGATCAGGAGATGAGCTAGAATTTTATGGCTTTCATACCCATATAAGGAAAAAGAACTATGACCCAACTAAAATGGCTAGAAGAGAATTTGCAAGGGAGTATATAAACAAGCATAAGATTAAAAAATATTGGGCCTTTTTCCTAGATGATTTTTAAGGTAGGAAGGGGTCACTTTGAAGGTTAATTATGGATAAAATTAGACTTTACAAACCCTTTCAAGTTCCTGATCAAATTAAAGATGATAAAAGACTGTGTTTAGTATCATGTATATGATCAAGTTAAGGATAAAATATTGTAATCAATTCATTGGTTCTAGGAACTAGTGGTATGCTTGGAAGTGATAATTAAGTCAGTATAGAAGTATACAGAGAAGTGGGTAGAGCATCAAATTTTTAATCTAGAGGAGAAAGGAGTCACATTCATATATGAGCTAATGGGAAATATGGGCTCCCAATCTTCTGATGATGACAAGAATGAAAAATATGAAGATAAAGATTAGGAATCTCAAGAGGAGAAAGAGGTTGAAGAGGGAGAGCATGCCAATCATAAGAAGAAAAAGTGAGTGTTGGAGAGGAAACTTATTGAGAAACCTTAAAAAAGAACAACTCCACCAACTGAGGGCCCAATTCCTAAGAGGACCAATACAAGGAAGACCAAACCCCCTCCTTCCTTTGATCCAAATCCATCCTCATCCACTCCAAACATTCCTTCTTCATCCATCCAAGAGATTTCCTTTTTTTTTGAAGTCCCCATTACCACAACACCTCCACATTCCATTGAGCAAGTAAAAGTTACTATTCCCATTCCTCCATGAAATATCTCACGAGAATCAGATCAATAAGAGAAACTTCCCAAGGGAAATAAATAGGTAGTGTATTAAGAAAAATTAGTTCCTCATAACATTGTTTCATTTCCCAAGCTAGATAATCTTGAGAGGATTACCAAGGAAGTGATTATTGAATAAGAAAAGATAAATATAGAGGAAGAAGCAACATGTGATGAAACAATTGACAATAAGCCTCCAATAGTGGAAATACATCAAGATATAGGGTTAGAGAAATATACAATTTATGTAGAACAACATAAAGAGGCGATTGAAAACCCTAATGCAAATGTGGAGCATGTAGAAGATCAATCATCCAAGGATGAACAATAATAGCTAGAACAGGATAATCAAGATACATAGAACAAGGCTCAAGAATAATAAGAGCATGAGTAAGAAGAGTCTCAAATGGAATAGTCCACAACTCCAAATTGGTTATTAAAATGCTTTAAAGGTAAATCAGTCATAGAGCCTACCTCCACAAATTTAGAAGACTTCTTGGCCATAATCAGTAAGCTTAAAGAAAACAAAAAGGTCAAAGTATATTCTAAAGTAATTAGGGACGAAAATTGGAATAGAATATTTCATGTAGCTTCCCCTATTGTGGATAAAGCCAATGAAGATATAGCTCTTGTGGATTATAATAGTATATCTATTAACATGGGCCCTACTACAAATGAGAAATAGGTGCAAGAATTGAGATTCACCACTGAGACTATTATTAGAATATTACAAAAAGATGTGCAAGAAAAGAAGAAATATAAGGCACATTTGGAAGAAATGAAGGCATACATTGAAAATTTATTGAAGCCTATTTAGCAAGGTAGAAGGCTCATTTGTACCTCCAATTGTACTCTCTCAACATTCAATGGGTGAACTTGAAAATATGAAATCATTTTCCAGAGTGATCGAGAAATGAAAATAATATTTTCGTGAGAGGAAATAATTTACTAGAAGAGATAATTGTAGATCATCAGTTAGTTGAATCTTCTTTAAAGGTTCAAAGACATAAAGGCTAAATGTGAAAATTTCTACACTTCTTTTGGTAGGATTTTTGTTCACTTGCATGCTCTAGTAGAAACAAATCACTATATTCTAATACAAGAACAAATTGTAGAAGTGAATAAGCTACAGGTTGCCAAGGGGTGGTATCAGTCCATATGTTTATAAATAAATATTATTAATGGTATTAAGGAAGATTATGCCAAATTTTAAAATATGATAAGGAAACTTTTGAATGGTTGGTTTTTTTTGGAGGAAATAGTAGGAAACAAGAAAGATAAGATGAATTCTAAGGCATCCAAAGCTACTTCGAAGAAGAATTTGTTACCTAGGGATGATGTCCCATTTTCTAAGGAAAACATGGAGTGGGCCAATATGTTATATATGATGATGCACAATTATAAGGATGCTGGATTGGAATGAGATGATCAACTCAAGAAATTTGATGATGAGATAAATGCCATGGAGTATAGAGTTCATGCCATTCCCATGTCACTTGAGTAGGAATTAGAGGCATTATTGACAAAGTTCATGGAGTAAAAGACAATAGAGAGAGTAACTGGATGAGACAAATTGAAAGATAGACTATTTTAAAATAAAATATTTTATTATAAAAAAAATAATAATGTTTTGGCAAAATGAAAATTAATATTGCAATGCCAAAGGCTTTTATTTTTCCCAAAAGTTGCTATTTTGTTCTATTATATTGGGAAAGTGTTTTTTTTTTTTTTTTTGTCTTCTCCCATTTGATTGGTGAAATGTATTAAATATAAATCGTCTTAGCATTTAGAGGTTTAATCTTGGCTCTTGAAAGGATTTATTCCTAACCATTCATTCCAAATGTAAAACCTATAAAAGGCCTATGCCTTTTTCATTATTTTCTTAGAAGGAACTATAAATCATTGTAAACATACTAGCATAATCAATATAGAAACTTAATTAATTAGGTGAATTTTTGTGTTGAGTTCGAAATTAGAATGGTGTTATTCTTATCAAATGTTATTTCTCTTCAAGGTAGATTAGTATGAATATTTGTTGAAGTTGATGAATGGTGAAATCTAAGTTCATGTCATTTGGGCTTTGTTGATTGTAAGTTTCAATGCATGGTTTGTCCAAACATTCTTATGAGTTGGAGTTCAATTATTAAGATATTGCATTGATATGTATTATCATATGGTGTTAGTGAATGTTTGATGGTCTAAAAAATGTAAAGCATTTCCATTGAATATTGCACCAAATTTGTCTTAGTTGTGTTTACCTAGAAAAGAAAAGTTTGATTTAAGGGTTTCCTATGTTAATAACAACATCATTTTATTTAGATTTAGGTGTTAGATTAGATTTTAGATAGCTTTCTAAAATATATCCTTCTAAAGTTTATTTGAAAATTAGCTGTAATAATTCTGAATGCATCACTATCTATTGAGAAATCTAATGTATTTGAGATTTTAGAACTTAGGATTTGCCAAAGTCTTATTTGTAGGAAATAAGTTCCTAAGTATTTGTGCAAGTTCCTTTGTGATTATGAGTAGTGTCACATCTATTCACTGCTCAATATCCAAGCACTATCAAGACCTCACTTATCAAAACCTTGGGGTTATTATTTGGAAGATATAACCCTTTTTCAAGAGAGAATGAGATACATTCAATATATTCTATTATATGTTGGTGAAGTGCAAACTCCTTATCAACATTTATTACTATATGGTAATGATACACATTATAAGTCACTAATAACCATTTTTTTTTAAATGGTAATAATGAGTAATGACTTTAAATTTCCCTAAATAAGCCTCAAGTGCCTATTGTTCATGTTAGGTTTAGAAAGACTAGTGTAATAAACAATATTAATCATAGTGCAGAATAAAAGAGGAAAAAATATCAATTCACAATAACACATAGATTTAATGTGATTCACCCAATGTGGACTACATCTATAGAGAAACAATCACCCACTTTCATGTTATTATTTATCGAGGAAAAAAGTACAATCTGATGATTTTTTTATTTCCCACAACCACTTATTTATCAAGATTTTTTGGTGGTTTAAAAATGTCTATTTACATACCAAAATAGTAACTAACCCCTTCATTAAATAATGGGATATTTCTACTTTGGGGGCACTTCCCCTAATCCATTGGTTGGGGGTGCTACCTCCAACAACCCCCATTGATGGCATTGCTCCTAGACCCCTATTGTGGGCTCTACCCCTAGGCCCCTATTGAGGGGATTGTTGCAAATGTGATGTTGATGGTTGTAATTAAGGGTTGTCATTGATGTCAACATATTGGAGTTGGTGATCTGGAAGATGTGTTCTTGAAACCTTTGGTGCTTCGGAAGATTTGCTACAGTTGATATTCAATGTTGATTATTTGTGATGATGGTGATTTGGATTTCTTTGTTTACTAGATATGGTTTTGGTCAATTGTATTTATGAGTATCTTGGTTCCATTATTATTATTTTTTATGTTGGGTAGTGCTTTTTAGGTCCAAATTAAAGTCCAAAATTTGAGGATGAGTAACAATATTTGTGTTGTGTGTGAGTCATGTTTTGGGACTAGTATTTGTGATGGATGTATCGTGTTGATCTGACCATTGATGTGTGTTGTGGTATGATCTACTTATCATTCCTTCCCACCATCAGAATGTTTAGTGTCGACCTATTTACAATCTCTGTCTTGGTCGACTTACAAGATTATGTTTCCCGAAGATAGTATAAATAAGTGGATGATTTGAATGTATGACATGTGGAAGATGTGCAAGACTAAAAAGGAAAAAATTGATTGATGATATGTGAAGTGTATTGTTGCTGAGAAGGCACCGAAGGCAGATTTGATATTGCAGATTGTGTTATAGTGTTGGATTCTCTTTTTCTTTCTTCTTCCTTTAGCAGTGAGCCTCTTCTGGGTAGTGAGCCCACCTGCAGTGAGCATTCTTGGTAGTGAGATACTCTTTGTAAAAATCACCTTAGTTGGTGTTATATATTGAGAACTAATATTGTTCGTGATTTTTACCCTTCTTGGGTTTTCCATGTCATTTATGGTGTTCATTGTGTGATCTTTTTTTTGTACATTCTTTCATGTTATATCTGCATTAGTTAATTCTATTGGTTATTCTGGATGTATGAAAGAATTGAAGAAAAAGTTTAAGTTGTCAACTGATTCACCCCCCCTCTTAGTTACCTAAATATTTAATAGGGATAGTCCCCTCGGGTCCCCTCGGGCCCCACAAGAGGGGATCTACCCCCCTACACTCCCTCGTTAATTGATTTGGAGGAAAAATGTGACTATCAAAGTTACCAAAATTTAAGCCTAGTAGAATGATCAATCACCACATACCAAAATTTCCTACTTGAACATTAAAATAACAAGTGAACATTGTAGTGTGTACTATTTTAAATATTCTTACTATATTTGCATGAACATTTAATTTTCTTACCATTGTGATAAAATTATTACATTCAAATGAAAACCAATGTGTATTGATAGGGAATAGTCCCTAGGTTTTTTTAGAGCCTAAACTATAGGGGAGGTCTATTAACCTCTCATTCATTGGCCATCCTCTTAGCAACATGAATGATACTAGAAAATTAGAACATCTTAGGAATTGTTAAAATTAGGTTGGAGTGCCAACAAAAGGATAAATTGTACATACATTTTTTTGACATATACAATTAATTATCACCTAAAATAATGGATTTCCAAAAGTTTAATCAAGCCCCCCTAGCCATGAAACTGTCACAATCCTCCTCCTCTACAGAGGCATCATCCATAAGTAATAATAATATTTCAATCCAACCCTTAATTTTATTAGAAGTTACAACCCTAAATTTTTTTTTTTGAGAAATTTATTGAAAATATCAGTGTAGGAACAAGGGGAGTCATTATCAACAATCATCCTCCTTACTTAAGACACTCTTAAAAAGAGAATTGAGGATATAAAATTGGAGCAATTAGAAATATATTTGAGTTAGTGATATAATATGTCTCCATGCCTTAGAGGATCACTAGGTATCTCATATCACTTGTGTGTCATTAATAATCCTCCTATCACCAACAATAGTCATCGAAAAACCACCAAAAATTTTTAAGCACTATTAGGATTAAGGTGTCATCTACCTTGTAAATCCTCTAACATGGTTCTAACATACTTGGAAAGTGTCCTAAGGCACTTAGGATGGATTGGAAAAATAATTTGTAATATTTAATTCTCACCATTGTTTGTAATACATTCATAAGGGGTGGTGGGTTACACTAGCAGTGGCAAAAGTAGGTTGTGAACACAAATATTTAATATTGTTTTCCCCACTTATAATTGTCTAGAATAAGATATTTAATGACTTGAGAAAGTGGAAAAAGAGTGACTTATGGGCTTCTCAAAGTAGGAGTATGGAAGAGGAAACAAACGTCTCTTGGTTTTCGGTTATTTATTACATTTAATGTAATGTTTATCTTGCAAGTATAGGTGTTCATTTTGGAGGGAAGGTATTGAAAGATAAACCAATGCATTTTTGAGTTTCGTGGAGGAATTCCAAGGTTTGTGGTCATAATGGAGAGTCTTATTTGAGAACCTTTATTGGTAGTTTTGGAGCTCTTGTCATTTTATAAATTTAGCCTTTGGGTGTAGATTTTATGTGAAACATAATGTGGAGCAGTTGAATGTAGTTTTCTCTACAAGAATGAAGGAAAAATGGGAGGCAAAAGGAGGTTGTTCACATGTACATAGGTTCTACTATGGTGGAGGCAAAACGGAGGATGGAAGTGACCATATAGTAAGCACTTTTATTGTTGTTAATACAAGATTATCCTTTTTCATAAGGGTTTCTCCATGCAAATCTTGTGTAATGTGTGGATGTTATGTTGCTATATTATGTTGATGTTAATCATTATTTATTTCTATCATAAGCTCACATAAGATAGGTTTATTAAGCATGGTTAACGAGCTGATTTTTGGCATCATAAAGAAGAAGGATCTAATGATGAGTTTTCCACAATTAAGGTAACTTAATTTTCAAATTTGCATATGAGTTATAGATTTTCATGTTGTTGCTATCCAAGTCTTGAATCTCATCCTTTGATTAGTTTATTGGATAGATATTGATCTTCACAATATTTGGTATTGAACCTGTTTATTCCCCAACAAGAACTAGGCACTAGTCTAGACCATCACACCCACAAAAAAATATTTCCACAAATACTTACAAAATGGAGAGAGCATTGATCCCTAACTACTATGCACATCCCAAGCATAAAAAACCATTATTACCATTTACCATCCAATCTATCACTTACATAATTGATATGAATAAACATTATTAAATAGGGGCACAAAGGAAAATCCAATAATGATGAGTGATCATTAATTAAAATAACAACAAGACTGTCCAAATCCTCTAGAAATTGAACTTTCTAGGGCTATTAAGGGTGACAATTGTACATGCCTTTATTAAGAAAAAGACCCACCAACTTATTTTGTTCCTGATACATAATGATAAAAAATTATGTTATCAAAATTATTTCATATTAGAGAGAGTTGAGTTTCTATAGTGTCAAAAATTTCATATTGTTGCAATTTCACACTTGTACATAGCACCTATCTTAATTTTGGTATTTAATGATAAATCTCATATCTTGATTTTAAATATTTTGATTATATCATTGATAAAAATGAAGTATTATCAATGTATGGATTTAAAATCAATAGAATTCTCTTGGTCTATAGTGCTATGCACATACCTCTATGTCATGCATTAGCATTTCAAGAATTTTTGAGATTCAAAAGCACACCTTTTGTGTAGATTGTTTATGACACGTGTCATAATTCTTGAATGGAATAGTAATGGCTTTTCCTACATATGTGACCAAAAAAACTCTTTATTTTATCATTATATACAATAAATTTGCACTCTTTCAAGGAAGTGAAGCTTTGACCCTTTGGCTAAGGAAATTTTATCAAAATATACTCAGCTATTTAATCTTTTTTACAACAAGCACTCAAGCTATTGCAATCTATTGGTGTTGGTAATAATTCA
Source organism: Cryptomeria japonica (assembly GCF_030272615.1). NCBI lineage: Eukaryota > Viridiplantae > Streptophyta > Pinopsida > Cupressales > Cupressaceae > Cryptomeria > Cryptomeria japonica. Next base: position 728,704,685 of record NC_081409.1, read on the forward strand.
AGCTTCATCAACTACCTATCATTGCAAAACCCATTGTGCATCTCAAGAGAGGAAGACCAAGACTATTGGCAATGCTCCCTTTTATTATTTTTATCTTATTTTTAAGTAGTAGAATAATAATATTTAAATCTCATTATATCTTAATAAAATAAGACATAATGGTTATGACCTTTATAATAAAATCTTATTCAACTACTTTAAAAAAATTCTTGGGATAAAATATGTAAAACTAATAAAATTAAGTATGATAATAATTTCCTTTCAATTTATCCTACCATGAATAGCGAGAAAAACTTCACCAATCTACATGTAACTTAACTTCTCTCATTAATATTCTAATTTTTATGAAATGAATGATTGAGCTCTTTCATTTCTAGCAAGTTCGAACATATAAGTCATGTTATTACAAAATATCTAGATTCATTTCTTGTGTTTTATTTATGAATATTATTTTATTTGTCTTTTGTATTTTTTTTAAATCACATTAAAAGGGACAAGATGACCAATATAAAATGAGAAATTATATTATTTTAGTAATTATTTTAATGTTGAGATTTTATTTATAAATACTTCTAATAAATTGTCAGACATGAAAGATAAAAATGATTGACAAAAAGCACATTCAATACATTTCATGGAGTTATTTAAATCAATTTATTATGTAATGCTTAAATTTATTCCCATGATGATGATGATGATGATCATAAGTTTCAAATGTCAAAAACTATATGATTTATGATAAGTTATATAAGACAATTTAGTTTAAAAAATGTTTAAATTAATTGTCATAAGCATCATCATTATAACTTTGAAATGTCAAAAAGTATTTGAATTATAATCCCAACTTGATGATTATTAGGGTGTTTATATAGACATAATTATTAAAAATGGAATATTAAAGAAAAATAATAAAATGACAATTTCAATGATGTATTATTGAGAGTTGAAAATAAATCATGAAGTGTACTTGAATGATATACTTGCATAGACTTTCTAAACCAATTTAATTTAAAAAAATAAAATAATCAATCATGATTCAATTGATAAAGAATCTTGACTCATTTAAACTTTGCCAAAATTCTAATATTACTAAATGAGAAAAGAAAAAAACTGTTTATCTAATTAATTTCCACAATTTAATAATGAACATTCAAATACATTTATAAAAATAAAAATTACCATCATCAATATAGTCATCAAAACTTTAAAATATGTATACAAAATGCTTAAAGGCATTGTCATGATCACCATCATAAGTACAAAATTTCAGAATTATTTGACATATAATGAGTTATACAAGATAATTTAGTTTAAATAATGTTTAAATTCATTGTCATGAACATCATCATCATAACTTTGAAATGTCAAAAAGTATTTGACTCATAATCCTAGTTACTTGATGGTTCCTAGAGTGTTTATATAGACATTCAAAATATTTTATAATACTTAAATGTCAAAAAATTATTTGACTTATAATGAGTTATATAAGACAATTTAGTTTAAAGAATGCTTAAATTCATTGTCATGAGTATCATCATTACAATTATGAACTGTCATAATGTATTTTAATCATAATCCTACTTACTTGATGATTCTTAGATTGTTTATATAGACATTGTAAATTGACTAAATGTCTAAAATACTTAAATGTCAGAAAATTATTTGATCTATAATAAGTTATATAAGACAATTTAGTTTAAAAAATACTTAAATTCATTGTCATGAGCATCACCATCACAACTTTGAACTGTCAAAAAGTTTTTGAATCATAATCCTACTTGATGATTCTTATAGTATCTAAATTAGTTATTAGACATGGAAGACAAAGAAAAAGTAATAATAGAATAGCAATTTCAATGGTATATTATTTAGAGTTGAAAATAAACATAAAATGTGGACTTTATAGACCAATTCAATCTTGAAAACATTATACATTAATTTATGGTGATTCGATTGATAACAAAATTGATTCACATAGACTTTACTAATATTTCATTATATTTGGGGTTCTTCCCATAGTGTCTTGGTTAAGTATGTTGTGACTATGACCACCAGGGTTCAAACCTCCATTAGGCCATTGTGATCGCAAGCATGTGCCTTTGCTGATCCATTGTGCTCACGAGTTTGAGCCTTATCATTGTTATATGGGGATGGGGTCTCCCACTTGCGACCTCACCTGTTCATAGCTCCGAATCAAAAGCATTTCACATAGAACTAGAAGACGTATTGTATCAACGTTATCAATCACATTAAAAAAATCACCTAATATTTTAAAAAAATTAAAAATATTCACTTATTTCTATTATATAACAGTTTGACATTCAAATTATTAAAAAAATAATAAAAATTACCATCATCCATGTAACCATCAAAACTTTAAAATAACAGTTTTCTACCAAATTGCAATCTCTCTCCCTTGTGGTTTTTGGATTGACTTTCTCCTATTCTCAACGAACATACACTGACCCATTATATACATAATGAATATACAATGACCCATTATATATACAATGAATATATCCTCCTCACATGAGCACATTTGTGAAGCACCAAGCTAAGCTCTCTGTTCTAAACAAATTGAAAAGGTTACAATGTAGTGGTATTTGTAAGCACAAGAAGAGCATTGTGAAGCACAAGGGGGTTCTTCTCCCAAGCAAAAAAACCTGCCATATGGAATGGAAGGTGTTTAAATCTTATTTTACATGGATCCCAATGTATTAACTCTTATAACCATGCAAAATCTTGACTTTTTACATTCAGCACAAGCTCCAATTCTTCATCCATTCGGAAATCAAGGAACCGACAAGTGTTGGGAATTTCATTTAATCTAATCTTTTACCTATTGCCATTTAAATTCCATACCATTTTATGTTGTTTCTCATTTGGAAAGTTTTATAGGTATTTGAGTGACTCACCATTTATTTATTTTTAACACATATTTTGACAATGACTTTTTCAATTCCACACCTACCCAATTACCAATAAAGATAATATAATAAATAGAAAAGGTGAAGAGCAAAAGTTATGGGAAGAAATATTTAAAAACATGGATGCAAACATATTTTATATAGTTTTTTATGTATTTTTGAAGAGACATTTGTTAGGACATTCTTTTTTTAAACCCAACTTGGTGTAAATCTGGATTTTATATATGTTAATGTTTGTTTTGTTTTAAGTTGGTATATTTGTTTTTTTACAGTTTTTGTGGGTTTTTATTTATATTTATTTTTAATCATTGTTGTTTAACGTAAAGGATATAAGTTGAATTTCTTAATGAGAGTGTAAGTTATTATTATTATTTTTAATTAAAAGGTTAGAGGTCTGAATTTATTACTATATAGGATAAAATAGGTAATTACATTGAAGCGTTTGGATGGAGATGCCAAAACCAAAAACAAAAGGAAAGTGTAAATTTATCTAGTGTTTAATTCAAAATTATAATATTATCGAATGTGTATTGGTTTATACGTGAAGTTATTTTGTTTATTTTTTTTATTAAATTTATATTAGTTTCATATTATAAATGATTGGGTTTTATTTTTTGATGAAAAATGCCGTTCTATATTAAGAGTAATAGAATACAAAATAGTTTACTTCAGGGATGTTGGTTAATAGAATTTGTTCCCTTTCAAAATATAATCATATGACTCAGTGCCCACATAAAGAACAAACCATCAATCAACAGTTAGATAAGTTGCCACAACTTCCGCAACTTTCTTTTGAATTTTAGAGGTACAACTCCCTCTTATGATATGAATTTAGGGTTTTCAGGGTATTCTTTTAACCAGAAAGCAGTAAAGGCACGATTCCTAACTTACAACTTTATAGAAAAGAAGATAAAATACAAATGATAAAGCATTTATCCCACCAAACATTACTTGATTTCATGTTGCATAATATAATTCAAAGATAAACATTATACCACAATGAATAGTAGAGGAAGAACAAATATCCATGTTTCAAAATACGAAAAACTGAATAGGAAGCATTCACATAAGAAAAATGAATTTTATCCAAAGTAGCACAAAGTCTGATCTATTAGATAAATTGTTCAGTAAAACCAAGACATAAACCAACTCATATTTGTCTTTCGAAAAAAACACAAGGTCTGTATTTCCAACCCCCTGCCCCCCCTACTTTTCTTCTCTATTCTATCATCTATTTATACCTAAAACCCCCTTTTTTCCATTTCTAAGAAACAGTTCTTTCCATAGCAACAGTCTTTGAAAATGACTGTTTTTAAACGTGTTTTAAAGAAAACAAAATTATTAGAAAACCCTATCATTAACATTAATCAGTGCATTATAAACAACTACCAACTTCACACTTCTTCTTCATCGGGCGTCGAGTTCTGACCTGCAATCTGATTATCAATCATCTCGACTTTTGTCTTTTCCTTGATAAGCACCCAAAGAACTGCTGAAAATTCATCTTCATCAAGTATGAGTTCTTGAGCTAGGTCAGTGAGGTCGAAGAGGATATCATCCGGCATGTGCTCAACATCTGGCTGTATCATAGGCCCTTTTCCTTTAAGAACCATGTCTAAAAACTAATTACCAGGGTTTCTTCTTGCAACGATTTTCTTCTAGATGTGGTTCGTGATTTTTGGCTTGCTCTGCAATCCTTTCTAGCAGAGCAATAGTCTTTCTATGTTTGAAAAATTCAGTTTGATGTTTCAATGCAAGAGACCACAATCCTAGGATAATATTCCCTCACTTCATTGCTAGCCAATTTAGATTTGGATTATCAAATGGTAGTTGACCATCATGAGGGAGAACCATTTGGGAAAAGAAAACTCATAATGGTGTTGGTGTGCGTTACTTTGACCAGCTCTTGAGGGTGGTGCATTAAATTTCCCGCAACAAGATGATAATATTGTTGGAATCAAGGAACACTAAGGGGGAGGGGGAGGGAGAGGGGGAGGGGGGAGGGTGTCAATCAATGCTCCACAATATTTTAACTTTATTAAATTGATCACATAACCACATAACACATATGAAGAAAGGAAATATGCATAACCATAAGGCAAATAATCACAACAACACAACACCAAGATTTTTACGTGGAAAATCGGTTAAGGGGAAAACCATGATGGGATTTAGACCCACAATATTAATATACCTTGTTAGAAGTATAATGATATTACAAAGGGAATGCACATGCATTCAGGCTCATTGCCTAGAGCTCACTGCTCAAATACAAAAATGGGCTACAACTCGAAGGAGGGCTCACTACCTTACAAATCTACTACTATAGATAGCTAAAGTGGTTGAACTAATAAATAGCATCTGCAAATGCCTAGAAATAGTTTCGGTTAAGCTCATATATCAAACTTCACACTTTGCATTACACTCTACTCTAATATGTTGTTCTGCTGCAATCCAGAGCACCAATCTTCCACTCACACATGAAGAATTGCACACACTCGATCACCAACTCTCACAGCATAACCATAGATCTTATAAATGACACTAACAATTGTTGGCCATTTGGAGGAATTGATTATGTGTTGCATTGATGTTTTGTCATTGATCCCAACACTAGTTGTTTGGATGCTTTACCAACACCCTTATGGTCCCAGTAGGTTAAGTGGTTTTAGGTTGGTTTGGATCTGACATGATCCGGTAGGCTCCGGTATGATTTGGTTATGGAATTGGCTTATTCATGATACTAATGCTCATATTTAGCCAGTTGGTTTCGGTTTGGTGATCAGATTCTATCCTGCTTGCTTGGAAGCTTGGCTTGTGGTTCCGGCGAGGGTTTCACCGACAGAGCTTTTGTTGAAGATCTTTGATGATATGCATAAGTGGTGTTGGTGTAGCTTCTGGTGGAGTTTCAGGATGCTGTTGGTAATCATGTTCGAGACTTGGTGGATGGAGATCATTTCTTTAGCGTGTGGACCTATACTGGGTCCCGGTTGATCTAAGGTATCGACCGACTTAATGTAACATGTGGATTGGATCTCTTGATGTGTTTCTGGGATGTCTTATGTTTTGGATATTATTTGTTTGGTCTAAGGCCGACATGTTTTGTAATTATGTAATTGGTTTATTGTCTGGTGGCTGACCTGATTGTTTATGGTAGAGGGTTTGTATATATATGATGTAAGATCTCATTGTAGATCATCATAGTCATGGAAATGGATATGTAATGTTCGAATAATGTAATATCATTCACACAGAGGATTTGGTCGATCATTGGAGATCGATTTGGGTTTATGTAAGAGGATTTAGTCCTTCGGTATTGAGCTTAACCAGAACTGTACTCAGGCATAGGAGATGCTATCTTTGCAGTTCAAACACTTCTCTCGATTGTAGTCTAGAGTTCTATGTAGTCAGTGAGACTCCTTTTGTAATGAGTAGTGTGCTCTAGGATGTTGGCCTTCTTGCAAGCACAGGCCCCTCAATTGTAATTCACATACTTACTACATAAGTATTATTTGACCGTGGGTAGGCTTCCCATCGTGGTTTTTTCCTTTACCGGGTTTTCCACGTATAAATATTGGTGTCATATGGATGGTATTTATTATGTGATTATTGTTTTTGCTTAATTGGTTTAACTACTATTTTGGTATTTGGTTTATGCATTCCAGTGTTAATGTTTTGGGTTCCGGTATTAAAGTTTTAATTGCTTAAGGTTCTGGTAATCTACAACAACTGATTCACCCCCCCTCTCAGTTGTCTTCTGGTTATTTGAAGTGTCTAACAATTGGTATCAGAGCTTTAGTCCTCTCTACAGAAAGCTTAACCACTTGAGGAAGATCCTATGGCGACTAACAATTCAAGATCATCCAATTCATCTGGAGGTATCTTTCAGAGAGACATTCTTATGCTTGATGGAATAAATTACAAAGTATGGAAGATTCAAATGGAGACTCATCTGAGATGTCTTGGCAAGGAGATTTGGGAGATCACACTGTAGCGTCCTAAAATTGCGACACTTGCAATTTCGACTGCATTTTGGTCTTCACGATGGCGACGCAACACGCAACCTGAATGGAGACCCCAAAACTTGCTCACGACACCAAAAACTGCATTTTTCAAGCACCATTGGCCTAAACCTCCTTGCACCCCGCTGTCCCGGAGGTGGGACCAGGGCGCCCAGCGCCCTGGTCCCTGGGTCCTATTTTGGGCCCGGTTTCCTAAGTGATATCGGGTCTTTTTGATTGCAATTTGGAAATATACTTCCCTGGTCGACCTAAGGTCGGGAAAATCAGTCTATCAGCCCTAATTGACAAGTATATAAACTACATTTTCCTCTCTCATTTGGGTAGATGGAAAAAAAAGGCGAAAGCAAGATTCAAACATTCAAGCATTCAAGCATTCAAGCATTCAAGCATTCCTTCTAAGTCTCCATTCAAGGCTAAGTGTTGCATTCAAGACAAGGATTCAACCATTGAAGAGGAGATCACTTATTACATGCTACATACTACAACATACAACATCTAAACCTTTGCACATAAGGATACAAACATCCTTAGAATAAGGTATTAGTACTTGTTTTACATTACAGTCATTTACATTTACAGCACTTGCTCATTTCTTGGTTAATTCCAAAACCGGGGTTTGACCTAAAGGCAAACCCCTAATCCCTAACCCCCCATCGTCTTCGCTTTTCTGTGTGTAGGTTGCAGGTACGCAGCTGAAATTGAAGATCTGGAATCCTTGTGCAGAGACGAACCGATCCCCCTTCGTTTGACGGATTTTTCGGAGGACCGTGGCGCCGGGCGCCATCGTCCCGACAACTTTTGCTCAAATTTGCAGGACAGCGCCGTATCGACATTCTACTGCTAATTCCAGGTCCGCAGCTTCATCTTATAACCTAAACTCAGTTTATAAGCGAATCTTTGTCACTTTCTATGCATGCTTAGCTTAATTCTTCTATGCACATTCTTTACAAAAGAGGGTAGCCTTGCTTTCCTAACCCTTGAAATTCATTTAGCATCCAATCTTACATTGTGTAGGATTGAATCTTATGAGTTTCAACCCCTCTTTTGAATGTAAAGTCTTCCCCCTAAGTGAAAACCCATCGAATCCTAGCGAACCTCCCTTCTCTCTCCTCGGAGTCAGAAGAGGGGAGAACAACTAGGGTTCGACCGCGATTTTCCGCTTTACATTTTGGTGAACCCGACGTGAACATCCTTTCTGATTTTTCATGCTTAGATCTGAAAAGTTGATTACATTTCCATGTTTGATCTTTTGCAAAATTTTAGAGGTGATTGCATAAAAACCCTAAATTTTCTTTTTGAACATTGAACTTGCGAAATGTTTAATTGTTAATGCTTGCTTCAGATCTGCTTTTCTATTACAAATTATCAATTCATGTCTGTACTTTAATTTTGAAAATTAAGTGGTTAAAAGTCAAAACCCTAATTTTTGAAACCCTCTTGATTCAACCTTTGTCTGACAATTTCACTGATCAAAACATCGCCAAATCAGCTATAACTTTGGATTCTGCAATAAAATCACATTATCCTTCATCCCTGAAAATTTGGAAAAAAGTTGCGAGGACCGTGTTGCACTCCGAGCGCCATCGTCCCCGACATTTTTTCCGAAATTTCAGGAGCGACATCTTACTGTGTTTTTCTGCTAAAATCCAGAATTTTGGCTGATTTTATCAATTATAACACCTTCAAAATTACAGTCAAAGTTGGTCTTGTGATTGCTTGGTCTAAGGCTCCTAATCATTCAAAAATTGTCGAAATTAAAATTTTGTGTCAAAATTGCGTTTTTATTATCATAAATCTGAAAAGTGTGTCTACATTCATTCGAAATTTCAGTGCTTTATTCAAATTCTTGCAATTTATGACTTTTGAAATTAAGTGCTTAATTACAACAACTTTGATTTCCGCTTTCAAAATTGAATTTTGCGTGAAATTGAGTCAATTTTTAATTTTCAAAATTTGCATTGCTTTTGACATTCCCTCTAAAATCATAAAATTCAAAATTTCAGTTTCCCTCTCTTTTTCAAAAATTCAAATTTTGCATTTTTCGACAATCTTGATAGGGTTCAATTTTGAGATTGCAACTTTAATTTGGCCTATCTACAGATCGTAAAATCCCTCAATTTTTTCAGATTAGCTCTAAAATCATCATACCTTTCATCCCTGCAAATTTCGAAAAAAGTTGCAAGGACCGTGTTGCACTCCGAGCGCCACGGTCCCGGACATTTTTTCCGAAATTTCGGGAGACTGTTGTGATTGTATTTAACAGCTTAAATCTGGAAGATTGGCTGGTTTTACTGAAAATTGCTACCTCTAAGATCAAAATCTTTTCTCTCTCTCTAGTGCATGAGTTTTACAACAATAAGCCCTACTTACACTATTCCCGTTAGACGAAGCCGTAGAATTAAGTCCTTCCGAGGTTTAACTACCGAGGAGATGGAACCTAATTTGAGTAGCCTTTTTAACGAGGATATGGGTAATTCCTCTAATCCTCCTAATGATGAAGAAGCTCCCCATGAAGTTTCCGTTGAACAACTTTCCAAATTGGATAACCAATTTGACGATTTTCACCAATGGATGTCTCATGAGTATCCCGATAGTCAAGCTCTTCCTTTAATTGAGGGTCTAAAACGCATGCTTCAAAGTGATAAGAATGGAATTGATGTTTTACGTGGTATCGCACATATTGTGGATTCGAATATGATGCCTATGAAGAGTTGTGCTGAATCTTTAGGTTATACACAACCTCCTACACAAGTCAATCATTCTATTCCTTTGACCACTCCTATTGCTAGTATACCTACCTTTACATCAAACATCATGGCTACCTCTATACAAGACATTCCTCCTGTGATCACTAGTCATGGGGGCAATCCTCCCTCTTCTTCAATTAATCCTCTTCCTTCATTCAATCCAACTTCTTCGTACATTCCTTCAATGAATGTTCCTATTACATCTTCACAAATGAACATGACGCAAGGGGGCAATTCATTTAACCATTCCATTCCTCCTTGTAGTGTTCCTCCTATCCAATCATCCCCTATGGTTGACTATCATAGGGTCCCACCACCTTACTCTTTACCTTCTTTCAATAACATCACACTTCCATCTCAATCTAACACATCCAATATGAATTCTTCGACTGAAGCGACCATTAACAATCTTGCACAAACTGTCTCTTCTTTACAGCAACAAATTGCCTCTATGAATCAATCTAAGTTTAGTGTGCCCACATTTGACGTTGCGAGCCCACTTTCTCTTGAATTGGAATATATGAAGAGAGAAGATGAGGAATTTGAGCAACTTGAAGCCCTATTTGCTAGAAGAGTACCTAAAGGACCAGTAGGAAGTAAGTATGAAGGAAAAGAACCTTTTAAATATTTTGCATGTAATAAGATTGGTCATTTTGCTTCTAGATGTCCTGAAAGAAATTCAAGATTTGAAGAAAGAGTTAGAAGATATTTTAAGCCTAACCCTAGATATCAGAACAAGTATAAGCACAAGAAAAATAGAGACAAATAATGCTACATAGCGGATGAGGAAGGCATTACTAATTCTGATGATGAATCGGCAGAAGACTCTGCGGTTCCAACAATGGGAAGGAATGGGTGTTCCTGGCTATCAAGGAAGATGTTCTGGCAATGGAAGAGAATGTACCTAAAGAGAAGGAACTTGCTACTAAAATTGAAGACAAGGATGAATGGGTAATTGATATTGGTTGTTCACATTATATGACTGGAGATAAAGGGGAGTTTCTATCTTTGCAAGAATGTGATGGCGGTCTAGTTAGATTTGGAGATGACAAAGCATGTATGATCAAGGGAAAATGAACTATATCATTGGATGGTAAGCACAATATTGATAGTGCTTATTATGTTGAAGTTTTAAGGCATAATCTTTTGAGTGTAGGTCAATTGGTGGATAAGGGATTTCAATTATAGTTCAAGGATGGAAAATGCAAAATCATTAACATATTTGGTTTGGAGATTGCAACCGGTACACATACAAAAGGTAATATATTTCATTTGAATTCCGGTGAGAGAACATGTTTGATTACACAAATTGATGAGACATGGCTATGGCATAAAAGGTTGTGTCATGTAAATTTTGATTGCATTGTGAATATTAGTTCAACTAAGGTAGTTAGAGATATACCTAAGATTATGAAGCCCTATAATCCAGTATATAAAGAATGTCAAATGGGGAAATAGGTCAGAACCTCTTTTAGGAGTATACAAAATAAATCTAATGATGTTCTTGATCTTATTCATACTGATTTGTGTGGCATCAAAAGTTTTCAAGGTGATAGATATTTCATGCTAATCATTGATGATTATTGTAGAATGATGTGGGTTACTTTTCTAAAGGAAAAATTTGAGGCACTTGAAAAGTTTAAAATCTTTAAGGCTAAAGTGGAAACTAAGACATGATTGAAGATCAAATGTTTGAGGTCAGATCATGGTGGAGAATTCACATCCGGTGAGTTTAATAACTTTTGTGAGAAGCATGTTATAAGAAGACAATTTTCTACTCCCTAGACAACTCAACATAATGGAGTTGTGGAAAGGAAGAACATAACTTTCTTGGATGCTGCTAGAAAAATGATGATGGAAGCTAGTCTACCTCATATCTACTAGAGAGAAGCAGTGAGCACAACAGTTTATACATTCAATAGAGTACATATCAAATGAGAAACCGGTAAAACACCTTATGAATTATGGTTTGGCAATACACCTACAGTTAAGCATTTCAGAATTTTTGGTAGTAAATGTTACATCAAGAGAGATGACAACATTGGAAAATTTGATCCTAGATGTGATGAAGGCATATTTCTTGGTTATTCTAATGAAAGAAATTAATATAGATGTTATAACAAGAGATTGCAGAGAATTGTGGAGAGTGCTAATGTCAAAGTGGATGAGCTGAATAGAGGTCAAATCAGAGTTTATGAGAAGGAATTGGCAGTGGAAATGATTATATTTGAATCGACAACACCTTTACCGAAACAAAGTGTTAAACCAGTTACTCCGGCAGTATCAGAAAATTCTAGAATAACTGAAGAACTAGGAAGAGGACCAGAGAGTTAGAGGACTCCTAGGTATGTGAGATTGAATCATTCAGAAGATCAAATCATTGGGGATAAGATCAATGGAGTAATGACAAGAAGAAGATTGACAACTAAAGAGCTATGTTTAATTTCACAAGTTGAACCGGTATCAGTAATTGAGGCATGTAAAGATGAATATTGGTTGAAAACTATGGAAGAAGAATTAGATCAGATTGAGAAAAATAACACATGGACTTTGGTTCCCGGGCCTAAAAATAAGAATTTTATTGGAACTAAATGGGTTTTTTAGGAATAAATTGAATGGGGATGGTGAAGTTATAAGGAGTAAGGCTAGAATGGTTTGTAAAGGATATTCTTAGAAGGAAGGAATTGATTATGGAGAGACTTTTGCACCTGTAGCTAGGATTGAAGCTGTAAGATTATTTCTTGTGTCTGCTTCTTATTAAAACTACAAGGTTTATTAGATGGATGTTAAGTGTGCATTGTTGAATGGGGATCTTGATGAGGAAGTTTATATTGAGCAACCTGATGGTTTTTCACTATCAGATGATACAAACATGGTCTGTAGGTTAAGGAAAACTTTATATGGATTGAAACAAGCACCTAGAGCTTGGTATGCAAGGTTGGATAAATATATTTTGAAGCTTGGTTTTACTAAAGGTAATGCTGACAATAATTTATATTATAAGATCACTGATGATGATATACTGATTATTGAAGTATTTGTTGATGACATTATTTTTGGAGGTGAAGATAAGTTATGCATGGAATTTTCTAATAATCTGGAGAAATAATTTGAAATGTCTATGATTGGTGAGATGAAATTTTTCTTAGGTTTGCAGATTACTTAGACTAACAAAGGTATTTTAATTTATCATACTAAGTATGCTAAGGAATTGTTGAAGAAATTCGGTATGGGAGATTATAAACCAGTAAGTACTCCTATGGTTACAAGTGAGAAATTGACAAGGAAAGATGTTTCTGCACCGGTAAATCCTACAAGATACAAATCTATATATGATTGGAGGTCTGCTTTATTTGACTTAGACTAGGCCTGACATAATGAATGCTATTTGTATTGTTTCAAGATTTCAGAGTGATCCTAGAGAAAATCATGAGAGTGCGGTGAAAAGGATTTTTAGATACTTGCAAGGTACATTGGAATATGGTTTGTGGTACCCTAAGGATGATGACTTTAATATATGTGCATATATAGATGCTTATTGCGCTGGAGATGTTGATGACCAGAAAATTACTTTCGGTGGAGCTGTCTTTCTTGGAAAGAAGTTGGTTTCATGGATCAACAAGAAACAAACATGTACTTCTTTATCTACTGCTGAAGCTAAGTACGTTGTTGCTGCTACTAACTGTACATAGGTTTTATAGATGTAGAAAATATTGAAGGATATAAAGGTGGATTGTAATGCATCGGTAGTTATTCATTATGATAACTCTGCTGCTATTGATATATCAAAGAATCATGTATTTCATTCTAAGAAAAAACACATATCTATCAAGTACAACCTTTTGAAGGAAAATATGGAAGCAAATGAAGTTAGATTGGTTTATGTGAAAACTAAAGAGTAGATTGCAGATATTTTCACTAAACCTTTGCCTAAAAAATCATTTGAATATTTCAGAGATAGATTGGGGGTTTCCGCCCCTCCGATAGAGACTTGATTGATGCGGTTTGGCATCAATCTGGTATGCATTATTAGAGATACTATTCATTCTGATACTAATGTGGGGATGCTACTGCTCTAGGGGAGTAGTCAACTTTGTGATTTAGTGGTTTATGTATTTGCTTTGATATTTTTGTCAGATTTCTAGCATTGATATCAAAGGGGGAGAGATATTGATGTGAAAAAGAAAAACTTAAGGAGTTATATACATTGGGGGAAGAGATATACGTATAATTAATTTCTTTACAAATATTATTCATAGGAGGAGTGTTAGGTCCCGGAGACAACTGAGAGGGGGGGGGGGGGGGTGAATCAGTTGTCTAATAAATTCAAACCAAAAACCAATTAACCAACTTAGTGCTTAATACCAGTAAACCAGTTAAGTATGTCGGTAGACAGTGTTAACAGTAAATTACTATACCAGTGAGGATTAATGCATGAAACATAAACATAAAATCATCCACAACACATAACACCAATATTTGTACGTGGAAACCCTGTAAGGGGAAAAACCATGGTGGGAAACCTTACCCACAATCAGATGATACTACTGCAAATAGTAAGTGTACATAAATGGGGTATGCACATGCAGAAAGGCCAATAGCCTAGAGCTCACTGTTGAATCACAAAATGGGAGTCACACTGGCTACAGTTGGATGGTTAGATCCAATAAGAATGTACTGCACAAAATAGCATCTTCATATGCTGGATTCAGTACCGGTGTAATGCTGATATGCTTCTACAAAAACCTAACTTCACCTTCAAATGATTTCTGCGTGTATTCCTCTTCTTGATCTTGCATATACCTTCACATAATTCTTTTCGCATTCCACAATTGATCTTACAAATAAGATCTTACATTTATACCATACCCTAAGACCAATTTTAGTAGGTCGGCTCTACAAGATATTACAATAAAATCATTTTACATACAATATAATATCCGATGCAATAACCGATTAAACATGTCAGTTTAACGCATTTACAACAATAATAAATCATCTCCATAGCATGCCATGCTGATCTGGAAAAGATAAACCTGCTGGTGTAACCCTAGATAACCTGGACCTATTTGCCGATAAAAGCAAATATGCAAATATGAATATACCAATGATTGATTCTTCACAAAAAAGTGTCCACATGATGTCTTCAACATTACCAAGTGTCTTCCATATCATTCCAGGTGTTGGTGAACATTATATCCTGCCGGTGAACCATATACTAGTAACTGTTGCACAGTTTACTTGCTTGCCGGTGAATGTTGCTGGATCCAAAGTGCTTGTTTTCAGTAGGTGTTGACATCAATGACATAACCATACCAAAATACCAACAATCTCCCCCTTTGGCATTGATGGCAACACAAGATGGAAAAACCATCAAAGTGCCAAAACAGAAATGCCAAATACCAAAAACCAATCAATCTCCCTTAAACAACAATCTCTCCCCCTAGGAGCAACATGAGTTTATTCAAAGATTTATTTTCAATACCAATCTCTCCTCAAATGTGTTTTTGAAAATATCTCCCCAAAAAGATAATGTGTTTTTCCATAGATATCTCTCCCCCTTTGACATCAAATGCCAAAGCTACAAAATTCAATTTCATACAAAATACCAACTACTCCCCCTGAGAAGTAGCTTCCTCATCAAATACCAGAGTAAAAGATTTGTCTTTTTAATTCTGCCGGTTGATGACAATCATCAAATGTCTAAGTGTCTACCGGTGGTGGTATGACTCCAAGCTGATCTCTGAGATATTCAAAAGTCTCCTTAGGCAAAGGTTTTGTGAAAATATTTGCAAGCTGTTCTTTAGTATTCACATAAACCAGTTTTATCTCTTTTTCTTCAACTTTTTCCCTTAGAAAATTCAGTTTGATAGAAACATGTTTTGTTTTATAATGTAATACCGGATTCTTGGATATATCAATTGCTGTAGTGTTATCACAGTAGATAGTAATAGGTTCCTTGCATTTTACCTTTATGTCTTTCAACATTTGCTTAAGCCATAGTACTTGTGTACAGTTAGTTGCTGCTACAACATATTCTGATTCTGCTATTGATAAAGATGTACAACTCTGTTTCTTGCTCAACCAAGAAACTAATCTCTTTCCAAGAAAGAATGCTCCTCCTGTGGTTCTTTTTCTATCATCCACATCTCCTGCCCAATTTGCATCTGTGTATGCACATAGGTCAAAATTTCCACCTCTAGGATACCATAATCCAAGATTTGTTGTGCCTTGTAAGTACTGAAAATCCTTTTTACTGCTGATTCATGATTTTCCCTAGGATTACTTTGAAATCTAGAAACAATACATACTGCATTCATGATATCAGGTCTGGTTTGTGTCAAATGCAGTAAACCTCCTATCATAGATTTGTATCTAGTTGGATTAACAGGTGTAGATTCATCCCTTTGAGATAAATTGTTATTTGTAGTCATAGGTGTGCTTACTGGTTTAGAGTTCTCCATCCCAAATTTCTTTAGTAATTCTTTCAAGTACTTGGATTGACTCAAAAATATACCTTTATCAGTATGTGAAATCTGCAAAACTAAAAAGAATTTTATTTCTCCAATCATAGACATTTCAAATTCTTGCTGCATCTTAAAAGAAAATTCCTTACATAATCTATCTTCTCCTCCAAAGATTATATCATCAACAAATACTTCAATAATCAAGATATCATCATTAGTTATTTTGTAATATAAATTGCTATCTGCATTTCCTTTAGTAAAACCAATCTTTAAAAGATATTTATCCAACCTTGCATACCAAGCTCTTGGGGCTTGTTTTAATCCATACAGAGATTTTCTTAACCTGCAAACCATATCATTGTCATCTGTCAAAGAAAATCCATCAGGTTGTTCAATATATACTTCTTCTTCAAGATCTCCATTCAAAAATGCACATTTAATATCCATTTGATAAACTTTGTAATCCTTGTGAGCTGCAAAAGCCAAGAATAATCTAACTGCCTCAATTCTGGCTACTGGTGCAAAGGTTTCATTGTAATCAACTCCTTCTTTCTGAGAATATCCCTTACACACTAGTCTTGCTTTATTTCTAACAACGTTACCATCTTCATTAAGTTTGTTTCTAAATACCCATTTGGTTCCAATTACATTTTTATCTTTAGGCCGGGGAACTAATGTCCAAGTATTATTTTTCTCAATTTGTCCTAATTCTTCTTCCATAGCTTTAATCCAAAATTTATCTTCACATGCTTCATTGATAGATGATGGTTCAATTTGAGAAATAAGACATACCTCTTCATTTGCCAATCTTCCTCTTGTCATAACTCCTTTAAATTTGTTTCCAATTATCTGATCTTCAGAATGATTCAATCTTACATACCGGGGTGTCTTAGTTTGCTGTTGTTCTTCAATTACTGTGGAATCCTCTGATGATACCGGGGTAACTAGATCTTCATTCTGTACTGGTGGATTCAGTGTAGGTTCATTTGTCACAATTTCTGTTGCCGGTTCAGAGTCTATATACCTTGAAGTTCCTCTGAATTGTTCATCAATCTTTACATTTGTACTCTCAATAATTTTCTGCAATCTTTTATTAAAACATCTATATACCTTGCTCTTAGATGAATAACCAAGAAATATTCCTTCATCACTTATAGGATCAAATTTGCCAATATACTCATCTCTTCTAATATAACATTTACTTCCAAAAATTCTGAAATACTTAAGAGTAGGAGTATTACCAAACCATAGTTCATGAGGGGTCTTACTAGTTTCACCTTTGATGTGAGCTTTGTTGAATGTATAGACAGCAGTGCTAACTGCCTCTCTCCAATATACGTGGTAGATTTGCTTCTGATAACATACTTCTTGCTGCGTCCAAGATAGTTCTGTTTTTCCTTTCAACAACTCCATTCTACTATGGTATCTAGGGTGCTGATAACTATCTTCTGATTCCATTCACTTCACAGAATGTATTAAAGTCCTTAGATGTGAATTCTCCTCCTTGATCTGATCTTAAACATTTGATTTTCTTACCGGTTTCATTTTCAACCATTGCTTTGAATAGTTTGAACTTTCCAAGTGCTTCTGATTTTTCTCTGAGAAAAGTAACCCAACACATTCTAGAATAATCATCAATAATTAGCATGAAATATCTATCACCTTGTAAGCTTCTAGTTCTAGCTGGACCACATAAATCAGTGTGAATCAAATCAAGAGCATTATTGGATTTTTCTGGAATACTTTTGAAACTAGCTCTAACTTGTTTTCCAAATTGACATTCCTTACAAATTGTATTCTGATGTTTCACAATTTTAGGTAGATCTCTAATTGCCTTAGAAGTACTGATTTTTACCATGCAATCAAAGTTTACATGACATAGTCTCTTATGCCATAACCAACTTTCATCTATATGTGCAATCAAACATGCCTTTTCACTATTATTCAAATGAAAGATATTACCTCTAGTCTGATTACCGGTTGCAATTTTCAAACCAGTTCTATTCATGATTTTGCATTTTCCATTTTTAAATTGTAACTGAAATCCCTTCTCAACTAATTGACCAACACTTAAAAGATTATGCTTTAATCCTTCAACATAGTAGACATTGTCAGTATTATGCTTACCATCAAGAGATATTGAACCCTTACCTTTGATTGAACAGGCTTTGTCATCTCCAAATCTTACTAAACCTCCATTGTATTCTTGAAAGTTCAAGAATTTACCTTTGTCTCCAGTCATGTGATGTGAGCATCCTGAGTTGATGATCCATTCATCCTTTACTTCAACTTTGGATGCTAGGGCTTGTTCTACTGGTTGAGCAGTAGGTGCCAGTTGATCTTCTGTTATAGCAACAAAAACCCATCCATTGTCTGCTGGATCCTCATCAGAATCATCAGTCACACCTTCATCAGCAATGTAACAAGATTTGTCTTTGTTCTTCTTAAATTTGTATCTCTGATATTCAGGATTAGGCTTGTATGTTCTTCTATCTTCTTCTCTTAGTCTAGCATGTCTATCAGGGCATCTCGAAGCCATATGACCAATCTTATTGCAGTTAAAGCATTTAAAGGGTGCTTTACCTTCATACTTACTTCCAATTGCACCTTTTGGCATTTTTTTCGCGAATAATGCTTCAAGTTCTTCAAGCTCTTCATTCTCCTTCCTGGTTTCTTCAAGTTCTCTTGCATAAAAGGCTCTCTAGTCTGATTTGTCAAACGATGGAGTAGATGATGTTGATGCTTTAAAGGCCAAATCTGTCTTTATAGTAGCAACAGGACCAAATTCCTCAATTTCAAAGGATGAAAGTTTTCCAATCAATGTATCCCTAGTTATTGATGTATTAGGCATTGTTCTCAGCTCATTTATAGCAGTAACCTTCATCTTATATGCCTGTGGAAAATCTCTTAAGATTTTTGAAACAATTTCATCCTCACTCAAAGTTCCTCCACAACATTTAATTCCCAAAATAATTTCATTTACTCTTTCCATAAAAGTAGAAATCCTTTCATCTTCTTCCATTTTCAGATGTTCATACGTGACTCGGAAGCTTTCAAGTTTTGCAATCTTGACTGTGGAATCTCCTTCATTCAGTGTTTCCAAATGATCCCAAATAGCTTTAGCAGTAGACCTATCTAATAATCCCATGATTTGTTGATCTGATAATGCGTTCAAAAGTGCCTCTCTTGCTTTGCAATCATTCTCTTCATCTTTAGCCAAGGTAGTTGGAGCAGTTTGACCAGCTACAACAGCAGTATAACCATTCTTTGTAACTTCCCAGGTGTCTTTACCAATGCAGTTCAGATGTGTCTCCATCCTGATCTTCCATATCCCCTAGTTGGTTCCATCAAGTTTAGGATTGTCCTTCCTGAAGTAATTAGTAGACATTGGATCTCCTCAAGTTGTTAAACTTCTGGAAAAGAGGACTAGGCTCTGATACCAATTGCTAGGTCCCAGAGACAACTGAGAGGGGGGGGGGGGGTGAATTAGTTGTCTAATAAATTCAAACCAAAAACCAATTAACCAACTTAGTGCTTAATACCGGTAAACTAGTTAAGTATGCCGGTAGACAGTGTTAATAGTAAATTGCTATACTGGTAAGGATTAATGCATGAAACATAAACATAAAGTCATCCACAACACATAACACCAATATTTGTACATGGAAACCCTGTAAGGGGAAAAACCATGGTGGGAAACCTTACCCACAATCAGATGATACTACTGCAGATAGTAAGTGTACATAAATGGGGTCTGCACATGCAGAAAGGCCAACAGCCTAGAGCTCACTACTCAATCAGAAAATGAGAGTCACACTGACTACAGTTGGATGGTTAAATCCAATAAGAATGTACTGCACAAAATAGCATCTTCATATGCTGGATTCAGTACTAGTGTAATGCTTGTATGCTTCTACAAAAACCTAACTTCACCTTCAAATGATGTCTTCGTGTATTCCTCTGCTTGATCTCACATATACCTTCACACAATTCTTTTCACATTCCACACTTGATCTTACAAATAAGATCTTACATTTATACCATACCCTAAGACCAATTTTAGTAGGTCGGCTCTACAAGATATTACAATAAAAACATTTTACATACAATATAATATCCGATGCAATAACCGATTAAACATGTTAGCTTAATGCATTTACAACAATAATAAATCATCTCCATAGCGTGCCATGCTAATCTAGAAAAGATAAACCTGCCGGTGTAACCCTAGATAACCTGGACCTATTTGCCGGTAAAAGCAAATATGCAAATATGAATATACCAATGATTGATTCTTCACAACAAAGTGTCCACACGATGTCTTCAACATTACCAAGTGTCTTCCATATCATTCCAGGTGCCGGTGAACATTATATCCTACCGGTGAACCATATACCAGTAACTGTTGCACAATTTACTTGCTTGTTGGTGAATATTGCTGGATCCGAAGTGCTTGTTTTCAGTAGGTGTTGACATCAATGACAAAACCATACCAAAATACCAACAAGGAGTTTGGTCTTTATTTCAGAACTGTATGTGAGAGATTGTTGGCTGTCTTCCATTGGTGGAGACTTGTTTGGCATTTCTTGGTACTTAGATGTTTTTCACATCTACTATTGCCATCAATGCCAAAGGGGGAGATTGTTGGGCATTTGGAGGAATTGATTATGTGTTGCATTGATGTTTTATCATTGATGCCAACACTAGTTGTTTGGATGCTTTACCGACACCCTTCTGGTCTCGATAGGTTGAGTGGTTTCTGGTTGGTTTGGATCCGACATGATCCGATAGGATTCGGTATGATTTAGTTATGGAATTGGCTTATTCATGATACTCATACTCATATTCAGTCAGATGGTTTTGGTCTGGTGATTGGATGCTATCCTGTTTGCTTGGAAGCTTGGCTTGTGGTTCCGGTGAGGGTTTCACCGGCAAAGCTTTTGTTAAAGATCTTTGATGATATGCATAAGTGGTGTTGGTGCAACTTCTAGTGGAGTTTCAAGATGTTGTTGGTAATCACATTCGAGACTTGGAATATGGAGATCATTGCTTTAGCGTGTGGACCTATACTGGGTCCCGGTTGATCTAAGGTATGGACTAGCTTAATGTAATGTGTGGATTGGACCTCTCGATGTGTTTCCGGGATGTCTTATGTGTTGGATATTATTTGTTTGGTGTAAGGAAAACATTTTTTGTAATTATGTAATTGGTTTATTGTCTAGTGGCTGACTTGATTATTTATGGTCGAGGGTTTGTATATATATGATGTAAAATCTCATTGTAGATCATCATATTCATGGAAATGCATATGTAATGTGCAAATAATGTAATATCATTTAGGCAGAGGATTTGATCAATCATTGGAGATTTAATTGGGTTTATGTAAGATGATTTAGTCCTCTGGTATTGAGCTTAACCAAAAATGTACTTAGGCATAGGAGATGTTATCTTTGCAGTTCAAACACTTCTCCGGATTATAGTCTAGATTTCTATGTAGTCAATGAAACTCCTTTGTGATGAGTAGTGCGCTCTAGGCTATTGGCCTTCCTACAAGTGTAGGCCAATCAATTGTAATTCACATACTTACTGTAGAAGTATTATCTGACTGTGGGTAGGCTTCCCACCATGGTTTTTCCCTTTACTAGGTTTTCCATGTATAAATCTTGGTTTCATATGGATGGTATTTATTCTGAGATTATTGTTTATGCTTAATTGGCCTAATTGCTATTCCAGTATTTGGTTTAAGCATTCTGGTATTAAAGTTTTAATTGCTTAAGGTTTTGGTAATTTGTGAAAACTGATTCACCCCACCCCTCTCAGTTGTCTTCCAGTTATTTGAATTGTCTAACAACAATTACTTTTATATATCCGCAACACCAAATTAGATCTTGTACATGTCGGCCCAAAAATGAATAGCACACAAATGAAACATGTAATACCAAGTCAACTCAATCCGATCTCTAATCTCCATGTGGACCGAAACAATGTTAGCTAAGACATAGTCTGGTCACAAATCACCAATGCAAACATGAAACACCTCCAAGAATAATGCCTCAAACATCTGCAACACGCTACAACTCCATAAATGTCACATAACATGAAGAACACCACAGATCAAGAAAATGATCAATAACGCATACAACGATCAATAAATACCAACAACACAGATAGAACATGATCTAGGAACTTTCACAAGTAACGTGAATTGCACCATAACAACTGTAACAGCTCAGATTACTAGAATCATCATCATCTCTTTACCAGATCTTAAGAACATCGACACATTTGACTATCAACTTGAAAGATTTGCTTATGGATTTGGAAATAATGAAACACCAGAATTGAGGAGACACATGAACATCCCAAATACTTTGCCAAATCAACAATCTAAGATATTGCAATTCTAGATAAATGTGGAGCACAAACCAAAACACCAAATAACATGAACAACTGAATAACAAACTTCAACATTAGACCTCATAACTTGATCAAATCATCATGCAGACCACTGAAACTTATGCTGAATCAACTAGAGATAAGCGTCTCTAAACCCATTAAGCCACATTAGCTCAAAATTTTTGACACACTAACCAAAACAACTCATTTAATTTGACTGCAACACTGGAACACACAAAAGAATATGTTGATATCAATGACAAAACATTGTTCCAACAAACATCTCAACAATATTCAACAATCTCCCCCTTTATCATTGATGGAAACATATGAATGTGAAAAACAATCAATGCAAAGAAAGAAATCAACAACAATCTCACCATAACTCTCAACAAACTCCCCCTTAGATCAACACAAGATATAGCAGTTTTTCACATGCTTCTCTCCCCCTTTGACAACAATGCCCAAGACATATACAACACAAATTGATTCTCTCCCTCTTAGATAAACACATAAATCACAACACTGACTACTCCCCCTTTGATCACGTATACAGCTCAACAATATCCAACATAGCTTTCTCTCTCCCTTTACAAACTTTGACATCTAAACATCTGAACCTTAATATTGTCTATTCCTCCTTTGACTCAGATATATCAAAATTCACACAGAATGACTATGAATATATTGACTCCACTAATTTACACAAACATCAATACATCTACAAAAGAAATCAAATTTCTATCCCAACTACTCTGGACACTCCGAAATAGATCTGCTAACTGCTTTCAAAACTGTAAAACCTACTTCTGTATATCTCGAGAAGATAAACATGTTTTGAAAACAATTCTACCTTCAGATAGTGCACCTTGAAGATTCATGTGACTAACAAATCTCCATTATCAACAATCACACTCAACAACTTACTGAATCCATTTGCAACCAACTCCTTACATAAACAAGACCTCTACAAGAAACTCAAGAATGAGCACTTACAAAACTGATAAGATCCTTCTACTCAAAGATACATGTCAGACCTCTTCCAAGAGCTCTCCCACTAACTCTGCAATGCCATTTTCTAATGAAATAGGTACCGTAGCTTCAATTTCCTATACTTCACCATCTATTGTGTAGCTACCTCAGACTCCAAAGGAATTCCATCTCTAGACTAATCCAAAGGATCAGAGTATCCTCAGCAACATCCACTGCTTTAGACTCATTGCCACCTTAAGACAACTTTCCTTTTATAGAAACAAAAGAAACATCCTCACCAACTCGAGCTACCTTAATCTTTACTACCTCAACATGCTCTTCCATTTTCCTGACTTCCTTGACATCTTCTACAGTTGATATATCTCATTTTCTTGCTACCCAAACCACCTTAGCTAAATTCCAATATTTTGTGCATAGTGCTCTACTTCCTTCCATATCTTTCAAGCAATTTAAGGCTCCTTAACTTGTCTATGCAACTGAAGATCTTACTCAAAAATATAAGATTCACAAAGTTTCCAAATAAATACCTCATATGTCAGATTAGGGTTCCTCCACCAAATTGTCTTCATAATCTTTGATTAGTTTGAAATCTCTCGCAGGACTTTCTTGGATACATGTCTTCAAAAAGAAAAAAAAAAATGAGAGGTAAGAGTAACTTTACATCTTCTGCACACTTAACTTTCTAACACATTAAATATATTGTACCCTAAACTTTTTGGAAACCCTAAATCACACAAAAATCTTTTGCGGATCCTCAAAATTACTCACACACTTTTGAAACTACTTCTAGAGAATCTACAATCATCAAATACAACTTCTGCAACCTGTCGGAATCAAGCACAACTCTCAAATAGGGGTTTTTTAGGATTTTTGTGATAGATTCCCCCAAGGTCGAATGCCTTAGATTAGTTGTCGGATGAGGTTCCAACACTTGAATCAGGTGTGGACCCACTTCCTGCATCATTATCACTCTTCTTAACCCAAGTCTTCTTCATCTACTCTTTGATCTCTTCAATTTACGCTTTCCCCTTCTCATCTGCTTTCACATTCTTGTTCTTGTCTACCAGACCTCTGCTATTCATATTTCTACTTTTGCAATACTTAGCAATATGATTGGATTTATTGCATGCATAGAAAACAACATTTCCTTGCATAGGCCCGAAGTTCATCTAATTTTTCCTTGATCCACACTAATTAGCAACATGTCCAGATATATCACATGTATAGAATCTAACATTCCTTCTATTTTAAAAATTGTTCATCAAACTTCTGCATTCATTTGCCTTATGACCATACTTATTACATTTTTAACATTGACCAAAGAAGGATGGACCATTATGATTCATTGTATTTATGCACTGACTAGCCATATGACCAAATTTTTTGCAAAAAAAATGGTTACCATTAAACTTATAAGCATTAGGTTTCCTTACCAAAGGCCTTCTTGAATTGTTCTTCTATTGAGTTGATTTAGGATTGCCCTAATTAGATCTTGAGCTTTCACCTTTCTCAAATCCAAGACCACTTGTGTCATTAGCATTCTTCTGGATTTCAAGCATCTCATCAAGTTTAGCTGATGAGGTCGAATGCCTTAGATTAGTTTCCGGATGAGGTTCCAACACTTGAATCAGGTGTGGACCCACTTCCTGCATCATTATCGCTCTTCTTAACCCAAGTCTTCTTCATCTACTCTTTGATCTCTTCAACTTACACTTTCCCCTTCTCATCTGCTTTCACATTCTTGTTCTTGTCTACCAGACCTCTGCTATTCATATTTCTACTTTTGCAATACTTAGCAATATGATCGGATTTATTGCATGCATAGAAAACAACATTTCCTTGCATAGGCCCGAAGTTCATCTAATTTTTCCTTGATCCACACTAATTAGCAACATGTCCAGATATATCACATGTATAGAATCTAACATTCCTTCTATTTTAAAAATTGTTCATCAAACTTCTGCATTCAATTGCCTTATGACCATACTTATTACATTTGTAACATTGACCAAAGAAGGATGAAACATTATGATTCACTGTATTTATGCACTGACTAGCCATATGACCAAATTTATTGCAAAAAAAATAGTTACCATTAAACTTATAAGCATTAGGTTTCCTTACCAAAGGCCTTCTTGAATTGTTCTTCTATTGAGTTGATTTAGGATTGCCCTAATTAGATCCTAAGCTTTCACCTTTCTCAAATCCAAGACCACTTGTGTCATTAGCATTCTTCTGGATTTCAAGCATCTCATCAAGTTTAGCTGAGCTAATCTTGAACTTCTCCTTGTATTCATTAGCAGTAGAAAAGTTCATCCCTAAGAATATTAATCTACCTTTCAAGCTCTTGTTCATTATTCTTAGATTGTAACAGTTCAAGCTTCAACTGATCATTCTTATAATTAAGTCTACAAAACTCATCAAATCTATTATTTAGGGACTTAGTAAGGTTCTCTTCATTCTTCTTTCTAGCCTCAATCTCCATAGTTAACTTCATCACTATAGGCTCCATCTTATGCCTTAGGACAACATTGTCTTCAACAAGCTTCTCACATTCCTCTGTCTTCTCCTTCAAAGTTTCATCATCCATACTTTGACCTTCAATCTGTTTTAGCTGATCAAAAAGTTCCTTTTTCTTTTCCCTAGACTTGCTCAACTGATCCTTTAGAGACTGAATGAAATTCTCAACATCCTTCAAATTACCTTTCAATTCGCGGACTTGAGCTTTAGACTAATCAAGATCATCAAGAGAAACAATAAGATGATGTTTCAAACTACCAGACTCCATTAACATACCTTCGCGGACCATCCTCAAGATGTTAGATTCCTTTCGAGGAACTAGGCTCTAATACCAATTGTTTGAATCAAGGAACACTAAGGGGGGGGGGATGAATCAATGTTCCACAATCTTTTAACTTTAGTAAACTGATCACATAACCACATAGAACATATGAAGAAATGAAAGATGCATAACCATAAGGCTTTTGGATGTTGCTAAGAGGATGTGATGTCATTGATGTCAACATATTCTTCTGTGTATTCCAGTGCTGAAGGCAGGTTAAATGAGTTGGTTTGGTTAGTGTGTTGCAGATGAGCTGATGTGGTTTAATGGGTTTGGAGATACTTATCTCTAGGTGATTTAGCATAATTTTTAGTGGTCCGTGTGATGTTTTGATCGAGTTATGAGATCCGATATTGAGATTGTTATTCAATTGTTCATGTTATTTGGTATTCTAGTTTGTTCTCTATAATTACTATATCTTTAGTTGCAGATGTATGAGATGTGTTCGGGATGTTGAAGTGTATCCTTAGTTCGATTGGTTTATGATTTGGATGTCCGCAAGCAAATATTTCATGTTGTCAGTCAGTTTTGATGATGTTCTTGAGATCCGATGGTGATTATTTTGGTAATCTGAGTTGTTGTGGTGCAATTTATGTTGCTTTTGAATATTTCTAGATCATGTTCTATGAGTATTGGTAGTCCGCATTGATCGTTGTGCGCGTTATTGAAAATTTTCTTGGTCCAGTGATGTTCTTCGTGCTATGTGACATTCTTGGAGGTTGGAGCATGTTGTGGATGATTGAGGAGTAATTGTTGGAGGTGTTGTGAGTTTGTGATGTTAATTTGGGTCCAAGATATGTCTTAGCCAACATTGTTTTGGTCTGCATATGTTGTTGTAGCGTGTGAGGTTATTATTTTGTAATTTGTATTGAGGGTTTAGTTGACCTTGAAATATAGGTTGATGTCATGTATAAATAAATGTAATAATGATGTAAGATGTATGTCTATGATATTTGAAAGTGTGTATGAGCAAGTTTTATGTTTGAACAAGCGATTTCATTTTTTGGAAGAAAAGAAGAGAAGAGAAGTGTTGTAGAGTAGACTGTGTGCTTAACTAGAACTATACTTAGGCATATGCAGATGCTATCTTTGAAATTCATGTAATCTGGAATGTTGTCTGAATGCTTTTGTAAGTTAGTGAGAATTCTTGTAAGGCAGTGAGCCTTCCCTTAAGGTTGTAGCCTTTCTGGGTTTCTTGTTTGATCAGTGAGCCTAAATGCATGTGCATTCCCCATTGTAATATTTCATTTACTCCTAACAAGGTATTACCTCATTGTGGGAAGGTTCCCACCGTGGTTTTTTCTCTTAACCAAGTTTTCCATGTCAAAAATATTGGTGTTATGTGTGATATTGATGTGGTGTTGTTTCATGTTTTAATTGTTAATTATCAGATCTGATTTGTGGCATAAGTTGCAGAAGGTTTTTGTGCAAACTGATTCACCCCCCCTTTTAGTTTGCTGTTAGTTGCCAAAAATTGGTATCAGAGCTAGATCCTTCGAAAGAAGCTTGACCGCTTGAGGGAGATCTAAGATGACAACCTTTGCTTTCAAGAAGGACAACCTGAGGTTTGATGGAATGAAATACACTCTCTGGAAGAGTCAGATGGAATTTTATTTAAGGTGGATAGGATAAGAATACTGGAGGATCACTAAGAATGTATACAATGTTCCGCATAATGGTCCTACTACTCTGGACAAAGTTAAGGAAGCATAATATAATGTCAAAGCGAAGGAAGCATTGCTGAGTGCCTTGTCAGATTCCTAGATGACTAATATAATGGACTTAGAGACTGCACATGAGATTTGGGTAAAACTGGAAACTTTGCATGAAGGAGATATTCATGTAAAAATTGCTAAGCTATGGAGCCTGAAAGGTAAATATGAGAACTTGAAGATGAGAATGTCACCTCTTTTATTCAAAAAGTAAACGAGCTTGTGTGCAGAATCATATGTGTTGGTGGAGTGCTAGAAGAGTATGAGATTGTTGCTAGGGTACTGAGATTCTTGCCTCTTGCCTATAAACATAAAGTTGCTGCTATCAATGAGATCCAGACTAGTTATGACAAATGTAACAAGAGATATGCTGATCGGTAAACTTGTTGCTTTTGAGCTAAGTGAGTTTGAAGACTCCCTTCCTCAAACTAAATCTACATTCAAAGCCACTGTTTCTAGGAAGCAGATATATGATTCGAGAGAAAGTTATACAAGAGTATCTAGATATGAGAAAGAGATGGAAGATGAAGAAAGAGAACTTGAGGAGCTTGAAGCATGTATTGCCAGAAGATTGTCTAAAGGTGTTGATAAGTATAAAGGTAAGTTGTCGCTTAAATGCTTTTCATGTAATAAGATAGGAAATTTTGCATCAAGGTGTCTAGAAAGAGATAGAAATCCTAAGAAGCCATTTAAACCATATAAGCCTAAGTATCAGAAGAAGTGTTATTATGTTGTTGATGAAGGCGTGATAGATGATGAGTCAGATAAGGGAAATTCAGGAGATGAATTTGTGTTCATTTCTATCAAGGAAGATGATCCCAGGATGACATATTCTACAAGCTGCATTAATGAGGAGAAAGCTTTAGCTATGAATGTTGAAGAGAAAGATGAATGGGTAATTGACAATGGTTTATCTCATCATATGATAGGTGATAAGAGTAAATTTCTGAACTTTGAAAAGTATGATGGTGGTTTAGTGAGATTTGGTGATAAGAAATCTTGTACAATTTGTGGTAGAGGTTCTATTTCTCTTGATGGTAAGCGCAATAATGATGATGTATTGTATGGTGAAGGATTAAAGCATAATATTTTGAGTGTTGGTCAGATGGTTGATAAAGGATATAACTTGCAATTCAAAAATGGCAAATGTGAGATCTTGAGTAGCTCCAAAACTAAGATTGCATCAGGATCACAGACTAAAGGTTATATCTTTCACTTGAATGCTGGCGATAAAAGTTGTTTGATTGCTCAGATTGATGAAATTTGGTTATGGTATAAAAGGACGTGTCATGTAAATTTTTGATTGCATGATAAAGATAAGTTCTACTAGAGTAGTAAGAGATCTACCAAAGTTGATAATGCCTTCTAATCTGGTATGCAAGGAATGTTAATTAGAGAAGCAGACAAGGGTGTCTTATAAGAGAAAACAATATAAATCTAATGGATTGTTAGATCTTATGCATACTTAGTTGTGTGGTCCCTCTAGAAAAAGAAGCTTGTAGGGTGATAGGTATTTCATGTTGCTGATTAATGATTATTCAAGGATGATGTGGGTTACCTTCCTATGGGAGAAATCAGAAGGGTTGGAGAATTTTAAGATTTTCAAGACTATGGTTGAGATAGAGATTGGTTTGAAGATGAAGTGTCTGAGATCTGACAGAGGTGAAGAATTTACCTCCGGTGAATTTAACGCATATTGTGAAGAGCATGGAATCAAGAGACAATTATCTACTTTGATGACACCACAATAGAATGGTGTTGTGGAAAGAAATAATAGAATAGTTCAAGAAGATGCTAGAACCATGATGATTGATGTAGGAGCATCTCTGGTTCTTGGAAACCTTGCATCAACCAAAAACATTTCTTTTCAGTATGTTTTCTGTTTGTAGTTTCAACATTTCTTTTTGCATTTTCTTCCATTTGCTCATGGGATCTTGCAGAGCTGGATTTTTCTTGTGAACATGGTTATCTTCCTTATTCCACAACTGCGGGATGTTTGGATCTTTTTTCTGGCAAGTTATCACTTCCAGATTCCAAGACAGTTTTTTGTCTTAGAACACTGGAACCGCTTGGACCTATTTGCTATTGGCGAATCTTGCGAATCCTTTCCTTAGCTTGTGGAGCCCCAGTTTGTTGACTCCAATGTTCCTTGGCGTGTGGCCAACCTTCCCTCTAATCCACACTTCTTTCTTTGGATTTTCTGGAGGATTCTCTTTGGTGAAGGCTGACCTATTGGTTTTACATGTTTCATCATGATTCATTTCTTCTTGGGTCAACCAGATCCATCTAGACCATACAAATCAATGTAATTAAGCATCATAAATCATCGAGTGAGAATAGAGAAGTTATATCTTAAGATTTAGAGGTCTAGAGTTAACCGATTCTATAATTAAGCATGTATGTAGCAGGCCTGTGAGCCGAATCTTGTAGCCCGAATGTTACTAGTTATTTGTAATCAGTTTTCATGATCTAATTCATTCAGTTCTGCATTGCCTCCATCATCTCATCTAACTTTCATTGTGTTTACTCTTGATGCACGGTCTGGGTATATCTCTTCGATGTCCCTCCTAACCGTGACTGCACCAAGTGGTATCAGAGTGAGATTTCATTCCAGAAATTGCATTGTCCTGAAGATTTTGTTGTAGGGTGGCGGATTGTGGATCCGACCTGTAGCTGTAGAGGACTAGCATGAAAATAGTGTGAAGAGGAAATATGAATGGTGGAGTGCATGGGAATGAAGACCCTACTATGATAGAAATGTTGAGAGGAATTGCAATCCAATTAGAATCCTTTGAGACAACCCAGAGACGAGGCTAACATATTGAAGATTTGAGCGAAGATTAAGAAGAAGCACGAGCAGAACAATTAGCAAATCCATTGACGATTGATCTGGAGGAAGTGAGGTTCTTGAGGGTTTTGAATAGGGTGAACACTAAACCAAATTTTACCCCACCGGAGTATGATAGAAAGTTGTATTTAGATGAATTAATGGATTGGATCTCAGAGATGGAGAAGTATTTCGATTTTGAGAACACCACAGAAGAAAGAAAGGTGAAATATGCATGTACTTGGTTGAAAGGTCATGCATCTCTTTGGTGGGAACATCTGCAGGTTGATAGATAGAGAAGAGGCAAAGAGAAGATCAAATTATAGGAGAGGATGGTTTCTAAGTTAAAATCAAAGTTTATGCTAGCTAATTACCAAGTAAATCTATTTTGGAAGTTACAGAATTTTGAAGCAGAAATAATCTAGTGTGAAGGAGTATACCGAAGCATTCTACAAGTTGAATATCAGATCCGGACATGTCGATGATGAGGTTGAACAAGTTGTGAGATATATGAATGGATTAAGAATGTCTATACAGGATGAACTCAGTTTGATCAAGTAGCAGAGTGTTGAAGAAGCTTACCAATATGCCTTGAAAGCAAAAGAGAAGTTGAACAAAAGACATGAGAAGAGACAAAGAGGTAGAGGTGGAAGGTTTTCCAGAGGAAGAGGAGCCTGTATAGATCAGAATAAGGACAAGGAAGTAAGGAAAGAAAGTAATTCATATCGAAAGGATGACCAAAATTTCTACCAGAGAAGAGAGCCTGATAGTTACCGGAATGACAATATTGGAAAAGATGATAGAAGACAAGATAAGAAAGTGTTTAGAGGAACTTGCTTTAAGTGTGGAGGAGAAGGACATTGTGCTTTTGAATGTAAGAAGCCAAAGAACATTGGGAGAACAAGAATGGTAGAAGATATCCCCACCAGATCAGCTAACAAATTGGAAGATGGAGAATTGTTGATGATGAGGAGAGTTTTGTGTCATACTGGAGAAGATGAAGAGCCCTTGCAGAAAAGAAATTTGTTCGACCAGATGTAAGTGTTGTAAAGTAGTTATTGATAGTGGTAGTTTGGATAATCTTGTTTCAGAAGAAATGGTGAATAAATTGAAGTTGGAAAGACTAAAACACCCTAAGCCTTATCATGAGCATGGATTCAGGATGATCATAAGTTGTTAGTAAGTGAGAAATGCTTGGTGAAATTGAAAATTGGAAATTATCATGATGAAGTTTTGTGTGATACTATGCCTATGGATATTTGTCACCTCTTGTTGGGTAGACCTTGGCAGTTTGATAGACAGGCAATACATGATGGGAGAAAGAACATATACACTATTATAGTGAATGGGATGAAGCAAACCTTGTTACGCTTGGAAGAGCCCCTGAAGAGTGAAGTCTGTACGAATGCTCGAATCTATTTGGTGGATGGAAGGAAATTCCTAGATGGAATGAGACATGAGAATGTGTGTTTTGCCTTAGTTCCTAAGAAGAATAGGAACCTGGAGCATGAAGAAGAACAACCAAAGGTGATAAAAGAGTTGATAACAGAGTATGAGGACATCCTTTCAGATAATGTACCTGATGGATTGCCACTTGTGAGGAGCATCACTCATTGCATGGACTTGATTCTTGGAGCCAGTTTGTCTAACAAAGCTGCACACTAGAGGACACCGGCGGAGAATGAAGAGTTGAATAGACAAGTGAAGGAATTGTTTAAGAAAGGTTTGATCAAAAAAGTTTGAATCTTTGTGCAATACCAACAGTGTTAGCACCTAAGAAGAATGGAGAATGGAGGATGTGTATCGATTCCAGAGCAATGAACAAGATCATAGTGAAGTACTAGTTTTATTTACCTAGGATGGATGACATAATAGATTGTTTGAGTGGAGCCAAATACTACACCAAGATAGACTTGAAGAGTGGATATCATCAGATTGGAATTAGAGGAGATGAGTGGAAGACAACATTCAAGACAAATGAAGGATTGCATGAATAGTTGGTGACGCCCTTTGGATTGACTAATGCACCAAGTACTTTCATGAGGTTGATGAATGAGGTATTGAAGAAATTATTGGGTAAGTTTGTTATTGTATATTTGGATGGCATTCTAATTTTCAGTAAGACAAAAGAGGAGCATATGTTGCATCTAAGGAAAGTTTTGCAGAGGTTGAGAGAGGAGACGTTGCTGATAAATCTTAAGAAGTGTACTTTCATGAAGGAAGAGTTAGTCTATTTGGGATTTTTTATATCTGTAAATGGATTGAAGATTGACCCTGAGAATGTAAAAGAAATTGTTGAATGGCGTACACCCGAAAGCATTGGGGATGTAAGATCATTTCATGGATTGGCTAGTTTCTACTAGAAGTTTATCAAAAATTTCAGTTCATTTTGTAACCCTATGACTACGACAATGAGAGGAGACAGGAAAGAATTCAAGTGGACAACTGGAGCAAACATGAGTTTTGAATTGTTGAAGCAGAAAGTGACTAAGCAACCTGTGTTAGAATTACCAGATTTCAACAGTCTTTCAAGTAGATTGTGATGCAAGTGGGAACACAATTGGAGTAGTGCTAAGTCAGGAAGGGAGAGAAACAACTTATTTCAGTGAGAAGTTGAATGAACTTGGTGCAGTCACAGTTAGGAGGGACCTCAAAGAGATCTATCTAGACTGTGCAACAAGAGTAAAAATAATGAAAGCCAGACAAGATGATGGAGGCAATACAGAACTAGATGAATTAGATCATGAAAACTAATTACAAATAACCAGTAACATCTAGGCTACAAGATTCAACTCACATGCCTAATTATAGAATCAGTCAACTTTGAAGCTCTAAATCTTAAGATATAACTTCTATACTCTCACTTGATGATTTATGATGCTTAATTACATTTATTTATATGGTCTAGAGAGATTCGATCGACCCAAGAAGAAATGAATCATGATGAAATGTGTAAAACCAATAGGTCGGCCTTCACCAAAGAGAATCCTCCGAAAAATCCAAAGGAAGAAGTGCAAATCAAAGAGAATGTTGGCCACATGCCAAGGAAAATTGGAATCAATGAAATAGGTCTCTGTGAGCTAGGGAAAGGATCTACAAGATTCGCCAATAGCAAATAGGTCCAATAAGTTCTAGTGTTCTAAGCCAAAAAAATTCCTTGAAATTCGAAGCGATAACATGATGGAAAAAGATCTACATGTCCCATGGTAGTGGAATAAGGAAGATAACTATGTTCACAAGAAAAATCCAGCTCCGCAAGATCCGGTGAGAAAAAACAAGAAAATGCAGAAAGAAATGCTGAAACTGCAAACAAAAAACAAACTAAAAAGAAATGTTTTTGGTTGATGCAAGATTGCCAAGAATTGGGGATGCTCTTGCATCAATGATTGAAGGAAATGTTTCACATATGTTTTGGAGAGAAGCTGTGAGTAGTGCAGTATACACTCTTAACTGAGTAAATTTCAAAGTTGGTATTGGTAAGACTCCTTATGAGTTATGGTTTGGTCAATGCTCCTACTGTTAGATATTTTTGATTTTTTGGTAGTAAATGCTATATTAAAAGAGATGAAGATCTTAGAAAATTTGATGCTAGATGTGATGAAGGAATCTTTCTTGGTTATTCTACTAAAAGTAAGGCCTACTAGTGTTATAATAAAAGATTGAGAAATATTGTTGAAAGTGTTAATTTGAAGGTTGATGAAGGTAGTATGTATCAGATTAGATCTCATGGATATGATTCTGATGATTAGGCAAAGTTCAGACTGCTCCTGAAAAGACTGAAAATGAAAGTGCAAATGTTAATGCAGAAGGAAGAGTTCAAGAGAATAAGATTTCAGAAAATTCTAAAACTCCCAGGTATGTGAGATTGAATCATTCAAAAAATTAGGTCATTGGTGATAAGAATAAAGGTGTGATGCTAGGAGAAGACTTGCTGAAGAAATTTGTTTGATTTCTAAGGCCGAGCCTAAAAGTGTTGATGAAGCTTGTAAAGATGAAAATTGGATTAAAGCTATGGAAGAAAATTAAATCAAATTGTGAAAACTAATACATGGATTCTTGTCCCTAGACTTAAGGATAAAAATGTAATTGGAACTAAATGGGTATTCCATAATAAGTTGAAAGAATAGGGTGAAGTTGTTCAAAATAAAGCTAGACTTGTTTGTAAAGGTTATTCACAGATGGAAGGAACTGACTATGAGGAGAATTTTGCTCCGGTAGCTAGGATTGAAGCTGTTAGATTATTTCTTGCCTATGCTGCTCACAAAGATTTCAAAGTCTATCAGATGGATATCAAATTAGCCTTTCTTAAAATGGTGAGTTGGAAGAAGAAGTCTACATTGAACAATTGGATGGATTTTTTCTGACAAAAGAAAAGGACATGGTTTGTTAGTTGAAGAAAGCATTTTATGGATTAAAGAAAGCCCCAAAGCCTGGTATGCTAGATTGGATAGGTATTTGATGAAGCTTGCATTTGATAGTAATCTATATTTTAAGATCAAACAAAATACCATTTTGATTGTTGAAGTTTTTGTTGATGACATTAACTTTGGAATAAATGATTGTCTATGTAAGAAATTTGCTAAAGAAATTTATAATGAATTTGAGATGTCTATTATTGGTGAGATGAAATTATTTATAAGATTGAAAATTACTTAGTTGGATAAAGGTATTTACATATCTCAGTCTAAGTATGTGAAGGAACTACTAAAATTTTTTGGTTTTGAAGACTCTAAGCCTGTTGGTACACCTATGGTGATCAGATGTAAGCTGACAAAGGATGATGATTCTCTGAAAGTTAATCAGACTAGATATAGATATATTATTGGTGGTTTGTTATACTTGTAGATAGGAAATGTGGAAATCATCAAAGCAATAGCAAATTGGCAATCTAGCTCAATCACGAAAGCTCAAATGCAATGATCAATCCTAAAACACACTCAATAAAGACATGAAAACAAGACATTCAAGATTGAAAACTAAGAAAACCAAATGCAGACTTGAATATCTCCTTCATGTGGCTCCGTTGTCCTTCTTTCTCCTTCAAATAACTTTGTTTGTGGATCTCACCTACTAGTGCATAAGCATGATATGAAAGTAAGTAGACAAGATTATAGCGCAAGAATACTCGAAGTGTGATTGATTCGACCAGGTAGGGATCAGGGACCTTGATTGAAGAAATTCATCCAATTTATAGACAAATTGGAGAGAGGACAAGATTAGCATGAATTTGATTCGAATGGAAATTGCAAATCAAGAATGACAAACATGACAAATTATAACAAATTTGCACTTTCTATGCAAAATTGATTGATTGATAATTTTGACAAAATAATGACAAATTTCTATGTCAAAATTGATTGATTGACAATTATGACAAATTATGACAAATTTGCTATGTCATTCCCATGAAATTAGGAGAAATATAGGAGAAAATTGAAATTAGATGAATTAGAAATTAGGAAATTAGA
Organism: Cryptomeria japonica; assembly: GCF_030272615.1. Classification (NCBI taxonomy): domain Eukaryota; kingdom Viridiplantae; phylum Streptophyta; class Pinopsida; order Cupressales; family Cupressaceae; genus Cryptomeria; species Cryptomeria japonica. The sequence goes on from NC_081409.1 coordinate 728,741,086, forward strand.
AAATTGATGAAATTAGGAATTAGAAGAAATTAGGTAAATTAATTAATAATTTGTCATTTATTAATTAATTCACAAAAAGAGGAATAATTAGTTAGCCAATTAAATATTCATTTAATTGTGACACGAAGACTTAGGATAAATAAATAATTTATTAATCCTAGAGGGGGAAATGACAAACAGGGTTAAATGAATAAAATCATGAAACCCTAAAAGATGAATTAGAAATGCAAGGATGACAATTAGGTCCTGACAAAAGATAATTGACGTCGATTCGATTTGATCATGATTCTGACTTGATAAATGACCAATGCTAATAAGAGATTTGATTGATAAATGCGCCAATTGACAAGGAACAATGACTAATTGATCCAAATTGACATAATTGAGAAAGACGACAATCAACGACAAATCGATCGTAAAATGACAAAATTGACAAGAAGACAAGGATTAATGACAAAATAGATCAAAGACAAGGATCGATGACAAATCGATCGCAAGATAATAAGATTGAAAACAACAACGATCGATGACAAATCAATCGCATGATGACAAGATTGATAAGAGGAAAAAACCCTAATTAGGATTGACGATGTCCAAAATGATGACAAATGAATACGCACATTGATGCGACAGGATAAGATTGACCAAAATCATGACTGAAGATTGTTATTGACAAGACCAAATTCGAAAGCGAGAAAAATGAGGAATGTAGAAGAAGGACTCGATGCTCACAAATGATAAAGACCAAGTGCGAATCATAGGAGAAATGTTAATGTGATGCAAAAACCCTAAAATAAGGCAATGCACAAATGTTAAAGTATGATTCCGCAAGCATTGACCATTTTTAGACATCTACATTTTGCCCCTCTTTGAGACAATGCGATTTTAAGCGTTGTTTCAAAAAACAATAATGAAAATGCCCCAGACAATAACAATGACATATGCATGCCCCCTCGAGGAATTGGCAGAAACATGTAGAAAAGAGGCCAATTGATCGATAATAATGATAGAACATGATAGGAGCAAACAGACTGACAATCGGAGACCGGATGCACAAAGGACAATCAATTGAAGGTACAAAAGACCGCGATTGACATGAGATGGAGAGAGTGCACATCCATCTATGCACTGACAAAGATCTATAAATGAGACAAAGAGAGTGAAAATTGCTCATTTGCACTAGCCAAAGAGGAGAATTTGTTGCTTTGGAAAAGGACACTTGCAGAGAGATGGCGAACATTCCAATGGTAGATCACCTCGGAGAATGTGTACGCACATACAGATGACCGGACAACATGGGAGCAGTGGTATGTATCTCAAAAACCCATATTTTCAATTTTATAAATTTGACTGGCTTGCGGGACATTGCGGGGCCCACAGGGAATGCAGAAACTGACTTCTGCGCTTGTGTAGGGCGAATTCTACGCTTGTGTAGGGTCTTCTACGCTTGTGTAGGGGACACAAATGTAGGTTGTGTTACACAGGCATAGGACTTATCACACAGGCACAGTTGTGCATTGTGAACCCTAATTTAGTCAAAAACAGCATGCGAATGATCCGAAAAGCGGGGATAAGAATAGGATAGGTCAAAATAGATGAAAAACACCCTGATTTGGACATGAAACAAGGAAATGTGGCCCATAGGAGAAAACCCTAAAACTGACAAAATGTGCCCCAATTGTGATGTAGAGTCGACAATATCCATTGATCACGCGGGAGAACCGACTAGATTGCTTCATGTTACGACATAGACTCAGGAGCACGGATAGAGATACATTAGCAGGACTTGGAATATACTATATCACATTCATGCCCGAGATTAGGGCAAACACAAGACTGCTTACCACATTGGCAGAGCGATGGCATTCAGAGACCTCCTCATTCCATTTGGCGACTGGAGAGGTTATGGTGACACTAGAGGATGTATGGCGTATCCTCCGCATTCCGATTCATGGGGAGATGATGGAGTATGACCTAGTGACAGGGAGAGATGTGTTGTGCAGATTATTTGAGTGCGACGCAGATGATCTAGATATCATAGAGAGGGAAATCGGCTGGGAGACCATGGCATCAAAGTATGATCGACGATATGTTATGATAGCAGTGGTGATAGCATGTCTACTAGCAGGGGACAGACGAGGACATGGATTCCCGATTGGATGGGGAAGAGTGCTAGAGCGGATGGCGACAGAGGGGACGGTGTACACATGGGGACCATGTGTACTGGCTATGCCGTATTTTCAGTTGCATCAGATAGCATATCAGGGAGTTCAGACCTTGAGCTGTGGAGTCACACTGTTATAGGTATGGGAATTTGAGCACATAGCCATATGTCGACCGATTGCAGAGAGACAGGTAATACCACACCGACCATATGTGTACTGCTATGGGGGAGCACTAAGACAGGGTCCTTTTGGATACATACTCTATTGGCGACATGAGCTAGACAGATTGAGAGAGTTCACATGGAGGCCATATCTTGATTGCCCTGGATGGTCAGATGATAGTGATGAGCTATCGTATTGCAGACAGGAGAGATACCTGATTGGGCAACCAATGAATCGGCAGAGGGTGATTGAGATGTACTTGCCAGAGAGAGTCAGATGACAGTTTGGAGAGAGGCAGGGTGTACCTAGGAGGACTGCACACTTTGCCCGATCTCACAAAGAGACGAGTCAGTGGGGGAGTATGATTCAGCCACACATAGCATATGCTGACTTCACACAGCTACAACAGAGACAGTGGGATTGGAGATTAGATGTGGAGGACGTCGGGATGACAGAGGATTATGAGAGATGGTTTGCACAACGACGGCCAGTGCCATTGACAGATCCTGATATTCCAGTACCGAGGAGACAGGAGGACTTCCCACTCGCAGGAGAGGAGGAGGGAGATGATGAGGACGAGGAGGATGAGGGAAGTGATGAGGATGAGGGGGATGACGAGGACGAAGATGATGATGGGGATGACAATTATGAGCCAGATTCAGGCGAGCAGGAGTCATTGCAGGATATACCCATAGAGTCGGAGACAGCTAGGATAGAGGAGATGGAGATGTGCAGGGCTACCATAGCGAGTCAGCATGATCACATTGCAACTTTAGAGAGACAAAATGCCATCTTGAGGACAGAGAAGGATCAGTTCAGAGCGGAGATAGCCAGACTTACAATGGCTCGAGATACAGCAATAGCCCAGGCACAGCGAGAAGAACAAAGAGTCACTGAGTATATTGGGTCGATTAGGGATGCCAGTGCATGGGAGATGGCATAGATGTTGGTAGAGACTGGAGAGGAGATACACCATTGGAGGACACTATATGACAGTGCAGTTCCACCAGAGCAGAGAGCAGCTTCATATCGGGCATGATCGAGGACAGAGAGCAGGGCACGTTCTCAGAGGTCAGTGAGCAGCATGGGGGTGAGTGGACCTATGAGACCACCACAGCCAGGACCAGGAAGGACATCATCCGTGAGACATGGCAAGGATGAGGAGGATAGAGGGAGCACCCAGTGACAGAGGCACATACTCCTTATGATAGATAGTTGACATTATGTAGTGTGATATTTTATAGTCAGCCTGCGGGCCATACTTAGGACAGACAGTCCAATTTTGTACTCCGATATTATTTTCACATATGATATGATATGCATTGATATGATGGGATGCAATGTGTTATGACTTATGTTATTTTCCATGTATGGATGGCGTATACACGGTTTTATGTATCATTGTGGAACATGTATAGATATATTTTTTAATGTGTTTTTGATGCATTTATAATATGAAATGGATAAAATGCTTGATGTGAGGCTTGATGTAATGCAAATGTACTAACCAAATGAATGCAGGATGCAACATATGTGTTTGGGGAAATCAGAGCACTAGACCAAACTGACTATCCGAACGGACGGAAGAAATGTTAGTAAGAAGAAAATGAGACGGAGGACAGTTAGAGACAAAGAAAAACTTGCTTTCAGTAATGCACTTTGTAGGTGAGAACCTTTATTTTAATGTAGCAAAATGGATGCGTAGCATCATGGCATTGAAGGCCAGAGCTGAAGTGCAACCCTTTTTGCAAAAGACAGACACATCACAGACAAACAACAATCACAACAAAAAAAGAAAGGGACCATGAACCATCCCGGTCACTCTAAATCACTCAGTGACATCATCGAGCAACATAGAAACATGATCGAAGCCAAAGATAAATCAGTAAAAAGATAAGATGCACAAATTCCAACAAGTCAAACAAACATCTTGATCTTCATTGTCTCAAGTTGAAAGTGCTGATAGGACGATCATGTTGTCTGGTTTCAGGGAATGCGGTACCCCGTCTAAGACAGGACACAGTCTGGTTTCGAGTATACCACACCCTGTATAAGACCCATGATAGTAGAGACAAGGACAAATGATATTAATGTTGATTGATTGATATGACAATTGTGATCAGTTTGAATGTCTGGTTTGATTGAAAAGGTTTATCTATTAAGGCGTGATTTCAGTAAAGCGCAGTGTGTGATTGATTGTCATTGGATATATGCTCAGCGATCTATCTCTACACAAAGGGGATATTTGTTTGTTGTTTTCGAGTTTTATAATGTTTTTGTTCATTTTTTCAGGACTTTTATGACTTTTTAGGGACTTATTCAAGACATTTTTCAATTTTTATGATTTTTTCATGACATTTTTCAATTTTTATGATTTTTTTTCAGGACATTTTTCAATTTTTATGATTTTTTTAGGACATTTTTCAATTTTTTATGATTCTTTCAGGACATTTTTCAATTTTTATGATTTTTTCAGGACATTTTTCAATTTTTATGAATTATTTCAAGACATTTTGCAACTTTTTTATGATTTTTTCAGGACATTTTTCAATTTTTTTGGATTATTTCAGGACATTTTTCAATTTTTTTTTTGATTTTGCCCCCAGTGTCTAGCGAGGCAAGGAATATGATAGGTGAATAAATAGGCTTTCTGAAATGTTGGTGGATAGAGGGAAGACAAAGGCCTTTTATCATGGAGACAATACCGATGCAATTTTCAAGGGCTATTGTGTGATGGGACAAAAGATTGGATATGACAATGTAAAGCAGTGACATGGCATGAGGGACATGTCAAGAGGTTTTTGAAACTATGTTTAAATTTTGCGTCCTTATGTCAGATCAAGATCAAGGAATGAAAAAGAGTGTATGGATAGTGATAAGATATGGATAGGATAAGCAAGACCAAGAATGGATAAGGGACATGGACTGAAGGTTGGGATAGGATACGGGATAGTGGTAGAAAGTTGCAATAAGCCAGGGAATATGGATGAAAGGTTGTAATAAGCAAATGGATAAAGACCAAAATCTATGATGGACTAAAAGCTACAAACAAGATGCATGATGCTCATGACGATCCTCAGCCTTGTCAAGATCAAAGGTGGAAAGGGAAACTGGACATGAGGGACAATAGGATAATGGATGAGTATGACATGGTATGATAGGATAATGGAACAATGAAGGACAAAAGAATATGAAGGAGGAAACCTGCCCCCAAGTGTGGTGTGCAAGAAGTTCATAAATTACGCATGACGCCTGTTTGCCAGGTTTTCATCACGATACTTGCCCAAGGCGCCTATTTGCTAGGTTTTCACCAGTGGACGAATTATTTTTGCTTTACTTTTTTTTTCTTTTCCTTTTTTTCTTCTCACTTTTTTTTTTCTTTTTTTTTTTTTCAAATTTTTTTTTTTTTGACTTTTTGACTTTTTCAATAGAAGATGGACACATGATAGGGGATGGAAGAAGGACTCAAGCGTCTTTTTTTTTTTTTGGATAGTAGCCTTGAAAAAAAAATGGACCATGACCTTTAAAAGTATGCTCAAAGACGTTGGTAGGATAAGGACATGGAAAATAAGATGAAACTAAGGCAAGGATTTATGCAAAGGATTAGATCAAAGGGATCGAAGGACGGAAAATATGCATTGGATAATAGATAGGGTATTGGAAGAATTGTGCTTTAGTGGACAGAAATGTTGGCAAGGTTGACATTGGCACACACCTTGAGGGGTGATGGACTGATGGAGGAAAAATGGATCTCAGATTGTGAGATTTGGATGGAGGAAAGGTATGGATTTTGGGACATAAGGGCCCAAAATGGATGAAGAAGGTGATGGAGGAACAAATTTCAGAGGTTTGGATGGAGGAATATCAATTTTGGATGCCAAGTTGGATTTTTCTTTAGGATTTTGTGCTTCAAGGAGCCGCTTAGGGATCCACATGGTTTTTGATTTTTCATGCTTTTGTGGTTCCTTGGAGTGAATTGCTTGCATAAGGGATTTAGGAACCCATATATATTTTGACTTTACTTTATTTTGCTTAGTGGGCCTTTGTGGCCTTTTGGATATTTATTTTTCTTTATAGATCATATTATTCTTTGTTTTGACATGTCGATTATATTGGACATGTTGATCCTGGAATACATGTGGATTTCTAGACTTATGACTTTTATACTTGTCATCCAAATTGCTTGGAGGGGGAAAGGAATGCATGGATGGATATGAATGAAATGGACTTCTTTTGGATTGATGAAATTTACTCAAGGATGTGTGCCTTTGCTGACCTTTCATAGAGGACAAAGGGATATAAGGACCTAAGATGGATGGAAGGGATGATGGGGAAGGGATATGTTTTGATTTTGAAGGAGGGATACCAACGTCTTGAGAGTGAGTTGTGTAGACATGACCCTTAAGATCTTCTTTGATATGGAGGGGTTCTTTCTCATGAAGGTCTACTCCTTTGCCTTTATGAATATCTTGACTTGTAGGATACTCTTTTATTTGGGAAGAAGACGCGAGTCCATTATGAGGTGGATATGATATGAGAGAAATAATGAGATCTTGAAGTGGATCGGATTGCACCAAAGTGGAAGAACCCATTATGCATGTCGAGGGTTCATGAACATCTTGCACTGACACGTTAGAATCATGAAGGGGATTAGGATCATGAGAGGGACTAGGATTTTGTAGTGGACATGGTTCAATGACAGGCTCTTCAAGAGATGGAATGGGAGAAATAATGGGATCATCAAAAGAAATGCGATCTTGGAGTGTATATGGAGGATTAAGACAAGGAGATGGAGGAACAAGAGGATCTTGTGGAGGATTTAAAGGAATAATTTGATCTTGACAAGGAGGAAGATTATTGGAATCATCTTTAAAGGTGCTTTGCTCTTGACTTTTAATGGGATCATCGGAAAGGATGGAAGGGATATCTTGATCTTTCTTAGGAAGTGGAATGTCAATGGGATTTGAAAGGACATTTTTTTCATGAAATGGAAGGGGATCGTTTGGGATTGGATGGACTAGGATATCTTGATCTTTCTCGGGGAATGGAGTGTCAATAGGACTTTGGATAGGATGGACAAGAATAGGGGAATCATCGTGAGTGTCTGGGAACATGGGGTCCTGGTCAACAATTGGATGTGATGATAAGGTTTCAAGATCTTGATCTTGATCTTTTTTAAGACATGTTTCTTCATGCTCTAAATTATCCTCTTGATATGGGGTTGGACTTTGGATATGCATGGAGGATTCTGACAAGGAATCAATGTTTTGGAATGAAGGAAATGCACTTTGAACATTTGTGATGGATTTTGGCAAGGAATCAATGCTTGGACATGAGGAAGAGGGACTTCAAATTGGGTCCTCTAAAACAGGTAATGACAATAAAGTGCATGGTGGCATTGGGTCTTATATTTCTAAAACATGACAAGGATGTGCATCATGAATTGGATTCTCTTGGCAATCAATTATGGATAGCCCTTGGATAATTGCATCCTTGGGTGTATTGTTTGATGAGGATAATATGGAAGGTTCTTGTGAAACTTCTAGAGGTGTAGGGATAGATGCCACTGGAGAGTCAATTTGTTTGCGAGGGGTTGAGGCATTGCTAGACATAAGTGTATTATCTTGATCTTCCTCAAAGAACTCACTTGGTAGTTTCCTTAAGATCATTGCAATAAAGCCACCTTTCTTTCGAGGTTTTGACATAGTTGTATCTAGAATTTGAACTTGTTTGGCAAGGAGTTGGTTCTGATCTGATGTCATGTTTTGATATTGGACTTGGTTCAATTGTTCTGACATGTTTGAAACTTGGGTTGGTGTGTGTTGCAACCTTTGTTTTTGAATGTTTGGTTGTGGTTGTTGACATTGATATTCCACCAATGGTTGAACTATTTGTTGACATTGTATAGTTGGTTGGACATATTGTTCAAATTGGACCATTGGTTGTATTGGTTGAAAATCTAATTGATAGTAAACACCTTCTTGTTCTTGTTGTGGAGGCACATAATGTTGAAATTGATGTTGTCTCCTTTCTTGAAATGGTTTCATCATCTCTATTTGGGAGAGGAGAGCTGGTATGTCTGATTGTTCAAGAAGAGATCTTACATCAGTTGGCTCAATCTTTGGATTTCAACCTAGAAATTTTCGAAACATTTTGGACATTTGTGATCTATTCTTCTCAATGTTTTTCACTCTTTGTTCCAAAATCTCATTTTCTTGAGCTAGTTTCTCCTCTAGTTTTTGTATTTGGACATTTACATCATCATGTTAAGTTTGATCCAAGTTCCGAGACATGTAGAGATTGGATTGACATGATTGATTGCTCAAATGTGATGACATGGCTTCGTAAGAAGGTTGAGATCTCATTTCAACAAACATGTCACTATGCATTGCAACTAATGGGATTGGCAAATGCAACCTGAAGGATGACAATGCAACTTAATGTTTTTGTTGTTTTTTCAAGATTTTGACAAACTTTTGAAATGCAAATCTAAAAAGAGACCCTTAGGAAATTGAAATGATGTCTAGACCTCAAAGGACAAAAGGACCAAGTGACAATAGGACAAAATGACAATGTCTCCCCTATATGCTTGGATACTAAGCTAGGTTTGACCAAATGACATTGATGACAAAAAGAAAAAAGTTTGATAAGGTCTAGACTTCCTAACAATGACTTAGGGTTTATCAAAGATTTGGATTACTCAAGTATGACAAAACCTAGTTTTGACACTATATGAAAAGGGACAATTGCTATGCAAATGACTCTAATATGATATGATAATGACCTAAGCTTAATGAAGAGACCTAGGGTATGCAAATGTGACCTAATGTTATGAGGACAAGGATGCAAATGAATGACCCTTATTGATATGCAAAGGAGTATGACCTAGGTGAAGCTTAACCTTGGTAATTGACAATGAATTTACAAAATGCAAACCTAGGATGAACCTAAATCTAAGTGACATGAATGTTGAGACAGGATTTTGAAAAATGTTTGACAACCATGTTTGAAGGTGTTTTGAACTTTGTTGGATGAAATGTTCTTGTGTTTAACCTTGTTTTGAATCAATTTTGTCTTGGTTTTGAAATGAGACACAACTCAACTTTTGAAAAGTAAAGAAGACAAGATACTTTAACTTAGACTCAAGACAATCATGCTCATTCACACATTTCTTATGGATGGCAAGGGTAGTAGGTACTTGAGAGGTAGACTCGTTATGAGATTCAAGGAGAATACATAGATGCTTGACCCCACGGGCTCCCCTCCACAACACTCACTTCTCAGGGCAGCCAAGCATCAGTCCCCATGGAAATCTCCCCATGGCAAAATTAGTATCTCTTCCAAGTATTCGAACTTGTCCTTCTCAAGCAACTAGAAGGATTTTTGGCCTCTAAATACAAGGTGTTTAGTAAGGATTTTTGTTAAGCGTTACTCCTTAGTGTCACGCAAGCGTGATTGAGACATTAAGCCCACCAAGATACCAAACAAATGTAGTCGCACAAGCACGATTTAGACCGTGAGGTCCTACTTAGATGTTGATATGAGAAAGAGTCCAAGGGTCATCACTTCCCAAGTAACTACAATTCCCACGTAACCCTTCCTTCAAAGCTTTTGCTCATCAGGTATTTATTTATAGTGAGTTAGAATGCCAAGGTATTCTAGCCATACTCACTTTGGGTCATTCCCTTCTCATGATTATCACTTGCTTGCAAAAGAAAGCAAATGGTCGGGAAGGCAGGCCCTCTAAAGGTAACAAACAGTCCGAGCCCTGAGAATGGTATCGAAGATCTGGATTTCTGATCACCCTAAGAAGGATGAGAGCATACTCTCCTACTCCAATGTCAAACTCAACAATCAAAGCAAAGACACGTTTGTTCCATCCTATTTAGAAATCATACTAGGTGCCTAACTATGAATTATAAACACAAAGTTTAGTTGGAGAACAAGGCAACCTGCAAAACCACCAAGTCAGAAGTTTGATTTTGTTTGATCTTTGACTAGCAAACCTGCATAAAATTTGTTACTAGTTTCATCTTTGTCTTTGCCATGCGTAATGCCAAGGTGCTACACAGAGAATCAGTACCAAAAACCAAAAAGCAGAAACAGAATGCAAAACAAAACAATTTGCAAGTAAAAAACACTGTCTTTTACCTCTGTTTCTGGGCCTACATAGGCGCAGAGTGTCTCACACAGGCACAGAATGCTTGACATAGGTGCAAATTGTCCTTGACACAGGCGCAGAATGCTTGACACAGGCACAGATTATCTCACACAGGCACATAAGTTCTCAGAAAACCCTGCATTACCCCGTTTCTTGGGTTTTTCACCTGCAAATCAACTCAAAAGCACTCAAAAGCATGGTTAGGGGGTTAGTTCACGTCGATTTCACCAATTAATGTAGATAGGAAATGTGGAAATCATCAAAGCAATAGAAAATTGGTAATCTAGCTCAATCACAAAAGCTCAAATGCAATGATCAATCCTAAAACACACTCAATAAAGACATGAAAACAAGACATTCAAGATTGAAAACTAAGCAAACCAAATGCAGACTTGAATATCTCCTTCATGTGGCTCCATTGTCCTTCTTTCTCCTTCAAATAGCTTTGTTTGTGGATCTCACCTACTAGTGCATAAGCATGATATGAAAGCAAGTAGACAAGATTATAGCACAAGAATACTTGAAGCATGATTGATTCAACCAGGTAGGGATCAGGGACCTTGATTGAAGAAATTCATACAATTTATAGACAAATTGGAGAGAGGACAAGATTAGCATGAACTTGATTCGAATGGAAATTGCAAATCAAGAATGACAAACGTGACAAATTATGACAAATTTGCACTTTCTATGCAAAATTGATTGATTGATAATTTTGACAAAATTATGACAAATTTCTATGTCAAAATTGATTGATTGACAATTATGACAAATTATGACAAATTTTCTATGTCATTCCCATGAAATTAGGAGAAATATAGGAGAAAATTGAAATTAGATGAATTAGAAATTAGGAAATTAGAAAATTGATGAAATTAGGAATTAGAAGAAATTAGGTAAATTAATTAATAATTTGTCATTTATTAATTAATTCACAAAAAGAGGAATAATTAGTTAGCCAATTAAATAAACATTTAATTGTGACATGAAGACTTAGGATAAATAAATAATTTATTAATCCTAGAGGGGGAAATGACAAACAGGGTTAAATGAATAAAATCATGAAACCCTAAAAGATGAATTAGAAATGCAAGGATGACAATTAGGTCCTGACAAAAGATAATTGACGTCGATTCGATTTAATCATGATTCTGACTTGATAAATGACCAATGCTGATAAGAGATTTGATTGATAAATGCGCCAATTGACGAGGAACAATGACTAATTGATCCAAATTGACAAAATTGAGAAAGATGACGATCAATGACAAATAGATCGCAAAATGACAAAATTGACAAGATGACAAGGATTGATGACAAAATAGATCAAAAGACAAGGATCGATGACAAATCGATCGCAAGATAATAAGATTGAAAACAACAACGATCGATGACAAATCGATCGCATGATGACAAGATTGATAAGAGGACAAAACCCTAATTAGGATTGACGATGTCCAAAATGATGACAAATGAATACGCACATTGATGCGACAGGATAAGATTGACCAAAATCATGACTGAAGATTGTTATTGACAAGACCAAATTCGAAAGTGAGAAAAATGAGGAATGCAGAAGAAGGACTCGATGCTTGCAAATGATAAAGACCAAGTGCGAATCATAGGAGAAATGTTAATGCGACGCAAAAACCCTAAAATAAGGCAATGCGCAAATGTTAAAGTATGATTCCGCAAGCATTGACCATTTTTAGACGTCTACAATACTTAACTCATATTAGACTTGATATAATGAATGTTGTATGTCCTGTTGCTAGATTTTAACTTGATCCTAAAGAATCTCATGTTGCTGCTATAAAAAAGATATTCAAATATTTGAAAGGAACAATTGATTTTGGTTTGTGGCATTCTAAGAATGATGATTTCACTTTGAGTGCTTTTACAAATGCTAATTGGGTTGGTGATGTCAATGAACAGAAGAGTACTACAGGTGGTGCATTATTTTTGGGTAAGAAGCTGATCACTTGGGCAAGTAAGAAACAAAATGCTATTTCCTTATAAACTGCAGAAGTTGAATACATTGTTGTCGCTAGCAATTGTACTCAAGTTATTTGGATGAAGAAGATGTTGAGAGATATAGGAGTTATCTATGATGAGCCTAGTGCTATATACTATGACAATTCAAGTGCTATCAATATTTCAAGGAATTTGGTGCTGCATTCCAAAACAAAGCATATATCAACCAAGTTCCATTTCTTGAGAGAGAAGGTGAATGAGAAAGAAGTCAGATTGGAGTATGTATCTACAAAGGAACATGTTGCAGATATCTTTACGAAGCCTTTGCCTAAAGATACTTTTTGAGTATCTTAGAGAGAAGTTAAGGGTAATTTCCCCTCCCGATAATAACTAAGGTGCATGGATTTGCATTAGTCTGATGAACTTCATAGAGATCTTGTGGTCTGGATTGATGAGTGAGGCTGCTACTTAGGGGGAGTAGTTGTTACAAGCTAGGGTTGTTGTTGCACCAAAAGATCGACCTATTAATGTCCGATACAACTACTAGACATAGAATTTATAGGAGGCTATTAATCCATGTTGTGAATCCTTGTGAGGGACATTGACCCGCTGCTAACAATCCCCCTCCCAACATCACTCTCTGTGGCCTACGTGATTCAAACCTATGACCAAGCTCTGATACCACTTGTTACAAGGTAGGGATGTCGTTGCATTAAAATATTGACCTGTTAATGCCCGATACAACCACTAGACTTATAGAATCCACAGGAGGCTATTAAACCATGTTGTGAATCCCCAGGAGGGATGCTAGCCCACTACCAACACAAAGTACTGCAGAAGAAAAAACAATGCTCTAGTAGATAAGAACAAATTAGATGAGAAGGGTAAGGTGAAGACAGAAGAGATCAGAGACAAGAATGAAAAGAGGTGGGCTAGAAAAAATGAATCTAAAGCTAACAATGGGTCTGCACTCGAATCCGGTGCAGGATTTTCATCTGGTAACTAGGGCTTTATGCCTTAGGGGGAGATTTTCATGCAAATTCTAAGAACCCCCTCTTCGGTGGTCTGCAATTGATTTTGGAAGGTTGCAAAAGGATTGAATCATATGTGTAGATGTTATCTAAAAGTTTCAGAAAGGATTTTATGCTCCTGTAAGCGACTCCATGAAAATCAAGGTAATCGATTGCAGCATTTAGTATAGTGAAAAATTAGGTTTTTCGAAGGATAAAAGTGCATTTTAAAGCTTCATTTGTCACAATGTGATCAAGGAAATAGTGAAGAAAAGAAGAGTGAAGTGATTTGGTGATTTCCATAGCGATTTCGGCGACTCCAAAGTGAATTTCAGTGCCTGATTGTGAATCAAGGTATTTATTTGTTCAGACTATCTATTTTCTACAAACCCTAAATTTGAAATGGCTTCAACTTTTGGTATTGCTACCCATTTGGTTGTTGAGATTAAGGACAAAGCCAGACCTGTATTCAAGAAACACCCTTTCAAATCTATTGAAGATGATCTAGAAGGTGCATTTTCTTCGGTACCCTACGACATGCTCCATAACGAAGATATTAGGGCTTACATACACTGTGATCTTGAGGAGCTTGGTAACATGGACATGTTGGACCAGTACAACAAACACTTGGCAGACGGTTTGGGAAATCTCAAACCCGAGTACAAGGTGCTTTAGGACAAGGGCCTCTCACAATTTGTCCATTTTTCATTGTTCGACTAAGCCGAGTGGATCTGGTATATTCTCAATCGGGTTCATGATGAGTTCATATGGCTTGATAGGCCACACAAGATTACCAAATGAGCGATATGAGCTGTGACATGCCTCAATAAAACTGATGAAGTGCCTAGTGTGAGGAAAGTGTCGAATGATATGGTGATAGCCATCACTAATTCAAAATTTGACAGCAGATCAATGACCGTAAATGACATTTTGGTGAATGATGTGAAGTTTGCATCAATGGTGGTCAGTTACAAGGTTTACCAGTCAAGCAGGTACAACTTTGTCTCTGGTACTGCCATTTACTCCGCATATCTGATGCCGAAAGAAGACAATAAGTATGACCTGTGTTCAACCCTCTTGAATGAGTTGTTGAGTAATTTGAAGCAAATTAAGCAAGATAAAAAGCACACTTTTGAATATGGAACTCTTCTTATTTTATTGGCATTATACTTCCTGAATGAGATACCCGGTGTGAAAGGAAAGGTCTAGTGGTCCTATGATAGACTAGTGGTGATGCAAATTAAAGAGGGATTATGGGGAATTGGTGATGCCACAATGAGAATATATTCTCTATGGGGATACTTCAAATCTTTTCAAGCAGCAATGAAAAGAAAACGGAGGATCCCTAAGGAAGTCGTGGAGAAGTATGAGAAAACCATATGCTTCATGGTCGACAAAGATCAATGCTTGATGGAAGAGGTAGAGTCCAGAATAGTATGGATCATGCACATGGGGTATGAAGTTGACTCTGTCACTCTTTAGGCATATTCCCAACATCTTTTGAGTCAACCGATTGATCCTAAGGAAGGGAGATTTGGAACATTCAAAGAGAAGGATCTTAGTTTGTACATACAATTCACTGTACCTACCATAAAAAGGAAAGTTACAAAGATGGATGAGGAGGTGGAATCTCAGATGGGATTCACCTGGGAGGAGGTGAAGAAAGAAAGAGAAAGACATGCACAGAAGAAGGCCAAAGTGGGAAACAAGAAACCTAAGGTTGATCCGGTTCCCTCCAAGGTCAAACCAAAAGAGACCAAGTTTTCTCTTGCTCTGGTGACACCATCTACATGACCTATCCCATGTAGGAAAGGTGTGTTGAAGCAAAAGGAGAAGCCTAGAAGGACCTATGTTGCAGTATCTCTAGTAGCTTCTAAAATAGAGTCTGACAAAGAAGCAAGAAAGGCAAAGAAGAAAGGTGAGTTTGTGAGAGTGGTGAGGAATCCGCAGTCTGATGGAGCCCAATAGAGTAAGAAGGCAAAATCTGATCTCGCCCCTACCGAAAGACCTCAACGAGAAAGAAAGATTGAAACTCAACTTGAGAAAGGTAAATTTGCATGTTCCTTCATTATCAGCATATCAATTGATTCATGAGATAATTGTAGATGGTAATCTGAATAATATTGGAGTGTGTTATGAAAATATGAATGAAGTTGATCAGAGAAAGGTAGAAAAAGTAGTTGTATTATATTTGCATAATTTTAGCAAAACATTAATTGAGTTAGAGAAGAGTATTCCTAAGGATCTGTATAGTCTTATTGATGCAAGAAGAATGAAAGTCAACAAAACTGACAAATAAATGAAGGAGAGAGCTAATAAATGTTGGTACATGTGTCACTCATGATGAATCCAAGAGGTTGATTGAGGAGGTAAATAAGAAAGAATTCCAAAGCAAGAATAGGGTTAATAGACTAATAATTGGAAAGGTAGAGGAGGTGAGGAAATAAATAGAGGATATATGGAGAAAAATAATTCTAAATGACCCTCTGTACAAGGATACACTTAAATCCTATCAGATAGAAGAAAAGAAAGGTGTTTCCAGTAGTACAAAGGATGAAACTCAGACTGGGGGACATCTAGAAGATCAAGGTAACACTACACTTGATGTTGAGATCATTGATAATCCTCCGGTGGTAGACAACTCAGTAGCCCCTGAGATCCAATAGGTTAATATTGCACCAAGTGACAACACCAGTGTAAAAGATAAAGGGGATGAGGAAGAGAAGAAGGATGCTGGGAGTGAAGAGACAAAGGTTGCAAAGTCCGACAAAGGCAAAGGAGTAGCTGATCTGACAATTGTCACTCCTCTAGTTATAGGGACCCCACCTCACATCCCTATAAACCTAGATGGTCGACTAAACCTTGGATAGATGTCTCTTGTAGAGAATCTCATGCTCACAGCTACTATGCAAGCCCAAGCTAGTCGAGATCTAGTGAAGTCTGTAATGCCCTAAAAATGGTCATCTAAACCATGGGCTCCTAATCTCGACTACATCACCAAGGTCCTAACCAAAGACAATTAAATCAATCTTGAGCACCTAATTAATTAACTCCTCAATCATCAATGTCACATGGCAAATAAATCATTCTATATTAATTAAATGTTTATTTAATTAATTAATCATTCCAAGTAGATCATTTTAATCAATTATCCTATTTATTTAATTAAATATCCTAGCACATTTAATTAATAAATCAATTTGCCATTAAATCATTAAAAATAAATTAGTTTGAAAAAAGGAATTAAATTTGGAAAAAGGAATCAAATTGAGATATCTTGAAAATTTAATAAATTGAAAAATCTAAAAAAAGCGATTAAATCTTAAAATTGAATAAAAATATGGAATAAATTAGATTTTCTGATTTTATCTTAATTTTACCTTAATTTCCTTTCAAAATGAGAAAAGAAACCAATCACATCAATTCACTTGGATTGTGCTTCCTCTTGGAGAATCTTGACCGCTCATCATTAATCGATCTTGACCGTTGGTCTCTCTTTGGATTTTCTATAAATTCAGCCTTTCATCTCTTATTCAAAAACCCTGGAGATATATTGTTATTATGTTCTTTTTGCTCTAGGTTCATTAAGAATATAGTGCATTGAGATTATTATATCTTGTCTTTTTGCATATTAGTTTAATCATGATTGCTTGAATTCATCTAGCTTAATCTTGCATCCATTTAGCTCAATTTTGTGCTCATATAAATTAAATCCTTCATCTTGGTGTAGTCTAGTCATTGGTATTGCTTAGATAGAACTGAGGGCAAGTCTATACTCACATCTTTTAGAAGGAAATAGATCGATTTTTTATGGTTTTTATATTCATTGATTATATCTATCTAACCATACATGCAATGACTTATTGAAGTGTTTGTGCCTTACAACTTGCAGATTACCACTTTTCACCCACACATTTTTGGCTCCCACTGTGAGGCTAAAAAAAAATCAATTTCTCGACCTTGTAGATCATCAAATTTTTATTTTTGGATTCTGTCCACACAATTCTGCAAAAGATTGTATGGATTTCTATTTGATAAAGGACGAGTTTCTATGTTTTGTTGTACGGTTTGATGAAAATAGTCATATGGTCTGTTTAATATTGTCATGCAGTATGCTAAATATTATCATATGGTTTGATATATTTTGTCATACAGTATGGAAATAATTGTTGTATGGTATAGTTAGAATACTCATACGATATTATGCTTATGTCGTTTCACTCTGTGTTTACTCGTCTAGTTTTCTGAGAATACTCATCTGGTTTTTTTTAGAATTATCGCACGAATTTCTGATTTTCTCATTTCTGAAACACTATACTTTTTTAGGGTTTTTCTTGAATTGAATTTTATTTTACTGATGCTAACCCTAATCTATTTTCTATCTGCCTAAGAGATTTTCATAGCCTAATTGGTTTTTTGCAGAACGCTTGTCAAAGAATCTATCAATCAAACTTAGCCTGTCAAAGAATCCATTGCTAAAAAACAATATGACTATTGATTCATTATTTTTACAGGTTGCCTAAGGAGAATCAATTGAACATTGTGTATTCTTTAATTCATTTCTAGGCACTTAAATTGTGATATGGTTAATGAACAAGCCTATTTTTCATGTTTGAGAAGAGTCTAAAACGTAGGAGAGTATGCTCTTGACTGCACAGACAATTTGAATTCCAGACCCTTGAAGCTTTTCTAGTTTTGAGATTTGTGTTCGTTTAGCGAGCTTGTCACAGTGGGAAAAAGTAATCATCCTATGAGAACAACCCAAGTCAGTACAACTAGACCCAAGCATTCTGACTCACTATAATAAATAGGCCTTTCAAGATTAAAGTCTCAGAGGATGGGATTATTTGAGTTTTATTTTTGAGATCTCTCATATCGGGCATTTTGTAGGGCCTCGTGGTCTCAATCACACTTGCATGACTACATCTTGTTTTGGTACCTTCTTGGGCTATAGGCCTCAATTGCGCTTGTGTGACTTCAAGGGGTAATTTTGAACAAAAGTCCTTACTAAGAACTCTAAGATATAAGCTACCTAGTTCACCTCCGAAAGGGGGATAATCTTTGTACAAGAGAGATAGTAACTCTCACAAGATACTTTCCATATCGTTTCCCCATTAGCATTTAGAGTCAGCTAATACTGTTGGAAATTGACACTCATTTGATTGGTTTCAATATTTTTTCATTGATGGCAACATGTTCCAGCTTCATAATTTGGTTTGGTTGTTTACCGACAGATACTTCACCGATACCGGTAGGTATCTTCACTGGTTGGAGGAATTCTTTGGTTACCAACATTGCAGGTCGACATGGTTCACATTCAAGATGCCAGTATTGGAGGCCAACATCATTTGAGAGATCCAACAAGGAAATTGTTTTTTATATTTATGTATATATGTAATTGAGCCGACTTGTATATTCATTTTTGTAATTATATAAGTAATTCGACATAAGACATGACAGATTGTAGGGGTATATAGGTCAGTTGATTAGATCATTTTGTGGTGTGTAAGGTTATGAGATATATGAGAGTGAGACAATTGTAATGCGAGGAATGTTGATTATGTAAGAGGTTATTCCGGTAATGGTTTAGGGTTTCAGAACTGAAACCTACAGAGCTTAAATAGAACTGTATTTAGGCATAAGAGATGTTATCATTGCAGTTCACTCATTCTTTTAGATCATAGTTTGGATTTGTATGTAGTCAGTGAGACTCCTTTTGTGAGGAGAAGTGTGCTCTAGGATGTAAGCCTTCCTGCAAGTGCAGGCCCCCATACTATGTAATATCTTTTAATATGGCTAGTGGATTGATATTGTGGGTCACAAATCCCACCGTGGTTTTTCCTCTTTGAGGTTTTCCACGTATAATTCTCTGTGTTATGGTATTCATTTGTGTGATTAGCTTATTGATTTCTTTACTTCTTTCAATCTTATATGTATCGGTATACCAATTGGTGAATGCATGTTTTAGTAAGGTTAAATTTGAACATTCCGATAGAACATTGATTCACCCCCCCCCCCCCCCCTCTTAGTCTTCTTGGATTCCAACAATTGGTTTTAGAGTTTTGTGCCTTGAAGGAAGTTTAACAGCTTAAGGGAGATCCTGAATCTAGAATCCATGGATATGAGTTTGGAGAGACAACTTGAGGTAGCACTTAAAGATTATGATGCTGAAAGGATGAAGAACTTGAAATTACAAGATGGATTGAATTATGCCAAGGAATTCATTCTTATCCTACAAGAGAGAATGTCATCCGTTCAAGCTAGGAGAAATGAACTTTTGCCGAAATCAAGATAACGATGAGAAAGACGCCCTTAATGAAAGATGTCAGAAGTTGAGTTAGGAGAATATGGTCATGAGGAATGATTTGAAAGCCTTAACTATGAGGATGTCAAAAGAGATTGAGGACCGAAAGATGAATGAAGAAAACCTTGGGAGATCTCTAAAAGATAGATATGAAGAATGCATCCAGTTGGTTCATGAAAATGATATCTTGAGAATTGATTTAGTGCAATCCCAGAGTAATGAACAAGAAATTGAAAGACAAATGATAATTCTGAGAGATGATATGACTATTGCAAGTGAGTATAAGGAAAAATTCAAGGTTAGTTCAACACAACTTGATGAATTACTGAAAAGTCAAAGAATGATTGGAGATTCCAGTGGACTTGGATTTGAACAATGTCAAAGCTCTGGTACTGCAAATAAAGATCAAAACCAGAAGGCACCAGTAAGGGAGCTTAATTCTTACAAATTTAATGGTAGATGCTTTGTTTGTAATAAATTTGGTCACATGGCTAGGCAATGTAGAAATAGAGAAAATCAAAACTATGATTTTGCTCTCGATCAATGTTCTGTATGAAATAAGAATGGTCATAAGACAAAAGATTGTAGAATGAATGTTAAATGTTATGCATGTGGAAAATCTGTATATATGGCTAATCAGTGCAGGTCAAGCAATTATACTGGTTTTAGAAAAGCAATTCAAAAGAACAATGTTACATGCTATGCATGCAACAAGATTGGACTCATTGCTAAGTTTTGTAGAAGTAGAAATCCACCGGTTGGCAATGATGGATCAAATGTTAAAGGAAAAGAGAAGGTCAATGAAATTTGGCAAGATCATATCAAGAAATGGGTTAGGAAGTCATATGATTATTCAACAGATGGGAGTGCTCTGGTTACTCAACTGACAAAGGAGGTTGCTCCTACACCAACAGAAAGCTCATTCAATAACTAAGGCAGAACATGCTTATCCGACATGGAGATATTCAACCGAGATCCAATATCTTTCACCGACAGTCATTCATATCAATGATAGATTAGGGTTTTTCTTGGAGGTTAAAAGGTTGAATCGACTTCATTTCTGATCACCTTGCATTCACAGCAATTAAGAGTGATTAAGAATGATTCTGAGGTGATTGTGCGAGCCGATATCTTCTTGAGTGATTTCACCAGCAATCGGAAGAGTTCTTTAGGGTTTTCACCAATAACTATTTCTCAAGTACTTATTGATATTATCTTTCATCATGGAAGTGAGATCATCCTCTGCGCCTACTTTTATTTCAAATCCTATTGTTGTTGAGGTTAAGGACCGTCCTAGGACAATTTTCAAGCAATGCCCACATATTGCCACTTTGGATAATTCGGTTGGTGCATTTTCTCATGTCCAGAAAGGAGTTGTATATGTATAAGATGTTAGAACTTATATTCACTGCCACATTAAGGATATGGGAACTAGTGATATCAAGAGCATGTATATATGAACAAGTTGATGGGAGATTCTAGAAAGATCAAGCCCAAGTATCAGCATATTGAGGATCTAGGGTTTACTGGCATTATGGATATTTCTGAATTTGAAGATGAGATTGTTAGATATGTATTGAGTAGAGTGCATGGAGAATTCATCTAGTTGGACAAACCTTACAAGATCTCAAAGGAGGTCATTAGGGCCATCACTAGTTTGCTATAGATTGGACAACGTTCGGAGAAGAAGATTTCTAATGATCAGGTTAACAAACTCACTAGTGCAACTTCAGACCGATGATCGATGAGGGTTAGATTTATCACCAACATAGATATCAGATTCAAAGGCATGGTTATTGGATAGTAGGAAACTCAATTAAACTGTCTAAATTTTGTTTCTAGCTCCTGCATTTATGCAACACATAAGATCATGAGGGAAAATGAGAAGTTAGATCTCTGTGGATGGATGTTAGATGAATTGTTAATCAACCTTGGGAAGATCAAAGGAGAGAAGAAGGGGACATTTTGGTATGGAAATACTATTGTTTGTTTGATGCTATTTTTTATTAATGAAACTCTTAGTTTTTGGAAGAGACAATGGGCATATAATATCCCGGTAGGAAGACAACTGAAACAATCTATTGATAGTTTGGGTAGTCATCGAGATGATAAAGTTTGGGGTTATTTCAAGGCATTCCAAAATTCAATGAAATCTAGAGAGAGGGTTCCAAAGCAAATTGTTGAGAAATAGTCAACCGAGATCTGCTTTATGGTTAAGAAAGATGAAACCTTGATGGAAGCAGTCAAACCCTAGAAGATATGGATTGAGGAGATGGGTTATGAAGTTGATGCACAAATTTCGGATGCTTATGCAAATTTGTTAATTGATGCACCTATTGATGAAGCTAAGAAATCCTTTGGTACTGCTAAACAAAAGAAGAAAGAGGTTCAAATTGAGTTTAACTAGAAGAAGAGGGAGAAACAACAGGGCAAGGCAAGCAAATTTATGGAACATGTATCTTAGGACATCAAAGCATTAATAGATGTTGTTCTAGAAAAAGGAAGGAAGAGGAAATAGGCTGAAGTTTTTATTAAGCCCATTCCATCAGACTCTAGAACTGATGATGACACACCATTAGCATTTAAGAGGGTATTGAGTAAGAAAGGTGAAGAGACTAAGGAGGAAGCTAGGAAACAACCGGTAAGGAAGGTTAAAATCAAGGTGTCGGAAAAGACAAGAGCACCAAAAGAAACACCTTCTGCTGCATCCAGCACTGGAAGAAGAAAGAAGATGAATGACATAGATCTTGCACTTGTATATGGTAATGTAACTATTATTCCACCTAATACTTGTGCAGAATTGGTAGATGAAATAACTAAGGATGGTATGATGAAAAATGTACAATTTTTTAATGAGCATTTAGATGATGATGAACAGAGAGAAGTTGAGGAAGCAGTTTTGTTGTATTTGGATATATATAAGAAAGCCTTGTTAGAAATTGAAAATCAAATATCAGCATAGCTATATGATAAATTAGATGCTAGAATATTATTAGCTATGGAGGAAGATAAGAATATAAAGATTCAAGAATTATTAACTACTTGTGCATCCATTACTCCAGAGGAGTTGGATATGACTCTTGAGGTTGCACACATAAAGATATTTCACAACAAGCACATGATAGTTAGTCTTATGTTATGTAGGGTTAATGAGATAGTCATTGAGACCCACAAGGCATGGGTTCAATTCTTTGCTGCAAAACCTATTTTCTATACTTCACCAAAAGCTAAAATAGATACTATAGACATCTCAGTTGAAGGGAAAGGCAAAGGTACAATGGGTACAATTTTGAAGGATATTAAGATATTGGATATAAAGCCCTGGGTAGAATCTAATGTACAGGACATAGATGTTACACCCAGCAAATGTAGAGATACCGACAGATTCTAGAGTGTACATTTTACAAATGTTGAGGACAATGGTCCTTCGGATCAGAATGTACAGGTTGAGGTCACTGTTCCTAAGGATGAACTGACAGTTACTGATACTACACCAAGTGGCAAAGCAACCGATGCAAGAGAGGAAGTTATAAAAGTTAATAAACCATCAGAGGAGAAGGGGGAGGAATCTGATAGGGAACCAATAGTGAGCGTATCATTTTTGTCAATTGGTACCTCCCAGGTAGAGCATAAAAGCTTAATGGAGATGAGTTCTACTAAGCTCATGATGATGGCTGGATAGAAGATGATGAAGGAAGGATCTGTGGACAAATGAGTTATTGATCAGTCTATCGCAATTTCGCATAGACTTGTCCCAAAGTGAAAATTTGACAAAGGAGCAAGCCCATCCGACAAGCTTAAAATAATCACAGAGCACATTTCTAAGGATTTTCAATCTTTACAACATATATCAAATCGACAAGTTTTGGAAGGTTTACACAGGTTAAGAAAGCTACATTTGATCAGATGATTGAGTTAGAGAAGAAACAGATTAATGATAAATTAAAGTTGATTGATAATGCTTTGAGGAAATGTACTAATGTTTACAGAGTATGCTGCAACATAGGTTTACTTACAATGGAGATAGATAAAGGGATTAAGGATACTCAAGAGAAAATTGTAGGTAATGTATAGTCAATTATTTTGATGGCTCAAATTATTTGACTACATTTATTGATGGACAAATTTTGGTTTTGGAAGCTCAAGTTTCAGCTTCAGCTCTTGAGAGGGAAAAAGATAAAATCATAAGGAGAGCTAGAGGTCTTAGAGGTTTGGTGAGTCCCCAGTTGGACTCTTTGAGTGTACATAAGAAAGAATACATTGATTTGGTTGGTAGGTCTACACCGAAAGAACTTAATGAGAAAGAGTCACATGCCCACATGCTTAATGGAATTACATTTATTTATGACACATTAAAATCAAGTTGGGATACCTATCTAGAGCTTTTGGAAAAAGCCTATCTGAAAATTTTCAAGTATATTCAACTCCCATAAGATATTTTGGGACATTCTTTGTACAAACTTTCATTCTTTGTCCCAATTTTTGGTATTTTTCTTGGCATTGATGTCAAAGGGGGAGGTATAGGTGAAAAATATTATGGAGGTATGGAGGTATGGAGTATTTGTATAGTTCATGATCATAGATGGATATTCAGCTTGGGGGGAGCAATCTCAGGATGAAACTGATAGATGGAAACCATTATCATTTTTCACATGAGTGTTGCCATCAATGCCAAAGGGAGAGATTGTTGGAAATTGACACTCATTTGATTGGTTTCAATATGTTATCATTGATGGCAACATGTTTCGGCTTCATATTTTGGTTTGGTTGTTTACCGACAGACACTTCACCGACACCGACACCGACATGTATCTTCACCAGTAGGAGGAATTATTTGGTTACCAACATTGCAGGATGACATGGTTCACATTTAGGATACTGATATTGGAGGCTGACATCATTTGGGAGATCCGACATCAGCAATCGTTTTTTATATTTATGTATATATGTAATTGAGCTGACTTGTATATTCATTTTTGTAATTATCTATGTAAGCCGACATAAGGCATGAAAGATTGTAAGGGTATATAGGTCAGTTGATTAGATCATTTTGTGGTGTGTAAGATTATGGGATATATGAGAGAGAGACAATTGTAATGTGAGGAATGTTGATTATGTAAGAGGTTATTCCGTAAGGGTTTAGGGTTTGAGAATTGGAACAGGTAGAGCTTAATCGAAACTGTATTTAGGCATAGAAAATGCTATCATTGCAGCTCAGTCATTCTTCCAAATTGTAGTTTGGATTTGTATGTAGTCAGTGAGACTCCTTTTGTGATGAGCAGTGTGCTCTAGGCTGTAAGCCTTCCTACAAGTGCAAGCCCCCATATTGTGTAATATCTTTTCATATGGCCAGTGGATTGATATTGTGGGTCACAAATCCCACTGTGATTTTTCCTCTTTGAGGTTTTCCACGTATAATTCTCTGTGTTATGGTATTCATTTGTGTGATTAGCTTATTGATTTCTTTACTTATTTTAATCTTATATGTACCGGTATACCGATTGGTGAATGCATGTTTTAATAAGGTTATATTTGAACATTCTAGTAGAACACTGATAGACCCCCCCTCTTAGTGTTCTTGGATTCCAACAAATACGATATTGAGAATCCATTGTGTGAGATTCATCGGCTGTATTCTGATTAGCTATTGGGTGTCTACCTAAGTCTGCAAGCAAAGGTTTTCTCTCTCAGCCAACTTCCTTAGGGTTAGTGTGATGTTCTTGAAGTCAATTTACATCCTTTGTGTTTGGTGTGTCTTTGTCTTGGAAACAGAAACTGAAACTGGAAAACAATAAAAAACATAAAAAGACTCAGTGGTCAAAACTCTGTCCTTGTTAGAAACTCGTCCCTATCCAGTCTTGTGTTGTACGAGTCTTCTGTTTTGTCGTATAGCCCTATGAGAATTGTCGTCCTGCCATATACATATTGTCATATGAGTTAGGTTCAACATTGCCAGTTTGTCATCTGAGAAATTCTAAATTGTCGTGCGAGTTCAAACAATAACTTGTATGAAAAATTGTCTTTGTCATTTGGAGGTCAGTAAACTATCATCTGGGTTATCATATTTTGTCGTACGAATCTCTAATTATGTCAATCCAGAAGCCTGTCTCTTTTTTGCATACTTTTCCAGAATTGTCATTTTTGCCTAATCACTCTATAGTGAGCATATATCTAGTCTTTTTCATCCGTAGTATAAACAATCTTGATAGTGTACCCCTGTCATTGTGTTACACAATTTTGTCGATTATATCTCAGCTAGTTCAATCAATCCTACATCAATCTAATCAACCTAATCTACTTCTTATAGAGGATAGATCATTCCTGAAACCAAACTTGGTCTCAATCACTTTACTCAATCATTACCTCAAATGAACTGTTGAACACAATGGGCCATTGAGAGGTGGTTGAATCAATGGTTCCTAAAAACCTTTTCTTTTTAAACCAAGATTTGAGTACCGATTAACAACCTAAACACTAAGAAATCAAACCGATAAGATATGAGAGGATATCAAACGAGTAAAACACACAAATGCATAACCCACAACACCAGATGTACAAGGAAAACCCTATATGGGAAAAACCTCACTAAGAAATGTTGTTGGAGTCTATTGCTCCAATCCAACCTCACAATGAAACAACAGGTTACAATGATTTAGGGCACCAACCTAAGGAGCACCAAGCACCAACTCAATGTAATACAATGAAATATGATTTTAATGCAATGATAGCACCTAGTTGCAAATGAGTTCTGCAACACCTAATCAACTGACATCTTCTTGTTACCACCTTCCTCTATTTCACCAGTACTTCTACTATCATTTATCATATTTCTCTCTCTAATTACTTTTCGTTTACTTTCTTCCTTTCTTCTCTTTCTTATATCCTCACCTTATACAGTACCACACTTGGATGCCTTCCTAATCATTCAATCTCTACCGGTACACTTAACTATTAAGACTATAACAGTTCATCGGTTACTCTGTCTCTACCAGTTAGAACCTCTCACCGGTTCAACCTGCTAACTCCACACTCTAACTCTCTATGAAAGGAACTCTTAGACAGACAATCTCTCTTCTTTCTCAAGCTCTCTTTTCTCTCACAAATCTCATTCAACATCAATCTCTTCGTTCTTGAGTTCACATATTTATATTTGAGGGTTCCTACCAAAAGCAACATTCAAATGGTGGCATGCTAGGTTTTTCCTCTACCAACTCAATCCGTATAAAATCTGATTGGATCTTTTTTTCTAGAATGATGATCAGCACCATATCAAACAATGTTGCGATATCCTTGCCTTCCAATGCATGTTTTCTATTTTTAGATGTTTGCAACATGATTTTTGGTGTTACTCTATCAATCACATTATGGCCCAACTGTTTCCTTCATCCAACAAGTTCAAGGATTAGATCGTCCTGCAAGGTCAGTTCAATTACCTTGCAACATCCTACCATCATCCCATGATTTGCGGGTTTTTCATTAATGTCGACCTTCTTGTCAACTATCACATCGATGAACACTTCACCAACCTCTGCATGCTCACCACCTGGTGTCCACCTATCATCCTTGTTGACATCCACCTATGCTCAGACTATAAAGTCAGTTCGACATCCTTCACCGACCAAGACTCAATATCGGTTCAAATCACCTTACCGGTATAACCTAACTTCACCGATGGACCTTCATACTTGCTAACATATCCTTTGATAGTGGATCAACTTGGCCTTCCATCAAACATGTCGGTTCATCAACTAAGTCCATTTACTGACTGGTTTATACTTCTCTCTATATACCAGTGATCACATCCCTCTATTCTTCTTTGCTTATTTTCTTGCTCACCGGTGGTCCTGCTTTACCAGTAGATGTTGCACTTCATGTGTATTGGTAACATAACATTTTTATCTACTTACACACTCCATCCTTCATACCAGTTGACATCATTACTTACTTCACTCATACCGGTCACCACTACTTACTCATCTACTTACACTTTCCATCCTTCATATCGATTGACATCAATGACAACATAATGCCAACAATCTCCCCCATTGGCATTGATGTCAACACACTCTGTTCCTTCACCCGGTCCATCAGACCATTCTTCCTCTTTGACAACAATGACAAAGGGTCGAGACATCCCTCCATCTAATTCATTCTCCATTGGTTATACATTGTATTCTCCCCCTGTGTCTAGCATATGATCCAAGAGATAGGATATTTTGTAATGAACTCCCCTTGAAGCATAAATCTTAATACACATTTAAGTGCATGAAGCAGGTGACACCACTCCTAACTTGTGTCTAAGATACTCAAATGTGTTTATCGATAGAGGTTTGGTGAAGATATCAGCCACTTGTTCACCTGTAGGGACATACTCTACCTTGACTTCCTGATCTACCACCTTCTACCTGAGAAAATGATATTTGATGAAAATAGGCTTTGTCCTTGAGTGCATAACCTGATTTTTTGATATGTTAATTGCACTAGAATTGTCTCACTAGATGGAAATGGGGTCAGGCAACATTACCTGAATATCCTTGAGGGTCTGCTTCATCCATAGCACCTGAGAATAACATGTGGAAACAACAATATATTTTGCCTCAATGGTAGATAGAGAAATTGAATCCTACTTCTTGTTGTGCCATGAGACCAACCGGTTACCTAGGAAGAATGCACCACCACTTGTGCTCTTCCAGTCATCAATGTAGCCTACCCAATCAACATTAGTGTAGGCATGCAAGATAAAATCCCCTTGCTTGGGATACCATAGTCCATAATCAAGTGTCCCTTGTATATACAAGAAGATCCTCCTGATTGCATTTACATGTGATTGTTTGGGTGTAGCTTGAAATCTAGCCACCATGCATACTGCCTACACTATCCCTGGTCTAGAAGCAGTAAGATATAACAAACTACCAATCATAGATCTATACAATGTTTGATCCACTACTAGTGATTTATCATCCTTGCTCAACTTGCATCTGGTCACCATGAGGGTACTTACCGGTTTGTTGTCTTTCATTTGGAATTTCTTCAACATCTCCCAGGCATACTTGGTTTGAGAGACAAAAATTCCCTTGTCTTGTTGTGAGACCTGCAAACCAAGAAAAAATAATAGCTCTCCAAGCATGGACATCTCAAATTTTGTTTTCATCTGATCAACAAAGTCCTTGCATAGAGTGTCCTTATTACCTCCAAAAATGATGTCATCTACATCCACAACCACAATGATCATGTGGTTTCCAACTGCCTTGATGTATAGATTACTGTCAGCACTCCCATTTTTGAATCCTTGCTCCTTCAGGTACTTATCTATCCTTGAATACCATACTCTAGGATCCTTCTGTAAACCATACAGGGATTTTTTCAACCGACACACAAAGGTTTCATCATCATGTAACAGAAACCCTTCCAGTTGCTCCATGTATAGTTCTTCCAAATTTCCATTGAAGAAGACACATTTTACATCCATTTGATATACCTTATAACCTTTGTGGGCTGAAAAAGCTATAAACATCCTAATTGCTTCTAGTCTAGCTATTGGTGCAAATGTTTCTTCAAAATCAATTCCTTGTACTTGAGAGTAACCCTTGCATACAAGTCTAGCTTTATGCCTAACAATTTTACCTTTTTCATTCATCTTGTTCTGGTAGACCCATTTGGTGCCAATAATGTTCTTGTCTGTCGGTCTAGGGACTAATTCCCAAGTCTTGTTCTTCTCAATCTGCTGCAACTCTTCTTCCATTACATCCATCCATTTCTAACTTTTGCTGGCCTCATTGAATGTCTTAGGTTCTATTTCAGTCATGAGGCAGAAATTGACTTGTTCATCATTCCAGGAAAGTCTTCTTCTAGTTTACACACCATCATAATTATTACCTAAAATTTTCTCTTCCGGGTGGTTTTTCTGCACATACCGGTTAGGGACCTTATTGGAGGCTTCTTCCAGCTCATTGTCTAATTGAGATTCTTCACCTTCACCACTGGAATCATCATACCGGTTCACTTGTGCTTGTCTTCCTTTATGCATATACTCGTGAACTCTTACATGCACACTCTCAATGACTCTTCTTAGTCTTTTGTTGTATCATTTGTAGGCCCTACTATGAGTTAAGTAACCAAGGAAGATCCCTTCATCACTCTTGGAATCAAAACTTTTAAATACTTTGAAGTATTTGAATGATGGTTTCTGGTCATACCATAGTTCATAAGGTGTCATATTGTTGTTTGTTCTCAACTAAACCCAGTTCAAAGTATATGATGTAATATGAACCACTTCCTTCCAATACATATCCGACAAACTTGCCTCATTCAACATGGTTATGGCCATCTCATTAAATGTCCCGTTCTTCTTTTCTACCATACCATTTTGTTGTGGTGTCATGGGGGCTAAGTATTGTCTTCTGATTCCATGTCTCTCATAGTAATATTCAAACTTATTTGATGTGAACTCTCCACCTCGGTCAGATCTTAGGCATTCATCTTGCATCCACTTTCCTTTTCTACCATCTTTCGGAAGATCTTGAATCTATCAAACACTTGTGATTTATCTTGTAGGAAAATGACCCATGTTATTCTTGAATAGTCATCAATGAAGAGCATAAAGTATCTCTCACCGGCAAGAGCTCTTGTCCTAGTCAGACAACATAGATCTATATGTACAAGTTTAAGTGGTCTTGAGGTGTTGTGTTCTTTTGTCTTGAAGCTCACTTTAGTCTGCTTTCCTTTCACACATTCATCACAAAATGTTCTTACCGGTTTGATGATGGGTGGTATTTCTCTCACACAACCCTTTTTTCTTACTGCAACTAGATTGTCAAAATTTGTGTGGCCTAATCTTCTATGCCACAACCAACTTTCATCCAATTGTCCCAACATGCATTGGGATTCAAAACATTCTTTCAGATTGTATACATTTCTATCTGTCCTCTTGCATTCTACTACAACCTGACCGATACTCTCCTTCTTTATCTGGTGACTGGTAGAATCAAAGGCGAATTTATAAATTTTGTCACACATTTGACTCAAAATCAAAAAATTATGCTTCAGGCCTTCCACATAATATGTTCTTTCAGTTTTCCATCAATATTTAGAGTAACTTTTCCCTTTATCTTGATAGATGAGTTGTCTCCAAACCTCACTAAGCCACCATTCCAATCTTCAAGCTTGATAAATATCTTTTTATCACCACTCATGTGGTTGGAACAACCACTATCTACAACCCACAAGTTTCATCTTTCTACATGTAGGACAATCTGCACTATTAGACTTGATTCTGCTTTGTCCTTTTCTTTCTCAACCCAAATCGGTTGAGTTTCCTTCTTTTTGTCAACTGCAATTTTATGCTCCAGTTTGACTACCGATTCATGTTTAGGAGTTTTCCTCTTCTACTTTATTTTCCTATTTTTATAATGCTTTGCAATATGTCCAAACTCATGACAACTATAACACTTTACATTCATATTAAATGATGAGTTTAAAAAATTATTGTAGGAAGCCGGTTGACTTCTCCTACACTCATAACTTCTATGACCTGATCCATTACATTAATAGCAGATGACATTCATCTCCCAGAGTGCAGAAAAAGAGTTTCTATTTTCATAACTCATAGTGGGCTTACTCATTAATCTATAGTTAGCTAACCTATGTCCAAATCTGTTACATCGTTAACACTAACCATGAAAGTTTGGAACATACCGGTTTGGTTGCCTTAGTCCTGCAAACATTTGTCTCACTGGGGGTCTTCCTTTCATGTTGCTAACTCTAGTGAACCCTTCATGATCAACCTTTGCATTTCTCCTAAGATCTGGATTTTGATACATTGAGTGTGGCCTTTGGTTCATTGATTGTGTATACCGGTTTGTGTGGTGGTTTCTAACAGCTTCTGCATAAGTCTTCTTACCGGTATTCTTGCCTATGTGAATGTTTTCTTCTCTTCACCTTCACTTGAAGAAGTGAACTATATCTCCTTACCAGATGTATCTTTTTTTTTTGAAATTTGTCTTTCTTCAAATCTTAAGCCACCGGTATCTTTAGATTGCTTCTATTTTCTCAACATCTTGTCCAAGGCTTCTATGCTACCTTCATGCTTGCTCCTCATTTTTAGTTCATCCTTACTCTTTTCAAGCTCCTTTCTAAGCTTCACTATTTCTTCTTCTAGTTCTTGATGCTCCTTTTCCTTTTTCATTAAATCAAAGGATGTAACTTCACATATCCTCTTGGCTTCTTCCAACTGGAGTTTCAAGTCATAAATCACTTGAATGGACTCATCTAGATATTTCTTCATGTGATCTTGTTCTTCTGCTATAGTAAGCTTGACTTTCTTGAGTTCTTTTCTTGTCTTACTTAACTCCTCAAGAGCACTTATGAGCTCACCTTCTAGATCCACTTTAGCTTCAATGTCTTCATCTTCCTCATCTTCCACAATCAGTTCATCTAGTGCCATAAAGAGATTAAGTTCTCTTTCATCTTCATGGTAGTGATCTTCTGATACAGTCTCTTCATCTATGGCATCATCGTCAATGGTATATAAGCTATTATGCTTCTGGTAGCTTCTTCTTTCTTGCCGATTAACTTTCTTTTCTTTGTTTTTACCGAAAGATTTGCCAAAACTTCTTTGTTCATCTCCACCAGTTTCATTATATGGACATTTTACAGTAAAGTGTCCAACTTTACCATAGTTGAAGCATTTGAATGGTAACTTTCCTTTATACTTATCAGATCCTCTCTTGAGTTTTCTGACAAAGTTTTCTACCTCTGCATCTAAGTCTTCACTAGATGCTTCACCAATTGTCCTGATTTCATAGGCAGTTAAGGAGCCAAATAACTCATCCATTGTGAAGGTTTTCAGATCCTTGGATTCCTCTATGGCAGAAACCTTAGTATCATATTTAGATGTGAGAGATCTAAGTACCTTTTTCACAATAATTTTATTTGCAATTTCCTCTCCAAGTCCTTTGATGGTGTTCACAGTTTCATCTACTCTGTGAAGGTAATCTACAATCTTTTCTTCATCTTTCATCTCCAAGCCTTCAAGCTAACCTTTTAGTGATTGTAGCTTGGCCTCTTTGACTTTGGCAACTCCTTCAAATAATCTCTGCAATTTTTCCCAAGTCTGCTTGGTGGATGCACAATGCATGACCTTGACGAACTCATTATCTGACAACCCACTTAGAATAACATGTTTAGCCTTTGCATTATTCTCATACCCCTTCTTTGCATCTAGATCAGTGGGAGGAACACTAGGTATAGTATACCCATTCTTGATAGACATCCACCCATCAAAACTAAGAGAGGAAAGATAGGTCTCCATTCTTCTGCTCTAGAAGGCATAGTTAGATCCATCAAAGATGGGGGATTTTGAGGAGGTGGACTCATTTCTTGCCATTGTGTTCTTAGACCATAATCTACCCAATCTAGAGAAATATTTGATTGACTGAGAGCCTAGGCTCTGATACCAATTGTTGAACACAATGTACCATTGAGAGGGGGTGAATTAGTGGTTCCTAAAAACCTTTTATTTCTAAACCAAGTTTTGAGTACCGATTAACAACCTAAACACTAAGCAATCAAATCGGTAAGATATGAGAGGATATCAAAAGAGGAAAACACACAAATGAATAACCCACAACACCAGAAGTATGAGGAAAACCCTATATGAGAAAAACCTTGATGAGAAATACTGCTAGAGTCTACTGCTCCAATCCAGCCTCACAATGAAACAATAGGTTACAATGATTTAGGGCACCAAGCACCAACTTGGTGTAATACAATGAAATACGATTTTAATGCAATGATAGAACCTAGTTGCAAATGAGTTCTTCAACACCTGATCAACTGATGTCTATCAGTTATCACCTTCCACTATTTTACCGATGCTTCTACTATCGGTTATCAAATTGCTCTCTGATTACTTTTTTGTTTACTTTCTTCCTTTCTTCTCTTTCTCATATCCTCACCCTACATAGTACCACACTTGGATTCCTTGATAATCATTCAATCTCTATTGGTACACTTGACTATTAAGACTATAATAGTTCACCAATTACTCTATCTCTATCAATTAGAACCTCTCACTGGTTCATCCTGCTAATTCCACACTCTAACTCTCTGTGAAAGGAACTCTCAGATAGGTAGTTGCTCTTCTTGCTCAAGCTCTCTTTTCTCTCACAACTCTCATTCAACATCAATCTCTTTAGTCTTGAGTTCACATATTTATATTTGAGGGTTCTCGCCAAAAGCAACATTCAAATGGTGGTGTGCTAGGGTTTTCATCTACCAGTACAATCCGTATCAAATCTGATTGGATCTATTTTCTACAATGATGATCTACACCATATCAAACAACAATGCCATATCCTTTCCTTTCAATGCACGTTTTCTATTTTTAGAATTTTGTAACATGCTTTTTGGTGTTACTCTATCAATCACCTTTAATGGCTTAGCTGTTTCCTTCAGCCAAGGAGTAGAAGGATTAGATCGTCCTACAAGGTCAGTTCAATCACCTTGCCACTCTATCTCCCTCGAGCCACAACATCCTGCCATCGTCCCATGATTTGAGGGTTTTTAATTAATGTCAACCTGCTTGTCAACTATCACATCGATGAACACTTCACCGACCTCTGTGTGCTCGCTACCTGGTGTCCACCTATCATCCTTGTCGACATCAACCTATGCTTAGACTACAAAGTTGGTTTGACACCCTTCACTGACCAAGACTCACTATCAGTTCAAATCACCTTACCAGTATAACCTAACCTCACCAGTAGACTTTCATACCTGCTAACATTTCCTCTATTGATGGATAAGCTTGGCCTTCCATCAAACATGCAAGTTCATCCACTAAGTCCATTTACCAACTTCTTTATACTTCTCTATGTATATTGGTGATCACATCCCTCTGTTCTTCTTTTCTTCTTTGCTTGCTCACTGGTGGCCTTGCTTTACCGGTAGATGCTACAATTCATGTGTATTGGTAACATGCATTTTCTATCTACTTACACACTCCATCCTTCATACCGATTGACATCATTACTTACTTCACCCATACTGGTCACCACTACTTACTTGTCTACTTACACACTCCATCCTTCATACCAGTTGACATCAATGACAACATAAGGCCAACACAAACAACTAGCTATGATTTTATCTTGACTTCTATATCACTCCTAGCTCTCGGTCATGCCAATTTTAAATGCCTGTTCAAACCAAGAGCTCTTCTAAAAATTCTGACAAAAGTAAGGGACATTCTTAATCATTACAAACTAATCCATTCTTGCAAATCAAAATTGTCATAAATCGCCATGGCTATCTTGCTCCAACAAATTCAAGATCTTGAGAGATAAATATATGACATTCAAGCCCCCAAAAAAGATTCAATGACCCCTCTTGAGATAAAATTTCATAATATCAAGAACACTGGACCTCAAGAAATTTTAAAATAATTATATAAGGTGGAACATAAAGTAATTGAAAATCAAAAGCCAAATCTCATATAGGATCACAAGACACCTTCACCAAGACAAAAATACATCTATCCCATAGATATATAGTTTGCACCTTTGGGGAAATCTATTGAGCCTTCTTTGGAAGAGCTTCTTGAGCATAATCTTATCATATTGCCTAACAAGACCACATCGGGATGTGAATTTTGAGTAATTACTGTGCATATCATAGGCATAACAAACATAATAATTCAATGCCTCCTTGATGATGGTGTTATTGAAATTAAAGATCCTAAACATTCACCTAAGGAGAAACCAGATGTCATTACCAAGCATGATCAAAATTATGAACATGTGTATAGAAATGGCCCACATGTAGCCTCCATCTCTTCCATGATGCCTCCATCTCCTAAGGCTTATTAACAACAATCCATACCATATCCCTCAAATAATGAATCTAATCATGAAACTTCTCATGTTGACCCTCAAGGGCTATCTCAAGGGCCATCCCATCCAATGGTTGAAAAAGATCCTACCTCCCTAGAATCCCATGATGGTCCCATTATACCTTTCCATGTCTTCTAAGATGTTGCCCTTCCAGCTCAAGAGCAAAGCATCCTTCCAAATCCCATTCCTAATCCACTTCCTAAGCAAGATCATGATGCCTCTTCCACCTTTTCAAATGATCCTATTCAAAATGAAGAGTCAAACACCCTTCCTACTCTATCCATTGGTCCTCTTCCGTGTTAAGATCAAAGTATCTCTTCATCTACTTGTCATAATGCTCCATTTTCACCTCAAGTATCCATCATGCCTACAAAGCCCTCTCATAATCCTATCATTCCCTACATTCCACCTCCACCTCATAATGGACTCGTGTCATCTTTTCAAAGCAAAGTGTATCCTACAAGTCAAAATATTTATAAAGGCAAAGGGGTAGACCTTCACAAGCAACAAACCCTCCATATTAAAGAAAATATTAAGGTTCATGGCCTCAGTGACATTTCTCAAAATTTTGGTATCCTTACTAAACCAAAATCCAAATACACGCCTTCCTCTTCATCTCTTCCATCCATTTTAGGCCCCTATATCCCTCAATCCCTTATGCAGGATAAAATAAAAACATACATCTTCAAGCACCTTCCATCCATCCAAAATACCTCCATATCATTCCTATCCATCCACTCATTCTTTTCCTTCTCCACACAATTTGGATGCCAAGCATAAAATTCATAAGTTAAGTAATCCATGTGTATCCAAAGGTCAACATGTCCCATCTAATCGACATGTCAAAACAAAGAAAAATATGATCCAAAAAGAAGAAGAAAAATCTAAAAGGACACAAAGGCTCACTGAGTAAAAGAAAGAAAAATCAAAAGTTATAGGGGTTCCTAAGGCACTTGTAGAAGTAATGCATTCCAAGGAACTACAAAATCATGAAAAATAAAAAACCATGTAGATCCCTAAGTGACTCCTTGAAGCACAACCGTATAAAAAAAATCCAAATTAACATCCAAAATTGTTGTTCCTCCATCGAAACTTTCCAAATATATTTCTCCATCACCTCCTTCATCCATTTTGGATCCTTATGTCCCAAAATCCCTAGTTGTTTCTCCATCCAAATCTCAAAATCTAAGATCCACTTTTCCTCTATCATTCCATCATCCCTCAAGATGTGTGCCAATGATGATCCCACCGACATTTCCATTCACTCATGCACCAAACTTTCACTATATGATCCATTATCCAATGCCTCTTTTTCACTCTTCCATCCCCCTTATCCAATCCTTTGCATAAGACTTTACCCTAGTTTCATCGCAAAATCCAAAAACTAAGGAAATCAACATTGGAGATGTTGAACGTGTACACTTAGCCGATTCCTTATACCCTATTGGAAAAGACATCTTTATCCAACTCTTCAAACAAAGACCAATGAACTACCTCCACAAAACTCTCTGACCCTATGAATACCATGCACCTTGAATAATATTATATCTAAGGGATGGGTTAGTTTTGGTTTTGCTTTTTGCATTGCATATCATTTTATTCAAAGCACTGCATCACATATAGTTTCTTTTTTGAATGCATCGCATTCACAAAAAAATTGTATTTGAATATAGGAGCACTAATGAAACAAGGAAACTATCCAAGTTTATCATTTTTTTGCATTGAAGAGAAATAAGGGCCATCTCCTTTCTTATATATTCGAACATGAAGTCTTTGAGAGCCTAAGGTCATTCATTTTCAACATTACCTTATGACGATAATTTACTTATGGTTGGGTAGTGATTTCACTATTTGAGACTTGTTAACCTAAAATATATCAATTGCTATATCTCAAACACAATAATAAAATCTCTAATTCATTGTAGACACCTAGTTGATCATATGACTAGTGAAAAATCTAAAGTTCCACTTCAGCGCCACAACAATTGTCAGACCCAAGTAGGTTTCATTACTTACAAGTCAATGCAAGAAAAAAAAGAAAAAAGAAAAAGTGCTATGCCAAATATTCATCTGAAGGCAAAAGAGAAATGATATATAATTGAACTATCATGCATACACGTGCGGAGCTCTAAAAGCTTGTTGGCAACAAGGCTCTATTCGGGTTGCTTTTGAGGTTAGAATAATCCACATAGCTAGTCATATAGGAAGCTAAGGATCTTTAGTGAACAAGAGCAGGAATTAATTCATTTGCACTCACATGGGCAAAAGAAGATTAAAGTTTCAAGAATCAATGGGGAAGTTTTCTGTGTCTCCATTTGTAAATCCTAGTCACTAAGTGTGTTAATTTGGATGTTCCAAGGGCCTTAAGGATTAATTGACCGCTTACTTATGAAATGCTTTGTACCTCCAATTCAATTGGTGTATTACAAAACACTAAAAAAACACAGTCATCCTTGTTCGAATAGGAAATGCATCTTCATCATGCATATTGCATTAGCATAGGTCTTATCGAAAATTCATTATCTCCACATGCATTATGAAAATCATCATGTCATATAGGTCTTGATACGGGGGGCATAGCTGAAAAAATTATAAAATGTCCTGAAAAAAAATCCTAAAAATAAAAAACTCACAAAATTAAAAAACTGAGAAAGCAAAGCAAGAAAGCATAGACCACCCATCAAACCAAATAAAAAATAGAAAAAATCTCAAATTCTACAATCAAACTCATGACATGTATTGTTAATCAATCTATCAAACTCTATCAAACATCAACATGTCTTATACAAGGAAGGGTACACTCGAAACCAGACAGATTGCTCTTATACGGGGTACTCACTCTTTGCAACCAGACATTCATATCAATGATCACACAAATCAAAACAATGACATAGATCAATATGGCTGCTAGATTTTGTCCAGGTTAGTCTTAGTTCCTATACTAAAGTGTTGCATATTTTCTTTATCTTGTATATATCTTTTAGTGACATTTGTGACACCCTGGTTCTTCTTGGAACCCTCATGGCTTGAAACTGATCAATGTCCTAGTCTTAGGTTAATCGACTGATCAATATAAATGTCCTAAGAAGTTTAACCAAGTCAATTTTTTGTTGGTAGTACCAGGCCACCCAATCTAAGTCAGTCAATTGTCACCAAACCACTGCAAAGTTTTACCACTGCGTAACTAGACAAAACACGAACAATGAAAAAAATCACTAAAACTGTTTGAGATTTGATTGAAATTTTCTTTGTGTGCTATCTTTTAAATTGGTTTCCAATTATTATTCCCTCTGAGTAACTCGAGGAAGTCTATCTTGACTAAGAGGAGAAAGGATTGGGGGCATAATACTTTTCTTTATTTTCTGCTTGTAGGAATAATTCTAATGATCTGAAAATATCTCATAAGCTGGGTGTCTGTGATAAGTGCCTTCACATCAAGGTGAAATCGCCACACATACCTCGACTCTATTTATTTGTATGCTACAAGGAGGTTGGAATTATTTCCTTGTCTATTTTGAGTAAATTTCTTTATTATGCAATCCAGATGAATGCTTAATCTATCCTAGGATATGAACGATAAAAGGGTCATTGCAGACAAGATAATCAATATTGCATATAAAAAGAAAGGAACTCTGCTTTGTTTAGTGTGTTTGCACACAAGCAACATTCAAGTCATCCTGGCTCTTTATGCCTTGGTGCTTATGTGTGCTTGCTATATTAAAAAGGATGTGACATTCAGGTCATCCTGTCTCTTTATGCCTTGGTGCTTATGTTTATTCCTACATTTACGCTCAGTGATGATAAAAAGAAAATCAAAATCCAGTGACTCAGTCCTAGTTTGCATATATTTCCTAGTTTGCATTCATACTATGTTTTGCATTAAATTGATTTCAGCATGATAGCAATGTTTCTGGGTGAGTTGAATTTGAATCAATCATCATTTCTCTGCCAAGTGGCCAACTGTATCATCATCATTGACACAATCAAGTACCTATGTATTGACATCATAAATCCTACATGAGATGTTAGCTGCATACATGAGCATATCATATAGATCCATAAATCCATTATGCATTCATTTGCATTCATACTATTGCATGAAAAAACAAAAAATAAACATTTGCATTATTAGTTCATCATTTTCACTCATCAAATCATTTATTTGCATATTAAAAAGAAACAAAAACATCCATATTCATCTGCATTACATATATACATATTGAAAAGACATGCATTCATATAGAACATCATATAGAACAATGCATATAGAAAGACATCTCATAAATCATCTCATATCAATAACACAAGTACAAAAAGATCAAATCACAGACTCATATATATATCTCATAAAAAATCTCGATGTCAAAAGGGTACAAATAATCTCAAAATGTCATATACAATATCAGAGCAAGAAATATATCGAGTACAAAAATGGGGTACAAAATCTAGGAGATATACATAAATCTAACTCTCCGCCTCTCCCTCATCACATGGAGGAGGAGGTGGTGGCTGCTGAACAGGGGCAACATCCTGTTTGGGTGCCTTAGCTCCCTCTGACCAAGCCATATACTACAAATAAGGCACAACCTACCTATCCATAGGGACCACTACGCTATAAGCTTCCACATAATACACTGCTCTACTTGTCTGATGAAGAACCTCGCGTTGAAGGTTGTCACACTCTACTCTCAAGCTCTAGATCTGTCAATCCCACTCCACTATTTGAGCCTGAGCAATTTCCAGTTGTATCTATAGTCCATGCACTCTACCCCTGAAGGCATGGATGATATCTATAGGTGTCTAACCTCCTTCTTTGACCTCCTCACCTCCACCACCCTGCTCCTCTCACCTCTGCCATACCTGTCTAGGAGCATCCTCACCACCAGAGCCCGCTGCCTCACCCATCTCTACATCTACTATGGCCTCTCCTCCCCTATCACTACTTGCATTTCTATTAGCATTATGGATGAATTGATTATGTGTTGCATTGATGTTTTGTCATTTGATGTCAACACTAGCTGATATGGTTGGTTACTAGCATTGACAGACAGGTTTTGGTTATTGGTAGAAGATCTAGTGTTATCGACAAATGAGACTATCTATTGGACACTTCCGACATGTTTGGATCCATGGAGTATGTTTGATTTCATGTGGTACGTGCTTCTGGAGCATGTCTTGGTCAGTTGGTATTAACTTGGTAATCAGATGCTATCATACACTCTAGTAAAGCCTTACTGACATTGGTTCAAGGCTTTACCGACAGAGCTTTCACTGTGGAATCTTGATAGGATGCATAAGTGGTGTTGGTGCAGCTTCTAGATGGATTTTAGGATGCTGAAGAAGTTCTTTGATTGTGCTTCAAGTATTTGAAGACATTGCTTTGGTGTGGTGGACTCAGAATAGGTTTGGTACCTATCTAGGTTATGGACCGATATCATGCTAACGTGTACTCTACACGTTACCGGGATGTTTTGGGATGTTTTATGGATTGGTTATTATTGTTTTGGTCTTAAGACAACATGGCATATAATTGTAATATAGATTTATGTAATGATCTTATTGTAATATCTTTTAAGTGGCCGACCTAATTAGTTTAGGCCTTAGGTTTTGTATAAATAAAAGGTAGAAATTCTTTGTAGAGTATCATGGTTGTGGAAAAGGTCATGGTCAAGGATTTTAATGTGCGAATATTGTAATATCATTTAGGCACAGGAGTTGGTTGATCATTGGTGATCTAATTGGATTTAGAAGAGGATTTAGTCCTCCAACATTGAGCTTAACTGGGACTGTAATTAGGCATGATAGATATTATCTCTAGCAATTCACTCTATTGGATTGTTGTCCATTCATCTTGAGGTGGTTTTAACCTTTGTAGTCAATGAGACTCTTTTGTAATGAGCAGTATTCTCTAGGAAGTGTGCCTTCCTGCATGTGCAGGCCCCTCATTGTAATCACATACTTTTTGCAGAAGTATCATCCGATTGTGGGTAGTCTTCCCACTGTGGTTTTTCCCTTTCCGGGTTTTCCATGTACAAATCATGATGTTTTGCATTGATTATCTGTTTATTTGTTAAGTTGCATTATTTACCGGTATCTATTTTTGCTTTACCGGTCCTTAATCAAGTTAAAGGTTATTCGGTGGATCAAATGTTATAAGCTGTTAACAACTGATTCACCCTCCCTCTTAGTTGTTCACTTGTTATCCTAACAATCAACTGGTAAACCCTACTTGTTGATATGATAAACCCTAACCGATGGAGCTCAGTGAATCGGTTGTATTGGTTTATGATCTAATGATGAGCGGTAATGATTATGACACATATGCATGTTGTATGAAAAGAGTTTCAAAAGGTTTTTGGCATGTAGAGATAACAGTTTTTGTCTTGGGAATGAAAAAGTTCATTGCATGTAATAGAAACCGCGTGATGAGTTACAATGTTCGATGAAGCGGTGATCAAGGAGCAGTCAAGGTTGTCTTGAATGATGTGCAATGATTAATATGTAATCCAATGGTCATACTTGAAACAATTTATTTGTAATCTCTATGAGATGTTTAGGTTTATGTTGTGTTACCGACCTATTGTTTTTTTTATAAGGTCGATGAGTTGTTTTATTGAAGAGTTGGCAATTTGTAGTTGAGAGTAAGAGTGATTGGTTGCCGAAATAGATGGTGTATCTGCAATATGTATAAAGGTAGATAGGAGCATGAAAAGGATCT
This sequence comes from Cryptomeria japonica, assembly GCF_030272615.1. Lineage (NCBI taxonomy): Eukaryota > Viridiplantae > Streptophyta > Pinopsida > Cupressales > Cupressaceae > Cryptomeria > Cryptomeria japonica. The sequence continues at coordinate 728,783,470 of NC_081409.1, forward strand.
GAACAAGCAAGTGTAGTGCTATTCAAACAGGATCAGCAAACCCCTATTGTTCTCTAACAATTACAATAGTCAAATCCCTTAACCGGGTAAGCTCTAACAAGCTTAGTGTTATCTAAATCCTCTAACCAGTTGGTCCATTAGCTTGGATTTCAAATTCTCTACCGAGGTTACTCCTAACAAGGTATTGCTTCTAATAGGGCATTATAGTCAATCCCTTAACTAGGTGGTCCCTAACAAGATATGTTCTTAATATAACTTATTGTAAAGCTTTACTAGGCTTGGCTCCTAATAGGGTGAACTTCAAAAGAGTTTAGAATACTTGTGGGTATTCATCCCCATTGTGGTTTTTCCCATTTGGGTTTCCATGTCAAAATATTGTGTCAAGTGGTGAATGCTTTTGTGGTTATGTTTACTATGGTTAAATTGCTTAACTACTAAATCCACTTTGATATAGAAATCTGAAATATGTTTTAACTACTGTCAGTAAAAGTATTTGAATGATTTAGTCAAAAGGTTTTGAGAGTTTCAAAGATGTTTTACTATTAGTTTGTTATAATAGTCAACCAGTTTAACTTGTTAATAATATTGCATTTGAAGTTCAGTGTTTAAACCAATCAGCTTAGAGTTTGCTTTGAGAGGTTGATTTTGAGTTTGGTGAAAGTCTATACAGTTTTCTATCTACTCATTTACCCCCCCCTCTGAGTAGTTTATTGGATCCTTATTCTTTCATCATACCATCAGATTTTGGGTGGACATCTTATGGAATCAGTTTCTTTCATGTTGTTGGTACTTCTTGATCATATACTGAGCATTTGGTGACTTTGCATTGGATGGTGTGCTATTATGGTGGTCCTATTTGGATCTGGTTAAACTCTCACTGAGGGTTTCTACGGGAAAGTGTTGAAGCGTGTTGGATATAATTTTTTGGTTATTTGATTTAGGTCTATGCTATGTAATGTAAATCATAATATTGGTCTGGTGGTATCATGTGATGTAATTTTTATAATTATGGGTTTATGGGTTTAGGGTTTAGCCGACCTTGTCAATAAGGTTGATGATCTATATTTATAGGTGACTTATTCATGTAATTTGGAGATGGATGGTTATGGTTGGTTAAGTCTACATTATCAAAGAAAGAATTAAGTGTGAATAAAGTCATATTTAGGTGAAGGTTGGAAAGGTTTTGTATTGCAAAGAAGACATCAATGCTTAACTAGAACTGTATCAGGCATTAGTAGATGCTACTTTCATAGTTCATTGTTTTCCGGGTTGTAGTCTGATGATTTTATAAGTCAGTGAGACTTCCCTTTCTGATGAGCAGTGTGCTTTAGGCTATTGGCCTTTCTGCATGTGAATACCCCATTGTAATTATTCATAATACTAATGCAAAGTATTCATTTGATTCTAGGTAGGTTTTCCCACCATGGTTTTTCCCTTTCCGAGTTTTCCATGTCAAAATATAGGTGTTATGTGTGTTGATCTTTCATGATATCTTTCATTGTGTTGTGCTCTGATATAAGGTTTATAATTGAATTAATTTTTGTTATTGTTAGTAAATTGATTCACCCCCCCTCTTAGTTTATTGTCGGTATCAGTGCATTCCAACACTCTGATCCATTGTTCTGCAATAATCTGGAGCACAAATCTCTTACTTGCGCATGTAAAACTATGCACAATCAACCACCAACACCTTTTGCATACCCACCAATATCCAAAATGATCATAACAATCAATCTTATATATCTACAACAAGAAATCATATCCATTGCTAGTCGACTCAAGAACACTTAGAACATTATTGAAATGTGTCCACATAGTCAGCTCAATCCAAACTCAAATACCAATGCGAACTAAAAAGAATTGTCCACACGCTACCACAACCCTCAAACAAAATACCTAGATCACAAAAACCATCACCAAAATCGATCCACATAATCTGCATAAGGATTATCAACACATGACTTCCATTCTGCACTACCAAACTTAAAAATGATACACAAAGGCTTCTAATAGACAAACCAATCACCACCAAAGGCTAAAACTCTGGAATAGGGCAATCTAGACATCCATCTACCTTTCTTGAAATCCACAATATAAAATGGTAACCTATGTACCAATCAAAATACTGAGCTCTGCCAGATACTTTTTTCAAGTTTGTCAAACTTGAACTAATCTCCAATCTGACTTCTGGTAGGATCAAATCACACAGTGTGGATGGGATAAATGACTTGAGTTGCCATCAATGACAAAACCGGATGACCTGTGCAGTGTCTCTTACCAACAATTTATCCATAGAGGTGATATTCTCATACATGAAGTGGTCCTTAATAATGCATAAAACACTAAAATAAAAGTACATGAAATTTTAACTAGTAATAAAGGAGATATTACTATATGATGATCTATTTGTTGGCAAAAATAATGAAGGAAAATTGAGAGGGGGGTGAATCAGTTTTCACCGGATTAAACAATTTAAGCACAACTTCAAATATAATAAATTGTAGCAAGAACAAAGATAAACACAATAACAACAACACACATAATACCTATTGGCATTGTGTTGTCATTGATGTCAACCGGTATAGGATGACTATTGGTAGAAGAGATGTATGTGCAGAACTATCATGGATGAATACACGATGAGATTTATTTGATATCAACTTGTGTTGCAGAACATCGGTAAGGTAAGGGAGAGAATGTCACTTAGAGGAATGATCACTCAGGTCACCAGTACACAAGTTAGTGTCTGACTTGTGTGGATGAAATGGACAGGTTATCAGTACAGTCTTTCATCGGCAAGGAAAGGATGCCAACTTATAAGTGTTGTGTTGATAGTAAGTTGTTGCCAACTGGCAAGATTATGACCAATGTACAAGCAGGATGGGCACGGTGCTTGAGATGTTGTTTGTGATAAAGAGGCATAATGTTACCTAAATCACATCAACACATGAGAAGAAGGATGTATAGGTCACTGATATGTTGTGTGGATGCAGGAAAGAAGGACTCCAGCTGAATAGAGATGCATTCAACATGTGAAGGGATGACTGAAAGTGAATGTGCCCACACTGGATCATATGTATCCGTTTGAAGATATGTTGCACAAACAGGGAAGCCACATGAGCGCATTATAAGATGTAGATGACAAGGAATCAATCCATCGACAAGTGGAAATTATCTCCTATTATTTATAGTATGCATCATAGTTTTGTGAGATAAGGAAGAAGAGGTAAAGGTAGGTGACTGGAGGCTCACACCGGATCTATCGGTGAATCAAAGGAATGCCTCAAGTGCATGAGATCCAGGATATGCACTGGACCGCCAAAGATGGCATGTTGGGTTGTCGAAACATATGAAGTGTGATGAGTTTGTCACTTCGACAAACTGATTGAGATATGGTTCGAGCTGATCAAGAAGAAGGCAAGGCTGAGCAGATGAAGACAGAGGAAAATGGTCAGATTGAAGATGGAGTCTGATTGAAGGCTGATGACATGGTGTCCTCAAGAGTGTTTATCAGTATGTAATTCCACTGGTAATATGGCCAATGTGCAGATTAAAAAGACCCCCATTTGTTGAAGATATGCATAAGGTAGGTTAGCAAGAGTGCTAACTCATTGAAGTGTTCCACCGGAAGAAAAATAGAGTGAAAGGTTGATGGTAGACCGGTTTGAGGGTTTAATCGGGAGGGTTAGTAAGCTGGTAGATGAACCTGGTAATGGATTTGGTTGGTGATCCAATCCATACTAACATGCATGCCATGTGGAGTCAAGGTGGAGGACACGCATGCAGCAGTTGATGGGGAGTGCATCAACGAGTTTGTTGCAGGGTTGGTCGATATTAATGGTAGACCTCATAAATTGGGGGGCATGTTGTAGAGGTGTTGTAGAGGTGTGCGGCTTGAGGAAGGTCAAACTAAGTTGATTGATGCAGGGTGTCCAGGTGTAGGACAAGGTTGATGATGAAACCTACGAACCATTAATGGTGATTGATCTTGTGTCTCGCCGACTGAATGTCCGTGTTTGCTAAACATATCAACCATTTTTTTGAAAGCACGATAATGGCGCTGATGTGCAGATAGCTATCTAGGAGATCAGATCGGATAATATCTGATTGGATTTGGTTTTCCTTGAGGTTGATGAGGAAACCCTAACCACCTGAAATTTGAATTGTTTCTTGGGGGGAAGACCAGGCTATAAATATGCAATCCAAAGATATTGTTAAGTGATACTGAAGGTGAGAGTTTTTTTGCATGTAAAGATAAATTAGTCAAGTGATCATCAAGGAGATAGAAAAGAGACTAAGTGTGAGGGAGAACCAGGTTGAAGTGTTCAACTGGAAGCAGTGGGAAAACCGACAGTGACCATACCGGTAGAGAAGAAGTGGAGAAGACTATAGAGAAGGCAACTCTATAACTGGCAGAAGATTGTACCGGTGGAGAGAAGTGTTGTTGGGAGAAGAGTAAACTAGTAGAGAGTAGAATCAACAGTGTTCTGAGTCAACTAGAATAGAGAACTGGTAAAGAGAGAGAACTGATAGTGAATTGGACAGAAGATCCAGCAAAGTGATTTGAAGAAGAGTTACAAAATCCATTTGTAACAAGAAGATAACTTTGGTATCAAAATATGTTTTGTATTCACTGAGTTGGAGCTCGGTGTAGGGGTTGGTACTCCTTGGGTTGGTGCCCTAAAATCAAGGGTTGGTGCCCTAAACATTGTAATCAAAGATTGATTGTGAGGCTAGATTGGAGCAGTGGTCTCCAACAACATTTGTCCCTGAGGTTTTTCCCATCTTGGGTTTTCCTTGTATATGCTAGTGCTATGTGATGTCCTTCTTGTGTGAATGCATTTGTGTTTAGTCTCTTCACTGACCAGTAAATCTGCATTGAGTTATATATGTTAACTGACATACTCACATAGGACAGTTAGAGGGAAAATTTTGAGAACCATTGATTCACCCCCTCTCAGTGGTGCATTGTATCTAACAATTGGTATCAGAGCCTAGGTTCCCAGTTAGATGAGCTTTCTCCAACTTGGGTAGATTCTAGCTTAAGGACACAATGGTTTGTTTAGTTTCAATCCCTGTTCCAGTTTTTTATGATTTAAACTATTCTATTTGGAGTTGTAGAATGGAAGTCTACTTGTCCTCCCTAGGGTTTGATGTGTGGATGTCTGTTGTAAATGGCTTCCCTAGTAAAGTCAGTCCTCCCACCGATTCTGATGCAGAAAGAAGAAGTCAATGTAATGAAGTAGCAATGAAGGCTATACTCTATGGGCTAATAGATGATGTCTCCTCATAGGTGGACAAATGCATATTGAAAAAAAGATTATGGGAGATATTGAAGAAGCTTTATGGAAATGAGCCCACTACTGTAGAACCGACTTGTGATGATATAATGAGAAATGCATCTCATGAATCTGCAAATGATGAAGGAAGATCTACTAGTAGCCACAACATTGATGAAGAAGGAACCCACCTCTTCATGGCTCAAGAATCAAAAGATGAGAGGCACACATCTGAGAATGATCATGCAGATCACTCCTACCGGTGAGATATGTTTGGCAGTGATAGTGAAGGTGAAGAAGAAGAGGAAGCAAAAGTTGATCTTGAAGGAGAGGTTGTAAATGCACTTGAAGAATTCATTAGAGTAAGAAAGGAATACAAGCTATTCAAGAATGTTGCTATTGTGGAGTAGAACCGATTGATAAAATTCCTTGAAGAATATGAGAAAAGCATCTCAGAGTTGAAGTCTCACAAGGAAGACACCAAGGAGTGTTAATGCAATGATCTAGTCTCTGAGCTAGAAGTAAAAGACAAAGAATATCAACAGTTGCTTGGAGAAATGGAGACTCTTTGAAGTGACCTTGAGTAGTGTCAGGATAAGTTCAAGGTAAGAATCTAGTTTGACGATAGCAATGATGCCTTGGACAAGATGTTGAAGAAGCAAAAGCATGCCAAGGACACTGAAGGTTTAGGATGTGGTGTCAGTGAATGCTCCACTAGCAAGAATGTCCCCCATAATGACATTTTGTTTGTCTCCTCAAATGGAGAAAACAAGGGACAAACCTTCATAGTTAAAAATTCTCCCCAAAAGAAGGTTGATCTAAATACAATCGATGAGAAATTGCAGACAAGAATGAAGACCAGTGTTGCAAGGAGGAACATTGCAGATCCCAAAGGAAAAGGGAAAATGGGAGAAGATAGCTTCACCAGAAGCAGGAACATGAGAAGACAACAAAGAAGACCTCCTACCGGTAAAGGACAAAGGAATGTTACCACCTACTGGAAAAAAAAGTGTGAGAGAAGAAGAGACCAGAAGGAAGGGCTACACAAAATGGACAACCAAGGATCCATCCTCAAAGATGCAGAAATGGAGATGCTAAAACAGTAAGATCTCCCCATGCATGCCAGAATAAATTTGTAAGTCATATGTCATTCTTCTCTAGTTATTGCTTTGCATGTAATGGTCATGGCCCTAGGGTAGAAGTATGTAGAAAGGGATCTAGAAGAAATAATCTAGGATCTCATAGATTTCATGCATATGAGAAAAAATTGTCTGAGAGTAGATACATGCATATCTCCTCTCCCAGTTATGCAAATAATGTTTCCTATAACTGTAATGGAATTGGACATAGAGAGTTTGAAGAGGAACTTACAGTCACATGGAAGTCGGTATAGAAACTATGCTTTGTAGAGAAATGGATATAGAGAATATGGAAGTAAGAGACATGCATGGAACCAAAGAAGATGGTCAAACCAACATGTTAAGAGATTACCCTATCATGAAGTAGGGATTGATGTTGTGTGCTACTATAAAACTACTTTTGGTTGTGAGGCAAAATCTAGAAATGGAAGGAAAAATCAGCAGAAGATGGTAAGACCTGCTCCCAAGACTAAAAATGGGAAGAAGAGTGAGACTGAGCAGGTATGGAAGAAGAAGAAAGAGGATGCAACCATGGACCGGAAATGTGCATTCAATGCTTAGGTGATATCTCTTAAGGCTTGAAGGAGATGCAGGATCTTAGGGGGAGTAGTATACTAAACTAGATCATTCACCACTTGGTGAAGATGGAAACTTGGAAGAACAAGATGCTACCAGTATGAATGATCCAGATGATATTTTCACCAAAAAATTGAAGTATCTCCAAAGCTCCAAGAATCAGCATCATGGTAAAGTTCTTGAGATCCTAAATCCAATGCAACTTGAATGGACAAAAAAAGAGTCCATACGTCCGAGTTATGACCGGTCAAAGTTTGGTCAAACCACGTATAAAGGCTCTCAAAAGGTAAAAAAATAATCATCCCAAAAGTGATCAACAATGGGTTTCAAATTAAAGACCTCGCCAAGAGCTTTCCAACGGTGTTTATTTTATCAAAAACGGAGTCCGTATGGAAGAGTTATGACAATTTGAAATTTGGAGGGAAAAGTATGATTTGATGACGTCAGCATGATGTCATCATACTATTCAGGCGTTTAAAACTATTTATGGGTATCGAACCCATAACTTCATGCAACCAACTACATCTCTCCACCATTAGACCACGAAATTGGCGCTTACCTAAGTTTAGCGCTTAGTGTTATTTAAAGAAGAAATTGCTTGATGCGATTTAAAGAAGAGCCAATAGGAGTTGAACTCCCAACCAGCGGTCACCTAAATTCAAGGATGACCATTGCGCTATTAATAGTGCATGGGATAATTTTGGAGGCTATTCTACTTATCCAAACATAATCCGCATAACTTTATTTAAATAAGGTTAGCAAACCCTTAATAATGGAATAAAATCAAAACCATAAAATAGAAAAGGGGATATTTACAGGATTATTTTCCCAAGGGGGATTATTTTATAGTTTGAGGGTTTTAGCCTAATTATGGCTAATTTTATGTATAAAAGGGGGTATTAGGCCTTTGAAAAGTCATCCAGGTGATGAGAAGGAGATTATGAACTTGAAGGCTTGTTGATTATTCCTGCACATTGGAGAATAATGTTGCCATTGTGTTTGAAGGGAATATCTTGTAACACTTGTAATTGATTTTGGAGCTAATCGGATCGGTCCCCCTATTGGAGCAGGACCCGGAGACGTAGTCCGACCCGCGGACGAACTCTGTTATCAATTGTGTTTTGTCTTCTGTCTTTCTACTCTCTTTCTTTTAGCTCATTACCTTTATTATGCTTTGTTCATTTAAGCATTATTATGTGAATTCGCTCAGATTAAAGCTTTGAATTAACTTGTGTAATATTGTTAAGCATTTGTCTGTAATTGTCATAGATCCTAATCAGACCAATGAAGGATGAAAATGAGAAGATAGGTGTGTGTAATGGCTGCCTTGACTACACACCTACAGATTAGAGTTGGATCACTATTGTTTTGTCAATGCATGACAAGTTAACAATTGGAATCAGATTCCAAGTGACACAAAATGTCAAGAGCCACAGGAATGAGCTTCGGTAGTGATGATGGACCGATACAGGAAACTAGTATGTGCATGATGTTGTTGGCTGGATCGCTAAAGAGGTACTTGCAGGTTATGTAAGATAATGAGGTTGGAGATCATTGCATTAGTCTCGGTAACATGGAATAAGGTGTCTATGTCTTAGGTTGTGTTGATGAAGACCTAAAAGACATATGGTGGCTCGGTTGTTGATCATGCAGGATCATGTCATAGGCTATGGAGGATATGACGGAGCTGAAAGATCATCAGATGATCAAATATTCACAGTTCAACTAGTATATGGAGATAATTGGAGCCCCAGTATTGGACCTGATCAGAGATGAGGACCTGATATGTATGACTCAGGGGGAGTTCAAGTGCTTATGATGCAGAACTAACATGCTTGAACTTGTGAGAATACTGACTGCTCAAACTACAGATGATAGAAATTTCCCTAGGAATACCCAAGATAATTTCATGGTTAAGGGTATCTACTTGTCATTTGGTTGGTTATATTAATAGTATGATCACATTTGATTCTAAAGAAATTTGGGATCAAATAGGAGGTGATGCAGTTTTACCGACAGGTAAGTAGTATTCACTGACACATCCTTCTGCAATTGAATGCTTTAAAAATTGTTATCAGATTTGCATACTCAATTGGTATCAGTTGATGGTTGAATCCTCCATCTCAAGCGCTGCTCCTTGAGAAGATGTAACAAATGGTATCAAAGGAGGAGTTACATTTGGTAAGGAAAGGAGGAGAAAGATTTATGTTAGTGATCAGTAAATGCTAGGAGGAATGATATCCTGATAGTGCCCTTTGCCATTGTTGTCAAAGGGGGAGAAATTTTTTGTAGTATACTGCATACTACATGTGTGAGAATCCATGGACTATACAAAGGGGAATATTTGGATCACACAAAGGAGGAGAAAGATTATGTAGTATGTCAGATACTACATGAGTTGACATCATTGCCAAAGGGGGAAATTGTTGGCATTGTGTTGTCATTGATGTCTACTGGTAGAAGAGATGTATATGCAACACTGTCATGGATGAGTATAGGATGAGATATCTTTGATATCACCTTGTGTTTCAGAACACCGGTAAGGTAAGGGAGATAATGTCATTGAAAGGAATGATCACTGAGGTCACCGATACACAAGTTAGAGTCTAACTTGTGTGGATGAAATGTATAGGTTATCGGTATAGTATTTCACCGGTAAGGAAAGGATGTCAACTTGTAAGTGTTGTGTTGACAGTAGGTTGTTGTCAACTGGAAAAGTGTTGTGTTGACATTAATTTGTTGCCAACTAGCAAGATTATAACCAATGTACAAGCAAGATGGGCAAGGTGCTTGAGTTGTTCTTTGTGATGAAGAGGCATAACATTACCTAAATCACATCAAAACAGGAGGAGAAGGATGTACAGGTCACCGGTATGCTGTGTGGATGCAAAACAATAGGACTCCACCAAATAGAGATGCAGTTACAATGTGAAGGGATGACTAACAGTGAATGTGCCTGTAGACATCTAAAAATGGTCAATGCTTGTGGAGTCATACTTTAACATTTGCGCATTGCCTTATTTTAGGGTTCTTGCGTCACATTAACATTTCTTCTATGTTTCCCACTTGGTCTTTATCATTTGCGAGCATCGAGTCCTTCTTTTGGATTCCTCATTTTTCTCGCTTTTGAATTAGGTCTTGTCGATAGCAATCTTTAGTCATGATTTTGGTCAATCTTATCCTGTCACATCATGGTGCGTGCTCATTTATCATCATTTTGGACATTGTCAATCCTAATCAATGATAGAATTAGGTTTTTTGTCCTCTTGTCAATCTTTCAATCATCTTTAGCTTGTTAGTAATCATTTGCGATTATCAATTTGTCAATCTTGTCATTTTGCAATCGATTCGTCATCGATCCTTGTCCTTTTCAATCATGTCAATTTGGATCGATTAGTCATTGTTCCTCGTCAATTGGCACCTATCAATTTGATCTCCATGTCAATCTTGGTCAATTTGTCATTGATTTTTGTCAACCAATCTCAATCATTTATCAACATTGGTCCTTTGTCAATCAGAATCATGATCAAACCTACATTAATTTCTTGTTGTCTTGACCTAAGTCCTTGTCCTCTTATTTCTAGGGTTTTATGATTTGTTCATTTAATCCTTTTCTTCTTCTTTGTGGGTTAAATAAATCTATTTATTTAGTCCTAGGTCTCTTTCATGAATTAATTAATGGATGAAAACCTATTAATTAATTCACCTAATTTCTATTTCTCCTATTTTCTTTAATTTTTCTAATATTTCCCCTAATTTCATTCCCTCATTTTCTCCTATGTTTATGCTTCCATTTGTTGCAATCATGGAGGCTATTTTCTCTCTTCCCTTTTGTCATGGGAATGGCATTTCAATCTTGTCATAATGTGTCATAATTTGTCATACACCTTGCATAGAAATTGTCATACATTTGTCATAATTTTGCCATTCTTGATTTGAATTTCCTTTCAAATCTCTTCATGCTAATCTTGTCCTCTCTCCAATTTGTCTATAAATTGGATGATTTTCTTCAATGAAAGGAGATCAATCACATTTTCGAGTAACCTTACGCTGCGAATTTCATCTCTCAACAACTTGCTTTCCACTTGCATTTTGCACTTGTAGGTGAGATCCACATCAAATTTGAAGGTGAAAGAAGAACAATGGAGCCACATGAAGGAGATATCTGCGTCGGTTTGCTTCGATTTCATTTGATTTGAATATCTTGTCTTTATGTCTTCATTGATTGGATTAGGATTGCTTTCATAGCAGCTTTAGGTTTTGTGGTTGTCCTAATTGCTATTGTTTTGATGATTTTCAATTTCCTGATCTACAGTGCCCACACCAGATCATATGTGCCTATTTGAAGATATGCTGCACAAACAGGGAAGCCACATGAGTGCATTGAAAGATGTAGATAACAAGGAATCACTCCACCGACAAGTGGAACTTATCTCCTACTATGCATAATATGCATCATAGTTTTGTGAGATAAGGAAGAAGAGGTAAAGGCAGTTTCCTGAAGGCTCACACTGGATCTACTGGTGAATCAAAGGAATGCCTCAAGTGCATGAGATCTAGGATATGCACTAGACCGATAGAGATAGAATGTTGGGTTGCTAGAACAGATGAAGGGTGATGAGTTTGTCACTTTGACAAATTGATTGAGATATGGTTCGAGCTGATCAGGAAGAAGGCAAGCGTGAGCAGATGCAAACAAAGGAAAATGGTCAGATTGAAGATGGAGTCTGATTGAAGAATGATGATATGGTGTCATCAAGAGTGTTTACCAGTATGTAAGTCCACCAGTAATATGGACAATGTGAAGATGAAAAAGACTCCCATCTAATGAAGATATGCATAAGGTAGGTTAGCAAGAGTGCTAACTGGTTGAAGTGTTCCACTAGAAGAAAAACAAAATGCAAGGTTGATGATAGACCAGTTTGAGGGTTTAATCGACAGGGTTAGTAAGTTGGTACATGAACTCGGTAATGGAGTTGGTTGGTGATCCAATCCAACCGACATGGATTCAAGGTGGCAGAAAGGCATGCAATGGTAGATGGGGTGTGCACCAACGAGGTTGTTGTTGGGTTGGTTGATATTAATGGTAGACCTCATAAATCATGGGGCGTGTTGCAGAGGCATTGATAAGGTGTGCGATTTGAGGAAGGTCGAACTGAGGTAATTGAGGGAGAGTGTCTAGGTGCAGGATGAGGTTGATGATGAAACTTGTGATCCATTAATGGTGATTGGTCTTGTGTCTCGCCGAATGACTGTCCGTATTTGATAAACATAACAAACATGTTTTTGAAAGAATAATAATGGCGCTGATGGGAAGATAGTTGTTTGGGAGACCCAATCAGATAAGTTCTAATTGGATTTGGTTTTCCTCGAGGTTGATGAGGAAACCCTAACCACTTGAAATTTGAATTGGCTCTTGGCGGGAAGACCAGGCTATAAATATGTAAGCCAGAGATATTGTTAAGTGTTGCTGAAGGGGAGAGTGTTGTTGCATGTAAAGATAAATTAATCAAGTTCTCATCAACGAGATAGAAAAGAGACTGAGTGTGAGGCAGAACCAGGTTGAAGTGTTCAACTGATAGTAGTGAGAAAACCAACAGTGACCATACCGACAGAGAATAAGTGGAGAAGACTGCAGAGAAGGTAGCTATATAACCAGTAGAAGATTGTATCAGTGGAGAGAAATAGTGTTGTTGGGAGAAGAATAAACTAGTAGAGAGCAGAATCAATAGAGTTCTGAATCAACTAGAAGAGAGAACCGACAGTGAACTAGACAAAAGATCCAATAGAGTGATTTGAAGAAGAGTTACAAAATCCATTTGTAACAAGAAGATAACTTTGGTATCAAAATATGTTTTGTATTCACTGAGTTGGAGCTCAGTGCAGGGGTTGGTGCCCTAAACATTGTAATCAGAGATTGATTGTGAGGCTGGATTGGAGCAGTAGTCTCCAGCAACATTTCTCACCGAGGTTTTTCCCATCTTGGGTTTTCCCCATATATGCTGGTGTTATGTGATTTCCTTCTTGTGTGAATGCATTTGTGTTTAGTCTCTTCACTAACCAGTAAGTTTGCATTGAGTTAGATCTGTTAACTGACATACTCACATAGGACAGTTAGAGGGAAAAGTTTGAGAGCCACTGATTCACCCCCCCTCTCAGTGGTGCATTGTGTCTGACAACACCAAGATTTTGACGTGGAAAACCTAGTTAAGGGAAATCCAATGGTAGGAACCTACCCACAATAAGATGATACTCTGCAGTAGTATGTGAAAATATTACAATGGGGAATGTACATGCATTTAGGTACACTGCCTAGATCTCATTACTCAAATACAAGAAGCGCTACAACCCTGAGGAAGGCTCATTGCCTTACAAAGATCATACAATAATCTGGATTATATGAACTAAAAGAATAACATCTCCAGATGCCCGATGATAGTTCCGGTTAAGCACATTTGTCTACCTTGCAACACTCTTTTCTCTACACTTCAAGCCGAAAGATGAATTCACTTGTTCACATATACACCACTCTCTAATGATACAGACACAATAGCTATATTAAAAGTACATGAATATGACACCTATTTATACAAATCATCAACCTTGACTACTAGGTCAGCTCAACTCTTAAGACCTAATTACAAAATTACATCACACAATACATAAATCAACCACCAGACCAATACAATACCATGATGATATAGCATGGACCCAAATCAAATCCATGGACATGCAACACCACCAAAAATCTTGCCAAGATCATCTGCAACACTCTACACCACCGAAAATGTCACATAACATGAATAACATCACTGAACCCATAAGTTATTTAATAACACGCACAATGATCGATGTGGACCAGAAAAACAAATAGGAAATGATTAGGAAACACCAACAAGCACGTTAGAACCATCCATAATAGCTGCACCAACACCACTTAATCAAATCTCCATCGATCAACATGTTGATACTAAAAAATGCTTAACAACAACAACTGGGACTAGAAAGATAAATCACAGAGCACCAAATCACAAACCATCTGAATTGAAGATACACATGAACATCACAAACACTCTCTCAAATCCACAACTCAAGATATAATCATTCCATAGCACAAAGGATCAAATACCAATACACTGCAACACTGAACACTAAACACTAAAAAACCAATCCTCATAACAGAATCCATAACCTGATCAAATCGCCACATATCATCATGGAATCACTGAATCAACTAGAGATACTTCATTATTGAAATCATAAATCCACACCAGCACATCTACAACATACCTACTAAAACAATCAAACCAACTCTCTGTAAAACCAAAACACAGGAATATGTTGACATGAATGAAAACAACATATCGTAGCAGCAACAATATCCAACAATAAATTAATAAAATTATAAGAATTTTTATAATAAAAAACACCAAAATCTATATTATTATTATTATTCTTCATCAACTAAGATCATTTTTTTGTTTTCAAATAATTCAACCACTTTCTCACTACATGACATAATTAAGGTCTGCTTAAAGCAAACAAAACTAGAGATTATTTAAAGTAACTTTTTTTTTCTAAAGTGATTAAAATTATTATTTTTAGCAATCTTACATTCAAATAAAATGGCTTAATATTAACAACCTATCCAAATAAATCTCAATAGTTACTTGGAGTAAAATTTTATACATCTATATAAAGTAAGTCTATAATTCTAGAAATACTTGAAATAAAGTACTAGAAAGTAATTTTGAGGTCATAGTTGTTTAAATTAGTCCTTAAAAATATTTAAATTAACTTTAATGAAAGAAATTGAGTTATGAAAACCTTGAACTTTTTAAGACATTCATTATAAAATAAATCATTTCAAGTAGTTTCATATGTCAAAAGTTTTTGTCCCACATCATTATAACAATTCTTATACCCTTAAAATAATTTATCCCAAGTAGAAGATTTATCTAATGAATGAATAATGTACTCAAAGCTTTGAAATTATAGCTAGAAGTAGATATGATAAAAAAAAATATAATGGTTCCATCCTAATACTAAATGAATCAATAACTATATAAATAATAACTAGTTATATTTAAAATATCTTCAGAGTATAATGTTTATGCCAACTATTAAATCAAGTAAATGTTTTTGATTAAGTAAAAACAAGTTTTAAGGGACCCGAAACCCGATTACATTTGAAAGATATTCAAGAAGGAAACAAAACAAGACAACTGCAAAAGACTAGCTAAAAAACCAATAGCAGAGAAAGGGACAACAAGAGGCCAGCAAGAAATTGGCCCCAAGCCCAGCATTACAAGTTAATTAAAAACTCTTCATAGTTTCCTCAGCATTCTGTACCAAGAGCATCATCACCTTGGTCGCTTCCCTCAGGTCGTTGTTTTCCTATCCAAGCTGACTCTCTTTCATTTTGGTGTCCTTCCCAATAGTGGTCTACCTAGTTCTACGCCTAGGGTTCTGGTGGGTGGGGCTGGAAGTTGGAGCATCTTCTATAATTACCAGGTTCTTATCCTGATTTTTCCTTTCCAAATGATCCACCAACGCGTTCATATTCTGGGAAGAAACTTTAAGGACCTGGAGGCTGTGGTTCATAAGGCTTTTCAAAGCCTTCTCATTATGGGCGATCCGGGTGTTGACGTTGTCTTTGTCCTCCTCCACCTGCTCTTTCAGAGTTCTAATAACATCCTCCAAATGTTTCAGGTCCCCTTTGATCAGATCTTTCTCCAACCAGTCCTCCATCTCCATTTCCTCCTCAGCTTCACTATTTTCCGTATCCTCATTCTGTTTCCCATAGTCAGACATCTTAATCAGCTTATTAATCTCATCTTCCAGCTCCCTTTGCTTACCCTACATACTGGTGATGTTTTCGACAACCCATTTCTGGAAATTGAAGAATTCCAGAGTGCAGTTGTGGGCGGTGTCCAAAATGGTGTTTGCAGGGTCCTTGCCCTATTCAGTCTCCTCAGAGTTAGGGTTGTCATAGTCCTTAGGATTCAGAGCATCATTCTCTCTTTCCGAACCCTTAGGGTTAGAGTGAGGGTTTTCAGAATTACCCCCTTCCTCCCCTTCACCATAGTTCTCATCCTTATTTTGCTCCATTTCAATATCAGTGTCCTTATCCTTTTCCTCTTCTTCATCATAATGCACCTCCTTTTCCTCATGCTTTGTTTCAACTTTCCTTTTTTTGTGGGTAGGGGCACTAGGCTGATCCCCATTCAAGTCAGAGTCTTTGCAACTCTTAGATATATGAGCGTTAATGATCAAAGGATCATCCTTGGTTGCCTTAGCCTTATCCTTAAAATGTTCATATATTAGCAGAATGAGCCCCTAGTGGGCTAAAGGGTAAGAATTAGGCTTTTTAGCATGGTCTACAAGGCTCTTGTTTAGAGAGGATGCTAAATAGAAGGGCAGGGATATTTTAGCCCCATGACGGAAATGGTTCAGAATAGCGAAATGATAGTTATAAGTTTTTGTAAATCTACCATCCACAGTCAAATACTCCATTAAAGCCCTAAGAACTTTTTGCCAGAAAGGCTTTACCTACTGGGGAGTGTAGTAAGAGATGTTGTCCTTCTTCGCAAGCTTTCCCTTCTCATCCTTCGACTTCAGGAAGTTTTTGAAAGCTTCAGCTGCATACTTCCGATCCCTGTAGAATTTAGTCCCCTCCGCCTTGAGCCCCGTGACCTCTACAATCATTTTTTCATCAATTTGCCAAATCTCCCCAAATAGGGTGACTCTGTTGTTACTCCAGCTTTTAGCAAAACCGTAAGATACAGAATTTCTGCTTCCATGAAGCTTTTCCATTTAGTCAGTGAAGTCATGTCTGTGGAGCCTTCTCCAGACCTTTCGTTCACTCTTCCAATTCTCACATCCTAGAGGCTCGTTCCTGTTTAGGTTACCACCCATTCTGAGCTCCAAGTAAAGATACCCACTGCTGCAGTTCACAATCCGCAGATAAAACTCTGAAAACTTGTTATTTCTGGAATTCCCATGTAAGGACTCTTTCGTAGTTTTGAAATTGCTTCTTATGGCCACACAAACCCATATATTATTACTATAATCTTTCGCAGACATATGATCTTGGATATGATGCCAAAAAACACTCATAATCTGATAGTTAATCCGCCCCCAAAATCTATCTTTGGAAATCGTTCCCCAAAAATTAATCATGAGATTAACTTGACCCATTGATGAGATCAAAGTATAATTGCTCTTTAACCTCCCTTTTGATGTGAGTTTCTCCAATGTATTTGACATCCTTCTCCAAATTGACCCCTTCATTGGCTAGGATATCTGCAACCTTATTGCCCTCTCTAAAGGTATGAGTTATACTAATGCTAACATAGTTATTTAGTGTATATTTAGCATTTTTAATTAAATTGGTAATATTCCAGGAAACAGAACTTGTACCTTTGAGGGCTTGTATGATGTTTGAAGAGTCCCCTTCGAGCCAAATTTTTTTGAATTTGAATTCCTGAGCTAGCTGGAGGCTCTTTAGCATTGCCAAAGCTTCAGCCACATGGTTATTTTGGACCCCAAAAGGAGAAGCAAAAGCAGCAATGCAAATTCCTTGAACATTTCTAATAACTCCTCCTCCACCATCCTTTCCAGGGTTCCCTTTAGCAGCCCCATCAAAATTAACCTTTATCCAGTCATATTTAGGAAACCACCAGACAATGTTATCTTTCCTATTCTTATTTTCCGATCTGTAGACCTTATGCATTAGGTTCCATTCAGTGAGGATGTCTCTTTCCATATCATTCATATCAGTAATATACCATTGCTGATTATTCTTGCGAGGAATGTTGATGTTCTCCTTTATAGCCCTACAGATTTTTTCAAAGACCACCTGAGTGTTACACTTAGCTTCCCTAAATATCCTATTATTTCTTTCTTTCCAAATGCTCCAACAAATCATGGGGAGGGTCAAAGACCAAAGGTTCTTGATGATTTGGCATTTGGTTGGAAAATTCCATTGCCAGATAATATCCTCGATGCTCTTGTTCATGACCCAATTAACTTTCCATTTTTCCCACATTTTGCACCAAATATCCCAGGTAAAGGAGCAGTGAAAAAAGAGATGATCAACTGATTCCCCCTCCTTCTAGCATAGCTCACATCTATGAGGGAATTTGAAACCTCTTCGGATTAAATTGTCAAGAGTAAGGGTACTATTACGAGAAGCAAGCCAAAAGAAAATGTTGGTCCAAACTTTACTCCAAATGGGATTGCTGGTTTGAGAAAAGGTGTTTTATAGGCTGAGGCAACCATAAATTCACCTTTAGGATCACTTTTCCAGAGGAATACATCATCATAGCCTTTGTTAGGGGAAAAGGATAGCAACTCCTTCTGGAGGGAGGAAAATCCAAAATGAATGTCATCAAGCCTAACCCACTTGTCCTCCTTCCAGTAGTCACACACCATAAGCCCAAACCTCCTTTTACACTCCTCAATAATTTGATTGTTGTTTTGATCATAAAGAGCTTCATTCTTCATCCAGGGGTCTTCCCAAAACCTTATTCTATCACCTTTTCCAAGGACCCATCTAGCCCCAGCTTTTGCCACTTTTATGGATTTGGTAATGCTATTCCAGATGAAGGATCCAACAGGGATATCTTTAGAGTTAAGGACCCCTTGGGTAGTCTGATTCTGAATGTATTTGTCAAACCAAATTTGATTCCAATCTATCTTAGTATCATAGGCTCTCCATAATTGTTTAGCAAGAAAAGATTTGTTAAAGGTTTTTAGAGCTTTAATCCCCAACCCCCCTTTGTTCTTTGGTCTACACACTTTGTCCCAAGCAACCAAGGGTATTCTATTTTTTTCTTCCACTCTTGACCATAAAAATCTCTTCTAGATTCTTTCCATTGCTTCAGCAACTTAGCCGGGATACCAAACAGACTGAGGGCATAAACAAGGAGATTTTGAAGAGTAGCTTGAAGGAGCTGCAGTTTCCCAGCCTGAGATAACATTGAGCCTTTCCATCTAGCAAGTCTTTTATTAAGTTTATCAATAAGCATATTCCAGAAGGAATTTGGGGGAGCTTACCCCAAGGGAAGACCCAGATAGGTGGAGGGGAGCATTTCCACTTTGCACCCAATAATTTTAGCAATTTTTTGTTGTCTTATGATCGGAGTATTCAGGAAGTACATAGCCAATTTGTCCCAATTGACTTGTTGACTAGTAGCCAAAGCATAGGAGTTAAGAGCAGTTTTGAAGGCATCAACCTCCTTGATTGAAGAATATCCCATGAGGATAGTGTCATCAACAAACTGTTGATGAGTGCAAAAAACATTGGCAGAGGAAGGTTGAAGACCATTGATAGTTTTGCTTTGTTTCAAATTGTGAATCAATCTGCTCATACTTTCAGCCAATATGGTAAAAAGGATAGGAGATATGGGATCTCCTTGTCTGAGCCCTCTTGAAGTTTTAAATTTTTTTGTAGGAGATCCATTAATCAGAATAGAGAACATAGGAGTGGTGATCAACTCTCTGATTATTTTGGTTACCTTTTCATCAAAACCAAAAGCCCCCATGATTTTGAAGAGAACATCCCACTCCACTCTATCATAAGCCTTCGCCAAATCCAACTTTATCAAGAAACCTTCTTTTTTAGCAGCACTGAGGGAATGAATGTTCTCATGAACAAGAATAATTGAGTCCAGAATCTGCCTACTAGGAACAAAACCTTTCGGCTCCTCAGAGATAATGAAGGGAAGCACCGCCAAAATTCTAGAGGTCATAACTTTGGATATGATTTTTTAGAAAGAGTTGCATAGGCTAATTGGCCTAAAATTTCCCATAGAGTCCGCCCCAACAACTTTGGGGATCAAGGCTATAAAAGTGGAGTTAAGTTCCTTAAGGATTCTTCTAGATCCAAAGAATTCTTTGACCGCATTAACCGTGTCTTCCCCCACAATATGCCAGAATTCTTGGAAGAAAAACATAGGGAAACCGTCAGGACCTGGAGCTTTATCCCCTTGAAACGAAAAGACAACTTTTTTGATTTCTCCAGCAAATGGGATAGCAGTAAGGGCCTTATCCTGAATAGGGTTAATGACCTTAGGAATAATATTAACCAAATTGAGTTGGTGGGTTTGATCAATGTCCTTGTTACTAGTAAGGAGCTGATTGAAGAATCTGACAGCTTCATCCCTGATTTCATCCTTATTAAGTAGAGTGTTATTTTCAACAATCAGTCTTGTGATTCTATTCGCTGCCTTCTATTTTAGAGAAGTCATATGGAAGAATTTAGTGTTTTTGTCCCCTGCCTTCAACCATATAGCCCTAGATCTCTGCCTCCAATAGATTTCTTCCCTAGAAATAATGTTGTGGATTTTGACTAGAACATCATCTTCCATGGCTTTGGAATACTTTTTGTAGCCTTCTTTCTGTATTGAATTTTGTATCTAGTCCAGTTCCTTGCTTAGTTTTTTCTTTGAATCAAAGATATTACCAAAGACCTTCTTGTTCCAAGTCTTAATGTTGGTTTTGATGTTTTAAAGTTTTTTGGCAACTTTATACATGACAGTTCCATTAATATCAAGATTCCACCAGTTAGCAATAGATTTTTCAAGATTAGGGTGGGAGGTCCACATCTTTTCGAACCGAAAAGGGAATATCTGATTATTCTTAAAATTCTCAGCAACAAAAAAGATGGGATAATGGTCTGACCCAATTCTATTAATAACAGAAAGGGAGCATCTATGAGAAAGAATCCAATCATTAGTAAGAAGGGATCTATCAAGTCTTACTTGGATGAGATCTTCACCATCCCTTCGGTTAGACCAAGTGTAGGAAGCCCCGTTGAGATCCATATCAATGAGAGCATTGTCATTAATAAAGTCCATCAGGTCAGAGCTGTTGTCTGGTTGAGCTTGACTACCTCCGAATTTTTCAATGTCTTGCAGAGGAGTATTGAAATCTCCCATCACAACCCAGCTGTTCAGAGGGAAGGAATTTCTTTTATGCTGAATTTTATTCCAGAATTTACTTCTAGCAGATTTGGAGTTAGGGGCATATATATTAGTGATAACAAATTCCTTACCATCAAAGATTCTTTTAGCTTTTAGGGATAAAATATTGCCATCAGCATCAATCATATCTCTAGAGGTTGTGCTTTTATTCCAGAATATAGCAACCCCTCCAAAGGCTCCATTCGAGCTACTGCCACAAGCCCCTCCATTTTTGAAAAACTTTAATTTCTCCACTTTCTCTTTACTCATTTTGGTTTTCTGAACCAGCATAATATTTGGATTTTGATCTCGAATGAGGTTCCTTAATATATCTTGTTTATTGAGACCATTTAGGCCTCTGATGTTCCAAGATATTACCTTCATTTTGAAGCCTGAGGGCAGGATTCCTTGATAGTTCGCTGCCTTCCATCAGCTATGTTTTGCTTACTCTCCTAGTCCCTATGCCATTTCATAGTTTTGCATCCCGGTGGGGATCTTGAAGCCCCAAAATCAGCCTTGGATCTGGTTCTGGTTTTTACTCCATTAAGGCCTCCTACCTTCTTGGTTTTAATTTTCTTTCCATTTCCTGTTGTGTTTTCTTCTTGTTGTTCTTCTCTAGACTCATCTTGCATGTTGCTCCATAGGTCTTCTCTTTTCTGGGATGAGGTAGTCATATCAACTTCTATATTCTAGAATAAGGCATTTAAGTTTGCTTGCGGCGACCCAAACTTGTTACTCCTTCCCAGTTTTATTTCATGTTCTTGAAACTCCTCCTCTAAATAGTGTTCATCTTTTTTTGATATAGGTTCATGAAAAACCTCAGGATGAGAATTAGTGTTCAAGTAAATGTTGAAAGATATTTAAACATGTGAAAAATGAGTGTTTTCGCTAATATGATAAGTCCACTACAAATAAAAAATCTATATAATTTATAAACAAAGGATGGGTCAATAGAATATAATAATATAATTGTAAGAAGACGCTTACTACACATCTATTTTTATCTTCCCACCTAGTTACATATTATTCTTGAACTAATATTTATCAGTTATATTTTTTGGATTGTAGTTGTAATTATATCCTAAATTTGATTCTTAGTTTTCAGTAATTAAGAAACTTCAATCTAAGAAAAAAATTAAAATATGAACACATAATATAGATCAATTTAAATTCATCATATATCTCAATAAAAAGATAGTATTAGAGTACTTGAAACATTTTCTCGATTCAACACTTAAGGTAAACTATCAATTCTTACTCAGGTCATTATTTGGATTGTAAATTTTTATTTTTTCTATGTTTTACTTAAATAAATATATTACAATCACATAATGACCAACAAAAGTATCTCCTACATGTGTAAAAGTAATGGGAAATATGATAATGCCAATGGTTACATAAATATATTCATGTGTATATATGTCATGTGTGAATTCATAATTGAATATTTTAGAAAAATGCATGATACAACCATGAGCTGTGATACTTTTTTAATCAACTATGTACATATATATGTACCCACATCATTTATTTTGTATTGATAGATAAAAACAAAGATCTTGAAATGTACTCTTCAAGACTATCTTATAAAATAATTGTTACTTACACTTGTAGAAAGAAAATACATGGAATATTTTTTAAAAAAGTTCACTGTCATGTATACATGATGTGATTTTGAAGTGATAAGTGACTTCGCTTTAGATAACAACAATGTCATGTCACACATAAACTGACCTGGCTTTATTTGAAGGGGCAATTATAAATTATTGCAAACTTTTAGTACTTAGTATTTACTAAAATATATATATATATATATATATATATATATATATATATATATATATATATATTTGTTCTTATTAGTACAAATATGTATGCATGTATAGTATTGTGCATATACTTTTGTCTTATATTTACATACATTTAAAAAAAAATACAAAGTACAATAAGTCAACAATAACTTATAAGTTTTCTTCCAAATAAATGGATAGGTTTGTTAATGTGTGAGATGACATTGTTTTTATCTAAAGTGAAGTCACTTTTCTCTTCAAAATCACATCACATATATTGTAGTAAACGTTTTTAAAAATATTTGATATATCTTATTTTTACAAGTACTAGCGACTATATATATTATATATTAAATATATTAATACATACACACACAAGTTTATTGTATCGACTATTAAATATGTGTACTTTTATGGTGTCTATCTTATATACTATCTTTATGGTGCATATGTATTTTTATTTTTATTAGGAATAAATTGAATAATAAATTCATTATTTACATAATTTGAATGAAAGAATAATAATTTTCTATTCTTAAATTATAATTCAACTATACTACTAGCATGTGGATTAAGTAGGTGATAAACATATTGCAATGAATATTAATATTTTGTTTATTATTTGAATATCCTTGTCAAGATTTATTGGTCCAATATTTTTTTATCAATGAATGTGGTGCTATGAGGCAACACCTATGAATTAAATATGAAAAATTAGCCTACCCTACACTAGGGAAAGTCACATATCAGTTACCTCCTCCCCACAATCCAAACTCAAGTTAGTCAAAACGAAAACCCCTTGAACCCCATGAATGGGAAGCAACTAGATAGACAACATTAAGAAATTGCTCCACCTTTGGAGCGAGACTAAAGTTGTACGTTAAATGTTACCTCATTCTTCTTCCTTTTCTATTTCACCACTATCCAAATCTCCTTACCCATGCCAACATTCACTTCAGCCAACTCTAAAGGTTTTCCTTTTTCTCAATAGACATGATTCATGAGCTCCCTATCTAGTTTGTATTTTCCTCTATGTGATTACACTCCTATACCATCTTGTCACATTTCATCCTTGCATCAAAAGTGCCAACCAATTCCATCAAAGAGGCCAATGATGTATTTATTGATCCACTAAGTGTCCCATCACTAGAGTAAGTATTTGAGGCAACAATTGGGGTACTATCAACTTGACCTAAGTTAGATTTCTCCATAGTGTAGTGGTTGGAGGAAATATTCTTCCAATAGGTAGCTTGACAATCCTTCTTTCATTCTAATAATCTGCAGCTAATTGGTCTATGTTGAAACATCTACGACATATAAGGGAAACACCTTCATAGTCTAAAGACTAAATCAAACACCCATCTATTAGTGTAGACACTTAAATTCTATGACTTGAATTTAATCAATTCGAGTTCTCTATGACCTTTATTCTTCCAATATAGTTAATTAAATTCTATTTAATTAATTATTTTTTCAACAATTAATTTTATTAATTATTTTATCTTCTAAAATAATTAATTAAATTATATTTAATTAATAATTATCCCTATTGAAATGTAGGAAATTTTACGATACAATATACTCCACTACAGTTAAATTGTTCTCTGCTCTGCTATTTGGCGAAATGCGAAATCAATACTCAGTGAACTTGGCAAGGTTTCCGGCGGGGGGTTGCAGGCAAGTCTTCGCCATGCGCCCGAGGAGCATCACGGTCTTCAGTCCGCCATGTAAGGGACATCCTGCAACAAACGAAAGGCGTTCGGTTTACAGAACGGGCGCATTTGGGAAAAATGATGAAATTAGGGAAAAATAATCCGAAGTCTTGTCACTTCCCTCCGACGGAAATTGGCAAGTCGCTTGATCAAAAATTGCCAAGAAGAAGATGGGCGAAAATAGAAAGTTGTCTTCAAACTTCGATAGGCATAAAACCACAGCCTCGAACCAATATCCGGCAACTGGGGCAAACATGGTGCCGCTCGGAAAAGTAAGATATTTTGTGCCAAAACCCAGATTAAGACCGAGGCGAATTTGTAATATCCCGGAAGATTTAATGGAACCCCAATTCAAATTATATAGCGAATGTGGGGTTTTTGCAAAATGGGCTGGAATAGGAGAAGATGCAGGAAAAATTATCGATTGGTGGACGGCCCAATACCCGGGACAGGTAAGTATCTCTATCTTGGAAAATAATTTTCTTTCAATCTTATGTGATAATCAAAACACAAAAAATGATATTCTCCATGGTAAGGTAAAACTGTTCAAAGGATATGGATTTTTTAGATGTGAATGGGAACCGAATTTTGATCCATACTCACAGAATGTAAATAAATGCCCTAGATGGATTAATTTGGGTCCTTTACCAGTCGAATATTTGGATTTTAAAATCTTAGAATATATCGGGGAACAGTTTGGCTCTTTTCTGGGCTGTGAAGGGCTAGGAAATGAGGTTTCAAACAAGAATATCAAAATATTAGTTGAAACTGACATTAAAACCACGGTCTTAGAACCCACCATGCTAGTATCGAGCAGGGGGGAATGGAGCATTCATCCCACCTTCTATGATGGGGTTATAAATGAAGCCGATATAAGACTGATAACATGCCCAGTTCTGATTAATAGTATCGAACATACGGAAAACCCTCTTCCAGAATAGTATAAAAATATCACTTCAAATGCGTCCCCCACACATGATAATTGCCCTCCTGTGGCTAACACTGAGGTAAATAATAACAATAATTCCAGTAACATTAGTGATCTGGATAAAATTATAGATGAGGCAAATTCTATAAAAAATGATGCCCTAATGGAGATGACAAAAAGAATCTCCGATTCGGTGGATTCATTAAAACTTCCATCTGAATCAAAGTCAGTCGAAAATCTGGGACAAGATAATGAGGCAGAGCAAGATGAAATGACCTCTAGAATGGCTGCTGTTCTTGAGGCATTCGACAATAACGTAGTTGAAAATCTTTCCCCGGAAGAGGAAGCTGAGAAGAGGTTCCTAATTCAGGAACTCTTGTCTTCCATGGAAGAGGTAGAAAATATTGAGAATAGGGTAGGAGACATTACACCTATTCCTATCAATGAATTCACAGTAGCTCAGCCCCAAATGGGAGAGGATGATGGAGATGGAGTGATAGTCTCCCAGCAAACCTTAGGGATAAAAAATATATATGACGGGAAAAACCTTCCTGACTGCGCTAGAGAAGCTAAAAGTAGAGGCAAAAAATCTTTGAGCGAATTAAGACTGCAGGATGGAAATGCAAAAGACCAAGGCAAGTTAACTGCCTTCTTTGATGCTGGGAAGGGGAAGGGCCTTCCCATGGCCCCATGAAAATCTCTTCATGGAATGTTAGGGGCATGAATGCCCCTAACAAACAACGTCTAATAAGACGCAACATTACAAAATGGAAACATGACATCGTTCTCTTACAAGAAACTAAATTAGCCCAGGTTGAAGCTGAGGCTTTTAAAAGGAAATTAGGTCTTCTTTGCTGTGAATTTGTGGAAGCCAGGGGAGCTTCTGGTGGTATTGGAATAATTTGGAATCTGCGGAATATTATTTTTCATCCTTTAGCAGGTAATAGAAATTGGCTATTAGGGAAGGTAACTAGCAAGCATAGCAATCTCACATTCACCCTAATAAACATTTATGGCCCAATCCCGGATGTCGGAAAGCACAGGGTTTGGTCAGAAATCTCATTTATGATGGGGCTAGATATCTCCTCCCCTGTTATTTTAGGAGGGGACTTCAATGCCATCCTGAATTTATCTGAAAAAAAGGGTGGTATTTGTAGGGAACCGCAGTCCTTAAAAGACTTTAGAGAGTGGGTTGCTCATAACAACCTGATAGATATAGAAACAAGTAATGGTGTGTATACCTGGTACAATAGAAGATCAGGATTTACACAAATCGCTGAGAGATTAGATAGATTCCTTTTTAGGGGGAACTTGAGCGATTTAGCAGTCAATCTATCAGCTTCGCTTCTCCCATCTTCAGGATCTGACCATTATCCTGTTATTCTTAATATTGAGGGAGAGGCTACACCGCGATGTTGCCCTTTTAAGTTTGAAAAAATGTGGATGCAAAATCCAGAGTTCTATGATCTCGTCTCCAAGTGGTGGTCTGAGGTAAGTTTCCAGGGATCAAAGATGTATTGCCTGGTAAATAAACTGAAATATCTCAAGAGCAAGTTATTGAAATGGAATAGTGAAGTTTTCGGAAACATTTTTGAAACCAAAATATCATTAGAAAAAGAAATCGCAGATCTCAATGAAAAAGTGTTTAGACTTGGAATGGATCAGGATAGCTTCCTCAAAGAAAAGGAGCTTCTCAGGAAATATGAGGATACGTTAACAAAAGAAGAAGTATTTTGGAAACAGAAGTCGAGAGAATTGGCTTCAAAATGGGGATAGGAACACTAAGTTCTTCCACAATAGTACAAAAATCAGGAGGAACACTAACAGTATCCTCAAGATCATGAGTAATAATGGTACAATTCTGGAAGATCAAAAGGATATAACTACTGAAGCGGTAAACCATTTTAAAACCCTGTTCAGTTCGGAATCTTCTCCTAAAGATGCCAATTTAACTTTGCTTAGGAATATTCCTAAGATTATTACTGAAAACCAAAACAAAGCGCTTAACAACAAATTCTCTGAATCAGAAGTTAAATTAGCATTGGGGCAGCTTAATCCTGATAAAGCTCCCGGCCCGGATGGCTTTCTCGCTTGCTTTTTTCAAAAATGCTGGCACATTATTGGCAAGGAGGTTGTGGAAGCATTGGAAGCGGTTAGAAACTCTGGGAGTATTTTAAGAGAGATCAACAACACTTTCATTACCTTGATTCCAAAGAAGGAGGAATCAAGTAATTTTGAAGACTTTCGACCTATCTCCTTATGCAACACTATTTACAAACTTTTTACTAAAATTTTAGCGAATAGACTGAAAGGCATCCTTCCGTGCATAATTTCTGAGGAACAGACAGGTTTCGTACTAGGTAGATCTATCTTTGATGGCATTATTATTGCTCAAGAAGTCATGCACTCGTTACAACAGAATCGATCAACTGCTATGATGATCAAACTAGACATTAAGAAGGCATACGATAGAGTCGATTGGAGATTTCTGTGTAAATGTTTAGAATCCTTTGGTTTTTCGAAACAATGGATCAATTTAATCTTCGAATGCATCTCATCTCCCAGGGTATCGCTACTTATAAATGGATCCCCTGCTGGCTTCTTCCAGATATCTAGAGGGATAAGACAAGGAGATCCTTTATCCCCTTTCTTATTTATCATAATGGCAGAGGGCCT
The DNA here is from genome assembly GCF_030272615.1 of Cryptomeria japonica. Classification (NCBI taxonomy): domain Eukaryota; kingdom Viridiplantae; phylum Streptophyta; class Pinopsida; order Cupressales; family Cupressaceae; genus Cryptomeria; species Cryptomeria japonica. Next base: position 728,811,537 of record NC_081409.1, read on the forward strand.
TGGGAGAATCATTACTAGTGCTCGGATGAATCAGATTATCAAAGGCATTAAAATTACTAATGGAATGGAGGCCATAACCCACCAGCAGTTTGCTGACGACACAATGCTGATGGGATGTGCGAATAGGTCTGAAGCCATGGCTTTCAAAAGGATTCTTGACATTTACGCATTAGCTTCTGGTTAGGAAGTGAACAAGAATAAATCGGAAATCTTCTTCTTTAACACCTCGCAAAACATAGAGACAGATATTTGTAATATATTAGGGTTCGATAAAGGGAAACTTCCTTGTAAATATCTTGGGATTCCGATGGATAAGGGAAACAATATAAAAGCATTATGGAAAGGAATCCTTGAAAAGATGGATCTTAGGTTGGTCTCTTGGAAAAACAAATGTCTATCTTCGGCTGGGAGGATTACATTACTAAAAGCTGTTATGGCGGCTATACCGATATTCCAAATGTCATGTCAGCAACTACCTAAAGGTGCTCATCTAGAAATGGTTAGAAAGATGAGGAAGTTCTTTTGGAATATGAACTCAGACAAAAAGAAATTTGTGTTAATCTCATGGGATAAAATTTGCCAACCTATCAATAGAGGGGGAGCTGGCATCAAAGATTTGAGGGTTCAAAACATGGCTCTGGGGGCGAAGTTATTCTGGAAAATGTACTCGGAACCGGATCTTAAATGGGTAAGGATCCTCAAAGCTAAATATCTCACTAATTCAAATCCTGATAGTATACTAAGGACGGAAATATTGCCAAAGGGTTCCAAAGTTTGGAATTTTATGCTAGAATGTAGAGAGGTGATCAGAGATTTTCTAACTTGGGATATTGCGGATGGATCTGAGGCATTGTTCTGGGAAGACTCATGGGGGGGTTATTCAGCCCTTGACAAGTCAGGAATAAGCGAAGAAGGTATAGAACTTTGCCAATCGATCAGGGGCAGGTTTGTTAAGGATTATATCAAGCTTATTTCCAATGACCCCACTTTGGGCTGGGAGTGGAAACCCCTTGATGAGTTGAACTTAACAAATGCTGACAAGGAAATATTGTGGAATAATTTGAGGCATAGGCATTTTTCATTACATAGTGGGAAAGACAGGATTATTTGGGCAGGTAGTTCTTTGGGCATTTATAAAGTCAAAGAAGGTTACTCACTTTTGAAATGCAGAAGAGCTGCAACCAATCCTATTATTCCGATTAGCCTTTGCTGGAATAACGTGGGTCTCCCCAAAGCTGGTATCTTCTCATGGGCCGCTTCCCAAAAGAGGATTCTTACGTCAGATTGGTTCTTAAAATTTGGTTTCATGGGTCCATCGAGATGCCCTCTTTGCGAATCTGAGGAAGAAAATGTGGATCACTTGCTTCTAAATTGTAGTTTCAGTCAGAAATGTTGGGATTGGCTTTGCTCAAGCCTTGGATGGCCGACTCCGAGACCTAGGGATATTTCAGAATGGCTGATTAGTTGGCAACCTCCCCACACAAAGGATATTTATCACTTAGTGTGGCAAATAGCGCCGGCAATTCTCATATGGGAAATTTGGAAGGAGAGAAACAGGAGGATCTTTAAAGAATCAAAATTGAGGGTGGAATCCCTTCTAAATAAGATCGAGGCAACAATTGTGGAAAAAATCAATAATAGACTTAGACATGTACAGGAAAAGTCTAGTAATTTAACCAGATGGGATGAGGTTCTTCGTGCTAAGTGGAGGGGTCTGATAATCCCCCCGTTTATTGGGAGAGGAGGTAAGCTGGCTGAGATAGATAGAAAGCTAACAAAATGGGTTCCCTCCCGAAAGGGCTGGGCCAAGCTAAACTTCGATGGTGCCTCTCGTGGGAATCCTGGTTTAGCTGGTATAGGGTGTGCTATTCATCAAGATAACGGTGTTCTGATTGCTAGCTTAAATAAGCCTATTGGCTTGGCTTTGAATAACTTGGCTGAGTTTTCTACTCTACGGGAGGGATTGATTATAGCCAAGTCACTCAAGATTAAATATTTAGAAATAGAGGGGGATTCGTCATTAACCATAAATGCAGTCAGGACTAGGGAAGTATCAAACTGGAAATTGAAGGCGGAATTAAAAAGCATTCTGGATTTGATCAAATACTTTGAGGAAACTTCGGTTAATCATATTTATAGGGAAGGCAATTCTGTAGCTGGCAAGTTAGCCAATTTAGGGGCAGATGGTAATTCGTATGTTTTTAGGAAGGATAGTCTCACGGATTAAGTTTCGGCCGTGCCACCCCTACATATCACTCCTCTCCTAGTCCTCTCCAATTTTCACATTTATATGCGCTAGGATGGGAAGCCAAAGCCGCCTTTTATCAGTATATTGGCATTCTAAGGTTCAGATATATATATATATATATATATATATATACATATATATATATATATATGTACTCACATATATAGATATGTATATATTTATGTCAATCCCATATTCATCGGATTGATTCATGTTATATGATGCATTCACATATATAAATATATGCATATATATATATTCATATATATAGATATGTGTATATATACACAATCATATATATATACATATATCCATATTCTCATATATATATGTATATGTGTGGGTATGTATGGGTATAAATAGAATATTACACTTTTGCATACAAGCATATATACATATATAAATACAGAATTTATATATTTATGAGTATATATATATATATAAATATATATATATATATATTTATATATATACATATCTGAATCTTCATATATGATTCTTTTTTCTGACTGTTTCCTTGACTACCAAGTCTGTGAGTGAGTGCAAGGGGTGTTTCAGTCGTGTAGAGGGGTGATTGGTAGTAGTCTGGTCTCTCTGTTTCGGTTCGTGCAGGTCATCCCTCCAATGAATGAAATATGAATTATGAGGGTTCTGGGCTGCGAAGGTATAGTCTCTATTAAGGAGTAAATCATATCTTTCAATGGCAAACTGGGTCTGCCAGGCTTTGTGTCTTTGAGCTTTGGTTTATGATTTTTAGTTATTCGGTTTTCAAGATTATGCATATCGATTATAGTTGATAATAATCCTATTTTTGGATTCATGCCTTGTGGTTAAACTGGGACAGTAATTTCTGGTTTTTGTGTCATGGTTTGCTGAACAGTAGAGGATCTTAAAGAATAGTTTAACATTCGATTTGTCTCGTTTTGAGATACCCTGTATATATAGTGTTGGGTCCATTCGGTTTCTTTCAATCGATAGATGTATGGTTAGCAGGTCTTCTGTTGAAGTTATGTGGTGGGTGGTTGAAGTTAACTCTGAATTTGCATGGTTTCAGTTAATTAGTAAGCTCTATCGATGTAAACATCTGGATAGACCCTCTGCCCTTATGTTGTTTCACTCCTTTCTCATGGCATATTGATTTCTGGGTACATCTATATATTCTAATGATTCTAGCAGACTCATTGATAGTTTTTTTTCTTTCTGGCATTTAAATACAAATACAGATGCATATGAAAATACTTACGTTTGGGAGAATCTGATATCTGCAGAGTTAAAAGTAATTATGAATCTGAAAGAAATTGATCCTTTCCATTAGTAGGTAGAATTGTAGCTTGGATAATCTCTTAAATTGAAACCCAAAAGGTTAAGATGGTTTCAAGCTAAGGGATATCCAGGCTATAATCCTCTTACTTAAATAGAAAGATGTAACTATTCATTGTATGATTACAGCAAATTATTATGTTTACTATGCTTCTAATAGTCTGGCAAAGTATGTTGCTATAAGGTCTTGCAGATTCGGGAAACAGGTCAGAAGTCAATACTCGATGCTTTTGTGGATTTACCAATGAGTGGATGATGGATTCAACCGGAAAGTGCTGAAAGATTTAATGTACAGAAAGAATCTAAAATGTCTTAATATGTCAGCCTCCTACCTCTGATGAGGATTTGTAAAAATGTACAGTTGGTTATAATATCTGATCCCAGAAGGGATCTGGGCTAGACCGGAGGTTTTCTTATCTCCATTCTTTCCTACCGGTGCCCACACTGAATGGAGATGTAAAATTTTTTATAAAATAATAATAAAATTTTGGCTTCGGCCTTTTATCGATCAAAAAAAAAAAAATTATCCCTTGTAAATAATTAATTTTTAATTAACTATATTTCCTATTTATTCTTCTAAGGTTTGATTTAATTTAATAAATTGTATCCCACTTTAGTAAAAAAATCCTAAATTCCTCTGATTTAGATTATTTAATTAATTAACTAACTCACTTGATAACTAACCTCATTAACATTTCTTCTAATTTTAAATCCATTGCACCTACTCAAGTTCACATGTGACTACCCCTCATAAACGAATTACATGCAAAAGTCATTTTCCCACTTACGCCTCACTCTTCGACCATATATTTTATTTGGTTCTCACACATGTGTGAGGAGTGTTCTTCCCGATACACTTTCCTCTTTTCTCCATTTTTCATCTCCCTCCTCTTACACCTCTTCCACTTTGTCACATTTGTTTCCACTTGTCATCCTCATGTTATTCCCAAGATGTGCTGACACGTGTGAGCACATCTTACCCTCTTCCCCATGACAAGTTTTCTTACCAATGCCTCTACCTTGTGACACTTTTCACAAGGATATGACTTCAATCCTAACCCTTCATGCCATCTTCAATCTCAACTGTCCATTCTTCTACCAAAAATCTATAAATAAGATCCTTTTCCATTCAAGTCATAACAACTTCATATGCCATCCTTATGTTGTCCAAATCTCTAACCAAACCTCATTATTGTTATAGAATTTCAGACCACTCCACATCCAAATCATAATCAAAGAGAACATTAAGTAAAGTTGGGTGCATTCACTTTGGCTCATTTAGTTGTTATGTTCAAGTACTTATTCAACATTATATTTTTTTATTGCTTTCATTTTGTCATGTTTGATGGGACCCATGTCCCTTTGCATCTAATCAAATTTGCATTTTTTGTGAATTTTCTATGTTTCAAATCGCAGAACATTGTCTGCAACTACACATTAGTGTCTTTTCTATTTATCATTTATACTCCTTGATTGGTGTCTTTGTCTATTTCACATTAACAATTGTGTTTGCAGGATTCAATACCAATTTTATAATATCTTTTAATTGTGCCAACTTGTTTTATTTAGTTTTTTGTTGACATGGTGATGAAGAGTACTTTGGATAATGTTAATAATCATTAAATATTTGGTGTTGTAGGTTTTCAGTCTAATTGTTTATTGTAGATTTGCAGATTAGTGTCTCTACCTATGGAATGTCATCTCATGTTATCAATGTCCTCTCTTGACAATCAGTGCCTACATCATGCTAATAATTTGGTTTTCCATTTTTATTTCAATTTCTATTAATTTAGCATTTTTTTTAGATTTTCACTTATTTTAAAAATTAAAAAATGTATCGAAAAATTTAAAATATAAAAATATAGATTTTTTTGTTTTTTAGTTATATATTTTTTAAGTTTCTATTATTTTTCTATTTTCTATAAATCAGTATCCCAGATTGTCAATCAACACCTACACTAATTGGTGTCTCCAACTGCACATTGGCATCTCCACTTGTGCTTAGCTTTTTAAAAATTTATGGCTAACCACTAATGTTTGTGTAGCTTGCTTATGTTGGTGAAAGATAATTTTGACAACTACTAACCTATGGTTTTGCAGGTTCATTTGTCAATGTTAATATTTTTATAACTAGTTATAGTTGCACTACAATAGAGTAATGGTAAAAGAATTTGTTTGTCATGATTGAAAAGGTAGTAGGCGTATGCTCTCCCCTTGTGTAAACTTGGGTGATAAGAAGCTAGGCCTACCTTTGTTTTTTATTTAGATTAGAACCCCAGAATATTATGAAAGTATCCTCTCTCCTCACCTTTGTGGATCTTGGATGTAAGAAAAATCAAAATATCTTCTTTTATTAGAGGTTATAACTTTGGAGAGGTGATCACTCTAAGGGGAAGGACCTAAAGCCATATTTTATTTGAGCTGCTATATAAAAAGAGCAAAAGTAAAAGCCAGAGCTTAAGCTTTTGACTATGTATCAGGAAATGTCAATTGTATAGAGGATGTATGGGCCCTAAAGTGGTTGACTATAGACTTAAGTGTTAGGATAACCGGTGGACAAATGAGAGGGGAGGGGGGTGAATCAATGGTTAATAGATCATAAAAATTTAAGCTCACAAAACCTTCTACTGGAATGCATAAACCAAATACCAGAATATATCAGATGTAACAATTAAGCATAAACATAAATTACAGAATAATTAACCAGCCATCCATAACACATGACACCAAGATTTCTACGTGGAAAACCCGGTAAAGGAAAAAAAAAACGGTGGGAAGCCTACCCATAGTCAGATAATACTTCTGCAACAAGTATGTGATTACAATAAGAAGGGTCTGCACATGCCAAAAGGCACACTACCTAGAGCACACTGCTCATCACAAAAGGAGCCTCACTGATTACAAAGAAATCTAGACTACAATACGGAAATAAGAATGAACTGCAGGAATAGCATCTCCTATGCCTGAGTAGAGTTATGGTTAAGCTCAATACTAGAGGTCTTAAACCTCTTTCACAAACCCAATTTGATCACCTATGATTGACCAAAACCTCTGCATATGATTATCTATCTGGTTTTGGTCAATCATAGGTAATCATATGATCAACCAACACGTTACACAAACCGGTCCATAACCTAGATAGAATAGGCCTGGACCAATAATAGGTCGCCATGAACCAAATGAAACACTACCGATCAACTGGAACATGAACATGATAACCATCAGCATCCTGATAACCTTTTAGAAGCCATACCAACACCACTTATTGGATTCATCAAAACATCTTCATCAAAGCACTGCCAGTAAAACCCTTATTGGTAACCAAAAGGCTTACTAGAACAAATGGTAGCATCCAGATCATCAAATCATGAACCAACTGAGTGTAATACACATCAGGAGCACATGAATAACCAATCCAAGCCACTATCACAAGCCAAACCAAATCAAAGAATACCAGAGATGGTCTCCAAATCAATATTATAGTCCAACCACTATACTGGAAGTCGATAGACAACAAAGCAACTAGTGTTGACATCATTGAAAAAACATCAATGCAACACATAATCAATTCCTCCAAATTTCCAACAATCTCCTCCTTTGGTATTGATGGCAACACTAGATGTGAAAAACAACCAAGTGCCAAGAAAATGCCAAACAAGTCTTCCCCAATGGAAGAAATCCAACAAACTCTCCAATAAGATATGACAATGAAGTTCTGAACCAAAAACCAAACTCCCCCTGAGAATGATATCACGCTAAAGCTTTGTTTTTCACATATATCTCTCCCCCTTTGAAATGAATGCCATAAATCTGGCATAAACATCAAAGAAAAATTATAAAATCTCTGTACCATATAGCTGACTAATCCCTCTGAGTAGTAGCATCAACACATCAATCCGGAATGAATGATAGCACTGATAAATGCATACCGGACTTATGCCAATTAGCATCACTCAAGTCTCTACTAGAGGGGCAAAAACTCCCAATCTGTCTCTGAAGTACTCAAATGATTCCTTACGCAAAGGTTTAGTGAAGATATCTGTAATATTCTCTTTAGTGTTCACATAAACCAGTCTGACTTCATTTACTTCCACCTTCTCCTTCATAAAATTATATTTGATAGAAATGTGCTTAGTCTTGGAATTAAATACCGAATTCTTTGATATATTAATACCAACAGACTTATCACAATGAATAACTATCGATTCATTACAATCAACCCTTATATCCTTAACATTTGCATCATCCATAAAACTTGTGTACAGTTAATAGTAGCAACAACATACTCAAATTCAACAGTAGATAAAGAAGTACATGATTATTTCTTTCTGATCTATGGAACAAGTTTCTTTCCAAGAAAGAAAGCTCCACCAGCTGTGCTCTTCCGGTTATCAACATCTCCACCCAATCAACATTTGTATATGCACATAGTGTAAAGTCATCATCTTTAGGATGCCACAAACCATACTCAGTTGTTCCTTGCAAATACCTGAAAAATCCTTTTCACCGCACACTGATGATTCTCTTTAGGATCACTTTGATATCTTGATACAATACAATCAACATTTATTATATCCGGTCTAGTTTGAGTCAGATATAACAAACCTCCAATCATAGATTTGTACCTTTTAGGATTTATCAGAGTTGATATATCCTTCTTTGTCAATTTCTCACTTGTAACCATAGGGGTACCAACCGGTTTAGGATTTTCTATACCAAATTTCTTCAACATCTCTCTGGCATACTTAGTTTGACAGATGAAAATACCTTTATCATTTTGAGTAATCTACAAACCTAAGAAAAATTTCATCTCCCCACTCATAGACATCTCAAATTCATTGTTCATATTTTTCAGAGAATTCCATACATAATTTATCCTCATCTCCAAAAATGATATCAACAACAAATACTTCAACAATCAATATGTATTCATCAATGATCTTATAATATAAGTTACTGTCAACATTACCTTTAGTGAAACCAAGCTTCAAAAGATATTTGTCAAAATCTGGCATACCAAGCTCTAGGGGATTGTTTCAATCCATATAATGCTTTCCTTAACCGACAAACCATATTTTTATCATCTAAAAGTGAAAAACCATTAGGTTGCTCAATATAAACTTTCCTCTTCGAGATCTCCATTCAAGAATGGAGATTTAACATCCATCTGATAAACCTTGTATTTCTTATGGGCATCATAAGAAAGAAATAATCTCATAGCTTCAATCCTAGCTATCAGAGCAAAAGTCTCATCATAATCAATTCCTTCCTTCTGAGAATATCCTTCACATACCAATCTAGCCTTATTCCTCACAACTTGTCCATCCTCATTCAATTGTTCCTAAAACCCCATTTAGTTCCAATAACATTCTTATTTTTAGGTCGAGGAACTAAAGTCCATGTGTTGTTCTTTTCAGTTTGATCTAATTACTCTTCCATAGATTTCATCCAACATTCATCTATACAAGTTTCAATGACCAATGTCGGTTCAACTTGAGAAATTAAACATACCTCATCGGTTACCAACCTTCTTCTTTTCATTACTCCTTTGTTCTTGTCTCCAATTATCTGATCTTCTGAATTATTTAACCTTACATACCGAGGAGTCTTCTGACTTCATGTTTCCTTGATTTGATCTTCAGTCACTGTTGAGTTTTTTGATACTGCTAGAGTAACTGGTTCAACATTTTGTTCTAGTATAGGTGCTACCGGTTTAGTTATGATCATCTCTGCTTCTGGTTCTCTCTCATAAGTTTTGATTTGACCTTTGTACAACTCATCCACCTTGACATTAGTTCTCTCCACAATTCTCTACAATCTCTTGTTATAACATCTATATGCTTTCCTTTCATTAGAATAACCAAGAAATATCCCTTCATCACATCTAGGATCAAACTTTCCAATGAATTATCTCTTTTGATATAGCATTTACTACCAAAGATTTTGAAATACTTAACTGAAGGTGTATGACCAAACCATAACTCATAAGGTGTCTTGTCGGTGTCTCCTTTGATATGAACTCTATTGAATGTGTATATCGCCCTGCTCACAGCTTTTCTCCAATAGATATGAAGTAGATTAGCTTCCATCATCATAGTTCTAGTTGCATCCAAGATAGTTATGTTTTTTCTTTCCACAACGCCATTCTGCTAAGGTGTCCGTGGGGTAGAGAATTGTCTCTGTATCCCATGCTTCTCAGAATAACTGTTAAATTCACCGAATGTGAATTCACCACCCTGATCTAACCTTAAGAATTTAATCTTCCACCCCATCTCTATCTCAACTTTAGCTTTAAAGATCTTAAACTTTTCAAAAGCTTCAAATTTTTCCTTCAGAAAAGTAACCCACATCATTCTAGAATAGTCATCAATGATCAACATAAAATATCTCTCACTTTGAATTTTTTTTATTCTAGCAAGACCACATAAATCAGTATGAATAAGATCAAGAACATCATTAGATTTATCTTGAATCCTCTTGAAATAAATTATAACCTTCTTTCCCAATTGACATTCCTTACATATCAGATTATAGGGCTTCACAATCTTAGGTATATCTATAACAGCCTTAGTTGAACTGATCTTTACAATGTAATCAAAACTCACATGACACAACCTCTTATGTCATAGCCAACTCTCATCAATTTGTGCAATAAAACATGTCTTCTCACTGGAGTTCAAAAGAAAGATGTTACCTTTAGTCTGCGTACTGGTTGCAATCTCCAATCTAGTTCTGTTAATGATTTTGCATTTTCCATCCTTGAACTGTAATTGAAATCCCTTATCCACCAACTATCCTATACTCAAAAGATTATGCCTCAAATCTTCAACATAATAAACATTATTATTATTATGCTTACCATCCAAAGATATATTTACTCTTCCTCTGATCATGCATGCTTTGTCATCTCCAAATCTAACCAGTCCACCATCAAATTCTTGCAAAGATAAAAAATTCCTTTTATCTCTAGTCATATGATGTGAAAAACCACTATCTATCACCCATTCATCCTTGTCTTCAATTTTAGTAGCAAGGGCCCTTTCTTCATTTTGAATAATAGGTACTGGAGCATCTTCCTTAATAGCTAAAAATACCCATTCCTTACCACTACCGGATCCACTAGCCTAATCTTGTGCTGGTTCATCATCAGAATCACTTACACATTCCTCATCCACATAGTAACATGATTTGTCTTTGTTTCTCCTGTACTTATGATTTTTATAATAATCATGGTTAGGCCTAAAATATCTTCTAGCTTTCTCTTTAAATCTTGAATTCCTCTCAGGACATCTAGATGCAAAATGTCCTATCTTATTACATGCAAAACATTTAAAAGGTAATTTTCCTTCATACTTACTTCCAGAAGGACCTTAAGGTACTCTTCTAGCAAATAGGGCTTCCAGTTTCTCAAACTCTTCATCTTCTTTCTTCATTTCATCTAGTTCCTTCACATATAAATCTTTCAATCACTCTTGTCGGTTGATGATGTAGGTGCATGAAAAGTATATTTAGTCTTTGCAGCTCCTTGAGGACCAAATTTTTCAAGCTCAAAAGAAGACAATTTTCTAACCAAAGTATCTCGATTAACATAAGTGTTAGCCATTGTTCTCATCTCATTAATTGTAGTAGCCTTCATCTTGTAAGCTAGTGGCAAAGCTCTCAAAAATTTAGAAACAATCTCATCCTCGCTCAAAGATCCACCAGAAAACTGAATTCCCATAACAATTTCATTAACTCTTTCCATGAAAGAAGTAATCCTTTCATCTTCTTCCATCTTCAAGTTCTCATACCTTACCCGGTAACCATCAAGTTTAGCAATTTTAATAGTAGGTTCACCTTCATTCAAAGCTTCCAACTTATCCCATATAGCCTTCACATTAGATTGGTCAGTTAATCCCATAATTTTCTGATCAGATAGTGCACTCAAGAGTGCTTCTCTAGCTCTACAATCATTTTCAATTTCCTTATCCAGGCTTGCCAGAGGAGGATTTCCAGATGTTGGATTATGAGGAGTATAGCCTTTCTCCATGATCTCCCAAATTTCTTTCCCAATGCATCTTAAAATGAGTCTCCATCTGAATCTTCCATACTCTATAATTTGTCAAATTAAGCTTAGGGGTTTCTCTCTGGAAAATAGATGTAGTTGAATTATTAGTTGTCATAGGATCTTCCTCAAGCAGTTAAGCTTATGCAAAAGAGGATCAAGCTCTGATACCAATTGTTAGCATAACCAGTGGCTAACTGAGAGGGGGGTGAATCAGTTGTCAACAAATCATAAAACTTTAAGCTCACAGAACCTTCTACCAAAATGCATAAACCAAATACTGGAATAGCAGATGTAACAGTTAAGAATAAACATAAATTACAAAATAATTAACCAACCATCCATAACACATGACACCATGATTTGTATGTGGAAAACCTGGTAAAATGAAAAACCATGGTGGGAAGCCTACCCATAGTCAGATAATACTTCTATAGCAAGTATATGATTACAACAAGAGGGGCCTTTACTTGCATGAAGGTACACTGCCTAGACCACACTACTCATCAAAAAAGGAGCCTCAATGACTAAAAATAAATCCAGACTACAATCTAGAAATAAGAATGAACTGTAAGAATAACATCTCCTATGCCTGAGTATAGTTCTAATTTAAGCTCAATACCAGAGGTCTTAAACCTTGTTCACAAACCCAATTTGATCACCTATGATCAACCAAAACTTCTGCATATGATTGCAACATTATTTGATGAATACTAAGAGGGGGGGTGAATTAGTATGCCAAAAATCAATGCACTAAATTACTTAAACTGTCTAAAGGTAAACCGGTAAAACAGTCTAACAGACAGACCGATTATCACACATGCAAACCAAAGTACAAATAAAGCATTCACCCACAAAAGCAATACAACCATAACACAAGATATTTGATGTGGAAACCCAACTGGGAAAAACCACGGTGAGATGGAACTCACAAGTCACTATCTGTAGAATAGAAACCAGACCGGTTAAGGTCAGACTGGTTAAGGTCTTACAATGTTCTTCACCAGAACAGATCCTGTTAGGAATCTCAATCTCTGTTAGGAGATAAGTCTGATTAAAGACTACCTTGTTAGAGGATTTTAGATTCACAGAAGTGAACCACCTTGTTAGAGGATTTTACAAAGGCGTTTGGGCCTACCCGGTTAAGGGCTACAGACTTGTCAAAGATGTGAGTAATCAACAAGTGTTTGATCTATCTAATAGCACAGACTGCTTGATTAGATCCAGTATAGTTCACTGCTAATGCATTCTAGCATTACTTCAGTCTTCTCTATCTCCTTCTGTTACAACTTGATCTTCTCAAATAAGATCGCTCTTACAACAACTCAACAACCACCTTAAACCCTAGCCACAACATAAACCCTTTCTGCAATAGTAATTCCAACAACTTCAAAACCCTAGATATGATGTCCTTTTAAAGGAATTTGATTTCATGTCGGTCCAATAGGATTACATTACAATTTCCTAGGTTCAATGAATCTAGACATACTCAGTAACACGACACAAAAGGCACCGTCAGTGTGTCGGCACCATCAATCAATCGGTGGGTCGGTAACTCATCGCAAAATGCCAGTTGGTAACTCATCATAGAGTATTACTAGTTCACACAAGATACTGGTTGCCGGTTTGACAAAAATGAAGACTAGTAAGAATGTGTTATGCCACTTTGCTCCTTCGTACCGGTTGAGATCTACGAACCGCTCGGGGTCGACATACCGCTTCATACCGGGAAACACATTCTGCAAAATCACCAATAGTCTAGAGACTAGAATACAACATATCGGTTAGAACAAATACTGGTTGAGCTCTTAGCTTATACATATAAGGGATCTCAATACAAGTGTGTGTCCATCAATGACAATCACAACATAAACATAAAAAATGCCAACAATCTCCCCCTTTGGCATTGATGGCAACACTTAGGAAAAATAAAATTTTGACATCTAAGTGTTTTACAACAAAAAAATGCCATTAAAAAAATTGCTCCCCTTAAGCATATACACTATCCCTTAATCGATAGAATGTATAGCAATTTTGCATACAGAGCAGAAACATTGAGATATCAGAGCATATAGAATATATCAAAATTTCAAAACCAGATACTTCTCCCTATTCTTCTCAAAAATAGATAGAGTACTTCTCCCCCTGTATCCGAAGATCAAAATTTTAAAAACAAAAACCAGATACTTCTCCCCCTTTGCCAACAATGACAAAGTACTGCTGAATAACCCTATTTTGAAAGAATAAAAGTTTATGACAATAATGAATAATATTTGTCAAAAACCGATTTATAGTCCTGCAAAAATTGTTTCATGGATAGAGACCAAGACTCAAGTAAGGAGGTGGCTACTTCTTTTTCTGTTTGCATCTGGTATACCTGTTCCTCCATGGCATTAACTGTGCTTAGCTCCTATGTGACTATTAGGGCATCCAAGTTCAGATAACATTTTTGAAGAATTTGCAGACGTGGAAGTAAAACCAGTTGAAGCTCCTGCAAATCCTTAGATCATGTACTAATCTCTTGCTTCATCTTGGCTGACTGGATCTGGAACTGGTGAACGGTTTGCCCATAAGTTGCAAAGGAATCATAGGGTGTCTTGAATGTTCCCAAGTAGGACTATAAGTCCATTTGAAGCTTTTGCTTCTTAGCTAGCACATCATCGCAGAACTGATGAGGTTGACAGATTTTGCTTAGTAGCAAGTTTCCCTCATCCAAGGCATTCCTTATGTCCTTTTGGTCTTTCAACAGTTCAGACCGAAGATCATTCATCTTTTTCACTAGAGAAATGTTAAGAGCCTTTTGGTGCTCTTTCTTGACATTTGCCTCAGCTGCTTCTTCCAGGCTCTGCACCTGATCATCCACTACAGTACATAGTAGTTTGAACTGTGCTAGTGATGATTCAGTGTCAGGAAGATTGGTACCGGGGATTAAACCAGTAAGGGTGTCTACAGCCGCCTGAATTATGTCCTGTTCCTTTTTCCTGCTAATGATCTCAAGGCGCTCTTGAGCAACCTTGATGCTTTGCATAAGCTCCGACTCACTTGCAGATTGGAGATCAATAGGACTAGAGATATCAGTCGGTTTGGCTTGACTCTCGGTTGCCTTCGGAGTCTCCATCTGTGTGCTCTCCATTGCTTTCGTTGCCTTGTCTACTTTTGCCTTCTTCCTTTTCTCTGCTTCTTTCTTTTGTTCTTGTTCCCTATCTTCCTCTTCTTTCTTTTTCCTATCTTCTTCTTTCCTCTTCTCCTCTTCTTTCTCCTTCTTGTTCTTTTCTTCCTCTTCCATCTTTTTCTTTTCTTCCTTGTCCTCTTCTTCTTTCTTCTTCCTTTCCTCTTCTTGCTTCTTCTTCTCTTCATCTTTTCATTTCTCCTCTTCCTCTTTTCTCTTCTCTTCCTCTTTTCTCTTTTTCTCATCTTCATCCCTCTTCTTCTTCTCTTCCTGTGTGTCCTTAGCTTGCTCACCACCTTGTTTGGCTTGTTGCCCCTATTTTGTTCCCTTAGAAGGTATGTCCTGAGTGACATCTTCTATGTCCAATGCATCGACATCAATAGTGTTGATCGGTTCTTCAATCAGATTTCCTTCTTCATCAAAAACTTCATCTAGTTTGGATACAACCGGTTCTTTTTCCGCTTGGAGGTTGGCCATTCTTTCTTTTTGAGAGTTGATAGAATAATCCATATGCTGATGAGTATCTTTTTCAACATCATCAATTCTCCCCCCCAACAACCAGAGTCTTCTTCTCCTTGTGAAGAAGAGTCCTTTATTTTGATCCAGGACATCAAATAATTCTTAATTTGAGAGGTCAGGAAAGTACTATGAAAAGACTTTCTCCCTAATCTCCTGTTCTTTTTCAATGGCAATGCGCCATTTGTTATCTAATGCTTTAAATAAAGAATTTGGTGTATGAGATTTAATCTCTGATGGCTATCGGTCATTTTTACATAAATAAATAATGATTTCCTATAATACTTCTTCCTTCTCCTCATCACTAAAATCATCATAATAATCTACTAAATCATGAAGTAATTTTCTCCTAATATTCTTAACTCTCCTTTGAAAATGTGTCAAAGGTTTGTATGAGGAGATATCAATATTTACCGGTGCGGATGCTGCCGGTTCATTCTTCTTCATTTTCTTTGTCTGTCTGGCCTTCTTTGGCTTTTCATCAGGCTTGATCTCTTCAGAGTCCAGTTCATTTGTCTTAGTCTTCCTTTTTCTTTCAAATACTTTTGCCAGTGTCACCTCTGATTTCTTCTTTGCAGGTGACCGCTTGGTCACTCTTGGAGTTGCAGTGGTAGCCAATGTCAATGCTGTAGGCACTGCCTTTGCTTTCTTTGTTGTCGGTTCTTTTCCTTTCTTAATAGATGGTTCTTCAGCCGGTGCAATCCTCTCGAAGTAGGTTTTGGTCCTTTTGGCCTTAGGATCAAGAGGCGAGGCAATAAGGGTTGAGGCATACCCTTCCAACATATCATACATAACTTCATAGCCCATTGGCTCCACTTCCTCCATTCTAGGCTCAACAGCCTCCATTAGGCATTTGTCCACCTGAATTGTGAAACAGATGTCATCTTTGTATTTCTTAACAATGTCACCTAAGATCCTTACCCTTTGACTTATCTTTCTTCTGAACTCATCAAAATATTTGTTCAGCACCTCAGGGTAGCCGGTTCCAATGGCTTGTATGCTTTCCTTGATCTGCTTGGTTATCGGTTGGTCAGGAGACCACTGAACATCTCCTACTCCAGGAAAGTAGCCTTGGAAATAGAAGAACAACCCTACCAGTAGTTGTCCAAACTTAAAACTCAGTGCATTGTCCTGTTTGATCACCTTTAGATTCAATAGGAGTTGCCTCTGCATACTGGTACATAAGTCAAAAGATGCATCCTCTTTAATCATCCGGTAAGCGACATTTACCGCTGTAGCAGATACAGAATTAATCCTGCTGGCTGAAAATGTTCTGTAGCCTATCACCATGCAGGCGTATTTCACCAGATCATCCTTGATAGGATTAACTATCGTACTCCGTGAGTCACTTGTTGAACCAGTGAGCTTGGCCATTTCGGTTTTGCTTACCATTCTTAGGGCTGGCACTTCCCCTGTGTTGCAAAATCTAGTGACTGCATGAATTGCTTGTGGTGTGATATCATGCGTCCTCTCCAGGTACATTTTGTCACCATGGACTCTGCTCAAGATGATCTTGATGTGATCCTCTATGAAGTCTTCTAGAAAATATACTACATTATGGAGTTTCTTCGTCTCTAGGATACTAAACTCTGGTTTGATCTTTTTGTCCTTGCTGTAAAATAAACCTAACTGGGTGTGAATAGCTAAAGACCCTAGGTCTTCTATTTTGCAATCAATATAATTTGAAATTCCTTCTTCAACTATGACCCCAGCCGAAACTTGTGATAAGGCATTATATTTGGACTTCCTCTGAATAAAACTTTCTGACTCAATGGATGTACTAGAATTGGTATGAGATGCGGAAGCCATTGTTGAGTATTTCAAGAACATGAAAAATACCTTTACAACACGAATTTAGGGCTTCCTGATTCTGCTTCACTCCACTCTCTATCGGTTGCCAAATCACCGCTTTGTGTTCTCCTTGACCGCTTGCAAACTGGATTTGAATCTCCTTCAAGATTTATCAATTTCTTGAAATCTTAGCTCAAATCGCCTTTTCTTCGCTCTGAACTTGAAAACTTTTCTTCACTTGAAAATAGATAGTGAAAAATGATTTGAAATATGCTTTTATACATGTCTCTCACCTACCACCATAAATGCTCCTCTATTAGGGCGTAAACCCTAATTTGCCTCTTTTACCATTTCCGGTCTTCTGCCAAGCGACAGGTATTACATACCGGTTAAGGTCTTTTACTGGTGTAACAGGGGGTTCACAATTATTTCGCCGTTTGCTCCCCCTAAGCCTTTTTGGAGATTAGTTTGCCAGTTTCGATATTTCCACACTAGGTGCAGAAACTGGTTCCTCTTCCAACATTGTTGGTTTCTTCCTCCAGGTTTTGTTCATGTCTGCTTGAACTTTTTCAACATCAACTTCTCCTTTCTGAGTGACCGGTATATCATTAGATATACTCTTTTTGCTTCTGCAGAATCTTGCAATGTGACCCGGTTTGTTGCAGTGATAGAAAACCAATCCAGGTGCTCTCCAAGGTCCATTGTTCATATTTCCATTTTTCCTTCTGCATGTAGTAGCAATGTGACCATGTCCATGACAAGTCCAATAGTTTTCTCTCCATCCGGTTGTCGGTTGATAACCATTGTTGCCTGACTAATAATTGTAGGTATTAAACCGGTTAGGGTTCCAGTTCATAAAAGATTCCAGACCAGCTCCTTGGGTCCTCTGAGGATATCTTCCAGTATTGTTCATGACAGACCTACATTCAGATGCTCTATTCCCAAACTTGTTGCATGCATAACAATGTCCATTGAACTTATTGGATCTAGGTACATTGTTGATAAAATAAGGAAAATTATTGTAGGCTTTTCTCCTACATACATTGGTAGTGTGTCCTTCTTTAAGACAGTTAAAGCAAATAGGTTTGAATTTTTGCTTACCTTTTCCTTTGAATGTCGGTTGCTTCTTTGATGCTTCAGCATTTGTTCTTGAGGATTCTCCTTCCTCATGTCCAGAGAAACCAAGACCATTGGTATTCTTTACCGGTCTAGATGACTCAAGCTTTTGCTCTAGCTTGACAGAACTTTTGCTAAACTTAGCAAGTATTTCCTTTGACTCAGAGAGTTCTTTGGAAATAGTAGTATTGGTCTCCATAAGGCTTGCATTTTCAAAGATGACAATGTTTAGTTCTCCTTGCATGTCTTCCTTTTCCATCCTGCTTTCATGAAGGCGAGCAGTTAGTGCACTAATCTCTTGTTTCAACTTGGAGATCTCATGATCTTTGTCCTTTACCCGATCTTCAGCTTTTCTCCGGTTCTCAAGCTCTTGACTAAACCGGATAGTCAGTCCTTTTAACTCCTTTCTCAGATTGGAGTTTGAATCATTCAGCTTATTTACTTCTACAATCATGGCTTCCATATTTGCTTCATCTTCAGAACTACTTTCAAATAGCTCCATTAGCTTCTCTGCATGTTCTCTCCTTTTTGCTTGAGATACCTTGTATTTGACCATAAGATCATCATAGGCTTGCTCAAACTGAGTGAGCCATTGAGTAAGTTCCCTCAAGGTGTATTCCCCCATATCTCTTTCCAAGTGGTTAAACTTATAGAAAGATTGGCTCTGATACCAATTGATGAATACTAAGAGGGGGGGTGAATTAGTATGCCAAAAATCAATGCACTAAAACACTTAAACTGTCTAAAGGCAAATTGGTAAAATAGTCTAACAGATAGATCGGTTATCACACATGCAAACCAAAGTGCAAATAAAGCATTCACCCACAAAAGCAATACAACCATAACACAAGATATTTGATGTGGAAACCCAACTGGGAAAAACCACGGTGTGATGGAACTCCCAAGTCACTGTCTGCAGAATAGAAACTAGATCGGTTAAGGTCAGACCGGTTAAGGTCTTACAATGTTCTTCACCAGAACAGATCCTGTTAGGAATCTCAATCTCTGTTAGGAGATAAGTCTGATTAAAGACTACCTTGTTAGAGGATTTTAGATTAACAGAAGTGAACCACCTTGTTAGAGGATTTTACAAAGGCGTTTGGGCCTACCCGGTTAAGGGCTACAGACTTGTCAAAGATGTGAGTAATCAACAAGTGTTTGATCTATCTAATAGCACAGACTGCTTGATTAGATCTAGTATAGTTCACTGCTAATGCATTCTAGCATTACTTCAGTCTTCTCTATCTCCTTATGTTACAACTTGATCTTCTTAGATAAGATCACTCTTACAACAACTCAACAACCATCTTAAACCCTAGCCACAACATAAACCCTTTCTGCAACAGTAATTCCAACAACTTCAAAACCCTAGACATGATGTCCTTTTAAAGGAATTTGATTTCATGTCGGTCCAATAGGATTACATTACAATTTCCTAGGTTCAATGAATCTAGACATACTCAGTAACACGACACAAAAGCACCGTCAGTGTGTCAACACCGTCAATCAATTGGTGGGTCGGTAACTCATCACAGAGTATTACTGGTTCACACAAGATACCGGTTGCCGGTTTGACAAAAATGAAGACTGGTAAGAATGTGTTATGCCGCTTTGCTCCTTCGTACCAGTGGATATCTACGAACCACTTGGGGTCAACATACCGCTTCATATCGGGAAACACATTTTGCAAAATCACCAATAGTCTAGAGACTAGAATACAACATACCGGTTGGAACAAATACCGGTTGAGCTCTTAGCTTATACATATAAGGGATCTCAATACAAGTGCGTGTCCATCAATGACAATCACAACATAAACATAAAAAATTCCAACATTATTCACACATAGATAATCCTATATCCCATAAACCCACGATCTACAAAGAGATCTTACATCATAGTTATACCAACCCGGGACCTAAACAATTAGGTCAGACACCTGCAAGATAATAAAATAGATCCATTACATATTCCCACAAACCAATGATAAACCAAGTTGGCCTAAAGACAAAAACAACACAATCCAAATAATAAATCCAATCGGTGATCCATCAGGAGCATCAACCAACACGTTACACAAACCAGTCCATAACCTAGATAGAATAGGCCCAAACCAATAATAGGTCGCTATAAGACAAATGAAACACCACCGATCAACTGGAACACGAGCACGATAACCATCAACATCCTGATAACCTTCTAGAAGTTTCACCAACACCACTTATTGGCTTCATCAAAAGATCTTCATCAAAGCGTTGTCAGTAAAACTCTTATCGGTGACTAAAAGGCTTACTAGAATAAATGATTGCATCCAGATCATCAAATCATGAACCAACTGAATGTAATACACAAAAGAAAGACATGAATAACCAATTCAAGCCAATAGCACAAGCCAGACCAAATCGAAGAATACTGGAGACGGTCTCCTGATTAATATCATAGTCTAATCGCTCTACCGGAAGCCGGTAGACAACAAAACAACTAGTGTTGACATTAATGACAAACATTAATGCAACACATAATCTATTCCTCCAAATTGCCACATTAAGTGGCTCACCCCAAATTTACATATGTGGTTGTCCTTGAATTGTGACTAGATACCTTGTTTTAGTAGCTCATCCCTTTTGATTGTGAGTTATAGTGATATCAGTGCAAGGGATGTGCATCGTACCCTAAATCTACTCACTATTTGTATTTCCTTGAGACATAGTTTTTTGAGTTGTATATGTTAGAATGAAGGAACACTAAGAGTACGGGTGAATCGGTGTTTTGCCAGAAATCACACACAAAACCTTATTCTTTATCCACTGGTTAGCAATGCATAACAGTAAAGAACATAAGCAAGCAATAAATAAACCACAAATCCACAACATCAGAATTTTTGCGTGGAAACTTGGAAAGGAAAAAACCACGGTGGGACTGGAACCCACAATATTTATATACTATGGCCAGGAGTACATAAATATTACATAGATGGGGAACGCACTTGCATTTAGGCTCACTGCCTAGAGCTCACTGCTCAATTACAATGACCGGAAAGGTTACAACGTTCAATGAAGTCTCACTGACTTACAATTCAATTGCAATGAGGAAATACAATTAAATATCTCTAAAATAGCATCTAAAAATGTAAGAATGAGTTCTTATTAAGCACAAGATTTCTGAATGTACTCGCTTTGCAATATGCTTTGTTTCTATCTCAGTTAGCTACGAGATCACCTGGGAATCAAATGTGCACATGAAACTATGCTCAATTGCACCAAAATGGATCACCACAATAGTAATACTACAAAAATCAATCACTAATTCAATCTTATATATCCGATCATATCAAACATAATCTCGTCGAAGTCGGCTATCAAAAATGTAACGTGTAGCTTCAAGCTGGCTTCAATCTCTAAAAAAGCATATCACAGGACCGAATTTTTTTTCCAAAATGCTTCATCAATGTTGGCCTCATCATTTTCACCTCGAACTTAGTCACGAAAATCATTGCAATCACCAAAAATCTTTTTGAACCAAAACTGCATTGGAATAATCCCAATTTACCGGTTAATTGTCTACCAGTTAACACTTGCTTCCGGATAGGAAGATTTACGACCACCAGATCAAATCTCTAGGAAGAGTTACCATCAAAGACAACCCTAAACCATAAATCAAGCATTGGAAATCACCGAATGAGTGTCGATTGCCAACAATATCCCCCTTTGGCATTGATGGCAATACCTGTGAAAAATGGTTGTGTTGAAACCTATGAAACCTGTATACTTGATCAAGAATGAAATTATTCAAAGGCTCCCCCTTAGATCAAAAATCCAAAAACGTGCAAAAATATGTACACTCCATTCACACTATATATTTTTCACCTTATCTCTCCCCCTTTGACAACAATGTTAAAGATGGGGTGTGAAGAAAAATTCCCTGTACATACATACACACCAGATGACTAGATCTATACATATTTGAGTACATATGATATGTAGACTTAAGAAATCCAAAATAGGTAGTCCAACCTTCCTACAATTTTTCCAAAATTGAAACAAAACCGTTAAGAATATAAGCATGGAATTCTATTGCCTGCAACTTAGTTGGTGTCTTCTGCGTCATATTCTGAATACATTCCATCTTATGGCACACCAAGATGTCTAATCAGGGACCAAATAGGTTCTAGAGTTCACCTGCACTTCTCTACATCTTGTCCTTCTCCTCTCCATAATACCAATCTGTCCCATAAGAGCCAAAATTTGACCTTCAACATTTTTGGTCAAGTTTACTATGGGATCATATGCCTAAGAAATTTGGGCTAAATGTCCTCTTCAATTATCTATCTGCTTGTTTATTCTAGTAGTAAAATTTGTCGAAATTAGACAAGACTTATAAATCTTTCTACCTTCTTGTAAGGCCTCGTTAATTAATTGAGGAAAAGTCCCTTGACTTTGAATTTTAGAAGTGTCAATTACCATAAGGATTGGAGTTTATGTCACTTTTCCTTTCCCTTTGTCTTCTTTCTCTTTCTTTTTCTCTTCCTTTTTCCTCACCTCATTCTACCCTGCTTTTCCTTTATCCTCTATGGGTGCCTTTTGTGCACTGGCACCACCACTTGGTGCACCATCCTCCATCTCAACTAATTTATCTTTTGCCTTATCAAGATCAACCTCTATTGTATCCAAAACTTGTTGCTCTACAAAATCTTATGTATCCTACATCTTTTCTTCATCTATCACCAGAGGGATCTCTATCTGAGTGGTTGTATCTTGTGAATCTACTTCTAGAGGGGAAGTCATTTGTAGCCGATTCTCAGAGAGAAATTTCTTCCATATCTCAATAAATTTTTTTCTTATTTCCTCCACTCTTCCCACCATAAGGTTGTTTACTCTGTGTTTTCTTTTAAATTCCTTTTTTTGCTTGCAAAATCAACCTATCTATATCTTCAACAGTGATACTGGTGCATTGATTGACCAGTTCAGTTTCTTTCATTTATTTGTCCATTTGACTTGCAGATTTTCTTCTAGCATCAAAAAGACTATATAGATCTTTTGGAAGATAGTGTTCTAGTTCAATTCAGGTTTTGCTAAATACATCCAAATGTAACACTATAGCTTCCTCAATCTATCTTTTATCATTATCATCCAAATTTTCATAATATACAGAAATATTCTTCAAGTTCCCATCCTTGATAATTTCATCAATTAATTATTGAGAAGATCAAGGAGGAATGATATGATACTTGGTTTGAGTAGTTTTCATCTTACCAAATTCAATCACTTCATCTAAATCAAATTTAACTCTTTGTCCTCTCTTTGGTCTGCTGGATGGAATAGGTTCAAATTTCACTTTCTTCTCTTTCTTCCCTTTCTTATCTTTACTGGATTGAGGCTTCCAGATTACCCTTGAAAATTCTCCTTTCTTGGGGGTCTTGTGGATTTATGCATCTGATTCTGTCTCAGATGCCACCAGAGATACTATTACATACTCCCTTTGAGGTTTCTACTTCTACCTCAGAACACCGTTGCCCTTGGCTGATGAGCTAGAGGGTTTAGTCTGAGCCGAAGGTGTCTTCACCAGAGCGGGAGAAGACCCTGTCACCTTAGATTTGGCTAGAGCTAGAGCAGTCTTTAGTTTCTTGTCTTTTTCTTCAGTATCTCTTGTAGCCTTGACCTTTTCTCTTGGGTGACCTTGCTCTATGAGGATTTCCTCCAACATCTTAGCAAATTTCCTTTTTCTCTCCGGTTCGGTGAACTTGGTGTGAAGTTCCATAGACTTCTCTTTGCATGTGTCGAACCTTTCTTCCTTTGTATCAACCGAAGGATTCAAAAGGTGTTTTGCTTATGCATCAAGTGAACCTACATCAACCTCATTACCCATCGGCAAAATCCAAACCATCCGGGGTTCAACTACCTCCATAAGGTATTCATCCTTGTTAATGGTGCAGGGCACCTCTTGGTCTCTTGATTTCATTTGTGTTTAGTGTTGGAATTCTACACGCTTATGAGAAATGGTTGATGTTGTCATTGATGGAAATCAACCGGTAATAGGTTTCTACACATGCACTAGCATCATAGACATCCTACACCGAAAGGCACATTCACCGACATCCAGATTACACCGGAAATGAAGTATACCAGCACTCAGGCTGACATGAGACAAAGTTTAGCTTATATGAATTTTATTGTATATAATTAATTATTTGTAAGCCAACTTGGTGTATTGTAAAAGACTCATATATGTATGAGATATTATAGATCATTTTTGTAAGAAATGGAAGTAGAAGGATAGGACAATTATTGTTGGTATATGTAAGACAACGAAAAGGTTTTTGGTTAAGGTATCTGACTGAGCTTAAACCGGTACTGAACCAGGCATTAGAGATGCTATTTTAAGTAGTACATTGTATTGGATTTAATTATCCATATTGTAGTCAGTGAGATTGTTTCATTGAGCAGTGTGCTCTAGGCTGTTGGCCTTCCTACATGTGCAAGCCCTTATTGTAAGGAATATTTATTCATATTGGCCAGTGAGCAAATATTGTGGGTCAAAAATACCACTGAGGTTTTTCCCACATTGGGTTTCCTCGCCAAAATATCTTGTGTTATGGTGTGTATTTATGTTGTCTTTGTTATTTCTCTTTACTGCACTATTGCTTGTTTACCACTACATTAATTTGGGTTGCAAAGTTATAAATAAGTTCAAATATTCCATTAACTGGTTAGACACTGATTCACCCCCCCCCCCCCCCTTCTCAGTGTCTTTGGGACTATCATTGCATCTAACAATTGGTATTAGAGCTTGGTCCTCTATTTCCAAAATCCTAATAGCTTGAGGAAGATTTTGAAATGGGTACCGATGGAGAGTTTGAGAAAATAGTTGGAAGGAGCTCTTGAAGATTTTGATGCAAAAAAATTGAAGAATATCAAACTTGAAGATGATCTGAGGACTGCCCAGGAATTCATTAAAGGAATTTAGGAGAACCTGGTTATTGCACAGAGCAAGAGGAAGGAACTTCATGAGCAAATGCAAAAACATGATGATGAAAAAGAAAATCTTAGAGATATTGCAGAGAAGTTGAGACAAGAAAACACTAATATGAGGAATGAAATGCAAGATTTAACCATGAGGCTATGTAAGGATATTGAAGACAAGAAGAAAAATGAAGAAGACTTGAATAGAAGACTTAATGATGGAGGTAATGAAAATCTGAGACTTTGTCATGAGAATGATATGCTAAAGATAAATCTGATTCAGATGCAACATGATAGAGAGGAACTTGTGAGACAAGTTGGGACTCTAGAAAATGAGTTGATCACTACAAATGAACACAAAGACAAATTAAAGAAAAGTTCAGAAAGACTTGATGACATGTTGAAAAGACAAAAACTTGATGGAGATATAGTTGGACTTGGATTTGAACATGGAGAAAGTTTCAGGACTGCAAACAATCAAGATCACAGTAAACTAGTAAGACAACCTAATGCTTATAAATTTAATGGGAAATATTTTAATTGCAACAAATTTGGTCATAGAGCAAATCAGTGCAGATTTAGAAATAATCAGAATACAAATTTACCCATTGGTCAATGTTCCAAATACAATAAAGTTGGTCATAACTCAGAAAATTGCAGAATGAATGTGAAATGCTATGTTTGTGGTAGATCTGGACATTTATCTAATCAATGCAAAACACAAACCAGTCAAGGATATGGAAAGGCTATTCAAAGGAATAATGTAACTTTTCATGCATGTAACAAGATTGGGCATATTGAAATTTTTTGTAGAAGCAAAACTATATCGACGAACAACAAAGGATCTAATGAGAAGGGAAAAGAAAAGGTAAATGAAATAAAGCGAGAATTTCACAACAATGGATTAAGAAGAGAGATCATAGAGTTGATGAATCTATCTCTGCATTGGTAGAACAAAGTAACCCTCCACTGGTAGGAGATTCCTCATCTAACTAAAGAATAATCCTTAGGGGGTATGGCAAAAAATTGAAAATCATACATTCTACCCTCGGTTGATGGGAAGAAGATACATTTCTTCTTTATCGACAGATGTGTTAAGATTTCACTTAACCGACAAGCGTTTAATAGAGTAGTTGAAGAGCATTTTTGGCTATAAAGCACCAAATAACCCTCATTTTCAATCACCAAGAATTCAAACATTCGAAGAGCGGGAAATTGAGCTAAGGTATTCCTAAGGCAAGCAGCGAAGTGTTTTTTCACGCATTTAGGATTTCAAGCAATAGGTATTTATCTTTCAAAATGGCATCTTCATCTTTTGTACCTGAATTTATTGCAAACCCTATTGTGGTAGAAAACATTAAGTGCCCTAGGCCCGTGTTTAAGATCATCTCTAAAATTTACAAGCAAGATGATTCTATTGGATCTTTTTCAAAAATTCTGAAGGAAGTTGCTTTTGTTGAAGACCCTAGAATCTACATTCACTGCTACATAGAAAATTTAGGGACTGATGATTTGAAGAACATGTACAATGATGTTATTACTGATGAACAAGGTCTGATTAAACCTGAGCATAAGATTGTAGGAGACTTAGGATTTGTTGAAATTTTTAACATTCCTGAATTTTTGGATGAGGTAGTGTATCTTGTACTGAGCAGATTTCATGGGGAGTTTATGTGGCTAGATTCCATTTTTAAAATCACTAAGGAGGCAATAAAGGCATTTACTAGTTTACCCTCAACTGGTGTTAGACTTGACAAACAAAAAAAGATACCAAACAAGGGTGTAATGGACCTAACCGGAGCTACATATGACAACATATCTCTTAGGGTTAATTATATCAATGATGAAAATGTGAGATATGTGAGTATGGTACTTGGATATAGATTAACACATGCAAATCAATCTTCAAGTAGATGCTTTGGAAAACAAGCCTATTAGGTCTGTAAACTCAATAGGTGCTTAGGGATGCTGGAGAAGATTCAAGACTTAATCTCTTGGGATTGGATGTAAATCCCAAAAGGGTACTCAAAACTATATTTTTTTCCTAGGGTGTTTTGGAATAATTTTAAACAAAGTGGAAAATACCGTTCTGGCAGGGAATAAGGCCCAAATAGGGGTTTCTTGACCCGGGTGCAAAAAGGATACTTCCAAACTTGGTTGGAAGACTAGAGAGAGTGATCGTAGTTGTGAAACATTCCAAAACCTCCTTAGGAAGTTCCATAGGTGACTGGTTGTCTTTAGTGTGTTTAGTACCCTAGTTGTGGGGTTGTGATAGGCCTTAGACAAGGCATAGAGGGGTGATTTTGGGTCTTCTTACCTTCTAGTTTCTCACTCTACATCAAGTGGTATCAGACCCATAAAGGTTCTTGAGGGTGGAAGAAGAAGATTGACAAGATGTCAGAAGGAGAAGATACTAGTGATGGGAGAAGAATGACCAACGTTGAATTGGCCAAGTTGGTAAGAGAGCAAGCACCAACAAACAAAGAGATGCGAAAAGAATTGGATAGGAAGCAAGGAGACTTTGATGAAGAAGAATAAGGGAATGATGATGATGCCCTTTTGCAGGCGAGAGAGAGGATACCTGTAGATCAGAGAAGTTTCCTTGAAGCCCTTGACAAAGTAGGTAGCAGAGAAGACAAAGAAATCCTACCTATGTTCACTGGGAAGATAAACCCAGAGGAAGTCATGGATTGGTTGGAGGCCTTGGAGAACCACTTTGAGCGTGAAGATGTGTCTAAGAACCAAAAGATGAAGACTATAAAGTCTAAAATGAAGGGATTCACCCTTAGTTGGTGGAACTTCTTGCAACATGAGAGAGTAGAAGAAGGGAAGAACCCCATCCAATCATGAAAGAGGATGGTTGTGTTACTACTTATCAAGTTGCCATTAGTTTTTATATTCAAAGTGATACTATATATTCTAGTCGGTTAGCACTGCCGAATCATGTAGTCGGTATACACAGAGAAGTCGGTATGCACAATCTAGTCGGTTACAAAGGAGAGCAGTCACAGAACGCAGTAAACATCGAGTTGTCTACCGAGTATCTTTTTGAGACTACTGAGCAGTTAAGATAACACACCGAGTTGATATTCACCGAGTGAAATATGTTACCAGATACATTGAACCTGGACATGCATATGAAAACATGTTACAAAATCGAGGCACATCTAACCGTTATTACATTGGAAATTGCATTAGAAGATTGTGTATGATTGTGAGGTCAAAGTGATACTATATATTCTAGTCGGTTAGCACTACCGAATCATGTAGTCGGTATACACAGAGAAGTCGGTATGCACAATCTAGTCGGTTACAAAGGAGAGCAGTCACAGAACGCAGTAAACATCGAGTTATCTACCGAGTATCTTTTTGAGACTACTGAGCAGTTAAGATAACACACTGAGTTGATATTCACCGAGTGAAATGTGTTACCAGATACATTGAACCTGGACATGCATATGAAAATGTGTTACAAAATCGAGGCACATCTAACCGTTATTACATTGGAAATTGCACTAGAAGATTGTGTATGATTGTGAGGTCAATCTAACCAATGAAATATTTTGATTAGTTATTCATTCGAGGAATCTTGTTTGTAAGATTGAAGCAATGAATTGGATCATTGTTTTAAGAGATCTATTTATACAACATGAGTTAAGAGCAAGGTGTGTGCATGTATGAATGAAGGAAGACTGTTATAGAGACACAAAGGTCACCGAGAAGGTTTTCAGAGAACAGTCGAAGAACAAAGTAAACAGAAGGGTTTACCGAGTTACTATATGGGTTACTGAGGTATGCTATAAGCAAGGTAATCTTATTCTGAGCACATAGAATCTGCTTTAACATTTCAGATGTAAAGTTGCGGATATTTGTAATGATTTTATTGTAATATTGTGAAGTTGAAAGAGAAACCTTTAATAGGGTAAAAGACTCTAACCAAGTCTATAAATTGTAAAGCCTCTAACCAGGTGCAGCATTCAGAATAAATGTTGTAGAATCCTTTAGTAAGGTAGATCTAACAGATCTTGTTACTCCTAACAAGGTAAGCTATCAGAAATAGCTAAATGTAGCTCTAACCGAGCATTCTTTATTATTGCAGTAGTAAAGTTGTGGGTGCCATCCCCACCATAGTTTTTCTCTCTAACCAAGAGTTTATGCGTAACCAAAATATATGTGTTATGGAGTGAATCATGTATGATTGTTATCTATTTGTTTTAACTTTATTTTATGTTAATGCACTATTCTGTTTATGCATAATAGTAAGGTTATTATTCAAGAAAGGTTTTGGAGTACTGATTCACCCCTCCCCTCTCAGTACAATAGCTTTCCATATTGGGCCTAACAATTGGTATCAGAGCTTCAATCTTGGAAAAGGGTTCAGCTACCTAAAGAGAAAGATCTTATCAATGGAAGGCTATAAACAATCTCGGAGGATTGTGTATATGCAAGAAGAGCTGGATCATGCAAATCAAGTGATTGCAAACATGCAAAGGCAAATGCAAAAATCTCTGAAAGTAAGAAGAAGATTATCTGATGACTTGCAGGATTCTCAAGAGTTAGTGGAACAAATTGAGACATCATCTGAGAACAGTATATCTGAAGAAACTGAAGAAATGATTGGAGTGTTGAAAGAAAAGAACAAAGCATTGGCTGATCAACTAAAAGCAATGAAAAGAGAACATGAACATTTCAGTACATAGATGACTGAAAATCTAGATGCATTGAGGACATCGGAGGATAAAGCAAGAGATCTACAAAGAGAGAAACAACAACTTGAAGTCTTACTATCTGATAAGAATGATGAAATCATAAGGTTAACTGTGATTCAACAAAATATGACAGATCAACTAAGTTATGCACATCATGAAGAAATTCTAAAGAATGATGAAAATCAAGCATTAAAACTTGAAGTATCAAGGTTGACTGATGAGCTTGAAACATAGAAGAAATCCAAAGAAACATTGAAGAAGAGTTATGATGCATCAAAGATGTTGGATGAGAAACTAAATACAAGAAGACCCAACAAAGATGCAGGACTCGGTTACAAAGGAAAAGAATCTACCGAAAAAGGAATTCATACTACCGATAGAGGACAATCATCAAAGCAAGCTAGAAACAAGAATAACATCAAAAGGAAGAAGCCTATTTGCTACTACTGTGGAAATCAAGGTTATACTGCCAACATATGCTAGATCAGAAAAGGTAAGCTATTGAATATCACTAAGTCCAATGATTATTGTTACAATTGCAATAAATATGGTCACACATCTAACCAATGTAGGACAAAGTCTGTTAACAACTATCAGAAGGCAAAATTCAAAGGGTTTTGTAGAAACTGCAATAGATATGGACATAGTACCGAGAAGTGCTGGTCTAAGCAAAAGAACTACATGCGGTGTCCACAGCGAGCAAACACTAGAGGTTACCGAACTCACACAAATCCTTATCGACAATATGCAGCAGTACCATGGGATTACAATACAAGGATATGGTGCGAATGTTGTGGAAGATATGGACATATAAGTGCCAACTGTTTTATAAGGTTTGGAATGAACAACCAAAGATCATGGAGAAATCCTGGTATGGCATGTTTTCAATGTCACAAAGTTGGACATTTAGCTTGAGATTGCAGAGATCAACTTAGAGGAGACACTGAAGAGATAAAAGAAAAATTTAAGATGACTTGGAAAAAGAAGGAAATCATGTCAGATGAAGAAAGCACCCTACCTACCAAGTTAGGTGCACCTATTCCAAATTAATCAGAAAAGGTATGAAGGGATTGCATTCTCTAAAGGTCAAAATCATAACAGTTCCTATTCTATTATGTACAAAATTCAAAATCTGCATAGTTAAGTTGCATTAGTAAGTTTGAAATTCTATCAAAAGTACTTTACAGGAAACCTGTCAAGTCGGTGTATACAGGAAGCCTGTCAAGTCGGTAAATGAAAGAAATTTGGTTACTCGGTTAAAATGAAAAAAAAGGAGTAAATCGGTTAAAGGTGAACTGAGTGCATTTAATGTTTTTGACCTAACATGCCCGAGAAGGTATTTGAGAGAATAGGGCAGAGCAAATCAAGGTGATCAAACTTCATTCAGAGCGAATTTCAAGGTATTTACATCAAATCTCATCACACTATTAAGCT
Source organism: Cryptomeria japonica (assembly GCF_030272615.1). Taxonomy (NCBI): domain Eukaryota; kingdom Viridiplantae; phylum Streptophyta; class Pinopsida; order Cupressales; family Cupressaceae; genus Cryptomeria; species Cryptomeria japonica. Next base: position 728,842,843 of record NC_081409.1, read on the forward strand.
AGTTTCCGATCTTGTCAAATTGCTATTATCTACTGAGTGTGAAGCATCATTCGTTTGTAAACCATCAAACCCTAAGGATAGTTTGCTAAGTTTTTACCTGAAATCTACAATGGTGCCCAAGATCCAAGATCCTGTAGTTGTCAAGAATGTGGAGAAGCCCTCGCTGAAGTACTCTTTGACTCCTAAAGTCACCTCTGAACCGGATGACAAAACTGCATTTTCACTCATCTCGAATCGAGTCTTGTTAGTCGAAGATGTTAGATTCTTCACCAAATGTCATGTAGAAGAACTTGGTCATGTTGAGATTAGTGACACATATGATGAACTTTGTATTGATGGCAAAATGGATAGAAAGTATGAGCATATCAAAATCAAGGGATTAATAGAAGCCCTAGCCTATCCTCATGTGTTCAAACCCCAGTGGGTTAAGTTTGTTTTAAGTAGAGTTCATGACGATTTCATGTGGCTAGAGGAGCAACCATTCAAAATCACTAAGGAAATCATTCATGTGATCACCGGGTATCCTATCTATGATCATGCATGAGCATAGAAAATGATATCACAGAAGGAGTTAATCAGTCTAACTGGAGTAGAATCTAATTACCGAGGACTGAAATTGAACAATGTCACTAATGCAGAACTTAAGTTTGCAATTAGAGTAATTGGTTACTGTTTCTTCCAATCAGCAAGGGAAAACATTGTACCATGTGCCGTACTTGACTTAGCCTATGAAAGGGTGAAAAATGGAATGAAAGTAGATTTATGTGAAGTGCTACTGAAGAACTTGTTTGAGAACCTAAACACAATAAGGAAGCCAAAAAAGAACAACTCGACAAACACACTGAAGTTTGGTTCACTTCTTGCATGCATGTTTTTCTACTTTGAGAAGTTCTTTCCCTCAGTCGGTAAAGTAGTTTGAAAGCTACATCGACCTATCACCCATCAAATTAATGATTTTATCAAGAAATTGGGAGATAATTTTAATGATATCATGGATGACTATTTCAGCAAATTTCAAGAGAAGATGCACAACAGGTACTGGATTCCACCACAGCTGGTAGAGAAATATAAGGATGATATATGTTTTGAGGTAGACACCGATTACTATTATGTGAATGCTATAGAACCAAGGACTCAATCTTTGCCACCAATGGGTTATGAGATTGACTATGATATCACACAATAGCAAATTGATGCCTATCTTTCATTACCAAGGCATGCTACCGAACTGAGATATGGGACTTATGAAGAAGTTAAGGAAAAAGTGAAAATGAGCATTGTAGTACCTAAAGCTACAAGAAAGGCTACAAAGATGATAAAGGTTCTATCGGAGAAATACGGAGAAGAATAATCCTCTACACCTGTCAAAGGCACTCTTGCCATTACCGAAGAGGAATCTGAAGCTCAAGAGGCAGCAATAACATTGAGTACCGAGTTGCCTAAGGGTAAAGTTTTGAAAAGAAAGAAAATGGACACTTCAAAGGCCCTACCGACTCCACCAACAAAGAGACCTAACACTAGAGCATCAACTGCATCTTCAAGTAAGAAACAAAAGAGTGTTACTACACCCAAGGTAACCGAGACCTACAAGAAATCTACTCAGAGACTCATTCTGGCAAAAGAGTCTAGTGATACAGAATCCGATGATGCAAACAAATTTTAGATTGTAAAAAGCAAGAAGGTGAATATTCATAGTGTTGAAAACTTTTGTGCCAATCTTAAAGAATATGGTGGATTTGCAGGATTTAGACATGTCAAGTATGAGACTAGGAATAATGATGAGAAGTGACAAATTGAAGAAGCTGTTATCTACACACTTCTAAAGTTTCGGCTAGCTCCATTAGAACTAGTAAAGTCACTTCCGAGTGAATTGTATTTGCATATTGATAACAGATGGAAATATGCCATGGACTCAAAGAAACAAATAAGAGAAAGAAGTCTAGTCCATCTATTTCCTGATATGTCTGTCGCAGAAATTAAAGAACATTTGACAACCTACAACTCTAAATTTCTTGTCAAACAGAGAGCCTTAAAATTGATGAATGGGCTATACACTGATGTAGAAAATGAGACAAAAGCAAAGTGGCAGGATATCTTCAAACTAAAGAATGTCGGTGAACAATCTCAAGTTGAAATTGTTGATGTCACCAAGCAAGATCCTGATGTCACCGAGCAAGGTCCTAATGCTACCAAGCAAGACCTGACTGACACTATTCAAATTGATGAAGATGTCATGGATGCAGAAGTACCGGAGCAGGAAATGATAGAAGGCACTACCTATGCAAAACTTGTATCTAGTGAGTCAATTTTAGAACAAGTTCAGCCTTATCCGCCGGTCAAGCCACCTGTCTCTACCGAAGCTCCTAAGGAAACAGAACAAGGCACCGAAGGTCACAAGTCTAAAGCAGCAGAAGATACAACTAAAGATCAGACGTCTCAAGCATTGTCAAGCACTGAAAATGTTACATCTGAGACCCCTAGTACCGAGACACCCAAGGACACCACAACGGCTACAGGAATTGATCAAAGTGTTGCATCTACCGAGCAACCCACCGAGGGTTAGCAAGCCTCACAAGCACTTGTCTTAGTACAACTGACCAAAGGTAAAGAGAAGGTGAGAAAGCATAGTTTCAAAGTTGATTTAACTAAACCGATAGTGTTGCCCAATTTAGATATCTCAAAATTAAAAGGGCAAGCACTTATTGATTTCGGTGAACTATGCAAAGCAAAGGCCGAACAAGAAAAATAGATGGCCATTCAAAAGAAGAATAAAGTACTATAGAAGGTGAAGACACCGCTCACAGATATGCTACCTTCAGCAACAATGTCAACCGATGCAGCCATCCACATTCAACTGGATGAACTCCTTACTTAAATAGAAACATTTGGAGTTGATGCATCTAAGTACTTGGGCAAGCTAAAAGATAAAGAGCTTACTGCAAAGATGATAGAAGAAGTAGAAAAAGCTCTAGCTATTGGAAAGGTTAAGCTTGTCAAATTTATTGCTGAGTTGTCCCCTCAACTCAAGCATGTTCTTTATTTATTTCAGAAACTTTGTACATTTTCCTTATTCATTAAAGATATCAAGAATAAAATTGATGTAATTGAGAAAGAGATCACCGATCTCTCAACTAAGTTGACCATAGAGCCTAATTCAGTTCAAAAATTTTAAACCAAGCTTCAACAGCTCATGGCTCAATAGTTAGAACTCAGAACTGAAGAGCATAAGATCAAGATGGATATAATGACCCTCCAGACATTATTCCTTCCTCATCTCTCATCAGTTCAAGAACAGATTAATCGAGCTACATGCCTCTCTACTACACAAGAGGGAAGCACTCTTGATGGCTTAATATCACTATTGGCTGATATTCAAGCACAAAATTCTTTAATGGAAAGTGTAAAGGATGCACTCTCAGTCACACTCACCGATGCCCGGAACAAGTATAAATCTATTTTTGATCAGCTATCGCCCCCGGATGGAAATTAAGTTTTTGATGTTTGTCAAAAAGGGGGAGTAATACTACATAGGGGGAGTAATACCAAATAAAGGGAGTAATACTATATTCAGGGAGTGATACAGTTTTGGTAATACAGTTTTGAGTATTGTATACAAGGGGAGTATACCGAGCAGAATATACAGAGTATGCAGAGCAAGCAAACCACCCAAGCACAGAACCGAGCATGCAAAATCAAAGTTATGGATAGTATAATGACAAGGGGAGTATATTTGCATATACTATTTCATTGACTATTGTATATATTGTCAAGTGCAGTCATTTTGCAAAGTATATAGATTTTTGATTTATGACTTTGAAAGTAGTTTTTGTCAAACATCTCAACTAATGTCAAAAGGGGAGATTGTTACTACTTATCAAGTTGCCATTAGTTTTTATATTCAAAGTCATACTATATATTCTAGTCGGTTAGCACTACCGAATCATGCAGTCAATATACACAGAGAAGTCGGTATGCACAGTCTAGTCGGTTACAAAGGAAAGCAGTCACAGAACGCAGTAAACACCAAGTATCTTTTTGAGACTACCGAGCAGTTAAGATAACACACCGAGTTGATATTCACTGAGTGGAATGTGTTACCAAATACATTGAACCTGGACATGCATATGAAAACATGTTACAAAATTGAGGCACATCTAACCGTTATTACATTGGAAACTGCACTAGAAGATTGTGTATGATTGTGAGGTCAATCTAACCAATGAAATATTTTGATTAGTTATTCATTCAAGGAATCTTGTTTGTAAGATTGAAGCAATGAATTGGATCATTGCTTTAAGAGATCTATTTATATAGCATGAGTTAAGAGCAAGGTGTGTGCATGTATGAATGAAGGAAGACTGTTACAGAGACACAGAGATCACTGAGAAGGTTTTCAGAGAATAGTCGAAGAACAGAGTAAATAGAAGGGTTTTACCGAGTTACTATATGGGTTACCGAGGTATGCTATAAGAAAGGTAATCTTATTCTAAGCACATAGAATCTGCTTTAACATTTCAGATGTAAAGTTGCAGATATTTGTAATGATTTTATTGTAATATTGTGAAGTTGAAAGAGAAACCTTTAACAGGGTAAAAGACTCTAACCAAGTCTATAAATTGTAAAGCCTCTAACCAAGTGAAACATTCAGAATAAATATTGTAAAATCCTTTAGCAAGGTAGATCTAACAGATCTTGTTACTCCTAACAAGGTAAGCTATCAGAAATAGCTAAATGTAGCTCTAACCGAGCATTCTTTATTATTGCAGTAGTGAAGTTGTGGGTGCCATCCCCACCATAGTTTTTCTCTCTAACCAAGAGTTTCTGCATAACCAAAATATATGTGTTATGGAGTGAATCATTTATGATTGTTATCTATTTGTTTTAACTTTATTTTATGTTACTGCACTATTCTGTTTATGCATAATAGTAAGGTTATTATTCAAGAAAGGTTTTGGAGTACTGATTCACCCCTCCCCTCTCAGTACAATAGCTTTCCATATTGGGCCCAGTAGGTTGCAGAGGTGAAAAAGAAATTTGTACCTAAGGGATATAAAGTGACAATGCATAAGAAGTTGCATAGCCTGAGACAAAAGGAATTAGATGTGAGTGGATACACAGAGGAGTTTCACAAACTGTCCTTAAGAGAAAAGGTGCTAGAGAATGAGAAGAAAAAGTTGGCAAGGTACATGAATGGCCTCAAGTATTCCATTCAACATCAACTAAGTCTCTTCAATCCTGAGATAGTTCATAAATGCTATCAAATGGCATTAATAATTACACAAAAGTTCAGAAGAAAAGGAGACCAACAAGGTAGAGGAAGAGGAGGAAACTTTAGACGAAGAGGCAGATTTGGTGGAAGAGGAATATCTCCTAAACCACAAGGAGAGTCAAGTAATTAGGAATTAAAATGAGAACCAAGCCATAGGGGTATTTTCAAAGGAAGAAGACCAAATGGTCGAGGTAGATTTGGAGGTAGAGGAGTCAATGTGTACACCAGTAGGTGTTTCACATGTAATCAAGTTGGCCACCAATCATTCAGATGTTTAGAAAAGAAAGGTTCTAACAGTCAAAGTGGAGAAAGAAGAGTTCATTTGGCACAAGAGGAGGGCACCCAAAGTGTGAACTCAACTTCAAGGCATGCAGATCTAGAGAAAGGGGAGTGTCTATGTTAAAAAGAACCCTCTTGAAGGTACCAACTGTCAAGGAGCCACCACAAAGGAAGGCATTGTTTAGAACTACTTGCAAGGTAAGTGGAAAGGTATGTAGAGTCATTGTAGACTCAGGGTCAACTGATAATATTGCTTCAACAGAGATGGTTAGAAAACTTGGATTGAAGAAACTTCCCCACCCTTGCCCCTAAAAATTCTCTTGGTTGAGCAAAGAGCAACAAGCCTTGGTAAGTGAACAAGTTTGCATTGACTTTCAAATAGGTGAATATAGAGACAAGATTTTGTGTGATGTTGCAGAGATGGATGCTTGCCATTTACTCCTTGGAAGGCCATGGAAATATGATGTAGACTCAAGGCATGATGGGAAGAAAAATGTCTACAAGTTGACCAAAGATTGTGTGCAATACACTATGACCCCACTACCAAATGATGGTAAGGACAATCATGTTGTGAATAGTATCATGCTAGTAGGTAAAGAGGAATTTATCCAAACAATCAAAGAGAATGATACCCCATGCTTTGCCATAGTGTTGAAGCCAAGAGAAGAAGGCAAGGTGCAAGAAAGGACTGTAGGTCCTAGAGAGGTGAAATAGTTGTTGGAAAGATACAAGAGTATTGTTGTAGGAAGCAAACCAGATACCCTGTCACCTTTCAGAGATGCAAGTCACTACATTAACCTCATACCAGGCTCTACATTTCCCAACAAAGAAGCATATAAATTGACCCCTGATTAGAATGAATAACTTGCAAGGAAAGTACATGAGTTTCTAGAGAAAGGGTTCATAAGGAAGAGCATTAGCCCTTGTGTTGTCACTACAATATTGGCCCCAAAGAAAGAAGGTACATGGAGATTATGTACAAATTCAAGAACCATCAACAAGATCACAATCAGGTATAGGTTCTCTATGCCTCGGATAGAAGACTTGATGGACTGTCTAGCAGGAGCCAAGTACTATTCTGAGGTGAATTTGAAGAGCAGTTACCATCAAATTAGGATAAGAGATGGAGATAAGTGGAAGACAACCTTCAAAACAAATGAAGGACTTTATGAATGGCTGGTTATTCCATTTGGCCTCTCAAATGCTCCTAGTACATTCATGAGACTCATGAATGAAGTCTTGAAACCTTTTATCAATCATTTTGTTGTTGTGTACTTAGATGATATTCTAATTTTTAGCAAGAATATGGATGAGAATCTAATACATTTGGATTTGGTGTTTAAAAGGTTGAATGAAGAGAAGTTGAAGATTGATTTGGAAAAATGCATCTTCTTGCAGGAGGAGTTAGTATTTCTTGGTTTTGTGATCTCCAAGAGCAACCTCAAGATGGATCCATCCAAGGTGGAAGCACTCCTCAATTGGCCTATGCCTAGAAATGCATGGTAAAGAGTTTTCATGGGCTTGCAAGATTCTATATGAAGTTTATTAATAATTTTAGTGGTGTATGTGCACCTATGATTGACACTATAAAGAGGGGTGATTTTGGGTCTTCTTACCTTCTAGTTGCCCACTCTTCTAGATTTGCTAACTCAAGAGACTTGAGTTTTTTCTAGCCTAGGGAGTATGGTGCAGGGAACCTCTTGGTCTCTTCATTTAATTTGTTTTTAGAGTGTTATCTAGGTGGTCTTATATCCTAGGATGGTGTTTTGGATCAGTTTGGATCCTATGGATGTAATAAAGAACCCATTTGTAAGGCCAATTGGCTCTAAGGTCATTTATAAACCTAGAGACCAAGTTAGGCCATGGGGTTCATATAGTATAGGAAGCATGTTGATAGGTTGTCTTGAGTTGTTTTAGGCCTAGGATAGGTCTACAAAGTCCATTAGGGACTTTGGCATGTCTAAAATGTCAAAATTGCAAAGTTGTAAAACGTTGCTAAGCAACTTTTCAAAGTTGCTAAGCAACATTTTCAACCGATTGGGAAAAGAGGTTCTGATGCAGAGCTCTCCTTTTTACCTTCCAAACAACTCCAAATGTATGAATCTGACCCCCTAGCACATGTATGGGATCCTATCAAGGCAAGGCTCTACAACTTTAGTACAATCTTCTCACCATCTCCAAGACTCTTGCTTACTCAATTAGGGGTATCTTGCTACAACACACTCCATGATACCTCCAATGGTTACAAATAATTTTCACACCATTTTTGGGTCATGCAAGACTCCCTAAGGATACACAAAGGACCGGTTTTAAGAATACATGCTCATTCCTTAAGAAACTCACCCAATTAGGCCTAGTTGCTTGTAGCCCTATTTAGCGGGTAAAGGGACCTTAAGTTAAAATTTTCCCAAACACCTTGGAAAAAAATCATGGATTCAAACACCCTTTTGGAAGCTATATAAGTTCCCAAAAGGAAGGGTCAAGTTCTGGAAAATAAAGGTCTTTGCCGGTAGGAAGTTGATTGTCCTAAAAGGGCTAATCAGGCCTCTTTTGTGAAGCAACTATGATCAGATGAATGAACCAGTCAATTACAATCCCATGGGAATTTTGGGAAACATAAATAAATAGGTATTCTAGGGTTACACACCTAGAAGCATTGCCATTTGCACACAAGGTAATTTTGTTTGTTCAAGGTCTAGGTAGCCACATAGAGATGTCTACCTAGGGTCGCTCCAAACACTTCTCTAACTTTATCCTCCTACAAAAAATTCTTGGAAATATAATATAAATTTACCATAATTTCCTTTCACCAAATCACATGAGCCTCAGATTGGTAAAGTGCAAGATATGGCCATGAAGGAGGAAAAACCCAAGGTAAACCTTGGTTTTCTGGGTACCTAGAGCAAAACTTGAATATCAGGAGCAACACACACAATCAATACTTAAAATCATAACCAAAATAGAGTTAACTCACCTCTCAAATCAATTCATGTAATTGGGAATGGATCCGAATCCGTACATAACCGTACCACAGACCAAAACTCCAGAATTGTAGGAAAAACTCAGAATTCTATTAGTTTGTTTGCATCAAAACTCTTCTCTGTACCATCACCTATTAGAAATTGGATCCATGAGGTGTGTAATCCATTCCTCGACTAATCTCAACCTAAAATCAAGAGGTTAGAGATGTTGGAGGAGTTTCAAATTACAAAATGCAAAAAGTGCATAAAAGTTGCTCATGACAACTTTTGATAACTTTTGCAAAAGTTGTCAAAATGTCATCTTTCGCCTCCTAATGCCTTGGGTCAAGTTCAACCCCTCCTAAAACAAATTAAAACACTTAAAACCGACACATTTGATCCCCTATTATCCAAAAGTCTTAATTGTCTCATAGAAATGACAAAATAGGAGTTTGGCTCACAAGATGGGGTTCATTATTACAAACATATAATGCATGATTGAAAACCTATATAAAACATCCTAAAGACATTGTTAATGCCTTATCCTCTATTATCAGAGTTTGAGTTGTCATCTTGAAGGGTTTGATGAGGTGCTCCTGTAGCATACTCCCCGGAGGACAAAATCTCAAGTCCACTTGAGATGAGAGTCTGCAGGTCTGCACCATGATCTTTAATCCATTGCTCTATCATCTAGACTGCTTCAGTATTAGGTTGTCCTTTCCAAGCCACCAAATACTCCATGTAAACTTTTCTCCTGGTTCATTTGGAAACCTGAGTATCTAGAACCTTATGCAACTTTGGTGGTTCATGTTTCAGAATGTCATCATCAGTAATGTCCTGCATTGTGTCTTCGACTTCATCAACACTACACTTATAAAGAGTTAAGTCACAAACATTAAAAATAGGTGACAAACCAAGATCAGATGGTAGTTGAAGCTAATAGGCATTTGAACCACATTTCTTCAAGATTTGGCAGGGTCCAATCTTTCTTTGCATCGGCTTTGTGTATCTTCCTTTTGGAAGTCTTTCCTTCTTCAAGTGAACCCACACCAAGTCTCCCACATCAAACTGAACATCTCTCTTCTTTTTCTCAGCATGATCTTTATATCTCTTTGCAGATTGTTGAAGATGAGTCTTGACTTGGTCATGGATCTCTTGTATGGTAGTAGCAAAGGTTTCTCCATCTGCACTAATGGCTTCTCCTTGAGGTATCTCTCTCAACTCTAGCATACCCCTTGAGTGGATGCCATATATAATCTAGAAAGGTGACTTATCAGTAATCCTATTCACTGTATCATTATAGGATAATTCTGCCTGAGACAATATACTATCCCACCTTTCTCCATGCTGTCTAGTCAAACACCTTGAGATATTCCCTAGTGATTTGTTTACAACATCAGTTTGACCATCTCCTTGGGGATGGTAGGCTGAGGAGAAGGATAAATTTGTACCAATCTTCTTCCAAAGGGTCCTCCAAAAGTGATCAATAAATTTTATATCCCTATCAGAGACTATGGTCAAAGGCAAGCCATGTATCCAAACAATCTCCTTAAAGAACAAGTCTACTACATAAGAAGCATCACAAGTTTTTTTGCATGGTATGAAATGTGCCATCTTATTGAACCTATCCAGCACTACAAAAACACTATTGTATCCTTTCCTTGTCCTAGGCAATCCTAAAACAAAAGCCATACTTATGCTTTCCCATGGTCTTGAAGGTATGGGTAAAGTCTGGTATAAGCCTACATTGGTGGACTTTCCTTTTGCCTTTTGGCAAATCACACATGTCTCCACAAATCTCCTGACATCTACCTATAGTTTGGGCCAAAAATAGTGTCTTTTCACCAAATATAATGTCTTGTCAAGACCAAAATGTCCTGCCTTGCTCCACAATGTTTTTCCTTAATTATATTCAGTCTCATAGAGCATTTGGGTATGCATAGTTGTGCACCCTTAAACAACAATCCATTTTGAATCAAAAATTCAGAATACTCAACATGAAATCATTCATCAAATGAAGTACATACCTTGCATGCCTCTCCAAAATCTTCATCATCCTCATACATGGTTTTCAAAGAGTCTATTCCAACACTCTCCAACTGAATTCGATTTGCAGTTAGGACTTAGGGTCAACTGATAATATTGCTTCAATAGAGACGGTTAGAAAACTTGGATTGAAGAAAATTCCCCACCCTTGCCCCTACAAAGTCTCCTGGTTGAGCAAAGAGCAACAAGCCTTGATAAGTGAACAAGTTTGGGTTGACTTTCATATAGGTGAATGTAGAGACAAGATTTTGTGTGATGTTGCAGAGATGGATGATTGCCATTTACTCCTTGGAAGGCCATGGAAATATGATGTAGACTCAAAGCATGATGTGAAGAAAAATGTCTACAAGTTGACCAAAGATTGTGTGCAATACACTATGACCCCACTACCGGATGATGGTAAGGATAGTCATGTTGTGACTAGTGTCATGCTAGTAGGTAAAGAGGATTTTATGCAAATAATCAAAGAGAATGATAACCCATGCTTTGCCATAGTTGTGAAGCCAAGAGATGAAAGCAAGGTGCAAGAAAGGACTGTAGGTCCTAGAGAGGTGAAAGAGTTGTTGGAAAGATACAAGGGTATAGTTGCAGGAAGCAAACCAGAGACCCTGCCACTTTTCAGAGATATAAGTCACTGCATTGACCTCATACCAGGATCTACATTTCCCAACAAAGAAACATATAAATTGACCCCTGATCAGAATGAATAGTTTGCAAGGCAAGTACATGAGTTTCTAGAGAAAGGGTTCATAATAAAGAGCATTAGCCCTTGTGTTGTCCTTGCAATATTGGCCCCAAAGAAAGAAGGTACATGGAGATTATGTACAAATTCAAGATCCATCAGCAAGATTACAATCAGGTATAGGTTCTCTATGGCTCAAATAGAAGACTTGATGGACTATCTAGCAGGAGCCAAGTGCTATTCTAAGGTGTATTTGAAGAGTGGTTACCATCAAATTAGGATAAGAGATGGAGATGAGTGGAAGATAAACTTCAAAACAAATGAAGGACTTTATGAATGGCTGGTTATTCCATTTGGTCTCTCAAATTCTCCTAGTACATTCATGAGACTCATGAATGAGGTCTTGAAACCTTCTATCAATCATTTTGTTGTTGTGTACTTAGATGATATTCTGATTTTTAGCAAGAATAGGGATGCACATCTAATACATTTGCATTTGGTGTTGAAAAGGTTGGATGAAGAGTAGCTAAAGATCAATTTGGAAAAATGTGTCTTCTTGCAGGAGGAGTTAGTATTTCTTGGTTTTGTGATCTCCAAGAGTAGCCTCAAGATGGATCCATCCAAGGTGGAAGCAATCCTGAATTGGCCTACACCTAGAAATGCAAGGGAGGTAAATATTTTTCATGGTCTTTCAAGATTCTATAGGAAGTTTATTAATAATTTTAGTGGTGTATGTGCACCTATGATTGACACTATAAAGAGGGGTGATTTTGGGTCTTCTTACCTTCTAGTTGCCCACTCTTCTAGATTTGCAAACTCAAGAGACTTGAATTTTTTTCTAACCTAGGGATTATGTTGCAGGAAACCTCTTGGTATCTTGATTTAATTTGTGTTTAGAGTGTTATCTAGGTGGTCTTAGATTCTAGGATGGTGTTTTGGATCAGTTTGGATCCTATGGATGTAATAAAAAACCCATTTGTAAGGCCAATTGGCTCTAAGGTCATTTATAAACCTGGACACCAAATTAGGCCATAGGTTTCATATAGTATAGAAAGCATTTTGATAGGTTTTCTTGCATTTTTTTAGGCCTAGGATAGCTCTACAAAGTCCATTAGGGACTTTGGCATGTCAAAAATGTCAAAATTACAAAATTGTAAAAAGTTGCTAAGCAAGAATTTCCACCGATTGGGAAAAGAGGTTCTAATGTAGAGCCCTCCTTGTTACCTGCCAAAAACCTCCAAATGTATGACACTGACCCCCTAGCACATGGATGGGATCCTATCAAGGCAAGGCTTTACAACTTTAGTATAATCTTTTCACCATCTCCAAGAATCTCTCTTACTCAATCAGGGGTATCTTGCTATAGCACACTCCATGATACCTCCAAGGGTTAAAAATCAATTTCACAATGGTTTTGGGTCATGTAAGACTCCCTAAGGTCAAACAAAGCACTGATTGCAAGAATACATGCTCATTCCTTAAGAAACTCACCCAATTAGGCCTAGTTGCTTGTAGCCCTATTTAGCGGGTAAAGGGACCTTAAGTTCAAATTTTCCCAAACACCTTGGTAGAAAATTATGGATTCAAACACCCTTTTTTATTTTATTCAAGTACCCAAAAGGAAGGGTCAAGGTCTAGAAAATAAAGGTATTTGCTGGTAGGAAGTTGATTGTCCTAAAATGGCTAATCAGGCCTCTTTTATGAAGCAACTATGCTCAGATGACTGAACCAGTCAATTACAATCCCATGGGAATGTTGGGAAACATAAATCAATAGGTATATCATGGTTACACTCATGCAAGTATCCCCATTTGCATACAAGGTGCTTTTGTTTGTTGAAGGTCTAGGTAGCCACATAGAGATATCTACCTAGGGTCGCTCCAAACACTTCCCTCCCTTGGTCCTCCTACAAAACACTCTTGGAAATATAAAATAAATTGACCATAATTTACTTTCACAAAATCCCATGAGCCTTAGATTGGTAAAGTACAAGATATGGCCATGAGGGAGGAAAAACCCAAGTTAAACCGTGGTTTTCCGGGTACTTACACCAAAACTTGAATATCAGGAGAAACACACACAATCATGACTTCAAATCAAAACCAAAATAGATTTAACTCTCCTCTAAAATAAATTCACATAATTTGGAATGGATCCCAATCCGTACAGAACCGTACCATGGACCAAAAATCCAGAATTGCAGGAAAAACATAGAATTCTATTAGTTTGTTTGCATCAAAACTCTTCTCCGTACCATCACCTCTTGGAACTTGGATCCACGAGGTGTATAAAATATTCCTCAACTGATCTCAACCAAAAATCAAGAGGTTAGAGCCATTGGAGGAGTTTCAAATTACAAAATGCAAAAAGTGCATAAAAGTTGCTCATGACAACTTTTGCAAAAGTTGTCAAAATCTCATCTTTCACGCTCTTAATGCCTTGGGTCAAGTTCAACCCCTCCTAAAAAATTTTAAACACTTAAAACCAACACATTTGATCCCCTATTGTCCAAAAGTCCTAATTGGCTCATTGAAATGCCAAAATAGGAGTTTGGCTCACAAGATGGGGTTCATTATTACAAACATATAATGCATGATTGAAAACCTATATAAAATACCCTAAAGAAATTGTTAATGCCTTCTCCTCCCTTATCATAGTCTAACTTTTCATCTTGAAGGGTTTGATGAGGTGCTCCTACACCATACTCCTCGGAGGAAGAAATCTCAAGTCCACTTGAGATGAGAGTCTACAGGTCTGCACCATGATCTTTAATCTATTGCTCTATCATTCAGACTGCTTTAGTATCATGTTGTCCTTTCCAAGCCACCAAATACTCCATGTAAACTTTGCTCCTGGTTTGCTTGGCAACCTTAGTATCTAGAACCTTATGCAACTTTGGTGGTTCATGTATGGGAATGTCATCATCAGCAATGTCCTTCATTGTGTCTTCGCCTACATCAAGACTACACTTATAAAGTGTTAAGTCACAAACATTAAAAATGGGTGACAAACCAAGATCAGATGGTAGTTGAAGCTCATAGGCATTTGAACCACATTTCTTCAAGATTTGGCAGGGTCCAATCTTTCTTTGCATCAGCTTTGTGTATCTTCCTTTTGGAAGTCTTTCCTTCTTCAAGTGAACCTACATCAACCTGAATATCTCTCTTATTTTTGTCAGCATGAGCTTTATATCTCTCTGTAGATTGTTGAAGATGAGTCTTCACTTGGTCATGGATCTCTTGTATGGTAGTAGAAAAGGTTTTTCCATCTGCACTAATGGCTTCTCCTTGAGGTATCTCTCTCAACTCCAGCACACCCCTTGGGTGGATACCATATACAGTCTAGAAAGGTGACTTACCGGTACTCCTATTCACTATATCATTATAGGAGAATTCTGCCTAAGATAATATACTATCCTACCTTTCTCCATGTTGTCTAGTCAAACACCTTGAGAGATTCCCTAGTGATTTGTTTACAACTTCAGTTTGACCATCTGTTTGGGGATGGTAGACCGAGGAGAAGGATAAATTTGTACCAAGCTTCTTCCAAAAGGTCTAGCAAAAGTGACCAATAAATTTTACATCCCTATTAGAGACTATGGTCAAAGGCAAGCCATGTATCCAGACAATCTCCTTAAAGAATAAGTTTGCCAAATAAGAAGCATCACAAGCTGTTTTGCATGACAAGAAATGTGCCATCTTATTGAACCTGTCCACCACTACAAAAACACTATCATATCCTTTCCTTGTCCTAGGCAATCCTAAAACAAAATCTATACTTATGCTTTCCCATGGTCTTGAAGGTATGGGTAAAGTCTGGTATAAGCCTGCATTAGTTGGCTTTCCTTTTGCCTTTTGGCAAATCACACATGTCTCCACAAATCTCCTAACATCTGCATGTAGTTTGGGCCAAAAATAGTGTCTTTTCACCAAATCTAATGTCTTGTCAAGACAAAAATGTCCTGCCATTGCTCCATAATGTTTTTCCTTAATGATATTCAGTCTCATAGAGCAGTTGGGTATGCATAGTTGTGCACCCTTAAACAACAATGCATTTTGAATAAAAAATTCAGAATACTCAACATGAAACCATTCATCAAATGAAGTACATACCTTATAGGCCTATCCAAAATCTTCATCATCCTCATACATGGTTTTCAAAGAGTCTATTCCAACACTCTCCAACTGAATTTGATTTGCTGTTAGGACTCAGGGTCAACTGATAATATTGCTTCAACAAAGATGGTTAGAAAAATTGGATTGAAGAAACTTCCCCATCCTTGCCCCTACAAACTCTTCTGGTTTAGCAAAGAGCAGGAAGCCTTGGTAAGTGAACAAGTTTGGGTTGACTTTCAAATAGGTGAATATAGAGACAAGATTTTGTGTGATGTTGTAGAGATGGATGATTGCCATTTACTCCTTGGAAGGCCATGGAAATATGATGTAGACTCAAGGCATCATGGGAAGAAAAATGTCTACAACTTGACCAAAGATTGTGTGCAATACACTATGACCCCAATACCGGATGATGGTAAGGATAGCCATGTTGTGACTAGTGTCCTGCTAGTAGGTAAAGATGAGTTTATGCAGACAATCAAAGAGAATGATAACCCATGCTTTTCCATAGTGGTGAAGCCAAGAGAAGAAGGCAAGGTGCAAGAAAGGACTGTAGGTCCTAGAGAGGTGAAAGAGTTGTTGGAAGGATACAAGGGTATAGTTGCAGGAAGCAAACCACAAACCCTACCACCTTTTAGAGATGTAAGTCACTACATTGACCTCATACCAGGGTCTACATTTCCCAACAAAGAAACATATAAATTGACCCTAGATCAGAATGAATAACTTGCAAGGCAAGTACATGATTTTCTAGAGAAAGGGTTCATAAGGAAGAGCATTAGCCCTTGTGTTGTCCCTGAAGTATTGACACCAAAGAAAGAAGGTACATGGAGATTATGTAAAAATTCAAGAGCCATCAACAAAATCACAATTAGGTATAGGTTCTCTATGCCTTGAATAGAAGACTTGATGGACTGTCTAGCAGGAGCCAATTACTATTCTAAGGTGGATTTAAAGAGTGGTTACCATCAAATTAGGATAAGAGATATAGATGAGTGGAAGAAAGCCTTCAAAACAAATGAAGGACTCTATGAATGGCTGGTTATTCCATTTGGCCTCTCAAATGCTCCTAGTACATTCATGAGACTCATGAGTGAAGTCTTGAAACCTTTTATCAATCATTTTGTTGTTGTGTACTTAAATGATATTCTAATTTTTAGCAAGAATAGGGATGGGCATCTAATACAATTGGATTTGGTGTTGAAAAGGTTGAATGAAGAGCAGTTGAAGATCGATTTGGAAAAATGTGTCTTCTTGCAGGAGGAGTTAGTATTTCTTGGTTTTGTGATCTCCAAGAGCAGCCTCAAGATGGATCCATCCTAGGTGGAAGCAATCCTCAATTGGCCTACGTCTAGAAATGCAAGTGATTTAAAGATTTTTCATGGTCTTGCAAGCTTCTATAGGAATTTTTTTAATAATTTTAGTGGTGTATGTGCACCTATGATTGACACTATAAAGAGGGGTGATTTTGGGTCTTCTTACCTTCTAGTTGCCCACTCTTCTAGATTTGCCAACTCAAGAGACTTGAGTTTTTTTCTAGCCTAGGGACTATGGTGCAGGGAACCTCATGGTATCTTGATTTAATTTGTGCTTCGAGTGTTATCTAGGTGGTCTTAGATCCTTGTATGGTGTTTTGGATCAGTTTGGATCCTATGGATGTAATAAAGAACCCATTTTTAAGGCCAATTGGCTCTAAGGTCATTTATAAACCTAGAGACCAAATTAGGCCATGGGGTTCATATAGTATAGGAAGAATGTTGATAGGTTTTCTTGCATTGTTTTAGGCCTAGGATAGGTCTACAAAGTCCATTAGAGACTTTGGCATGTCAAAAATGTCAAAATTGTGAAATTGTAAAAAGTTGCTAAGCAACATTTTCCACCGATTGGGAAAACGGATTTTGATGCAGAGCCCTCCTTGTTACCTGCCAAACACCTCCAAGTGTATGACACTGACCCCCTAGCACATGGATGGGATCCTATCAAGGCAAGGCTCTACAACCTTACTACAATCTTCTCACCATCTCCAAGACTCTTGCTTACTCAATCAGGGGTATCTTTCTATAACACACTCCATGATACCTCGAAGGGTTACAAATCATTGCACACGGTTTTTGTCATGCAATTCTCCCTAAGGTCAGACAAAGCACTGGTTGCAAGAATACATTCTCTTCCTTAAGAAACTCACCCAATTAGGCCTAGTTGCTTGTAGCCCTATTTAGCAGGTAAAGGGACCTTAAGTTAAAATTTTCCCAAACACCTTGGAAAAAACATTGTGGATTAAAATACCCTTTTGGAAGTTATACAAGTCCCCAAAAGGAAGGGTCCTACAAAAAACTCTTGGAAATATAAAATACATTGACCATAATTTCCTTTCACCAAGTCCCATGAGCCTCAGATTGGTAAAGTGCAAGATATGGCCATGAAGGAGGAAAAACCCAAGGTAAATCCTAATTTTCCAGGTACCTACACCAAAACTTGAATATCAGAAGCAACACACACAATCAAGAATTCAAATAAGAACAAAAATAGAGTTAAATCTCCTCTCAAATCAATTCACATCATTGGGAATGGATCCCAATCTGTACAAAACCGTACCATGGACCAAAAATCCAGAATTGCAGGAAAAACTTAGAATTCTATTAGTTTGTTTGCATCAAAAATCTTCTCCATACCATCACCTCTTGTAAATTGGATCCATGAGGTGTATAAACCATTCCTCAACTGATCTCAACTAAAAATCAAGAGGTTAGAGCCGTTGGAGGAGTTTCAAATTACAAAATGCAAAAAGTGCATAAAGGTTGCTCATGACAACTTTTGACAACTTTTGCAAAAGTTGTCAAAATGTCATCTTTCACCTCCTAATGCCTTGGGTCAAGTTCAAATCCTCCTAAAACATTTTAAAACACTTAAAACCAACACATTTGATCCCCTATTATCCAAAGGTCCTAATTGGCTCATAGAAATGCCAAAATAGGATTTTGGCTCACAAGATGGGGTTCATTATTACAAACATATAATGTATGATTGAAAATCTATATAAAATATCCTAAAGACATTGTTAATGCCTTAGCCTCCCTTATCAGAGTCTAACTTTTCATCTTCAAGGGTTTGATGAGGTGCTCTTGCACCATACACCCTAGAGGAAGAAATCTCAAGTCCACTTGAGATGAGAGTCTGCACCATGATCTTTAATCTATTGCTTTCTCATCTAGACTACTTCAGTATCAGGTTGTCCTTTCCAAGCCACCAAATAATCAATGTAAACTTTTCTCTTGGTTCGCTTGGCAACCTTAGTATCTAGAACCTTATGCAACTTTGGCAGTTCATGTTTGGGAATGTCCTCTATTGTGTCTTCGCTTGCATCAACACTACACTTATAAAGAGTTAAGTCACAAACATTAAAAATAGGTGACAAACCAAGATCAGATGGTAGTTGAAGCTCATAGGAATTTGAACCACATTTCTTCAAGATTTGGCAGGGTCCAATCTTTCTTTGCCTCGGCTTTGTGTATCTTCCTTCTAGAAGTCTTTCCTTCTTCAAATGAACCCACACCAAGTCTCCCACATCAAACTGAACATCTCTCTTTTTTTTGTTAGCATGAGCTTTATATCTCTCTACAGATTGTTGAAGATGAGTCTTCACTTGGTCATGGATCTCTTTGTATGGTAGTAGCAAAGGTTTCTCCATCTCCACTAATGGCTTCTCCTTGAGGTATCTCTCTCAACTCCAACACACCCCTTGGGTGGATGCCATATACAATCTGGAAAGGTGACTTACTGGTACTCCTATTCACTATATCATTATAGGAGAATTCTACCTGAGACAATATACTATCCCACATTTCTCCATGCTATCTAGTCAAACACCTTGAGAGATTCCCTAGTGATTTGTTTACAACTTCAGTTTGAACAGCTCTTTGGGGATGGTAGGCTGAGGAGAAGGATAAATTTGTACCAAGCTTCTTCCAAAGGATCCTCCAAAAGTGACCAATAAATTTTACATCCCTATCAGAGACTATGGTCAAAGGCAAGCCATGTAGCTGGACAATCTCCTTAAAGAATAAGTCTGCTACATAAGAAGAATCATAAGTTGTTTTGCATGGCAATAAATGTGCCATCTTACTGAACCTATCCACCACTATAGAAACACTATCGTATCCTTTCCTTGTCCTAGGCAATCCTAAAACAAAATCTATACTTATGCTTTCCCATGGTCTTGAAGGTTTGGGTAAAGTCTAGTATAAGCCTACATTGGCAGACTTTCCTTTTTCCTTTTGGAAAATCACACATGTCTCCACAAATCTCTTGACATCTGCCTATAGTTTGGGCCAAAAATAGTGTCTTTTCACCAAATCTAATGTCTTGTTAAGACCAAAATGTCCTGCCATTGCTCCATAATGTTTTTCCTTAATGATATTCAGTTTCATAGAGCATTTGGGTATGTATAGTTGTGCACCCTTAAACAATAATCCATTTTGAATCCAAAATTCAGAATACTCGACATGAAACCATTCATCAAATGAAGTACATACCTTGTAGGTCTCTCCAAAATATTCATCATCCTCATACATGGGTTTCAAAGAGTCTATTCCAACACTCTCCAACTGAATTTGATTTGTAGTTAGGACTCTTCTGCTCAAAGCATCTGCCACCTTATTCTTGACTCCTTTCTTGTGCTTAAGAATGAAAGTGAAATCTTGTAGGGTCTTTACCCATTTCATGTGTTGGTGATTCAATTTTTCTTGACTGTGTATGAATTTAATGACCTGATTGTCTCTGAAAACTATAAATTCTTTTGGTAGCAAGTAGTGTCTCCATTTTTCCAAGGATTGGACTAGAGCATACATCTCTAGGTCATATGATGAATATCTCCTCTTTGCCTTATTCAACTTCTCACTGAAGAAAGTAATAGGTCTTCCTTCTTGACTGAGCACTACTCCAATGGCCATATGACTAGCATCACATTCCACTTGGAAGATCTTGTTGAAGTCCCATAGGGCAAGGATTGGCTACTCTGCAACTTTCCTTTTCAGTGTTTCAAAAGAGTTATTTGCTTCTTCTATCCAACTAAACTTGCACTTTTGTCCTCCCTTTATTGTATCAAGCATAGGGGCACAAATATGACTAAAGCCTCTTATAAACTTCCTATAGAAGGTAGCTCAGCCATGGAAACTCCTAACATCATTCATTGTCCTAGGTGTAGGCCAAGACAATATGGCACTTACCTTTTCTTGATCCATTTTCAATTCACCATATGAGATCACAAATCCTAAGTAAATGATCTCTTCCTGCATAAAGAAACACTTTTCCAAGTTGATCATTAATTGTTCTTCATACAATCTCCTTAGGACCAGGTCTACATGCTTTAGACGTTCTCCTCTGGTTTGATTGAAAACTAGAATGTCATCTAGGTATACTATAACAAATTTCCCTATGAAATCCCTCAAGATTTCATTCATTAACCTCATAGAGGTACTAGGTGCATTGGATAAGCCAAAGGGCATGACTTTCCACTCATACAACCCCTTATTTTTTTAAAATGCATTCTTACATTCATCTCCCGGCCTAATCCTAATCTGATGATAGCCACTCTTTAAATCAACTTTTGTAAAATATCTAGCACCCCCCAAATAATCTAACAAATCCTCAATCCTAGGCATGGGAAACCTATACCTGATAGTAATCTTGTTGATAGATCTTGAATCAGTGCAAAGCCTCCAAGTGCCTTCCTTTTTGGGTGCCAAGACTACAGGGACTGCACATGGGCTCAAACTCTTTCCAATCAATCCGGATTCCAACAATTCTTCAACCTATTTTGCCATCTCAACATTCTGATCTAGTGTGAGCTTGTATGTTGCTTTATTAGGCAAGGTGGATCCATGTATAAGGTCTATACAATGATTTGTGTCCCTCATGGGAGGTAGTGACCTTGGCATGCCATCAAAGATGACACCCTTGTATTTGTCTAGTAGCTGATGCACTGTAGGGTCGATCAATCTCAATCTGTCCTCTTTCTTCTCCTTAGACCTCTCCACCTTTGTTACTGTTGGAATAGGGATAAGGGAATAATAGACCATGCTTTCATTTGCCATGTTCTTCATGAACTGCTTCCCTCCTAATATCAACACCTTGGGTTCCTTTTGTTTGGTCTCCTCCTCACCCTCCATTAAAGGTAGCAACTCAATCACCTTACCATCCGTGGTAATGAAATATGTATTCCTAGCACCATCATGTTGTACCTTCAAATCAAACTACCACGGTCTCCCAAATAGGAGATGTCAAGCATCCATTTTTGCAATGTCAAACATCCACCTATCTCTATAGGTTCCAATCTAAAATTCCACGCAAGCTTGCTCTTCCACAACAGCTTGTTGTCCTTGTGTGAGCCATGAGACCTTGTAGGGGCAAGGGTGAGGTAGTCTCCTCAACTTCAGTTTCTCCACCATCTCTAGAGACACAAAGTTCTCAATTGAACCAGAATATATTAGGACCTTGCATGCCTTTCCACCTACTTTGCAAGTGGTCTTGAATAGAGAATTTCTTTGTGGGGGTTCTCTATCAGACATCTTCATAGTGATTACTACTCTTCTGATCATCAAGGCTTCACCTCTTTCAAGGTATCCATAACTGTCAGGGGTATTGACACTTTGGTATGTGTTTGCACTTGCCACACTTTGGCAGTCTGCCTCTAAAATCAAGTTACTTCTTCTTTCTCCTATGGAACTAGTAGGTTTCTTCGAGCATCTATTAGCCATGTGTCCTTCTTGATTATAATTATAACATTTGATCAGACCTCTACCTTGAGATCTCCCTCTAAATGGTGGTCTTCTTCCTCTGAAGTTACCTCTTTGATTGTATCCTCCATTGTTATTGGAATTGCTCTCTCCTTTAGTACCTTGTTGACTGGTTTCACTTTGATTTTCAAAGCCATTTACTTTGCTTCTGAAAAATTTTCTTCCACCCCTCTATTGTATTCCTCTTCCTTTATTATTCTGCTCTTGTCTCCTTTTGATCTTGTCTTCCACCTTGATAGCAAGTTAATGGTATCTACCAATGATATCCGGGCTAAGAAGGTTCAATTCTTATCGAATGTTGTACCTTAATCCATTCAGGTACTGGGAAAATTTCTCACTCTCTTCCTCTTTTGTTTTAGACTTCATGCATAGCCTTTGGAACTCCTTTGTATATGAGTTCACATCCATCTCTTTTTGCTTGAGATTTTGTCTCCTCTTCTGGAGTTGTATTTCATATTCTTTGGGTACATAGGCCTCTTTAGTTAATGCAACCATCCTCTTCCAAGAAACAATCTTGGGTTTATTGTCCTTCTCTCTTTCCTCTTGGACAAAGTTCCACCAAGTTAGGGTTTCTCCCTTCAACTTGGACTTAGCAATCTTCACCTTCTAGTGTCTTGGAATGTCTTCACACTCAAAGAAACTAGACAGGGAGTCTATCCAATCCATCACAACATCTGGTTCCATCTTCCTAGTGAAAGTTGGCAAATCAATCTTCTTCTCCATGGTTCTCCTATCCATGGATTTGAGGGCATTAAGGAAGTGCCTCTGGTCAGGAGGAATTACCTCTTCCTTCGGCATAGGGATATCATCCTCATCCCCTTCATCACAACTACTAGTGCCTCCATCTTCCTTTCCATCTACTCTACCTCTGAACCTCTCTAGCTCCCTTTTCATTGTCTTGCTAGTAGTGGCCTACTCTCTCACAATATTTGCCAATTCCATGTTGGTGATTGGTCCTCTAGGGACCTCTTCTTCTTGTCCCTCTGACATCTCTCAATTTTTTATCTCCTTACCAAAGCCGTTACTAGCTCTGATACCACTTGATGTAAAGCCCTCCTTGTTACCTGCCAAACACCTCCAAATGTATGACACTGACCCCCAGCACATGGATGGGATCCTATCAAGGCAAGGCTCTACAACTTTAGTACAATCTTCTCACCATCTCCAAGACTCTTGCTTACTCAATCAGAGGTATCTTGCTACAACACACTCCATGATACCTCCAAGGGTTACAAATCATTTGTACACCGGTTTTGGGTCATACAAGACTCCCTAAGGTCAGACAAAGCACCAGTTGGAAGAATACATGCTCATTCCTTAAGAAACTCACCCAATTAGGCCTAGTTGCTTATAGCCCTATTTAGCAGGTAAAGGGACCTTAAGTTTTCCCAAATAACTTGGCAAAAAAGTTATGGATTCAAACACCCTTTTGGAAGTTATATAATTCCTCAAAAGGAAGGGTCAAAGTCTAGAAAATAAAGGTCTTTGCTGGTAGGAAGTTGATTGTCCTAAAAGGGCTAATTAGGCCTCTTTTGTGAAGCAACTATGCTCAGATGAATGAACCGGTCAATTAAAATCCCATGGGAATGTTGGGAAACATAAATCAATAGGGATTCTACAGTTACATTCCTAGAAGCATCATCATTTGCACACAAGGTACTTTTGTTTGTTCAAGGTCTAGGTAGCCACATAGAGATGTCTACCTAGGGTCGCT
Organism: Cryptomeria japonica; assembly: GCF_030272615.1. NCBI lineage: Eukaryota > Viridiplantae > Streptophyta > Pinopsida > Cupressales > Cupressaceae > Cryptomeria > Cryptomeria japonica. The sequence continues at coordinate 728,866,702 of NC_081409.1, forward strand.
CCAAACACTTCTCTCCCTTTCTCCTCCTGCAAAATACTCTTGGAAATATGAAATAAATTGTCTATACTTTCCTTTCACCAAATCCCATGAGCCTCAGATTGCTAAAGTGCAAGATATGGCCATGAAGGAGGAAAAACCCAAAGTAAACCCTGTTTTTTCGGGTACCTACAGAAAAACTTGAATATCGGGATCAACACACACAATCAAGACTTCACATCAAAACAAAAATAGAGTTAACTCTCCTCTCAAATCAATTCAAATCATTGGGAATGGATCCCAACCTGTACAAAACTATACCACAAACCAAAACTCCAGAATTGCAGGAAAAACTCAAAATTCTATTAGTTTGTTTGCATCAAAACACTTCTCCGTACCATCACCTCTTGGTAATTGGATCCACGAGGTGTATAAACCATTCCTCAATTGCTCTCAACCAAAAATCAAGAGGTTAGAGCTGTTGGAGGAGTTTCAAATTACAAAATGCAAAAAGTGCATGAAAGTTGCTCATGACAACTTTTGATAACTTTTGCAAAAGTTGTCAAAATGTCATCTTTCGCCTCCTAATGCCTTGGGTCAAGTTCAACCCCTCCTAAAACATCTTAAAACACTTAAAACCAACACATTTGATCCCCTATTGTCCAAAAGTCCTAATTGGCTAATAGAAATGCCAAAATAGGAGTTTGGATCACAAGATGGGGTTCATTATTAAAAACATATAATGCATGATTGAAAACCTATATAAAACATCCTAAAGACATTGTTAATGCCTTATCCTCCTTTATCAGAGTCTGACTTGTCATCTTGAAGGGTTTGATGAGGTTCTCCTACACCAGGTTCCAGTGGCCATAAATAATTGAAAAATAGTTGTAGCCATTGGGGGAAGGTCTATTTAGGCCTCTTAGACCATTCATGTTGGCATTGGATGAGGTGTGTAAAGATTTGGTGGTTTGAGTAACAATAAAAACTCAGTTTTGGCCTAATTTTCATAATTTTACGTACAGTACGATCAGGAAAAGAATTTATTTGCATTGAATATTGAATTGGTTGTGAATTGGTATGAGTGAAGGTTCAAATGCAAGTGGTGTGACTCCATTTGGTAGAGTTTGAAGCGAGTTGTGGTTAGATTACCAAAAATTGTCATTCTAAACCCCGGTTCATAGGGTTTCACCAAAGATGTGGCCCTAACTTACAAATTCCTTTGTGGAATTCAAAAAACTCTTGGAAAATGCAAGTTAGGGGTGTGTACACTGATATTTCAAATGGGTGGAATCTAGAAGTGAGGGTTGGTGTGGTTTCCACCAAAACCTAGGCTAAACATGACATTGTGTTTAGTCTAGCCTACAACGAGGAATGAACAAACAGTCACCTAGGGAGTGTTTGGTAACCGGTCTAATGGTGGATTTGGTCTATTAGATGCCTAGGGAACATGTCCAAGTGGGTTGTTTGTTTTTTCAACCCCATCGTCAAGTAGTTGCTTTGGAAAATAGGTGTAATTAGGCCTATTAGGTCTGTAAACTCAGTAGGTGCTTAGGGGTTCTGGAGTAGAGTCAAGATGCAATCTCTTGGGATTGGATGTAAAGCCCAAAAGGGTACTCAAAAATGTAATTTTTTCCTAGGGTGTTCGGAATAATTTTAAACAAAGTGGAAAATATCGGGCTGACAAGGCTAGTAGAATTAGGCCTAAATAGGGGTTTCTTGACCCAGGTGCAAAAAGGAGACTTCCAAACTTGGTTGGAAGACTAGAGAGATTGATCTTAGTTGTGAAACAATCCAAACCCTCCTTAGGAAGTGCCACAGGTGACTGGTTATCTTTAGTGTGTTTAGTACCCTAGTTGTGGGGTTGTGATAGGCCTTAGACAAGGCATAGAGGGGTGATTTTGGGTCTTCTTACCTTCTAGTTGCCCACTCTACATCAGTTAACCATAAAAGAGGTTGTTCCTTCATATTTGCTGACAAAATCCTTAGGAATCATTACCTTCTGGTTCATCTTATCTTGGAATGTTTTAAAAAATGCCCATAGACCAGCATTCTGATTGTCTATGTTTCCAAGTCTATCAAGACCTTGTTTGATCTCTTGGGCCATCGATCTATCAAATTCCCATTGTTGATGTAGGATCATCCCCTATCTATGAGAAATCTTGCATCAACCAAAAATATTTTCTTTTAGTTTAGTTCTTGTTCAATTCAGTGTGCAGTTTTTTGTGTTCCTACCCGTATATTCTAATAGTTGCTTGCTTTTCATTGTAGATCATATTTTTTAGTTTCTAGGCTATTTCTTGTGCTTAATTATAGATTCTCAGTTCATTTGGATTCTTTTCTAGTAGGATATTGCTTCCAATTTGACTGTTTCTGGGTTATGGAGTAGTTTTGGGCTTACCGATTGGAGATTCTTCTTTTTCGGATCGGTTTCTTGGTGTGTGGATCTATTTGGGTCTTGCTAGATGTTCCTAAGTCCTTGGTCGACCTTCTTGTTGATCCACACTTCTCAGTTGTTCTTTTTGTAGGAATTTATTTCATTCTTGGGGCCGACCTATTTACACATTTCATTTTTGTTTAATTGGTAAATGTAATCTTTTGTGGCCGACCCGAATATGTTCCAGAAGGTATATATATGGTATTATGTAATCATTTGTAGGGTAGTAGATCATAATGAGGATTTATATTCATGATTAGAGATCTAAATGACTTTGAGAGTTCCAGATGGGTTGTATCTAGCATGTTAGCCTGCATGTAATCGGTTGATTATCGGATGTTCTATGATGAATGCATGATGATAACTAGTTGGTTACTGGAGGTTACAAGATGATAATATAATCCAATTCTGTAATCTTTCAATGTTTTATTGTTGATTTCATTGTGTCACTCTTGCTGCATGATTTGGTCTATTCTCTTTGAGGACTCACTAGATTATGGTTGCACCAATTGTACTCTACCGGTTCTAGGAATCTGGTTCAAAAAGAAAAGATGCTAAACATATAACCAAAGAACCATATTTGAAATTTTTCTTTTTGTCCTACTTGATTTTCTTCAAATTAATCATGAGCTACTCCAAAAGAACACTGCACAGATCATAGTGTTCATCTTCCTTTACCATTTGGTAAGCTGCATGAATGGTTATCCCTAACACTAAATTCAGTCGATTAGACTAATACACCTTATACCCAATGACCATTGCATAAAATTTGGTAACCGTATGGTTTGTAACCTTTCATAGTCCTGGCTTGTCACTAGTTTGATTCAAGAATGTGACTTCCCTAATTGCCTCAAGTGTGATCTTGTAAGGTTGATCCAACCACATAAACTCATGGTGAATTCTTCTCAGCACATATCTCACCCATTCCTTTTCATCAAATGACACAAAATTGATGAACTTGGTGAAACCCTTTCTCTGCAGAAGTATGAATTCCAGCTTCGAGTTACTGATTTCATTTATAATACTGTTGGTATATAGACCCAAAATTTCCTCTGTGTCGGTTTTCTCGATTTCACAATGGATATATGCCAGTACATCATCAACATGCAGAAATCCGTGTGGAACGAAAGAAAATGCATCAATGGGGTCATCCTCCATGGATTTGTATGGATTCTTTTTAAATTCAAGATGAGTTCTATCCTTGACTTCAACAATTAATGACATAGAAATAGAAGAAGATGATTCCATTTCAAATTTTCAGAAGTTTAAACTCAGATATGTACTTTGATAAATACCTTAACTTTCTATCAGATGCCCTAACCTTCTTACCGAAATGCTTCTAGCTCTCTGAGCACCTGAAAATCTTGATTGCCTTGTTCTTCAACTTGAAAACACTATTCACAAAGTGAAAAATGACTCTTGTATTTCCCCTTTTAACCTCGCAAATCCTAATTTAATTTTGAAGTAAATGCACATAAGATATCCAACCATATGCCCTGTTTAGCTACTAGATGCCAAAATCTACGAACATAATTCTGAATATCAACTAAAATTCAACTCCTACCATCTGTAATCTATCGAATACAGATCTCATCAAGGGGTACCGTAAGATTTTCATGAATTTTCCTCCCCCTAAGGCTAAAAAGCCCTAGTTATCAGATGAGGGTTCTATACTGGATTCAGGTATAGATCCACCATCTGCCTTGGTTTCATCTTTTCTCACCCACATCTTCTCATGCTTGTCTTTGATCTCTTCTACTTTCACTTTTCCCTTCTCATTTGATTTGTTCTTGTCTACCAAAGCATTATTCTTTCTTCTGCAATACTTTGCAATGTGACCGGTTTTATTACATGCACGACAAACAACATTATTTTGCATAGTTATGAAGTTCATATGATTTGTTCTTGTCCTACACTCATTAGAGATATGTCCAAACATCCAACAAGCATAGCATCTTTTGTTTTGGAAGTTATTTACTACTACTCTGCACATATTTTCCCTATGACCAAAGTTATTGCATACAAAGCACTGATTGGTAAAGGTAGGAGCATTATTCATGTTGTTCATTCTATTATTCATCCTACTTTTGCATTTATTTTCCATATGACCAAAAAATTTGCAAGTAAAGCATCTACCATTAAATTTATGAGCATTAGGTTGTCTTATCGGAGGATTCTTTCTCTTCTTTTGATCAGGTTTTGCAGTGCCTTGTCCAAATCCGAAGGATTCACCTTTCTCAAATCTTAGACCACGCATGTCCTTTCCATGTCTCTAACTTTCAAGCATCTCATCAATCCCTGTTGAGCTAGCTTTGAATTTGTCTTTGTATTCATTGGCAGTAGAAAGTTCATCCCTTAAAGTAGCAATATGTCTTTCAAGTTCTTGACCATTATTCCTTGACTGTGTCAACTCAAGCTTCAATTGATCATTCTCATAGGTAAGCTTGAAGCATTCATAAGCTCTTTCCTTCAATGATTGTTCCAGATTCTCTTCATTGGTCTTTTGATCCTCAATCTCCTTAGTCAGCCTCATCACAATGGATTGCATCTCATTCTTCAAAGCATCATTCTCTCTCTCAAGCTTGCTAACTTCATCAACTTTATCTTGGTATTCCATGATCTTATCTTCTTTCTCCTTTAGCTTGTCCATCAATTCCTTCCTCTTCTCCCTAGAGATGTTAGCTTGATCCTTCAAGTCATTAATGAAATCATCAATAACATTCAGGTTCTTCTTCAAGGTATAGATTTCATTTCTAGCTGCATCAAGATCTTCAAGTACTACACTAAGTTGTCTCTGAAAAATTAGAATCCATTGAGTCAATCTCTCGGATCTTCCTCAAGCAGTTAAGCTTTCTTAGATGAACTAGGCTTTGATACCAATTGTTATAATCAAAGAACATTGAGAGGGGGGGTGAATCAGTAATCTACCAGAAATCACACTCAAAAATTTATTCTTTATCCACCAGTTAGCAATGCATAATAGTAAAGAACATAAGCAAGCAATAAATAAACCACAGATCCAAAACACTGAACTGTTTACGTGGAAATTGGGAAAGAGAAAAACCATGGTGGGGGTGGAACCCACAATATTCATATACTATGGCTAGGAATACATAAATATTACATAGATGGGGAATGCATTTACATTCAGGCTCACTGCTTAGAGCTCATTGCTCAATTAAAATGACTTGGAATGTTACAACCTTCAGGGAAGTCTCATTGACTTACAATTAAATTTCAATGAGTATATATAATTAAATATCTTTGAAATAACATCTAACAATACAAGAATTCTGATTAAGCACAAGATTTCTGAATGTACTCACTTTGCAATATGCTTTGTTTCTGTCTTAATCAGCTACCAGATCACCTGTGAATCAAATGTGCATGTGAAACTATGCTCAATTGCACCAAAACGGATCACCACAACAGTAATACTACAAAAACCAATAACCAATTAAATCTTATATATCCAATCATATCAAAAATAATCTCCTCCATCTCGGCTATCGAAAATGTAACGTGTAGCTTCAAGTCAGCTTCAATCTTTAACAAAACATATCACCGAACCAAAACAATTTTCCCAAATGCTTCACAAATGTCTGCCTCATCATTTTTACCCTGAACTTAGTCACCAAAATCACTGCAATCACTGGAAATATTTCCAGACCAAAACTGCACTGGAATAATCCCAATTTACCAATTAACACTTGCTTCCGAATAGGAAGAATTACGACCACCAAATCAAATCTCCAGGTAGATTTTCTATCAATGAAAACCCTAAACCATAAATCAAGCATCAATTTTCACCGGATGAGTGTCAATTGCCAACATTATAAGATAATTGTGACATTTGAAAAGAGGGTGATTGGATTATGCCTCCAATCTTGGGGCCCCCTACTTGTTCTTCTCCCATTGAAATATAATGTGGTCTTGATTTCACTATAACAAGCCTTGAATTTTAGGGTGTAAAAGAGTGCTTAGTGTGTCTTCTATTGTTCTAAATCAGTGGATATTTTGGGTTTGAGGAGCCCTAGCCATACCCTTATTTGTTCATCATAAAACACCATTATAAGTCAAAAGTCAGCCATTGTGTATTCTTGTTTATTATCTCTTTCCAAGAAAAGCCACAAATCTAATCAACAACAACCAATCCAGTTAATAGTAGTCCTTTGGTGTTTGCACCTACATTTTTCTATTTGCACCTATTGAACCCCACCTGTGCTTTTCGGCCTCTCTGATTGTGAATAGATGTCTTTGTCTAATTCTTGTCGTCTACAACTTGACAAAAACCTAATCAGTATAGTCTATCCAAAATTTTGAGAAACAAGATTCTTGACATTTGATATGACAACTGGTGACCCTTGGAAACATTTCCAAACTTGCAAGCAAACCCTTTATTGACTAAGTCACATTTTGCATCACCATCCAAGTCACCTCAAGAACCCATAACCCCATGCCTTTCCAATCACCCTTTTTTACTTAGAAAAAAATCCTTCACTATCAGCCCTTCTTCATTAATCAAATTTTCATCAATCAATCCCTTAATCAAAACCAAGGTCAAAATTTAACAAAAGTTTGTTTAGAACCTTAATCGTTTGCAATCTCTAATTGGTGTGGTACTTACGAGCTTTTCCTATCTTAAGTATAATACTTAGTTATCCCTAATCATTTGGGTTGATTAGTTTGGAAATTTGACTCTCCTAAGTTAGTGATATCCAAAAATCCATATCTTATCTTGCTTGGGAGCTTTTCCTATCACAAGTAGGGAAAGATATAATCCTAATAAATCCCCTTTCACTAAGGATCTAGATATTACCAAGTTATATTTTTCATCTCATCCCCATATAAAGTCAAATACAAATTTGAATCCAAATCCAAAACCCAAGAACTTGATTATTCAAATCCATAATCAAATCCAATCATCCCGTTATGCCCTACATACTCACCCCTACATTTTGACGGTGAAATTTGGGTCCCCCCCCTTTTTTTTTCTTTGTTTCTATTTCTCTTTACTCTTTTCTTTTTGCCCCTTTTTTGTTTGTTTTTGGAATCCCAAGTTCTCGAGTTGAAAAACTCGGAACCTTGGGATCCAGGGTTCCTCGGTTTTTCTTTGTTTTTTTGTCTTGCTTTGATTTCTCACTTTTCTTTTCATTGTCTTGTTTTTTAGAATCTCGGGTTCCTGAGTTTGAAAACTTCAAACCTCAGGATCTCGAAGTCTTTTTATTGTGTTTCCCTTGGTCCTCAGGACCCTGGAATTGTAGGTTCTTGAGTTTTCCTTTTCTTGTATTTTTTGTTTGTTTCGAAGCCTTGGAACCTTGAGATCCCAAGTTCTCCATGTTTTGTTTGTTCGAAGCCTTGGAACCCTAGAATCTTGAGACCCTGAGTTCACCCTATTTCATTTTTTTGAAGCTTCATAATCTTGAAATCCTGGGATCCCAAGTTCTTCTATTTTTGTTTTCCTTCTTCGGATTTTTAGAACCTTAGGTTCTTAGAGTACATGACAACCTTTTAGTTATGCGAGCTCAGGACTTTAGGATCCTAAAACCCCGAAGTGTGGTTGTGACACATCATTTTTTGTAGCTACGATGGGGTATAAATAATCTTGTAGGGTTTATTTTCCTTATTTGTGCATTTGATTTTTCCATGATCGAGCTTTGAGATTTTGACCATTTAAGCGATTGGGGTTGCAACTTCTTAGCATCTTGTCTTCCTTGTCTTCCTCATGCTTTGTCTATCTATCTTGTTTATTCTCTTTTCTTGTTTCACATGTTTCTTAGATTAGGGTTTTCATTTTATTATTTTCAATAAGTCAATTTTCAGCATGTTGGCCCCTGGATCTCAATTTTTGGTCCTTAGGTTAATTTTTTCCTTTAGACTTAGGGTTTTGAATCCAATCCTTTTAATATTTTGTACCTTAGGTCTTTCCCTTTTTATTTTTGGTATTTTTGAGTCTCATAACCGTAAACCTTTCTTAGGGCTTGTTTGTTGTTCACCTTTGGAACCCCAGAATCTCGAGATCCCAAACTTTGTGAGCCTAGAAAATTCATCTTTTTCCTAAACCTCGGAACCTCAGGATCTTGAGGTATGTTTGGTTGTTGGCCTTTTGAACTCGGATCCTCATAACTATGGGATCTCAAAGTATGTTATTTGGTCTAAGAGATCTTCACCCCAAAACTCAAAGTCTCGGAGTTCCGAATTCCTTCCATTCCTTACATTGCAAAGTTTGGGATCTTGGAATCTAGAGATCATAAGTGACTTGAGCCTTCTCAACCTGTAACCTTGGAATTATGAGATTTCAAATTCAAACTTAACTGCTTGTGGAAGGTCTTTTGAACCTAAAACCTTAGGATTCTGAAGTTCACTATTTTAATAAATGTAAATTATATTTTAAGTGTTGATTATTGGTTTTCTCTTGCAGGCTAAGAAGTTCATATGGAAGCAACAGATGCTCCTAGGAGCTCAAGGGAGAGGACAAGGATTGAATTAGGGCTAGAAAAGGTCTCGGTCACATTGAAATACCAATACCAAGAGTAGGCTCATGCTTCTAAGTTTGAGAATAATGTGCAGTGGATTATAGATATGGAGACTAGTAGTCCTTGGAGGAGAATCAAAAGGTCTGGATTAGTTGAAGCTATTATCTTTTCTCTAGCAATTTGGACCTCGAAATTAATTATTTCCATTACACAACATTATGACAAGGACACAAGGAAATGCATGGATACTAGAGGAATGTGGTTGTGGATTTGTCTCCCAAGATGCTTTCTCTGACCTTTAGAATTACATAGTTTGAATAAGTTTTGCAAATCACTAAGGAAGAAGCAGTAAAAGATTTTAATAGTGATGGGAGATGTGGTCAAGAATAGAGATTATATAAATGATACTTGGCTCAAGGAACCAAGGAAAATATTATTGAATGTAATAGAAAACATCCATAGAATATATTTGAAGGATTCTCCCTACAGTTTAATCATCACGCTAAGAAAAAATTTTAGGAAAGAGGATTCTAAGCACTACCATTTATGGATGCATTATTGTATGTTCACCATCCTCAAGGAAAAATATTTTTTTGATTGGGCTTGATTATCTTCGATAAAATTCAAGAGAAAATTTGTAATGTGGTTTTTCATGACTTCATATGTGGTATGGATGGTTGCGAGAAGTGGTTTTTATGCAGGATTGAACACTCATGGAAAATTAGGGAAAATTGTTGATGATAATAAAGTGTGGGAATACTACACTCAACTACCCTTTCACATAGCAAAAGATCACCTCAAAACAATAAATAATGCTTTCATATTTGCAGTCATATACAAATTGACTACTGATGTTGGATACCAACTGACTTTAGAAGACATGAAATTAATAGAGACTTGGGGAACTTGGTTCATCCAAAATCCAAGGTCGACATACATTAGATTGAGTAGATTTACTAGTAACACTTTTCTTCTCACCAAGTACTACAATAACAAGATTATACTTCTTGAATTTTATAGACAAATTATATATTTTCAAGCTTTGATGACACTAATGCACAAAACTGGAGTAAGTTTCCCATTTACTCTCAAGCACTACAAATGTCACAACTTGCAGACTACTAAAACAACAATTTATGAGATTCAAGATTTGAATATAAAAGATTTTGACTATTCTCGAGATTATTATGATCCATTTGGTAAATTAAAAGGAATGATGCCAAATTCGTATGGGGGACACAAGCCTGCATTGGAATATTTTTGGGTAGGAATGCGAGATAGTTTTGAGGCAAGAAAAAAAAGATCTTGTAGACTTGTTGCTTTGAGATGAGGGCCTTTAATATAAAATCTAGTATTCTTGAAGGTTTTAGGGATGATGTAATAATTTTAGATCCACTTTATGAGGAACAACATGTAGATCAAAGAACCCTCTTTCCTATAAGGTGGTCTAAACTTGAAAAGATATCAATTGATTTTATTTATGAGGAGGTGGTCGAAAGAAGTAGATAGTGGATAGGACTCAAGCTTTGTGGCAACATTTCAAAAGAAAAGAAGAAAAATAAGGCCACATGAAATCCCCAATCCAAGACAACCCAAGAATATGTAAGGAAAATAAGAAATGATTTGAGGAAGCCTACTCCAACTGAGGAGGAAACCCTTATGTTTAGAGCTAAAAGAGAAGAATTGCAAAACCAATTGGACCGAAAGATGGAGGAATCTGAGTCTTTAAAGGTGGAATTAGAATAAGGAGTAACCACTGGGTTGCTAGCTACTCCACAAACTTCAATAACCCAAGTCATGCCTATCATTACTTCAGGAGAAGGAACATCATGAGACCCAGGTTCAATACAAGAGTCCACTCCTTCGCAAGTCCCTATTGCGACAACACAACCACATGTGCAAGAAAATGTTATCTTCCACAATATTGATTCTGATTCATATTCTAATTCAGACAAAGATCCTATATTAGTTATAACCCGAAAGAAGAAGGAGATTCCAACTGAAGAACAAGCTACTCTAAGTCAAGGCTTGAAGGAACTTGTGATTACTCAAGTGCCAATTATTTCTCAATATGAACAATGTATTAAACCACATGAGTATGAACAACAAAAGGATCCCATGGAGGTTGATGATCAAGATGAACACCTTGTGCTCACACCACAAGATCGAGAGCAACTTCTTAAGCAGGTTGAAGAGACTGCAAGGAAGCATAAGGAGAAGACACAAAAAGAAACTCTTGAACATGAGCTAGGATAAAAACTTGAGGAGATTTCCAAAACACAACAAAAACAAGAGCAACTTCCACAACCTCCACCACAACATGAAGAATATAAGGAATGACAGCAAGATGAATATCATGATGGAGAAGAAGAACCAAAAGAAGAAAATGAGTAGGAACATGAACTAGTAATTTGTAGTTATGCAATGACTTCTCATGTTACTCCACAAGGTGATCAACAAGATTCAAGCATGCCACAATGAATAAGTTTAAATTTTGAGAAAAAGAGGAAAATGTATTGACAAAGGTAACCTTACAAAATGTAGCAATTGAATCTCCTCAAAAGGCGAAGAAGGCAAAGATTATACATCAATTGGAAAGGAATGATTCAAGAGAACTCTTGGCAAGTATAGAAACTCCTATGCTGACAAAAGTTGGTGAAGAGTATGCTCCTACTAGCTACCAAGTTTCTGAAGTAAATTTAGGCAGGCAAACCAAATGGGGAGAAAAAGCTATCTTGGATGCTGCCACTGCTACCAAGATACAGAAAAAAACAAGTCCAAGCAAGAGGTCAAGGCCCAATTGGAGCAATATACAAAGCTATTTATGGAATTGTCTTGACCACTTGACTCCATGCCTTTTGATTCTCATCCTTCTTCTTTAGCACTCCCTCATCAAGAGGTAAAGTCCTTGTATTTTATGAAAGAGAAAGAAAAATTAATAGATGCTTGGTTCGGGAATCAATCAGGGAAGGTAAGGATGTCTTGCAAGAAACCATGAATATATATAAGGATACTCATTTTCTTAAAAAAGGTTTGATCTTTCTCTCGGATCAGTGGGAAACTCAGGCTTAAACGTTTAAAAATGATATTGAGATGTTAAAGAAAATAAAAGTTTTAGGTGAATGTTTAATCAAACGGGAAGACTTATTGGGAGTTGAAGACTTAAATGTCTTACATGATTGTACTTATATGTTGGAATTTAAGAGGGATATTCTTGATCAATATAGAGTCGAAGTGCTGAAAAAGAATCCATCTTTCTTATAGTTGTTAGATGTGTATGAAAAATATGTAATAAAGGTGTTGGGAAAGCATGGACCTATGGATATTCAATTAGGTTCATTTGATTAAGAAGAGGTTCTCAAGCAGTGGGAGACATATGTATCAAAGAACTTCTCTCTAGATTCTAAGTTTGATACCACTATAATGGAGAGATACATGTACCTTATTTGCAATTTTATTAGGCAACACAAGTGGTAGACAACTTGGTGGGTAAAATGGATGAACTAAGAGAAAGTACTAGAGTATCCAAGTTCTGAACTAGGTATGTATCAAATCCACCTCAATTCACAATAGAATGTTTTCTAGAGAATTACCAGAGTTATAAGAAAAACAAGAAGTAAATGTACAATAAACTACACATGTATCACCAACTATTTCAAGTAAAGGAAATTAGATACAACATATCTAGAAGGGTCATCAAGAAAACAATAGTTTTGACAATGCAATTGAGAAGTGGTATCTTCAACATGCATGCTGCTACAACACCTCAGAAGGAAGAGTGCAGTTGATGTCCCAGTTTTTGAAGACTTGTTTATAAGCAGTTGATTGAGGTTTGGGTGCAGTGACTTGCAAGTCAAACTATGACTCCTCCTATTTTGCAACTAAGTCTTAGGAATTATCTGCTCCAAGTCTATAGGTTTTGAACCCTATAAATATGATTTCTTGAGTCATTGTAAGGGTCTGAGAATTGATGATTCGAGGCCAGTAATTAGGAATTTTACTTTCATGCAATTTTCAAGTTTCTAGTATTTGTAGACAGTTGAACACTTATAATATCAATGATTGTTGATGTTGTTCCAAATTAACGCAAGCAAATTTATGGATCACATGGTCAATAATATGTGCTCTTGGTAATCGATATTCCTTTGTAGTGTGATATCTTATCTCTCTTTCTAGATAACATCTGATTGTTTCAAGTTTTATTATTCTACAAATCATATTACATACGTAAATAGTATATGAGGATTGAATGGTATGGTGAAAATATATGTTTATGAATCTTTTTTTTGTTTGAATGTTGATCAATGTGTTGGATATCATTGCTGCTAGGATATGTTGTTGTCATTGATGTCAACATATTCCTATGTTTTGGTGTTGCAGAGAATTGTTTTGGTGATCCAATGATTGTAGTGAGTTGATCTGGCTGGTTTATCTATTTTCTATGTTGAATCAACTAGAGATACTTTATTCTTTATTGATTCCATGATGCTATGTGATGATTTGGTCAAGTTGAGGATTCCGGTATGGAGATTGGTTTTTAGTGTTCAATATTGTAATGTTCTGGTGTTTGATTTGTTGTGCTTTGCTATGGTCATATCATGTGTATCTTCATTTTAGATGGTTCATGAGTTGATGCTTTGCAAGATATCTTTCTTGTTAGAGTTGTTGTTAAGTGTTCTTGAGTGTTATCATGTTGATCGATTAAGATTTGAATAAGTGGTGTTGGTGCAGCTATTGCGGATGGTTCTAACATGTTTTTTGGTGTTTTCTATTCATGTCCTATTTGTTCTAATGGTCTTCATTGATCATTGTGTGTGTTCTTGATGATCTTATGGGCCCGGTGATATTCTTCATGTTATGCAGTATTTATGGTGGTGTAACGTGTTGCGGTTGATCTTGGCAAGATTTTTGTTGGTGGTGCACATTTGAGGTGTTGATTTAGATCCATGCTATGTTGTTTATGAAATTGTATTGGTTCGATGGTTGATTTATGTATCGTGTGATGTAATTTTGTAATTAGGTGTTAAGGGTTTGGTCGACCTTGTAGTCAAGGTTGATGATTTGTATAAATGGGTGAAATTGGTAGTTTGATGAGGTGTTGTTGTTGAGTTTGCATTATCAGAGAGTGGTGTATGTGCAATCAAGAGAATTCATCTTTTGGTGTGGTGTATTGAGAAGAGATTGGTGAAGGGTAGACATATGAGCTTAACTAGAACTATCATTAGGCATTAGCAAATGCTATTTTTGTAGTTCATCTTTGTAAGGTAGTGAACCTTCCTTGAGGGTTGTAAACTTCTAGGTCATTTTAATTTGAGTAGTGAGCTCTAGGCAGTGTTCCTGAATGCATGTGTATTCCCTATTGTAATATTTACACATACTACTACAGAGTATCATCTCATTTTGGGTAGGTTCCCATTGTGGTTTTCCCCTTAACCAATTTTTCACGTCAAAAATATTGGTGTTATGTGTGTTGTTATTGTTGTTATCTTTCTTTTTGTTGTAGTTGATCTGATCTAAGATTGTACTTAATTTGTTTAATCTGTTCAAAATTGATTCACCCCCCCACTCTTAGTTTTCCTTCCTTATTGTTACCAATAAGTGGTATTAGAGCTATATCCTCTGAAAGAAGCTTAACCGCTTTAGGAGGCCCGGGATGGTATCCTATGTTTTCAAGAAGGAGAGTCCTAGATTTGATGGGAAAAATTATACTATATGGAAGGATTGGATGGAAGTTCATTTGAAGTGCCTTGAAGAAGATTATTGGAAGATTACAAAGAATGTCTACAATGTGTTAGCATTGCACACTCCAATGAGAATTGAAGGTGATTGAAGGTGTTGTCATTGATGGCAACTTACCGACAACCTTGTGGATATCTTCAGGCACCGACACCGGCATCGACATCGATAGACACTTCACCGGTAGTGACAATAATGTTTACCGACATCTCAACCGACAAGATTTTGATTATTGTATTTTGTATTTAATTGTAATATCCTTTTGTAAGCCGACATAGCATATTGTAATAAAACTCATCTATAAGTATGAGATCTTGTAGATCATTTTTGAGAGATACAACATAGAGGATAGATATGATGGATATGTAGAGCGAATATTGAGGCAGATTTTGTAGAAGGGTTTATGGTTATTGTATGAGCTTAAATCGGTACTGAACCTGGCATAGCAGATGTTGTTTTGTAGTAGTACATTATATTGGATTCTCATAATCCATTTTCTAAGTCAGTGAGACTTCCTTTTGTGATTGAGTAGTGAGCTCTAGGCAGTTGGCCTTCCTGCATGTGTAGACCCCTCTTGTAAGTAATATCCATTGGCCAGTGAGTGAATATTGTGGGTCACAAATCCCACCGAGGTTTTTCCCACACCGGGTTTCCTTGTTAAACATCTTGTGTTATGGTGTGCTTTCTATTTTGTCTTTACTGTTCTTATTTACTACATTAATTCTTGTTTACCGGTACATTGTTTTGGAATGCAAAATACTTAATAAGGTTAAAGAATCTATTAACCAGTTAGATACTGATTCACCCCCCTCTCAGTATCTTTGGGACTTTCATCAATCCTAACAATTGGTATCAGAGCCTGGTCCTCTATTTTCAAAAGCCTAACAGCATGAGGAAGATTCTGACACCGATACAGATGGAAAACTTAAGAAAGCAATTAGAAGGAGCTCTTGCAGACTTTGATGCAGAGAAGTTGAAAAATGTCAAACTTGAAGATGATCTAAGGACTGCACAGGAATTCATTCAAGGATTTCAGGAGAATCTCACTATTGCTAGAAACAAAAGAAGAGAACTTCATGAGAAGATGCAAAATGATGATGATGAAAAGGAAACTCTTAATGATCTTGTAAGCAAGATGAGGCAAGAAAACATGACCTCAAGGAATGAAATGCAAGACATGACTATGAGATTTTGTAAAGACATTGAAGACAAAAAGAAGAATGAAGATGACTTGACTAGGAGACTCAATGATGTTGGAAATAAAAATCTAAGACTCGGTCATGAAAATAATATGTTAAAGATAGATCTGATTCACATGGAACATGATAAAACTGAACTTATGAGGCAGAAGGAATTTTTGGAAAATGAGTTGGCTACTACAAATCAACATAAAGAGAAATTCAAGAAAAATTCAGAAGAACTTGATGGTATGCTAAAAAGTCAGAAACCTAACGGAGACACTAATGGACTTGGATTTGAAGTTGGTGAAAGTTCTAGTATTGCAAACAATCATGATCATAGTAAACTGGTAAGACAACCTAATGTCTACAAATTTAATGGGAAATGCTTTAACTGTAACAAGTATAGTCATAGAGAAAATCAGTGTAGATCTAGAAACCATCAGAACATTAATGCACCCACCGGTCAATGTTCCAAATGCAACAAAATTGGTCATAATTCAGAAAACTACAAAATGAATGTAAGATGTTATGTTTGTGGAAGATTTGGGCACTTATCTAATCAATGTAGAACACAAACCGGCATAGGATATGGAAAGGCTATTCAGAAAAACAATGTGACTTGTTATGCTTGTAACAAGATTGGACTTATTGCAAAATTTTGTAGAAGCAAGACTTCACCGACAAATTATAAAGGATCCAATTTGAAAGGAAAAGAGAAGTTTAATGAGGTAAAGAAATAATTTTCAAGACAATGGATTAGAAAGAGAGATCAGAATGTTGATGAGACTATTCCTTCCCCGATAGAACAATGTATTACTCCACCAGCAGGAGACTCTTCATCCAACTAAAAAGTAACCCTTGGGGGTATTGCAGCAAATTGAAAATCATGCAAGTTTACCCTCAATTTATGGTGAGAAGATGAACTTCTTCTTTACCAGCAGATGTGTTAAGTTTCACTTAACCGGTGAGCATTTATTATGGTTGTTGGAGGAAAAGATATTATAAATCAGTGGTTTTTCCTCTTTTTCATTCATCGAGCATTCAAACATTCAAAGAGCACGGAAAACCTGAGAGAAGGCATCCTTAGCAAGAAGTGAAGCAAGTTCTTTCAAGCATCCAAACCTATTAGGCAGATTAAGGTATTTATCAATGGCTTCCTCCTTTGCTCTAGAATTTATTGCAAACCCTACTGTTAAAGAGGTAGTTAAATTCCCTAGGCTCATTTTCAAGATTATCCCTGAGGTAGTGAAACAAGATGATACCCTAGGTTCTTTTTCAAAAATCCCTAAAGGAGTTGCATATGCAGAAGACCCTAGAATATATATTCATTGCCACATTGAGGAATTAGGTTAAGAGGAAATCATGAAAATGTATAAAAATGTTATCTGTGATGAAAGTGGAGTTGTGAAACCTAAACATAAGGTTATTGAAAGTTTAGGTTTTGTGGAAATCCTTGACATCCCAAAACTTTTCTAAGGAAGTTGTAAGGATTGTGCTTAGCAGAGTTCATGGTGAATTCTTTTGGCTTGACTCTATTCATAAAATCACTAAGGAAGCAGTTAGGGCAGTGACTGGTTTACCCTCCACTGGTAGCATGCCAGATAAAACTAAATAGGTTCCTAATAACATAGTGATGACTTTAACAGGAGCAATCTATGACAGCAGATCCCTGAGAGTTAATGATGTAAAAGATATGAATGTTAGATTCATAAGCATGATCTTAGGATACAAAACCACAAATGCAAATTGGCTGAACTCATTTTCAAGTCTATGTATTAAAAGTGCATATGATATGGTCAATAGTGATGCTGAGATAGATGTATGTGAGTGGTTGAAGGATGAGTTGATTGATAATCTGAAGAAAATAAAAGGAGATAAGAAAGGTACTTTCCATTTTGGCAATCTTTTTGTATGCTTAATGCTATATCTTACAAAAGAGGTTCCCAGTATAGGCAAGAAAGACTTTGGTTATGACATATCGGTAGGGAAACAACTATCTGATATCTTCACTGGTATGGGGACAGATAAGGATAACAACATTATTGAGTATTTCCAAGAATCTAAAGCAAAAATGAAAACAAGGGAAAGGTTACCACAAAGCATTATAGATAAATATGAAAAGGAAATTTGTTTTGTAATTAAGAGAAATGAGATCTGGATGGAGGCAATTCTTCCTAGAACTGTTTGGGTGACAGAAATGGGATATGAGGCTGATATAAACATAATTGAAACATATGCCAAAGCCCTACTCGAAGCCCCTAGAGAACTAGAAGAAAAGGTTTTCGGAAATGCACAATCAATAGAGAGTGGTGTACAAACTTTGAAACAAAGGAAGAGAAGAGAAAAATACATGAGGAGTGCATCTAAACAAGTGAAGAAAATTAAAGAAAACATTATGAACATCACTGGTATTAAGGAAAGTGATCTGGAAGGATTACAACCAGAGGCACATCTCTCACCAGTTGGTACATCCTCTGATAGTGAAATTCCTGTTGATTTTAGAAGAGTTGATAGGAAGAGAAAACCCTCACTGGTACCCTCTCCTCCTCCCAAGAAAACAAGGACAACAAAGAAGAAACAACAAGCAGTGAGGCCACCAAATAAGAAGATGACACCTAAAAGGAGAAAGCAAAAACAGGTTATACCATGACTGGACAACTTGCTGAATGAGATAACAGATGATGGAAATTTATCCAATGTAAGCAAATTGTATGATACATTTACCAATGAGGAAAAAGAAACTATAGAGAATAGCATCATCTTACACCTTGACATTTATAAGAAAGTCTTAATAGAATTTGTAGATGATTTGCCTAGTGATTTATATAGGCGGCTAGATGCTAAGAGGCTAGCTATTATGAAACTTGACAAGAAAATTAAAATTGAGAAACTACTTGTTGTACATCCTATAAAATCAGTTGAGGAAATTGATGAGTTGATCAGTGAAGCAAACAGAACAGTCTTTACAAGCGGACACCAACATGTGAGCCTAATGGTTGGTAGGGTAAATGAAATCTTAGAAGAGGCAACTGACAAATGGGACATTTTCTTTGTTGAGAAAGAGAAACAACAAGAACTGAACAGACCTAAAACATTCAAGGTATATCAAAAGGATCGAGACAAAGGAAAAGGTAAGGTAGTTGGACTACCCAATATAAAAGTAGCAGATAATCTACCACCACCTTCAGTTACTCCACCGGTATAGTATGACAATACACCGACTATTAAGAATGTGGAAACACCACATGAGGATACATACCCTGAGTCTGAAATTTTGTATACTATGAACATAGACACTCAGAAGGTTAATATTATAGTTGACAAAGAAAGCATAGAGGAAAATAAAAATAATGTTGCTACTGAGCAACTGGCTAATAATATTGAGATTGGATCACAGGGAGAACATATTGGGATTTAGGCAAAGCAAACTGAGCATACAATTGATCCCTTGGTTAGTGGCATGGTTACTAAAAATACTATTGATGCAAGCATTGAGAAACCAATGGAGTTAGAGATACCGACAATAGAGAATAAAGAAAAACCAACTGAGTCACCGGTAGTGGACAATGCAGAAAAACATATAGAGACACCAGTAGTGGATAACACTGAGAAACAATCAGAAACACTGACTGATAAAATTGTAAAACAGACAAAGACACAAGCAGAGAAACAGGTTGAGTCACAGGTACACATAGAGACAGTGCCACCAAAAACTACTGAAAAACCTAAACCTTTGCTAGTGGAAATGCAAACATAGATTGACCCTCCAGAGGTCGAGACATGCAAAGTGATTGCTCCCACTAGCAACACAGAGATTGTGAAGGTAATTGGCCAGTCATCCAGTACTTCAATGACAGAATTCAGACCAACCAATGTGATTGAAGTACTATTGGATGCTATTAAGAAAATTACAGATTGTAATGCATCGGCCTATAAGGCTATAGATGATACAATTCATATTCTTAAGTTGATTGCACCCAAGTGTAATGTAGATAATAAGGATTCTTTGAGTCAGTTAGAAACATTGTCTAAATACATCACCGACAATATACTAACTGTAGATCAAATAAATGAAGAAACATTTAAGGAGAAAATGGACAGGGAAAGAGAAATTCTTCGAGGAAACAATAAAGAAGTGCAAGGAACACATTGACACTCTTTTACCGACATTTAATAACAAAATTACGGAGTTCAAGGAACTGTATAGAGACACTTGTAAGACAAATCTTTTGACAATGGATATTGATAAGGAAATCAACAAAGTGCAAAAGGAAATTGATGACATAGCTTATAATATCATTGGCTCATCTGAACCAATATCAGTTATTGAGAAATAAATTGTTGGATTTGAGGAGAAACAGAGAAGTTAGAGAAGGAAAAGGAAAGGTTAAAGGGCAAAGCAAAAGAGTTTAAATGCAAACTCAGTCCAAAGTTGGATAACCTCATCTCTCTAAGGAAAGAGATCTCTGAGGCACTTATTCAAGGGCAGAAGACACTGAAAGAGAAAATGAATCATCTCACCGGTACTATTCAGAGAATAGGGGAAGCTTTGAAGGATATCAACATGTTCACTCAGAGTTTGAACTTGGTCTTAGCAGACTTATTCTAGATTGCAACCAACCGGTTACAAGGTTCTAGCTGAAAACTACACTCATTTGACAATCTTGACAAACTTTGTCATTGATGTCAAAGGGGGAGTAGTAGAACTGAGAAAAATGATTGTTAGAAGAGATCATCTACTCAGGGGGACCACACAGTTTTGGTAAGATTTTTGGACTTCAATTTTGGGGGCAATTTTTGGATTTTTCTCATGAGTGTTGCCATCAATGCCAAAGGGGGAGATTGTTGGCATTGCACACTCCAATGAGAATTGAAGGCAATTGAAGGTGTTGTCATTGATGGCAACTTACTGACAACCTTGTGGATATCTTTAGGCACCAACACCGGCAGCAACAATAAAGTTTTCCGACATCTCAGCTGACAGGATTTTGATTATTGCATTTTGTATTTAATTATAATATCCCTTTGTAAGCTGACATGGAATATTGTAATAAGACTCATATATAAGTATGAGATCTTGTAGATCATTTTGGAGAGATACAACATAGAGGATAGATATGATAGATATGTAGAGCAAATATTGAGGCAGATTTTGTAGAAGGGTTTATGGTTATTGTATGAGCTTAAACCGGTACTAAACCTAGCATAGCAGATGTTGTTTTGTAGCAGTACACTCTATTGGATTCTCATAATCCATTTTGTAACTCAGTGAGACTTCCTTTTGTGATTGAGCAGTGAGCTCTAGATAGTTGGCATTCCTGCATGTGTAGGCCCCTCTTGTAAGTAATATCCATTCATTGGCCAATGAGTGAATATTGTGGGTCACAAATTCCACTGAGGTTTTTCCCACACCAGGTTTCCTTGTTAAACATCTTGTGTCATGGTGTTCTTTATATGTTGTCTTTACTATTCTTATTTACTCCATTAATTCTTGTTTACCGGTACATTGTTTTGGAATGCAAAATATTTAATAAGGTTAAAGAATCTATTAACCGGTTAGATACTAATTCACCTCCCCCCCCCTCTCAGTATCTTTGGGACTATCATCAATCCTAACACAATGTTCCTCCGAATGGATCGGTTACGGTTGATGAAATTAAGGAAGATGAACATAACATAAGGGCTAAGGAAGTGTTGTTGAATGCCTTGATTGATTCAAAGATGAGTAATATAATGGGTTTGAAGACTCCACGGGATATGGAAAAAGCTAAAGGTCTTGTATGAAGGAGATGCACAAGTTAAAGTTGCAGAGCTTGAAGGGAAAGTATGAGACATTGAAGATGGGAGAAGATGAGAATATAACTTCCTTTATCGCTAAAGTAAATGAACTTGTTATGAAGATCAGATGTGCCGGTGGAACTCTTGAGGAAGATGAGATTGTTGCTAAGGCATTGAGATCCTTGCCTTCTGCTTACAAAGCTAAAGTTGTTGCTATTGATGAGATCCAGAGTGTGACTACTATGACAAGAGACATGTTGGTTCGTAAGCTAGTTGCATTTGAGTTTAGTGAGTTTGGAGAATCACATGGTAAATTTGAGAGTGCATTTAAAGCCTCTACATACAGGAAACAAAAGTATGATCCGAGAGAGTTCATCTAGGGTTTCAAGATATGAAAGAGAAATGAGAGAGATGGAGGAGAAGGAGAAAGAGTTGGATGAGCTTGAAGCACTTATTACTTGGAGATTGCCTAAGGGAGCCAGTAAGTATGATGGAAAGTTACCTTTGAAATGTTTCTCTTGTAATTAGATAGGACATTTTTCTTCTAGGTGTCCTAAAAGAATGTCTAGGTATGATAAGAATGATAGATATGAGAAGTATGATAAGTAAGACAAGCCCTACAAGCCTAATCGGAAGTAAAAAAATCAGAAGAGATGATATTATGCTAATGATGAAGGCGTGATAGATGAGGAATTAGACAATGGGAATTCGAGAGATGAATTTGTATTTATTGCTATCAAGGAAGATGATCTAGTACCAGTGAATCCTACAACTGCATTATTGAGGAGAAAGCTTTGGCTACTAGGATTGAAGACAAAGATGAATGGATAATTGACAATGGTCGTTCACATCACATGATAGGTGATAAAAGTAAATTTGTGAATATGGAAAGGTATGATGGTGGTATAGTAACATTTGGGGATGATAAAGCTTGTGTGATCCATAGTTGAGGTTCTATTTCCTTTAATGGTAAGAATAATATTGATGATGTCTTATATGTTTAAGGTTTAAAGCATAATCATTTGAGTGTTGGACAGATGGTTGACAAGGGATATGATTTGCAATTCAAGACTGGTAAATGCAAGATTCCAAATGCCTCTGATATAGATATTACAATAAGGACTGAAACTAAAGGTAATATCTTTCACTTGAATGTAGGTGAGAAAAGTTGTTTGATTTCTCAGGTAGATGAAAGTTGGTTGTGGCATAGAAGGATGTGTCATGTTAATTTTGATTGTGTGATAAGGATAAGTTCTACTCAAGCTATTAGATATTTGCCTAAGATTGTGAAGCCCTCTAATCCGATATGTAAAGAATGTGAGTTGGGAAAGCAAAAAAGAACATCATTTAGAAGTAAGTTGTATACATCTAATGGACTATTAGATCTTGTGCATAATGAATTGTGTAGTCCTACAAGAGTGAGAAGCATGCAGGGTGACATGTATTTCATGTTGTTGATTGATGACTACTCTATAATGTTGTGGGTGACTTTTCTAAGGGAGAAATCATAAGAATTAGAGAAATTCAAGATATTCAAAGCTAAGGTAGAGATTGAGACATGATTGAAGATGAGATGTCTGAGACCTAAAAGAGAAGGAGAATTCACATATGGTTAATTTGATACATTTTGTGAGAGAAATGGAATTAGAAGACACTTATCTACTCCTAGAACCCCTCAACAGAATGGAGTTGTTGAAAGGAAGAATAGAACAATTTTGGATGCTGCTAGAATGATGTTGATTGATGTTGATTGAAGGAGATGTTGTGCAAACATTTTGGAAGGAAGTTGTTAGCACTGTTGTTTACACATTCAACCAGATGCATATAAAAGGTGATTCTGGTAAGACTCCTTATGAACTATGGTTTGCTCATGTTCCTACAATTAGATATTTTATAGTTTTTAGAAGCAAATGTTATATCAAAAGAGATGAGGATATAGGAAAGTTTGATGCAAGATGTGATGAAGGAATATTCATGAGATACTCTACTAAGAGCAAGGCCTACTGGTGCTACAATAAGAGGATGAAGAAAATAGTGGAAAGTACTGTGTGTGAAAAGTGGACCTGTATCTGTATCTGGAATACACAACACTTCAATTATGTCATTAGATGCATGGTTAGTAAATCAATAATCAATGAATAATAAACCATTACAAATCAACCCATTTCCTTCTAGTAGATGCGAGTTTAGATTGCCCTCAGATTTGATAAGCTATCCAGTGACTAGACAACACCTAAACGAAGGATTTTTAAATCTATATGAGCATGAATATGAGCTAAATGGATGCAAGATTTAATCTAGATATGCATGATTTAAGCTAGATATGTAAGATTAATCTAACATGATTTAAGCAATATATGAATATTTAAGCTAAATGATATAAGCAATATGAAATAACTAATATGCAATATCTCAATGCAAATTCTCAATGAACCTAGTGCAAAAATAGCATAATAACAATATATTCTCCAGGATCTTTTTGAATGAGAGATGAGAGCCTGAATTTATAGAAAATTCAGAAAGAAACCAAAGGCTGAGATCAAATCATGATGAGCGGTCAATATTTTCCAAGAGGAAGCACAATCTAGGTGAATTGATGTGATTGGATGCTTTTCTCAGATTTTAAAGGAAATTGAATTAAAACTAAGATAAAATCAGAAAAAACTGATTTATTCTCTATTTCATTCAATTTTAAAATTTAATTGTTTTAATTGCTTTCTCTGAGATTATTTATCAATTTTTAATTTGTTTTTCAAGATTATCTCCAATTGATTTCTTTTCTCAAAATTTTAATTCTTTTTCGTCAATTAATTCCTTTTTTGAAGATTTGATGGCAAATTGATTTATTTCATTAAATATGCTAGGATATTCAATAAAATAAATAGGATAATTGTTTTAAAAATAATTTACTTGGAATGATCAATTAATTAAATAATATTTAATTAATATTGAGTTATTGATTTGCCATGTGACATTGGTGATTTTAGAAATTAATTGTGTGCTCAAGATTTATTCAATTGCCTTTGGTTAGGACCTTGGTGATGTTGTCGAGATTAGGGGCCCATGGTTTAGATGACCATTTTTAGGGTATTATATTTGCCCCTCTTTGAATTAATGTGCAAGTAGCACGTTGGTTCAAAGAACAGTTGATGTCTAGGAGATACTAGTTTTGAATTTGATTGATCTTGAACAGGATGAAGAGCGAGGTGTTTAGCTTTATTTGAAGTGATGAAGCTGAACAAAGTTAATTAAAGAGATACTGATCCTAAACTTGATTGAACTAGGACCGATGAAGAGCAAAGATACCGAACTTGAACTTGATTGATCAAGAAGCAGATCTTACTGATCTAGAACTTGATTGAGCAAGATATGATGAGTGAAGATAAACTATCCAGCTTGATTCGATATGATGAAACTAAACACCTACTTAGATTGAGTGTGTGATCAAAGATACTCTTTAAACCCTTGATTGAGTTTAAACAAATAATCAGCTTGATGAAAAGCGATGAAACTGATTAACGTTAAGAGACTGATTCAAACAAAGACAATATTAGCTTGATATGCCCCTAGCGATTGATTTGATGAAGCTTAGCTGCTTGAACATTTGAAAATTTTCTTGATATTTGAAGATGTGAGGTCATAAGGTCATGAGTATGCCCCCTCGGGAAAGAAATTGAAAGATAGCGAGGGTACATGATTATAGGCAAAAAAATTTGTGGCGATGATATTGATTTGAGCACAAAAAAATGATTCAGAGAACTGTTTAGAATTTAAGTGAGAAATTGAGCACAAAGTTGATTTGTAGAATAAATTGAGAGTCAACGTTGATTCATGAGAAATTGAGCGCAAATTGAAGAAAGAATGAGCTTTTTGATGAAAAGCGCTAAGTGGTCCAAATTTTGGAATTTGACTAGCAAAATGATCTTGGATTTTGATTTCGATCCCAAAAATGGAATCAGGACAAGCAAATTAGCTAAGGGTACAATTTTCATGTCCATCAAAGCAAGTATGGGGTAAAAGTGTCATTTTCAATTCATTTTAACCCTCCAAGTTTGAAAATTCAAAAAGCCTTATCTGAAGAAAAATGGTGGTTCCCACTCATGTGCATCAATTCAAGCACCAGAGATGACATAATCGACCTCAGAACTATGAGCCAGCGGTAAGTGATCCATTTTAAGCCTGTAATTCATTTCAATTTTGAATTTTTTTGTTGAATTTTTCAATTTTTTGCATGTTTAAGTTAGTCGTTTTCGTTTTGTCATGCGAGACAAGATCCTATCTCGTACGACAAATAGATCAATTTTGTTTTATCGTTTAAGCCTACTAGTTTTATCGTATGGGACCTACCCTTCTGTCGTACGACAACATTCAAAAGAGCCCATTTTGTCGTTTAAGGGCTAACCCTATGTCGTATCAGCCCATTTTGTCATTTAAGGCCAATTCCTGACTCGTACGAGTTTCTATCTCTGTGATGTTTTTTCATTTGGAAAATAGTGAGGATTTTTGAAGGTGTAAACTTGAAATTTTAATTTTGCAATTAGTGTAGTTGGATTTTAATTTTGATTTTTTACAGGTTCGATTGTCCCATGTATTATTTAGATGGGATTACAATGGTTGAGATGGGATTACTTGGATGATATTGTAGATGCAGGGGTATTGCCCCAGTATAGGGACTGGTTCTAGGAGCATCCATTCCCAAGATTCACAGATCTGGCTGAGCAGGCACCTCGCATAGAGGAGGTAGAGGATGATGCCCCCACACAGGGATAGGGACATGGACAGAGGTAAGGGCAAAGATCTAAGGCTCCTAGACGGGTAGGTGGTGATCCTGGTGCTAGCAGTAGTAGGGTGCCAGGTGATGCGAGGCAATAGAGAGGAGAGGGTGGATCCCTAGGGACTGTTGGAGTGAGGCTGAGAAGAGTGAGGGTACCAGAGGGTGGAGGAAGAGGAGGAGAGAGTAGCTTTGAGACATGTTCAGTAGAGGAGAGAGGAGCAAGGGGATCCAGAGGCAGAGATGGAGGAGGAGATGGAGGCGGAGGGCCTGCGAGGGATCAAGGCCTGACACAACGCGGTCGATGAGAGTACGCCTAGCAGGTTTGCAGTCATAGCTGACAGTGGCATAGACTCAGCTAATGGAGCGAGACCGACAACTAGTAGAGCTTAGAGCAGAGAGGGATTGTCAGGTCACGGCGATGAGGGCAGAGTGAGATGTTCTTTAGCAGAAGGTTCTCCATCAGATGAGTCGAGCAACCTATTATGTTGCGGCTTACAGCGTAGCAGTTCCAGTAGCACAGCAGGTTGTACTGCATTCACAGTATATGGCTTGATCGGAGGGAACTCGGGCACCTAGGCAGGATCTGAGTCAGTAGGCTCCACCTCCTCCACCACCTGGCATTGAGGGAGAGGCAAAGAGATAGATCTTTTTGTAACTCTGATATTTTTTTGTAGACACACCCTTTTTTGTAGCCCTTATGATTCTTTCTCCGATGGGATTTTGTATATGTCAGTTGACATTATTTGTACCCTGAGACTTGATCATTATATATACGAGATTTTGATTTGACTTCATTGTACTTGTGTCAATTGATTTATGAGATGCTTTTCTATATGATTTATTCTATATGTATGCATATTTGTTGAGTATGGATGTATGTAATGCAGATGAATATGGATGTTTGTTTTTGTTTCTTTTCATATGCAAATAAAATAAATAAAAAAGAGTAATGAGTAGTGCAAATTTTTTCATTTTTCAATGCAATAAGATGAATGCAAATGAATGATAATGAGAGTGAGTAACTAGTAATGCAAATTTGTTTCATTTTTCAATGCAATAAGATGAATGCAAATGAATGTATGAGGAGAGTGAGTAACTAGTAATGCAAATTTGTTTCATTTTTCAATGCAATAAGATGAATGAAAATGAATGTATGAATCTGTATAATGCTTATGTATGCAGCTAAATATCTCAATACACAAGTACTCAATCGAAGAAATGATGAAGAAGAGACCACTTAGCTAAGAAATGATGATGTTTCGAACTCTCATTTAGAAGATTAAGAGATCATTGTTATTATGCCGAGATCACTTTTAAATGCATAAAATTCAAAATGAATGCAACCTAAACCTAGTCACTGGATTTGGAATGCTTAATTTTCATCACTGAGCATTTTACAACCACAGCACGCAGATTAGAGTTCCTTGCTTGTCATTAGCAATATTAATTATCTTGTCCACAAAGACCCTTTTTTCGTTCGTATCCTTGGATAGATTATGCATGCATCTGGATTGTACATTAAAGATATTCCCTTAAAATAGACAAAGAAATTACTCCAACCTCCCTGTAGCATACAAATAAGAGGAGTTGAGGTATGTGTGGCAATTTCACCTTGATGTGAACGCACTTATCACAGATACCCAGCTAATTAGATGTTTCCAGATCATCGGAATCATTCCCACAAGCAGAAAACAAAGAAAATATTATGCCCCCAATCCTTGCTCCTCTTAGTCAAGATAGACTTCCTTGAGTTACTCAAAGGGATAATAATCGAAAACTAATATAAAAGACAGCACACAAAAAAAATTTCATGCATAGCTCAGACTGTTTAGTGATTGTTTTCAGTAATTTTGTTTTGCTTGTGTATTCAGTGATAAAACTCTTCAGTAGTTAGGAGATAGGTGACTAACTCGGAGTGGATGACCAGGTTTCACTGATGTAAAGTTTACTTGGGTGACGCTGCTTAGGACATGTAATGTTCTTTGTCAATTAACCTAAGACTAGGACAATGATAGGTTTCAAGCCATGAGGGTTCCAATGAACTAAGATGTCACAAAAGTGACTGAAATATGTACAAGCGAAAGAAAAGATGCATGAAAGCAGGAATGACAATGCTGCATTGATAGATGGAGTGCTTGAGTACAAGAGGCGCCTGTTTGCCAGGTTTTCACCTACTTGGCGGAGATTTTTTTTTCTTTTGGATTTCTTCAGGACTTTTTCTTATTTTAGGATTTCTTCATGACTTTTTAGCTGCATAGGCTACTAAAGCAGAGAATATTTAGGTGAATAATTTCTTCAGGTGGATGGTGTTGATCAGTTCATAGAGTTGTTCTCCTTCTGATGTTGAGAGTTGATACGCACCAGAGCCAAAGGTTGTAGTAACGATATAGGGACCAAACCAGTTGGGTTCAAACTTCCCTTTGTTGTCTCGAAACTATTGATTCTTAGGATTTTCTCTCAGAACGAGGTCACCAACCTGAAATTCGTATTGTCAAACCTTTTTGTTATAACCTCTGGACATTCTCTTTTGATATGCTCTTAGATAATCAAATGCCACTTGTCGACGTTCATCCAACAATTCGAGTTCTTGCAATCTAGCTATTCTATAGTCTTCATCAGTAACAAGACCTTGTAAAGAAACTCTTAGAGATGGTATTTCCACTTCAATAGGTAATACTGCTTTGGACCCATACACCAAAGAAAAAGGTGTAGCCCCAGTAGGTGTTCTAATACTTGTTCTATAAGCCCACAGGGCAGGATTGAGTTGCAGATGCCAATCTTTTCCAGATTTATTTACTGTTCTATGCAAGATAGTCAACAAATTCTTGTTAGATGTCTTGGCTTGTCCATTACCTTAAGGGTAGTACACAGATGACCAGTGTTGTTTTATTTTGACTTTTTCATAGAGTTCATTTAGATCTTTTTTCTTGAACTGTCCTCCATTGTCAATTATAATGGATGAAGGTATACCATACCTGTAGATGATATAATTAAGAATGAACAAAGCTACTTGTTTACCAGTTGATTTGATGAGCGAAACCACTTCGACCCACTTAGTGAAGTACTCAGTGGTAGTTATAATAAACTTGTGTCTGTTAGATGATGCAGGATATATTTGGCCAATTAGATCAAACAACCACTATTGAAAGGGCCAGTGTGTAACAAAGGGTATGAGATCCCTTGTTGGAGTGTGTATAAGGTTCCCATGTAGCTGACATTTTTCATAGGTTTTAGCAAATTTTATAGCTTCTTTCTCCATGTCTGGCCAGTAGTAGTTATCCCTTAGTAGTTTTCGTTCTAAAGTTAGATCATTCGAATGGGATCTACAAACACCTTCATGAACCTCGGATAATGCACGTTGAGACTCCTCAGTTTCTAGGCATCTAAGAAAAGTACTATCTAAACCTTGCCTAAATAGGTCATTAGCAATGATGACGTACCATGACGCATTTCGGATTAGGTTCCTTTTTTCATTTCAAGAAAGATTAGCAGGGACAACTTGGTCACACAGGTAAGAGTAAATGTGGCTAAAGAGAGATGAATCATGTCCAATAATAGAATAGACCATCCGAGACTTGGGAGAATCATAGGCGGGATAATGTAACTCTTCCACCTAGAATTCAAAGTGAAAATTGGATTCCTGTAGCTGTGGTATAGATTGCAAGGTGGCCATTGCATCTGTGGCTCTATTTGTTGATCTGGGGATTTGCTGAAATGCTACAAAGGTAAATTATTTCTTGAGATCATCCACCATTCTCTTATAAGGCATCAGTTTCTCATCTCTCGTCTAATATAGATCATTGATTTGGTTGATAATAAGTTGAGAATCTCCATAGATGTATAATTCAACAATCTTCCACTCGATGGCCAGGTTGATCCCGTTTACCAACACTTCATATTCTCTAATGTTGTTTGTGCAAGGGAAGAGAATATTTTAGGCTTTCAGAATTGAATATTTTTGAGAATCATGTTTAGTAAAAGACCCATAAAAGAACATCTTCCATGGTTGTTGAGTAAGGTGCGTGATTGATTCATCTGAAAACTCTATATGGAGCGGTTGAGTGTCTCCAAGTGGAGCATCAACAAGTTGGTTTGCAATAACCTGTCCTTTGATGGCTTTACGTTCCACATATTCAATATCAAATTCGGTAAGAAACATGACCCATTTAGCCAGTCTTCAAGTGAGCGTTGCTTTGTTGAGAAGATATTTGAGTGAATCAATCTTAGCTACTAGCTTAATGGAGTGTGCTAACATATAGTGTCTTAATTTCTGTGATGCAAAGACTAATGCCAAGCATGCTTTTTCTATTATAGTGTAGTTCATCTCATAAGACACCAATGTTCTGCTGATGTAATATATAGCTCTCTCTTTTTTATTTTCATCCTGTTGTGCCAGAAGTGCCCCTAGTGAAGTATCTGTAGCTAATATGTATAGACTCAATAGCTTACCTTGAATCGGTGGCATCAATATGGGTGGATTAGAAAGATAATCTTTGATTTGTTTTAGATGTTGTTCACATTCTTTATCCCAATTGTATTGATCTCATTTAATTAATACCTTTGTGAAGGGTTGAGATTTGTCTGCTAGCTGAGATATAAAGTGCCTTATTGATTGAAGACAACCTTGTAAACTTCTCATTTGACTGATATTCTTGGGCGGAGGAATTTCCATTATAGCTTGGACCTTTTCAGGGTCAACCTCAATTCCTTTCTTTGAAATTATGTAGCCAAGCAATTTACCAAATGTCACTCCAAATGCACACTTTTTTGGATTTAGCCAGAGTTTGAATTTTTCTATTTTGTCTAGTATAGGGCCTAGCTCTTGAATATGCGTGGATCTCTTTATAGTCTTTACTAAAGTGTCATCAACATAATATTCTATATTCTTATGCACCATATCATGAAATATAGTAGTTACCGCTCTTTGGTAAGTTTCTCTTGCGTTCTTTAGCCCAAATGGCATGACATTCCAGCAAAAGGTTCCCCATGCACATGTGAAAGCTGTCTTTTCTTGATCACTAGGAGCTATTTTGATTTGATTATAGCCGAAGAATTCATGCATTAGTGAGTACATCTCATACCCAGTAGTCATATCAACTATCATATCAATATTTGGTAATGGAAAGTCATTCTTCAGACAAGCTTTGTTGAGATCTCTAAAATCTGTGCAAGCTCTAATAGATTTTTCTACCTTTGATACAGGTACTATGTTTTATATCCTTTATGCATAGTCTATAGCTCTGATAAATCCAACTTTTAGCAATTTTTCTAGCTCAGCCTTGACTAGTAGTCCCACATGAGGATGCATCTTACGAAGTTTTTTCTTGACTGGTTTAACTACTGGTGTAATAGAGAGATGATGCATGATGAGATCAGGATCTAGTCCTGGCATATCGGAGTATGTCCATACAAAGTTGATCTTCTTTTCTAAAAAGAGGTTGCTGAAATCTTTTAACTCTTCTGTTGATAGTGATTGAGCTAGATGATTGATATGTGGTGTTTCTTGACTTCCAATATTGACTAGTTGAGTTGGTTCAATCAATATTAAAGACCTTTCTTGGAAGTGACTTGGCAGCATATCAAGTATCTCACCTTCAGGTGCCTCAGAGAGGTTTTGACCTTTAGGTACATCCTTTATTTTTACTATTTTTGAATATGACACCGCCACAATGTGGTTTTTGGCCATCAAATCTCTTTTTTTTCTTTTTTTGATTTTTATGAATGAGATACTTGATGTCTATTTCAGTCATTTTCTCGCTTTTCTCACTGGTGGAAGAGTTCATTGGTTCCACTGCATTAAGATAGCAAGATAGTGTGTAGTCATTGGAAAAGGTGGGTATATTCAAAGGTTGGTTATAAAGAGTACAGTCAATTAGTTAAGGATGTATCAAAGATAAAGTTTGAATAGGTTCAAGGGAGTTCACGGTACTATCATCATGACTTCGGACCGACTAGTCGAGTTCCAGAAGACTACCTTGCGTAGGTGTCTCAATACTAGGAAGAGTTACAACACGATTATCAAAATTCATGTTAGTATTTATTGGACCTAATCCAACCGACCTACTCCTAGCATCATCCCCTACTTCAAACTGGACTACATACCATGGTGTGATAGTAACATGGTCAGTAGACAACATCTCAATATTCATGACAGAGTAGTCATAATGTGTTGTTGAATAGTTGTTATAAATAGATCTTTTGTCTGAGTTATCAGAGTCATAAGATGAAGTTTCTGACTCATTTTCAAGTGGTTTAGTACAAGGATATATAGTATCAATACCTACATCTTTGATGCTGCAAGCTCCTTCATGATTTGGATCATTGGTCACTTGTATTTGACACACTTGTGGATATAGCCTTGATGGTTCGTTAATCCCTATCGAATGTTCCATTCAGCTTCCTCTGGACTGAGTACTGGTCCTGCTTCTGTAGCTTCTAATCCTTATTTTATAGTTTCATACTTGATTTGTCCTATCTCATTAGTGGGAGAGCTAGTAGGTGAAGAAATTTCTCATGCCTTTTCTTCCTCCAGCTGTTGTTCATAGTCTTCTTGTCTTTTTAATCTGATTTCTTCTATTTCCTTTTGCATTTTTAAGCGTATCAGCTCTTGTGTGTCATCTATGATATCACTAGATTCTTCGAGGTTTCCTGTAGTAGATGTATTTAAGAGATAGTCTGGACCCCATTCATACTCATTTGAATCAGTTTTTCAATCCTCTACTTGTTGTCTGCTAGTATATGTGATCGGAATGTTCAATGGTGCAAACAATTCTCTAATTCTATATACTTCTTCTCTTATATCCTCTGGGATTTCTACTTCTTGTAGTGTTATAGCTGATATGATCATAACTTGATTACCATTTGCTTCCTCTCCCTGAGTTGGCAATTATTCTTGTTCATCATCACACTCTTCTTGAGTTTGTTGAGTATTAATTTCCTGTGGTGTTGAAGGCACTACTTTTTTCCTCCACTTAGGTTGATAGTGAGGAGTACGTTTCTGATCTGATGACTTTCTTGGATCGTATCCGAGTCCAGCTTTATCATTTTTAGACTTAGTTTATAACTGAATAGGTTCAACAATACCTTCCTGATGCTTTCCTAGAGGGTTGGTACCTGAATATCCCATGCATTGAATCATCTTATAGACTAGACCATATTGTGTCGAGGAAACCTCACAATGTCGTATTTCTTTGTTTGCACTATCTTCTTTGAAAATCCATTTGAGAGCAGCATCCTCTTCTATTTCATCTACAAGGGAAGTAGAGGACTATATAAAGAGACCATCATAAATGACTTTTGGAGTTGAAATTTGTGGCTTCATAACTTCTAATGGTTTTCCCGATTCCCTTGGTGATAGAGGAAGAGACATTAGTGAGAGTACAGGCTCTATCTTGTAAACATCCATGCCGATGTTTGTGATTTTCAATTTCTTCTCTAAATATTTTAGCAAAGATTCTGAACTTTCAGTTGTAGAGGCTTCTCTATTATGAGGAACAAAAGCATTAGCACTCTTTGTTAATGCATTGCGGGTATAGCTTGTATCAGCAGGAATACTGACTTCAACTCTATTATAAGGAAATTTCAAGCATTGATGATACGTAGATGGTACTTGTAGCATCCTAAAATTGCGACACTTGCAATTTCGACTGCATTTCGGTCTTCACGATGGCGACGCAACACGCAACCTGAATGGAGACCACGAAACTTGCTCACGACACTGAAAACTGCATTTTTCAAGTACCCTGGCCTGAACCTCCTTGCACCTTGCTGTCCCGGGAGGTGGGACCAGAGCGCCCAGTGCCCTGGTCCCTCAGGACCAGGGCGCGCCCTGGTCCCCAGGACCATGGCGCCCAGCGCCCTGGTCCCTGGGTCCTATTTTGGGCCCGGTCTCCTAAGGAGATTGCGGGTCTTTTTGTTTGCAATTTGGAAATTACATTTCCTGGTCAGCCTAAGGTCGGGAAAATCAGTCTATCAGCCCTAATTGACAAGTATATAAACTACATTTTTCTCTCTCATTTGGGGATAACACATACATGAGGGAAAAGGCGTGGAAACTATACTCAAGCATTCAAGCGTTCAAGCATTCAAGCATTCCTTCTAAGTCTCCATTCAAGGCTAAGTGTTGCATTCAAGACAAGGATTCAACCATTGAAGAGGAGATCACTTACTACATGCTACATACAACATACTACTACAACAAACAACAACATCTAAACCTTCACACATAAGGATACCAACATCCTTAGAACAAGGTATTAGTACTTGTTTTACAGTCATTTACATTTACAGCTCTTGCTCATTTCTTGGTTAATTCCAAAACCGGGGTTTGACCTAAAGGCAAACCCCTAATCCCTAACCCCCCAATCGTCTTTGCTTTTCTGTGTGTAGGTTGCAGGTACGCGGCTGAAATTGAAGATCTGGAATCCTTGTGCAGAGACGAACAGATCCCCCTTCGTTTCACGGATTTTTCGGAGGACCGTGGCGTCGGGCGCCATCGTCTCGACAACTTTTGCTCAAATTTGCAGGACAGCGCCGTATCGACATTTTACTGCTAATTCCAGGTCCGCAGCTTCATCCTATATCCCTATCTCAGTTTATAAGCGAATCTTTGTCATTTTCTATGCATTCCTAGCTTAATTCTTCTATCAACATTCTTTACAAAAGAGGGTAGCCTTGCTGTCTTAACCCTTGAAACACATTTAGCATCCAATCTTGCATTGCGTGGGATTGGATCTTGTGGGTTTCAACCCCTCTTTTGAATGTAAAGTCTCTCCCCTAAGTGAAAACCATCAACCCTAGTGAATCTCCCTTCTCTCTCCTTGGAGTTGGAAGAGGGGAGAGCAACTAGGGTTCGATCGCGATTTTCTGCTTTACATTTTGGTGAACCCGACGTGAACATCCTTTCTAATTTTTCATGCTTAGATCTGAAAAAAAAAATTGATTACATTTCCATGTTTGATCTTTTGCAAAATTTTAGAGGTGATTGCATAAAAACCCTAAATTTTCTTTTTAAGTAATTAAACTTGTGAAATATTTAATCATTAATGCTTGTTTCAGATCTGCCCTTCTATTACAAATTATCAATTCATATTTGTGCTTTAATTCTGAAAATTAAGTGGTTAAGTGTCAAAACCCTAATTTTTGAAACCCTCTTGATTCAACCTTTGTCCGACAATTTCACTGATCAAAACATCTCCAAATCAGCTGTAACTTTGGATTCCGCAATAAAATCACAATATCTTTCATCCCTGAAAATTTGGAAAAAAGTTGCGAGGACCGTGTGTACTCCGAGCGCCATTGTCCCCGACATTTTTTTCGAAATTTCGGGAGCGAGATCTTACTGTGTTTTTCTGCTAAAATTCAGAATTTTGGCTGATTTTATCAAATCTAACACTTTTAAAATTACAGTCAAAGTTGGTCTTGTGATTGCTTGGATTAAGGCTTCTAAACATTCAAAAATCATCGAAATTGAAATTTTGTGTCAAAATTGTGTTCTTACTGTCCTAAATCTGAAAAGTGTGTTTGCATTCATTCGAAATTTCAGTGCTTCATTCAAATTCTTACAATTTGTGACTTTTGAAATTAAGTGCTTAATTACAACAACTTTAATTTCCGCTTTCAAAATTGAATTTTGCGTGAAATTGAGTCAATTTTTTTAAATTTCAAAATTTGCATTGCTCTTGACATTCCCTCTAAAATCATAACATTCAAAATTTCAGTTTCCCTCTCTTTTTCAAAATTCAAATTTTTGCATTTTTCGACAATCTTGGTAGGGTTCAATTTCGAGATTGCAACTTTAATTTGGCCTACCTACAGATCGTAAAATCACTTAATTTTTTCAGATTAGCTCTAAAATCATCATACCTTTCATCCCTGCAAATTTCAAAAAAAGTTGCAAGGACCGTGTTGCACTCCGAGCGCCACGGTCTCAGACATTTTTTCCAAAATTTTGGGAGACTGTCGTGATTGCATTTAACAGCTTAAATCCAGAAGATTGGCTGATTTTACTGAAAATTGCTACCTCTAAATTCAAAACTTTCTCTCCTTCTCTAGTGCATGAGTTTTTACAACAATAAGCCCTACTTACACTATTCCCGTTAGACGAAGCCGTAGAATTAAGTCTTTCCGAGGTTTAATTACTGAGGAAATGGAACCTAATTTGAATAGCCCTTTTAACGAGGACATGGGTAATTCCTCTAATCCTCTTAATGATGAAGAAGCTCTCCATGAGGTTTCTGAAGAACAACTTTCGAAATTGGATAACCAATTTGACGATTTTCGACAATGGATGTCTCAAGAATACCCTGATAGTCAAGCTCTTCCTTTAATTGAGGGTCTAAAACGTATGCTTCAAAGTGATAAGAATGGAATTGATATTTTGCGTGGTATTGCACACATTGTGGATTCAAATGTGATGCCTATGAAGAGTTGTGCCGAATCTTTAGGTTATACACAACCTCCTACTCAAGTCAATCATTCTATTCCTTTGATGACTCCTATTGCTAGCATACCTACCTTTACATCAAACATAATGGCTACTTCTACACAAGACATTCCTCCCATGATTACTAGTCATGGGGGCAATCCTCCTTCTTCAATTAATCCTCTTCCTTCATTTAATCCGACTTCTTCATTCATTCCTTCAATGAGTGTTCCTATTACATCTTCACAAATGAACATGACACAAGGGGGCAATTCATTTAACCATTCTATTCCTCCTTGTAGTGTTCCTCCTATCCAATCATCCCCTATGATTGACTATCATAGGGTCCCACCACCTTACTCTCTACCTTCTTTCAATAACATAACACCTCCATCTCAATCTAACACATCCAATATGAATTCTTCGACTGAAGCGACCATTAACAATCTTGCACAAACTGTCTCTTCTTTACAGCAACAAATTGCCTCTATGAATCAATCTAAGTTTAGTGTGCCCACATTTGACGTTGCAAGCCCACTTTCTCTTGACATTGTCCGAGCTATTCCCCCTAAACATGTTGAAATTCCGCATTTGGAGCTTTATAATGGTAAGGGTGATCCTCTAACACATGTTAAGACCTTTCAAACAATATGTACTGATTTTGCTTATGACCAAAGGTTGCTTGCAAAATTGTTTACTAGAACATTAAGAGACAAAGCCCTACAATGGTATTGCTCGTTGCCTTCTTATTCTATTACTTCTTTCGAACAACTTGCAAATGCTTTCATTCAACAATTTCAAAACAATATAAGTCCTAAAGTTACTTTGATTGATTTAATGCATTGTAAACAAGGTGTTAAAGAAAATGTGACTGATTTCATTGGTAGATATAAGCATTTGTATGCTCAAATTTCCTTTCCAGTGCCTGACAATGATATTCAAAGAATCTTTATTTCTAATTTACAAAAAGATATTCGAGACAAACTTCTATTTTCTGAGTTTACTTCTTTCCAACAGTTGTGTGCAACTCTTCACAATTATCAACTGACTGTGAGTCAAATGGAACAATCACATCCTATGGCTCCGAGTGATAAGGGTGATAGCAGTCAACAACCATTTGGGAAGTTTAAACCGAACAGAGATTCCATCAAATTCAATGAAAACATCATCAACAACAATGTGAATGCAGCATCAGGTGTGCCTCCTATTTCTAAATTTTTCAAGAAAGAAAGAAAGTATACTCCTTTGAATGAATCATTGCATAGTATTATGAATAAGTTATTGGAACAGAATGTGCTTACTCTTCCTCCTATAAGACAAATTGATCCTACAAAGATTACTTCACCTTATTTTGATAACAAATCTTTTTGTCAATTTCATCGTCAGCCTGGGCATGATACTGAAAAATGTTTTTCTTTAAAGGGTAAAATTCAAGATTTGATTGATAATAATACTATTTCTATTTCTGGAGTGAATGATAAAGGCAATACATCTGTAGCTCCTCCTAATCAAAATCTTCAGATTTTCACTGATCCATTACCTTCTCATACCTCTAATGCAATTGAAACTAATGATTCCTCTCTTTCACCTGATGGTCTTGTGTCTATGACTCCGAATGTGATTAACTTTGTAGAGCAGCAAGAAATCCCTAAAGAACCTTCCATAACATTTGATTCCAGTGAAACCATTAGGGCACCTGATGGTCCCTTATACATAGTTGCAAAAGTTAAGAATACACCTTGCCGTGGAGTGCTTATTGATCCTTCGTGCATGATTAATGTTATTACTGAAGAATTTCTTTTTACTTTGCAATTGAATCAAGTGATTTATGACAAAACAGATGTGATTGTGAAATTATTTGATGCATTTTCTTCTCCTGCAATTGGTTCTATTACATTGCCTATTGAGGTCCATAACAAATCTCTTGATGTGAACTTTGCTATTATTCCATCTTCCGAACAATTTCGTGTGAAGCTTGGCTATCCTTGGCTGTCTTCCATGAAAGCTATTGCTTCTCCTATTCATAAGTGTTTGAAATTTCCCCATAATGGTGAAGTTGTTACTGTCAATCATAGTCTCTTTAAACCAGCTGAAAGAACTTCTAGCGTTCCTATTGATTACTTTTGGCCTAAACAATTCCAATCTCTTCCTCCGCGAAGTGATCATCTTTTCAAATCTTATCAAAAGTGGAAAACAGATATGATCCTATCTCTAAGTGAACCTAGAACACCTAAACTTGATATTCCTATCATTCTTGAGAAGGAAGTTCTTCCTTTGAAAGATAGAACTAATGTCTTTCCTCAAGAAGATTCCCAACCCATCCCTATGGATGTGACTATGTCTATGCCTAATAAACTTCCTAAGAGTGGACCTATACCTCCTCGTCATGATGGACTTGGTCTTCTCCCTAAACCAAAAATTCCTCCTTTATATGGAGCAGTTCCTCCTCCTTCTTTTTATAGAGAGAAGAGACCTTCTTCTTCTCCTATTATCCAGCCTAAGAGACCACAACCTAAACACCCAAGTGCTAAGGACGAGAACATTCCTCCTCCTCAATCTTCTCCACTTCCTACTAAGACTAGACGAAATCGTTCTGCACGTGAACGCCGACAAAAGCGTCGTTTTAGAGCTCAAGCAGCTGCTTCTCGAACTTTGCAATCTCCAAAAACACCCTCAACAAGCATTATTCCATTTTCTCCTCAGTCGGACGTTGATCCTAAATCTCCTAAACATAAGATGCATGATGGTCTTGATCCTGTGCGAGTCAAAAATCCTATTTTTATAAATCTTGATGATGATATAGATGAAAATGTTACTTCTCTTGCTTCTGATAGTGAATATGAACTTGTTGATGTTGATAACCATTTATCTAATGAATTTTCTAAAGCACTTATCCTAGCTCCTAGACAAGAACAATGTGGCTCAGAACATGAACATAGCCCTTGTTTGGATCTTGTGATAGCTCCATCTGCTGTGTTGGATGTTCCTCCTCTGGCGTGTTCCCTGCCTTCCCGAAACATTGATCAGCAAGATCGAGGGGTAGATGACGTGCTAGACTAGTTACATTAGCATAGCAGATTCTCCCCCCCTCTCTTTTTTTTTTTGTTACTTCTTCTATATGTTATTTTCATTCTTCTGTTTGTCGTCCTTGGTGTTGTCTACTTGAGGACGATGCAAAGTATTGAGATCTCTCGATCTCTCTCATGTTGACTCAAAAGACACATGTGTTCCCTTCTTCTAGGTGACCTTCCTTGATTAGGGAATGAAGAACAATTATGCATACATACATATGATATACATGAATTATCATACAACATACTGACCCCGAGGAAAGCAAAGTCACCTCGTGCTTTCTATTTTGTGTCTATTATCCTTGGGCTTATCTCACACTTGGGGGCTAAATCCTTGCGATAACGTGCTCCTTTCCTTTCTCATTTCTTATGTGTATCACTACGTTAAAACAATCACCCCCGGTGAGGCGTGTACGATCGCTTTAACGTAGGGGGGCATACATCCCGTTCATATCTTTTCAAGATACTTGAAAATTTTTGATATCTTTCTTGCATGACTCATAGTGAGGGAACCTTACTACTGACAGTCATGGTTCTTCCTCGTGATCTTCCCTTTTACTTTGTCAATCGAAGTCGTAAGTTCCTTAGTCCACTGGGGGCTTGGTGTGTCTTGCCTCCTTGACGTGGTGAAAGTCTTTCAATGTTGTTTCCTTGTACTTTACTGGAAGTATGAGCATACATACTCCCGCTAAAGTGGGGGCTAAATGTAGCGTCCTAAAATTGTGACACTTGCAATTTTGACTGCATTTCGGTCTTCACGATGGCGACGCAACATGCAACCTGAATGGAGACCCCGAAACTTGCTCACGACACTGAAAACTGCATTTTTCAAGTACCTTGGCCTGAACCTCCTTGCACCCTGCTGTCCCGGGAGGTGGGACCAGAGCGCCCAGCGCCCTGGTCCCTGGGTCCTATTTTGGGCCCGGTCTCCTAAGGAGATTGCGGGTCTTTTTGTTTGCAATTTGGAAATTACATTTCCTGGTCAGCCTAAGGTCGGGAAAATCAGTCTATCAGCCCTAATTGACAAGTATATAAACTACATTTTTCTCTCTCATTTGGGGATAACACATACATGAGGGAAAAGGCGTGGAAACTATACTCAAGCATTCAAGCATTCAAGCATTCAAGCATTCCTTCTAAGTCTCCATTCAAGGCTAAGTGTTGCATTCAAGACAAGGATTCAACCATTGAAGAGGAGATCACTTACTACATGCTACATACAACATACTACTACAACAAACAACAACATCTAAACCTTTGCACATAAGGATACCAACATCCTTAGAACAAGGTATTAGTACTTGTTTTACAGTCATTTACATTTACAGCTCTTGCTCATTTCTTGGTTAATTCCAAAACCGGGGTTTGACCTAAAGGCAAACCCCTAATCCCTAACCCCCCAATCGTCTTCACTTTTCTGTGTGTAGGTTGCAGGTACGCGGCTGAAATTGAAGATCTGGAATCCTTGTGCAGAGACGAACAGATCCCCCTTCGTTTCACAGATTTTTCGGAGGACCGTGGCGCCGGGCGCCATCGTCCTGACAACTTTTGCTCAAATTTACAGGACAGCGCCGTATCGACATTTTACTGCTAATTCCAGGTCCGCAGCTTCATCCTATATCCCTATCTCAGTTTATAAGCGAATCTTTGTCATTTTCTATGCATTCCTAGCTTAATTCTTCTATCAACATTCTTTACAAAAGAGGGTAGCCTTGCTGTCTTAACCCTTGAAACACATTTAGCATCCAATCTTGCATTGCGTGGGATTGGATCTTTTGGGTTTCAACCCCTCTTTTGAATGTAAAGTCTCTCCCCTAAGTGAAAACCATCAACCCTAGTGAATCTCCCTTCTCTCTCCTTGGAGTTGGAAGAGGGGAGAGCAACTAGGGTTCGATCGCGATTTTCCGCTTTACAGTACTGCTTTCATTTTATGAATCCATGGCCTACCTAGTAAGATGTTGTATGAAAGAGGAAGGTCAAGGACCTGAAAGATGACATCTCTTTCTATAGGTCCTACCCTGATTGGTAACAATACCAGACCTAAAGAGGTTATTTCTTCTTCATCATAAGCTTTGATTGTTATTTTCTTTGTTGGATCAATAGCGTTTTTCAGAAAATCTCAGCTGTGTCAGTAGATTGTAAGTACATATATTCAACCCAACGCCTCCATCTATCAAAACATGTTTAACTCAGTATTTTTGGATCATAGCTTCGATGTGTAATGGCTGGTTATGCAGGTGAATTAGTGAGTTATCATCTTCTTCAGAGAAAGTGAGATAATGAGGTTAAGTCAGGTGACCCACCATAGATTGAAACCGATCTACGTCTAAATCTTTAGGGATACTAGTGGTGAGGAAAGCCTTGTCCATGATCTCTCTATGAGCAGAAGAGATCTTAAGCAGTTCCAAAATGGAGATTTGAGCGTTAGTTCTTTTTAATTGTTCAACAATACTATAACCTAGAGAGGATGATGAAGCTAGTTGTTTTGATTTGGCTGTGTCTGTTTATCTATTTGTAGGAGTTGGTAGGTGTGATGTTGTTTGATCGAAAGTTGAGGAACTAGCTCCTTGGAGAGGAACCTTATTTTCAGCATGGGTCACAACATTAGCAGTTTGTGCTTGATTTTGTTTATCTTTGATTATGATCACATTGCAATATTCAGGTTGTGAAGATTCAATCATGTTGATCATGTTGTCATTGTTAGTGTAGGTATAATTGACTCTAGCACCTCCCTTGGATTTTGAGGAATCTCCTTGTTCATAAGTCATTAAGGGATCTTTAAAGGCCTTATGATCAGCATTAGTCACGTGATTTCCAAAAACAATCTTGCCAGCGTTGATGAGATATTTAATTTCATGTCAGAGTATCATGCAGTTGTTTGTG
The DNA here is from genome assembly GCF_030272615.1 of Cryptomeria japonica. Taxonomy (NCBI): domain Eukaryota; kingdom Viridiplantae; phylum Streptophyta; class Pinopsida; order Cupressales; family Cupressaceae; genus Cryptomeria; species Cryptomeria japonica. The sequence goes on from NC_081409.1 coordinate 728,909,437, forward strand.
TTATGTCCCTTGTTTTGATGGTAGTCACAATATTTGTTTTCTCTCCACCATTTGGGTTTAATTTCTGGATCATATGGTCTAGAATTGTCTGGCAATGTTATTAGATCATTTTCCAATAAAGTTTTAAAAGATGATTCATATGATTCATATAGAGTAGTAAACTCACACGTAGGATTTGAAAGCCAAGGTTTCTCTTTAAACCATTCTCTTGCTATCTTTGGAGGATTTTCTGCTGCAGTTTCAGCTGCCTTGAGTGCTTGTGTGCCACTACCCAAGTTAAATATGGTGGATTTTTTTTTTACCTTAACATTGTATACCACTCCATCATTAACAATATTTATGTTGTTATCTTTGTCGTACTTCCAGTATTTGTTCTTTTCTTTAGAGCTAGAACCTTGCGATGTTTCTTTCCAAAGTGATATATCTCCCTTTTTTATAAGCATGTCTTCCATTCTGAGGGCATTATCTACCATTTTGCTGAATGAAGGATGTACTTGCATCTGGACATTGTATTTCAATTCAAGGATTAAGTTGTTAACAAAGATATCAATTTTCTCAAAATCTGGAATTGTTCGTGAATATCTAGAGAACATCTTTCTCCATCGTTGGAGAAAAGTGAGGAAGGGTTCTCCTGTCTTTTGTTTGGTATTGAAAAACTCTATCATAGTGACTAGATGACGAATGTTATAGGAGTATTTTTGTAGGAATAGTTGGATTAGTTCTTCAAAAGTTTTTATTCCCATAGGTAGACTTGAGAACCACTCCATAGCTTTCCCCCCTTAACTTCTCGGGAAAAGGCGCATGAGATATGTTTGGTCATGCATGAACTCCATACATAAAGCACAAAATTCTCTAATATGATCTTGAGGATCTATATTCCCTTCATATTTGTCAAACTTAGGAATTTATACATTTGAGGGGAATGGAGGCATGTGCAGGTTTTTGTCAAATGGGAATGGGAAAATTGTGTCCAGAGAATATTGTTTTGGTGATTTGTCTTTGTTTTTCAGTTCTGTGATCTCACTTTGCAATGCTTGTAATTGTTTGTTTGGCGTTCCCAATGGTGTCTCTTCCTCTTTAGTGACGAGGGTTTCCACATCATAACCAGTAGGAAGCTTAGTGCCTTGTTTTGCTAGTTCTAGGAAATAGTCCTCTTTTTCTCTAGCCACAATAACCTTCATCATTTTTTGGAAATCTTAATCTTTTTGACATTTATGAATATCTTTTTTTGGAGGTTCAGAGGCTTCAGATTCACTGTTGGTATCATGGATACTGATGTCATCATAATTTTTGTGTTTAGCAACTTGTCTTTCCTGCCTTTCTCTAGACATGGTGGGAGATAGGGGTTGACCAAAGATTGGTAGATCGTAAACTGGTATTTATGACGATGATGATTTATTTGAGACGAGGTTTTCTACAAAGAATGGATTGTCGTTTGATGAAAAGGGAGTCTCTTTTCCTTTGTCTATTTTGCTGTGAGAACTTCTGGTTTGAAAGGGCATTACAACCGATAGGACCGAGAGCTAGATGTATTGCAGAAGTCAAGATCAAATTGTAGCTAGTTGTTCATTTAACATAGTGATTAAGTGAAGTAACTAAGATCTGGTCTAGTTTTAGGAATGATCTATCCTATGTAAGACGTTATCTAAGTTAACTTAGGTTTGATAATATGTTTTTTTGAACTAGTTGAGAGATGATTGACAAAATCGTGCAACACAATGATAGGGGTACACTATCAAGGTTGTTTATGCTTATGAGGATGATAACCAGTTTTAGGCTCGTTGTAGACTGTTTTAGGCAAGTTTGACTCTTCTGGATAGACAAAATCAAAGATTCTTACGATAGGTTTTCTAGGACTGAATGACAGTGCAATAGCTTCAGGAAAATGACACAACTGTTTCGTATGAGTTGTTGCCTAATACCATACGACATATGGGTATGTCTGAAATGACAAACTATTCAATGCAATGATTTATCATAGACACAGAGTGCAGGACAAAATGACAGTTCCCTAAATAGCATGACAGTTGATCAGGTGTCGTATGACACAGAAAGCAAGACCAAATGACAAACTGTTAAAACTGATGGAATATCATACGACACTGAATATGAAGCAGATTGATAAAACAGAAGGCTCGTACGACTGTGTCTAGACAAAGATTAAATGCTGATTTTTTTATGACCGAGTATGACCAGTTTTGAGGTGGACTAAGTTTTTACTGACTAACAAAGACTATTTTTTGACACTGACAGAGTTTATCACTGAGTTATTTGGTATTGTTTCCTCCATTTTTGGTATTCCAATTTCAATGTTAGGGATGAAAACACAGAAAACACGCAATACGAATAATAACTTCAATCACAACATGCAAACCCTATGGAAGTTGGCTTAGAGAAGAAAACCTTTTCTTGCTGACTTAGGTACACACCCAATAGCTAATCAGAATACGATCATTGAGTCTCACACAATGGATTCTCAATGCCATATTAGCCGACTCCGAACGTTAATGGGGGCATGATATGGAAAGTGTCTTGGGAGAGTTACTATCTCTCTTGCACAAAGATTATCAACCTTTCGGAGGTGAACCGGGTAGCTTCTAATTTGAATTGGAACTAGTAAGGGGTTTGTTCGGCGCGTCAAGGTATAAACTCAATTAAGAGGTCTCCCAGCCTTGAAAACCAAGGTTTAATATACCTGAAGGTACAAAGGAGAGTTATTCCTGAGCATTGCCATTGACTTGATTTTCATCAAATCACGTTTATTTTATAGTGGGTTGGAGTACTTGGCATTTAGTCATTCCCACTTGGGTCATTTCCCTCTCACCGGCTATAATGGCTATAGAGTTACTAGCTCCTTGGGAGGGCAGGCCTGTTAAAGATATGCAAATCTCAAACTTAAAGAAAATGCTTCAAGGGTCGGGATTTTTGATTGTCTATACACACAAGAGCATACTCTCCTACCTCTCAAAATTCTCTTAAAACACAAAATATAGATTTGTTCTTTAACCAGATAGCAAGTTAGGTGCCTAAAAAATAAATTTAAGGAATACATGATGTTTGGTTGATTCTCTTTAGGCAACTTGTAAAAACAACGCATCAGTAGTCATGTTGTTTTTTTCTTTAACAGGAGTATGTTTGATTGGTAAATTCTTTGACAAGCGTTCTGCAAGAAACTGGTTAGGCTGTGAAAATATCAGGTAGACAAAAAACAATTCAGGGTTAGCATCAGTTAATCAAAGATTGGACAGAAAACCTGAAGAATGAAATTTGTTATAACCCAACAGAATATAGCATCGTACGACAATTCTCACATAATAAAATGACAAAAGTCTTTTACCGTATGAGTTAGAACTGAGCATAAAATGATAGAAGACAAAATCAGATATTCAGAACAAAATTTCGTACGAGTCCATTTACTGGTTCATACAATAAAACAGAGGCATTCGATAGAATGTCGTACGATATAGTAATACCACTTGTACGATATTTCATAGAGATTGTATAGACGAAACTTGTAGGATAAAAAAATGATTTTGAGGCCGAAGTATTGAATTTCATGCCCCACGGTGGGTGCCAAATATGTGTGTGTGAAAATTGGACCTGTATTTGTATTTGGAATACACAACACTTCAATTAAGTCATTAGATGCATTGTTAGTAAATCAATAATCAATGAATAATAAACCATTTCAAAGCGACCCATTGCCTTCTAGTAGATGCGAGTTTAGATTGCCCTCAGATTGCTAAACTATCGAGTGACTAGACAACACCTAAATGAAGAATTTTTAAATCTATATGAGCATGAATATGAGCTAACTGGATGCAAGATTTAATCTAGATATGCATGATTTAAGCTAGATATGCAAGATTAATCTAACATGATTTAAGCAATATATGAATATTTAAGCTAAATGATTTAAGCAATATGAAATAACTAATATGCAATATCTCAATGCATATTCTCAATGAACCTAGAGCAAACATAGCATAATAACAATATATTCTCCAGGATTTTTTTGAACGAGAGATGAGAGCCTGAATATTTAGAAAATTCAGAAAGAAACCAAACGTTGAGATCAAATGATGATGAGTGGTCAAGATTTTCCAAGAGGAAGCACAATCCAGATGAATTGATGTGATTGGATGCTTTTCTCAATTTTTAAAGGAAATTGAACTAAAATTAAGATAAAATCAGAAAAAACTGATTTATTCTCTATTTCATTCAATTTTAATTGCTTTCTCTAAGATTATTTATCAATTTTTAATTTATTTTTAAAGATTATCTCCATTGATTTCTTTTCTCAAATTTTTAATTCTTTTTTGTCAGTTAATTCACTTTTTGAATATTTGATGGCAAATTGATTTATTTCATTAAATATGCTAGGATATTCAATAAAATAAATAGGCTAATTGTTTTAAAAATGATTTACTTGGAATGATCAATTAATTAAATAAATATTTAATTAATATTGAGTTATTGATTTGCCATGTGACATTGGTGATTTTAGAAATTAATTGTGTTCTAAAGATTTATTTAATTGCCTTTGGTTAGGACCTTGGTGATGTTGTCAAGATTAGGGGCCCATGGTTTAGATGACCATTTTTAGGGTATTACAAGTACAAATGTGAAGGTTGGTGAATACCATGAGAAGTAGATCAGTGCATGTGGATATGAGATTGATGATCAGGATATTGTTTCTAAGCCTGCATAGACTGATATCCTGAAGTAGAATGATCCAGTATAGACAGTTAATCCAAATATTGTTGTTGTCAGTGAAGAAGTTCAAGAGCCTAAGAATCAAAATAATCATAAGACTCTGAGGTATGTGAAGTTGAATCATTCCGAGAAACAAATTATTGGTGATAAGAACAAAGGTGTGATGACTAGAAGAAGACTTGCTGCTAAATAGATATGTCTGATTTCTAAGATTGAGCCTACAGATGTTGTTGAAGCATGTAAGGATGAGAACTGGATAAAAGATATGGAGGAAGAGTTGAATCAGATTGACAAGAATAACACTTGGGAGCTTGTTCTAAGACTTAAACACAAGAATGTGATTGGTACTAAATGGGTGTTCTAGAATAAATTGAATGAAATCAGTGAAGTGGTGAGAAACAAAGCAAGATTGGTATGTAAGGGATGCTCTCAGATAGAAGGTATTGATTATGAGGAAATTTTTGCTCCTGTAGCTAGAATTGAAGCTGTTAGTTGCTTGCATATGCTGCTTACAAGAATTTCAAGGTATATCAGATGGATGTCAAGTCAGCCTTTTTGAATGGTAATCTTGAGGAGGAAGTCTACATTGAGCAACCGAAAGGATTTTTATTATCAGATGAAGGAGACATGGTATGTAGATTAAAGAAGGTGTTGTATCAACTAAAGCAAGGCGCTAGAACCTGGTATGCTAGATTAGAAAAGTATTTGATGAAGTTGGGATTTTGTAAAGGCAATGTTGATAGTAACTTATACTTTAAGGTTGAGAATGATAACATTTTGATTGTTGATGTGTTTGTGGATGACATTATTTTTGGAGGAGATGATGATTTGAGTATGAAGTTTACTGATGATATGCAAAATGAATTTGATCTATGTCTATGATAGGTGAGTTGAAATTCTTTTTAAGATTGTAGATTACTTAGACCGGTAAAGCTATTTTCATTTCTCAATCTAAGTATGTGAAGGAAATATTGAAGAAATTTGGGTTAGCTGATTCTAAACCTGTTGGAACTCCTATGGTGATTGGATGCAAGCTATCTAAGAATGCTGAAACTTAGAAAGTTAATTGGACCTTGTATAGATCTATGGTTGGTGGACTGCTATGCCTAACTCAGACTAGACCAGATATCATGCATGTGTTTCTTTGTGCCAAATTTCAAGCTGATCCTAAGAGACTCATGTTACAGCTGTGAAGAAGATTTTTAAATATTTAAAGGGAATTGTTGACTATGGGTTGTGGTATTTGAAGAATGATGATTTCATGCTATGTGCCTATACTGATGTTGATTAGGAAGGTGATGTAGATGACCAGAAGAACACTATCAATGGATATTTCTTTTTAGGGAAGAAGTTGGTTTCATGCGCAAGTAAGAAACAAGATGCTATATCTTTATCTACTAATGAAGTTGAATACATTGTTGCTGCTAGCAACTGTACTCAAGTAGTTTGGATGAAGTAGATGCTAAAATACATAAGAGTTGTGTATGATGAACCTACTATTATTTACTGTGACAATCCAAGTGCTATTAATATTTCCAATAATCTGGTATTGCACTCTAAAATAAAGCATATATCAATTATCATTTCTTGAGGGAGAAAGTTAGTGTTGAGGAAGTTAAACTAGAGTATGTATCTACAAAGGATTAGATTGCAAATATTTTCACTAAGCCTTTGCCTGCTGATACATTTGTGTATTTGAGAGACAAGTTAGGGGTCTTTGCCCCTCCTGATAAGAACTAGGAGCATGGAGAAGCATCAATCCGGTTGACTTCACAGTCTTATCCTCTTATCCGAGTTAATGATTTGGTGTTGTTACTTAGCTGGGGTAGTCAATATGTTGTTCAGAGTTAGTGTTTATTTGGTTTGGGGAGAGAATCTTGATTAGTTTGTGTCCTTGGCATTTTTGTCAAAGGGGAAGAGATGCATGTGAAAAACTAGCTTATCTTTGGTGCTTTGTGTGCATGATCTTAGGGGGAGTTTGTCGGAGTTTACTGGTGTTGATTCATTCCCTTACATTGATTTTTTTCACATTAATATGTTTCTATCAATGCCAAAGGGGGACATTGCTGGATATTGTTGCTGCTAGGATATGTTGTTGTCATTGATGTCAATATATTCCCATGTTTTGGTGTTGCAGATAAATGTTTTGGTGATCTGGTGATTGTAGTGAGCTGATTTGGTTGGTTTGTCTATTTGCTATGCTGAATCAATTAGAGATACTTCATTCTTTATTTATTCCATGATGTTATGTGATGATTTGATTGAGTTGAGGATTCTGGTATGGAGATTGGTTTTTAGTGTCCAGTATTGCAGTGTTCTGGTGTTTGATCTGTTGTGCTTCGGTATGATCATATCATGTGTTGCGGATTTGGGAGTGTTTGGGATGTTTGTGTGTATCTTCACTTCAGATGGTTGTGATTTGATGCTCCACAACATATCTTTCTTGTCTGATTTCTTGTTGTCAAGTGTTCTTAAGTATTAGCATGTTAATCGATGAAGATTTGAATAAGTAGTGTTGGTGCAGCTGTTGTGAATGGTTCTAATGTGCTTGTTGGTGTTTTCTAATCATGTCCTATTTATTTTGATGGTCTGCATTGATCATTGTGTGTGTACTTGATGATCTTAGGGGTCTAGTGATACTCTTCATGTTATGTGGTATTTTAGTGGTGTAACCTGTTACGATTGATCTTGGCAAGATTTTTGTTGGTGGTGCACATTTGAGGAGTTAATTTAGGTCCATTCTATGTTGTTTATGATATTATATTTTTTCGATGGTTGAATTATGTATCATGTGATGTAAATTTGTAATTAGGTGTTAAGGGTTTGTTCGACCTTGTAGTCAAGGTTGATGATTTGTATAAATGGATAAAATTGGTGGTTTGGTGAGGTGGTGTTGTTGAGTTTGCATTATCAGAGAGTCGTGTATGTGTGATCAAGATAATTCATCTTTTGGTGTGGTGTATTGAGAAGATATTGGTGAAGCGCAGACATGTGAGCTTAACTAGGTCTGTCATTAGGCATTAGCAGATGCTATTTTTGTAGTTCATCTTTGCTAGATTGTAGTTTGATCAGCTTTGTAAGGTAGTGAACCTTCCCTGAGGGTTCTAGCCTTCTAGGTCATTGTAATTTGAGCAGTGAGCTCTAGGAAGTGAGCATGAATGCATGTGCATTCCCCATTGTAATATTTACACATACTACTGCAAATTATCATTCATTGTGTGTAGGTTCCCACTGTAGTTTTTCCCTTAACTGGGTTTTCCACATCAAAAATATTGGTGTTACGTGTGTTGTTGTTATTGTTGTTATCTTCCTTTTTGTTGCAATTGATCAGATCTGAGATTATGCTTAATTTGTTAAAATCTAGTGAAAACTGATTCACCCCCCCTCTCAGTGTTCCTTCCTTGTTGTTGCCAACACAATGATCATTCATGTTGTGTTGATGCTATTTTGAAAGTTATCTGATAATATTGTGTTACACAGCTTACCTATTTCGTAATTGCATGATTGCTTTCTTTACATTCTTTATTGTAACCATGTTCCATCTTTTGATTTTATTTATTTAGTGAAGATCCAATCCATATGCTCCACTTCCAATACCAATAGACCCCTTGATTAAAACAAGTCATACAAACACAAAACTACCCAACACAAGAGACCTTGGATGGCTGTAAGTTCCTACTTCCTTACCTTTTTCAAGAGAAGCTTAGTTTCATGAAGCTTGCATTTTAGGATTTTCAAAAGACCCATCAACACATCCAGTTCAATTTCTAAGTTGCACTCAAATTGTTATGTCCAAAAGATCATTTTTCCTAGTCCAAATTCCAAGTCATCTATCTCTTTTTCAAAGTCACACCTAGCCTATTGGTATTATGGATGTGTTGCATTGGTTTTGTCATTGATGTCAACACTTATCCTTTAGGAAATCTACATTGTTGATTTTGCACTATGGTTATATTGGTTTACTGTTGAATCGACACATTATGTTCACCGGCAAGGTCAGTGACTTTTGCATAGTCACCGATATATGGTTCACTAGCACTGATGATGACTTGTTATCATCTAGAGATCACTTGATTATGTCTAAGAAATGGTTTGGATACTTGGTTTTGGTTTTTTGGTTATTGGTCTAATTGGGTTGACATATTTTCTATTACCGACAAATTGGTCTAGGTTATGGACTGGTATATGTTATCTATTCCAGATCAGCATGACACATTATGGAGATGATTTATTGATTGGATATTGTTGTAAATATTTTGAGCTAACATGTTGTATCGCATCATGACTTATTTGTAATTGATTTAATTGTAATATTCCTAGTGAGTTGACCTACACATTTGGTCTTAGGTTTTGTATATATGTAAGATCTCATTTATGAGATAAAGATGTGACATGGTTATGGTATGGTATTGAACATGGTATGTGTGAATATTGAAGACCATATGAGTAGACCATAGAGAAGGTTCAAGGAAGGTTTGAAGGTGTTTATCAGAGCTTAACCGGTACTAAATCCAGCATTGGAGATGCTACTTTGAAGCAATACATTATTCTAGGATTTAACCATCCTACTGTTGTCATTGCGACTCACATTTGAGCAGTGTGCTCTAGGCGGTTGGTCGTTCTGCATGTTCAGACCCCATTTGTATACACATACTATCTGTAGTAGTATCATCTGATTATGGGTAAGGTTTCCTACCATTGTTTTCCCCCTTACAGGGTTTCCCCGTCAAAATCTTTGTGTTATGTGTTGTGGACGTTGTTTCTCTTTCTGTTTCATACATTAAGTTTCACTAGTATTGATATAAACTACTAATATGTTAACTGGTATTAAGTATTAAGTTGGATTAATTTATAATTGGGTTGAAATTCATTGACAATTGATTCACCCCTCCCCTCTCAGTTGTCCTTTCGGTTCCTAACAATTGGTATCAGAGCCAAGTCCTCTTTTTGTAGAAGTCTAACAGCTCGAGGAGATCCTATGGCAATGAACTTTCTCAAGAAGGATAGTCCTAAACTTGATGGAACTAACTATGGTATATGGAAGATTAGAATGGAGACACATCTAAATTGCATTGGAAGAGATATATGTGAAGTTACAAAGAATGGCTATGTTGGTCCTTTTCTGAACCATCCTAATCCATCAATATTGGGTAAGGACTTGGAGAATGATTGCAAAGCAAGAGAAGCTCTTATGAGCACATTATTAGATCAACAAATTATGGGATTATCAGACCAATCTACTACTAAAGCTATTTGGGATAAACTGGAAACATTGAATGAAGGAGATACCACTATCAAAATTGCAAAACTGGAATGTTACCAGGTTAGGTATGAAAATTTAAAAATGGAAGAAGATGAAAGAATTTCTGCTTTTATGGAAAGAGTTAATGAAATTGTTTTAGGAATACAATTTTGTGGAGGATCCTTAAGTGAAGATTAAATTGTTTCCAAAGTTTTAAGAGTTTTTCCATCAGCTTACAAAATGAAATTAACTACTATTAATGAGTTGAGAACAATGCCCAATACATCAGTTTCTAGAGATACCTTGGTTGGAAAAATTTCAGCATTTGAGCTTAAGGAATTTGATCATGTTGCTACAATTAAGACAAATTTAGCCTTGAAAGAATCATCATCTGCAATATTATCATCATCTGACAAATCTGATTGGAAAGCACTTTATGTAAAAGAACTTGAAGATGTCAGAAGAGAAAATGAAGAACTGGAAGAACTTGAAGCACTATTTGTAAGGAAGATTCCTAAAGGTTCAGTTGGAAGTAAGTATGAAGGTAAATCACTGTTTAGATGTTTTAATTGCAATAGAGTTGGTCACATTGCATCTAGATGTCCTGATAGACATGCAAGATTGAGAGAGGAAGCCAAAAGATCATATAAGCCTAACCCTGAATATCAGAGACAGATTTAAAAAGAACAGAGATAAATCATGTTACTATGTTGATGAAGGAGTTACAAATGATTCTGATGAAGAACCAATAGAAAATGGATGGGCATTTATTGCAATAAAATATCAACCGACACCTATTGTTCCACCGGTAGAGTAGGCCCTAGAAACTAAAATTGAATAAAAAGATGAATGGACCATTGATAGTGGATGTTCACATCATATGATTGGTGATAAAAGTAAATTCTTATCTTTTTTAGGAATATAATGGAGGTCTAGTAAGATTTGGCAATGATCAAGCTTGTTTAATCAAAGGAAAAGGCACTATATCTTTGGTTGGTAAGAACAATACTAACAATGTTTATTATGTTAAAGGTTTGAAGCATACTCTTTTGAGTGTTGGTCAATTAGTTGAAAAGGGATTTCAGTTACAATTCAATAAGGGAAAATGCAAAATCAGTAACACAACTGGATTGGAGAATGCAACCAGTAATCAGACTAAAGGTAATATCTTTTATTTGAATAACAGTGATAAGACATGTTTGATTGCACACATTGATGAAAGTTGGTTATGGCACAAGAGACTTTGTCATGTAAATTTTGATTGCATTGTAAAAATTAGTTCAACTAAGGCAGTAAGGGATTTACCTAAGATTGTGAAACCTCATAATCCGGTATGTAAGGAATGTCAAATAGGAAAGCAAGTTAGAACAAATTTTAAGAGTATTTCTGAGAAATCTAATAATGTTCTTAATTTAATTCATACTGACTTGTGTGGTCCGGCAAGAACAAGAAGTCTACAGGGAGAGATATTTTATGCTAATTATTGATGATTATTCTAGAATGTGTTGGGTTACTTTTCTTAGGGAGAAATCAGAAGCTTTTGGAAAATTCAAGTTATACAAGGCAATGGTAGAGAATGAAATCGATAAGAAAATCAAATGTTTAAGATTTGATCAAGGAGGAGAATTTACATCTAAGGAATTTAATACATTTTGTGAAGTGAATGGAATCAAAAGACAACTATCAGCACCCCAGACACCTTAGCGGAATGGAATTATGGAAAGGAAGAACATAACTATTCTGGAAGTAGCTAGAAGCATGATATTGGGAGCAAATCTACCTCATGTGTACTGGAGAGAAGCAATGAATACAATGGTTTACACTTCTAACAGAGTTCACATCAAAGGTGAAACCAGTAAGACCCCTTATGAACTACGGTTTGGTAATACTCCTACTCTTAAACACTTCAGAATATTTGGAAGTGAATGCTATATTAGGACAGATGAGTACGTTTGTAAATTTGATCCTCGAAGTGATGAAGGAACATTTCTTGGTTATTCATCTAAGAGCAAGGCATATAGATGTTTTAATAAGAGATTGCAGAAAATCATTGAAAGTGCTAATGTGAAGATAGATGAACACTTTAGAGGAAATTCAAGGTCTGTAGATTCTGAACTGGCAGTTGAGATGATCATAAATGAACCAATACAGATTGCATCGGTACAGAATGTGGATCCAGTCACACCAACATCATCAGAGAATTCCACAGTGACTGAAGAACAACAAAATGTGAATAAACCCAGGTATGTAAGACTGAATGACTCAGAAAATGAGATAATTGGGAATAAGTATCAAGGTGTTATGATAAGAGGAAGACTGGCAAATGAAGAGGTATGCTTAATTTCTCAAATTGAACCAGCATCTGTTATTGAAGCAAGTCAAGATAAACATTGGATAAAAGCAATGGAAGATGAATTAGAATAAAATAAAAAGAACAATACATGGACATTGGTTCCCCAGCCTAAAGACAAAAATGTAATTGGAACTAAATGGGTATTTAGAAATAAACTTAATAAACATGGTAAGGTAATCGGGAACAAAGAAAGATTAGTTTGTAAAGGATATTCATAGAAAGAGGGAATTGATTATAATGAAACCTTTGCACCGGTAGCTAGAATTGAGGCAGTCAGATTATTTCTTGCATTTGCAGCTCATAAGAATTATAAAGTATATCAGATGGATGTAAAATATGCATTTCTGAATGGTGATCTTGAAGAGGAAGTTTACATTCAATAGCCTGATGGATTTTCATTGACAAATGATAAAGATATAGTTTGGAGATTAAGGAAAGCTTTGTATGGATTGAAGCAAGCTCCTAGAGCTTGGTATTCTAGATTGGACAAATATCTTTTGAAGCTTGGTTACACTAAAGGTAATCCTGACAACAACTTATATTACAAAGTGACTAATGATGACATCTTGGTTATTGAAGTTTTTGTTGATGATATCATTTTTGGAGGAGAAGATGGATTGTGTAAGGTCTTTGCTAACAAGATGCAGGAAGAATTTGAAATGTCTATGATTCGGGAGATAAAATGCTTTTTTAGGATTGTAGATTTCACAAACTGATAAAGGAATATTCATATGTCAAAAAAAAATAGTGAAAGGAATTACTGAAGAAATTTGGTATGGAAAACTCTAAACTAGTAAGTACTCCTATGACTACAACTAATAAATTGACATTGAAGGATGATTCATCTCCTATTAATCTGACAAGATACAAATCTATGATTGGAGGTTTACTGTATTTGACACAAACCAGACCCGATATAATCAATGCAGTATGTATTGTTTCAAGATTTCAGAGTAATCCTAAAGAAAATCATGAATCAGCAGTAAAAAGGATTTTTTGGTATCTACAAGGCACAACAAATCTTGGTTTATGGTATCCTAAAGATGAAAATTTCAATTTATGTGCATACACCGAAGATGTAGATGATAGAAAGAGTACCACTGGCGATGCATTCTTTCTTGGTAGTAGATTGATTTCATGGATAAGAAAGAAGCAAAGTTGTACATCATTATCAACAACAGAATCAGAATATGTTGCAGCAACAACTAATTGTACTCAGGTATTATGGATTAAGCATATGTTGAAAGACATAAATGTAAAATGCAAAGAACCGATAATCATTTATTGTGATAATTCAGCAATTGATATATCAAAGAATTCGGTATTTCACTCTAAGACTAAGCATGTTTCTATCAAATATAATTTTCTAAAAGAGAGTGTTGAATCAAATGAAGTAAGATTGGTTTATCTGAATATTAAAGAGCAGATTGCAGATATCTTTACAAAGCCTTTGCCTAAGGAAACTTTTGAATATCTCAGAGAACAACTTGGGGTAATATCCTCACCAATAGAGACTTAGATGATTGAAGATTGGCATCAAACCGACAGAAACTAATAGAGAAATCTTTTTTGGCTTTGATGTAGGAGAGCTACTTCTCAGGGGGAGTAGTTGGTTAATTGGTTGTATGTTTTGGTACTTATTCTTAAACTGCTTTGGCATTTGATGTCAAAGGGGGAGAGATATCTATGGAAAAACAATATTCATTGGGGAGAGATATATACTCTTTGTATTTTGGTTTTGATTTCTGGTATTGATCTATTCTAGAGATTGTTGGTTTTTGGCATTTTGTTTTGGCACTTAGATGTTTTTCCATATAGTGTTGCCATCAATGCTAAAGGGGGAGATTGTTGGTATTATGGATGTGTTGCATTGGGTTTGTCATTGATGTCAACACTTATCCTTTTGGAGATCTACATTGTTGATTTGGCACTATGCTTATATTGGTTTACTTTTGAACCGACATATTATGTTCACCGGCAAGGTCAGTGACTTTTCCACAGTCAGTGGTATATGGTTCACCGACATTGATGATGACTTGTTATCATCTGGAAATCACTTGATTATGTCTAAGACATGGTTTGGATACTTGGTTTTGGTGTTTTGGTTATTGGTCTAATCGGGTTGACATATTTGTTGTTACCAATAGATTGGTCTAGGTTATGGACCGGTATACGTTATCTATTCCAGATCAGCATGACATGTTATGGAGATGATTTATTGATTGGATATTGTTGTAAATGTATTGAGCCAACATGTTGTATCACATCATGACTTATTTGTAATTGATTTAATTATAATATTCTTAGTGAGCCGACCTACACATTTGGTCTTAGGTTTTGTATATATGTAAGATCTCATTTATGAGATACAAATGTGACATGGTTATGGTATGGTATTGAACATGGTATGTACGAATATTGAAGATCATATGAGAAGACCATAGAGAAGGTTCAAGGAAGGTTTAAAGGTGTTTATTAGAGCTTAACCGGTACTGAATCCAACATTGGAGATGCTACTTTGAAGCAACAGATTATTCTAGGATTTAACCATCCTACTGTAGTCATTGTGACTCCCATTTGTGTAGTGTGCTCTAGGCGGTTGGCCATTCTGCATGTGCAGACCCCATTTGTATACACATACTATATGGAGTATTATCATCTGATTGTGGGTAAGGTTTCCCACCTTGGTTTTTCCCCTTACAAGTTTTCCACATGAAAATCTCTGTGTTATGTGTTGTGGATGTTGTTTCTCTTTTTGTTTCATATATTAAGTTTCACCGGTATCGATATAAACTGCTAATCTATTAATCGACATTAAGTTTGGTTTACCAGTATTAAGTATTAAGTTGGATTAATTTATAATTGGGTTGAAATTTATTGACAACTGATTCAGCCCCCCCCCCCCCTCTCAGTTGTCCTTTCGGTTCCTAACATAGTCTCCATCCTACATCATTCTTAATCCAACACCCATCATCAATACACTAGGTTTCACCATTACATGGTCTATACAAGGGCACAAAAGATGAAATTCATGGAGAACAACACCAAAGAACAACCTTATGGGTTGCCTAACAACTTAAATCAACTTACTCAAGAAGAACAAGTACTTGTTGATCAATCCAATATTTCTCCTGGATTGGATACCTTTCTAAATGACGAATATAACCAGGAGATAAGAGAAAATATAATCAATGCCAACCCAAGTAACTTCCTAGTATATGTTATCCAACATGGAGCTAGACTCCTGGAAGGTTTTAAAATGTCCCAACTCACCAACACACCCCAAATAGATGACCCACTAGCTAATGACACCCAACCTATCACCCACAACCTATTTAACGATATTCTCAACCCACCTTTTTATATTTTCATCCCTTTAAATACTATCCATACGATCACTCATCCAACCAAAAACTTAGTAGCTCTAAACAAGTACACCAACTTCATCCACACCAGTCTTCTACCGATAAATACATCCTCGCAAGCTCCCCATACAAATGACAATACCAATACTGACATCAATTCCAAATAAACATATCATCCTATCAATAAATCACATCCTCGCAACCACCTTCAATCCATCACTAACATCATAACCATAATAACTATAGACCTATTCATCACTAGCAATATGAAGATCTTCAAATTCCAAACCTTGCAAAGGAGCTCCAAGACATGAAGAATATGATCAACAGTTTACAACAAGGATATCGAAAGAAAGCATATACATTTTAGGAAATAATCCTTATCCTTATTATTGTGAGTTAGGGAATAATGAGTTGTTGTTGTGTTGTCATTGATGTCAACATGCTTTGGTTGTCATTAGTGATTGGTTGGTATGATTTATATTGAGTTTCCTTTGCACTTGAGCTAAGATATTTTCTCTGCATATCTTCTATATTGTACATCTATTCATGTGGTTTGGATGTGTCATTAAGTAGTGTTTAGAGATACTATATTCATGATTTTGTGCTTCAGATTCCTGTGTTAATGAATTTGTGTTCATCGGTGTTTGACAATGTTTAGCAATGTTTCCGTGTGAAATTCATGCTCCACATTTCTCCGCCTCATGGTATTTGGTGTTGTGGTTTTGGAGATAAGTTGATAATGTCCATAGCTTCATTCTATTCAGTTTCCATGTTTTCTTGGGCTTCAGAAGCATGGTTTCAAAGTTCTATGGTGTTTGCTCTAAGCTTAGCTAACCTCGGGTGTTTACACTTCGGTGAACTCGCAATACTAGTTCCCACTTTTTGGCCAACTTTGACACTTAGATGAACATTTAAAAATAAACCTCCACTTTTCGACACCTATAAATTTTAAACCGTTAAGAAATTGCAGATGATATAAACTATTGATTTGCAACATCTTGTCTCAGATTCTAAATATTTTTTTTTCAAATTATTTTGAAGAAAATTGTATTGATTTTTCCATCTCCCTCGAAAAGTAGTTTTTTACAACAAACAACATTTTTTAAGAGTGATGTGCATCCCAAAATGCATAACTTTTTTCTAGTAAAGATAAAAACTCAATTCTTTTGAATTTTGGTTTGTAACATCAAACCCAATGCATGCAATTGGTTTGATAGTGATATGTTGAATATTTTTCATTTTATTAAATTTTGAAGTTGGACTAATTATAATTTAGACATAGGTGTACGTTTGAACAAATAACTTGTTCTATATATATTGAGATTCAATTTCTTTTTTGTTAGAAAGAAGACATCAATACCTAGCGCATAGATATTTTTCTGAATTTTTTTGAATTAGTTTACTATTTTTCCCAATGCGTTGAACAGAGAAGTTCATGTTAGGTGAAAAATCTATGTTTGGTAAAATTTAAAAAAAAAGTTCATGATAAGCTCAATATGTAATAAAATTATACTCATTGGAAAGATTGCTTCAAGGAATACCATAATACATTTTGGGTTGTCAAGAGAGTTTTATTTGAGTGTTCAACCAGAGGTTTGAAGGCCAAAAATCTATAGAAATTTATAGAAAGTTTCAGAGAAGTTTAAAAAAGGGGGTTCGAATGAAGGGGGCTTCGAATGAACCCCCCTAAATACCTTCGATCAAAGGGGGGTTTGAATTAAGGGGGGTTCAAATGAACCCCTCCAATATATTTAAAAATAAACAAAAACAACCATTAAAGGGGGTTCACTCGAAAGAGGGGGTTTGAGCAAAGTCAGGGATTTGAGAAAACCCCAAAGGGTAGTTCGTTCGAACACCCCTAGTACGAACGAACACCCTCCAATTTTTTTTCCCACCATTGTGTTTTTCCTTCGTGGGTGAAAGTGGGAACCATTATTATGAACTAACCCACTTCACATTATTTCTTCGATGATTATGGATCATTGTATAACATGTTTGATGTTTATTTTTGTCTTAGTTAAGATGTGTTGTGGTCCACTTTACATTCTATTCCACCGCGGGAATATTTAGTACCGACCTAATTCAATTTATGTTTGATTAATATTCTGAGACAACATTGGGAGATTTTGCATATGTGAGGATGATATAAATAAAAGATAATTTGTTGAGGATGTGTGTGTGTGAAAAGAGAATTGATATTATGTGTATAGAAAGGAAGTGATATGCGATGAAGGCATGTGAAAGAGGATCTATCTCCCTGATCATTTGATGAGTGTTGTTTGAGTTGGTGAAAAGTGTTGATTTGTGTGGACTTTCATGTGTTAGCTACCAAAATTAATTAGCCAATGGTATCTATAGATCTTACAATTGCAGAGGTACATCAGTGGTGGATTCTTTCTCTTTTATTCTTCTTCATTTGGGCAGTGAGCCTTTCTTTGTAAAAATCACCTTGACCAGTGTCACCCTAACAAGTGTTCATATATTGAGAATAACATTCTCTATGGTTTTTTCCTTAACAAGGTTTTCCACGTAAAATTTGGTGTTTCCTTATATATGATATGTTCTTCTTTCCATGTTCTTTCATGCTCATATCTTTTTGTGAATTAAGTAACAAAGTTAAGCTGTTGAGGATTTGATTTAAGGAAAAGATTTTAGATTTGTTTGTACAATTGATCCCCCCCCCCCCCCCCTCTCAGTTATCTTGTGTGTAAGAACATTCAACAATTGGTATTAGAGATTTGGTTCCTTAGAGAATAGCTTAACCACTCAAGGATATCCTGATGGCACACAAACTAACAATCCCTATATTTAATGGATCCAACTATGCTTTCTGAAAAGTGATGATGCAAGGTTAGCTAATTTCTCTTAGCTATGAAGTTTGGAAGTTTGTTACACAAAAGTACACTAAACCACAAACTGGGGTGAACACTCTGGATGAGATAAAGGAGTTCGAAGATAATGAAAAGGAAAGGTTTTCTATCTTTAGTTCTCTTTCTAAGACTGAATTAACAAAAGTTGTATCTTTGGAATCTACTCATGATGTTTAGAACACATTAAAAATTACTTATGAAGGAGATGATATAGTCAAACAAGCTAAGTTTTTGTATGCTAACACTAACTATGAATGCTTGTCGATGGATGAAGAAAACAATATAACTAGCTACTTGTAGAAGATAGATGATGTTGTAAATGAGATCAGAGGTCTTGTTGGTAACTTGGCAGAAGATGAAGTTGTGAAAAATGTACTCAAAACTCTTACTAAAGCATATAGCTCTAAGGTTTCGATAATAGAAGAATCACATAATAAGAATTTTTGGCAATAGAAGAATCAAAAAATAAGAATAAGTATACTAGAGAATACTTGTATTGCTCATTAATTTCTTTTGAGATGAGAGAATTTGGTGGTACTAGTGCAAGAACATAATCTACATTTAAAGCTACTTAATTTGATGAGATTATGCTTCTAGATGTCCTGACAGAACTACAGATCAAAATAAAAGGAAATCAAAGGAAAGTTCAATACAAAGGATTTTTATGTTAAATAAGATGCAAATATTTCTAATGATGAATTTGATTATGAAGAAGATAGTGACTGTTTGTTCCTGGTGGTAAAGGAAGAATCTTGTTTTGATAACCCTAGCAAAATTGTGAAGGAACAATCTCTAGAAGATCTTGCTAAAATAGAAGGTATTGTTGTATCTGGTTTTCATGCTAGAAGAGATAAATATGAATGGATTATTGATAATGGATGCTCAAATCATATGACTGGTGACAAGAGTAAGTTTGTAAAGATTGAAAAATTTGATGGAGGTGTTGTTAGATTTGGAGATGATCAAACAACTAGGATACTTGGAATTGGATCCATCAATTTTGATGGCAAACATAATACTAACAATGTTTTGTATGTTAAAGGCTTAAATCATAAAATTTTGAGTGTTCATCAAATGTGTGAAAATGGATATAATCTTATTTTTCAAGATGATGACTGTAAGATCTAAAAAGGGTCATAATAGGAAAGAGGACAGGTGGAAATGTTTATTAGTTGAGGACAGTTGTTAGATATTGCCTGATGGTGCAAAACAATGAGAGTTGGTTATGGCATTGGAGGATGTGTCACATTAATTTTGATAATCTAGTGAGGATTAGTTCAATTCAATCTATGAGAGATTTGATGAAGATTATGAAGCCTGCTAATGCTTTCTACAAAGAATGTCAAGTTGGAAAATAAACAAGGAGAACTTTTAAAGTTAAGGAACAATTTTCTACTAGAATATTGCAACTGGTGTACATTGATCTTTGTGGTCCAACCAAAACAAGAAGTCAATAAGGTGACACATATTTTATGCTCTTAATTGATGATTACTCTAGAATGATGGGTTGATTTTTATAAAATAAAAAAAATGTGACTTTAGAAAAGGTCAAGAAATTCAAGGTTATGGTTGAAAATGAGATAGATAGAAGAATCAAGTGTTTGAGGTCTGACAGAGGTGGAGAGTTTAATTCTTATGAGTTCAATACTTTTTGTGAGAATCATGGGATAAGAAGACATTTGTCTGCCCCTAGGATGCCACAATAGAATGACGTAGTTGAAATGATGAATAGAACAATTCAAGAGGCTACTAGAACAATGATGAATGAAGCAAGTCTACTAGAAATATATTTGAAAGAAGCAATGCATACTTCCATATACACACTTAATATAGTTTAGAATAAATTATGGGAAGACATATTATGAACTATGGTATGAAAGGACTTCGTCTGTGAAATATTTAAGAGTATTTGGAAGAAAATGTTATATCAGAAGAGATGGAGAGAATTTGGAAAGTTTGATACAAGAGTTGATGAAGATATATTACTTGGTTATTCTACTAAAAGAAATACTTAGAGATGTTATATCAAAAGACTAAGAATAATTGTTGAAAGAAAAAATGTGAATGTTGATGAAGACACTTTGAATAATACAGCTGTAAAGATGGGATATGAATTTGATGAGTCTAAAGGTAAACCAAAAGAAGAAAAGACTGAAGAAATAAAATTGCAAAATGATAAGAATGATGCTCTAGAAATTTATCCTAAGAATCTTAGGTATGTGCAGAAGAATCATTCAAAGAAATAGATTATTGGAGACAACACAAAGGTGTTATCACAAGAAGTAAAGCTACTAAAGTATAGGTGAACTTATGTTTAATTTTAGAGACAGAGTCAAAAAAAGTAAAAGAAGCTTGCAATGACCAACATTGGATGAAAGCAATGAAAGGAGAAT
Organism: Cryptomeria japonica; assembly: GCF_030272615.1. Taxonomy (NCBI): domain Eukaryota; kingdom Viridiplantae; phylum Streptophyta; class Pinopsida; order Cupressales; family Cupressaceae; genus Cryptomeria; species Cryptomeria japonica. Next base: position 728,930,379 of record NC_081409.1, read on the forward strand.
TGGAATAGATTGAGAAGAATCAGACTTGGGAACTTGTCCCAAGACTAGTTGACAGGAATGTGATAGGAACTAAATGGGTATTCCAAAAAAAACTAATTGAACATGGACACATAGTAAAGAATAAGGCAAGAGTTGTATGTAAATACTACTCATAGGTAGAAGAAATAGATTTTGAGGAAACTTATGCTCCTATGGAAAGAATGGAAGCTATTAGAATGTTTCTAGCTTTTGCAACACACAAGAATTTTAAGGTCTATCAGATGGATGTGATCTCTATAAATGGATAACTGAAAGAGGAAGTGTATATAGAACAACTAAAATGATTCAAGGTATCAAACACTTCGAATACGGTTTACAAATTGAAAAAGGTGTTGTATGGATTGAAGAAAGCTCCTAGAGCAACTTGGTATGCAAGACTTGATAGGTATTTTCTGAAGCAAGAATTTAAAAAAGGTACTACTTGATAGTAATCTTTATTTTAAGGTTGAGGAAAATGACATCTTGATTGTAGTTGTTTATATGGACGATATAATCTTTGGGAGAAATGATGGTATGTGCAAGAAGTTTTCTAATGATACGCAAGAACAATTTGAAATGTCTATGATTGGGAAAATGAAATTATTTCTAAGTTTACAAGTTAGTCAGAAGGATGATGGTATCTTTATTTCATAATCTACGTATGTTAAAGAAATGTGGAAAAAGTTTGGAATGGAAAATGCTAAACCTAAATGTACTCCTATGGCTACTGGTTGTAAGTTGAGAAAATATGTTGAATCTCTAAAGACTGATGAGATCAAATATAGATCAATGATTACAAGATCGTTGTACCTAACTACTACTAGAATGGATATCATGCATGTTGTTTGTCTTGTTGCAACATTCCAACAAGATCCCAGAGAGACAAATATTTCTACTATGAAAAGAATTTCCAAATACTTAAAAGGAGCAAATGACTAAAGACTATGGTATCCCAGAAGATCTAACTTTACTCTTATTTCTTATACTGATGTAGATTCGGCTAGTTGTGTGGATGACAGGATAAGTACAAGTGGGGGTGCATTTTTCCTTGGACCACAATTGGTTGCTTAGTCAAGTAAGAAACAACATTTAGTATCTGTAGACACTTAAAATCATTGTTTTAATTAATTAATTAATTAAATTATGTTAATCCTTGTTCTCCTCAATAATAATTAAATTAAATTAAATTAATATTATCACTATAATCCAATGATTGATTTATTTAATAAATCAATTCTCCCTCATTCTTCTAAGGTATCCAAAATTAATTCTTCCTAAATCTCCCCTTTAATTAATTAATCTCAATTAATTAATTAACCTAGGTTATTCCTATTGAACACAATGTACCACTGAGAGAGGGGGGTGAATCAGTGGTATCCAAAACTCTTAGCCTTTTAATCCTAAGAGTGAGTATCGATTAGCAATGCAAACACTATGTAAACCTATTGGTAAGATAAAGAAAGACATCACAAAGCAATCACACAGAGGCACATCACATGACATCAGTATATATGAGGAAAACCCAAGATGGGAAAAGCATCGATGAGAAATGTTGTTGGAGTCTACTACTCCAATCTAGCCTCACAATAAGAACAATGGTTATAACATTTAAGGCACCAACCCAAGGAGCACCACTCCTGATTTAGGGTACCAACCCAAGGAGCACCAACCTCTGATTTAGGGCACCAACCCTTGCACCGAGCTCCAACTCAGTGATTACAAGATCATATAATAAATACAAAAGTAATCTCCTCGTTACAAATGAACTTTGTAACTCTCATGCAAGTCTCTCCACCGGTTCACTTCTATATAGATCTTTCTCAGTTTTCTGCTCATCTTCACTCTGCTACAACCTTACCGGTTCAACCTTCTGCTTCTTCTCTGCTCTGCCTTTTCTGTGTTGGAACTCTATTCTATCAGATGCACTGCTGCTTGTCACCACTGGTACTCTTGACTTTGATCTCTATTGGTTTTCTCCTTACCGGTCAAGCTCTACTCAGATCTAACCTTGTCAAATCTTCACCGACACTCCCACAGCATAGCTATACTTTCTCTACCTTTTTGTAGGTTCTAGCATCATCAGTTCACACCTCTACAACTCACTTTGCAGTTAACTAGTTACTTTGATCTTACCAGTTAAGCCACTGCTAAACCCTCTCACTGGTTGTACCTCCAACACTCGGTCTTTATGATATTGGATGAAGTCTCTGACTAGTTGGCTTTCTGCTACTCTTTCACTCTCAATCCTTCATCATCGGGCCTGTAGCATCATCAATCATCTTGAATCATGAGTTGACATATTTATACTTGAATTTTCTTGCCATGAACAACATTCAAACTTCTAGCATGCTAGGGTTTCTTTATCAATCCCGAGGCAAACCAAAACCAATCAGATCTCCTTTCAGAGATCGACCACCTGCAATGGATCAATCAGACTCTATTGGCCATTTGGAGGAATTAATTATGTGTTGCATTGATATTTTGTCATTGATGTCAACACTAGCTATTTTGGTTGTTTACCGGTATCCTTTTGGTTCCGGTAGGTTGATTGGTTTCTGGTTGGTAATATCATATTGATCTGGTATACTTTGGTATGCTTTGGCTTTGATCTTCTATTCATGCTACTTAGATTCATGTTCAGTTAGTTGGTATTGATTTGGTGATCAGATGCTATATTATATGTTGGTAAGCTTGGTTTGTTGATCAGGTGAGGGTCTCATTGGCAGAGCTTTGTTGAAGATATTTTGATATTATGCATAATTGGTGTTGGTGCGTCTTCTACTAGAGATTCAGGATGCTAATGATGATCATGTTCAAGACTTGGTTGATTGGGGTCATTGCTTTAGTGTATGTGGACCTAAATTGGGTCCGGTGCTATCTAGTTTGTGGACCGGCTTAATGTAACGTGTTGTTTGGTCTTCCCGATGTGTTCTTGGGATGTCTTATGGGTTGGATAATATTAGTTTGGTTTTAGGCCGACATGTTTTGTAATTATGTAATTGGTCTATTGTCTTGTGGTCAACCTTATTGTTTATGGTCAAGGGTTTTTATATATATGATGTAAGATCTCTTTGTAGATCATAAGGAATGGTATAGGAGCAAATAATGTAATAATCATTCACGTAGAGGATTTGGTCAATCATTGGTGATCGATTTGGGTTTATGTAAGAGGATTAAGTCCTCTGGTATTGAGCTTAACCAAAACTGTACTCAGGCATAGGAGATGTTATCATTGTAGTTCATTTTTCCTTTCAGATTGTAGTCTAGATTTGTATGTAGTCATTAAGACTCCATTTATAATGAGAAGTGTGCTCTAGGCTATTGGCCTTCCTACAAGTGTAGGTCAATTTGTAATCACATACTTACTGCAGAAGTATTATCTGATTGTGGGTAGGCTTCTCGCCATGGTTTTTCCATTTACGTGGTTTTCCACGTACAAATCTTGGTGTCATGTGGATGGTATCTATTCTCTAATTGTTGCTTGTGCTTAATTGGTATGTCTACTATTTTGGTATTTAGTTTATGTATTCTGGTATTATATGTTTCGGTAATATAGTTTTAATTTCTTAAGGTTCCGGTAATTTGGTGACAACTGATTCACCCCCCCTCTCAATTGTCTTCAAGATATTTGAATTGTCTAATAGACTTTGCCAATCTTGCTATGTCTAGAACACATTTTTTCTATTTGGAAAACATGACACCTCTTTTGGTCTGCACTTGTCAAACACCTTACATGGTTCAGCAGATTGCATCACCATCCTCGTTCTACATCTAGACATACTGCATCAATCGATGCATCCCATCAATCACCTTTGTTTGACCTTCCTCAAGCTTCACACCTCTGCAATTTGTCCCATAATTTATAAGGTCTGCATTTAATGTTGATTGACTCTGTAACTACCTCATCGATGCACACTCTATCTACCGAAGAATGCATGTCTACCACCTCAACTCCACATGGCACCTTTGTCGGTATCCACCTCAACTAAGTCTGTTGTGTCGGTCCAGACAAGATCATTGACCAACCACACAACTGGGTTCATCAACCAATTCTCTTACCCTTCCAGTTATACCCTAACCGTTTTGCCTTCAAACTTTCACTTTGCTGCCCTACCAGTGGAACACCTTTACCGGTCTCATCACATGCCAAAACATAGCATGCACATCTTTATCAGACAAGAGCCTTTCACTTTTTGTCTTTTTCTTGGCCATCGCTTGACCAGATACCAATAAAAACCTTGTTGACACCTTGTCATCACTCTTCAACTATTTTGCATCTATAGTCTGGTTACTCTTTCTGTCTGTAGTTGCTCAACCTTGCCTTTTTCATCAATCGGCTATCTTATCAACTTATTTGTCACAGTGACAAACCTATCCTCCCTTCTATGTACCAGTAACTCATCATGTATTCCCTTGTTGATCCAGTGCACAACTTTGATTTCATTCACCTGAGGCAACTTAGTGTTTCACTGGTTCATCCGGTGTGAACCTTCAATCTCCCGCCTTTAGCTCTTTTGTCTTATCTCAGAGGACTATGATGCATTCCATGCATAATAGGAGATAAGCTCCACTTATCGGTGGGAGTGGATCCTTATCATCTGCATCCGACATTGCACCAATATGGCTTCCTTGTTTGAGTAGGCATATCTTCAAATGGGAACATATGATCCAGTTGGGCACACTCACTGTCAGTCATCTCTTCACCCTATAATATCTTCTTCATTGGTTAGTGCATCTTTATCCAATGGTAGTCCTATTTGTTTCACATCTAAACATCATACTGGTTGGCACTTCTGCATTAGCTCACCCTGCATATCCAATTGCTAGTTCACCCTGTTTTCTCACTTGTCGGTTGGAAACAATGCATTGCCAACATATCACTTACCGGTTGTTATCCAATACCAATCTCTAGTCCATATCTTCAACACTAGTCAACACTAACTTGTGTACCAGTGATTCCAATGATCATTACCGGTTACCTGTTATGCTAGCTGACATCAATGACACTATTTATGGTATGCATCAATGACAACACTGCTCATCAATCTCCCATACCGGTTGCCATCCTATACTAGTTGACATCAATGACAATATAATGCCAACAATTTCCCCCTTTGGCATTGACGTCAACACATGTAGTATCCGACATACTATAGGTTCTCCCCCCTTTCACAACAATGGCAAAGGGAACTGACAGGGTTTCTTCTCCTCCTTTTTCTCTACCAGATGCTTCTCCTCCTTTGACCATCATACTTTGCATCCTCTCAATCCGTAGCACTTGAGATGGAGGTCTCAAACTCCAACTGCTGGTCAGACTACATCATCTCCCCTTTCATATGCAGAAGTTATTCTGACCCCAATTTGTTGATATCAAATGTTGAAGTTGACACTGATACCAATTGTATCTTCTCTGATACCAACTGTATGTTCTCCTATGCAAGCAACTCTCCCTCTTTGCAAACAACTCTCCTGGTGGTCCAGTTGTGATTTCAATTAAGTGCAAATTGGATAGACATTGAAATACCTCACAACCCTGGACTGATGAGCACATCCCAAGGTCTCAATCATACTGGTATAGCCATAGAGACTTGCACTCCCCTTGTGTCCAACATGTCTAATAACAATTAGAAGATATGGCTATCAACTCCCCCTGAGTCATAGATCTCAGGTCCTCATTGCCTGTCAAGTTCTAAACCGAAGCTTAACTGCTCCTTATACCAGTTATGCTATGCATGTGTGATCAATATAATGATCTATCAGTTCCATTATATCCACCATAGCTTATGACATGATCCTAGATGTACACATATTGAACACAATTCCATACTATTTTATTATCATGCCATATATCAAACCAATTAGCCCAGAAAGGATGCATGCATACAAGATCAACTACTGAGCCAAAATATGTCACTTAGGTCTTTTCCAGTACCACCTGAGATATAAACACCTCAATCCATGCTACTAGAGTTAATGCAATGATCCTGAAACTCATTGACTTACATAACCTGCAATACTGGTTAGTATCCATACCGGTAACATACTGCACATACCGGTTTCCTATACCGGTCAATCATTTCTACCTGAGCATCATTCTCTAATTCCTATCTTCTTGTGTCAATGGCTTCTGATCCCAATTGCAAATTAGCCATTCATTGACACATGCAGTAGTAATCTATCTCTCATCTGTAGGTGTGTGGCCAAGGCAGCCACACCACACACACTTTCCATATAATTTCCTTCCTTTATACTAGCAACAACCTATTTTTCCAATTGTCCTCTTCCACTGAGGGGGTGAATGATATGGTCAATGTGATACTCCCCCTAAGGTCCTACATTTCCTTTAATCCTTAGGAGATATCACCTGTGCATTCAATGCACAGTGCTAGTCCATGGTTGTATCTTCTTTCTTCTTCCTCCACACCTACTTGACTTCACTCTTCTTTCCATTTTTAGTCTTGAGAGAAGGTCTAACTTTCTTCTGCCAATTGGTCCTTTCTCTATCGGATTCTGCCTCATGATCGGAAGCATTGTTGTAGAGGAAAATAATGTTCATGTCAATCAAATTATTGGGGGACCTTCTATCAAACCAGTTAGACCATCTTCTTTTGGTCATGTTGTTTTAACCGGCTACTAGAACCGATGGACCTCTTGATCCTGCAAGGGAATTTCTCCTTTGGTTCCATGCAGGTCTTTGACCTCCATATGCTCTATATCCTTTTCCATGTTGAGCATAATTGTTCCACCGACTACCATAGGACTAAGAATTCTTTTTCCAGCAATCGTGACTTCTATGGCCAAATACATTGCATTGATAACATATAACATTTGTATAACCGGGAGAGGAGATATGCATGTTTCTACTCTTTGAAACTTTATGCCCATATGCAGGATATCTATAGAAACCAAAATTGTTTCTCCTAGATCCTTTTCTACATTCTTCTTCTCTATGGCCATATCCATTACATGCAAAGCAGTAACCGAAGAAGGAGGACTCATTACTTACAAATTTTTTTTGCCAAACATGAGGTGATCTTACCGGTTTGGCATCGCCATTTCTGCTTCTTTGGGGATGGATCCTGGGTTGTCCACATTCTGCATTCCTTCCATCTGTTAGGTCTTGAAGGCAACTAAGAGGGGGGGGTGAATCAGTTGTCCAATAAATGCAAACCAAAACTAACTTAACCAAACTTAATGCTTAATGTTGGTAGACAGTTTAATAGTTAATTGTAGTACTGGTAAAGTTTAATGCATGAAACAAAAAGATAAATAACATACACAACACATAACACAGTTATTTGTAGGTGGAAACCATGTAAGGGGAAAAACCATGGTGGGAAACCATACCCACAATCAAATGATACTACTGCAGATAGTATGTGTGTACAAATGGGGTCTGCACATGCAGAAAGGCCAACTGCCTAGAGCTCACTGCTCAATCACAAAATGGGAGTCACACTGACTACAATTGGATGGTTAAATCCAATGATAATGTACTACTCAGAATAGCATCTACATATGCTGGATTCAATACTGGTTAAGATCTGATATGCCTTCTTCAAACCTTCCTTCAATCTTGAATGATGTTTGTATTTATAGCTCTGCTTATATTTGAATATACCTTATTACAATCCTTTTCCACACTCTAGCACACAATCTCATAAATGAGATCTTACATATATACCAAAACCTAAGACCAAATGAGTAGGTCATCTCACTAAGATATTACAATAAAATCAATTACAAATGAATAAATATGTGATGCATGATGTCGACTCAATGCATATACAATAACAATAAATCATCTTCATGACGTGTCATGCTGATCTGGAATAGATATGTTTGCCGGTGCATAACTTGGACCTATTTGCCGGTAACAACAAATATGCAAACCTGAATAAACCAATGAACAAATCACCAAAACCAAGTGTTCAAACAATGTCTTCGACATAACCAAGTAATCTCCAAGTCATTCCAAGTACCAGTGAACCAGATACCGATGACTATGCATAAGTCACTGAACATGTCGGTGAACATAACCAAAGATCTCCAAGTGTTGATAAGTGTTGACATCAATGACAAAACCATATCAACATATCCAAAATACCAACAATCTCCCCCTTTGGCATTAATGGAAACACAAGATGGAAAATCCATCAAAGTGTCAAAATAGAAATGCCAAAAACCAAAAACCAACAATCTCCCAAAGAGATCATTAACCAGAAATCAAAATACATAATATCTCTCCCCCAAGGAATAATCTCTCCCCAAAAGATAAAGTGTTTTTCCATAGATATCTCTCCCCCTTTGACATCAAATGCCAAAGCAATATAAAACCAAATTCAATCAGATCAAAGAGCTTATAACAAAATACCAACTTATCAATTTATTCAACTACTCCCCCTGAGAAGTAGCTCTCCTCATCAAAGCCAGAAAAAAGATTTCTTTGTTAATTCTGCCGGTTGATGACAATCATCAACTGTCTAAGTTTCTACCGGTGAGGGTATAACTACAAGCTTCTCTGTTAGATATTCAAAAGTTTCCTTAGGCAAAAGCTTAGTAAAAATATCTGCAATCCGTTCTTTAGTATTCACATAAACCAATTTCACTTATTTTTTTTCAACATTCTCTTTCAGAAAATTGAATTTGATAGAAACATGTTTAGTTTTAGAGTGAAATACTAGATTCTTTGATATATCAACTGCTGCCATATTATCATATTAAATTGTTATAGGTTCCTTGCATTTTACCTTTATGTCCTTCAACATTTGCTTAATCCATAATACATGTGTACAATTAGTTGCTGCTACAACATATTCTGATTATGTTGTTGATAAAGATGTACAACTTTGTTTCTTGCTCAACCAAGAGATTAATCTGCTGCCAAGAAGAAATGCTCCACCAATGGTGCTTTTTCTTTCATCTACATCTCCTACCCAATTTTCATCTGTGTATGCACATAAATCAAAGTTTTTATCTCTAGGATACCATAAACCAAGATTTGTAGTCCCTTGTAGATACCAAAAAATCCTTTTCACTGCTGATTCATGATTTTCTTTAGGATTACTTTGAAATCTTGAAACAATACATATTGCATTCATAATATCAATCCTTGTTTGTGTCAAATACAGTAAAGCTCCTATCATAGACTTGTACCTAGTCGGATTAATAGGTGTTGATTCATCCTTCAATGATAGTTTATTAGTTGTAGTCATAGGTGTGCTTACCGGTTTAGAGTTTTCCAGCCAAATTTCTTTAATAATTCATTCAAGTACTTTGATTGATTTATGAATATACCTTTATCAGTCTATGAGATTTGCAATCCTAAAAAGAATTTAATCTCCCCAATCATAGACATTTCAAATTCTTCTTGCATCTTTTTAGAAAAGTCATTACATAATCCATCTTCTCCTCCAAAGATTATATCATCAACAAAAACTTCAATAACCAAGATGTCATCATTAGTTACTTTTTAATATAGATTGTTGTCAGCATTACCTTTAGTGAAACCAATCTTCAAAAGATATTTGTCCAATCTAGCATACCAAGCTCTAGGAGCTTGCTTCAATCCATATAAAGCTTTCCTTAACCTGCAAACCATATATTTTTCATCTATCAAAGAAAATCCATCAGGTTGTTCAATGTAAACTTCTTCTTCAAGATCACCATTCAAAAATGCACATTTAACATCCATTTGATATACTTTATAGTTCTTGTGTGCTGCAAAAGCTAAGAATAATCTAACTGCCTCAATTCTAGCTACCGGTGCAAAGGTTTCATTATAATCAATTCATCCCTTCTATGAATAAACCTTACACACTAATCTTGCTTTATTTCTAATTACCTTACCATCTTCATTAATTTTATTTCTAAATACCCATTTAGTTCCAGTTACATTTTTGTCTTTACGCCGAGGAACTAATGTCCATGTGTTATTCTTTTCAATTTGTTCCAATTCATCTTCCATAGCTTTAATCCAATGTTTATCTTCACATGCCTCATTAATTGATGCTAGTAAAATTTGAGAAATAAGACATACCTCTTCATTTGTCAGTCTTCCTCTAATCATAACTCCTTGATACTTGTTCCCAATTATCTGATTTTCAGAGTGATTTAATCTTACATACCAGGGTGATTTCACTTGTTGTTGTTCTTCAGTCACTGTGGAATTCTCAGATGATCTCGGTGTGACTGGATCAATATTCTATACTGGTGTGCTTATAGTAGGTTCATTTGTGATTATCTCAACTTCTGGTTCAGAGTCTATAGACCTTCTAAACTATTCATCAATCTTCACATTTGCACTCTCAATGATTTTCTGCAATCTCTTATTAAAACATCTATATGACTTTCTCTTAGATGAATAACCAAGAAATATTCCTTCATCACTTATAGGATCAAATTTTTCAATATACTCATCTCTTCTAATATAACATTTACTTCCAAATATTCTGAAATATTTAAGAGTAGGAGTATTACCAAACCATAGTTCATGAGAGGTCTTACAGGTTTCACCTTTGATGTGAACTCTGTTGAATGTATAAATAGCTGTATTCACTGCTTCTCTCTGTTATACATGAGGTAGGTTGGCTTCTAATATCATGCTTCTAGCTACATCCAAAATAGTTTTGTTCTTTCTTTCCACAACTCCATTTTGCTGAGGTGTCTGAGGTGCTAATAACTGTCTTTTAATTCCATTCACTTCACAGAATGTATTAAATTCCTTAGATGTGAATTCGCCTCCTTGATCTAATCTCAAATATTTGATTTTCTTACCAGTTTCATTCTCTACCATCACCTTGAATAGTTTGAATTTCCCAAAAGCTTCTGATTTCTCCCTAAGAAAAGTAACCCAACACATTCTAGAATAGTCATCAATGATTAGCATAAAATATCTATCTCCTTGTAAACTTCTAGTTCTTGTTGGACCACATAAATCAGTATTAATTAAGTCAAGAACATTATTGGATTTCTCTGGTATACTCTTAAAAGTTTCTCTAACTTGTTTTCCAAATTGACATTCCTTACATACCAGATTGTGAGGCTTAACAATCTTAGGTAAATCTCTTACAACCTTAATTGTATTGATCTTCACAATGCAATCAAAGTTTACATGACAGTCTCTTATGCCATAACCAACTTTCATCAATATGTGCAATCAAGCATGTCTTTTCATTGTTATTCAAATGAAAGATATTACCTCTAGTCTGATTACCGATTGCAATTTCCAAACCAGTTCTATTCATGATTTTGTATTTGCCATTCTTGAATTGTAACTAAAATCCCTTTGCAACTAATTGACCAACACTCAAAAGATTATGCTTTAAACCTTCAATATAGTAAACATTATCAATATTATGCTTACCATCAAAAGATATAGTGCCTTGTCCTCTGATCAAACAATCTTTGTCATCTCTAAATCTTACTAAACCTCCATTGTATTCCTGAAAGGTTAAGAATTTACTCTTATCACCAGTCAATTTTAGCTGTCAGGGCCTACTCTACCGGTTGAATAGTAGGTGTCGGTTGATCTTCTATTATAGCAACAAAAGCCCATCCATTGTCTATCGGTTCCTCATCAGAATCATCAGTAACTCCTTCATTAGAATAGTAACATGATTTGTCTCTATTCTTCTTAAATCTGTACCTTTGATATTCAGGGTTAGGCTTATATGTCCTTTTAGCTTCTTCTTTCAATCTTGCATGTCTATCAGGACACCTAGAAGTCATATGACCAATCTTATTGCAGTTAAAACATTTAAATGGTGCTTTACCTTCATACTTACTTCCAACTGGACCTTTAGGCATTTTTCTTGCAAATAGTGCTTCAAGCTCTTCCAGTTCTTCATTCTCCTTTCTAATTTCTTCAAGTTCTCTTGCATAAAAGGCTTTCCAATCAGATTTCTTAGATGATGATGATGATGATGCTACAGATGATGATGATGATTTCAAAGCTAAATCTGTCTTAATAGTAGCAACAAGACCAAATTCCTCAAGTTCAAAAGCTAAAAGTTTTCCAACCAAAGTGTCTCTAGATACCGATGCGTTAGGCATTGTTCTCAATTCATTAATAGTAGTTACTTTCATTTTATATGCCGGTGGCAATACTCTTAAAACTTAAGAAACAATTTCATCTTCACTTAAGGTTCCTCCACAACATTGTATACCCAAAACAATTTCATTTACTCTTTCCATAAAAGAAGAAATTCTTTCATCTTCTTCCATTTTCAGATTTTCATACCTGACCCAGAAGCATTCCAGTTTTCCAATTTTTACTATGGTATCCCCTTCACTCAATGTTTCCAATTTATCCCAAATAGCTTTAGTAGTAGATCTATCTGATAATCTCATAATTTCCTGATCAGACAATGTTCTCAAAAGTGCTTCTCTTGCTTTGCAATCATTTTCCTCATCTTTAGCCAAGGTTGGTGGAATAGGTTGACCTTGAGTAGGAACAACATAGCCATTCTTTGTAACATCCCAAATATCCTTTCCAATGCAATTTAGATGTGTCTCCATCTTGATTTTCCATATGCCATAGTTGGTTCCATCAAGCTTTGGACTATCCTTCCTAAAATAGTTAGAAGACATTGTATCTCCTCAAGCTATTAAACTTCTGCAAAAAGAGGACTATGCTTTGATACCAATTGTTAGGTCTCAGAGGCAACTGAGAGGGGGGGGTGTGAATCAGTTGTCCAATAAATACAAATCAAAACTAACTTAACCAAACTTAATGCTTAATGCCGGTAAACAAAACTTTAATGTTGGTAAATAGTTTAACAGTTAATTGTAGTGTTGGTAAAGTTTAATGCATGAAATAGAAAGACAAATAACATACACAACACATAACACAGTTATTTGTAGGTGGAAACCATGTAAGGGGAAAAACAACAGTGGGAAACCTTACCCACAATTAGATGATACTACTGCAGATAGTATGTGTGTACAAATGGGGTTTGCACATGCAGAAAGGCCAACTGCCTAGAGCTCACTGCTCAATCACAAAATGGGAGTCACACTGACTACAATTGGATGGTTAAATCCAATGATAATGTACTGCTTAGAATAGCATCTACATATGCTGGATTTAGTACAGGTTAAGCTCTAATATGCCTTCTTCAAACCTTCCTTCAATATTGAATGATGTCTGCATGTATAGCTCTTCTTATATTCGCATATACCTTATTACAATCCTTTTCCACACTCTAGCACACAATCTCATAAATGAGATCTTACATATATACCAAAACCTAAGACCAAATGAGTAAGTTGGCTCACTAAGATATTACAATAAAATCAATTACAAATGAATCAATATGTGATGCATGATGTCATCTCAATGCATTTACAATAACAATAAATCATCTTCATGATGTGTCATGTTGATCTGGAATAGATATGCTTGTCGGTGCATAACCTAGACCTATTTGTTGGTAACAACAAATATGCAAACCCGAATAAACCAATGAACAAATCACCAAAACCAAGTGTTTAAACAATGTCTTCGACATAATATACCGGTGACTGTGTATAAGTCACTGAACATGCCAGTGAACATAACCACAAATCTCCAAGTCCTGATAAGTGTTGACAAGTGTTGACATCAATGACAAAACCATATCAATATATCCAAAATACCAACACCATATGATCCTTTTCTCTTCCTTACTTGTCTTGACTTAGGGTTAGCAACATTCCTTTGTCTTATACCCGTGAAGTATCTTCTGAACTATCTTCTCTTGTTCTTGCTACCGGTGAAGCTATCTTCTTTTAGCTTCCCTTTTCCTTTTGAATATGAATTGTTCCTCCTGGAAGAAATGGTCTTCATCCCCATCATGTCCTCATTGATTGTAGTTAAGTCAACCTTCTTTCTTGGAGCATTTCTAATTATGAAGTTCTGACCCTTACCATTTCCATTTGAGGAGACAAATTGAAGGTGTTTGTGGGAGGTCTCCTTGCTTGTAGATAATTCACCGATACCACATCCTAATCCTCTAGTATCCTTGGAATGTTTTTGCTTCTTCAATATTTTGTCCAAGGCTTCACTACTGTCATCAAACCAGATTATCACCTTGAGCTCATCCTGACATTTCTCAAGGTCATTTCAAAGATTCTCCATATCTCCTTCTAGATATTGATATTCTTTATCCTTGGCCTCTAGCTCAGATGCTATATCCGCATTCCTTGGTGTCTTCTTGTTGAGTCTTCAATTCTTGGATTCATTTCTCACATATTTTAAGGCATTTGATTAACCATTTTTGTTCCAAAACCACAACATTCTTGAACAACTTGTATTCATTCCTCACTATACTAAGTTCTTGGAGTGCACTTACGAGTTCTCCTTCAAGATCAACTTTTTCTTCACCTTCACTATCACTACTAAACACATCTTATCGGTAGGAATGATTTGCATGATCATTCTCAGATGTGTGCCTTTCATCTTCTGATTCTTGAGCCATGAAGAGGTGGGTTCCTTCTTCATCATTTATGTTGCTACTCACTGATCTATCTTCATTTGTAGACTCATTTGACATATTTCTCATCTTGTCTTTACAAACCGATTTTGCAATAATAGGCTCATTTACATAGAGCTTCTTTAATCTATCGCATAAGCTCTGTGTCGATTTGCATCTGTCCACTTGTAATGAGACATCACTGGATAGCCCACTGAGTATGGTCTTCATAGCTTCATCATTATGCTCATGTCTTCTTTCTACTCTAGGACTAGTGGGAGGACTAACTTTACTAGGGTAGCCATTTACAACCGACATCCACACATCAAACCCTAAAGAGGATAGGTAGATTTCCATCCTACAACTCCAAATAAAATAATTTGAACCATCAAAAATAGGACTAGGGGTTGACACTAAACAAACCATTATGTTCAAATACCAGAATCTACCCAAGCTAGAGAAAGCTTGTTAATTGGCAACCCGTGCTCTGATACCAATTGTTGAACACAATGTACCACTGAGAGGGGGCTGAATCAGTGGTATCCAAAACTCTTAGCCTTTTAATCCTGAGAGTGATTACCGATTAGCAATGCAAACACTAAATAAACCTATCGGTGAGATAAAGAAAGACATCACAAAGAAATCACACAAAGGCACATCACATGACACCGATATATACGAGGAAAACCCAAGATGGGAAAAACCTTGATGAGAAATGCTACTGGAGTCTACTGCTCCAATCCAGCCTCACAATAAGAACAATGGTTACAACATTTAGGTAACTAACCCAAGGAGCGCCACTCCTTATTTAGGGCACCAACCCAAGGAGCAACAACCCCTGATTTAGGGCACCAACCCAAGGAGCAACAATCTCCAACTCAGTGACTACAAGATAATATAATAAATACAAAATTAATCTCCTTGTTACAAATGAAATTTATAACTCTCATGCAAGTCTCTCCACTGGTTCACCTCTATACAGATATTTGTCGGTTTTTTGCTCACCTTCACTCTATTGCAACCTTACCAGTTCAGCCTTCTGCTTCTTCTCTGCTCTGCATTTTCTCTGCTCTTCCTTTTCTCTGGCGGCACTTTGTTCTGTCAGATGCACTAGTGCTTTCCACCATCGGTACTCTTCACTTTGATCTCTGTTAGTTTTCTCCTTACCGGTCAAGCTCTGCTCGGATCTAACCTTGTCGGATCTTCATCAACACTCCCACAACATAGCTACACTTTCTCTACCTTTCTACAAGTTCTATCATCACTAGTTCACACCTCTGCAACTCACTTTGTAGTTAATTGATTACTCTAATCTTGTTGGTTAAGCTACTGCTAAACCCTCTCACCGATTGTACCTCCAACACTCAGTCTTTATGATCTTGGATTAAGTCTCTGACTAGTTGACTCTCTACTGCTCTTTCACTTTCAATCCTTCATCATCTGGCCTGCAACATCATCAATCATCTTCAATCATGAGTTGGCATATTTATACTTGAGTTTTCCTACCATGACTGTCATTCAAACTTCTGGCGCGCCAAGGTTTCTTCATCGACCCTGAGGCAAACAAAAACCAATCAGATCTCCTTCCAGAGATCAACCACCTACAATGGATCAATAAGACTCCACCAATCCTATTGCGTCTAGAACACTTTTGCCCTATTTGGCAAACACAACACCTCTTTCAGTCTATACTTGTCAAACACCTTAAATGGTTCAGTAGATTGCATCACCATCTGTTGGCATTCCAATTACAATGAGAGATTGTTGGCATTTCAATAAGGATATTGAGAAGGTTGTTGATGACTATGGATATAACTGATTAAGGATGATTACGGTCTTAATATTATTATTTTGTCATTGATGTCAAGAAATTGATTTTCTAATTCAGTATGATGTTGCCATATCTTAAGAAGTATGATTTGATGAGTATAAAGATGTCAGTAAAAGACACAGAAAGAATATGATGAATAAGGGGATAAGTTATTCAATGGGTAACAATTACCGAGTTAGCCAATGATGAGATCATGATGTTTAGATTGTTTTGATATCCTACATATGCTATTGTTTGAAAGGTTAATACTATACTATGTTACCGAGCAAAGAACCTAGTCGGTAAACCCTAAGGAACCTAGTCGGTAAAACCCTAAGGTTATCGCTATCGGTTAATGAAGGCAGAATGTCTACCGAGTGAAGTTTAGTATTTATCAAGTTACAACTAAGCTATAACAGAATGCATTAAATGTTTACATGTGATATTTAATGAAGGAAGCTAATGAGCTAGAGTGAATTAAATGATTGGTAAGCCATGTATGAAGATTGTTAAAGAATCTATGGTAAAGAAAGATCGATAGGAAGATCTACAACTCAGATTGAACCACAATACCCTAACACAAGTTCCAAGGTGAATATGCAAGTTCCAAGGTGGGGTAAAATATTTTCAGATCAAAGGATACATTGAACCTGGACAAGATTGAAGATCTGATGGCTATGATTGATCATGGAAAATGTGATCAAGGTGATTAAGCGGTTAGAAGATTGTTTATAAATAGGAAACTGTTGATAAACAATGTATGCGGGCAAGTGTATGCATAGGGATGCTACATAGTGATTACCAAGCACAGAAGCTTGAAGACTTGTTTTGATAACAGAGTATAGAGCCTAGTAGAGGGACAAGATAAGTCCTATGAATTGATTGTATTGAGCAAATGAGAATCTACTTCAACATTTTTAGATGTGAAGTTGCAGACATATTTTTATTACTGTTATTTTGAGAAGTAGCAGAAAATCTCTTAACCGAGTGGACTTAACAGTCTTATTTGTAAAATCCTCTAGCAAGGTGAAATTCTTATTGAGTGTTTGAAATCCTTTGACAAGGCCACTTCTAACAAAGTGAAGATCCTAACAGATCTGAGGGAAATCCCTTAACCGGGTCACATCTAGCAATGTGTTTGTAGTCTTTAATAGGATTTTCTTTTAACCGAGCATACTCTAGAAGAGTATATTTCTTAGTGGGTCCGAAATCCCATAGTGGTTTTTCCCTATTTGGGTTTCCACGTTAAATCTGGTGTTATGAGGTTTATATTGTTCATATGCTTTTGAGTTTGCATGTTTGACAGTTTTGGTTATATGACTGATATATATGTTACCAAGGTTGAATCTGATGTTTTTATGGATGATTAAGTTTGTATGATTCACCCCCCCCTCTCATCTTGTTGGCTATTGGATCTGTACTTACATTAAGTATCAGAACTATCACCAGCCTCGTTCTACATTTGGACATACTGCATCGATCGATGCATCCCAACGATCACCTCTGTTTGACCTTCCTCAAGCTGCACACCTCTACAACATGTGCCATGATTAATGGGGTTTGCATTTAATGTCGAATGACTCTATAACTACCTCATTGGTGCACACTCCATCTACTGTAGCATGCATGTCCTCCACCTCAACTCCACATGGCACCTTTGTCGGTATCCACCTCAGTTAAGTCTCTTGTGTCATTCTAAACAAGATCATTGACCAACCACACAACCGGGTTCATCAACCAATTCTCTTACCCTATCGGTTATACCGTAACTAGTTTGCCTTCAAACTTGCACTTTGCTGCCTTGTCAGTGGAACACCTTTACCAATCACATCACATACCAAAACATAGCATGCACATCTTTATCAAACAAGAGCCTTTCCCTTTTTCTCTTTTGCTCTCTCACCGCTTGACCTACATATCGATAAAAACCTTGATGACACCTTTTCATCAATCTTCAATTGTTCTGCATCTATATTCTGGTTTCTCTTTTTGTCTACAGCTTCTCAACCTTGCCTTCTTCATCAATAGACTGGTTCTCTTATCAAATCGTTTGTCAAAGTGACAAACCTATCCTTCCTTCTATGTATTGGTAACTCATCATGTCTATCCTTGTTGATCTAATGCACAACTCTCATATCATGCACCTACGACAACTTAGTGTTTCACCAGTTCATCCAGTGTGAACCTTCAATCTCCTCCTTTACCTCTTCCATCTTATCTCAAAGGGCTATGATGCATTCCATGCATAATAGGATATAATCTCTACTTATCGATGGGAGTGGATCCTTGTCATCTGCATTCGACATTACACCAATAGGGCTTCCTTGTCTGAGTAGGCATATCTTCAAACAGGCACATATGATCCGGGTGGGCACACTTACTGTCAGTCATCTCTTCACCTTGTAATATCTTATTCATTTGGTGACTGCATCTTTATCTGGTGGTAGTCTTGTTGTTTCACATCCAAACATCATACCAGTTGGCACTTCTACATTATCTCACTCTGCAGATCCAATTGCTAGTTCACCCTGTTTGCTCACTTGTCAGTTGGCAACAATGCACTGTCAACATATCACTTACCAGTTGTTATCTAATATCAGTCTCCATTCCATGTCTTCAACACAAGTCAACACTAACTTGTGTACTGGTGATTCCAATGATCATTATCGGTGACTTGTTATGCTAACTGGAATAAATGACACCATTTCTAGTATGCATCAATGACAACACCGCTCATCAATCTCCCATACCAGTTGACATCAATGACAACACAATTCCAACAATTCCTACAAATCACCTTTTCCTAATCTATCATTAACCTAATCAGTTCTTCTATAATTCTTCTTAATCCCACTTACCATTATTTCCTAATTTTTAATTGCCTCCACTCATTCTCTCTCGTAGTCAAATCCTCCTACAAATCCCACTTTTTGTAATCTCACCTAATCATTATTCTAATCTCTCCTCTAATGAGTTGCTAGTGCCTAATCCTCATGATGAGCCACAAAGTCAACTCCTTGTCCCCTCACTCAGCCACCTTCCTTAAATGCTCTTTTCCTAGGTGAATGTGAGATTTTCAAAATCTCACATTCCTCTAGGTATCCCTTCACCCAAGGAATTTTTAATTTCTTTCTATTCCTCCAATCCCCATGCTCCTCATTTTAGAGAATTTTTAATTCCTTCTCCTTATATTCCAAGGAATATTTTTATTCCTTATATCTTCCCTAGGTGCATTGGGAAGCCTTCCCAATGAACCTTGAGGAGTGTGGAGACAAGAAAAGCCTTTATGGAATATCTCTTAGACTCCACACTTGTCTTGTCAAATCCTCTTGATCCATATTTTGGCTCACATTCAATCTTGACCCTCCATCTTCAATCAATCTTAGCCCTCAATTTCCTCTCTCCTTCTATAAATTGGAGACTTCACTCCTTCATTTTCCATATCCAAATACCATAACTTCATGCTGCCCATTTCAATCCAAGAAATTAGCCAAAGTATCCAAATTATACCCAAATCCATCCACCACTTACCCATTTATCCATTTATCTCATCCTCTTATCCATCATATTGTGCACATTTTAGAGAGCCAACTACACTAAACCAAGGAGCTCATCAAATCAAGTGGAGATAAGGGTGCATCTTTACTTCATCCATAGGTCAATCCGAGGGAGAGGTGAAAGACAAGGTATAAATTTGGTTATTCGCATTTGTATTGTGTCTTGTTTGATTTCTTTGTATTCTAACCTCCTTTGTCCCTTCTCCATCTTTTTCCCCTCTTCATTCTAGCATGCCCAATGGGACCCACATCCCTAATTTGACATCTATTTTTAGCAATATTTTTTAGTTTTGTTGTAGGTTACGCTTCCATCCCGAAAACCCGTACGAGTTGCTTCTGGGTATTGTATAAGTTTTTGTTGTTCTGAGAATTGTCGTATGTCTATGTGAGAATTATTGTATGAGTTTATTATTTTCTTGTATGGCTATGTAGGAATTTTCATACGAGTTTATGCTTCATATCATATGGTGAAGTAGGGTTTGTCGTACGAGTTGCTACTTTATGTTTTGTCATATCAGGAATAGAGAGGTTTTTAGGTATCTTTTGATATTAATTTGTTAATGGTAATCTTAACCTCTTGTTGTCCTCTTTTTTTCTGATCTTTTTGATAGCTTAACCACTATTTATGTAGAACGTTAGTCCAAGTTCCTGCTTGCCAAAGTCTATCTTGCTCAAACAACATGACTACTAATCCATTATTTTTGCAGGTTGCCTAACGAGATCCAACCAAACATTGTGTCTTTTTAATTATTTTCTTAGGCATGTAGATCTAGTTAGGGGTAAAAGAACAACTTGTTTGATGTTTTTGGGAGAAGTGTAGAGGTAGGGTTGTATGCTCTTGTCTACATAGACAATCAAAAATCCAGACCCTCAAATATTTTCTAGTGTGTTGCATGTATACCCTTAGTAGGTCTGCCCTCCCGATTTGGTGAGAGGGGAATGACCCAAGTGAGTGTTAGCATTTTTTATGATTATGTTGTGATTGTCATTGATGAACACACACTTGCTATGAGATCACTTTTTGTATGTATGAGTTATGCTCAACCGGTATTTGTTTCAAACCGGTATTATGTTATAGTCTTTAGACTATCGGTGTTTTGCAAAAAGTGTTTACCGATCTCAAGCGGCATGAGGACCTCAAGCAGTTCAACGATCTCAAGCGGAACGGAGCAAAGGAACTAGAAGCAGCAGTTATCATTTTCCAATTCTTCATTTTTGTCAACCGGTATTACTCTGAGTTACCAACTGGTAATCGGTAAAGTTGTATAAACCAATAATACTCTGTGATGAGTTACCAACCGGTATATTTTTGTGATGAGTTACCATCCACCGACACTTTGATGATGATTTTATGTCATGTTGCCAAATGTGTCTAGATACAATGAACCTAGGAACTTGCAATGTAATGCTATTGGACCGACATGAAATCAGATTCCTTTTAAGGACATCATGTCTAGCGTTTTAGTATGTGTGTAGCTGTGAGGGTTTTTTGGTGGTTGATGAGTTCTTGTATGTGCGATCTTAATAAAGAAGATCAAGTCTATGTTCTGTAAAAGAGTGTGGATTTATTGAAGACTGAAGTAATGTTGAAATGCATTAGCAATGAGCTATCATGGATCTAACCAAGCAGACTGTGTCATTTTCTATATCATTCATTTGTTGATTACTCACATCTTTGACAAGTCAGAAACCCTTAACTGGGTAGGCCTAGAAAAGCCTTTATAAATCCTCTAACAAGGTGATTCACATCTTTGGATCTGAAATCCTCTCACAAGGTAGTCTGTAATCGGAATTATCTCCTAATAGAGATTGAGATTCCTAACAGGATCTGTTCTGGTAAAGAACATTGTACGACCTTAACCGGTCTGATCTTAACCGGTCTAGTTACTATTTTGCGGATAGTTACTTGTGAGTTTCATCTCACCATGGTTTTTCCCATTTGGGTTTCCATGTCAAAATGTCTTGTGTTATGGTGGTTGTGCTTCTGTGGGTGAATGTCTTACTTGCTGTTTGGTTTGCATTTGTGTTAACTGGTTTGTTACTTAAACTGTTATACCAGTTTACTGCTAGACTGATAAAGTGTTTGAGTTTAGTATTTTTTGGTATACTAATTCACCCCCCCCCCTCTTAGTATTCATCAATTGGTATCAAAGCTAGCCTTTCTATAAGTCTAACCACTTGGAAAGAGATATGGGGGAATACACTATGAGGGAACTTACTCATCAACTCACTCAGACTGAGCAAGCCTATGATGAACTTAAAGTCAAATATAAGGCCTCTCAGGCAAAAAGAAGAGAGCATGCTGAAAAATTGATGGAGCTAACTGAAAACAGTTCTTCTGATGAAGCGAACACGGAAGCCCTAGTTCAAGAAGTTGAAAAATTGAATGAGTCCAATGCCAACCTAAGAAGGGAGCTTCTGTTGGCATTTTTGATGTTTATGTTGTGATTGTCATTGATGGACACACACTTGCATTGAGATCCCCTTTACATGTATGAGTTAGAGCACAATCTGTATTTGTTCCAAACCGGTATGTTGTATTATAGTCTTTAGACTATTGGTGTTTTGCAGAATGTGTTTCCTTGTCTAAAGCGGCATGTTGACCCCAAGTGGTTCATGGATCCCAAGCGGTACGAGGGATTAAAGCGGCATAACAAATTTTTACCAGTCTTCATTTTTGTCAAAACGGCAACCAGCATTTTATATGAACCGGTAATACTCTGTGATGAGTTACCAACTGGCATTTTGTGATGAGTTACCATTCACCGATTGTTTGACGATGCCGACACCTTAACGGTTCTTTTTGTGTCATGGTACCAAGTATGTCCAGGTTCATTGAACCTAGTAAATTGTTATGTAATCCTATTGGACCGACATGAAATCAGATTCCTTTATAAGGACATCATGTCTAGGGTTTTAGGTTGTTGCTAGGGTTTAAGGTGGTTGAGGAGTTGGAGAGAATATGAATGTGTAGAAGACTGAAGTAATGCTGGAGTGCATTAGGAATGAGCTATCAAGGATCTAACGGAGCAGTCTGTGCTACTAGCTAGATCAAACACTTGTTGATTACTCAAATCTTTGACAAGTATGTAGCCCTTAACTGGGTAGGCCCAAAAGCCTTTTGTAAATCCTTTAACAAGGTGGTTCACATCTATGGATCTAAAATCCTCTAGCAAGGTAGTCTTTAATCAGACTTATCTCCTAATAGAGATTGAAATTCCTAACAGGATCTGTTCTGGTAAAGAACATTGTAAGACCTTAACCGGTCTGACCTTAATCGGTCTGGTTTATATTTTGCAGATAGTTACTTGTGAATTCCATCTCACCGTGGTTTTTCCCATTTGGGTTTCCACGTCAAAATCTCTTGTGTTATGGTGTTTTTACTTCTGTGGGTGAATGCATCATTAGATATTTGGTTTGTATGTGTGTTAACTAGTTTGTCTGCTAAACTGTTTTACCAGTTTACTAATAGTCTTGCAAAGTGTTTAAGTGTAGAGATTTTTGGCATACTAATTCACCCCCCCCCTCTTAGTATTCATCAATTGGTATCAAAGCCAACCTTTCTATAAGTCTAACCACTTGGAAAGAGATATGGGGGAATACACTATGAGGGAACTTACTCATCAACTCACTCAGATTGAGCAAGCCTATGATGAACTTATGGTCAAATACAAGGCATCTCAAGCAAAAAGGAGAGAACATGCTGAAAAGTTGATGGAGCTATCTGAAAATAGTTCTTCAGATGAAGCAGACATGGAAGCCCTAGTTCAAGAAGTTGAAAAATTGAATGAGTCCAATGCCAACCTAAGAAGGGAGCTTGTGTTGGCATTTTTGATGTTTATGTTGTGATTGTCATTGATGGACACACACTTGCATTGAGATCCCCTTTACATGTATGAGTTAGAGCACAATCCGTATTTGTTCCAAACTGGTATGTTGTATTATAGTCTTTAGACTATTGGTGTTTTGAAGAATGTGTTTCCCTGTCTGAAGCGGCATGTTGACCCCAAGTGGTTCATGGATCCCAAGCGGTACGAGGGATTAAAGCGGCATAACAAATTTTTACCAGTCTTCATTTTTGTCAAAATGGCAACCAGCATTTTATATGAACCGGTAATACTCTGTGATGAGTTACCATCCACCGATTGTTTGACGGTGCCGACACCTTAACGGTGCTTTTTGTGTCATTGTACCAAGTATGTCTAGGTTCATTAAACCTAGTAAATTGTTATGTAATCTTATTGGACCGACATGAAATCAGATTCCTTTATAAGGACATCATGTCTAGGGTTTTAGGTTGTTGCTAGGGTTTAAGGTGGTTGAGGAGTTGGAGAGAATATGAATGTGTAGAAGACTGAAGTAATGCTGGAGTGCATTAGGAATGAGCTATCAAGGATCTAACGGAGCAGTCTGTGCTACTAGCTAGATCAAACACTTGTTGATTACTCACATCTTTGACAAGTATGTAGCCCTTAACCGGGTAGGCCCAAAAGCCTTTTGTAAATCCTCTAACAAGGTGGTTCACATCTATGGATCTAAAATCCTCTAGCAAGGTAGTCTTTAATCAGACTTATCTCCTAATAGAGATTGAGATTCCTAACAGGATCTATTTTGGTAAAGAACATTGTAAGACCTTAACCGGTCTAACCTTAATCGGTCTGGTTTATATTCCGCAGATAGTTACTTGTGAATTCCATCTCACCGTGGTTTTTCCCATTTGGGTTTCCACATCAAAATCTCTTGTGTTATGGTGTTTTTGCTTCTGTGGGTGAATGCATTATTAGATATTTGGTTTGTATGTGTGTTAACTAGTTTGTCTGCTAAACTGTTTTACCAGTTTACTATTAGTCTTGCAAAGTGTTTAAGTGTAGAGATTTTTGGCATACTAATTCACCCCCCCCCTCTTAGTATTCATCAATTGGTATCAAAGCCTACCTTTCTATAAGTTTAACCACTTGGAAAGAGATATGGGGGAATACTCTATAAGGTAACTTACGCATCGGCTCACTCAGTCTGAGCAAGCCTATGATGATCTTATGGTCAAATACAAGGCATCTCAAGCAGAAAGGAGAGAACATGCTGAAAAGTTGATGGAGCTATCTGAAAATAGTTCTTCAGATGAAGCAGACATGGAAGCCCTAATTGCAGAAGTAAATAAGTTGAATGAATCAAACTCCAACTTGAGAAAGGAGTTGGAAGGACTGACTATCTGGATGTGTCAAGAGCTTGAGAACCGGAGGAAAGCTAAAGATCTGGTGAAAGAAAGAGATCATGAGATCTCCAAGCTAAAACAAGAGATCAGTGCCCTAACTGCTCAACTCCATGCAAGCAAAGTGGAAAAGGAAGAAATGCAAGGAGAATGAAAATTTGTTGCAAACAAATGCTGCTATTTTCAAAGAACTCTTTGAGTCAAAGGAAATACTTGCTAAGTTCAACAAGAGTACTGTCAAGCTAGAGCAAAAGCTTGAATCTGCCAAACCGGTCAAGAATACCAATGGACTTGGTTATTCTGATCATGAGGAAGGTGAGACCTCTGGTACAAATGCTAGAACATCAAAGAAACAACCAACATCAAAGGATAAAGGTAAGCAAAAGTTTAAACATGTTTGTTTCAGCTGTCTTAAAGAAGGACATACTGCAAATGTGTGTAGGAGTAAGGCTTACAACAATTTTCCTTATTTCCTAAATGATAAGCCTAGATCCTATAGATTCAATGGTAACTATTATGCATGCAACAAGTATGGGCATAGAGCATCTGAATGCAGGTCAGTTATGAACAATATTGATAGATGTCCTCAGAGGACCCAAGGAGCTGGTCCTGAACCTTTTGTGAACCGGAATCACAATCGGTTTAATGCTTTCAATCATCACCAAAGAAGCAGTGGCTATCAAGCGGCTACTGGATGGAGAGAAAAATGTATGGTCTATCATGGTCATGGTCATATTGCTGCAACATGAAGAAGGAAGAGTGGAAACATGAACAATGGACCTTGGAGAGCACCTGGATTGGTCTGCTATCACTGCAACAAACCGGGTCACATTGCCAGATTTTGTAGATCAAGAAAGAACATATCTGATGATATACCAGTCACTCCAGAAGGAAACATTGATGTTGACACTATTCAAGCAGACATGAACAAAACCTAGAAGAAGAAACCAGCGGTGTTACAAGAGGAACCGGTTTCTGCACCTAGTGTGGAAATCACAGAACCGGCAAACTAAGCTTCAGAAAAATCTTAGGGGGAGCAAACGGCGAAATGTTTTGAACCCTCAGTTTACACCAGTAAAAGACCTTAACTAGTATGTGGTACCTATCATTTGGCAGAAGACCAGAAATGGTAAAAAGGTAAATTAGTGTTTACGCCCTAATGGAGGAGCATTAATGACGATAGGTGAGGAATATTTTTAAAAGCATTTTTCAAATCATTTCTCAATATCAGTTTTCGAGCAAAGAAAAGTTTTTCAAAGAGCAGAGTGACGAAAAGGCGATTTGAGCTGAGATTTTGAGAAATTGAGAAACCGTGAAGGAAATTCAAATTCAAAATGCAAATAGTCAAGTGGAGAACACAAAGCGATGATTCAGCAACTGACGGAGTGTGAAGTGAAGGAGAATTTGCAAGCCCTAAATTCACATGTTTCAAAAGGTATTTCTCAAGTTCTTAAAATTTCTATCATGGCTTCCACATCTCATACCTGTTCTAGTGCATATGTCGAGTCTGCAAGTTTTATTCAACAAAAGTCTAAGTATAATGCCCTATCACAAGTTCTGGCTGGTGTGATAGTAGAAGAGGGAATTTCTGACTACATAGATTGCAAGATTGAAGACCTAGGGTCTCTAGCTATCCACTTCCACTTAGGTTTATTTTGTGGAAAGGATAAGAAGATCAAACCAGAGTATATTATTTTGGAGAAGAAGAAGCTCCACAATGTTGTTTACTTCCTAGAGGATTTCACAGAGGATCATATAAGGATCATTCTGAGTAGAGTCCATGGTGACAAGATGTACCTGGAGAGAACAAATGATATCACACCGCAAGTAATTCATGTAGTCACCGGATTCTACAACACAGGGGAAGTGTCAGCCCTAAGGACGGTAAGAAAAACTGAAATGTCCAAGCTCACCAGTTCAGTGAGTGACTCACGAGGCATGACAGTCAATTCTATCAAGGATGATCTAGTTAAGTATGCCTACATGGTGATAGGCTATCGGACATTCTTTGCCAGCAGAATTAACTCTGTATCTGCTGCAGCAGTAAATGCCACTTACTAGATGATAAAAGAGGATGCATCATTTGACCTATGCACCGGTATGCAGAGACAACTCCTATTGAATTTGAAGTCAATCAAACAGGATAATACACAAAGGTTCAAGTTTGGACAACTACTGGTTGGGTTGTTCTTCTATTTCCAAGGCTACTTTCCAGGAGTAGGAGATGTCTAGTGGTCTATTGACCAATCGGTGACCAAGCAAATCAAGGAAAGCATTCAAGCAATTAGAACTGGTTACCCTGATGTTCTAAACAAGTATTTTGATGAGTTCAGATAGAAATGAGCCAAAGAATGAGGATATCAGGTGACATCATCAAGAAATATGAAGACAATATATGTTTCACCATCCAAGTGGATAAATGCATAATGGAGGCTGTTGAGCCCAGACAGGAAGAAGTGGAACCAATGGGCTATGAGGTGATGTATGATATGTTGGAAGGGTATGTCTCTACCCTTATTGCCTCACCTCTTGATCCTAAGACAAAGAGGACCGAAACCTATCTGGAAAGGGTTACACCGATCGAGGAACCCTCTGTAGAGAAAGGAAAAGAACCTGCAGTGAAGAAGGCAAACGTAGTACCTGCAACATCAGCACCGGTTACTACTGCAACTCCAAAAGTGACCAAGCAGTCACCAGCCAAGAAGAAACCGGAAGCAGCACCGGCTAAAGTCTTCGAAAGGAAAAGGAAGACAAAAAGAAATACACTGGACTCAGAGGAAACTGTGTCTGAGGAGCAGCCCAAGAAGGCGAGATAGATAAGAAAGAAGACAAAGAATGAACCGACATCATCTGCACCAGTAAATATTTATATATCCTCCTATAAACCTTTGACACATTGTCAAAGAACAATAAAGAATATTAAGAGAAAAGTGCTACATGACTTAATTGAGTATTTTGATGACTTTAATGATGATGAAAAGGAAGCGATTGAAAAGGAAATAATTCAGTATTTATGTGTCAATGACCGGTCACCTTCAGAAATTAGATCTGAAACACCGGATTCTTTGTATAAGTCCTTAGACAATAAATGGCGCATTGCCATAGAGTAGGAATAGGAAATGAGAGAAAAAGTTTTTGCTGAACATTTTTCTAATGTATCAAATTCAGAACTGTTCAATGTATTGAACAAATACAAAGGTCTTTTCTTCATGAGAAGAAGAAGACTCCTGTTACTGGAAGGGAAGGCTAAGGAAGTGCTCAAAGATACACACACTCATTCTCTACAAGCTCTAAAGATTCATCGAGTGGTTGAAGCCAAACGGCAAGCTGAGAAATAACCAGTTATAACAAAACTGGATGAAGCATTTGATGATGAAGGAAACCCGGTTGATGAACCGGTCGACACTATTGATGTCGATGCCCTGGACATAGAAGATGTTACTCAGGAAACACTATTTGAGGCAACAAGACAGGAGCAACAGGCTGAATAGGTTGATAAGCAAGCTGAGGACAAACAGGAAGCGAGAAAGGAATAGGCCGAGCAGAAGAAAAAGGATGAAGAAGAGGAGAAGAAAAAGGATGAAGAAGAGAAGAAGAAGAAGGATGAATAAGAGAAGAAGAAAAAGGATGAAGAAGAGAAGAAGAAGAAGGATGAAGAAGAGAAGAAGAAAAAGGATGAAGAAGAGAAGAAGAAGAAGAAGGATGAAGAGGAGAAGAAGAAGAAGGATGAAGAAGAGAAAAAGAAGCAAGAAGATGAAAAGAAAAAGAAAGAAGAGGAAGACAAGGAAGAGGAGAAGAGGAAGGAAGTAGAGAAAAGGAAGAAGGAAGAGGAGGACAAAGAAGAGGAGAAAAGGAAAGAAGTAGAGAAGAAAAAAGCAAAGGCAGATAAGGAAGCGGAGAAGAGGAGAGAAGCAGAGAAGAAGAAAGTGGAAGAGGATAAGGCAGGAGAAGCGGAAAAGAGCACCCAGATGGAGAATTCGAAGGCAACCGGGAGTCAAGCCAAACCAACTGATCTCACCAGTCTTATCAATCTCCAGTCTACAAGTGAAATGGAGCTAATGCAGAGCATCAAGGTTGCTCAAGAGTGCCTTGAAATTATTCGAAGGAAGAAGGAGCAGGATGTGATTCAAGCAGCTATGGACACTCTTACCAGTTTGATACTTGGTAAAAATCTTCCCAACACCAATTCATCACTAGCTAAACTTAAGCTCCTATGCATAGTAGTGGATGATCAGGTGCAGAGCCTAGAAGAGGCAACAGAGGCAAATGTCAAGAAGGAGCACCAAAAAGCTCTTAACATAGCTCTGGTGAAGAAGTTGAATGAGCTCCAGTCTGAACTGAAGAAATAAACAAAAGGATATAAGGGACACTCTAGATGAGGGAAATCTGCTACTCAACAAGATCTGCCAACCTCATCTATTCTATGATGATGTGCTAGCTCAGAAGAAAAAGCTTCAAATAGACTTGCAGTCCTACATGAGCACATTCAAGCCACCTTATGATTCCTTTACAACTTATGGGCAAACCATTCACCAGTTTCACATCCAATCAGCAAAAATGGAGCAAGAGATCAGCACCCGGTCTAGAGATTTGCAGGAGCTACAACTGGTTCTACTCCCATGATTGTAAACTCTTCAGAAGTGCTATCTGAACCTGGATGCCTTAATAGTTACACAGGAGATGAGCACAATTGATGCCATGGAAGAATAGGTCTCCCAGATGCAAACAGAAAAAGAAGTAGCCACCTCCCTACTTGAGTCCTAGTGTTTGTCGATGAAACAATTCTTGCAGGACTTTAAATCTATTTTTGACAAGTATTATTCCTTATTGTCATTAACTTTTATTATTTTAATATCAAATTAAAATAGGGTTGTTCAGCTGTACTTTGTCATTGTTGGCAAATGGGGAGAAGAATTCTATTTGGGAGAAGTATCCGGTAATCAAAATTTTGATATATGCTCAGAATTCCTCAATGTTTATACTCTATATACAAAAGTGTTATACATTGTATTATTAAAGGGATAGTGTATATGCTTAGGGGGAGAAATTTTGCTAATGGCATGATTTTGTTGTAAAACACTTAGATGTCAAAATTTTATTTTCTTAAGTGTTTCCATCAATGCCAAAGGGGGAGATTGTTGACATTTTTGATGTTTATGTTGTGATTTTCATTGATGGACACACACTTGCATTGAGATCCCCTTTACATGTATGAGCTAGAGCACAACCGATATTTGTTCCAAACTGGTATGTTGTATTATAGTCTTTAGACTATTGGTGTTTTGTAGAATGTGTTTCCTGGTCTGAAGCAACATGTTGACCCCAAGTGGTTCATGGATCCCAAGCGGTACGAGGGATTAAAGTGGCATAACACATTTTTACCAGTCTTCATTTTTGTCAAACTGACAACCGACATTTTATATGAACCAGTAATACTCTGTGATGAGTTACCATCCACTGATTGTTTGATGGTGCCAACACTTTAACAGTGCTTTTTGTATCATGGTACCAAGTATGTCCAGGCTCATTGAACCTAGAAAATTGTTATGTAATCCTATTGGACCAACATGAAATCAGATTCCTTTATAAGGACATCATGTCTAGGGTTTTAGGTTGTTGATGTGGTTATAGCAAAAGTTTATGTTGTTGCTAGGGTTTAAGGTGGTTGAGGAGTTGGAGAGAATATGAATGTGTAGAAGACTAAAGTAATGCTGGAGTGCATTAGGATCGAGCTATCAAGGATCTAACTGAGCAGTCTGTGCTACTAGCTAGATCAAACACTTGTTGATTACTCACATCTTTGACAAGTCTGTAGCCCTTAACTGGGTAGGCCCAAAAGCCTTTTGTAAATCCTCTAAAAAGGTGGTTCACATCTGTGGATCTAAAATCCTCTAGCAAGGTAGTCTTTAATCGGACTTATCTCCTAACAGAGATTGAGATTCCTAACAGGATCTGTTTTGGTAAAGAACATTGTAAGACCTTAACCGGTCTAGTTTTGTATTCTGCAGATAGTTACTTGTGAGTTCCATCTCACCGTGGTTTTTCCCATTTAGGTTTCCACATCAAAATCACTTGTGTTATGGTGTTTTTTCTTCTGTGGGTGAATGCATTATTAGATATTTGGTTTGCATGTGTGTTAACCGGTTTGTCTGCTAAACTGTTTTACCGGTTTACTAGTAGTCTTGCAAAGTGTTTAAGTGTAGAGATTTTTGGCATACTAATTCAACCCCCCCTCTTAGTATTCATCAGCTTGAAGGATTGATTATTAGAATGTGTTAAGAGCTTGAGAACAGAAGGAAAGTTGAAGATCTGGTAAAAGACAAAGATCATGAGATCTCCAAGCTAAAGCAAGAGATCAGTGCACTTACCGCTCATCTCCAAGAGAGAAAAGTAGAAAAAGAGGAAATGTAAGGTGAAATAAACATGGCTATTTATGAGAATGCAACCTTGAAGGAATATAATGCTGCTATTACCAAAGAACTTACTGAGTGAAAGGAAATACTTGCCAAATTCAATAAGAGTTCTGTTAAGCTAGAGCAAAATCTTGAATCAGCTAAACCAGTAAAGAATACCAATGGACTTGGTTTCTCTGAATATGAGGAAGGTGAGACCTCTTGAACAAAAGATGGAGCATCAAAGAAGCAACCGACACCAAAGGATAAAGGTAAGCAAAATTTCAAACCTGTTTTCTTTAATTGTCTCAAGGAAGGACACATTGCTAATGTATGTAGAAGTAAGGCTTACAACAATTTTCCTTATTTTCTAAATGATAAGCCTAGACCCAATAGATTCAATGGTAATTGTTATGCATTGCAACAAGTTTGGGCATAGTGCATTTGAATGTAGGTCTGTCATGCACAACATTGGAAGGTATCCTCAAAGGAGTCAAAGAGTTTTTTCTGAACCCTCTGGGAACTGGAACCCAAACCAGTTTAATACCTATAATCATCAGTCAGGAAGTAGTGGCTGTCAAGCGGAAACCAGATGGAGAGAACCCTATTTGATCTGTCATGGTAGTGGTCACACTATTGCAACATGCAGAAGGAAGAATGGAAACATGAACAATGGACCTTGGAGAGCACCTGGAATGATTTTCTATCATTGCAACAAACTGAGTCATACAACAAGATTTTGCAGAACGAGAAAGAATATATCATATGCTTTACCGGTCACTCTGGAAGGAAAGATTGATGTTGAAATTGTTCAAGCGAATATGAAGAAAACCTAGAAGAAGAAGCCAGAAGAAGTGATTCAAGAAGAACCAGTTTCTGCAGCTAGTGTGGAAGTCACTGAACTGGCAAACTAAGCATCAGAAAAGCTTAGGGGGAGAAAATAGTGAAATGTTTAGAACCCCCGATTTACACCGGTAAAAGACCTTAACCGATATGTGATACCTGTCAACTGGCAGAAGACCGGAAATGGTAAAAGGCAAATTAGGGTTTACGTCCTAATAGTGGAGCATTTATTATGGTAGGTGAAGAACTTGTTTAAAAGGATTTTTCAAGTCATTTTTCACTTATTAGTTCTCGAGCGAAGAATTTTTTAAAGCACTGAGTGGCGAAAAGCGATTTGGATTACGATTTGAAGAATTTTTCAAAACCTTGAAGAAAAATCAGAAGCTAATATCAATCGGTCAAGTGTAGAACACAAAGTAGTATTTCAGCACCCGAAGGAGTGTGTGGTGAAGTATAATTTGTAAGCCCTAAATTTTGATTTACGAAGGTATTTTTCAAATTTCGTTGTTTATCATGGCCTCTGCATCACACTCTAGCTCTAGTGCACCTGTTGATTCAGTAGACTTCATTCAACAAAAGACAAAATATAATGCCCTATCTCAAATACCCGCTGGTGTTATAGTGGAGGAAGGTATTTCAGACTATATTGATTGTAAAATTGAAGACCTAGGATCTCTCATGATCCATTCTCAATTAAGCTTATTCTGTGGAAAAGACAAGAAGATCAAACCAAAATTCAACATCTTGGAAAAGAAAAAGCTTCACAATGCAATCTATTTCCTTGAAGAGTTTTTAGATGATCACATCTGCATCATTCTGAGAAGAGTGCACAGTGATAAAATGTACTTAGAATGGACACATGACATCACACCAGAAGTGATTCATGTCATCATCAGTTTTTGTAATGTTAGTGAAGTGCTAGCCCTAAGGAAGATCAGCAAGATGGAAATGACCAAGCTCACCGGTTCTGTGAGCGACCAACATGGAATGACCATCAATCCCATCAAGGATGATCTGGTCAAATATGTCTACATTGTAATAGGTTACCGGACATTTTATGATAGCAGGATCAACTCTATCTCTGTTGCAATAGTAAATGTTGCTTACAAGATGATCAAAGAAGATGCATCATTTGACTTATGCACCTGTATGCAAAGGAAACTTTTGGGGAACCTAAAGTCAATTAAACAAGACAACGCCTTGAGATTTAAGTTTGGACAACTATTGGTTGGGTTGTTCTTCTACTTCCAAGGTTACTTCCCAAGAGTCGGAGATATTCAGTGGTCTGCTGACCAACCGGTTACAAAGCAAATCAAAGAAAGCCTTCCAGC
The DNA here is from genome assembly GCF_030272615.1 of Cryptomeria japonica. NCBI lineage: Eukaryota > Viridiplantae > Streptophyta > Pinopsida > Cupressales > Cupressaceae > Cryptomeria > Cryptomeria japonica. The sequence continues at coordinate 728,963,992 of NC_081409.1, forward strand.
GGTTGGAACCGGTTATCCAGAAGTCTTGAACAAATATTTTGATGAGTTCAGATGCAAAATGAGCCAAAAAGTGAGAATATCAGATGATATTATCAAGAAATATGAATATGACATCTGCTTCACCATCAAAGTTCATGAGTGCATAATGGAGGCGGTTGAGCCTAGACAGGAAGAAGTGGAACCCATGGGATATGAGGTAATGTATGACATGCTAGATGGGTATGCCTCTACCCTACTCGCCTCACCCCTTGATCCAAAGGCAAAAAGAACCAGCACCTATTTGTAAAGGGTTACACTGGTTGAAGAACCGTCAGTAAAGAATGGAAAGGTAGTGCCTTTAGTATTGGCACTGGTTACCGTAGCAAGTCCCAAAATGACCAAGCAGTCACCAACAAAGAAGAAACTGAAAGCTGCCCCTGCCAAAGTCTTTGAGAGGAAGTGAAAGACAAAAGAAACCACACTAGACTCAGAGGACACTGTGTCTGAAGAACAGCCTAAGAACACTAGGCAAACGAGGAAAAAGACAAAGAATGAACTGGCAACATCTGCACCAGTAAATATTGATATTTCCTCCTACAAACCTTTGACACATTGTCAAAGAACTATTAAGAATATTAGAAGAAAAGCGCTTGGTGATTTGAAAGAGTGCTTTGATGATTTTAATGATGATGAAAAGGAAGAAGTTGAATAGGAAGTCATTAATTATTTATGTATTAATGACCGGTGGCCAACAGAAATTAAATCTGAGACACTTGATTCTTAAAAATATTTTTTTAGATAACAAGTGGCACATTGCCATTGAGAAGGAACAGGAAATAAGAGAGGAAGTATTTGCACAATACTTTCCTGATGTACCTAAAACTAAACTTTATGAAGTGGTAGAAAGATATAAGGGCCTCTTCTTCATGAGAAGAAGGAGACTCCTGTTGCTAGAAGGAAAAGTCCCAGAAGTGGTAAAAGATACCCACTCCCTTTCTCAATCCGCTCTAAAGTTGCACCAAGTGGCAGAAGCCAACAAGAAAGCTGAGCAAGAACCAAAAATCAATCAACCGGATGAAGCATATGATAGTGAAGAAGTATCGATCACTGATCAAATGGAACCCATAGATGATGATGCCTTGAATGGTGAAGATGTTACTCCAGGTACACCAACTGAAGCGACAGGACAAGAAAAACAGGCAGAGGAAGAGAAGAAGCAATAGGCAGATGAAGAGGAAAAGAGAAAACAAGAAGAAAAGAGGAAACAAGAAGAGGACAGGAGAAAAGAAGAGGAGAATAAGAGACAAGAGAAGGAAGTGGAAAAGAAAAAGAAGGAAGAAGAAAAGAGACAAGAGGAAGAGAAGAAGAAGAAGGAAGTGAAGAAGGAAGAAGAAAAGAAACAGGCAGAGGAGAAGAGAAAGGAAGAGGAGAAGAGGAAGCAAGAAGAGGAGAAGAAGAAGAAGGATGAGGATGAAGTGAAGTGGAAAGAAGAAGAAGAGAAAAGAAAAATAGAGGAAGAGGAGAAAAAGAAGGCAGAAGAAGACAAGCTAAGGGCTAAAGAGAAGGAGGCAGCGGCATAGAGCACTCAAGTGGAGACCCCAAAGGCAACCAGTAGTCAAGCCAAACCGGCTGACATTATCAATCCCATTGACCTCCAATCTACAATAGAATTAGAGCTGCTGCAGAGAATTAAGCTTGCTCAAGAATGCCTAGAGGTGATAAGGAGGAAGAAGGAGCAAGACATGATCCAAGCTATGGTGGACACTCTTACCGGTCTGATACCTGCTACCAACCTTCCAAGTACTGATTCCTCTCTGGCCCAACTAAAACTCTTATGCATAGTGGTGGAGGACCAAGTACAAAGCCTGGAAGAGGTTGCTGAAGTGAATGCCAAGAAGGAGCATCAAAAGGCTTTGAACACTGCCTTGATGAAAAAGTTACATGAGCTCCGGTCCAATCTGCAAAAGGCACAGAAGGACATCAGAGATGCAATGGATGAGGGGAAATTATAGCTCAGTAAGATATGTCAACCCCATCTATTCTATGATGATGTGATTGCCTAGAAAGAAAAACTGCAAACTGATTTGCAGAAATTCATAAGCACCTTCAAAACCCCATATGATTCCTTTACCGCTTATGGGCAAACCGTTCACCGGTTTCAACTTCAGGTTGCAAGAATTGATTTGGAGATCAGCAACTGGACCAAGGATTTGCAGGAACTACAACTGGTTCTACTACCCAGACTGCAAATACTTCAGAAGTGTTATCTCAATCTGGATGCCTTGACGGTTACTCAAGAGATGAGTACCTTGAATGCCATGGAAGAACAGGTCTATCAAATGCAAATGGAGAGTGAGGTTGTTACCTCATTGCTTGAGTCATGGTCCTCATCCATGAAGCAATTTATGCAGGACTTTAAATCTATTTTTGACAAGTTTCACATTTTATTGTCATAAACATTTATTCAGCTAATAGAAACAGGGATTATTTAGCTGTATTTTGTCATTGTTGGCAAAGGGGGAGAAGTGTTCTGGTATTTAAAATTTTGATGCATGCTATATATACTCTCATGTTTATCTCTGTAAGGAAGTAGTATACATTGTATTTTCTACAAAGGGATAGTGTATATGCTTAGGGGAGTATTTTTTACTATGGCATATTTTTTTTGTAAAACACTTAGATGTCAAAATTTTTCCTAAGTGTTGCCATCAATGCCAAAGGGGGAGATTGTTGGCATATTTGATGATTATGTTGTGATTGTCATTGATGGACACACACTTGCTATGAGATCACTTTTTGTATGTATGAGTTATGCTCAACTGGTATTTATTTCAAATTGGTATTATGTTATAGTCTTTAGAGTATCGGTGTTTTGCAGAAAGTGTTTACCGATCTCAAGCGGCATGAGGACCTCAAGTGGTTTGAGGATCTCAAGCAGAACGGAGCAAAGGAACTAGAAGCGACAGTTATCATTTTCCCAATCTTCATTTTTGTCAACCAGTAATCTATTTATTAGTCACACCAGTATTACTCTGAGTTACCAACCGGTAATCGGTAAAGTTGTATAAGCCGATAATACTCTGTGATGAGTTACCAACCGGTATATTTTTGTGATGAGTTACCATCCATTGACACTTTGATGGTGGTTTTGTGTTGTGTTACCAAATGTGTCTAGATACAATGAACCTAGGAACTTGCAATGTAATCCTATTGGACTGACATGAAATCAAATTCCTTTTAAGGACATTATGTCTAGGGTTTTAGTATGTGTGTAGCTATGAGGGGTTTTTGGTGGTTGATGAGTTCTTGTATGTGCAATCTTAATAAAGAAGATCAAGTCTATGTGCTGTAATAGAGTGTGGATTTACTGAAGAGTGAAGTAATGCTGGAATGCATTAGCAATGAGCTATCATGGATCTAACCAAGCAGACTATGCCATTTGCTAGATCATTCACTTGTTGATTACTCACATCTTTGACAAGTCAGAAACCCTTAATCAGGTAGGCCCAGAAAAGCCTTTGTAAATCCTCTAACAAGGTGATTCACATCTGTGGATCTGAAATCCTCTCACAAGGTAGTCTTTAATCGGACTTATCTCCTAAGAGAGATTGAGATTCCTAATAGGATCTATTATGGTAAAGAACATTGTACGACCTTAACCGGTCTGCTTACTATTCTTTAGATAGTTACTTGTGAGTTTCATCTCACCGTGGTTTTTCCCATTTGGGTTTCCACGTCAAAATCTCTTATATTATGGTGATTGTGCTTTTGTGGGTGAATGACTTGTTATTTGGTTTGCATTTGTGTTAACCAGTTTGTTAGTTAAACTATTATACCGGTTTACTGCTAGACTGATAAAGTGTTTGAGTTCATTATTTTTTGGTATACTAATTCACCCCCCCTCTTAGTCTTCATCAGTGAGTATGGATAAAACCCAAGCATTCCAACTCACTATAATAAATAGGCCTTTTGGGATGAAAATATCGGAGAACAGAGCTATTTGAGAGTTCACTCTCATATTGGGCATTTTGTATGGCCTTTAGGTCTGAATCACGCTTGTGTGACTACATCTTGCTTGGTACTTTGTAGGGCTATAGGTCTGAATCATGCTTGCGTGACTACAAGGGCTAGTCTTCAAATGGAAATCCTTAGTAAGAGCCTTAGGAATAGAATCCACCCGGTTCACCTCTGAAAGGTGGATAATCTTTGTGCAAGGGAGATAGTAACTCCCACAAGAGGCTTGTCATTTTGTTCCCTCATTAGTGTTTGGAGTCAGCTAATATAGCATTGAGAATTCATTGTGTGAGACTCAACGGATGTGTTCTAATTAGCTATTGGGTGTTTACTTGAGTCAGCAAGCAAATATTTTCCTCCTCAACCAACTTCTTAGGGTAGCATGCTATGCACGATGTCTCTGTTTGAACCCATGACTAATGTGTTTGCTATGTCTTCTTGCCAAGAGTAGAATTTTTGTATCCAAGTCAACATCCTAATCATCATAGCCCAAGTCAAAGTCAACATCCTAATCATCATAATTCGAGTCAAGTCTAGTCCAATTCATATCCTAATCATATCCAAGTCATGTCCTAGTTTGTCCTAGTCATATCCTAGTCGTAATTTTGAACCAACCCTAATCAAGTCCAAGTCACACTTAAGTCCAAATTTTCCAATAAGTAAAACTACGTCAGAACTCTGTTCACCTCATGCATCACAAGCCTAAGTTGTACAATCATCCCAAGAATTAAATTTATTGTCCAATCATGAAGAAGAAGCTCACACAAGTTCAACTCATTAGACTTCGAAAGATTTGGCATACCAACCGCAAACTCTTGCTCAAGCATAGGACCTTTTTGCACCGATATCACGATTATACCCATGGTCAGAGCAATGAGTTTGATGCTAGTCAAAAACTAAGAGTCCGAGCTTCACACCAAGGATCCAGCTTGTGTTTCAATACCAACTATCATAAAAATCAGGGTGGTCACATACCTTCATACAATTTTCCATCCGAACCTATTACTTATTGAGTCACTTCCATATCAAAGATAATCTAGTCATCAAATTCTTCTAATCATCACTATCACCCTTCTTTGATCTTTCATCATAAACCTTTTCTAAGGACTTATCACACCAATCAATATTTAATCAATCATATTTGTTTAAATCAATCCTCAATCAATTGCCTTAATCAATCATCCTTCAATCAAATCAACCTCACGCTAAGGTTTTATGCCTTGTGAAATTCTATTTAGACCTCATCCTTAATCAATTAATCATACCTTTGCCTCATCCTTTGAGTCGATCAATACTCTTATCCTATGTCTTTATTTTTCTTTGGATCATTAGTCAATCCTTAATAGAAAAGAGACTTTGATCATTAACCTAAGTTCTAAATTTTACCCAACTTGGTCATTACCTTGCTTGTGGTTTCATCAACATCCCCCACCTAAAATCCTCATCCAAGGACTAAGTTGAGATCCTAACCAAACTCATGTCCTAAAACAAGGACACCATCAATCAATCTATCTGATTTCATCAAATCCAAATCAAATCCAAAATCCAAAATTTTCGCTAAGTCCTTTCATCAAGTCTTATTCTTCCAATCAATCTTCTAAGGTTATTCTTGTATGGTCACAACTCGATCCCAAAATAAAAAGATGGTTGAACAAAAATATGGCATGTCAGACATTAGTGTCCTATATCAAGACTCTGCCCAAGATCCTACACAAAGTGTGCAACCCGACATCCAAGATCCCCAACCATAAGGGGACACTAACATGGTTGATCAAGATGACCTCTCTACGGAAGTGCAAACATTCCTAGAAGATTATTACAATCAAGAAATGATGGAGAAATTCATCCGACATAATCCTAGTGGTCTTGTTATGCTATGCATACCTAACCCCCATTAGTTTCCTTGTGTTGAACATATGGGTCCCTCTTTTGCTTCCTATTGCTTTGGTCTTTTTAATTTTGCCTGGCAACCTCGAAACTCCACAACCTCGAAGTCCCGAGGTCTCCTTTGGTGTTTTTTCTTTGACCTACCCCAGAACTCTAGAAATCTAGAACTCCAGAGTCCTGAGGTTGGTCTCCTTTGTTTGTTTGTTGGTGCAAGACCCCAGAACCGTGGATCCCCGAAGTTCTGAAGTCGTGCCTTGTCTTTTCCTTTTTGTTGAAGCCTCACAACTTCGGAGTCTCAAATTCTTGAGTTCTTCACATGTTATTTGTCTTGTTTTCCTCAGAACTGCGGAACCCTGAAGTCTCAAGGTTGTCTTATTTTCTCATATACCCTGGAACCCCGAATCCCCGGAGTCCTGAGGTCATTTTGTTCTTGTTTATCTCGGAACTCCAGAACCCCTAGAGTCCCGAGGTCCTTTATGTTTTGTTTACCTCAGAACTCTAGAACCCTGGAGTCCTGAGGTCTTTGGCTTGTTTGCGTGTTTTTGTGATGCACCCCAGAACCCTAGAGTCCCGATGTGGATTTTGGTGCTTTTTTTACTTCGACCTCGAAACCCTGAAACCTTGGAGTCCCAAGGTCCTGTTTAAGGCATTCGTACGGATGAGGTTTGGGGGGTATAAATAAGAAGGATGAACTTTTCAAATCTCATTTGTGCATTCAACTTTCCAGAGCTCTTAGCTGCGACTTCCCGACTTCATTCTTTCATCTTGCCAAGTTTTATTTTGTTTTCTTCGGTGATTTCCCTCACCAGGTTGGTGAATTATTGCTTCTTCTTCTTTATTTATAGCTTACATATTTTTGTTTTGTGATTTTCTTGTTTTTCTTTTCTTTTTGGGTTTTTCTCTTGTTTTGAGTTTTTTGCATGCCCTATTTTTTCACCCTGGACCCCCAGAGTTCCGAATTAGGTTGTTCTTCCCAGACCCCGGAACCCCAAAGTTCCAAGGTCAATCACGTTCCTTATGTATTTGAACCTCAAAACCCTAGAACCTTGGATTTATGGATTGGCTTCATGTAGAGCAATACCCTAGACCCCGGAATCCTAGAGTCCAGAAGTCCATCCTTTTGAGCTCACTGTGTTTAAACCCCAGATCCCCGGAGTTCCAAAATATCTTTTTGGGTGTCCTATTGATCTACCTCGGAACCCTAGAGTTCCAGATCCTTTTTCATTATATCAAGCCCAAAACCCTGAAGTTCCAAACTTCATCTAGTTATATACCCTAGAACCCCAAAGTTCCAAACTTTATGTTTTAAGCCTATCTACCCCAGAACCCTTGAGTTTTGAGGTCACTTGTCTAAGAAGGAGTTATCTACCCTAGAACCTCGGGGTCCTGAGGTGAATGATGTTTTCAATATTTTGTACAAGGGATTAATGATTGGTTGTTTCTTGCAGGTTAGAGTGATTAGATGGACCCAACTCCCAGCAAGAGAGGCAAAGAGATAGACATACTTCTTGTAACAATGAAGTACCAATACCAGGGACAAGTCTATGTATCAAAACTAAATGACCAAATCAAATGGGTGACAGACACTGAGATAGGACATATCAAAATTGAGGATATCAGAAAACAATTAGAGAGGCCAAGGCCAAAGGCCCCATTAAGAAGAATCAAAAGATCAGGCCTAGTGGAGGCAACCATCTTCCCGCAGACAATCTAGCCCTCGAATTCATCATAACAATTGCACAATTCTATGATACGGATACCAGGAAATGTACAGATGCACATGGTAGTATAGTGATTGACTTGTCCCCAAACATGTTAGGATTTGTGTTTGGCATCCCTACAAGAGATGAAGTATTCCTAACCATTGAAGAGGATGCCCTCGAGGTATGGAATAGTAATATTGTCTCACATAAGAGACACATGAATGAGAACTGGTTATAGGAGGAGAGAAAAACAAGGCTAAAAGCCATAGATGTGTTGAGGGTGAAATTTAAGGAGCCACAGAGGGATTTAATCATTATGTTGAGCAAGGCCTTTGGTAAGCCTGATTGCAAGCATTTCCATCCTTGGATTTTCCAGCTCATGACTACCATCCTTATAGAGAAACAACACTTCGACTGGGCTCAAATCCTCTTAGATAATATATGTAAACAAATGAAGGAGGTGCACCGAAAAAAGAAGTTATTTTTCACCTCCTATGTCATCTGGGTGGATTCCCAAGCAGGTAAGTTCACAGGGTTACAGTAGAGGGACAACTAGGAGATGAGGAAGGCTAGAAGAAAGTTTAGAATATTATTCCCAACTCCCTCTAATTAACGCAAAGGCACACTTCAAAATAATCAATGATGCCTTCCTCTTACCTATAATTATTAAACTAATAGGAGATCTAGGGTAGAAAATAAGCCCTGAAGCCATGGAAATTGTCCAGGAATGGGCATGTTGGTTCATTCAAAACCAGAGCTCCACATACATAAGGGTTAGTGGGTTTACAGGGAACCCGATACTTCTGCCAAGGTATTGCAATGATTGCATTATTTTACTAGAATATGTCAGGTAGTTGCTCAGCCTCCAATCCCTATTGTCATTGAAACATAAATCAGGGATAGATTTTTTAGTTTCTATCAGGTATTTCTCTTATTTTAAAATCCAGGTGGCAAAGACGGTGGAGCAAGAGCTCCAAGATTTGAACCTAAAGGAACTTGATTATGCTATGGAGTATTATGATCCCTATAGGAAACTCAAACTGACTATGCCTAAGGTATATGAGGGACACAAGACCAAACTACAGGATTTTAGGGCCAACCTCCAAGACAATTTTGAGGTAAGAGAAAAGAATTATAACACACTGTTAGTTCCTCAAATCAGGGATTTTGAAATAGAAACTAATCTCCCCAAAGACCCAAGGAATGATGGAGATTTATTGGACTCGACATATAAAGAATAGGGAATTGATAAAAAGGCCCTCTCTCCTATAAGATGGTTAGCACACGAAGATGTGAAGATAGACCAAGTAACCCAAGCAGTAATAAATAGGACTAGGAAGTGGCTGAGGTTGAGAGTTTATCCAACGACTTCAAAGGGGAAGCAGAAGGAGTCCACCTCAAGGGTGCCCCAATAAAGGGGTTATAAGGAGTATGTTCGCAAGACAAGATCAAGATCAAGGAAAATACATCAACTCACCCAGATGAAGCAGTTGGGCCTGAAGATAGCACTGATATATTAATGACAAAGCTTCATGAGCAGATGAGAAAATCTAAATTATTGAAGAAGGTTGCAGACCTTGGGGTAACAGACGGGATAGTTGTTGTACTTCTAGCAAAGGTTCTTCCTGTGAGAACAAAAATTGGGCAAACTCCATGGGAAGGCACTCAGGAGGAAGAAGAACAAATAGAAATAGATGAAGATGCACCCACTCAGCCTCCCTCAACAACTGCAACACAAACACTAGTTAATACTCCTCCTATGCCACCACTAGCTGATGCAACAGTGCCTCCCAGGACACAAGCATTTAGGCCTACCCAGAAACTATAGTATCCATAATATTGAGAGTGATTTAGATCAAGAGGAGGAACAGGGAGAAGAGGAATAACCTAGGGAACCACAGTCACTTGGAGGGGAGAAAGAACAAACTGAGGTAGAAGATTTGTTGAATGAAAGATTAGTTTTAACCCCTCAGGACCAAGAAGACCTCCTTAAGGATATTGCTATGAGGAAAGGTATGACAGAAATAGATAAGGAGGGAATGACATTCAGAGAAGAGGTTAGTGATAGGTTGGGAGAGCTGCATAAGTAACAACAATTGAATGAAGATATAACTCTCTAGTCTAGCCCTTCTCACCAAATAGCTTCACTCCAAGGATATAGAGGCACGGGAGAAGAGGATGAAGGTGAAGAAGAGGAGCAGGCCAATGTCCATATTGTAACCACCAACATTGTGCCACATGAAGGTGACAAGGATAAAGATGTACCACAATGGCTAGAATTCACCTTCGAGAGAGAGAAAATAAAAGTAGTGCTACCTAAAGTTACACTACAACAAGCAATCATAGAGGAACCGAGGAAGGACAAGAAACCTACAACTGTGCAACATCTATCAAGAATAGGTTCCAGTGAAGTGGTTACGGATGTGGCAATTCCACTACAGATAGAAGGTCAAGCCTCCCCAAAGTACCAGGTATCTCAGGTAAAACTGGGTAAGCAAACGAAGTGGGGGGAGTTGGATACTCTGGAAATAGCCACCAGCATCGTCAGGGGATGAATAGAGAAAGAACATACCTCTTATGTAGAGCTCAAAGAACATCTGGATTAGTACAAGTAGTTGTTGATAGAAATGGGTAAACCCCTAGATTCATGCAGAAATGACAATCTACCCTCAACCTCATCACTTCCAAAGGAAGAGGTAAAAGCATTAATGGAGATAAGACAGGTGGCCGCTATTGCAAAGTCATGGGCCCAAATAAATTCCTCTAAGATCAGATTATTTTTGAAGAATACTATGAAAGAATATAAGGAAGTAGTATAGATAGGTGGAGCATTGGCTTCTTGCTCTCAGCAATGGGAGCGGAAGCTCAATGTATTTGGTAAACAATTCAGGATATTAAACAATGTATTGCACTTAGGAGAGGAGGTAATAATAGAGGAGGACCTCTTGGGGGGAGATAGTTGTGAGAACTTGCAGTCTTACACATACATTTTGGAACTGAAGATAGAGATGCTTCAGCAGTATGTGAAAGAGGTAGCAGACATTCAAGTTCCTCTCCTCAAGGAAATTTTGAAATATGAGGATTTTGTAAAATATTTACTCAGAGTTTTTGGATTAGGGATAACTGATACATGGATCATGAAGGAAAAGCAAGTACTAAGTCAATGGGATGCATATGACACCCAAAGTCTAAGACCCTCGACTCATTTTGATGTCACACTGATGGATAGATATACTTACTTGATTACACAATGTCAAGAAGTGGCAGATACAATAGGGAAGTTAGAGAAGAAAAGGAAGAATGTAGGGGAAGTTTTGAAAAAGTATAAATTCAGAATCAAGCATGTTGCTAATCCTCCTGCTAAGGTAGTTGCATGTATCATTAATAATTATAAGTCCTATAAAAAGAAGTAAAAGATAAACACCTGGTTACTAAAGATAGAAGGAATTTTGAGGAGATATTTTGCATGACTTATCCATTGGTACTTCGACTGTAGCTCCAACTCATTTCCTAGTTTTGAACAAAATTCAACATGACTACAAAAGCTTGGCTCATACAGCATGCTCTTCGTAGTGCTCACTGAACCTCTGTTTCATAGTAGTTAACTGGAGTCTAGAGGCAGAAACTTGCAAAGTTAACTGCGACTCCCAACATTTGAATTCTTAATTTAGATTAGGTTTATTTCCTAGAAAGTAGGATAGAAAACTCTATAAATTGATGATTTGAGGCCCACTTAGAAATTTTAAATTATTTTGCATATTGTTGTGAACTTGAGTTATTTTTGTTATACATTCTTTGAAATTAATACAAGAAGCATCTTATAGATTGGTTGATCTATGTGTAGGTTCTACAAGTTTGTTCTTTATAATCCAGTAATGTATATTGTTTGGAATTAGTAACATGTTCTGATCTTCCGTTTATTGCTTTATGACTCATTCTACGCACATAAGTGGTGTATGAGAATTACTGTGATAGGCAATATTGTGGTGATATTCTTTCCATAAGTCTGTAAGGTTGCTGACTTTGCAGGTTTACTGGAGGTCCATTGTTGGATGCTAATTTGGATTATATTTGATGATATTTGGATTGCAGGGTACTAATTAAGTAGTTCGTTAAGTTATTATTAGATTAGTTTCATTGTTATTTTCTTGTTCCCCTATCTCTTGCAATTTATTTCCAGAAGAATCCTAAAATAAAAAAAATACAAAAAGAGGAAGTTAAGTTAACGATTAGTGGGATTTAGTTTTAACCAAAAGGCCCCTTAACAAGTACAACCACATCAACCATTAGAATTCCCATCACCATTGAGACCCAACTATAGAGACCTTGGAGTGATTAGTTCCTCATAACTTATTACTTTTTAGGAGAGGTGGTGAGTGTTCACACTAGCTACTTGACTGTCGGCAAGTTTGTCAAAATAGCCATCAACAAAAACTGGCTCTAGAAGGAGGGCCACATACTAGTCTCCTCATTGATTAACCACATATGGTGCTTCCAAGAGATGGACTTTTACCATTTACGCAGCCCAACCTCAACTACAAGAAAGATGATATTATTACCCAACTATACAATCTTTCTTGGGACAGTACAAGGGATTATAGTGATTGATTGTAAGCATGACAAGTCCTCAACAATGAAAGACAAAAGGATATATGTATAGAAGTATAGGCATAGAGGCAACCTCTTCCACAAGAGAACCCACAACCACCTCCACAACCAGAAAATTCAGGTATTAAGCTGGATCGTATATCATCTTTCTCTCCCAAGAGATTCCACAGGGTCCTTAGGAGTAGTTCTTAGCCATCCAACTTAGTAGAGTTAGGTCCTACCACTAGGAAAAAGAAAAATAAAGCTAAGAAACAACCCTCAATAGCCTCACCAATGGAGTCATCCATACTCAACATAGAAGATCAACTGATCCCTAGTCCTTAGCTTATTGCTACACCTTTTGTGACTCAACATCCATTGTCACCACCTTCAATGGCCTACTTTAACCAAGACCACACACCACTAGGAACTATACTAGGGGGTATACATGACCTACCTTGAAACCCAGATAAATTTTGCAGAAAATTCTATTATTTGGGGGGCAGGATGGTTGATGAGCATATTGAAGCATTCAAAGATGTAGTCATTCATAACAACATTGAACACCAAGATGTAGTATGTAGACTCTTCCCATATTCACTTGAGGAGAATGAATATAATTGGTATTGACTCTACCAACAAATTCTATCTTTGGTTGGGATGCTTTGGAGAGAGCTTTCATTGATCAATTCTGAGTTTATGTAGACCCTGAGACATTGTACCATCAATTCACCTCTCTTAAGAAGTCATCGAATAAACCTTAAAAAACTTTTAATACTAGCTTTCAAAGGGCATTTAAGAGGTTACAAGCTCCTTACCAGGTTGCACCCAATGTAGCTATTGACTCGTATCTAAGAGCTATTGACCCATGGACAACTATGTTTATCAAAAAGAGTGTTCCTCAAGATCAAAGGGACACCTTGGAAAAGGTCTATGTGTTGGCGATCAACATGAATCATGAGTTGAACCAAACACCAGGGGGGATTGGATACAATTTACCCATAGGAGGGAATCAAGGGAACTATAACCAACTCCCCGGGGTACCCTCACCTTCACCTGTAGGATCCCCAATAATGAGCCTAGTGCCAATCTATGCTTCGCAACCTCAGACTAATCAACAATTTTCTGCCCAAGCTTTGACTTGGCAGAATAATACCAATACCACCCCCACTCAAACACAATATGTTGGTCAAGTGCAAGGGGCGAATCAACAATTTGGTAATACTCGCATAGCAAGCCAACCTCTAATTATTACACCTGAGAGTCAAGGATCTCATATATCCACTGAAGTAGAAGCGTTAAAGAAAATGATCTCACAAGTTACTTCAGATTTGAGTCAATTGAAGATGAATCCCCAGGAGGGTATAACCAATCCCAAGCATACAATAATCAGAAAAACTACAATAACTAGAACCAAAACCAAAGGTATAACAACAAACCTTACAATAGGCAATGGAACACAGGTCCAAACAATGGTGGGGTGAACCATTATCATCCTGATGCACAAGATAACCCAAATAAAACACAAAGTGTTAACCTTGCTGATATGAATTTACTGACTAATTGGTGTAGGTTGCATGATATAGCTGCACATTATGAGGTTAATTGTGCCCAATTTGACAAGATCATAAGGATCGCTCAAGCTGATTCTCAACCAAAGGATTTCTCTAATGATGAACCCAATAAATTTAATACCGCAATGTTGGTTGACATGTTCCTATGCAAGGAGTTTCAAGCTGAAGCTAAAGGTGAACCATGTGTCTATGATGCTCAAGCCTTTCAGACCAGAAATAATTACAATCTTAGGAGTCAAGGCAAGGCTCCATTAACAGAGCCACCTCCCCCAAAGGGTGGATTTGTACCTCTCGATGCAAACACAAGCAACAATCCTCACCCTCCTCAGGATTTTCAAGGAGCACGCCCTAGACAAACTCAAGGGAAAGGATATGTTTTGAAAGGATCGTTTGATGTTACCAAGGATATGGAGAGGACTGCCACCACTATGTCCCTAATGGAAGTACTGAGATATTGCCCTGAACAAAAGAAGGCTCTCCTTAGGGAGTTGGAACTGTTAGAGTCGCAAAGCAATGAGGTTAAGATGGCTGACTTGAATGAAGTCAACGCCAATGTCAGTAGCGATGCAATTAAGAACCCACCATTTTTACTTAGTTTGAGGATATGTGGAAATAATCTACACAACTCTTTGGTAGATTCAAGTGCTTCCGAAAATGTAATGCCCTACTCTATATGTCAGAAGCTCGGCCTCAACCTAGTGCATGCAAATAGTAAAGTGGTACAACTAGACAAGACTGAGGTCAATGTAATTGGAGAATTAAAAGATGTATACATCCAGTTGGGTGTTGATCCTCGCATATCCCGTTACATCGACATTCAAGTGGTGGATATTCCATAAGTATATGGGATGCTCCTTAGTAGAGATTGGTCAAAAACTTTAGAAGGATATTTCTCAACCTGTTTTACATACTTATGGCTTCCATGGAATGGGGTGAGCAACCAGATTCGAATTGATAGTGAACCCAAGTTGAAGAAGTTGGTCACAGATTATGGAGCTCCCAATGAGGTGGCATATGCTGAAGTGAGTCTAGGAGTCTATAGAGTAAATCGAATCCTCACTTTCTCCGTACCTGCCATTCCCCAGTTATGTCGAGCAGATATGACAATGTATAGAGGGCAGGTTAAAGGCTTCACTATAGTAGTGAAACAAGGGATGTGTTTGCTGGGGGATTTTATGAAAATACAAGATTTGTTGCTTCCAAAGTGGTGTCGAATACATCATGAGGAGCACTCAGAGATGTCATGTATCCCATGTCAGAACGAGATTATAAAGTTGATGAGCCCGGTCCCATGCGAGGATGTTGATCATATCATCCACATTGAAGAAATTCAAATTCCAAGTTGCGAGGGAGTAGTATCCTAAACAATGGATCTTATAAATGAAACTTCCCAATCGAGACAATGCAACAAAGAGATCTTCATGATTGAGATTGCCAAACAAGAGAATGAAGAAACTCAATCTCAAGTGCAGCCTCTAGCAGAACAGACCACTCCAAACACCCTTGAAGTACTCTTACAACCAATAATTAAACAACCTCAAGTGTTGCAAGACCTCAAACCCAAGAGACAACAATCACCTCCGGAAGCTAATCTGATCACAGACCCTAAGGTGAAGAATGTAAATAAACCGAAAGATTAAATATGGTTTTTAAATTTTGATGGGTCAAGATCTAAGCAAGGCAGTGGAGCAAGCGTAGAGTTAACAAGACCAAAAGGGAAAACCTTTCTAGCCTCCTATCGACTCCAATTCCTTTGCACTAATAATATGATGGAGTATGAGGCCCTAATTAGAGGACTACTCTTCACTCATAAGAAGAGTTCAAGGAGATTCTGAATTGGTAGTTAAACAAGTAAGTAGCCAATATGCATGTCACGATAAAAGGTTAGTAGCATATAGGAATAAAGTATTGGGTTTTGTTGAGGATTTTGATGCTTTCAATATTTACCTGGTCCCTAGGAAAGTAAATGGGATATTGGATGCATTAGCCATAGAAGCAAGTACACTAGAGCCAGTGAGCCAATCTCCTTTGAAGAAGTTTCTTGTAGAGTTGGTCTTCACACCTGCTGTGCCAGATAACATCAAACACTTTCAGGTTTTCGAGGATGGCACCCATATCCTAGCCTTTCTTGCTTATTCAAGGGATTTCAAAGAACAAATCATTGATAATAAAGATAGAGTAGATGATATTGATGATGGGAATGATGAAGACATTATGAATTCACCTACAAACATTATTCCTAAAGGTATGGTCACGCTAGAGAGGCTTTTCAATTCTGATTCTAGGGTAAAAGAGAGATTAACAACATATTCAGATGTCGGGAAATATGAGCCATATAATATTGGTTCGGAAGGCCAAGAGAAGATAGTGTATATTGGGAAGATTTGTGCTCAAACTGAAAGAGAGAAAATTCTGCAAATCTTGAAAGAGTTCATTGATGCAATAGCATGGGTATATGAAGATCTGAAAACTTTCAATACATCAATCATCACCCATGTCATACCTTTGAAACCCAATATAAAGTCGTTCAGGAAGAAGCAATGACCGGTTAATTCACTGATAGAACCCTTGATTTTTAAGGAAGTTCAAAAGCTACTCTCTGCCAGGATTATTTTCCTGGTACATCGCTCTACTTGGGTCACCAATTTGGTGCCAGTAAGGAAAAAGAATGGGGAAATTCAACTTTGTGTCAATTTTTCGCAACCTCAATAAGGCATTTGAAAAGGGTAACTACCCGCTTCCTTCCTTAGATGAGGTACTATAGATTGTAAATGGTTCACAAATGATGTCATTCTTAGATGGTTATTTTGGATATAACCAAGTTTTAGTGAACTATGAAGATCACATGAAAACCGCATTTACGACTAAGTGGGGAACATATGCATACCAAAGGATGTCATTTCGGTTAATTAATGCTAGAGAAACATTCCAAAGAGCAATGGATATGAATTTCAAAGATCTAATTGGAAAATGTATTATTATATATATGGATGACTTGACTATATTTTCCAAGGTCAAAGAAGATCACCTGGGCTACCTTCAAAAAGTTCTGGAGAGATGTCAAAGATATGGGATTTCCCTTAACCCCAAGAAGTGTGTATTTGGAGTGGCTTAAGGAAAGATCCTTGGTCATGTAATTTTTGAAAGGGGGATATCTATAGACCCAGATCGAGTAGAAGCATTGCTGAAATTACAAATGCCTGGCAGTAGGAAGGAGATGAGATCTTTCTTTGGGAAGAACAATTTTGCCAAAAAATTTATCACTGGGTTTGCAGAGATAGTCAAGCCATTAAATGAAATGATGAAGAAGGATGCTAAGGTCAAATGGACTACTAAAGCAAAATACACTTTTTCCCAGATCAAGAAATTCATCACTGAAGCTCCCGTATTAACTAGTCTTGACTATACTCTATCATTTTATATATTTTTTTTTGCTTCATTACACTCAGGGGCAAGCACGAGATGAGAAACCCATCGCATTTATGAGTTCCCTTTTCAAGAGTGCTGAGGTGAGATATTTTGCTCTTGAAAAATAGGCTTTTGTGTTGGTACGAGCAGTCAAGAAATTCAAGCATTACATCTTGAGGAGTAAAATCTACGTGATTGTACCTAATCAAGCAGTGAAGTCACTGCTTATGCAGTCAAAGCTGGGAGAATGTCGAGGGAAATGGATGGCAATTTTACAAGAGTTTGATCTAGAGATGCATCTGATGAAGTTAGTCAGAGGCCAAGGTTTGTCCCAAGCTATGTCAACTGACATCCCTCAAATCTAGTGCCAACAGTATACATTGCAATCATTCACTCAGGACCCATGGTACACAGATTTAGTTTTTATATTGCTGAATAATAAGTGTCCCAAGGGGTTGAAAGCCACGCAAAGACGAGCTTTAAGGCTCAAAAGTGTGAATTATATTATCAAGGATTTGGCACTTTATAGAAAAAATTACGAAGGTATTTACCTTCAATGTCTTTATCATCAAGAGGCCCATAAAATGATCGAGGAATTCCATGGGAAGTATGGTACAAGTCATGGGTCGGCGGATGCCACTGCACATCAAATTTTGAAGGCTGGATATTACTGGCGTAGTATTTTTAAGGATACTCATGGGCACATTAGTCATTGTCATATATGCCAAACCGTAGCTTCCAAAGAGAGGAATATTGCCATGCCTCTCCAACCAGTGTTCGAGGTAAGACCTTTTGCCCAATGGGCACTGGATTTCGTAGGTGTCATTAATACTAACTCATTTGTAAGACATAAGTGTTGGCATTTTGATGATGTTTTGATTGTCATTGATGGACACACACTTTCTTGATGTATGAGTTATGCTCAATCGGTAATTGCTCCAACCGATATTGTGTATTATTGAATGTATAGTCTTTAGACTATGGGTATTTTGCAGAAAATGGTTTACCGGTCATAGATTGTATGAAGACCCCAAGTGGTACAAGGATCCCAAGCAGTTCGAGGAGCTCAAGTGGTAGTTAAATTTTGATTGGAACACTATGATCTACCAGTCTTCATTTTTGATAACTGGTAATGGTATATTGTATTAACCGGTATTACTCTGTGACGAGTTACCAATCGGTATTAGTGTAATGTGTGATGAGTTATCATCCACCGACACTTTGGCAGTGATTTTGTGTCATGTTACCAAATGTGTCTAGATGCACTGAACCTAGGAACTTGTAGTCTAATCCTATTTGACTGACATGAAATCAGTTTCCTTTATAAGGACATCATGTCTAGGGTTTGCATCTGAGATGTGTGACATGTGAGACATAGAAGAGAAAAGGTTATGTGCGATAATTGAAGAGAAGATTAGGTCTATGTGAAGAGATAGAGTGTGCAGATAAATAAGACTAAAGTAATGCTAAAATGCATTAACAATGAGCTATCAAGGATCTAACTAAGCATACTATGCTATTATCTAGATCATTCACTTGTTGATTACTAATATATTCGACAAGTCTGAAACCCTTAACTGGGTAAGCCTAGCAAAGCCTTTGTAAATCCTCTAACAAGGTGGTTCACAACTGTGGATTTGAAATCCTTTAACAAGGTAGTCTTTAACAAGACTTATCTCCTAACAGAGATCTAGATTCCTAACAAGATCTGTTCTGGTGAAGAACATTGTATGACCTTAACCAGTCTGGTTTCTATTCTGCAGATAGTTACTTGTGAGTTTCTACTCATCGTGGTTTTTCCCATTTGGGTATCCATGTCAAATATCTTGTGTTATGGTGATTGTGCTCTTGTGGGTGAATGCTTTGTTTTCTATTTGGTTTGCATTTATCTTAACCAGTTTATTAGTGAATCTTCTATACCGGTTATCTGCTAAACTATTTAAAAGTTTGTTTATAGTATTTTTTGGTATACTAATTCACCCCCCCCTCTTAGTATTCATCAATTGGTATCAGAGCCAACCTTTCTATAAGTCTAACCACTTGGAAGGAGATATGGGGGAATACAGTGTGAGGGAACTTACTCATCGTCTCACTTAGACTGAGAGAGCATATGATGAACTCAAAGTCAAGTATAAATCCTCTTTGGTCAAAAGAAGAGAGCATGCTAAGAAACTGATGGAACTTACTGAAAATAGCTCTTCTAATGAAGCAGACATGGATGCCCTAGTTGAAGAAGTTAAAAAATTGAATGAATCTAAAGCTAATCTGAGAAAAGAGTTGGAAGGACTGACTATCAGAATGTGTCAAGAGCTTGAGAATAGAAGGAAAGCTAAAGATCTGGTAAAAGACAAAGATCATGAGATCTCCAAGCTGAAGCAAGAAATCAATACCCTTATCGCTCATGTTCAGGAGAGTAAAGTGGAAAAAGAAGAAAGGCAAGGTGAACTAAACATGGCTATTTCTAAGAATGCAACCTTGATGGAATCTAATGCTACTATTTCCAAGAAACTTACTGAGTCAAAGGAAATACTTGCCAAATTCAATCAGAGTACTGCTAAGCTAGAGTAAAAGCTAGAATCGGCAAAGCCAGTAAAGAATACCACTGGACTTGGTTTCTCTGGGTATGAGGAAGGTGAGACCTCTAGAACAAAAGCAGAAGCATCAAAGAAGAAACCGACATCCAAGGATAAAGATAAGCAAAAATTTAAACTTGTTTTCTTTAATTGTCTCAAAGAAGGACATACTGCCAATGTGTGTAGAAGCAAGGCCTACAACAATTTTCCTTATTTTCAAAAAAATATGCCTAGATCTAATAGATTCAATGGAAACTGTTATGCATGCAACAAGTTTGGGCATAAAGCATTTGAATGCAGGTTTGTTTTGCACAACACTGGGAGATATCCTCCAAGGACTCAAGGAGTTATTCGAGAATTTCCTGTGAACCGGAATCCCAACCGATATAATACCTATGACCATTGGTCAGGTGGTTATCAAGCGACAACTAGTTGGAGAGCAACCCATTTGATCTATCGTGGTAGTGGTCACACTACTGCAACATGCAGAAGGAAGAATGGAAGCATGAATAATGGACAATGGAGAACACATGGAATGGTATGCTATCATTGCAACAAACTAGGACACGCTGCCAGAACTTGCAGACTGAGAAAGAACCTATCGGATGATATACCGATCACTCCAGAAGGGAAGATTGATGTTGAAACCATTCAAACAGAAATGAATAAAACTTGGAAAAATAAATTAGAAGAAGAGTTATAGAATGAACCTGTTTTTGCACCTAGTGTGGAAGTCTCTGAACTGGCAAATTGAGCTTTAGAAAAGCTTAGGGGGAACATATTGGTGAAATATTTTGAACCCCCAGTTTATATCAGTAAAGACCTTAACCAATATATGTTACCTGTCAGTCGACAGAAGACTTGAAGTGGTAAAAGGAAAAATTAGGGTTTGTGCCCTAGCGATGATGCATTTATTATGGTAGGTGAGAATTTGTTTAAAAGGGTTTTCATCGTCATTTTCACTTATCTATTTTCGAAAGAAGAATTTTTCAAGAGTAGAGAAACCAAAGAGATTTGTCTAGCAGTTGACAAAATCTTGTGCAAAACCTTGCAACCATCTTCAAGCAATCAGTGAAGAACTCTAAGCGGTGAACTTGCAACCGAAGTGGTGTTTTGTGCGTGACATTGGAAAACCTAAATTCCAGTTTGTGAAGGTATTTTCTAAAATTCTTAATTATCATTTGATCATGGCTTCTGCATTGCACTCTAGTTCTAGTGCACTTGAAGATTCAACCGAATTTCTTCAAAAGAAAATGAAATACAATGCCTTATCTCAAATACCCGTCCGAGTTATTGTTGAGGGAGATATTTAAGGGTATATAGACTTTAAATTGGAAGACCTATCCCTAGTGATTCATTCCCAGCTAAGTATGTTCTGTGGGGATGACAAGAAGATCAAACCTGAGTATAGTGTCCTTGAGAAGATGAAACTGCACAATGCGGTATATTTTCTAGAAGAGTTCACAGAAGAACATATTTGCATCATCCTTAGCAGAGTGCATGGTGACAAGATGTATCTCGAGCGGACCCTTGGCATCACATTGGAAGAAATTTATGTCATCACCGGTTTTTGCAATATCGGAGAGGTACCAGCTCCACGGAAGGTCACCAAAACTTAAATGACAAAGCTCATCGGTTCTATGAGTGACCAACAGGCAATGACCGTCAACACCATCTTTGATGATCTGGTAAAATATGCTTGCATGGTGATTGGTTACTGGATATTTTATGCCAGCAGAATGAACTCTGTCTTTTCTACTGCGGTGAATGCCGCTTAGAGAATGATCAAGGAAGACACTACATTTGACCTATGTACCTGTCTATAGAAGAAATTTCTATTGAATCTGAAGTCCATCAAACAAGACGATTCTCTAAGGTTCAGGTTTGGCCAACTTCTAGTCGGTTTATTCTTCTACTTTCAAGGTTATTTCCCTAGAGTAGGTGATGTTCAATGGTTTGTTGACTTACCAGTTTCCAGACAAATTAAGGAAAGTCTACAAGTAGTGGGAACTACATATCCTGAGGTTCTGAATAAATATTTTAATGAATTCAAATGAAAGATGAGCCAGAGAATGAGGATACTCGATGATATTGTGAAGAAGTATGAAGATGACATCTACTTCACAATAAGGATAGATGATTTCATAATGGAAGCGGTGGAACCGAGAAAGGAAGTAGTTGGCCCTATGGGGTATGAAGTGGTGAATGACATGTTGATCGGATATGCCTCTACCCTACTTGCCTCACCACTAGATGCAAAGAAAAAGAGAACCGGTACCTACGTGGAAAGGGTCACACCAATTGAAGAACCAAAATAGAAAAAGGGCAAAGCAGTACCATCGGTATCTACACCGGTTACCTCTACCAGTCTGAAAGTGACCAAGCGGTCACCAGCTAAGAAGAAACCTAAGATTATTCCAACAAAGGTATTTGAGAGGGAGCGAAAATCCATGAATCACTCACTGGAGTCAGAGGACACTGAATCGAAGATTCAAACAAAGAAGACAAGGCAATCAAGCAAGAAGGCGAAGTCTACCGGTAATGTACCTGCAACTTCTACATTGGTAAATATAGACATCTCCTCTTATAAAGCAATGACACATTGTCAAAGGACAATTAAAAATATTAAGAGGAAAGTGCTTGATGATTTAAAGGAATATTTTGATGATTTTAATGATAATGAGAAAGAAGAGGTAGAACAGGAAGTCATTAAATACTTATGTATTAATGGTCGGTCGCCATCTAAGATTAGATTGGTTACACTAGATTCTTTGTATAATTCTTTAGATAATAAATGGTGCATTGCCATTGAAAGAGAACAGGAGGTCAGGGAGAAAATTTTTGCACAATACTTTCCTAATGCTTCAAATTCTGAATTATTTGAAATAATGGATAAGAACAAAGGCATCTTCTTCATGAGAAGGAGAAGACTCAGGCTACTAGAAGGTAAAGCTTCTGAAGTGGAAAAGGATACTCACATACAGGTGAAAGTTGCTGTCAAAATACATCAAGTATCTAAAGCTGCTAGGAAGGCTAATCAAGAACCTGACCTATCCTCAGGCCAACCAGATGAGGTATTTGACAGTCAACGAGAAAGAGTGAGAAAACAAATTGACACTATTGATGTTGATGCATTAGATATTGAGGATGTCACTCCTGACAAAGAACAAGCTAAGAAAGAGAAACAGGACAAAGAGAAAGCGGAGAAAGAGAAAGAGGAAAAAGCAAGGCAAGAAGAAATCAAGAGGAAAGAGTCAGAAAAAAAGAAAGAGGAAGACAAGAGAAAAGAGGAAGAGAAAAAGAAAGAGGAAGACAAGAGAAAAGAGGAAGAAAAGAAGAAAGAGGAAGAAAAGAAGAAAGAGGAAGAGAAGAAGAGAGAAGAAGATAAGAGAAAAGAAGAAGAGAAGAGGAAGGAAGAAGAAAGGAAGAAGGAGGAAGAGATGAAAAAACAAGAAGAGGAGCAAAAGAAGAAAGAAGAAGGTAAGAAAAGAGCAGAAGAGGAGAAGGAAGCAGAGAAGAACAAACAAGCGGAGATCAAAACAAAAGAAGGAGTGCAGACTCGTAAGGCAACCGATGATCAAACCAAGCAGGTTAATACCACCAGTCCTATTGATCTAACTCTTGCAAGTCTGACTCAATTAGTAGATGAGTCTGAGCTACTATGAAGCATCAAACTTGCACAGGAGAGACTGGAAGAATTGTGAAGGAAGAAAGAACAAGATGTCATACAAACTGCGGTTGACACTCTTACCAATCTAATTCCCTATACCAACCTCCATAGTATGAATTCCTCTCTATCTAAGCTCAAACTTCTTTGTACCATAGTGGAGGATCAGGTACAATGCTTGGAAGATGTTGTTGAAGCAACTGTAAAGAAGAACCATGAAAAGGCACTCAATGCTGCCTTAGTCAAGCAAATGAATGAACTGCAGACACAACTACTGAAACAACAGAATGATATCAGTGTTGCTATGGGTGAAGGTAAATTACCGTTGAGTAAAATCTACCAACCCCATCTATTTTGTGATGATGTGCTTAAATAGAAAGCTCAACTCCAATCAGAGTTACAGGCATATATCAGCAATTTCAAGATGCCATATGATTCATTCACTACCTATGGACAAACCATTCATCGTTATCAACATCACACTGCCAAGATGGACTTGGAGATCAGGAACCGGACTAAAGATTTGCAGGAGCTTCAACTGCTCCTATTGCCAAGTTTTCTGAACTTGGAAGCTATCACAGTAACTCAAGAGATGAGTACCATCGATGCAATGGAAGAACTAGAATTCCAGATGAAAACTGAAAGTGAGGTTGCTACCTCATTACTTGATTCATGGACATTGGCCATGAAAACTTTTGTGCAGGACTTTAAATCTGTTTTTGAGAAATTCCATTCCTTATTGTCATGAACATGTACTCTATCTTTTATATAAGCAAAAAGGGGTTACTTTGCATTACTTTGTCATTGTTGGAAAAGGGGGAGTAGTGTACATTAAAATTTTGGTGAATGTTACCATTTCATGTACTTTCATGTTACCACTTTGGGGAGTAGTGTACATTGTAATCTTTGCAAAAGGGGTAGTGTATATGCTTAGGGAGAGTAATTTTGATTATGGCATTTTTGCTGTAAGAACACTTAGATGTCAAAATTATCCTAAGTGTTGCCATCAATGCCAAAGGGGGAGATTGTTGGCATTTTGATGATGTTTTGATTGTCATTGATGGACACACACTTTCTTGATGTATGATTTATGCTCAACCGGTAATTCCTCCAACCGGTATTGTGTATTATTGAATGTATAGTCTTTAGACTATCGGTGTTTTGCAGAAAATGGTTTACCAGTCACAGATTGTATGAAGACCCCAAGCGGTACGAGGATCCCAAGCAGATCGAGGAGCTCAAGCGGTACGAAGGAACCAAGTGGTAGTTAAATTTTGATCGGAACACTACGATCTACCAGTTTTCATTTTTTACAACCGGTAATCGGTATATTTTATTAACTGGTATTACTTTGTGATGAGTTACCAATCGGTATTACTGTAATGTGTGATGAGTTATCATCCACTGACACTTTGGCAGTGATTTTGTTTCATGTTACCAAATGTGTCTAGATGCACTGAACCTAGGAACTTGTAGTCTAATCCTATTGGACCGACATGAAATCAGTTTCCTTTATAAGGACATCATGTCTAGGGTTTTCATGCAAGATGTGTGATATGTGAGACATAGAAGAGAAAAGGTTATGTGCGATCATTGAAGAGAAGATTAGGTCTATGTGAAGAGATAGAGTGTGGAGATATTGAAGACTGAAGTAATGCTGAAATACATTAACAATGAGTTGTTAAGGATCTAACTAAGCATGTTGTGATATTATCTAGATCATTCCCTTGTTGATTACTAATATCTTCGACAAGTCTGAAACCCTTAACCAGGTAGGCCAAGCAAAGCCTTTGTAAATCCTCTAACAAGGTGGTTCACAACTGTGGATCTGAAATCCTTTAACAAGGTAGTCTTTAACATGACTTATCTCCTAACAGAGATCTAGATTCCTAACAGGATCTATTCTGGTGAACATTGTATGACCTTAACCGGTCTGGTTTCTATTATGCAGATAGTTACTTGTGAGTTTCTTCTCACCGTGGTTTTTCCCATTTGGGTTTCCACATCAAATATCTTGTGTTATGGTGATTGTGCTCTTGTGGGTGAATCATTTGTTTGCTATTTGGTTTGCATTTATCTTAACCGGTTTATTAGTGAATCTTCTATACCGGTTATCTGCTAAACTATTTAAAAGTTTGTTTATAGTATTTTTTGGTATACTAATTCACCCCCCCCCCTCTTAGTATTCATCAATAAGTTCATTCTTACAGCAATGGATTACAACACCCAATGGACAGAAGCCATTGCGTGTCGAAATGCTACTATGGAGGTAGTCTTGAAATTCATTGAAGAACACATCATCACCAAGTTTGGTATGTCGTTGTTAGGAAACTCACAGATACTGAGAGGGGGGGGTGAATCAGTATCTAACCAGTAATTACAATTTCTCAATTTAAAACATGCAGAACATATTGTAACAGTGTACCGGTATGCAAGAAATAATGCAATAAATAGAAATGAAAGAAACCACATGAAAATCACACTATAACACAATGATTCAACAAGGAAACCCGGTGTGGGAAAAACCTCGGTGGGATTTGTGACCCACAATATTCACTTACTGGCCAATAAGAGAATATTACTTACAATAGGGGCATGCACATGCAGGAAGGCCAACTGCCTAGAGCTCACTGCTCAAATGGGAAGTCTCACTGCCTTACAATGTGGATTATACAAATCCAATAACTTGTACTATTTTACAATAACATCTTCAATGCCAAATTCAGTACCGGTTCTTGCTCTGTTCTTTACATATACACCTTAACCTATATTTCGCATAATAGGTCTGCTTAATCTTTTCTCCTTACTTTTTCGCTTACATCACTTACTTACAAAATGTCTACAATGATCGCTTTTATATATAAGAGTAATTTTACAATGATATCAAGTCGGCTTACAAAGTTTTTCAAATAATAAACAAAATATGATATATCAAAAATCTTGTCGGCCTCTGTGCCGGTATGCTTCCTTTCTCTATGTCGGCGCCAGTGTTCTGAGTGCCGGTGTAGAGTGTGTTCTGCTGATGCCGGTGTAATGCCTTGCTGGTGCCATAGGATTGTAAGGTTGCCATCAATGACAAAACCTTCAATCACATACAATGTCTCATTGGAGTGTGCATATGCCAACAGTCGTTCTCTCTGGTATGTGACAATGGCTCTGCTTTTACTTCTGCATAGTTGATGCAATGGTCATACAAATATAAGGTGATTCTAAACTTCTCGTCCAACTATTATCCACAAGGTAACAGAGTATTTGAATCTACAAACAAGAACATCCTATATGTCATTAAAATGTTGCTTGAGAAGAATCCTAGGGATTGACACAATCAGATGAGATACACCCTATGGGCTGATCGAACCAGAGTAAAAGTCATCTTAGGAACTTCTTCATATTACCTTGTTTATGGCCAAACTTATGTCTTTCCGATCAACTTACAAATACCTGTCCTCTACTTAATGAAAGAACTTGAATTTGAGGATAGGTAGAGGTTCGCCTCCTAAATCTGTTAAAAATTGATGAAAAAAGGATTAATACCCTACAACACTTCACCAAGCACCAAAATGTTGTTAAGCGATGGTTTGACAAAATATCAAAGGTGAAAGCCTTTCAGATATCTGACCTATTTCTGTTATGGGATAAGGCCAAGGATAAGAAAGGTGATCACCACAAGTTTGAAAGGTTGTGGTTATGTCCTTACCAAATAGCCAAAATTTTGGAGAAAACACCTTTAGGTTAAGCTCTTTGACTGGAGAACTTGTACCATTTCCTGTCAATGGTCAGTTCCTCAAGCACTACTTTGATTAATCCTTGGGGAAGCTTGACCTATTGTATATAGTAGATTAGTTGTTTTTGTTTTGTTTTCTTTGTTGCTTGTTTGGGTTTTGCATGTTTCTTGTGCTTTCGCTTTGCTGCATGCATGTTTCCCTTTCGTTTTTGTTTGTCTTGCTTCATTTCGTTTGTTTCTATTTTGTTGTGTTGGGACATATATATTTATTCTCAAAGATTCTAAAAGGAAGGTGTCCTTTGCATAACAAATTGCCAAATTTTGAGAGACTTTGACTCTTTTCTATTTACAACTTCATTGTCATTTGGTTAATTTTGAAACCTTTGTCTACACTTGTTCAAAGTGGTATATAACGGTTTAAATATGATTTGAGTTTTTGACACTCAATTGGAAAAGGCTAGCTTGGTAACTCAGCACTACCATCACATTAACATACATCAGAAAGTTTTGTAAGATATCAGATGAACATGTTTCCAAGTGAAAAATCAGAAGTCTGGATGTTTCACATTATCCACCGTGGTTCCTAACCCAGTAATAAGACTTCAATGTTTGAAAAGTTGCTTAAAAGGTTATTAAAGAAATAGTCCTTCTATATTTCATGATGTTTTCATAAAAGAAAAGGGAAAGAAAATAAATGATCCTCTTAAAGCAACTAAAAATGGGTGTTTCAAGTAACCTCCACTGAGGCTATGGACACCTGGATGGTAGTGGAGCATTGCTTGATGGGAACTAGAGGTGTCTCTGTCGGGGCTATGAATGCCTAGCTAGCAACAGAGATATGCCCAGGATGACCTTGCACGAAACACATTGGTTGATTTAACCTACGTATCCTAGTTGATCTACCCCAGAACCCTAGAGTTTTGAATCCTTTTTCATTATATCAATCCCAGAACCCCGGAGTTCCAGACTCCATCCAGTTATATACCCCAAAACCTCGGAGTTCCGGACTCCATCCACTTATATACCTCAGAACCCCAGAGTTTCAGACTTTATGTTTCTAGCCTATCTACCCTGGAACCCCGTAGTTCCAAGGTCACTTGTCTAAGAAGGAGTTATCTATCCTAGAACCCCGGGGTCCCGAGGTGAATGTTGTTTTCAATATTTTGTGCAAGAGATTAATGCTTGATTCTTTCTTGCAGGTTAGAGCAATTAGATGGACCAAACTCCCAAAAAGAGAGGCAAAGAGATAGACAAACTTCCTATAACAATGAAGTACCAGTACCAAGGACAAGTCTATGTATCAAAACTAGCTGACCAAAACAAATGGGTCATAGACCTTGAGATAGGACATATCAAAATTGATGACATCAGAACACAATTAGAGAGGCCAAGGCCAAAGGCCCCATTAAGAAGAATCAAAAGATCAAGCCTAGTGGAGGCAACTATCTTCCTGTAGTTAGTCCAGGCCCCCAAATTCATCATGACAATTGCATAATTCTATGATGCAGATACCAGGAAATGTATAGATGCACGTGGTAGGATAGTGATTGACTTGTCCCCAGACATGTTAGGATTTGTGTTTGGCATCCCTGCAAGAGATGAAGTATTCCTAACCACTAAAGAGGAATCCCTCGAGGTATGGAATAGTAATATTGCCTCGCATAAGAGACACATGAATGAGAACTGGTTACAAGAGGAGAGAAAAATAGGGCTAAAAGCCACAAATGTGTTGAGGGTGGACTTTAAGAAACCACAAAGGGATTTAATTATTATGTTGAGCAAGGCCTTTGGCAAGCCTGATTGCAAGCATTTCCATCCTTGGATGTTCTAGCTCATGACTACCATCCTGTAGCGTCCTAAAATTGTGACACTTGCAATTTCAACTGCATTTGGGTCTTCACGATGGTGACGCAACACTGAACCTGAATGGAGACCCCGAAACTTGCTCACGACACCAAAAACTGCATTTTTCCAGCACCCTGGCCTGATCCTCCTTGCACCCCGTTGTCCCGGGAGGTGGGACCAGAGCACCCAGTGCCCTGGTCCTTCAGGACCATGGCGCCCAGCGCCCTGGTCCCTGGCCCTATTTTGGGCCCGGTCTCCTATGGGACTTCGGGCCTTTTTGTTTGCAAATTGGAAAATAACATTTCCTGGTCGGCCTAAGGTCGGGAAAATCAGTCTTTTAACCCTAATTGGCAAGTATATAAACTACTTTTCCTCTCTCATTTTGGGGAGGATGGAAAAAGGTGGAAACGATATTCAAACATTCAAGCATTCAAGCATTCAAGCATTCCTTCAAGCAATTGATCATTCTAAGTCTCCATTCAAGGCTAAGTGTTGCATTCAAGACAAGGATTCAACCATTGAAGAGGAGATCACATACTACAACATACAAACATACAACATACAACAACATCTATACCTTCGCATATAAGGATACAAACATCCTTACAACAAGGTTGTAGGTATGCGGCTGAAATTGAAGATCTGGAATCCTTGTGCAGAGACGAACAGATCCCCCTTCGCTTCGTGGATTTTTCGGAGGACCGTGTGCACGCCGGGCACCATCGTCCCATCAACTTTTGCTCAAATTTGCAGGACAGCACCGTCTCGACATTTTACTGCTAATTCCAGGTCCGCAGCTTCATCCTATATCCCTAACTCAGTTTATAAGCGAATCTTTCTCACTTTCTATGCATCCCTAGTTCAATCTTTCTATCTACATTTCTTTACAAAAGAGGGTATCCTTGCTATCACAACCCTTGAAACTCATATAGAATCCAATCTTTCATTGCGTGGGATTGGATCTTGTGGGTTTCAACCCCTCTTTTGAATGTAAAGTCCCTCCTAAGTGAAAACCATCAACCCTAGTGACTCTCCCTTCTCTCTCCTCGGAGTTGGGGAGGGGAGGACGACTAGGGTTCGATCGATTTTCTGCTTTACATTTTGGTGAACCCGACGTGAACATCCTTTCTGATTATTCATAGTTAGATCTAAAAATTGGATTCCTTGGTTACATTTCCATGTTTGATCTTTTGCAAAATTTTAGAGGTTAATTGCATAAAAACCCTAAATTTTCTTTTTAAGTAATTAAACTTGTGAAATGTTTAATTGTTAATGCTTGTTTCAGATCTGCCCTTCTATTACAAATTGTCAATTCATATTTGTGCTTTAATTTTGAAAATTAAGTGGTTAAGTGTCAAAACCCTAATTTTTGAAACCCTCTTGATTCAACCTTTGTCCGACAATTTCACTGATCAAAACATCTCCAAATCGGCTGTAACTTTGGATTCCGCAATAAAATCACAATATCTTTCATCCCTGAAAATTTGGAAAAAAGTTGCAAGGACCATGTGCACCCCGAGCGCCATCGTCCCCGACATTTTTTCCGAAATTTCGGGAGCTAGATCTTACTGTATTTTTCTGCTAAAATCCAGAATTTTGGCCGATTTTATCAATTTTAACACTTTCAAAATTACAGTCAAAGTTGGTCTAGTGATTGCTTGGATTGAGGCTTCTAATCATTCAAAAATTGTTGAAATTGAAATTTGTGTCAAAATTGTGTTTCTTACAGTCCTAAATCTGAAAAGTGTGTTATCATTCATTCGAAATTTCAGTGATTTATTCAAATTTTTGGCAATTTGTGACTTTTGAAATTAAGTGCTTAATTACAATAACTTTGATTTCCGCTTTCAAAATTGAATTTTGCGTGAAATTGAGTCAACTTTCAAATTTCAAAACTTGCATTGCTTTTGGTATTCCCTCTAAAATCATAAAATTCAAAATTTCAGTTTCCCTCTCTTTTTCAAAATTCAAATTTTGCATTTTTCGACAATCTTGGTAGGGTTCAATTTTGAGATTGCAACTTTAATTTGGCCTATCTACAGATCGTAAAATCACTCAATTTTTTCAGGTTAGCTGTAAAATCATCATAACTTTCATCCCTACAAATTTCGAAAAAAGTTGCGAGGACCGTGTGCACCCCGAGCGCCACGGTCCCGGACATTTTTTCCGAAATTTCGGGAGATTGTCCTGATTGTATTTAACAGCTTAAATCTAGAAGATTGGCTGGTTTTACTGAAATTTGCTACCTCTAAAATTCAAAATCTTCTCTCTCTCTCTAGTGCATGAGTTTTACAACAATAAGCCCTACTTACACTATTCCCGTTAGACGAAGCCTTAGAATTAAGTCTTTCCAAGGTTTAATTACTGAGGAGATGGAACCTAATTTGAATGGTCTTTTTAACGAGGACATGGGTAATTCCTCTAATCCTCTTAATGATGAAGAAGCTCTCCATGAGGTTTCTGTAGAACAACTTTCAAAATTGGATAACCAATTTGATGATTTTCGACAATGGATGTCTCAAGAATACCCTGATAGTCAAGCTCTTCCTTTAATTGAGGGTCTAAAACGTATGCTTCAAAGTGATAAGAATGGAATTGATATTTTGCGTGGTATTGCACACATTGTGGATTCAAATGTGATGCCTATGAAAAGTTGTGCCGAAACCTTAGGTTATACACAACCTCCTACTCAAGACAATCATTCTATTCCTTTGACGACTCCTATTGCTAGTATACCTACTTTTACATCAAACATAATGACTACTTCAACACAAGACATTCCTCCTATGATCACCAGTCATGGGGGCAATCCTTCTTCTTCAATCAACCCTCTTCCTTCATTCAATCCAACTTCTTCATTCATTCCTTCAATGAGTGTTCCTCTTATATCTCCACAAATGAACATGACGCAAGGGGGCAATTCATTTAACCCTTCCATTCCTCCTTGTAGTGTTCCTCCTTTCCAATCATCTCCTATGAATAACTATCATAGTGTCCCACCACCTTACTCTCTACCTTCTTTCAATAACATAACACCTCCATCACAATCTAACACGTCTAATATGAACTCTTCGACTGAAGCGACCATTAACAATCTTGCACAAACTGTCTCTTCTTTACAGCAACAAATTGCCTCTATGAATCAATCTAAGTTTAGTGTTACCACATTTGACGTTGCGAGCCCACTTTCTCTTGACATTGTTTGAGCTATCCCCCCTAAACATGTTGAAATTCCACATTTGGAGCTTTATAATGGTAAGGGTGATCCTCTAACACATGTTAAGACCTTTCAAACAATATGTACTGATTTTGCTTATGACCAAAGGTTGCTTGCAAAACTATTTACTAGAACATTAAGAGACAAAGCCCTACAATGGTATTGCTCGTTTCCTTCCTATTCTATTACTTCTTTCGAACAACTTGCAAATGCTTTCATTCAACAATTTCAAAACAATATAAGTCCTAAAGTTACTTTGATTGACTTAATGCATTGTAAACAAGGTGTTAAAGAAAAAGTGACTGATTTCATTGGTAGATATAAGCATTTGTATGCTCAAATTTCTTTTCCAGTGCCTGACAATGATATTCAAAGAATCTTCATTTCTAATTTACAAAAAGACATTAGAGAAAAACTCCTGTTTTCTAAGTTTACTTCTTTCCAACAGTTGTGCGCAACTCTTCACAATTATCAACTGACTGTGAGTCAAATGGAACAAGCAAATCCTATGACTCCGAGTGATAAGGGTGATAGTAGTCAACAACCATTTGGGAAGTTTAAACCGAACAGAGAGTCCATTAAATTAAATGAAAACATCATCAACAACCATGTTAATGCAGCATCAGGTGTGCCTCCTATTTCTAAGTTTTTCAGGAAAGAAAAAAAGTTTACTCCTTTGAATGAATCATTGCATAGTATTATGAATAAGTTATTGGAACAAAATGTGCTTACTCTTCCTCCTATAAGGCAAATTGATCCTGCAAAGATTAATTCACCTTATTTTGATAACAAATCTTTTTGTCAATTTCATCGTCAACCTGGGCATGATACTGAAAAATGTTTTGCTTTAAAGGGTAAAATTCAAGATTTGATTGATAATAATACTATCTTTGTTTCTGGAGTGAATGATAAAGGCAATACATATGTAGCTCCCCCTAACCAAAATCTTCAGATTTTTACTGATCCATTACCTTCTCATACCTCTAATGCGATTGATACTACTGATTCCTCTGTCTCACCTGATGATCTTGTGTCTATGACTCCGAATGTGATTAACTTTGTAGAGCAGCAGAAAATCCCTAAAGAACCTTCCATCACATTTGATTCCAGTGAAACTATCAAGGTGTAGCGTCCTAAAATTGTGACACTTGCAATTTCGACTGCATTTCGGTCTTCACGATGGCGACGCAACACGCAACCTGAATGGAGACCCCAAAACCTGATTATGACACCAAAAACTGCATTTTCTTGCACCCTGGCCTGAACCTCCTTTGCACCCTGTTGTCCCGGGAGGTGGGACCAAAGCGCCCAGCACCCTGGTCCCCTAGGACCATGGCGCCCTGCGCCCTGGTGCCTAGGTCCTATTTTGGGCCCGGTCTCTTTTGGACTTCAGGTCTTTATGTTTGCAAATTGGAAAATTATCTTTCCTGGTCGGCCTAAGGTCGGGAAAATCAGTCTATTAACCCTAATTAGCAAGTATATAAATGACATTTTCCTCTTTAATTCGAGATATGATGGAAAAGGCGTGGAAACTATACTCAAGCATTCAAGCATTCAAGCATTCTTTCAAGCAATTGATCATTCTAAGTCTCCATTCAAGGCTAAGTGTTGCATTCAAGACAAGGATTCAACCATTGAAGAGGAGATCACATACTACATGCTACATACAACATACAACAATACAACAAACAACAACATCTATACCTTCACACATAAGGATACAAACATCCTTACAACAAGGTATTAGTACTTGTTTTACATTACATTTACAGCATTTCTCATTTCTTGGTTAATTCCAAAACCAGG
This sequence comes from Cryptomeria japonica, assembly GCF_030272615.1. Classification (NCBI taxonomy): domain Eukaryota; kingdom Viridiplantae; phylum Streptophyta; class Pinopsida; order Cupressales; family Cupressaceae; genus Cryptomeria; species Cryptomeria japonica. The sequence continues at coordinate 728,997,976 of NC_081409.1, forward strand.
GTTTGACCTAAAGGCAAACCCCTAATCCCTAACCCCCCAATCGTCTTCGCTTTTCTGTGTGTAGGTTGCAGGTACGCGACTGAAATTGAAGATCTGGAATCCTTGTGCAGAGATGAACAGATCCCCCTTTGTTTCGTGGATTTTTCGGAGGACCGTGTGCACGCCGGGCACCATCGTCCCGACAACTTTTGCTCAAATTTGCAGGACAGCGCCGTATCGACATTTTACTGCTAATTCCAGGTCCGCAGCTTCATCCTATATCCCTATCTCAATTTATAAGCAAAGCTTCATCACTTTCTATGCATTCCTAGCTTAATTCTTCTATCAACATTCTTTACAAAAAAGGGTAGCCTTGCTTTCTTAACCCTTGAAACACATTTAGCATCCAATCTTGCATTGTGTGGGATTGGATCTTGTGGGTTTCAACCCCTCTTTTGAATGTAAAGTCTCTCCCCTAAGTGAAAACCATCAACCCTAGTGAACCTCCCTTCTCTCTCCTTGGAGTTGGAAGAGGGGAGAGCAACGAGGGTTCGATCGCGATTTTTCGCTTTACACAAGGCACTTGATGGTCCTTTATATATAGTTGCAAAAGTCAAGAATACACCTTGCCGTGGAGTGCTTATTGATCCTTCTTGTGTGGTTAATGTCATTACTGAAGAGTTTCTTTTTACTTTGCAATTGAATCAAGTGATCTATGATGAAACAAATGTGGTTGTGAAACTATTTGATGCATTTTCTTCTCCTGCAATTGGTTCTATTACATTACCTATCGAGGTCCATAACAAATCCCTTGATGTGAACTTTGCTATTATTCCATCTTCCGAACAATTTCGTGTGAAGCTTGGCTATCCTTGGCTGTCTTCCATGAAAGCTATTGCTTCTCCTATTCACAAGTGTTTGAAATTTCCCCATAATGGTGAAATTTTTACTGTCAATCATAGTCTCTTTAAACCAGCTGAAAGAATTCCTAGTGTTCCTATTGATTATTTTTGGCCTAAACAATTCCAGTCTCTTCCTCCGCGAAGTGATCATCTTTTCAAATCTTATCAAAAGTGGAAAAAAGATATGATCCTTTCTCTAAGTGAACCTAGAACACCCAAACTTGACATTCCTATCATTCTTGAGAAGGAAGTCCTTCCTTTGAAAGATAAAACTAATGTCTTTCCTCAAGAAGATTCCCAACCTATTCCTATGGATGTGACTATGCCTATGATTAATAAACTTCCTAAAAGTAGACCTATCCCTCCTCGTCATGATGGACTTGGTCTCCTTCCAAAACCAAATATTCCCCCTTTATATGGAGCAGTTCCTCCTCCTTCCTCTTATGGAGAGAAGAGACCTTCGTCTTCTCCTATTGTTCAACCTAAGAGACCACAACCTAAACACCCAAGTGATAAGGATGAGAACATTCCTCCTCCTCAATCTCCTAATCTTCCTACTAAGACTAGACGAAATCGTTCTGCACGTGAACGCTGACGAAAGTGTCGTCTTAGAGCTCAGGCAGCTGCTTTTCACACTTTGCAATCCCCAAAAACACCTTCAACAAGCATTATTCCATTTTCTCCTCAACCGACGATTGAGCCGAAATCTCCTAAACATAAGATGCATGATGGTCTTGATCCTGTGCGAGTTAAAGATCCTATTTTTATAAATCTTGATGATGATATAGATGAAAATGTTATTCATGATGAAAATGCTACTTCTCCTGTTCATTCTGATAGTGAATATGAACTTGTTGATATTGATAACCATTTATCTAATGAATTTTCTAAAGCACTTATCCTAGCTCCTAGACAAGAACACCGTGGCTTGGGATATGATCATAGCCCTTGTTTGGATCTTGTGATAGCTCCATCTGCTATGTTGGATGTTCCTCCTCTAGCATGTTCCCTACCTTCCCGAAACATTGATCAGCGAGATCAGGGGGTAGATGACGTGCTAGACTAGTTTCATTAGCATAGCAGATTCTCTCCCCCTCTCTTTTGTTACTTCTTCTATATGTTATTCTCATTCTTCTATTTGTTGTCCTTAGTGTTGTCTACTTGAGGATGATGCAAAGCATTGAGGTCTCTCGATCTCTCTCATGTTGACTCAAAAGACACATGTGTTCCCTTCTTCTAGGTGACCTTCCTTGATTGGGGAATGAAGAACAATTATGCATACATACATATGATATGCATGAATAATCATACAGCATACTGACCCCGAGGAAAGTGAAGTCACCTTGTGCTTTGTGTTTTGTGTCTATTATCCTTGGGCTTATCTCACACTTGGGGGCTAAATCCTTGTGATAACGTGCTCCTTTCTCATTTCTTATATGTATCACTACCTTAAAGCAATCACCCCCAGTGAGGCGTGTGCGATCGCTTTAACGTAGGGGGGCATACATCCCGTTCATATCTTTTCAAGATACTTGAAAATTTCTTGGCAAATTTAGCTTTGCCTTGAAAATTTTTGATATCTTTCTTGCATGACTCATAGTGAGGGAACCTTACTACTGATAGTCATGGTTCTCCCTCATGATCTTCCATTTTACTTTGTCAATCAAAGTCGTAAGATCCTTAGTCCACTGGGGGCTTGGTGTATCTTGCCTCCTTGACATGGTGAAAGTTTTTCAATATTGTTTCCTTGTACTTTACCGGAAGTATGAGCGTACGCTTATACTCCCGCTAAAGTGGGGGCTAAATGTAGCGTCCTAAAATTGCGACACTTGCAATTTCGACTGCATTTGGGTCTTCACGATGGCGACGCAACACTGAACCTGAATGGAGACCCCGAAACTTGCTCACAACACCAAAAACTGCATTTTTCCAGCACCCTGGCCTGATCCTCCTTGCACCCCATTGTCCTGGGAGGTGGGACTAGAGCGCCCAGCGCCCTGGTCCCCCAGGACCATGGCGCCCAGCGCCCTGGTCCCTGGCCCTATTTTGGGCCCGGTCTCCTATGGGACTTCGGGCCTTTTTGTTTGCAAATTGGAAAATAACATTTCCTGGTCGGCCTAAGGTCGGGAAAATCAGTCTTTTAACCCTAATTGGCAAGTATATAAACTACTTTTCCTCTCTCATTTTGGGGAGGATGGAAAAAGGTGGAAACGATATTCAAACATTCAAGCATTCAAGCATTCAAGCATTCCTTCAAGCAATTGATCATTCTAAGTCTCCATTCAAGGCTAAGTGTTGCATTCAAGACAAGGATTCAACCATTGAAGAGGAGATCACATACTACAACATACAAACATACAACATACAACAACATCTATACCTTCGCATATAAGGATACAAACATCCTTACAACAAGGTTGCAGGTACGCGGCTGAAATTGAAGATCTGGAATCCTTGTGCAGAGACGAACAGATCCCCCTTCATTTCACGGATTTTTCGGAGGACCATGTGCACGCCGGGCGCCATCATCCCATCAAATTTTGCTCAAATTTGCAGGACAGCGCCGTCTCGACATTTTACTGCTAATTCCAGGTCCGCAGCTTCATCCTATATCCCTAACTCAATTTATAAGCGAATCTTTCTCACTTTCTATGCATTCCTAGTTCAATCTTTCTATCTACATTTCTTTACAAAAGAGGGTATCCTTGCTATCACAACCCTTGAAACTCATATAGAATCCAATCTTGCATTGCGTGGGATTGGATCTTGTGGGTTTCAACCCCTCTTTTGAATGTAAAGTCCCTCCTAAGTGAAAACCATCAACCCTAGTGACTCTCCCTTCTCTCTCCTCGGAGTTGGGGAGGGGAGGACGACTAGGGTTCGATTATTTTCCGCTTTACACATCCTTATAGGGAAACAACACTTCGACTGGGCTCAAATCCTCTCAGATAATATATGTAAACAAATGAAGGAGGTACACCAAACAAAGAAGTTATTTTTCACCTCCTATGTCATCTGGGTGGCTTCACGAGCAAGTAACTTCCTAGGGTTACAGGTAGAGGGCCAACTAGGAGATGAGGAAGGCCAGAAGAAAGTTTGGGAATATTATTCCTAGCTCCCTCTAATTAATGCAAAGGCACACTTCAAAAGAATCAATGATGTCTTCCTCTTCCCTATAATTATTAAACTAACAGGGGATATAGGGTACAAAATAATCCTCGAAGCTATGGCAATTATCCAAGAATTGGCGTGTTGGTTCATTGAAAACTACTACTCCACATACATAAGGGTCAGTGGGTTTACAGGGAACCCGATGTTGCTGCCAAGGCATTGCAACGACTGCATTTTTTTTCTAGAATGTGTCAGGTATCTACTCGACCTCCAATCCCCATTGTCATCAAAACATAAGTCAAGGATAGATTTTTCAGTTTCTATCGGGTATTTTTCTTGTTCTAAAATCCAGGTGGCAAAGACGGCGGAGCAAGAGCTCCAAGATTTGAACCTAAAGGAATTTGATTATGCTAGGGAGTATTATGATCCCTACGGGAAACTCAAACTGACTATGCCTAATGCATATGAGGGGCACAAGCCCAGACTGGAGGTTTTTTGGGCCAACCTCCAAGACAATTTTGAGGTAAGAGAAAAGAATTATAACAAACTGTCAGTTCCTCAAATCAAGGATTTTGAAATAGAATCTAATCTCCCCAAAGACCTAAGGGATGATGGACATTTATTCGACCTAGCATATAAAGAATAGGGAATTGATAAAAAGGCCCTCTCTCCTATAAGATGGTCAGCACACAAAGATGTGAAGATAGACCAAGGAACCCAAGCAGTAATAAATAGAACTAGGTAGTGGCTCAGCTTGAGAGTTAGGCCAACTGCTTCAAAGGGGAAATAGAAGGACTCCACCTCAAGGGTACCCCAATCAAGGGGTTATAAGGAGAATGCTCGCAAGACAGGATCGAGTTCAAAGAAAAATACACCATTTAACCCAGATGAAGCCATCGGGCTTGAAGATAGCACTGATGTATTAATGACAAAACTTCATGTGCAGATGAGAAAATCTAAATTATTGAAGAAGACTATAGACCTTGGGGTAACGGAAGGGCTAGGTGTTGTACCGCTAGCAAAGTTTCTTCCTGCGAGAACAACAACTGGGAAAAATCCAGGGGAAGGCGCTCAGGAGGAATAAGAACAAACATAAACAGGTGAAGATGCACCCACTCAACCTCCCTCTAAGATCAAATTATTTTTGTAGAATACTATGAAAGAATATAAGGAAGCAGTATAGATAGGCGAAGCATTGGCTTCTTGCTCTCAGCAATGGGAGAAAAAACTCAATGTATTTGGTAAACAATTTAGGATATTAAATAAAGTGTTGCACTTAGGAGAGGAGGTAATAATAGAGGAAGACCTCTTGGGGGGAGATAGTTGTGAGAACATGTAGTCTTACACATACATTTTGGAACTGAAGATAGAGATGCTTCAACAGTATGTGAAAGAGGTAGCAGACTTTTGAGTTCCTCTCCTCAAGGAAGTTTTGAAATATGAGTATTTTGTAAAACATTTACTCAGAGTTTTTGGATTAGGGATAATTGATATAGGGATCATGGAGGAAGAGAAAGTACTAAGTCAGTGAGATGCATATGATGCCCAAAGTCTAAGACCCCCAACTCAGTTTGATGTCACACTAATGGATAGATATACTTGATTACACAATGTCAGGAAGTCATAGATACAATAGAGGAGTTAGAGAAGAAAAGGAAGAATGCAGGGGAAGTTTTGAAAAAGTAAAAATTCAGAATCAAGCATGTTGTTGATCCTCCTACTGAGGTAGTTGCACAAATCATTAATAATTATAATTCCTATATAAAGAAGTAAAAGATAATCACATAGTTACTAAAGATAGAAGGACTTTTGAGGAGAGATTTTACATGACTTCTCCACTGGTACTCTAACTACAACTCCAACTCATGTCCCAGTTTTGAACAAGATTCTGCGTGACTACGAAAGCCTAGCTCATACAGCATGCTCTTCATACTGCTCACTGAACCTCTATTTCATAATAGTTAACTACGACTCTCAGCTTTTGAATTCTTAATTTAGATTAGGTTTATTTCCTAGAAAGTAGGGTAGAAAACTCTATAAATTGAGAAGTTTGATTCATTTGTAAGGGTCCACAAATTGATGATTTCAGGCCCACTTAGAAATTTTAGATTATTTTGCAGATTGTTATGAACTTGAGTTATTTTTGTTATACGTTCTTTGAAATTAATACAAGAAGCATCTTATAGATTGCCTGATCTATGCGTATGTTCTACAATTTTGTTCTTTGTAATCGGGTAATGTCTATTGTTTAGAATTAGCAACATGTTATGATCTTCCATTTATTGCTTTATGATTCATGCTACGCACGTAAGTGGTGTATGAGAATTACTATGATAGGCAATATTGTGGTGATATTCTTTCCATAAGTCTCTAAGGTTTCTAACTTTGCAGGTTTACTGGAGGCCCATTGTTGAATCCTAATTTGGATGATATTTGATGATATTTGGATTGCAGGGTACTAATTAAGTAGTTCGTTAAGTTTTTATTAGATTAGTTTCATTGTTATTTTCTTGTTTCCCTATCTCTTGCAATTTATTTCCAGAAGAATCTTAAAATAAAAAAATACAAAAAGAGGAAGTTAAGTTATTAACGATTAGTGGGATTTAGTTTTAACCAGCAGGCCCCTTAACAAGTACAACCACATCAACCATTGGGCTTCCCATCACCGTTGAGACATGACTATAGAGACCTTGGAGTGATTAGTTCCCCATAACTTATTACTTTCCAAGAGAGGTGGTGAGTGTTCACATTGGCTACCTGACTGTCGATGAGTGTGTCAAAACAGTCGTCAACAAGTCTCCTAAAGACTCTCATTGAAAATGGAGCTCACCTTCCCCCTGATTTTGATAGATCCATTCTTGATCAACAACCACAAGGAGACCTTGTTCCTGCTCACATTGTCACACCTATTATTCAACCTCAACCAATCACAGCCCCACCTATCATTCAACCCCAATCAATAGCGCCCGCGATATCCATCTGCATAGTCTCCATCCCACCTTCTTCCTTCTTAACATCCATGCCAATATCCAATCCGATCTCATCTATTTTCCAACATGCTTCTATGCAATCTTCTTCTACCCGACCATATGTCTCTATTCCACAATCCTCCATTTCTCTCAAAAATGCTACTAATTTCATCCATTTTTCGCTTCCTCTTGTCACAAATATTCATAGGTCGCAATGAACTGTCACTCAAGTCCACGTGACATCGTTCATCACATCTCAAATCCCCACTTGTTCATAATATCAATACATTAGTGGTGGTGGTGCACATTCCATGACGCACCCGATATTAGGGGCAAGCACAATCCATCATGTCCAAAATCTGCAACAAGATATCATCAAGGAAATCTAGGACATGAAAAACGTCATCAAGAACATGAAGGAAGGGACTAACAAGAGAGAACCTTATTCATTTGAGGAATTTTGTCCTTGTTCTTATAACTCGTCGATATCCATCGCACCTTACCTACCAGAGTTTGAGATGCCTAAGTTCACAAAGTATGAGGGTCAAGGGGACCCATGAGACCATGTCCATGATTTCATATCTTATGTCAAGAGATCTCCTATAACGATTTAGATCTTCATAGGCTCTTCCCTAAGAGCCTCATGATAGACACTCTTGCATGGTTCTCGTCCTTGCCTCGAGGTTCTATCACCTCCTTCCTGGACTTAGCAAAATTGTTTGTGGCCCACTATGCTTATAACCTTGTCAATGATGTTTCTATGATGGACCTTTGTAACATGAAACAGAGGCATGGAGAAACTTTCGCCAACTTCTTACAAAGGTAGCAACACCTTATCAAAAAATTCCAGTGGGATATGCCAGAACAACATCAAATTGAATTATTTCAGAAAAATTGGGTACCCAAACTATCAAAACCCTTGACATCTCAATGCATAAAGTCTTTCCAGAAGTTGACTGACAAGGCCCTAGCCCTTGAATGTGTCTTGTTAGAGGATGGTACCCTAAAACATTACAAAAAATCAAGTCATAATTCCTCCTCTTACCACAATGACAAACCAATTTTTTTCTCTAAGAACAAGAATATAGTCAACGATGGTGTTATTGATGCAAAGTGGGTTAAAATCGCAGCCGCTCCTTCAAATCCCACCACCACCAATCGCCAATTCAATACTCATCAAAATAATCAAAATCAATCTCAAAGGCCTCCCAATAATGTTTTAGTTTAGGGGCGACCACCCTGATCCAACAATAAGACTCCAAGAGAGTATACTCCTCTTGTCACTTGCCCATTGAGGTTGTGTTCCAAAAGCTTGTCCAAGTGGGTGCAGTGGTTTTTCCAATAACTCGCCCGTTTGATCCTACTCAACCAAAACCTAGGTGGTACAATGAGAATGGGTATTGTGAATATCATCGTATCAATGGGCATGATACATGAAAGTGCATGAAGCTAAAGATCTACATACAAGACCTCATTGATAAGGGTGATATTGAAGTAGCGATAGCAAAACCTAGTAATAACAAGATGTACCAGGAACCTTTCCAGAAGCATGACAAAGGCAAGGGGTCATCATATAATGTTGTTAACTATGATTACACCAATCATATAATGGGCTTTGACTTTTTAGTGGGTCACATTGAGCCTGCAGATAATCATGTCAATGTCATCACTATCCAAGGAGCTAACCCTCCCACTTCCCAAAGCAGACCTAGGATCATTGTCCAAGGTGATCCCGCCCCGTTTCAACTGGAAAGTAGACCTAACCCTACCAAGATAGTCATTCAAGGCACCACACCTTCCACTTCCCACTCTTAGAATGACTGCAATGTAACTACCTTTCGAGGGAGAGTAACTATCCAAGGATTCCCTCCTCCAATGAACCCACCCCCCATGTCATGCACCTGCCAATATGATCTCCTTGATTATCTTGGGAAAACCCTGGCACAGATCTCCATCCTAAAGATCCTCAAGACCTCCCCTGTCCACAAGGAGATTTTTGAACAAGCCCTCCTTGAGTCACGTGTCCCCGACAACATCAATGTTTCCCAATTCGAAGCCCTCATTGGAAATATCGCTACCCAGGAACACCTTGTTTTTACTTCCAATGATGCTCCTGTAGATGAGGACCATAACAAACCATTGCATATTGAAGCCCTTATCTAGAAACACAAGGTTAAATGTATCTTGATAAATGGTGGATCTAGGCTCAATCTTTGTACATACAAGTTAATAAAGCAATTGGGACTTTCTGAGGACCTATTTGATATGTCAGGAAGAATCACAATCAAATCATATAATGATGCATAAAGGGTTTCTAAAGGAATGATCACTTTGCCTATTCAAGTGGGCCTTGTTACAATTGAGACGCCTTGCCAAGTCCTGGATCTTGATCTCCCCTATAACATCCTCCTCAGATGCATGTGGATTCATTCCCTTCAAGAGGTTCCTTTTACTATCATCAATGCATCAAATTCCCCTTCAATGGTAGAGAGATCACTATCAAAGGTGATCCACAACCCTTTCAATACTGCAAGATCTTATAGGGGATGCATCCATATCATTTCCCATTAAATAGAACCTCTCCAACTCTCCCATCTGACGCATCTAAAGTTGCCTCCACCTCATCTCAGACAGAGCCCAAAGTCAAGATCCTAGAAAACGGTTGTGGAGAATTCAAACTTGAGGATGTCTTATTAATAGGCAATTTCCCCTTGTCTCCCAAATCATTTGGTAAGCCCAAAGAAATTAAAAAATATCATAAACTTGTTATACAATGCAAGGACACTACCTTCAAACAATGGGGTCCACTTGATGAGGAAAGTCTAGAGACAGATGTTTCTTTGTGGTTGTACTAGGAAGAAGATGAAGATATAGCAAAAATACCTAAGAAGATGTATCCAAAAGCGTCAGCCATAGTGGAAAAGATGGGTTATAAAGGACACGGCCTAGGGCCAAAAGAGAAAGGAATAAAATCACCAATAAATCCCATCTCATACAAGTATAACAAGGGCTTGGGTTATACTCCAGGGCTTGGGTTATACTCCAATGCCTAAGATCACTATCACTCATGCCCCTTCAAGTCCTTCTTTGGATGTCGAAGACTCTGATGAAGAGGAGTTCCATGAGATGCCTTTTGAATATGAAGCTAACATCTTCTTTGACACCCACATCAACACCATCACCCCCATAACACCTACCACCCCACACGAGCTGCAACTCATCCACCCTGAGCTTATATATTGGGACCAATGAGACAAACCCACTTTAGACATCTATGTCGATGACAATTCTCTCATGACTCTCTTGACTATGCACAATTTAGAGGACTGCAATAGAGTTCATGGTATTCAATTACATGAAAAAATATACTTTTGTAGTTAGGTCGATGTCTTTAGTCACAAAAAAGATAATAAAAAGAAAAACCATGATTCCCTAGGTGAAAACCTCTCTGAGGCACCTTTGGATGAGAAAAGAGTAAAAATAAAGGGTGTATCCGAAAGTGAAAACCTAGATCAGGCACTTGAGGATGAGGGACTTGACCTCCCTACCATTGTTCCTCCTCAGCAGGATAGGTCAACTTTACTAATAGAGGAAACAGACAGTATCAATATGGGCACCGAAGACACTCCAAAGAATGTGCTCATTGCCAAGTCCTTAACGGATCAAGAGAGGCAAGACTTTATCAATTTTCTCACAGAAACGAAGATCAATTTTTCCTGGTCATATGCTGGCATGCTAGGCCTAGATCTCAACTTGGTAGTTCACAATCTTGTTGTTCTTCCAGATGCAAAACTAGTAAAGCAGAAGTTATGCAAGATGCATCCACACATTGCACTCCTCATCAAAGAGAATCTTCAAAAGATGTTCGATGCTAGATTTATAAAACTAATAGACTATCCTAAGTGGGTATCCAATGTTGTATCGGTTGGCAAAGCCACTGGGGGCATCCGCATTTGCACAATTTTTTGGGATTTGAATAAAGCTTGCCCTAAGGATGATTTTTCTCTCCCTAACATAGACATGATTGTAGACCTTACATCAGGACATGAAATGTTATCACTTATGGATGAATTTTCTAGATACAATCAGATTAGGATTGCAGAGGAAGACAAACACAAAATAGAATTCAAAACACCATGGGGCACCTTTTGTTACTGGATCATTCTTTTTGGTCTCAAGAATGCTGGAGCTATATATCAACGAGAAATGATAACAATTTTCCATGACCTTTTGCATAAAATAATGGAGGATTATGTGGATGATATTCTAGAAAAATCCAAAACAAGACATGAGCACATCCCTATCCTAAGGCAAATCTTTGAGAGATTGGAAAAATACAAACTACGCCTCAATCTCAATAAATGCATCTTTGGTGTCACATCGGGGAAACTTTTAGGCTTCATTGTTTCATGCAAAGGCATAGAGGTTGATCCTACAAAGGTGAAAGCTATCATGGAAATGCCTCCCCCAAAGGCCCTTAGACAACTACGCAGTCTCCAAGGAAAGCTCCAATCTATCAGATGCTTCATTTCACAGCTTGCAGACAAATGTCACCCATTTGCTCACCTTGTTGGTATTTTGGATATGTTGATATGGTTTTTTCATTGATGTCAACACTTGTCAACACTTATCAGCGCTTGGAGATCTTTGGTTATGTTCACCGGCAAGTCAGTGACTTATGCACATTCACCGGTATTTGGTTCACCGGCAGGTTATATTGTTCACCGACACTTGGAATGACTTGGAGACTACCTGGTTATGTCGAAGACATTATTTGATCCCTAATTTTTGGCGATTTGGTTATTGATCTATTTGGGTTTGTATATTTTCTATTACCAGCAAATAGGTCTAGGTTATGCACCGGCAAGCATATCTATTCCAGATCAACACGACACGTTATGGAGATGATTTGCTATTATTGTAAATGCATTGAGCCAACATGATGCATCGCATATTGATTTATTTGTAATTGATTTTATTGTAATATCCTTAGTGAGCCGACCTATTCAATTGGTCTTAGGTTATGGTATAAATGTAAGATCTCATTTATGAGATTGATATGCGATTGGAAAAATGATTGTTACATGGTATATGCGAAAATAAGTAGAGCTATACACACAAACATCATTTGAAGATTGAAGGAAGGTTTTGAGAAGATAATCAAAGCTTAACCGATATAGAATTCAGCATATGAAGATGCTATTTTAAGCAGTACATTATAATTGGATTTAACCATCCAATTGTAGTCAGTGTGACTCCCATTTTGTGATTGAGCAATGAGCTCTAGGTAGTTGGCCGTTTTGCATGTGCAGACTCCATATTGTACACACATACTATCTACAATAGTATCATCTAATTGTGGGTAAGGTTTCCCATCATGGTTTTTTCCCTTATAGGGTTTCCACATATAAGCATTTGTGTTATATGTTGTGGATGTTATTGTCTTTCTGTTTCATGCATTAATCTTTACTAGTACTGCAATTAACTGATAAAACTGTCTACCAACATAAAGTTTGGTTTACCGGCATTAAGCATTAAGTTTTGGTTAAGTTAAATTTGGTTTGAATTTATTGGACAACTGATTCACCCCCCCCCCTCTCAGTTGTCTCTGGGACCTAACAATTGGTATCAGAGCCTAGTCCTCTTTTTGCAGAAGTTTAACAGCTTAAGGAGATCCAATGTCTTCTAACTATTTCATGAAGGACAGTCTGAAACTTGATGGAACTAACTATGGCATATGGAAGATCAGGATGGAGACACATCTGAATTGCATTGGAAAGGACATATGGGATGTTACAAAGAATGGTTACACTGCTCCTACTCAAGGTCAACCTAATCCACCAAACTTGGGTAAAGATGAGGAAAATGATTGCGCATTGTCAAATCAGAAAATCATGGGATTATCAGACAGATCTACTGCTAAAGCTATTTGGGATAAATTAGAAACATTGAATGAAGGATATTCCACAATCAAAATTGTAAAACATGAATGCTTCCAGGTCAGGTATGAAAATCTAAAAATGGAAGAAGACGAAAGAATTTCTACTTTTATGGAAAGAGTAAATGAAATTGTTTTGCGTATACAATGTTGTGGAGGAACCTTAAGTGAAGATGAAATTTTTTCTAAAGTTGTAAGAGCATTTCCACCAGCATATAAAATGAAAGTTACTACTATAAATGAAATAAGAAAAATTCCTAATGCATCAGTATCTAAAGACACTTTGGTTGAAAAACTTTCAGATTTTGAACTTGAGGAATTTGGTCATGTTGCTACTGTCTAGCTCATGTCGCCAATACAATATGTATCTAAAAGGACCCTATCTTAGTGCTCCCCCATAGCAATAAACATATGGTTGTTGTGGTACTACCTGTCTCTCTACAATTGGTCGACATATGGCTATGTGCTCAAATGCCCATACCTGTAACAGTGTCACTCCATAGCTCAAGGTCTGAACTCCCTGATATGCTATCTGATGCAACTGAAAATATAGCATGGCTAGTACACATGGTCCCCATGCGTACAATGTCCCCTCTATCACCATCCACTCTAGCACTCTTCCCCATCCAATAGGGAATCCATGTCCTCGTCTGTCTCTTGCTAGTAAGCATGCTATAACCACGGCTATCACCACATATCGTCGATCATACTCTGATGCCATGGTCTCCCAGCCAATCTCCCTCTCTATGATATCCAAATCATCTGCGTCACACTCAAATAATCTACATAAAGCATCTCTCCCTGTCACTAGGTCATACTCTATCATCTCTCCATGAATCAAAATGCGGAGGATACGCCATACATACTCTAGTGTCACAGTCGCCTCTCCAGTCGCCAGATGGAATGAGGAGGTCTCTGAATGCCATCGCTCTGCCAATGCGGTAAGTAGTCCTGTGTTTGCCCTAATCTCGAGCATGAATGTGATATAGTATATCCCAAGTCCTGCTAATGTATCTCTGTCCATGCTTCTGAGTCTATGTCGTAACATGAAGCAGTCAGGTCGGTTCTCCCACGTGATCAAAGGATACTGTCGACTCTGCATCATGACACATTTTGTCAGTTTTAGGGTTTGCTCTTACGGGCTTCATTTCCTTGTTTCATGTCCAAATCAAGGTGTTTCTAATCTATTTTGACCTATCCTACCCTTGTGCCCCCTTTTCGGGTCATTCGCATGCTGTTTTTGACCAAAATTGACTTCCCAGGGGACAACTACGCCTGTGTGATAATTCTTGCGCCTGTGTAGCCATAACCTGCACCTGTGTACCCTACACAAGCACAAAATACCCTACACAAGTGCAGGATGTGCTCACACAGGCACATAAATCAGTTTCTACATTCCTTGTGGGCCCTGCAATGTCCCGCAAGCGATCAAAATTCATAAAATTGACAATATGGGTTTTTGAGATACATACCATTGCTCCCACGTCATCTAGTCATCTGTAGGTGCGTACACATTCTCCGAGGTGATCTGCCATTGGAATGTTCGCCATCTCTCTGCAAGTGTCCATTTCTAGAGCAACAAATCCTCTTCTTGGGCTAGTGCAAATGAGTAATTTTCACTCTCTTTGTCTCATTTATAGATCTTTGTCTGTGCATAGATGGACGTCCACCCTCTCCATCTTATGTTGGTCACAGTCTTTTGCATCTTCCTTTGCTTGTCATTTGTGCATCTGATCTCCGATTTTCAGTCTGTTTGCACCTATCATGTTCTATCATTCTTATCAATCAATTGGCCTCTTTTCTGGATGTTTCCAGCCAATTCCTCGAGGGGGCATGCATATGTCATTGTCAGTGTCTGGGGCATTTTCATTATTATTCTTTGAAACAACACTTAAAATCGCATTGTCTCAAAGAGGGGCAAAATGTAGACACCTAAAAATGGTCAACGCTTGCCGAGTCATACTTTAACATTTGCGCATTGCCTTATTTTAGGTTTTTGCGTTGCATTAACATTTCTTCTAAGTTGCATACTTGGTCTTTATCATTTGCGAGCATCGAGTCCTTCTTCTGCATTCCTCATTTGTTATCATTTTGGACATCGTCAATCCTAATTAGGGTTTTGTCCTCTTATCAATCTTGTCATTTTGCGATCGATTTGTCATCGATCATTGTCCTCTTATCAATCTTGTCATTTTGAGATCGATTTGTCATCAATCCTCGTCCTTGATAATCTCGTCAATTTTGTGATCGATTTGTCATCGATACTTGTCCTCTTCAATCATGTCAATTGGCGCATATCAATTTGGTCTCTTTATCAATATTGGTCAATTTGTCAACCAATTTCAATTGTTTATCAATCAAATCATTTATCAAGTCAGAATCATGATCAAATCGAATCGATATCAATTATCTTTTGTCAGGACTTAATTGTCGTTCTTGCATTTCTAATTCATCTTCTAAGGTTTTATGATTTATTCATTTAATCTTGTTTGTCATTTTCCCTCTAGGTTAAATAATTTATTTATTTATCCTAAGTCTTCTTGTCACAATTAAATATTTACTAATTAATTCCCCCTCTTTTTGCGAATTAATTAATGAATGAAAAATTGTTAATTAATTCACCTAATTTTCTAATTTCATCAATTCCTAATTTCATCAATTTCTAATTTCCTAATTTCCAATTACTCATTTCCACCTCATTTTCTAATTTGCTAAGTTCAATTTCCACCTAATTAATTTTTCTCTAGTTCTCCCTATTTTTGTGCTTCGGTGGAAGCATGAATTTCTCATGCGTCATACTATTGGCATAGCAAGATGTCATAGGCTTTTAGTCTTCTAACCTTTGCATTGGCATTATGTCATAATTCATGACATAGAAGGTGTCATAACCTTCTTCCTTCAACTCAATTTTGCCATTTTGAAATCAATTGCCTTTAATATCAAAGTCATGCTAATCTTGTCTTTTCTCCAATTTATCTATAAATTGGATGAATTTCTTCAATCAAAGATCCCCAATCGATCGCATTTTCGAATCCCCTGATCACTACCTAGTCGAATCAATCATGCTTCGAGTATTCTTGCGCTACAATCTTGTCTACTTGCTTTCAAATCATGCTTATGCACTAGTAGGTGAGAGCCACAAACAAATCTATTTGAAGGAGAAAGAAGGACAATGGAGCCACATGAAGGAGACATCCAAGTCTACATTTGGTTTGCTTAGTTTTCAATCTTGAATTGATGTCTTGTTTTCATGTCTTTATTGAGTGTGTTAAGGATTGATCATTGCATTTGAGCTTTCATGATTGAGCTAGATTAATATTGATTTGCTTTGATGATTTCCAGATTCCTAGCTACATTAATTGGTGAACCCGATGTGAACTAACCCCCTAACCATGCTTTTGAGTGCTTTTGAGATGATTTGCAGGTGAAAAACCCAAGAAACAGGGTAATGCAGGCCTTTCTGGGCACTTTTGCGCCTATGTCAAGCATTTTGCGCCTATGTCAAAGACTTCTGCGCCTGTGTCAAAGGGATCTGCGCCTATGTTGCATCATTTTGAGCCTGTGTCAAGACTTCTGCACCTGTGTAAGGCCAGAAACAGAGGTAAAAAAAGCAGTGTTTTTACTTGCAAATTGATTTGTTTTGCATTTTGTTTCTGCTTTTTGGTTTTATGGTACTGATTCTCTGTGCAGCACCTTGGCATTACGTGTGACAAAGACTAAGAATGAAACTACTAACAAATCTTATGTAGGACGCGGTCAAAGACTTCTATTAAAAACATCTTGCATGTGATTTTTAAAGTAGTTGCACATTTATTTTGCTAAAGGTTAATGAACACCATGCATGCTTTGAATGCTTTTAGTTTGATTGCATGTTTTAACCCTTAGAATTGGGCCTGCTTCCTGATTTGCCTGGCACTTCGCACAGGCATTGGTGAGAGGGAATGACCCTAAGTGGTGACGGGCTAAAGCCAAGCTCTTCCGAACCACTCTAAATAACTGTGGATGCAACGAAAGTTGCAGACAACGGGTGTTGGAATGGTATTGCAACGATTTATTCGCCGGATCAATACCCACCCGAATGGATGCCTTTACTAGAAGCTCTTTTTTAGATGCCAAAAACCTTCTATCTGTTGGCTCAGGCATTGTGATACGCGCATGCCAAAGACACCTCTCATGTACTCCTTAGTTAGAGATAGCAAGTTCTTGGGAAGTGATGCCCCTTGAACTCGAAGCTTGGTATGCTCGAGAAGTGAGTGCACTATAAGGGGGAGCCAGTGCTACCAAGCGTCTAGCTATCCGACTAAGTGTTGTATTCTATGGTTAGAGGATTCAACAGATATTGCCCTTGCCATCCGTAAGATTTGTTGTAAATGTGCTTGATTGTTTTGAGTCAAAGTCAAACAAACATTCTGTTTTCCATGATTGTCAAAGGTTAAATTAAAAACAAGCCTTCAAAAAAAAAGTTCTCATAATCAACTTGGATTTTCAAAATCAACAACATTCAACTCAAACAAAGGTCCAAGTTTGGCTAAGTATTCATCCAACATTTGAACATGGTCGTCAACACATTAAATGTCTTTGTTTCAACATTCATGTCACTTTAGGCTAGGTTTTGCATAGTCCCACTTAGGTCCTAAGGCATATTGTCATCTCCTTCCATTTTAGTCCTTTTCATTGCAAGCGTCCTCATTTTGCACTTAGGTCCAAGATCATTTTTCCCTAAGTTTGCATTTCATTGTCATATCCAAGACCAGATTTCCATTTAGGTTGCATAGGTTGCATTTCGCATATTCCAAGTCATGGGTCTTCATATTTTCTTATCATTACATTGTGATATCATATCCTTAGATCATTTTCATATCATATCCCAAGTCATTATCATAATCATTGCTTTCATGCACGTAGTCTCAAAAACTAGGTTTTGTCATACTTGAGTGATCCAAATCTTTGATAAACCCTAAGTCATTGTTAGGAAGTCTAGACCTTATCAAACCTTTTCTCTTTTTGTCATTATTGTCATTTGGTCAAACCTAGCGTAGTATCCAAGCATATAGGGGATACATTGTCATTTTGTCCTTTTGTCACTTGGTCCTTTTGTCTTTTGAGGTCTAGACATCATTTCAATTTCCTAAGGGTCTCTTTTAGATTTGCATTACAAAAAGTTTGTCAAAATTTTGAAAAACAACCAAAAACATAGGTTGCATTCTTGCCATAGATTACATTTTCATTTATTTAGTTTGCATTTAGTTGCATATCATACATTATCTTTGAAAAATTCCAAAAATATTGCATTGCATAGTGACATGTCTATTGAAACAAGGTTCCAAGCACCAATGATGCAACAAATTTTGACGTATCAACCGACAATGCAATCAAATTTTAATCCAAGGCAATCACAATTATATCCAACCCAATAACAAGGCAATATCGATCAAACTTTTTATGATGAAACAAGTCTCCAAATGCAAAAACTAGAGGAGAAGCTAGCTCAAGAAGAGGAGATATTGGGACAAAAAGTGAAAAACATTGAGAAGAATAGATCACAAATGTCCAAAATGTTTCAAAAATTTCCAGGTCAAAATCCAAAGATTGAGCCAATTGATGTAAGATCTCTTCTTGAACGATCAGACATACCAGCTCTCCTCTCACAAATAGAGATGATGAAACAATTTCAAGAAAGGAGACAACATCAATTTCAACATTATGTTCCTCCACAACAAGAACAAGAAGGTGTTTACTATCAATTAGATTTTCAACCAATACAACCAATGGTCCAATTTCAACAATATGTCCAACCAACTATACAATGTCAACAAATAGTTCAACCAATGGTGGAATATCAACAAGTTCAATCAACATATCAATGTCCACAACCACAACCAAACATTCAAAAACAAAGCTTGCAACATGCACCAAGCCAAATTTTGAACATGTCAAACCAATTTGATCAACATCTAGTTCAACATCAAAACATGACATCAGATCAGAACCAAATTCTTGCCAAACAAGTTCAAATTCTAGATACAACCATGTCAAAACCTCGAAAGAAAGGTGGCTTTATTGCAATGCTCTTAAGGAACCTACCAAGTGAGTTCTTTGAGGAAGATCAAGATAATACACTTATGTCTAGCAATGCCTCATCCCCTCGCAAGCAAATTGACTTTCCAGTGGCATCTATCCCTACACCTTTAGAAGTTTCACAGGAACCTTCTATATTGTCCTCATCAAACAATACACCCAAGGATGCAATTATCCAAGGACTATCCATAACTAATAGCCAAGCTAATCCAATTCATGATGCACATCCTTGTCATGTTTCAGAAATAGAAGACCCAATGCCACCATGCACTTTATTGCCATTACCTGTTTTAGAGGACCCCATTCAAAGTCCCTCTTCCTCATGTTCAAGCATTGATTCCTTGCCAAAATCCATCACAACTGTTCAAAGTGCATTTCCTTCATGCCAAAATATTGATTCCTTGTCAGAATCCTCCATGCATATCCAAAGTCCAACCCCATGTCAAGAGGATAATTTAAAGCATGAAGAAACGTGTCTTAAAAAAGATCAAGATCAAGATCTTGAAACCTTATCATCCCATCCAATTGTTGACCAGAACCCCATCCTCCTAGACACTCATGATGATTCCCCTATTCTTGTCCATCCTATCCAAAGTCCTATTAACACTCCATTCCCTGAGAAAGATCAAGATATCCTAGTCCATCCAATCCCAAATGATCCCCTTCCATTTCATGAACAAAATGTCCTTTCAAATCCCATTAGCATTCCACTTCCTAAGAAAGATCAAGATATCCCTTCCATCCTTTCCGATGATCCCATTGAAAGTCAAGAGCAAAGCACCTTTCAAGAGGATTCCAATGATCTTCCTTCTTGTCAAGATCAAATTATTCCTTTAAATCCTCCACAAGATCCTTTTGTTCCTCCATCTCCTTGTCTTAATGCTCCATATACACTCCAAGATCACATTCCTTTTGATGATCCCATTATTTCTCCCATTCCATCTCTTGAAGAGCCTGTCACTAAACCATGTCCACTACACAATCCTAGTCCCCCTCATGATCCTAATCCCACTCATGATTCTAACATGTCAGTGCAAGATGTTCATGAACCGTCGACATGCACAATGGGTTCTTCCACTTTGGTGAAATCTGATCCACTTCAAGATCTCATTATTTCTCTCATATCATATCCACCTCATAATGGACTCGCGTCTTCTTCCCCAAGAAAAGACTATCCTACAAGTCAAGATATTCATAAAGGCAAAGGAGTAGATCTCCATAAGCAAGAATCCCTTTATGTTAAAGAAAATATTAAGGGTCATGGCCTCAGTGAAATTCCTCAAGACATGGGTACCCCTACTAAATCCAACATCCCATCAAAATCAAAACATACACCTTCCCCATCACACCTTCCATCCATCTTAGGTCCTTATATCCCTTCGTCCTCTATGCAAGGTCAGCAAAGGCACACATCCTTGAGTAAATTTCATCCATCCAAAAGAACTCCATTTCATTCATATCCATCCATGCATTCTTTTCCCCCTCCAAGCAATTTGGATGCCAAGTATAAAAGTCATAAGTCTAGAAATCCACATTTATTCAAGGATCAACATGTCCAATATAATCGACATGTCAAAACAAAGAACAAACTGATCTATAAAGAAAAATAAATATCCAAAAGGCCACAAAGGCCCATTTCTAAAAAACAAAAGTCAAAATATATATGGGTTCCTAAATCCCTTGTGCAAGCAATGCACTCCAAGGAACCACAAAAGCATGAAAAAACAAAAACCATGTGGATCCCTAAGCGGCTCCTTGAAGCACAAAAGCCTAAAGAAACAATCAACTTGGCATCCAAAGTTGCTATTCCTCCATCCAACCCTCTCAAATTTGTTCCTCCATCACCTTCTTCATCCATTTTGGGCCCTTATGTCCCAAAATCCCAAGCTATTCCTCCATCCAAATCTCACAATCTGAAATCCATTTTTCCTCCATCAGTCCCTCACCCCTCAAGGTGTGTGCCAATTTCAATCTTGCCAACATTTCTATCCACTCAAGCACAGTTCTTCCAATACCCTATCCATTATCCAATGCATATTTTCCATCCTTCGATCCCGTTGAGCCAATCCTTTGCATAAATCCTCCCCTTAGTTTCATCTTATTTTCCATGTCCTTATCCTACCAACGTCTTTGAGCATGCTTTTAAAGGTCATGGTCCATTTTTTTCAAGGCTACTATCCAAATAAAAAGATGTTTGATTCCTTCTTTCATCCCCTATCATGTGTCCATTTTCGACTAAAATGTCAAAAAAAAAAAAAAAAAAAAGTAAAGCAAAAATAATTCGTCCACTGGTGAAAACTTGGCAAACAGGCGCCTTGGGTAAGTACCGTGATGAAAACCTGGCAAATAGGTGTCATGCATAATTTATGAACTTCTTGCACACCACACTTGGGGGCAAGTTTTATCCTATCATATCCTTTTGTCCTTCATTGTTCCATTATCCTATCGAACCCATGTCATACTCCTTCATATCCTATTGCCCTTCATTATCCTATCATGTCTTATTACCCTTCAGATCCAATTGTCCCTCATGTACATATCCCCTTTTCCACCTTTGATCTTGACAAGGTTGAGGATCTTCATGAGCATCATACATCTTGTTTGCAGCTTTTAGTCCATCATAGCTTTTGGTCATTTATCCATTTGCTTATTACAACCTTTCATCCATATTCCCTGTCTTATTGCAACTTTTTGCCACTATCCCGTAGCCAATCCCGACCTTCAGTCCATGTCCCTTATCCATTCTTGGTCTTGCTTATCCTATCCATATCTTATCACTATCCATACACTCTTTTTCATTCCTTGATCTTGATCTGACATAAGGACACAAACTTTAAACATGGTTTCAAAAACCTCTTGACATGTCCCTCATGCCATGTCACTGCTTTACATTGTCATATCTAGTCTCTTGTCCCATCACGCAATAGCCCTTGGAAATTGCATCCGTATTGTCTCCCTGATAAAAGGCCTTTGTCTTCCCTCTATCCACCAACATTTCAGAAAGCCTGTTTATTCACCTGTCATATTCCTTGCCTTGCTAGACACTGGGGGCAAAATCATAAAAATTGAAAAATGTCCTGAAATAATCCTAAAAAAATGAAAAATGTCTTGAAATAATCCAAAAACATCGAAATAATGTCCTGAAAAAATCATATAAAATCAAACAATGTCCTGAAAATATCATAAAAAAATCAAATAATGTCTTGAAAAAAAAAAAAACCAAAAAAGTCAAATAAAGTCCTAAAAAAAAAGAACACAAAAAAAATTATAAAAAGTCGAAAAGCAAAACAAAAAATATATATCCCCTCTGTGCATAGACAGATCGCTGAGCATACATCCAACGACAATCGATCAAACATTGGTGTAGACAACAAACACTGCACTTTACTGCAAATCACACATTAACAGATGAACCTTTCAATCAAACCAGACATTCAAACTGATCACAATTGTCTTCTCGATCGAACATCAACATCAATATCATTTGACTTTGTCACTACTATCATGGGTCTTATACAGGGTGTGGTATACTCGAAACCAGACTGTGTCCTGTCTTAGACGGGGTACTGCATTCCCTGAAACCAGACAACATGATCAT
Organism: Cryptomeria japonica; assembly: GCF_030272615.1. Taxonomy (NCBI): domain Eukaryota; kingdom Viridiplantae; phylum Streptophyta; class Pinopsida; order Cupressales; family Cupressaceae; genus Cryptomeria; species Cryptomeria japonica. The sequence goes on from NC_081409.1 coordinate 729,020,551, forward strand.
CCTATCAACACTTTCAACTTTTGACAATGAAGATCAAGATGTTTGTTTGACTTGTTGGAATTAGCGAGTCTTATCATTTATTGATTTATATTCGATCATGTTCCTATGTTGCTCGATGATGTCACTGAGTGATTTAGAGTGACCGGGATGGTTCATGGTCCCTTTCTTTTTTGTTGTGATTGTTGATTGTCTGTGATGTGTCTGTCTTTTGCAAAAAGGGTTGCATTTCAGCTCTGGCCTTCAATGCCATGATGCTACGCATCCATTTTGCTACATTAAATAAAGGTTCTCACCTACAAAGTGCATTACTAAAAGCAAGTTTTTCTTCATCTCTAACTGTCCTCTGTCTCATTTCTTCTTACTAACATTTCTTCCATCAGTTCGGATAGTCAGTTCGGTCTAGTGCTCCTAATTCCCCAAACACATATGTTGCATCCTGCATTCATTGGTTAGTACATTTGCATTATATCAAACATCACATCGAGCATCATATCAAGCATTTTATCCATTTCATATTATAAATGCATCAAAAACACATAAAAATTATATCCATACATGTTCCACAATCATACATCAACAGTGCATAAGTCATCCATACATGGAAAATAACATAAGTCATAAAACATTGCATCCCATCATATCGATGCATATCATATCATATATCCAAATAATATCGGAGTACAAAAATTGGATTGTCTGTCCTAAGAATGGCCCGCAGGCTGACTACAAAATATCAAACTACATTTGTCTCTATCCTAAGGAGCACGTGCCTCTGTCACTGGGTGCTCCCTCTATCCTCCTCATCCCTACCATGTCTCATGGATGATGTCCCTCTTGGTCCTGGCTGTGGTGGTCTCATAGGTCCACTCACCCCCATGTTGCTCACTGACCTCCGAGAGCATGCCCTGCTCTCTGTCCTCGATCGTGCTCGATATGAAGCTGCTCTCTTCTCTGGTGGAACTACACTCTCATATAGTGTCCTCCAATGGCGTATCTCCTCTCCGGTCTCTACCAACATCTGTGCCATCTCTCATGCACTGGCATCCCTAATCGACCCAATATACTCAGTGACTCTCTGTTCTTCTCGATGTGCCTGAGCTATTGCTGTATCTCGAGCCACTGTAAGTCTGGCTATCTCCGCTCTAAAATGATCCTGCTCTGTCCTCAAGATGGCATTCTATCTCTCTAATGTCGCAATGTGATCATGCTGACTCGCTATGGTAGCCCTGCACATCTCCATCTCCTCTATCCTAGCTGTCTCCAGCTCTATGGGTATATCCTACAATGACTCCTGATCGGCTGAGTCTGGCTCATAATTGTCATACTCATCATCTCCATCCTTGTCATCCCCCTCATCCTCATCACCATCCTCATCCTCCTCATCCTCATCATCTCCCTCCTCCTCTCCTATGAGTGGGAAGTCCTCCTGTCTCCTCGATACCGGAATATCGGGATCTGTCAATGGCACTGACCGTCGTCATGCAAACCATCGCTCATACTCCTCTATCATCCCGACGTCCACCACATCTAATCTCCAATCCCACTGTCTCTGCTGTAGCTATGTGAAATCGGCATAGGCTATGTGTGGCTGAATCATCCTCCCCCACTGACTTGTCTCTCTGTGAGACCGGGCAAAGTGTGTCGTCCCTCTAGGTACATCCTATCTCTCTCCAAACTGTCGTCTGACTCTCTCTAGCAAGTGCATCTCAATCACTCTCTGGTGATTCACTGGTCACCCAATTAGGTACCTCTCCTATCTGCAATATGATAGCTCATCACTATCATCTGACCATCCAGGGCAATCAAGATATGGCCTCCATGTGAACTCTCTCAATCTGTCTAGCTCATGTCGCCAATACAATATGTATCCAAAAGGACCCTGTCTTAGTGCTCCCCCATAGAAATACACATATGGTTGGTGTGGTACTACCTGTCTCTCTACAATTGGTCGACATATGGCTATGTGCTCAAATGCCCATACCTGTAACAGTGTCACTCCACAGCTCAAGGTCTGAACTCCCTGATATGCTATCTGATGCAACTGAAAATATAGCATGGCTAGTACACATGGTCCCCATGTGTACACCATCCCCTCTGTCACCATCCACTCTAGCACTCTTCCCCATCCAATAGGGAATCCATGTCCTCATCTGTCTCCTGCTAGTAAGCATGCTATAACCACGGCTATCACCACATATCGTCGATCATACTCTGATGCCATGGTCTCCCAGCCAATCTCCCTCTCTACGATATCCAGATCATCTGCGTCGCACTCAAATAATCTGCACAAAGCATCTCTCCCTATCACTGGGTCATACTCTATCATATCTCCATGAATTGGAATGTGGAGGATATGCCATACATCCTCTAGTATCATAGTCGCCTCTCCAATCGCCAGATGGAATGAGGAGGTCTCTGAATGCCATCGCTCTGCCAATGCGGTAAGCAGTCCTGTGTTTGCCCTAATCTTAGGCATGAATGTGATATAGTATATCCCAAGTCCTGCTAATGTATCTCTGTCCATGCTTCTGAGTCTATGTCGTAACATGGAGCAGTCAGGTCAGTTCTCCCATGTGATCAAAGGATACTGTCGACTCTGCATCACGACACATTTTGTCAGTTTTAGGGTTTGCTCCTACGGGCTGCATTTCCTTGTTTCATGTCCAAATCAGGGTGTTTCTAATCTATTTTGACCATCCTACCCTTGTCCCCCCTTTTCGGATCATTCGCATGTTGTTTTTGACCAAAATTGATTTCCCAGGGGACAACTACGCCTATGTGATAATTCCTATGCCTGTGTAGCCATAACCTGCACCTGTGTACCCTACACAAGTGCAGGATACCCTACACAAGTGCAGGATGCACTCACACAGGCACAGAAGTCAGTTTCTGCATTCCCTATGGGCCCCGCAATGTCCTGCAAGCGATCAAAATTCATAAAATTGACAATATGGGTTTTTGAGATACATACCGCTGCTCCTGCGTCGTCCAGTCGTCTGTAGGTGCGTACACGTTCTCCGAGGTGATCTACCATTGGAATGTTCACCATCTCTCTGCAAGTGTCCATTTCCAGAGCCACAAATCCTCTTCTTGGGCTAGTGCAAATGAGCAATTTTCACTCTCTTTGTCTCATTTATAGATCTTTGTCAGTGCATAGATGGATGTGCACCCTCTCCATCTTATGCTAGTCGCGGTCTTTTGCATCTTCTTTTGCTTTTCATTTGTGCATCCGATCTCCGATTGTTAGTCTGTTTGCTCCTATCATGTTCTATCATTCTTATCGATCAATTGGCCTCTTTTCTGGATGTTTCCGGCAAATTCCTCAAGGGGGCATGCATATGTCATTGTCAGTGTCTAGGGTATTTTCATTATTATTCTTTGAAACAACGCTTAAAATCGCATTGTCTCAAAGAGGGGCAAAATGTAGACACCTAAAAATGGTCAATGCTTGTCGAGTCATACTTTAACATTTGCGCATTGCCTTATTTTAGGTTTTTGCGTTGCATTAACATTTCTTCTATGTTGCATACTTGGTCTTTATCATTTGCAAGCATCGAGTCCTTCTTCTGCATTCCTCATTTGTTATCATTTTGGACATCATCAATCCTAATTAGGGTTTTGTCCTCTTATCAATCTTGTCATTTTGCGATCGATTTGTCATCGATCGTTGTCCTCTTATCAATCTTGTCATTTTGAGATTGATTTGTCATCGATCCTCGTCCTTGTTAATCTCATCAATTTTGCGATCGATTTGTCATCGATCCTTGTCCTCTTCAATCATGTCAATTGGCGCATATCAATTTGGTCTCTTTATCAATATTGGTCAATTTGTCAACCAATTTCAATTGTTTATCAATCAAATCATTTATCAAGTCAGAATCATGATCAAATCGAATCGATATCAATTATCTTTTGTCAGGACTTAATTGTCGTTCTTGCATTTCTAATTCATCTTCTAAGGTTTTATGATTTATTCATTTAATCTTGTTTGTCATTTTCCCTCTAGGTTAAATAATTTATTTATTTATCCTAAGTCTTCTTGTCACAATTAAATATTTATTTAATTGGCTAATTAATTCCCCCTCTTTTTGCGAATTAATTAATGAATGAAAAATTGTTAATTAATTCACCTAATTTTCTAATTTCATCAATTCCTAATTTCATCAATTTCTAATTTCCTAATTTCCAATTCATCATTTCCACCTCATTTTCTAATTTGCTAAATTCAATTTCCACCTAATTAATTTTTCTCTAGTTCTCCCTATTTTTGTGCTTCGGTGGAAGCATGAATTTCTCATGCGTCATACTATTGGCATAGCAAGATGTCATAGGCTTTTAGTCTTCTAACCTTTGCATTGGAAATATGTCATAATTCATGACATAGAAGGTGTCATAACCTTCTTCCTTCAACTCAATTTTGCCATTTTGAAATCAATTGCCTTTAATATCAAAGTCATGCTAATCTTGTCTTTTCTCCAATTTATCTATAAATTGGATGAATTTCTTCAATCAAAGATCCCCAATCGATCACATTTTTGAATCCCCTGATCACTACCTGGTCGAATCAATCACGCTTTGAGTATTCTTGCGCTACAATCTTGTCTACTTGCTTTCAAATCATGCTTATGCACTAGTAGGTGAGAGCCACAAACAAATCTATTTGAAGGAGAAAGAAGGACAATGAAGCCACATGAAGGAGACATCCAAGTCTGCATTTGGTTTGCTTAGTTTTCAATCTTGAATTGATGTCTTGTTTTCATGTCTTTATTGAGTGTGTTTAGGATTGATCATTGCATTTGAGCTTTCGTGATTGAGCTAGATTAATATTGATTTGCTTTGATGATTTCCAGATTCCTAGCCACAGCTACTATTAAGACAGAACTAGCTTTCAAGGCATCATCATCATCTGCAGCATCATCATCATCATCTGAGAAATCTGATTGGAAATTCTTTTATGCATGAGAACTTGAAGAAATCAGAAAGGAGAATGAAGAAATGGAAGAACTTGAAGCACTATTTGTAAGGAAAATGCCTAAAGGTCCAGTTGGAAGTAAGTATGAAGGTAAAGCACCCTTTAAATGTTTCAACTGCAATAAAATTGGTCATATGGCTTCTAGATGTCCTGATAGACATGCAAGATTAAGAGAAGAAGCTAAAAGAACATATAAGCCTAACCCTGATTATCAGAGATACAAGTTTAAGAAGAATAGAGACAAATCTTGTTATTATGCTAATGAAGGAGTTATTGATGATTCTGATGAGGATCCAATAGACAATGGATGGGCTTTTGTTGCTATAAAAGAAGATCAACTGACACCTATTGTTCAACTAGTAGAGCAGTCCTTGGTAGCTAAAATTGAAGATAAGGATGAATGGATCATTGATTCTGGATGTTCACATCACATGACTGGTGATAAGAGTAAATTCTTAACCTTTCAGGAATACAATGGAGGTCTAGTGAGATTTTGAGATGATAAAGCTTGTATGATCAAAGGAAAAGGAAGTATATCTTTTGATGCTAAGCACAATACTGATAATGTTTACTATGTTGAAGGTTTGAAGCATAATCTTTTGAGTGTTGGTCAATTAGTTGAGAAAGGATTTCAATTACAATTCAAGAATGGTAAATGCAAAATCTTAAACAGAACTGGTTTAGAAATTGCAACCGATAATCAGACTAGAGGTAATATCATTCACTTGAATAACAATGAGAAAGCATGTTTGATTGCACATATTGATGAAAGTTGGTTATGACATAAGAGACTTTGTCATGTAAATTTTGATTGCATTGTGAAAATCAATACAACTAAGGCAGTAAGAGATTTACCTAAGATTGTTAAACCTCACAATCTGGTATGTAAGGAATGTCAATTTGGAAAGCAAGTTAGAGAAACTTTCAAGAGTATTCCAGAGAAATCTAACAATGTTTTTGATTTAATTCATACTGATTTATGTAATCCAACAAGAACTAGAAGTATACAAGGAGATAGGTACTTTATGCTAATCATTGATGACTATTCTAGAATGTGTTGGGTTACTTTTCTCAGGGAGAAATCTAAAGCATTTGGGAGATTAAAACTATTCAAGGCGATGGTAGAGAATGAAACTGGCAAGAAAACCAAATGTTTGAAATTAGATCAAGGAGGTGAATTCACATCTAAGGAATTTAATACATTCTGTGAAGTGAATGGGATCAGAAGACAGTTATCAGCACCCCAGACACCCTAGCAGAATGGAGTTGTGGAAAGGAAAAATAGAACTATCTTAGATGTAGCTAGAAGCATGATATCAAAAGAAAATCTACCTCATATATATTGGAGAGAAGTAGTCAATACAACAGTTTATACATTCAACAGAGTTCACATCAAAGGTGAAACCGGTAAGACCCCTCATAAACTATGGTCTGGTAATACTCCTACTCTTAAATATTTCAAAATATTTGGAAGTAAATAGTATATTAGAAGAGATGAGTATATTGGCAAATATGATCCTACAAGTGATGAAGGAATATTTCTTGTTTATTCATCTAAGAGCAAGGCATATAGATGTTTTAACAAGAGATTGTAGAAAATTGTTGAAAGTGCAAATGTGAAGATTGATTAATAGTTTAGAGGAAATTCAAGGTACATGGACTCTAAACCAGCAATAGAGATAATCACAAATGAACCTACTATGAGTCCACCGGTACAAAATGTTGATCCAGTTACACTGGCATCATCTAGGGATTCAACAGTCGCTGAAGAACAACAAGAAGTAAAAACACCCCAGTATGTAAGATTGAACCACTCTGAAGATCAGATAATTGGAAATAAATTTCAAGTAGTTATGAATAGAGGAAGATTGGAAAATGAAGAGGTATGTCTTATTTCTCAAATTGAACCTACAACTATTAATGAGGCATGTGAAGATAAATATTGGATTAAAGCTATGGAAGATGAATTGGAACAAATTGAAAGGAATAACACTTGGTCATTAGTTCCCTGGCCTAAAGACAAAAATGTAATTGGAACTAAATGGGTTTTCAGAAATGAACTTAATGAAGATGGCAAGGTAATTAGAAACAAAGCAAGATTAGTGTGTAAGGGATATTCACAGAAAGAAGGAATTGATTACAATGAAACCTTTACATCGGTAGATAGAATTGAGGTAGTCAGATTATTATTGGCTTTTGCAGCACACAACAACTATAAAGTATTTATGAATGGAGATCTTGAAGAAGAAGTTTACATTGAACAACTTGATCTATTTTCTTTGACAGATGACAAAGATATGGTTTGTAGGTTAAGGAAAGCTTTGTATGGAATAAAGCAAGCCTCTAGAGCTTGGTATGCTAGATTGGACAAATATCTTTTGAAGCTTGGATACACTAAAGGTAATGTAGACAAAAATCTATACTACAAAGTGGCTAATGATGCCATCTTGGTTATTGAAGTTTTTGTTGATGATATAATCTTTGGAGGAGAAGATGGATTGTGTAAAGACTTTTCTAATAAAATGTAGCAAGAATTTGAAATGTCTATGATTAGGGAGATAAAAAAAAATTTAGGATTACAGATTTCACAGACTGATAAAGGTATATTCTTATGTCAATCTAAGTACTTGAAGGAATTACTAAAGAAATTTGGCATGGAAAACTCTAAACCGGCAAGCACACCTATGACTACAACCAATAAACTATCTTTGAAGGATGAATCAACACCTGTTAATCTGACTAGATACAAGTCTATGATAGGAGGTTTTTTGTATTTGACAAGACCTGATATTATGATTGCAGTATGTATTATCTCAAGATTTCAGAGTAATCCTAAAGAAAATCATGAATCAGTAGTAAAAAGGATTTTCCAGTACCTGCAAGGCACTACAAATCTTGGTTTATGGTATCCTAGAGATGAAAATTTTGATTTATGTGCATACACAGATGCTAATTGGGTAGGAGATGTGGATGACATAAAAAGCACCACCAACGAAGCATTTTTTTTTGGTAGCAGACTAATTTCTTGGTTGAGCAAGAAACAAAGTTGTACATCACTATCAATAGCTGAATCAGAATATGTTGCAGCAACAACTAATTGTACACAGGTATTATGGATTAAACAAATGTTAAGGGACATAAAGGTAAAATGCAAGGAACTTGTAACTATTTACTGTGATAATATGACAGCAATTGATATATCTAAGAATCTGGTACTTCACTCAAAAACTAAACATACTTCTATCAGAAAGAGAATGTTGAAGCAAAAGAAGTGAAATTGGTTTATGTGAATACTAAAGAGAAGATTGCAGATATTTTTACTAAGCCTTTGCCTAAGGAGGCTTTCGAATATCTCACAGAACAGCTTGGAGTTCTACCCCCACCGATAGAGACTTAGACAGTTGATGTTTGTCATCAACCGACAAAATTAACAAAGAAATCTTTTATTCCGGCTTTGATGAGCAGAGATACTTCTCAAGGATAGTAGTTGGTATTTTTGTAATGAGTTGGTATTTTGTATTTGAATCTGGTTTTTGTATTGCTTTGGCATTTGATGTCAAAGGGGGAGAGATATTATGGAAAAACACATTATCTTTTGGAAGAAATTATTCCTAGGGGAGAGATATTATGTATTTTGATTTCTGGTTAATGATCTCTTTGGGAGATTGTTGGTTTTTGGTTTTTGGCATTTTTGTTTTGGCACTTTGATGGTTTTTCCATCTTGTGTTGCCATCAATGCCAAAGGGGGAGATTGTTGGTATTTTGGATATGTTGATATGGTTTTGTCATTGATGTCAACACTTGTCAACACTTATCAGCACTTGGAGATCTTTGGTTATGTTCACCGACAAGTCAGTGACTCTTGTCAACACTTATCAGCACTTGGAGATCTTTGGTTATGTTCACCGACAAGTCAGTGACTTATGCACAATCACCGGTATTTGGTTCACCGATAGGTTATATTGTTCATCGGCACTTGGAATGACTTGGAGACTACCTAGTTATGTCGAAGACATTATTTGATCACTTGGTTTTGGCAATTTGGTTATTGATCTATTCGGGTTTGCATATTTGTTGTTACCGACAAATAGGTCCAGGTTATGCACCGACAAGCATATCTATTTCAGATCAGCACGACACGTTATGGAGATGATTTGTTATTATTGTAAATGCATTGAGCCAACATGATGCATCACATATTGATTTATTTGTAACTGATTTTATTGTAATATCCTTAGTGAGCCGACCTATTCAATTGGTCTTAGGTTATGGTATAAATGTGAGATCTCATTTGTGAGATTGATATGCGATTGGAAAAATGATTGTTACAGGGTATTTGTGAAAATAAGCAGAGCTATACATGCAAACATCATTTTAAGATTGAAGGAAGGTTTTGAGAAGATAATCAGAGCTTAACCGGTACTGAATCCAACATATGAAGATGTTATACATTATCATTGGATTTAACCATCCAATTGTAGTTAGTGTCACTCCCATTTTGTGATTGAGCAGTGAGCTCTAGGCAGCTGGCCTTTCTGCATGTGCAGACTCCATATTGTACACACTCCATATTGTACACACATACTATCTGTAGTAGTATCATCAGATTGTGGGTAAGGTTTCCCACCGTGGTTTTTCCCCTTATAGGGTTTCCACGTACAAATATTTGTGTTATGTGTTGTGGATGTTATTGTCTTTCTTTTTCATGCATTAATCTTTACCGGTATTGCAATTAACTGATAAAACTGTCTACTGGCATAAAGTTTGGTTTACCAACATTAAGCATTAATTTTTGGTTAAGTTAAAATTTGTTTAAATTAAATGGACAACTGATTCAACCCCCCCCCCTCTCAGTTGTCTCCACGACCTAATCACCTGTTACGCAAGGATACCAAATTCAAATGGGACTTCCTGTGTCAAAAGCCTTTTGAGAAACTTATAGAATATCTTGCATCATCTCTAGTTCTTATGCCTCCTATTCTAGGGAAGCCACTTATTTTGTACATATCTAATACTGCAATGGCCTTGGGGGCATTATTGGCATAGATAGATTATCAAGGAAAGGAGAATGTTATATACTATATCAATCACACATTAGTAGGGTATGAGCTCAATTATACCCCGATTGAAAGAGCATGCTTAGCATAGAAAATATTGGGCATTGCATGCTTAACAACAAAACAAAATTGATTGCTATGATTGACCCTCTCAAGTACCTCTTGTGAAAGGCTTCTCTCACTAGCAGAACTGCTAAATGGGTCATGTTGTTAAGTGAATTTGACATCGAATATGTGGATAGAAAAGAAATCAAAGGACAGGTAATAACAGATCAACTGGTCGATGCCCCACTTCCAGGTGATCACCCAATCCTCACAAAATCTCCAGATGAATTCATGATGACTGTCACTACATCCTCTACATGGAAGTTATACTTTAATGGTTCTTGCACCCAAAACGGATCAGGGACAGGAATATTGTTGATCACACCCCAAGGAGATTGCATCCCTAAATCATACAAGATAGCCTTTGCATGCACCAACAACATTGTAGAATATGAGGCACTAATCATTGGCCTACACCTGGCTATCCAATGAAAGATATTGGAATTACATGCCTATGGTGATTTCCAACTTGTCATTAAACAAGTCAATGATGAGTATCAAACAAAAGATGACAAGCTTCTTCCTTATCGCAGTATGGTTGAAGATCTCAAGCAACATTTCACATCAATCAAGTTTGATCAGATTCCATGTACCAACAATAGAGCTACAGATGCAATGGCCACTATTGGTTCCCTCCTTCAGATGTTGGTACATAATAAAAAATGCAAGTTTTTGGTTGAGAAACTCTTCATACCGACATATGTTTTAACAGAGTCTAAAATGGTGTGCGTACTCATTGGTCCCAAATCCTCCTGGTATCAAGAGACCTTCACTTACCTAAGAGATAACACCATTCCCTCACACCTCACCAAAACCCAACAACAAACCTTTATCTGTCGATGTGCCCGTTATACTATCCTTGGAGATACCCTATTCAAAAGGAATTTCAATGGTTCCCTCCTAAGGTGTTTAGACAAACAAGAGGCTGAATGGGCACTACATGAAGTGCATGCAGGTATCTATGGGGAACACTCAAGTGGTCTCACTTTGGCTAAGAACCTCTTGCGAGAGAGATACTACTGGCCTACAATGGAAGTAGATGCATACAATTATATCAAGAAATGTATCCCTTATCAAAAATATGATGACAAGATCCACGCTCCATCACAAGAGCCCAAATGATCTTTGCAAGTTGAAAAACTTGTTACAAGGAGAAGCAAGGAAGCAAATCACAAAAGAAATAAATACACAGAAAATATGCTCAAAAAGAGAGAGCTCAATATTCACAAAATGTGTAATAATAATCTTTCTTCTTACAATGAAAAGAAAGAACTCAACCTTTAATAGGTCAAGAAACCCTAAAAAGGAAAACGTAAGTTTGCACATAGTAATTAATAAAAGAAATAATTATTATGCATCTAAAGTTAGCTTAAGTGTAAAGAGATAAAGGGAACTTAAATATTTAAACAAATATTATTTAATTAATCAAGTAAATACCTGAATACTCTAACACCCCCCCTTAAGCTAGACTTAGAGAGAAGCTAAAACCTAGAACAGCTACTGAAAGCAAGAAAGATGGGTCTCGGCAACAAGGCCTGATCAGGTACCCAAATACAATGAAATTTCTGTGAACTGGAGATATAGAGAAAACCACCTGGGAAAAAACTCTACTCCAAAAAGAGATGGAAAAGACCACCACTAAAGCATGAAGAACCTACAAACACTATCAAAAAATAATTGTTGATCTGAAGAACCTCCACTGAAATAGAACATGACAAGGTAGAGAAAACTGTAATCTATATGAGTGCCCTCAAATGACACTACTCGAATCGGAAGGCAAACAAGGCAAACAACTGAAATTGAAGATACAGATGGCATGAAAACACCAAAGCCTGAAGAGATGATCAATCAAACCATGGAAGCATTAGAACCAACAGGACAAACCTCCCCATAATGTTGAAGAGGGAGAGGGACAGGTACGCTGAAAAGAACGGCCAACAAGAACTGCACAATGAAGAACCAAGAACATCGAAGGCAGAGAGACAGTACATAGTGTCGTGGAAGGAACACTCACTTGACACATAGCATGAGGCGAATGTCATGGAAGGAACACTCACTAGACAAAGGAAGATGGCAAACAAAAGGCAAACATCAACACCCTCATGGCACTTTATAAGTAGTGCATGTACAATAAGGCACAAGATGTGCAAGATCCCAAGTAAACAATGCATGATGGCACTTTAACTCAGTGCGTTTGCATAAATACAATGCTATAATGATAAGAAGACTGGAAATAGAAAGGAGAACCAAAATAGAGACATCATACTTAGAGAAGAGATCCCAGGACCTAAAACAACCAAGATATCCACCAGAGTGCTGAAAAGCAAAAAACTGAATAAAATATGCATGGAGTAGAATCTAGAAATAAAACTTAGATGGCTAGAAAGTACACAACACACGATTTCCAAAAATATAATTTTTTCAAAAAACGGAGTTTGGATGCTCATTCTATGGCTCCCAGAGTGCAAAAAAAGAGACCTCACTTTGACTGGAAAAAAACATAGTCAAACAACAAAATTGGAAAAAAAATACCAATATCACAAGGTCCGGCTCAGAACCAGCTTTTCGATGCCTATTCATTTTTGAAAAAATGACTCTGTATGCCCAAGATATGGCCAAAAAACCAAACCCCCCTTCAAAACAAGAGGAAGGGGTAGTCTGGTGGCTGGGGCGGGCGGAGGTGGCCAGTGGGCAGTGCTTCGGTGGCGGGCGGGTGGAGCCCCGGTGACCGGGCAGTGGTGCAGTGATGGCTGGGGCGGTTTCCAGTGGCGATTAGACCAACAGGCGGGGCCCGAGGTAGCGGCGGGAGCCGGCAAGGCCGGCAGGTGGTTGGAGCGCCGGCAGGGGCTAGCGAGGAGTTGCGGGCGGTGGGGCTACGGCGGCGACGGCGGCCGGGAAGGCTAACGGCGGGGGCGGCAGGGAGGTCGGTCATCGGGAGAAGCGTCGGCGGGGGCCAAGAAGGTGGGGTTGCCAATGGCGAGGGAAGTGTCGACGGTGGGCAGTACAACACCTGTTGGGCCTGCAACAAGGTAGGGGCCCGTACCGTGGGAGCCCCAAAAAGTTTTATTTTTATTTTTATTTTTTTGAGATTTTTTTTTTAACAAAAAAACAACCTTCGCCTTTTGATTTTTTTTTATTTATTTTTTTACAAAATCAAAAATTCGGCCTACATGCCGTAAAAAGGCAAAAATAAATAAATTGTTTTTTCTCGATTTGCGTGACAGGGTCGTACGACCTAGATTTGGAGAAAAAAACTCCCAAAGGCTCAGGAACCAAAAAAGGTCAAGTTTTATATGATCATAAGGGTTTTTGGGCCTTCTGAGCATGATGGTGAGGTCCGTTTAGGCCCAAAGTGCTCAGAAAAAAAAGCCTATCCCTAGGTGCATAAAAAAACTTTCTGAAACCCCAGATCTGCTTCTAATGCAAAAATTCTCAAAACAAGAAAAGATAGCTGCAGATCTGAAGCTTTGATACCATATTGGAGTTGAGAAAAGACAACACCATAGGAGCCCAAATGATCTCTGCAAGCTGAAAAACCTGTTACAAGGAGAAGCAAGGAAGCAAATCACAAAAGAAAGAAATACATAGAAAATATGCTCAAAAAGAGAGCTCAATATTTACAAAATGTGTAATGTAATAATCCTTCTTCTTACAATGAAAAGAAAGAACTCAACCTTTAATAGGTCAAGAAACCCTAAAAGGGAAAACCTAGGTTTGCACATAATAATTAATAAAAGAATTAATTATTATGCACCTAAAGTTAGCTTAAGTGTAAAAGAGATAAAGGGAACTTAAATAATTAAACAAATATTATTTAATTAATCAAGTAAATACCTGAATACACTAACATCTTCTTCCAATTCTCCATCTAAGAATTTGGACTTAACATCCATCTGATACACTTTGAAATTATTTTAAGCAGCATAAGTAAGAAATAGTTTAATAGCTTCAATCCTTGCTACTAGAGCAAAATTCTCTTCAAAATCAATTCCTTCCATTTGAGAATATCCTTTACAAACAAGTCTAGATTTGTTTCTAACAACTTCACCTTACTCATTTAGTTTATTCTGAAAGACCCATTTAGTTCCAATTATAATGTTGTCCTTAGGTCTAGGAACAAGAATACATGTATAGTTATTATCAATCGGATTCAATTCTTCTTCCATCGCTTTTACCCAATGTTCATCTTTACGAGCTTCATTCACATCTTTAGGTTCAATCTTATAAATCAAACAATATTTAGCTTGATCTTCTGCAATTATTCTCCTCATATGAACACCTTTATTTATATCTCCTATAATCTTATTTTCAGAATAATTCAACCTTACATACCTAGGAGTCCTAATATTTCTTGTCTCTTGAGTTCTCTCTTCTGCACTTGCACTAGTTCCTTCATCTTGGTCCATTGGATTCACCAGAATGATCTTCACTTGATTCTAAATCTGCGGTTTCTTTCCTTTGTTTGTACTGTCACTCTGATCATCTTAATCATATCTACAAGATCTGATCTATTTCTCATTGCTTTCATCAACTTTGACATTCGCACTCTCAACTATCTTTCTTAGTCTCTTGTTATAACACTGGTAGGCCTTGCCTTTAGTAGAATAACCAAGGAATATTCCTTCATCACATCTAGCATCAAACTTACCTAAATCTTCATCTCTTCTGATACAGAATTTACTTCCAAATTTTTTGAAATATTTAACAGTAGGAGCATGACCAAACCATAATGAATAAGGAGTCTTACCAGTATCACCTTTGATATGGACCCGGTTAAGAGTGTACACAGTAGTACTCACATCTTCTCTCCAATAAACATGCAGAACATTTCCTTGCAACATCATAGTCCTAACAACTTCCTAAATGGTTTTTTTCTTTCTTTCTATGACACCATTTTGTTAAGGGGTTCTCAGAGAAAACAACTGCCTTCTTATCCCATGCTCTTCATAGTATGTGTTAAACTCACCAAAAATGAATTCTCCACCTCTATCAGATCTCAGACACTTCAACTTCAAACCTATTTTAATCTCAACCATAGATTTGAAAATATTGAACTTCTCTAAAGCTTCATATTTCTCCCTTAAGAAAGTAACCCATATCAATCTTGAATAATCACCAATCAATATGTATCTCCTTTCATGCTTCTAACTCTAGAAGCTCCACATAAATCAGTATGCACAAGATCTAACAATCCATTTGAAAAATGCTTCTTACTCTTGAAAGATATTCTAGTTTGTTTCCCCAATTGACATTCTTTGCACATAAGGTTAGCAAGTTTCATCAACTTCGGAAGATCTCTCACAGCCCGAGTAGAACTTATCTTAACAATGTTGTCAAAATTCACATGACACATCCTCCTATGCCACAACCAAATTTCATCAACTTGAGCAATCAAACATCTTTATCGAAGCTATTCAAGTGAAAGATATTACCTTTAATATTTGTACTTGATGCAATCTCTATTCTAGAGCTACCCAAGATTATACACTTGCCATTCTTGAACTGAAGATCATAACCCTTGTCAACCATCTGTCCAAAACTCAAAAGATTATTCTTTAGGCCTTCCACATACAAGACATCATCAGTATTGTGCTTACCATCAAGATAAATAAAACCCCTTCCATGAATTATACTAGCTTTGTCATCTCCAAATTTCACAAGTCCACCTTCATACTTTTCCAAGCTCACAAATTTACTCTTATCACATGTCATGTGATGAGAGAATCCGTTGTCTATAACCCATTCATATTTCTCTTCAACCTGTGCAACAAATGCTCTTTCCACATTCATACAGCTAGCACAATTAGTAGGTATTGGATCATCTTCCTTGATAGCAATAAACAACCATTCATTATCACTTGAGTTTCACTTATCTGATTCATCATCTGAAACACCTTCATCTGCAACATAATAACATCACTTCTAAAATTTAGGCTTGTAAATTTTCTTAGGAATTATTCCTAGACACCTTGAGGCAAAATTTCATTACATGAAAAAAATTTAAGAGGCAACTTTCCTTCATACTTACCGGCTCCTTTAGGTAATCTCCTGGAAATCAATGCTTCAAGCTCTCACTCTTCTTCTTCCATCTCCTTCATCTATTTCTCATATCTTGACATCCTCCTAGAAGAACTTTCTCTTAATCATATCTGTGCTTATCCTTTCCAGAAATAGTGGCTTTGAATGCAGATTCTACCTTAGGAAGGGAGTCACCAAACTCACTTAATTCAAAAGCTGATAGCTTACCAATTAACATGTCTCTGGTCACATCTATCACAGTCAAAATCTCCTCAAAAGTAGCTACTTTGTATTTGTAGGATGCAAGTAAGGACCTGAGTACTTTATCAACTATATTTGATTCTTCCAACTTTCCATTGGCACATCTGATATTGCACACTAGTTCATTCACCTTCTGCATAAAAGAAGTAATGTTCTAATCTTCGCCCATCCTCAACATCTCATACTTTCCCTTTAAGCTTTGCAGTTTAGAAATCTTCACATAGTTGTCACCTTCATACAGTGTTTCCAACTTCTTCCAGATCTCATGAGCAGTCTGCAATTCCATAAAATTAGTCATCTCAGAATCTGTCAAGGCACTCAACAATGCTTCCTTGGCTCTAATATTGCACTCACCTTCCTTTATCTCATCTGAAGTAGAAGGTCTATTTGTAGGAATAGAATACTTGTTCTTTGTAATAGTCCAGTAAGTTTTTCCAATGCATATCAGATGACACTTTATGTGGCTCTTCAAAAGAGAGTAGTTAGTTCCATCAAATCTTGGACTATCCTTGTAAGACGCCATCCTGGATCACCTCAAGAAGTTAAGCTTTTTCAGAGGAACCTTCTCTGATACCAATTGATGAAATAGGATTGGTTTCAGGAAGACAACTAAGAGGGGGGATGAATCAATTGTCTCACAAACTTTCACAAATTAAAATTAATCTTAGATCTAATTATTAAGCATGAAAGCATAAATCAGCAACACAACATGAACACACATAACATCAAGATTTTTGGTGTGAAAAGACCCGGTCAAGGGAAAAACCACAGTGGGAACCTACCCACAATATGATGATACTCTATTATAAGTATATGAAATATTACAAAGGGGAATGCACATGCATTTAGGAACACTACCTAAAGCTCACTGCTCAAAAACAAGAAATGGCTACAACCCAACAAAGACTCGCTGTCTTACAAACACATTTGGACCACATCCAAAAGATCATGAACTGAAGAATAACATCTCTTATTGCTTGGCTACAGTTCTCATTAAGCACAACTTCTTCACTCTCCTCTACCTCCAAAATATTAATACATTATTCACTCATACATTTGATTCTCATCCATACACATCACCTCTCCATACAATATACAATTACAAAAGATATTACATATATTTATACAATACATCAACCTCACCAAAGTCATCTCAACACACATCACCTAATTAAAAAATATAACCAACCATACACAGTAAAAAATCATATACAGACAAAGCAATGCTAGTTTTGACATAACATAGATCCATATCACATGCCTTGAATGCGAAACACCTCCAAGAATTATGCATTGAACATCTGCAACACACTACAAGCATCTGGTCAACCAAAATAATGAAGAACACCAACACACGAAAGAAAATCATCAATTACACGCACAATAATCAATGCAGACCACCAACACAAAAGGCACATAGTCTAGAAACATCCACAATCATCATGAATCACCACCACAACATCCACAACAACTCAAATTACTAGAATCATATCATCATTATACCAAACTTCAAGAACACTAACTGCAATGACTGTCAACCTAGAAAAATCACTTGCGGAGCACTAAACCACAAACCACTTGAATTGAAGACACATATCAACATCCCAAACATTCCTCCAAAGCTGCAGATCAAGATATTATAATACAGAGCAATGCAGATCAAATTACTAACACTTTGGCACAACTGAACAACTGAAAAATCAGCCGCAACACAGATAACCATAACTCACTCAAATCTTCATGCGAACCACTGAAAATTACACTGAATCATCTATAAGAAAAATTCTACAAACCCTTTAATCTACAAACTCTGATCATCAACATGATGAATAAATCAATTCACTAACCTCCACTACAACACTATCATAGACAGATAAATATGTTGACATCAATGACAACATATCTCTTAGATATCATTAAAGCATATATTTGCAGCATGCTAACAACAATCTCCTCAAATATTCAATATACTTGAGGGTCGGTAATCGGATGATCGCCTTGTCAATATCTGAATCAGATCAAATATAATCGATTGCAGCTCATCCACTCTCAAGACTTCCACCATAACTCCATACATGACTTTGCAAGTGCCTTCTAGATGCCACCCATGCTCATTTATTGTAGAATGAAGACTTTTGCCCTGCAAGTTCTTTCTAGATGCCTTGAACATAGGGATTTTGCTTCTTCCCAGTAGGGGAAGATATTTTTAGAGGCTTGTGTGCACGCAACCATCATATTTCTGATATTTTGTGTAATGCCCTTAAAAATGCCCTAGAGAAATGAAGCTAACTAACCAACAATATGAGATTAAAAAAAAAAATTAAACATCACTCAATGCAACATAATTAATAAACTACTCATATGCATATAACATTCATTAACATGATAAACAATTATTCTCATGAACCTAAACATAAAAGCATGATCATTAGAACTCATTATGCAAGCGTAAATAAACACAAATTCATAACATCTATCCCTAGAGTATCTCAACATCATTACTTACAACATCCTCAAATACATATCAACATAAGCATAACATCATAATTACTACCATAATCTAGTTCATTCCAATTCAACTAACACTGTCTCTTTTCAAGCATACAGAAGAACCCTTCACTATTCTAACTATCATGATTCCATTCATTAATAATGCAAATTCCATTAGACCCCTTAAGATTCATCTTAAGAGCACCAAACCAAATATTCCTAATCCCAATTACTATACATCAACCTATCTTCATTATTCTATTTTTAATGCTAATTACTGCATTACTAATCCATTTCCTTAATAATCATAGTCATTCACATAATACTAAATGTATAGCCATATAATCAATTCCATTAATGATCATTATCCAAGATACAATATTACATTCTCTTACAAGTATTATGATCATGGCCTATTACATCATATACCATTACGTATACATCAACCATTTTACATCAAGGAGCATATCTCAACTACAAATACAACTACATCATGAATTCTACACATACATATGCCATATGAATCATATACATCAAAATGCTCCAAGAATCCATCCATAACTAAAATATAAGAATTTGCATCTACACACAAGAGAATCCAATGAAGAACATCCCAATGGAAGAAGGCGTCAAACCATCCGACCATGTGGAACCATAAGAAACCACCCCCGTTCTAGGAGATGACACAAGATCCCACACACACTCTAGATCTAGGTTGACACCTAACAACCAATGGATAACACTCCACACATCACATGGCTAAATCAAAGCTCAACAAAACATAAGACCTCTAGAGGCATCACAACAACAAAGCTTAAGGAACTAGGATCCACATGTAGGGAAGAGTGTCATCACATGCTATCACCAACAATAAAGGATATCCTAGAACTTAGTCTTGGCATCTGTGATACACATGTGGAACCATCTCAACCTTTGAGAAAATCAAGGGAGTTCGGCTTATCCAGTTACCAGATCTTCCCTTACCTCACTCTGGTCTACTCTAGGCCATGAGATGGAGCAACACCAATCCATTTCTTATCTTATTAAGATAAGTTACTACTACCGATACCACCTATGATTAATTTAGTATGTTATCACTTGATTATTACAATAAACCTCCAATGAGTTATCCCAACGGTCTAGACCCCAACTCCATATCTGCAGGAATCCTAGCAGTCCATTCCTCATGACCTCGACAGACTCATGGAAGCCCACTCTCCCTAATCATGCTCCTAGGCCTTAGGGTAACATCACACATATACAAGAATGATGACTCTCAATACATCATAACCCGGTTAACCAAGGTCTCCCTTACAAGACTATCAACATCAAGCTTGCACATATACAAGTCTGAAACATGACAAGAGTCATAAAGCCAACATTTAAATCAAGAGCCTCATGAAACTAAGTACACATATAAGCAAGGCGAGGTATAAATCCTCTTGCATAATCAAATTGTAGATCACCTCTATAGTGAGGCACTGGTCCTCTCATTGGAGCGACATGTATATCCTCCATAGCAAGGAACACTCATCTTGTTGGAGCAAATATGACATAAACCTCAATAGAAAGGTATAAATTCCTCTTGTCTAAGCTAAAACAACAATAAAATAGCCAAAACTAAAGTGCAATCCACTCTGAGAACCACAAGAAAATCATCAAATGCCTCTGGAACAAAATCATAACCCATAAATACATCATAGACTGACCAAAATTACCAAAATACCAAAACAAGGCAGTTTAGTGCATCCATGGGAAAGCATAGCGCATAGAGCACTTCTTTTAGTGCACAGAGAACTTCTTTTAGCACATACATGTCAAAGTATAAAAAATAGAAGATAGAGAAAATGGCGCATGTAACACATACAAAGTTGCATAAGGAGTCCAAAATAGAGCATAAGACTCAACTTTTAGCACATACAACTAATTCTGTAGTGCATATAGAGCATTCTGTAGCACATGGTGCCAAAGACCAAAAATGACAAAAACGGAAGGAAATAAGTTACGAATCCACCCAGAATTGGTCATAAACACACATAAAGACTCAAATTCCCTCCCAGAAGGTGTGTAAGACCAAGATAAAGCTAAAGCAAGGCATAATTAGAACATCAAGACCTCACAAGAGAAATTTAACATCCATACCCGACAACTCATACTCACAATCATTCAAGGACAATTCCCAGAACACACATAACATAGCCCAAAGATAGAAGAAGGTAGAAATACCATCACTAATGATACAATTGACAAGACCCAAGCATTCTATAGGGCAGAGGAGGAGGATACAAATCACAAAGTCCGCACATATGTTTTTTAATGATGAGCTACATAAACACAAGACAATAATACACACACACACACACACACACACATAAATATATTTATCCACCCAAAATTTACAATAAATCTGTAAACCATATTCTTTAATGCTATTCTCAATAATATATCCCCCATTTCCACACGCAGTAAGCAAGCACAGAGAAGACAATCTTTTCCAGAAGAAAATTTGTAGAGAGAGAAAATGAAACCAACCTAGGAATCGAAGCTAAGGAAAATGAAAATTGAAGAAGAGCCAAGATCCAATTCCAAATCCAACATGCTTTAATCAATCAAATCCAAGCCCAAGCAAGCCAGAATCTCCCATAATACTCAAATTTCACAAAGAAGCCAATCCCTGACAACACACAGAAAAAGCAAATAAATAAAAATTAAAACCAAAACTATAGAAAGAATTCAACCAATTAGAAAATTCCCACAAAATATATTCTATACCAATCCATTTCCAAAATCAAAGTAAATAATATAAAATAATATTATTTACTTACCCCCAGAAATTAACCAATAGAATAATAGGGTAGGTAAGGAATATAATATTTAATTAACCCCAACTGGTAAAAAAAAGGAAAATAATAATATAAACAACCAATAATAAATTAAACCATGGGCACAATTAAATATAATAGCCCAATAATAAAATAACCAAGGGTAACATAAATAAATACTCCAAACTAATATTAAAGCCTCAACTATATAAATGGATAATAATTCCAAAAAAAATTATTAATAAATAATTAAACAATAAATAATAAATATCTAATAAACACTTTAATCAATAATAATCCCAATAATATTAATCTATCATTAAATTGATATTAAATATTATTATCAACTATTAATTTATTTTATTATTATAAACTATGTAAGCCAATTAATTAATTAATAATTTAATTAACCAATAATCATAACTCCTCAAGACGGCTCAACAAGAGGTAACACAAAATACCATGTGACGCTATACAACAACTCAACTCAAGATAGTAGACTAATAAGGATATGAACTTAAACCTAGAGTGTAGAATGTGATTTCATGTCATCTTTGATCAACTTGCCATTGGGATGAAGACACGCTCAGACCTATGAAGCTAGATGGAGTCAATGTTTGGTACCTGCAAACTTGTCATCACCAATACACGTGCAAAAACATATACAATAACATATATCATGAAATAAACAGACAAGTGAAAGGGAATCACAATATCATATCATGCTCATGAATGAGTGGTATAACATCGTCCCTATCACAACACAGTGGAAGACAATCACAACAACCAAGCATTACCATAATCATCATCATATCCAATTTAATCATGAAATAGGGTTAGTACATAGCACGATTCCATCAAATCATCATAGAGTAAACTAAGCTATATCAATATGATCCATTGATGTACAAAAAGGCAAGATGAATCAAGGAGGGGCACTACAATTTGTAACCTAACCCTAGTAGGTTAGGGTTTCTAACTAAAGTTCAATCAAAGTTATGTCGAAACTACAAAGGCAATTTTGTAACCCTATTGCAGGGATCTTCTTTCTTTCTTCTACATAAAACTTATGTCTTTCTAAATTTGTAAAAAATTGTTTTGCCTTGCATTAATAGAATTGGCCTATTTTTCCTTCTTTTAGTTTAAACAACTTGTGTAATGTGTTTGCCTTCTTGTTTGAATGCATTCTCTATTATTTCCTTAGTATTAAGTGATTGTGTTTAGCTCTCTGTGGATGTTGTTTGTGAATTATCTTAATTCCTTTCTTCATCCTTTAGAATTTCAACCTTCACTCATACTTAGGGATCTAATTAGGATAGAAATTTATACATACTTGGGGTAGTTTTCTTGATGTTTTGTGCAATTAAAGGCAGGTAATATCATACTTCAATCTAGATGCAAACCTCTTTTTCCCTTTCAAACATTATTTCTCCCTTTTCCCCCTCAGATCAATAGATTGTGATTTATATGTGTTGGGCTAGACCAACACTTGCACTCTGGTTGGATAGGACCAGAGACACAGCCTCAACTATGCAAGGTCCCACACTTGGAGGCTATTTTAATGTGTCACAAGGCTGATGATCAAGGTTGATTATCAAGTGGTCATACTTTTGTGACAACAGTAACCTCTCATCTTCAATTTGCAGAAGCTATAGTTGGATCTTTCAAAGATATGAATGGTTTGTTTATGTGCCATCAAATTAGGATCTACCTCAAGTGGTTAATC
This sequence comes from Cryptomeria japonica, assembly GCF_030272615.1. NCBI lineage: Eukaryota > Viridiplantae > Streptophyta > Pinopsida > Cupressales > Cupressaceae > Cryptomeria > Cryptomeria japonica. Next base: position 729,044,002 of record NC_081409.1, read on the forward strand.
TCTTTTCCAAGGAACCAAAGCTCTGATACCAATTGTTACATATTCGAGCAACTAAGAGGGGGAGTGAATCAGTTGACAACTTAAACTTTTTCTTCAATACATTCACACATCTAGAATAACCAACATAATTAATTAAAGCAGATATAACATGAAAGCACATACACAAAATAGATCACACAATGAACACCAGATATGATGTGGAAAATCCAAGAAGGCAAAAACCACGAAGCATGTTAGTTCTCAATATATAGCATCGGTTAAGGTGACACCGATTAAGGTGATTTTTACAAAGGGTGGCTCATTGTAGGAGGGCTCACTGCCCAGAAAAAGGCTCATTGTCGAAGGAAGAAGAAAGAAAAAGAGAATTCACCACTGTAACACAATCTGCAATATCAAAATTGTTTTTGGTGCCTCAACAACAATACACTTCACACATTATCATCAAATCGGATTTTTCCTTTTCAGTCTCACACATCTTCCATATAACATTACCACAAAATGCCACACTAACTCATTCTTATCATCCTCATATTTATATTGTCTCCGGGAAACATAATCTTCTAAGTCGGCCAAGACAAAGATTTGAAATAGGTCAACACTAATCATTCTAATGGTGGGAAGGAATGAGAAGTAGAACATACCACAACACACATCATTGGTCAGATCAACATGTTACATCCATCACAAACACCGGACCCAAATCATGACACACACACTACACCAATATCGTTACTCATCCTCGAATTACGAACTTAATTTGGACCCAAAATAGCACTACCCAACACATCAAAAATAAGAATGAAACCAAGATACTCATGTAAATACAATCGATCAACACCATATCCGATAAATAGAGAAATTCGCGTCATCATCAACATAATCAATCCGCACTAAATATCACATCTTCTAGAGCACCAAATATTCCAGAAACACATCTTCTGAATCACTAACACCAATACCATATGTTGACATTAATGACAACCATCAACATCACATTTGAAACAGTTTTATCTTACTTAAGGCTAATGCACAATTATAAATTTAACTTTATTTCATTTAAGAACCATTCAACCCAATTAAATGTTATACACACCCAATGTTTGTAATTCATTAAAATGTAAATCTATAATAACAACCCATCGAGTGCAAGGGACGTAGGGTTGTTTCGTCTACTTATTGAGCCAAAATGAAAATGAGATTAAAACATAGCCAACCTAATCCATAGTATATACATAATAATACCATCAAACCATCATTAATTTTTTTTAAGACCAACTAGAGAGGTGTCTACAATTCCATTATCCAATCTCTAATCACATTTACACTATGATAGTTAACTAAATCAAGCTTTGCAATGGACTATCACAGGTCAATACTAAAACATTAAAGTGCATGAATGTGAGACAAATTTTGTTACTCTACATTGGAAAAAGGATTAAATCTATAGTCTTTGATATTAAAACAAAACCAAAGCAAGCCCTTGTAGATGTATACCGACAAAATCTTAGATAAGGCTCCAAGAAAACAAATCTTATATTTTGGGCAAAGCACAATATGAATTTGAAATAAAGAGCCCAAATAATGAAACAAGTCAAGGCTATATCGCAACCATTACCCTTTACTAAACATCAAGTCATCGATCAAAAGTGAATACTTCAAAACATTATAATAACATGTTACTAAGTCAGTTCTCACTTACTTAAGCTCTCTAACATCTTATGATGGATCACAGAGTGTAATCTGATGAATGTAATCTGACACACTAATGTTCAAAAAACTTACAAAATCAAATTAAAAAACAAACAACATAACACATAAATTTCAAAAATAAACAAAAAACTTTAAATTTTTTGAAAATTTCAATTTCCATTACACCACGACCACCCAACCACCCAAGACACAATTATCATATTCATATAGATTTAGAAGAATCAGTGGATGCTTCTAAATCTCTACTAGAAGTACACACATTTGAAAAGGAAAATCAAATAAACAAGGACAATTAGAAAAGAAGCTAAAAAAATATTTTATTAATGTTCATCCAATTATTCTAATATTTTTTATTTGTGTAAGAGATAGCCACGAAAAGGTGAAATGGAAAAGAGATTTAAAATGCCAAAAGAGCAAAATCAACTTTTCACCATTTAAGTCTTCATAATTACACGCCGAAGGATACGGTCAAATACTTTTTAAATAGTAAACATTTTTCGAGGCCAACATTTCGTACACCTACAACTAGAATATTTCCTTGGAAACATTAATGAATAGAATTAGCTTATTCCACAATACTTTCTAGTTTCTACAATCATGTGTCACTCCCTAGGTAAAAGATGTATCATAAATTAAAACAAAAACTAAGCAAATATTAAAATAATTCTAGCATTCAAAATTCTTAATTGTTTAAAATAAAAAATAATGTATATTATAATCTTTGGAAGGATTTGGAAGGGCTTCTCACTGATGCTAGAACCATCAAGCATCCATCCATCATGGTAGATCCATCATTCCCCCATTTTTTATATATACTTTTATTTTTAAGTATGACCTTTTTGTATGATCATGTTTCCTAAGTTCTACATAGGAGAGGATTTAGTTTATAGTTTTTTTAATAAGTTGAATGTTTGTAAAAAATACTGTTTATGAAATTGATTTAAAGGTTTGGATTCTAGGTATCAACAATATAGTTACATTAATTACGTTTTTATCAAATTGTATTAATAAAAAAATAATATAAGGCACGACATGCCCTGAAGGTTTTGCAAAGGGGGTTGCAAACTAAGTGGGTTTAACCTTGGAGGAAACTATGTGGTTAAGCATTTTTGAGTTGGAGTAGTATTGGGATGGGTGACCTCCCAGGTTGGTGCAATGATTCACCTCTATGAGCATCACCTACATGCAATGAGTGCTAAGTGGACCATTCATTCTCTTGAGAGATAGTCTCTTGTGAACCACTACTCCTAAAACATGAGTTAATGAATTTGACTTAAAAAACTACGCAATTGAATCTTGATAGCAATATCATCGTGAAAACAATATAGTTACATTAGTTATGTCTTCACTAAGTTATCTACACAATTAAAAAATTAAATTAGACTAAAATATGTACATGAAGATATGTATTACCCATCACATATTTGTAGGTGAGTTAAGCATTTAAAGTTATTGTTTGAGATTCTTGATATCAACAATGTAGCCACATCAGTGACATCTTCATGGAGTTGTTTGAAAATGTCCAAAAATAAAGTTCGACTAAAGCATGTGAACTAAAGAACATTACCCATCACCATAAGAAAGATGATATGGTTGATTGTTTTTCTAATGTGATTTACAAAAATAATACCTTTTGTCTATCTTTGAAGTACAAACATAATAACTACTAATATTATAGCTTTACAAATAATAGATAGAAATTATAAAATGAACGATTAATATACAACACTAACAATTATAGCAAACTATTAAAACTTCTCCATTATCTTCTATTCATTACAACACAATATTAAAATAAATTATATATTTGTTTCATTAGAACCATTACTATACAACACTTACAACTATAAAAATCTATTAAATCTTCTCCATTATCTTTTACTCATACAAGACAATAAAAAAATATAATTCTCTTTTAAATAAGAACCTTTTAATATTTTAATAAAAAATTAATATACTTAAAACTTCTAAAATAAAAGATTATAAATAAAAGCAACGTTTAAAAAACTTATAAATAGATATATATTTTTATCACAAGTATCGTCTTTATTGATCCTTAAATAACACTTCTTTAACCTTCCAACATTAGTTCTTAGCTTAGATTTATATATCATGGAAAAGTATATAGTATTCTTAAAAGATATAATAAATAAATTATAAATAACAACAATTCATAGTTGTTGTTTAACTTTAAATCACAATATAATAATTTAATATAAAACATTATATTGTATAATAATTCAATTATAATTATTTGAAATATTGATTTTTGTATATTTATATTTTTTTATTAAGTGGTTTCAAGGAATTTGTATGATAAAATAAGTGGTAAAATCTTAGTTAAATATAAATTGGTTTACAACAAATTGACAATATAACTATTATCATAAATCAAACACAAAACACATAAATAGAGAAAAGTATAGATGTATACAATTTTTTTTATAAATTTATCTAGTTACATAATTTTTTATTTAGTTTAATATATATTTTGAAAAAAATATTCAACGCATATATATATATATATATATATATATATATATATATATATATATATATATATATATTGACATAGGACACAATCTTGTGCAAAGTTAGATCCATTCCACTAGCATTTTATCTATCATATAAAATCATTTCTTCATAAACTTATCTCCCATATTATAATTATACATGCATACTTTGATGTGTACATTGTCCACACATTTGTTATGTGTATCCATACACCTACCTTGATATAGTCGTTATTCACTTAAATTTGATTGTTTGCTTTCCTATGTCATTTTCACAATCATGAGATTGATATCACTATTAGAAACCTCACTCTTTATTTTTTTTAAATTCAAAATTTTAATTTGGCTAACTAGACCCCTTCATTTTCTCACCTTAAGCTAACTAAGAATATATTTCGTAAAATATGATGTCATGTGATATTATTTAAATACAATTACATTCATATAATATATCTCATATCTCAAGCCTCCTCTCTCATTCCATATCGTTAAAGGAGTAATCAATAAAAATATATCCTAATTTGGTGCACTAAAAGGAGTAAGAAATATGCATACATTGCTATTGAGCCCTTGTCTAGTATCTTTGAACTTTTGTACATATTTTAAGGGTTGTCGAGGAGAAAACATCTCTTTTCATTACAATCTCAACCCTTACTATGTTTTTTAAATATCACATGAAGTTTATCCATGTGCAAAATAGAATAAAGATATACATAATGCAAGGTCAAATTAATAGTCATGGACCTAACCTATACTTGACTTGAACCTAGACAAAGTATAGATCCAAACTAGGATCAAAGACATTTTATTAACATTAATATCACAATTTCAAGCTAAGGATATAGTACATTCCAAAAACTTCATCAAAGGAAACTCTCTTCAATCATAGAGTTAAGTTGTCATGACCCTCATTCCATCTTTTTTTTTTATCAATACCTAGACATAAAATAATATTATATTTCTTAATGTTTTCAAGAACAAAACCTATTACACGACTTTAAAATGATATATGTATATGCATGGTGTTGGAAATATGGATTTATTAATTTAATTATGTAAACAAGGAATTAAACTTATTTACAAACAAGATACATTAAAGGGGAGTGAAATCAATAGATTCAACCTCAAAACCTATGGAAAAGGGTTGATTGCAGATTAGATTCCACTCTCCTTGAATGAGTTGAAAATGAGCTATGGAAATTATATAAATTGAATTCAAGATTCTAAGGCTAAATATGTGAAATTGACAATAATCAGCATGCACAGTTAATTTCAAATTATATAAGCAAACATAAAATATACATATGGAAATATGAAGTAGAGGGGAACTTGCATCTAAAATCTAGAGTCTGAAATGTAGACAATGGTGCTTGGATGCCCTTGTCCACGACGCCAAAAGTGGACAAAAATTATGTTTTTTGGGATTAGGATGTTGTTCTGGGTGTTTCCCTAAAGTTTCATCATAAAAGTGTGTTAGACTATTGTAATTGTTGTCATCGATAATAAATTTGGTTATCTGGTTTGGACCAGATGGTGTATGCTATTGGAAGGAATTTTGGTATTCCTAGTTGAGTATCAGTGGAAGATAGATATGTATGTGATATGAGGCATAATTGATTTGTTGGAGTTATTTTCAGAAGATCCTCATCTCTGGAATCTTGTGTTGTGCTTATCTTGGTCTGCATTCTATGTCGACATCGATTGTGTGTTCTAGTATCAATAGTATCAGTCATATCAGTTCTATGTTATTTTGGAGTTAAGGGTTGTTTGTTGGCATAACTGATGGAGATAATGAAGATGAGAAGATGACCGATAAAGTTGATATGATTAAGATAACTAGTAAAGTTGATATGATCAGGTATATGATGTCAAGGGGAGATTGTTGGCTTGATGATGATGATATAATAGGATGTTTGATGACTTTATTTGTGTTGTCATTGATGGCAACCATGTTTGTTTAGCCATCTAGGTCATCTAGACCAACTGGTATAGCCTAACCGGTAGTGGAATGAGTTAGACAACAAAACTGCTAAGTTGTTGTCAACCGGTAAACAGGAACAAAGCGATGATCAAGTGACATGTACAGACGATTGGAGAAGATTCAAGTGTTGCGGTTCAGAATATATATTCATAATATTGGCATGAGTCTATGATTGAAATCACATCAAGTTTGGTGAATCGGAAAGCACATTTGTAATTGACCGTTATGAACTCTATGAAAAAGAATGAATACCGGTAATAGATCTTTAACCGGTAATGATTTAAGGTTTGGTGGTGGATCTTATCATGATCATAACTTAGTGATGATGTGTCATAATCCATATGTAATGATAAGATGGTATTTGAACGTGTACAAGGATCATATTTCTTGGGAAACAACAAAGTGCTAAGGAGAATGAAACAAGGGTTTGATTGCTTATCAAATCGATGTGCAGTGATCATTCAATGACTAAAATCATCTAGAAATTTATTGTAATGATCTGTAATGTATTTTGGTAGAGTGTTTTGTCGTGCTAAATATAAATTCGTTGTATCTTGTTGATGTAATTAGGGTTTGTAGCCACCTTAACTAAAAAGTGTATTTAGGGCTAGTTAGAGAAGAGATTTTGTGTCAGTAGTTTGAGAAGAAGGTATTGCCAAACCAGTTTGAATTGTCTACATGTGTGTAGCAGAGTTATGCTGAAAAGGATCTGTACTAGCAAGCAAGGAAGTGTTGTAATCAGATCATTTGCCCTGTTGTTTCCTAACAGTTACAACAGTTTGAAATCCCTTAACCAGGTAGATCCTAATAGGTCTTATATTCTAAATCCTTTCACCAGGTGGCTCATTAAATTGAGTTTGAAATCCTCTAACAAGGTTACTCTTAACAGGGTAGAGCTCTTAACAGGGCTGAGGAAAAATCCCTTAACCGATTGACTCCTAACATGGTCTTCTCTTAACTGGGTACATTCCAAAAGAGTGCAAATACTTTGTGGGTGCTAATTGCCACTGTGGTTTTTCCCAGTTGGGTTTCCACGTGAAAAATCATTGTGTTATGGTTTGCATGCGTTGTTGGATGTTTGCTTATGTGGTTATATTTCTTGCATACTTATTGATTTTCAAGTTGGTGAAAGTAGTTATCAGATTAATTAAGTTTTTGCTTGCACTGATTCACCCCCCCTCTTAGTGCCTTATAAGTTTATCAATTGGTATCAGAGCCTAATTCCCTTAAGGCTTAACCACTTGGGAAGGATCTCTAAGGCTAACATGAGGGAAGGTTTAATGAGTTACAAAGAGCTTTCACACATGCTTGCAGAATCTGAAGAAGCCCTTGGTGAACTAAAGGTCAAGTACAAAGCTTCATTGGGTAAGAGAAGAAAGTTGGTTGAGAAATTGATTGAACTTAGTGAAAATAGTTCATTTGAGGAAGCAACCATTGATGCCTTATCTAATTAGGTGGAAAAGGTGAATAATGAAAAGAAAAATCTGAGAAGAGAGTTGGAAGCTAGGAGGATAGCTGAAGACAAAATAAGAGATAAGGAGCATGAGATCTTTAAGCTGAACTAGGAGATTGGTACCCTGCATGTACATCTTCGTGAGGAAAAAGAGGAAATACAAGTCGATCTAGACATGGCTATGTCTCTTAGAGAAAGTCTCACAAAGATGAATGAGGATCTTACCAGGGAGTTGGCTAATGTAAATGAATTACTAGTTAAATTCAACAAGAGCACTGTTATGCTTGATGAGCAGATTCAAACACAAAGGCAGAAAGGAGATACACATGGCTTGGGATACACAACCTTTGAACAAGAAGAGCCATTTGGTACTAAGGACACCATGTATGAAGCCAAATCTGCACTAAAGACCAAGAAGAACATCGGTAAGAGAACCTACAAACCAGTATATTTTAACTGTCGTAAGGTAGGCCATATTACAAATATTTGTAGAAGTAGATCCAATACTTTTGATGGATATAGACTTAATGCATATAAAGGATATACGCCTAGTACTTTTGATGGATATTGCTTCAATTGCAACAAGTATGGGCATAGAGCTGTTGAGTGCAGGTCAAGAGTAAACAATCAAAGATCTTACATGGATCAGAGGTCTAATGGTAAATGGAAAAGATCTTACAATGATCAGAGGAACCCTACTTGGCAGAGACCTTATGTGAACCAGTCTAGTCCATATGAAAAGGAGAATAGATGGAATGTGACAGGTTCAATTTGTCACAACTATGGTCATGTGGCTATGAATTATCGAAGAAGATTTGATAGAGGCAATGTTGGACCCTAGAGAGCATCTGAAATGGCATGTTTCCACTGTCACAAACCGTGACACATTGCAAGGTTTTGTAGATAGAGAATGAACCAATCGATTAATTAGTCTGTTGACCAGAAATGAAATAAGAAGGTAGATGTGGAAGAAACCAGAAGTGAGATGAATAAGATATGGAGGAAGAAAAGTGAGGAGAAACCATCAGAGGAATCCAATTCTTCACTTGGTGTGGAGAATCCCTCAGTGGAAAACTAAGCTATGTATGAAGCTTAGGGGGAGCATATTCTTAGATCCATTTCCAGACCCACTAAATGGTGTGCGGTAATTCAAATCTGCATGTTTTGATGCAAAATAATGGTATTAAGTGATTTTAAATTGGATGTGATATGTGAACCAATAGCAAGTTCTAGGGTTGAACGGTGATTAGGGTATGTTCAACTGGTTTATTATTAAATGTAGTTGGTAAAAGGCAAATAAAAAGGTGTTTTATAGTCTCATTTTTCACTTAGCATTTTCGAGAGCACATTTGGAGAACAACAAAAACATAGAAGAACATTTGATTGCTACTTTGGTGAAGTTGATAGCAAATTGTGAAGATTTATTGAAAAGTGAATCAATGGAAGAGCATTAAGACTAGAAACCCTAGTTGCGAAGAAGTCTTATGCTTTCAACAAGTTTAAGGCATTCAAAGCCTTAGTGGAGAAAGAAACCGGTAAGAACCTAAAGTGCCTGAGATCTGACCAGGGTGGAGAATTCACATTAGCTGAATTTGTGAAATACTATGATGAGAATGGAATCAAGAGACAACCATCTAAACCAAGGACATGATGCAAGAGCATCCCCGATCGATGAGCAATCTTGCATCAACCAAAAATATTTCCTTTCAGTTTTGTTCTTGCTTAGTTCTTTGTGTAATTTTATGTGTTCTTATTGGTATGTACTAGTAGTGGCTTTTTCTTTGTGGAAGATCTTATTTTTGGTTTCCAGATAGTTTCATGTGCTTGATTCCATATTTCCAGTTCATTTGGATTCTTTTCCGGTTAGTTATCACTTTTGGTTGACTATTTCTGGGTTCCGGGATAATTCTTGTGCTTATCGGTTGGTTTTCTTTCATTACCGATGCAATTCTTGGCATGTGGATCCATCTTGGGTCTTGTCCAATGTTCTTTGGTGTATGTCTGACCTTCCTACTAAACCGCATCACTTGGTTATTATTTTTCGGAAAGATTTCTTAAATCTTGGGGCCGACCTAATTACACATTTCATTTTCTTTCATTGGTGAATGTAATCTTATGAGGTTGACTAGGATATGTTAGGATGGGTATAAATATGTTATTATGTATTCATTTGTAGGGGCAGAGGAAGTAGAACTTAGAATAAGGATTGAGATTCACATGTTGTGATCTAGTTGATTCTTAGAGTCCCAATTGGATTGTATCTGGCTTGAAGCCTGCATGTAACTGGTTAATTACTGGATGTTCTTTGATGATAATATGATGATTGTTGGATGATTTTCGGAAGTTATAAGGCTTTAATATGATCTTTTTATGTGAATTGGTTATGTTTTCTTGTTGCTTTTGTTTTTTCTCTCTTGTTTCATAAGTCGGTTAACTCTTTGAGGGTTTTTACCTGTTATGGCTGCATCAAGTGGTATCAAAGCTAGTTATGGACTGGGTGGTAGAAGAATAGATTGCAAACATTGAGGAATTATTTGGGGTGGATGAATCTCCAATTGGAGGAAGGTTGCACATATGCTTAATAGATTTGCAAGGGGAGGCAATTGAAACTGATAGTGAGATCACCGAGTTGAGGCAGTTCACCAGAGTGGAAGGAGAGATGTCGTCAAGGAGGACAAACCCTCAGAGGGTAGAGAAAATGATGGAAGACTTAAAGAATGAAGTAAGGAATGAAATCCAAAATTCTTTGGCTGGTTTGCAGAGAAACCTTGATTCTGAGGATGAATATGAGGAAGCTAAAGGACCAAAAGATGAAAGAGAAGAAAGATTCCTGAGAGTAGTGGCACAAGCAAGTAAAGTTCATAAAGTTGAGGTTTTCAAATTTTCTAGAACGTTGAACCCAGAGGATCTGATCAATTGGATCAGAGAGTTGGAGGACTACCTTGAGTTTGAGGATGTCAAGGACCCACAGAGAGTCTGGTCGGCACATACCAAGTTGAAAGGGCATGTTGCCTTGTGGTGGAAGGAATTGCAAAAAGACAGAGTGGAGAATGGTGAATTGAAGATCACCCAGTGGAGACAGATGGTTGCAAGATTGAAGGCCAAGTTCATACCGAGAGACTATGAATTGGAATTGTTCAAGAAGTTGCAGAACCTGAAATAGAGAAACATGTCTGTGAAGGAATATATTGAGGAATTGTACAAGGTGGTGATTAGATCTAGACATAGACAGTTGGATAGAGAAAAGGTGGCGAGGTACATCAATGGACTTACTTTTAACATTCAAGATGAGATAAGTATATTGAAAGTTTCCACTGTTGAAGAAGCTTACCGGTATGCTTTGAAGGCCGAGGAGAAGGTGAGAAGAAAACAACCGAATAAGGGAAAGGAGAAATTCAATATGAGTGATAGTATGAAGAAACCGGTTGAAGAAGAGGAGTCAAAACCTAAGTGGAGTAAAGAACTCAAACAAAATACACCGAGGAAAGGTAGCAACAACACTAATAGAGAATTTCTTAGCAAATATTTCAAGTGTGGAGAAACCCGACATAGATCCTATGAATGTAAGCAAGGGATAGCAAGAAGTTGTGTGGCAAGTGAAGAACTGGATGGTACCAGATCTGACTGTGCACTAAAGCAAGGAGAATCTCTTGTGTTCAGAAGAAAGGATACCAGATCCACTTAGAGGAAGAGTCTTTTCCGGACTATGTACAAATCAGGTGGTAAGTGTTGCATGGTCATTGTAGATAGTAGAAGTAATGATAATTTAGTATCTAAGGAGATGGTTGTGAAGCTTGGGTTGAAGAGGCTTAAGCATCCTTGTCCTTATGAGGTGAGTTGGTTACAAGATGATCAGAAGATAGAGATAAAGGAGTAGTCTTTGGTGAGTTTCAACATTGGGTCTTTTAGAGATGAATTTTTATGTGATGTTGTGTCTATGAGTGTTTGCCATGTCTTGTTGGGAAAAAATTGGCAATATGATAGAGGAGTTATTTATGATTGTAGAAGAAACCTAGTTACCATTGTAAAGGATGGGCAGAAGTTCACATTGGTTTCTTTGAAGGAGAGAGAAGGAGGTGAAGAATCTGAGTCCTGGGAAAATATGCAGCATTGAGAAACTGATGGTAGGGGTTATACCAGAAGTTTTGAAAGAACTGGTTGCAGAGGTTATACTGGAGGTTTTGAAGAAAGATTTGATAGAATCAGTTGTAGAGGTTATACCGGAGGGTGACATGAGCTTGTAGAAGGATCTAATAGTTAAACCTGATGGTCAGGTGGAACCAGTCAACAAAGAGCTTATGGTGCCAAACCGGATGAAGACTTGTAGTAGAACCCAATTAGAGTTGCAAAAAATAGAGACAATGTGAAGATCTGAAGCAAAGAAAGAGAAGCAAAGGGATTCAAAAGTCAGAGAAGCGGGTTGAGGCACCGAAGGAGCTAAAGCATAGATTCACAGATAAAGATGATGTTTGGATAAGAAATGAGCATGGGATCTTCAATCTGAATCCTTTTAGATGTTCATGAGTTGCCTCTCATGGAACATGTTGTCTAATGCAGGAGCATTTCCAGTCGATGAGCAATATTGCATCAACCAAAAATATTTCCTTTCAGTTTTGTTCTTGTTTAGTTCTTTGTGCAGTTTTCTGTGTTCTTACCGGTATGTACTGGTAGTTTCTTGTTCTTCATGGAAGATCTTATTTTTGGTTTCTAGATGGTTTCATGTGCTTTATTCCAGATTTCCAGTTAATTTTGATTCTTTTCCAGTTAGGTATCGCTTCCAGTTGACTGTTTCTGCGTTTTGGGATAGTTCTTGTGCTTATCGATTGGTTTTCCTTTATTACCAACATGATTATTGGCATGTGGATCCATCTTGGATCTTGTCTGATGTTCTTTGGTGTATGGCCAACCTTCCAACTGAACCTCATCACTTGGTTGTTGTTTTCCAGAAATATTTCTTAAATCTTAGGGCCGACCTAATTACACATTTTATTTTCCTACATTGGTCAACGTAATCTTATGAGGCCGACCCATATATGTTTTGGTGGGTATAAGTATGTTATTATGTATTCATTTGTAGGGGCAGAGGAAGTAGAACTTAGAATAAGGATTGAGATTCACATGTTGTGATCCTGTTGATTCTTAGAGTCCCAGTTGGATTGTATCTGGCTCGAAGCCTGGATGTAACCGGTTAATTATCAGATGTTCTTAGATGATAATATGATGATTTCCATATGATTTATGGAAGTTCTAAGGCTTTAATATGATCTATTTATGTGAATTGGTTATGTTTTCTTGTTGCTTTCATTGCATCTCTCTTGTTGCATAAGCTGGTTGACTCTTTGAGGGTTTTTACCGGTTATGGTTGCATCAGGACACCACAATAGAATGGGATTGTAGAAAGGAGGAACTAGACCATAGTTGAAGTAGCAAGAACAAAATTGATACAAGGAGATGTACCTAAAATGTTTTGAAGAGAAGTAGTCAACACTGTAGTATACCCAATGAACTGGATATTGGTCAAGAAAGGTAGTGACAAAACTCCCTATGAATTATGGTATGGTCATACTCCTAATGTTAGTTATTTTAAATTATTTGGTAGCAGGTGTTACATAAAGAGAGATGAGTATACTGGAAATTTTGATCCTAAAAGTGATGAAGGAACTTTCCTTGGTTACTCAACTAAGAGGAAAGCATTCAATTGCTTTAACAAAAGAACCAAGAAGATTGTGGAAAGTGTTAATGTGAAAGTTGATAAGTATTATGATAGATCTGATAATACCAGCTAGTCATATGCAGTAGACGAACAAAAGATAGTGATCATTGAACCGTAAGTTCAAAATGATGCTGAGCACACCAATGTGGATGATGTTGCTTAACCAGTGGAAGATGAAGAAGAAGAATAAGAAGAGACTTCTATACCAGAACCGATTATACCGAGATATGTAAAGTTGAATCACTCTGTAGATCAGATAATTGGAGATAGGAATGCTAGAGTACAAACAAGAAAAAAGATCAGAGAACGTGCTTGTCGGATTTCCACAATTGAACCTAAGATAGTGAGGGAAGCTCTCAAGGATGATGATTGGATAAAGTATATGAATGAGGAGCTTGATTAAATAGAGAAGAACAACACTTGGTCACTTGTCCCCTGACTAGTTGATAAATTTGTGATTGGTACTAAGCGGGTGTTCAGGAACAAATTGAATGAAGATGGTGAAGTGGTTAGGAACAAGGCCAGACTAGTTTGCAAAGGATATGAACAAGAAGAAGGTGAGGATTATGGAGAAACCTTGGCACCAGTTGCTAGACTTGAAGGAGTAAGAATGCTACTTGCATTTCCCTAGTAATGTAGGAAGGAGTATATGTGGAGGATATTGCGTTAGATGTATGTTTATCATTAATTGGTATACCAAATGGATGTCAAGTCTACATTTTTTAATGAAATTCTAGAAGAAGAGGTTTACATTGAACAAACAGATGGCTTTGCATTGACTTAAGACAAGGACATGGTGTGCAAACTTCATAAAGCTTTATATGGATTAAAGCAAGCTCCAAGGGAATGGTATGAGAGACTCCATTCACACTTGATAAAGTTTGGATTTCAAAGATCCAGTGAGGACAACAATATTTACTTGAAGACAGGATGAAGACAAGTTATTGATTGCATAAGTGTTTGTAGATGATATCTGTGTGGGAGAAAAAGTGACACTAAGTAAGCATGCCCTAATCTCACTTTCAATCACACGTTTGTGGAATACGAAAGAGCCTAGAGGTATCACACAATTGGCTACTTCTTCTTGTGGAAGAGAGAGCCACGGGCTACCTATTAGGATTTCTATTCCTTTGTTGCAATTGAAAGATGAAATGATGCAAGTTCAATCCCTAACCCCAAAGTGCAAGTACGAACTAATAACAAGATTGCAGAATTGAACTTAAACAATGGAATGCTTGATAGATGGATGTTGAATGTTGTTGAAGTCTTCAAAGATCTGCTCTTTCGCTGCATATGAGGTCCTGGAAATCAAAAATCGCCTCCTTTCAAATGAAGAAAGAGAGCTCTTATGTATGAAACCCTAGGTCTTAATTTCAAATTTTGGCCGACCTAGAGATTGAATATCCCACCAATTTCTTGGGGTTAAGCTTTATTTTATGATTGGATCGCGCTCCTAAAATTTCGGGAAAAATGTCCGGGACCATGTGCACTCCGGTCGCCATGGTCCCGACAACTTTTCACCAAATTTTCAGGGCCATCGGATATGACGATTTTAGAGAGAATCCCAAAGTTACAGGTGATTTCAAGATGTTTTGACCCCCGAAATCAAGCCCCCAAGCTCAAAATAGGACCTAATTAGGGTTTTTGATTAAATGATGTATTGGAGGAATAAATTGAAAAGGGCACGCTTTAATGAAAGGGCCCAACTTTATGATATGGGAGATGATAAAATAGAACCTTAGACCTAATTAATTTAATTAATTAAGTGCTAAAGGGGAAATGCAATGCAAAATGCAAAATGCGCCAAGGCGGGTGCTAAACTAGGTGTGAAATTGTACCACCCTAGCAAGTGCGTACAATTTACAACGCTACATTTAGCCCCCACTTTAGCGGTCATATGAACACTACGTGCATATGCAAGCTAAAGTACAGAAAAGTAAACATTATTTGAAAAAGGATATATCCATAAGTCTGTCGAACGAAGCCCCCAGCGGTATCTGCAGTACACAGTTAGGAACCGCACCCTACAAAACACATATTAGATCACAAAATCACCTAATGCTTACTAAGGAAGGTGATGAAAATTTGAGGGTAGCTATATGCCCCCCCCTGTTTCGGCTTGCTAATTTTAGTGAGTTGAAATAGGGTATCATGTTTACCACTTCGAATTGTTAAAGAATATTGATGACAAATGCTCACAAGAAGATTTGATGTGAGATCAAAAACTAATGGAGAATCATTTGGTAAGAAAGAGGACTAAATCTCAATTCCAACACAACAAAGAGTGTGAGGATTTGGGAGTTCTCTAACACAAGATGAAGGATGTAAATGGAAACAAAATGCAAAGAAAAGAAAGGAAAAAAAAGCATGAATACACACATTGGTGATCCATGAGAAGAATAGTGAGAGAGAAAACATGGACTTCTCGCCCCTAGATCTTGTCTAGGTGATCCATGGGAAAAGGACATGGAAAACTAGCCCCTAGAGTCTGTCTAGGTGATCCATGTAAGGGAGGAGAGTGAGAAAGTCTAGCCTTATGCCGCTAGTTCCACTCAACCTCGTGCATGTGTGTGTAAGTGAGGTTAGAAGCACCTCATAGGAGTCTATGCCCGAGTATGCTACAACCTGTATATGTATAGTACAAAAGCGTGACATCTCGCTCTAAGAGTCTGTGCTCTGGTTCCGAGAATAATCACCTTGGATAAAACAAAAATGGAGACATCTCGCTCTAAGAGTCTGTGCTCTGGTTCCGAGAATGACCCATTGCTCAAAAAGTGTAATGTTTATGTCATAAGCAAAGTAGAACAAGGATACCTACCTTCATCACAAAAGAAGATACCCCAAAATTGCAACAATGTCATAGATCCAAGAAAGAGAGTTTTGCCCTCTTTAAGCAAGGATAAGATAGTTGAAAAGGGACATCTTGTAGTATGTGTAAAGGAGATCCTTAGAGGAGAAGAGATCTTTGTACAAAAGACACCTATCCCGGAGAGGAATTGTCTTAGACAAATATAACATCTTCTAGAATAAGACAAAGAAGAGAATAAGAATGCAATACTTCTTTTGCGAGGTGAAAGTGATTCTTAATGAAGGATGATGCTCTTTTTAACCCAATTGGGAGAGTGAATTCATTATGGATGTCTTTTACCAAGTGCAAAAGAGGTTGTAGTCAAGGACTTACACCTCTTGTAAGAGAGAATCCTTGAACAAACAACAACAAATGCGTACAAGGCATAACATCAAGTAATAAAGTCCACACCATCCACAAAATAGGAAAAAGTGGATCCTTAGATAAAAATAAGGAAAGATCATTGCCTCCCAAGGATAAGGACAATGAGAAGGACTTACACAATCTTCTAGGGAGAGATTTAGACATAAGCAAAAGAAGAGATATATGAAATCACTCTTGTCCCCATATGAACAAGAGATAACATAGAAAATTAGGCTATTATGTTGCTTCAAAAATATGATTGCACTTGAAATTGTACCATCATGAATGACAATGAACCCCCAGTAAATGAGCTACCAATGTCACCTAATGATGAGCAACATAATAGCCATTAATGTTATTTAAAGACATGATAGACTAAATGAGGTATTTGAATATGACATGTTAAATGCTCAACTATAAGTGAGATCAAAAACATGTATAAAAGGATAAAAATTGAAGAAGAAAAGTCACATGAAATCTTAGAAGAGGGATGAGTGTAATTTATTAGAGCCTTATCCCTAGAGGAAAGGACTTTATGATGAATAGGAGATAAAGATTCATAAGTGGATTTAGAAATTTGAGGGGATTCATAAAGAGATTTGTTCATTGCCAAAATTTCCTTATGAGGGGAATGAGAGTTGATAGAAGTAGAAGATGATTTAGTTGAAGTGAGATCATCATCACTACTAAATATAGCATTCACATTGAGAGATGGTCTTTTAGATGCTTTTGTACGTTTGCAGGGATTATAGCCGAGTCCAAAGGCATAATTGTGAAAATTAGTCTCTAGAGGAACTTTTATCCCTTGTTCATGAGCGCCACAACCATTCCCATGATACCCATGCTTAGCAAAAATGCGAAAACCACGACCATAACGATCAGCCATTTCAGGAAGAGAAGGTGGTTTTTCATAAGACAAAGAATCAAACTCTTCATAATTAGAGGTGTGAGGAGAAGAAGTTTGAGAAGCAGCCACAAAATTATTGCTCATAGATTCAGGTAAGACTGATTGGTCTCTAGTTTCTTCCTTCTTTTTAACTTTAAGCTCTCTAGGAGGAACCCTATACTCACCTACAAAGGTGGGATTAAAGTCAAGAGATCCCCAATCGTCTTCTGCGAGAACCTTCTGAGGATCAAAAGCCTTTTCATGTGTAGACTCAAGTCAAGAAGGATCTTCTTCAGGAGCTTTAGACTCATCCAAAGAATTTTGATTATTAGAGGGTGATGATTCATCCATAGGTATCTTGTTTAAAGAGTCGTCATTAGAAGAGGAAGATTTAGAAAAACTCCCTTTGGAAGTAGATGTTTGCAAACAAGCCTGAAGTTTAGTATCACCTATCAAGGTATATGTCTTATTGTTATAAATGAATTTAACTTGTCTATGCAATGTAGAGGGGAAAACTTGCATACTGTGAATCCAAGGTCTCCCTAATAACAAGTTGTATGATAGATTTCCTGACATAACATGGATAGGAGTAGGCAAAGTAATAGGTCCCACTGTGACGGGTAAGGTGATAATACCTAATGAAGACTTAGCCACATTATCAAAGCCTCGAATGGGACGAGAGTCAGGCTCAATAAGGGATGTATCCACGTTCATCTTATGCAATAGATTAATGCTACACACATTAAGGCCAGAGCCATTATCTACCAGTGCTCGTCTTATAGCAGTGTCATTTATGATAACCACAATCATCAAGGGATCATATTGATGTTGAATTTCACTAGTAGGCAACTCATCTTGTGTGAACACAATTTGAGCTTTAGGATTCATCACAGAGTTAACCAAAGACACTATATTACTAGATGTATTAGGTGGAGGCACATTCAAATCTTTCAAGGCATCTTGTAACATTCCATGATGAGCGGAAGAAGTTTGGATCAAATCCCAAAGGGATATCTTAGCAGGGGTAGCTTTAAGTTGTTCCATGAGATCATATTCCTTACCAAGAACTTGTGAAATACGTGGAGCTTGCAGAAGAATTGGTTGAGAAGGAGGAAGTGAAGTTGGGATAACTGGAGGAGGATTAGGTTGCCTATTGTTTCTTGTGTTATAGGTATGAGCAACCGCATGATAACTCTCTCTAGTCAATTGCTTAGCATACTCATAAGGGCTCTTAGAAGAATAACCTCCTTGCACAGTAATAATAGGTTTCTTAGGAGTGCAAAAAGAATCATTAGCATAACCACCTTGAACCACTAAGATAGGCTTATTTAAAGGTTTAGAATTTTGAGAAGGACAAGCACCTTGGACAGTGAAGAGAGGTTTGTTAGGTGTTTCATTTACATGTATCAAATTGATTGAGGATGGTTTAGAGGAATGAACAAAAGTGTTGGAAGAATTATTGATAGTCTTCTCTTGCACTAAAATCTCATCATGGATTAAATCAATTTTAGGAGAGAGACAAGGGGTAGGCATTGATGCTCTAGTAGGCAGAGTAATACTAGGAAAGGTCATATCATCCTCTATCATCAAAGGATCTACATGGGGAATAAACTCTCTAGGAGAAGGATCAACATTACTCTCTAAAGTCTCACTTTTGAGAGGGAGATCTTTGAAAGAGATGTTAATCATCTTGTTTTGAACTAGGGTTTCGTTATGAGTAGAACCAAGTTGAGGAGAGGGAGATGCTTTATTTTTAGATGGAGAATGATTGAGATTCAAGGAAGGTGAGAAACTATCAAGGGAGAGAGAATAATCTACACCTTCTTCTAATGGTTCATCCCAAATAGTAAAGTGGTTGAAAGGAATGTTTGAAGTATTGTTAATTTCGGGAGAGGAGATAACATTGTTTATTAATTCCTCATCCTTAGGAGGAAGAGCATCAATAGATGTGTTAAACTCATCCTCTTTCCTCAGAATATGTTCAATATGATCTTTAGGGGAGAGAGAATTAAGGAAATTGCTTATTATTTCATCTTCTTTCTCTAAGGGATGCTTATGTGTAAGACAAACTTTAGGAGAAGGGTAAGCATTTATCATTAATTCATCATCTCTAGTGGGAATCTTGTTGGAAAAGGAAATGCCATCACTAGGAAATGTAGGGATAATGTCATCTGCTTGCACAAAAGGATCCTCATGAAGAGAGTGTTTTTTAGGAGGAACATGAACATATTTCTCCAAAGATTCATGCTTAGGAAGGAGATCTTTGAAAGAAGTGTTCATAACCTCTTGTTGCACTAACATGCCCCCATTGGAAGGACCAACTTTAGGAGAAAATAAGTCAATGTCCATCAATAACTTTTCACTTAGAGAGGCATCATGGAAGGAAGGTGAAGTAACATTAAGAAAGGAGTTTATGATATCATTCTCTTCTTCTAGGATAGCTAGATAGGAAGGGCACATTTTAGGAGAGTTGTCAAGATCACTCTTAAAGTCTTCATCCTTAGAGCATGGGAGAGTCTCAAAGGGATTGGTAGAAACTCTTTTAGGCACTAAAATGTTGTTATAGATGGGGGGAGGTTCTTTAGGAGAAGGAAAAATTGAGACAAGGGAAGCTAACCCATTATCACATCTATGAAATGAATGCATCATGACAACAATTTTCCTCTTTCAAATGATAACACATGCAAAATAGAAGGAAATGTTTAATTTTAACCAATGCAAGCACTTAAAATGTAGATTTAGAAAATGAAATTTATGATTCAAATGAGTTCCTAAATCAGATTTGAAATTATTGATCCAAATTAAGCTATCCACAAGTTCAACTTTAGGGTTTTAGCAAAAATTTCCTCTAAATTTTTTTGAATCTTGCAAGAAATTAAAACTTGTAAATACAAATTTGAATTTGGAATACTCAAATTTGAAAACATAAATCAGAATTAGAGAAGATTGGAATTCACGTCGGGTTCACCAAAAATGTGTGGGAGAAAAAGTGACACTAAGTAAGCATGCCCTAATCTCACTTTCAATCACACATTTGTGGAATACGAAAGAGCCTAGAGGTATCACACAATTGGCTACTTCTTCTTGTGGAAGAGAGAGCCACGGGCTACCTATTAGGATTTCTATTCCTTTGTTGCAATTGAAAGATGAAATGATGCAAGTTCAATCCCTAACCCCAAAGTGCAAGTACGAACTAATAACAAGATTGCAGAATTGAACTTAAACAATGGAAAGCTGTAAACACAAGGATAAGACAAGAATGAAAATGCGTACCCGGAGTTAAAATCTGACTGAAAATGTTCGGGACGGGGGCGTGGGCACCACTGTCCTGATTCTGCCCCTGAAACTGCTCCGAAAACTGCTATTTTTGCACTCTGGAAAAGCTGTCAAAAATGCTGAAAATGCTGTCTGTCAGGAGGACCAGGGCGCCCAACGCCCTTGTCCCAGGGACCAGGGCACCCAGCGCCCCTGTCCTGGCAGGACCAGGGTGCCCCACACCCCTGTCCTGGTCTTTTGCTCTAAAATTTGGTGGGAAGGTCGGTCTCAGTCTGCTTCTCCCGGATTTGCAACCTACGACGTCATCCAAGTCCCGAAACCTGCACTTATATCTGAAAAGGTGTTTGGGCGGCTATATAGGGTTTTGCCTTAGTCAAACCCCCGCTTTGGTGATTTCCACCTCCATGAATAGCCAAGTTGTATTGTAAAATGTATTGTGTGTGCAGACTTAGTGTGTGTGCAAGGTCCTAAAATGCAAGAAAGCAAACTAGAGCAACCTAGAAAGTAAACCCTAATTGCTTGTAAATGATAATGTAAATGCTCCAAATCAAGATGCAAAATGATCTAAAGCATGAATAAGTGATATATTGAAGCTTATGCAAAGACATGAAAAAAACATGAAATCATACCCAACCCCCAAGGGAGGGGTACAAGCCAATCTTCAGTCGGTAATCTCCTATTGTTCTTCAATGTCTTCCAAGCCCTAAATGAATGAATGAAATTGATGAATGCTTGATAGATGGATGTTGAATGTTGTTGAAGTCTTCAAAGATCTGCTCTTTCGCTGCATATGAGGTCCTGGAAATAAAAAATCGCCTCCTTTCAAATGAAGAAAGAGAGCTCTTATATATGAAACCCTAGGTCTTAATTTCAACTTTTGGCTGACCTAGAGATTGAATATCCCGCCAATTTCTTGGGGTTAAGCTTTATTTTATGATTGGATCGTGCTCCTAAAATTTTGGGAAAAATGTCCGGGACCATGTGCACTCCGGGCGCCATGGTCCCGACAACTTTTCACCAAATTTTCAGGGCCGTCAGATATGATGATTTTAGAGAGAATCCCGAAGTTACAGGTGATTTCGAGATGTTTTGACCCCCGAAATCAAGCCCCCAAGCTCAAAATAGGACCTAATTAGGGTTTTTGATTAAATGATGTATTGGAGGAATAAATTGAAAAGGGCACGCTTTAATGAAAGGGCCCAACTTTATGATATGGGAGATGATAAAATAGAACCTTAGACCTAATTAATTTAATTAATTAAGTGCTAAAGGGGAAGTGCAATGCAAAATGCAAAATGCGCCAAGGCGGGTGCTAAACTAGGTGTGAAATTGTACCACCCTAGCAAGTGCGTACAATTTACGACGCTACAATATCATATTTGGAGGAGATAATGACATGAGTTTAACTTTTGCAGAAGAAATGAAAAAAGAATTTGAAATGTCTTTGGTAGGTGAAATCAAATTTTTCATTGGTTTGTAGGTCCAACAGATGAAAGGAGGTGTCTCACAAGAAGATGGTTAGTGCATGATTAATATTCAATAAACACAAAAACCATTTAAATGAGATATCAATAAAGATTGAATAAGAACATCATGAAAACACGACAAAATATACTCATGAAGCTCCCATTGCAAGTAGCTCTTCCTTGTCCTCCTTGCCTTCATGAACTTTGCTAGCTCCGTTTGACAAATGGAGAGTTGGAGAGAGATGAAGTGAATGTAGATTGCTCTTCTTGTGCACAACAAGGTAAGTGGATTATTGGATTGGATTTGAATGATGGATAGGAAGATTTGGAGTAGATTTGAGAGAGGATTAGAAGAAATGGCAGCATGACCATGCATGAGAAGTGGATCTGATTTGTGAGGAGAATAAGCTCCAATTTATAGATTGGAGGAGGCCAATGGAGGGCCAAGATAGATTTGATTATGAAGGGGTGAGATTGATTTGAGATAGAAGGCATGGATCAAGGGTGCCTTGGGAAAATAAAAAGGAATATAAAATTCCTTTGGAAAAAGGGGGGAGAAATTTGAATTTCAAACTTGAGGAATTAAAAATTCCAAAATGAGGATGCATTGAGGGATTCAAAGAAATTTGAATTTTTTTTGAGAGACTCAATGTTAATGTGACATGAGTGGGAATTAAAAATTGGAGAATAATGATAAGCATGATTATGAGAGATTCGAGAAAGATTAATTAGGTTGAGTGGGATTAGGAAAAGTGATTTGTAGGAATCACATGGCTAGGTTAATTAATTAAAATTAATTAACTTAGTGGGTTTAGAGGAAATAATTATTGAGAGGACTTTAGAAGAATGGGGGAATAATTAATTTATTTGATAAATTAATTATTGGACAATAGTGACAGGATTAATTAAATTAGATTTAATTGATTCTGAGAGGAATAAGGACAACACAATTAAATTAATTAATTATGTTGATAGGCTTAAATTAATTAAATATTAATTTTAGGTGTCTATAGGAGGAATCTTTATCAGCCAGTCCAAATATGTGAAGGAGGTATTGAAAACCTTTGGAATGGAAGACTCTAAACTAGTTTGAACTCGTATGGTTACTAGTTGCAGATTATCCAAGGAAGATGATTCAAATCTAGTGGATGAAATTGAATATAGATCAATGATTGGTAAACTACACTATGTTGTTCATAGCAGACCCAACATTGCTCATGCAATTGGTATAGTGGCTAGATTTTAGAAAAATCCTAAAGAGACTCATATGCTGGTAGTGAAGAGAATTTTTAGGTATCTTAGAGGAACTATTGATTATGAATTATGGTATCCATACAAAGGAAATTTATCTTTGAAGGTGTACACAAATGTTGATTGGGAAGGTAATGTGGATGACTAAAAGAGGACAACTGATGGTGCATTGTTTCTAGGAGGAAGACTGGTATCCTGGACTAGTAAGAAACAAAGTTGCATTTCTTAGTCTACAACAAAAGCAGAGTATGTGGCTGCATCTATGAACTATAATCAAGCAATACGGATGAGACATGTACTAGAAGGATTCAAGGAGAATACGACAGAACCGGTGGTCATATATTATGATAATATAAGTGCAATAAACATTTTAAAGAACCTAATAATGCATACTAGAACAAAGCAAATTGAACTAAAGCATCATTATCTGAGAGAAAGAGTGCATGAAAAGAAAGTCAAGATGAATCATGTGTCAAGAAAGGAATAGTTGGCTGACACCTTCACTAAGCCATTGCCTAAAGAAACCTTTGAGTATCTCAGAAGCAAGCTAGGGGTTATACCCCTACAAAAGGTAAACTAAGATTCTATTACATCATCAATCACATGGACTAACTGAAGATCTTTCACTATGGATTGATGAGAAAAAGGCTATTCCTCAAGGGGAGTAGAAGAGATGAAGAAAAAAATAGCAGTGGAAGATGAATTTGACACTTTGCACCTTTGGCATTGTTGTCAAAGGGGGCGAAGAAAAGTAAAGAGGGAGAAGAACAATGAAGAGCAGAAAGAGAAGAACTGCTAAAGGGAGAAGAACAAGTACAACATTCATAATAGTTAGAGTTCTAGTTTTACATGATGAGCTTTTGGTGTTGCCATCAATGCCAAATGGGGAGATTGTTGGCATAACTGATGGAGATGATGAAGATGAGAAGATGACCGGTAAAGTTGATATGATTAGGTATATGATGTCAAGGGGAGATTTTTGGCTTGATGATGATGATATAATATGATATTTGATTAATTTATTTTTGTTGTCATTGATGGCAACCATGTTTGTTTAGTCATCTAGGTCATCTAGACCAACTGATATAGCTTAACCGGTAGTGGAATCAGTTAGACAACAAAACTGCTAAGTTGTTGTCAATCGGTAAACATGAAAAAAGAGATGATCAAGTGACAGGTATAGATGATTGGAGAAGATTTAGGTGTTGCAGTTCAGAATATATATCCATAACATTGGCATGAGTCTGTGATTGAAATTGCATCAAGTTTGGTGAACCGGAAAGCACATTTGTAATTGACTTTTATGAACTCTATGAAGAAGAATAAATACCGGTAATAATTTAAGGTTTGGCGGTGGATCTTATCATGATCATAACTTAGTGATGATGTGTCATAATTCATGTGTAATAATAAGATGGTATTTGAACGCGTATAAGGATCAAATTTCTTGGGAAACAACAAAGTGCTTAGGAGAATGAAACAAGGGTTTGACTAATCAAATCAATGTGCGCTGATCATTCAATGACTAAAATCATTTAGAATTTATTTTAATGATCTGTAATGTATTTTGGTGGAGTTTTTTGCCATGCTAAATGTAAATTCATTGTATCTTTTTGATACAATTAGGGTTTGTAGCCACCCTAAGTTCTAACTGAAAAGTGTATTTAGGGATAGTTGGAGAAGAGATTTTGTGTCGGTAGTTTTAGAAGAAGGTATTGCTGAACTAGTTTGAAGTGTCTGCATGTGTGTAGCAAAGTTGTGCTGAAAAGGATCTGTACTAGCAAGCAAGGAAATGTTGTAATTAGATTATTTGCCTTGTTGTTACCTAACAGTTACAGTAGTTTGAAATCCCTTAACTGGGTAGATCCTAATAGGTCTTATATTGTAAATCCTTTCACCAGTTGGCTCATTAAATCGAGTTCAAAATCCTCTAACAAGGTTACTCTTAATAGGGTAGAGCTCCTAACAGGGCTGAGGCAAAATCCCTTAACCAGGTGACTCCTAATAGGGTCTTCTCTTAATCAGACATATTGTAATCTCTTAACCAAGCTAGGCCTTTTAATCAGGTGCATTCCTAAAGAGTGCAAATACTTTGTGGGTGCTAATTCCCACTGTGGTTTTTCCCAATTGGGTTTCCACATGAAAAATCATTGTGTTATGGTTTGCATGCTTTGTTGGATGTTTGCTTATGTGGTTATATTTCTTGCATGCTTATTGATTTTCAAGTTGGTGAAAGTAGTTATCAGATTTATTAAGTTTTTGCTTACATTGACTCACCCCCCCTCTCAGTGCCTTATAAGTTTATCATTGGTGTGCTTGGACTTTTGTGCTTGTGGGTTTTAATCTATGAGTTTGGTTGAACCTTGTTTTGTCTTGGTAATTAAGGAGTATACATCAATAAATAAAATGTGTGAAGGAAGCATGTAGAAGATCTTGTGGAGGCTGAATTTTTTTATCATGTTTTTGGTTAAGGCCTCATTGGATAACATTTTGATCTGAGCAACATATTATTTGTGCTTGGTCGACATATCATAATAACGTATAAGATTTCTGGTATGTGTGTGTGTATTTAGCAAAGTAAGTGAAGTGTGTGGAAGCAAGATAGAATAAGTGCAGAGTGTGAATCCATGGAGTATGTGTTGTGTGGAAGAGTAAGTAGCCTACAGAGTTATGGTCAATGTTGCAGTAATCGTTTATGGGATCTGTTTTAGGTATTTGTTGACAGTAGTACAATAATCCTTTACCATATCTACTATAATTTTTGTGAGACGTGATTTGAGCTTAATTTGGAACTAATCTCATGCATTTGGAGATGCGAATTTCCTTAGTTCATTTATATCTATTGCAGTGAGCATTCCGACAGTGAGCCACTTTTATAATTTGGTAGTGAGTCATCCGATAGTGAGCCACCCCATTTTGTAAACACCATATAAGTAGTTATATTATCTTGAGAGCTAACACTCTTTGTGGTTTTTTCCATTTGGTTTTTCCACGTATAAAATCTAGTGTTCCATTTGTGTTTGTGTTTCTTGTTTATTTTGTATTTTCTATTTCATGTTGATGGGCTTAATTGATAAAATTGATATATCAGTAAAAGGTTTAGAAGTTGTGAAAGTTTTAGAATATGTTGGAATATTGATTCACCCGCCCTCTCAATATTTTGGTCTATTCAACCAATTCAACAATTGGTATCAGACCTTTGGTCCCTTACTTGAAAGCTTAATTGCTTGAGGAAGATCCTTGTTGGTTGAATCATGGCACCGATGAGTTTGACTGAAGAATATCAATTGGATGAAGAATTAAAAACAACCTTTGAAGATCTGAAAAGTGTTGAATCCAAGAATGAGGAATTGAAAGAGAATGTGAAGGTAGTGAATGAATGTGTATAGAAGTTGAGAGAGAAAATGCGGAAGTTCAAATTGAGGCATAAGGAAGTTAACAATCAGTTGAAGCAGGTAAATAAAACCATTAAAGATCTAATGCAAAAAACTGAGGAGAAGAACAAGATAGAAGAAACCCTAACAGAATCAATCAAGATGAAGACTAAAGAATGTGAGAAGCTAGAACAAGGAGTAAAGAAGTTGAAGGAAGAGAGTAAGGTTCTTGATAGCACTAAGCTCTTGGAAGAATTTATCAACATGCATAAAGCTCATTTAGACAAGACTGGACTTGGATTTCAACCCTGTGAATGTTCAAATTAGAATGAAAAAGACAAAGGCAAAGAAGTTAAGGCAGAAGCAAAGAAGAAATCAGAAGATGCAGACAAGATCCAGAATCAAAGATCTAATGCAAAGAGACCATCGATTCATCAACCAAGTGCACAAAGGTACCCATTGTGTGTGTGAAAAGTGGACCTGTATCTATATCTGGAATACACAACACTTCAATTAAGTCATTAGATGAATGGTTAGTAAATCAATAATCAATGAATGATAAACCATTAAAAAGCGACCCATTGCCTTTTAGTAGATGCGAGTTTAGATTCCTCTCAGATTGCTAAGTTATCTAGTGACTAGACAACACCTAAACAAAGGATTTTTTAAATCTATATGAGCATGAATATGAGCTAAATGGATGCAAGATTTAAGCTAGATATGAAAGATTAATCTAACATGATTTAAGCAATATATGAATATTTAAGATAAATGATTTAAGCAATATGAAATAACTAATATGCAATATCTCAATGCAAATTCTCAATGAACCTAGAGCAAAAACAACATAATAACAATATATTCTCCAGGATTTTTTTTTGAATGAGATGAGAGCTTGAATTTATAGAAAATTCAGAAAGAAATCAAAGGTTGAGATCAAATGATGAAGAGTGGTCAAGATTTTCCAAGAGGAAGCACAATCTAGGTGAATCGATATGATTGGATGCTTTTCTCAGTTTTAAAGGAAATTGAACTAAAATTAAGATAAAATAAAGAAAAAACTGATTTATTCTCTATTTCATTCAATTTCAATATTTAATTATTTTAATTGCTTTCTTTGAGATTATTTATCAATTTTAAATTTGTTTTTCAAGATTATCTCCAATTGATTTCTTTTCTCAAATTTTAATTCTTTTTTTGTCAATTAATTCCTTTTTTGAAGATCTGTGCTCATAATTTCCAATTCCTCTTTCTTGATTTGTTTCCTTTTTTGAAGATTTGTGGCAATTTTTATTTATTTTTCTAATTAATTCCTTTTTTTGATGATTTAATGGCAAATTGATTTATTTAATTAAATATGCTAGGATATTTAATTAAAATAAATAAGATAATTGTTTTAAAAATGATTTACTTGGAATGATCAATTAATTAAATAAATATTTAATTAATATTGAGTGATTAATTTTGCCATGTGACATTGATGATTTTAGAAATTAACTGTGTGCTCAAGATTTATTTAATTGCCTTTGGTTAGGACCTTGGTGGCATTCTCGAGATTAGGGGCCCATGGTTTAGATGACCATTTTTAGGGTATTACATTTGCCCCTCTTTGAGTTAATGTGCGAGCAGCGCATTGGTTCAAAGAAAATTTGATGTCTAGGAGATACCAGTTTTGAACTTGATTGATCACGAACCAGATGAAGAGTGAGGTATTCAGCTTGCTTTGAAGTGATGAAACTGAACAAAGTTGATTAAAGTGAAACTGCTCTTGAACTTGATTGAACTAGGACCGATGAAGAGAAAAGATACCAAACTTGAACTTGATTGATCAAGAAGAAGATCTTACTGATCTAGAGCTTGATTGTACTAGACTCAGTGAGCGAAGAGAAAATCGATCTTGAACTTGATTGATCAAGATACGATGAGCGAAGATAAACTGTCCAGCTTGATTCGATGCAATGAAATTGAACACCTGCTTAGATTGAGTGTGATCAAAGATACTCTTTAAACCCTTGATTGAGTTTAAATGAATAATCAGCTTGATGAAAAGCGATGAAACTGATTAATGTTAAGAGACTGATTCAGACAAAGACAATGTCATCTTGATATGAAGTGATAAAACTGATATGCCCCTAGTGATTGATTTGATGAATCTTATTCGACTTGTAACAAAGATTTTTGAAATAAATTCTTGACTTTGAGGTCATGAGTATGCCCCCTCGGGAGCGAAATCGAAAGATAGTGAAGGTTGCGCAGTGATTGTAGGCAATTTTGCTTTTGTAGCGATGATAAGTTATTTGAGCACAAAGATTAATGTTGAAGATTAAAATTAGAGTTAATGTGAGAATTCAATTGAGATTTAGTGTTGATTAGCGATAAATTGAGCGCAAATTGAATAAGAGAATGAGCAGTTGATGAAAGCGCTAAGTGGTCAATGTCGTGAAATTTTGATTAGAGAATTGACATCAGATTTCAATTTCGATCCCGAAAATGGACTCAGGACAACTGATTTATGAGCTCTTGATTTGATTTCATCGTACTTGTGTTGATTGATTATGAGATTTTTTTCTATATACTTTATTCTATATGTATGCATATATTTTTAGTATGGATGTATGTAATGTAGATGAATATGGATGTTTGTTGTTTTGTTTCTTTTTCATATGCAAATAAATGAGGAGAATGGGTAACTAGTAATGCAAATGTTTATTTTTCTTCATGCAATAATATGAATGCAAATAAGTATAAAATGAAATGTATGGATCTATATAAGATGCTCATGTATGCAGCTAACATCTCAATACACAAGTACTCGATTGGAGAAATGATGATGAAAAAGAGACCACTTAGCTGAGAAATGATGATGCTTCCAACTTCTCATTTAGAAGATAAAGAAATTAGTGTTACCATACCAAAATCACTCTAAATTCATGAGATGCAGAATGAAATGCAAGATGAGATGCAAAATGAGATGCAACCAAAACCTAGTCACTAGATTTGAAAAGCTTAATTTTCATCATTGAGCATTTTACAACCACAACAGGCATATTAGAGTTCCTTTCTTTTCATGTGCAATATTAATTATCTTGTCCGCAATGACCCCTTTTGCATTCATATCCTTGGACAGATTTCACAGGGACCTGGATTACATGATAAAGAAATTCCCTCAAAATAGACAAAGAAATGATGGGAACCTCCTTGTAGCATTCAAATAAGTGGAGTTGAGGTATCTATGGCAATTTCACCTTAATGTGAAGGCACTTATCACAAACACCCAACTGATTAGATGTTTTCAGATCATCGGAATCATTCCTACAAGTAGAAAACAAAGAAAATATTAAGCCCCCAATCCTTGCTCCTCTTAGTCAAGATAGACTTCCTCGAGTTACTCAAAGGGATAATAATCAAAAACCAATATAAAAGACAACACACAAAGAAAATTTCATGCATAGCTCAAATTGTTTAGTGAGTGTTTTTAGTAATGTTGTTTTGCTTGTTTACTCAGTGATAAAAACTCTTCAGTAGCCAGGAGACAAGTGACTGACTCAGAGTGGATGACCAGGTTTCACTAACGTAAAGTTGACTTGGTCGATACTGCTTAGGACATGTAATGTGCTCTATTGATAGGTAGGACATTGATCAGTTTCAAGCCATGAGGGTTCCAAAAGAACCAGGATATCATGAAAGTGACTAAAAGATATGTGCAAGCGAAATCAAAGATGCAACATTTCAGTACAAGAGATAAGACTACCCTAGACAAAATCCAACAACCATATTGATCTATGTCATTGCTTTGATTTGTGCGATCATTGATAGGAATGTCTGGTTTCAAAGAATAAGTACCCCGTATAAGACTGATTTGTCTGGTTTGAGGGTACCCTTCCTTGTATAAGACATGTTGATTTTTGATAGAGTTTGATAAATAGATTAACAAGACATGAGATAAGTTTGATTGCAGATTTTGAGAGTTTGTCTGTGGTTGATTTGGTTTGAAGGATAGTCTATGCTTTCTTGCTTTGGTTTTTTCAATTTTTTTGATTTAGTGAATTTTTTATTTTTTAGGATTTTGTTCAAGACATTTTATGATTTTTAGGAGTTTGTTCAAGACATTTTATGATTTTCAGGAGTTTGTTCAGGATATTTTATGATTTTTAAGGATTTTGATGTTTGCTCCTAGTGTCTAGCAAGGCAAAAGGGATTTTGAGTACATGAATGGATAAGCGAATGATGGTGGATGATTTCAAGAACTATATCACAATGTTAATCCAAGCACAGGGTCCAGATATAGCAATGTAAACCAAGGATTTTAGCTATGCAAAGCAATGATTTTAGTAATGTAGAGCAAGGATTTAGCACAGTGAAGCAAGGATATAGTGAAACGAAGCCATATGGTCCAAAGAAGTGGCCATGTCAAGAGGTTTGTGGAAAACATGTTTTTTCCATTTTGTCCATAGTGTTGATCAAGATCAAGGGATAGATTTGGATAGGAGGCAGATATGATAAGCAAGATCAAAAAGGAGTAATGAAGGATGCAAGCGAGCAATGGAGAGGAGCTAAAGGGTTTGGATCAAGTGTAATAGATAGGAAACATGAAGCCTGCAAGGATCCTTAACCTCTTCAAGATCAAAGGTGGAAAAGGGCTATGAATGTAGATAGAGCGAATGAGGGATAATGAAGGATGAAGGATAATAGATGGATGTACATGGATGGAACTTGCCCCTAGTGTAAAGTGCAAAAGGATAATGGATTACACATGATGCCTATTTTCTAGGTTTTCATCATGGTACTTGCCCAAGGTGCCACATGAAGTGGTTTTTACACAAGGACAAATTTATTTCTCTTTACTCTTTTTTTTTAAGATATTTTTTTTCACTTTTTCATCATTTTTTTTTGTTTTGGAAGATAATGGAGGCATGATAGGGGATGGAAGAAGGACCCCAACATATCTCTACTTTGGATGGTACCCTTAGAATATGAGTTGCAATAGACCATGGCTATGAAGGTATGCTCAAAGATGTTGGTAGGATAATGAAATGAAACTAGGGCAAGGATTTATGCAAAGGATTGGATAAGAGGGATGGAAGGGTGAAAAAGAGGTGTTGGAAGAATTGTGTATGGCTAGATGGAAATGTTGGAAAGATCAAGATTGACACACACCTTGAGGGATGGCGGACATATGGAAGAGAAGTGAATATCATATTTTGAGATTTGGATGAAGGAAAGGTTACAAATTTTGGGGCATAAGAACCCAAAATGGATGAAGGAGGTGATGAAGGAATAGAATTGGAAGGTTTGGATGGAGGAACAACAATTTTGGATGCCAATTTTGATTTTTCTTTAGACTTTTGTGCTTCAAGAAGCTGCTTAGGGATCCACATGGTTTTTGATTTTTTATGCTTTTGTAGTTCCTTAGAGCGCATTGCTTGTACAAGTTCTTTAGGAACCCATATAACTTTTGAATTTTCTTCTTTCTTTGTGGTCCTTTGGGGCATTTTGTATTTTTCTTTTTCTTTTTGGATCATATTTTGCTTTGTTTTGACATGTCGATTAGATGGGACATGTTGATCCTTGAATACATGTGGATTACTTGACTTATGACTTTTGTTCTTGGCATCCAACTTGATTGGATGGAGATGCATGGATAGATAGGAATGATATGGAGGTATTTTAGATGGATGGAAGGTACTCAAAGATGTGTGCCTTTGTTGATCCTGCATAAGGGATGGAGGGATATAGGGACCTAGAATGGATGGAAGCGGTGAAGGAGAAGGCATGTATTTGGATTTAACTAGAGAAATGTAGGATTTATGAGAGATACCAACATCTTGAGAAATTTCCCTTAGGCCATGACCTTTAACATCTTCTTTAATATGTAGGGGTTCTTGCTTGAGGAGATCTACCCCTTTGCCTTTATAAATATTTTTGACTTCTAGGATACACTTTTCTTTTGAAAGAAGGCACAAGGCCATTATGAGATGGAGGTGGAATGTAGGGAATGATAGGATCATGAGAGGGATTTGTAAGCATGATGGATCCTTAAGGTGAATATGGAGGATTATGACAAGGAGATGAAGGGATACTTTGATCTTGACATGGAAGAGGACCATTAGATAGAGTGGGAAGGGTGTTTGACTCTTCATTTTGAATAGGACCGTTTGAAAAGGTGGAATAGGAATCATGATCTTTCTTAGGAAGTGGATTAAAAATGAGATTTGGAAGGATGATTTTCTCTTGAGATGGAAGGAGTTCATCTTGGAAGAAATGGAAAGGTATAAAGGGATCATCATGGGATTCTAGGGAAATAGGATCTTTTTCAATCATTAGATGGGATTGAGGAGTTTTAGTGTCTTGATCTTGATTTATAATAGGACCTGTTTCTTCATTATTCAAATTATCCTCTTGACATGGAGTTACTTCTAAGGAAGGGGTAGTGTTTTTGATAGGTGTAGGGGATTCAAATTATCCTCTTGACATGATGTAGATGCTTGTTATGGAAGATAGAGTGTTCAATTTATGTGAATTACTAAGAGATTTATTGTTAGAAAACATCAAGATGTCAAAAGAGCAAGGTTACCCCTTCCAGTTTGGATCATTTCTTGTATGTTTAGCTATGTATTATTGTTAGGACCCAAAGGCAACTGCGAGGGGGGGGGGGGTGAATCAGTTGTCTATTAATTTCAATCCAAATATAACTTAACCAAACTTAGTGCATAATACCGATAAACCAAACTTAATGTCGTTGTAGCATTGTAAATTGTACGCACTTGCTAGGGTGGTACAATTTCACACCTAGTTTAGCACCCGCCTTGGTGCATTTTACATTTTGCATTGCATTTCTCCTTTAGCACTTAATTAATCAAATTAATTAGGTCTAAGGTCCTATTTCATCGTCCTCTACATCATAAAGTTGGGCCCTTTCGTTAAAGTGTGCCCTTTTCATTTTATTCCTCCAATACATCACTCAATCAAAAACCCTAATTAAGTCCTATTTTGAACTTGGGGGCTTGGTTTCGGGGGTCAAAACATCTCGAAATCACCTGTAACTTCAGGATTCTCTCTAAAATCATCATATTCGATGGCCTTGAAAATTTGGTGAAAAGTTGTCGGGACCGTGGCGCCCGGAGTGCACATGGTCCCGGACATTTTTCCCAAAATTTTAGGAGCACAATCCAATCATAAAATAAAGCTTAACCCCAAGAAATTGGCGAGAAATTCAATCTCTAGGTCGGCCAAAAGATGAAAGTACGACCTAGGGTTTCATACATAAGAGCTCTCTTTCTTCATTTGAAAGGATTCAATTTTTGTTTTCAGGAACCTCATATGCAGCGAAAGAGAAGATCTTTGAAGAATTCAACAACATTCAACATCCCTCTATCAAGAATTTATCAATTTCATTCATCCATTTAGGGCTTGGAAGACATTGAAGAACAATAGGAGATTACCGACTGAAGATTGGCTTGTACCTCTCCCTTGGGGGTTGGGTATGATTTCATGTTGTTTTCATGTCTTTGCATAAGCTTCAATATATCATTTATTCATGCTTTAGATCACTTTGCATCTTGATTTAGAGCATTTACATTGTCATTTACAAGCAATTAGGGTTTACTTTCTAGGTTGCTCTAGTTTGCTTGCTCGCATTTTAGGATCTTGCACACACACAAGGTCTGCACACACAATACATTTTACAATACAACTTGGCTATTCGTGGAGGTGGAAATCACTGAAGTGGGGGTTTGACTAAGGCAAAACCTTATATAGCTGCCCACACCCTTTTCAGATATAAGTGCAGGTTTCGGGACTCGGACAATGCTGCAGGTTACAGATCCATGAAAAGCAGGTCGAGACAGCACTTCACACCAAATTGCAGAGCAAAGAACCTGGACAAGGGCGTGGGGCACCCTGGTCCTACCAAGACAGGGGCGCTAGGCACCCTGGTCCCTGGGACAGAGGCGCTGGGTGCCCTGGTCCTCCTGACAGACAACATTTCTGATAGTTTCCAGAGTGCAAGACAGCAGTTTCAGGTGTAGTTTCCGGCACAGTATCAGGACAGTGGCGCCCGCACCCCCGTCCCAAACATTTTCAATCAGATTTTGACTCTGGGTATGCATCTACATTCTTGTTTTATCCTTGTGTTTATAGCTGTTCATTGTTTAATCTGAATCCTGCAATCTTGTTACTAGTTTGTACATGCATTTTGGGATTAGGACTTGAACTTGTATCATTTTATCTTTCAATTACAACAAAGGAATAGAAATCCTAATAGGTAGCCCATGGCTCTCTCTTTCACAAAAAGAAGTAGCCAATTGTGTGATACCTCTAGGCTCTTTCGTATTCCGTAATGTGTGTCAAAAGGTAAGATTAGGGCATGTTAACCTAGTCTCGCTTTTTCCCCTACACATTTTGGTGAACCTGACGTGAATCTATCATTGCTTCCTCTTGCATTGCATTTGTTAGATCTAGATCTAGATTTAGTGTGTTTTCATTTCATTTTCATTAAAAAGAAAAAAAAAAAAAAAAAAGAGAGTGTGTTTCTTTGCATTGTGTGTTTAAATTTTATGCAACCTTTATTTCAAAATGTCAGATTTTTATTTGCAAAATGTTCATGCTTATGATGATTATTATGAGTATAGACAAGATGAATTAGATGAAGCTTTAGATGAGTTTTTGAACCCTAAAGATGCCAAACCTTCATTTTACCAAAAATTCATAAACCTTGTTACTATGCCATTTAGGTGTGATGAGAAAGATAAGTCGAATAGTTCCTCTCAAGGGTACATTCCTATCAACTCTTCCACTAAATCTAGTAACATGGTTGTTTTCAATAGTCCCCTCTATGAGGAGATGTCTCCTTTTGAATCAAAAGATAAACCTTTTAATCAATATGATCATGCTTTGTTGGATGATGCTCATGATGACTTTGTGGCTTTATCGAAATCTTTAAACAAGAACAAGACTTCTAAATTGGTTAACATGATAAACTTGAATGAGAATAACAAGCCTCTCTTTGAAGTCCAAGGTGCTTATCCTTCTCCCACCTTTCAAGTTCCTAAATCACCTCTCGTTACTATCCAAGGAGGGTATGATCATGATTCCTTTCATACTCCGAATAAACCAATCATCACTGTGCAAGGAAGAAAACCTATAAGTCCTTATAGTTATGCCAAGCAATTAACTAGAGAGAGTTATCATGTGGTTGCCCATACTTATCACACCAGAAATAATAGGCAGCCTAATCCTCCTCCTATTATTCCAGTTTCTCTTCCTAATCCTCAACCAATTCTTCCACAAGCTCCCCGTATTTCGCAAGTTATGGGTAAGGAATATGATCTCATAGAACAACTTAAAGCTACCCCTGCTAAGATATCCCTCTGGGATTTGATTCAAACTTCTTCCACCCATCATGGAATGTTACAAGATGCCTTGAAAGATTTGAATGTTCCTCCACTGAATACATCTAGTAATATAGCATCTTTGGTTAACTCTGTGATGAATCCTAAGGCTCAAATTGTGTTTACCCAAGATGAGTTGCCTACTAGTGAAATTCAACATCAATATGATCCCTTGATGATTGTGGTTATCATGAAAGACACTACTATAAGACGAACACTAGTAGATAATGGCTCTAGCCTTAATGTGTGTAGCATTAATCTATTGCATAAAATGAATGTGGATACATCTCTCATTGATCCTGACTCTTGTCCCATTCGAGGCTTTGACAATGTGGCTAAAACTTCATTAGGTATTATCACCTTACCTCTCACAGTGGGACCTATTACTTTGCCTACTCCTATCCATGTTATGTCGGGAAATTTAACATACAATTTGTTATTGGGGAGACCTTGGATTCACAATATGCAAACTGTCCCCTCTACATTGCATAGACAAGTTAAATTTGTTTATAACAATAAGACATATACCTTGATAGGTGATACTAATTTCCAAGCTTGTCTACAAACATCTACTTCTAAAGGGGGTTCTTCTAAGCCATCCTCGTCTAGTGATGACTCTTTAAACAAGATACCTATCAATGAATCCTCACTCTCTGATGATCAAAATTCTTTGGATGAGTCTGGAGCTTCTGAAGAAGATTCTTCTCGACTTGAATCTACACATAAGAAGGATTTTGATCCTGAGAAGGTTCTCACAGAAGACGATTGGGGATCTCTTGATTTCAATCCCACCTTTGTAGGTGAATATAAGGTTCCTTCTAGAGAGCTTAAAGTTGAAAAGAAGGAAGAAGCTAAAAATCAGTCAATCTTACCTGAACCTATGAGTAATAATTTTGTGGCCGCTTCTCAAACTTCTTCTCCTCACACCTCTAATTCTGAAGAG
Source organism: Cryptomeria japonica (assembly GCF_030272615.1). Classification (NCBI taxonomy): domain Eukaryota; kingdom Viridiplantae; phylum Streptophyta; class Pinopsida; order Cupressales; family Cupressaceae; genus Cryptomeria; species Cryptomeria japonica. The sequence goes on from NC_081409.1 coordinate 729,081,168, forward strand.
TTTGATTCTTTGTCTTATGAAAAACCACCTTCTCTTTCTGAAATGGTTGATCGTTATGGTTGTGGTTTTCGCATTTTTGCTAAGCATGGGTATCATGGAAATGGTTGTGGCACTCACGAACAAGGGATAAAGTTTCCTCTAGAGAATAATTTTCACAATTATGCCTTTGGACTTGGCTATAATCCCTGCAAACGCACTAAAGCTTCTAAGAGACCATGTATTAGTGTTAATGCTATTTCTACATCTCTATCAATGCAACACCCTGAGTATATTGATGGGGATCCTTCGTGTGCCTATGCTTTGGATGTCTTCCCTACCGATGATGCTTTAGCTAAATTCTTGGGAGCCTATGACACTCTTCCTCATTATCATCACAATAGGGGACTCCCTTATTGTTTGAACACTGAAGCCTATTTTGGAAAAGAGACCAATAATGATGAGATTGTGAAAGAATTCCCTCAGTTAAAGGATACTCCTCAACAAAGTAATCTTCTTATAAGTGACACCACTGATGTTAAGATGGATCCTTGCAATAAAGAAAAAGTCATTAAAATTGGAAAATGTTTGGATGAAGAGGAACAAAAACAATATGAAGATTTATTGCACGAATTCCCTGAGATCTTTTCTTGGACATACTCTGACATGCCTGGTATAGATCCTAAGATTGTCACTCATAATATTGTCTTAGTTCCCGATGCTAAGCTCGTGAAACAAAAGATTCAAAAAATGAATCCTAAGGTGGCTCTGCTTGTTAAGGCTGAGATTGAAAAGTTATTGGAGGCTGGATTTATCTGCCCTATTGACTATTCCCCATGGATTTCAAATATTGTCGCTGTGGCTAAACCAGATAATAAAATAAGAATGTGTACCGATTTTCGAGACTTAAATAGGGCTTCTTTAAAAGATGATTTCCCTCTTCCAAACATTGACATGATAGTTGATTCTACGGCAGGACATGCCTTGTTATCCTTCATGGATGGTTTTTCAGGATACAATCAAATTTTCATTAACCCTCAAGATCAATTCAAAACTGCTTTCACCACTCCTTGGGGTATGTTTTATTGGATAATGATGCCTTTTGGACTTAAAAATGCCAGTGCAACTTATCAACGAGCGATGACCCTTATCTTTCATGATTATATGCATAAGATTTTAGAGGATTATGTTGATGATATTTTAGCCAAATCCATTCTTCGCATAGATCATATTAAAATCCTTCATCAAATCTTTGAAAGAGTTCGTAAATATCACATGCGCTTGAATCCCCGAAAATGTGTTTTTGGTGTGGATAGTGGAAAACTATTAGGGTTCATAGTTTCGCATCATGGGATTGAGGTGGACACTAAGAAAATAGATGCTATTGTCAACATGCCACCTCCTAGAAATGTGTCTCAACTTAAAAGCTTACAAGGAAAGATTCAAGCTATCCGTAGGTTCGTATCTCAACTTGCGGATCGTACCTTTCCTTTTACTCAACTTCTCAAAAAGAATATCACTTTTCAATGGAACGAAGATTGTCAGCAAGCATTTGAAGATTTAAAAGTGTATTTGGCTAGTCCTCCTATTCTTCAAACTGCCAAACCTTCTAAACCCTTCCTTCTATATACAGCTGCTTCCTCTGATGCTCTCGTAGCATTGTTGGCGCAACATGATAAAGATGGTAAGGAATGTCCGGTTTATTACATAAGTCGTACCTTACTCAATTATGAGACCCGATATTCTGCGATAGAAAGACAATGCTTGGCCTTGGTGTTTGCGACTCAGAAATTGAGACATTATCTTTTAAATTCAGAAGTCCACGTCATGGTAAAGTTCGATCCTTTGAAGCATATTTTCTCTGAAACTGATTTATCAGGATGCCTAGCTAAGTGGGTTATGATGTTGACTGAATTTGACCTTAAATTTGTTTCACAAAAAGCAATTAAAGGGCAAGCATTGACCGACCACTTAGTTGAGGCCCCTTCACCTTTCTCCTTCCCTAATTCTGAGTCTTTCCCCGATGACTTCATTTTTTCTATAGAAAAAGATGAAACTTGGGAATTATACTTTGATGGTTCTAAGTGTCGTACGGGATCGGGGGCAGGTGTTGTTCTGATTTCTCCTACAAGGAAATCTATTCCCTTATCCTATCGTCTAAATTTCTTGTGTACCAATAACATTGCTGAGTATGAGGCTCTTATAGCGGGAATAAAAGCAGCCTTAGCTCTGAATATAAAGCACATACATATTTATGGAGATTCTCAATTGATTATAAGACAAGTAACAAGACTGCATCAAGCAAAACAAGACAAATTATCACAATATAAAGACCTTGCTATCTCTTTATTACAAAAATTTGATTCTTATACCATGGAACCTATTCCTCGAAAAGATAATCGACATGCGGACGCAATGGCATGTGTGTCTTCTCTTGTATCTTTAGAGGACCCTGTGGTTGATCTTAAATTTGTTATTCACAACCTTATTTCTCCAGCTATTGTAGACGACTCTAGCTTGGTAACATGTTGTGACTTTGTAGATTCAGATGAATGGTATTTGCATATCGTAAGATATTTGACCGATGGTACCTTTCCTGATTCTGCCAATAGGAACACTAGGGCTAGAATCCGCAAGGTGTCTGCTAGGTATATCATTCTTTCTAATGTCCTTTACTGAAGGGGTTATGACAGTCTTCTCCTTCACTGTCTTAACAAATCGGAAATCCCCGTTGCCCTTGAAGAGGCACATTCAGGTGCCTGTGGGGGGCATTTTGGAGGCAAATCCTTGGTTCAAAGATTGCTTCGTATGGGATACTATTGGCAAACTATGTAGAAGGATTCTTTTTCATTTGTTAAGAAATTTCATCAATGTCAACAACATAATAATCTGATTCATGCTCCTGCCCAAGAACTTCGTTCTCAAGTAGCTTCTTGGCCTTTCTCCGCATGGGGTTTGGATCTCATTGGTAAAATCTCTCCTCCTTCATCTCAAGGACACACCTTCATTATAACTGCAATAGATTACTTTATGAAGTGGGTAGAAGCTATTCCCCTTCGCTCTACTACTGCTGAAGTGATTTGTCAATTTCTTCTAGAAAACATCATTTCTCGATTCGGGATACCTTCCACTATAATCTCAGATAATGGGACATCATTTAAGAACAAGGACGTGAAGAAATTCCTCGAGAAGTATCATATCAAACATTGATTTTCTACGCCATACTATCCTCAATCAAATGGTCAAGCCGAGTCATCCAATAAGATAATTGAACAAATTCTTCGCAAAACCGTGAATAAGCATGGTAAGGATTGGAGTAATCAGCTAATCTATGCTCTTTGGGCCTACCGAACGAGTGTACAAATTGCTATAGGAACTACTCCTTATAATCTTGTTTATGGTGCTGACGCTATTATGCCTTTAGAGTTAGAGATTCCATCACTTAGGGTTTCTCTCAAAGGTATAGTAGATGATGACTCTTATAGAGAACAATGACTTCAACAGCTTGAGATGCTTGATGAACAACGTATAAATGCTCTTGAGCATATTCATGCGTATCACAAAACTCTACAACAAAGCTATAATGATAAGGTTATTCAACGTTCCTTCTTGGTAGGTGACTTAGTCCTCTATGAGAATCAACGCAATGTGAATGCCTTACCTGCAGAAAAGGGAAAATTTAGTCCTAATTGGCTTGGACCATATATCGTTATTGAAGATTATGGATCAGGTGCTTACAAAATAGCGGATGTAGATGGTACGCCTCTTAAAGAACCTATCAATTCTATGCACTCGCCTAGATATTATGCTTAATTCTTCATTCCTTATCTTTCATTTCATCTATCTTCTTTTTAGTTCTTCAACATTGGGTAATATGTTAGTATCTCCTAATTAGAGTAAAATAGAATTAAATGTTATGGTGTTTAATCTATATTGCTTCGTTCTTGACAAGCGTGTTTCTTTACTTTATAGTTTGTCTTGAATTCATTTATGTAAATTGTAAAAGATTTACATTTCTATTATGCTAGCATATTCCACAATGTCTTATGCGTTAAGTAGAATTGTATCATGTTGTGTTTAAGTTCAAAATTAAATCACATTAGTTATATGATTCTCAGACTTAATGCATATTTCTTCCCTATCATCAATGTAGTACTTGATTAAATATTTTAATTAAGTCACACATGTACCAATTTAATCATGGAGCATTGAGAAATCAATCACATGGAAATTAAATCCTGAACATACATGTACATCTACCAAATGTATTAGATTTAATCAAAGCAAAATATACATTGTTTTAAGCATTAAAGATAACACATTTGAGACAAAAGAGAAGCATGTGTATATATATATATATATATATGTGGATCGTATACAAATATAGGTCATTGTACATCCAAAATATGACCCATCCTACATCATAAAATCATCTCCTATCCCTAGGGCTTGTGGCTGGAGAGTGACGACTAGATGCTCCCTCCTGATCCGGCCGTGAAGGTGGACCCATAGGTGTGTAGCGCGATATAGACCGCGAGTGACTCCAAGAGGAACTCCTATGATCCCTATCCATAAGGATCGCGCAATAGGAGGAAGCCTCGGCCTGAGCTGCTGCTAGATCTCACTGTGCCCACTGAAGGTTCTCTGATAAAACTCTCTCTCTCTCTCCCTCCATATGTCTACCTGTACTCGGAATGGGGAAAACAAGTCCATATGTCGACCCGCATTCCCTTGAGGCCTATAAGCAATCTGGGAGGAACTAGGGATCTATGCCATCATGAAAATGTCTATCACTGCTTGCTGAATCAGAGAATGCCACCCCTGCACATTAGTTGTAGCAGTAGAACATATTTTTGTATTAGTACCATTCTATATCATCAAAACATTAATCAATCAATATAAACCTACTATACCTGGATCTCCCTCATGCCAGTAGGGATCATGATATGGTAGCATCTGTGACTGGGAACTACTAGGCTCCCCTTGCTTGAATAATCTATGCACGATGGGTGTAGGCTGGACAGTACTAGAAACAGGTCTCTGTATCACCTCGTGTTCCCCCTTTTGGGGAATAAGAGGAGGATCCAGAGCTATGGTATCATCTCCTGAATGGTGGGGAGCTGCATCTGACCCCTCCTCATCATCTCTATCCTCCTCCTCCTTGTCGTCCTCATCCTCATCCTCATCCTCATCCTCATCCGCATCCTCACCTGCATCCTCATTCTCCTCATCCCTATCTGTATCATCCTCCTCTATCTCCTCCTCCTCCTCGGCAATGGGCTGATCTCCTGTGGGTGGATCAAGATCTCCTACCTCCTCATGACCCTCTCCCTCCTCTGGCTCCTTTGACTTGGATCCCTACTCCTCATCTCGGTCTCCATGCCTCCATGGGCCTGGATGGTCTGTCGGGTGATCTGGTGGAAAGATAGGCCCTGGATATGATCTCATAAACCATGAGACATACCTGCGCTATGCTCCAGGCTCTGCAGAGTAATCGGTAACCACATCCTGATCAGATCCCTCTATATCTGTAGTCTCGATGTCATCTATCGTCGGTCTCGCTACTGCTCTAGGTCTTGGAAGGACTCGTGAGTGTCGAGTATAGATGGGTACATCGGCTGGAACGCACTGCTCTAGCCCAAACTGCCTCCGTACTCGGTCGAAGTAGAATGGGACTATGATATGTGAATATCATCCCCACAGTAGGTGGTTCCTCTGTAGGCATGCTAACTGTCTCTCCATCCCATCCCATCTGTGCATCCACAGATAGGGTCTCCATACGGTCACCTCGGCTGTCAATCTATCAAAAATCACTCTCCAATATAGAAGATCTCCAAATCTCCACTCGCTGGTAAGTGGATAAGCAAACACCCTAGGTCACTCGCTAGCCATACTCATTAGAAAGCCGACAGGCCTGGTGCATGTGAAGTGCTCAAATATCCACACCTGCAGAAGTGTGCATGTCATCAAGCTGCAACCTTGTCCAAACACATACTCCTCAAGGTCGTGATAGAGATGTACAAGCATACTCCGACCCCAAGCATATACTCTCCTGTGTCTCTCCATAGCTCTAATGCACCATGTGAGACCCCCATGCATGTGTGTACCTTGCCCATTAGGGCAGACGGCTAGTGCTATGATGGCAATCATAAGACATCTCATAAGGGGCACCTCTCCTGTAGGATGTAAGAGCCAGCTGACCATGATGCGACCTCTCGTCTCGCTCGACATGACTCTCCCTATGCAATATACCTGCTCCCTCTAATGGTCCTCCACAGACCGATCGGTCACGTATGTCACAATAGCTCCTCTGATAGGAAGACGAAGTATGCGGTACCCATCCTCAAGTGTAACCATCAGCTCTCCTACTAGAAGATGGAATGTGCATGTGTCAGGATCCCATCGCTCCATCAGTGCCATCAGCATCGCAGGATGGAACCGAATGGCTGGCATGAGGATCGCATACCATAAACCCACGATCGACAATGTGTCTCTCTCTGCCTGAGTCAACCACAGAATCTGATCTCACAAACTGCGAAGAATCTATCCCACCGTATGCTCTCTCATGTATGGGAGACCCTGCAACACAAAAACATAACTATAATCAGTACTCAATCATCAAAATCATTCATGCAAACTGTCGAACATTGTATGCTAACCCTGATATCTCTCGCCAAGTCCTGAAAGGGACCATGGCACCCTGATTGGGACCATGGCACCCTGTCAGGGACCATGGCACCCTGTCAGTGACCATGGCGCCCTGATTGGGACCATGGCGCCCTATTAGGGACCATGGCACCCTGTCAGGGACCATGGCGCCCTGAAGGGACCATGGCACCCTATCAGGGACCATGGCACCCTAAAGGGACCATGGAACCCTAGGTGGGACCCATGGTCAGATTCCAAGGCCCGCAAATGATCACAGAAAGTCAAATGCAGAAAATCAAAAGTCAACGTTCAGTCAACTCACCTCATCCAGTGGCTCGTCGTCGATCACGGCCTGGCGCAGGATCTCAATCCTCGTGGGATGCTCCGGTCATCGTGAAGGCATGATGATGGCTATGTGGGCTCCGCTGCAATGAACAGTATTTCGAAATCAACAAAGTGACAAATACAAATGTCACTTTCAAAGTATATACTTTCATTCCTTTACCTTTACTTTCGAAACCCTAATTTTCCTCTATCACTCATTTCATCATAACTTGAGTTTGGGAGATGCAATTTTCGAGCTGTTTGTTGCGTAGGAATTGTATTTTCATTCCCCTACTCTCGAGATGTTCCAAAAAGTGCTCTGATGAAGCCTATTCAGTGAACATCCCTCATCAATACTCTCTTACACAATTTGTTGTAAGTAAACATGCTACCCTATTTCACCTCCCTAATAAGCAAGTCGAAACAGGGGGGGGCATATAGCTACTCACAAATTTCATCACTTTCCTTAGTAAGCATTAGGTGATTTTGTGATCTAACATGTGTTTTGTAGGGTGCGGTTCCTAACTGTGTACTGCAGATACCACTGGGGGCTTCGTCCGACAACTTATGGATATATCCTTTTTCAGATGATGTTTACTTTTCTGTACTTTAGCTTGCATATGCACGTAGTACTCATATGACCGCTAAAGTGGGGGCTAAATGTAGCGTCATAAATTGTACGCACTTGCTAGGGTGGTACAATTTCACACCTAGTTTAGCACCCGCCTTGGTGCATTTTACATTTTGCATTGCATTTCTCCTTTAGCACTTAATTAATCAAATTAATTAGGTCTAAGGTCCTATTTCATCGTCCTCTACATCATAAAGTTGGGCCCTTTCATTAAAGTGTGCCCTTTTCATTTTATTCCTCCAATACATCACTCAATCAAAAACCTTAATTAAGTCCTATTTTGAACTTGGGGGCTTGGTTTCGGGGGTCAAAACATCTCGAAATCACCTGTAACTTCAGGATTCTCTCTAAAATCATCATATCCGACGGCCCTGAAAATTTGGTGAAAAGTTGTCGGGACCGTGGTGCCCGGAGTGCACATGGTCTCGGACATTTTTCCCAAAATTTTAGGAGCACAATCCAATCATAAAATAAAGCTTAACCCCAAGAAATTGGCAGGAAATTCAATCTCTAGGTTGGCCAAAAGATGAAATTACGACCTAGGGTTTCATACATAAGAGCTCTCTTTCTTCATTTGAAAGGATCCTATTTTTGTTTTTCAGGAACCTCATATGCAGCGAAAGAGCAGATCTTTGAAGAATTCAACAACATTCAACATCCCTCTATCAAGAATTTATCAATTTCATTCATCCATTTAGGGCTTGGAAGACATTGAAGAACAATAGGAGATTACCGACTGAAGATTGGCTTGTACCTCTCCCTTGGGGGTTGGGTATGATTTCATGTTGTTTTCATGTCTTTGCATAAGCTTCAATATATCATTTATTCATGCTTTAGATCACTTTGCATCTTGATTTAGAGCATTTACATTGTCATTTACAAGCAATTAGGGTTTACTTTCTAGGTTGCTCTAGTTTGCTTGCTCGCATTTTAGGATCTTGCACACACACAAGGTCTGCACACACAATACATTTTACAATACAACTTGGCTATTTGTGGAGGTGGAAATCACTGAAGTGGGGGTTTGACTAAGGCAAAACCTTATATAGCTGCCCAAACCCTTTTCAGATATAAGTGCAGGTTTCGGGACTTGGACGACACCGCAGGTTACAGATCCGGGAAAAGCAGGTCGAGACAGCACTTCACAGCAAATTGCAGAGCAAAAGACATGGACAGGGGCGTGGGGCACCTTGGTCCTGCCAGGACAAGGGCACCGGGTGCCCTGGTCCCTGGGACAGAGGCGCTGGGTGCCCTGGTCCTCCTGACAGACAACATTTTCGATAGTTTCCAGAGTGCAAGACAACAGTTTCAAGTGTAGTTTTCGGCACAGTATCAGGACAGTGGCGCTCATGCCCCTGTCCCAAACATTTTCAATCAAAGTTTGACTCTGAGTACACATCTGCATTCTTTTTTTATCCTTGTGTTTACAGCTGTTCATTGTTTAATCTCAATCCTGCAATCTTGTTACTAGTTTGTACATGCATTTTGGGATTAGGACTTGAACTTGTATCATTTTATCTTTCAATTACAACAAAGGAATAGAAATCTTAATAGGTAGCCCATGGCTCTCTCTTTCACAAAAAGAAGTAGCCAATTGTGTGATACCTCTAGGCTCTTTCATATTTCGTAATGTGTGTCAAAAGGTAGGATTAGGGCATGTTAACCTAGTCTCGCTTTTTCCCCTACATAGTCGTTAGACAATTTAACAGTACCGGTAAAGTTTAATGCATGAAACATAAATACAAATAACATCCACAACACATAACATAGATATTTGTATGTTGGAACCCTGTAAGGGGAAAAACCACGGTGGAAACCTTACCCATAATCAGATGATACTACTGCAGATAGTGTGTGTGTACAAATGGGGTCTGCACATGCAGAAAGGCCAACTGCCTAGAGCTCACTGCTCAAACACAAAATGGGAGTCACACTGACTACAATTGGATGGTTAAATCCAATAATAATGTGCTGCTCAAAATAACATCTTCATAAGCTAGATTCAGTACCGGTTAAGCTCTGATTGTCTTCTTCATACCTTCCTTGAATCTTCAAATGATGTCTGTGTGTATATCTCTACTTATATCCCATATGCCTTATTACAATCCTTTCCACACCTTCTTACTTAATCTCACAAATGAGATCTTACATATATACCAAAACCTAAGACCAAATGTGTAGGTTGGCTCACTAAGAATATTACAATTAAATTGATTACAAATGAATCAATATGCGATGCATCATGTCATCTCAATGCATTTACAACAATAACTAATTGATAAAACATCTCTATAACATGTCGTGTTGATCTAGAATAGATAACACTTGTCGGTCCATAACCTAGACCTATTTGTTGGTAACAAAAAATATGTAAACTTGATTAGACCAAGTGTCCAAACAATGTCTTCAATGTAACCAAGTAATCTCCAGATGATAACAGATCATCCTCAGTGTCGGTGAATAATATAACCTGTCGGTGAATCAAATACCAATGACTGTGCATAGGTCACTGAACATGCCGGTGAACATAATTAAAGATCTTCAGAAGGATAGGTTTATAAGTGTTGACATCAATGACAAAACCAATGCAACATATTCATAATACTAACAATTGTTTGGGATCCCTTCCAGCTAAAGAAAATGTGATATGGAATCTGAAGTCTTTGTTGAAAGGCAAACCTTTAGATATTTTAATGGAATAGATAAGAGAGAGGATGCCTGCAATGTTTATCTCAAATATTTTTTGGATATGTGGATTATCGGTTTGGTATCCCCCACTACCAGTTCTACTAAGGAAGGTTCTTCCTCTACAAAGAGGAAAAGGAGAGAGTTTGTGCCTACCAGTGCCTGAAAATCTAAGAAGCAAAAGAAGGATCAAAAGGAGAAAGGAATTGTTATAATTGAAGATCCAGAATCTCTTGTGACTAAGGGAGAAGTGGTTATTGCAGAGTAGAGAGAAAAGGCATTAGAATCTAATGATGAGTCCAATTTACTCAAGATCATTGGTAGTACAGATGGAATAAGGAATATTGGAAAGATATGGCTGACTTCAGTTGAGGCAAATATGATTGAGAGTGTCCTAATGGATCATTTGGTCTGAAACAATATCAAGCTTGAAGATGTTGGTCATATTCTTTTGGAGTCCCTGTTTGAGGTTATCAAAGAAAAATTGATTGAGCAATCTATTAATGTAGAAGTTTCATAAGAAAAATATGGTGATGATATGGAGAGTATGTTGGACAAGTGCAATGATGCACAAAGGGCCTTATTTGAATGCATAGAAGAAATGGGAGATTGTATCAGTAGTGCTAGTAGATTTTATAGGTACTGTCTTTCATGGCTGTTAGTTGTAGCGAAGAATAAAGAAAAAATTGATGTTGTTGAAGATGAATTGTGTTCCTTGGGCAAATCATTTGATTTTCTGAGTGACAAGGACGAGGAGAAGAGGAAAAAGGAAAATTCTCTTCAGGCATAATTATTATTGTTGCAAAGACAAAGAGAATATTATGTGTGTATTTTTTGGAAGGTAAGGAGATTGTTGAAGCAAAATTGGAACATTTCTCAGCATTTCTTAATCATGTGGTTGAATATGAGAAGAATCTGTTTGCTCTAGATAACTTCTCTCATGTTGTTGATATATTGGTGGAATGTAGAATATCAGTTAGCATCAAACTGGTTGTTCATTCTTGGGAGGTTCTTCTTCTAGAACTGAAGTAAAAGTACAAGCAAATATTTCAGAAGAAGAGCAGTTGAGAACTTTTTTGGGTTGGTATAAAGTTTTGACATTTTTCCTTTTTTTTTTATCGTGTCAAATTTTAAAACGGGGAGAGAAATAGGAATGGTAAGAAATGAATACATAGAGATGGGTAGAGTATCGAAGATATCGGTCATATGAGTAAGGGGGAGTTTTGAGTTTCATGCATTATTCTTTTATTTTGTCATCAATGACAAAGGGAGAGATTTTTAGAATATTGTCATTATTATCATTGATGCCAAATCTAGTTATCCAGTTTGGACTAGATTGTGTATGTTGTTGGAAGTCATTTTTGTATTGTATTTTTGATATTCTTGGTCAAGTATCAATGGAAGATATGTACATTTGTGATATGAAGCACAGTTGATTTGCTAGATTTATTTTTGGAAGATCCTCATATTCGAAATAATTTGTTGTGCTTATCTTGGTTTACATTCTATCCCGGTATCAGTTGTGTGTTTTGGTATCAATAGTATAAGTCATATCAGTTGTATTTGTGGTATCTATATTTTGCAGTTAGGAGTTGATGTTCTTGGAGTTTTGTTCTTATGGGTTTGAATCCATGGGTCTGGTTGACCCCTATTTTGTCCCAGTAATTAACGAGTATGCATCAATAAACAAAATGTGTGAAGTAGGTAGAAGATCTGATGGACTTGAAAAGCACTGAGAGGGGGGGTGAATCAGTGACACCAAAAATAAAACTACTTCAAACACTAACCAGTAGATGAACTTAACAAAACTTTTAAACACAGTGCATGCAATCCAAAATGATATAACAACATCCACAATAAATAAAAAATCCACCATAACACAAGTGTTTGTACGTGGAAAACCCAAATAGGTAAAAACCATGGTGAGATGGAACTCACAAGTTAACTATCTATAGTAATAGATAACTGACCAGTTAAGGTCTACAAAGTGCTCTTCTAGGAGCAAATATTGTTAGAGATCCCAAAGCTTGATTAAAGCTATACCCTGTTAGGAGTAACCTCAGTAGAGGATATCTAAATCCAAACTAATGGATCACCTTGTTAGAGCTTACCCGGTTAGGGGATTTTGATTCTGCTATAATTGTTAGAAGAAAACAGGATTTGTTTGATTTGTTTGAGTAGCACAATACTTGCTTGATCAAATCCTTTTAAGTGTATTCAACACTGCTTCTCAACATACTCTACAACTTAACACTTTTTCATTTTCACATAACTGTAGACACCCAAAAATGGTCAACGCTTGCGAAGTCATACTTTAACATTTGCGCATTGCCTCATTTTAGGTTTTTGCGTCGCATTAACATTTCTCCTATGTCACGCATTTGGTCTTTATCATTTGCAAGCATCGAGTCATTCTTCTGCATTCTTCATTCATCTCGCCTTCGAATTTGGTCTTGTCGACAACAATCTTCAATCATGATTTTGGTCGATCTTTGTCCTTGTCAATCTTGTCATATTGCGGTTGATTCGTCATCGATCCTTGTCCTTTTCAATCATGTCAATTTGGTCAATTTGTCATTGATTTTTGTCAACCAACCTCAATCGAATCATTTATCAACACTGGTCATTTATCAATCCAAAATCAAATCAAATCGAGTCAATTATCTTTCAAGACCTAATTCGTCTTCAAGGGTTTTGTGATTTAATCATTTAACCTTGTGTGTCATTTCTTCCTCTAGGATTGAATAATTTATTTATTTATCCTAGGTCTTCATGTCGCAATTAAATGTTTCATTTAATTGGCTAATTAATTATTTCTCTCTTTGTGAATTAATTGATAAATGAGAAATTATTAATTAATTCACTAAGTTTCCTATTTTCATTATTTCTAATTCTTAAATTCCACCTATTTTCTAATTTTCTAATTGCCACCTATTTTCTAATTTTCTAATTCAAATTCCACCTAATTATCTTGTCTCTAGTTCTCCCTATTTTTGTGCTTCATGTGTCATACTCTTGACATAGAAATTTGTCATAGAGTCTTGTCTTGACATAGCAATTTGTCATAAAACTTGTCTTGACATGGAAATTTGTCATAAAATCTGTCATAAAATTGTCATAAGCCTCTTTGCATAGCAACATGTCATAGCTTTGCTATTCTTGATTGGAATTTCTATTCGAATCATTGTCATGCTAATTTGTCCATTTCTCCAATTTCTCTATAAATTGGATGATTTTCTTGAATCAAAGGCCTTCATGAAATCTGAATTTTCTATCAATTTACCGAACCTTCGTTTCTAGTACTCTTGAGCCTTTTTGCTTTCAATTGTGTGAGCACTTGTAGGTGAGATCCACAAAACTATTGAAGAGGAAAGAACAACAATGGAGCCGCATGGAAGAAGTATTCAACTCTACATCTGGTTTGCATAATTTTACTCTTGAATGCTTTGTTTCCATACCTCTATTGAATGTGCTTTAGAATTAGGTTCATTTCAATGAGTTTTCTCATGATATTGCTTTGATTGTCTTGTGTTTTGATTGATATATCCTGTTGTGATGATTCCTAATTTCTACGCTACAATAACATATCACTTTCGCTCTCACAAAATAATTCATTGTGATATCAATATAAAGACATTTAGATTTCATGTCGGCCTCAAGAAATCATAACACAATTTCCTAGGTGCAGTGTATCTGGTCAAGTGATCACAACTCGTCAAAAAAATACTGCCAAATCTTGTTGGTGGTGATAACTCATCACACAATCTACGAATAGCAATTGGAACACTTAATACTGGTTAGAGTTAAACCACTTGTCCTTGATGCTTTTGAGATAGTCTCCGCTGGATCTTCATGTTGATGCTGAGACATGTATAACCAAGTGGTTATCTCCATGCATATACTGGTTGTCACCAAGTACCAGTTATAAATAAACCTATAGTATACTGGTTGTAGTATAAGCAACTTGAATTCATACGAGTAGACAATATAAACATATGTGTGTGTATGTGTTGCATCACTGACAACATATGATGAATTCTTTACAATCATCATCAAGCCAACAATCTCCCCCTTTGGCATCGATGGCAACACTTAGAAAATTTTATAGTAATACCGCTAAGTGGTGCTTATAAAAATAATTTATACACATATACACATACTCCCCCTTACTACATACATCATACAAAATTTTCAAAAACACACATGCATATTTCTACTGCCCCTTTGACAACAATGCCAAATTGTAAAAGCAATATATATATATATATATATATATATATATATATATATATAATTTGTATCAAAGTGTTCAACATATACAACAATTTGAAAAACTGAATCAATATTCATGCATTAGCAATCCTTAGAAAAATTGCACTAAAATTCCCCTTCAACTGAGATAAAGCATGTTCCCATGTTTCCAGCAAATTCTCAGTGAACTCAAGTGTAGACATGATCTGATTATGAAATTCCTCCATGGAATCCAGTGAACAAGTTTTTGGGGTAGCTAAAATAGCTTATGCATGTGTGTAGGTTCTCTGTAGTATGTCCACTTGTGATGTGAGTTGAATCTTCAATTCTTTTAGTGACCGAAGTCTTTTTGCTTTCTCAAGATCATAGGTGTCTAACCTGTTGTGCAAATCATCCACAGATTTGCTAAAAGCAAAAAAAGAGTCTTGAAGTGGTACATATGTATTGCATGACTTCTCTAGTTCCTACTCAGTTTTAGTACACTTGCTATTGATATTAGTAAAAAAGAATGAAATATTAGAAGTAGATGTAAGATACTTCCGACCTGTTTCAATAGCTTGCCTTAATAAATCTTTATTAAGTGATAGAGCCAATTTCCCAATATCAATCTCCTTCATAAGTTGTTCACCTCGCTTCTTCCTATAGCTCTTATCAGCATATGCCTAGGCTACTTCTTCAAGTGATGTAATTTGGTCAGATGCTTCAGTAACTAATTGACCAAGTTTGCTAATGGGTGTTGATAGGTTCCCTATAGTAGTTTTTGGTAGCAGATTTGTTAGAATATCTACTGCTTTCTGAATGGTTTTTGCTTCTATCCTTTGTTCCTTAAGTCTTTTCTTGTGTGCTCTATATTGCATGACATTTTCAATCTTCATCATTTCAGATGCACTCATATTATCAACATTTATAGGCCTTGAAATGCCTAATGAGTCATCTTCATCTTCATCATTTTGTTGTAAGACTTACTGTTTTGTCAGTTTAGAAGATGTTACCCTAACAATTTCTTTTTCTTGTTCTATCTCTATTTCTTGCTCAGATGACTGAGTATCAATTCTTGCATTAGATTCCTTTTGAATATCCTATGAAACTGGTGGGGATTAGGGTTTCTCGGGTTGTTCCTTTTCTGGTGGATTTACCGCTTCTTGTCGAGTTGTCGGTTACTCAACTAAAGTAACCTATAAGATAGTGATCATAGGTGGCTGCATATCAGGTGCAATGATGTCCTCAGTTAGATCAATTGCATCCTAAATATCATCAATATCATGGATAAGAGTGTCATCCTGGCTCTCATCGGCTTGCACATCTTTATCCATTTTAGGTATATCATCATCATCTTGTTCATCGTAAGAAGAATGTATGATCTCTTCCATCCATTGGATGCTACATGTTATTTGATGAGTTTTAGTCTCAATAATTTTCCTCTTTCCACTAAGTAGATTCAATCTTCTTGATTTGAAAGAAAAATGAATTTTGTACTGATCAACTAAAGCACTTATTTCATCCTTGGATGATTTAGGAAAATATTGCACAAATATCTCATCTATAATTTATTTTTCCTCCTTTATAGCTTCCTCCCATTTATTCAAAAAAATGGTGTACAAATAATTAGAGATATCTTTTTGAAGATCATGTGGTAATCTATTGTAATGACACAAATGATTGATTACCCATTGAATGATTTGCTTCTTCTCATCTTTAGTGAAGGAATCAAAATGTTCTTTGACATTGTCAAATCTTTTTCTCCCTAATCTCTTCATTGTTCTTTCAAAGTGGGTTTTAGGCTTGTAAGTTGAGATATCAATAGGCACAATTTCCTTTGGGACATTTTTCACTGACTTTGCTACTCTACCAGTAGCTTTCATCTTCTTAGGTTCTTCTTCAATGTCAGTTCCTTCAGATTCTTCTTGAAGAATTAAATTCCGACCTCTTTTCTTTGTCTCCTTTTTCATATACACCTTAGGTTCTGGTTCCTTTTTGTTTTGGACACTCCGTGTCATTCTAGTACTTTTCATCACCAGAGGTGCATCCTCAGATTTCTTTTTCTTACCTTTCCCGCTTGTGGTTGGAGCAATACTTGTTCCCGCTTGTGCAGTCTGATCTTTCACTGAACTCAATTTTGTCCTCTTTTTATCTATAGGAGATGCCATCAGGTTATTAGCATAACCAATCAATAAGTCACAGTTAACCTCATAACTCATATCTTCCATTTCTTCCTCTCTAGGCTCAATTGCCTCCATGAAACAAAAATCAGTAGTAACTGTAAAAACAATGTCCTTGGAAAATTGTTTTACCACATCCTCAGGCAATCTTACTCTCATGCTCATCTTCTTCTGAAATTCATTGAAGTATTTGTTCATAGCAGAAACAAAAGTATTCCTTACAGCCTTGTTGTTGTTCTTGATCTGGGTGGATACTGGTAGATCCTTAGACCATTCAAGATCTTTGATTCCTGGTAGGAAATTCTGAAAATAAAAGAATAGCCCAATCAATAATTGTCCATATTTAAACTTTAGGCTATTATCCTTCTTGATAGATTTTAGATTTAAAAACAATTGGCTCCTTATGGCCTCACAGAGGTCATAATTTGCATTTTTAGCTATCATAATATAAGCAGTATGCATTGCTGCTGATGGAACATTATTCTTTCTGCTAGAGTAGAATACCTAGTAGCCTATGACCATAGCTGCTAATTTTACCATTGGGTCTCTGATATTGTTAACAGAGAAGGAATAACCATTAGAGGTTGAACCGATTAGGGTATTTACAATATCTTTTAAAATGCATCTCAGTTGAGGTACTTCACTAGTTGAGTGAAAACTAGTTACGACCTAAATGGATTCCTTAGTTATGGTATGAGTCCTCTCTAAGTACATGTTCTCCCCATGAAGTCTACTCAAGATAATTCATATATGCTCTTCTTCAAAATCTTCAAGGAAGTAAACCACGTTATGAAAACCTTTCTCAAAAACCCTAATATACTCTATTTGAATTTTCCCATTTTCATCACAAAGTGATTTCAACTGAGAATATATTGACAGTGACCCTAAATCCTCAATTTTGCAGTTAATGTAGTTGGACAAATCTCCTTTTACTACGACACTGCTAGAAACTTGTGAGAAAGCATTATAAGACACAATATTTTCTACTTATACAAGTTCCATAGGTTCTGACATGATCATCAATTTCGCTACTCTCTTAGAAGATGATGCCATTCTAGATAAACTAGATTACGAAGCAAGATTATCAAGAAATACCTTATTTCACGTGCTTTTTTGTTTATTGGTTGTATGCCTAAGTGCACACCAGTTCTGTCTTCTCCAACCTTCAAATCAGTTTGATTACTCAAAGCTCAATGCAACTTCGACTGAAATCAGCTAATAATCTTTACTTAGCTCTGAAAACACTCAAAATTTCTTTCTCAAAATCATTAAGGTAAAAATAACAAAATGAAAACTCGCTTTTATTCTTTTTACCAACTACAATAAATACTCTCCCGTTAGGGTTACAAACCCTAATTACACTGCTTAAGGAAAAACCGGTTGATAACTAAATGACAAAAAGTTATCAAAATTTTATGCTTTCAAATTCTCTTACCACATATTCACTGCAAGGGGTCTGAAGGTGGATTTACCGTTATGCTTCCATTAGCCATATGAAAAGGCTTAATTCACTGGTGTAGGATTCTCTTCATTGGATGAATTCAGCTTGTTCTCTGAGTGAATTATCACTCTTCTTCTTCCATGTTTGATTCATTTCTTCTCTTGTTTCTTCAACATTGACCTTTTGCTTGTCTTTCCGATCTTCAGAAAAATTGACCATTTTTCTCTTCTTGAATCTACAAAATTTTGCCAAGTGTCCCGGTTTGTTACAGTGATAGCAGGCCATACCAGATGATTTCCAAGGTCCTGCATTACCTCTCCCAATTCTTCTTCTACAATTCATAGCCACATGACCAAAGTTGTTACAGATGGTGCAATGACATTTGTTACCTTTTCCATCTCAAATGGACTAAACTGGTTGTCGTAGGGTCTTTGCCAGTTCATATTGACTTGGTTGTCAAAATTACTCATCCAATTGCCATTTGGTCTTGGATGCATATGCGGTATAGGATTATTTGCTCCACATCTACACTCAACTGATCTATGTCCATACATTTTACATACGAAGCAATGACCTTCAAATTTCTTGGACACATGCCTACCATTAGTATTGTAGCTTGCATTTCTACTAGGTTTGTCTCTACAAACATTTGCAGTGTGACCAGGTTTATGGCAAACAAAACAAACAAGTTTAAAGACCTTCTTACCGGTACTTTTTTTGGTCTTAGGAGAAGATTTGTTCTTAAGAGTGTTTCTCTTTGTACTAGATGATTCTCCTTTCTCAGATGTGTTAAAACCAACTTGGGAGGTATCACCTTTCATCCTTTGTGATTGGATTTGTTCATCTAGCAAGGGAGAACTCTTGTTGAACTTTTCCAGTTTCTCATTAGCTTCGGTGAGCTTCCTGGTGAGATCTTCATTATGTTTTGACATGCTCTCTCTTAGAGATGACGCTAGTTCAAGATCTAGCTGTAGGTTCTCTTTTTATTCTCTTTCTGCAACCAAAAGCTCATGCATAGTGACATTTTCCTGCTTTATCTTGACAATCTCTTGATCTCTTTCCTTGATAAGATCTTCAGCTGTTCTTCTAGTTTCCAGTTCCTGACTCATGTGGATAGTTAAACTTTCTAGCTCTCAGATATTTCCAACAGTTGTTTAGTTAGCTCTCTCCTTTTGACTTGTGAAGCTTTCAATTTGACCCTAAGGTTTTCAAGCTCATTTCTACTAGCTTCAAGCTCTCTAGCCATCTCAAAGTAGCTCATGTCCCCCATGGTGGTTTCAAGGCTCCCTTCTAAGAGATTAGGCTTCAAAGAAGTTAGGCTCTGATACCAATTGATGGACTTGAAAAGAACTGGGAGGGGGGGTGAATCAGTGACACCAAAAATAAAACTACTTCAAACATTAACTGGTAGATGAACTTAACAAAACTTTTAAACAGAATGCATGCAATCCAAAATGATATAACAACATCCACAATAAGAAAAAAATCCACCATAACACAAGTGTTTGTACGTGGAAAACCCAAATAGGTAAAAACCACAGTGAGATGGAGCTCATAAGTTAATTATCTGTAGCAATAGAAAACTGACCTATTAAGGTCTACAAAGTGCTCTGATAGGAGCGAATCTTGTTAAAGATCCCAAAGCTTGATTAAAAGCTATACTCTGTAAAAGGTAGTACCTTGTTAGGAATAACCTCAGTAGAGGATTTTTTAATCCAAACTAATGGATCACCTTGTTAGAGCTTACCCGGTTAGGGGATTTTGATTCTACTCTAATTGTTAGAAGACAACAGGATTTGTTTTATTTGTCTGAGTAGCACAATACTTGCTTGATCAGATCCTTTTAAGCGTATTCAACACTGCTTCTCAACATACTCTGCAACTTAACACTTTTGCCTTTGCACATAACATATCACTTTCACTCTCATAAAATAATTCAATGTGATGTCAATATAAAGACATTTAGATTTCATGTCAACCTCAAGAAATCATAACACAATTTCCTAGGTGCAGTGTATTTGGTGAAGTGATCATAACTCATCACAAAAATATTGCCAAATCTTGTCAGTGGTGATAACTCATCACACAATCTACAAATAGCGGTTGGAACACTTAATACCGGTTAGAGTTAAACCACTTGTCCTTGATGCTTCTAAGATAGTCTCCTCTGGATCTTCATGTTGATGTTGAGACATGTATAACCAAGTGGTTATCTCCATGCATATACTGGTTGTCACCAAATACTGGTTAGAAATAAACCTATAGTATACTGGTTGTAGTATGAACAACTTGAAGTCATACCGGTAGACAATATAAACATATGTGCATGTATGTGTTTCATCAATGACAACATATGATGAATTGATTATAATCATCATGAAGCCAACAAGATCTTGTGGAGGCCAACTTTGTTATCATGTTTTTGGTTAAGGATTTATTGGATAACATTTTGATCCGAGAAACATATTATCCCAGTGTGTGTGTATATATATATATATTGTATATATATAAATGTATATATGTGTGTGTATATATACACACACACATATATGCATATATATACACACATATATACACATATATATATACATACATATGTGTATATGTGTGTGTGTGTATATGTCTCTATGTGTGGTGTGTGCATTTAGCAAAGTAAGTGAAGTGTGTGGAAGCGAGATAGAAGAAGTGCAGAGTGTGAATCAACAGAATATGTGTTGTGTGGCAAATTAAGGAGCCTGCAGAGTTGTGGTTAGTGTTGCAATAATCCTTTACTCGATCTATTGTAGGTGTTTGTGGATAGTACTACAATAATCCTTTACCATATTTATTGTAAGTTTTGTGAGTTGTGATCTCAACTTAATCTTGAACTAATCTCATGCATTTGGAGATGCAAATTTCTTTATTTCATTTGTATTTATTGCAGTGAGCTACTTCATTTTGTAAACACTATATAACTAGTTTTTTTATCTTGAGAGCTAACTCTCTTTGTGGTTTTCCCCATTTGAGTTTTCCACGTATAAAATCTATTGTTCCATTTTTTTTTTGATTAAGGAAAATCAGGTTTTAAGGGACCCGAAACCCACTTACATAATGAAGAGATAAGCAAAAGAGAAACTAGAAAGAATAGAACAAAGAGAGAAAGGCTGCAAAAAAACAGTAGAAAGAACAACAACCAAAGAAAAGAACAACTCAAGGCCAGTGAGAGATTGACAACCTAAAAGAAAATTACATATCAGATGAAGATCTTTATAGTCTCTTCCACATCCTTGAACAACATCATCATCACATTAGCTACCTCTTGCAGTTCTTTATTTTCCTGCATCTGTTGATTGTCTTTGGTCTTCAACTCCAGCTCACTTGTATTTTGCCTGGTTCTGCGTCTGGAGGAGTGTAGAACAAAACTAGAGGCCGACTCATCATCAATGATCACCATTTCTTTATTCTACTTGTTCTTCTCCAGGCAAGCAACCAATGCATTCATGTTTTGAGAAGACACCTTCAACACCACCAAACTATGCTCCATGAATTTCTTCAAAGCATTCTCAATTTTTTGAATCCGATTGTTTATCAAACCATTATTAACTTCACCCTTTTCTTTGATAATCCTCACCATATCCTCAATATGCTTCAAATATCCCTTAATAATGTCTTTTTCTGGCCAGTCCAAAATTTCTTCTTTGTCCTCAGCATCACTAGTATCCTCTGCATCATCCTCTTTATCTTTAATGTTGATATCCTTAATCAAATTCTCAATTTTAAAATCCATCTCTCTGTTTATCCTGAATGCTAGAGATGTTATCAATCACCCATTTCTTAAAATTGAACATTTCCAGGGTACTATTTCTAGCAGCATTCAGAATGGATTCTGTGTTCTCCAAAACTGGGGCGGAGTCCATAGGCCTAGGGTTTCCCTCCTCCATGCTATACTAAACATCATTCTTGTTATCTAAGACATAGGGATTATCCTTCACCTCTGACTCTTCAACATCCTCTTTGATGAATACTAAGAGGGGGGGTGAATTAGTATGCCAAAAATCTCTATACTTAAACACTTACATAGTCTGAAGATAAACCGGTAAAACAGTCTAACAGACAGACCGGTTATCACACATGCAAACCAAAATGCAAATAAAGCATTCACCCACAAAAGAAATACAACCATAACACAAGATATTTGATGTGGAAACCCAACTAGGAAAAACCACAGTGAGATGGAACTCACAAGTCACTATCTGCAGAATAGAAACCAGACCGGTTAAGGTCTTACAATGTTCTTCACCATAACAAATCTTGTTAGGAATCTCAATCTCTGTTAGGAGATAAGTCCAATTAGAGACTACATTGTTAGAGGATTTTAGATTCACAGAAGTGAACCACCTTGTTAGAGGATTTTACAAAGGCTTTTGGGCCTACCCGGTTAAGGGCTACAAACTTGTCAAAGATGTGAGTAATCAACAAGTGTTTGGTCTATCTAATAGCACAAACTGCTTGGTTAGATCCAGTATAGCTCACTGCTAATGTGTTTCAGCATTACTTTAGTCTTCCCTATCTCTTTCTATTACAACTTGATTTTCTCAGATAAGATCGCTCTTACAACAACTCAACAACCACCTTAAACCCTAGCCACAACATAAACCCTTTCAACAACAACAACTACAACAACTCAAAACCCTAGACATGATGTCCTTTTAAAGGAATTTGATTTCATGTCGGTCCAATAGGATTACATTACAATTTCCTAGGTTCAATGAATATAGACATACTCAGTAACATGACACAAAAAGCACCGTTAGTATGTCGGCATCGTCAATCAATCGGTGGGTTAGTAACTCATCATAGAGTATTACCGGTTCATACAAAATACCGGTTGCCGGTTTGACAAAAATGAAGACTGGTAAGAATGTGTTATGCCACTTTTCTCTTTCATACTGGTTGACATCTACGAACCGCTTGGGGTCGACATGCCGCTTTAGACCAGGAAACACATTCTGCAAAATCACCAATAGTCTAAAGACTAGAATACAACATACCGGTTGGAACAAATACCGGTTGAGCTCTAGCTCATACATATAAAGAGGATCTCAATACAAGTGTGTGTCCATCAATGACAATCACAACATAAACATAAAAAATGCCAACAATCTCCCCCTTTGGCATTGATGGCAACACTTAGAAAAATAAAATTTTGACATCTAAGTGTTTTATAGCAAAAACATGCCATTAACAAAATTGCTCCCCCTAAGCATATACACTATCCCTTAATCAACACAATGTATAGCAATTTTGCATACAGAGCATAAACATTGAGATATCAGAGCATATAGCATATATCAAAACATATATCAAAATTTTAAAATCAGATACCTCTCCCTATTTGTCTCCAAAAAAAATAGAGTACTTCTCCCCCTTTGCCAAAAATGACAAAGTACTGTTGAACAACCCTATTTCCAAAAAAGTTTATGACAACAATGAATAATACTTGTCAAAAATTGATTTATAGTCCTGCAAAAATTGTTTCATGGATAGAGATCAGGACTCAAGTAGGGAGGTGGCCACTTCTTTTTCTGTTTGCATCTGGTATACCTGTTCCTCCATGGCATCAACTGTTTTTAGCTCTTGCATAACTGTCAAGGCATCCAGGTTCAGATAACACTTCTGAAGAATTTGTAGATGTGTAAGTAAATCTAGTTGTAGCTCCTGCAAATCTCTAGATTGTGTACTATTCTCTTGCTCCATTTTGGCTGACTAGATCTGGAACCGGTGAGCGGTTTTCCCATATGTTGTAAAGGAATCATAAGGAGGCTTAAATGTGCTCAAGTAGGACTGTAAGTCCATTTGAAGATTTTCCTTCTGAGCTAGCACATCATTGCAGAACAAATGAGGTTGACAAATTTTGCTTAGTAGCAAGTTTCCCTCATCCAAAGCATTCCTTATATCCTTTTGGTCTTTCAGCAGTTTAGACCAGAGCTCATGCAACTTTTTCACCATAGCAATGTTAAGAGCCTTTTGATGCTCTTTCTTGACATTTGCCTTAGTTGCTTCTTCTAGGCTTTGCACTTGATCATCCACTACAGTACATAATAGTTTGAGATATGCTAGTGATGATTTAGTGTTAGGAAGATTGGTACCAGGGATTAAACCGGTAAGGGTGTCTACAGCTGCTTGAATTATGTCCTACTCCTTTTTCTTGTGAATGATCTCAAGACACTCTTGAGCAACCTTGATGCTTTGCATAAGTTCTGACTCACTTGTAGACTGGAGATTGATAGGACTGGAGATATCAACCAGTTTGGCTTGACTCTCAGTTGCCTTTAGAGTCTCCATCTGTGTGCTCTTCATTGCTTTTGCTGCCTTGTCTGCTTCTTCCTTCTTTCTTTTCTCTGCTTCTTTCTTCTATTCTTGTTCCTTGTCTCCCTCTTCTTTCTTTTTCCTCTCTGCTTCTTTCCTCTTCTCCTCTTCTTTCTCTTCCTCTTCCTTCTTCTTCTTTTCTTCCTCTTCCTTCTTCTTCTTCTCTTCCTCTTCCTTTTTCTTCTTTTCTTCCTCTTCCTTCTTCTTCTTCTCTTCCTCTTCCTTCTTCTTCTTTTCTTCCTCTTCCTTCTTCTTCTTTTCTTCCTTGTCCTCTTCTTCTTTCTTCTTCCTATCATCTTCTTGCTTCTTCTTCTCTTCATCCTTTCGTTTCTCCTCTTCCTCTTTTCTCTTCTTCTCATCTTCATCCCTCTTCTTCTTCTCTTCCTATTCCTCAGTTGCTTCCTGTGTGTCCTTAGCTTGCTCACTGACCTGTTCAGCTTGTTGCCCCTGTTCTATTCCCTCAGAAGATATGTCCTAAGTGACATCTTCTACATCTAGGGCATCAACATCAATAGTGTCGATTGGTTCTTCAACCGGGTTTCCTTCTTCATCAAAAACTTCATCCGGTTTGGATATGACCAGTTCTTTTTCTGCTTGTCGGTTGACCATTCATGCTTTGTGAGCTTGAATATCATGATCCATATACTGATGAGTGTCTTTTTCAACATCATCAACTCTTCCTTCCAACAGCTAGAGTCTTCTTCTCCTTGTGAAGAAGAGTCCTTTGTTTTGATCCAAGACATCAAATAATTCTGAATTTGAGAGGTGGGGAAATTATTGTGCAAAGACTTTCTCCCTAACCTCCTGTTCTTTTTCAATGGCAATGCGCCATTTATTATCTAATGCTTTAAATAAAGAATCTGATGTCTGAGATTTAATCTCTGATGGCGACCGGTCATTTTTACACAAATAAATAATGATTTCCTGTAATACTTCTTCCTTCTCCTCATCACTAAAATCATCATAATAATCTACTAAATCTTGAAGTAATTTTCTCCTAATATTTTTAACTATCCTTTGAAAATGTGTCAAAGGTTTGTATGAGGAGATATTGATATTTACTAGTGCGGATGCTACTGGTTCATTCTTCTTCATTTTCTTTGTCTGTTTGGCCTTCTTTGGCTTTTCATCAAACTCGGTTTGTTCAGAGTCTAGTTCATTTGTCTTAGTCTTCCTTTTTTTTCAAAGACTTCTGCCGGTGTCACCTCCAGTTTCTTCTTTGTAGGTGATCGCTTGGTCACTCTTGGAGTTGCAGTGGTAGCCAGTGCCGATGCTTCAGGCACCGCCTTGGTTTTCTTTGTTGTTGGTTCTTTTCCTTTCTTAATAGATAGTTCATCAGCCGATGCAATCCTCTCCAAGTAGGTTCCGGTCCTTTTAGCCTTAGGATCAAGAGGTGAGGCAATAAGGGTTGAGGCATACCCTTCCAGCATATCATACATGACCTCATAGCCCATTGGCTCCACTTCCTCCTTCTAGGCTTAACAGCCTCCATTAAGCATTTGTCCACCTGAATGGTGAAATAGATGTCATCTTCATATTTCTTAACGATATCACCTGAGATCCTTACCCTTTGACTCATCTTCCTTCTGAACTCATCAAAATATTTGTTAAGTACTTCAGGGTAACTGGTTCCAATGGCTTGTATGATTTCCTTGATTTGCTTGGTTACCGGTTGGTCAGGAGACCACTGGACATCTCCTACTCTAGGAAAGTAGCCTTGGAAATAGAAAAACAACCCTACCAATAGTTTTCCGAATTTGAATCTCAGTACATTATCCTATTTAATCGACTTCAGATTAGATAGGAGTTGCCTTTGCATATCGGTGCATAGGTCAAATGATGCAACTTCTTTAATCATGCGGTAAGCGACATTTACCGCTGTAGCAGATACAAAATTAATCTTGCTGGCTGAGAATGTTTTGTAGCCTATCACCATGCAGACATATTTCACCAGATCATCCTTGATAGGATTAACTGTCATACCCTGTGAGCCACTTGTTGAACCGGTGAGCTTGGCCATTTCGGTTCTGCTTACCGTTCTTAGGGCTGGTACTTCCCCTGTGTTATAGAAACTAGTGACTGCATGAATTGCCTGAGGTGTGATATCATGCATCCTCTCCAGGTACATCTTGTCACCATGGACTCTGCTCAAAATGATCCTGATATGATCCTTTGTAAAATATTCCAGAAAGTATACTGCATTATGGAGTTTCTTCTTCTCTAGGATACTAAACTCTGGTTTGATCTTCTTGTCCTTGCCACAAAATAAACCTAACTGGGTGTGAATAGCTAAAGACCCTAGGTCTTCTATTTTGCAATCAATATAATCTGAAATTCCTTCTTCAACTATGACTTCAGCCAGAACTTGTGATAAGGCATTATATTTGGACTTCCTTTGAATAAAACTTTCCGACTCAATGGATGTACTAGAACTGGTATGAGATGCGGAAGATATTATTGAGTATTTCAAGAACACGAAAAATAACTTTACAACACAAATTTAGGGCTTCCTAATTCTGCTTCACTCCACTCTCCGTCAGCTGCCAAACCACCGCTTTGTGTTCTCCACGACCGCTTGCAAACTGGATTTGAATCTCCTTCAAGATTTATCAATTTCTTGAAATCTTAGCTCAAATCGCCTTTTCCTTCACTCTGCATTTGAAAACTTTTCTTTTCTCAAAAACAAATAGTGAGAAATGATTTGAAATATGCTTTTATAGATGTCACTCACCTACCACCATTAATGCTCCTCTATTAGGGCGTAAACCCTAATTTGCCTCTTTTACCATTTCCAATCTTTTGCCAAGCGATAGGTATCACATACCGGCTAAGGTCTTTTACTGGTGTTACCGAGGGTTCACAATCATTTCACCATTTTCTCCCCCTAAGCCTCTTTGGACCTTAGTTTGCCGGTTCCGATATTTCCACACTAGGTGCAGAAACTGGTTCCTCTTCCAACATTGTTGGTTTCTTCCTCCAAGTTTTGTTCATGTCCGCTTGAACTTTTTCAACATCAACTTCTCCTTTCTGAGTGACTGGCATATCATCAGATATACTCTTTCTACTTCTACAAAATCTTGCAATGTGACCCGATTTGTTGCAGTGATAGCAAACCAATCCAGGTGCTCTCCAAGGTCCATTGTTCATATTTCCATTCTTCCTTCTGCATGTAGCAGCAGTGTGACCATGTCCATGACAAATCCAATGGTTTTCTCTCCATTCAGTTGCTGATTGATAACCACTATTGCTTGACTTATAATAGTAGGGATTAAACCAGTTAGGGTTCCGGTTTACAAAAGATTCCGGACTATCTCCTTGGGTCCTCTGAGGATATCTTCCGGTATTGTTCATGATAGACCTGCATTCAGATGCTCTATGCCCAAACTTGTTGCATGCATAACAATGACCATTGAACTTATTGGATCTAGGTACATTGTTGATAAAATATGGAAAATTATTGTAGGCTTTGCTCCTACATACATTGGCAGTGTGTCCTTCTTTAAGATAGTTAAAGCAAATAGGTTTGAATTTTTGCTTACCTTTTCCTTTGAGTGTCGGTTGCTTCTTTGATGCTTCAACATTTGTTCCTGAGGATTCTCCTTCCTTATGTCCAGAGAAACCAAGACCATTGGTATTCTTTACTGGTCTAGAATACTCAAGATTTTGCTCTAGCTTGACAGTACTTTTTCTAAACTTAGCAAGTATTTCCTTTGACTCAGAGAGTTCTTTGGAAATAGCAGTATTGGTCTCCATTAGGCTTGCATTTTTAGAGATGGCTATGTTCAGTTCTCCTTGCATGTCTTCCTTTTCCATCACGCTCTCATGAAGGCAAGAAATCAGTGCACTAATCTCTTGTTTCAATTTGGAGATTTCATGATCTCTATCCTTTACCCGATCTTCAGCTTTCCTCCGGTTCTCAAGCTCTTGACTAAACCGGATAGTCAGTCCTTCCAATTCCTTTCTCAGATTAGAGATTGAATCATTCAGCTTATTTACTTCTACAATCATGGCTTCCATATTTGCTTCATCTTTAGAACTACTTTCGGATAGCTCCATCAACTTCTCTGCATGTTCTCTCCTTTTTGCTTGAGATGCCTTGTATTTGACCATAAGATCATCATAGGCTTTCTCAGACTGAGTGAGCCATTGAGTAAGTTCCATCAAGGTGTATTCCCCCATATTTCTTTCCAAGTGGTTAAACTTATAGAAAGGTAGGCTCTGATACCAATTGATGAATACTAAGAGGGGGGAGGTGAATTAGTATGCCAAAAATCTCTGTACTTAAAAACTTACACAATTTGAAGATAAACTGGTAAAACAGTCTAACAGACAGACTAGTTATCACACATGCAAACCAAAATGCAAATAAAGAATTCACCCACAAAAGCAATACAACCATAACATAAGATATTTGATGTGGAAACCCAACTGGGAAAAACCATGGTGAGATGGAACTCACAAGTCACTATCTGCAGAATAGAAACCAGACCGATTAAGGTCTTACAATGTTCTTCACCAGAACAAATCCTGTTAGGAATCTCAATCTCTCTTAGGAGATAAGTCCGATTAAAGACTACCTTGTTAGAGTATTTTAGATTCACAGAAGTGAACCACCTTGTTAGAGGATTTTACAAAGGCTTTTGGGCCTACCCGGTTAAGGGCTACAAACTTGTCAAAGATGTGAGTAATCAACAAGTGTTTGGTCTATCTAATAGCACAAACTGCTTGGTTAGATCCAGTATAGATCACTGCTAATGCGTTTCAGCATTACTTCAGTCTTCTCTATCTCTTTCTATTACAACTTGATCTTCTCAGATAAGATCGCTCTTACAACAACTCAACAACCACCTTAAACCCTAGCCACAACATAAACCCTTTCAGCAACAACAACTGCAACAACTCAAAACCCTAGACATGATGTCCTTTTAAAGGAATTTGATTTCATGTCAGTCCAATAGGATTACATTACAATTTCCTAGGTTCAATGAATCTAGACATACTCAGTAACATGACACAAAAAGCACCGTTAGTGTGTCGGCACCGTCAATCAATCAGTGGGTTGGTAACTCATCACAAAATGTCGGTTGGTAACTCATCACAGAGTATTATCGGTTCATACAAAATACCGGTTGCCGGTTTGACAAAAATGAAGACTTGTAAGAATGTGTTATGCCGCTTTGCTCCTTCATACCAGTTGAGATCTACGAACTGCTTGGGGTCGACATGCCGCTTCAGACCGGGAAACACATTCTGCAAAATCACCAATAGTCTAAAGACTAGAATACAACATACCAGTTGGAACAAATACCGATTGAGCTCTAGCTCGTACATATAAAGGGGATTGAAATACAAGTGTGTGTCGATCAATGACAATCACAACATAAACATAAAAAATGCCAACACTCTTCTCTCTTCTCATCCCCTTCTTCGCCCTCAACCTCCTTCTCCTGCTCATTCTCTGCCTCTTTCTCCACCTCCTTCCCCTACTCCTGCTCAGAACCAACATTCTCTTCCATGTCTTCTTTAGCTTCATCACTAATCCTCAATTTCTTATGCAAAGGAAGATTAGAAGAATCTTCATTAGAATCAGAGCCATCATAACCCTCAGAAATGTGGGTATTCTTCACAAAGGGATCATCCCTATTAGCCCTAGCTTTACCCTTTAGATGCTTATATATTAACAAAATAAGGCCTTGGTGAACAATGGGGTAGGATTTATGTTTCTTGGCATGGTCAACCGGGATATCATTAAGGGAAGAGGCCAAATAGAAGGACAATGAAATATTAGATCCATGGCAAAAATGGTTAAGGATGACAAAGTGGTAATTGTAAACTTTCGAAAACCTTCCATCAACCGTAAGGTATTCCATTAAAACTTTAAACATTTTCTACTAGAAATATTTTACCTGGTTAGGGAGATAGTAGGACACATTATCCTTCTTAGCGAGCTGAGCCCTTTCTTCTTCATTTTTGGGGAAATTATTGGTAGCTTCCACCAAGAACTTGCAGTCTCTGTAGAATTTGATGCCATCCTTCTGCAAGACGATAACCTCCACCACCAAATCTTCATCCAACTTCCATGTCTGGCCAAATAGAGTAACTTTTTTATTGTTCCAGCCCTTGGAAAAACCATGTGAAATAGACTTCTTGCTCCCATGCAGTTTCTCCATGTAATCAGTGAAGCCATATCTGTACAACCTTTGCCATATTTTCCTTTCACTTTTCCATCTATCATAGCTGGAAGGCTCATTGCAGTTAATATTTCCCCCCATAACGTGATGGTTGTTCAAGTCGAAACCCTCAACAGAGAACAAGATGACCAAATGCTGAAGAAACAAGACGCTGGAATCAAAAAACAAGGTGATTTTCTTGTTGTTCAAATAGTCTTTTAAGACATTCAATATAACCCAACACTTAATATGATAAGGCCCGTCACACCTGTGCTCATTATCACGATCCCTGAAATAGGTAATCAACTAACACTCCGCATCACTCCAACATCTATCATTGAGATTTGAACCTAGAAAGTTAATAATGAAATTAACATGTACCATGGACTCTATCAAATAATAATTGCTCTCAGACTCCAATCTTACATGATACTTCTCCAATATACTTAGCATCGTCTGCTAAAATGACCCCCTCATTGGCTAACAAATCAGCTACCCTGTTACCTTCCCTAAAGGTATGGGTAATAATCACACTATCATAGGCATCTAACAATTTTTTAGCATTATCAATGATATTATGGATGTTCCAAGAAGGGGAACTAATACCTTTAATAGCTTGAATACTATTGAGATAATCCCCCTCTAGCCATATTCTTTTAAAATTAAAACTTTGAGCAAGCTGGAGACAATTTAACATAGCCAGAGCTTCTGCCACATGGTTGTTTTTAACTCCAAAGGGAGAGGCATTTGAAGCAACACAAAAGCCGCAAGAGTTTTTGATGACCCCTCCCCCTCCAGCATTCCCAAGATTTCCTTTAGCTGCACCATCAAAGTTCACCTTAACCTAATCATGAAGAGGGAACCTCCACACAACATTATCTCTCCTTCTCTTCATATCAGATTAACAGACCTTGTGTATCAAATTCTATTTAGTTAGGATGCTTTTCTCATTATCAGTCATGTTAATATAACTACATTGCTTGTTACTTTTGTGAATGGTATTGATATTTTATATAATAGCCCTACAAATCTTTTCAAAAACCACCTGAGAAGAACACTTAGTCTCCCTAAAAATTCTATTGTTTCTCTCATTCCAGATATGCCAATAGGTCATAAGAAGGACAAAGGACCAGAGGGTCTTAATCATAGGAAGCTTGGTAGGGAAAATCTATTGCCAGATGACTTCCTTAAAACTATTCTACATTACCCAATCAACTTTCCATTGCATCCACACTTTACCCCATATCTCCCGGGTAAAAGAACAATGAATAAACAAATGATCCACAGATTCAGCCTCTTTCTAACATAACTCACACCTATTAGGAATTATTTTTTGTTGTGTTTCTTGTTTATTTTGTATTTTTTATTTCATGTTGATGAGCTTAATTGATGGAATTGATATATCTTTAAAAGGTTTAGAAGTTTTGAAAGTTTTAGAATTTGTGGGAATATTGATTCATCACACCTCTCAATATTCCGGTCTATTCAACCAATTCAACAAAGTATTGAGCAATGGTGCTTGGTCGACCTTGTCCTTGTTAAACACACCTCAAGACCGAGAGGGGGGATAAATTATTCTTGATCAATCACTTAAAAACTTTATACCACAAATCAATATCAACCTATCCTTAATCTTATCAATAGCAATGAAAGATAAAATAATGAACACCAAATTTACATGGAAAATGTTAGAAAAATGGTGTCTTGACCTTTCAATAATAAAAAGGTTACTGTTTCAATACATATAACTAGTTATAATGTTGGAGTTATTTTCATAAGATCCTCATCTCCAGAATCCTATGTTATGATTATCTTGGTATACATTCTATCCCAGCATCAATTGTGTGTTTTGGTATCAATAGTATCAGTCATATTAATTGTATATGTGGTTTATGTGGTATTTATATTTTGGAGTTAGGAGTTGTTGTGCTTGGAGTTTTTTGTTATGGGTTCGAATCTATGGGTTTAGTTGACCCCTATTTTGTCTTGGTAATTAACAAGTATGCATCAGTAAATAAAATGTGTGAAGGAAGCATGTAGAAGATCTTGTGGAGGCTGACTTTGTTATCATGTTTTTGGTTAAGGCTTAATTGGATAACATGTTGATCTAAGTAGCATATTATTTGTGCTTGGCTGACATATTATCCCAGTGTATAAGTTTTTCGGTATACATATATATATATATTTGTGTGTGTGCAAGCATTTAGCAAAGTATGTGTTGTGTGGTAGATTAAGGAGCATATAGATTTTTGGTCATTGTTGCAATAATTCTTGACTTGATCTCTGCAAGTATTTGTGGATAGTAGTATAATATTCCTTTATCGTATCTACTATAAGTTTTGTGAGTTGTGATATGAGCTTAATTTGGAACCAATCTCATGCATTTGGAGATGCAACTTTCTTCAGTTCATTTGTATCTATTGTAGTGAGTCATCAGACAATGAGTCATCCCATTTTGTAAAAACCATATAACTAGTTATATTATCTTGAGAGCTAACACTCTTCATGGTTTTTCCCATTTGGGTTTTCCACGTATAAAATCCGATGTTCCATTTGTGGTTGTGTTTCTTTTTTATTCTATATTTTCTATTTCATGTCGATGAGCTTAATTGATTAAATTGATATATCAGTAAAAGGTTTAGAAGTTGTGAAAGTTTTAGAATCTATGAGAATATTGATTCAACCCCCCTCTCAGTATTTTGGTCTATTCAACCAATTCAACAAAGTGTTGAACAATGGTACTTGGTTGACCTTGTCCTTGTTAAACACACCTCAAGACTAAGAGGGGGGATAAATTAGTCTTGATCAATCACTTAAAAACTTTATACACAAATCAATATCAACTTATCCTTAATCTTATCAATAGAAATGAAAGAAAAAACAATGAACACCATGCACAATAGAACACCAAATAAAAATGGAAAATATTAGAAAAATGGTGTCTCAACCTTTCAATAATAAAAAGGTTGTTGTTGATACATGAGAGACAATGGGTTTTGTGATGCCCAAACTTTTGGGCAAAAAACACAACAACAATTTTTTTTAAATAATGCTAAATTTCTTGTGATCTACGTTCAGTTAGATGTGAGTTCAATTAGTTTCACTAAAAAGATATCCCAAATGTCAATTTAATTGGGTCTCTAATTTGAGCGATAAAATATTATTCCAAGTGTGGAAAACCATTTAATTTACTTTGAAAATAATTCATAATTAATTATATTTCAATTTCCTTTTAATTTACTAATAACACCCATAGTTAATCTAAGTTAATTAAAATATACCAATAATGACAAACTAACTTTAATATTAATTAATTCGCCCAATTGCAATCTAAAATTTTTAACTACATTTAGTGTTAATATTAGTTTTTTATATTATTTAAATAATTCCATAGTCCATTAAATTTAATATAAACTCATTGTATTAATATTAATTAATTGAACAAATGAATATAAAGTTTCAAAACGTCATTATAATAATTAAATCATTAATAATGTTTCCTAGTAAACATATCTTCCATTATTGAAAACTAATCCCCCTTAAAAATTAAATAATCATTTACATCATCAACAATTAAAATACCCCCATAAGTTTAAACTATCTTGAACATTACAATTAATTATATCCTCCTATATTCAATTTAACCCCCTACAAAATAAAACATCCATCTAATTATTTTCCAATAAAATTTCTCTCTCAACACAAAATATCCTTTTGGAAACAAAGAGCCTCTTAGATTAAAATGAACACCTAAAAGCATTTATAAAACTAATTTATTTAAAATGGAGTTTCCCCCCAATAACTTTATTTTAAATTTTAACCTTTTTATATTCTACCATTTATGGGTTAACCCTATTTAGGGTTTTCTCTTTTTTTTTTACAAACATATCTATCTTTCTCCCTTTCTTTTCTTTTTATCCCTAGCTGAAGTTAGGGTTTAATATTTTATTTTATTTTTTGTTGCAAAGTGATTTTCATGGTGGAGGGTATATATAGGGGCGACAATACTACACAGGTGGCGGGATTTGTTCATGGTGACAACGGAGAGGAGGGGAAGCCGAGCCCCCCACTGCGGGTTGCCCACAGTGGTGGTGTTGAGATAGCCCCCCCCCCCAAGAGCGGGTTGCCCCACTATGGGTTGTGGCCCACTGCGAACGTGCCCACAATGGGTCGGCCCACTGTGGGTGCGGTCGTAGTGGTCGCGGCCCCCAGTGGGTCGGCCACTGCGGGATGCATCGAGCACCACACAACCCAAGCATAGGGCAACAAAAACGCATTCGATGTATATTTTTTTCAATTTAAATTTAAGAAAAATAAAAAATTAAATTGCTTAGATACAATATGTAATGATATGTGTGTGTGTGTGTGTGTGTGTACTTTCTAAGCAAACTGCATTTTTTTTCTAGTTTATTAATAAATCAACAACATTCTCCAGGCTGATGGTACTCTGCCAGAGAAGAAAGCAGGTTTTGGGTTCATGGAGGGGGGTCTAGCAGGGGGTCCAACCCACGTGAAGAGGCCTTGGAGAATGGAAAAGAACCTAGAAAATGGTCATCCCTTTTTGGAACAAGACCATCTGGAAAATCTTCTTTACCTCCTATCAAGAATATTTCTGATCCAACTAGTGGTAAGTTCGCTATCTCTATCCCTGATTCAGTTCTGGATCATAATATAAATAGTATGTCAAACTCCCTGGTAGGCAAGTTTATGGGCCCGTGCCCAAACATCGAAGTTGTAAGGGTTTATGTCAAATGAAAATGGGCTTTGAAAGGTAATGTTAAAATTTCGGCTATGCCCAAAGGCCTCCTTATCTTTTCTTTCTCATGTGAAGAAGATAAAATAGGGATACTCTGTGGTAGTCCTTGGATGGTTGGAAAGACAACCTTGATTCTTTGGAAATGGCATCTGAATCTAAACATGAATGATTCTCTTTTGGCGCAAGTCCTAGTTTGGGTCAAGTTACTAGGCATGCCTCTGGAATATTGGGAAGAAAGCATTTTCTCAGGAATAGAAAGCTCCTTTGGTGAGATCCTCTCTATAGACCTAGTCATTGCCTCAAAAAGGAGGCTCACTCATGCTAGATTTTGTGTAGGGATAGTGCACAATGCAGATATGCCAGAACAGATAGACATAGTGTCAAAGTTGGGAACGTGGAAACAACAGATAGAATATGAATCCTTCCCCTTTGCTTGTTTTCACTGCAAGAAAGTAGGTCACTGGGCCAAATCATGTCCTCTCAAGCCTAAAGGAGAGCTCAAGCAAGCCAAACCTTTAGTTGAAAGTAAAAAGGCTCCAGAAAAA
The DNA here is from genome assembly GCF_030272615.1 of Cryptomeria japonica. NCBI lineage: Eukaryota > Viridiplantae > Streptophyta > Pinopsida > Cupressales > Cupressaceae > Cryptomeria > Cryptomeria japonica. The sequence continues at coordinate 729,117,102 of NC_081409.1, forward strand.
AAGGTATGGCAAGTTAAAAGCTCAAAAAATAAGGACACTGACTTTTTTGACAACAACTGCTTTGAACCCTTGGGGGAAAATAAGAAAGTGGTCTCCTCAACAACTGTCTCTAATCTCCCCACCCAGGAAGTCCAGAGGAAGGAGTCAATGAAAGTAGACAACCCCTTGGAAAGGCAGATCCGAATAGAGGAATTTAAAGAATAGTATGAATCTTCAAAAAAAATAGCTAAGATGGTAATTGCTGATACTTTGGCCAGTAATGAAGTTCCCAATAAAGAGGAGAAACCTGAGGAAGGGGAGATCACTGGCTCCCAAGAAGAAAAGATTGACTCTTCCCTGATTATGATCAGTTCTGAAATGCAAGAAGCCCAGCAATGTGCTATATTGGGTATGAACCTTTCAGATTTAGACCAAACTTCTAAAATAGTAAATAGTGCTTCACATGATTCCAGATCTCCTAACTGGGGTAATGAAGATGAAATTTCCAAAATTCTCAGTAATCCTGAAGCGGTTCCTGAGAAAGAAGCTGACTGGAAAATACCAAAATATAGGAACAAGAAAGGATCCACTCCCTCAACTTCCCAATTAAGGAAATCTAGCAGAATAGCCCAAGTTGATGTTGGGTATGTTTCCTTTTCCCCAGGATGACCTTCAAACCACAAAGTTAGAGACAAGGAGGCCAACAAGAACATAGCAGATGGGACTCAGAAGACTCTGAAGGAGTTAGGAATTGGTAAGTAACTATAAAGATTATCTCTTGGAATATTAGGGGACTCAATAATTCCCACAAACATGATATTATTAGGAACATGATAAAGGATAGTAAACCTGATATTTTTCTTATTCAAGAGACTAAAATGAGTAGAGAAAAAGTTGAATCTTTGAAGTTCTTCAAATCTGGGAGTATCAGTGGTGGTAGCTCGGAAGGTGCCTCGGTAGGCATTGCTACTATTTGGAATCTCAATAGTGTCAAAGGTCATGTGATTATTCAAGAATTTTTTTTTCTCTTTTATTAAATTTGAGAATTTAAAAGATGGAACAACATGGGTCCTCATGAACATATATGCTCCTAATACCTTGAAAGCTAGAAACCGCTTCTGGAAAAAACTCATGGAAATAAGGCACAACTTCAAGAATCTTAGTTGGTTGGTCATGGGAGACTTTAATACTCCTTTAAGAGAGGAGGAAAAATTTGGTGGAAGCCCCTCTCAGCTAGAAAGTAGACTGGCCCTCATGGATTTTATAAACACTCAAGCTCTCAATGATGTGGAGATACAAGGATGCAATTACACTTGGACTAACAGGAGGACTAGAAATGACTTTATTCAAGTTTGCCTTGATAGGGCACTTATTTCTGATGACTGGTACAAACATTACTTTTGTTCCTTGTTTGCCCACATCGAGGTTGGGTCTGATCATTATCCCATAACTCTTTTTTCTGACCCAATAAATAGAAGAAGGCATTTTCCTTTTAGATTCAAAAAAATGTGGACTCATCATCCAGACCTCACCCTTAAAATACAGGAATGGTGGAATATTCAAGTTGAGGGCACTGCTATGTATAGGGTCATGAAGAAACTCAAAAGCATCAAAGACAACATAAGGTTCTAGAACAAATCCATCTTTGGGAACATTTTTGAGGTCAAAGGTAAAATCCAGGATGATCTCAACAAAATATAGGTCCAAATTCAGAAGGATGGTTTCTCTACTGTGTCAATTGCTGAAGAAAATGAGATCCTTAAAAAATATCATGAAATCATTGCTAAAGAAGAAACTTTTTGGAAGCAGAGATCAAGATGTACATAGCTAAAGGAAGGAGACAAGAACACAAGATTCTTTCATATGTCGACTATCAAACATAAAGCGGCAAACAGGATCACAAAACTGGTAGTGGACAATGGGGAGCTGGTTAAGGAGGATGAGATAAGAAATGAGGCCAAAAGATACTTTTTTGATCTTCTAAGTAGGGATCAGAGTCTGGATGTTGATGCTCAAATTTCTTTTCTTCAGAATATTCCTCACGTCATTGATGAGTAGATGAATGCCTCCCTTTCTACTATACCTTCACACTCGAAGATCAGAAATGTTGTCTTTTCTTTTGATGGTAACAAAGCTCCCTAACCTGATGGCTTCACCATGTTCTTCTTCCAAGAATTATGGGACATTGTTGGGAAAGATGTTTCCAATGGGGTCAAAGAATTTTTTGGGGATAGAAGACTTTTGAAAGAGATCAATGGAACCTTCATTGCATTAATCCCCAAAATTCAAGGAGCTGATTCCATGGATAAGTTTAGGCCAATCATCTTATGCAATTCTTTTTATAAGATTATTTCTAAGGTCCTTACTTCTAGACTCCTGACTTTCCTTCCCTCTTTGATTAATCATCAACAAAATGGTTTTGTGCCAGGAAGACAAATTCTTGATTCCATCATTACTGTCCATGAGAATATTCATTCTCTTGTTACGGAAAAGAAACATGGTTTCATCCTCAAGCTTGATCTCTCTAAGGCCTCTGACTGGGTTGATTGGTCTTTCCTTGTGAAGGTTCTTATGGCTTTTCTACCAAATGTGTGGACCTCTTCAAACAACTTATTACCTCTACCTCCTTTGCTGTTCTTGTTAATGGATCCCCTTTCTCCATTTTCAAGCTTCTAGAGGATTGAGGCAAGGGGATCCCATTTCTCCTATCCTCTTCATAATTATGGCTAAATGTTTTGGTAGTTCTATGGAAAACATGGTGATGAGAGGAATGTGTAAGGGACTCAAACCTTCTTCATTTGATCATACTTGTTCCCACCAACAGTTTGTATCATGGGGGATTCAAGCATCTCAGAAGCTAGAACCATGAAGGACACTCTATGTAAGTTTGCTTCTGCTTCAAGCCAGCTTATCAATTGGGTTAAAAGCAAAGTTTCTTTCATCAATACTCCAGAGAGAAGACAATATAGAATCAACAGTATCCTAGAATGTCAGATTGCTAATCTTCCTACCACTTATCTTGGCCTCCCTTTGGGTATTGTACCACCTGACTCCTTTTGGAGCTCTCTGGTGGACAAATTTCAAAAAAAGCTTGCTAGGTGGAAAGGTGCCCTCTTAAGTCAGGCTGAAAAGCTTCTCTTCAAAGCATACCTATCTATTCCCTTAGCCTCTTTAGAATTCCTGTTAAGTATGCTGATGCAATTGAGAAAATTCAAAAAACTTTCTTTGGTCAGGGGTTGAGGAAAAGAATAGAATGTCTCTTGTGGCTTGGGATAAGGTGTGTAGAACAAAAAGTAAAGGCAACCTAGGCCTTAGAAGAATTCAGACCCTCAATGAATCTCTCTTGTCTAAACAGGTATGGAGATTGTTCCACTCTGATAGTGATTGGTGTAAAATTTGGAGAAGTAAGTACTCTCTTTTGTCTTCTTCTCTATCCTCTTTTATCGATTCTGATTTTAGTACGGATGGGTCCCATATCTGGAATCATGCCTCTAAGTGTAAAGACATCATTGCTAAAGGGGTTAAATGGAAAGTTGGCAATGGTAGGAAAGTTAGATTCTGGAAAGATCCCTAGCTTTTTGATAAATCTTTGATTGATATCCCTGAATGGTCCCCTTATGCTTCCTCCTATATTAGAATCTTTGGTCCTTTGGTGAGGGGTATTGGATAGGTGATAAATGATAGAACATTGAAAGTACACCCAGACCTTATCAATCTTAAGAATCATTTTTCTTCGGCCTGGCTGAACAAAGAGGAAGACTCCCTTATATGGAAATATGAACCTAAAGGAAACATCACTGTCTCTTCAATGTATGGTGTTCTCTCCCCTGCCCTCTCAGAAAATCATTTTTGGTCTAAGGCTTGGATAAAGGGCCTGATCCCTAAAATCAAATTTTTCTATTGGACTATTCTTCAAAATAAAATCTTGACCTTGGACAATCTTAAGGGTAGAGGTTTTTCTTTCCCTAATAGATGTGCTCTATGTCTTGAGGAGGAAGACTCTGTGGACCATTTGGCTATCCATTGTTCCTTTACTGTTTCAATTTGGGAAAGATTTCTTAAGAATTTTTGCATTGATTGGGTGTTTCCTAACACTATCAGTGAATTGTTCCACTCTTAGAATTATCACTGGTCTAACCCATTTTTGAGATCTCTGTGGCAGCTATCTCTCCCTCACATTCTGTGGGGGATATGGAAAGAAAGGAACAACCATATCTTCAGGGACACTTCTCTCACCTAGGATGTTGTTTTCTAGAAAATTCAATGGACGATTGTGGAGAACATTGGGATCATCAGGGTTCCTTGCATTTTAGCCAACCCCTTGGAAACTCACATATTATGTTCCTGGAATCTGAAGAGTGGTGGTAGTTCTGATCCCGAACAAAAGAAAAGATTAGAAGCTAAATGGAAAACCCTCCCAAATGGTTGGCTCAAAGTTAATTTCGATGGTGTTGCAAAAGGTAATCCTGGCCCTGCGGGATGTGGTGGAATTCTCAGAGATGAAAATGGTAACTATAAGGAAATGATTGTTGTTTCTATAGGGAGTCAAACTAACCACAAAGTAGAAGCAATGGCTACACTCCAAGGTATTCTTTAGGATAAAAGATGGAACTGTCCCTACCTATGGATTGAAGGGGATTCTAACAACATCATCAAATGCCTAAACGGAACCTCTAAGCCTTCATGGACTATTAATAACATAATACAGGCAGCTAGAGACCTCATCAACACTTTTGAGAAAAGCTTCATATCTCATATTTATCGTGAAGGTAATGGTTCAGTTGACTAGGCTGCTAAAGTGGCAGTTAGTCAAGAAAAAAAGGTCACATGGAAGGGAGAAGAGGGCCTCCTCGAGGATGTTAGATCAATCATTTTTAAGGATCTATACAATAGTACCCCAAAGATCATAAATGAATAAAATAATAATCAACAAATAGAAGAGATAGGAAGACAATGTCAAGAAGCTGGAGGAACAAATGCAGAGAAAGATTTCAGAAGTTGACTAGAATGTGGAGGAGGTGACCACTGGGGAAGGTTTTGAACAGAGGGTCAATGGAAAAGTTGATAAAGTCACTGGTGGTGACATCTCTAAAAGGGATCAGGACAATTCTAGTGAGAAAACACCCTCATCAAATCCTCCTCCCGAGGATTTGAAAGGTTTTGTGGACACCATGGACTGGTTAATTACCAGTTACAAGAAAGCTGTGGAGGACAATAAGAAGCTTAATCACATAGCCAACATTATGGAAACAATTAGTATTGGTGGAGGCAAATATATGGGAGAATATGTTGAGGATTTGACCAAAACTATTGCCAGAGCCAAAGAGATCAGAGACTCCTTCAACCCTAGGTTTGAGCAAATTAAGAAAGACCTAACTGAGAGAAAAACTAATGATAATGCTATGGATCAAAAAATGGTGTAAACTGATAGTAAAGTCAAAAAAATTGAGGAATGCCTTAAAAGTATTGCAGAGCAAAGCTTACTGAAGGCCTCTGCTGGCAATACAAAAATCCTCATCGGCAAACTGGAGGACAAGAAGGACTCCCTGGAGATTGAACTTGACATTGAAGGCATGTGAGAAGTGCAAGGACCTAGAACTAGGACCAGAGGTAAAAAGATGGAGAAGAAGCTAAACAAGGACCTGAAAGAACTCAAAGTTGTTGCGGAAAACTATGACCAGCTGGTCAATAAGATGGTGGATCTCCTTAAGTCTTTATAGTTGTGTTGTGTTTTCCCTGGTTTTTCTACTTTGTTGTTTCTTTCCTTCGTTGTCCTTTTGGTTAACTGACCTCTTTACCAGTCATTTTGTAAGCTGTTCTTAGTTGGTCTGGATGTTTTTTGATGAACTATTATATGCTCCTATATTAAAGGTTTCGGGTCCTTAAAACCTGTTTTTCATATTAATTAGAACAAAATTTAATTTTTTTATATAATATATATATATGTATATATACATACATATGTATATGTATGTATATCTGTATATGTATGTATGTGTATGTATGTATGTATATGTATGTATATACATATATAAATACACATACATACATATACACATACATACATACATACACATACATACATATACATATATACATACATATATATATATATACATACATATATACATACATATATATATACATATATATACATATATACATATATACATACATATATACATATATACATACATATATATACATATATACATATATACATGTATGTATATATGTATATATATATATATATATATATATATATATATATATAACAAATTTAAATGATGTTGTTTTATATAATAAACTGGAAAAAAATGCACTTTGCTCAGAAAATATACACACACACATATCATTACATATCGTATCTGAGCACACACATATCGTATTTGCTAAGATATGATATGTAATGATATGTGTGTGTGTGTGTGTTTAATGAGCAAAGTGTATTTTTTTCCAGTTTATTATATAAAACAACAACATTTAAATTTGTTATATAATGTATATAATGTATGTATACATATACATATACATATATATGTATATGTATATCTATATATATATATACATGCACATATCTATATGTATATATGTATACATACATACATACATATATATATATATATATATATATATATGTATGTATGTATGTATGTATGTATGTACATATATATACACAGACACATCTATATGTATATATGTATATATATATGTATGTATATATTTATGTATATATATGTATATATATACACACAAAGGTGAATCTATATATATGTGTGTATATATACATACATGTATGTATATACATGTATATACATATATGTATATACATATATGTATATACATATATACATACATTTACATATACATATATATATACACAGAGGTGAACTCACTGTGTTAGAACAGGTTTATTTTATTTAAACATCAACATTATTTTATTTACATGTAATATATATGTGTGTGTGTGTAAATCTATATATATAAATACATAGAGATGATCTCACTGTGTATTTTCCAGAACTAGTTTATTTTAACAACATTGATTTTTTTATTAACCATAAATATATTCATGCATGGAAATGAATACACACAGGTTGAAATATGAAGTTCATTTTTTGTAACTATTTTAGACACCCAAAAATTGCACCATGCTTGCGCACACTAACTTACTTACATTTCTGCCTTAATCGATTAATTGATCAAGTTTCATTCTTCTAATTCAAATTTTCTATTTCCCTAATCATTTAAATCATGTCATCATTAATCATTCACTTCTTAGCATTAATTGAATAATCTTTATTATTTTATTAGTTCAATCATATTTTAATTAAATAATCTTTATTATTTAATCAAATTCAATTTCATTTTTCTCATAATTGAATAATTTCTTTAAATTATTTAATTAGCTAATTATTTCACCGTAATTAAATATTAATTATCTTCTTCCAAAAATCAAGAATGGAAATAAATCTATATTTGTTTTTAGTTTAATTTCTAATTATCCTCATCCAAATTCAAAAATGGCAATAAATCGAGAAAATGATTTAAAAATTAAAATAAATCATTATCTAGTTTAAATAAATTATTTTCTCATATTCTCCCAATTTTCAAAAATGGAAAGTATGTTGTCATCTGGTTTATATGATTTTCAAAAATCATTATCATATCTTCCTAAAAATTGAAAATGGAAGTAACCAGTCAACTTTTGATTTTCTTGATTTATCTTCTTGGAAAATATCTCTTTAATCTCAATTTAAAATTCGAAAAAGGAGATATGCCCAATCAAAAGCTTCTTTATGCCATCTTGATTCTCCAATCTTGTTTTCAATCTTCTATACATTTATCTATCTTTTCCATAATCACATGGACATTTTGAATAATTATATACTGTCAAAATTAACTTTAAATCTTCGAATCTTCTCACCCTTGCTTTCAACACATTTGGAATTTGGAATTTGAGAGCCACATACCATTTGATTAGAGAAGAAAGAAGGAGCAGCAAGGCCTTCATTGAATGGAGTAAAATTGGTTTGATTTTCACTAATTTATTTTATTTCATTTGATGACCTTGTTGTGAATGTACTTGATTTTGCATGGTTTTGTGTAATTTTCTTGCTACAACTATATTCTGATTTAAATTTCTTACTACTAATAGATTTACTACAAGCACATATAAACATAAAGAAATGTTTAAAGTGAATAAATGAAGTCCAAATATATCCATTTAAAACTGCATGTTTAGATTAATTACTAACTAGATTTAGACAATAAACTGAAATAAGGGATAAATCTGTAATTTAATAACAAAGGTATTGCTTCTTATTTCTTTCCTTCAGTAGATATTATAACTGAAAATAATACTACAACTTAACCCCCTTTTTTTTCAAGCTATTGAACAAACAAAACAAGGAAATAAATACATTTTCTTTTTTTCTACTTTCATTATACAACAACAATAATACAAGTACAAACTTTCAAGTCTTTTTTTTAAAAAACTCAATAAAAGTAAGAATAATAGCCTTATTACAACTCTTCTTTTAAAAAAATTTCAAGATACACATATGATGCACAATCAACAATACACATGTAGAACACAAACACACTTCTTCAACTCTGCCACAAGGATAACATACTTTCTTTCTTCTCCTACTTCCAACAAGCAACCTACAAATAAAGCTTTGGATGTGACAATGGAGGCTCACCTCCCAACCTAGGCCTACTAGAGGCCACCCCCAAGCTAGGAGAACCAAGGGCCAAATAGGTTACACACATACTGAAACACAAATACAAAATAATTTAGATTTTACAAAAAATCATTTCAACAATGAACTCCCAACCCAAGACTTGCACATAGTCACCAAGTGACTCAAAACAGTAGGGTGAAGGTGGACCAAGTACCTAAAGGGAGAACTACATTAAAAACATTGATAACCAAATGCCTTCACAAGGCTAAAATATATCCATCTACTTGGTCTCACTTGACCAAAACAATCCTTATGACCCCCAAGGCTTCAAATAAAAAAACAACAGCAAAACTCTTAAACCTTGTTTATCCCTATCTTCTTCTTAGAAGAGAAACTCTACACCCTTAGACTATCCTATACCCTCCACCCCAAGACTACTCTTCCCTCCCAAGGGTGAGTTTAGTCTTGACTCTCATGTACAAACAACAAGGAAATCCAAAGAAAACCAACTAAAAATATTTCAAAAACATAATATCAAGGACATAGAAACACATTCATCTCACAATCAAATTTAGATCGTACCATCACACAACATGAATGCAACTAATTACTTCGAAGGATTAACACCAACCTTTACTCCTTCTATGGAGTGTATATTGTAGAAGAGTTGCCCAATTCCCTTATAATCCTCTTACTTAGCCAAAATTACTTGTCTCTAAGATTGGAGAGTGGGTAATCAAAGTCCCAAGTTTGAAAATCTACCCTATGTAGGCTCTCCTCACACTTTCCAACTTCCTTGGAAAGGATGTGAGCTCAAATAGGTTGGTATTCCCAACCTCTTACATGGTTTTTAGAAATGGAAACTGGAAAAGGTGGTTGCAAGATGGGGAAGTGCACCTAAACACTAAAATGAAGGTTGTCTACCCAAGAGTCAATCTTCTAAAAGTTCAATTTCGTCCATCTTGGAAAACCCACTTTTGAAGTGACTTGACAATCACATGTGAGTGGTCAAATGGCTAAAAATGACCTTTATCCATAGGTATATCATATGGGCCTTCAAAAGTGACCTAAAATCAACCCTAGGAGTTAGTTTGACCCCTCAAAAACCCACCTAAAGTTTGTCTACGGGTCAAACTTAATTTGACCAAACTAATGGCTCTCTAACCAAGTTATCTTTTGGGACCACAACAAAATATTTAAAAATGCATTGGGTTACACACTTACCCTCCTAAGGACATGTCATTTGGCAACTCACAAATATCACAAATGTCAAGTGACACCATAAAATACACATCACAAAATACACTTGGCATGTCCTTTTTGGGAATAATAAAATTAACAATTACAAATATGAACTTACACTCAAGCATCACTATTACGAAATTAAACACATCACATATGAGGTATTGTCTCTTCAAATAGAAAAAGATTGGCTTTACTATTTCACATAGGTTTGTCCTTAGTTCTCTATGTATTTCCATGGTCACATGGATTAATTTCCTGGACATCTCATTTCATACATCAGTAATCAAAAAACCACATGCATATATTATTGGCATTACACACTCCAATGAGAAATTGTAGGTGATTGAAGGTATTTTCATTGATGGAAACCTTGCAATCCTATGGCATCGGTAGGCACCGACACCGACAGACTCTACACCGACAGATAGTTTACCGGCAGCAACAAAGATGATTACCGGCACCCTGGCCGACAGGATTTTGTTTATTTTATTTTGTATTTAATTATAATATCTTTTTGTAAGCTGACAAGGCGTATTGTAATAAGACTCATATATAAGTATGAGATCTTGTAGATCATTTATAGATGCGAACCTGGCATAGTAGATGATGAACTAAAGCAGTACATTATATTGGATTTGCATAATCCATTTTTGTAATTCAGTGAGACTTCCTTTTGTAATTAAGCAGTGAGCTTTAGGCAGTTGGCCTTCCTGCATGTGCAGGCCCCTATTGTAAGTAATATACATTCATTGGCCAATGAGTGAATATTATGGGTCACAAATCCCATAGAGGTTTTTCCCACACCTGGTTTCCTTGTTAAAAATCTTGTGTTATGGTGTGCTTTCTATATTGTGTTTATTGTTCATATTTAGTACATTAATTCTTGTTTACTGCTACACTGTTTTGGAATGCAATTTAATTAATAAGGTTATAAAATCTGTTAACTAGAAAGATACTTATTCACCCCCCCTCTCAGTACCTTTGGGAATCCTAACAATTGGTATTAGAGCCTGGTCCTCTTTTTTCAAAAGCCTAACAATTTGAGGGAGATTCTGACACCGGTACAAATAGATAACTTGAGAAAGCAATTGAAAACAACTCTTATAGATTATGATGCAGAAAAGTTGAAGAATATCAAACTTGAAGATGATTTGAAGGCTGCACAGGAAATCATTCAAGGACTTCAGGAGAATATCACTATTGCTAGAAACAAAAGAAGAGAACTTCATGAGAAGATACAGAGTGATGATGATGAAAAGGAAACTCTTATGATCTTGTAAGCAAGATGAAGCAAGAAAACATGACCTTGAGGAATGAGATGCAAGATATGACTATGAGATTTTGTAAAGACACTGAAGACAGAAAGAAGAATGAAGATGACTTGATTAGGATAATCAATGATGTTGGAAATGAAAATCTAAGACTCAGTCATGAAAATGATATGTTGAAGATAGATTTGATTCACTTGGAACATGATAAAACTAAACTCATGAGACAAAAGGATTTCTTGGAAAATGAGTTGGCTACTGTAAATCAACATAAAGAGAAATTCAAGAAAAGTTCAGAAGAACTTGATGACATGTTGAAAAATCAAAAACCTAATGGAGATACTAATGGACTTGGCTTTGAAGTTGGTGAAAGCTCAGGTACTGCAAATAATCATGATCATAGTATAATGGTAAGACAACCTAATGCCTACAAATTTAATGAAAAATGCTTTAACTGTGACAAGTATGGTCATAGAGAAAATCAGTGTAGATCTAGAAACTATCAGAACACTAATGCACCCACCGGTCAATGTTCAAAATGCAACAAAATTGGTCATAATTTAGAAAACTACAGAATGAATGTAAGATGTTATGTTTGTGGAAGATTTGGACACTTATCTAATCAATGTAGAACACATACCGACATAGGATATGGAAAAGCTATTTAGAAAAGTAATGTGACTTGTTATGCTTGTAACAAGATTAGACATGTTGCAAAATTTTGTAGAAGGCATCACTGACAAATAACAAAGGACCTAGTTTGAAAGGTAAAGAGAAGGTTGATGAGGTAAAGCAAGAATTTTCAAAACAATGGATTAGAAAGACAAATCATAGTGTTAATGAAGCTATTCCTTCACCGATAGAACAAAGTATCACTCCATCGGCAAGAGATTCTTCATCTAACTAAAAATAAATCTTTTGGGGGTATGACAACTAACTGAAAATCATGCTAGTTCACCCTTGGTTGATGGTAAGAAGATGAATTGCTTCTTTACCGGCAAATGTGTTAAGTTTTCACTTAACCGACAGACATTTATTATGGTAGTTGAAGGAAATCACATTATAAAGCAAGTGTTTTTCACTCTTTTTCACTCACTGAGCATTCAAATTTCCTAAAAGTGCAAAAAACCCAAGCGAAGGCATCCACAACAAGAAGTAAAACAAAATCTTTCAAGCATCCAAAACCTAAAGGCAAATTAAGGTATTTATCAAATGGTTTCCTCCTCTGCACCTGAATTCATTACAAACCCTATTGTTGTTGAAGTGGTTAAACGGCCTAGGCTTGTATTTAAGATCATATCCGAAGTAGAGAAGTAGGATGATACCCTAGGTGCATTCTCTAAAATACCCAAAGGATTTTCTTATGCAGAAGACCCTAGGATATACATACATTGTCATATTGAGGAATTAGGTGCTAATGAAATTATGAACATGTATAGGACTATAATTTGTGATGAGAATGGTATTGTGAAACCAAAACATAAGATCATAGAAACCCTAGGATTTGTGGAAATACTTAGTATTCCTGATTTTCCTAAGGAAGTTGTGAGAATTGTACTTAGTAGAGTTCATGGGGAATTCTTTTGGCTTGACTCCATCCACAAGATCACAAAAGAAGCAGTTAGGGCAATGACTGCCTTACCTTCCACTGGTAGTAGGCTTGACAAAACTAAGAAAGTTCCAAACAACACTGTGATGACACTAACTAGTGCAACCCATGACAATAGATCCTTGAGAGTCAATGATGTGAAAGATATAAATGTCAGATTCATTAGCATGATACTAGGATATAAAACTACACATGCTAACAGATTAAACTCTGTTTCTAATTTATCTATCAAGAGTGCTTATGACATGGTGAATAGTAACACTAAGATTGACATATGTGAATGGCTAAAGGATGAATTGATTGACAACCTAAAGAAAATTAAAGGTGATAAGAAAGGTACTTTCAGATTTGGTAATCTACTTGTGTGCCTAATGCTATACATTACTAAGGAAGTTCCCAGTATAGGTAGGAAAGAATTTGGTTTTGACATACTGGTAGGCAAACAACTACTGGATATCTTTACCAGCATGGCAGATGACAGGGAAAATAACATAATTGAATACTTCCAAGCATTTAAGGCTAGAATGAAAACAAGGGAAAGGTTATCTCAAAGCATAGTTGACAAATATCAGAAAGAAATATGTTTTGTTATAAAGAAAGATGAAATCTGGATGGAAGTAGTGGTTCCTAGAACTGTTTAGGTGACATAAATGGGTTATGAGGCAGATGAAAACATAATTGAGACATATGCTAAAGCCCTACTTGAATCCCCTAGAGAACCTGAAGAGGAAATATTTGGAAATGCTGAAATCATTGAGAGCAAGGTACAAACCTTTAAATGAAGGAAGAAAAGAGATCAATCTATCAAAAAAACAACAAAATAGGCCAAAGAGATCAAGGAAAACATATTGAATATCACTGGTATTAAGGAAAGTGACTTGGAAGGGATACAACCAGAAGCTCATCTTTCACCGGTTGGAACTTCATTTGACAGTGAAATCCTAGCTGAGTTTAAGAGAGTACAAAGGAAAAGAAAACCTTCACCGACACCCTCTCCTGCACCAAAAAGAACAAGAAGGAAACAACAGGCAGTAAGGCCTCTAGCAAAGAAAATGACACCAAGGAAGAAGAAGGAAAAATAGGTTATTCCTCCTTTAGACAATCTTTTGAATGAAATAACGGATGATGGAAACTTGTCTAATGTCAGTAAATTGTATGATACTTTTACCAATGAAGAAAAGGAAAGTATAGAAAATAGTATCATTCTACACTTAGACATTTACAAGAAATTTTTGATAGAAGTTGTAGATGATTTACCGAGTGACTTGTATAGAAGACTTGATGCAAAGAAATTAGCTATTATGGAATTGGATAAGAAGATAAAAATAGAAAAATTACTTGCAGTTCATCCAGTTAAATCAGCAGAAGAAATTAATAAGTTGATAAGTGAGGCAAACATGATAGTATTTTCTAGTGGTCACCGACATGTAGGTTTAATGGCTGGAAGAGTGAATGAAATCTCTGAAGAGGCAGCAGATAAATGGGATATCCTCTTTGTGGAGAAAGAAAAGCAAGAAGAGATCAAACGAGACAAAACTTTCAGAGTTTACTAAAAGGATAAGGACAAAGGTAAAGGCAAGGTAGGTGGACCTCCAAGCATAAAAGTAATAGATAATTTGCCCCCACCTTCTTCTGATACTCCATCGGTTGAGACTATTGATACACCACCGGCTACTGATAATGTTGAGTTGGAATCAACACATGAGGACATCAATCCTGATTCATAAGTTTTATATACTATGAATATTGATGCATAAGAGGTCAATATTGTGGTTGATAAGGAAACCATTGGTGAGAAGAAAGATGTGGCTACTGAGCCACTAGCTGAGAATAGTGTAGTGGAAACACATGTAGAGAAAATAGTTGAAAATATTGAAATTGGGGTTGAGACACAAATTGAACAATCAGTTGATCCCCTAGCTTCTGGAATGGTGACTGATACTACTGGTGCACATATTGAAAAACCCACTAAGTTAGAGATACCGATAGTGGATAGTTTAGAGGTGCATACTGAGAAACCGACAGTGAATACAGTGAATACTGAGACAACATCAGAAAAACCGGCAGTAGAGAGCACAAAGAAACAAACTGAGGTACACACTAAGAAATAGGAAGAGAAAAAGGTTGAGGTACAGGTTCATACTGAGACAGTGCCACCGACAATTGCTAAGAAACCCAAACCTTTGCTAGTTGAGATGCAGACACAAACTGACCTATCAGAGGACAACACAAGCAAAGAGGTTACTCACACCAACAAAATGCAGATTGTTAAGGTAGTTGGACAATCATCTAGTTCTTCCATGATAGAATTCAGACCAACTAATGTGACAGAGGTACTATTGGATTCCATCAAGAAAATCATAGATTGTAATGCACTTGCATACAAAGCTATTGATGATACAATTCCTTTATTAAAATTGATTGCACCCAAGTGCAATGTGAACAATAAAGATTCTTTAAGTCAATTAGACACATTATCTAAGTATATCACCAACAACTTGTTAATAGTTGATCAGATAAATGAGGAGACATTCAGTGAGAAAATGAATAAGGAAAAGGAAAAATTCTTTGATGAGACAATAAAAAAGTGCATGGGACACATTGATACCCTATTACTGACACTTAGCAAAACAATAATGGAACTTAAGGAGCTATACAGAGACTCATGCAAGACTGATACATTGACAATGGATATAGACAAGAAAATCAGTAAAGTGCAAAAAGAAATAAATGATATTGCCAATAATCTCATCGGTTCATCACAACCCATATCGATTATAGAGCAGAAGATAGCAAGTTTTGAGGAGAAAATTGAAAATTTTGAAAAAGAGAAGGAAAGAATAAAGTTCAAGGCTAAAGAGATTAAGTGCAGACTTGGTCCTAAACTTGACAACCTCATCTCTTCAAGGAAAGAGATCTCAGAGGCACTTGTTCTAGGACTAAAGACACCAGAAGAGAAAATGCACATCCTCATCGGTACAATTCAAAGGACTTAATCGACATTGAAGGATAGTGAAAGGTTCATTAAGAGCCTGAATTTTGTATTGGCGGATCTATTTCAAATTGTAACCAACCAGTTATAGGGCTCCAGCTATTAACTACACTTAGTTGACATTTTTTACAACCTTTGTCATTGATGCCAAAGGGGGAGTAGTAGAGATGAGAAAAATGATGGACATAAGAGATCATCTGCTTAGGGGGAGCACACAGTTTTGGTAAGATTTTTGGACTTCAAATTTTGGATAGATTTTTGAATTTTTCTCATGGGTGTTGCCATTAATGCCAAAGGGGGAGATTGTTGGCATTACACACTCCATTGAGAAATTGTAGGTGATTGAAGGTATTGCCATTGATGGCAACCTTGCAATCCTATGGCACCGGTAGGCATCGACACCAATAGACTCTACATTGACATATAGTTTACCAGTAGCGGCAAAGATGATTACCGACACCCTGGTCGACAAGATTATGTTTATTGTATTTTGTATTTAATTGTAATATCTTTTTGTAAGCCAACAAGGAGTATTGTAATAGGACTCATATATAAGTATGAGATCTTGTAGATCATTTATAGATGTGGACATGGGAAGATTATTGCAGAAGTAACATGTGAATATTAAGGCAGATTTTGGAGTAAGGTTTATAGTTATTGTATGAGCCTAAACTGGTACTGAACCTAGCATAGTAGATGCTTAACTAAAGCAGTACATTATATTAGATTTGCATAATCCATTTTTGTAAGTCAGTGAGACTTCCTTTTGTAATTAAGGAGTGAGCTTTAGGTAGTTGGCCTTCCTGCATGTGTAGGTCCCTATTGTAAGTAATATCCATTCATTGGCCAATGAGTGAATATTGTAGGTCACAAATCCCACTGAGGTTTTTCCCAGATTGGGTTTCCTCGTTAAAAATATTGTGTTATGGTGTGCTTTCTATGTTGTTCTTATTGTTCATATTTACTGCATTAATTGTTGTTTACCGGTACACTGTTTTGGAATGCAATTTATTTAATAAGGTTAGAAAATCTATTAACCGGCAAGATACTGATTCACCCCCCCCCCCCCTCTCAGTATCTTTGGGAATCCTAACACATGTAAGTATATGAAAGGAAATATACATCACACGCACATAATATTAAGTTCACAACATCTTATAAATTGATCCAAATCAAAGAGTAATAGAGATAGTATCCAATTAACATTTTTCCTAGCAGATACATATGAAATCAATTACTCAATTGCATCATCATATAAATCAATTTTTGATAAGACATGTATAAATGTATCATATCATCATCACATAAGTACTAAAATCAATTTAAGATGGAATACATCATATCCAATGATATCGAATCACCTGTCAAATAGTATCTAAATCCATAATGCATCAAAATAGTGTAAATAATAAGTCTATCACAAAAATCAATGAAGTGCTATGACGGGCTTAGGTAGGGCCTCACAGGTTTGGGGGAAACATCCTTGACATGGGGGTTGCAAGGGGTTCCCCCCTTACTGACCCCAATCTTGTGACCAGTTGAGGTTCTAAGGGGCACTATGCCCCAATAAGAGTTTTTTGGGGTAATGCCTCTGAAACAAAATTTTACTTATAATTTATCATTGTAAATCTTGATTATTTATCATTAAGTCATAGATCTAACAATGGACATTTTGAGTACTTTTTTTTATCCTATAAGGCAACCCTATTTTATGGGTACATTGTATTACAATTGTGTATTATGTTATGTTTGAAGAGTTTAATAGTTGTTGAGTTACCTATGGATCTTTGTTGGTGATGCTCCTATGAGGTTCTTTCTCTACAAGTATATTGTAATCTAATGTTGATTACTAAATAATATATCGGGTGGCTTTTCGAGTGTGGGGTTATTTCTCTCAAAAGGGTTTTCCCCATGTAAATCACTATGTTGTGGTATGCATGTTAATTATGTTTATTTTCGCTAAGTTTTTGTAACTATTGTAAAGATCTGTAAAAAAATTTGTGTTACCTTCCTCTCAAGGTTAGTGTAGTAAATTGCTTTACTACTTAACTTCCTGACAAAAAACCCAAAGAGAAAAACCATGGTGAGAGTTAACTAACAACATATGAACAAGATTATAAATTTTTCTTTAGGCTCACTGCCAAGGAAGCTCATTGCTCTTTAAAGGACTTGTAGGATGAGGTGCAGTACCCTAGGGCAAGATATAAGGGACTTGCAGGTTGGGACTCATTACCTCAAGGAAATATATAAAGAACTTACTAGGGAGACTCATTATCTCTAAACAAGGCAGATGAATATATGAATCAAGATGAATAATCCTTCAACATAATTCCTCTAGAAATATCCAAGTATGAAGATGTACTTGACTCTGTATCTCAAGTGACCAACTTACAAACATTAACCACACATTTTCTCTACCTCAACTTCATATCAGCTTTGCAATTGATATGATCATGTAAGCACATCGATCCACACACTCATGCGACACCATCCACACTTATTTGATCTTCTATATATATCATTATCTTCATCAAAAAATGTCAATTAGGTTAGCCAGAAAAAACAAATGGACATATGTTCTATCAATTCAGCCACCAAATATATTTTGGTGAAAGCGGTCCAAACTAGGAGATAGAGATGACCTAAAACATCACATCACATCTTTCTAAGTGGCCCCAAACATAACACACACCAGCACACATCCTCCAAATTTGGCAACAAGGTAACATGTAGATAAACCACATAGCACATAACTAATCAACCCAAAAAATATCTTTTAAATTAAATAACCCAATGTGGATCCCCACACACTAAAGTAGGACCCAAATACAACATAACACAACCTCTAATACAAGCAAAGACACCCAATAATACAACACAAGAGAACAAACTCTGTTAACCAAACCATAATAATTACCTTGAAATAATAACATAAAACACAATGAAAAACCAAATAGATCATTTAACATCATGAAGAGCACAAAAGGATGTTCCTTGAACATCCCAAAAAATTCCCAATTAATTATTTCTTATTGTCACATGAAAAAATATCGGTGTAACATAAACAGATACAAAACACTTCATTTTAGAAGGCTAAAAAGCTTAGTCATGAACAAAACATCATTATCAACTCTTGCAAAACACTTCGGCACCTAAAACTTGAATTAAGACAAAACACAAACCTTATAAGTATTTCCTCGATACCACAAAAACATAAACATCAATACTGAGAAATGCAAAGCATTTTTTGAACCAACCCTGATAGACAGCTAGGTTGCCAACAAATTACAGTTATCAACCACATAAGCTTCAACACTAGGAACCTAAAAATACAAGAGTGCAATGTCCATAGAGAATACACATTATGTTCAAATCTACAAGACCAAATTATCAAATGTGAAGGAATGTGGAGCATTCTTTCAAACTATCTTCAACATACATTCCTACGACTAGTTACTCCATCAAATCTTTCAAGGACCAAAATGTCTCAAAAATATTATAAACCATCATAATATAGCATACACAAGATCGTCACAATCATATCCACTTTATTGCCATGCATATAATCCTCATCTTAATATTCCTCATCTCAAAGCTTCTAATCTTCATCTTAATATTATATGATCACCATTATACCATCTTTTCTAATAAGCACACTATAAACATTAACATATCATACTGAGTGTAGACATCAAATATGAAGAAGGTGGACATCCACAACATGGAGCATATGCAACCAACATTCATTTGGTCCAAAAATCTCCCCATACTCTGACACTCATCATATCGGTCATATCATCAAATACCAACACACCAGGTATAGGTTGACATCAATGATAACAACAACTACCAACTGCCAACTATATCCCTCTTTATCATTGATAGAAATACCCTCTTATCAATTTTACATCATCTCTCTATATGTGTATCCTCTCTCCATTTGAAAAAATAGTCAACTATAAGCTTTCTTTGTATCTCTCTCGCTTTGACATCAAGGACAAAGGGCACATGTCTTCACCTTACTCCACATTCTTATTCATCTGCATTACCTCCCCCTTTTGGATTTCTTTCTTCCTTAGAATATTACTCTTGATACTTCTACATTCTTCTCTTTAAATAGTAACCAACAAACTACCTACTCCCTGAGAGCAATAATTGCATCAATCTAGGAGATAAAGGATATACCTTGAATTTCTCCCCCTAGATAGATGTGTCAACTTATGTATCTAGTTAGGAGGGGCATGTATCTAGTTAGAAGGAGGGGAAATAACCCCTAGCTTCTTCCTGAGATACTCAAAAGTATCATTTGAAAGTTCCTTAGTGAAGACATATGTAATATGATATTTTGTGGGTACATACTCCAATATGACTTCCTTCTCTACTACTTTCTCTCTTAGGAAATAATATTGGATAGAAATGTGTTTAGTCATTGAATCCATCACCAAATTATTTGAAATGTTTATAGTACTTCTATTGTCACAAATAATAGGAATGGGCTCATCATACATCGCCTTGGTGTCTTTTAATGCTTGATTCATCCACATCACCTAAGTGCAGTAGGATGCTACAATAATATACTCAAAATTTGTTGTTGATAAAGATACTTATCTTATTTCTTACTAAATTAGGAGACTGATTTGTCTTCCAAGAAAAATGCACTACCATTAATACTTCTTATGTCCTCCACATAGCTAGCCCAAATTAGTATTAGTATAAGCCTTCAAAGAGAAATTATTATCATTCTTGTACCACAAACCATAATCTGGAGTCTCTTTCAAAATATTCTTTTTAATATTTTTTATCATGATATTGCTTACGATTAGTTTTATATTTGCTAATCAAACACACTTCATGCATAATATCAAGTCTAGAAGTACTTAAGTATAATAGTACTCCAATCATAGACCTATAGAGAGCTTGATCCACCCCTGGAGATGTTGCTATTTACTAACTTGTCATTAGTTTTATGCCCAAAGTCATTCTATATACTCTAGTCGGTTAATACCACCAAAATGTCCAATCAGTAATTACTAAGGTGTCGGTTACAGAGAAAGGCTAGTCACCGAGATGAGACACACCGAGCTGTCTACCGAGTAAAGTTCTATGTCTATCAAGCAACAAAGAAGGTATACCGAGTCAATCTGAACTGAGTGAAAACATGTTACCGGATTCAATGAACCTGGACACACATGTGAAATGTGTTACAAGATTCGAGAACATGGAACCGTTATTACATAGGAAATTGCATTTGAAGATTTTGTATAATTTTGAGGGAGTTTATCCAATGAAATAATTTCTATGTTTATTCATTCGATAAAACATGTTTGTATGATTGATGCATGAATAGATCATCATCTCAAAGATCTATATATACAGAATGATTTGAGTATCTAAAAAAAGAGGAAAAAATGATGAGTTGAATATAAAAATCTTGAGAGAAGATAAGATGTGAAGATTAATAGAGATATTCAGAGGTCATTGAGAAGGTTTTTCAGAGAACAGTTTAAGTGATAGAGTATATAGAAGTGGTCACCGAGTTGACTTATCAATTACCGAGGTATGTTATGAGCAAGGTAATTTCATATTGAACACATAGAGTCTGCTTTAACATTTCAGATGTAAAGTTGCAGATATTTTGTAAAGATTTTGATTGAATTATTTTGAGTTAAGTTAGAAACATTTAACAGGGTAAAAGACTCTAACAAAGTCTATAAATTGTAAAGCCTTTAACCAAGTACAAAATTTTGTAAAAGTGTTTGTAAAATCCTTTAGCAAGGTAGATCTAAAGATCTTTGTACTCCTAACAGGGTAAGCTATCATAAAACTAAACATGTAGCTCTAATCGAGAAATCTTGATTATTGCACTAGTGAAGTTGTGGGTGCCATCCCCACCACAGTTTTTCTCTCTAACCAAGAGTTTCTACATAACCAAAATATTTTTGTTATGGAGTGAAGTTTGTATGAATTTTATTTCTGTGATTATGTTTCAACATTAAATATTATGAGATCAGCAATATTCAGTTTATGTGTAGCAGTAAAATTATTGTTCAAGAAAAGTTTTGAAGTACTAATTCACCCCTCCCCTCTCAGTACATTAGCTTTCCTAGTTGGACCTAACAATTGGTATCAGAGCTCTACTCTTGGTAAATGGTTTAACAACCTAAAGAGAGAGATCCTATCAATGCAAGGCTACAAACAATCTCGCAGATTTGTGAATCTTCAAGAAGAATTGGATCATGCTAATCAAGTGATTGTAGATATGCAGAGACAAATGCAAAGATCACTAAATGTCAGAAGAAGGTTGTGTGATGATTTATAGGACTCACAAGAATTGGTGGAACAAATTGAGACATCATTTGAGAATAGCATATCAGAAGAGTCTAAAGAAATGATTGTAGAACTGAAAGAAAAGAACAAAGCACTGAATGAACAACTAAAAGCAATGAGAAGGGAACATGAGTATTTTAGCACACAAATGACTGAAAATCTTGATGCATTGAGAACAGTTGAAGATAATATTTGAAATGTAGAAAGAGAAAAACAACAGCTAGAAGCAATGGTGTCTGAAAAGAATGATGAAATATCAAGGATGACTGGAGTTCAGCATAATCTGTCTTATCAATTGGGTTATGCACATAATGAAGCAACTCTAAAAGAAAATGAGAACCGAGCATTGAAACTTGAATTGTCAAGATTGACCGATGAACTAGAAGAAGAAAAGATGTTGAAAGAAACATTGAATAAAAGTTATGAAGCATCAAGAATGTTGGATGAGTAACTAAACTTAAGATCACTGAACAAATCTACTGGACTCGGTTATAAAAGAAATAACTCTACTGAGAGAAAGGAGAATCATCAAAGAAGGCTGGAAACAAAGATAAGATGAAAGACAAAAAGCCTATTTTCAACTACTATGGAAATAAGGACATACTGCCAACATTTGCCAGGTCAGAAAAGGTAAGCAACTGAATGTAACTAGCTTTGATGGTTATTGTTACAATTGCAATAAGTATGGTCACACATCTAAACAATGTAGGACAAAGTCTGTTAACAATTATCAAAAGGCAAAATTCAAGGGGTTTTGCAAAAATTGCAATAGATATTGACACAATACCGAAAAGTGTTGGTTAAAGCAGAAAAACCATATGTGGTCTCCACATTGAGCAAATACCAGAAGCTGCCAAACTCACACAGATCACAATCATCAATATACAATAGTACCATGGGATTACAATACAAGGATATGGTGTGAATGCTATGGAAGATACAAACATATAAGTGATAACTGTATGATATGGTTTGGAATGAACAACAGGAGATCATGGAGAAATCCTGGAATGGCATGCTTTCATTGTCACAAAGTTGGACACTTGGCTAAAGAATGTAGAGATCAACCCAGAAGAGATATTGAGGAGATAACGAGCAAACTATAGAAATTCTGGAAAAAGAAGGAAAATGTGTCAACCAATGAAGAAAGCACCTTAACTACCAAGTTAGGTGCATCTACTTCCAATTAATCAATAAAGGTATGAAGGGACTTCATTCTCACAAGGTTAGATTTTAACAATTCCTATTTAATCATATACTTAATTCCAAGATCTACATAGCTAAGATGCAATAGGAAATTTGAAATATTATCTAGTCTTTTTGATTTATTAGAGAAGTCGGTAAATACATTAAGCCTGTCTAGTCGGTAAAAGCGTATAAGGGAGATAGTCAGTTTAATGGAACCAAGTGCATTTATTGCTTAGTATACCTAACTGCACGAAGCCTGATAAGGTCAAAAGGATGTATTTAAAGTACTCTGTGCGGTCATTTTTTCACTTACCAGTTTTCAAAGAGTAGAGCTAAGTGAATTAAAGGCGATCAAACATTCCCAGAAGCAAATTCAAGGTATTTCACACAATCTTAAATGCATTTTCAAGCAAGTTAACTGATCAAAATCAGTTGTGAATATTTACATTGTATTTACTGAGTTGGTAGAGTTTTCTAGTTATTTGAAACCCTAAGCTATTCTATAAGTAGAATTCCAAGTTTGAAATGGCTACCAAGGTGAAAAACCCTGTTGTAGTTGAGATCATTAAGAAGCTGTCAGTGAAATACACCTTACCTCGCAAAGTGGCATCCGAACCCGATGAGAAAACTACATTCTCTCTTATTCTGGATAGGGTTCTATTAATTAAAGATTCTGGATAGGGTTCTATTAATTAAAGATGTCAGATTTTATACTAAGTGTCATGTTGAAGAGCTAGGTCATACTAAAATTAAGGATATGTATGATGAATTATGTACTGATGGAATCTTGGATAGAAATTTTGAGCACATCAAAGTTAAGGGATTGACCAAAGCCCTAACCTATCCCCAAGTCTTCAAACCCCAATGGGTCAAATTTGTCTTGAGCAGACTGCATGATGAATTTATGTGGTTAGAAGATCAACCTTTCAAGATCACTAAGGAGATTATTTACATAATAACCAAATACCCTACACTTGACCATGCCCAAGCACAGAAGATGATTTCACATAAGGAATTGATAACATTAACTGGAGTTGAGTCTGATTGTAGAGGTCTTAAGTTGAACAATGTAACTGATGCAGAACTTAACTTTGCTATTAGAGTTATTGGTTATTGTTTCTTCTAGTCGGCAAGAGAAAAAAGTGTACCGTGTGTAGCTATAGATTTGGCCTATACAATTGTGAAAAAGGGTATGAAAATTGACTTATGTGAAGTGTTGTTGAAGAATCTTTTTGAAAATCTCAACACAATAAGGAAATTGAAGAAGAATAATATTGCTAACACACTAAAGTTTGGGTCTCTCTTAGTGTGTATGTTCTTCTATTTTCAAAAATTCTTTCCTTCAGTCGGTAACATTGATTGGGAATTACACCGACCAATCACCCATCAGATAAATGATTTCATCAATCAGCTAGGTGATAATTTCAATGTGATAATGGATGATTACTATAACAGTTTTCAGAAAAAGATGAATAGCAGGCACAAGATCCCACCACAGCTAGTGGAAAAGTATAAGGATACCATCTGTTTTGAGTTGGATACCAACTACTGTTATGTTAATGTAGTAGAGCTGAGGACTCAATCTTTACCACCTATGGGTTATGAGATTGATTTTGACATTGCTCAACAGTAGATAGATGCCTTCTTAGCACTTCCAAGGCATTCTATCGAGATCAGGTATGGAACCTATGAAGAGGTAAAAGAAAAAGTAAAAATGAGCATTGTAGTACCTAAGGCTACCAAAAAAGCCACCAAAATGATAAAGGATTTAACTGAAAAGTTTGGAGAAGGTTCTACCTCCACTCCTACCAAGAGTGATCAACTTTCAATCGAGGAAGAATCTGAAGCTCAAGAAGCAGCAATTACACTAAGCATCGAGTTGCCAAAAGGCAAAATTTTGGAAAAGAAGAAATAAGATACAACCAAGATATCACCTATTAGGTCCAACTAGAAAAGCTAATGTACTGAGAGGTAAGGGGTGAATCAATACTTCAAAACTTTTCTTCAACAACAATTTTACTATTAAACATAAACTAAATACTACTGATCTCATAATATATAATGTTGAAACATAATCATAGAAATAACATTCATACAAATTTCACTCCATAACACAAAGATTTTGGTTACGCAAAAACTCTTGGTTAGAGAGAAAAACTGTGCTGGGGATGGCACCCACAACTTCACTACTGCAATAATCAAGATTGCTCGGTTAGAGCTACATGTTTAGCTATTTTTGATAGCTTACCCTTTTAGTAGTACAAAGATCTTTAGATCTACCTTGCTAAAGGATTTTACAAACACTTTTATAAAATGTTGTACCTGGTTAAAGGCTTTACAATTTATAGACTTTGTTAGAGTCTTTTACCCTATTAAAGGTTTCTAACTCAACTCAAAATAATTCAATCAAAATATTTTCAAAATATCTACAACTTTACATCTGAAATGTTATAGAAGACTCTATGTGCTCAATATGAAATTGCCTTGCTCATAGCATACCTCAGTAATTGATAATTCAACTCAGTGACCACTTCTGTATACTCTGTCACTTAAACTGTTCTTCGAAAAACCTTCTTGGCGACCTCTGAATATCTCTGTTAATCTTCATATCTTATTTTCTCTCAAGATTTTCATATTCAACTCATCATTTTTTCCTCTTTTTTTAGATACTCAAATCATTCTATATATATAGATCTCTGAGACGGTGATCTTTTTCATGCATCGATCATACAAACATGTTTTATCAAATGAATAAACATAGAAATTATTTCATTGGATAAACTCCCTCAAAATCATACAAAATCTTTAAATGCAATTTCCTATGTAATAATGGTTCCATGTTCTCGAATCTTGTAACACGTTTCACATGTGTGTCCAGGTTCATTGAATCTGGTAACACATTTTCACTCAATTCAGATTGACTTGGTATACCTTCTTTGTTGCTCGGTAGACATAGAACTTTACTCGGTAGATAGCTCGATGTGTCTCATCTCGGTGACTAGACTTTCTCTGTAACCAACACCTTAGTAATTACCGATTGGAGATTTTGGTGGTATTAACCGACTAGAGTATATAGAATGACTTTGGGCATACAACTAATGACAACTTAGTAAATAGGAACAATATCTATCAGGAGGCCAACTATTTTGCTGATTGGGCTGCCAATGTGGCGGTTAAAAATGAGACAATTACCACGTGGATGGGTGAGAGCGGACTCCCCGAAGATGTTAGACAAATCATAAGTGATGAATGATATAGAAGTACCCCAAAGACTCTTGATTGACAGTGTAATAATGAAAAGTACTAATGTTAGCACTTCAACTTATTTCTATAATGAGAAAATCACTCATTATAACATCAGTGCCATCAATACATATTTTTTAATCAATCAGATCATTAAGGGCAACAACTCACATGCTTTCTAGGTATTTGTTTTAGCTCCAAAAAGCTCTTTGTTTTACCAGCCCTGCAAGTTTCAAAATTTGTGTGAGAAGCGACATCATGGGTGGAAATAGGAGACGATATGAGCCAAGTAGTTGCAATGAGTGGAAACAAAAGGAAGAGGTGTGGGGTATTTTGCAGAAGGGTGGTCTCTCGAACTTCATAGAGAGACTCCACGGCCATGATGGAATGGTAACTAGCCTCTTCTACAAAAACTAGAAGAAGGGCATGCTAAAAATGGGTGACCAAATGGTGGAAATTAATGAAGATTTAATTGCTAAAGCTAAGGGTCTCAATAGGGAAGGCTACAACTTCTACAGAGATAGGAAGGTCAGTAGGGAAGCCATTGAAAGGTACCTGGTTACTGAGAAAGAAAAAAATGATTGGTAAAGTTGAGAAAAACCTATTACCCGCCTAGGGCTTTTGCCAAACCCTGGTGGGAAATTCTCTTTGTTTTAATGCGGTATATTACCCTAGATGGTAGGTTTACGAAAGTCTATGGGTATCACTTTGTTCTATTAAACCACTTTAGGCATAATGATAAGGTGAATTTTCCTTATTTCTTGCTTTGCTCAATGAATGCTTCCCTAAAGGCCTACAAAGAGAATCCTCTGGGCGATACCACAATGCACCAAGGCCTTATGGTCCTCATTCATGACCATTTAAAGGCCAGTCAAATTAATCAGATGCAACCCTTTGTGGACTCTAAGGAAGATATGTCTGATTCTGATTTTTCAGAGGAGGAGGAATCTGACAATGATTCCTCATCTGATAATGAGGATAGCTTTGATGATTCAGAGTATGAGAGTAGTGAGAAGAGGAAATCAAGACCCTCATCTTCTAAGGGCAAAAAAATTCAAAGCAAACCCTTGATTAGCATCTCTTCGGAAGAAGAGGATTCAGATTATCTTGAGGAGAAGAAGAACCCTAAAGGGATGTTGAAGAAGAAAAGTAAAAACCAAGCCCAAACCCAGAAAAAGCATAAGAAAAAAGAGGAGACTGGCAAGGAACCAGAAGTTGATAAGTAAGCTAGGACCCTAGAAGCTGAGCACAACCTAGAAAAGGAGACATTGGAAGAGACTCTCAGGGCTGTTGACACTATCTCTGCCCTCCATATCCCTAAAGATGAATAGGTAACCCCTGGAAAAGTGACTCCCCCCTATGGTCCTCCTCCCGAGGGCTTGAATGGTTTTATGAAAACTATGGAATGGCTCATTGATGGTTACAAGAAAGCTGTGGATGAGTATAAAAAACTATGCAACAGAGTCCTAATTCTGGAGACCATTAATATAGGAGAGGGGAATACAATGGCTAACTATATTGACGATCTAAAAAACACTATTGCTAAAGTGGAAGACATCAGAGATGCTTTTAACTCCAGGTTTGAGAAGATTGAAAAGGAGATGCTGGACAGAAAAAGCCTTGTGGAAACTAGTGAAAAAACACTCTAGGATACAGTCACCAAAGTGGAAAAAATTGAGGAGTGCCTTAAGAATATCATGGAGTAGAGCCTTAGTATTTTCAAAATCTTAGCCAATAATACTCATACCCTCATCAGTAAGCTTGATGATGACAAGGAAATCCAGGAATTTGACTTGGACGCTGAAGGTACAGGAGAAGCTCAAGGTCCCAGAACCCACACTAGAGGCAAGAGGAAGGAAAAGAAAATGAACAAGGATCTAGAAGAGCTGAAAGCTGTCGGGGCTACCTATGATGAGTTGGTGATAAATGCAGAGGACCTGCTAAAGAAAATTGCAATGTAGTGTCTCCCCAGTTTCTTTGCTATGTTTTGTTGTTTTGCTGTTCTTTCTGTTCGCTAGTCTTTTGGCTAGTCATTATGTATGCGGACTTTTAATCCTTTTGCTGCTCTTTTTCTTTCCTTGATTTAATGGTTTCGGGTCCTTAAAACCTATTTTTTAATCAATCAAAACAATCTCCCCTTTTGACATTAGTTTGGTATGTTTGACAAAACTCCTTTCAAAGTCATAATACAAAATCTATATACTTACAAAATAAGCTGAAATGACAGTATATACATTTATTCAAATACATACTCAATTACATACTCCCCTTATCAATATGTTGAACAACTTGATGATCTATACTCTATATTTCATGCTCTTGATGATCTATGCTCCCCCTATCAATTTCAACTATACACTCGGATGCTTTGTATACTCGGTACACTTCCCCTTTTTGACAAACATCAAAACTAGTTACCATTTGGTGGGGGCAACTGATCAAAAATAGATTTATACTTTGTATGGGCATCTTTGAGAGCGGTGGTAAGTGCATCCTTGACACTTTCCATTAGAGAATTCTAAGCGGTGATATCAATGAACAGTGAGATCAAACTATCTAAAGTGCTTCCCTCTACTTGAGAGGACAATTGGGTAGCTCGGTTGATCTCCTCTTGAACTGATGATAAATGGGGAATAAATAATGTTTGAAGAGTCATGATATCCATCCTTATTTTGTTCTCTACATTCTAAAGTTATAACTACTGAGCCATAAGACTTTGTAGCTTTGTATAAAAATTCTGAATAGAATTTGGCACGGTAGTCAATTTATTTGAGAGATTGGTAATCTCTTTTTCAATGACTTCGGTCTTATTCTTGATATCTTTGATAAAGAATGTGAATGTACATAACTTATGAAATAAATAAAGAATATGCTTGAGTTAAGGAGAAAACTCAACAATGAATCCAATAAGCTTAGTTTTACCTATAACAATTGCTTTCTACACTTCTTCAATCATCTTGGTAGTTAGCTCTTTTTCTTTCAATTTGCTAAGGTATTCTAATGCTTCTACTCCTGATGCTTCCAATTGAGTGAGTAGTTCATCCAGTTGCATATGGATGGCAACATCTTTATTTACGGTAGCTTTAGGTAGCATGTCTGTCAATAAAGTTTTAACCTTTTGAAGTACTCAGTTCTTCTTTTGTATAGCTATCTATTTTTCCTGCTCTGCTTTCGCTTTACAAAGCTCACCGAATTCTATCAGTGCTTGCCCTTTTAGTTTTGCAATGTCAACATTCAACAACACAATAGGCTTTGACAGATCTATCTTGAAACTGTGCTTCTTTTCTTTCTTCTCCTTTGATGATGATGCCTTCACTGGTTGAATGAGGACAATGGCTTTGGAGGCTTGTCCTTCCTCGGTAAGTTGCTTGGTGGAGGCAACACTTTTATCGGTTCCTATAGCCTCTATTGTATCCTTCAGAGTTTTCTTGCTTGGGGTCTTAGTGGCAACAGTTTCAGTGTTTGAAGGTGCTTGGGAAGATTGCTCGTCGGTGGCCTAAGAGGTAGATTCACCTTGTGTAGCCTTTTGACCCTCTTTACCTTGATCCGTGTTCTTTGGTTCATCGGTTGAAACTTGTTGGGTTACTGGAGGATAGGACTTAACTTGTTCCAAAACTGATTCACTTGATACCAGTTTGGCATAGGCATTCCCTTCTATCATTGCTTCTTCATGTGCCTCAGTATCCATGACATCCTTGTCTAACTGAATGGTTGAAGTAGGATCTTGCTTGGTGATGTCAACTATCTCCACTTCACCTTGAGGTTCTTCAATCTAAATTCTGAATATTTCTTGCCATTTTTCTTTAGTTTCATTTTCTACTTCAAGATAAAGGCCATTCATCATTTTCAAGGCCCTTTTCTTAACTTGAAAATTTGTCTGGTAGTTTTTCAAATGATCTTTTATATCATCTACCGACATATCTGGAAAGAGATGTACCAAAACTCTTTCTCTAATCTGCTTCTCCAAGTCCATAGCATATTTCCATCTATTGTCAATATGAGAGTATAGTGCTTTTGGAAGAAAATCAGTTACTTCCAATGGAACTACTCAGAACTTGAGAAGTGTACACACTACTGACTCTTCTATTTGCTTCTTCTCTTCTTTTGTTCTGGAGTCATACTTTACATATCTAAATGACCCAAATCCACCATATTGTTTTAAATTTGCACAAAAATTATCAACACTTTTTACATCTTCCTTAGTGCTTTTTACAATCTGAAATTTATTTGCATCTTCAGACTCTGTGTCACTTTCCAAAATTAGTCTTTTGTTCTTCTTTCTATAAGTTTTTGTAACCTTAGGCATTTCAACATTTTTTTGCCTCTTACCGGGTGACACAATAGATGATCCAGTGATCAGTCACTTTACTGGTGGGGTCGATGATATCTTGGTTGTATCCTATTTCTTCTTTTTCAAAATTTTGCCTTTTGGCAACTCGGTGCTTAGTGTAATTGCTGCTTCTTGAGCTCCAGATTCTTCCTTGATTGAAAGTTGATCACTCTTGGTAGGAGTGGAGGTAGAACCTTCTCCAAACTTTTTAGTTAAATCCTTTATCAGTTTGGTGGCTTTTCTAGTATCCTTAGGTACTACAATGCTCATTTTTACTTTTTATTTTACCTCTTCATAGGTGCCATACCTGATCTCGATAGAATGCCTTGGAAGTTCTAAGAAGGCATCTATATGCTATTGAGAAATGTCAAAATCAATCTCATAATGCATAGGCGGTAAAGATTGAGTCCTCGGCTCTACTGCATTAACATAACAGTAGTCGGTATCCAACTCAAAACAGATGGTATCCTTATACTTTTCCACTAGTTGCGGTGGGATCCTGTACCTGCTATGCATCTTTTTCTGAAAACTGTTAAAGTAATCATCCATAATCACATTGAAATTATCACCTAGCTTATTGATGAAATCATTTATCTGATGGGTGATTAGTCGATGTAATTCCCAATCAATGTTACCGATTGAAGGAAAGAATTTCTGGAAATAGAAGAACATACACACTAAGAGTGACCCAAACTTTAGTGTGTTAGTAGTATTATTCTTCTTCGGTTTCCTTATTGTGTTGATATTTTCAAAAAGATTCTTCAACAACACTTCACATAAGTCAATTTTCATACCCTTTTTCACAATTTTATAGGCCAAATCTACAGCTGCACATGGTACACTATTTTCTCTTCCTGATGGGAAGAAACAATAACCAATGACTCTAATAGCAAAGTTAAGTTCTGCATCAATTACATTGTTCAACTTAAGACCTCTACAATGAGACTCAACTCTGGCTAATGTTATCAATTCCTTCTATGAAATCATCTTTTGTGCTCGGGCATGGTCAAATATAGTGTATCCAGTTATTATGTGAATAATCTCTTTGGTGATCTTGAAAGGTTGATCTTCTAACCACATAAAATTGTCATGCAGTCTTCTCAGGACAAATTTGACCCATTGGGGTTTGAAGACTTAGGGATAGGTTAGGGCTTCAGTCAATCCCTTAACTTTGATGTGCTCAAACTTGCTATCCAGGGTTCCATTGGTGCATAATTCATCATACATATCCTTAATTTCAATATCACCTAGCTCTTCAACATGACACTTAGTATAAAATCTGACATCTTCAATCAACAAAACCCTAACTGGATAAGAGAGAATGCAGTTTTCTCATTGGGTTTGGATGCCACTTTGGGAGGTAAGGTGTAGTTCACTTAGAACTTCTCAATGGTCTAAAATACAATGGGTTTCTACACCTTGGGAGCCATTAGAAACTTGGAATTCCACTTTCATAATAGCTTAGGGTTTCAAATAACCAAAAAATGCTTCCAACTTAGTAAATACAATGCAACTATTCATAACTGATTTTAATCGGTTAACTTGCTTCAAAATGCGTTTTAGATTTTGT
Organism: Cryptomeria japonica; assembly: GCF_030272615.1. NCBI lineage: Eukaryota > Viridiplantae > Streptophyta > Pinopsida > Cupressales > Cupressaceae > Cryptomeria > Cryptomeria japonica. The sequence continues at coordinate 729,149,540 of NC_081409.1, forward strand.
GAAATACCTTGAATTCGCTCCCGGGAATCTTTGATCACCTTTAATTCACTTAGCTCTGCTCTTTGAAAATTGGTAAGTGAAAAATGACCATGCAGAGTACTTTAAATACATCCTTTTGACCTTATTGAGCTTCGTGTTGTTAGGTATACTAAGCATTAAATGCACTCGGTTCCACTTAACCAACTATCTCCCTTAAACACTTTTACCGACTAGACAGGCTTAATGTATTTACCGACTTCTCTGGTAAATCAAAAAGACTAGATAATATTTCAAATTTTCTATTGTATCTTAGCTATGCAGATCTTGGAATTAAGTATATGATTAAATAGGAATTGTTAAAATCTAACCTTGTGAGAATGCAGTCCCTTTCATACCTTTATTGATTAATTGGAAGTAGATGCACCTAACTTGGTAAGTAAGGTGTTTTCTTCATTGGTTGACACATTTTCCTTCTTTTTCCAGAATTTCTATAGTTTGCTTGTTATCTCCTCAATATCTCCTCTAGGTTGATCTCTGCATTCTTTAGCCAAGTGTCCAACTTTGTGACAATGAAAGCATGCCATTCCAGGATTTCTCCATGATCTCCAGTTTTTTCATTCCAAACCGTATCATATAGTTAGCACTTATATGTCCATATCTTCCACTACATTCACACCATATCCTTGTATTGTAATCCCATGGTACTGCATTATATTGACGATTGAGATCTGTGTGAGTTCGGCAGCTTCTGGTATTTGCTCGATGTGGAGACCACATATAGTTTTTCTACTTAAACCAACACTTTTTGATATTGTATCCATATCTATTGTAATTTTGCAAAACCCCTTGAATTTTTTCTTTTGATAATTGTTAACAGACTTTGTCCTACAATGTTTAAATGTGTGACCATACTTATTGCAATTGTAACAATAACCATAAGACCTAGTTACATTCGGTTGCTTACCTTTTCTGATCTGCCAAACGTTGGCAGTATGTCCTTGTTTTCCACAATAGTTGCAAATAGGTTTCTTGTCTTTCATCTTATCTTTGTTTCCAGCCTTCTTTGATGATTCTCCTTTCTCGGTAGAGTTATTTCTTTTATAATTGAGTCTGATAGATTTGTTGGGTGATCTTAAGTTTAGTTGCTCATCCAACATTCTTGATGCTTCATAACTTTTCTTCAGTGTTTCTTTGGACTCTTTTCTTCTTGTAGTTCATTGATCAATCTTGACAATTCAAGTTTCAATGCTCGGTTCTCATTTTCTTTTAGAGTTGCTTCATGATGTGCATAACCCAATTGATCACATAGATTATGTTGAACTCAAGTCATCCTTGATATTTCATCATTTTTTTCAGACATGATTGCTTCTAGCTGTTGTTTTTCTCTTTCTACATTTTGAATATTATCTTCAGTTTTTCTCAATGCATCAATATTTTCAGTCATTTGTGTGTTGAAATACTCATGTTCCATTCTCATTGCTTTTAGCTATTCATTCAGTGCTTTGTTCTTTTCTTTCAGTTCTACAATCATTTCTTCAAACTCTTTTGATATGCTATTCTCATATGATGTCTCAATTTGTTCCACCAATTCTTGTGAGTCCTGTAAATCATCAGATAGCCTTCTTCTGACTTTCAGTGATCTTTGCATTTGTCTCTGCTTATCTACATTCACTTGATTAGCATGATCCCATTCTTCTTGAAGATTCACAATTCTGCGAGATTGTTTATAGCCTTCCATAGATAGAATCTTTCTCTTTAGGTTGTTAAACCCTTTACCAAGAGTAGAGCTCTGATACTAGTTGTTAGGTCCAACTAGGAAAGCTAATGTACTGAGAGGGGAGGGGTGAATCAGTACTTCAAAACTTTTCTTCAACAACAATTTTACTATTAAACATAAATTGAATACTATTGATCTCATAATATATAATGCTGAAACATAATCATAGAAATAACATTCATACAAATTTCACTCCATAACACAAAGATTTTGGTTACATAGAAACTCTTGGTTAGAGGGAAAAACTATGTTGGGGATGGCACCCACAGCTTCACTACTGCAATAATCAAGATTGCTCAGTTAGAGCTACATGTTTAGCTATTTATGATAGCTTACCTTGTTAGGAGTACAAAGATCTTTAGATCTACCTTGCTAAAGGATTTTACAAACACTTTTACAAAATGTTGTACTTGGTTAAAGGCTTTACAACTTATAGACTTTGTTAGACTCTTTTACCCTGTTAAAGGTTTCTCACTCAACTCAAAATAATTCAATCAAAATCTTTACAAAATATTTGCAACTTTACATCTGAAATGTTATAGTAGACTCTATGTGCTCAATATGAAATTATCTTGCTCATAGCATACCTCGATAATTGATAAGTCAACTCGGTGACCACTTCTGTATACTCTATCACTTAAACTGTTCTTTGAAAAACCTTCTCGGTGACCTCTGAATATGTCTGTTAATCTTCACATCTTATCTTCTCTCAAGATTTTCATATTCAACTCATCATTTTTCCTTATGATTAGATACTCAAATCATTCTGTATATATAGATCTCTGAGATGGTGATATTTTTCATGCATCGATCATACAAACATGTTTTATCGAATGAATAAACATAGAAATTATTTAATTGGATAAACTCCCTCAAAATCATACAAAATCTTTAAATGCAATTTCCTATGTAATAATGGTTCCGTGTTCTCGAATCTTGTAACACGTTTCACATGTGTGTCTAGGTTCATTGAATCTGGTAACACATTTTCACTCGGTTCAGATTGACTTGGTATACCTTCTTTGCTGCTCGGTAGACATATAACTTTACTCGGTAGACAACTCGGTGTGTCTCATCTTGGTGACTAGCCTTTCTCTGTAACCGACACCTTAGTAATTACCGACTAGACATTTTGGTGGTATTAACTGACTAGAGTATATAGAATGACTTTGGGCATACAATTAATGACAACTTAGTAAATAGCAACATCACTGACCTTGCCAGTAAAGTGACCGATCATGAGATCATCTACTTTGTCACCCGGTAAGAGGCAGAAAAATGTTGAAATGCCTAAGGTTACAAAAACTTATAAAAAGACGACCAGAAGACAAATTTTGAATAAAGAGTCAAGTGACACAGAGTCTGGAGATGCAAATAAATTTCAGATTGTAAAAAGCACTAAGGAAGATGTACACAGTGTTGATAATTTTTGTGCAAATTTAAAACAATATGGTGGATTTCGGTCATTTAGATATGTAAAGTATGACTCCAAAACATAAGAAGAGAAGAGGCAAATAGAAGAGTCAGTAGTGTGTACACTTCTCAAGTTCCGAGTAGTTCCATTGGAAGTAACTAATTTTCTACCAAAAGCATTGTACTCTCATATTGACAATAGATGGAAATATGCTATGGACTCAGAGAAGCAGATTAGAGAAAGAGTTTTGGTACATCTCTTTCCAGATATGTTGGTAGATGATATATAAGATCATCTGAAAAACTACTAGACAAATTTTCAAGTTCAACAAAGGGCGTTGAAAATGATGAATGGCCTTTATCTTGAAGTAGAGAATGAAACTAAAGAAAAATGGCAAGAAATATTCTGAATTCAGATTGAAGAACCTCAAGGTGAAGTGGAGATAGTTGACATCATCGAGCAAGATCCTGCTTCAACTATTCAGTTCGATGAGGATGTCATGGATACCGAGGCATAGGAAGAAGCAATGATAGAAGGGAATGCCTATGCTAAAATGGTATCAATTGAATCAGTTCTGGAATAAGTTAAGTCCTATCCTTTGGTAACCCAACAAGTTTCAACTGAGAAACCACATAACACAGATCAAGGTAAAGAGGGTCAAAAGGCTACACAAGGTGAATCTTCCTCTCAGGCCATCGGTGAGCAAACTTCCCAAGCACCTTCCAACACTGAAATTATTGCCACTAAAACCCCAAGAAAGGAAACACCGAAGGATACAACAGAGGCTGCAAGAACTGACAAAAGTGTTGCCTCCACTGAGCAACTTACTAAGGAAGGACAAGCCTCCAAAGCCAATGTCCTCATTCAACCGGTGAAGGCATCATCATCAAAGGAGAAGAAAGAAAAGAAGCATAGTTTTAAGATAGATCTGTCAAAGCCTATTGTGTTGCCGAATGTTGACATTGCAAAACTAAAAGGGCAAGCACTGATAGAATTCAGTGAGCTTTGTAAAGCGAAAGCAAAGCAGGAAAAATAGATAGCTATACAAAAGAAGAACCGAGTACTTCAAAAGGTTAAAACTTTATTGACAGACATGCTACCTAAAGCTACCATAAATAAAGATGCTGCCATCCATATGCAACTGGATGAACTACTCACTCAATTGGAAGCATTAGGAGTAGAAGCATCAGAATACCTTAGCAAATTGAAAGAAAAAGAGCTAACTGCCAAGATGATTGAAGAAGTGTAGAAAGCAATTGCTATAGGTAAAACTAAGCTTATTGGATTCATTACTGAGTTGTCCCCTCAACTCAAGCATATTCTTAATTTATTTCAAAAGTTATGTACATTCTCATTCTTTATCAAAGATATCAAGAATAAGACCGAAGTCATTGAAAAAGAGATTACTGATCTCTCAAATAAATTGACTACCGAGCCAAATTCTATTCATAATTTTTATACAAAGCTACAAACTCTTATGGCTCAATAGTTAGAACTTCAAAATGTAGAGCACAAAATAAAGATGGATATCATGACTCTTCAGTTATTATTTATTCCCCATTTATCATCAATTCAAGAGCAGATCAACCGAGCTACCCAATTGTCCACTCAAGTAGAGGGAAGCACTTTAGACAGTTTGATCTTACTGTCCATTGATATTACAACTCAGAATTATCTAATGGAAAGTGTCAATGATGCACTTACCAACGCTCTCAAAGACACTCATACAAAGTATAAATCTATTTTTGACCAGTTGCCCCACCAAATGGTAACTAGTTTTGATGTTTGTCAAAAAGGGGGAGTGTACTGAGTATACAAAGTATCCGAGTGTACAGAGTTAATAATATATATACCGAGTGTACAGTTGAAATTGAAAGGGGAGCATAGAACATCAGGAGCATGAAATACAGAGTATAGATCATCAAGTTCTACAGCATATTGATAAGGGGAGTATGCATTTGAGTATGTATTTGAACAAATGTATATACTGCCATTTTAGTTTATTTTGTAGTATATAGATTTTGTATTATGACTTTGAAAGGAGTTTTGTCAAACATACCAAACTAATGTCAAAATGGGAGATTGTTGCTATTTACTAAGTTGTCATTAGTTTTATGCCCAAAGTCATTCTATATACTCTAGTCGGTTAATACCACCGAAATGTCCAATCGGTAATTACTAAGGTGTCGGTTATAGAGAAAGGCTAGTCACTGAGATGAGACACACCGAGTTGTCTACCAAGTAAATTTCTATGTCTATCAAGCAGCAAAGAAGGTATACCGAGTCAATCTGAACCGAGTGAAAACATGTTACCAGATTCAATGAACTTGGACACACATGTGAAACGTGTTACAAGATTCAAGAAAATGGAACTGTTATTACATAGGAAATTGCATTTAAAGATTTTGTATGATTTTGAGGGAGTTTATCCAATGAAATAATTTCTATGTTTATTCATTTGATAAAACATGTTGTATGATCGATGCATGAAAAAGATCACCGTCTCAGAGATCTATATATACAGAATGATTTGAGTCTCTAGAAAAAGAGGAAAAAATGATGATTTGAATATGAAAATCTTGAGAGAACATAAGATGTGAAGATTAACAGAGATATTTAGAGGTCACTGAGAAGGTTTTTTAGAGAACAGTTTAAGTGACAGAGTATACATAAGTGGTCACCGAGTTGGCTTATCAATTACCGAGGTATGCTATGAGCAAGGTAATTTCATATTGAACACATAGAGTCTGCTATAACATTTCAGATGTAAAGTTGCAAATATTTTGTAAAGATTTTTATTGAATTATTTTGAGTTAAGTTAGAAACCTTTAACAGGGTAAAAGACTCTAACAAAGTCTATAAATTGTAAAGCCTTTAACCAGGTACAACATTTTGTAAAAGTGTTTGTAAAATCCTTTAGCAAGGTAGATCTAAAGATCTTTGTACTCCTAACTGGGTAAGCTATCAGAAATAGCTAAACATGTAGCTCTAACCAAGCAATCTTGATTATTGCAGTAATGAAGTTGTGGGTGCCATCCCCACCATAGTTTTTCTCTCTAGCCAAGAGTTTCTGCGTAACCAAAATCTTTGTGTTATGGAGTGAAATTTGTATGAATGTTATTTCTATGATTATGTTTCAGCATTATATATTATGAGATCAGTAGTATTTAGTTTATGTTTAACAGTATAATTGTTGTTCAATTTTTTTTTTGAAGTACTGATTCACCCCTCCCCTCTCAGTACATTAGCTTTCCTAGTTGGACCTAACAGGAGACTCATCATCCTTACTCAAATGACAACTAGTAGCCATGGTGGTAATCACTAGTTTAGAATTCTCCATACCAAATTTCTTCAACATTTCTTTAACATACTTAGCCTAGGAAATAAAGATACAATCATCAAGCTGGGAAAATTGTAGCCTAAGAAAATAAGACAACTCAACAATCATTGACATCTCAAATTATTTCTACATTTTTTTAGTGAATCTCTTGCATACATCATCATCTGCATCAAATATAATGTCATCAACATATACAACAACCATCAAAAGTTTGTCTTCCTCAACCTTAAAAGTAAATATTACTATCTGTTGTACCTTTCTTGAATCCTTGTTGAGGTAAATACCTATGTAACCTTGCATACCAATCCCCAGGGGCTTGTTTAAGACCATACAATTTCTTTTTAAGTTTTCACACTATATTTGGATCCTTTTTGAATTAAAAATCATTAGGCTACTCTATGTAAACTTCTTCCTCTAAATCTCCATTCAAGAAGGCCGACTTAACATCCATCTAATACACTTTAAATCTCTAGTGAGTCATGTTGTTCTTAAATTCGGATTCCCTCTAACATCCCTAGTAATGAAATAATAAACTTTGTCTGTAGAAGAGAGATCAAAGAGAAGGAAAACTTTAGAGCAACATATGACAAGGTTTTATGACCTTCTACACTTCGAACTTATAAAAAGTTTAGGCGGGTATACCCTAGGTGAATTCTTTCACACTTTTAAACAAAACCCACAGTAACCATTGTCCCAAAAACCAGTGAATTTCATCGCCTTAGAACTGACTGAAATAGAGAAATAAAACTTAAATTCATGTTCAGTATTGACCTACAAGATATGCAGAAGAAAACTACAACAGATATCAGTGCCTTATCCAGGCCACAGAGTCATCTAATTTTCTACAATACTCCCACAATCAAATATCCCCACACATCCCATCACCTCGGCTTCTATAAAACCCCACATATGCCTAACATATGTAATTATTAACCCTTAGAAAAACCAACTCGCATTTATCAAATTCAAATTCATCAACAAAGAATTTACTGATAGAAGTGCTTCATGCATATTTAATTTCCCTCCTGAAGAGAAAAGCTAAGAAACTCTCATATTTAAGATTTCCTTACAACCCATATTCAAATGAATAACCCTAGATTATTCAAATCGAAAACAGTAAATATTTGCAAACACATTTGAAGACAACACAAATTCTAGGATCAAATTTGATGGTCTGTATATTGATATTATCTCAGAAAATATTACAAAAACATTTGGATGTTCTTCATGATACTTGGAAAAGAGCTCAGATTAATTTCTGCAACATTTCTTTACAATTCCTTGCGATCCCTTTACATTGGTCCTGGTATCCATTTATATAATCATGGATGCACACAAGCTTCAGACCATCCATTTAAAAAGCTTGTTATAAAACATTACTTCACTCAAGAAGCATTTACATGTCCTTTTCTGCCTCAATGGCTTCTTCAGTTCATGGCTCTTCCGCAATATCCTCTAACCATTCAGGAGCGCCTTCTAACTATTCTGGAATATGTTCTAACTGTTCCAGAGCATCTTCTTCTTGAACCTCCACATCGACCACCTTATACTTTTGGGACCATCCTTGGAAAACATCATCATTAGGCCATGAGTGGCCAATAATTTTTTTATTCAACTTTAACAACTTTTTCCAGGTGTTCCTCACTTTCCTTACCTCTGAATCCAAAAACCCATAATGAGATTTGATCTTCTCTATTTCCTCAATTGTTTTAACAAATAAAGAGGTGTCATCTTTATTGATTATCTCATTTACCCTTAGGGATAAATTATCCCCTAACTCATCTAGCCATGCCTGTTTATCCTTTAACTGATTCTGGTTGACAAAACCTCTAGGGAACAATGCAAATTTATGCTTGGTATATTCTTTCCAATACAAATTAGCTTTTCTTTCCACATTAGCTCTTCCTTCAGCCAACTTTGTCAATCCTTTTGCCAGCTTACATGTAGACTTGATAGTGACATCAGCCTCAGTCAGTTGGAAACCAGAAGGCATAGGAGAAGGAGGGAATTCTATAATTGGACTAGTAGGTGGGGGTCTTGCTGGAGAGGAAGCGATCATCAATCTTGAAGGCTCACCTTAATGATGTTGACTTTCCAATTGGCTCTGGAGTTTAGTGATGATGCTATCCCTATTGGCTATTCCTTCCTTAGCTTCATTATAAGCTTTTAAAATAGTCTACAACTTCAATTGGAGAGTAGCCTTTTCTTGGGCTTCTTTATCTGCTACTGCCACATTAAACTTTGCAGTTTCTAGAATAGTACTAGCTTCTTCCACCACTCCTGTGTCCTGAACCCTCTTGACAATCATTCCTCCAAAGAGGCTAGAATATGAGGTATTTTTCTTCCTCATGTTCTCATCTTTCTTTAATGACCATAGGACAAGAGCAAATTTATCCTTGTTGAAGGTCACACCTTCCATTGGCTTTGTTTCCTTTCTTACTACATCAAGGATCAATGCATTAGCTATGTCCCATTCAGGGAGAATTAACATACTAGCTTTATCCAACATATCCCTCCCTTTCTTAGGGGTGATTGCTTTGAACTCCTCCATCATTTCTTGCTTAACTTCTTCTTCTACTTGGGTTGCATCTTTGAGAGGCTGCTCATTTGCCCTTTTCTCACATCTGATCTTGAATTGATCAATGTTTTTTTTCCAAAGAAATTGTAGAAAAGCTCCTAATGTGACGAAGTTGCTGTCAGCTAGGAATTCTTCACTAGCTTGCTTAATAGTAAGGTCCAATTCTTGGCCCTTTAACTCACCATCAGTTAAATCCATTTCAGCATTTGGTGGCTCGTTGGGCATCCCTTCTTGGGTCTCCTCATGAGTATAGGCAATCTCACCAAGACTCCCTAACTGCAATAATTGTTCAGCCATAGCTTGTTCATCTCCAATGTGGATAGGAGACTAAGATGGGAAATATTGAGGCTCATTAGTTTCAATTTCTTTTACCACTTTTTGCCTCCTAGGGTAATCCTGAATGTCTACAATATCTTCAATTTTCCTTTTCCCTTTTGAAGAGGAAGGCTCACCTATCACTGGCATCATTATAGTGTACTTTGGTCTCTTGAGCATTGCATAGTCACCTGGTGGGATTGCTTTAGCAAAAGCAGGCTTGGCCAAGACCATCTTAACCTTATCAGGATCATTTTGCATTATGGCCTCCCTTTTTTCCTTTAGGGTCCTCATTACATCTTCAAAATAAAGAATTAGAAACTTTATTTTCTCCTCAAATAGGGTGAAGATAGACAGAGGGTTATAGCTAGTGTCAAACTGATGAATAAAATCAAGGGCTTTCTTATATGCCACCCACTTCTCCTTCCTTAGTTCTTGCTCATCTAAGCTAAACTCATTTCTAATCAAATCCTCAGGAACTGAAATTGATGAGGCCTACCTCTACACATTGCTCTTTTCCTGAACATGCCATTTAAGAAGTCCTCAGGGTCTACACATCTTGACACAACAATTGATAACCTATATGGTTTAAAGAAATCTCCAAAGAATCTCCATCCACCCTTAGTGATTACAAAATGGTGGGCCATGGTAATAGTTGGAAAAATAGTCCCTTTACCTCTGTTAGTCAACTCAGCTTCTTGCACCCCTCCAATCTATCTTAACACTTCTGCAATCCCTATTTTCAATGGGACCTGATAGGGTAGTAAATAAGGGGTGCCTCTAAATCCAAACACTCTGAAAATAGTAAACACATGGTACAAATAGATGTCTCCCCAATTATGAGCAATCTTGATATCCTCTGCAAACTCCTTAGGTCTAATACATTCCAAAAGAGCTTTAGGAATTCTAGGGTTTTCTCTACATAAGAGGATTCTGATCTTAAATTCAAAGCATCTATCAAACTTCAGATAACTTGCATCCTCTCTATCCCATGATAAAATAGTACTCCACAATTGTACTGGCATTTCCTCATTATGCTTGACCTTAGCCAGGTCCATCTCCTTTGCAAAGTAATCAGGACCCTTGAACAGGAACATGTGCATTAACATAGAATACCATCCAAATGGCTTTTCAACCTTACCATTCTTGATTCCTACTAACCCTTTATGAATGGCATCAACAAGGTATGAAGCATAATCAAATGTAATGGCCAAAGAAGGATTCAAAATTTGGGCAATCATCAGCATATAATGGGTCGGCATATTATTTTCAGCATCTTCCCCAAAGATCTAGCATAAGGCCCAATACATAAACTTAGCTCTCAGGGTGAATAAATTGAGGGAAAATGGTTCCATAGTGCTGGGGCCTACAACTGTCAACCCCCCTATCTTCACAAAGAACTCTCTTAATGGGCCATTCCTAAGATGATCCCTCTGTACATGGTAAATCTGGGCTAATGATTCAAAATCAATAGACTCTAACAAATTGGAGGATTCACTAAGTTTGAAAGCTTTTCTGAATTCATCTTCATTGATTTCAATCAGGACTGACCCCTTTATGTTCCTGATGCACCTTGCCACAGAGTCATAATTCTGTGCAATCAAAGTGAATAGGTCTTTATCCATAAAAACACCTGGGGCCACAAGCTTTCCTACATCCTGTTCCCATATGCCATTCACAGGAGCTAGGGAATTTCTTTGCCCAAAACTGACTTTGAAAAGTCCTAAGCTTGACATTCCTATTTCAGGGTCTCTCAACCAATTACCCTTATCATACAAGCCATCTCCAATTTTTAGATGATGGTGTTTGGGTACTAATTCTTTGATCTTAGCCCCAACATTGGTGGACATATTTCATTGTTCTAAAAAATTATCACATATATTTCATTCTTGGTAGTCCACCTTCCCAATGAATTCTCTTCTAGGTACCATTTTGGATGAGCAACTACACCACTAGCAACTAGCATAGACCTTTAACAAAGTAATTCACATAGCAAATATTTGAGAACAAATCAGAGTTATCAAGAAAAGCACAAAAAACCTGATTATTCACCTGAAGAAAATCACTCTGCAACAATTCGCTCTGCAACAAACTTTGATGAAATGATATTAGCAATCAAGTTGATGCGGGCTATAGAAGACAAGTTGGCATTTAAGTTTTTTTGGAATTAACTCTGCATGCTTCGGCTTTCTTTTCATAATTGAATTCACCAAATCGAATTCAAAACTGGCTCCAATGGGTCATGATTCCTCTGAGTCTTTCCTCTGTTTCACTCTTTTTCTATTTCACAGAGCATAAAACCCACACTCTTTTCTTTCACGAAGCAAAGTTGGTCATTGGATCATGGGAACTTGCATTGTCTTTACCTCCACTTAATCTCTCTGCTTAAGTTCTGGGCCCTACCATCTTTTTGCCACTTCGCAATACTTAACAATCAAGCACTTCCCCTTCGTGAAGCCGCGCCAAGCGTTAGATCTACCTCAAGTCACTCGGCCTTTAATTCCAATCGAGACCGCCAATCTTTCTAACTAATCGCGCCTCACCATGACGGTTAGCAGTTTTTGCGTTTTCACTAAGGTTAATTTGTGGGCATCTTCGGGCCACGAATCAATGAGAATCGTTGGATCAATCTTTAGATGAATGCCTTTTAAGTGGGCCCTGCATCTGGGAATAACTTACCCCACCTTGTCATCAGTAAATACATGCCACATGGCAATCAGCCATTAGCCATGGCAACTCGCTTGGGTTCCATTCTGGATCTACCATGTGTCATCTTTCATTACTCCCACATAACCACTGGTTACACCTTGGCAGGCCCTTAACAATATTTTAGAACTACGTGTCACTTGACATGTCCCTATCGAGCTCCACAAAAGTAGCAACTATTTTGACACGTCACACCTACGTGTGACTTCCACCTGTCTTTTGCAACTTCACGAACACTAATCATCATTCAACTTGCGGCCATGAAATCACAAGAACCGTTGGATCAAAACAGAGTTAATCAGCCTTTAACTTCGTGCTTAGCCTACCCTTTGGGCCCACCAACTCTTTTTGCAACTTTGTGATGAGTAAACCACGAGCATCGCTTGGCTGCGAAACAATGTGAGTCATCGATCTTGGCCTGACCTGATCACCTTTTAACCGAAGGGAAAGTCTTCATTACTGGGTCCTGCCAACCCTTTTTGTAACTTCACGATGAGTAAACCACGTTTAGCTTGATCTCACGAAATCACACTGTTCGTTCGATCAGATGGGATTTGACCGGTATTTAGCTTTGGCTCGAACCTATGTGTTGAGTCTACCTTTCTTCCTTTTGCTACTTCACGATAGATAAATTGTGAGCACTTTTAGGTCATGACTCAATGCGGACCGTCAAATCAACAGAAAGCTACGTGATGCTTACAAGGCCTGACAAACATTTAGAAAAAGGCATATTTAAAAGCGGGAATTAAAACATTTGAAGGGACTGCCTAGGTAAATTACAAGGGGGGGGGAACATTTTCATGACAAAGGGACCCATTACTTAAGTGAATAAAGTAATGTAGAAATAGAAGCCAAAGGGTTTTTATTAGTCATTAAAGTGATTTAAAACCTAAACCCTAAACCCATTTGGACTTGAAACAGTCTTGAAGCAACAAGAACATACCAGACTCAAAAAACATTACAGACTTAGCCAATAATGGTAAAAGCATACCCATTTTTTAAACAGTGATAATAGTGGCTCTGACTGGGGATGGTTGATCGCAAGGTCAAGACAAGAACTCAGAAAACTTTGGAGAAACAAACCAAAACACAAGCCCAAAAAACAAGCAACATAAAGCAAACAAATATATACAAACAGAGGACCTACTATGCATGGACTTCAAGAGAATTAGTGTTTCAGGAATTGTCCATGCATTGGGAATTCTTGTACTTCATCCTTCATAGTCTTCAAAAAATATGAGTCCTTTCCATTTTGATCACAAACCACAGAAGGGCCAATCCATAATGACTCAAACTTTTTATGCTTTCCCTTGTCTTGTCCTTTTGCATTCCACTAAAGAACAACATCACTAATTTGAAACTTTCTCAATGATGTCCTTTTATCAAACAGATATTTAGACTGCAATTGGTTCTTCAAATTTCTCTTATGAGCTAGAGTTCTAATCTCTTCCACTTCCACTATCTGAATCATTCGGTTCTCCATAGGTTCAGATAGCTCCATGTCTTCAACTTGCAAGAATTTATAAACTAGAAGAAGATTGTTTATTGGCAGTCTAGCTTGTGTATGATAAACCAGTTCAAAAGGTGACGTTCCAATGGCCTTCTTGACAGTTACTTTGTCAGCCCACAAGGCTAATTTCAACTTTTGATCCCAAGACCTCTTGTTCTCTTCTAGGATTTTCTTGATGATGTTCAAGAGGCTTTTATTACTAGATTTAGCTTGTCCATTTCCCTGAGGATGATAGGGTGAAGAGTAAGAAATGATTATTCCATGACTAGTACAAAATCCAACAAACTCTTCTAACCTGAAACTCATGGCATTTTCCATTACTAATTTTGCAGGGATTCCAAATCTAGTTATAACATTATCCATCAGGAAGTCAATGGCAACTTTACTTGCAGCTCTTCTTGTGGGAATAGCTTCAATCTATTTAGTAAAATAATTAGTGGCTACTATGATCCATCTATGACCTCTTCCTGATCTCTCAACAATCTCTCCAATAAAATCAATGCCCCATTGGACAAAAGCAGCTTCCACTGTGACTAGATTTAGGGGTAAAACTCCTTCATACTTCAATTTGGATGAAATTTTTTGACATGGGTCACATTTCCTGATATGTTCATGAGCATCCTTGAATAAGGTAGGCCAATAGTATCCAGCCCGGATTATCTTACCAGTAGTTGTCTTAGTAGAGTAATGGCCTCCACATACTCCATCATGCATTTCAATCAACACCCTTTTAGCCTGGTATTCATCCAAACACATTAGCAGTTCTCCATCTCTTTTTCTCCAAAACAGATCACCTTGAATGAGAACATATTTTTGTGACTTGAGTTTTAGAGTTCTTCTCTAATTATGTGTCATTCCTTCTAAAAATGTAGCATCTCTTAAAAATTGGACTATCTCTAAATACCAAGGTTGCCTTTCAATATTGGTGACCATAGTGTTATCAACTTCAACATTATTTACCTCGATATCAAGAAGATTTGATTCAGTCATGAGCTTTGCAAGGCCTAAACCTCTTACCAATTTAGTAATCTTTATCTCTAAATCAAACTCTTGAATCCTATTTATCCATCTACACCTTTTTCCCATGACCTCAAATTGGGATAAAATGTCCTTGACTGTAGCATGTGGAACATAAGCAACTACTTGTGCACTTACCAAGTAGGGTCTAAAAGCCTTGACAGCTTTAACCAAAGCATATGCCTATTTTTCCATGATTTCATATCTTAATTCTGCTGCCTGTAAAGACTTGCTATAGAAGGCTATGGGATGTTCATGTCCCTCATTATCCTTTTGCAACAAAATGTAAAAACTTGCTATAGAAGGCTATGGGATGTTCATGTCCCTCATTATCCTTTTGCAACAAAATGTAAAGACTTGCTATAGAAGGCTATGGGATGTTCATGTCCCTCATTATTCTTTTGCAACAACACTGAAGCTACTGCATGATATGAAGCAAAAGAGAACAAAGAGAAGGGTTTACTATAATCCAGGGACTTCAACATAGGTGCTTCCTGAATGGCCTTTTTAATTTCAGCAAAAGCCCTTGAGGCTTCTTGATCCCAACAAAACTTGGTATCTTTCTTGAGAAACTTGACAATGGGCTTAACTATCTCTACAAAGTTTGCAATGAATCTTCTAACAAAATTTACTTTGCCTAAAAAGGATTGAATACCTTTAACACTCTTCAGTTCAGGCACTTTGTTTATTGCTTCAATTCTTTCAGGTGATAGTTCTGATACTTAATATAAGTATAGATCCAATAGCCAACAAGATGAGAGGGGGGGGTGAATCATACAAACTTAATCATTAATGAAAACATCATATTCAACCTCGGTAACATATATCAGTCATAGAATAAAAATTGTCAAACATGCAAACTCAAAAGCATATGAACAATATAGACCTCATAACACCAGATTTAACATGGAAACCCAAATAGGGAAAAACTACTATGTGATTTCGGACCCACTAAGAAATATACTCTTCTAGAGTATGCTTGGTTAAAAGCCAATCCTGTTAAAGATTACAAAACACATTGCTAGATGTGACCCGGTTAAGGGATTTCCCTCAGATCTGTTAGGATCTTCACTTTGTTAGAAGTGACCTTGTCAAAGGATTTCAAACACTCATTTAGAATGTCACCTTGTTAGAGGATTTACTTATAATACTGTTAAGTCCACTCGGTTAAGAGATTTTTTGTTACTTCCACAAGCTAATTGTAATACAATCTATCTACAACTTTACATCTAAAATGCTAAAGTAGATTCTTATTTGTTCAACACAATCTAGACATAGAACTATTCTTGTCTATCTACTAGGCATCAATACTCTATTATTCCAATAGGTCTTCAAGCTTTTGTGCTCGGTGATCACTATTTAGCATCCCTGTGCATACACTTGCCCGCATACACTATTTATCAACAGTTCCTTATTTATAAACAATCATCTAACTATTTAATCTCCTTGATCACATTTCCCATGATCAATCATAGCCATCAGATCTTCAATCTTGTCCAGGTTCATTGTATCTTACGATCTGAAAAAGTTTTACCCTGCCTTGGAACTTGCACAATCATCTTGGAACTTGTGTTAGGGTAATGCGATTCAATCTGAGCTGTATATCTTCTTGCCAACTTTCCATTGCCTTAGATTTGTTAACAAACTTCTTCCATGGCTTGCCAATCATTGATCCGCTCCAGCTCATCAACTTCTTTCATTAAATATCACATGTAAACATTTAATGCATTTTGTTATAGCTCGGTTACAACTCAGTGAATACTAAACTTTACTCGGTAGACATTCTGTCTTCATTAACCGACTGTGATAACCTTAGGGTTTACCGACTAGGTTCCTTAGGGTTTACCAGCTAGGTTCCTTAGGGTTTACTGACTAGGTTCTTTGCCTGATAACATAGTGTAGTATTAACCTTTACATTTTACAACATATGTATGATGTTAAAACAATCTAAAACATCAAGATCTCATCATTGTCTGACTCGGTAGAGTTTCCCATTGAATAACGTATCCCTTTATTCATCATATTCTTTCCTGTGTCTTTACCGACTTCTTTATAATCTTCATATCATATTTCTTAAGATATGGCAACTTCATACTGAATTAGAAAATCAATTTCTTGACATCAATGACAAAATAATAATATCAAGACAGTAAAACATCTTTAATCAGTTATGTCCATAATCATCAACAACCTTCTTAATATCCTTGTTATATTGCCAACAATCTCCCCCTTTGGCATTGATGGCAAAACCAATTGATTTGACCGTTAAGAATTTGGGACCGTTAAGAATTTGGATTACTGTGATTCTGAAATGCTGAAATACTCTCCCCCATACATCAGACTTCTCTTCTGGTTTTCTCTCAATCTTCTTAGGTCTTCAACTCCTTTAGTCTTCTCCTCCTTTAGTCTTCTCCCCCTGGTAGTCTTCTCCCCCTTTGACAACAATGCCAAAAAGAAAAGAACTAAAACATAAGTTGTTTCTGTAAGAAGTTATTTCCTGTTGATGTGTATCAACTGAGTCTTAGTTAGAGCATTTGTTTACAATTCCTATTCTCTGTATCATTTTCTATATTATCCCAATATTGTTCCAGTACACTTTTAGAAAAGCATTCTTAAAGTGTATCACTCCAGCATCAGCTCCCTAAAAGATATTCAATAGATTCATCGAAGTGATGCTTTCACCAAACTCGGTCAATGAGTAAGAGATAGGGGTAGGACCCCTAACTTACTTCTGAGATATTCAAAAGTGTCCTTTGGTAATGGCTTGGTGAAGATATCAGCTATTTGTTCCTTTGTGTTAACATATTCCCACACCACTTTCTTTTCATGAGCTTCTTCTCTAAGATAATGATATTTGATAGATATGTGCTTTGTCTTAGAGTGCATAACAGGGTTCTTTGAAATATTAATGGCACTAGTAGTATCACAGAATATAGTTACTGGCTTGGTAACTTTCTCATTTATTCCTTCCAACAATTGTTTGATCCATGCAATGTTGGTAGAATTCAGTGCTACAGCAACATATTCAGCTTTGGTTGTTGACTGAGAAACACATCCTTGTTTCTTCCTAAGCCAACTCACTAGTATTTCTCTTAAGAAGAAAGCTCCTCCACTTGTGCTTTTCCTGTCATCAATGTTGCTTGCCCAATCACCATCAGTATAGACTTTCAAATCAAAATCATTTCCTTTATGATATACTAAGCCATAATCTTCAGTGCCTTTCAAGTGTCTGAAAATTCTTTTAATTGTTGTCATGTGTATTTCCTTAGGATCTACAGAGAATCTTGCAACAATACCTATTGCATGTGCTATATTAGGCCTACTATGAACAACATATTGTAGTTTTCCAATCATGGACCGGTAGAGTGTCTCATCAACAAATGTAGATTCATCATTCTTTGATAGTTTGTAGTTTGTAGTCATAGGAGTACTTACTGGCTTTGAATCCTCCATTCCAAATTTCTTCAAGATTTCCTTTATGTATTTGGATTGAGTAATGAAAATTTCATTTTTCAATTGTAGTATCTGTAAGCCTATAAAATACTTTATCTCACCAATTAATGACATCTCAAATTCTTTGCTCATTTCATTACCAAAGTTCTTGCATAAAGAGTCATTTCCACAAAATATAATATCATCAACAAATATGGCTGAGATTAGTATTCCATTTTCATCATTCTTCATGTACATGTTGTTGTTCTCACTTGTCCTTATAAAACCAATCTTAATCAAATAAGAGTGCAATCTTTCATACCATGCTCTAGGTGCTTGTTTCAGACCATATAAAGCTTTGTTCAATTTACATACATGATCTTTATTATTGTCTTCAACAAATCCTTTAGGTTGTTCAATGAAAACTTCTTCTTTTAATATTCCATTCAGAAATGCAGATTTGACATCCATTTGATATACCTTGAATTTTTTGAAAGTAGCATATGCCACCAATGTTCTAACTCCTTCAAGTCTGGCAATAGTTGCAAAAGTCTCACCATAATCAATTCCTTCTTCTTGGGCATAACCTTTGCAAACCAATCTTGCTTTGTTCTGAATGACCTCTCCTTTCTCATTTAGCTTGTTTCTGAAGATCCACTTTGTACCGATTACATTTTTGTCCTTAGGTCTTGGGACTAGTGTTTATGTGTCATTCTTCTTGATTTGATCAATCTCTTCAGTCATAGCATTTATCCAATCTTTACTGTTGAATGCCTCTTTTACTATTCTTGGTTCAAATTCAGATATCAAACATGTGTTATGTCTCAGTTTGTACCTTGTCATCAGTGCATCATCCTTATCTCCTATAATCTAACTTGGTGCATGATGTCTTTTGACATATTTGGCTAATACAGGCTCGGTAGGCTCTGTATGATCCTCTTCATCACTTGGTAACTGGATATCTTCCTCATTTCCCTCAACAGTTATCTCGGTAGGACCTTTCAGTTGCACATAGACAAATTCATCATAGTCTTATGGTTCTTTGGAATTCCTGTTATCAGTTCTTTCTGCAAATTCATCAATTTTCACATTTGCACTTTCTACTATTTTGTTAAATGATTTGTTCAGACATTTAAATGCTTTGCTTCTAGAAGAATATCCTAAGAATGTTCCTTCTTCACTTTTCTAATCAAACTTGCCATTTCTATCATCTTTATGAACTAGCATTTGCTTCCAAAGATCTTAAAATAACTTAAATTAGGTTTCTTGCCATACCAGATTTCATAAGGTGTCTTCAAAGTACCTTTCTTCAATTGAACTTGGTTCAAGGTGTAAATAGCTGTGCTTATTGCTTTTCTCCAAAATTTTTGTGGAACCTTCTTCTCAATCATCAGTGTTCTAGCACAATCCACAATAGATCTGTTTCTTCTTTCAGCTATTCCATTCTGTTGTGGAGTCCTCGGTGCAGAGACTTGTCTTTTAATACCATGATCATTGCAAAATAGATTGAACTCATCAGATGTGAACTCTCCTCCTCTATCTGATCTAAGACATTTCAGTTGTCTTCCTATTTCATTTTCAACTCTAGCCTTGTACCACTTAAACATTTGAAAAGCTTCAGATTTTTCTTTTAAAAACATTACTAACATCATCCTTGAATAATCATCCACAAATAATATGAAATACTTATCACCATAATAACTTTGAACTTTCATAGGACCACAAAGATCAGTGTGTACAAGATCTAAAATTCCCTTAGAAGTGTAGTGTTGGTTAAAAATTTTGTACACTTGGGGAAATATACAAAATTGTGGTTTCAACCACAGCACATGAGTAAAAACTCTCCTAATTAAGGGAAGGCTCCCCCTATCTAACTACAACTTGGAAAATAAAATGGGATGGGACAACAATCTTTCTTGTTTTTTCAAGAAAGACAATATCCTTTTCTCTTCATAGAAAAGGATAGCGATTGAATAACATCAGTAACCACTTTCAAGTGAAATAAGAGAAAGGAAATGAAGTTTCCTAAAAGCATAAAGACTTCCGTCACTTCCTTCGGGATGGGACAACAATATCAAGCTCAAAGACTTGACTATTGGAAGTCCTATCTACCCTTTGTTATACTAAATTTTACAATGAATAAAAGATAATAGCTCAAAGACTGAAATAATCTATTCTTTTAACACAAAGACAAGAACTAATGCAATCTCAAAGACTTGTTGCTATTTCTTATCAAACAGTAATTTTTCCTCAAGAATAGACGCAAGCTCAAAGACTTGCTACTCCTTCAAGAGAGTTTCCTATTTTAATTAATCTTCTCTACTTGCAGCTCAAAGACTTCAAATCAAATTGGACTAAGCTCCTTTAGAAACACTTTGCATAGAAGAAATAAAAGATTCAAACTCAAACATGTAGCTCAAAGACTCAAAACTTGAGTAATCCTTCTTTATTATTCTTCAAAAACTTTCAATCCACATACGTAAGCTCAAACACTTATTGCTGTAAATTTAGCAGAGTTTTTGCTTGCTTTCCAAAAGATAAATATTACAATAGAGCCCTCAAGTATTTATAGAAGAGGAGCCTTGAGAAAAAGGTGGGAGGATCCTAACTAACTTGAGAGATTCTCTCAACCACCAAGACTCATTCAATAACTAACTAACTAAGACTTATTCCGACTACAGTCCTAGTCGAACATAACTTTTACATGTAACTTTTCAAAACAAAATTACAACTAAAGATTACAAAAGAGAGAAAATTCAACTAAGTGTTGAAAGACACTTAAGTTGCGTTTTGTGAAGACATGAATCCTTGAAATTTCTGGATGCTCGCTTGTAGTTCCTCAGGATTCGGTTCATGGGTGTTCTTGGCAACAACCATAGTCTTCACAATAGTGTCATGACAGCAGAGGAGCATGGAATTGTTTTTATCTAGGATAGACTGGATTTTATGCAAAAAGGCTTGGTGTTTCGTCAATGCTTCAATTGAAGCTGCCACGAATTGTTCGCTCCTCCATTCATTATGAATCCTCATCTATAAATCAGCAAGAACTTCTTCTTCTAGAATCAGCTCTCCATCCTGACTTACTATATTGCAAGAGGCCCTTTCACAATGTGAGACAATACCTCGATAAACTTCATCCTGAAATCTCCTAGCATCACCGACCTCCTCAATGAGGGATTTAAGAACAAGGGTCTTGTTTTCCATGAGTTCTTCAAATTCCAAGTACATGACCCTAAAAGAGATGATGAAGTGCTCCTGCAAAATACTCAGCTGTTGTTGGGGCATGGTACGCCAGATTGCCAGATTTTTCTCAACACTTTCCAGATTCTTTTTGAAAGTGTTAGAAGTCTGATCTAGTTTCTCCTCAATAGTTTCCAACTTAGACATTATTTGAAAAATGTCCTTTACTACTTGTACACATTGATCATGAAGCTGATCAACCCAGGAATCTAGTGCTTGTACTTTCTAAGCAGTCCTTTCCACTCCATGAATCGATTCTTGGGAACCAGAAGAACCTATGGAGTTACTCCCTTCAGAAGCAGGTTTTGTGATTTTATGAATGGCTACAATAAGCTGTCAATTTTCCTCTTCTAGCTTGTCTTTCTTTGCAAGAAGATCGTCACACCTTTGCACCAGAGAAGAAACAAAAAACTGAGCATCATGTTTAATGACCTAATGTGTTTGCTTGCCCAATTCTACCCTTGTAACCTTATAATCAGCAGCTAACATTTCATCAAGTGGCTTATCTGCAATAGGTTCCACAATTTCAGCTACTTTCATCTTATTACTATCAATAGTTACCCTAGAGATAGTCTTGGCCTTCTTAGCAACTTTGGATCTGGACTGTTTGAGTTGCTGGTAGTCAAAGGCATCAGGTGAGATCTCTTACTTCTTCCTTTTTAGGGTGAAAGAACTAAGCCATGGAGGAAAAGTCATCAACTCACTTCCAATAGTAGTCGTAGGCAAAGGAGAAGCAGTTTCCGTTTGAATTACCATGGTCACCCTGGGAGGAATGTCTGTTTGGATAGCGACCATGGTTTGCTCAGTTACCAATGGACATGAAGATTGCCTCATGAATTCTTCAAAACCAGAAGTGGAAGTATCAATTTCTGATAACTGAATGCAAGTGGGATTATCTTAAGGAACTTTCAACACACTTTCTTGTTGCCAATTAGGAGAAGGCTCGTATGCTGAAATGGGAACTACATTCTGAGGAGACTCATCTATGAGCAAATCAGGAGGTGAAAGAGGCATCTCAATGGAAACTAGAGGAATGATCTTGTGAGGTGAGTTTGAAACTAGAGACTTAGGAGCATCATCAGATTGCTACCCCTCTTCTGGATTATCCAGATCGATCACCTGAGCATGGAACCATGATTTCTCCTTTCCATGAATAGTCATCTCCTCAAGAGGAAGCACTACTACACGACTGACTCGTAACTTGATCCTTGTGCTTGAAGATGAAGCACCCTCCTTGTTATCAATCTGAATCTCAGACTTTCATCCAAGAGGCCCCGTAGAATCATCTTCTTTACCAACCTTAATTTTGATAAGTCTAACAGCATTACTTTTCAACCATGCGCTAGTGTTGGCCAAGATAGGTTGAAATCTGTCAAGGATGGAGACGCACTCCTTGTGTGACCATTGGATCAAAGGAAGTGGAGCTTCCTCAACCCTCTGTGAAATGTATTTAGGATCAAGTATATGCCCATCATCAATCATCCTTTGTGGGATATTTGCCAAGTTCAAGTCAACAATTTGCTCAATAGTGAGCCTGCAGTAATCCATCTTCAAAATTTCGGCTTCTGTGCGGAGATCTACCCAAATGTCTTGAATGCGATGAACATGCACAAAGGATTTCTTGATCTTCTCCTTCATACCTCTATAATCAAAATTAGCTCTAGGTTTGAACCTCTTAAGCTTGATTTCCTGCAATTCAGCCTCCATGGCCTTAGCCTTTACAGATGTGACGAGGGAGTATCGACCAATTTTTAATGGGTTTGTGGTAGAGATCCTCATTCCAACCTTGTGTCTAGTAGACTGAAAAGTATGAACAGCCACGATTTGTCTTCCCAACTCCATAAGAATTATCTTATCGGTTGGGTATCTTGGAAGCATGTAAGGCTGACCATCATAGCATCCAATCCTCATATAGGTGAAGGTGGGAAATTGCAGGAACAAACACCCATACTCAGACACCTTGACCCATGCCTCATCTGATACTCTTTTGTTCCTGAGATCCATGTCAAACTGACACATGAAATATCTGAAGAATGCATCTTGGACCCTTCTAAAATGCAATCTGCTGGGTTTCAATGGCAACTGGTCATAATATTCCCAAACTAGTATAAGCAAACAATCACCCTTGGTAGAAAGACCTGGAAAGTGTCTAAGTGATGCTGCTAAATATACCAAATAAGAATTCATGAAGAAGGTCATGGTGGTAGGAACTGCTGCAATTTGTTCACACAAGGCATCGCTGATGACTTCCCCCCATGAAATGTGATGTGATTGTCGTATGAACATAATGAATTGATACATCCATGGCTCAAAGACGTTGGAATGCTCAAGGCCCATTATCCTACTGAGAAGAGTGATGGTGTCTCCTATCTCCCATTTGAAATCACAACAGTACAACTTTGCCCACCTTGAGAAGGAAGGACGTCGCTCTTGGATCCACCTATTGATGTGTTGCTTGCAATCTTTTTCCCTTTTCACATAATACTCTGCTGCACTTTCTTTGGTGATTTCCATGTAAACAGGTGCAGGAGGTATTCTGAAGACCTTCTCGATTGTATCCACATCAAGACAAATTATAGCACCATCATCATTTTTTATGACTCTTGACTCCTTGTCAAAATGATGGGCGCATGCAAGAATGAACTCAGGTTCTAGGGAAGCCACTGGAAAGGAAGATGCATGATGGATATGGTTGTCCAACAGCCACTACAAGTTGTTATCCTGGGGATCTTCTACCCTGTTGATGAATTTTGCCATATCAACGTGCCCTATCTCCATGTCTCTAATGCGATCCAAAGGAGAAGAAACCTAGGAAGGTGCAACCTCATTCTGATATTTGTCATATTTGTATTTCATTTTCTTTGGAGTTGGAGATGTCAAAAAATCTGACACTTATTGGGAACCTGGAATGTCATGATGAAGACTTAAAAGAGTTAAGGCAACATCATAGTCAGCTACAACTATCATTCTTCCTTCTTCAAATGGGTAAAACTTTGATTTTTGGATTTCATGATTTTGAGAGAGGAAGAGGGGAAATATGTAGAAATGGGAAAATCTTGACTTTGACCAATTTCGGATCTTGGGAGAAATTTTGCAAGTATACAAGTTGGAAAGGACATACATGCAATCGGGGTTTTAAAACCTGAATACAAGTACACTTGTAATTTTGAAAATAGAGAAATGGACGAAAAATGAGATTTTGACTTGCGGGAAATGATGGAAATGGAAATTACGGATATGGGAAACATGAATGGATAGAAATGGGAAAATCCGAGAAAGTCATTTTCATGAAAATGGGAAGAACTCTTCAACATGTAATCCAGTGTTTAAAACCCGAATTTGCAAGGGAGGGGTATTTCACACTTTTCAACTTGGAATTTTAACCAAAAATGGTTAAATTCCTTAACCATAGGGGAAGAACAAGAATTTCCAGTGAACTTGTAATTGAGATTAAAAATCCTGAATACAAGTAAAGAGGGAATTTTGGGAAGAATAATGCAATTCAACAATTGCATACCAAGGCGAAGATTTCTTTCACAAAAACCAATTTTTGGGGGAAGAATCAACACATGCCAAAAATGCAACTAAGAATGAAAATAAAGAAAACAAGAAAATAATAAAAAGAAGGAAAGAAAGGAAAGAGAACACACCTTTCTTAAAAATGCAAAATGCTTCTCCAATAATGCAACAATTCTTGGAATGAAGAAGCAAAACCGGTAAAAAGGAGCAATCCGTAATGCCAAACCCTTATCACGTTTTTTGCAAAAATACTCCAAACTGATAAATGTAGCAGCAATCCCTAACTTGGAGGACCAAAATGCCAATGAGAGAGTACATCCAAGTGGATTAGAGCAAAATTCCTAAGGAGGAAGAAGAAGGAATGATGACAAATGTTGCAAAAAGTAGCCAAAGGGAATCATGTGAAAAATGTGGCCACCGTTTCAAACTCCAATGGCATCATTAAATGGCTCGACAATCCTCCTAAAATCCATTCCTAGATAGGAAAGGGCAAAATGATTTAGGAGAGTGGAGTAAAAAATGCCCAAATGTGGATTGAAAGAACCACATTTTTGCTGATTTAGCTCCAAAAACCAGTAATAATAAAATCTAAATGGCGAAAAAATGTGTTTGTAAATGCATGAGAATAGGATAGAATCCTAAATACCTTGCATCTCCAGAAAATCTCCCCAAAAAGTTGCTTTGACATCTTCAACAAATCCATTTTTCATGCAAATCGGGTTTTGGAAGACAAATGACAAGTTCGAATTGCCCAAAATCATGCAAATCGGGTTTTGGGGAGAAAATAACAAGTTTTATTTCCACTTTTTCCATGTACAAGCCAAAATTGGGTTTTTTAAGACAAGTTGCAAGTTTTATTTTTTACTTTTTCACTTATCAAGCCAAAATTGGGTTTTTTTGGACAAACGACAAGTTTAAAATTGTCAAAAATGCACTTGCAAGGCAAAATCGGGTTTTTTGGAGCAAACTGCAAGTTTAAAATACTTGTAAAAGGGAAATAAAATCCCTACAACAAATTAGAAATACTTGCACATATGTAATGGGGATTTAAAATCCCTATTACATGTAAAAACCATTAAAGTAGGGGTTTTTTGACCAACTTGCAGTTGAGCCAAAAAATCCCTATTTTAACTAAAAATGATGAAAAAACAATAAAAAGATAAAAGCAACAAAGGGGAAACTTAAAATAAATTACAAGTAACATATTTGAAATAAAAGTACACTTTTAATCAGTCAAAAATTCCCCTACAAAGACCAAAACAATGAATATCATTAAAACTTGTAGTTTGAAGAAAATTCTCCACCTGCAGTCAGGGTTTTAAAACCTGAAATTGAAGGAAAGGCATAGCAAACAAACCTAGAATTGGATGAAATTCAAAACGTAGTTCAAGAATGGACTGAGGATTAAGCCAATCCAAGGATTAGTCAAAATTCTACCTCGGGAAGCATGCCATAGAGTAAATTTTTTCATTTTTTCATAAAAATTTCAACGTTGTGGTCCTTCATTTTTGGAAACAAAAATAAGGACAACATTTAGGACTTACTTGTAAAGATGGATCTTGTCATCTTTCCCATTTGGCATCCTCGGCACATAGCATTCTCAGGTTTTTCAAGACTCGGTAGACCTCTTACTCTGTGCTTCTTACTTATCTTGATCAGATTATCAAAATTAACATGACAAAACCTTTTATGCCATAACCAGGTGTTATCAATCTTTGCATGAAAGCACTTGTTGTGAGTAGAGTCAAGGTGAAATGTATTACCTTTTGTTTGTGTCCCGGTAGCAGCTAACTTTCCTTTTTTGTCATGAACTTTGACAATTCCTTTCTGAAATTCTATTCGGTAACCTGTGTTGTTTAGCTGTGCTACACTCAACAAATTATATTGCAAACCTTCAACCCAATAAACATCATTGCATCTTTCTTTATCAAGAAGTGTTATGGATCGTTTACCTCTTATCGGACATGGCGCATCATTACCAAATCTAACATAGCCTCCATCATAATCTTCTAACATAACAAACTTGTGTTTATCTCCTGTCATATGATGTGAGCATCCACTATCTATAATCCAAGAATCATTAGTGTTTATGTGAGATATTAGGGCTTTTTCTTCATACCTTTCTTCATCTGATCCATCCTTGATAGCCACATAAACAACATCCTCTGTATCAATCTCATCTGATTTATCATCTTCAGATTCCTCATCAACAATTAAGCAGGTCTTTCTATCTCTTCTTTTGAAGTCTCGGTGACCTCTATAATGAGTATCTTTCTATCTATCATCTTGGTAATCTCTCTTTTCAGTGAAATCTTTGTCAGGACAGTTAGAAGCCATATGTCCAATCTTATCACAATTGAAACATTTCAAGGGT
This sequence comes from Cryptomeria japonica, assembly GCF_030272615.1. Lineage (NCBI taxonomy): Eukaryota > Viridiplantae > Streptophyta > Pinopsida > Cupressales > Cupressaceae > Cryptomeria > Cryptomeria japonica. The sequence continues at coordinate 729,176,741 of NC_081409.1, forward strand.
AGTTTTCCCTTATACTTACCTTTGCCTCTTGGTATCCTTTTGGCCAATAGTGCTTCAAACTCTTCTTGTTTTCTGATTTCTTCACACAATTTGTGTACCTCCTCCATGTTCTTCCGAAATCTTTCACTTGCTCCACTATGATCTCCTTCAGAGTACTTATACTTTCTTTCATTGTAATCATTAGATTCATTCAGATGAAAAGAACTAAATGTAGATTCAACTTTATTTACTAATGACCCATTGTTATCAAAATTACTTAACTCAAATGCATGTAGCTTACCAATAGTACCATCCAAGGAAACTGGCATATTAGGTATAGACCTCAATTCATTGATTGTAGAGACTCAGATTGCATAGGTGGGTAGAAGGGTTCTTAACAACTTACTTGTCACATCCTTTTCTTCAATAGTTCCTCCTGCTCCCTTGATTTGATTTACAATCTCCTTTAGTCTTGTACTGTAGTGGGTTATGTTCTCACCTTCATTCATCCTCATAGATTCAAGTTGTCCTCTTAGAATATCACTTTTTCTCTTTGAACATGTTCATCTCCTCCATATACAGATATGAGCTTAGTCCACATAGCCTTCGCATCATTGTAGCCTTCTAGATCATTAAACTTAGAATCGGTCAATACAAATGTTATTTCAATCATTGCTTGAATGTGTTCTTGTTTTGCCTTTATCTCTTCCATAGTCAATGGATAGGTGCTCGGTGTAACAAAATCATTCTCCAGATAGTATATAGCACATTCTCCAACTCGTGATAGATGTAGCTTCATCCTTTTCTGTCATGTAGAGAAACTTGACTTATTCAGCTTAGGTGCATCCCTCTTATACATCTTTGGATCTTTAACTCAAGTTCCTTTAAACTTTCCTTTCAGAGTCCAAGGCTCTAATACCAATTGATAGTTCTGATACTTAATATAAGTACAGATCTGATAGCCAACAAGATGAGAGGGGGGGGTGAATCATACAAACTTAATCATTAATGAAAATGTCAGATTCAACCTCGGTAACATATATCAGTCATAGAATAAAAACTGTCAAACATGAAAAATCAAAAGCATATGAACAATATAGACCTCATAACACTAGATTTAATGTGGAAACCCAAATAGGGAAAAACCACTGTGGGATTTTGGACCCACTAAGAAATATACTCTTCTAGAGTATGCTCGGTTAAAAGCCAATCCTGTTAAAGATTACAAAACACATTGCTAGATGTGACCCAGTTAAGGGATTTCCCTCAGATTTGTTAGGATCTTCACTTTGTTAGAAGTGATCTTGTCAAAGGATTTCAAACACTCATTTAGAATGTCACCTTGTTAGAGGATTTACTCATAAGACTGTTAAGTCCACTTGGATAAGAGATTTCCTGTTACTTCCACAAGCTAATAGTAATACAATCTGTATGCAACTTTACATCTAAAATGCTAAAGCAGATTCTTATTTGTTCAACACAATCTAGACATAGAACTATTCTTATCTATCTTCTAGGCATCAATACTCTATTATTCCAATAGGTCTTCAAGCTTCTGTGCTCGGTGATCACTATGTAGCATCCCTGTGTATACACTTGCCCGCATACACTGTTTATCAACAGTTCCTTATTTATAAACAATCATCTAACCGCTTAATCTCCTTGATCACATTTCCCATGATCAATCACAGCCATCAGATCTTCAATCTTATCTAGGTTCATTGTATCTTATGATCTGAAAAATGTTTTACCCTACCTCAGAACTTGCACAATCATCTTGGAACTTGTGTTAGGGTAATGCGGTTCAATCTGAGCTGTAGATCTTCTTGTTGACTTTCCATTGCCTTAGATTTGTTAACAAACTTCTTCCATGGCTTGCCAATCATTGATCCACTCCAGCTCATCAGCTTCTTTCATTAAATATCACATGTAAACATTTAATGCATTCTATTATAGCTCGGTTACAACTCGGTGAATACTAAACTTTACTCGGTAAACATTCTATCTTCATTAACTGACTGCGATAACCTTGGCGTTTACCGACTAGGTTCCTTAGGGTTTACCGACTAGGTTCTTTGCCTGTTAACATAGTGTAGTATTAACCTTTACATTTTACAACATATGTATGATGTTAAAACAATCTAAAACATCAAGATCTCATCATTGTCTGACTCGGTAGAGTTGCCCATTGAATAACTTATCCCTTTATTCATCATATTCTTTCCTGTGTCTTCACCGACTTCTTTATGATCTTCATATCATATCTCTTAAGATATGGCAACTTCATATTGAATTAGAAAATCAATTTCTTGACATCAATGATAAAATAATAATATCAAGACAGTAAAACATCTTTAATCAGTTATGTCCATAATCGTCAACAACCTTCTCAATATCCTTGTTATATTGCCAACATTAGGGTGTATTCTTACCCCTTCCTTGGAGACAATATGCCCCAAAAACTTCCCTTCAACAATAGCAAAATGACACTTCTTGGGGTTTAGTGACACACCAAATTCTAAAGCCTTATTGAACACCTTTTCCAAATGTCCACAGTGATCATTAGCCCTTTTGGAGAAGCATGTTAAATCATCTTGGTAGACTACCATGATGATATTAATGAATTCTTTGAAGGCTACATCCATAGCTCCTTGAAATGTGGCTCCAACATTTTTTAATCCATAAGGCATTCTAACATGAACATATGTTCCCCAAGGGGTGGTGAAAGCGGTTTTGAATTGCTCAAATTCCTTCACTAACACCTGATTATACCCTGAGAAACCATCCATCATTGACAAAAGATCACAACCAGTTACTCTCTGTAGCATAGCTTCCATATTGGGAGAAGAATAATAATCCTTCAAGGAAGCAACATTTAAATTTCTAAAATCAACACACAATCTTATGTCCCCATTCTTCTTTCTTACTGGGACCAAATTGGAGACCCATGAAGAATGTCTTATAGGTTTAATAATCCCTCCTTCTCTTAGCTTGGATAATTCTTGCCGCATCTTATCTTCTAACAAGGGATTAATAGGTCTATGCTTTTGTCTGAAAGGCTTAGCATCTGGAAGTAAAGGAACTTCATGCTGAAATGAGTCCTATGTATACGCCTTTAGGTCTTCATAAGACCAAGCAAACACATGCTTATACCTTTTCAATAAATTAATGAGATTAGTTCTTACATGAGGCATGTTTTTACCAATGTATACCAACTTAGGGGATGATTCAGTCCCTAAGTTTACTTCCTCCAAGTCTTCTGACTTGGTAGTAGATTGTTGATGCAGGTGACTATCATTATAACTGAACATGCCCTCGAGCTCTACCAACCCCTTAGGTATCTCATTTGTTTCCAACTGAACCAAGTCATTTCCAAATATTGTCTCTCTGTTATCAACCACCTCCACCAATGCATTGCAGTCAATCTTTTGTCCATCATAATCATCTATGCATTGTATGAACCTATGAATATCTTCATCATCAGCAAAAACTTGCCAATTATACACATTATCAAGGATGGCAGGCCTATACTTTATTTCCACAGTGGATATACCAGTTAGTGTTGCATCATCATCCTTTAATGCAACATTAGCTAAGAAGTTTGCCATGATATTCTTTGATCTTTCTATCTAATTGATAGAAAATGCACTAAAATACTCAATAACATCCCAGACTACATGTTTATATCTTTTCAATCTATCATTTTTTGATGCATATTTGGATCTTACCTAAGAGACAACCAATTCTAAATCTCCTAAAACTTTCAACAGTTGGATTCCATGCCTCTTTGCAACCTCAAGCCCCAATAACAGGGCTTCATACTCTGCGGTATTATTTTTGCGCTAGAAAGCCAATAAGAAAGAATACTTAAAAGTTATACCTGATGGGGATACAAAAAGAACCCCTACTCTAGATCCTTCTTTGGAGCAAGCTCCATCAAAGTACATTTGCCATAGACCATGCTGTTGTGATTCTAATTTGATCACAATGGGGTCAGTATTCTTTAACTGAGGTAAAATTGGTTGTAGTCTAAAATTATCAAGATCTACATCAATCATACAATTGAGCATATTAGGATCTACATTTTCAATTACTCTAGGAGCACGTGGTTCTCTATACAACTTGACCTGATTCCCATTGATTGGGATGGTAGCATAAGATAAGTCCAATTGGACATTTTCTCCTACTACTGCTACCCACTACCTGGATAACAACATGCCATAATGAGGCTTAGTATCAGTGACAATAACATCCATTTTATAGGTTGCTTCAGGGAATGCTACTATTTTCACTTCAACATCTTTCATTGTACCTATCATAGGCACTTCTCTATTATCCATAACATAGCATTTCCCATACACTATAGTCACTAATAATCCTAATTCTTTCATAACACCATAAGGCATTACATTAGCAGCTACACCTGAATCTATCATACAATTTTTAATCAACCGGTTATTCACTAATAAAGTGACATAAAAAGGATCTACCCATGATGGTTCTTGATTAATAGTTGTTCCAACATAAACCTTTGGGGTTTGGAACTCCTGATCCTTTCCATTTTTAACTGAACCAGTGGGTAAAACTGTGTTACTATCAGATATGTTAGAAAATAAAGACAATGTTGCTTCCCTATGTTCTTTTATTTTCAATAATTCTATTAATGGGACAGTTACTTTCATTTGTGTAAGAGCTTGAGCCATGTCAAATGTGGAATTAGTACTCAATTCAGTATTAGCTCTAACTCTTTCTACCTTAGGCTAACTTGCCTTCTTTGTTGTGTCAGCTCCTTGTGTATCATTGGTATTATTGTCACCTGTACTCTTGGGTACATCTTTAATTTGATCTTTCTTTTCTTGACCCATTTGAGGGGGAATGGCACTACTTCTTGTCTTTTTCTTAATAACCTCTTTTATAAACATGGAACCGGGTTCACCCTGATCACTATCTTTTCTGGTGCTCCTTAGGTTGTAATTGTGCTTTGCCTTAGCTATAGCAGCCTTGGTGAGATTTTTCACTTCTTCATCACTAGGTCTTCTAAGATGAACTTCTTCATCTTCAATGGTTACCACATTCAGTGTAGGATGCCAATCAAGTATTAGTTGTCCTTGGTAGGACCTTTTGCTGTCCAACACATCACAGTCACTAAATTCACTCTGTAGAGACTCCTCATTACTTTCTATAACGGTCTCAAACATGTTAATATCAGCCTCAACCTCTTGTTTCATGGACTCTTCTAAGTCTTGAGCAACTGCACACGGATGAGGGGAATGTGGCCCATCATAAGCAATACACCAAGGAGTGTTGTCCATGTTATGAACATTTTTTCCTTTTAGAGGATCAGGGGTGTCTTGGCTCTGAGAAATCTTAGGCTTCTCATTTTGAGGCTTTCCATCCTTCCAATTGGTGTTGTAAGGCATATCATGCAATCTAGGAGGTCTATCTTGCCAATTGTAGTAAGGCTTATAATTCTTATTTACTTTAGCAGTTAGATCCTTCATAGCAGTGACTAACTTTTCTATCTTATCCTCCTCCTTAATAACTTTGTTTGATTGTTGTTTTGTTTCTTGCCACAGCCTACCATCAGTTCTTCTTCCCAGTTTTCCAGATGCCTTCCTATTTCTCTTCACATTAATAGCAATTCTGAATGCATCTAGATTTTTATCCCTCAAGATATAAGCCATTTTGGAATCAAATACATTGTAATAAGTGTTCAGGCACATGTTATCATCTAACCTCATTACCTGATACAACCTATGCATGGCTTTCTAAAACCTAGCATTGAAATTAGTGACCATTTCATTATCAGATCTTCTGATATTATTAAATTCATTAAGCATGAAACTCACATTTGTTTTGTCACCATACTGCTCTTGAAAGCAATGTTTAAAGTCCTCCAAAGACCCAATGCTACTAACAGGGAGACCTCTATACCAATCTCTTGCATCATCTATTAGGGACTGGACAAATAGTTTCAATATAACATCTTCATCCACTATCTCATAATCATTTATCAGGTCACCAAAAGATTTTAAATGTTCCTCTACACTAATTGCATTGTTTCCAGCAAACTTAGGGAGTCTGTCTCTTAACTTAGGTGGAACATGGTTAGGATATCCAAGGATTCCATCAAAAAATAACTGCTTGTACTACTCTAAGTTGATGGGTCTTCTCTGGAATGGGTTAATGACATTATTATTACCCATCTTTATTTTCATATTGGGGGCTTGAGTTTGAGAGATCTGGTTATTCTGATTAATAACAGGGGCTTGACTAATTGTTGCTACATTAACAGGCAAGGTGGGTTGGATTTTAACAGGAGGGAAACTTGCTAAGCTATAGGTTTATTCAAACCTTCTGATGGAAAGATAATGGGTGGAGCTTTTAGATAGCCAATTTTTATTTTAACCTCTTGGTTAGCAGCCTCTAACTTAGCTTTCTCCAATTCCATTTGTAAGTCTTCTTTTTCTTTCCTCATTCTTTCCATCTCCCTTTCATGTGCTAATAATCTATGAGAGATTTCCACTGTAAGTTTAGATCCCGACCCATCTTCCATGCATTTTTGCTTCCCTTTATCAACCTCATTTCTGACAGGCTGTGGGTCACTAAAAATCTCCCTATTTGGTTGGGTTACTGACTTACATGCTGGTTTGGTCTTAGGGACTAGAATTTCCTTGATCATAGGACCTTCATCCTCACTCTTTGCCTTTTCTTGAGCAAGGACCTCAAGATCTGCAATCTGTCTCAAAAGCCTATCTCTTTCCATCAATTTGGCTTTAACTTCTCTCTCTTTATTAGCTTCTTTTTGGGTTCTCAAAGAGATGAGATGATGGAATTTTCCATTTAGGTCCTCTATCTCTTGGGATATCTTATCTTCATTGGGCAAAAATTCTTTCGAGTCTGATATATTAACTCGATCAATATCAATCAAGCTAATGTTTCCATCAATTGTCCTATGTACAGAACTCCTAACTATATTTGAACTAGTTCTGTCTCTTCCAGAGGCACTAGTATGAGATATACCTTAGTTTGAAACATTAACATCCTCTACATTTCCGAACAAACCAAAATGGAAACCAAAACGTCATGTTCAGATTCTCTTGAAGAAGAATTTGACCCAGCATAGATAGGTCTTTCATATATCTTACCTGTATTATTGCTTTTCTGGACCCAAGCAACATTCGATGGCTCATGCAACACTAACCTTTTTTGACCCCTTCTTGACTATTCAGGTAATCCTTCCTACAACATTTCACGAGGATGTTTTTTCATGAAAGATCGAGTATGCTTTCCTCCCCGCATTGCACTTGTTTTCTTTTAAGAATTTCCTTATTTCTAAAAGGACTGGTTTAAACAAACAAAGTCGCCACCCAAAAATCTATGGGAAATATGAAAACAAGCTGGATTTCACAGTATGACTCTCCCCAGCAGAGTGGCCAATTTTGTTGTTCTCAAATTCTGATTCCTTCTAACATCCTTGGTAATGAAATAATACTCTATCTGTAGAAGAGAGATCAAAGAGAAGGAAAACTTTAGAGCAACATATGACAAGGTTTTATGACCTTCTACACTTCGAACTTATAAAAAGTTCAGGCAAGTATACCCTAGGTGAATTCTTTCACACTTTTAAACAAAACCCACAGTACCCATTGTCCCAAAAACTAGTGGATTTCATTGCCTTAGAACTGACTGAAACAGAGAAATAAAACTTAAATTCATGTTCAGTATTGACCTACAAGATATGAAGAAGAAAACTACAAAAGATATCAGTGCCTTATCCAAGCCACAGAGTCATCTAAGTTTCTACAATACTCCCACGATAAAATATCCCCACACATCTCATCACCTCAGCTTCTATAAAACCCCACATATGCCTAACATACGTAAGAATTAACCCTTAGCAAAACCAGCTTGCGTTTATCAAATTCAAAGTCTTCAACAAAGAATTTACTGACAGAAGTGCTTCATGCATATTTAATTTCCCTCCTGAAGAGAAAAGCTAAGAAACTCTCCTATTTAAGATTTCCTTACAACCCCTATTCAAATGAATAACCCTAGATTATTCAAATTGAAAATAGTAAATATTTGCAAACACATTTGAAGACAACACAAATTCTAGGATCAAATTTGATGGTCTGTATATTGATATTATCTCAGAAAATATTACAAAAACATTTGGATGTTCTTCATGATACTTGGAAAAGAGCTCAGATTAATTTCTCCAACATTTCTTTACAATTCCTTGCGATCCCTTTACATTGTTTCTAGTATCCATTTATATAATCATGGAAGCAAACAAGCTTCAGACCATCCATTCAAAAAGTTTGTTACAAAACACTACTTCACTCAAGAAGTAGTTACGTGTCCTTTTTTGCCTCAACGACTTCTTCAGTTGGTGGCTCTTCTGCAATATCCTCTAACCATTCACGAGTGCCTTCTAATTGTTCTAGAATATGTTCTAACTATTCCAGAGCATCTTCTTCTTGAACCTCCACATCGGCCACTGCATACTTTTGGGACCATCCTTGGAAAACATCATCATTAGGCCATGAGTGGCAAATAATTTTTTTATTCAACTTTAACAACTTTTTCTAGGTATTCCTCACTTTCCTTACCTCTAAATCCAAAAACCCATAATGAGATTTGATCTTCTCTATTTCCTCAATTGTTTTAACAAACAAAGAGGTGTCATCTTTATTGATTATCTCATTTACCCTTAAGGATAAATTAGCCCCTAACTCATCTAGCCATGCTTGTTTATCCTTTAACTAATTCTGGTTGACAAAACCTCCAGGGAACAATGCAAATTTATGCTCGGTATATTCTTTCCGATACAAATTAGCTTTTCTTTCCACATTAGCTCTTCCTTCAGCCAACTTTATCAATCCTTTTGCCAACTTACATGTAGACTTGATAGTGACATCAACCTTTTCCTCATCATATGATGCACACATCAGTTCTATGTCCACTTCCCTGGGCAACCATTTATTCATAATAGGCTCTAAAATAGCCTTATCCTCATCCAACTCATTAAGAGTATCCAAAATTCTTTTCATATTGAGATATACTGTAGGAGCATCAACAGTGTCAACAAAGCTTGAAATTGTTGCCTTTATCTTCTCCTCATACTTGCTTGCAAATATGGCCTCGGCCTATTTCAACTTTTCCATTTCATGTTGATAAGTCTCACCCAGTTGGAAACCAAAAGGCATAGGAGAAGGAGGGAATTCTATAATTGAACTAGTAAGTGGGGGTCTTGCTGGAGAGGAAGTGATCATCAATGTTGAAGGCTCAGCTAGATGATGTTGACTTGCCAATTGGCTCTGGAGTTTAGTGATGATGTTGTCCCTATTGGCTATTCCTTCCTTAGCTTCATTATAAGCTTTTAAAATAGTCTCCAACTTCAATTGGAGAGTAGCCTTTTCTTGGGCTTCTTTCTCTGCTACTACCACATTAAACTTTGCAGTTTCTAGAATAGTACTAGCTGCCTCCACCACTCCTGTGTCTTGAACCCTCTTAACAATCATTCCTCCAAAGAGGCTAGAATCTGAGGTATTTTTCTTCCTCCTATTCTCATCTTTCTTTAATGACCATAGGACAAGAGCAGCATTATCCTTGTTGAAGGTCACACCTTCAATTGTCTTTGTTTCCTTTCTTACTACATCAAGGATCAATGCATCAGCTATGTCCCATTCAGGGAGAATTAACAAGCCAACTTTATCCAACATATCCCTCCCTTTCTTAGGGGTGATTGCTTTGAACTCCTCCATCATTTCTTTCTTAACTTCTTCTTCTACTTGGGCTGCATCTTTGAGAATCTGCTCAATTACCCTTTTCTCACATCTGATCTTGAATTGATCAATGTTTTGTTTCCAAAGAAACTATAGAAAAGCTCCTGATGTGACGAAGTTGCTATCAGCTAGGAATTCTTCACTAGCTTTCTTAACAGTAAGGTCCAATTCTTGGCCCTTTAACTCATCATTAGTTAAATCCATTTCAGCATTTGGTGTCTCTTTGGGCATCCCTTCTTGGGTCTCCTCATAAGTATAGGCAATCTCACCAAGACTCCCTAACTGCAATAATTGTTCAGCCACAGCTTGTTCATCTCCAATGTGGCTAAGAGACTGAGATGGGGAATATTGAGGCTCATTAGTTTCAATTTATTTTCCCACTTTTTGCCTCTTAGGGGAATCCTGAATGTCTACAATATCTTTAATTTTCCTTTTCCCTTTTGAAGAGGAAGGCTCACCTGTCACTGGCATCATTATAGTTTACTTTGGTCTCTTGAGCATTGCATAGTCACCTGGTGGGATTGCTTTAGCAAAATCAGGCTTGGCCAAGACCATCTTAACCTTATCAGGATCATTTTGCATTATGGCCTCCCCTTTTTCCTTTAGGGTCCTCATTACATCTTCAAAATAAAGAATTAGAAACTTTATTTTCTCCTCAAATTGGGTGAAGCTAGACACAGGGTCACGGCTAGTGTCAAACTGATGAATAAAATCAAGGGATTTCTTATATGCCACCCACTTCTCCTTCCTTAGTTCCTACTCATCTAAGCTGAACTCATTTCTAATCAAATCCTCAGGAAACTAAAAGTGATGAGGCCAACCTCTGCACACTACTCTTTTCCTAAACATGCCATTGAAGAAGTCTTGAGGGTCTGCACATCTTGACACTGCAGTTGATAACCTATATGGTTTAAAGAAATATTCAAAGAATCTCCATCCACCCTTAGTGATTACAAAATGGTGGGCCATGGTAACAGTTGGGAAAATAGTCCCTTTACCTCTGTTAGTCAACTCAGCTTCCTGCACCCCTCCAATCTGTCTTAACACTTCTGCAATCCCTATTTTCAATGGGACCTGATAGCGTAGTAAATAGGGGGTGCCTCTAAATCCAAACACTCTAAAAATAGTAGACATAGGTTACAAATAGATGTCTCCCTAATTGTGAGCAATCTTGATATCCTCTGCAAACTCCTTAGGTCTAATACATTCCAAAAGAGCTTTAGGAATTCTAGGGTTTTCTCTACATAAGAGGATTATGATCTTAGATGCAAAGCATCTATCAAACTTCAGATAACTTGCATCCTCTCTATCCCATGATAAAATAGTACTCCACAATTGTATTGGCATTTCCTCATTATCCTTGACCTTAGCCAGGTCCATCTCCTTTGCAAAGTAATCAACACCCTTGAACAGGAACATGTGCATTAACATAGAATACCATCCAAATGGCTTGTCAACCTTACAATTATTGATTCCTACTAACCCTTTATGAATGGCATCAACAAGGTATGGAGCATAATCAAATGTAATGGCCAAAGAAGGATTCAAAATTTGGGCAATCATCAGCATATAATGGGTCGGCATATTCTTTTCAACATCTTCCCCAAAGATCTGGCATAAGGCCCAATACATACCCTTAGTTCTCAGGGTGAATAAATTGAGGCTAATCTATGGGCATCTTCGGGCCATGAATCAACAAGAATCGTTGGATCGGTCCTAAGATAAATGCCTTTTAAGTGGGCCCTGCATCCAGGAATCACTTACCCCACCTTGTCATTAGTAAATACACACCACATGGCAGTCGGCCATTAGCCATGGCAACTTGCTTGGGTTCCATTCTAGATCTGCCACGTGCCATCTTTCATTACTCCCACATAATCGCTGGTTACACCTTAGCAAGCCCTTAACAATATTTTAGAACTACGTGTCACTTGACATGTCCCTATCGAGCTCCACAAAAGTGGTAGCTATTTTGCTACGTGACACCTATGTGTGACTTCCACCTATCTTTTGTGACTTCGCAAACACTAATCATCATTCAACTTGGGACCATGAAATCATGAGAAGCGTTTGATGAAAACAGAGTTAATCGGCCTTTAACTTCATTCTTAGCATGCTCTTTGGGCCCACCAACCCTTTTTGTAACTCCGTGATGAGTAAACCACGAGCATCTCTTGGCCGCGAAACAACGTGAGCCATCAATCCTGGGCTGACCCGATCACCTTTTAATCAAAGGGAAAGTCTTCATTGCTGGGTCCTGCCAACCCTTTTTGCAACTTCACGATGAGTAAACCACATTTATCTTGATCTCATGAAATCAAGTTGTCCATCTGATCAAATGGGATTTGACCAGTATTTAGCTTTGGCTCGAACCTATGTGTTGGGTCCACCTTTCTACCTTTCGCTACTTCATGACAGATAAATTGTGAGCACTTTTAGGTCGTGAATCAACGCAGACCATCAGATCAACAAAAAGCTACGTGATGCTTACAAGGCCCGACAGGCATTTAGAAAAAGGCATATTTAAAAGCGAGAATTAAAACATTTGAAGGGATTGCCTAGGTAAATTATAAGGGGGGGGAACATTTTCATGACAAAGGGACCCATTACTTAAGTGAATAAAGTAATGCAGAAATAGAAGCCAAAGGGTTTTTATTAGTCATTAAAGTGATTTAAAACCTAAACCCTAAACCCATTTGGACTTGAAATAGTCTTGAAGCAAAAAGAACGTACCAAACTCAAAAAACATTATAGACTTAGCCAATAATGGAAAAAGCATACCCATTTTTTAAACAGTGATAACAAGTTGCAAATGCAAGAAACATTCTAATTACTTCCATCCTAGCACTGGAGAATGATGAATACTAAGAGGGGGGGGTGTGAATTAGTATACCAAAAAATACTATAAACAAAGTCTTAAACAGTTTAGCAGATAACCGGTACAACAGATTTACTAATAAACTAGTTAAGATAAATGCAAACCAAATAGCAAACAAAGCATTCACCCACAAGAGCACAATCACCATAACACAAGATATTTGATGTGGAAACCTGAATGGGAAAAACCACGGTGAGCAGAAACTTGCAAGTAACTATCTACAGAATAGAAACCAGACCAGTTAAGGTCATACAATGTTCTTCACCAGAACAAATCTTGTTAGGAATCTATATCTCTGTTAGGAGATAAGTCCTGTTAAAGACTACCTTGTTAGAGGATTTCAAATCCACAGTTGTGAACCACCTTGTTAGAGGATTTACAAAGGCTTTGCTGGGCCTACCTAGTTAAGGGTTTCAGACTTGTTGAAGATGTGAGTAATCAACAAGTGAGTGATCTAGCTAATAGCACAGTCTGCTTAATTAGATCCTTGATAACTCATTGTTGATGCATTTCAGCATTACTTCAGTATTCAATATCTCCACATTCTAACTCTTCACATAGACTTAATCTTCTCTACAATGATCACACATAACCTCTTCTATCACTCATCTCTCATGCATACAAACCCTATACATGATGTCCTTATGAAGGAAATTGATTTCATGTTGGTCCAATAGGATTAGATTACAAGTTCCTAGGTTCAGTGCATCTAGACACATTTGGTAACATGACACAAGATCACTGCCAAAGTGTCGGTGGATGATAACTCATCACACATTACAGAAATACCGGTTGGTAACTCATCATAGAGTAATATTGGTTAACATAATATACCGATTACCAGTTGACAAAAATGAAGAATGGTAGATCAAAGTGTTCTGATATACCGATTACCAGTTGACAAAAATGAAGAATGGTAGATCAAAGTGTTCTGATCAAAAGTTAACTACCGCTTGGGTCCTTCGTACCGCTTGTGATCCTCAAACTGCTTGGGGTCTCCATACCACTTGAGTTCTTCAGTCAATATGTGACCGGTAAACATCTTCTGCAAAATATCGATAGTCTAAAGACTATACATTACATCAATAAAGTGTGTGTCCTTTATCAAGAAAGTGTGTGTCCATCAATGACAATCAAAACATCATCAAAATGCCAACAGAGAAAAAGTATCCTCAAATTCAATACATTCCACTTGATAATATTTCACATAAACCAACATAGCTCTGTTCCTTGTCACTTCTCCTTCATTCAGTTTGTTCCTATAACTTCACATGTTTGATTCTTCTTAATTTGATCAAGTCATTCTTTCATTTACTTCAACCAATATTCATCCTTACTAGCATCAAAAAAAGTTTTGGGTTCTATATTTGATAAAAGACAAAGATCTACCTACTCACTTTCATTGGCAAGCCTTCTCCTAGCCTATGCATCTTCATTCTTATCACTAATGATTTCAACTTCTAAATGGTTATTTTGAACATAGTTTTTTGGAGTCTTAGGGACCTTATCTAAATCCTACTCCTTTCTTTTCTTTTCTTCCTTCTCTTCATCTTCTTGCTCTACAATGCAAGGAGCACCTTCTATGCCACAATCCTTAGGTTCTTGTGTAGTTTGATTCCAATCTTCATCTACTCCAGGATTTATACTTGCAATCATCTTCTTGAGTCTCTTGTTGTAACATATGTAATCCTTTCTTCTTGTTGAATATCCAAGGAAGGTTCCTTCATTAGTTTTGGAGTCAAACTTTTCAAGATCATCTTTATGTCTTCTGATGTAACATTTTCTTCCAAAGATTCTAAAATAAATGATAGTAGTAGCTCTTCCATACTATATATCATAAGGGATAAGATTAGAATTGTTGACCCTCACTTGCACTCTATTAATAATATAAACAACAATGTGCACATCTTCTTCCAATAAACATTAAGAAAAATAGAATCCTTCAACATTGTCCTAGCCATCTCTTGAATTTTATATTAAATTTCTTTTCAACAACCCCATCCTACTGAGGTTTCCTAGGAGAAGACAAATGTCTCCTAATACCATGATCTTTACAAAAAAATTCACTCATTTGATGTAAATTCACCTCCTCTCCTCTATCAGACCTTATGCATTTGATCTTAACATCTATTTTGTTCTCAACCATAGATATAATTACTACATTACAAGTCCTAAAATGAACCTCTAGTTTTAATTATGGATAAAAATAAGTATTGATAGCAAAACCTAGGACATTTTACTAATAATGATATAAGATTTTTAGTGCAAAGAAAAAATATTCACCAAAGGGCACTCATTCTTTAGTCACAAAGCTAAATGCTTCTATTTTTCAATTTCAATTTCCTAAACTAACTAATATATATATTTGAATTATCATTCATAACTATCATTAATCAACCTAGATTAACTCATGCTTGATTCACTATATATATTACCTAGACTAGTCCTAGGGAAAATATTTTTCACCTTACACCATGTTACCATTTGAAATCAACCTAGTTATAGAAAAAGCTATGGCATCACAGTAATTGGTAAACTTACAATTGAAAAAAAATCAATCACTTGATGAGAGCTTAAACATTTTTTAAAAAAGCATTATAAATTTGCATATTAAATTGAAATAATTGATAAATGAAGAATACATTCACACATTAAATTATGTAATAAATTAATTATAAATATTATAATGTCATAATTAAAATAGAATATCCTATTATTAATTAAAATATTACAATGAATTGTTTATAATTATTTTACACATTATTGTTGAAATTAATACGAGTCACCCACAAACCACGTGCATCGGATGAAATCAAGCCTTAGAGTCAAACCCAGGGCCAAGCCCTTACTTCAATATACATTTTGAATTGAAATATAATTTTAGAATTCATAATAGTAAAAAAAAAAAAACCTTTAAGTAAACATAATCTTTAAATTAAAAATAAAATAAAATTATATCACATATTACAAACTCTAACCAGAATGAAAATTTAATAACCCATTGTAGAGGAGTTTGACTTTTAGTTATCCATTTCTTTATCATGTTGTCCTTGTTTTAATTATAGGCTCTTAAATGTCAATTATATGGACAATGTTGTATCTTGCCTATAATATTTAATTTTTAGTTTAATTTTAATTTAAAAATATATATTTAAACATCCATGTTCAAAATATTAATAAATTAATAGTTGTTATCTATTAATTTAAAAACATCTAATATAATAAAAGAATGTCAATGAACATATTATAGTAAAATTAAATTAAACAATATAATTTAAAATAATTTGGCTATCCTTAGACATATAGGTTAGCTTTATGTGGGACACATAGAAAGACCTCATTAAGTTCATTTGGAGAGATTGGCTTAGTGATTCTTGTCATAAGTTTGAGCTAAATGGATTATTACTTAATTATAATTATTTTATACATGCATTGCCTATGGATTGGTCCAAACTTTTATTTAAATAAACATTATTTGTTTTATTTATATTTTAAATAAATGTTATTATTAAATTTATTTTGTATGTATTAAATTAAATTTAGTCATATATTTGAATGAAGTGTTCATAAGCAATTATTTACATATTATAAATACTCTTTAGACTTTATTAGTTATAATAATCTTTTAGGTTTAAATTTGTATTTTGTGAAATACTAAGTAACTAATGGCTCTTGAAATTTTATAATTAAAACCATTCATTTAAAGGATTCTTGATAATTATATAATCCTTCATAGTTATTGTTGGATATCGTTGCTGCTCGGATATGTTGTGTTGGCATTGTATTGTCATTGATGTCAACTCGTATGTATTCACCAATATGAATGGCTACCGATATGCAAGGTGTATGCAAGATGCAAGCAGAAGATGTTACTGATATGGATGTCCACTAGTGAGTAAGCATAAGATAGCATAAAGACAAGTAAAGATAAGACTGGTTATGTCAATTGTATAGCATGATCAACATCTATGTATTGTCAACCGGTATACAAGAACATGTAGTATCAACCAGTAAACAGGGCCACCGACAAGCATGTATAAACAAGCAAAAGACAAACTAACAGAGTGAATGATTGTTGGATCACATAGAGTGTGAACACAGAACCAAGAGCAATCCAAGTTAGCTTGATGTAACTGACAAAATAGTGAAGAGATGATACAAGGGTTAATCGGTCATTGCATGACCGGCAGGGAAAGAAGACTGGTAGCATAAGGTGAAAACCAGTAGTGTGTTTTTTGGTCGGTGCATGAGCTTGAACCAACATAGTGAACTGAGGTGGATGCCAATGAAGATGACACAAAGGATCCAAGTGGCTAACGTGCAGTGGTTAGTGAAGAATGAGTTGGTAAGGTAGTTACCGACTGTGTCTGCACTAAATGAAAATTGCAAAAATCATAGAGAAGTTGCAGGGGATTACAACTCAAAGCAGTTCAAAGGACAGATATTTGATTCTTTGACATTTGGATCGATGCAGGATGTCGAGTAGCAGATCAAATTTGGTGAAGAAAACATCCAAAGCATTTATGGTGATTGACAAAAAGCAGAGTTGTGTTTGCCAAATATAGTAAGTGTGTTCTAGAAGGAATAAAAATAGGGGTGAAGCTTGATTTGTTGTAGGTTGTCAATTATGGAGAGGAGATCCAATGTGATATGATTTGGTTTGTGGTAGGTAGAAGAAACCCTAACCGCAAATAGTTTGAACCTCATTCTGGCGAGAAAGCTTATGTATAAATATGCAGATTGAAGAGATGATATGTGATGCCAGTTGCAAGAAGAGAGTGTGCTTGAGAAAGTAGAGAGATAATTAGTATGAGAGTTCAACACAGAAGATTGAAGTGACTGAGTATTTGAAGGTAGGCCTAGTAAGAGGCTTTAATCAGTAGAGATAGGGAAACTCTAGTGAATTGTTACAGTGTATAATAGTCAAGTAAATCGATAGTGATTGAACTGATAGGAAGGCATCAGAGAGTGATAGAGTGCAGGGTGAGGATCAAAGGAATTCAAGAGAGGCAGAGGCTGACCAATAAGGGGTCAGTGTGAGTGAATAGTGAACTAGTAGAAAAAGAAGTAGTGAGACAGAATAACCGATGGAGTGTAGTCATTGAAGGTGTTACAAAATCCATTTGTAACAAGGTGCTTTCATTGTAATAAGTTTTATTTCATTGTATATCACTGAGTTGGTGTTCCTTTGGGTTGGTGCCCATAAAATTAGGGGTTGGTGCTCCTTGGGTTGGTGCCCTAAAATCAGGGGTTGGTTCTCCTTGGGTTTGTGCCCTAAACTTTGTATTCAGTGTTTATTGTGAAGCTGGATTGGAGTAGTAGACTCCATCAACATTTCTTACCGAGGTTTTTTCCACATTGGATTTTCCTCATATATCTGGTGTTGTGAGATGCATTCCTTGTGTGTTTTATTACTAGTGTTTTCATTACTTTACCGGTTGCACACACATAGTTGGAAATTAGTTGAAATCACTGATTTACCCCCCTCTCAGTGACATATTGTGTTCTACAATTGGTATCAGAGCCTTAGGTTCCCTAATTGGTTAAATATTTCTCTAGCTTGGGTAGATTATGGTCTAAAGAACAAAATGGCAAGAAATGAGTCCTCCTCCTCCAAAGTTGCCATTTTTTATGGAACCAACTATGCCTTTTGGAGCAGAAGAATGGAAACCTATCTATCATCACTAGGTTTTGATGTTTGGATGTCTGTAACAAATGGGTATATTGTCCCTAGTGTTCCTCCAACAGATCTAGATTCTAAGAAGGAGTATGAAAACAATACAAAAGCTAAACATGCTATTCTTAGCGGGTTGTCAGATAATGAGTTTGCCAAGGTTATGCATTGCTCATCCACCAATGAGACTTGGGATAAGATGCAAAGACTATTTGAAGGAGATGTCAAGGTCAAGGAGGCCAAGCTACAAACACTAAGAGGTTAGCTTGAAGGATTGAAGATGAAAGATGAAGAAAAGATTGTAGACTACCTTCATAGAGTGGATGAAACTGTGAATACCATCAGAGGACTAGTAGAGGAAATAGCTGGTGAAGTTATTATAAAAAAGGTGCTTAGATCACTGACATCTAAGTATGATACTAAGGTATCTACTATAGAGGAAGCCAAGGATCTGAAAATATTTTCAATGGACATGAGTTATTTGGCTCTCTAACTACTTATGAGATGAGGACAATCGGTGAAGGAACTTCCAAGAAAGAAGCTACCTTTAACTCCACCAAAAAAGGTAAGGAAGAAAGTGCTCATAGAGAATCTAGTGGAGACTCGGATACTAAAGTTGCAAAATTTGTAAGAAATCTCAAAAGAGGATCTGATAAGTATAAAGGAAAATTGCCTCTCAAATGCTTTAACTATGGTAAAATAGGACACTTTGCTACAAAATGTCCCTATGGTGAAACCAACAGAGATGAGAAAAGAATCTCTAGTAGATCTTCTAGTAAAGATAAAGAGAAGAAGGTCTACTAACAAGAAAAAAGAAACTACCAGAAGTAGAATAGTCTATATACCTTTGAAGATGATGCCATAGATGAAGAAAGTGCATTAGGAGATGACTTCCATGAGGATGAAAGATAAGTTAATCTCTTTATGGCACTAGGTGGACCGGTTTATGAAGATGAGGAAGATGAAGACATCGAAGCTGAAGTGGACTTGGAAGGTGAGCTCATAAGTGCACTTGAGGAGTTGAAGAAGCATTCAAAAGATACCAATGGTATAGGATTTGAAGAAGGACAAAGTTCAAATAGAAAAGACACATCTGGTAAGGAGATACAATTCACTTCCTCAAAGTGAAAGTAAAGAGAAACAAATCTTTACAGCCAGTAAAGGTACTGGAAAGAAGACCTATGCTGAAGCTACAAGAAAATGGTCTATGAACCAGAATGCTTAGTACCAAAAGGGTCACACACTAAACCAGTATGTAAATCATAAAGGTAAGCCCAAGGTAGACAATGAAGGATTCACTGGAGTCAACAACATGAGATGAATGCATCTAGTGAGAACAAGGTTTGTCGGTCCAAAGCAACAAGACTGGTATGTACCCAAATTCCATGGTTATTGCTACCAATGTAATAAGTTTGGACATAGAGTTGTTGATTGTAGATTGATGAATAAGCCCCCAGTTAGTTTTGAAAGTAGAAGTTCTTTTGTTGCACTCTGGGAGATGAATGTTGTATGTTATCAGTGCAATGAATTAGGTCATAAGAGTTTTGAATGTAGGAAAAGTCTACCGGTATCCTACAATAGTTTTTCAAACTCATCATTTAATGTCAATGTAAAGTGTTATAATTGTAAAAGGTTTGGGAACATTGTAAAATATTGCAAACTCAGAATAACCAAGAAAAAGAAGTCATCACCTGATCAAATATTGGTTACAAAACCAGAACATGAAATTGGAGCAAACAAGAAGAAAGAAGCCAACCCGGTTTGGGTTGAGAAGGACAAGAGTAATGCAAAATCTAGTCTCATTATGTAGACTGCCTTGCATGTAGAGAGAAGAAACTTATGGGTTGTAGATAGTGGATGTTCCAATCACATGACTGGTGACAAAAATAAATTTATTAAGCTTGAAGATTGGAATGGAGGTTCGGTAAGATTTGGAGACAACTCTTCCATCAAAATAAAAGGAAAAGATACTCTGAACATAGATGGAAAATTGAAGGCCCATGATGTATATTATGTGGAAGATTTAAAGCACAACTTACTAAGTGTGAGTGAAATGTGTGATGAATATTACAAATTTACTTTTGACTCTACCGGTTGGTATATAAGAAAAGAGAGTACCGGTCAAATTGTAGTAGAAGGAAAAATGACAGATGGAAATGTTTACAATCTAAAGGAATTATTTAAGTCCCAATGCATGATGGGACAAGTGGATGAGAGTTGGTTGTGGCATAGGAGATTAGGCCACATATATTTTTATAATCTAGTTATAGTAAGCAAAAAGGGCTATGTGAGAAATATACCACCCATCATCAAACCGATAAGTACATTTTGTGATGAATGTGTAAGAGGAAAGAAGACTAAGGTGAGCTTCAAGACTAAATAACATAATACTTCAAGGCCACTTGAACTGGTGCATACTGATCTATGTGGACCAACCAGAACAAGAGCTATAGCTTGTGAAAGATAGTTCATGCTTCTCATTGATGACTTTTCAAGAATGACATGGGTCAATTTCCTACAGGACGAATCTCAATCCTTTGAAAGATTCAAGATTTTATGAAAGATGATTGAGAGGGAAAGTGGATGCAAGCTGAAATGTCTAAGATCAGACCGGGGTGGACAGTTCACATCAAATGAGTTTGGAGATTATTGTGAGAGACATGGAATAAGAAGACAATATTCAGCTCCAAGGACACCACAACAAAATGGTGTTGTAGAAATAAAAAAATTAACTGCCAAGGAGATGGCAAGAACCATGCTAAATGAGGCAAACATGCTAGATACATACTGGAAGGAAGCAATTCACACTATTGTATATACTTTGAACTAGTTTCAATTGAGAACAAACAATAAAATGACACCTTATGAACTTTGGTATGACCAGAAACCATTAGTTAAATACTTCAAAGTGTTTGGAAGTAAATTCTTCATCAAAAGAGACCTACTCAACTCAACTCATAGAAAATCCTACAAATGCTACAACAAAATACTAAGAAGAGTCATTGAGAGTGTGCATGTAAGAGTTGATGAAGATATGTATAAATAAAGACAAGCACAAGTAAACTAGTATGATGACAACGGTGATGAAGATGAAGTTCAAATTGATAGTGAACCGGAAGAAGCATCAAACAAGTTCCCCAACCGATATGTGCAGAAAAATCACCCAGAAGATAAGATTTTAGGTAATGAGAATGATGGTGTGCAGACTAGAAGAAGACTTGCCCAGAATGATGGACATGTCAATTTCTACCTCATGACTAAAATAGAACTCAAAACATTTAATGAGGCCAGCAAAAGTCAGAAATGGATGGATGCAATGGAAGAAGAGATTCAACAAATTGGAAAGAACAAAACTTGGGAGTTAGTTCCTCGACCGGCAGATATGAATGGCATTGGCACAAAGTGGGTCTATTGGAACAAGATGAATGAAGAAGGTAAGATTGTTAGGCATAAAGGAAGGTTAGTGTGAAAAGGGTATTCCCAAGTAGAAGGAATAGATTTTGAAGAAACATATGAACTGGTTGCAAGACTTGAAGCCATTAGAATGTTTTTTAGCATTCTCTGCCTACAAAGGATATAAGGTATATCAAATGGATGTTAAATTTTTTTTTCTTAAATGGTAATTTAGAAGAATAAGTTTACATAGAAAAACTGAAAGGTTTTTTGATGCATGATGATGAAACCTTTATGTTCCGGTTGAAGAAGGCATTGCATGGTTTGAAACAGGCTCCAAGAGCATGGTACTCAAGGCTAGATAAGTATCTAAAAGAGTAGGGTTTCAGAAAGGGAAGTGCAAGCAATGATTTGTACATTAAAGCAAATGGAAACCACATGATTATTGTGGTTGTTTATGTAGATGACATAATTTTTGGAGGCAACAAGGACACTCTATGCAAAGACTTTGTTGATCAGATGTAGTCAGAATTTGAGATGTCAATGCTTGGAGAGTTGTCATACTTTCTTGGTTTGCAGATTTCACAACAAGGTAAAGGGATATTTATCTCTCAAACTGAGTATGCCAGAGATATGTTGAAGAAGTTTCAGATGGAATACTACAAACTAATAAGTACCCCTATGGTGACCAGTTGCAAGTTGAGAAAGGTTGATGAGTCACTGGTAGTGGATCATACATTGTATAGATCCATGATTGGCAGTTTGTTATATCTTACTACTTCTAGACTGGATATAGTGCAGACAATATGCATGGTGGATAGATTTCAAGTTGCACCCAAATAGTCACATGTGAATGAAGTCAGGAAGATATTCCAATATCTAAAAGGGAAATTTGATTATAGACTATGACATCCTAAGAAAGGAATTTTTACCTTACAAGCCTACATAGATACCGATTGGGTAGGTTGCATTGATGACCAGAAGAGCAAAAGTGGTGGGATATTCTTCCTAGGTAACCGGTTGGTCTCATGGCACAACAAGAAGCAAGATTCAATCTCCCTATCCACTACTAAAGAAGAATATATTTCTTCTACCACATGTTGTTCTCAAGTGCTATGGATGAAGTAGACCCTCAAAGATATTCAGGTAGAAATGTTTGACCCCATTTCCATTCAGTGTGACAATTCAAGTGCAATTAACATATCAAAGAACTCGGCTATGTACTCAAGGACAAAACACATTGCCATTAAATATCATTTTCTCAGGGAGATGATGATAGATCGGGAAGTTAAGGTAGAATATGTCCCTATAGGTGAACAAGTGGTTGATATCTTCACCAAACCTCTATCGGTAAGCACATTTGAGTATCTCAGACACAAGTTAGGAGTTGTGTCACCTGCTTCATGCACTTAAATGTACATGGAGATATATGGTTCAAGGAGAGTTCATTACCATACCTTTTTTACTCTTGGACCATTCAAAGAACACGGGGGGAGATTGTATCAGTCAAGTATTACAAAGTCTTATGATCTTCTCTACCAGAAAAAGGCAGAAAGATAGAGGATATTGGATGGTGGAGAAGGAACCGATATGATAGTGGATGATGCATATTGTTAGTACCCTTTGTCATTGTTGTCAAAGGGGGAGAATGAACTGGTTGAAGAAATGTGGAGTGTGTTGACATCAATACCAAAGGGGGAGATTGTTGGCATTGTATTATCATTGATGTCAACTGGTATGTATTCACCAGTATGAATGGCTACCAGTATGCAAGGTGTATGCAAGATCCAAGAAGAAGATATTACCAGTATGGATGTCCATTGATGAGTAAGTATAAGAAAGCGTAAAGATAGCTAAAGGTAAGACTGGTTATGTCAATTGATATAGCATGATTAGCATGTATGTATTGTCAACCAGTATGTAGGAAGGTGTAGTATCAACCAGTAAACAGGGTCACCGGTGAGCATGTATGAACAAGAAAAAGGCAAACTAACAGAGTGAATGATTGATGAATCACATAGGGTGTGAACATAGAACTGGGAGAAATCCAAGTTAGCTTGATGTAACTGGTAGAATGGTGAAGAGATGATACAAGGGTTGACTGGTCATTGTATGACCGGTAGGGAAAGATGACTAGTAGCATAAGGTGAAAACCGATAATATAAGCCAAAAAATGGTAGTATAATGTGAAGACCAGTAGCATAAGCCGAAAATCGATAGTGTGTTTTTTGGTCGGTGCATGAGCTTGAATCAACATAGTGAACTAAGGTGGATGCTGACAGAGATGACACATAGGATCCAAGTGGCTAATGTGCAGTGGTCGATGAAGATTGAGTTGGTAAGGTAGTTATGGACTATGTCTCCATTAAATGAAGACTGCGAAAATCATGGAGGAGTTACAGGGGATTGCGGCTCAAAGCAGTTCAGAGGGTAAAGATTTGATTCTTTGACATCTCGATCGATGCAGGACATCAAGTAGTAGATCAGATTTGGTGAAGAAAACATCCAAAGCATTTATGGTAATCGACAAAAAGCAAAGCCATGTTTGCCAAATATTGTAAGCGTGTTTTGGAAGGAATGAAAATAGCGGTGAAGCTTGATTTGTTGCAGGTTGTCAATCATGGAGAGGAGATTCGATGTGATTTGATACGATTCATGGTAGGTAGAAGAAACCCTAACTACAAATAGTTTGGACCTCATTCTAGTGGGAAAGATTATGTATAAATATGCAAATTGAAGAGATGATATGTGATGCCAGTTGTGAGAAGAGAGTGTGATTGAGAAAGAAGAGAGATAATCAATCTAAGATTTAATCATAGAAGATTGAAGTGACTGAGTATTTGAAGGTAGAATTGGTAAGAGGCTTTATCCGGTAGAGACAGGGAAACCGGTGAATTGTTACAGTGTATAACAGTCAAGTAAACCAACAATGATTGAACTGGTAGGAAGGCATCAAAGAGTGAAAGAGTATAGGGTGAGGATCAAAGGAAGTCAAGAGAGGTAGAGGTTGATCGGTAAGGGGTCAGAGTGAGTGAATAGTGAACCAGTAGCAAAAGAATTAGTGAGACAGAATAACCAGTGGAGCGTAATCATTGGAGGTGTTACAAAATCCATTTGTAACAAGGTGATTTCATTGTAATAAGTTTTATTTCATTGTATATCACTGATTTGGTGCTTGGTGCCCATAAAATTAGGGGTTGGTGCTCCTAGGGTTGGTGCCCTAAACTTTGTATTTAGTGTTTATTGTGAGGCTGGATTGGAGCAGTAGACTCCAACAACATTTCTCACTGAGGTTTTTCCCACATTGGGTTTTCTTCATATATCTAGTGTTGTGAGATGCATTCCTTGTGTGTTTGATTACTAGTGTTTTCATTACTTTACTGGTTGCACACACATAGTTAGAAATTTTTGAAATCAATGATTCACCCCCTCTCTCAATGACATATTGTGTTCTACATGTTGTTGTCATTAATGTCAACATATTCCTATGTTTTGGTGTTATGGTGAGTTGTTTTTCAGTGTTCACAGTGAGTTGATCTGGTTGGTTTATCTGCTTGCTATGTTAAATCAACTAGAGATACTTCATTCTTTATTGATTCCATGATGTTATGTGATGATTTGATCAAGTTGAGGATTTTGGTATGGAGATTGGTTTTCAGTGTTCAGTGTTGTAGTGTTGCAATGTTCTGGTGTTTGGTTCATTATGTTGTAGTATGATTATATCCTTGGTTGTGGATTTGGGAAAGTGTTTGGTATGTTCATGTGTGTCTTCATTTCATATGGTTCATGATTTGATGCTCTGCAAGCTATATTTCTTGTTCGAGTTGTTGTTGATAAGTGTTCTTGAATTTTAGTGTGTTGATCGATAAAGATTTGAATAAGTGGTATTGGTACAACTATTGTAGATGGTTCTAACCTACTTATTGGTGTTTTCTAATCATGTTCTATTTGTTTAAGTGGTCTGCATTGATCATTGAGTGCATTATTGAAGATCTTATGGGTCTGGTGGTATTCTTTGTGTTATGCATTATTTTCAGTTGTGTAATATGTTGTGGTTGATCTTAGCAAGATTTCTGGTGGTGTTGTGTGTTCAAGGAGTTGATTTAGGTCCATGCTATGTCAACTATGGCATTGTATTAGTCCGGTGGTGAATTTATGTATTGTGTGATGTAATTTTGTAATTAGGTATTGAGATTTTGGCCGACCTTGTAGTCAAGGTTGATGATTTGTATAAATAGGTGTTATATTTGTGGTTCAAGATGAATGGGTGTTGAGTTTGCATTATCAGAGAGTGGTGTATGTGTGAATAAGTGAATTCATCTTTTGGTGTTGTGTATTGAGTAGAGATTGTTGCACGTCAGACAAATGAGCTTAACTGAAAATCTCATCAGGCATTAGTAGATGTTATCTTTGCAATTCATCTCAACCCGATTGTAGACTAAATATTTTTGTATTTAGTGAACCTTCCCTAAGGGTTGTAGCCTTTTGGGTCATTGTAATTTGAGCAGTGTGCCTGAATGCATGTGCATTCCCCATTGTAATATTTTCACATACTACTGCAAAGTATCATCTTATTGTGGGTAGGTTCCCACCGTGGTTTTTCCCTTAACTAGGTTTTCCACATCAAAATCTTGGTGTTATTGTGTTTATCTTTGTTCTTTCTGCAGTTGATCAGATATGATATTCACCCACCCCCCCCCTCCCCACCTCTCAGTTTTTCTTCTTGTTGCCAAAAGTTACTAGATCAACAAGTTAAATAACATTCCCACTTGATTGTAGATGTTGATATCACAAGGGGTTCATTACCTAATAAAGATAATTTCATTAATAAAAGGGATTGATTAATCACTAAAGTGTTGAAGTGTTATATCACTTTGAAGAACACAAATGAACACTAAGAGGGGGGTGAATCAGTGTATTATAAAAAAATTTATAAATTATGTGTGCAGGGATAAAGGATGCAAGGAAAGTGAGAACACACTTACACACACAAGAATCAATCCACAACACAAGATTTACGAGGAAAACCCAATGTGGGAAAAACCTCAGTGAGAACAGCTGCTAGAGTCTACTGCTCTAATCTAGCCTCACAAACAAAAATGAATACAGTATGTTTTAGGGCACCAACCCAAGGAACCCTTGACATTTTGAGAACCAACTCAACGAGCACCAACCCCTAGTTTTATGAGCACCTACTCAAAGGAGCACCTACCTGTTATGCCATGCATACCTAACCCCATTAATTTCCTTGTCTTGAAAATATGGGTCCCTCTTTTTGCTTTTTGTAGTTTTTTTAATTTTATTTTATGCCTTGACACTTTAGAACTCTGGATCCTCAGAGTCCCAAGGTTTCCTTTTCTTGTTTTTGAAGTCCTACCCCGGAACCCCAAAGTCCCGAGGTAGGCACTTGTTTTTTTTGGATGTGTTCTGATCTCGGAACCCTGAAGTTCCAAGGTAGGTTTTTTTATTTGGTGTTTGTCACAACCTCGAAACCCTGGAACCCCGGAGTCCCAATGTTGTGCCTTGTCTCTTTTTGTCGTTGAAGCCTCGAAAGTCTGGAGTCCTGGAATCCCTAGTTCTTCATGTTTTGTTGGTAGTCAGTTCAGGACCCCGAAACCTCAGAGTCCCAAAGTTATGTTGTCTTCACAACCCCCTAGTCTTGAAGTTGCTTTACTTGTTTTTCTTTGTCCACCTCAGAACTTTGGAACCCCAGAGTCCTGAGGTTCCCCTTCTTGTTCAGACCTTGAAACCTCAAAACCCCAAAGTCCCGAGGTTTGTTTGTTGTTTTTGTATTTTTTGAGTTTCACCTTGGAAGTCTGGAACCCCAGACTCCTAAGGTCATGTTTAAGTCAACTGTACGAACGAAAAATTAGGGGTATAAATAGAGGAAATGAACTCTTTTGAGCTCACTTGCACATTCAGGTTTTCTAATTTCCTCGCTTTTCCTCCCGACTTTGCACCTCCGTATCGCCAAGTTTTTGAGGGATTTCTTCCGTTAGGTTGGTGGATTTATTTACCTTTTTGTGTTTTCTAGTTTAGATCTTTTAGTTTTTTTCATCTTAGTTTTTTATTTTTCTTGATTTACGTGTTCATTTTCTTCCCATGTCCCTTAGGGTTTTCTAACCTTAGAACCCCAGAGTTCCAGGCTTGATAGTTATTTTCACCTCAGAACTTTGGAACCTCGGAGTCCCGAGGTTAATATTTTTGTATTGTTCTCTCAGCCCGAAACCTTGGATCCCCAAAGTTCCAGACCATCCCTTTTGACCAATCAAACACCTAACCCCGGAACCCCGAAGCCCCGAAGTTCTGAAATGTTTTCCTCTTAGGCCATTGTTTTAACTTGGAACCCCAGAGTCTCGGAGTTGTGGAGAATCTTTTAGGCCTTATTTGAACTACCCCAGGACTTCAGGTCCCTGAAGTCCCAAATGAGCTATGAAATTAGTCCACCCCGGAACCCCAGATTTTTGGGTTTCCCTAGAGTTTTAGGTTTATTGTTTTAGCCTTATCTTACCTGAAACCCCTGAACCTTGAAGTCCCGGGTTTGACTATTTTGGTCCACCTCAGAACTTTGGAACCTCAAAGTTTTAGGTCATGTTTTTAGCCCATCCTCATCTCGAAACCTCAAAACCTTGGAGTTTCGAGGTTAGTTGTTTGAGAAAGACTTTTCCCACCTCGGAGTTTGAGAGTCCCGAAGTGGGTAATTTAATTGATATATTTGATGTGTGATAGGCTAATTTGTGGTTCTTTCTTGCAGATCAAAAAAAATAGATGGACCCAGCTTCCAGTAAGAAAGGCAAGGAATTGGATAGACTCCTCGCAACCATGAAGTACCGTTATCAAGGATAGGTTCATGTTTCAAAATTGGATGATCAAATCAAATGGGTAACTCATATAGAGGTAGGACACATCGAATTAGAAGACATTGCAACATAATTGGATAAAATAGGACTAGAGGCTCTTTATAGGAGGATCAAGAGATCAGGGCTGGTAGAAGCAACTATTTTTCCTCAATCCATCCAAGCCCCTGAATTCATTATGAACATGGCACACTTCTACAATGCAGACACTAGGAAGTGCACTGATGACCAAGGAAGGACAGTAATAGATTTATCTACTGATATACTGGGATATGTGTTCAGTATTCTTTCAAGAGAGGAAGAGATGTTGTTAACAACTAAAGAAGAAGTCACCGAAGTATGGGATGGGAATGTTACTTCAAGCAAAAGGCATATTAATGAGAATTGGCTTAGGAGGAGAGGAAATAGGATTAAAATCCAATGACATCCTAAGAGAAGATTTCAAGGAGCCACAACGTGACTTAATTATTATGTTGAGCAAGGTTTTCGGCAAGACAAATTATCGTCACTTCCACCAATGGATGTTTTATTACATGACTATTGTTTTGATTGACAAGAAGTATTTCGATTGGGCTCATATCTTATTTGATAATATACATAGGCAATTGGTAGATGTGCATAAAATGAAGAATTTTTTCTTCACTTCATATGTTGTCTGGATAGCAGCTCAAGCAGGAAAATTCCCAAGGTTGTAGACAGAGGGTCAACTCGGAGATGAGGAAGGACAAAAGAAGGTGTGGGAGTATTACACCCAACTCCCTCTAGGCCCCTCTAGGCAAGGCAAAGGCACATTACAAAATAATAAATGATGTCTTCATTTTCCCTATCATCATCAAACTCATAGGTGACACATGTTATAGAATAAGCCCAGAAGAAATGGCCATAATCAAGGAATAGGCATGTTGGTTCATTCAGAATGAATGTTCCACATATATTAGGGACATTGGATTCATAGGGAGCCCTATGATGTTGCCAAGATACTGCAATGACCTTATTATATTATTAGAATATGTCAAGCAGATTCTTGGGTTGCAATCACTTTTGTCTTCAAAACATAAGACAGGTGTAGATTTTTTCAGTTTCTATTGGTTATTTTTCATGTTCCAAGATTTAGGTAGCAAAGATGATAGAGAAAGAGTTGCAGGATCTAAATTTAAAAGAGTTCAGTTATGCTAGAGAGTATTATGACTCATATGGAAAACTAAAGAAAATAATGCCAAAGGCATATGAGGGACATAAGTCAAGATTGGAGGATTTTTGGGCCAACCTCCAAGATAGTTTTGAAGTCAGAGAGAAAAAGTATTCTAGGCTCTTAGTTCCGTAGGTAAGGGATTTTGAAATAGAGACCAATCTCCCTAAAGAGTTAAGGGATGATGATGATTTATTAGACCCTACATATAAGGAACAATAAATTGATAAGAAGCCCCTCTCTCCAATCAGATGGTCAGGGAATGAAGAGGTGGATATAGATAGAGTAACTCAAATTGTTATAGATAGAACTACGCAATGGCTAAGTTTGAGGGTTAGGTTGAGCACTTTGAAGGGGTCCATC
Source organism: Cryptomeria japonica (assembly GCF_030272615.1). Classification (NCBI taxonomy): domain Eukaryota; kingdom Viridiplantae; phylum Streptophyta; class Pinopsida; order Cupressales; family Cupressaceae; genus Cryptomeria; species Cryptomeria japonica. The sequence continues at coordinate 729,206,865 of NC_081409.1, forward strand.
TCTAGAAAGAATACTTCTACATACCCAGAAGAGGTGGCGCAACTCAAAGAAAGTACTGAGGAACTCCTCAAGCAAGTCAAGGAAAAAATGAAGAAGGCCAAAATTTTGAAGAAGGCTACTGATTCTGGAATCAGAAAAGGGTTGGGAGTTGTGCCATTTGCAGAGGTATTCCCTATTAGGGCAGAAATTGGACAAAGGCTAGGAGAAGGCATTTAGGATGAGGATGAACAAGGGAAAATTGACAAAAATATAAAAACTCCTCCTAATACCACAAGTACATCTACTCAGCCCCTGCCAACTGCAACCACACAGGCTCCAATTTTGACGTCAGCCACTAAAACCCCTCTACCAATGTCATTCGATGTCTTTGCAGCAACATCAACAAATCTACCTCAAGTAACTATAATATTGTTTCCTGTTGTAGAAAATATAAGAATTCATAACATTGAATCAGATTTTGACCAAGAGGATGAGCAACCTATGGAATAGTAGCCACTTGGGGGAGAGAAGGAATGAAATGAGCCAGAGGATTCACAGGATGAAAGATTGGTCTTGACTCCAAAAGACCAAGAGGATCTGCTAAAAGAGATAGTTGGTAAGAAAGATATCGAGGAAACAGTTAAAGGTGGTAGAGAGTTTGAGAAAGAGATCAATGATAGGTTAGGAGATTTGCATAAGCAACAACAGTTGAATGTTGATACTACTCTCCAAGCCAACCTGGCCAGTCAAATTGCTTCAACCCAAGGATTTCTAGACCCTAAGCATACAAAACAAGAGGAGAAAGATGAAGCATACGAGCAATCAGACGTGCATGTGGTGATTGTTGATATTGTGCCACATGAAAGTGAAAAGGATAAAGATGTGCCCCAATGGTAAAAATTCACCTTTGAGAAGAAGAAGAAAGTGGTGCTACCAACGGTTACATTAAAATAGGCCATCACTGAAGAACTACGGAAAACAAAGAGAGCAAAGATAATGCATCATTTGTCAAGGACAAGCTCTGGTGAAGTGATTGCTGATGTAGCAGTTCCAACACAACCTGAAGGTCAAGACTCCCCCAAATACCAAGTTTCATAGGTCAAATTGGGTAAACATACCAAATGGTGAGAACTAGATACGTTGGAGCTGGCTACTAGTGTCATTAGGGGCTGAATAAAAAAGGAGCACATCTCCCATTTAGAGGTCAAGGCACAACTGAAACAATATTAGTAGTCGTTGGTAGAGATAGGTAAGCCCTTGGATACATGTGTATATGATAACTTATCTTCAACCTCAATACTCCCAGAAGGAGATATAAAAGCACTGGTTGAGGTAAGATAGGCAACAGCTACAACAAAGTCATGGGCATGAACAAATGCTACCAAAATTATATTATTCTTGCAGAACACCATGAAAGAATATAAAAAGGCCATGTAGGTTGGAGGAGCATTAGCTTCTTGTTCTCAAAAGTGGGAGCAGAAGCTCAACACTTTTGGCAAATAGTTTTGGGTTTTGAATAAATTTTTGAGTCTTGGGGAAGAAGAGATAATAAGGGAAGACCTCTCAGGTGGAGACAATTGTAAAAATTTGCAATCCTACATATATATATTTTGGAGTTGAAGATTGAAATGCTTCAACAGTATGTGAAGGATATAATAGGTATCTGGTCTCCCCTTCTCAAGGTAGTGGAAAAGTATGAGAATTTTGTAGGGCAGTTATTAGGAGTTTTTGGGCTTGGTATAACTAGTGCTAAAGGTATGGAGGAGGACCAGGTACTTCACCAGTGGGATGCATATGAGGCACAACATTTTGCAGCTCCAACTTAGTTTAATGTTGCATCAATGGACAAGTATATATATTTGATAATTTAGTGTCAATAGGTCGTGGACACAATAGAGGAGTTGGAAGGTGGAAGAAATAATGTGCAAGAGATTTTGAGGAAATACAAGTTCATAATCAAACATGTTACTGATCCTCCTACCAAAGTGATTGCATGTATCATCAGCAATTACAAAACCTATAAAAAGAAGTGAAAGATAAACTTATAGTTGCTAATGATAGCATGACTTTTTAAAGTAGTTTCTTGCATGATACCACATTGGAACTTCAATTGCACCTCCAACTTATGCTTTAGTTTTGAGCAAAATTTTGCATGACTACAAAAGACTAGCTCATGCAGCACTATCTTCATAGTGCTCCCTTAGTTCCTATTTTGCAATGGTTAACTGGAGTCTAAGGTAGAGACTTGCATGTCAACTGTGCCTCCTTGATTTTTAGTTCTTAATTTAGATAGGTTTATTTCCTAGAAAGTAGGAGAAGAAACTCTATAAATTGAGGAGTTTGATTCATTTGTAAGGGTCCACAAATTGATGATTTGAGGCTCACTTAGAGAATTTAGATTATTTTGTGCAGATTGTTATGAACTAGATTATTTTTGTGATACATTATTTTAAGTTAATACGAGAAGCAACTTATAGATTGTCTGATATATGCATATGTTCTATTAATTTGTTCTTTGCAGTCTGGTAATGTCTATTATTTGAAATCAACAACTTGTTATGGTATTATGTTTATTGATTTATGAATCATACTGCACATGTAAGTGGTGTATGAGAATTACTGGGATAGACGATATTGTTGTGATATTCTTGCCATAAATCTGTGAGGTTGTTGAATTTGCAGGTTTATTGAAGGTCTTTTATTGAATGTCGGTTTAGATAATAGTGATGATATTTGGATTGTAGGGTACTTACTAAATAACTCATTAATTTTATTGAATTAGTTTCGTTGTTATTTTCTTGTTTCCCTATCTTTGCATTTTATTTTGAAAGAGAATCATAAATCATAAAATACAAAAAAAGTAAAGTTATTGGAAGTTATTGGGATTGGTTTAACTAGCAGACCCCCTAAATAGGTACAACTACATCAACCCTTGAGCTACCCATCACTATCGAGACCCTACTATAGAAACCTTGGAGTAGTTAGTTTTTCGGAACTTATTGCTTTTCAGGAGAGGTGGTGAGTGTTTACACAAATTACCTGACTGTTGGTGAGTGTGTTAAAACACACATCAACACTACCCCTTGTTTGAGCACCCACTTAGAGATGTACAATGACTTAAAAATCAATTCTATGGAAATCCCTGTTACAAATGAGTTTGTAACTCTTGTTGATTCTACCTTTCTGATGTTTATCTTCTGCCCTTCTTGTCTCTATCTAATTTTTCTTTTTCTCTCTACCTTTGCTTCACCTTGTTGTATCTTCTCTACTCTCTGTTCACTGTTGTCTACCTTGGCTTTCGGCGTTCGTGGTTCTGATCTCTGGTCTTTTCTTTGTTCTCTCACTTCCTATTTTTACAACTTCACACACACTTCAGGTAGCGACAACTTTTCTTTTTCCAATCTATACGCTCACTCCCTCCATTCACTAAAGATTTTCAATATTCACCTCTATCTCTGTCTGCATACACCAATTACATCAGTTCAAGCACATTTACTGCCCTGCACAATCATCTTTGTATGCTAGAATATTTTTCCCACCAAATCTACATTTAAAATTAATTATTTTGTCTCTCTATGATCTGGTTTGTAGCATATTGTATTTTCTGGCTTGAATCGAACACATGCATTGACTCCTTTATTCTCTGACTATTCTTTGTACTTGGTTTTCTATATTTAGCAAACTCAATATGTCTTACAGATATGGTTCTACCTTAGTTGATCACCTTGAGCCCTGCAATCACCTGTAACAGGTTCAACATTAATGAGATCTCAATTTTCTATAGATCTTTGCATATCATATTTCATTTTTGACCACTTGGAATCCACATGTCCTCATACTCTTTGTCCAAATCACACGGTCAAGTCTAGTTAACCACCACATAGACTTCCGTGTCAATCAGTCTACAGATGTGGCATAAAAAATATCTTTGTTAGTCAACACAATGGATATACATCAGCCTGACAACTAGAAATCATGTCTATTAGCTCGATGAGCTTATGGTTTAGTAGGTCTTCTCATCGAGAAAACTCTTAGATCCCCACTATCTCTTGGATTTTTCTTCCCTCATGGTCATTGCTAAGAGTTATATTGATGAGAGTTACTTCATTATCATTATCGGGCTGACTCATGTGGTCAGGGATAACTTGAGGAACTCATTTCAATGTTAGAAGTCTCATTGATCTCCTTGGCTCGTCTTTTTACTCGTATCGGGGTGACTCAACCCAATGTATCTCCTTGTAGCTCTATCGACATGTCTTCTACTATTGAGCTAACCTTTGGGATCTCATCCCACTTTTATAACTCACCCCGATGACCATCCATCGGCCAGAATCATCCCAATAGACTTCGGATGCCTATGGTTCCTTTTGTTGTGCACATCAGGTAGATGCATCCCAATGTATTCACTTAAGTTCTCAATTAGTGTGACTTGTATAGTCGGAACAACCTACTAGATCTCATCCTGACTTCATAACTTTTGCTGATGTTGAACTTCATCAGCCAAAATCATCCCGCGATGTTCTTCCCATGTTTATTCTACCGTCTTGACCACCCATATTGGTGTGACTCTTATCAAGGTCCAGTTTCAGCCTGATGACGATACTTAGCTATTCATCGACCAGAGTCTCGCCGATTACACTAACCAAGGAAAATCCAGGATCACCACATAGATCGGCCAAAGTTACACCAATTAGGTCACCGAAAAGGACTTCTCCAGCACTTCTTACATCGGCTAGACATCATAGGAATATCACCTATATGATCATAGACAAAACATCCAAAGGCATCTCCCAGGTCAGCCAGAGTCATGTCAATCCAACTTCCTAGAACACTCAAAAGATAAAATTGATCTTCGATAAGGTTGTCCAGGGGTCTACCAGATCTTCTTCTTCAAGACCATTTTGCCAAGACAATTAACATGTCATGCCAACTTCTACAGAAAGAAGGATTTTTGACATTTTTCAATTCTGCAACTTGCACACATCAAAGGCGATGAATCAAACACATTGTGAGGTACTTGTAGAGAATGAAACCACTTTGTGTACACCTCTCCAGCTCATGAAACCACCTCTTTTGTGCCTACCAATTCCTTTGCAACCTGCAATTGCTTGAGGTAGTTGACATCAATGACAACATGTTCCAACAATCTCCTGCTTTGTCATTGATGTCAACACGCACATACTTTTTCTTCTCCCCCTTTAACAACAATGGAAAAGGGCCAAACAAACATTCTTCTCCGCTTAAAAAAAAATATGTATATCCTACTGGTAACATGCATAAACTGGAACTGTTAGTAGAGCCTGAAGGCTAGATGAACTATTATTACTGATGCCCTCCTAAATGACACAAGGTTAGTCTATGATCAAATAACACAAAAGCACACAAAACATTAGTGTTAGTCAATCTAAAACTAAACATATGAAGGCATACCAAAAGAGACACAAAGAGACATGCTAATATATCTAATAAGTAAAACAAAGATCATGAGACATCTCCAACTGCCTCTTAGCCTGGCCTTAGCTTCTTCTCCCTTGTTCCTCTCCTCTCCAAGCTCCAAAATAGTGTAGCACTCAGCAGCTTTTTGCACTATGGATGCTTATGGAGGATTGAGATTGTAGTATAGCTCTAAATGTGAAATAAAAAGCTAATACTAATGCTAAAATGATATATTTTAACCAAAAAGACAAGATGTTAGATTGTTTATGCTAAAATGCTCTCTAAAATGTCTATAGCTTAGATGCATACAAGTTTTCAAGATCTGGATTATGAAGGAATGGGCTCTATTTATAGGAAAAATGGAGCAATGGATGGCCAGGATTGAAGGGTTTAATCAAGGGTCAAGCTTGAAAGTTGGGGATCCATGTGCACAAGTTGCACAAATGAAATGGTGACAAGTGTCAACATAGGGTTGGGTTGAAAGAAAGCGGTTGGAGGCATTGAATGCCTGAGAAGACCTCATGGTTATCTAGAGGCTAAGGGTCAAGCCTATATTAAGATTATCCACTGGATTAAGAGTTAATCCAAGGATAAACCTTTGTGCAAATGATTAAGAGATAATCATGGTCAAAGCATTAAAGGCTTGATGAGACCCTTGGGTTTGGTAGAGGTTGAGTCAAAACAAATGTTTTAACCATGTGGAAGGGTTTGGGTTAACCATTAATGGTTATTGGAGACTTTGAGGATTAAGTGGTTGAAAGTTGGAAGCCTTCAATGGTTATCAAAGACTTTGAGGAATTAAGTGGTTGAAGGTTGAAAACCTTTAATGGTTATCAAAGACTTTTAGACTTTGAGAAGTGACTCCATTTTGCTTAGGAATGTGACAATAATTAGGGGATGGATTAGGCTAATTAGGAAGGGGTTAGAAGAATCTAGAAGGGGATTAGATTTTTGCAAGTGGATTTGGTGGGTGAGGGAAAATAGGATTTTATTAAAATAAAAATTCATTTATTTCAATAAATGTGTGCAAGTTGCATTTGTAGGAAAATGCAAGTGGGGGAGGTTTTAAAATGATTTAAATAAATGTTAATTTATTTAAAAGAGGAATAGGGGGATTTTAATTAAATAAATTGATTTTATTTATTTAATTAATTGGAATTTGATTTTAATGAATTAATTAAAATAAATTGGATAATTTATTTAATTAATAGAAGAATGTTTGGGGATGAATTAATTAAATATTGATTTAATTAACTGATGGCTAGTGGATTTTTAACCAAATAAATACGAAATATTCATTTAATTAAAATGGACAGATTTGTGTGACTACATTTGCCCCTCTTTGAGACGGTGCGGTTTATCGCATCGTTTCAAAGAAAGAAAAACTGGTGTGAAGAAATGCCCCATAAAATGTAAATTTAATGGGTGGTATGCCCCCTCGAGAGATGGGCCGAAATTTTTTGAAAAATCGGACGATCTCTTGAAAAAGAATGAAAATTGGCAGGGTGGTAGAAGAGAAGGAGTTAGGCATACAGGTGAAAAATAGAAGAAAACGGGAGAAAAATGGAGAAATGGGGGGCTCGGGAAGTTCACGGAGACCACGGCGATGAGCGGGGCGAAGTTACGGTGACGGCGGGGGTATAAATGGGGTGAAAGGGGTGAAAATAGGATCATTTGTGACCACGACTAGTTGAAAATGAGAGCTCTGACAGTGACATTTGGAGGAGCAAGGAGGAGCTACTATGCCGATTCTGATCACCAAGTACAGATTCGAGCGAGTCCGACGATTCCAGTGGCCAGACGACTACGGACCAGCGGTACGCAAATTCGAGCGAGTCCAAGTCAAGTCGGAGCAAGAGCGCTGGAATTATGGTTTTAGTGCTTTTGCTCCATGAATTAGCGCTATTGTGCCGCAATAGCGCTATTGTGATCTGGTTTGAGCGCTTTTGTATTCATTAGCGCTAATGTATGCAAGTTTAAGTGCACTTGACCAAGTAGCGTTATGGTAGGGTTAATTGAGCGCTATTGATGTGTAATAGCGCTATTGTATAGCGGGTTTAGCGCTTTTATTTTTGTAGCACTTTTGTAGAGCTTTTTGAGCGTTGTTGCTAGTGTTGTAGCGCTATTGTGGAAAACTAGCGCTTTTGTAGATAAAATAGCGCTTTTGCCTTAGGATAACGAGATGCCCCAGTTTTGGACAAAATAAATCTCCTGATGCCTAATGATTGATGGATGGCGAGGTGAAGTGGGAGTTGTTTTGAATCATAGCAGCCCGATGAGACTTAGGTCATTTGTTAGGATAAATGCCTGTTGAAGTCTAGGTGGCCATGATTGCTTACCTGTTGAGACCCAAAGATACTTGATCAAAGTATTTGATGATAGTCTAGGTTTAAACTTAAAAAAGTTTGAAAACAAAACAACTGATAGTGATTGATGAATGTCTATGTGCAGGAGGATCTGCGCGTGTTGCAGTTACGCGAGCACCACCCTGCGACACAGGGGTTGTGGGATCGATTGACGCAGATAGAGATTGATTGTATAGCCGCGACTGGTCTCTAAGAGGTGATGCACATGCCCGTGATTTGGATGAATCACAACCTGATTACAGCCTTGGCAGAGCGATGGCACAGTGAGACTTGCACGTTTCATCTAGCCCAGGGAGAGATGATGGTGACTTTGGAGGACGTGTGGCGTATCCTTTGGATTCTGATTCGGGGGGAGCTGGTGACATACGATAGATCCTAGGGGACGGTGTCATGTCAGAGGATGTTTGATGATGATGTATACATTGACGATGGCTCGATTGCATTGGAGGATATAGCGGCACTATATGAGCCCCTTCCAGCAGTGTTGTCAGGGATTGTGGGAGGACTTCTATGTCCAAACAGGCGGTCACATGGATTGGCGGTGGGATGGGGTCAGGTTATAGAGATGATGATGACCGAGGGGACCCGATTTGCATGGGGGCCATGCGTGCTAGCACACATGTATCAGGAGCTCCATGAGGTAGTGTACTGAGGGAGGGGCTCTCTAGCAGTTGGCATGACGCTGCTACATGTTTGGGCATGGGAGCACCTACCAGTGACTCAACCAGTGAGTCTCAGATTCTGAGCCGTGGACCAGCCATACATGTTTATGTACAGTGGCATGATGAGTCAGCCCCACTTGAGGAAGTTAGAGTGGTGGCGGCGAGCATTGGATGACTTGGATGCAGTGATCTAGCAGCCATACTTGGAGTGTGAGCCATGGGATGATGATGCGGAGGCACTACCTTATGTCTTCATGACCCGATTCCTCATTGGGAGGACCTCTTATCATGTAGAGAGACAGGTGCCGGGATGAGTGATGAGGCAGTTCGGACGGTAGCAGGGACTGCCTAGCAGATCAGGGGAGTATGCACGAGTGATTCGGGAGCGGTATGCATGGGGCCCAGTGCTACCGTATGATCAGGCACTGGCAGAGTTTCAGACACTACAGGCGAGGCCATGGGACCTACGACCAAGGGTCATTGATGCAGGGGTGATAGCGGAGTATACACAGTACCGAGCGGCACACCCGATCCTACAGATATCAGACCCAGCTGAGCCGATCCCATCTTTTGAGGATGAGAGAGGACGGGGATGCGGATGGAGAGCAGGAGGCCAAGGAGGAGGAGGAGATGGAGGAGGAGGTGGGGATGGAGGAGATGGAGGTGGTGGAGGATGTGGAGGAGGAGGAGGTGGGTTAGGGATGTCGAGGCAGCGGAGAGGGAGAGGTGGACTACCTCTTCAGATATCACAGGGACCTTTGATGCAGGGAGGAGTGCAGCTAAGTGGGAGGGGGATGGAGAGAGAGATCCCGATGGATACAGGTGTAGGGGAGGGTGGTGCAGGGGAGGCAGCCATGGACACGGGAGAGGGAGCTACTGGGGATCTGCGGGATCATATGATAGGGTATTTGCAGACCCGGATAGAGAGATTAGAGGAGGAGATAGCAGCTAGGGATGTGTAGCTATTTGCACGTGAGTTAGAGCTAATGGTGGTGCTGCGGGAGAGAGATACTGCTGTGGAGAGATTGGCAGAGCTGCAGGAGAGAGTCTGAGCGGGAGTAGGAGCACAGGGTCCTACAGGGGAGATTATGAGGTAGTTTGGGCGAGCACAGGCTGAGATAGAGTACTGGCGAGGTTTATATGAGCAGGTGGTGCCACTCAGTCAGCGAGATCTCAGTTATACCTAGATGCGGCAGACGAGATCAGAGCGATCACAGAGGATGCAGAGCAGTGGGGGAGTGATGGGTCCTCTACGGTAGGAGAGATCAGGGGATGCAGGAGGGAGTGGGGGTTCGATGAGGCCTCCATGGAGAGATAGATCAGGTGGTGCAGGTACCAGTGGTGAAGCAGGTAGAGGTGGTGGTGGTACAGCATCTGGCCAGAGTGGCATTTGAGAGAGCATTTTTGCATATATGTATTGTATCTTTGTCTATTTATGGACTGTATCTTGGATGGCTCTTGGTAGTCGATTTTGTAGACTTCATTGTACTCTAATATATGAGAGGAGATATATATGAGGAGATCTCATAGTTGTGATGATATTCATTTGATGATGTATGGATGTTTATGCATGATGATGATTTCTTGCTTAGATGGATATGTGTACATGTATGCATTTGATGAGATGTTTCCTATATGCATGTTTTTATGATGATTTATGATGTTGGATGCTGACATATGAATGCAGGTTTATATATGTATGATTGATTTTTGATTTTTGATGTAATGCTTTATGTATGAATGCCATGATGATGATATATGCTTATGCTTGATGCATGAACAGGATTTTTGATGTTTCCTATTTGCAATGTAATGATGAGATGATTTATGTGACGATGTTTGAATGAATGATGTTATGTATGAATATGCATCTAGATGTGTTTAGATGAATGTAATATGGATAAACAAAATGTAAAGTACAAATGTTTATATGATGTTGTGTTAAATGAATGCATATGTAAAATGGACCAATGATTTGTAAACAAATGGACTTATGAATCTAAATGTGTAAATATGAGAGTGTGATGATACTACAACTAATATTTGTAATAACTGTACCTTTAAAAAGAGGATAATGAATGCGATGTGAAATGAATCCTAAAATGAGCATAATAAAATACTTTAATAATTGGATGAATGAATGTAATGTTTTAATTATGAATGTATGCAATGATAAATGATGATGAATAATTGACACTATATGAATGCTTAGTAAAGGACTAAATATAATCAAAGACCATTTTAATCCTACGAATAAAGCGACCTATTTATGATGATGCAAAATGATTAATGAAAACTAATGTCAAGAAAACAATCTATAGTTAAAAAAATGACATGAATGTTTAATACAAGATATAACTAAATGTTTAATGCAATATGCAACTAAATATTTAAGGCAAGATGCAACTAAATGTGAGTATGATATGATTATGAGGAATGCAATGTTTGTCAGACTTTGCGTGATGCATTGATGATGTATCAGAGTACTCGGTCGTGATTGTATCCAAGACCAGCTTTTATTAATCATTTTTACATGTAAATCCTACATATGAATGAATGAATGGATGGGTGATATGCAACAGAATGCAAGATATAAACAGATGAGGTGAAATGACGATCCATAGTGCTCTATTTTCATCATTGAGCTTTAAAATGTTGGAAGAGAATACAAGCATCTTGACATAATGATTCAAGATGACCTGAGTATTTCTTTCATGGATTTTAATATAGCTAGTTAATACAAACGACTTGATATATAAGGGTCAAGTCGACCAGAGTATTGCTTGCGGAACAGACAAGGATCATCTCCTTTCGTGCATGACTTGGATCATCGTCCTTGACCTTAGGTTGATCAGATCCTGAGACAAGTGCATACCGTACTAAGAAAATAAAACCTTTATCCAGATTGGATGAGGAGGAACCAAAGGAGCATTGTACCTGTAACCAAACAGTATATATATAAAGAATAAAGAATATGGATCCTTGGTAATGGTTCATGCTCATATGGTCGAGGTATACGCTGTAGTCAGCAAGCCGTAATGATCTATGACTGCATTTTTGCATAAGATTACGTAGCTTAGTGAACTTCCCACATAGACACCATTAGTACATGCCCCAGTACTTCATCGGAAATAATGCACAAATGATACAAAACAATGCTGAAAGATTCCGATACAGATAAACAAACGATTGTACTCGTAAATCAACCAAGTATTTGATAGCTTAACATAATTTTTCTTGTCAAAGAAAATGTCATCTTGTCTTTGTTTTGATAAGGAAGGATGCTTCCTTGTTGAAGACAGTTTGATTGTTGATGTTGATTGTGTGGTTGATTGGTAAATGGTCATTTGTGTGAGTATTGTGTCGATGTTTGTTTTGTATCTGATCGGGTGAAGGTGTTGCCATGTTTTTGTGTGATTTTTGATGGGTTTTTTGATGTTTTTGGATTTTGTGAAACAATTTTGGATGTTTTTGGTATTTTGAGAGTCATTTTTGAATGTTTTTGAATTTTGCGGGACATTTTTGAATGTTTTTGATATTTTCTGATGATTGCCTGAATGAAGATCGTAATGACACATAAGACAATGTAGAATCCACTTCTATCACTAGGGTAAGGGTATTGCCCCCAGTTTGTAGACCTGACTATGAAAAGGTGGGATGCTAGACACATGGAGTACTTTCTTAATTGAAGATCAAATAACAAGCCATGGTTGGGATGGATGGATGTGTGTGTGCATGAATGTGATTGCAACGAGCCTGAAAGATACTGGAGCCATTGCCTTTATGAGTGGCGCTTGTTTGCCAGGTTTTCACCATTGTACTTACCCAAGGTGCCACCGAAGTGGTTGTTCACCGTTTGGATGTATGATTTTTCTTGAATTTTTGAATGTTTTTGTATTTTCTTCAGGACATTTTCTGAATGTTTTTGGTATTTTTTGATATATAGGGGAGCCTGATGCTCTATACACCTTAGGTATAAAACCTTTTGAGGTGCATGTTATTGATCGGATCTGCTAATGGTTCTCCATCTGATGTAGCCAACTGATATGCCCCGGACCCGAATACAGCAGTGACAACATATGGGCCCAGCCAGTTTGATTCAAACTTGCCCTGATGTTCTCAGTTTGGTTGGTTGCGAGGATTCTCTCGAAGAAAAAGATCACCTACCTCAAATGTATGAGATCGAAATCGGTGATTGTAGCTTCTACTCATGCGCTGCTGATAGGCTTTGAGGTGATTGTATGCATCTTGGTGCTTTTCATCAAGTAACTCCAAGTCCTGAAGACGGGATACTCTGTATGCTTCATCATCGATGAGATTGTGCAATGAAACCCGTAAGGATGGTATCTCGACCTCAATAGGTAAGATAGCTTCTGCACCATAAACCAATGAATAAGGAGTTGCACCTGTAGGGGTCCGAATGCTAGTTCGATATGCCCATAGCGCTAGATTTAGTTGAACATGCCAATCACGGCCGACATCATTGACTGTCTTTTTTAGGATTCTCAATATGTTTTTATTGGATGCTTCGGCCTGACCATTGCCTTGTGGGTAATAGGGAGTGGAAAAGCAGTGCTGGATATGAAATTTCTCACAAAGTTCACGGACATCCTGATTTTTGAAAGGAAGACCGTTATCTGTGACAATGGACATGGGCACACCATACCGGCAGATTATGTAGTTGAGGATGAATGAGGTGATCTGCTTGCCGGTGACTTGGGTAAGTGGAACAGCTTTGATCCACTTGGTGAAGTATTCGGTGGCGGTAATAATGAATTTATGGCCGTTGGATGAAGATGGATGAATCTTACCCACAAGATCAAGGCCCCATTGACAAAAAGGCCATGGTGTTGTGATTGGTTGCAGTTCTTATGCTGGTGCATGTATCAAGTCACCGTGAACTTGACATTTCTTGCATTTCCTGACAAAGTAGTAGGAATCCTTTTCCATAGATGGCCAATAGTATCCAGCTCACATGAGTTTCTTGGCTAGTGACGGACCACTTGAGTGAGTCCCACAAATTCCTTCATGTACCTCTTCCAAAGCCTTTGTTATCTCACCTTGTTCCAGACATCAAAGGAGAGTACCATCAAGACCGCGTCGGTATAGGGTTTCGGCAATAATGGTATATCGAGCAGTTTGGCGAATGAAGGTTTTACGTTGGTTATTTGATTGGTTGGGAGGAAGGGTGTGATCACGGAGATAGGTGTAGAAATCACCATACCATGGGGATTCAGAACCGATAAGGTGACATATCATTTTAGATTCGGGGATATCATAAGCGGGGATCCAAAGCTGTTCTACCAAGAACTCATAGCGTGTTGAATTCTGTGGAAGATCTAGGAGAGATGTGATGGTAGCCATGGCGTCAGCAGCTCGATTCTGATCTCTTGGTATCTGCTCAAAAGTGATAGTAGTAAATGATGTCTTTAGAGTGTCCACCATTTGCTTGTATGGCATGAGTTTATCATCCTTGGTCTGATACTCATCTAGTGCTTATCAAATGACTAGTTGGGAATCGCCATATACTTGTAGTTCTTGTAATTTCCATTGTACAGCTAGCCTAAGTCCTGTGATCAAGGCCTCATACTCTACTATGTTGTTGGTGCATGGAAATGTGAGCCTATAAGACTTCGGAATGCTATCACCCTGAGGTGTGATAAACAGAATGCCTGCCCCCGAGCCATGTCTAGTGTATGAACCATCAAAGTATAGTTTCCATGGTTGTGCTGTTGTGATCATGAATATCTCTTCATCTGGAAAATTGGAAATGAGAGGATGATCGCCTATGAGTGGTGCATCGGCCAACTGATCTGCAATGACTTGACCTTTGATAGCTTTACGGTCCACATACTCAATGTCAAATTCACTTAGAATCATCACCCATTTGGCCAAGCGACCTGTCAATGCTGCTTTGCTGAGTAAATACTTGAGTGGATCAATCTTTGCAATGAGTTGTACCTTGTGCATCAACAGATAGTGCCACAATTTAGTGGCTGCCAGGATTACTGCTAGGCAAGCTCGCTCAATAGGTGTGTAATTGAGTTCATAGCCAACCAGTGTACAAGAGATGTAGTATACAGCACACTCTTTGCCTTTTGCATTATGTTGTGCCAGTAATACACCTAATGATGTACTTGTCACTGAGATATAAAGTAACAATGGTCTACTTGGATCTGGTGGCATCAACAATGGTGGATTCATGAGATAGTCTTTGAGTGCCTGAAATGCTTGCTGGCATCTGTCATCCCACTGAAAGCGGATGTTCTTGTGTAGCAGGTGTGTGAATGGGTGACACTTATCAGCCAATTGTGCAATGAATCTGCAGATGGATTGAAGCCGTCCTTGTAGTGTCCTTAGCTGACTGATATTCTTTGGTGGTGGCATGTCCATTATTGCCTTAACCTTTGCTGGATCGACCTCAATGCCTTTGCTTGAGACAATGTATCCTAGAAGCTTCCCGAAGGTCACTCCAAAGACACATTTCTTTGGGTTGAGTCGAACATGGTATTGTTCCAATCTATCAAAGATTTGATCTAAGATGTGGAGATGTCCATTTCTAGTGAGTGATTTTGCTAGTAAGTCATCCACATAATCTTCCATCATAGTATGCATCATGTCATGGAAGATGGTGGTCATTGCTCTTTGATAAGTCACTCCTGCATTCTTTAGACCGAAAGGCATTACATTCTAGCAGTATGTGCCCCATGGACATGTGAAGACTGTCTTATGTTGGTCCTCTGGTGCGATCTTTATTTGATTGTATCCTGAAAAGCCATCCATGAGTGAAAGCATGGCATGTCCTGCTGTCAAATCTACTATGATGTCGATATTTGGTAGAGGGAAGTCATCTTTAGGACATGCCTTATTCAGATCTCTGAAGTCAGTACAAATGCGGATGCCCCCTTTTGGTTTGCCAACTGGCACAATGTTGGAGATCCATTATAATCAATTGGTCTAATGAAACCAACATCTAGGAGTTTCTTGAGTTCTGTTTTGACTAGCACGACAATCTGAGGATGCATCTTACAAAGCTTCTGCTTGACAGGTTTGGCTCCTTTTGCTACTGTGAGATGATGTATAACTAAATCAAGATCAAGCCCAGGCATGTCTGCATATGACCATGCAAAGTTGATCTGACGCTTTTGGAAGAACTCTATAAATTGAGGCTATTCCTCTGGAGTGAGAAGAGATGCCAGATGTATGATATGAGGGTTTTCAGGAGTCCCCACATTGTATTCTTTGGTTTCCTCGATAAGAATCATTGATCGTTCCTGTTGTGTATTAGCAGGGAGAATGTCAAACCCTTCATCCTCAGGCACCTCAGAGAGGTTTTCACCATTGGATACACTCTTTCTTTTTACTTTTGTCGGATCAAACAGTGCCACAGTGTGGTTTTCACTGGAAGATCCATGTTTTATGTTATATTTTTGCAGCTGAAGGGTTTGGCATCCGCCCTGAAGTATGTTGCGCTATTAAGTTCAATGGCAAATCCAGCTTTGTGATCCCCGCTTGGTAGATTATCCCTTAATTCCAAAAAGTCAATGATAGCCTCATCATTTTGGAAGAGGTCAAGACATGGGGGATTTGGTTGGTTCCATTCGATGAGTTCAGGGTGGATAATGGGCATTACTTCATCGATTAGGTTAAGTGCAGGAGATGTATCAGTGAGGGTTAAGACAGTGTGGCGAAGGTCATTGATGGTACTCTCCTTGTCAGAATCAGGCATAGGATGAGACGTAGGGTCTGTGGAAGATGTTTCCAGCTCAGGTACCCAAGTGGTCTTTATCTGTGCTTCTCCGTAAATAGGGATGTCTTTGCGTGGCGAACGTGGTGATGTGTCTTCCTCATTTGAAGTGTTAAGTTGTACAGAATCAAATTCCCACTCATGTGAGTCGGTCTTTGAATCACTTTCCAGCATCCGATTGCTATACCATACTGGGATGTCGCTAGAGTTGAATACTGCAGGCGTGATTGGTTTATGTACCTTTGTAGTGATCGATGTTGTAGGAACCGTGATGGGGATTAAAGGATTTGTTACTGGAAGTATCGACAGTGTTGATTTAGTGGCTTCTATTGGAATGGCTGGTGCCATAGATGCTGTTGCGGGTTCTGATACAATTGTTGCTACGAATGGTTTTATTGATGTGATGGCTATCGCGGATGGGATTACTGGTTTGATTGGTGGGATGTTTGGCATTGGTGATGGTTGCGGTGGAGTTGTGAGCTTTGATGGGGCAGTGGGGATAGTGCTTGATGGTGCTTTGATTATGAAAGGTGTCCTCTTTGCAGTAGGTGGGCAAAATGGTTTGCTGGGTTTTCCTTTGAATCTGAGTTTAGGAAGGATCTCTTTTTCAAAGCCTAAGCCTGTATTACCTTTGGGCTTGAATTCTAGTAGTAGAGGTTCATGTCATCCTTGTTTGCAGTATCCCAAAGCACTCTGACCATCATATCCCATTCTTTGCATAATGAGGAGGCCTTTGCCATACTATTCCATAGGAAGTGTAACTTGTGGTTTATCAGTGGTGATGGGATCCTTATAGATCCAGTCCGCTAGGTCCTCATCTTGTGTTTCTTCCTCTTGACTCTTTCCAAGGACAAAAGGCGTCAAAGCACATGCGGGCATGACTATGGGTTTTTGGAGTAACTGTTGTGGTTTACCATGTGTTCTAGGAGAAGTCGGCATTTGTCCCACACAAAAGAGCTGACTCAAGTTGTATTCTCCAGGACCTTCCTCTGCGACTTTCATCTTAAGCTTTTCTTGCTTGGGTATAGGGGTGTTCGAACTGGCAAGAGAGGTGGGATTTACATATGATGTGGAAGAAATAGCTTCCCTATTATTAGGAACAGTAAGCTCCAGCTGATGGCTAATATTATGGCAAAACGCAAAGGGATTTGCATCACCCAGGATTGTGATCTTTGTACCATTATGTGGGAACTTGATACATTGATGGTAGGTAGATGGAACAACTTGCATGGCATGTATCCAAGGTCTCCCTAATAGTAGATTATATGGCAGAGGAAGGTCCAAAACCTGACAGATGATGTGCTTTACCACAGGGCCCACTCGGATTGGTAGTACCACAGCTCCTTTGGATGAATGCTCTGCATCATCATAGGCCTTGATGGTGATCTTCTTGTGAGGATCCACTCATTCTATTGCATATCCCAATGCTGTGGCCAATTACAGTGTACAAATGTTTAGGCCTGCTCCATTATCTATCAAGACTCGCTTGATCCTGTGTTGGTTAATAAAGCCTTCAATGTGTAGCGAAGCATTATGAGGTTGTTGGAAAGAAGAGTTGTCACTTTCGGAAAAAGTGAGACAAGGTGATGACTTTAGATTTCCAACCATGGCTTGAAACTGGTCCGTATTAAGGTTTACAGGGACTGACGCCTCTTGGAGTGCTTGATCCAAGATTGTTTTATGAGATGGTGATAGGCATAATAGTTCTAAAATGGATATGAGCACAGGCATTTTATCTAATTGTTCCACAAGATTGTATTGCTTTGGGACGGAGGTGGTGCCCTGTGGAGCTGCCTTGATGGTGACCTTGCCACGACATGTAACAACATTGCAATTTGAGGTGGGATTTTTGAAGGTTATAGTTGCAATTTGTTCACTGGCATCATACAGGTGATTTACAGTGTAGTTATACGCAGCCTGCGTATAATCAGTGGTATCAGTGCCTCACCGGGAAGTGGAAGGACCCCTTTGATCTTGTGATGGAAGTGGATTCTTGAACATCAGGTGATCATTATTGGTCGTTTTTGGGTCATGTCCTTCTATCTCAATTTCTTCTCGATCAATAAGATCTTGAATGAGATCTTTCAATCGGTGACAATTACTTGTCTTGTGTCCTCTTCCTTGATGGAACTCAAAGTGTTCAGTATCTCTCCACCATGCTGGTTTGACCTGAGGCTCATAGTTGGATAGTTTAGGTAGAGTGGTCAAATTCTGAGAAATGAGTTGTTGCATCACTGTTTCAATGGGTTCCCCTAAGGGAGTGTATGTGCGTTTTTGTTTTTGTGGACGAGGTCTTGGTTCATCATGAGATGTGATGCGACCTTGATTGGAAGGAACATTTGTGTTATTTTGTGGTGGAGGATTTTGTCCTGCAAATCGAACCACAGGTTGTGCATTTTGGATAGTTCGAGCATCCACAACCCCATCGTTGACGATATTCTTATTCTTGTTCTAGAAGTTTGGTTTATCACTATTGAAGCGCGGGCGAGGACCATCTTTTGGTTCATTAAAGATTTTGATGAGTCCTTTTTTGATGAGTGCCCTTTCACATTTTATACCCTTGGTGATCATATCGTTAAAAGAGTCTATGTCTTTGACATCCAGGTGAAATTCCATTTCTTCGTTTAAGTTGGAAATGAAAATTTCCACTAGTTCTCGTTCAGGTAACTAAAGAGAACGTCTGCTAGACATTTGGCGCCATCGTTCAGGAATACTGAGAATAATTCACCTGGTTTTTGTTTGGTGTTGCATAGATCAGCCATGGTGATGTTGCGTTCAATATTATAAGAGTAATGAGATAGGAACTTCTGGATGAGTTCCTCAAATGTTCTAATGCCACCTGGTAGTCGAGAAAACCATGATGTGGTTGTTCCTCCCAAGCTTTGGGGAAAGAGGCGCATTAGGTATGTGTCTTCATATGCCACTTCAAGACAAGCGGAATGAAATTCTCTGACATGATCATGGGGATCTCCCTTTCCTCTATATTTTTCAAATTTGGGTGTTTCAAATCCTCGTGGAAAGGGTGGCATATAAAGATTCCTATCAAATGGATAGGGACAGATGTCGTTAAGTGAGAATTGATTGGTCTTAACACCACTATGGAGTTGTTGGGTGAGATTCTTGACTTGTTGCCGCAACATCTCCATTTCATTTGGAGGAGGAGGTGGTGGGTTACCTCGAGGAATGTTATATCTGATGTGATTTCTACCTCTTTCCTCCTCATGGCGACTTTGTCTTTCTGATGCTTGTCTTAATTGGGCAAGATCAAAGTCAGAGGGGAGTTTGGCTCCTTCTTGAGCGAGTTTTAAGAAGTGAGCATCCGCATTGCTCCTAAGTATTTCATCAAACAATCTGTTAAAGTGAGGGTTATGCTAAACCCTTTCGATTGTTGAAGGAGTGGGAGTACTTGGGTTTTCATCATTTACATTTCCTCCAAGTGCTTCTTGAAATTCATTGATGTTGTCCTCTTCTTCCTCAATTTCTAATTCTTGTTGCCTTGATCGTGATCGGGTTTGAGCCATTTTGTTTGCAAGTTTGTGTTTGAAGTTGATTGAAGATGATGATGAGTTTTTGATGAAAGATTGATGATTAGTGATTTGTGTTGTATGTAGATCTCTAGCACTCTAAGGTAGATGTAACCGAAATTCTTTCTTTGAATTGCTTGTTTGTTTTGAGGAGTTTGGATGTGATAAGGTGTAGAGAAATCTGAGATGTATTATAGATTTTGACTACCTAGCAATGAGAGGATTCACTCATGAACTAGTTTTAACCTGCGTAGATGTGTCTCTTAGGATGAGCTTATCCTAGATGTAGAAACAATCTAAAAAGTAATGTGATGTGATTGATTCAAGCAATATCTAAAAGAGAACTTTGGGACAAGAACCTCTTAATGTTTCGAGAGTTTTGGGATGGATTGATGATGGAATAATGATGTATGAATGAGATGATGGATGTTTTGTTTTTCAACTTCAATAAAAACTTTGTGTTACAAATGGAACAACCTCTACCTCTTCCCTTTCAGGTGTTGGTGGCACTTCTCGAGCTGTGTTTTAGGTGATACAGATGTTTGGGAAGAAGTTGGGATTAATCTTTCCTCCTTGATTTTTGTGATAACTTAGAGCTCTATATTGCATAAAAGCTCTGTGGTTCGATGATCTTGAATCAAACTCGTTTGTTTTGCCTTGAAGGTAAAGACGCATGCGATGTAGAAAGACTCTATGTGAGACAAAAATTTGTCTATTGAGATAGAAGAATTTCCTCCTTTTGATCAAAGCTTTTGAGCTTAATGGTCTTCTTTTCAAGGTGATATTCTGATGACGCTTCTTCTTTCGCAAGATGTGAAGAATGGTCATAAAATTTGTCTCTTTGTTGTTTGCACTTTGTTTTTGGTATTTTTGTTTGTTTTTGAGAAATGTTGGATGAATACTTTGTTTTTGGGATTGATTTTCTGTCTTTTCTTTGACAAGAAAACAAAGCAAGCACACAAACACAAGAATGTTGCCTCAAAGGCACAAATGAGTATGGGTCTAGATCAACCCAATCCTTGGACTTGTTTATGACCCTTCCTTTAGATGTATTTTAAGGTGTATTTCCAAAGCCTGAAGTCGGCTCAATTTGCACTAGGTCTGTAAAACGAACACACTTCAAACACTTTTTATCCCTAAGGTCAAATGGCCAGTTGTGATAAATTTAGCCCACATCTTGATATTTCTTCGACTTTGGTACTACATACCTTATGAATCCCACCGTGGCAGGTAAGGATGTGATATACTAAGTCTTGCGCGAGCATAACAAATAGATGATCCCTATGATGGGGGAGTCACCACTTTTATCAAGCCACAAGTGACTTTTCAAAAAGCTATGTTTCTACTCAAGGAAATATGTATGGTGAGTATCTTGGGAGCAAAACCATCTATGCTCTTGCACTAAATTATATCTCAAATATCCTCAATCAATAGAACGGGTGGGCTACTACTTAAAGGTGTTTAGTCATGTTCGATGGCTTTGGACATAAGTTCATTCTGCAGTGACTCACTTAAGAGCCTTGTAACTGGTGGTGGGGCCCATTTGTCCTTTTGGCCAGTTACACTGTAGGAACAGCTATACCCAAGGCTACAGCTTTCGCTCTCACCTGATTTCTATAGCGGCTCGAAGGATTTACCGCTCGAGGTCGTTCCCAAGAGTATCGATCCCTTGGCAGGCCTCTCTTAAAAAGATAAAATTTGAGTGTTACTAACACTTTTCTCTTGCACCTAGGACCACGAGAGCCAAGGGAGAGGATAGTGTGTGTTAGAAGTAGGACCACTCGACTGACTTTTTGCACAAGCGTGCCAAATACATAAAACACTTGTTCTTTTTAATCCAGCATTTGCAAATGTGATCTAACTATTTGGAGATGTTGCTCCAACAGCCATGGTGTTTGTTTTAACTTCAATGACAAAATGTGTTGTAATCTAAAAAAATTTGGAACTCCTGGTCAACTTAATGAAAACACGTTTTGCTTGAAGTAAAATTTGTTTGCAAAAAGATCAAAACAAGTGAATTGTGTATTTTATTTGCACCAAATTTTTGAAGTGTGGATTGTAAATTTTAGGTCCAAATTGATGCAAGGAAATTAAATTTGTGTTCTTGATTTTAAGCACCAAAAGAAAATGAGTCCTAACTAGAAAACAATGAAAAAAAAATTTGTTGTGTTTTTAAGTTCTTTTTAAGCACTAAAGGACAATTTTGTGATTTTTATAGTGAGTTGTTAACCTGCATGAACAAAAACAAGTTAGTAAAATCAATGTTCAACGGGGGCTTCCACAAGCCTAAGATACTCATTTTTTTTTTTGGTTACAAAGCGACTTTGGACAACACTCTGTCGCAATAGTGCTAGTCTGCGTTTTGGACAGAAGCACTAATTAATACAATAGCGCTAGTCTATGTTTACATAAGCGCTACTTTACACAATAGCGCTAAAAGAATTGGAGAGACAGCAAAGACAGAAGCGCTAGAATAATCCCAAAAGCGCTTAAACTGTTTCAAAAGCATCAAAACTTTTACGATAGCGCTATTGTAGGGACAATAGCGCTGAAAGAAAAAGTATCGGTAGCGCTAGAATGTGTTTAATAGCGCTGAAGCGCGACCTGTGTGGCAGCTTCAACAAGCAAATATGTTAGTTTAACAAAAAAATAATCAGAAGGTTGCGTGTTCGATTCACGTCGGGTTCACCAAATGATGCCCTCCTAAATGGCACAAGGTTAGTCTATGATCAAATAACACAAAAGCACACAAAACATTAGTGTTAGTCAATCTAAAACTAAACATATGAAGGCATACCAAAAGAGACACAAAGAGACATGCTAATATATCTAATAAGTAAAACAAAGATCATGAGAAATCTCCAACTGCCTCTTAGCATGGCCTTAGCTTCTTCTCCCTTGTTCCTCTCCTCTCCAAGTTCCAAAATAGTGTAGCTCTCAACAGCTTTTTGCACTATGGATGCTTATGGAGGATTGAGATTGTAGTATAGCTCTAAATGTGAAATAAAAAGCTAATACTAATGCTAAAATGATATATTTTAACTAAAAAGACAAGATGTTAGATTGTTTATGCTAAAATGCTCTCTAAAATGTCTATAGCTTAGATGCATACAAGTTTTCAGGATCTGGATTATGAAGGAATGGGCTCTATTTATAGGAAAAATGGAGCAATGGATGGCCAGGATTGAAGGGTTTAATCAAGGGTCAAGCTTGAAAGTTGGGGATCCATGTGCACAATTTGCACCAATGAAATGGTGACAAGTGTCAACATAGGGTTGGGTTGAAAGAAAGGGGTTGGAGGCATTGAATGCCTGAGAAGACCTCATGGTTATCTAGAGGCTAAGGGTCAAGCCTAAATTAAGATTATCCACTGGATTAAGAGTTAATCCAAGGATAAACCTTTGTGCAAATGATTAAGAGATAATCATGGTCAAAGCATTAAAGGCTTGATGAGACCCTTGGGTTGGGTAGAGGTTGAGTCAAAACAAATGTTTTAACCATGTGGAAGGGTTTGGGTTAATCATTAATGGTTATTGGAGACTTTGGGGATTAAGTGGTTGAAAGTTGGAAGCCTTCAATGGTTATCAAAGACTTTGAGGAATTAAGTGGTTGAAGGTTGAAAACCTTTAATGGTTATCAAAGACTTTTAGACTTTGAGAAGTGACTCCATTTTGCTTAGGAATGTGACAATAATTAGGGGATGGATTAGGCTAATTAGGAAGGGGTTAGAAGAATCTAGAAGGGGATTAGATTTTTGCAAGTGGATTTGGTGAGTGAGGGAAAATAGGATTTTATTAAAATAAAAATTCATTTATTTCAATAAATGTGTGCAAGTTGCATTTGTAGGAAAATGCAAGTGGGGGAGGTTTTAAAATGATTTAAATAAATGTTAATTTATTTAAAAGAGGAATAGGGGGATTTTAATTAAATAAATTGATTTTATTTATTTAATTAATTGGAATTTGATTTTAATGAATTAATTAAAATAAATTGGATAATTTATTTAATTAATAGAAGAATGTTTGGGGATGAATTAATTAAATATTGATTTAATTAACTGATGGCTAGTGGATTTTTAACCAAATAAATACGAAATATTCATTTAATTAAAATGGACAGATTTGTGTGACTACAATTACAATATAAAAAGAAGTGCCAATACTGCTTACAAAAATTTGAGAACTCCCTCTGAGATAAACGTGAGGTTCAAGGATGAAAAATAGTAAAATAGTACGCTCCCCCTAAACTATAGACCTAAAAAATATGCTTAAGTACTGAGAGAAGTGGGACTATGCCCAACTTGTGTCTTAGATATTCA
The DNA here is from genome assembly GCF_030272615.1 of Cryptomeria japonica. Lineage (NCBI taxonomy): Eukaryota > Viridiplantae > Streptophyta > Pinopsida > Cupressales > Cupressaceae > Cryptomeria > Cryptomeria japonica. The sequence goes on from NC_081409.1 coordinate 729,230,897, forward strand.
AATGTATCCTTCTTGGGTAGAGGCTTTGTGAAAATTTTTGCAACCTACTCACTTGTGGGAACTTATTCAACCTTTAATTCTTTCTCTACAACCTTTTCCCTGAGAAAATGATACTTGATAGCAATGTGTTTTGTCCTATAATGCATAACAAGGTTCTTGAGATGTTGATGGAACTTGAGTTGTCACACATAATGGCAATAGGATCTAAAAAATGATATCTGAATATCTTTCAATGTCTGTTTCATCCATAAAAGTTGTGAGAAACATGTGGCAACAACTATATACTCTGCTTCAGTTGTGGATAGAGAGATAGAATCTTGATTCATGCTATGCTATGAAACCAATATGTCACCAAGGAAGAAATCTCCACCACTGGTGCTCTTCTTGTCATCTATGCAACCTACCCAATCAACATCAACATAGCCTTGTAAAGTGAAATCTCCTTTCTTTGGATACCATAAGCCATAGCTAAGTGTTCCATGAAGATACTTGAAGATTCTTCTAACCACATTCACATGTGATTGCCTTGGACCAACTTGGAATCTAGCTACCATGCACACTGCTTGAACTATATCCAACCTAGATGCAGTTAGATACAATAAACTTCCAATCATTGATCTTCACAAGGTCTTATCTACACTAGGTGACTCATCCTCTTTGCTTAGTTTGCATCATGTCACCATGGGAGTACTAACCAACTTTTTGTCCTCCATTTGAAATTTCTTCAATGTGTCCTTTGCATACTCTGTTTGTGAAATGAATATGCCCCTACTTAACTGAGAAATTTGCAAACCAAGAAAATATGATAGTTCACCAAGTAAAGACATCTCAAATTTAGACTGCATTTGATCAACAAACTCCTTGCATAAAGTATTCCTATTCCCTCCAAATATGATGTCATCTACATACACCACAACTATGATCATGTGTTCACCTTCCACCTTAATGTATAAATTGTCTTCAGCATTGTTATTTCTGAAACCTTGTTGATGCAGCTATTTATCCAATCTTGAGTACCATGCTCTAAGAGCCTATTTTAATCCATATAGTGTCTTCTTCAGTTTATAGATAAAATTATCATCTTCATGAAGCTAAAAACCTTTAGGTTTCTCAATGTAGACCTCTTCCTCAAGATTGCAATTTAAGAATGTAGATTTGACATCCATTTGATAAACTTTATATCCTTTATATGTTGAAAATTCCTAGAACATTCTGATTGCTTCAAGTCTTGCAACTGGTGCAAATGTCTCCTCAAAATCTATGCCCTCTAGCTAAGCATATCTCTTGCATACAAGCCTTGCTTTGTTCCTTATCACTTTACCTTCATTCATCTTGTTCTTGTAGACCCATTTAGTCCCAATGGCATTCTTATCAATAGTTCTAGGAACCAATTCCCATATTTTGTTCTTCTCAATCTATTGTATCTCTTCTTCCATTGCGTTCATCCACTTCTCACTCTTTTAAGCCTCACTATATGCCTTGGGTTCCATCTCAATCAGAAGACAAAATTTTACTTGCTTGTTATTTCTTACATACCTTCTTCTTGTTTCTACACCTTCATTCTTGTTACCAATTATTTGATCTCCAAGGTGATTCTTTTGCACATATCTATTTGGGGCTTTGCTTGGTGCTTCTTCTTCACATTCACTCTCAGATTGATCTCCATCTTTAGCATATGGTTCTTTGATCTGATTTACTATGGTTTGTTTACCTTTATGTCGATCTTCATCAATTTTTACATGGACACTTTCAACCACCTTCTTTATCCTCTTGTTGAAACACTTGTAAGCCTTGTTGTGAGTAGAGTATCCTAAGAAGATACCTTCATCACTTCTTGATTCAAAGCTACCTAATCCATCTTCATCTCTTTTGATATAGCATTTGCTGCCAAACATCTTGAAATACTTGACTAAGGGTCTCCTAACATACCGTAGTTCATAAGGTGTCATATTGATGTTCACCTTTAGTTGTACTCTACTTAAGGTGTATACAATAGTGTGTACTGCCTCTTTCCAATAGACATCAGGAAGATTAGCTTTATTTAGCATCATCCTTGCCATCTCTTTGACTATTCTATTCTTCCTTTCCACAATACCATTTTGTTGTGGTGTCCTAGGGACTGAATATTGTCTTCTGATTCCATACCTCTCACAATAGTCTTCAAATTCATTTGATGTAAATTCACCTCCACGATCTGATCTCATACATTTTAGCTTGTATCCACTTTCCTTTTCTACCATATTTTTGAAGATTTTGAATCTTTCAAATGCCCGTGACTTATCTTGCAAGAAGGTGACCCATGTTATCCTTTAAAAATCATGTATGAGCAACATGAAGTATCTTTCTCCATTTAGGGTTCTTGTTATACTAGGCCCACACAAATCAGTATGTACAAGCTCAAGAGGTCTTGTAGTTGAGTATTATTTTGTCTTAAAGTTGACTTGTGTTTGCTTGCCTCTTTGACACTCATCATAGAAGGTGCTTGTTGGCTTAATAATTTGATGTATGTGCCTAACATACTCTCTCTTGCTAACCTTAACAAGGTTATCAAAATTTATATGACCCAATATTCTATGCCACAACTAGCTCTCATCAACTTGTCCCATTATACACTGAGATTCAAAACACTCCTTAAGGTTGTATACATTGCTATTTGTCCTTTTACCTTTAGCAACAAGTTGTCCATTTCTTTCTTTTCTAATTTGACATCTTTTTGAGTCAAATGTAAACTTGCATCCTTTGTCACACATTTGACTTACACTTAGTAGATTGTGTTTCAAACCTTCCACATAATATACATCATGAGCTTTCAACTTGCCATCAATGTTTAGTATACCTCTTCCCTTGATCTTGATTGATGATTTGTCTCCAAACCTCACAAAACCACCATTCCAATCTTCTAATTTGATGAATTTATTATTAGAAAAGCCACTATCTACTACCCACAAGTTTTTCCTTTCAGCATGTAGGGCAGTTTGAACAATCAAACTCGACTCAACCTTGTCCTTTTCTTTTTCTACCCAAACTTGATTTGATTTCTCCTTCTTTTCTGTTGTCCCATTTTGTTCTAGTTTTATATTTGATTCAAATGTTGACACTGTCTTCTTTTGCTTGGTTGTCCTAAGCTTATAGTATTTTGTAATGTGTCCCAAGTTTTGACAATGATAGTGTTGGACATTGCTGCTGCTAGGATATGTTGTTGTCATTGATGTCAACATATTCATGTGATGTATTGCTCTGGTGATTGTAGATTGGTCTATTGGGATCATGGTTTGGTGTATGGAGTATTTCTAGTGTCATTATATCTTTTTGTATTCGTTTCAATGATCTAGAAAGCTTAATTGATCATATCATATGATCAAATTTGCAGTTTGATTTTTCATATTAGTGCTTTGCAGAGTTCAGTGTTTCCTTCTATATATTTCGATGTGATTAGATCTTGATCTAATATTTTGGGAGATTGTTTGGAATAATATTGTGTATCTTCATTTCAGATGGCTCATGACTTTATTCTCCACAAGTTATCTTTCTTCGTGATAGTTGTTGTTGTTCAAGTATTATTGAGGTTCAGTTGTTGATCGATGAAGATTTGATAAATGGTGTTGGTGTAGCTATTGCTGATGATTCTAACGTGCTTGCTAGTGTTTCCTAATTGTGTCTTATTTTTTTTATGATCCACATTGATCATTGTGTGATTTTTTGGTGATTTTGTTGATCCGGTGATGCTCTTCATGTTATGTGGTTTTCCTGGTGGTGTAGCATGTTCCGGTTGATCTTGGTGTGATTACCGATGGTGATGAGAATTTAGAAATTTGATTTAGGTCCATGTTATGTCATGCATATCATTATATTGGTCTCATGGTCGATCTTTGTAAAGTGTGATGTAATTTTGTAATTGTGAGTTGAGGGTTTAGACGACCTTGTTGTCAAGGTTGATGAATTGTATAAATAGGTGATATAGTCAAGTAATCTAGGTATTGAGGTTGTGTCTGCATTATCAGAGGGTGGTGTATGTGTAAACAAGGATTCATCTTTTGATGTGGTGTATTAAGCAGAGATTGGTGTTGTAGAGTAGACAAATGTGCTTAACTAGAACTGCCACCAGGCATTAGCAGATACTATTATTGTAGTTCATTCCTTCTAGATTGTAGTCTGAATCTTGTTGCAGGTTAGTGAGACTTCCCTAAGGGTTGTAGCCTTTCAGGTTATTGTATCTCGAGTAGTGAGATCTAGGTAATGTGCCTGAATGTTGATGCATTCCTCATTGTAATTATTTTCACATACTACTATAGAGTATCATCTTATTGTGGGTAGGTTCCCACCATGGTTTTTCCCTTAACTAGGTTTTCCACGTCAAAATCTTAGTGTTGTGTGTTGTGCTATCAATTTTATTTGTTGTTACTACAGTTTATTAGATTTGTATTTGTGCTTAAGTTTGTAGATTTGGTGAAAACTGATTCCCCCCTCGCTTCTCAGTTTTCCTTCATTGTTGTTGCCAACAATTGGTATCAAAGCTAGATCCTCTGGAAGAAGATTAACTGCTTGAGGAGATCCAAGATGGCAACTAGAGGTGGTATCTTTAAGAAGGAGAGTCCAAGATTGATGGAAGTGACTATGCTATATGGAAGAACCGGATGGAGGTGCACTTGAGATGTCTTGGAGAAGATTACTGGAAGATTACAAAGAGTGCCTATTCTGCTCCTCAGAATGGACCGATTACTACTGATGAGATCAAGGAAGCTGGACATAACATCAGAGCTAAGGAAGCATTATTGAGCACCCTGACTGATTCAGAGATGACTAATGTAATGGGACTTCAGACTGCACATGAGATCTGAGAAAATATTGAGACCCTGTATGAAGGAGATAAACAAGTCAAAGTTGCTGATTTGTAGAGTTTGAAAGGGAAATATAAGGTAGTTTTTATTGATGAAATCTAGAGTGTGACTATTGTGACGAGAGATATGTTGGTAGGAAAGATTGCTACATTTGAACTGAGTGAGTTTGGTGAATCACATGGAAAGTCTGAGACAATATTTAGAGCATCTATATCTAGAAAGAAGAAGTATGATCCTAATGAACACAAAATATCTAGATATGAAAGAGAAAGAAGAGAGATAAAAGAGCAAGAAAGAGAATTGGATGGGCTTGAAGAATTGATTGCTCAAAGATTGCCTAAGGGAGTTGGTAAGTATGATGGAAAATTGCCTCTAAAATGTTTCTCCTGTAATAAGATAGGACATTTTGCTTCTAGATTCCCAGAGAGAATGGCTAAATATGATAGGCATGACAAATTTGATAAGCATGACAAGTATGATAGATATGAGAAGCATGAGAAGTAAGATAAACCTTGCAAGTCTAACTGGAAGTATAAGAATCAAAATAATTGTTACTATGTTGTTGATGAAGGTGTTATAGATGAAGAATCAGAAGGAGATGAAGTTGTGTTTATTTCTATCAAAGAAGATGGACCGATACTTGTTGATTCCACAAGATGCACTATTGAGGATAAATCTTTAGCTGCTAAAGTTGAAGAGAAAGATGAATGGGTGATTGACAATGGTTGTTCACATCATATGACTAGTGATAAAAGAAAATTTATGAGTATGGAAAGGTATGATGGTGGAATAGTAAGATTTGGAGATGACAAAGCCTGTGTGATCCATGGTAGAGGTTCTATTTCTTTTGATGGTAACAATAATATTGATGATGTCTTGTATGTTGAAGGTTTGAAGCATAATATTTTAAGTGTTGGGTAGATGGTTGACAAAGGATATTATTTACAATTCAAGAATGGAAAATGCAAGAGCCTAAATGCCTCTAGTATAGAGATTGCATTTAGAACTAAGATTGAAGGTAATGTCTTTCATTTGAATGCTGGTGAGAAAATTTGCTTGATTGCTTAGATTGATGAAAGTTGGTTGTGGTATAGGAGAATGTGTCATGTTAATTTTGACTCAATGATTAAGATCAGTTCTATTCAAGCTGTTAGAGATCTGTCTAAAATTGTTAAGCCTACTAATCTAGTATGTAAAGAATGTCAAATGGGTAAGCAAACAAGAATTTCTTTCAAGAGCAAGTTGTATACATCTGGTGGATTGCTAGCTCTTGTGCATACTGACCTATGTAGACCTATAAACATTAGAAGTGTGCTGGGTGATAGATATTTTATGTTATTGATTGATGATTATTATAGGATGATGTGGGTTGTCTTTTTGAAGGAGAAATCAGAAGTATTAAACAAATTCAGGGTATTCAAAGTAAAGGTTGAGACTGAGACAGGACTGAAGATGAAATGTTTGAGATTTGACAGAGGAGGAGAATTTTGTTCCAGTAGGTTTGATTCATTCTGTGAGAAGCATGGGATTAGAAGAAAATTATCTGCTCCTAGAACCCCACAACAGAATGGATTTGTTGAAAGGAAGAATATGACTATCTTGGATGCTACAAGGACTATGTTGATTGAAGGGAATGTTCTAAAGATCTATTGGAGAGAAGTTGTTAGCACTATTGTTTACACATTCAACCAAGTACATATAAAAGGTGATACCAGTAAGACTCCTTATGAGCTATGGTTTGGTCATGTTACTACTGTGAGATATTTCAGAATTTTTGGTAGCAAGTGTTATATCAAGAGAGATGATGATATAGGAAAGCTTGATGCAATAAGTGAGGAAGGAATTTTCTTGGGATATTCAACAAAGAGAAAATCCTATTGGTGCTATAATAAGAGACTGAGAAAGATAGTTGAAAGTACAAATGTGAAGGTTGATGAGAACTATGAAAAATAAATCAGAACATGCGGATATGATGATGGTCAACATGTTCTAACTCATATTCAGACTGAATAATTGAAGCATAATGATCCGGTAGAGACTGCTAACCCAAATATTGTTGCTAGCAGTGGAGAGGTACAGGAATCTGAAAATCAGAGTTATCAAAAGACACTAAGGTATGCAATATTGATTCATTCATAAAATTAGATTATTGGAGATAAAAATATAGGTGTGATGACTAGGAGAAGGCTAACTACTAAAGAGGTATGTTTGATTTCTAAAACCTAAAGATGTTGTTGAGGTTTGCAAAGATGAAAATTGGATAAGGGCTTTGGAAGAAGAATTGAATCAAATTGAAAAGAATAACACATGGGAACTTGTTCCTAGACCTAAAGATAAGAATGTGATTGGTACTAAATGGATATTCAGGAACAAATTGAATGAAGTTGGTGAAGTTGTTAGAAATAAAGTAAGATTGGTTTGCAAAGGATATTCACATAAATAAACAATTGATTATGATGAGACTTTTTCTCTAGTAGCTAGACTTGAAGTTGTTAGGCTATTGCTTGAATATAGTGCTTATAAATATTTCAAGGTGTATCAGATGGATGTCAAGTCAGCCTTTTTGAATGGTGATCTTGAGGAAGAAGTATACATTGAGAAACTTGATGGATTTTCATTATCAGATGATGGAGATATGGTATGCAAATTGAAGAAATCTCTTTATGCCTGGTAGGCTAGATTGGATAAGTACTTGCTAAAATTGGGTTTTAATAAAGATATTGTTGATAGTAATTTGTATTTTAAGATTGAGCATGATAACATTTTTATTGTTTAAGTCTTTGTTGATGACATTATCTTTAGAGGAGATGATAACTTGAGTATGAAGTTTGTCGGTGATATGTAGAAAGAATTTGAGATGTCTATGATAGGAGAGATGAGATTTTTCTTAGGTTTGCAGATTTCACAGATTGGAAAAGGTATTTTTATATCTCAAACTAAATATGTAAAGGAATTACTAAAGAAGTTTGGGTTAGATGACTGAAAACTGGTTGGAACTCCTATGGTGATTGGCTGCAAATTGTCTAAAAATGATGAATCTCTGAAAGCTAATCAGACTTTATACATATCTATGGTTCATGGACTGCTATACTTGACTCAGACTAGACCTAACATTATGAATGTTGTGTGCATGGCTGCTAGATATCAAGCTTATCTGAAAGAGAGTCATGTCACTATTGTAAAGAGGATATTCATATACTTGAAAGGGACTATGGATAATGGTTTGTGGTATCCGAGGAATGATGATTTCATGCTATGTGCTTACACTGATGTTGATTGGGCTGGTGATTTTGATGACCGAAAGAGTACCTGCGGTGGTGCATTATTTTTTGGTAAGATATTGGTTTCATGGTCTAGTAAGAAAAAATCGTATTGAGTGTCCCTATCTAGTGTTGAAGCTAAGTACATTGTTGCTGCTAGTAACTGCACTCAGGTAGTTTGGATAAAGAAAATGTTGAAGGATATCAGAGTTATCTATGATGAGCCTACTGTTATATATTGTGATAATTCCAATGCTATTAATATGTCAAAGAACCTGGTGTAAAATATAAAGACTAAACATGTATCAATAAAATATCATTTCTTGAGAGAAAAAGTCAATAAAGAGGAAGTGAAGTTGGAATATGAGTCTACAAAGGAACAAATTGCTGATATTTTCATGAAGCCTTTACCTGTAGATACATTTGTCTATTTGAGAGACAAGTTAGGGGTATCTACCCCTCCTAATAAGAATTAGATGCATTGAGTTGCATCAGTCTGATGGACTTCACAATCTTATCCTTTTGTTTGGATTGATGAGTTGGTGCTGCTACTCTGCCCGAGTAGTCAGTGTGTTTATGGGAGATTCATGATTTGTTTATCTAAGGGGGAGAGTAAGTTTGGTTTTATGTTTTCAAGATCTTTGGCATTGTTGTCAAAGGGGGAGAGAAGCATGTGAAAAACTATTTTATCTGCTTGATCTTAGGGGGAGTATGTTGGAGATGTTTTCTTTCTTTGCATTGATTGTTTTTCACATTCATATGTTGCCATCAATGCCAAAGGGGGAGATTGTTGGACATTGTTGCTGCTAGGATATGTTGTTGTCATTAATGTCAACATATTCTTATGATTTATTGCTCTGATGATTGTAGATTGGTCTATTGGGATCATGGTTTGGTGTATGGAGTATTTCTAGTGTCATTATATCTTTTTGTATTAGTTTTAGTGATCTAGAAAGTTTAATTGATCATATCATATGATCTGGTTTGCAGTTTGATTTTTTTGATCACTGCTTGGCAGAGTTCAACATTTCCTTTAGTATATTTTGGTGTGATTAGATCTTGAGCTAATATTTTGGAAGATTTTTTGGGATGGTCTTGTGTATCTTCATTTTAGATGGTTTGTAATTTGGTGCTCCGCAAGTTATCTTTCTTTGTGATAGTTACTGTTGTTTTAGTGTTCTTGAGGTTCAAATGTTGATCAATGAAGATTTCATAAGTGGTGTTGATGCAGTTATTGCTGATGATTGTAACTTGCTTGCTGGTGTTTCCTAATTGTGTCCTATTTGTTTTGATGATCTACATTTATTGTTGTGCAATTTTTTGGTGATTTTGTTGATCCAATGATGCTCTTTGTGTTATGTAGTTTTCTTGGTGGTGTAGCATGTTGCGGTTGATCTTGGTGTGATTACCGGTGGTGATGAGAATTTAGAAATTTTATTTAGGTCCATGTTATGTCATGCATATCATTATATTGGTCCAGTGATCAATCTTTGTATTGTGTGATGTAATTTTGTAATTGTGAGTTATGGGTTTAGTCGACCTTGTTGTCAAGGTTGATGAATTGTATAAATAGGTAATATAGTCATGTAATTTAGGTATCGAGGTTGTGTCTACATTATCAGAGGGTGGTGTATGTGTGAACAAGGATTCATCTTTCAATGTGGTGTATTGAGCAGAGATTGGAGTTGCAAAGTAGACAAATATGCTTAACCAAAATTGTCACTTGGCATTAGTAGATGCTATTATTATAGTTCATTCCTTCTAGATTGTAGTCCGAATCTTGTTGTAAGTCAGTGAGACTTCCCTGAGGGTTGCAGCCTTCTAGGTTATTGCATCTTGAGAAGTGAGCTTTAGGAAGTGTGCTTGAATGATGGTGCATTCCCCATTGTAATTACTTTCACATGCTACTCTAGAGTATCATCTTATTGTGGGTAGGTTCCCACCGTGGTTTTTCCCTTAACTGGGTTTTCCACGTCAAAATTTTCATGTTGTGTGTTGTGATATCAATTTCTTATTGTTGTTGTTGCTGGAATTTGTCAGATGTTTATTTGTGGTTAATGGTGCAGATCCGATGAAAACTGATTCACCCCCCCTCTTAGTTTTCCTTCATTGTTGTTGCCAACAAATATCATTTAACATTTACATTGAATGATGAATTTGAAAAACTATTGTAGGATTGAATGATTGAAAAACTATGATAGCAAACTCAATTTGTCTCATAGATATGGTTCTACCTCAACTGATCACCTCAAGCCCTGCAATCACTTCTAATAGGCTCGCCATTAATGAGATCTCCATTTTTTGTCAACCTCTGCGAATCAGATTTCATTCTCGACCACTTGGAATCGACATGTCCTCATACTCTTCATCTATATCACTTGGTCAAGTTTCGTTTACCACCACAAAGACTATTGTGTCAATTGGGCTATAGATGTGGTATCAAAAACATCTATGTCGGTCAACACTGCGTATACACATCCACTTGACAACTAGCGATCATGTCGATTCGCTCGATGACCTTATGCTTTAGCAGGTCTACTCATCAAGAAAACTCTCTCTGATCCTCGTTGTCTCTTAGATTTTTCTTCCCTCATCATCATTGGTAAGAGTTACACCACTGACAATCACTTCATTATTGTTATCAGGCTGAGTCATGTGGTTGGGGACAACTTGAGGAAATCATTCTAATTTCATAAGTCTCCCTGATCTCCTTGGTTCATCTTCTTAGGTAATTCAACCTGATGTACCTCCCTATATCTCTATCGGCATGTCTTCCATTATCAAGCTAACCTCTGGGATCTCATTCCACTTTTATAACTCACCCTAACAACCATCCATCGACCAAACTCTTCCTAATAGACTTCTTGATGCAGGAGAACTCAAAGACACAAATGAAGCCTAGAAGAGCCTAATATCACCCATGAGGTGAAAATGATCATTTGTAATAGGTTGATAGGTTTGTGAGTCAATAAGACCCAATTAATGTAAGGCATTGTCGTGCTTGCATTTTATAAGCCACCATGGATAAATGACCATGTGGGTCAGTAGGAGTCTAAGAATGGGTCAGGCAAATAAATATTGGTCTTAGAAACATCAGACCAATCCTTGGAATAGGTCGAATACACCTTGTATTCACCAAATTTGAAAAGTGCAAGTTGAAAACTTTTGTTGTCATTTCAAAATGTTGTAAAAAGGGATGACTAATCCTCCAACGGTTCTAAAGTTTGAAAATTGGTTGGAAACTATTAGGGAGGCTATATTATGCCCACTTGGATTGATTCTAGGGTTTTTGTTGGTGTATTTGTTGAGTTTGTTGAAATTGGTGATGTTTTGGAGTTTGGAGCAATACAATATATTTGGAGTTTTCTGAAATTCTACATTTTTGTTGTTCATTTCTGACCAGTACAGATTGGTGGATGCCTAAAACCAATTAGATGAGTTATGTAAGTCTCTTACCTTTCATTTGAATAAATTCTAAGGTCTTGTAACAATCGAGTTGTAGAGATCCATCAAAAACTAACTAGACTGGTCACAAACCCTACTCGCACCTAGGGTTTCACCATAGAGATGCCCTTAATCTGCCATTTTCACCAAAGGGCCAAAAAACCTATGGGAAATGTTAGAGGGGCCATTGTACCATAATATTTTGGTTTTTGTTTGCAGGGAGGCTCCAAGCCTGAAGAGATTGAATTGACCCTAGGCGGGCATCTCAATTTGACCGCCTAAACTAAAGAAGTGGAAATCACTTCCAAAAGACAAAGAAGATGGGATCAAGTCCTAAAACCTTGGATTTCATGATTTGACACCTTACCCCACCTTTCAAAAGTGTTTTTTTAGTCAAGGGACTAATACAAGGGGTACTTGCTTTGTAAATTAGGCCTAATTGGCTTAATTAGGTCTAGAAGGACAGTAGGGGTATAGACCTTTCAACTTTTGGTTATAGTCTAAGCCTTTGAGGAATTGTGTAACTTGAGAAAGGGTATCTAAATCTAACCTTAGTTTGTCTTTTCCTTTGGAATTTTGTTAAGTTGTGGCTTGAGAATTCAACCAATAGGGCTACCAGGCTACAAGTAAGGATAGTTGTGAGACAAGTATCTCCTAACACATTTGATAGTCAGATCTTATGGGTGTTTTGTGTTGACTGGACCACAAATAGACAAAATCCAATAGGTTTCCATCCCACTGGCACTGGAAGATTGTCTTCCACTCACACAAGGGAAGAGTGTTTTTGTCCTACTGATACCGGAAGATACTAAACCAGTATGGATCTAGTCACATAAATTGTTGTGTGAGTTGAGTATTTGGTAGGTGTGTTGTTTTGGACATAGTAGTTATGAGTGAGAGAAGGTTTTCACCCAGTTTGTTTCTTCGCTCTACATCATATTGGTATCAGAGCACAAGTTGGATCACTTGGGGAAAGTGATTTGTGGTGTATGTCCACAGAAGGAAGTGAGGGAGAGGCTAGTAGCATGCCTCCTAAGAGTATGTCTCAAGATTCCATCAAGAAGATGTTTGAAGAGATGTTTGAAAATAGAGTGAGGGAGTTAGAGAAGGCCAAAGGCAAAGGAAAGGAGGGTGAATGTGACTCTGATGAAGAAGAAGAACAAGGCGTAGAAGAAGAGACCCCAAGGTAGGAAGTTGAGTTACCTGCAGATCAGAGAGAATTTTTTGAGGTCCTAAAGTCCATTGGCAGAGAATCCTCATCAGGTTAAGATGACATCCCTATGTTTATTGGGAAAATGAATGTAGAAGAAGTGGTGGATTTGATTGAGGCATTGAACAACCATTTTGAATGCAAAGAGACCCCTAAGAATAAGAAGGTTATCTTTTCTAAGTCAAAGATGAAAGGAGCAACACTCAATTGGTGGAAATACCTCCAAGATGAGAGGGTGAAGGAAGGTAGAGGTATGATAACCTTGTGGGATAGAATGTTGGCAAAAGTGAAGGTGCAATTCATCCCGATAGATTATGATGTCCAAGTCTACAAGAAGTTGCAAGGTTTTAAGCAAAAAGACCTTGATGTGAGTACATATACCGAAGAGTTCCATAGGTTGAGTCTAAGGACCAAACATCATGAGGAGGAACCAGAGAAAGTGGCAAGATATCTTAGTGGATTGAAATATAGTATCCAAGATGAGATCAGCATACTAGCACCAGAGATAGTGAACAAGTGCTTTCAACTAGCACTAAGAGTAAAGGAGAAGCTAAAGAGAAAGAATGATTAGAATAACAGAGGTAGAGGGGACAAAAAAAATCAAAGGAAGGGGCCCTATGAATGGTAGAGGACATAGTCCTAGGCCACAAGGAGAGGCTAATCAAGAAAGTCGGCATAGAGATGGTAACACAAGAGGGGGTTTCAGAGGAAGAAGACCAAACCATAGAGGTAGATTTGGTGGAAGAAAATCAGAGCCTTTCAAATGCTACAACTGCAATCAAGTAGGTCATATCACAGCTAAGTGCCTTTAGAAGACCGGATCAAGCTCCCAAGGAGAGAGGAGAACACATTTGGTTCAAGACAGTGATTGTTAGAGTGTTAATTCACATGATTCCTATGGACTTCCACAGAGAGGAGAATCCTTGATGATGAGGAGAACCTCCACAAAGGAAGACACTCTTCTAGACCACATGCAAAGCAAGAGGCAATGTATATAAGGTTATAACAGATTCAAGATCAACTGAAAATTTGGTATCCTTAGAAATGGTAGAGAAACTAAAATTTAAAATAATTCCTCATCCATTTCCATATAAAGTTTCTTGACTTACTAAAGGAAAAAAAACCTTGGTAGAAGAACAATCATGGGTTAAATTTCAGATAGGAGCATACAAAGACAAAAACTTATTTGATATTGTTGATATGGATGTCTATCATCTTCTTTTTGGGAGACCATGGCAATATGACCTCAAGGCCCGTCATGATGGACACAAGGACACCTACTCCATCACCAAAGATGAAAAGGTGATTGAACTGATACCCCTGCCTGATAATAGTGAGGATCAAAAGGAGAAGGAGGCCAAGATCATGATCATGGAAGGAAAAGAGTTACTCAATGCAATCAAGGAAGAGGGAACATCTTGTTTTCTAGTGATGTCAATACCAAGGAAATAAGAAGAGCCCATTGCGGACGGCAAGGTAGAAAAGAAAAGGGTGACAATCTTTGAGGAGGTGAAGGAAATATTGAGAAAATACAAGGACATAGTTGCAAAAGAGTTTCCAAGAACCTACCACCAATAAGGGAGATAAGCCATTGCATTGACTTAATTCCCAGTGCCACCTTACCAAACAAGCTAGCCTACAAAATGACTCCCCAATAAAATGAGGAAGTTGCAAGGCAAATCCAAGAGTTCCTTGATAAAGGTTTGATAGAGAAGAGATTGAGCCATTATGGACTCCCGGTTGTCCTAGAACTAAAGAATGAGGGAAAATGGAGATTATGCACCAATTCCTGGGCCATTTACAAGATAACCATCAGGTATAGATTCCCTATGCCTAGAATAGAAGATTTACTTGATTGTTCAGGAGGTGCAAGATATTATTCCAAGATTGATTTTAAAAGTGGTTATCACCAAATAAGGATTAGAGTTGGTGATGAATGGAAAACTACTTTTAAAACAAATGAAGGATTGTATGAATGGAGGGTGATGCCATTTGGGTTGTCAAATGCTCCTATCACTTTCATGAGACTCATGAATGAGGTGTTGAAGGAGCTCATTGGTAAGTTTGTCATAGTGTATCTAGATGACATCCTAGTGTTTAGTGGGACAAAGGAGGAGCACCTAAAACATTTGGATATGGTCTTGAGAAGGTTGAATGAAGAGAAACTAATGATAAAAATGGAAAAGTGTGTGTTTTTGCAGGAAGAATTGACTTACCTTGGGTTTGTGATTTCTAGAAGAAACCTGAAAATGGATGCTGATAAAGTCAATGCCATTCTCACATGGCCAACTCCTAGAACAATTGGTGATGTAAGGTTTTTTCATGGCCTAGCTACCTTTTATAGGAAGTTTATCAAGAATTTTAGCCAGATTTGTACTCCCATGTTAGAGACCATCAAGGGTGGACAAAAGTGCAAATTTTCATTGACTAAGGAGGCGAATGAAGAATTTGAAATGTTGAAGAAAAAGGTATCACAACAACTAGTTCTTACCTTACCTGATTTTGACAAAATCTTTCAGATTGAATGTGATGCAAGTCATTTAGCATTAGGTGCTATACTTAGCCAGGAAGGTAGACCAATTGCATGTTTTAGTGAAAAGTTGAATGCTGCTAAAAAGAAATATTCTTCCAATGATTAGGAGATGTATGCATTAGTTCAGGCACTAAAGAATTGGAGGCAATATTTGCTTCCCAAAGAGTTTGTTGTGTATACAAATAATCAGGCACTAAGCTTCCTAAATAGTCAGGAGAAATTGAGCCATAGGCATATGAAGTGGGTTGAGTTCATTTAGGCCTACACCTTTACAATCAAACACAAGAAAGGTGTCTCAAACAAAGTTGCAGATGCTCTTAGCAAGAGGGCACTAACAGTTTCATAAATCTAGTTGGAGAGTGTAGGCATTGATTCCCTCAAGGGTATGTATGTTGCAGATGAAGATTTCAAAGACATCTACAAGGTATGCACTGAGTTTGCTAGCTAGTAACATTTAGAGTACTCTGATTATTCGATTCAAGATGGTCTTCTTTTCAAAGGATGTTAGTTATGCATTCCTAAATGTTCAATGAAGGATAACATAATTAAGGAGAAGCATAGTGGTTGTATGGGGGGATACCTTGGATTAGACAAAACTCTTGAGTTGGTGAGAATATTTTATCACTGGCCTAAATTGCAGATAGATGTCAGAAAATTTGTGGATTCATGTGTGGTGTGTCAAAAAGCCAAAGGGACAACAACAAACATAGGACTATACCAGCCATTGTCCATTCCTTCAAGACCTTGGGAAAGTGTGAGCATGGACTTTGTGATGGGGATTCCAAGAACTCAAAAAGGTTTTGACAATGTTTTTGTGGTTGTTGACATGTTTAGTAAGATGGCACATTTATTGCCATGCAAGATCACAAGTGATGCTACATATGTTGCAAATCTTTTCTTTAATGAAGTTTTGAGAATACATGTTTTACCTTTGAACATTGTGTCCGATAGAGATGTGAAATTTGTAGGACATTTTTGGAGGACTTTATGGAGGAAGTTAGGTATAAACTTGTCTCTTAGTTCATCTTATCATCCCCAAAAGGATGGGCAATAGAAGTGGTCAATAGGTCACTCAAAAATTTGTTAAGGTGCCTCACCAAGCAGCATGGTGAAAAGTGGGATTCCATCATCTCCCAAGCATAATATGCCTGTAATGATTCTATCAATAGGAGTATCGGAAGGAGCCCTTTCCAAATTTTCTATGGATTGAATCCAAGAAGTGTGATGGAATTGAGAAATCTACCCTCAGCTGAACATATCTATAGACACCTAAAAATGGTCAACGCTTGCGGAATCATACTTTAAAATTTGCGCATTGCCTCATTTTAGGTTTTTGCGTCGCATTAACATTTCTCCTATGATTCGCACTTGGTCTTTATCATTTGCGAGTGTCGAGTCATTCTTCTGCATTCTTCATTTATCTCTCTCTCAAATTTGGTCTTGGCAACAAGAATCTTCAGTCATGATTTTGATCGATCTTATCCTGTCGCATCAATGTGCGTGCTATTTTATCATCGATCCTTGTCCTCTTGTCAATTTTGTCATTTTGCGATTGATTTTTCATCGATCATCGTCTTTCTCAATCATGTCAATTTGGATCAATTAGTCATTGTTCCTCGTCAATTAGCGCATTTATCAATCAAATCGCTTATCAGCATTGGTCTTTTATCAAGTCAGAATCATGATCAAATCGATCCTTCAATCATGACCTAATTGTCATCCTTGCATTGCTAATTCATCTTCTAGGGTTTCGTGATTTAATCATTTAACCTTGTTTGTCATTTCTCCCTCTAGGATTAATAAATTATTTATTTATCCTAAGTCTTCTCATCGCAATTAAATGTTTATTTAATTGGCTAACTTATTCCTCTTTTTGTGAATTAATTAATAAATGACAAATTATTAATTAATTTACCTAATTTACCTAATTTCCTAATTTTCTAATTTTCTAATTTCTAATTCATCTAATTTCAATTCTCTCCTATTTTCCTCCTAATTTCATGGGAATGACATAGAAATTTTTCATAATTTGTCATAATTGACAATCAATCAATTCTTGACATAGAAATTTGTCATAAATTGTCATAATTGACATTTTTGATTGGCAATTTCCATTTGAATAGAATCATGCTAATTTGGTCTTTTTCTCCAATTTCTCTATAAATTGGACAAATTTCTTCAATCCCAACTAATCACAGAATCAGATAATCACATAATCACAGAATCAGATAATCACATAATCGTAGAATCAGATAATGAGAATAATCAGGTTATCGAATTTCTAATCAATCACGCTTTGAGTACTCTTGTGCCAATATCCATCTTGCTTTCACATTAGGTGTGTGCACTTGAAGGGGAGATCCACAAAAAAATTCTATTTGGAGAAGAAAGAAGGACAATGGAGCCGCATTAAAGAGCATTCAAATCGACATGTTTGGTTTGCATAGTCTTTAGTTTTGTATGGTTTGTTTTCATGTCTCTATTGAGTGGGTTTTAGGATTGATCATTGCATTTTAGTTTTCGTGATTGAGCTAGATTAGTATTAATATTGCTTGTGATGATTTCCAATTTTGTAATGTACATTAATTGGTGAACCCGACATGAACTAACCTTCTGATTATGATTTTGAGTGCTTTTGAGTTGAGGTGCAGGTCAAAAACCCAAGAAACAGGGTAATGCAGGGTTTTTTGGGGACTTCTGCACCTGTGTAAGACAACCTGTGCCTATGTAATGCATTATGCACTTGTGTTGAGGACATTTTGCACTTGTGTCATGAGTTTTGTGCCTGTGTCATGGGTTCTGTGCCTGTGTAAAGTCCAAAAATAGAGGTAAAAAAGTAGTGTTTTTACTTGAAATTTGTTTTGTTTTGCATTCTATTTTCTACTTTTTGGTTTTTGGTACTGATTCTCTATGCAGCACCTTGGCATATGCATGACAAAGACAACAAATGAAAATACTAACATGTTTTATGCAGATTCGATAGTCAAAGACTAAACATATCAAACTTCTGACTTGGGTTTTGCAGGTTGCCTTGGATTACAACTAAACTTTGTGTTTTTAATTAATATTTAGGCACCTAGTATGATTTCTAAATAGGATGGAATGAATGTATGTTTTCTTTGATTGTTGATTTTGACATTGGAGTAGGAGAGTATGCTCTCATCCTTCTTAGGGTGATTAGAAATCCAGATCTTTGATACCATGCTCATTGTTTTGATTGTGTGTCACCTTTAGAGGGCCTTCCTTCCCGACCATTTGCTTTTGCAAGCAAGTGATAATCATGAGAAGGGAATGACCCAAAGTGAGTATGGCTAGAATACCTTGGCATTCTAACTCACTATAAACAAATACCTGATGAGCGAAAGCTTTGAAGGAAGCGTTACGTGGGAGTTGTGGTTACTTGGGAAGTGATGACCCTTGAACTCTTTCTCATATCAACATCTAAGTAGGGCCTCATGGTCTAAATTGTGCTTGCACGACTACATTTGTTTGGTATCTTAGTGGTCTTAATGTCTCAATCATGCTTGTGTGACATCAAGGAGTAACACTTAATAGAAATCCTTACTAAACACCTTGTTTTAGAGGCTAAAAACCCTTCTAGTTGCTTGAGAAGGACAAGTTCGGATACTTGGAAGAGATACTAAGTTCGCCATGGGGAGATTTCCATGGGGACTGATGCTTGGCTACCCTAAGAAGTGAGTGCCATGGAGGGGAGCCCGTGGGGTCAAGCATCTATGTATTCTCCTTGAATCCCATAATGAGTCTACCTCTCAAGTACCTAATGTCCTTGCCTACCATAAGAAATGTATCAATGAGCATGATTGTCTTGAGTCTAAGTTGAAATATCTTGTCTTCTTTGCTTGTCAAAAGTTGAATTGCATCTCATTTCCAAAGCAAGACAAATTGATTCAAAACAAGGTTAAACACAAGAACATGTCATATATTATCCTTCAAAAATTCCAAAAACATTGCATAATGACATGTCTATTGAAACAAGGTTCCAAGCACCAATGATGCAACAAAGTTTGATGTATCAACCGACATAGCAATCAAATTTTAATCCGAGGCAATCACAATTATATCCAACCCAACAACAAGGCAATATCGATCAAACTCTTTATGATGAAACAAGTCTCCAAATACAAAAACTAGAGGAGAAACTAGCTCAAGAACAGGAGATATTGGAACAAAGAGTGAAAAACATTAAGAAGAATAGATCACAAATGTCCAAAATATTTAAAAAATTTCCAGGTCGAAATCCAAAGATTGAGTCAATTGATGTAAGATCTCTTCTTGAACGATCAGACATACCAGCTCTCCTCTCACAAATAGAGATGATGAAACAATTTCAAGAAAATAGACAACATCAATTTCAACATTATGTGCCTCCACAACAAGAACAAGGTGTTTACTATCAATCAGATTTTCAACCATCACAACCAATTGTTCAACATTTCCAACAGACACAACCAATGGTCCAACATTTACAACCAACACAACCAATGGTCCAATTTCAACAATATGTCCAACCAACTATACAATGTCAACAAATAGTTCAACCAATGGTGGAATATCAATAAGTTCAATCAACATATCAATGTCAACAACCACAACCAAACATTCAAAAACAAAGGTTGCAGCACACACCAACCCAAGTTTCAAACATGTCAGAACAATTGAACCAAGTCCAATATCAAAACATGACATCAGACTAGAACCAACTCCTTGCCAAACAAGTTCAAATTCCAGATACAACTATGCCAAAACCTTGAAAGAAAGGTGGCTTTATTGCAAGGCTCTTAAGGAACCTACCAAGTGAGTTCTTTGAGGAAGATCAAGATAATACACTTATGTCTAGCAATGCCTCATCCCCCCGCAAACAAATTGACTCTCCAGTGGCATCTATCCCTACACCTTTAGAAGTTTCCCAACAACCTTCCATATTGTCCTCATCAAACAATACACCCAAGGATGCAATTATCCAAGAGCTATCCATAATTGATTGCCAAGATAATCCAATTCATGATGCACATCCTTGTCATGTTTTAGAAATACAAGACCCAATGCCACCATGCACTTTATTGCCATTACCTATTTTAGAGGACCCCATTCGAAGTACCTCTTCCTCATGTTCAAGCATTGATTCCTTGTCAGAATCCATCACAAATGTTCAAAGTGCATTTCCTTCATGCCAAAACATTGAGCCCTTGTTAGAATCCTCCATGCATATCCAAAGTCCAACCCCATGTCAAGAGGATAATTTAGAGCATGAAGAAATGTGTCTTGAAACAGATCAAGATCAAGATCCTGAAAACTTATCATCCCATCCAATTGTTGACCAAGACCCCATCTTCCCAGACACTCACGATGATTCCCCTATTCTTGTCCATCCTATCCAAAGTCCTATTGGCACTCCATTCCTTGAGCAAGATCAAGATATCCCAGTCCATCCAATCCCAAATGATCCCCTTCCATTTCATGAAAATAATGTCCTTTCAAATCCTATTGACATTCCACTTCCTAAGAAAGATCAAGATATCCCTTCCACCCTTTCCGATGATCCCATTGAAAGTCAAGAGCAAAGCACCTTTAAAGAGGATTCCAATGATCTGACTCCTTGTCAAGATCAAATTATTTCTTTAAATCCTCCACAAGATCCTTTTGTTCCTCCATCTTCTTGTCTTAATGCTCCATATACACTCCAAGATCGTATTTCTTTTGATGATCCCATTATTTCTCCCATTCCATCTCTTGAAGAGTCTGTCATTGAACCATGTCCACTACGCAATCCTAGTCCCCCTCATGATCCTAATCCCCCTCATGATTCTAACATGTCAGTGCAAGATGTTCATGAACCCTCGACATGCATAATGGGTTCTTCCACTTTGGTGAAATCCTATCCACTTCAAGGTCTCAATATTTCTCTCATATCATATCCACCTCATAATGGATTCGCATCTTCTTCCCAAAGAAAAGAGTATCCTACAAGTCAAGATATTCATAAAGGTAAAGGAGTAGATCTCCATAATCAAGCATCCCTTCATGTTAAAGAATATACTAATGGTCATGGCTACAGAGCTCACACTCAAGGCATTGGTATCCCTTCAAAGTCAAAATCCAAATGTCCACCTTCCCCATCATCGCTTCCATCCATTCTAGGTCCCTATATCCCTCCATCTCCTATGCAACATCAGCAAAGGCACACATCTTGGAGAACCTTCCATCCATCCCACATGCCTCCATATCATTCCCATCCACACCAAAATTCATTCCCTCTTCCAAGAAATTTGGATGCCAAGTATAAGCATCATAAGTCTAGCAATCCACATGTATTCAAGGATCAACATGTCCAATATAATCGACATGTCAAAACAAAGAACAATATGATCTATAAAGAAAAAGAAATATCCAAAAGGTCAGAAAGGCCCACTGAGCAAAATAAAGCAAAGTCAAAATATATATGGGTTCCTAAATCCCTTGTGCAAGCAATGCACTCCAAGGAACCACAAAAGCATGAAAAATCAAAAACCATGTGGATCCCTAAGAAGCTCCTTGAAGCACAAAAAGAACAACCCAGATTGGCATCCAAAATTGATATTCCTCCATCCAAACCTCTCAAATTTGTTCCTCCATCACCTTCTTCATCCATTTTGGGCCCTTATGTCCCAAAATCCCAAGCTATTCCTCCATCCAAATCTCACAATCTGAGATCTATTTTTCCTCCATCAGTCCATCACCCCTCAAGGTGTGTGCCAATGTCAATCTTGCCAACATTTCTATCCACTCAAGCACAGTTCTTCCAATACCCTATCCATTATCCAATGCATATTTTCCATCCTTCGATCCCTTCGATCCAATCCTTTACATAAATCCTTGCCTTAGTTTCATCTCTTTTTCCATGTCCTTATCCTACCAACATCTTTGAGCATACTTTTAAAGGTCATGGTCCATTTTTTTCAAGGCTACTATCCAAACAAAAAGATGCTTGAGTCCTTCTTCCATCCCCTATCATGTGTCCATCTTCTATTGAAAAATTCAAAATGAAAAAAAAAAAAAAAAAAAAAAGAGACAAAAGAAAAAAAAAATATAAAGCAAAAATAATTCATCCACTGGTGAAAACCTGGCAAACAGGTGCCTTGGGCAAGTACCATGATGAAAACCTGGCAAACAGGCATCATGCATAATTTATGATCTTCTTGCACACCACACTTGGCGACAGGTTTTATCCTATCATATCATTTTGTCCTTCATTGTTCCATTATCCTATCGAACCCATGTCATACTCCTTCATATCCTATTGCCCTTCATTATCCTATCATACCATGTCATACTCCTTCATGTCCTATTACCCTTCCTTGTCCTATCATCCCTCATGTCCATTTTCCCTTTCCACCTTTGATCTTGACAAGGCTGAGGATCTTCGTGAGCATCATGTATCTTGCTTGCAGCTTTTAGTCCATCATAGCTTTTGGTCATTTATCCATTTGCTTATTATAACCTTTCATCCATATTCCCTAGCGTATTGCGACTTTCTGCCACTATCCCTTAGCCTACCCCAACCTTTAGTCCATGTCCCTTATCCATTCTTGGTCTTGCTTATCCTATCCATATCTTATCACTATCCATACACTCTTTTTCATTCCTTGATCTTGATCTAACATAAAGATGCAAAATTTAAACATGGTTTCAAAAACCTCTTGACATGTCCCTCATGCCATGTCACTGATATACATTGTCATATCCAGTCTCTTGTCCCATCACGCAATAGCCCTTGAAAATTGCATCCGTATTGTCTCCATGATAAAAGGCCTTTGTCTTCCCTCTATCCACCAACATTTCAGCAAGCCTATTTATTCACTTGTCATATTCCTTGCCTTGCTAGACATTGGGGGCAAAATCAAAACAATTGAAAAATGTCTTGAAAAAATCAAAAAATTTGAAAAATGTCTTGAAAAAAATCATAAAAAATTGAAAAATGTCCTAAAAAAATCAAAACAATTGAAAAATGTCCTTAAAAAAACCAAAAAAATTGAAAAATGTCTTGAAAAAAAATCCAAAAAAATCAAATAATGTCCTGAAAAAAATCCCTAAAAAGTCAAATAAAGTCCTGAAAAAAACAAAACAAGCATTTTGCAATAAATGATCCCTTTGTGCATAGACAGATTGCTGAGCATACATCCAATGACAATCAATTCAACACTATGCTTTAATGAAATCATGCGTTAACAGATGAACTTTTTCTATCAAACCAAGCATTCAAACTGATCACAACTATCATATCAATCGAATGTCGGCATCAAAATCTTTTGTCCTTGTCGCTGCTATCATGGGTCTTATACAGGGTGTGGTTTACTCAAAACCAGACTGTGTCCTCTCTTAGACGGGGTACCACATGTCCTGAAACCAAATAGCATGATCGTCCTATCAGCACTTTCAACTTTTGACAATGAAGATCAAGATGTTTGTTTGATTTGTTTGAATTTGTGCATCTTATCTTTTTTTATTTATCTTTGGTTTCGATCATATTCCTATGTTTCTCGATGATGTCACTGAGTGATTTAGAGTGACCGGGATGGTTCATGGTCCCTTTCTTTTTTTTGTTGTGGTTGTTGTTTGTTTGCGATGTGTCTATCTGTTTGCAAAAAGGGTTGCATTTCAATTCTGGCCTTCAATGCCATGATGCTACACATCCATTTTGCTACATAAAAATAAAGGTTCTCACCTACAAAGTGCATTATTGAAAGCAAGTTTTTCTTCGTCTCTAATTGTCCTCTGTCTCATTTCTTCTTACTAACGTTTCTTCCATCAGTCTTGGCAATCCGTTCGATTCTATCATTTTCTATCATTCTTATCGATCAATTGGCCTCTTTTGTGGATGTTTTTGGCCAATTCCTCGAGGGGGCATGCATATGTCATTGTCAGTGTCTGGGGCATTTTCATTATCGTTCTTTGAAACAACACTTAAAATTGCATTGTCTCAAAGAGGGGAAAAATGTAGACACCTAAAAATGGTCAACGCTTGCAGAACCATACTTTAACATTTGCGCATTGCCTCATTTTAGGTTTTTGCGTCGCATTAACATTTCTCCTATGATTCGCACTTGGTCTTTATCATTTGCGAGTGTCGATTCATTCTTCTGCATTCTTCATTTATCTCTCTCTCAAATTTGGTCTTGGCGACAACAATCTTTAGTCATGATTTTGATCGATCTTATCCTATCGCATCAATGTGCATGCTATTTTGTCATCGATCCTTGTCCTCTTGTCAATTTTGTCATTTTGTGATCGATTTGTCATCGATCGTCATCTTTCTCAATCATGTCAATTTGGATCAATTAGTCATTGTTCCTCATCAATTGGCACATTTATCAATCAAATCGCTTATCAGCATTGGTCTTTTATCAAGTCAGAATCATGATCAAATCGATCCTTCAATCACGACCTAATTGTCATCCTTGCATTGCTAATTCATCTTCTAGGGTTTCATGATTTAATCATTTAACCTTGTTTGTCATTTCTCCCTCTAGGATTAATAAATTATTTATTTATCCTAAGTCTTCTTATCGCAATTAAATGTTTATTTAATTGGCTAACTTATTCTTCTTTTTGTGAATTAATTAATAAATGACAAATTATTAATTAATTTACCTAATTTACCTAATTTTCTAATTTTCTAATTTCTAATTCATCTAATTTCAATTCTCTCCTATTTTCCTCCTAATTTCATGGGAATGACATAGAAATTTGTCATAATTTGTCATAATTGACAATCAATCAATTCTTGACATAGAAATTTGTCATAAATTGTCATGAATTATCAATCAATCAAATTTTGCATAGAAAGTGCATAATTTGTCATAAATTGTCATAATTGACATTTTGGATTGGCAATTTCCATTTGAATGGAATCATGCTAATTTGGTCTTTTTCTCCAATTTCTCTATAAATTGGATGAATTTCTTCAATCCCAACTAATCACAGAATCAGATAATCACATAATCACAGAATCAGATAATGAGAATAATCAAGTTATCGAATTTCTAATCAATCACGCTTTGAGTACTCTTGTGCCAATATCCATCTTTCTTTCACATTAGGTGTGTACACTTGAAGGTGAGATCCACAAACAAAGGCTATTTGGAGAAGAAAGAAGGACAATGGAGCTACATGAAGGAGCATTCAAATCGACATGTTTGGTTTGCATAGTCTTTAGTTTTGTATGCTTTGTTTTCATGTCTCTATTGAGTGTGTTTTAGGATTGATCATTGCATTTTAGTTTTCGTGATTGAGCTAGATTAGTATTAATATTGCTTGTGATGATTTTTGATTTCCTAACATACAATATCAATGCTTGTGGAGAAGAATTTACTGAAGGGATAAAGGAGATTCATGACCAAGTCAGGATGCAATTGCAGAGAAGTACAAAGAAGTACAAGGAGTAGGATGATAGAAGAAAGAGAGATGTGCAGTTCCAAGTTGGAGACATGGTATGGGAAAATCTGAAAAAGGAGAGATTGTTAAAAGGGAAACACACAAAGCTCACGATGACAAAGGTTGGACCTTGTCAAATACTCATGAAGTTTGGGAACAATTCATATGAAATCCAATTACCTTCAAATATATGTATATCCCTAATATTTAATATTGTAGATCTGACACCATTCAAAGGTATAGTGCAAGAAGATGGTGCATTCCTGATGGAAGATGTTGCAGACATACTGAAGGACTTTCTAATTCAAGGGCCACCCAAACTTCAAAGGATATTGGACACCAAGATTGTGAAGAAAACTAGGAATAAGGTCTACAAACAATACCTTGTCAAGTGGCAAGGACTCCTTGAGGGAGATGCAGTATGGATGGATGAAGACTAGATGAATAAACATGGGACTACATTATAGGAACTCATCTCAAGTGGACTTGAGATTCAATCACCTGGGGAGTATGGTGTAGGAGCACCCAATGACACAAATGAATACACAAATGAAGCCTAAAAGAGCCAAATATCACCCATGAGGTGAAAATGATCATTTGTAATAGGTTGATAGGTTTGTGAGTCAATAAGACCCAATTGATGTAAGGCATTGTCATGGTTGCATTTTATAAGCCACCATGGATAAATGACCATGTGGGTCATTGGGAGTCTAGGCATGAGTCAAGAAAATAAATATTGGTCTTAGAAACATTGACCAATCCTTGGAATGGGTCAAATACACCTTGGAGTCGCCAAATTTGAAAAGTGCAAGTTGACAACTTTTGTTGTCATTGCAAAATATTGTAAAAAGGGATAAATAATCATACAACTGTTCCAAAGTTTGAAAAGTGGTTGGAAACCATTAGGGAGGCTATATTATGCCCACTTGGATCGATTTCAAGGTTGTTTTTGGCTTATTTGTTGAAGTAGTTGAAATTGATGATGTTTTGGAGCTTGGAGCAATACAATATATTTGGAGTTTTCTGAAATTCTGCGTTTTTGTTGTTCATTTATGACCAGTATAGATTGGTGGATGCCTAAAACAAATTAGATGAGTTAGGGAAGTCTCTTACCTTTAATTTGAATCAATTTTTAGGTCTTTTAACAATCAGGTTGTAGAGATTTATCAAAAACTAACCAAACTGGTCACAAACCCTGCTGACACCTAGGGTTTCACCGTAAAGATGCCCTTAATCTGACATTTTCACTAGAGGATCAAATAGCCTATGGGAGAATGTTAGAGGTGCCATTGTACCATAATATTTTGGTGTTTTTTGGTAGGGAGGCTCCAAGCCCGAAGAGATTGAATTGACCCTAGGCGGGCATCACAATGTGACCGTCTAAACTAAAGAAGTGGAAATCACTTGCAGAAGAAAAAGAAGATGGAATCAAGTCTTGAAACCTTGGATTTGGTGGTTTGACACCTTACCCCACCTTGCAGAAGTGTTTCTTTAGTCAGGGGACTAATACAAGGGGTACTAGCTTTGTAAATTAGTTCTAATTGGCTTAATTAGGTCTGGAAGGATAGTAAAGGTATATACCTTTCAACTTGTGGTTAGAGTCTAAGCCTTTGGCGAATTGTGTAACTTGATAAAGGGTATCTGAATCTTCCCTTATTTTTTCTTTTCCTTTAGAATTTTGTTAAGTTGTGGTTGGAGAATTCAACCGATAGGGCTACTAGGCTACCAGTAAGGACAGTTGTGAGACAAGTATCCCATAAGACATTTGATAATCAAATCTTATGGGTGTTTTGTGTTGATTGGACCACCAATAGAAAAAACCAATAGGTTTCCATCCCATCAGTACTAGAAGTTTGTTTGCCATTCACACAAGAGTATAGTGTTTTCGTCCTACCGGTACTAGAGGATACTAATCTGGTATGGATCCGGTCACACAAATTGTTGTGTGAGTTGAGTATTTGGTAGGTGTGTTGTTTACACCTTGAACAAACAAAAGAACTTATTTTGGACATAGTAGTTGTGGATGAGAGAAGGTTTTCACCTAGTTTGTTGCATAACTCTGCATCAGTTCTAATGCCTATGGTTCCTTTTGTTGTGCACATCGGGTAGACACATCTCATTGTATTCACTTAAGTTCTCAATAGATGTGACTTTCATAGTCAGTCACACCTATTGTATCTCATCCCAACTTCATAAATTCTATTGATGTCAAACTTCATCGACCAAAGTCTTCCCGATGATCTTCCCATATTTCTTCCATCAGCCTTACCACCTACACTGGTGTTACTCTTGTTGAGGTCAAGTTTCAACCCGATGATGATACTTAGCTACTCATCATCCAAAGTCTTCTCGATCACACTGACCAAGGAAAATTCAGGATCACCACATAGATTCGCCAGAGTTACACCGATCAAGTCACCAAAAAGGACTTCTCCAACACTTCTTTGATTGGCCTGACACCACAAGGATATCACTGATATGATGACAAACAGAACATCCAAAGGCATCTACTAGGTCGACCAGAGCCACACTGATCCAACTACCTAGAACACTTAGAAGATAAAACTTATCTCCAATAAGACTATCTAGGGGTCTCCCCGATCTGCTTCTTCATGACCATTTCACCAAGACAATTAACCTATCATGCCAACTTCTACAGAAAGAAATATTTTTGATATTTTTTAATTCTACAACTTGCACACATTAAAGGTGATAGATCAAACACTCTGTGAGGCACTTTTAGAGCATGAAACCACCTATTTTGTGCTTAACAACTCCTCTGCAACCTGAAACTTCTTGACCTAGTTGACATCAATGACAACATGTGCCAACACACTTTCTATCAAGGGATCTGTTGGCAACAACAATTAAGGAAAACTAAGAGGGGGGGTGAATCAGTTTTCACTAGATCTACAAAGTTAATTAGAAATATAGATCTTATAAACTACAACAATAACAAAGATAAGAAAATTGATAGCACAACACACAACACCAAGATTTTGATAGGGATAACTCGGTTAAGGGAAAAACCATGATGGGAACCTACCCACAATAAGATGATACTCTACAGTAGTATGTGTAAATATTACAATGGGGAATACACAAGCATTCAAGCACACTGCCTAGAGCTCACTGCTCAAAAGATAATAACCCAAAGGGCTACAACCATCAGGGAAGTCTCACTGACTTACAATAAGATTTCAGACTACAATCCAAAAGAAATGAATTGCAATAATAGCATCTCCAAATGCTTGATGATAGTTCTGATTAAGCACAATTGTCTACTCTGCAACACCAATCTCTGCTCAATACACCATACCAAAAGATGAATCCTTATTCGCACATACAACACTCTCTGATAATGTAGACACAACCTCAATACCTAAATTACATGATAATATCACCTATCTATACGATTCATCAACCTTCACAACAAGGTAGGTTAAACCCTCAACTCTTAATAACAAAATTACATCACATGATACAAATATCAACCACCAGACCAATATAATGATATACATGACATAAATTGGACCTAATTTAAATCTCTAAACACGCAACACCACCGAAAATCATGCCAAGATCAACCGTAATACACTACACCACCAGGAAGACCACATAACATGAAGAACATCATTGGTTCAACAAAATCACCAACAACTCACACAATAATCAATGTCAATCGTTAAAAAAAAAAGGACATAATTAGGAAACACCAGCAAGCGCATTAGAATCATCAATAACAGCTGCACCAACACCACTTATCAAATCTTCATCTGCCAATGATTGAAACTCAAGAACACTCAAACATCAACAACTATCACAAAGAAAGATAACTTGGGGAGCACCAAATCATGAACCATCTGAAATGAAGATACACGAGAACATCCCAAATAGTCTTCGAAAGATTCAGCTCAAGCTCTGATCACACCCGAATGTACCAGAGGAAATACTAAACTCTGCAAAGCACTAATTAGAAAAACAAACTTGAAAACCGGATCATATGATCCAATCAATTAAGCTTCCCAGATCACCAAAACCAATATAGAGGAATATAGTGATACTATAAATACTCCATACACCAAACCATAATCCCAAAAAACCAATCTGAAATCACTAGAGCAGGAATATATTGACATCAATTACAACAACATATCCTAGTAGCAACAATGTCCAACAATCTCCCCCTTTGGCATTGATGGCAATATATGAATGTGAAAAGTAGTCAATGCAAAGAACAAAAACATCTCCAACAAAATCCCCCTAAGATCAAGCAAATAAAATAGTTTTTCACATGCTTCTCTCCCCCTTTGACAATAATGCCAAAGATCTCTCCCCCTTAAAACACATAACCAGACTAATCCACCAGAGGAGCAACACCAACTCATCAATTCAGATAAAAGAAATAAGACTGTGAAGTCCACTGGATTGATGCAACTCAATGCATCTAGTTCTCATCATGAGGGGTGGATATGTTGGAATCCAAGAACACTAAGAGGAGGGGTGAATCAGTGTTTTGCCGATAAGTTAAATTTTAACCTTATTATTACATGCATTCACCAACCGGTAAACTGGTACATATATAATTAAAAGAAGTAAAGCAATCAATGAGCCAATCACAAAAATTAACACCATAACACAAAGAATTTATACGTGAAAAACCTCAAAGAGGAAAAATCATGATGGGATTTGTGACCCACAATACCAATCCACTAGCCATATGAAAAGATATTACATAATATGGGGGCCTGCACATGTAGGAAGGCTTATAGCCTAGAGCACACTGCTCAACACAAAGGTGTCTCACTGACTATAGTCACTTTGAATAATAAAACATAAGATTAAACTCATTTAATGCATTTGTTATGCCTGATTGAGTTCTGGTTCAAGCTCTCACTGTTCTGGTTCTGAAACCCTAAACCCTTACCAGAATAACCTTTGCATTAATGATCTAATAACACAACATCCTCAATTACAATCATTTCCATCATATCCTATTATATCACAAAATTATCTAATCAACTGACCTATATACCCTTACAATCCTTCATGACTCATGTTGACTTACATAGATAATTACAAAATGATTATACATGTCATCTCATTACATATATACATAACTATCAAAATGAATTGTTGATTGCCAAATCTCCCAATGATGTTTGCCTCCAATACTGGTACCCTTTTTGTAAGTCATGTTAGCCTTCAATGCTGGTACCCATAGATTCCTTCCTACCGGTGCTAGTGAAGTACCAAACCAAAGAATGAAGCCAAAACATGTTGCCATCAATGAAAACATATGAAACCAATCAAATAAGTTTCAATTGCCAACAATCTCCCCCTTTGGCATTTATGGCAACACTCATTTGAAAAATGATAATGATTTTCATCTGTCGGTTTCACCCTGAGACTGCTCCCCTTGAGCTGAATATCCATCTGTGATCATGATCTGTACAAAATACTCCATATCTCCTGATGTCAAGAATATATTTTTCACCTATACCTCCCCCTTTAACATCAATCCCAAAAATAAATACCAAAAACTGGGACAAAGAATGAAATTTTGTACAAAGAATGTGTCCCAAAACACCTTACTAGAGCTAAATATACTTGAAAATTTTCGGATAGGCTTTCTCCAAAATCTCTAGATAAGTGTCCCAATCGGATTTGAATGTGCCAAATACTGATATAAGTCCATTAAGCATATGAGCATAGGAATCTTTCTCTTTAAGCTCTGTCGATGTGGGCTTACCAATCATATCAATGCATTCCTTCTTATGTACACTCAAAGAGTCCAACTGGGGACTCGCCAATCCTCTGAGCCCTTTAGCTCTCCTTATGATTTTGTCTTTATCCCTTTCAAGAGATAAAACTTGATCTTCTAATACCAAAATATATCCATCAATAATGTAGTCAAATAATTGTAACCATCAAAAGAATTGACTATACCTACAATTTTATCTTGTGAATCCTTAATCCCTTTATCTATATCTACAATAAGTAATCCAGTGTTATAACATACTTTGTATATTGTTGGCAAATGCACACTCCAATGAGAAATTGTAGGTGATTGAAGGTTTTGTCAATGATGGTAACCTTGCAATCATATGACACCGACAAGACAAAGATACTGGCACCAACACCAACGGACTCTACATCGGCATACAGAACACCGACAGTGAAAGGAAGGATACCGACATCTTGGCCAACTTCAATTTTGTTTAAAATGTATTTTGTAATTAATTGTAAAATCATTGTAAGCTGACATGGTGAGTTGTAATATGACTCATATATGTATGAGATCATTGTATATCATTTTGTAATAGAAGATAGGTAGAAAAGGGAAGATAATAGCTGACCTAATATGTGAATTATTGGTTAAGGGTTTATGTATGTAGCAGAGCTTAAACCGGTACTAAACCTGGCATAACAGATGTTGATCTGCAGCAATACAAGACATTGGATTTTCATAATCCATTTTGTAAGTCTGTGTGACTTTATTTTGAGCAGTGAGCTCTGGGCACTTGGCCTTCCTGCATGTGCAGGCCCCTATTGTAAAAGTAATATTCTCTTATTGGCCAGTAAGTGAATATTGTGGGTCACAAATCCCACCAAGGTTTTTCCCACACCAGGTTTCCTCATTAAATCATTGTGTTATGGTGTGCTTCTCATGTTATTGTTATTCCTCTTATTTACTGCATTATTTCTGTTTTACCGGTACTCAGTTTTAATATGCTTTTCATGTTTTAAATCAAGTAATTTGATATACCAGTTAGATTCTAATTCGCCCCCACTCTCTGTATCTTTGGGAATCCTAACAATTGGTATCAAAGCCTGGCCCTCTATTTTCAGAAGCCTAACAGCTTGAGGAAGATCTTATCACCAGTAGAGATGGAAAACTTGAGAAAGCAATTGGAAACAACTCTTACAGACTATGATGCAGAAAAAGTGAAGAATATCAAACTTGAGGATGATCTGAAGGCTGCTCAGGATATTATTTAAGCACTTCAAGAGAATTTTACTATTGCAAGGAACAAGAGGAGAGAACTTTGTGAAAAGATATAGAATGAGGAAAATGAAAAGGAAACTCTTAATGATTTGGTAAACAAGCTAAGACAAGAAATCAGTATGACAAAGAATGAGATGCGGGATATGACTATGAGATTCTGTAAAGAAATTGAAGGTAGAAAGAAGAATGAAGAAGACTTGGTTAGAAAACTAAATGATGCTGGAAATGAAAACACAAGACTCAGTCATGAAAATGATATGTTGAAGATAGATCTTATGCACACACAAAATGACAAAACTAAACTCATGAGACAAAAAGGAATCTTGGAGAATGAACTGACTGCTGCAAATCAACCCAAGGAGAAATTCAAGAAAAGTTTAGAAGAACTTGGTGACATGCTGAAAAATCAGAAACCTAATGGTGATACAAATGGCCTTGGCTTTGAAGTTGGTGAAAGCTCTGGTACTGCAAACAATCATGATCATAGAAAACTGGTAAGATAACCTACTGCTTACAAATTTAATGGAAAATGCTTTAACTGTAACAAGTATGGTCATAGAGCAAATCAGTGTAGATCTAGAAATCATCAAAATACTAATACACCCACCGGTCAATGTTCTAAATGAAACAAAGTTGGTCATAATTCTGAGAATTACATAATGAATGTAAGATGTTATATTTGTGGAAGATTTGGACACTTATCTAATCAATGTAGAACACATACCAACATAGGATATGGGAAAACTATTAAGAAGAACAATGTGACTTTTTATGCCTATAAAAAAACTAGACATATTGCAAAATTTTGTAGAAGGCATCACCGGCAAATAGAAAAGGTCCTAGTTTGAAAGGTAAAGAAAAGGTTGAAGAGGTAAAGCAAGAATTCTCAAAATAATGGATTAGAAAGTCAGATCAAAATTTTGATGGGAATACTCCTCCACTGGTAGAATAGAGTAACACTCCACCGGCAGGAGACTCTTCATCTAACTAAAGAAAAATCCTTTCGGGGTTTAGCAACAAAATGAAAAACATGCTATTATTCCCTCGGTTGATGGTGAGAAGTTGAAATTACTTCTATACCAGTAGATGAGTTAAGTTGTGACTTAACTGACGAGCATTAAATATGGTAGCTGGAGAAAATAACATTATAAAGCAAATGTTTTGTCTCCTTTTTCATTCACCGAGCATTCAAATCTTCGAGAGCGCAAAAATTCCCAAGTGAAGGCATTCTAAGCGAAGAAGTGAAGCAATCCATCAAAGCATTCATCCCTAAGGCAGATTGAGGTATTTATAGCTATGGCATCTTCATCCACTCCTGAATTTATTGCAAACCCTACTGTTGTTGAGGTTATTAAGCACCCTAGACCCGTCTTTAAACTGGTTCCTGAAATTGTGAAGAAAGATGATAGCATAGGTGCATTTTCTCAAATCCCTAAGGGAGTAGTATATGATGAAGACCCTAGGATGTATATACATTGTCATATTGAGGAATTAGGTGATGATGAGATTAAGAATATGTATGTCTGTGATTTGTGATGAATCTGGAAATGTCAAGCCTGAACATAAGATAGTGGAAACCCTAGGTTTCACTGAAATCCTCAGTGTCCCAAATTTTCCCAAGGATATCATAAGGATTGTGTTAAGCAGAGTACATGGTGAATTTTTTTGGTTGGACTCAATTCATAAAATCACAAAAGAAGCAGTAAAAGTTGTTACAAGGTTACCCTCCACCGGTAACTGACCTGACAAAACAAAGAAGGTCTCAAATGACACAGTGATAAACCTAACTGGTGCAACATTTGATAAAATATCTCTAAGGGTAAACGATGTAAAAGATATAAATGTCAGATTTATTAGTATGATCTTAGGTTATAAGGCTACACATGCAAATAGGTTAAATTCAGTTTCTAGCCTATGTATCAAAAGTGCCTATGATATGATCAATGATAATGCAAGAATAGATATATGTGAATGGCTTAAAGAAGAGTTGATAGACAATTTGGGAAAGATTAAAAGAGATAAGAAAGGAACATTCAGATTTGGGAACTCACTTGTTTGTTTGATGTTGTACATAACCAAACAAGTACCCGATATTGGTGCTAGAGAGTTTGGCTTTGACATACCGATAGGAAAACAGATATTAGATTTACTAAACAATATGGGAGAGAATCAGGAGAAAAACCTAAATGAGTATTTTCAAGCATTGAAGGCTCAAATGAAAACTAGAGTAAGACTGTCACAAGCTATTGTGGATAAGTATCAGAAAGAAATCTATTTTGTGATCAATAAAGATGAAATCTAGATGGAGGCAGTTATCCCTAGAACTATTTGGGTAACTGAAATGGGCTATGAAATAGATGACAACATTATAGAAACTTATGCAGAAGCCCTCCTTGAAGCTCCAAGGGAACCAGAAGAGAAAGTCTTTGGTAGTGCTGAAACAATAGAAAGTACTATTTAATCTAGGAAAAGGGTTAAGAAAGTTGAATCAGCTATAAGAAAAGGAACCCGGTAGGCAAAGGCAATCAAGGAAGATGTTTTGAGACAGACTGTTATAAGTGAAAGTGAGTTGGAAGCACCTCAACCGGAAACTCATCTTTCACCGGTTGGAACTTCTTCTGAGAGTGATATACCGGCAGTATTTAAAAGGGTAGAAAGGAAAAGAAAACCCACACCAGTACCCTCTCCTACACCAAAAAGAACTAGACAAAAATAATAGGCAGTAAGGCCTCCAGCAAAGAAAATGACTCCTAAGAAGAAGAAGGTAAAACAAGATATTGCTCCAATAGACAAACTTCTTAGTGAAATTACAGAGGATGGTAAGCTAAAGAACATAAACAAAATATACAATACACTATCAGCTAATGATAAGGAAAGCATAGAGAATAGTGTAATTCTACACTTAGATATATACAAGAAATTTTTGATGCAAATTGTTGATGAAATTCCAAATGATCTGTATAGGAGACTTGAAGCTGTAAGATTAGCCATTGTTGAGCTAGATAAGAAAATTAAGATTGAAAAATTACTTGCAGTGCATCCAGTTAACTCACCTGATGAAATAGATAAATTAATTAGTGAAGCAAACCAGACAATATTCTCCACTGCTCACTGGCATGTAGCACTAATGGTTGGTAGAGTAAATGAAGTATCTGAGGAAACAACATATGCATAAGATATATTCTTTGTGGAAAAAGAAAAAGAGGAAGAATTACTTAGGCCAAAAACTATTAAAGTATACCAAAAGGACAGAGATAAGGGGAAAGGTAAGGTAGGTGGACCACCAGGCCTGAAAATAACTGACAATATGCCCCCACCTCTTTCAGATACTCCACTGGTAGACACTACTGATAGACAACTGGCCACAGAGAGTATGGAGACTCTGGTAGAGGATACAAATCCTGAATCTGAAATTTTGTATATGGTAAATGTAGACACACAGGAAGTAAATGTTGTGGTTGATAGAGAAACCACTGAGGATAAGGAGAAAAATGTGACTACTGAGTCACCGGTTGCAGAGGTTGAGATGAACATAGAAAAAACCTACACAGATAGAGCAACTGATAGAGGGTACCACTAAGAAACTAGTAGATACAATAGAAAAACTATCTAAAGAACCAGTAAAAGAGAGTTCAGAGGTACAAACTGAGATTACATCTGAGAAACTAGTAGTTAAAAGCTCAGAGAAACCCTCTGAGTTACAGATAGAGAAACCAAAATAGGTACAGGTTGAAGCATAGGTTCGGACAGAGACAGTGCCACTGGTCCAAATTGAAAAGCCCAAACCCCTACTTATAGAAATGCAAACATAGACTGGCCTACCAAATGTTGAAACAAGCAAGGTAATTACCACAACCGGTAGCATGGCTATTATAAAGACTATTGAACAAACATCTGGTACATCTATGGCAGAATTTAGACCTACAAATGTAATAGAGGTCCTGTTCGATTCAATAGAGAAGATCACAAAATGCAATGCACAAGCCTATAAGGCTATTGATGATACAATTCCAATTCTTAAATTGATTGCACCAAAGTGCATAGTTGATAGTAAGGATTATTTAGGACAACTAGACACATTGTCTAAGTTCATCATCGGCAACTTATTGACTATTGATCAAATAAATGAGGATACATTTAAGGAAAGAATGATAAAAGAAAAATAGAAATTCTTTGAGGAAATTGTAAATAAGAATAAAGAGAAAATGGATACTCTATTACCGGAACTTGGAGAAATAATTTTTGACTTCAAGAAATTGTACAGAGACACTTGTAAAACAAATATTTTGACAGAGCATCTTGACAAGGAGACCAGCATAGCACACGATAATATAAACAATATTGTTGACAATTTGATAGGTGCATCGGATTCATTTTTGGAGTTAGAGAAGAAAATAACAGAGCAAGAAGAGAAAATCAAGAAGTTAGAAAATGACAAACAGAGAATAAAGGATAAAGAAAAGGACTTGAAATGTAGACTTGGTCCAAGACTAGAATACCTCACTTCTTTGAGAAAAGAAATATCTGAGGCTCTAGTTCCTGGACTGAAGACCCCAGAAGAGAAAATGAACATACTCACTGGTACAATGCAGAGAACTCAAGAGGCAATAAAAGACAGCAAAACATTCAGTAACGGTATAAATTTAATTTTGACAGATATTTTTCAGATTTTAATCCACCGGTTACAAGAATATAGGCAGGACTCCACTGACACCGAATGACAACCTTTGTCATTGATGTCAAAGGGGGAGTAGTGGGATGAGAAAAATGGTCAGAAAGAATGAAATCATCTGCTCAGGGGGAGCATACATATTTTGGCACATAGTTCTGGTAAGACAATTTTGGCAGACTATTTTTTGATATCATTTTGGACACTTTTGATTTTTCTAATGAGTGTTGCCATCAATGCCAAAGGGGGATATTGTTGGCAAATGTACACTCCAATGAGAAATTGTAGGTGATTGAAGGTTTTGTCATTGATGGCAACCTTGCAATCATATGACACCGACAAGACAAAGATACCGGCATCGGCACCGACAGACTCTACAGTGGCATACAGAACACCAACAGTGAAAGGAAGGATACCGACACTTTGGCCGACTTCAATTTTTTTTTAAATGTATTTTGTAATTAATTGTAAAATCATTGTAAGCCGACATGGTGAGTTGTAATATAACTCATATATGTATGAGATCATCATAGATCATTTTGTAATAGAAGATAGGCGGAAAAAGGAAGATAATAGCAAACCTAATATGTGAATTATTGGTTAAGGGTTTATGGATGTAGCAGAGCATAAACCGGTACTAAACCTAGCATAGAAGATGTTGATCTAAAGTAGTACAAGACATTGGATTTTCATAATCCATTTTGTAAGTCAGTGTGACTTCATTTGGAGCAGTGAGCTCTAGGCACTTGGCCTTCCTGCATGTCCAGGCCCCTATTGTAAAAGTAATATTCTCTTATTGGCAAGTAAGTGAATAATATGGGTCACAAATCCCACCGAGGTTTTTCCCACATCGGGTTTCTTTATTAAATCACTGTGTTATGGTGTGCTTCTCATGTTATTGTTATTGCTCTTATTTACTGCATTATTTTTGTTTTACTGGTACTCAGTTTTAATATGCTTTTCATGTTTTAAATTAAGTAATTTGATATACCGGTTAGATACTGATCCACCCCCCCCCCCCTCTTAGTATCTTTGGGAATCCTAACATATATATTAGTACATTGCCTTAAATAATTATCAATTAACTTGAGTTTATCAGAAATCTCTTTCTTCTCTAATTCAATCATCTAATTAAAAGTATCTCTCTTAGCTTGTGTGAATCTCTCCAATGCTTGCAAGTTAGATATCTATTGTAGTGATTGAAAATCCTTAGATTTTGAGATTGTCAGATGGGCTTTCTCCTTTGTCAAAATGGAACTTTGGGACAAGTATATGCAAAATTGGGATTGATTGATCAATTATTCCTTTCTCCACTGTTCCTTCCTTCATCATCTTCTGAGCAGCCATCATCATGAGCTCAATAGAACTCATCTTAGTTATGCTCTTCTTATCTACCAAGGAGGTGTCAATTGACAAAAATGATGTGCTCACTATCGGTTCCTAGCTAGATTCTTCTTTCTTCTCTTATGATGGTTGATTAACTTTAATTACTTCCTCTTTTGCATCGGTGGCTTTGCCACTTGGTGCAATATCTGTTACTGTCGGTTCCATATAAACTGTATCCTTGACCTGTACATTATGATCTAGAGGACTATTATCCTCAATATTTATAACCTGTACACTTTGTGAATCTGTTGGTATCTCCTTTGTGTCCTCTACATTAGATTCTATTGGGGGCTTTACATCCAATGCCTTATTATCTTTGAAAATTGTTGGTGGGGTACCTACTATACCTTTGTCTTTCCCTTCAACCAAAATGTCAGTAGTGTCTGTTTTAGCTTTCGGTGAAGTGTAGAAACTAGGGTTGTCAATAAAGAATTGAGCCCATGCCTTGTGGGTTTCACTGATTATTTCATTAACCCTACCTGACATAAGACTAACTATCTTGTTCTTGCTTCGAAAAATTGTTATGTTTGCAACTTCAAGTGTCATATCTAACTCATTTGGAGTAATTGATCCACATGTAGTTAATAATTCTTGAATTTTTATGTGCTTGTCCTCCTCCATAGCTGATAATCTCCTAGCATCTAGGTTGTCATATAGTTGTGTCGATATTTGCTTCTCAATTTCTAACAAAGCTATCTTAAATATATCCAGATATAACAAAACCACTTCCTTAATTTCTCTCTGCTCATCATCATTTAAGTGCTCATAATATAATTGTACATTTTTCAACATACCATCATTAATGATTTCATATATCAATTTTGCACAAGTCTTGGGAGGGATTATAGTTACATTACCAGATACAATAGCAAGGTTTGTTTCATCCATCTTACTTCTTCTGCCAGAATCGGATGGTGCAGAAGGTGTATGAGATGTTTCCTTTGGAGCTCTTTTATTTTTAGGTTTGTTGGTCGGTGCCTTGATTGTGACCTTCCGTACCGGTTGCTTCCTTGCTTCGTCCTTAGACTCATCACCTTTCTTCCTCAATACCCTCTTGAATGCTAAAGGAGTGTCATCTTTAGTTCCAGAGTGATGGAATAGGCTCAATGAAGATTTGAAGATTTCAAGCTCTTTCATATTCCTTCCTTTTGCCGAAACAACATCCATTAACACCTTGATGTCCTGAGATACTTGTTCAACAAATTTGTTGGCCTTGCCTTGTTGTTTCTCCCTCTTCTTCTGATTGAATTTAGTTTGAACCTCTTTCTTCTTTTGTTTTGTAGTACCAAAAGACTTTTCAGTCTCATCAATAGGAGCATCAATCAACATTTTGGCATAAGCATCCATAATCTAATCATCAACCTCATATCCCATCTCCTCTATCCATATCTTTCAGATTTTAACTACTTTCATTAAGGTTTCATCCTTTTTGACCATAAAGCAGATCTTGATTGAGTATTTCTCAACAATGGGTTTAGGAACCATTTCTCTAGATTTTATTGCCTTCTGAAATGCCTTGAAATAACCCCAAACCTTATCATCTCGCTGACTACCCAAACTAGCAATAGATTGTTTCAATTGTATGCCTACTGGGATATCAAATGCCCATTGTCTCTTCCCAAAACTGGGAGTTTCATTAAGGAAAAATAGCATCAAGCAGACAATAAGATTCCCATACCAGAATATCCCCTTTTTCTCTCCTCTGATCTTCCCAAGGTAAATTAACAAATCATCTAACATCTATCCACAAAGATCTATCTTCTCATTTTCCCTCATAATCTTATGTGCAGTATATATGCAGGAGCTAGATACAGAGTTGAGATGATTGGATTGAGTTACCTTATACCCAATGATCATGCTACCAAATCTGATGTCTCTATCACTGATGGTGTTGACCCTCATCGATCGTTGGTCCAAAGTTGAGCCGGTGAGTTTGTTAACCTAATCATTTGAAATCTTTTTCTCCAGATGCTAACCAATTTGCGACAAACTGGTGATAGCCCTAATGGCCTCCTTTGTGATCTTATAAGGTTTGTCCAACAAAATGAACTCTCCATGAACTCTACTCAATACATATTTGATGATCTCATCTTTGAATTTAGGGATATCAAGAATTCTAGTAAACCCTAGATCCTCAATATGCTTATACTCAGGTTTGATCTTTCTAGGGTCTCCCATAAACTTGCTCATATACATGCTCTTGATGTCACTGGTACCCATATCCTTAATGTGGTAGTGAATGTATGCTCTAACCTCTTCCACATAAACAACTCCTTTCAGAGCATGGGAAAATGTGTCAACCGAATCATCCAAGGTGGCAATATGCAGCCATTGCTTGAAAATTGGCATGGGATGATCCTTAACCTCGATAATAGTAGGATTTGCAATAAAAGTAGGTGTAGAGGATGATCCCACTTCTATGATGAAATATGATTTTGATAAATACCTGAGAAATGGTTGCCGGTGAAACCCTAAAGAACTCTTCTAATCACTGGTGGAATCACTGAAGAAGATATATGATCGCACTGAATTGCCTTAGACTTTCAGAAAACTCTAATCCACCATTGATATGAATGACTTCTGGTGGAACATACCAGATCTCGGTTGAACATCTCCATACCAAATAAACCTTTTCCAATGCCTAGAACATCTTCCAGATCCTCTTGCTAGGGCTTATGCAATATTTTCATGAATTTTACCTACCCCTAAGGCATCTGCCTCAGTTATCAAATGACCTTCTTTTCGGTGCAAGAGCAACCTCCTTTATCGGTTGATTAACAGAAGCATTCCCATCTACCGATTGATCATCTAACTTCCTAACCCATTTCTTGATATGATCTTGCTAGAATTTATTTACCTTTTCTTTCCCTTTATTATTTGATCCATCATTGCTAACCGATGGATTTTTGCTTCTACTATGTATCTAATCTTGTTGCATGCATAACATGTAACATTATTCTTTTGAATTGCTTTGCTATAACTAGTATAATTTCTTGACCTGCACTGATTAGCCATATGTCCAAATTTTCCACATGCATGACATTTAACATTCATTCTACAATCTTCTATCATATGACCATACTTATTGCATTTAGAACATTGATCGGGAGTAGAATTATAGTTTTGATTTGCTCTATTTCTACATTCCCTAGCCATGTGACCAAATTTGTTACAAACAAAGCATCTACCATTAAATTTGTAAGCATTAAGTGTTAGGACCCGAAGGCAACTGAGAGGGGGGGTGAATCAGTTGTCAATTAATTTCAACACAAATATAACTTAATCAAACTTGATACTTAATACCGGTAAACCAAACTTAATGTCGGTTGATAGATTAGCAGTTAATATTAATACTAGTGAAACTCAATGCATAAGACAAAAAGAGAAACAACATCCACAACACATAAAACAAATATTTGTACGTGGAAACCCTGTAAGGGGAAAAACTATGGTGGGAAACCTTACCCACAATCAAATGATACTACTGCAGATAGTATGTGTATACAAATGGGGTCTGCACATGCAGAAAGGCCAACCACCTAGAGCTCACTGCTCAATCACAAAATAGAAGTCACACTGACTACAATTGGATGGTTAAATCCAATGATAATGTACTACTTTAAAGTAGCATCTCCAATGCTGGATTCAATACCGGTTAAGCTCTGATAATCACCTGCAATCCTTCCTTGAGCCTTCTCTATGGTCTGCTCATATGATCTTCAATATTCACATAGACAATGTTACAAAACCTTATACCATATACCGTTATCTTTCTTCTTCTTCCCTACATCATCTCACAAATGAGATCTTACATATATACCAAAGCCTAAGACCAAATGTGTAGGTCATCTTACCAATAATATTATAATTAAACCAATTATAAATGAATCAAGATGCGATGCATCATGTTGACTCAATACATTTACAAGAATATCCAATTAATCAAATCATCTCCATAACGTGTTGTGCTGATCTGGAATAGATAATGCATGTCGGTCCATAACCTAGACCAATTTACTGGTAACAACAAATATGTCAATCCGATTACACCAATAACCAAAATACCAAAACCAAGTGTCCAAACCATGTCTTTGACATAACCAAGTGATCTCTAGAGGATAACAAGTCATCCTTAGTGTCGGTGTACAATATAACCTATCGGTGAACGATATACCGGTGACTATGCATAAGTCACTGAACTTGTCGGTGAACATAATGTGTTGGTTCAACATAACCAAAGATCTCCAAAAGTATAAGTGTTGACATCAATGACAAAAATAATGCAGCACATCCATAATACCAACAATCTCCCCCTTTGGAATTCATGGCAACACAAGATGGAAAAACATCTAAGTGCCAAAATAGAATGCCAAATACCAAAAACCAACAATCTCTCGGAATAGATCAATACCAGAAATCAAAAGACAAATGCAAAGAGTATCCCCAATGAATAATATCTCTCTCTCTATAAGATAATGTTTTCCATAGATATCTCTCCCCCTCTGACATCATATGCCAAAGCAAATACAAATACCAGAATATACAACCAATTACAATAACCAATTGTTTTAACCAACTACTCCCCCTAAGAAGTATCTCTCCTCCATCAAAGGTGGAAAAAGGTTTCTCTATTAATTCTAGCGGTTTGATGCCAGTCATTAACTGTCTAAGTCTCTGCCGGTGAGGGTATTACCCCAAGCTGCTCTCTGAGATATTCAAAAGTTTCCTTAGGTAAAGGCTTAGTAAAGATATCTACAATCTGCTCTTTAGTATTCACATAAACCAATCTTACTTCTTTTTCTTCAACATTCTCTTTCAGAAAATTATATTTGATAGAAACATGTTTAGTCTTAGAGTGAAATACCAGATTCTTAGATATATCAATTGTTGTTGAATTATCACAATAAATGATTATAGGTTCTTTTCATTTTACCTTTATGTCCTTCAACATTTGCTTAATCCATAATACCTGAGTACAATTAGTTGTTGTTGGTGATAATAATGTACAACTCTATTTTTTGCTCAAACATGAAATCAATTTGCTACCAAGAAAGAATGCCCCACCGGTGGTGCTCTTTCTGTCATCTACATCTCCTACCCAATTTGCATCAGTGTATGCACATAAATCAAAATTTTCATCTTTAGGATACCATAAACCAAGATTTGTTGTGCCTTGTAGATA
The DNA here is from genome assembly GCF_030272615.1 of Cryptomeria japonica. Lineage (NCBI taxonomy): Eukaryota > Viridiplantae > Streptophyta > Pinopsida > Cupressales > Cupressaceae > Cryptomeria > Cryptomeria japonica. Next base: position 729,274,859 of record NC_081409.1, read on the forward strand.
CCGGAAAATCCTTTTCACTGCTGATTCATGATTTTCTTTAGGATTACTCTTAAATCTTGAAACAATACATACTGTATTCATTATATCAGGTCTTGTTTATGTCAAATATAGTAAACCTCCAATCATAGATTTATATCTTATCGGATTAACAGGAGCTAAATCATCCTTCAATGTCAATTTATCAGTTGTAGTCATAGGAGAACTTACCGGTTTAGAGTTTTCCATACCAAATTTCTTCAATAGTTCCTTCAAGTACTTTGTTTCACATATGAATATACCTTTATCAGTCTATGAAATCTGCAATCCTAAAAAGAATTTTATCTCCCCAATCATAGACATTTAAAATTCATCCTGCATTTTATTAGCAAAATCTTTACATAATCCATCTTCTCCTCCAAAAATGATATCATCAACAAAAAATTTAATAACCAGGATCTCATCATTAGTCACTTTGAAATATAAGTTGTTGTTAGTATTACCTTTAGTGTAACCAAGCTTCAAAGGATATTTGTCCAATCTAGCATACCAAGCTCTAGGAGCCTGCTTCAATCCATACAAAGCTTTCCTTAATCTACAAACCATATCTTTATCATTTGTCAATGAAAATCCATCAAGTTGTTCAATGTAAACTTCCTCTTCAAGATCACCATTCAGAAATGCACATTTTACATCTATTTGATAAACTTTATAGTTCTTGTGGGCTGCAAATGCAAGAAATAATCTGACTGCCTCAATTCTAGCTACCGGTGCAAAGGTTTCATTGTAGTCAATTCCCTCTTTCTATGAATATCCTTTACACACTAATCTTGCTTTATTTCTAATTACCTTACCATCTTCATTAAGTTTATTTTTGAATACCCATTTAGTTCCAATTACATTTTTGTCTTTAGGCTGGAGATCCAATGTCCATGTATTGTTCTTTTCAATTTCTTCTAATTCATCTTCCATAGCTTTAATCCAATGTTTATCTTCACATGCCTCAATAACAGATGCTGGTTCAATTTGAGAAATTAAACATACCTCTTCATTTGCGAATCTTTCTCTTGTCATAACACCTTGATACTTATTCCCAATCATCTAACTTTCAGAGTGTTGGTATTTTGGATATGTTGATATGGTATCTTGTTCATCGGTAGGATATATTGTTCACCAGCACTTGGAATGACATGGAAAACACTTTGTTATGTCGAAGACATCATTTGGACTCTTTGTCTTGGATATTTGTTGTTACCAGCAAATAGGTCCAGGATAAGCACTGGCAGGCTGATCAATTCTAGATCAGCATGGCACGCTATGGAGATGATTTATTATTGTTGTAAATACATTAAGCTGACATGTTGAATCAGATATTGCATCGGTTATTCTTTTACTTGTAAATTGTTTTTTGTAATATCTTTTGTAAAGCCAACCTATACATTTTGGTCCTAGGCTTTGGTATATATGTAAGATCTTATTTGATCGAAGAAGTAGTAAGGATGGTGAATGCGAAAAGGATTGTAATAAGGTATATGTGAGAATAATAAGAGCTATACATGCAGACATCATTTGAAGGTTGAAGGAAAGATTTGTGAAGACATATCAAAACTAAACCGGTACTGAATCTAGCATATAAAGATGCTATTTTGAGTAGTACATCATTATTGGATTTAACAATTCAATTGTAGTCGATGTGACTCCTATTTGTGTTTGAGCAGTCAGCTCTAGGTGCTTGGCCTTTCTGCATGTGCAGATCCCCTATTGTATACACATACTATCTGTAGTAGTATCATCTGATTGTGGGTAAGGTTTCCCATCTTGGTTTTTCCCCTTATAGGGTTTCCATGTACAAACATTGGTGTTATGTGTTATGGATGTTGTTGTCTTTCAGTTTCATGCATTAAACTTTACCAGTACTGCAATTAATTGATAAACTGTCTACCGGCATTAAGTTTGGTTTACCGGTATTAAGCATTGAGTTTTGGTTAAATTAATTTTGGTTTAAATTCATTAGACAACTGATTCACCCCCCCTCTCAGTTGTCTCCAAGACCTAACAATTGGTATCAGAGCCTAGTCCTCTTTTTGCAGAAGTTTAACAGCTTGAGGAGATCTAATATCTTCTAACTATTTTAGGAAGGGCAGTCCTAAACTTGATGGAACCAACTATGGCATATGGAAGATCAAGATGGAGACACATCTGAATTGCATTGGAAAGGACATCTGGGAAGCTACAAAGAATGGCTATACTACTCCTACTCAAGGTCAACCTAATCCACCTAACTTGGCTAAAGATGAAGAAAATGATTGCAAAGCAAGAGAAGCACTTTTGAGCGTATTATCGGATCAACAAATCATGGGATTATCAAATAGATCTACTAATAAAGCTAATTGGGACCATTTGGAAACATTGAATGAAGGAGATTCCACAGTCAAAATTGCAAAACTTGAAAGCTTCCGGGTCAGGTATGAAAATCTGAAAATGGAAGAAGATGAAAGGATTTCTGCTTTTATGGAAACAGTAAATGAAATTGTTTTGGGTATTAAATGTTGTGGAGGAACCTTAAGTGAAGATGAAATTGTTTTAAAATTTTTAAGAGGATTACCACCGGCATACAAAATGAAAGTTACTGCTATAAATGAGTTAAGAACAATGCCTAATACATCAATAACTAGAGATACATTGATTGGAAATCTTTCACCTTTTGAAATTGAGGAATTTGGTCTTGTTGCTACTATAAAGATAGATTTAGCTTTTAAGGCATCAACATCATCTGCATCATCATTATTTGACAAGTCTAATTGGAAAGCCTTTTATGCAAGAGAACTTGAAGAAAGCAAGAGAGAAAATGAAGAACTTGAAGAACTTGAAGCATTATTTGCAAGGAAAATGCCTAAAGGTCCAATTGGAAGTAAGTATGAAGGTAAAGCACCCTTTAAATGTTTTAACTATAATAATATTGGTCATATGGCTTCAAGATGCCCTGATAGACATGCAAGATTGAAAGAAGAAGCTAGAAGAACATACAAGCCTAACCCTGAATATCAGAGATACAGATTTAAGAAGAATAAAGACAAGTCTTGTTATCTTGCTGATGAAGGAGTCGCTGATGATTCTAATGAGGATCCGATAGACAATCGATGGGTCTTTGTTTCTATAATAGAAGATCAACCAACACCTACTGTTCAACCAGTAGAGCATGCCCTAATAGCTAAAATTGAAGTTAAAGATGAATGGATCATTGATTCAGGATGTTCACATCATATGACTGGTGATAAAAGTAAATTCTTGACTTTTCAGGAATATAATGGAGGTCTAGTAAGATTTGGAGATGATAAAGCTTGTTTGCTCAAAGGAAAACATGCTATATCTCTTGATGGTAAGCATAATACTAGCAATGTTTACTATGTTGAAGGTTTAAAGCATAATCTTTTGAGTGTTGGTCAATTAGTTGAAAAAGGATTTCAGTTACAATTCAAGAACAAGAAATGAAAAATTATGAACAAAATTGGTTTGGAAATTACTGGTAATCAAACTAGAGGTAATATCTTTCATTTGAATAATAGTGAAAAGACATGCTTGATTGCACATATTGATGAAAATTGGCTATGGCATAAGAGACTCTGTCATGTAAATTTTGATTGCATTATGAAAATCAGTACTACTAAGCCAGTTGGAGATTTACCTAAGATTGTTAAACCTCACAATCCGGTATGTAAGGAATGTCAATTTGGAAAACAAGTTAGAGCATCTTTTAAAAGTATTCCAAAAAAATCCAATAATGCTCTTGACTTAATTCATACTGACTTATGTGGTCCAACTAGAACTAAAAGCTTACAAGGTGATAGATATTTCATGCTAATCATTGATGACTATTCTAGAATGTGTTGGGTTACTTTTCTCTGAGAAAAATTAGAAGCACTTGGGAAATTCAAGCTATTCAAAGCAATGGTAGAAAATGAAACCGACAAGAAAATCAAATGTCTGAGATCAGATCAAGGAGATGAATTCACATCTAAGGAGTTTAATACATTATGTGAAGTAAATGGAATCAGAAGACAGTTATCAGCACCCCAAACACCCCAGTAGAATGGAGTTGTAGAAAGAAAAAATACAACCATCTTGGATGTAGCTAGAAGTATGTTATCATAAGAAAATATACCACATGTATATTGGAGAGAGGCAGTAAGCACAATAGTCTACACATTCAACAAAGTTCACATCAAAGGTGAAACTGGTAAGACCCCTCATGAACTATGGTTTGGTATTACTCCTACTCTTAAATATTTCAGAATATTTGGAAGTAAATGCTATATTAGAGGAGATGAGTATATTGGCAAATTTGATCCTAGAAGTGATGAAGGAATATTTCTTGGTTATTCATTTAAGAGCAAAGCATATAGATGTTTTAACAAGAGATTGCAAAAAATTGTTGAGAGTACAAATGTGAAAATTGATGAACAGTTTAAAGGAACTTCAAGGTATATAGACTCTGAACTGGCAATAGAGATACTAACAAATGAACCTACATTGAACACACCAGTACAGAATGAAGATCTAGTTACACCGGTATCATCTGAAAATTCCACTGTAACTGAAGAACAACATCAAACAAAGACACTCTGGTATGTAAGATTGAACCACTCTAAAGATTAGATAATTGGGGACAAGCATCAAGGAGTTATGACAGGAGGAAAACTGGCAAATGAAGAGGTGTCTTATTTCTCAAATTGAACCAGCATCAATTAATGAGGCATGTGAAGATAAACACTAGATTAAAGCTATGGAAGAAGAATTAGAACAAAATGTAAAGAATAACACATGGACATTAGTTCCTCGGCCTAAAGACAAAAAATTAATTGGAACAAATGGGTATTGAGAAACAAACTTAATGAAGATGGTAAGGTAATCAGAAATAAAGCAAGACTAGTGTGTAAGGTATATTCACAGAAAGAAGGAATTGATTACAATGAAACCTTTGCACCGGTAGCTAGAATTGAGGCAGTCGGATTATTCTTGGCTTTTGTAGCACACAAGAACTACAAAGTATATCAAATGGATATTAAATGTGCATTTCTGAATGGAGATCTTGAAGAAGAAGTTTACATTGAGCAACCTGATGGATTTTCTTTCACAGATAACAAAGATATGGTTTGCAGGTTAAGGAAAACTTTGTATGGGTTGAAGCAAGCTCCAAGAGCTTGGTATGCTAGATTGGATAAATATCTTTTGAAGATTGGTTTTTCTAAAGGTAATGATGACAACAAATTATACTATAAAGTGACTAATGATGACATTTTGGTTATAGAAGTTTTTTTTGATGATATAATCTTTGAAGGAGAAGATGGATTATGTAAAGACTTTTCTATTGAAATGCAGCAAGAATTTGAAATGTCTGTGATTGAAGAGATAAAATTATTTTTAGGATTGCAGATTTCACAGACAAATAAAGGTATATTCTTGAGTCAATCTAAGTACTTGAAGGAGTTACTAAATAAATTTGGGATGGAAAACTCTAAACTGGTAAGCACACCTATGACTACAAATGACAAATTATCACTAAGGGGTGAATCAACACCTGTTAATCTGACTAGGTACAAGTCTATGATAGGAGGACTACTATATTTGACACAAACAAGACCTAATATTATGAATGCAATATGTATTATTTCAAGATTTTAGAGTAATCCTAAAGAAAATCATGAATCAATAGTAAAAAAGATTTTCTGGTACTTACAAGGCACTACAAATCTTGTCTTATGGTATCCTAGAGATCAAAACTTTGAATTATGTGCATACATAGATGCAAATTGGGTAGGAGATGTAGATGACAGAAAAAGCACCACCGGTGGAGCTTTTTTTCTTGGAAGCAGATTAATTTCTTGGTTGAGTAAAAAACAAAGTTGCACATCTTTATCAATAGCAGAATCAGAATATGTTGCAGCAACAACTAACTGTACACATGTATTATGACTTAAGTAAATGTTGAAGGACATAAATGTAAAATGCAAAGAACCTATAACTATCTATTGTGATAACACTACAACAATTGATATATCTAAGAATCTGGTACTACATTCTAACACTAAACATGTCTCTATCAAACTAAATTTTTTGAAAGACAATGTTGAAGTAAAAGAAATAAAGCTAGTTTATGTGAATACTAAACAGCAGATTGCAGATATTTTCACTAAGCCTTTGCCTAAGGAGACTTTTTAATATCTCAGAGATCATCTTGGGGTCATACCCCCACCGGTAGAGACTTAGACAGTTGATGTTTGTCATCAATTGATAGAACTAATAGAGAAATCTTTTACTCCAGCTTTAATGAGGTGAGCTACTTCTCAGGGGGAGTAGTTGGTATATTGAATAAGTTGATATTTTGTATTTGAACCTAGTTTTTGTATTTCTTTGGCATTTGATGTCAAAGGGGGAGAGATTGATATGGAAAAATACATGTTACTCCTAGGGGGAGAGATTGTTATTTTGGGATTCTGGTTATGATCTCTTTTGGGAGATTGTTGGTTTCTGGTATTTGTGACTTTGATGGTTTTTCCATCTTGTGTTGCCATCAATTCCAAAGGGGGAGATTGTTGGTATTTTAGATATGTTGATATGGTTTTGTCATTGATGTCCACACTTATCAGCTCTGGTCAGCCTACTGAATTGGCAATGTTAACCGGCAAGCAAGTGACTTATGCACAGTCACCAGTATCTTGTTCACCAGCGGGATATATTATTCACCGGCACTTGGAATGACATGGAAAACACTTGGTTATGTTGAAGACATTGTTTGGACACTTTGTCTAGGAAATTTGTTCATTGGTATATTTGTGTTTGCACGTTTGTTGTTACCGGCAAATAGGTCCAGGATAAGCACCGATGGGCTTATCTATTCTAGATTAGCATGACAAGCTATGGAGATGATTTATTATTGTTGTAAATACATTAAGTCGACATGTTGAATCAAATATTGCATCGGTTATTGTTTTACTTGTAAATTGTTTTTGTAATATCTTTTGTAAAGCTGACCTATACATTTTGGTCCTAGGTTTTGGTATATATGTAAAATCTTATTTGATCGAAGAAGTAGGAAGGAAGGTGAATGCGAAAAGGATTGTAATAAGGTATATGTGAGAATAAGTAGGCTATACACACAGACATCATTTGAAGGTTGAAGGAAGGATTTGTGAAGACATATCAGAACTGAACCAGTACTGAATCCAGCATATAAAGATGTTATTTTGAGTAGTACATCATTATTGGATTTAACCATCCAATTGTAGTCAGTGTGACTCCTATTTGTGTTTGAGCAATGAGCTCTAGGTGCTTGGCCTTTCTGCATGTGCAAACCCCCTATTGTATACACATACTATCTACAGTAGTATCATCTGATTGTGGGTAAGGTTTCCCACCGTAGTTTTTCCCCTTACAAGGTTTCCACGTACAAACATTGGTGTTATGTGTTGTGGATGTTGTTGTCTTTCTGTTTCATGCATTAAACTTACCAGTACTGCAACTAACTGATAAACTATCTACCGGCATTAAGTTTGGTTTACTGGTATTAAGCATTGAGTTTTGGTTAAATTAATTTTGGTTTAAATTCATTAGATAACTGATTCACCCCCCACCCCTCTCAGTTGTCTCTGGGACCTAACACAGAGTGATTCAGTCTTACATACCTGGGTGTGTTCACTTGCTAATGTTCTTCAGTCACTGTGGAATTCTCTTATGATGTCGGTGTAACTAGGTCCACACTCTGTACTGGTGTATTTTGTATATGTTCATTTATGATCATCTCAACTGCCGATTTAGAATCCATAGACCTTGAATTTCCTCTAAATTGTTCATCTATCTTCACATTTGCAATCTCAATGATTTTCTGTAATCTTTTATTAAAACGTCTATATGTCTTTCTCTTAGATGAATAACCAAGAAATATTCCTTCATCACTTATAGGATTAAATTTACCAATATACTCATATCTCCTAATATAGAATTTGCTTCCAAATATTCTAAAATATTTAAGAGTAGGAGTATTACCAAACCATAGTTCATAAGGTGTCTTACCGGTTTCAGCTTTGATGTGAACTCTATTAAAAGTGTAAATCGTTGTATTCATTGCTTCTCTCCAATACACATGAGGTAGATTTACTTCTAATGTCATGCTTCTGGCTGCATCCAGAATAGTTATGTTCTTCCTTTCCACAACTCCATTTGGTTGAGGTGTCTGGGGTGTTGATAGTTGTCTTCTGATTCCATTCTCTTCACAAAATGTATTAAACTTCTTATATGTGAATTCACCTCCTCGATTTGATCTTAAACATTTGATTTTCTTACCAGTTTCATTCTCTACCATTGCCTTGAATAATTTGAATTTCCCAAAAGCTTCTGATTTCTCACTGAGAAAAGTAACCCAACACATTCTAGAATAATCATCAATGATTATCATAAAGTATCTATCTCCCTATAGACTTCTTGTTCTTGCCGGTCCACACAAGTCAGTATGGATTAAATCAAGAACATTATTGGATTTTTCAGAAATACTCTTAAAATTTGTTCTAACTTGCTTTCCCATTTGACATTCTTTACATACCAGATTATGAGGTTTTACAATCTTAGGTAAATCCTTTACTGCCTTAGATGAACTGATTTTTATAATGTAATCAAAATTCACATGACAAAGTATTTTATGCCATAACCAACTTTCATCAATATGTGCAATCAAGAATGTCTTTTCGTTGTTATTCGAATGAAAGATATTACCTCTAGTCTGATTACCAGTTGCAATCTCCAAACCAGTTCTATTCATGATTTTGCATTTACCATTCTTGAATTGTAACTAAAATCCCTTTTCAACTAATTGACCAACACTCAAAAGATTATGCTTCAAACCTTCAACATAATAAATTTTTTTATTATTATGCTTACCATCAAAAGATATAATGCCTTTTCCTTTGATTAAACAAGCTTTATCATCCCCAAATCTTACTAGACCTCCATTGTATTCCTGAAAAGATAAGAATTTACTTTTATCACCAGTCATATGATGTGAACATCCAAAATCTATAATCCATTCATCCTTTTCTTCAATTTTAGCTGCCAGGGCCTGCTCTATCGGTGGAACAGTAGGTGTTGGTTGATGTTCTTTTATTGCAATAAAATCCCATCCATTGTTTGTTGGTTCTTCATCAGAATCATCAGTATTTTGGCTGATCTGGAATAGATAATGCATGTCGGTACATAACCTAGACCAATTTACCGGTAACAACAAATATGTCAACCTGATTAGACCAATAACCAAAATACCAAAACCAAGTGTCCAAACCATGTCTTTGATATAACCAAGTGATCTCCAGATGATAACAAGTCATCCTCAGTGCCAGTGTACAATATAACCTGCCAGTGAACGATATACCGGTGACTATGCATAAGTCACTGAACTTGTCAGTGAGCATAATGTGTTGGTTCAACATAACCAAAGGTCTCCAAAAGGATAAGTGTTGACATCAATGACAAAACCAATGCAACACATCCATAATACCAACATTAACCTACCTTACTGATGTGTTTTGGTTTTGATCTTCATTTGCAGTACCGGAGATTTGACCTTGTTCAAATCCAAGTCCAGTGGAATCTCCATTTTTTCATTGGCTTTTCAATAATTCATCAAGTTGTGTTGAACTAACCTTGAATTTTTCCTTGTACTCACTTACAATAGTCAAATCATCTCTTATTAGAATTATCATCTGTCTTTCAAGTTCTTGTTCATTGCTTTAGGATTGTACTAATTCTATTCTCAACATATCATTTTCATGAGCCAACCGGATGCATTCTTCAGGTCTATCTTTTAGAGATCTCCCAAGGTTTTCTTCATTCATCTTTTGGTCTTCAATCTCCTTTGAAATCCTCATAGTTAGGGCTTGCATTTCATTCCTCATGACCATATTCTCGTGACTCAGCTTCTGACATTTTTCATTAAGGGCATCTTTCTCTTCATTATCCTAATTTTGCCGAAGTTCCTTCCTCTTAGCTTGAACAAATGACAACCTCTCCTATAGGATAAGATTGAATTCTTTGGCAGAATTCAATTCATCTTATAACTTTAGGTTCTTCATCCTTTCAGCATCATAATCCTCAAGTTCTACCTCAAGTTGCTTCTCCATACTCATATCCATGGATTCTGAATTCAGGATCTCCCTCAAGCTATTAGACTTCCTCTGAGGCACAAGGCTCTCATACCAATTGTTGGAATCCAAGAACACTGAGAGGGGGGGTGAGTCAGTGTTCTACCAGTAAATTCAATCTTAACCTTATTATAACATGCATTCACCAACTGGTAAACCGATACATATATAATTGAAAGAAGTAAAGTAATCAATGAACCAATCACACAAATTAACACCATAACACAAATAATTTATACATAGAAAACCTCAAAGAGGAAAAACACAGTGAGATTTATGACCCACAATACCAATCCACTGGCCATATGAAAAGACATTACATAATATGGAGGCCTCCACATGCAGGAAGGCTTATATCCTAGAGCACACTACTCAACACAAAGGATTCTCACTAACTACAGTCACTTTGAATAATAAAACTTAATACTGAACTCATTTAATGCATCTATTATGCCTAATTGAGTTATGGTTCAAGCTCTAACTATTCCGGTTCTGAAACCCTAAACCCTTACCAGAATAACCTTCTCATTACTGATCTAATCACACAACATCCTCAATTACAATTATTTCTATCATATCCTATTATATCACAAAATGATCTAATCAACTAACCTATATACCCTTACAATCCTTCATGACTCATGTCAGCTTACATAGATAATTACAAAAAGATTATACATGTCAACTCATTACATATATACATAAATATTAAAATGAATTGTCGTTTGTCGGATCTCCCAATGATGTTGACCTCCAATGTCAGTACCCTATTTGTAATTCATGTTGGCCTTCAATGTCGGTACCCATAGAATCCTTCCTACTGGTGAAGATACCTGTCAGTGCCAGTGAAGTGTCTGTTGATGAAGTACCAAACCAAAGAATGAAGCCAGAACATGTTCCCATCAATGACAAGATATGAAACCAATAAAATGAGTGTCAATTTCCAAAAGGATACCCCTAACTTCCCTCTAAAATAGACAAATGTATCTGTAGGCAAAGGCTTAGTGAAAATATCAGCTATTTGTTCTCTTGTGGACACATATTCTAGGTTCACTTCCTCTTCACTGACTTTTCTCTCAAGTAATGATATTTCATTAACACGTGTTTAGGTTTTGAATGTTGCATCAAATTCTTTGGTTATTAATAGCATTAGAATTATCACAATATATGAAAGTAGGCTCATCATAGATAACTTTTATATCCTTCAACATTTGCTTCATCCAAACTACCTAAGTGCAGCTACAAGCAACAACAATGTACTCAGCTTCAATAGTAGATAAAGACATTGAATCTTGTTTCTTACTAGCCCATGCTACCAAGAAAGCACCATTGAAGGTACGCTTTTGGTCATCAACATCACCAACCCAATTAGCATCAGTGTAACCACATGACATGAAATTATCATTCCTTGGATACCACAAACCATAATCCATAGTTCCCTTCAATTATCTGAATATTCTCTTTACAACAATGGCATGACTCTCTTTCAGATCAACTTGATATCTAGCAGCCATGCATAGAAAATGCATAATGGCTGCCCTAGTCTGAGTAAGATATAGCATTCCACCAGCCATAGATCTATACAAACTTTGATTAGCTTTTGGAGATTCATCATTCTTAGACAATTTTCAGCCAGTCACCATAGGAGTTCCAACCACTTTTGAGTCATCTAACCAAAACTTCTTCAGTAATTCCTTCACATATTTAGCTTCAGATATAAAAATACCTTTTCCAGTATGTGAAATCTACAATCCTAAGAAAAATTTCATCTCTCCTATCATAGACATCTCAAATTATTTTGGCATATCATTGACAAACTTCATGCTCAAGTCATCATCTTCTCCAAATATCATATCATCAACAAAGACTTGAACAATCAAAATGTTATCATTCTCAATCTTAAAATATAGATTACTGTCAATAGTCCCTTTATTAAATCTCAATTTCAACAAGTACTTATCCAGTCTAGCATACCAAGCTCTAGGGGCTTTTCTTAATCCATAAAGAGATTTCTTCAATTTACATACCATGTCTCCATCATCAGATAGTGAAAATCCATCAGGTTACTCAATGTAGACTTCTTCCTCAAGATCGCCATTCAAAAAAGCTAACTTGACATCCATTTGATATACCTTGAAATCTCTATAGGCAACATATGCAAGCAACAATCTAACAGCTTCAACAATCTAACATATGCAATCAATTCCTTCTTTTTGGGAATATCCCTTGCATACCAATCTTTCTTTATTTCTGACAACTTCACCAACTTCATTCAATTTATTCTTGAATAAACATTTAGTGCCAATCACATTTTTATCTTTAGGTCTAGGCACAAGCTCCCATGTGTTATTCTTTTCAATCTGATCTAATTCTTTTTCCATAGCTCTCATCTAATTTTCATCTTTGCAAGCCTCAACAACATCGTTAGGTTCAACTTTAGAAATTAAACATACCTCTTCAGCAGCTAGCCTTCTTCAAGTCATCACACCTTTATTTTTATCACCAATAATCTGATTTTCTGAATGATTCAATTTTACATACCTCAGAGTATTCTGATTATTCTGATTTTCAAGTTCCTGCACCTCTCCACCGGTAGTAGAAACATCTGAATTAATTGTCTGTATTGGACCATTTTGCTTCAATTCTTCAGTCTAAATATGATTCAAAACAATGTGCTAACCATCATCATATCTGCAAACTCTGATTTCTTTTCGAAGGTTCTCATCCACCTTCACATTTTTACTTTCCACTATCTTTCTCGATCTCTTATTGTAGTACCGATAGGCTTTTCTCTTTTATGAATATCCCATAAAAATTCCTTCATCAATTCTTAAATCAAACTTTCCTATGTCATCATCTCTCTTGATATAACATTTTCTCTCAAATATTCTGAAATATCTCATAGTAGGAACATGACCAAACCATAGCTCATAAGGAGTCTTATCAGTATCACCTTTTATATGAACTCGGTTGAATGTGTAAACAATAGTGCTAATAGCTTCTCTCCAATACATCTTCGAAACGTTCCTTTCAATCAGCATAGTCCTTGTAGCATCCAAGACAACCCTATTCTTCCTTTCAACAACTCCATTTTGTTGTGGGGTTCTAGGAGTAGATAATTGTCTTCTAATCCCATGCTTCTCACGGAATGAATCAAACTAACTGGAACAAAATTCACCTCCTCTATCAAATCTCAGACATTTTTCCTTCAATCCTGACTCAGTCTCAACCTTTGCTTTGAATATCTTGAATTTATCCAATGCTTCATATTTCTCCTTAAAAAATACAACCCACATCATGTAGTACCCCTACCCTAATTAGACCCTTTTTTACCTCGTTGACCATGATTGACTTTTCAGTGGCTTACTTGGATGGTTGATTCATTTTGATTGTGCTGTGTTATTCAGGTATGATACTTTGGAGTGTGATTTGGTGAATATGATTATGCATTATTTCTCATTGAGGAGTAGATATTGATTAGGTGCTATTTCTTTTGAATGAGAAGATGTTAACTTTGCTTATGCATTGTATTTTATAAATGATGAAATGTTAATTTTATTTATGTGTTACTAATGATGGACTAACACATTTACTTCACGTGTGAGTTTCTCTATGTATATGTCATCACGTATGCGTGGAAAGTGTATGGGGTGCGAGGAGATGATTTTCCATCACTCACTTCAGTGAGACACAGAAAGTCATGATTCTCCTTCACTGGTGTGTTTATCATGTTTATATATATATATATATATATATATATATATATATATATATATATATATATATATATATATATGTATGCATGGTTCGGTGATGCCGGAATTGCAGGTACAAGATACCAACTTCACCTGGCTCCATAGGTCTGAGCATACCTAATTAACCTGATGGAAGTGGAGGAGATGGTTTTAAGGCCCTAATGTCACCCCTACCCTTGCTCGATTGTGAGCTTCATCAGTCTTTTGTCAACCCTATCGGATCACCAAGTAGGTCGCTATTCTAACGTTGGTATGTGGGTCATGTCTTTATTTTGTTTAAGTTGAGTGTTGTGTGTTATGTGTTTTGTGTATTTAATTATTCTCTTCTAGTGTTAGTTAATGAGTAATTAATTATTAATACCATATGGTTATTAATAATTAATGTGTGTTGTGTTTATTAAATTGAATTAAAATAAATTAAGAGCACTTTTGTGGTTAATTAGATAATCGATTATTCTTAATTGTTTAAGTTAAAGTGATTGTTGAATTATTAGTGGAAATTATATTTTGTCTTGAGTATTTGTTTTTTGTTTTTTTAAGAAAGAAGGAAAGTTAATTTTTACTTTTTAGTAATTAAATTATTTAATAGCTTTTGGTGTTTTTAAAAGAATAATAGAATTGTTGAATATGTAATGTAAATGTTTTTTTAAAAAATAGATTTTCTATTATTCATAAAAAAATGAATTTGTGCCCTAAAAAGAGATTTTGGGTGAATTCATTTATAATTTGGGAAATTTTTCAAAAAAGGGGGATTATTTTCTCAGTATGGGAAATTCTTCCTCTCTTGTGGTTTTGGGGGGTTTTGATGAAGACTATGGCATTTTTTGGAGGATGGGGATGGCTCTTCCTCAAATTTCCTCCAAGAAAACATTTGTAGGTTGGATGCTTGATTCTTTTGCTCTATTCTTCATTCTAAAACTTTCTGAGATTGTGTTATTGTTTTGTTTCTTTCTTTGTCTAGTTTCAATCTTAATTTAGTGAAATTGGAAGAAGATTATTCCTTCCTTTTCTGGGTAAAACTGGTTCATGGGGTTTTGAAGTTTCTCAATTTTCTATTTGGGAAGAAAAATTGGACGATGAAGTGTCTTTAAAATTTTGGTATCTGAATCTTGGATTCAGACTGTTAAATTAATATTTTGAATGTATTATCATTCAATTTGTTGGAAAAAATTTATACCATGTTTCTAGGTAGATGATTGTTTTATTTGTTGTTGAAAATGTCATTTTGGATTTTTGTTTTAATAAAAATAAAAATTCATTAAAAAAAATCCTCTATTTGAAATCATAGAGAGGAGTGTCTTTTTTTTTTTTTAATTATTAAAAAAAAAATTGAAAATGTGGGGGGGCGTGGAGTCCAAACCCCACGTTGTGGGGAGAGGACACCACAGTCGTGGTGCCTCTCAACCCACAGTGGTGGGGAGAACCACCACGCTGTGGTGTCCCCTGACCACAGTCATGGGGGGAAGCTCTCCACGGCATGTGGGGGCTCCTCACCCAACACCATGGGGGGAGCTCTCCACTATCATGGAAGCCCTTCCTCCACATTGTGGGGAAACATGGCCGGTGGCACCTTGACTTTTCATTTGCTGTGAAAAAATGATTTTTCCAAGCAGCCAATGTGGGTTAATACTTTAAAAATTGATGTATATATTTATGTGTATATATATATACATATATATGTATGTATGTATATATATGTGTGTGTGTGTATGTATATATGTATCTATGTATATATACATACATATATATATATGTGTGTGTGTGTGTGTGTGTGTTTATATTATAAATTTAATATGAAGTTTAATGGAATTTTGATTTTTAAAATGATTATCTGATTTCAAAAAGAATAAATGAATATATATATATATATATATATATATATATATATATATCTGTGTGTGTGTGTCTGTGTATGTATGTATGTATGTATGTATGTATGTATAATGTGTATTTTGGAATTAGCAATACGAAGTAAATGTTAAAGATTGACTGGATTTAATTGTAATTTGTTTTGGGATAATAAATGCTATATGGATAGTTGTCAATTAAATATAGTTAATAAGATTTTTAAATGGAAAGGTCTATTTGGACTTAAATATTGATTTTAGTTTTCAAATATATTTTTATTGTTATTTTCACTAATTAAAAATTTGAATGCAAATGGAAATTGCTTTAGCCAAATTGGCTTTAATTGGAAAGATTTATATTTATTTTAAATGATGGCTTATTTAGTCTACGAGTTGCTTTTATTTTTTTAAAGAGTGTATGGTCTTCAAATCAAGCATTGTGCAAGTCTATTTGGGTGTATGTTTACTTAGACCCTTTTTATGCATTATTCCCTATTGTGGATTTTCTTATCATGAAGGAGTTAGTATATTGAAAGAGCTGCCATTAGATAATATTAGCTTCTAATTATATTTTGAGTGATCATTATGATTCCTTAACATGGATGTGTTTAGAGTGCAAGTGTACCCTTTTGAGTATTTACTCTGATTGGTGGATTTTGGTGTGGATTTGAAAGAGTTATTCTTGTGTCATGATGGTATGTTGTTGAATGCAAGTCTATCATGCTAGTTGATTTGGTTAAGTTTTGATTATGGCCATACTTGCTTTATTTTGGTTGTGGACTTGTCTTGTGAATAGACCAGTTGTTTGTTTCACACCTCCAATGGTTTAACCTTGGTAGAAGGTTTGTAGAACCAAGTTGTTCTTCAATTTTGTTTTTGAACTCCCTGTGTTAGTTGGATTTTGTGTTTTACCTTGGATTTCTTTGGAGGTTGTGTAGTGTCATAAGGAAGAGTGACTTCTAAATGGGGGTCGGGGCCCAAAGTGGCTTCCAGGATAACCCCTTGGAAGTTGAGTAATAAGTGATAACTTAATTAATAAACAAGGGTTGGGTTTTAAACATTAATCAAGATTAATTATGCCCTACTCATGGTTGAGTGCTAGTACAGACTCAGGATGCAGTGGGAAGGCCTGGAATTGCAAACCAACTACCTTGTCTTCATGAAAGGTTTGTTGGGTCCCCATGAGTCATGGATGGGATCTGGGGATTCAGGAGAGGCTACCAGGATAACCCAAGATGGGGGTTGGGGCCTATGGAGGCCTGCCATGATAACCCATACTAGTTATGTGATGAAACTCTTCCCTTATCTTCACTAATTTGTTGTCTTGTGTGGGCTTTACTTGGAGCACTCTTGTGAGAGTCTTTTTGTATTCTTATACCTTATGTGAGTACCTAATGTACATGTTAGAACATGTGATGCTTTGTTGTTGTTTGCTTGAGGGCCTTACTACTATCTCCTAGCATGGAGGGGTGGTTCCTTTGTGGGCCACATGGTTAGGTGGTAGTGCCACTTTCCATTGGGTATTTTGTTCATGCTTCCATGCGAGTGATTAGCTTCACAGGTGCTCTGAATGTGCCTCTTGATTTCACTTATTCCATTGTACTAGTTAGATCCTCTTTGTTATCCATGGATCATATTTGTATCTCTTGGACCCTTATGTGGTCAGTTGTATCATATGTTATATGCATACCTTCACAAGAGTTGTAATTTGATGTAACTATTATGTATTTTTTATGAGACTTGGTGTAATAAGTGCAATTGTAATACTATGTTATCCTTGCAATGTAAAAGCAATGTATAATGATGTGAGTTAGATGTTAGGATTTATATCTTTAATTAAGTTTATTAATGCAAAAATTAGTGTTATCTCATGCAAAGTATGAAACAATCATTGATTAGTGTAACTAAGTTCCTAGTGGTTAAATATATTTCTTAAGTGGATTAATTGATCTTAAGTAAGGATTAGTTTAATTGATTAATTCATGTTGGGAAACCCTTTAGGAGTTTGAGTTAAGTCTTCCGCTTGTGCAACTTCTATTGCAATGTTTATCTTTTACGTTTATGTGTTCTGTGTTATTTATTAAAAAAAATTGCACTATTTTCGAGTGTTTGTAGTTGTATCCTTTAGGGTTTCTTGGCGGGGCATTACAGATCATCCTGGAATAATCATCAATTAGAAACATAAAATATTTGTCTCCCTGCACACTTCTAACATTTGTAGGTCCACATAGGTCAATATGCACAAGATCTAGCAATCCATTAGATGAATACTGTTTGCTCTTGAAAGAAATTCTTATTTGCTTACCCAATTGACATTCCTTACATATCAGATTAGCAGGCATAACAATCTTAGGTGAATCTCTAACAGCTGGAGTAGAACTAATCTTAATCATTAAATCAAAATTATAATGACACATTCTCCTATGCCACAACCAACTTTCATCAATCTAAGCAATCAAACAACTTTTCTCACCAGCATTCAAATAAAAAATATTACCTTCAGTCTTAGTTCCAGATGCAATCTCTATATCAGAGGCATTTAGGATGTTGCATTTACCATTCTTGAATTGTAAATCATAACCTTTGTCAACCATATGTCCAATACATAAAATATTATGCTTCAAATATTCAACATACAAAACATCATTAGTATTATGCTTACCATCAAAGGAAATAGAACCTCTACCACGGATTGCATAGGCTTTTTCATCTCCAAATCTAACTATTCTACCATCATACCTTTCCATACTTACAAATTTGATTTTATCACCGATCATATGATGTGAACAACCACTGTCAATCACCCATTATCTTTTTCCTCAACTTTAGCAACTAAAGCTTTCTCCTCAATAGTGCAACTAGTGGAATCAACAGGTATCGATCCATCAACTTTAATGGCGAGAAACACAACTTCATCTCCTTCTGATTCTTCATCTGTAACACCTTCATCAATAATATAATATTAGTTCTTATGATTCCTATATTTCCAGTTAGACTTGTAAGGCTTATCATACTTCTCATGTTTCTCATATCTATCGTTTATATCATGCTTATCAAATTTATCATGCCTATCATACTTAGCCATTCTCTCTAGGCACCTAGAAGCAAAATGTCCTACTTTATTGCAAGAGAAACATTTCAAAGGCAATTTTCCATCATACTTACCGGCTCTTTTAGGCAATCTTTGGGCAATCAATGCTTCAAGCTCATCTAGTTCTCTTTCTTGCTCTTGCATCTCTTTCCTTTCTCTTTCATATCTGGATATTTTGCATTCATTGGGATCATAGTTCTTCTTTCCAGATACAGATGCTCTAAATGTTGTCTCAGACTTTCCATGTGATTCACCAAATTCACTCAGCTCAAATGCAACTATATTTCCAACCAACATATTTCTTGTTATAGTAGTGACACTTCAGATCTCATTAAAATCAACTACCTTATGTTTATAAGCAGGAGGCAAAGATCTCAACACCTTAGCAACAATTTTATCTTCTTCAAGGGTTCCACCTGCACATCTAATACCTAGGATAAGATCATTCACCTTAGCCATAAAGGTATTTATATTATCATCTTCTCCCATCTTCAACATCTCATATTTTCCCTTCAAACTCTGTAACTTAGCAACATTGACTTGTTTATCTCCTTCATACAGGGTTTCAAGCTTCTCCCAGATCTCATGTATGGTCTGAAGTTCCATTACATTTGTCATCTTTGAATCAATCAAGGCACTCAACAATGCTTCCTTCACTCTAATGTTATGTTTAGCTTCCTTGATCTCATTAGCAGTAACTGTTGGCATTATGTGAACCAGTATGAGGACATGATGACATTGTATGTTGTCATTGATGTCAATATGTTGAAGAAGAGAGAACTGGTATGTTACCAAGAACCAGTATATGTGAGAACCAGTATAACATTGTGAACCAGTATATGTGCCAAAGTGAAGCGGTGTGTTTGTTCAAGGTGAACCAGCATGTTGATATGGAAACCAGTACATGGAAGCTTTGTATGACTACCAGTTGGTAGTCTTAACTTCAGGGTTTCCGATTGAAGTGCTTCAAGCCTGTGTGACTCAATCGATGATTTTGTGTGATGAGTTAGCATTGTAACAAAGAATAGATCATGTTTCCATGTCAGTCTTGTGCGCATGAAGGATCTTGCATGAAGGAGATTGTTCCTATCTACCTCGGGAATGTGCAAAATCTGTAAATGGTGAAAACGCGTGATGGGTTATCAGCCGCCATGAAAGCGGTGGAAAATGAACAATGGAGAATGTCTTGAGATCGATTCAAAACTATTGCATTTAATGCAATGTGCTCAATGGACAGAATTGAACCATTTGAATTGCTTAACCTAACAGGTTTAGGGTTTAGGGTTAATGCTACCGACCTATCTATTTTCTATAAGGTTGATATTGTGTTTATTTCTAAAGTTGTTGGCAAAAGTTGTGTGTGTGTATCCAAGTGAAGAGATAATTGATTCTTGCCAGACCAGAGGAGAGAAGTGATATCTGCAAAGTGTAAGTGCAAAAGGTGAAGAGGAGCTAAAGTGGATCTGCATTGGCATTGAGTGTTGTTACCAAATCATTGTAATACCTATTGATCTCTAACCACTTCAACAGTTGGGAAATCCCTTAATAGGGTAACTTTAACCGGCTTACTGTAAATCCTTTGACAGGGTGACTCAAAACCATTGAGTTCTTGAAATCCTCTAACAAGGTAACCTTTTACAAGGTTTAACCCTTAACCGGGTATTCTAGCCATCCCTTAACCAGGTGATCCCTAACAGGATCGGTTCCTAACATATCCTATTGTATCAATCTTTAATCGAACAAGGCTCCTAACAGAGCGGACTTCTAAAGAGTTCAAAAATAGATTGTGGGTATTCATCCCCACCATGGTTTTTCCCAGTTGGGTTTCCACATGAAAAATTTGTGTCATGTGTGGTGTTATTCATGTGATGGTTTAAGTGATGTGTGTTTGAAGCTAAATCATGTTGATCTAGATGTTTATATTTTTTATGATAGATTACCTATTCATGCACTAGGGTGAAATGGAAATGATTTATTAGATTGTATGAAAAGATAAGTGTCAACTGGTTTATGCTTGTCTCAATTATTATGGGTTTTGCCGGTTGTACTCTGTTTAAGACCGGTGATACTCTTTGTCTGCCAAAGCACAATGTTTGCTGACAAACTAGTTTTAGGAATGTGTTTTTGTCTGTACTAATTCAGCCAACCTCTTAGTACCGGTTTGGTACATCCATTCATCATTGAGTTATCAATTGGTATCAGAGCGTCCTCTAGGTCCTCTGTGTTATAAGCTTAACCGCTTGAGGAAAAGATCCCAGTCTAATGATGAAGAGGGAAGGTCCAAAGTTAAACAGAAATAATTTCAATATATGGAAAGACAGAATGAAGATATACATCACAAGCATGGGTGCTCAACACTAGAGCTATGTTGAGAATGCTTATGTTGCCCCTACCGGTACTCTCACTAATGACCAAAAGAGAGAGATGCAGGAGAATGGGCAAGTCATGGAAGCCCTAATTAGTAGTTTATCAGATATTGATTTTATTGATGTCCAAGATAAAGTAAATTCCAAAGAAGTATGGGATACTATTGAAAATATATATGGCAGTGATGAGCATGTAAAACAAGCTAAGGAAGAAATCCTTAGAGGGAAGTTTGAAGACATGTGGACGGTTGAACGTGAGACCATTCAATAGTATGGAATTAGAATCAAAACTATTGTCAGAGATATCCAGAGTGTAGGTGGTAAAATGGAAGATTCCACTATGGTAAGAAATGTTCTGAGACCCTTATTACTGTTCTATGCAATAAGGGTTGTTTCTATTCAGGAGTTGAGGTCAATAGGCAAGACTAAGGCATCCCTAGACTCCATCATTGCAAACTTGACAGCCTATGAGCTAAATAGTTTTGATGGTAGTGTTCAAAAGACTGAATCAGCTTTTAAAGCTTTTGTTGTACCATCCAGAAAAGGAAAAGAAGCAAGCACCGGTGGTGAACCAAGACAAAGCAGAGAAATGGATGATGAGGATAGTCTGATGGAATTTGAAGCTCTTCTTGCCAGGAAACTTCCTAAAGGAACAGGTAAATACAAAGGTAAGCTCCCTTTGAAATGCTTTTCTTGTAACTGGATAGGACATACTATTGTAAACTGTCCTAACAGTGACAACAAGGACAAACTGGAAAGGTTCAAGAAATTCAAAGGACGAAACCAGAGAAACTATTTTGTGGTAGTTGATGAAGGTGTCACAGATGAGGAATCAGAAGAGGAATAAAATGAAGATATTGTGTTTGTTGTTGTAAAGGAAGATGTGTTAGACAAGAAGGCTCCTGTCTCCCACTTTGATAATTTCAATGAGTGGATTATTGACAGTGGTTGTTCTCACCATATGACTGGTAACTAGAGCAAGTTTCTATTCTTGGAAGAGTATGATGGTGGTGTGGTGTGCTTTGGTAATGATGCACCATGTATGGTCAAAGGCAGAGGGTCCATCTCTCTGAATGGAAAGAGTAGTGCTGACAATGTGTATTGGGTTGATGGTCTCAGACACAACCTTCTGAGTGTTGCCCAGTTGAATGATAGTGATCTCACTCTAGAATTCAAGAATGGAGTGTGCAGAATCAAAGGAAAGAATGGTGAATTGGTGGCCACCGGCATGCAGACCAAAGGTAACCTATTTCAACTGAATGCAAATATCAGTACATGTCTTATGGCCAAGTTTGATGACAACTGGATATGGCATAGGAGACTTTGCCATATAAACTTTGATAACATTGTGAAGGCCAATAAGATCAAGGCAGTTAGAGGGTTGTCGGTGCTGAGCAAACTGGAAAATACCTTGTGCAGAGAGTGTCAACTAGGGAAATTGTCTTCCTCAACCTTTAAAGGTAAACCTTTCACTACTGACAATTTACTTGATTTTGTGCATATTGATTTGTGTGGTCCTATGAAAACTAGGAGTGTGCAGAGTGATAGGTACTTCATGATTCTCACTGATGACTGCTCAAGAATGATGTGGGTCACATTCTTGAAAGATAAGTCTAAAGCTTTTGGAAAGTTCAAAGCTTTCAGAGCATTAGTGGAGAAGGAAAGTGGTAAAAGGATCAAGTGTCTTAGAACTGATCAAGGAGGGGAATTCACTTCCGATGAATTCAACAAGTACTGTGAAGAATATGGCATCAAGAGGCAATTGTCTACCCCCGGGACTCCACAGCTGAATGGACTAGTAGAGAGGAATAACCAAACTGTGGTTGAAGCAACAAGAATAATGTTGATTCAAGGAAAGGTTGCTCACACCTTTTGGAGAGAAGTGATGAGAACTGTAGTCTACACAATGAACCGGGTACTCATCAAGAAAGGTGAGGATAAAACTCCTTATGAATATTGGACTTGTAAGACACCTATGGTTAGCTATTTTAGAGTGTTTGGTAGCAAATGTTACATCAAGAGGAGCGAAAACCAGAGCAAATTTGATGCGAAATGTGATGAGGGAATATTCCTAGGGTATTCCACCAAGAGCAAAGCTCTCAAGTGTTTCAATAATAGGACTCAGAGAATTATGGAAAGCATCAATGTTAGAGTTGATGAAAACTCTGAGAAAACTAAGGAAACCGATAGTAATCAAATGGTAAATGAACTAGTTGTAACCTTCTGGGAACCAGTTGCCAGTCAACCAAGTACCAATAACAATGTTCCTACACTGGTAGATGTAGATGTTGATACTGATGGAGATGAACATGAAGAAGAAAAGCAAGATGAATTTTTTAAGACTATTCCTCGGTATGTCAAGCTGAATCATGATCCTAAGCAGATCATAGGAGATAAGGATGCAGGAATCCTTACAAGAAGAAAGGTAAGAGAAAACTCATGTATGATCTTTGAATTTGAGCCTAAATCATTCAAAGAGGCACATAAAGATGAAGACTGGATCAAGGCAATGGAAGAGGAACTTGACTAGATAGAGAGAAATGGTACATGGTCTCTAGTACCCAGACTAGAGCATAAAAATGTCGTCGGTACCAAATGGGTTTTCAAAAATAAGCTAAATGAGGATGGCACAGTGATTAGAAACAAAGCTAGACTGGTGTGTAAGGGATATGCCCAAGAAGAAGGAGAAGACTATGGAGCAACCTTTGCTCCTGCAGCTAGATTGGAAGGATTTTGTATGCTTCTTGCATATGCAGCTTTTAAAGGATTCAAAGTATATCAAATGGATGTAAAATCTGCATTTCTAAATGGTGTACTTGAAGACAAGGTGTATATAGAACAACTAGATGGGTTTGCCCTATCTAAAGATAGTGACATGGTGTGTAGGCTACATAAAGCCTTATATGGTCTAAAGCAGGCACCTAGAGCATGGTATGAATGCCTGCACTCCCATATTGTGAAGATTGGATTTGAGAGAACAAGCGAAGATAGAAATATCTACTTGAAATCTGAAGGGGATTAGATCCTAATCCTGTGAGGTATTTGTTGATGACATTATCTTTGGTGGAGATGACAAGATGAGTCATGAGTTTGCAGATGAGATGGAGAAAGTTTGAGATGTCACTCATAGGAGAGATTAAGTTCTTCATTGGACTGCAGATTCAATAGATGGAAGATGGAATCTTTATCACTCAGTCCATGTATGTCAAAGAGGTGTTGAAGACCTTTGGCATGGAAGATAGAAAACCAGTTGGTACACCGATGGTGACCGGTTGTAAAATATCTAAAGAGGATGACTCGGCATTGGTTAATGAGAAGGAATATCGATCAATGATTGGTAAGTTGCATTATGTAGTGCATAGCAGACCAGATATTGCACATGCAGTTGGCATTACTGCAAGGTTGCAGAAAAGTCCAAGAGAATCCCACTTGGTTGCAGTCAAGCGGATTCTTAGGTATCTGAAGGGAACTATTGATTATGGATTGTGGTATCCCTATAGAAAGGATTTCAACTTGAAAGTATTCACAGATGCTGATTGGGCAAGTAATGTGGACGATTGGAAGAGCACAACTGGTGGTGCATTCTTTCTCAGTGGTAGACTGGTCTCATGGATGAGTAAGAAGCAAAGTTGTATCTCTCAATCTACAGTAGAAGCAGAGTATGTTGCAGCTTTCATGAACTACACTCAAACAATTTGGATGAAGCATGTATTAAATGGCTTCAAAGTTCCTATATCTGAACTGGTAAGTATATTTTGTGACAATACTAGTGCAATTAACATCTCCAAGAATCCGGTTTTACATTCTAGAACCAAGCACTTTGAGCTTAAGTATCATTTCTTGAGGGAAAAGGTTCAGAACAAAGAGATTGCACTGGAACATGTTTCCAGTAAGGAGTAGTTAGCAGACATATTCACCAAGCCTCTCCCAAAGGCTACATTTATGTACTTAAGAGGTGAATTAGGGGTGTTGCAACTTCAGGAGGTGAACTAAAGGTATATGCTCCACATCAGTCAGCTATTGCATAGTCAAATTTTTTTTAGGATTGATGTGTTGAAGGATGCTACTCCTCAGGAGGAGCAACATAATGGAATAGGAAGCTTATGCCTCCACTTTGGCATTGTTGTCAAAGGGGGAGAAGAAGTGAAGGGGAGAAGATATCTACAGAAATTGGGGGAGAAGATGTGAAGTGGAGAGATATCTTTGTATATTGCCATTAATGCCAAAGGGGGAGATTGTTGGCATTATGTGAACCGGTATGAGGACATGATGACATTGTATGTTGTCATTGATGTCAATGTACTGAAAAAGAGAGAATCGGTATGTTACCAAGAACCGGTATATGTGAGAACCGGTATAACATTGTGAACCAGTATATGTGCCAAAGTGAAGCAGTGTGTTTGTTCAAGGTGAACCGGCATGTTGATATGGAAACTGGTACATGGAAGCTTTGTATGACTACTGGTTGGTAGTCTTAAGTTTAGGGTTTCCGGTTGAAGTGCTTCAAGCCTGTGTGACTCAATCGGTGATTTTATGTGATGAGTTAGCATTGTAACGAAGAACAGATCATGTTGCCACATCAGTCTTGTGCACATGAAGGAGATTGTTCCTATCTACCTCGGGAATGTGTGAAGTCTATAAATGATGAAAACACGTGATGGGTTATCAGTCGCCATGAAAGCGGTGGAAAACAAACGATGGAGAATGTCTTGAGATCGATTCAAAACTGTTGCATTTAATGCAATGTGCTAACCTGCAAGAAAATTTTGAATGAGATCTTCACCTTTGTCTTCATTAATATTTGTCTCTTCATGCCTCTTCATTCTTTTTTCATTATCTATATGCTGCTGCAATCTCCCTTCAATAAATCTTCCTTTGACTCCTTCCAATGGAGTGTGTATGGCTGCCATCAATGGTGCAAAGCATCATGAAAACATCAATCAAATAACCATTATCAAATCTTCTCCATATATATCAATCCATAATTATTTTAGATCCATATATCATGCATTAAACCTGAATCATTTAAACCCTTCATCTATTCATTTCTTGCAAATGAAAACCAAGAATTTGTCCAAACTATGAAATTGACTCTATTTTGGTCATGAAATTACAGTCATGAACAGTAATTAATATCTCTTAAAATATTAATCACCCAGACAATCTCTCTATTCAGATTCTATAAATGCTATTTATAAAACTTTCCTCCAAATTATAGAAATATCCAATGGTGAAATAAAATGTTATGATCATTTTCCCAAAAATGGGTAACCCTTGGCAGGGTTTTGACAATCATTGAAAAAACAAACATATCTTGCCAAATACTCCACAAAAATGCACAAGAAAGGATTCATCTGAAAGATATTTCATCAATCTATCATTAAATAACATCCACATATAAAAATTACACCAAATGTGATCTTCCATGGATCTATGACAGTCATAGATTCCTTAAAACCTCAGATAGTTTGAGGGTTTGATGGATAATCTTTGTCAAATCCCCTCCAAACTAATCTACCTTCTTGATTTTGACCAAACATGGTTTTATAAACCATTTCCAACTCCTTTCTAACTACTCCAACCACCTCATAACCAATGCATATCATTTTTACACTTTTGTTGCACTCTTTGGCAATATTGCAACTTTGCAATTTTTACAATTTTTGCATTTTTGACATAAATGACTCTAACACTTACATGGACACTTTTAACACTTCAAGATGGACCATGATATCTTTGGGCAAAATGGCTCATTTATCCTTACATATTATGATTCACTGGACTCAAATAACCTTAATACATTATGAATGACTCAAATATAATAAAATTGCTCATATTATGACTTTTAACCTCTTGGTATGCTTGTGTGCTTAGGTGCTCTTGCACCATACTCCCGACTTTGAAAAATTTTCCAAGTCCCTTGGAAACATGGATGAAAATAACCTGCAAGAAAATTTTGAGTGAGATCTTAACCTTTGTCTTCATTAATCTTTGTCTCTTCATGCCTCGTCATTCTTTTTTCATTATCTATATGCTGCTGCAATCTCCCTTCAATAAATCTTCCTGTGACTCCTTCCAATGGAGTGTGTATGGCTGCCATCAATGGTGCTTTTTCTAACCATATGTCACCCTCTTCATGTTGCATCACCTCACCAACAACCACTATGCCTCACCTAGGAATTCTCCTCTTTGCCTCTCTCCCTAGTCTTTTGGCAACCAACTGGACCTCCTTCTCAGGTCCCTTGGACCATCTCCTATGGCCCCATGATAGACCTTCATGTCTGCCTTCTTGCAGCTAGATGGATGAGCACCTTGCAACCAAAAAATCATTAGCAAAAACCAAATAACAAATCCTTCATGGCTAGGTCCTGGTGTGGATTGCCCCCTTTGGCGCTCTATCCACACACTCAGGCTCTTCTAGCTTTGATACCAATTTGATGCAGAGCATCATGAAAACATCAATCAAATAACCATTATCAAATCTTCTCCATATATATCAATCCATAATGATTTTAGATCCATATATCATGCATTAAACCTGAATCATTTAAACCCTTCATCTATTCATTTCTTGCAAATGAAAACCAAGAATTTGTCCAAACTATGAAATTGACTCTATTCTAGTCATGAAATTACAGTCATGAACAGTAATTAATAACTCTTAAAATATTAATCACCCAGACAATCTCTCCAGTCAGATTCTATAAATGCTAGTTATAAAACTTTCCTCCAAATTATAGAAAGGTCCAATGGTGAAATAAAATGTTATGATCATTTTCCCAAAAACGGGTAACCCTTGGTAGGGTTTTGACAATCATTGAAAAAACAAACATATCTTGCCAAATACTCCACAAAAATGCACAAGAAAGGATTCATCTAAAAGATATTTCATCAATATATCATTAAATAACATCCACATATAAAAATTCACCAAATGTGATCTTCCATGGATCTATGACAGTCATAGATTCCTTAAAACCTCAGACAGTTTGAGGGTTTGATGGATAATCTTTGTCAAATCTCCTCCAAACTAATCTACCTTCTTGATTTTGACCAAACATGGTTTTATAAACCATTTCCAACTCCTTTCTAACTACTCCAACCACCTCATAACCAATGCATATCATTTTTACACTTTTGTTGCACTCTTTGGCAATATTGCAACTTTGCAATTTTTACAATTTTTGCATTTTTGACATAAATGACTCTAACCCTTACATGGACACTTTTAACACTTCAAGCTGGACCATGATATCTTTGGAAAAAATGGCTCATTTAGCCTTACATATTATGATTCACTAGACTCAAATAACCTTAATACATTATGAATGACTCAAATACAATAAAATTGCTTATATTATGACTTTTAACCTCCTGGTATGCTTGTGTGCTTAGGTGCCCCTGCACCACTTTGTATGACTACTGGTTGGTAGTCTTAACTTTAGGGTTTTCCATTGAAGTGCTTCAAGCCTATGTGACTCAATCGCTGATTTTATGTGATGAGTTAGCATTGTAACAAAGAATAGATCATGTTGCCACATCAGTCTTGTGCACGTGAAGGATCTTGCATGAAGGAGATTGTTCCTATCTACCTCAGGAATGTGCAAAGTTTGTAAATGATGAAAATGTGTGATGGGTTATCAGCCGCCATGAAAGTGGTGGAAAATGAATGATGGAGAACATCTTGAGATCTATTCAAAACTATTGCATTTAATGCAATGTGCTCAATGGTCAGAATTGAACCGTTTGAATTGCTTAACCTAACAAGTTTAGGGTGTATGCTACCAACCTATCTATTTTCTATAAGGTCGATGTTGTGTTTATTTCTGAAATTGTTGGCAAAATTTGTGTGTGTGTATCCAAGTGAAGAGATACGTGATTCTTGCCAGACCAGAGGAGAGAAGTGATATCTACAGAGTGTAAGTGCAGAAGGTGAAGAGGATCTAAAGTGGATCTGCATTGGCATTGATTGTTGTTACCAGATCATTGTAATACCTGTTGATCTCTAACCACTTCAACAGTTGGGAAATCCCTTAATAGGGTAGCTTTAACTAGCTTACTATAAATCCTTTGATAGGGTGACTCAAAACCATTGAGTTCTTGAAATCCTCTAACAAGGTAATCTTTAACAGGGTTTAACCCTTAACTGGGTATTCTAGCCATCCCTTAACTGGGTGATCCCTAACAGGATCGGTTCCTAACAGAACCTATTGTATCTGTCTTTAACCGGACAAGGCTCTCAACAGAGCAGACTTCTAAAGAGTTCAAAAACAGCTTGTGGGTATTCATCCCCACCGTTGTTTTTCCCAGTTGGGTTTCCACGTGAAAAATATGTGTGTCATGTGTGGTGTTATTCATGTGATGGTTTAAGTGATGTGTGTCTAAAGCTAAATCATGTTGATCTAGCTATTTATATTTTTGATGATAGATTACCTATTCATGCACTAGGGTGAAATGGAAATGATGTATTAGATTGTATGAAAAGATAAGTGTCAACCAGTTTATGCTTGTCTCAGTTATTCTGGGTTTTGTCGATTGTACTATGTTTAATATTGGTTTTACTATTTGTCTGCCAAAGCACAGTGTCTGCTGACAAACCGGTTTTAGGAATGTGTTTTTGTTTGTACTAATTCACCCCCCCCTCTCAGTACCAGTTTGGTACTATCTGTTCATCATTGAGTTATCTGTAACAGGTCTATTCAGAGGAGTAGACTAGGCATTCTTTGTAATCTTCTAGTAATCATCTCCAAGACATCTCAAGTGCACTTCCATCTGGTTCTTCCATATAGCATAGTTACTTCCATCAAATCTCAGACTCTCCTTAAAGATAACACCTCCAGTTCCAGTTGCCATCCCAAATCTCCTCAAGTGGTTAAGCTTCTTTTGGAAGATCTAGCTCTGATACCAATTGTTGGCAACAACAATGAAGGAAAACTGAGAGGGGGGGGGTGAATCAGTTTTCACCAGATCTACAAACTTAATCTCAAATACACATATGATAAACTGTAGAAATAACAAAGATAAGAAAATTGATAGCACAGCACACAACACCAAGATTTTGATGTGGCAAACCCAGTTAAGGGAAAAACCACGGTGGGAACCTACCCACAATAAGATGATACTCTACAGTAGTATGTGTAAATATTACAATGGGAAATGCACATGCATTTAGGTAGACTACCTAGAGATCATTGCTCAAAAGATAATGACCCGAAAGGCTACAACCCTCAGGGAATTCTCACTGAATTACAATAAGATTCAGACTACAATCCAAAAGAAAGGAATTGCAATAATAGCATCTCTAAATGCTTGATGATAGTTTCAGTTAAGCACAATTGTCTTCTCTGCAACACCAATCTCTGCTTAATACACCACATTGAAAGATAAATCCTTGTTTGCACATAAAACACTCTCTAATAATGCAAACTTAACCTCAATACCTAAATTACATTACAATATCACTTATTTATATGATTTATCAACCTTGGCAACAAGGTCAGTTGAACCCTTAACTCTTAATTACAAAATTACATCACACGATACAAAGATCAACCACCAAACCAATATAATGATATACATGACATAAAATGGACCTAATTCAAATTTCCAAACATGCAACACCACCGGAAATCATGCCAAAATCAATCAGGATATGCTACACCCCCAGGAAAATTGCATAACATGAAGACCATCATTGGTTCAACAAAAACACCAACAACTCACACAATGATCAATGTCGACCGTCAAAAAAAATATGACATAACTAGGAAACACCAGCAAGCACGTTAGAATCATTAGTAACAGCTACACCAACACCACTTACCAAATCTTCATCTATCAACAACTGAAACTCAAGAACACTCAAACATCAACAACTATCACGAAGAAAGATAACTTGTGGAGCACCAAATCATGAACCATCTGAATTAAAGATACACAAGACCAACCCAAATAGTCTCCCAAAGACTCATCTCAAGATGTGATCACACCGGAATATACAGGAGGAAATATTGAACTCTACAAATCACTGATCGGAAAAACAAACTGCAAAACCGAATCATATGATATGATCAATTAAGCTTCCCAGATCACCAAAACAATTACAAAGGAATATAGTGATACTATAAATACTCCATACACCAAACCATAATCCCAACAAACCAATTTGCAATCATCAGAGCGGGAATATGTTGACATCAATGACAACAACATATCCTAGTAGCAACAATGTCCAATGGGATCAAGTAATAAATCAATTAAGATATAAGGTTTGAAATAAGTATGTTCCACATGGATGGTGAAGGGTAGGCTCCAATGGTATAATATTCAAGCAATGCCATTTTTATCTTACATGATTAGACATGGAGGTATAGCCTAGGAATATATTTTTAATTATATTATTAGATCTATATAGGGGCCCAACCTAATAACAATAAAATTAAATATGATGCTTAAGAAGCTTGTTTTCCAATAACATAGGCTTAAATGGAGTAAATAATACTAATATAATACTCACAAATACATATTATACTCAAAGAAAATCTTAAATGTATTATAACTATTTTATAAAGAATTAAGGAAGGTGTAGTGAAAATGGGATTCACTAGCCTAAATATGTAATCTAAGAATCAAACCCAATCACATCAAATACATCAGAGAACAACCAATAGGCCCAACTACAAACCCTTGGGAGAGCTAGGCACAATGATTGTTTTGTTCTCTTTTGATTTAATTGATTGGATATGATTAAAATTTGAAAATCCATGAACTAGGCTAAATAGTGCAAAAGTGGCAATAATCAATATAAACATAAAGATGAAAATCTAAGAATCAATTGAGACACAAATTTATTAATGGGATGTAGAGAGGAACTTGTGATGAGCTCAAAATGGGTGGATAGTGTATTAGGCACCCTAGTCTTGATAGATGATCAATTGAGCATGAAAATCAAATCTAGAACCCTAAGACTTTGCACTATTTTCCTACCAAATTTTACCCCATGGACCATGGTGCTAGGTTCCCTATTCGTAGATGACTATGGTGCTTTTTGCTTGTGTCCGAGTGTTTTTTGATGAAATTTGCTGAGAGTTTTTTATTCTATCTCATGAGTCCTTTGTATCTTCAACCTAATCTGTAACTTGTTTCTGAACCTACACATGCACAAAAGAAGAGGAAATGGTGTTGGGTTGTATAAAGGCTTTCTTAAATCAAAACCTAGGTCAAAATTAACCCTACACCAATGATGATAAAAAAGAGAGCCTACCCTTGCATGGAAGAGGCTAAATCTAAAATGAAATGCTTGAATTAAAATGAAATGATTATACCTTTTGATGATGCAATGCTCATAGGATAATTCCTCCAAGTGTTGATGCAATAACATGATAAATCATCACAAAATCCATCATGAAAATATAATTGAAGATTCAATTTTGTAGCTTGATGCTCCTTACACTTGTATCTACTCTTGAACAATAATAATCTTTTTAATTATAAAAATGAGATGATGGAATGAATTAGGAATTATGCCTTATATAGGGTTCTCAATGTATTTTCACTTTTTGGGTGACTTGTAACAATCATATCTCAAATTTGAGGATAAATCTGGAAATGCCAAGGGCTGACGCATTACCCTCCCAAAATATCAACCAAAAAGTATCTATCATTGTAGCTAAGCTACAATGTCCCAACAAAATAGGCCTTTAAATTATAAGGGAATAAAAATAATAGGGCCCTGATATTGGATCTATAATTTATATTAGGAATGAGGATATTTAAGTGGGGGAAAAGTGCTTTGACCTTTAAAATAGGATAGAACCCAAAGAGATGTAAAATAATATAGGAGACAACACACACTTAAAAGAAGGGCCCAAATAGAAATATGTTAAATCTATAAAGTAAGATAGGACTCATATTCTTGAATTGAGGATTAATTGAAGGTGAGAAAAAAAACTAAATCTAAGAGAGTACAATTTACAATGGTACAAAAGGTTTTGCTAAATATGAATAAATATTCATTATCCAACAGCCTAAAAGAACCACTATAAGAAAAAATACTAAATCTAATAGACAAAAAATCACATACATTTAACAAGAAGTCAATCCCAAATATTACCACCCAAAACCAAGGAACAAGAAAGTGCATGTGACTACCACCTAATACTTGAAACACTTATAAGCCAATTCTCGAGGGAATTGTAAGACAATTATTTGAAACCCTATTATCAATCAATTCATTTAAACATGAGTAACCTCCACCAAAGGAGAAAAGAGATAATTTGTATAAATTGCACCATAAATCTTAATAAATTTGATTATTTTATCATTTGTAGGGCCCTCATTAGCATCTCATCATTTAATAATGATATTGTATAGCCACTCATCAAATCTAATGTGTGAATATGAAAGGAAATTATCATTTGATGAACCTTATATGAAGATCATGATATAATATTTCTAGAATTTAATTATCAACTTACATTTAATGAATACCATCTTGAAGCTTTTTTATTACCTCCTCCTTACCTTCCCCTCAAGATCCCTTCTTCTACTTAATTAAACCTATATGTTTCTTTCCACTCTACCATTCTATTTACTCCCCCTTTCAAGCACCTCTAGAACTCGCACTTGTAAGATTCACTTCCTAACTTCTTCATTTACTACAACCACCTTCAACTTATGTTTGAACTCAAAACAAATTAGTTCTTATGAGTTAATCTTACCATTATTAGCTAGTTTTTTGAGACCTAAAATTACCTTAACTAAAATCAAATTATTGTCCACACCACAATAAAAAAATCTTACATGGATGATGGCTTGGGACTAGACCATAACATAATGGATCCTTGTATGATTTTTCATTCACCATACCTACATAAAAAACTAAACAAATAACAAAATACCTTTATGAATAGCTTCCACAATCCATAATAAAACCCATTAGTACTAGAATGATGTTGCAAGTGAAACCACTTATTTTCACTACTATATATTAAACTAAGCTAAGCTCTACATAATGAATTTTTTTGTACTTAAAATGTGTGGTCTTTACAATCTACATTGGGAATAATTTCAAATCTACAAGAAACATCATAATTTAAACATGCCACCATATTTAACAATTATGATAGTTAGTCCTCCTTTATTATTATTTCAATGCGTTCCAATATTTAGCCTCTTTAAAGTCTATAGTAATGTAAACTTGAACAAATATACACCATAACTAGCCAATATTGTTGGCATTAGAGTAAGAAAGATTGTTGGCATTTCAATATCAGGAGATTGTTGATATTCAATAAGGATATTGAGAAGGTTGTTGAAGATTATTGATATAACTGAAGAAGGATGATAACTATCTTCATAACATTATTTTGTCATTGATGTCAAGAGATTGATTATCTGATTCAGTATGATGTTGTCATATTTTGAGAAGATTGATTAGAAGAGAATTAAGATGTCGGTAAAAGACACAAAAAGAATGTGATGAGTAAAAGGAAGGAATAAGTTATTCAATGGGCAACTATTACCGAGTTAGACAATGATGAGATCATGATGTTTAGATTGTTTTGATATCCTACATATGTTGTTAATTGTAAGGTTAATACTATACTATGCAACTGAGCAAAGAACCTAGTCGGTAAACCCTAAGGTTATCGATATCGGTTAATGAAGGCAGAATGTCTACTAAGTAAAGTTTAGTATTTACCGAGTTGCAACCACATTATGACAAGTGTGCATTGGATGGATAAAAGCATTATTTAATGAAGAACAATGATTAGCTGGAGATGTATAAATGATTGGTATGTCGTGCATGAATTTTGTTAAGGATATATGGCAAAGGAAAATCGGCAAGAAGATCTACAATGAAGATTGAACCGCAATAACCTTGTGCAAGTTCCAAGA
Organism: Cryptomeria japonica; assembly: GCF_030272615.1. Taxonomy (NCBI): domain Eukaryota; kingdom Viridiplantae; phylum Streptophyta; class Pinopsida; order Cupressales; family Cupressaceae; genus Cryptomeria; species Cryptomeria japonica. The sequence goes on from NC_081409.1 coordinate 729,309,980, forward strand.
AAGGACTACAAGCCTGGAGGCAAGGTAAAACATTTTTAGATCGAAAGGATACATTGAACCTAGTCAAGTTTGAAGATCTGATGGCTAAGATTGATCATGGGAAATGTGATCACGGAGATTAAGCAATTAGCAATTGTTTATAAATAGGGAATTGTTGATAAACAATGTATGCAGGCAAGTGTATGCATAGGGATGCTACATAATGATTACCGAGCATAGAAGCTTGAAGACCTGTTTGAATAATAGAGTAGAGAGCCTAGCAGAGGGACAAGATAAGTCCTATGACTAGATTGTTTTGAGCAAATAAGAATCTACTTTAGCATTTTAGATGTGAAGTTGCAGATAGATTTTTATTACTGTTATTTTGTAAGTGATAGAAAATCTCTTAACCGAGTAGACTTAACAGTCTTATTTGTAAACCCTCTAGCAAGGTAACATTCTAGTTGAGTGTTTGAAATCCTTTAACAAGGTCACTTCTAACAAAGTGAAGATCCTAACAGATATGAGGGAAATCCCTTAACTGGGTCACATCTAGCAATGTGTTTGTAATCTTTAACAGGATTTGCTTTTAACCAAGCATACTCTAGAAGAGTATATTTCTTAGTGGGTCCGAAATCCCACAGTGGTTTTTCCCTATTTGGGTTTCCACATTAAATCTAGTGTTATGAGTGTTATTATGATTATGTGTTCATAATTTTGCATGTTTAGTAGTTTTTGGTTATATTGCTGAAGTATAAGTTACCGAGCTTGAATCTGTTGTTTTTATGGAAGATTAAGTTTGTATGATTCACCCCCCCCCCTCTCATCTTGTTAGCTATTGGCATCTGTACTTTACATTAAGTATCAAAACTATCAAATATATATGGCGTGCTCTATTTTAGATCCTATATTAATGAACCACCTTAATCCATTTGATCGTTTATTTCTACTCCAAAACTTCTTCTAGGATTGATTTTAATTTCCAATCTCTATGGTTTCCTTTGTGTAAAGCGGAAAAAGCGCGATCGAACCCTAGTTGTTCTCCCCTCTCCAACTCCAAGGAGAGAGAAGGGAGGTCACTAGGGTTGACGGTTTTCACTTAGGGGGGACTTTACATTCAAAAGAGGGGTTGAAACCCACAAGATCCAATCCCACACAATGCAAGATTGGATTCTAAATGAGTTTCAAGGGTTGTGATAGCAAGGCTACCCTCTTTTGTAAAGAATGTAGATAGAAGGATTAAGCTAGGAATGCATGAAAAGTGAGAAAGATTCACTTATAAACAGAGATAGGAATATAGGATGAAGCTGTGGACATGGAATTAGCAGTAAAATGTCGAGACGATGCTATCCTGCAAATTTGAGCGAAAGTTGACGGGACGATGGCGCCCGGCGTGCACACGGTCCTTCGAAAAATCTGTGAAACGAAGGGGGATCTGTTCGTCTCTGCACAAGGATTCCAGATCTTCAATTATAGCCGCGTACCTAAAACCTACACACAGAAAAGAGAGGACAATTGGTGGGTTAGGGATTAGGGGTTTGCCCTTAGGTCAAACCCCGGTTTTGGAATTAACCAAGAAATGAGAAATGCTGTAAATGTAAATGATTGTAATGTAATAAAGTACCAATACCTTGTTGTAAGAATGTTTGTATTCTTACATGTGAAGGTGTAATTGTTGTTGTATGTTTTATGTTGTAAGTGATCTCCTCTTCAATGGTTGAATCCTTGTCTTGAATGCAACACTTAGCCTTGAATGGAGACTTAGAATGCTCAATTGCTTGAAGGAATGCTTGAATTCTTGAATGTTTGAATGTTTGAATGCTTGAGTATTGCTTCCGCCTCTTTTTTCCTCTACCCTTTCTAGGAGAGGAAAAGTAGTTTATATACTTGTCAATTAGGGTTGATAGACTAATTTTTTCGACCTTAGGCCAACCTAGGAAGATTATTTTCCAATTTGCAAACTAAAAGACCCAAAGCCCCATAAGAGACCGGGCCCAAAATAGGGCCAGGGACCAGGGTGTTGGGCGCCATGGTCCTGGGGGACCAGGGCACTGGGCGCCCTAGTCCTGAAGGACCAGGGCGCTGGGCGCCATGGTCCCACCTCCAGGGATAGCAGGGTGCAAGGAGGATCAGGCCAGGGTGCTGAAAAATGCAGTTTTTGATGTCATGGACAAGTTTCAGGGTCTCCATTCAGGTTCCGTGTTGCATCACCATCATGAAGACCCAAATACAGTTGAAATTTCAAGTGTCACAATTTTAGGACACTACATTTAGCCCCCACTTTAGTGGGAGTATAAGCGTATGCTCATACTTCCAGTAAAGTACAAGGAAACAACATTGAAAGACTTTCACCACGTCAAGGAGGCAAGATAAGCCAAGCCCCCAGTGGACTAAGGATCTTACGACTTCGATGACAAAGTAAAAGGGAAGATCATGAGGGAGAACTATGGCTGTCAGTAGTAAGGTTCCCTCACTATGAGTCATGCAAGAAAAATACCAAAAATTTTCAGGGCAAAGCTAAGTTCACCAAGAAATTTTCAAGTATCCTGAAGGGATAGACGAGGTGTATGCCCCCCTATGTTAAATCGATCGCACATGCGTCAATGGGGGTGATTGCTTTAAGGTAGTGATACACATAAGAAATGAGAAGGGAAAGGAGCACGTTATCACAAAGATTTAGCCCCCAAGTGTGAGATAAACCCAAGGATAATAGACACAAAACACAAAGCACGAGGTGACTTTTCTTTCCTCGGGGTCAGTATGCTGTATGATAATTCATGTATATCATATGTATGTATGCATAATTGTTCTTCATTCCCCAATCAATGAAGGTCACCTAGAAGAAGGGAACACATGTGTCTTTTGAGTCAACATGAGAGAGACCAAAAGAGGTCTCAATGCTTTGCATCATCCTCAAGTAGACAACACTAAGGACAACAAATAGAAGAATGAGAATAATACATAGAAGAAGTAACAATAGAGAGGAGGAGAGAGTCTGCTATGCTAATGAAACTAGTCTAGCACGTCATCTACCCCCCGATCTTGCTGATCAATATTTCGGGAAGGCAGGAAACACGCTAGAGGAGGAACATTCAACACAGCAGATGGAGCTATCACAAGATCCAAACAAGGGCTATGTTCATGTTCCAAGCCACGTTGTTCTTGTCTAGGAGCTAGGATAAGTGCTTTAGAAATTTCGTTAGATAAATGGTTATCAACATCAACATATTCATATCCACTATCAGAAGCAAGAGAAGTAACATTTTCATCATGAATAACATTTTCATCTATATCATCATCAAGATTTATAAAAATAGGATCTTTAACTTGCACAGGATCAAAACCATCATGCATCTTATGTTTAGGAGATTTTGGAGAAGATGGAATAATGCTTGTTGAAGGTGTTTTTGGAGATTGCAAAGTTTGAGAAGCAGCTGCCTGAGCTCTAAGACGATGCTTTCGTCGGCATTCATGCACAGAACGATTTCATCTAGTCTTAGTAGGAAGTGGAGGAGATTGAGGAAGAGGAATGTTCTCATCCTTATCACTTGGGTGTTTAGGTTGTGGTCTCTTAGGCTGGATAATAGGAGAAGAGGAAGGTCTCTTCTCTTTATAAAAGGAAGGAGGAGGAACTACTCCATATAAAGGAGGAATATTTGTATTAGGAAGGAGACCAAGTCCATCATGATGAGGAGGTATAGGCCTACTTTTAGAAAGTTTATTAGACATAGACATAGTCACATCCATAGGAATGGGTTGGGAATCTTCTTGAGGAAAGACATTAGTTTTATCTTTCAAAGGAAAAACTTCCTTCTCAAGAGCGATAGGAATATCAAGTTTGGGTGTTCTAGGTTCACTTAGAGATAGGATCATATCTTTTCTCCACTTTTGATAAGATTTGAAAAGATGATCACTTCGCGGTGGAAGAGATTGGAATTGTTTAGGCCAAAAATAATCAATAGGAACACTAGAAGTTCTTTCAGCTGGTTTAAAGAGACTATGATTGACAGTAACAACTTCACCATTGTGGGGAAATTTCAAACACTTGTGAATAGGAGAAGCAATAGCTTTCATGGAAGATAGTCAAGGATAGCCTAGCTTCACACGAAATTGTTCGGATGATGGAATAATAGCAAAGCTCACATAAAGGGATTTGTTATGAACTTCAATAGGTAATGTAATAGAACCAATTGCAGGAGAAGAAAATGCATCAAATTATTTCACAACCACATTTGTTTCATCATAGATCACTTGATTCAATTGCAAAGTAAAAAGAAATTCTTCAGTAATAACATTAACCATGCAAGAAGGATCAATAAGCACTCCACGGTAAGGTGTATTCTTGACTTTTGCAACTATATATAAAGGACCATCAGGTGCCCTGATAGTTTCACTGGAATCAAATGTGATGGAAGGTTCTTTAGGGATTTTCTGCTGCTCCACAAAGTTAATCACATTCAGAGTCATAGACACAAGACCATCAGGTGAGAAAGAGGAATCATTAGTCTCAATCACATTAGAGGTATGAGAAGGTAATGGATCAGTAAAAAATTTAAGATTTTGGTTAGGAGGAGCTACAGATGTGTTGTCTTTATCATTCACTCCTGAAATAGAGATAGTATTATTATCGATCAAATCTTGAATTTTACCCTTTAAAGCAAAACATTTTTCAGTATCATGCCCAGGTTGACGATGAAATTGACAAAAAGATTTGTTATCAAAATAGGGTGAATTAATCTTTGCAGGATCTATTTGCTTTATAGGAGGGAGAGTAAGCACATTTTGTTCCAATAACTTATTCATAATACTATGCAATGATTCATTCAAAGGAGTAAACTTTCTTTCTTTCTTGAAAAACTTAGAAATAGGAGGCACACCTGATGCTGCATTCACATTGTTGTTGGTGATGTTTTCATTGAATTTAACAGACTCTCTGTTCGGTTTAAAATTCCCAAATGGTTGTTGACTACTATCACCCTTATCACTCGGAGCCATAGGATTTGCTTGTTCCATTTGACTCACAGTCAGTTGATAATTGTGAAGAGTTGCACACAACTGTTGGAAAGAAGTAAACTCAAAAAATAGAAGTTTTTCTCTAATATCTTTTTGTAGATTAGAAATAAAGATTCTTTGAATATCATTATCAGGCACTAGAAAAGAGATTTGAGCATACAAATGCTTATATCTACCAATGAAATCAGTCACTTTTTCTTTAACACCTTGTTTACAATGCATTAAATCAATCCATGTAACTTTAGGACTTATATTGTTTTGAAATTGTTGAATAAAAGCATTTGCAAGTTGTTTGAAAGAAGTAATAGAATAAGAAGGCAACGAGCAATACCATTGTAGGGCTTTATCTCTTAATGTCCTAGTAAACAGTTTCACAAGCAACCTTTGGTCATAAGCAAAATCGGTACATATTGTTTGAAAAATCTTAACATGTGTTAGAGGATCACCTTTACCATTATAAAGCTCCAAATGCGGGATTTCAACATGTTTAGGAGGGATAGCTTGAACAATGTCAAGAGAAAGTGGGCTCGCAACATCAAATGTGGGCACACTAAACTTAGATTGATTCATAGAGGCAATTTGTTGTTGTAAAGAAGAGACAGTTTGTGCAAGATTGTTAATGGTCGCTTCAGTCGAAGAGTTCATATTAGACGTGTTAGATTGTGATGGAGGTATTATGTTATTGAAAGAAGGTATTGATTGAGTGTAAGGTGGCAGGACACTATGATAGTTAGTCATAGGAGATGATTGGAAAGGAGGAACACTACAAGGAGGAATGGAATGGTTAAATGAATTGCCCCTTGCGCCATGTTCATTTGTGAAGATGTAATAGGAACACTTATTGAAGGAATGAATGAAGAAGTTGGATTGAATGAAGGAAGAGGGTTAATTGAAGAGGAAGGATTGCCCCCATGACTGCTGATCATAGGTGGAATGTCTTGTATAGAAGTAGTCATTATGTTTGATGTAAAAGTAGGTATACTAGCAATAGAAGTTGTCAAAGGAATAGAATGATTGATTTGAGTAGGAGGTTGTGTATAACCTAAAGTTTCGGCACAACTCTTCATAGGCATCACATTCAAATCCACAATGTGTGCAATACCACGCAAGATATAAATTCCATTCTTATCACTTTGAACCATACATTTTAGACCCTCAATTAATGAAAGAGCTTGACTATCGGGATACTCTTGAGACATCCATTGCTGAAAATCATCAAATTGGTTATCCAATTTCAAAAGTTGTTCTACAGAAACCTCATGGAGAGCTTCTTCATCATTAGGAGGATTAGAGGAATTGCCCGTGTCCTCGTTAAAAAGGCTATTCAAATTAGGTTCCATCTCCTCAGTAATTAAACCTTGGAAAGACTTAATTCTAAGGCTTCGTCTAACGGGAATAGTGTAAGTAGGGCTTATTGTTGTAAAACTCATGCACTAGAGAGGGAGAGAAGATTTTGAATTTAGAGGTAGCAAATTTCAATAAAATCAGCCAATCTCCTAGATTTAAGCTGTTAAATGCAATCACGACAATCTTCCGAAATTTTGAAAAAAATGTTAGGGACCGTGGCGCTCGGGGTGCACACGGTCCTCGCAACTTTTTTCAAAATTTTCAGGGATGAAAGTTATGATGATTTTAAAGCTAATCTGAAAAAATTGAGTGATTTTATGATCTGTAGATAGGCCAAATTAAAGTTGCAATCTCAAAATTGAACCCTACCAAGATTGTTGAAAAATGCAAAATTTGAATTTTGAAAAAGAGAAGGAAACTGAAATTTTGAATTTTATGATTTTAGAGGGAATACCAAAAGCAATGCAAGTTTTGAATTTTAAAAGTTGACTCAATTTCATGCAAAATTCAATTTTGAAAGCGGAAATCAAAGTTGATGTAATTAAACACTTAATTTCGAAAGTCACAAATTGCAAGAATTTGAATAAAGCACTGAAATTTTGAATGAATGCCAACACACTTTTCAGATTTAGGACAGTAAGAACACAATTTTGACACAAAATTTCAATAATTTTTGGATGATTAGGAGCCTTAATCCAAGCAATCACTAGACCAACTTTGACTTTAATTTTGAAAGTGTTAGAATTGATGAAATCAGCCAAAATTCTAGATTTTAGCAGAAAAATACAGTAAGATCTAGCTCCCAAAATTTTGAAAAAAATGTCGGAGATGATGTTGCTCGGGGTGTACACGGTCCTCGCAACTTTTTCCCAAATTTTCAGGGATGAAAGATATTATGATTTTGTTGCGGAATCCAGAGTTACAGCTGATTTGGAGATGTTTTGATCAGTGAAATTGTTGGTCAAAGGTTGAATCAAGAGGGTTTTAAAAATTAGGGTTTTGACACTTAACCACTTAATTTTCAGAATTAAAGCACAAATATGAATTGACAATTTGTAATAGAAGGGTAGATCTAAAACAAGCATTTCACAAGCTCAATTACTAAAAAGAAAACTTAGGGTTTTTATGCAATTAACCTCTAAACTTTGCAAAATATCAAACATGGAAATGTAATCAAGGCATCCAATTTTCAGATCTAACCATGAATAATCAGAAAGGATGTTCACATTGGGTTCACCAAAATGTAAAGTGGAAAAAGCGCGATCGAACCCTAGTTGTTCTCCCCTCTCCAACTCCAAGGAGAGAGAAGGGAGGTCACTAGGGTTGACGGTTTTCACTTAGGGGAGACTTTACATTCAAAAGAGGGGTTGAAACCCACAAGATCCAATCCCACACAATGCAAGATTGGATTCTAAATGAGTTTCAAGGGTTGTGACAGCAAGGCTACCCTCTTTTGTAAAGAATGTAGATAGAAGGATTAAGCTAGGAATGCATGAAAAGTGAGAAAGATTCACTTATAAACAGAGATAGGAATATAGGATGAAGCTGCAGACCTGGAATTAGCAGTAAAATGTCGAGATGATGCTGTCCTGCAAATTTGAGCGAAAGTTGATGGGACGATGGCACCCGGCGTGCACACGGTCCTCCGAAAAATCTGTGAAACGAAGGGGGATCGGTTCGTCTCTGCACAAGGATTCCAAATCTTCAATTACAGCCGTGTACCTGCAACCTACACACAAAAAAGAGAGGACAATTGGGGGCTTAGGGATTAGGGGTTTTCCCTTAGGTCAAACCCTGGTTTTGGAATTAACCAAGAAATGAGAAATGTTGTAAATGTAAATGATTGTAATGTAATAAAGTACCAATACCTTGTTGTAAGAATGTTTGTATTCTTACATGTGAAGGTGTAATTGTTGTTGTATGTTGTATGTTGTAAGTGATCTCCTCTTCAATGGTTGAATCCTTGTCTTGAATGCAACACTTAGCCTTGAATGGAGACTTAGAATGCTCAATTTCTTGAAGGAATGCTTGAATGCTTGAATGTTTGAATGTTTGAATGCTTGAGTATTGCTTCCGCCTCTTTTTTCCTCTACCCTTTCTAGGAGAGGAAAAGTAGTTTATATACTTGTCAATTAGGGTTGATAGACTGATTTTTCCGACCTTAGGCCAACCTAGGAAGATTATTTTCCAATTTGCAAACTAAAAGACCCGAAGCCCCATAAGAGACCGGGCCCAAAATAGGGCCAGGGACCAGGGCGCTGGGCGCCATGGTCCTGGGGGACCAGGGCGTTGGGTGCCCTAGTCCTGAAGGACCAGGGTGCTGGGTACCATGGTCCCACCTCCAAGGACAGCAAGGTGCAAGGAGGATCAGGCCAGGGTGCTGAAAAATGCAATTTTTGATGTCATAGACAAGTTTCGGGGTCTCCATTCAAGTTCCGTGTTGCATCACCATCATGAAGACCCAAATGCAGTTGAAATTGCAAGTGTCACAATTTTAGGATGCTACACTTTGATAACAATATTAATAACAATTTGAGAATCTCCCTAAATATCAACCTCTATATATCCACCTTTATAAGTATATTCCATATCTTCAAACAATAGTTTTCATTACTATTTTTTGTCTCTCCTAAGAATTTTGTACTTCCTAACATAAAGTCTTATGTTTTGTTTCTAAAAATATAACTTATTCTAGTTGGGATAGGGTTACCTTTGGAGTCACCATCGAAATTTAATTCTACCTCATCTTTTAAGTGTCTACAGGTACTACAGATGGGAAAAAGTGAACCACTCTGACAGGCGGGTGAACACCAATTGGGGACTCACTAATCAGCCTCTTCACTCATGATGTGGTACAAAGTATAAGACTATCAAGTACCCGTTAGATGACACTGAATGTTTCATAGAGGCCCTTTGAAGTGACTCAATGACACTTTGTCTGAGGACACACATGTGGGTTGAAGACAATAGATGACATGCTAGCGTCCTGTATGGACAAAGTCACAAATTCTGTAGAAAAGACTGCTTATGATGGAAACGTGCCTAAATAGAAGAAATAAAGTGAAAAATGATGGAAAAAAGTAAATGCAATTATTTATGAAATAGTGAGAGGGAAGAAGAAAGGGATAAAATCTCACAATTGGTCCACACTTGAAGTCTCTAGCTAGCTCCTTGAATCTACTTGGCAACTTGCACACAAGACAAATAGAGACAAAATGTGGCTATGTTTTAGAGGCTTGCCACAATCAGACCCCCACTTTGATGTTTCCACCTACACAGATAACCAAGATAGGTAGATGTGGTAATAGTTGAAATAGTAGATAAAAGATACAACAATAATAATAGATAATATGCTATGGAGATAAAAAAAAAGAAGGAGAAAGAAGAAGACTCCCCTTTCACACCCAAAGTGAGAAGTTTGTTGGATGAAGAAGAAGAAGAAGTCGGTCTTCCTCAAAGCATGACTATGCTAGCAACATGTGAGATCCAAGTATGCAGTGAAAGGCAGCTTCAAAAATGATGATGAGAAAGCATAAATCCAAGGAGAAAGTTAGAGAAGCCAAAAGAGATATTTAATGAACAACCAAAGAGGAAAAATAAACTCCAAGAGGGAAGCTAAGCATGTTGGGACAAAAGTGGATGTTGGTGGATGCACATAGAGGCATTACAAGCATCTTCCAGGTGTAGGCGTAATTTACTCTATCTGAGGACCCACACACAGGTCTAAGATGACACTCTATTTTTAATATACAACTAATTCACCCCTCCCCCACCCTCTTAGTTGTCTGAAATATACAACAATTGGTATCAAAGCTTTCATTCCTAGAAAGTGAGACTAGCCACTCGAGGAGATTTGATGGCACATAAATTGACTATTCCTACATTTGAAGGATGTGACTATAGTTTCTAGAAAGTAAAGATGTGTAAATGAGATAATGCAAGTTATACCCTGAATATAACTGCAAGTGAATCACTAGAAATCACTAGATATAACTTGCATATCTGCTATATTACACTAGATATAACTTGCTTTATCTTATTTATGCTAGATAATGGTTTCATCTCCTATATAATATGCACGAATAGAAGGTATAGGAGATGAAACCAATATAAAGATATGCAAGATAAAGATTCATGTTAGGTTCACCAAAATGTAGAGGAGAAAAAGTGAACCACTCTGACAAGCGAGTGAACACCAATTGGTAACTCACTAATCAACCTCTCCACTAGTGATGTTGTAAAAAGTATAAGACTGTTAGGTACCCCTCAAATGACATTAGATGTGTCACAAAGGCCCTCTGACATGACTCAATGACACTCTATCTAAGGACCTATGAACAAGTCTAAGACAATAGTACGACTCGCTGACATCCTATATGAACAAAATCACAGAGTCCATACAAAGGATAGATTATCATGGAATGTGCCTAAATAACATAATCAAAGTAAAAAATAATGCAAAAAATTAAATGCGATTATCAATGAAATAGTGAAATGGAAGAGGAAAGAGATGAAATTTCACAACCAATCCATGCTTGAAGTCTCCTACTAGCTCCTCGAATCTACTTGAAAACCTATGCACAAGGTTTATAGAGACAAATGGTTGTGGTTGTGTTTTAGAGGCCTACCAGAGTTAGACCCCCACTTTAGTGTTTCCACCTCCATGGACTATTCAATATTTTAGACAACTGAAGGGGTGGGGGGTTGAATAGTGAGAGTTGATAAATACAAACCCACAAGAGCCTAAAGATCTTCTACAAGCTGAATAATCTATTACAAGGAGAAGCGAGGAAGCAAAATAATCTGAAGAACAAAAAACACAAGAAAATATGCTCAAAAGATGAGAGCTCAATATTCACCAAAAATGTATTGTGATAAATAATACAATGAAAAGAAAATTAACCTCTAATAGGTCAAGAAACCCTAAAAAGGTAAACCCTAGGCTTGCACATAATAATTAATAAAAGAATTAATTATTATGCACCTAATGTTAGCTTAAGTGTAAAAAGATAATAAGGAACTTAAAGAATTGAACAAATATTGTTTAATTAATCAAGTAAAGACCTAATTACTCTAGCACCCCCCCTTAAGCTAGACTTAGGGAGAAGCTAAAACCTAGAACAACTACTGAAAGTAGGAAAGATGGGTCCCAGCAACAAGGCCTGATTAGGTACCCAAATACAATGAAATCTCTATGAAATGGAGAAAAAGGAGAAAACACAGTGGGAAAAAACTCCTCTCCAAAAAGAGATAAAAGAACATGCTGAAAGAAGAAGAAGGAAGGTAGGCCTCATAAAGACCCCTCAAGGACAACTTCCTTCACCCCAAGCATAGAGCACAGCTAAAGATAGCGCGGTGATGCAAAAGGTTTTGTGAAGATGTCTGCAACCTGCTCGGCAGTGGGAATGTACTCCAGAATGAGAGAACCATCTTGAATCAACTGGCGGATGAAATGCATGTGAAGCTCAATGTGCTTCATCCGCTAATTCTCTACCGAGTTGCGGGAAATATGAATAGCACTTTGATTGTCACACCAAAGAATAGTGGGACTATCAGGAGGAAAACCAAACTCAGTCATCAACTGTCGAAGCCATAAGATCTCCTGACTGGTGAGCACATCAGCTCGGTATTCAACCTCTGTAGATGATAATGCATGAGCAGTCTGCTTCTTGCAAGACCATGTGATAGGACTAGAGCCAAGACAGAAAACAAAGCTAGAAGTAAACATCTAATCAATGACATCACCAACCCAATATGAGTCAGTGTAGCAAACAATGTGAGGGTCCCCTGATGTATAGTGAATGCCATGAGAACTAGAGCCCTGAATGTACCGCAAAATATGTTTGGTAGCTTGCCAATGACTCTCATGAGGAACTAGAGCCCTGAATATACCGCAAAATACATTTGGCAGCTTGCCAATGACTCTCACGAGGATCATGGGAGAATTTAGAGACAAGGCCAACCGCAAAGGAAATATTAGGATGAGTGTGAGTCAAGTACAACAAACTACCAACCAACTACCTGTAAAGTGTAGAATCTACTGAAGGAGTGGGACAAGTAGTAATCAAAACAACCCCTGACTGAAAACGAGTGGGAGCAGGCTTGCAATAAAGCATGCCAAAGCACTGAAACATGTCAAGAGCATACTTCTATTGGTAAATGTAGATCCCATCAAAAGACTGAATCACCTGAAGACCAAGGAAATAGTGCAAAAGACCAAGATCTCTCATCTCAAACTAGTCCATCAAGGCTCGCTAAATATGTTGAATCATAGAGGATGAGCTACCTGTGATGACGAGATCATCAACATATAGCACAAGAATCAAGATGTCACCCTCAAGAAGATGAATATACACAGTGTGATCGGAATGACTGTGGGTGAAACCAGTGGAGAGCAAGAAAGAATCTATGCTCTGATACCATGTGAGAGTTGTGAAATACAACCCCACAGGAGCCTGAAGATCTTCTACAAGTTGAATAATCTGTTACAAGGAGAAGCAAGGAAGCAAAATAATCTGAAGAACAAAAAACACAGGAAAATATGCTCAAAAGATGAGAGCTCAATATTCACCAAAAATGTATTGTGATAAATAATACAATGAAAAGCAAATTAACCTCTAATAGGTCAAGAAACCCTAAAAAGGTAAACCCTAGGCTTGCACATAATAACTAATAAAAGAATTAATTATTATGCACCTAATGTTAGCTTAAGTGTAAAAAGATAATAGGGAACTTAAAGAATTAAACAAATATTATTTAATTAATCAAGTAAAGACCCAATTACTCTAACATGAATCAATCGTATAATAAAAATATTTTCCCCCATAAATAGATCTGACAACTTAATCCTCATATTACTTAACTATTAATAAATAAGAACCTTAAAGAACACACACATGAAACACCTAATATGACATGAAAAAATCAAGTTGGGAAAAACCATGGGGAATGCTAGTTCTCAATATGAAAACACATGTTAGGTTGACACCAATTAAGGTGATTTTAACAAAGATGGCTCACTGTCAAAATTGATCACTGTAGGTGGGCTCATTGCTCAGCTAAAACCACTAGAAAAAGGAGGGCTCACCTCCCAAAGGAAGAAAGAAAGAATCTACCACTAAGGCACAACAACCAAACAACTTCAATGCTGAAAGAAACCTTAGGCTCGTTGCCACCAATACTTAACAACATCAGCAACAACCATACTAATCAACCACTTTGTATCACCAAAGATAGATCTTCTTTTTATAATCAACTTCCTTCTATAAAACCTTCTTATATGTTATTTCATTACAACCATTCTATATATATACATATACATATACATACATATATATACATATAGATATAGATATGTATATATACATATATATATATATATATATATACATATATATACATATATATGTGTGTGTATGTATGTATACATACATACATACATACATACATACACACACACACACACACACACACATATATATATATATATATGTATGTATCTATATATGTATGTATATATACATATATATATGTATGTATGTATATATGTATGCATGTATACATACATATATATATATGTATGTATGTATACATACATATATACATATGTATATGTACATACATATGTATATGTATGTATATATATATACATATATATCTAGAATGGTTATGTATAAATATATGTATATGTATACATATATGTATATGTATATATATGTGTGTGTATATATCTATATATATAGATATATACATGTAGCGTAGAAATTAGGAATCATCACAAGATAAGTAGATCAATCAAAACACAAGACATGATAACTCAATCAAAAGAACATTCATTGCAAATGAACCTAATTCTAAGTACATTCAATAGAGGTATGAAAACAAAGCATTCAAAATGAAAATGTCATGCAAACCATATAACAATTCGGATGCTTCTTCCATGCGGCTCCATTGTTGTTCTTTCCTCTTCAATGGGTTTGTGGATCTCACCTACAAGTGCTCACACAATTGAAAGCAAGATTGATGAAAAGCTCAAGAGTACTAGAAGCGTAAGTTCGGTAGTTTGATAGAAATTAAGAATCAAGATTCGAAGGGCTCAAGATTAAGAATTAAGGATTAAGATTGAAGATTTTCATCCAATTTATAGAGAAATTGGAGAAATGAGCAAATTAGCATGAAAGAGATTTGAATAGAAATTCAAATCAAAAATAGCAAAGTTATGACATATTGCTATGCAAAGAGGATTATGATAATTTTATGACAAATTTCCATGTCAAGACAAGTTCTATGACAAATTTCTATGTCAAGACAAGACTCTATGACAAGTTGCTATGTCAAGACAAGACTCTATGACAAATTTCTATGTCAAGAGTATGACACATGAAGCACAAAAATAGGGAGAACTAGAGACAAGTTAATTAGGTGGAATTTGAATTAGAAAATTAGAAAAATAGGTGGAAATTAGGAATAATGAAAATAGGAAATTAATGAAAATTAGAAAATTAGAAATGAGGAAAATAGAAACTTAGTGAATTAATTAATAATTTCTCATTTATCAATTAATTCACAAAGAGGGAATAAAAAATTAGGAAAATTAGATAAATTAATTAATAATTTTTCATTTATTAATTAATTTATAATAAGAGGAATAACTGATGAAAGATTAGGAAATTAATTAATAATTTTTCATTTATTAATTAATTCATAAAGATAAGAATAATTAATTAGCCAAGACCTAGGATAAATAAATAAATTATTTAATCCTAGAGGAAGAAATGACACACAAGGTTAAATGATTAAATCACAAAACCCTGGAAGACGAATTAAGTCTTGAAAGATAATTGACTCGATTTGATTTGATTTTAGATTGACAAATGACCAATGTGATAAATGATTTGATTAAATACGCCAATTGATGAGGAACAATGACAAATCGATCGCAAAATGACAAGATCGAACAATGACCACGACCGATGACAAATCGATCGCATGATGACAAGATTGAAAAGAGGACAAAACCCTAATTAGGATTGACAATGTCCAAAATGATGACAAATTAGCACGCACATTGATGCAACAAGATAAAATCGATCAAAATCATGACTGGATAGTGTTGTCAACAAGACCAAATTCGAGGACGAGATGATTGAAGAATGCAGAAGAATGACTCGATGCTCGCAAATGATAAAAATCAAGTGTGTGACATAGGAGAAATGTTAATGCGACGCAAAAACCTAAAATGAGGCAATGCGCAAATGTTAAAGTATGACCTCACAAGCGTTTGACCATTTTTGGGTGTCTACATTTTGCCCCTCTTTGAGACAATGCGATTTTGAGCGTTGTTTCAAAGAACGATAATGAAAATGCCCCAGACAGCGATAATGACATATGCATGCCCCCTCGAGGAATTGGCCGGAAACATTCAGAAAAGAGGCCAATTAATCGATAAAAAATGACAGGATCGAACGGACTGACAATCGGAGATCGAATGCATGACAAACAATCAATTTAATGTGCACAAGACCACGACCAACATAAGATGGAGAGGACGCACATCCATCTATGCAATGACAAAGAGCTATAAATGGGACCAAGAGGGTGAAAATTGCTCATTTGCACTAGCTAAAGAGAAGGATTTGTTGCTCTGGACAAGGACACTTGCAGACAGATGGCGAACATTCCAACGGTGGATCACCTTGGAGAATGTGTACGCACATTCAGACGATCGGAGGACGCAGTAGCAGCGGTATGTATCTCGAAAACCCATGTTTGCAATTTGATGAATTTAACTTGTTTGCGGGACATTGCGGGGATGAGGAAGATAGAGGGAGCACCCAGTGACAGAGGCACGTACTCCTTATGACAGACAGTGGACGTTATGTAGTTTGACATTTTGTAGTCAGCCTGCGGGCCATACTTAGGACAGACAGTCCGATTTTGTACTCCGATATTATTATGATATGTGATATGATATGCATCGACATGATGGATGCAATATGTTATGACTTATGTTTTTTTGCATGTATGAATAACTTATGCACTTTGTATGAACATGTATGGATGTATTTTTATGTATTTTTTATGGATTTATGAAATGAAATGGATAAAATGCTTGATGTAATATGGAATGCAAATCTAATGTAATTGTACTAACCAAATGGATGCAGGATGCAGCATATGTGCTTGGATATCGGAGCACTAGACCGAACTGACTATCCAACCGGACGGAAGAAGTGTTAGTAAGAAGAACATGAGATAGAGGACAATTGAAGAAAAACTTGCTTTCAGTAATGCACTTTGTAGGTGAGAACCTTTATTTTTATGTAGCAAAATGGATGCGTAGCATCATGGCATTGAAGGCCAGAGCTGAAATGCAACCCTTTTTGCAAAAGACAGACACATCACAGACAAATAACAATCGCGATCAAAAAAGAAAAGGATCATGAACCATCCCGGTCACTCTAAATCACTCAGTGACATCATCGAGCGACATAGGAACATGATCGAAGCCAAAGATAAATCAATAAAAAGATAAGATGCACAAATTCAAGCAAATCAGACAAACATCTTGATCTTCATTGTCAAAAGTTGAAAGTGCTGATAGGACGATCATGCTGTCTGGTTTCAGGAAATGCGGTACCCCGTCTAAGATAGGACACAGTCTGGTTTCGAGTATACCACACCCTGTATAAGACCCATGATAATGTGACAAGGACAAATGATTTTTAATGCAGATATTCGATTGATAAGACAATTTTGATCAGTTTGAATGTTTAATTTTGATTGAAAAAGTTTATCTATTAATGCATGATTCCATTAAAGCACGATGTTGGATTGCGAGTATGCTCAGTGATCTGTCGATGCATAAAGGGAATACTTTATTGCAAAATGCGTGTTTTTGTGTTTGTTTTTGAGTTTTACAAAAAAAATTTGTGTTCATTTTTTCAGGACTTTATTCAAAAAAAAAAAAATTGGAATTTTTTCAGGACATTATTTGATTTTTTAGGAATTTTTTCAGGACATTTTTCAATTTTTTTGACTTTTTTCAGGACATTTTTCAATTTTTTTGACTTTTTTCAGGACATTTTTCAATTTTTATGACTTTCTTCAGGACATTTTTCGATTTTTATGGATTTATTTTGCCCCCAGTGTCTAGCAAGGCAAGGAATATGACAGGTGAATTAATAGGCTTGCTGAAATGTTGGTGGATAGAGGGAAGGCAAAGGTCTTTTATTATGGAGACAATACGGATGCAAGTTTCAAGGGCTATGGCATGATGGGACAAGTTGGATATGACAAAAGCAGTGAAATGGCATGAGGGACATGTCAAGAGGTTTTTGAATCCATGTTTAAATTTTACATCCTTTTGTCAGATCAAGATCAAGGAATGAAAAAGAGTGTATGGATAGCGATAAGATATGGACAGGATAAGCAAGACCAAGAATGGATAAGGGACATGGACTAAAGGTCGGGATAGGATATGGGATAGTGGCAGAAAGTTGCAATAAGCCAGGGAATATGGATGAAAGGTGATAATAAGCAAATGGATAAATGACCAAAAGCTATGATAGACTAAAAGCTGTAAACAAGATACATGATGCTCATGAAGATCATCAGCCTTGTCAAGATCAAAAGTGGAAAGGGAAACTGGACATGAGGGACAATAGGATATGAAGGGTAATGACAGGGGTTCGATAGGATAATGGAACAATGAAGGACAAAAGGATATGAAGGAGGAAACCTGCCCCCAAGTGTGGTGTGCAAGAAGTTCATAAATTACGCATGACGCCTGTTTGCCAGGTTTTCATCATGGTACTTGCCCAAGGCGCCGGTTTACCAGGTTTTCACCAGTGGACGAATTATTTTTCTTTATTTTTTTCTTTTTTTGACTTTTTTTTTTTTGTATTTTTTCTTTTTTTTTTTTTGATTTTTTTGGATTTTGACTTTTTCAGAAGAAGACGGACACATGATAGGGAATAGAAGAAGGACTCAAGCATCTTTTTGTTTGGATAGTAGCCTTGAAAAAAAAATAGACCATGACCTTTAAAAGTATGCTCAAAGACGTTGGTAGGATAAGGACATGGAAAATGAGATGAAACTAAGGCAAGGATTTATGCAAAGGATTGGATCAAAGGGATTGAAGGATGGAAAATATGCATTGGATAATGGATAGGGTATTGGAAGAATTGGGCTTGAGTGGATGAAAATGAAGGCAAGATCGACATTGGCACACACTTTGAGGGGTGATGGACTGATGGAGGACAAATGGATCTTAGATTGTGAGATTTAGATGGAGGAATAGCTTGGGATTTTGGGACATAAGGGCCCAAAATAGATGAAGAAGGTGATGGAGAAATAGACTTGGAAAATTTGGATGGAGGAACAACAATTTTAGATGCCAAGTTTGATGTTTCTCTTTGGGCTTCAAGGAGCTTCTTAGGGATCCACATGGTTTTTGATTTTTCATGCTTTTGTGGTTCCTTGGAGTGCATTGCTTGCACAAGGGATTTAGGAACCCATATATATTTTGACTTCGCTTGATTTTGCTCAGTGGGCCTTTGTGGCCTTTTGGATATTTCTTTTTCTTCATAGATCATATTGTTTTTTGTTTTGACATGTCGATTATATTGGACATGTTGATCCTTGAATACATGTGGATTTCTAGACTTACGACTTTTATGCTTGGCATCCAAATTGCTTGGAGGGAATGAATGTTGGTGTGGATGGGAATGATATGGAGTTCTTTTGGATTGGTGGAAAGTTCTCCAAGATGTGTGCCTTTGCTGACCTTGCATAGGAGATGGAGGGATATAGGGACCTAGAATGGATGGAAGCGATGATGGGGAAGGTGGACATTTGGATTTTGACTTTGAAGGAATACCAACGCCTTGAGTGTGAGCTCTGTAGCCATGACCATTAGTATATTCTTCGATATGGAGGGGTTCTTGCTTGTGAAGGTCTACCCCTTTGCCTTTATCAATATTTTGACTAATAGGATACTCTTTTCTTTGGGAAGAAGACACAAGTCCATTATGAGGTGGATATGATATTAGAGAAATAATTAAATCTTGAAGTGGATCGGATTGCACCAAAGTGGAAGAACCCATTATGCATGTCGAGGGTTCATGAACATCTTGCACTGACACGTTAGAATCATGAGGGGGATCAGGATCATGAGGGGGATTAGGATTGTGTTGTGGACATGGTTCAATGACAGGCTCTTCAAGAGACGGAATGGGAGAAATAATAGGATCATCAAAAGAAATACAATCGTGGAGTGTATATGCGGGATTAGGACGTGGAGATGGAGGAATAAGTGGATCTTATGGAGGATCTGAAGGAATGATAGGGTCTTGTGTTGGAAATGAATTTGGAAGGATACTTTGATCTTGACAAGGAGGAAGATCATTGGATTCCTCTTTAAAATTGCTTTGCTCTTGACTTTCAATGGGATCATCGAAAAGGATGGGAGGGATATCTTGATCTTGCTCAGGGAATGGAATGTCAATGGGATTTGAAAGGATATTGTGTTCATGAAATGGAAGGGGATCATTTGGGATTGGATGGACTGAGATATCTTGATCTTGCTCAGAGAATGGAGTGTTAATAGGACTTTGGATAGGATGGACAAGAATAGGGGAATCATCATGAGTTTCGGGGAACATGGGGTCTTGGTCAACAATTGGATGGGATGATAAGTTTTCAGGATCTTGATCTTGATCTGTTTCAAGACACATTTCTTCATGCTCTAAATTATCCTCTTGACATGGGGTTAGACTTTGGATATGCATGGAGGCTTCTGACAAGGAATCAATGTTTTGGCATGTAGGAGATGCACTTTGAACATTTGTGATGGATTCTGGCAAGGAATCAATGCTTGAACATGAGGAAGAGGGACTTCGAATGGGGTCCTCTAAAATAGGTAATGGCAATAAAGTGCATGGTGGCATTGGGTCTTGTATTTCTAAAACATGACAAGGATATGCATCATGAATTGGATTATCTTGGCAATCAATTATGGATAGCCCTTGGATAATTGCATCCTTGGGTGTATTGTTTGATGAGGACAATATGGAAGGTTCTTGTGAAACTTCTAAAGGTGTAGGGATAGATGCCACTGGAGAGTCAATTTGCTCGCGAGGGGATGAGGCATTGCTAGACATAATTGTATTATCTTTATCTTCCTCAAAAGACTCACTTAGTCGTTTCCTTAAGAGCATTGCAATAAGGCCACCTTTCTTTCGAGGTTTTGACATAGTTGGACTTGGAATTTGAACTTGTTTTTGATTTGATGTCATGTTTTGATTTTGGACTTGATGTTGATCAAATTGGTTTGAAATGTTCAAAATTTGGCTTGGTGCATGTTGCAAGCTTTGTTTTTGAATTTGTGAATGTGGTTGTTGACATTGATATGTTGATTGAACTTGTTGATATTCCACCAGTGGTTGAACTATTTGTTGACATTGTATAGTTGGTTGGACATATTGTTGAAATTGGACCATTGGTTGTGTCTGTTGAATATGTTGGACCATTGGTTGTGATGGTTGAAAATCTGATTGATAGAAAACACCTTGTTCTCGTTGTGGAGGCACATAATGTTGAAATTGATGTTGTCTCTTTTCTTGAAATTGTTTCATCATCTCTATTTGCGAGAGGAGAGCTGGTATGTCTGATCGTTCAAGAAGAGATCTTACATCAATTGGCTCAAGCTTTAGATTTTGACCTGGAAATTTTCAAAACATTTTGGACATTTGTGATCTATTCTTCGCCATGTTTTTCACTCTTTGTTCCAATATCTCATTTTCTTGAGCTAGCTTCTCCTCAAGTTTTTGTATTTGGAGATTTACATCATCATGATAAGTTTGATCAATGTTGCATTGTTGTTGGGTTGGATATAATTGTGATTGCCTTGGATTAAAATTTGATTGCATTGTCGGTTGATATGTCAAACTTTGTTGCATCATTGGTTCTTGGAATCTTGTTTCAATAGACATGTCACTTATGCAAATGCAATATTTTTGGAATTTTTCAAGGATAATATATGATATGCAACTAAATGCAAACTAAAATAGATGAAAATGCAATCTATGTTTTTGTTGTTTTTGAAGATTTTGACAAACTTTTGAATGCAAATCTAAAAGAGACCCTTAGGAAACTGAAATGATGTCTAGACCTCAAAGGACAAAAGGACGTAATTGACAAAGGACAAGATGACAATGTCTCCCCTATATGCTTGGATACTAAGCTAGGTTTGACAAAATAATATTGATGACAAAAGGACAAAGGACTTTAATAAGGTCTAGACCTCCTAACAATGACTTAGGGTTTATCAAAGATTTGGATTACTCAAGTATGACAAGATCTAGGTTTGACACTATATGCAAAAGGACAATTAATATGCAAATGGTCTTAATATGATATGACAATGACTTAGGCTTAATGAAGAGACTTGGGATATGCAAATGCAAATGTATGACAATGGTATGACTTTAATGCAAGAGGACATATGCAAGTGGATGACTCTTATTGACATGCAAAGGAGTATGACTTAGGTGAAGCCTAACCTTGATACTTGACAATGACTTTGAAAAATGCAACCTAGGATGAACCTAAATGCAAGTGACATGAATGTTAAGACAAGATTTTGAACAATGTTGGATAACCATGCTTTAGGAATATGATCCTTGAATCTTGCTGAATTTTTGTTGGATGAATGTCTCTTGTGTTCAAATCTTATGTTATATCAATGTGTTTGTTCTTGAAATGGGATTCAACTTTTGACAATCAAAGAATACAAGATATTGCAACTTAGACTCAAGACAATCATGCTCATTTCCACATTTCTTATGGTAGGCAAAGACATTAGGTACTGGAGAGGTAGACTCATTATGGGATTCAAGGAGAATACATAGATGCTTGACCCCATGGGCTCCCCTCCACGGCACTCACTTCTCAGGGCAGCCAAGCATCAGTTCCCATGGAATCTCCCCATGGCGAACTTAGTATCTCTTCCAAGTATCCGAATTTGTCCTTCTCAAGCAACTAGAAGGGTTTTGGGCCTCTAAAAACAAGGTATGTAGTAAGGATTTCTGTTAAGCGTTACTCCTTGATGTCATGCAAGCATGATTGAGACATTAAGCCCATCAAGATACCAAACAAATGTAGTCGCGCAAGCGCGATTTAGACCAAGAGGCCCTACTTAGATGTTGATATGAGAAAGAGTTCAAGGGTCATCACTTCCCAAGTAACTACAATTCCCACGTAACACTTCCTTCAAAGCTTTCGCTCATTGGGTATTTTTTTATAGTGAGTTAGAATGCCAAGGAATTCTAGCCGTACTCACTTTGGGTCGTTCCCTTCTCACGATTATCACTTGCTTGCTAAAGCAAAGTAGTCTGGAAGGCAGGCCCTCTAAGGGTGACAAACAATCAACAACACAAGTATGGTACCGAAGATCTGGATTTCTAATCACCCTAAGAAAGATGAGAGCATACTCTCCTACTCCAATGTCATACTTAACAATCAAAGCAAACAAATGTTCATTCCCACCTACTTATAAATCACTAAGTGCCTAATTAAAAATCTCAAACACACAATTTGGTTGTTTCTCCAAGGCAACCTGCAAAAACACATGTCAGAAGTTTGATTTGTTGTCTTTGACCATCGAATTTGCATAACACATGTTAGTAGTTTGATTTGTAGTCTTTGTCATGCGTATGCCAAGATCCTACACAAATAATTAGTACCAAAATCCAAAGCATAGAAAACAGAAAGCAAAAACACCAAAAATTATTTACATGAATGCATGATTAATTTGCCAAGCTAAATTAATCTAGATGAAGGTTGCATGATTTTGTTTTTTTCAAAATTTTGACCATTTACAGTAGCATAATTAAAAACATCATAACTTTCTCAATATTTATCCAAATTACAAACCGTAAAATGATCTGGAAAGATAACAACGTGATCTAATAAACCCAGAAATCGTTTATTTTAATTCTGCACGCATTTTTTTACGTTTTCAATTGATTATGACTTTTTTTTCTTCGAAGAAAAATCTGCAATTTCTCCACAAAAAAATCTGCAACTTCACAAAACATTCCAAAAGATATTAGATCCAAGCATGTTCACGTCGGGTTCACCAATTAATGTAGCGTAGAAATTAGGAATCATCACAAGATAAGTAGATCAATCAAAACACAAGACATGATAACTCAATCAAAAGAACATTCATTGCAAATGAACCTAATTCTAAGTACATTCAATAGAGGTATGAAAACAAAGCATTCAAAATGAAAATGTCATGCAAACCATATAACAATTCGGATGCTTCTTCCATGCGGCTCCATTGTTGTTCTTTCCTCTTCAATGGGTTTGTGGATCTCACCTACAAGTGCTCACACAATTGAAAGCAAGATTGATGAAAAGCTCAAGAGTACTAGAAGCGTAAATTCGGTAGTTTGATAGAAATTAAGAATCAAGATTCGAAGGGCTCAAGATTAAGAATTAAGGATTAAGATTGAAGATTTTCATCCAATTTATAGAGAAATTGGAGAAATGAGCAAATTAGCATGAAAGAGATTTGAATAGAAATTCAAATCAAAAATAGCAAAGTTATGACATATTGCTATGCAAAAAGGATTATGATAATTTTATGACAAATTTTATGACAAATTTCCATGTCAAGACAAGTTCTATGACAAATTTCTATGTCAAGACAAGACTCTATGACAAGTTGCTATGTCAAGACAAGACTCTATGACAAATTTCTATGTCAAGAGTATGACACATGAAGCACAAAAATAGGGAGAACTAGAGACAAGTTAATTAGGTGGAATTTGAATTAGAAAATTAGAAAAATAGGTGGAAATTAGGAATAATGAAAATAGGAAATTAATGAAAATTAGAAAATTAGAAATGAGGAAAATAGAAACTTAGTGAATTAATTAATAATTTCTCATTTATCAATTAATTCACAAAGAGGGAATAAAAAATTAGGAAAATTAGATAAATTAATTAATAATTTTTCATTTATTAATTAATTTATAATAAGAGGAATAATTGATGAAAGATTAGGAAATTAATTAATAATTTTTCATTTATTAATTAATTCATAAAGAGAAGAATAATTAATTAGCCAAGACCTAGGATAAATAAATAAATTATTTAATCCTAGAGGAAGAAATGACACACAAGGTTAAATGATTAAATCACAAAACCCTGGAAGACGAATTAAGTCTTGAAAGATAATTGACTTGATTTGATTTGATTTTAGATTGACAAATGACCAATGTGATAAATGATTTGATAAAATACGCCAATTGATGAGGAACAATGACAAATCGATCGCAAAATGACAAGATCGAACAATGACCACGACCGATGACAAATCGATCGCATGATGACAAGATTGAAAAGAGGACAAAACCCTAATTAGGATTGACAATGTCCAAAATGATGACAAATTAGCACGCACATTGATGCAACAAGATAAAATCGATCAAAATCATGACTGGATAGTGTTGTCAACAAGACCAAATTCGAGGACGAGATGATTGAAGAATGCAGAAGAATGACTCGATGCTCGCAAATGATAAAAATCAAGTGCGTGACATAGGAGAAATGTTAATGCGACGCAAAAACCTAAAATGAGGCAATGCGCAAATGTTAAAGTATGACCTCGCAAGCGTTTGACCATTTTTGGGTGTCTACAATACACATATATATACATATACATATGTGTGTGTATATATCTTTATATATAGATATATACACATATATATACATATACATATACATATATACATATACATATGTATATAGACATTTATATATATATATATATACATATATATGTATATATATATATATAAATATGTCTATATACATATGTATATGTATATATGTATATGTATATGTATATATATGTGTATATATACATATATAAGTATATATATATAAATGTCTATATACATATGTATATGTATATATGTATATGTATATGTATATATATGTATATATATATATATATATACATACACACACATACATATATACATATATATACTGATCTCCAAAGTAGATTTTTCAAGTCTGCCAAGGAGATAGTAAAACATATTTCAAAATAGGTCTTAACTAAGCATTTTTGTGATGGAAAGGAATGAGAAGTGGACAACACCAAGATGCAACAACACATTATCCAAATGCCGCAATCACTAGACCAAAATATAGAGCATCTGGGGTTAATCAGACCAAGAAAGAACATAGACAAAAAACATAATTTTTAGCACATCAACACATGTTGGATCAAAATAACAAAGATACATGCATGAGAAGCATAAATCTAGAAACACAACAAGAGAACTAAAAATGCGGAGCTCTACAAACTCTGCCAGACAATCATTATCATCGCTGAATAGAATTCTGAAGAACAACTTCTAGACCACCAAAACATGAGATTAGAATCTCAAAGAAATATCCAACAACATGCCAACATATCATGAATATAACTGTAATAAGTCAAAACATTCAGAGCAAAACCAAACACTAAAACAAAATCAGTAAATTGACATCAATGACAACCATACTAATACATCAATCAACTTCATATTTGCAACAATCTCACCCTTTATCATTGATGGAAACATTTATTAGCAATAACAAGTTCTCCAATAAAATTATCAATAAGACTTCCCTAACACTCTCCCCCTTACAGAAAAAGAAACTATATCTTTCCAAACTCCTCAAACACAAACTTCTCCAACTTCTCCCCCTTTGGTATCAAGGACAAAGGTGAATCAACTTGATCCAAATTAGAAATAGCATTTCTCTCCCTAAGAGGTAGCCCCAAACATTAGCCTAGACTGAAATATGCATGAAATATCTTTGACTAATACACTACTAGATGTAATTAGTTCAAACTAGGAAGGGGCATGACCCCCAAGATTTGTCAGAGATACTCAAAAGTATCTTTGCACAAAGCCTTTGTAAATGTATCTGTAACTTGCTCTTTTGTAGGTACATATTCAAGTTTTACTTCACTATCCAAAACTTTTTCTCTCAAGAAATGATACCAAATATAAATGTGCTTTGTTTTGGAATGCAAAACTGAGTTCTTAGAGATATTCATTGCACTTGTATTATCACACATGATTGAGATAGGCTCATCAAAAAGTACGCCAATATAATTCAATGTCTAATTCAGCCAAAGTACCTCAGTGTAGCATGAATCAACTGCAATGTACTCAACTTATATGGTTGATAAAGATATAGAATCCTGCTTCTTAATCATGCAACCAACTGGAGCCAAAGAAAAATGCTCCACTACTAGTACTTTTCCTATCATCCAGACTTCCTACCCAATCTGAATTAGTATATGCTTTCAAAGTAAAGTTTGATCCTATGGGATACCACAATCCAAAAATTTATATTCCTTTCAACTATTTGAATATCCTCTTTACTACAACAACATGTGACTCTTTTGGTTCTTGCTAAAATTTGGCTGCAAGATAGACAACATACATGATATCTGGTCTTGTAGTAGTCAGGTATAACAATCCTCCAATCATTGATCTATATTTGCTTGCATCAGTCTTAAAATATTTATCATCATTAGTCAACTTTCATCTGATAGTTATAGGAGTACATACCGATATGGAATTATCCAATCCAAAATTCTTCAACAACTTTCTAACATACTTTGGCTGAGAAATGAAAATGCCTTACTAGTTTGATTCATTTGCAATTCAAGAAAGAAATTTAACTCACCAATCATAGACATTTCAAATTCCTTTTGCATTTAACTAGCAAACTTCTTACACATGTAATCATTGCCTCCAAAAATTATGTCATCCACATATACCACAACAATTAAGATCTTACTTGATTCAACTTTTAAGTAAAGATTGTTGTCAACAGATCCTTTTTGAAAACCTTGATTTAGTAGATACTTATCTAACCTTCCATACCAAGCTCCAGGGGATTGCTTCAAACCATATAGTGCCTTCTTCAATTTGTAAACAACATCAGGGTCTTCTGATAACTTGAATCCTTCTGGTTGTTTAATGTAGACTTCTTCTTTCAATTCTCCATTCAAAAATGTTTACTTCATATCCATTTGATAGACTTTGAAATCCTTATATCTTACAAAAGCCAAAACATCCTAATAGCCTTCATTCTAGCAACAGGAGCATAAGTTTCTTCAAAATCAATTCCTTCAACTTGTGTGTAACCTTCGCATACTAATGTTCCTTTATTTCTTACAACTTGACCATCTTCATCCAGCTTATTCTAGAACACCCAAGTTTTTTCAAGAACATTCTTATCTGTCGGTCTAGGTACTAATTCCCAAGTCTAATTTATCTCAATTTGATCCAACTCTTCCTTCATTGCTTTCATCCAATTCTAATCTTTGTAGGCTTCTTCAACTATCTTAGGTTCAGACTTAAAGAGTAAACATAGAAGAACCTATTCTTTAGCAACTTTGCTTCTTGTAATGACTCCTTTGTTTTTGTCTCCTATAATTTGATTCTCAAAATGATTTTTCTGTTAGGGTTTTTGATATAGTTGCCAGAGCAACCCGATTTTCTTTCTTCTTGTCTTCATTTCTATTCTTTCCTTCTTCTTCATTAGTTTATGTAGCATCGTAAATTGTTTACCCTTGCTAGGGTGCTACAATTCTACGCTTAGTTTAGCACGAACCTTAGGGTGTTTGCATCTTGCATTGTAATTTCCCTTTAAGCATTTAATTAATTAATTTAATTAAATCTAAAGTCATATTTCATCACTCCCCACATCATAAAATTAAGCCCTTTACCCTAAGTGTGCCCCTTTTTATTTTATTCCTCCAATAAATCATTAAATCATAAACACTAATTATGTCCTATTTCGACCTTTAAGGCCCGATTTCGCATATCAAAACATCTTGGAATAAATTGTAACTTTGGGATTTTCTCTACTCCCATTATATCTAATGGCCCCAAAAATTTGGTCGAACCATGTGCACTTTACACACGGTCCCCAACATTTTTCCCAAAATTTTGGTAGCATAATTCTATGATATTATAATGCTTAACCCTAAAAGATTGGCAGGAAATTAAAATCCTAGGCTAGCCTAAAGACAAAATTAAGATTTAGGGTTTCATACATAAGAACTCTATTTCTTCATTTGAAGGGATCTAATCTAAGAGGAACGAAGATATAAGAACAAGGAAGTTTTGGTGAAGGAAGCATAAGGAGCCTTCTATGTAGTAAAAGAGAAGCGTATGTAGAGTCTTCAACAACATTCAACAAAATTCATCAGGAATTCATCAAGTATTTTACAAGCATTCATCATCAATTAGGAGCCTTGAAGACATTGAAGAATAATAGGAGATTATTGATTGATGATTGGCTTGTACCCCTCCCTTAGGGGGTTGGGTATGGTTTCATGTTGTTTTCAT
The DNA here is from genome assembly GCF_030272615.1 of Cryptomeria japonica. Taxonomy (NCBI): domain Eukaryota; kingdom Viridiplantae; phylum Streptophyta; class Pinopsida; order Cupressales; family Cupressaceae; genus Cryptomeria; species Cryptomeria japonica. The sequence goes on from NC_081409.1 coordinate 729,338,758, forward strand.
GTCTTTATATGAGCTTCATTACATCAATTTACATATTTACATTCATGCTTTAGATCACTTTGTATGATTTATTTAGAGCATTTACTTTGTTGATTACAAGCATTTAGGGTTTACTCTTTAGGGTTGTTCTATATTATTTGCATTCATCCTAGAGTCTTGCACACACACAAGATTCCTACACACACTATTTACTATGCAAATAGGCTATTTGTGGAAGTGGAAATCACCAACACAATGTTTTGACAAAGGCAAATCCCTATAGCCACCCAAACCCCCTTCTTTTTTAGTTGGAGGTGCAGAAACAGGTACTCAGAAGGCTTCCTGGATCAACAAAAGGCATAGGTATTACATAGAAGTCTCAGACTACCCCAAATCCATCAAAGATAGGGGCATGGCACCCTATTCCTACCCAGGACAGGGGTGTGGTTCCTTGGTCCCCCTCAATTTCAGAGATTTTTGGTAGGGTGGTGCCTTAGGATCTCAAGATTGTACTCTCTTAGTTAAGGCTTTCTGTCAGATTCTCAGGAATAGGGGCATGGTGCCCTGGTCCTGGTCAGTTTGGTCAATTTTCTAGCATCAGGTACACATCCAAATTCCTCCCCCTTCTCTGCTTTCAATTTTTCAATTCCAAATCTGCAAGTTTCTTCAATTTTAGTTTATGTACCTTTCATTGTTTATCTCCTAGCATAGTTGATCAATCTTTCATATCTTACCTTCATTTACAACAAGAGGAATAGAAACCCTAAGAGATAATACTTTTCTCTCTCTTTCTCACAAGAAGTAGCCAAAGTGAGCTATCTTCCTAGGCTCTTTTGTATTCCCAATGTGTTGGCTAAAGTGGGATTAGGTCCTAGTCACCCAGTCCCGCGTTTTCCCCACCATGGTTTCATACCTTGCTTGAATACTTGTTTCCTTTTAAATTTTCTCATCAACCTTCACATTTGCACTTTCAACAATTTTATTCAACCTCTAGTTATAACATTTATAGGCTTTGATCTTTGTAGAATAAGCAAGAAATATACCTTCATCTACTCTTCTATCAAACTTTCCAAGATTTTCTTCGTCTCTCTAGATACAACATGTCCTTTAAAGGACTTTGAAATAGTTCACAGATGGGATCCTTCCATACCATAACTCATATGATGTCTTCCCATATTTCTTTCTGAATAGAACTCTATTAAGGGTATACACGGCTATGTGTAAAGCTTCGCTCCAGTAAATTTCTAGTAAGTTTGCTTTCTTGATCATAGTTTTTGCCACCTCTTGAATAGTCTTGTTCATCCTTTAAACTACCCCATTCTTCTGAGGTGTTCTAGGAGTTGATAAATGTTTTCTAATTCCATATTTCTCACATAAATTATTAAATTCATCAGAAATAAATTCTCCTCCTCTATCAGATCTTAGACATGTAATCCTTCTATCAACTTCATTATCAACTCTAGGTTTAAATTTCTTGAACTTTTCTAATGCTTCTGACTTCTCTCTTAGAAATGCAACCCAAGTCATTCTATTTATATTTATGTGCCATCGGATCTCCTCGAGTGGTTAGTCTCACTTTCTAGGAACCAAAGCTCTAATACCAATTGTTGAATATTTTGGACAACTGAGAGGGGGGGGTGAATTAGTTGTATATTAAAAATATTTTCCCATAGAAACAAATCTGACAACTTAAACCTTAGATTACTTAACCATTAACATATAATAACATGAAAGAACACATACATGAAACACCAAATATGATGTGGAAAACCCAAGTAGGGAATAGAGAATGTTACTTCTCAATATAAAAACACCTATTAGGGTGACACCGATTAAGGTGATTTTCACAAAGATGACTCACTTCCAAAATTTCTCACTACAGGTGGGCTTACTACTTGAATAATACTACTAAAAAAAAGACGGCTCACTTCCTGAAGGAAGAAAGAAAGAATCCACCACTAAGGCACAACTGCCAAATTGTTGGATATTGCTGAGATGTTTGCTGGAATAATGTGTTGTCATTGATGTCAACATATTCTTCTGTGTATTCCAGTGTTGCAGTTGAGTTGTTGCAGCTTAATGGGTTCTAAGATATGCATGTTTAGTTGATTCAACAAAAGTTTCAATGATCCGCATGTTGATTTGATTGAGTTATGAGGTCTGGTATTATGGTTGGAAACTCAATTATTCATGTTATTCGATATTCTAGTTTGTGCTCCACATTACTTTGGAATTGCATTATCTTCATTTGCAGATTTGGAAAAGTTTTTGGGATGTTCATATGTGTCCTCAATTAAGATGGTTCATGATTTGGAAGTCTACAACTGAATCTTTTAGTTTGACAGTCAGTTCAACATGTGTACTTGAGGTATGGTATAATGATGATGGAAATTCTAGTAATTGGTGATGTTGCGGTTGTTTTTGGTGCAATTCACATTGCTTGTGGATGTTTCTAGATTAGTTACTATCTATGTTGATGGTCCGCATCGATTATTGTGTGCATTATTGATCATTTTCTTGATCCAGTGGTGTTCTTTGTGTTATGCAACATTCTTGGTGACTGTAGCATGTTGCAGATGATCAAGCCATAATTCTTGGTGTTGTTTATTTGTTGTGGTGGTGATTTAGGTCCATACTATGTCTTAGCTAATATTGTTTTGGTTCGCATGTGTTTGTTGGCATATGATGAAGTGGTGACAATGTATGTTGTCATTGATGTCAATAAGTGAACAGGTATGTGGTACCTAGGTAGGTGAACCGGTATGAACCAGTACGAAGACTGGAGGTGACTATAGTCAACCAGGATGGAGTGAACCGATGTAGGGGTTCACAGTTTGACTATCGGTTGGTAGTCTCAATTCAACTCTAGGGTTTCTAATTTGGCTTGTGCGGTGCAACCGATGATTTCTTGTGTTGAGTTAGTTAAGAACAAGGATAAGGATCAAGATGTCACGTCAGCTATGTGCGCGTGAAGGATTTCTTCGAGGATCTTATGTGTGAAGATCGAATGCATTGAATGTCTACCTCAGGAATATGCATTTTTCTTAGAGGTATGAGAAAAGCACATGCTGGCTTACTATTTTCCAATTGCAATGAAGATCGGACGATGTAGAATGACTTGAGATCTTTCTGAGATTGTTCTATTCTATGCAAAGCATTTTAATAGTCAGGATTTGACCGCTTGTAATTGTAAACCTAAAATGCTTAGGATTTAGGGTGTATGCTAACCGACCTAATTGTTGTTGTCTATAAGGTCAATGATGTTTGTTATTGTTTGTTGTTGGCAAAAGTTGTGTTTGTGTCCGTATGTAGAGATACTTTCCAAACCAGGGTGTGGAATCTACAGAGTGTGATTGTAGAGGAGAGGAACTGAAAAGGATCTGCCTTAGTAAGTAGTGTCGTTATTAGATCAAAGCTTTACCTGTTGACTTCTAACCATCTCAATAGTAGGAAAATCCCTTGACCAGGTAGCTTTAATAGGCTTGTTGCAAATCCTCTAACTAGGTGACTCAAGCTCATTGAGTTTTTTAAATCCTCTAGCGAGGTAACCTTTAACAGGGTTTATAGACATCCCTTAACTAGGTGATCCCTAACAGGATCAGTTCCTAACAAAACCTTATTATAAAGTCTTTAACCGGACTAGGCTCCTAATAGAGTGGACTTCAAAAGAGTTAAAAAATAAGCTTGTGGGTATTCATTCCCACCGTGGTTTTTCCCATTTGGGTTTCAACGTGAAAAATTTGTGTGTCATGGGTTGTGTATTTTTCATGAGATGATTGAGTAGTTTTTGTTCTGTTGTACATGCATGCAGAGCTAATGGTTGTGATATTACTAACGCAACTCATGCATGTTCAAATTGGTAAAATAGCTATCTAGATTTGAAAAGTGTTTTATGCTATTTGATGTACTTTTGTTTTACCAGTTTAGTTGTCTGAAGCATCTTTGTTTAACTGGTATTGCTATGGTTAAGTACAGTGGTATAGACAATAGATTATCTATGTTCAAAGAGTGTTAAAATATTAAAGCAAGTTTTGTCTGTACTGATTCACCCCCCCCCTCTCAGTACCGGTTAGAGTATTAGTTATTCATCAATGTTGTTGTAGCGTGTGAGGTTATTGTTTTATAATTTGTGTTGAGGGTTTAGCCAACCTTGAAATATAGGTTGATGATTTGTATAAATATATGTAATATTTATTTGAGAGATGTTTTTTCATGTGCGAACATTGAATTGATCTTTCAGTAGCAGAGGAGAAGTGTGAAGAAGTGGAAAGAGTAGAGTTTGAGTACATTTGTGTTTACTTGGAACTGTAATCAGGCATTGGGAGATGTTATTTCATCAGATCATGTAATCCAGATTGTTGTCCGATCTTTGTAAGATAGTGAGACTTCCTTAGGGTTGTAACCCTTCTTGTAATTTGAGTAGTGAGCTCTAGGCAGTGTGCCTAAATGCATGTGCATTCTCCATTGTAATATTTACAGTTACTCCTAATAGGGTATTATCTCATTGTGGGTAGGTTCCCACTATGATTTTTCCCTTAACTGGGTTTTCCACATCAAAAATATTGGTGTTATGTGTGTTATTGATGTGGTGATGGTTTATGTTTTCATTGCTAATAATCAGATCTGAATTTAAGTTTAAGTTGTGTAGAATTTGTGTGCAAACCAATTCACCCCCCCTCTTAGTTTGTTGCATTGTTGCCAATACAAACAACTGCAATGGAAAAAGAAACCTTAGGCTCACTGCCATTAATACCAAACAACATCAGCAAACAACAATACTAATCAACCACTTTGTATCACTAAAGATGGATCTTCTTTTTACAATCAACTTCCTTCTATAAAAATTTCTTATATATTATTTCATTACAACCATTCTATATACATATTGATCTCCATCTAATAAATTTTCCAAGTCGACTAAGGAGATAATAAAACATATTTTAAAATTGGTCTTCACTAAGCATTCTTGCGGTGGAAAGGAATGAGAAGTGAACCACACAAAGATGCAACAACATGTTATGCAAACATCATAATCATCAGACCAAAAGATAGAGCAACTGGGGTTAATTGGACTAGGAACGAATATGGCCAAAAATACAATTCTGAAGCACATCAACACATGTTGAATCAAAATAACAAAGATACATGCATGAGAACCATAAATCCAAAAATGCAATAAGAGAACTAAAAATGCGGAGCTCTGCAAACTCTTCCAGACAATCACTATCATCATTGCATAGAATTTTGAAGCACAACTTCTAGACCTCTAGAACACAAGAATATCATCTCAAAGAAATATCCAACAACATGCCAACATATCATGAATATAACTGCAAAAGGTCAAAACATCAGGAGAAAAACCAAACACTGAAATAGAATCAGTATATTGACATCAATGACAACCATACTGATACATCAATCAACTTCACATTTGCAACATGGACAACCAAGAAAGATAGATGTGATAATAGTGGAACTAGTAGATAAAAGATACAACAATAAGAATAGATAATGTGCTATGGAGATAACAAAAAGAAGAGGAAGGAGAAGACTCCCCTTCCGCACCCAAAGAAAGAAGTATATTGGATGGAGAAGAAGAAGAAGTTGATCTTCCTCAAAGTATGATGATGGTAGCAATGTGTGAGAGCCAAATATGCAGTGAAAGGGAGCTTCCAAAATGATCATGAGAAAGCATAAATCCAAGGAGAAAGTTAGAGAAGCTAAAAGAGAGATCGAATGAGCAACCAAAGAGGCAAAATGAACTTGAAGAGGGAAGCTAAGAATGTTGGGATGAAGCCAAATGTTGGTGGATGCACATAGAGGCATTACAAGCATCTTCGAGGCACAGGTGTAATGCTCAAATGACCACCTTCAGGATATTAGATTCATGGAACATTAGCGCAATGCGCAGACATCTTCGTGACATGCTAGTGTCTATGAGTCAAACATTGAGCAGTGTCAAGAAAAGGACAAGGTGGAGGCTAACGGGACAAGTGAGATGGACAAAAGGACAAGGTGGTAAAGGAGATCTCCAATTTGTGTAAAATGGAGGCACTTATGTAGAATAGAATTACATGGGGTGTAATTTATGACACTGCAAGTGCCTAGTACCACCTTATTCTAGACACTATTTTTCTCTACTAGTTACCCTTGAATGAGAATAACCAGGGAATAACTACCTAGCAATGAGTTTAGTATTTCATAGATCTTAATAGGATAATATGTGGTAGGAAATCTAGATATGTTGAAGACAAAGAGGTACAAATAAAAAGGGGTATAAAAATGTTAAGGAAAATTAGGCATTCCATATACATGGTAAAATAAGGGTTACACTCAAAATTTAAAAAAATTTAGATTGGGAGTGGTGTTATAGTCATATATTATGAGGAAGAAATGGAAATAGAGGTATTTTTTAGTGCCCTCCAAATAAATATAATAGGGTATAAGTTTATATAGTGAATCTTCCATGATTTAAATAGAGTAAATCATTGATATGTATCAAGTGAAGGGAAAATGGGCATCCCAAAAAAGCTATCTAAGATTAGTACATGTGTATCTAGCATCAAATACAAATTCACACTACTATACCAAAAACTAGAATCATACATAGTTTATTTCCCACATCAACCCTTAGAGGAAAGTGATTGCAATTTAATATTTTGCCAAATCAAATAGTAGTTTTAGCAGTATGCATACATTTAGATTCAACAATGAAGAATTATAAAATAAAAGAAAAAGATAGAAGAAGAGAACACAAATTTATCAAGGGGAAAACTCTTTCAAGTAAAAAAACCCACACTCCAAAACTAGAGAGCCATTGTATTATTTAGCAACAAAATATAGTTACAATACAACCTTCATGCTCTAGGCCTTTCAATGGAGATATACATCCTACTCCATCCAGGATAAAATTTTGTAGCATAGCACCAATAATAATGGATTCATCTCTTCTACAACTCTTCTAGAAATTCTTATATTTATAGAGGTTACAATGCAAAAACAAATAGTCTCCCAAAAGTATCCACATTCAATGTATGTAAATAATATTTAATACAAATATTATTTATTCCAGAAACACAAGTCATCCAAGATGAGATAAACAAGTCTTTTTCTAATTTGGAACTTTCCATTTTAGTCCAAGCCTATCCAAGTGGAAGATTTGATCTTGCTGAGAATCTTTCCAAAACTGTGCTCAAAGGGAATGAGAAGCAATCACAATGTGTTGAATGGAGGGGGTGTTGAAGAGCTCCAAAGAAGTTTTCTTCTCCAAAGTTCCCTCCTTCTGACAAGTGTCACAATTTTAGTTCCTCCTCTACACTTGTTGCACCCAACTTGCCATCGAGCCCCACAATTAAGCTTTGTACTTTGGAAACTTAAAATATTTCATTAATTAAATAAAATTAGCACAAAAGACCATTTAATTAATTAAATTATTTCCTTGGGACTCCTAAGGTTGAGGCACCTTAATCCCATCAATCTCCCACTTGACAATGACCTTATAGGAGTCATCCCATCACAAGATTTACACTACTAAGAGCCACCCAATAAAATCACATCATCACTGCCATCCATGAAACCACATAGATCCAAAACATATCCTCATGCTCCATCAAGACATATGCAACTACAACCAAGATGTCCACCATCTCAGGCAACAAACCTTGCCATCCTCCAACATGCCACCTATCCAGAAGAAAAGGAACCAGACAAGGTGAAAATGCACTAGTCCAAAGAATACAAGCATAAGATCCCAATGATATTAAAGGCTACAAGATACTACCACCACTCCACTATGCTCACGAGCTATATAGAAGCATCAACAACATCAACTTCAAAGTTCATAACCAGAACACAAATGTGAAGTAATCCTCTAGAATACAAGATATAACACCAGCTAGAACAACAATCGGATTGATTTCTCCTATCCAACTGATAAACTTAAAAAATTGAAAATAACACCCATATCAAGTGCTAATCCATCTAATCACCCATACCTCAAAGGTATACACTATCAATAAACTCATGCCACTGACATAACCAACCCTAAGAAGCTGCAACCTTAAGCTCCATGTGCAAACCAGTCAATGAATACCAAACACATTCAAGAACTCCCCTTACATGGGTAATGTTAAATATAAAAAGATCAAAGGCATACCGAGTCCACTAATCACAACACATAGAAAGTGTAACCATGTAGTACCAAGGACCACCCACAAAGATATACATAACCTGCAAAAAAAACTAGTGCAAGAAACATCTCTCTCAACAAGTCTCCATAGCTCTCCCAAGTTCTCAACATCTGACAGAAGAAAGAGATACGGGAACCTTTGTGTCATCAACCAAGTGATAACATATGGCCACAAACTAGTGATCACTACAACTCCATACAAAACCTCATATCCAATGCCAAGTGAATCTGAACCTCCTAGAAGTTCACTAAGATAAAAGAGAAAAATCGCAAACCATAAACATGTAGCATTTCCTTCTACAAATACCTCTAAGTGTCAGTTGTGCCAAGTAAGATCTCCTTCATGTCCTCATGTGAAAAACCATAACAACATCCAAACTCTTCAACTTCAAGATATCAAACATAACACATGTATCATGAATCTACATGGATGTAAGCCTTTCAAAGAAGATCAAACTACTTCATTTCCATAGGAAATCAACCCACTACCATCCCCTATGATCATTATAAAAAATATTCAAATTAGATAACCATGCTATCCATTTCTCATAATGAATCCTCCAAAACTATCTAACTTTAGCTCAAGATCCATTAATATGAAAGAAAAGCATAACCCACCTAAGAGAAACAATGGGCAATACCTCTCAATTTATAAACTATCGAGTAGACCAAGAGTGGGGAAAGAGAATGCTCCTCCAAGATATCCAAGTCATCATGACTCATCCAAGAGAAATCTCCTTGTAGGTCTCTATTGAACTCACATCCAATCAAGGTTTAGGCTCCTCAAACTTCCAACTAAAATCTTATCAAAAGTAACCATCTTAGCACACCTTTCTCATCTCAAGAGAACTATAGCCTCACCTAAGTTTCCATATATCCATGAGTACCAACAAAGGATCAATCCTTGCCAAACTCCAAATGCATCTCTACACTCCCATGAAGTTCTCAGGCATATGACCAATGCACCCAATATAAAGAGAACTCACCAGACCACTATCAAATCTCCAATCAATTGAACTAGGAACATATCATGATATCGTGAGCTTACCATCCCCTCCTAGGAGATCACATTCTCCAAGTGAACATACCATATGGTCTTAAGAGAAATGTATCACACCAAACTCTCATATGCTCAAACAAGAGTATCCCATGACATTACACTAACATACTCTAAACCAACATCGTCTATCAAGCACCACCAACACCTCAAACCAAACACTCTAAGAGCCCTCCATGGCTCCACGATGTTACATCCTCAAATAGTGTACATGCAAAACATGAAAAAACCCTTCTGCATCAACAGGATCTAAGAGTCCCTCCAATCATTTGCGCCACTAAAGAAGGTCGTCTATCACCAAGTGATGAATTCACAGTCACTACTAAATCTCCCATTGAACTATAATATTGAGCTCTCCAAGAAAATGACACACCATCTCCCTAATCTGAGAATCATCTAGGTCCATACACATACAAGTGTACAATATCACACCATGTGAAACCAATATCTCTATGTTAGCAGCAATCAAGAAGGAAGACTAAGAGGGGGGGGTGAATCAGTCTTCACTAGATCTCAGCTGATTAAACTCCAAAACATAAATTGATAAACAATAATAAATAGATAAATAAATTAACAGCTCAATGCACAACACCAAGATTTTGATGTAAAAAACCTAGTTCAGGGAAAAACCACAGCAAGAACCTACCCACAGTAAGATGATACTCTGTAGTAGTATGTGAAAATATTACAATTTGGAATGCACATGCATTCAGGCACACTGCCTAGAGCTCACTATTCAAAGATAATTTCCCAGAAGGCTATGACCCTCAGGGAAGTCTCACTGACTTACAAAATGATTCAGACTACAATCCGGAAGAAATGAACGACAATGATAACATCTATAAATGCTTGATGATAGTTTTGGTTAAGCACAGTTGTCCGCTCTACAACACCAAACACACCTCACCACTTCATTGAATGATATATTCTTATTTTCACATGTATCTCTCTCTGAAAATGTAGACACAATACCGATACTTAAATTACATAAGCATCTCACCTATATATACAAATCATCAACCTTGATAACAAGGTCAGCTAAACCCTCAACCCTTAACTCACAATTACAAAAATTACATTGCATGATATAAAGATCGACCACTGGACCAATATTATGATTTACGTTACATAGCATGGACCTAATTCAAATTCCCAAATGATTACATCCACCGAAAATCTCGCCAAGATCAACCACAACATGCTATACCACCAGAAATACTCCATAACATGCAAATCATCACTAGTTCATAGAAATCACCAAACACTCACATAATGATCAATGCGGATCACCAAAACAAATAGGACACAACTAGGAAACACCAACAAGCACATTAAAATTACCCGGAATAGTTGCACCAACACCTTTTCAAATCTTCATTGGTCAACGTCTCAAAGCTCAAGAACACAACCAATCAACAACTATCATGAGGAAAGATAACTTGCGGAGAAATAAATCATGAATCATCTTAAATGAAGATACACAAGATCATCCCAAACAATAATTCAAATTTTCAATACAAGATTTGATCACACCAGAATATACAGATGTTGGGAAAAATGGTGTCTCAACCTTGCATTTATGCGAGGTTACTATTTATAGTAAGTTTTCATTTGAGCATGAAATGGTGCGAAACTCTCCCTAAAGCTTCTGGTTGGCTAGATAAGCATTCTAGTAAAGTTGCGTCGCAAGGTCACAGCTAGTTTTGAAGATATTAAACTTTTCGTCTTGGAGGGGTGCAATAAAATATTTAAACTTATTTTTGGGGACTTTAGAGGCTCCGAAATGCCCTGAAAAGTGGCCGTAACTGGCGAAGCGGGTTACGAGGTGATAGAGCACTTCGTGAGCTTTCCGGCGCTTCAAACGGTTCGTCAATCGGACACCCGGTTCTCAAGTTATGGCCTCCGGAAGTTTGTACTCTTGAAATAGGAAAAATAATTTGTATCGGATACATAAATGAGCTGTAAAAGGAAGTGACACATGTTGATGTGTGCTTTAACATGTCATAGGGCATCTAGAAGGGAGATAAGGTCAGCTACACCTTATTGGGTGGTTTTAGCCCATGGTTTTGTAATACCGTTTGACGGTTTCTTGTATTGTATCTCCTATTTATGAGGTGTGTGAGATAGAGGTTGTGTGTAAGAGTCCTATGGCTATTGAGTTGCCTCTGAATCTCTGATTAGTGATACTCCTGCGAAGAGCTTGCTCTGCAAGTATGTTGTAATCTGTTTTTGATTGCTGAATAAAATATTGAGCTGCTTTTGGAGGGTGGGGTTTTTCTCCCGAAAGGGTTTTCCCCACGTAAATCACTGTGTTGTGGTATGAATGCTATTATATCTATTTCTATTTTCTGTAACTGTTGTAACAATCAGAAAAATTTTTGCATTACCCTCCTCTCGAGGTTAGTGTAGGAAGTTGTTTTCGCTACTTTACTTCCTTACAAGTGGTATCAGAGCCTGATCACCTTTGGTTTCAATTGTGGGCAGTTGGGTTTTTTGAAGTAATCCAGATTTGAGTGGGAGCTTGTGCAGAAGACACTTTTTGATCTTGTTGCAGGAATATTCAGATGGTGAATTCATCAGGGAGAATAGAGGTGGAAAAATTTAATGGAAGTAATTTTGAGATGTGGAAGCTGAAGATGGAAGATCTGCTAATAGATCGAGATCTTTGGGATGTTGTTGATGCGAATGTCCAAAGGCCCTCAGATCCTACTGCGGCAGCTCAGTATGATGTTATGGACCGAAAAGCCAAGGGTCTAATCAGACTGTGTCTGGCAGACTCTGTTCTAATCAATGTCCATGAAGAGAACTCTGCAAAGAAGCTATGGACTAAGCTTGGTGAGATGTATCAAGTGAAATCTTTATTAAATCAAATTTTCTTAAGAAAGAAATTGTATTCCTTGAAGATGGAAGAAGGTGGACGAATTGCAGACCACCTGGAAGCATTCAATATGTTGGTGGCTCAATTAGTATCCATCGGTGTTAAGATGGACGAGGAGGAGAAATGTCAGATCTTGCTTTGTTCTTTGCCTGATTCGTGGGATTCTCTTGTTATGGCTATCGGTAGTACTTCTGTTGTTTTGAAATCTGAAGACGTGGTGGGTGCCCTACTCGGTGAAGAGATGCGAAGGAAGGTATCCATCAGTTCAAAGGAAGCCCTAACCGTTCGTGGAAGACCTAAGGAGAAAGGCCAGAAGAATGAGAAGCGCGACAAGTCCAAATCCAAAGGGAGATCAAAATCTCCTGGAAAGTCCAAAGTCATTTGCTGGAATTGCGATAAACTGGGTCACATCCGTAAGGACTGCAAAGAAGAAAAGAAGAAGAAGAAAAAGAAAAGGTTTGATTCTGATTCTGAGTCCGACAAAGAAGATGGCGATGCATTTATTGCGGCTTTGGCGACTCATGCAGGTAATGATGCTTGGCTAATTGACTCAGGTGCATCTTTTCATATGACTTCCAATAGAGATTGGTTTTCTGAATATGAAGGATTTAATGGAGGTAAAGTGTACTTGGGTGATGATTCACATCTAGACATTGTTGGTCGAGGTAAAGTTAGAATCAGGTTTTCTGATGGTAGAATAAAAGGGATTAATGGTGTGCTGCATATCCCTAGATTAAAACGAAACCTGTTATCTATGAGCAAACTGATAGATGCGGGTGTGCAAGTAGTCTTTTCTGAAGCAGGATGTAAGATGATTAAGGGTGCTATGGTAGTGGCTAGAGGTGTCAGGTTTGGCACTTTGTATAAGCTTGAAGCATACACTGTTGAGTGTAATAGCACTTCTGTAAAAAGTAAATCTGTGGATACTTCACTGGAAGATTTGAAGGTTTCACCTTCAGCAGATGGAAATGGTTTTTGGGTACCTAAGGGTGCTCTTTCGTCTGAAGCAAAGTTACCTGCAGAGAAGACTATGTTATGGCACCAGAGACTTGGCCACATTGGAGAAAAGGGTCTAAGGACCTTGAAAAATAAAAACCTTGTTGAAGGTTTGAATGACTGTAATCTTGACTTTGATTTCTGTGAGCATTGCATTTATGGAAAACACAACCGCGTTCAATTTTAGTCGAGTTCTCATAAAACTTGTGGTGTTTTGGATCTTATCCATTCTGATGTGTTTGGTCTAGTAGATGTCTCTTCGATTGGAAAATCTACATATTATGTTTCATTTATTGATGATTTTAGTAGAAGGACATGGGTATATTTTCTAAAGAGTAAATCTGAAGTTTTTAGTCGTTTTAAAGAATTTAAAGCAATGGTTGAGTTGCAGACTGGAAAGAAAATAAAATGTTTGAGAACTGATAATGGCGGTGAGTTTTGCTCTAATGATTTTGATAGATTCTGTAAAGACTGTAGAATTAACAGGCAGAAGACAACTCCGTATTCTCCACAGCAGAATGGAGTTGCAGAAAGAATGAACAGGACACTGATGGAGAAGGCTAGGAGTATGTTGAGTGGTGCTGGTCTCGAACAAAAGTTTTGGGCTGAAGCTGTTGCCACTGCTTGCTACCTGATTAACAGGTCTCCTACATCAGCTCTTGTTGATAAAATGCCTATGGAAGCATGGTCAGGTCACAAGCCTTCATTGAGACATCTTAGAGTTTTTGGTTGCGAGGCATATGCACATGTGCCAAAGGAGAAGCGAACAAAGTTGGAGAACAAGGCTGTGAAATGTATCTTCATCGGGTATAGTTATGGTGTGAAAGGATACAAGCTTTGGGACCCTGTTGCACAAAAGGTAATTCACAGTAGAAGTGTTATTTTTAGAGAAATTAAGTCTCCTTCTGTTACATTGCAGCCAGAACAGACTAAAAAAGAAGATGTGATTCAACTTCCTTCTACACCTGAAAGAGTTGAATCGAGACCCCTAGATAGGCAAGAATTTGAGGAGAGCTCGTCTAGCTCTAAATCTTCAGAAGAGGAGGAAGAACCTCCAACTCAGCTTGTTCGAAGGTCTACAAGACATAGACAACCACCTGAAAGGTATTCACCTGATGATTGGAGATGTATTTTTTCTCTGAATACTAGTGTGGATGAACCGAAATCTGTAGAAGAGGCATTAGGTATGAATGATGTAGAATCCTGGAAGATTGCTATGGAGGAAGAAATGGCAGCTTTGAAAAAGAATGATACATGGGATCTTGTACCATTGCCTGAAGGATGAAAACCTGTTGGTTGTAAATGGGTGTTCAAGAAAAAGATTGGTTCAGATGGAAGCATTGAGAAGTATAAAGCAAGGTTGGTTGCAAAACGCTACTCTCAGGTTGAGGGTGTTGATTACGGTGAGATATTTTCTCCTGTTGCAAAAATGACATCCATTAGATTTTTGCTTTCTATTGCTACTGCTTATGATTTAGAGGTTGAGCAAATGGATGTGAAAACTACTTTCCTTCATGGTGATTTGGAGGAAGATATTTATATGACACAGCCGGAGCACTATGTGGTGAAAGGCAAAAGTAATTTGGTCTGTAAATTGAAGAAATCTTTGTATGGCCTCAAACAAAGTCCTAGGATGTGGTACCAGAAATTTGATACATATGTGTTGAGTTTGGGATTTGAACGTTCTAAATCGGATCACTCTATTTATTATAAATCTTATGGTGATCATTTCTTATTCATTGCATTGTATGTTGATGATATGTTATTCATTGGTAAAGGGAAAGGTATGATTTCAGAACTGAAGTCTCAGCTCGCTGCTAAATTTGAAATGAAAGATCTTGGTGCAGCAAAGCACATTCTTGGGATGGAAATTAGAAGAGATAGGGTGAACAGAAAGCTATGGCGAGGCCAGAGTAAGTATGTGAATTCAGTGTTACAGAGGTTCAACATGCAGAATTGTAGACCATTGAGTGTTCCTTTTACAGTTGGAATGAAACTATCTGTTTCAGATTGTCTAACATCCCCATTGGAGATGGAAGACATGAGTAGAGTGCCTTACCAGAGTGCGGTTGGAAGCTTGATGTATGCTATGGTCTGTACTAGACCAGATATTGCCCAAGCAGTGGGAGTACTTTCTAGATATATGTCTAATCCTGGTAGAGTTCATTGGGATGCAGTCAAAAGAGTCTTCAGATATTTGAAGGGTACTTCAGAGTATTCTTTGTGTTATCATGGTAATTCAGTTGGAGACATGACTTCCCTTGATATCCATGGTTATGTGGATTCAGATTGGGCAGGTGATATTGATAGCAGAAGATCCACCAGTGCTTATGTGTTTACTTTGTTTGGTGGTGCAATTAGTTGGATGAGTAAGCGACAGGCTGTGGTTGCTTTATCCACTACTGAAGCAGAGTATATGGCAGCTACTCATGCTTGTAAAGAGGCCATTTGGCTTAAGAGACTGTGTTCGGATATTGGAATAAAACAAGGTACAGTGACAGTTTACTGTGACAGTCAGAGTGCAATTAGCCTAGCTAAGAACCCGACATTTCATGCCCGGACCAAACATATTGATGTTCAGTATCATTTTGTTAGAGATATGGTCGAAGATGGTAAGGTGAAGCTGGTTAAGGTGGAAACTTTGATGAATGTTGTAGATGCTTTAACTAAGGCTGTGAGCACAGAGAAGTTCAGATGGTGTTCAGAGTCTATGGGCCTTATGGCCCCTAGCAATTGATTCATTGTGTTGACATTCCCTTCCGCTCATGCAAGGTGTTCGACAAGTGGGAGATTTGTTGGGAAAAATGGTGTCTCAACCTTGCATTTATGCGAGGTTACTATTTATAGTAAGTTTTCATTTGAGCATGAAATGGTGCGAAACTCTCCCTAAAGCTTCTGGTTGGCTAGATAAGCATTCCAGTAAAGTTGCGTCGCAAGGTCACAGCTAGTTTTGAAGATATTAAACTTTTCGTCTTGGAGGGGTGCAATAAAATATTTAAACTTATTTTTGGGGACTTTAGAGGCTCCGAAACGCCCTGAAAAGTGGTCGTAACCAGTGAAGCGAGTTACGAGGTGATAGAGCACTTCACGAGCTTTCCGACGCTTCAAACGGTTCGTCAATCGGACACCCGGTTCTCAAGTTATGGCCTCCGGAAGTTTGTACTCTTGAAATAGGAAAAATAATTTGTATCGGATACATAAATGAGCTGTAAAAGGGAGCGACACATGTTGATGTGTGCTTTAACATGTCATAGGGCATCTAGAAGGGAGATAAGGTCGGCTACACCTTATTGGGTGGTTTTAGCCCATGGTTTTGTAATACCGTTTGACGGTTTCTTGTATTGTATCTCCTATTTATGAGGTGTGTGAGATAGAGGTTGTGTGTAAGAGTCCTATGGCTATTGAGTTGCCTCTGAATCTCTGATTAGTGATACTCCTGCGAAGAGCTTGCTCTGCAAGTATGTTGTAATCTGTTTTTTATTGCTGAATAAAATATTGAGCTGCTTTTGGAGGGTGGGGTTTTTCTCCCGAAAGGGTTTTCCCCACGTAAATCACTGTGTTGTGGTATGAAAGCTATTATATCTATTTCTATTTTCTGTAACTGTTGTAACAATCAGAAAAAGTTTTGCATTACCCTCCTCTCAAGGTTAGTGTAGGAAGTTGTTTCCGCTACTTTACTTCCTTACAAGTGGTATCAGAGCCTGATCACCTTTGGTTTCAATTGTGGGCAGTTGGGTTTTTTGAACTAATCCAGATTTGAGTGGGAGCTTGTGCAGAAGACACTTTTTGATCTTGTTGCAGGAATATTCAGATGGCGAATTCGTCAGGGAGAATAGAGGTGGAAAAATTTAATGGAAGTAATTTTGAGATGTGGAAGCTGAAGATGGAAGATCTGCTAATAGATTGAGATCTTTGGGATGCTGTTGATGCGAATGTCCAAAGGCCCTCAGATTCTACTGCGGCAACTCAGTATGATGTTATGGACCGAAAAACCAAGGGTCTAATCAGACTGTGCCTGGCAGACTCTGTTCTAATCAATGTCCATGAAGAGAACTCTGCAAAGAAGCTATGGACTAAGCTTGGTGAGATGTATCAAGTGAAATCTTTATTAAATCAAATTTTCTTAAGAAAGAAATTGTATTCCTTGAAAATGGAAGAAGGTGGACGAATTGCAGACCACCTAGAAGCATTCAATATGTTGGTGGCTCAATTAGTATCCGTCGGTGTTAAGATGGACGAGGAGGAGAAATGTCAGATCTTGCTTTGTTCTTTGCCTGATTCGTGGGATTCTCTTGTTATGGCTATCGGTAGTACTTCTGTTGTTTTGAAATCTGAAGACGTGGTGGGTGCCCTACTCGATGAAGAGATGCGAAGGAAGGTATCCATCAGTTCAAAGGAAGCCCTAACCGTTCGTGGAAGACCTAAGGAGAAAGGCAAGAAGAATGAGAAGCGTGACAAGTCCAAATCCAAAGGGAGATCAAAATCTCCTGGAAAGTCCAAAGTCATTTGCTGGAATTGCGGTAAACCGGGTCACATCCGTAAGGACTGCAAAGAAGAAAAGAAGAAGAAGAAAAAGAAAAGGTTTGATTCTGATTCTGAGTCCGACAAGGAAGATGGCGATGCATTTATTGCGGCTTTGGCGACTCATGCAGGTAATGATGCTTGGCTAATTGACTCAGGTGCATCTTTTCATATGACTTCCAATAGAGATTGGTTTTCTTAATATGAAGGATTTAATGGAGGTAAAGTGTACTTGGGTGATGATTCACATCCAGACATTGTTGGTCGAGGTAAAGTTAGAATCAGGTTTTCTGATGGTAGAATAAAAGGGATTAATGGTGTGCTGCATATCCCTAGATTAAAACGAAACCTGTTATCTATGAGCAAACTGATAGATGCGGGTGTGCAAGTAGTCTTTTCTGAAGCAGGATGTAAGATGATTAAGGGTGCTATGGTAGTTGCTAGAGGTGTCAGGTTTGGCACTTTGTATAAGCTTGAAACATACACTGTTGAGTGTAATAGCACTTCTGTAAAAAGTAAATCTGTGGATACTTCACTGGAAGATTTGAAGGTTTCACCTTCAGCAGATGGAAATGGTTTTTGGGTACCTAAGGGTGCTCTTTCGTCTGAAGCAAAGTTACCTGCAGAGAAGACTATGTTATGGCACCAGAGACTTGGCCACATTGGAGAAAAGGGTCTAAGGACCTTGAAAAATAAAAACCTTGTTGAAGGTTTGAATGACTGTAATCTTGACTTTGATTTCTGTGAGCATTGCATTTATGGAAAACATAACCGCGTTCAATTTTAGTCGAGTTCTCATAAAACTTGTGGTGTTTTGGATCTTATCCATTCTGATGTGTTTGGTCTAGTAGATGTCTCTTCGATTGGAAAATCTACATATTATGTTTCATTTATTGATGATTTTAGTAGAAGGACATGGGTATATTTTCTAAAGAGTAAATCTGAAGTTTTTAGTCATTTTAAAGAATTTAAAGCAATGGTTGAGTTGCAGACTGGAAAGAAAATAAAATGTTTGAGAACTGATAATGGCGGT
This sequence comes from Cryptomeria japonica, assembly GCF_030272615.1. NCBI lineage: Eukaryota > Viridiplantae > Streptophyta > Pinopsida > Cupressales > Cupressaceae > Cryptomeria > Cryptomeria japonica. The sequence continues at coordinate 729,357,410 of NC_081409.1, forward strand.
GAGTTTTGCTCTAATGATTTTGATAGATTCTGTAAAGACTGTAGAATTAACAGGCAGAAGACAACTCCGTATTTTCCACAGCAGAATGGAGTTGCAGAAAGAATGAACAGGACACTGATGGAGAAGGCTAGGAGTATGTTGAGTGGTGCTGGTCTCAGACAAAAGTTTTGGGCTGAAGCTGTTGCCACTGCTTGCTACCTGATTAACAGGTCTCCTACATCAGCTCTTGTTGATAAAACGCCTATGGAAGCATGGTCATGTCACAAGCCTTCATTGAGACATCTTAGAGTTTTTGGTTGCGAGGCATATGCACATGTGCCAAAGGAGAAGCGAACAAAGTTGGAGAACAAGGCTGTGAAATGTATCTTCATCGGGTATAGTTATGGTGTGAAAGGATACAAGCTTTGGGACCCTGTTGCACAAAAGTTAATTCACAGTAGAAGTGTTATTTTTAGAGAAATTAAGTCTCCTTCTATTACATTGCAGCCAGAACAGACTAAAAAAGAAGATGTGATTCAACTTCCTTCTACACCTGAAAGAGTTGAATCGAGACCCCTAGATAGGCAAGAATTTGAGGAGAGCTCGTCTAGCTCTAAATCTTCAGAAGAGGAGGAAGAACCTCCAACTCAGCTTGTTCGAAGGTCTACAAGACATAGACAACCACCTGAAAGGTATTCACCTGATGATTGGAGATGTATTTTTTCTCTGAATACTAGTGTGGATGAACCGAAATCTGTAGAAGAGGCATTAGGTATGAATGATGCAGAATCCTGGAAGATTGCTATTGAGGAAGAAATGGCAGCTTTGAAAAAGAATGATACATGGGATCTTGTACCATTGCCTGAAGGACGAAAACCTGTTGGTTGTAAATGGGTGTTCAAGAAAAAGATTGGTTTAGATGGAAGCATTGAGAAGTATAAAGCAAGGTTGGTTGCAAAAGGCTGCTCTCAGGTTGAGGGTGTTGATTACGGTGAGATATTTACTCCTGTTGCAAAAATAACGTCCATTAGATTTTTGCTTTCTATTGCTACTGCTTATGATTTAGAGGTTGAGCAAATGGATGTGAAAACTGCTTTCCTTCATGGTGATTTGGAAGAAGATATTTATATGACACAGCCGGAGCACTATGTGGTGAAAGGCAGAAGTAATTTGGTCTGTAAATTGAAGAAATCTTTGTATGGCCTCAAACAAAGTCCTAGGATGTGGTACCAGAAATTTGATACATATGTGTTGAGTTTGGGATTTGAACGTTCTAAATCGGATCACTCTGTTTATTATAAATCTTATGGTGATCATTTCTTATTCATTGCATTGTATGTTGATGATATGTTATTCATTGGTAAAGGGAAAGGTATGATTTCAGAACTGAAGTCTCAGCTCGCTGCTAAATTTGAAATGAAAGATCTTGGTGCAGCAAAGCACATTCTTGGGATGGAAATTAGAAGAGATAGGGTGAACAGAAAGCTATGGCTAGGCCAGAGTAAGTATGTGAATTCAGTGTTACAGAGGTTCAACATGCAGAATTGTAGACCATTGAGTGTTCCTTTTACAGTTGGAATGAAACTATCTGTTTCAGATTGTCCAACATCCCCATTGGAGATGGAAGACATGAGCAGAGTGCCTTACCAGAGTGCGGTTGGAAGCTTGATGTATGCTATGGTCTGTACTAGACCAGATATTGCCCAAGCAGTGGGAGTACTTTCTAGATATATGTCTAATCCTGGTAGAGTTCATTGGGATGCAGTCAAAAGAGTCTTCAGATATTTGAAGGGTACTTCAGAGTATTCTTTGTGTTATCATGGTAATTCAGTTGGAGACATGACTTCCCTTGATATCCATGGTTATGTGGATTCAGATTGGGCAGGTGATATTGATAGCAGAAGATCCACCAGTGCTTATGTGTTTACTTTGTTTGGTGGTGCAATTAGTTGGATGAGTAAGCGACAGGCTGTGGTTGCTTTATCCACTACTTAAGCAGAGTATATGGCAGCTACTCATGCTTGTAAAGAGGCCATTTGGCTTAAAAGACTGTGTTCGGATATTAGAATAAAACAAGGTACAGTGACAGTTTACTGTGACAGTCAGAGTGCAATTAGCCTAGCTAAGAACCTGACATTTCATGCCCGGACCAAACATATTGATGTTCAGTATCATTTTGTTAGAGATATGGTCGAAGATGGTAGGGTGAAGCTGGTTAAGGTGGAAACTTTGATGAATGTTGCAGATGCTTTAACTAAGGCTGTGAGCACAGAGAAGTTCAGATGGTGTTCAGAGTCTATGGGCCTTATGGCCCCTAGCAATTGATTCATTGTGTTGACATTCCCTTCCGCTCATGCAAGGTGTTCGACAAGTGGGAGATTTGTTGGGAAAAATGGTGTCTCAACCTTGCATTTATGCGAGGTTACTATTTATAGTAAGTTTTCATTTGTGCATGAAATGGTGCGAAACTCTCCCTAAATCTTCTGGTTGGCTAGATAAGCATTCCGGTAAAGTTGCGTCGCAAGGTCACAGCTAGTTTTGAAGATATTAAAGTTTTCGTCTTGGAGGGGTGCAATAAAATATTTAAACTTATTTTTGGGGACTTTAGAGGCTTCAAAATGCCCTGAAAAGTAGCCGTAACCGGTGAAGTGGGTTACGAGGTGATAGAACACTTCGCGAGCTTTCCGGCGCTTCAAACGGTTCGTCAATCGGACACCCGGTTCTCAAGTTATGGCCTCCGGAAGTTTGTACTCTTGAAATAGGAAAAATAATTTGTATCGGATACATAAATGAGCTGTAAAAGGGAGCGACACATGTTGATGTGTGCTTTAACATGTCATAGGGCATCTAGAAGGGAGATAAGGTCGGCTACACCTTATTGGGTGGTTTTAGCCCATGGTTTTGTAATACCGTTTGAAGGTTTCTTGTATTGTATCTCCTATTTATGAGGTGTGTGAGATAGAGGTTGTGTGTAAGAGTCCTATGGCTATTGAGTTGCCTCTGAATCTCTGATTAGTGATACTCCTGCGAAGAGCTTGCTCTGCAAGTATGTTGTAATCTATTTTTGATTGCTGAATAAAATATTGAGCTGCTTTTGGAGGGTGGGGTTTTTCTCCCGAAAGGGTTTTCCCTACGTAAATCACTGTGTTGTGGTATGAATGCTATTATATCTATTTCTATTTTCTGTAACTGTTGTAACAATCAGAAAAATTTTTGCATTACCCTCCTCTCAAGGTTAGTGTAGGAAGTTGTTTCCGCTACTTTACTTCCTTACAACAGAAGGGAATATCAGATTCTGCAAAACAATGGTCAACAAAACCAAACTACAAAACCGGATCAAAAACTCTTCCCAAACTAACTGGAATAACTCACAAGAATATGTTGACATCAATGACAACAACATATCCTAGCAGTAGAATGAACAACCAAATCTAACAATATTCTCAATAATCCAATAATCTCTCCCTTTGGCATTGACGGCAACATATGAATGTGAAAAACAATTAATGCAAAGAAAGAAGATATTGTTAGGTCCTGGAGACAACTGAGAGTTGGGGGTGAATTAGTTGTCAAATAAATTCAAACCAAAAACAACTTAACCAGCCTTAATGCTTAATACCAGTAAACCAAACTTCATGTCGGTAGATGGTTTATCAGTTAATTATAGTACTGGTAAAGATTAATGCATGAAACAGTAAGACAATAACATCCACAACACATAACACCTATATTTGTATGTGGAAACCCTGTAAGGGGAAAAACCACGGTGAGAAACCTTACCCACAATCAGATGATACTACTGGGTGTGTGCACAAAGATGGTGGTCAGAAAAGTGGACACCACCCAAAAAAAACTTAGAAAAATAGGCAACGCGTACGTAGTTTTAAAATTTCAAATTCTCGCGTACGCGCTTAGGTTTGTTCTTCCCAAGCCTAGAAAAGGTAGCGCATACACACTGAGTTTAGGAAACTAAGCGCGTACGCGCTACAGCTAGGAAAATTAGCGCATACGCACTGCTTATAGGAAAATGAGTGCATATGCACTAATAATCTTAGTAAAACCGCATACGCGGTGCCTGATAAAAAAAGTTTTTAAAAAAAATTGGGTCCTCATTTACCCGAAAAGTGCATTTTTTAGTTTGTTTTGTTCCCATTTTCTAACCTAAACGATGAACGGGGTGGTAAATTTGTCCTCCAGGCTATGGATCAAGGTTAGTTTTTGTTTATTTTTCTCTTTCTTTCTGGTTTATGCAATTTGTTTTACATTTTGAATTTAATTTCATTAATTTTGATTAGGTTTTTTCATTTTTTGTTTCAAAAACTAGATTCTTCTAATCCAGAACAAGAACAACCAAATGCACCTCCTAAAAACCCACAAGAAAAACCAAATGCACCTCCTGAAAACACACAAGAACAACCCCCAATTCCTCCTTTTGACTGCACAGCCGAAACACAGGAAGAATTAATTAATCAGTTAGGGCAAAATACATCCAAAATCAATAGACTGATTGTAAAATTGAAAACTTCTGAGCTTGACCATCATCAATCCCTCACCACTAGCCTAGAAACATTAGCTAGTGGTGCCATAGTTGTTTCCACAAAAATTACCAAATGGGGAAGTTTTAGGGATAGGTGTCGTCAATTCTATGCCAATGGGCTATCATAGGATGGAGTTAAAAACAAAAAATATTTCTAAACAACAAATATGTGCCCTTTTTGTTGACCCCAAAACTGGTCAGTCATTACCTCCTAATGCAAAGAGGTTTCCCATACATTGGTGTACCAATGTGTAGATGAAGAATCTTTTTTGGTAGAGGTGGTGGATGGTCTTTGACGATCCACCTTGTAATAATTATGAGGTGCCATTATATTTTTTGAGAAAAATATATTGTGAGTTTGTGCTCAATGTGCCTCCAAATTATTTTGACATGAGAGAGTTTCATGGTAGAGGTGGTGGCTCTGCCCAAGATAGACCTGGAGCCTGTAGGCAATTAGCTGCGGAGAGTCGCTGCCCCCAAGCACCCAAACCCAAGGTGCATTAGGATATCCCATTAGAGCTAAAAGAGTCGATGGAGCTACAGACTCTTCAGGTGGCCACAGCATTGAATGGTGCCATCATCCAACATGGGACATCTATGCACACCCTATTGTATTGGACGATGAGCTTGAGAGGGTGACAGAGAGCCCATCGAGCATATGCATGTCAGTTGCTTGAGGATATGCTCAGGGATAGATGATGCAGCTGGTGCAGATGGATACTCATATCATCTATGAATGATTTGCGGTTGTAGATGTCAGGCTCACACAGTTGAGGATGTCGCGCTGACAAATGAGTTGATGGACATAGTGTTTGCCCATGAGCCACAGACACAAGTGTGTTGATTTGAATTCATAACATTTTAGTTATCAGTCACTTTAATTTTGTAATTACATAAATGAATTTTCATTTATACATCAATTTAAATTGAGACAAATAATATGCATTTCAGGATGCAGTAGCGGTATCCCATACACCTCCCCCAGTTACCATAGCTGCAACTTCGATGCTTGAGGTATAAATTTTGTAACATGTTAAAATAGAATAGTACACTTTGAATTCAAAAAAATACAAGATATACTAACTATCTTTAATGCTTGGTCCAATTTCTGGTTTGTAGGTGTTGACAGGGGACGAAATGTCCCAGATTGATGACATCACACTATCGGCAATCGATTTTGGCCTACAAGGCTATACGGTATCATATTTTGTACAACTCTTTTTATGTATTGTTTTGATGGACTATGCAAGTCATTTCATTTTATATTTTTAAAATTGTGTTTAATTTATTATCTGTACTAATATCTCATGTTAATTTTCTATTTTTAGGGCACCCCCTCCACGTCTAGGGCTCGTCTGAAGAAAAAGAATATCTCGACAATGCCAAAATGTGTGAAGAAGGTAATTGAACACATTTTTAGTTGTACAATTGTTTGAAAATGTTGAAATCAAGTATTAGTTGGGGTTTGTAGATTGATTAGTGTTTTTGGTCTATTTTACATGTACAGCGGCCATTGAGCTTTGTGGATATGTTGAATGCACATGATTCGGCAGAGGTATGTATCTCTACTTTATTTTATTGATTTCATGATTATATGCACGCGTACATGTGAACTTGTGATATATTATAATCTTATATTTTTTCATACAGGAAATATCCATACCTATTTCGTCAATGGCGAACCCTCCTCCTTGCACTGGAGAAGCATATCAGGATCCAGTACACTTTTGTTTGATATGTAAAATTAATTTTTTTCAACCTTCAATACTTATCATTATATTAATTGTATTTAATCTTTGTACATTTTTTGTATAGGTAATAGTGACCGTTTCTACATCGATGGTGAGCCATCCTCAGTCCATTGGAAAAGCATCACATCATTGTTCTCTATATTATAGCTTTTAAGTGTTTTTGATATATTTATGTTAGTACATTGTATTAATTGTACATTTAATCTACAATAGACTTGTTCGCAGTACGGCCATAACGTGGATCCATTTAAGTATGTCTTCAAGAAAACTCCTAAGAGTGACAAGGAGAGGAGAGCGAAGACATTAGCTCCTGGATCAGCCAATGAGGTAATCTACATTTCAATTGCAAAGGAATTAAAGTTAAATGCATAGTTATGATGTTAATTGTGAACTATTTTCTACAAAAGAATTCTAACTTAGCTTTTGAATTGTGGTTTTGTAGCCATCTACAGAGTTGCGTACTACGCCGAAGAGGCTTGATTTTGATGATCCACCAGAAGTTTAGGATAATATAGTGTTGGTTTTGGTCATAGAATGACCAATACATGTAGATATATTCTACATTTTTATCGTATGTCAATTTGGACATGGCATATGCCACATTTTTGTAATACTTGTATTGACTTGGCAGACATGCCATTTTTTATATATATAAATATCGATATTCGATCCAATAAATGTGTAATGAGTTCATTATTTTGTATTCGTTATATTTTGTGGTTGTCCTTTTATAAATTTAAATAAATATTTGCATATGTAATCAACAATATGAATATAAACAACAAAAATATATGATATAAAGCATTGCAATCATGGAATATGATTTGATAAAATTTCTAAAATGTTGAATTAACCCTACAAAACTCCTTGTATTCAGTTCATTGTTGTGTATTAATTGTATTTGGTGGCTGCCCTTTTATAAATTTAAATGAATATTTGCATATGTAATTAACAATATGAATATAAACAACAAAAATTGGCAATATGAATTTAAACAACAATGTGTTTGGTGCGAGAGCACCCTCACGCTCGCAATGGTCAAGTTTTGTTCCTCGTGTGCACAAACCGATGTCACGAATGCGTCCAGGTGGGCATGTTTATGCTAGGCATGCCCCTATCGTGCATCCCAAAGTACTAGAACGTCGAGAGTCATACCCTACCGGTGAGATCTCTCAAGTGCCCTGAGTCCAAAAAATCGTCAAAATTTGACAGATTGTTTCTTCCAATCCACAACACATACGATCAATCTGTTTGATCCCATGGGGTTGCATGAGGGTCCTCTACAATGGCCTATCTTGGTTTTTGACGACTCGCAACCATTTTCAATTAGTAGCATTTTTTTGCCTGCTCAAAAAACCGTTAGTTGCTTGCAAGGAAAAGTTACAAGATTGGCTAGAATTGATTCTATTCCTCGTGTGCACAAACTGACATTGTGAATGCATCTAGGTGGGCATGTTTACACTAGGCATGCCCCTATTGTGCATCCCAAAGCACCAGAACATCAAGAGTCATACCATACCGGTGAGATCTCTCAAGTGCCCTAAGTCCAAAAAATTATCAAAATTTGACAAATTGTTTCTTCCAATCCATGACACATACGGTCAATCTGTTTGATCTCATGGGGTCACATGAGGGTCCTCTACAATGGCCTATCTCAGTTTTCGATGACTCGGAGCCATTTTCAATTAGTAGCATTTTTTCGCCTGCTCAAAAAATTGTCAGTTGCTTGCAAGGAAAAGTTGCGAGATTGACTAGAATTGATTATGTTCCTCGTGTGCACAAACTGATGTCGCAAGCACATCTGGATGGGCATGTTTATGCTAGGCATTCCCTTTTTGTGCATCCCAAAGCACCAAAATGTCGAGATTCATACCATACCAGTGAGATCTCTCAAGTGCCCTGAGTCCAAAAAATTATCAAAATTTGACAAATTGTTTCTTCCAATCCACAACACATACAGTCAATCTGTTTGATACCATGGGGTCAAGTGAGGGTCCTCTACAATGACCTATCTCAATTTTTGATGACTCAGAGCCATTTTCAATTAGTAGCATTTTTTCGCCTGCTCAAAAAATCGTCAGTTACTTGCAAGGAAAAGTTGCAAGATTGGATAGAATTGATTTTATTCCTCGTGTGCACAAACCAACACCGCGAGCATGTCTGGGTGGGCATGTTTATGCTAGGCATGCCCCTTTCATGCATCCCAAAGCACCAGAACATCGAGAGTCATACCCTACCGGTGAGATCTCTCAAGTGCTCTAAGTCCAAAAAATTATCAAAATTTGACGGACTATTTCTTCCAATCCACAACACATACAATCGATCTGTTTGGTCCTGTGGGGTCAAGTGAGGGTCCTCTACAATGGCCTATCTTGGTTTTCAATGACTCAAAGCCATTTTCAATTAGTAGCATTTTTTTGCCTACTCAAAAAACCGTCAGTTGCTTGCAAGGAAAAGTTGCAAGATTGGCTAGAATTGATTATGTTCCTCATGTGCATAAACTGACATCACGAGCGCATCCGGGTGGGAATGTTTACATTAGGCATGCCCCTATTGTGCATCCCAAAGCACCAGAACATCGAGAGTCATACCCTACTGACGCAATGTAGAAGTTGCTTGACAACTTTTTTGACAATTTTTTTGACAACAATGACAATTTTTGCTCAAATTGTATCTAGTCTCAATCTATCACCCCTATGACCCAATAATGACTCAAATAATTATCCATGATTATACAAGAATCAAGAATGCTCATGATTGACCAGGGACACATCACATATACTCAAAACATAGTCACAAAACATTGACACACAAAATAGTCACATATTATTCAAAAATTTGCCTCTAAATATGGTCAAATCAGCTCTTGGCTATTTGATTATACAAAAAATTGTCTTACAAATAATCTCATGGGCTTTTATACAAAATTTGGCATTACAATATATGCGATTCAGCTCATCGCCATTTTAATATACAAATCATCTCATGGGCTTTTATACAAAATTTGGCATTACAATATGTGCAATTTAGCTCATCGCCATTTTAATATACAAAATTTAGCATGTACATATGTACAAATCAGCTCATTGCCACTTAAATATACAAAATTATGCCCCTAAACATGTAAAAATCAGCTCATAAAATTTAGTTTGAGTCATATCCAAATAGTGTTTCACATGTGGCTCATGATTTTTAGACCCAATTCACCTTCTAACAACATCTCTTTGGTTGGGCGATACTCTTGTGTTGTGATGCCAAAAATTTTCAATTAATGTTTTTAGTGCATCTACAACAACCTTGTCTTTGCATGGTAGTCTGCCTGAGAATGCCCAAAGAGAATTATTGTTAGGTTCCTCTATTTGTTCTCACCTCTTTAATGCTTTACTTAATGTTGTTCTACTAACATTCAATGACTTACTTGTTTTTCTTATCAAACGATCATTTTTTATTTTCTTGCTCATTATGGTTGATGTAATGACATGTCGAGTAGCATTAGAATCTTTACTATGTGATTTTGAACCAATAGATTGATATGCATCAAATAGATTTTTGACAATAGTTCTTTCACTGTTACTTTCAGGTGATCTTAGGCCTAGAATTTTCATTGTCTCTCTAAAATTCAAATTTTTAATCATTTGAACAATTAATTGACATTTTGCGGTTTGATTTAAGTTTTTAAAATAGTTTTTCCATATTCTTTTAACCATTCTCCTACAAGTTCGTTCATTCATTTTATTGGGCATTGACTTCAATATATTCTCATGAATGTCAATTAGATACTTTGGTTTCCTACGAATGATTCTAGGAGGTGTTAACATCAGTGCATTATGTACATTCAATTCATCAAGTAGAGAAGGTGTAATATGTTCATCATTTAATTGATTATTCAATGTGGTATCTTCTTCAATTGCATTAGGTTCAAACGGTAAATTATCAAACGTTTCTTCTTCAATTGCATTAGGTTCAAATGGTAAATTATCAAATGTTTCTTCTTCAATTGCATTAGGTGCATTATATTCATTTGGTAAATCAAATTGAGATGTTGAGGTTGACATACCTTCTTCTCCCATTGTTCTTATGTCACGCAATTTCTTCATATGTTGCCTTTGTCTTTCCTTTTGAGCCTCTCGTTGTTCCATCATTCCTCACTTGTTCTTTCCCATGGTTGAGATCGGTTGACTTAAATAAAATCATATTACATATATATGTAAAGAAAAGTTCAAAAATAAATAAATAACCATAAGTATGCATCTTATCACTATTTTTTGAATCAAACTATTAAACAATCACAATTTAATCATTTGAAACCATGCAAAAACAAAAAACTAATAAAAATAACAATTCAATCATTTGAAATCATGCAAAAAACAAAAAATTCACTTACTTTTATGTATACAATATTGATAGAAGTGCAGACACAGTTCAAGTGGGGCCTTCAATGACCTCAAAAACTTCTTTTGAGGCTGTTGAGGCTCTTGGGCAACTAAAAATATGTCTCTAAACCATGTACGCGCTGCTAGGCCATAAAATCTTGTCAAGCCCAATGGTATTCTCGGCTGATAAGTAGCGCATACATGCTACTAAGCCTAAAAATGTTATCCTAGGGTATTGAATAATGGGAATAGTACTACTTATGAGTAATAAGTACCGCATACACGCTACTAAGCCTTAAAAAAGTTATGGAAGGGATATGGAGGAAGGGAGAGGGAGAGAGGGAGAGAAGAGGGGGGGAAGGGAGAGAGAGGGAGAGGAGAGGGGAGAGGGAGAGAGAGAGAATAAGAGGGGGCGTGGGAGAGGGAGAGAGAGAAGAGGCAGGGTGGGAGAGGGAGAGAGAGGGAGAGGAGAGGGGAGAGGGAGAGAGAGGGAGAGGGGAGAGGGAGAGAGAGGGAGAGGAGGAGAGAACATGGGGGGAAGGGAGAGGTAGAGGGAGGGAGAGAGGGAGAGAAGAGGGGGGGAGGGTAGGGAGAGAGAGAGAGAGAGAGAGGGGGGGGGGAGAGAGAGAGAGAGAAGGGGGGTGGGAGAGGGAGAGAGAGGGAGAGGAGAGGGGGGAGAGAGAGAGAGGGAGAGAGGGAGAGGAGAGGGGATAGGGAGGGAGAGGGAGAGGAGAGGGGACAGGGAGAGAGAGGGAGAGGAGGAGAGAACATGGGGGGAAGGGAGAGGTAGAGGGAGGGAGAGAGGGAGAGAAGAGGGGGGAGGGAAGGGAGAGAGAGAGAGAGAGAGAGAGAGAGAGAGAGAGAGGGAGGGGAGAGGGAGAGAGGGAGAGGAGAGCGGAGAGGGAGAGAACATGGGGGGAAGGGAGAGGTAGAGGGAGGAAGAGAGGGAGAGAGAGAGAGAGAGAGAGAGAGAGAGAGAGAGAGAGAGAGAAGGGAGGGGGAGAGGAGAGGGGAGAAGGAGAGAGGGAGAGGGGAGGAGAGGGGAGAGGGAGAGAGAGGGAGAGGAGAGGGGAGAGGGAGAGAGGGAGAGAACATGGGGGGAAGGGAGAGGTAGAGGGAGGGAGAGAGAGGGAGAGAGGGAGAGAGAGAGAGAGGGGAGAAGGAGAGAGAGAGAGAGGGAGAGAGAGAGAGAGAGAGAGAGAGAGAGAGAGAGAAGAGGGGGGTGGGAGAGGGAGAGAGAGGGAGAGGGAGAGGAGAGGGGAGAGGGAGAGAGAGGGAGAAAAGAGGGGGGGGAGAGAGAGAGAGAGAGAGAGAAGAGGGGGGTGGGAGAGGGAGAGAGAGGGAGAGGAGAGGGAGAGGGAGAGAGAGGGAGAGGAGAGGGGAGAGGGAGAGAGGGGGGAGAGAGGGAGAGAGGGAGAGAACATGGGGGGAAGGGAGAGGTAGAGGGAGGGACGGAGGGAGGAGAGAGAGAGAGAGAGAGAGAGAGAGAGAGAGAGAGAGAAGAGGGGGGTGGGAGAGGGAGAGGGAGAGGGAGAGGGAGAGAGAGAGAGAGAGAGAGAGAGAGAGAGAAGAGGGGGGTGGGAGAGGGGAGAGGGGAGGAGAGGGGAGAGGGAGAGAGAGGGAGAGGAGAGGGGAGAGGGAGAGGGAGAGAGAGGGAGAGAGGGAGAGAGAGAGGGAGAGAACATGGGGGGAAGGGAGAGAGAGAGAGAGAGAGAGAGAGAGAGAGAGAGAGAGAGAGAGAGAGAGAAGAGGGGGGGTGGGAGAGAGAGAGAGAGAGAGGGAGAGAGGGAGAGAGAGGGAGAGAGGGAGAGAATATGGGGGGAAGGGAGAGGTAGAGGGAGGGAGAGAGGGAGAGAGGGAGAGAAGAGGGGGGAGGGAAGGTAGAGAGAGGGAGAGAGGGAAGGAGAGAGAGAGAGAGAGGGGGGGGAGGGGAGAGAGAGAGAGAGAGGGGGGGGAGGGGAGAGGGAGAGAGAGGGAGAGAGGGAGAGCAGAGGGGAGAGGGAGAGAGAGAGAGGAGTGGGTAGAGGGAGAGAAAGGGAGAGAGGGAGAGAACATGGGGGGAAGGGATAGGTAGAGGGAGGAGAGAATACATGATAAAAATCAAAGAGGAAGTTGCAGATAAGAAATAAATTCACTTACTTCTATAGAAGTGCAGACATAGTTGCAGTGGGGTATGGAGGGAGAGAAGAAGAGAAAGAGGGACGAGGTATGGAGGAAGGGAGAAGGGGAGAGAGAGAGAGAGAGAGAGAGAGACGATACACTTACATGTGTATATATATGTTTAATATATTATATGTATATAAACATATTATATATACAATGTCATATTATACATATATTAAATGAATATACACATATTATATATTACATATATTATATGAATATACACATATTATACATAGAATATAATATTATACAATAGCGTGTATGTGCTGTTTAATGGGAAACATGCGTGTACGCGCTTCTTACACTATAAATACCCAGTACGCGCTTTTTAAACCATATGTACCCCATACGCGTTTTTTGACTTTTTAGGCTTGGAAATAGGCCTGGATGACAAAGCTACGGATTGGAAGTTTGATTTCCCTCGATTTCTCTCATTTTTGACGGGTTTTATTTTATCAACTTGGTTTATCGACTTTGTCATCATTGGGTTTACACTTCATAAAGTGGGTATTTCTAAAATTTCCACCATATTTTCACCCATCTTCTAAGCTTTCTAACCATACAATTTTTTTTCAATTTGAACAACAATAACATATTATTATTGAGTTTCTTTTACTAGTGTATCCATAGTTCTCATAGACATAGGTGCACCATTTTTTTAATAACTTTTGATATACGTATCCAAATTTAAAAAAATTTATATATTAATGTGGTGCACTTGATTCTTTACAATTTGTTTTTTTTAAATTGTATTTTCAATTTGTTTAGTACAACTTATGCTTCGCGCACAAACAGGTACCGAATTTTCAGGATGTGCTCGATTGGAAAAATCATAAAAAAAAAATACTCAACAAAAAATTACAAAAAAATACACATCTTCTAGTGCTCACTCTTAACTATCTTTCTGCCAAAGGATTTGTCAAAATACTAAATCTAACTATGACTTTTTTGATGCACATGTCAGACACTATGTTATGTTTTTCAGAAAAAAATAGAGTCAATTTTTTGTGCGCGAAGGATTTGACCCCCTTAATCTTATCCAATTTTGAAAAAGTTTAGTAGTTTGGAAACTAGATTCAGAGTACTACAATATTTGTTGTTTGATTATTTTCATATATTGAGTGGATGACTTTCAAATTTTGCCTCTAAGTTCAGGTTCACCTGATTTCAGAAAGAAAAAAAAAAGTGTCCACTTATACCCCTCTTTTTTACCACCATCTTTGTGCACTTACCCTACTGCAGATAGTATGTGTATACAAATGGGGTTTGCACATGAAGAAAGGCCAAGTGCCTAGAGCTCATCGCTCAAACACAAATAGGAGTCACACTAACTACAATTGGATGGTTAAATCCAATAATGATGTACTGCTCAAAATAGCATCTTCATATGTTGGATTTAGTACCAATGTAGTTCTGATATGTCTTCACAAAAACCTTTCTTCACCTTCAAATGATGTCTACATGTATAGCTCTACTTATTCTCACATATACCTTCTTCCAATTCCTTATCTTAATCACCTATCGATCTTACAAATAAGATCTTACATAAGTACCATAACCTAAGACCAATTTTAGTAGGTCAGCTCTAAAAGATATTACAATAAAATAATTACAAGTAAATCAATAATCAATGTAATATTTGATTCAACATGTTGTCTTTATGTACAACAAAATCATCTCCAAAGCGTGTCATGCTAATCTAGAATAGATAAGCCTGTCGGTGCTTATTTTGGACCTATTTGCCAGTAACAACAAATATGCAAATACGAATATGCCAATGAACAAATCTCCAAGATAAAGTGTCCAAACGATGTCTTCGACATAACCAAGTGTTTTCCATGTCATTCCAAGTGTCGGTGAACAATATATTCTGTCGGTGTACCAAATACCGGTGACTGTGCATAAGTCACTTGCTTGTCGGTGAACATTGATGATCCTCCAAAGTGCCAGAGTTGATAAGTGTTATAGGTGTTGACATCAATGACAAAACCATATCAAAATACCAACAATCTCCCCCTTTGGTATTGATGGCAATACAAGATGGAAAAACCATCAAAGTGCCAAAACAGAAATGCCAAAAACCAAAAACCAATAACCTCCCAAAAGAGATCATAACCAGAAATCAAAATTCAGTCCCAAAGTAATCAATCTCTCCCCCTGAGAGTAACATGTGTTTTCCTTGTGTTTTTAAATACCAATCTCTCCCCCTTTGACATCAAATGCCAAATCCAGTACAAAATCCAAGTTCAAATACAAAATACCAATCAATTCAATATGCCAACTACTCCCTCTGAGAAGTAGCTCTCCTCATCAAAGCTGGAATAAAAGATTTCTTTGTTAGTTATGTCGGTTGATGACAAACATCAACTTTCTAAGTCTCTACCAGTGGGGGTATGACCCCAAGCTGATCTCTAAGATATTCAAAAGTTTCCTTAGGCAAAGGCTTAGTGAAAATATCTACAATCTTCTCTTTAGTATTCACGTAAACCAGTTTTACTTCTTTTGCTTCAACATTCTCTTTCAGAAAGTTCAATTTGATAGAAACATGTTTAGTTTTAGAATGTAGTACCAGATTCTTAGATATATCAATTGTTGTAGTGTTATCACAATAGATAGTTATAGGTTCCTTGCATTTTACTTTTATGTCCTTCAACATTTTCTTAAGCCATAATACCTGTGTACAGTTAGTTGTTGTTGCAACATATTTTGATTCTGGTATTGATAAAGATGTGCAACTTTGTTTCTTACTCAACCAAGAAATTAATCTACTTCCAAGAAAAAATGCTCCACCGATGGTGCTTTTTCTGTCATCCACATCTCCTGCCCAATTTGCATCTGTGTATGCACATAATTCAAAGTTTTCATCTCTAGGATACCATAAGCCAAGATTTGTAGTGCCTTGTAAGTACCAGAAAATCCTTTTTACTACTAATTCATGATTTTCTTTAGGATTACTCTGAAATCTTGAAACAATACATACTACATTCATAATATCAGGTCTTGTTTGTGTCAAATACAATGGGCCTCCTATCATAGACTTGTACCTAGTCGGATTAACTGGTGTTGATTCATCCCTTAGTGATAATTTGTCATTTGTATTCATAGGTGTGCTTATCGGTTTAGAGTCCTCCATCCCAAATTTCTTTAGTAACTCCTTCAAGTACTTGGATTGACTTAAGAATGTACCTTTATCAGTCTATGAAATCTGTAATCCTAAAAAGAATTTTATCTCTCCAATCATAGACATTTCAAATTCATGCTGCATTTCAATAGAAAAGTCTTTACATAATCCATCTTCCTCTCCAAAGATTATATCATCAACAAAGACTTCTATAACCAAGATGTCATCATTTGTCACTTTATAGTATAAGTTGTTGTCAGCCTTTAGAAAATCCAATTTTCAAAAGATATTTATCCAATCTAGCATACCAAGCTCTTGGAGCTTGCTTCAACCCATACAAAGCTTTCCTTAACTTGTAAACCATATCTTTATTATATGTCAAAGAAAATCCATCAAGTGGCTCAATGTAAAGTTCTTCTTCAAGATCTCCATTCAAAAATACACAAATAATATCCATTTGATATACTTTGTAGTTCTTGTGTGCTGCAAAAGCCAAGAATAATCTGACTGCCTTAATTCTAGCTACCGGTGCAAAGATTTCATTATAATCAATTCCTTCTTTCTGAGAATATCCCTTACACACTAGTCTTGCTTTATTTCTGATTAGCTTTCCATCTTCATTAAGTTTGTTTCTAAATAGCCATTTTGTTCCAATCACATTTTTGTCTCTAGGCCGGGGAACTAATGTCCATGTGTTATTCTTCTCAATTTGTTCTAGTTCCTCTTCCATAGCTTTAATCCAGTGCTCATCTTTGCATGCCTCATTAATTTATGATGGTTCAATTTGAGAAATAAGACATACCTCTTCATTTGTCAATCTTCCTCTTGTCAGAAATCCTTGATATTTGTTCCCAATTATCTAATTTTTAGAGTGGTTCAATCTTGCATACTGGGGTGTCTTCATTTGTTGTTGTTCCTTAGTTACAGTGGAATTTTCAGATGATATCGGTGTAACTGGATCTTCATTTTGTACCAATGGATTCAATGTAGGTTCATTTGTCAGTATCTATGTTGTGGGTTCAGAGTCTATGTACCTTGAAGTTCCTTTAAACTATTCATCAATCTTCACATTTGTACTCTCAACAATTTTCTGCAATCTCTTGTTTAAACATATATATGCTTTTCTCTTAGATGAATAACCAAGAAATATTCCTTCATCACTTATAGGATCAAATTTTCCAATATACTCATCTCTTCTAATATAGCATTTACTTCCAAATATTCTAAAATATTTAAGACTAGGAGTAATACCAAACCTTAGTTCATGAGGGGTCTTATCGGTTTTTCCTTTGATGTGAACTTTGTTGAATGTATAGACCAATGTTCTTACTACCTCTCTCCAATATATATGTGGTATATTTGCTTCAGATAACATACTTCTGGCTGCATCCAAGATAGTTATGTTTTTCCTTTCTACAACTCTGTTTTGCTGTGGTGTCCGGGGTGCTGATAACTGTCTTCTGATTCCATTCACTTCACGGAATGTATTAAATTCTTTAGATGTGAATTCACCTCCTTGATCTGATCTTAGACATTTGATTTTCTTACCAGTTTCATTTTCTACCATTGCTTTGAATAGTTTGAGCTTCCCAAGTGCTTCTATTTTTTCTCTGATAAAAGTAACCCAACACATTCTAGAATAGTCATCAATGATTAGCATGAAATATGTATCACCTTGTAAGCTTTTAGTTCTAGCTAGACCGCATAAATTAGTGTGAATTAAGTCAAGAGCATTATTGGATTTTTCTGGAACACTTTTAAAAGATGCTCTAACTTGTTTTCCAAATTGACATTCCCTACATACCGGATTGTGAGGCTTAACAATCTTAGGTAAATCTCTAACTACCTTAGTAGTACTGATTTTTACCATGCAATCAAAATTTACATGATAGAGTCTCTTATGCCATCGCCAACTTTCATCAATGTTTGCAATCAAGCATGTCTTTTCACTGTTATTCAAATAAAAGACATTACCTATAGTTTGATTACCGGTTGCAATTTCCAAACCAGTTATGTTCATAATTTTGCATTTTCCATTCTTGAATTGTAACTGAAATCCTTTTTCAACTAATTGACCAACACTCAAAAGATTATGCTTTAAACCTTCTACATAGTAAACTTTGTCAGTATTATGCTTACCATCAAGAGATATAGTACCTTTTCCTTTGATCAAACAAGCTTTATCATCTCCAAATCTTACCAGACCTCCATTATATTCCTGATAGTTCAAGAATTTGCCTTTATCACCAGTCATATGATGTGACCATCATGAGTCAATGATCCATTCATCCATAACTTCAAATTTAGCTGCCAGGGCCTACTCTACCAGTTGAATAGTAGGTGTCGGTTGATCTTCTATTATAGCAACAAAAACCCATCCATTGTCTATCAGATCTTCATCAGAATCATCAGTGACTCCTTCATCAGCAAGATAACAAGATTTATCTTTATTCTTCTTAAATCTGTATCTCTGATATTCAGGGTTAGGCTTTATGTTCTTCTAGCTTCTTCTCTTAGTCTAGCATGTCTATTAGGGCATCTTGAAGCCATATGACCAATCTTATTATAGTTAAAACATTTAAAGGGTGCTTTACCTTCATACTTACTTCCAACTAGACCTATAGGCATTTTCCTTGCAAATAGTGCTTCAAGTTCTTCAAGTTCTTCATTTTCTCTCCTACTTTCCTCAAGTTCTCTCGCATAAAAGGCTTTCCAATTAGATTTGTCAAAAGATGGTACAGATGATGTTGATGCCTTAAAAGCTAAATTTGTCTTTATAGTAGCAACAGGACCAGATTCCTCAATTTCAAAAGCTGAAAGTTTTTCAATCAATGTGTCCCTAGTTATTGATGTATTAGGCATTGTTCTCAACTCATTTATAGGAGTAACTTTCATTTTATATGCCGGTGGCAATCCTCTTAAAAATTTTAAAACAATTTCATCTTCACTTAAGGTTCCTCCACAACATTTAATACCCAAAACAATTTCATTTACTCTTTCCATAAAAGTAGAAATCCTTTCATCTTCTTCCATTTTCAGACCTAACCTGGAAGCTTTCAAGTTTTGCAACTTTGACTGTGGAATCTCCTTCATTCAATGTTTCCAAATGATCCCAAATAGCTTTAGCAGTTGATCTATCCGATAATTCTATGATTTGTTGATCTGATAATGCACTCAAAAGTGCTTCTCTTGCCTTGCAATCATTTTCTTCATCTTTTCCTAAGGTAGGTGGATTAGGCTGGCTTTGAGTAGGAGCAATGTAGCCATTCTTTGTAACATCCTAGATGTCCTTTCCAATATAGTTTAGATGTGTCTCCACTCTGATCTTCCATATACCATAGTTGGTTCCATCAAGTTTAGGATTGTCCTTCCTGAAATAGTTAGTAGACATTGGATCTCCTCAAGTTGTTAAAATTCTGAAAAAAGAGGACTAGGCTCTGATACCAATTGTTAGGTCCCAGAGACAACTGAGAGGGGGGGTGAATTAGTTGTCAAATAAATTCAAACCAAAAACAACTTAACCAACCTTAATGCTTAATACCAGTAAACCAAACTTTATGCCAGTAGATAGTTTATCAGTTAATTACAGTTTTGGTAAAGATTAATGCATGAAACAGTAAGACAATAACATCCACAACACATAACACCAATATTTGTACGTGGAAACCTTGTAAGGGGAAAAACCATTGTGGGAAACCTTACCCACAATCAAATGATACTATTGTAGATAGTATGTGAATATAAATGGGGTTTGCACATGCAGAAAGGCCAAGTGCCTAGAGCTCACTGCTCAAACACAAATAGGAGTCACACTGACTACAATTGGATGGTTAAATCCAATAATGATGTACTTCTCGAAATAGCATCTTCATATGCTGGATTCAGTACCGGTGTAGTTCTGATATGTCTTCATAAAAACCTTGCTTCACCTTCAAATGATGTCGGCGTGTATAGCTCTGCTTATTCTCGCATATACCTTCTTCCAATTCCTTATCTTAATCGCCTATCGATCTTACAAATAAGATCTTACATATATACCATAACCTAAGACCAATTTTAGTAGGTCGGCTCTAAAAGATATTACAATAAAATAATTACAAGTAAATCAATAATCGATGTGATATCCTACTCAACATGTCGGCTTAGTGCATTTACAATAACAATGAAATCATCTCCAAAGCGTGTCGTGCTGATCTGGAATAGATGAGCCTGTCGGTGCTTATTCTGGACCTATTTGCCGGTAACAACAAATATGCAAATACGGATATGCCAATGAACAAATCTCCAAGACAAAGTGTCCAAACGATGTCTTGGACATAACCAAGTGTTTTACATGTCATTCCAAGTGTTGGTGAATAATATATTCTACCAGTGTACCAAATACCAGTGATTGTGCATAAGTCACTTGCTTGCCGGTGAACATTGCTGATCTTCCAAAGTGCCAGAGTTGATAAGTGTTATAGGTGTTGACATCAATGATAAAACCATACCAAAACACCAACAGATATCACTAGAAAACTCCCCCTAAGATCAAGATAGATAAATTAGATTTTCACATGATCTCTCTACCCCTTTGATAGCATTTCCAAACATCACCAAACTCTCTCCCAAAAAGAGAATCATGAATCTCTCTCCCCCAAAGACATACAACAAAATCAACAGACTGCTCCAACAAAGGAGAAACAGTGACTCATCAATCTAGATAAAAGAATAAGGCTTTGAATTCCACCGAATTGATGCAACTCAATGCATCTAATAGACAAATGTATCTGCATGCAAAGGCTTAATGAAAATATCAGTAATTTGTTCCTTTGTAGATATATATTCCAGCTTCACCTTTTGTTCACTGACATTCTCTCTCAAGTAATTATATTAAATTGATATATGCTTACTCTTCTAATGTTGCATCGAATTCTTAGACATGTTTATAGCACTGGAATTATCAAAATTTATAATAGTAGGCTCATCATAAATAACTCTGATATCTTTCAACATTTGCTTCATCCAAACTATCTAAGTGAAATTACTAGCAACAACAATGTACTCAGCTTCAGCAGTAGATAAAGATATTGAATCTTGTTTCTTGCTAACCCATGAAAACAACTTCTTACCTAAAAATAATGGTCCATCGGTAGTACTCTTTCGGTCATCAACATCACCTACCCAATCTGCATCAGTGTAAGCACACAACATGAAATCATCATTCTTTGGATACCATAAACCATAATCTTCAGTTCCATTTAGATATCTGAATATTCTTTTAACAGTAGTGACATGACTCTCCTTCGGATCAGATTGATATCTAGTAACCATACACACAACATGCATAATATCAGGCCTAGTTCGAGTGAGATATAACAGTCCACCAACCATAGATCTGTACAAACTCTGATTAGCTCTAGGTGATTCATCATTTTTAAACAATTTACAACTAGTCACCATTGAAGTTCCAACTAGTTTGGAATCATCTAGTCCAAACTTCTTCAGTAGTTCTTTCACATACTTAGTTTGAGATATAAAGATACCTTTTCCTTTATGTGCAATCTTCAAACCTAAATAAATTTTTTTCTCACCAATCATAGACATCTCAAATTCTTTTTGCATATCACTGGAAAACTTCATACTCATATCATCATCGCCACCAAGGATAATGTCATCAACAAAGAGTTCAACAATTAAAATGTTATCATTTTCAATCTTAAAGTACAAATTACTATAAGCAACACCTTTGATAAATCCCAATTTTAGCAAGTATTTGTCTAATCTAGCATACCAGGCTCTAGGGGCTTGTTTCAATCCATAAAGTGCTTTCTTCAACTTACATACCATGTCTCCATCATCTTACAATGAAAATCCATCAGGTTGTTCAATGTAAACTTCTTCTTCTAGATCACCATTAAAAAATGCAAATTTGACATCCATCTGATATACCGTAAAATATTTATAAGAAACATAGGCAAGAAACAATCTAATAGCTTCAATTCTGGCAACCAAAGCATAATTTTCTTCATAATCAATCCCTTCTTCCTTTGAATATCATTTGTAGACTAGTCTAGCTTTATTTCTAACTACTTCACCAACTTCATTCAATTTGTTCCTAAAAACTCATTTTGTACCAATAGCATTTTTATCCTTAGGTCTAGGTACAAGTTCCCAAGTATTGTTCTTTTCAATCTGATCCAATTCTTCTTCCATGGATCTAATCCATTTATCATCTTTACAGGCTTCAACAACGTCTTTAGGTTCAACTTTAGAAATCAAACATATTTTTCTGCAACTAACCTTCTTCTAGTCATCACACCTTTATTCTTATCACCAATAATCTAATTCTCAGAATGATTCAATCTTACATAGCTTAGAGTCTTCTGATCCTCAAGTTCTTGCATATCATCACCAGCAGCAACAACATTTGGATTCACAGTCTCTACCAGATCATTCTGCTTAGGCTCTTCAGGCTGGATAGGAGCTAAGACAACATGTTGACCTTCATCATAAGCTCTAATCTCCTTCCCATAAATTTCATCCACCTTCACACTTGCACTCTCAACTATCCTTCTCAGTCTCTTATTATAGCACCGGTAGGCTTTTCTATTTGTAGAATATCCCAAAAATATACTATAGATAGGAATCTGGAAATCATCACAAGCAATGTAAACATTAGTCTAGTTCAATCACGAAAGCTAAAATGCAATGATAACAATCCTAAAGCCACTCAATAAAGACATGAAAACAAGACATCAATTCAAACGCAAACCATTGCAAACTTGAATGTCTCCTTCATGTGGCTCCATTGTCCTTCTTTCTCCTTCAAATAGCTTTGTTTGTGGATCTCACCTACTAGTGCATAAGCATGATGTGAAAGCAAGTAGACAAGATGATAGCGCAAGATACTCGAAGCGTGATTGATTCGACCAGGGATCAGGGGACATTGATTGAAGAAATTCATCC
This sequence comes from Cryptomeria japonica, assembly GCF_030272615.1. Taxonomy (NCBI): domain Eukaryota; kingdom Viridiplantae; phylum Streptophyta; class Pinopsida; order Cupressales; family Cupressaceae; genus Cryptomeria; species Cryptomeria japonica. The sequence continues at coordinate 729,380,285 of NC_081409.1, forward strand.
AATTTATAGACAAATTGGAGAAAAGACAAGATTAGCATGAAAAGATTCGAATGGAAATTGCAAATCAAGAATGACAAATATGACAAATTATGACAAATTTGCACCTTCTATGCAAGATTGATTGATTGATAATTATGACAAAATTATGACAAATTTCTATGTCAAAATTGATTGATTGTCAATTATGACAAATTATGACAAATTGAAATGTCATTCCCATGAAATTAGGAGAAAAATAGGAGAGAATTGAAAAATAGATGAAATAGAAACTAGAAAATTAGGAATTAGAAATTGGGAACTAGAAATTGATGAAAATTAGGAAACTAGGTAAATTTGAAAATTAGGTAAATTAATTAATAATTTGTCATTTATTAATTAATTCACAAAAAGAGGAATAATTAGTTAGCCAATTAAATAAACATTTAATTGTGACATGAAGATTTAGGATAAATAAATAATTTATTAATCCTAGAGGGAGAAATAACAAACAGGGTTAAATGAATAAAATCATGAAACCCTAAAAGATGAATTAGAAATGCAAGGATGACAATTAGGTCCTGACAAGAGATAATTGATGTCGATTCGATTTGATCATGATTCTGACTTGATAAAGGACCAATGCTGATGAATGATTTGATTGATAAATGCGCCAATTGACGAGGAACAATGACTAATTGATCCAAATTGACATGATTGAGAAAGACGACGATCGATGACAAATCGATCGCAAAATGACAAAATTGACAAGAGGACAAGGATCGATGACAAAATAGATTGCAAAACAACAAGATTGAAAATGACCTCAATCGATGACAAATCGATCGCAAGATGACAAGATTGAAAATGACAATGATCGATGAAAAATCGATCGCAAGATGACAAGATTGAAAAGAGGACAAAACCCTAATTAGGATTGACGATGTCCAAAATGATGACAAATGAACACGCACATTGATGCAACAAGATAAGATCAACCAAAATCATGACTGAAGATTGTTATCGACAAGACCATATTCAAAACCGAGACAAATGAAGAATGTAGAAGAATGACTTGATGCTCGCAAATGATAAAGACCAAGTGTGAATCATAGGAGAAATGTTAATGCGACGCAAAAACCCTAAAATAAGGCAATGCATCAATGTTAAAGTATGACTCTGCAAGCGTTGACCATTTTTAGACATCTACATTTTACCCCTCTTTGAGACAATGCGATTCTAAGTGTTGTCTCAAAGAACTTAAATGAAAATGCCCCAGACAACTGACAATGACATATGCATGCCCCCTCGAGGAATTGGCCGAAAACATGGAGAAAAGAGGCCAATTGATCGATAAAAATGATAGGATCGAACAGACTGACAATCGGAGATCGGATACACAAAGGACAAGCAATTGATGGTGCAAAAGACTGTGACTAGCATAAGATGGAGAGAGTACACATCCATCTATGCACTGACAAAGATCTATAAATGAGACAAAGAGAGTGAAAATTGCTCATTTGCACTAGCTAAAGAGGAGAATTTGTTGCTCTAGAAAAGGACACATGCAGAGAGATGGTGAACATTCCAATGGTAGATCACCTTGGAGAATGTGTACACACCTACAAATGACTAGACGATGCGGGAGTAGCGGTATGTGTCTCAAAAACCCATATTGTCAATTTCATGATTTTGACTTGCTTGCGGGACATTGCGGGGCCCACAGAGAATGCAAAAACTGACTTATGCACCTGTGTGAGTGCATCCTAAGCTTGTGTAGGATCTTCTGCGCTTGTGTAGGGTACACAAGCGTAGTTCAATGCAACACAGCCACAGGATACAGCACATAGGTGCAGGTGTTCACTGCGAACTCAATTTTGGTCAAAAACAACATGCGAATGATCCGAAAAGGGGGGATAAGAATAGGATAGGTCAAAATAGATTAGAAACACCCTGATTTGGACATGAAACAAGGAAATGCAGCCCATAGGAGCAAACCCTAAAATTGACAAAATGTGCCCCAATTGTGATGTAGAGTCGATAGTATCCATTGCTCACGTGGGAGAACCAACCTGACTGCTTCATGTTATGACATAGACTCAGGAGTATAGACAGAGATACATTAGCAGGACTTGGGATATACTATATCACATTCATGCCTGAGATTAGGGAAAACACAGGACTACTTACCGCATTGGCAGAGCGATGGCATTCGGAGACCTCCTCGTTCCATTTGGTGACTAGAGAGGTGACAGTGACACTAGAGGATGTATGGTGTATCCTCCGCATTCTAATTAATGGGGAGATGATAGAGTATGACCCAATGACAGGAAGAGATGCATTGTGCAGATTATTTGAGTGTGATGCAGATGATTTGGATATTGTGGAGAGGGAGATTGGTTGGGAGACCATGGCATCAGAATATGATCGGCGATATGTGGTGATAGCAGTGGTTATAGCATGCCTACTAGCAGGGGACAGACGAGGACATGGATTCTCTATTGGATAGGGAAGAGTGCTAGAGTGGATGGTGATAGAGGGTATGGTGTACGCATGGGGACCATGTGTACTTGCTATGCTATATTTTCAGCTGCATCAGATAGCATATCAAGGGGTGCAGACTTTGAGCTGTGGGGTCACACTGTTACAGGTATGGGCATTTGAGCACATAGCCATATGTCAATCGATTGCAGAGAGACGGGTATTACCTCACTGACCATATGTGTACTGCTATGGGAGAGCACTGAGACAGGGTCCTTTCGGATACATATTGTATTGACGACATGAGCTAGACAGATTGAGAGAGTTCACATGGAGGCCATATCTTGATTGCCCTGGATGGTCAGATGATAGTGATGAGCTACTATATTGTAGACAGGAGAGGTACCTGATTGGGCAACTAGTGAATTGCCAGAGAGTGATTGAGATGTACCTACCAGAGAGAGTCAGACAACAGTTTGGAGAGAGGCAGGATGTACCTAGAGGAACTGCACACTTTGCCCGATCTCACAGAGAGACGAGTCAGTGGGGGAGGATGATTCAACCACACATAGCCTATGCCAAATTCACACAACTACAGCAGAGATAGTGGGATTGGAGATCAGATGTGGTGGACGTCAGGATGACAGAGGAGTATGAGTGATGGTTTGCACGATGACGGCCAGTGCCATTGACAGATCCTGATATTCCAGTACCGAGGAGACAGGAGGACTTCCCACTTGCTGGAGAGGAGGAGGGAGATGATGAGGACGAGGAGGATGAGGGTGGTGATGAGGATGAGGGGGATGACAAGGATGGAGATGATGATGGGGATGATGATTATGAGCCAAATTTAGCCGATCAGGAGTCATTGCAGGATATACCCATAGAGTCGGAGACAGCTAGGATAGAGGAGATGGAGATGTGCAGGGCTACCATAGCGAGTCAGCATGATCACATTGTGACATTAGAGAGACAGAATGCTATCTTGAGGATAGAGCAGGATTAGTTCAGAGTGGAGATAGTTAGACTCACAGCGGCTCGAGATACAGCAATAGCACAGGCACAGCGAGAAGGGCAGAGAGTCACTGAGTATATTGGGTCGATTAGGGATGCCAATGCACATGAGATGGCATAGATGTTGGTAGAGACCAGAGAGGAGATACGCCATTGGAGGACACTATATGAGAGTGTAGTTCCACCAGAGCAGAGAGCAGCTTCATATCGGGCATGATCAAGGACAGAGAGTAGGGCACATTCTCGGAGGTCAGTGAGCAGCATGGGGGTGAGTGGACCTATGAGACCACCACAGCCAGGACCAGGGGTAGGAGGGACATCATCTATGAGACATGGCAGGGATGAGGAGGACAAGGGGAGCACCCAGTGATAGAGGCATGTGCTCCTTATTTATGTAGTGTGATATTATATAGTCAGCCTACAGGCCATACTTAGGATAGACAGTCCAATTTTGTACTTCGATGATATGATATGCATCGATATGATGGGATGCAATGTGTTATGACTTATAGTTGTTTTCCATGTATGGATGACTTATGCACCATGTATGAATGTATTTTTATGTGTTTTTTATGCATTTATAATATGACATGGATAAAATGCTTGATATGATGCTTGATGTGATGTTTGATATAATGCAAATGTACTAACCAATGAATGCAGGATGCAGCATATGTGTTTGGAGATCGGAGCACTAGACCGGACTGACTATCCGAACTGACGGAAGAAATGTTAGTAAAGAAGAAATGAGACAGAGGACAGTTAGAGACAAAGAAAAACTTGCTTTCACTAATGCACTTTGTAGGTGAGAACCTTTATTTTAATGTAGCAAAACGGATGCGTAGCATCATGGCATTGAAGGCCAGAGCTGAAATGCAACCCTTTTTGCAAAAGACAGACACATCGCAGACAAAAAGCAATCACAACAAAAAAAAGAAAGGGACCATGAACCATCCCAGTCACTCTAAATCACTCAGTGACATCATTGAGCAACATAGGAACATGATCGAAGAGAAATCAGTAAATGATAAGACTCACTAATTTCAACAAGTCAAACAAACATCTTGATCTTCATTGTCAAAAGTTGAAAGTGCTGATAGGACGATCATGCTGTTTTGTTTCAGGACATGCGGTACCCCATCTAAGACAGGACACAGTCTGGTTTCGAGTATACCACACCCTATATAAAACCCATGATAGTAGTGACAAGGACAAATGAGATTGGTGGTAACGTTCGACTGATATGACAATTGTGATCAGTTTGGATGTCTGGTTTGATTGAAAAAGTTCATCTGTGAATACGTGATTTCATTAAAGCACAATGTTGGATTGATTGTCACTGGATGTATGCTCAGCGATCTATCTATGCACAGAGGGATCATTTATTGCAAAATGCTTGTTTTTGGATTTTGATGTTTTGAAATTTTTTTGTTCATTTTTTTAGGACTTTATTTGACTTTTTAGGGATTTTTTTCAAGACATTTTTCAATTTTTAGGATTTTTTTAGGACATATTTCAATTTTTATGATTTTTTTCAGGACATTTTTCATTTTTTATGATTTTTTTAGGACATTTTTCAATTTATTTTTTTTGTATTTTTTCAGGACTTTATTTGATTTTTTTGGATTTTTTTTAAAGACATTTTTCAATTTTTATGATTTTGCCCCCAGTGTCTAGCAAGGAAAGGAATATGACAGGTGAATAAATAGGCTTTTTGAAATGATGGTGGATAGAGGGAAGACAAAGGCCTTTTATTATGGAGACAATACGGATGTAATTTTCAAGGGCTATTGCGTGATGGGACAAGAGACTGGATATGACAATGTAAAGCAATGACATGGCATGAGGGACATGTCAAGAGATGTTTGAAATCATGTTTAAATTTTGCGTCCTTATGTCAGATCAAGATCAAGGAATGAAAAAGAGTGTATGGATAGTGATAAGATATGGATAGGATAAGCAGGACCAAGAATGGATAAGGGACATGGACTGAAGGTCGGGATAGGATACGGGATAGTGGCAAAAAGTTGCAATAAGACAGGGAATATGGATGAAAGGTTATAATAAGAAAATGGATAAATGACCAAAAGATATGATGGACTAAAAGCTGCAAAAAAGATGTGTGATGCTCATGAAGATCCTCAGCCTTGTCAAGATCAAAGGTGGAAAGAGGAAATGGACATGAGGGACGATAGGCTATGAAGGGTAATGATAGGGGTTCGATAGGATAGTGAAGGGCAATAGGATATGAAGGAGGAAACTTGCCCCCAAGTGTGGTGTGCAAGAAGTTCATAGATTACACATGATTCCTGTTTGCCAAGTTTTCATCACGGTACTTGCCCAAGGTGCCTGTTTACCAGGTTTTCACCAGTGGATGAATTATTTTTGCTTTACTTTTTTTTTCTTGTTTTTTTTTCACTTTTTTTTTTTCACTTTTTGATTTTTTTCAATAGAAGATGGACACATGATAGGGGATGGAAGAAGGACCCAAACATCTTTTTGTTTGGATAGTAACCTTGAAATAAATGCACCATGACCTTTAAAAGTATGCTCAAAGACGTTGGTAGGATAAGGACATGGAAAATAAGATGAAACTAAGGCGAGGATTTATGCAAAGGATTGGATCAAAGGGATCGAAGGATGGAAAATATGCATTGGATAATGGATAGGGTACTGGAAGAATTGGACTTCGTTGGATAGAAATGTTGGCAAGATTGACATTGGCACACACCTTGAGGGGTGATGGATTGATGGAAAAAAAAAGTATTTTGGATATTGAGATTTGGATGGAGGAATAGCTTGGGGTTTTGGGACATAAGGGCCCAAAATGGATGAAGAAGGTGATGGAGGAACAAATTTGAGAGGGTTGGATGGAGGAATAGCAAATTTGGATGCCAAGTTGGATGTTTCTTTAGGCTTTTGTGCTTCAAGGAGCCGCATAGGGATCCACATGGTTTTTGATTTTTCATGCTTTTGTGGTTCCTTAGAGTGCATTGCTTGCACAAGGGATTTAGGAACCCATACATATTTTGACTTTCCTTTATTTTTCTCAGTGGGCCTTTGTGGCCTTTTGGATGTTTCTTTTTCTTTATAGATCATATTGTTCTTTGTTTTGACATGTCGATTATATTGGACATGTTGATCTTTGAATACATGTGGATTTTTAGACTTATGACTTTTATGCTTAGCATCCAAATTGTTTGGAGGAGGAAAGGAATGCATGGATGTGTTGTTCACCAAAAGTGATAACCCAAGAACACCTGCAAATCTTTCTATGAAATGGCCAATTTCAGTCTACAAAACACATCAGGGCTTGGACAACATAACATAGGATCCTAATTGATCCTCCTGCACTTCAGGTTCTGCTAGACCTAGGGGGGGACACCCTCTTGATGCACTAAATACAACAATTACAGACACGTAACTGCATCAACATTAAGCAGATAGATCATTTCACAAGCTCAACATATTAGGAAACATTACAGATTGGCTAGATCTGTACAAACAATAGGATGAAACAGAGCTTGGAAAGAATGGAACACACACACCCCTAAACATGAAGGGAAATTAGATTTGTCGTTTAAAATATATATCTAAAAACATCCCCAAACTTGCAAGACCAGTGCCTTGTTCATTGGGCAACAGAGTCACAGACATAACCACAGATATGAATCATAGATGCAAGCTTATTTTCCTTAAACAAGATATTCATGCATCAATACCTTATATTAATGCACTATTTGATTCATTCACAATTTTATCAGATCTGGAAATATATTTCATCATTTATGACTGACTATAGAATTTAAAACCTTCCTTGAAGGATACCTACAACAGTCACACAATCTCCTTGAGATGACAAATTTCATCCTCCTTGAGGATTGAATTCATAATAATGAAAAAAAAAATATCACAGAGACAATATCGTTGGAAATTTACTCATGCCTGACACAAGTAAGACCTGCAACTAGAAAACAATCTGTCATCCTGCAATGTAGCCTCTATACCCTGAATAGATCCATAGAACTTTACAAGTTTGGGTCAAGAATTTCAGAAAATGGAAGCCATGAAAACTGGAGCACTTCCTCACAAAATTCTGGAACCCTTACAACTGAGAAGAATTCGGAATAAAAAGAGGAGAGAAGAAAATCAAATCTGCAACTGAATTGCCAAGTGTCTCCTCTCTAACTGAATTTTGTTCCCATGGAAACTGCTTCTAAAACATCTCACATTTGTCAAAATTAACTTCATAATCGGATTCCTCACTCCGAGAGCTTTCCGAAAACATATAACACTTTATACTTTGGCCAAAAATTGGACCCTGGGCGAATTAATTCCTCAATGTGCTCAAACATTTAAATATTTCGAATTTCAATATAGTTTGAACTATATTATTTAATCATTTTAAATTTGATTTTTGCCTCCATTTGTGCTCTGACGCCTTGCCACGTGGTGGCCTCTGATTGGTTGATGGGGTTGACCGGACGCCACCTGGGATGACACCTCATCATCGCCACATCATCTGCTTCGTCACTGCCACTTGGCCGCCACGTCATCACCACTGGACTGCCACCTGTGCGCCACCTCACCGGGACCCGCCTGCTGGACCGCTGACTGTACCCGCCACGTGGACGGCTCTCGTTCACTTTCGCTATTTCGCAGGGTTTAAACAACGTGCATCTTCCCTTCGCGAAATAGCGTGCACCGTTGATCTCTCTCGGACTTGCTCGCTCGTTAACCCGGCCTTCGTCTGCAAAATTTCGCCCGTTTGCCTCAGGAAGCGTGCCTGTGTGGGGACCACTTGGTCTTCGTCCAATCAACTCCTCTGTCACCTCGGGAAGCGTGCTCACGCATGAGCCCGCCTTGGGCGCCCATAGGCACCATCTGTCAAAAGCCTTTATGGCTTAGACATTATATTACTGTGCGTTCTTGCTTATAAATATAAAAAAAAACCACTTCCCAGCCAATGTGGGATTAAGGCTTATGCCTGGAGCTGCGTTTTTGGAGGTTTTTTCCTAGGTTTTAATGGTGTTTTCTGTCATTTGTATTGCTTGAGAGTCCTTTTATGCCTTTTGCTTCATTTCGCCTTTCAACTGCATTTGTTAAATGCATTCTAAACTATGCGTGGGAGGAGGAAAGCCCATCTTGCTGTTTACATTTTCCATTGGAGTTTTAACCTCAATCTTTTAACAGCCAAAGACCCATGCAGAGGGGAAGAGATTTCTTTAAATCTGCACTTATATTAACTTTGCTACATAGCCTCATCCTTCAACATAGAAAAGATGCTGGCAAATGGCTTTTATTTATTGCTGGGACATGGTTTCTATTTGTGAAGGTTTACAACAAGTAATGACTCACAGTAGGGAGGATACTTTGCAAATGAAGCTTTGCTAATTGCAAATGCTTTACAATTTCTAATCCTTCTGTTGCCCAACCATAACATGTTCGTGGCAATTTGCATTTGATTGGCAATTTGTTGTTTCAAAATGCCCCTTTCACCAGCTACCACGTGAGAAGAGGGGAATATCAACTTTACCAGTGCCAATTAACAATCTCTTTTTAGCTTCTAATGACTTGCTGTAGTTTTAAAACATTTCCCACACCACTGGAGCTCCAACGTAGCCTTCCAAAATCCACATGAAACATAAAGGACTTGCAAAGGGCATGGATTTGTGTTTACATCTGCCAAGGGAAACTTGCATTGAAGTTTTAAAAATTCTGCTCACCCACCTCCCAAAAGCTCATGGCAAGGAGGAGAAGACTGCCAATTTACAATTTGTTGAAGTTCCCTTGGTGCTGCTCACACGTGGGAGGGAGAGTGCTGGCAGTTTGTTTATATTAGTCTTAAAAAAGTTGGAATTGCATCTTTCACCTTCTATTCTTTTTGAAATTTCTGCTCTAAACCCACTTTCATGGTTGCCTTGAGTATCATACATTGCGTGGGATTTTCTTTTTATGTTGTTTTGTTGAGTCCTCTCCTTGGATTCAGTCTCCAGACACCATTCACATATTTCCACCTTACTTTCCCAGCTTGTAAACAATTGACTCCAGCACTTCTAAAAGTTTGAAGACCCCATGTTCGCTGCCAATTTGCATTTGGGTGTTTGCCATGAACTCTTAAAATGCCTTGGTTGTTTTGACTACAAGGGGCATTTTCATTTTTTCATTACCTTCTGGTGGGAAACATACAAGTATTCGACTCCAACAGTGGACGTCAACATTACTCTAGAAATGCTCATAAAGCCAAGTCGCCAATAAAATAACAATGCACAGGCAAGAGCCAGGTCGAGCCCCAAAGTGGGTCTGACTAAAAATTTTTTTGATTTCAAGCTACTGGCCTCTGGAATATCTTAGGAACCTCAAACATACCTCTGGAATCGATCGGCACCATTTTCGGATCATAAAATTGCATTTTGCAACTTTCAGGCAATTACGCCACAATTTTTGCATTTAATCGCGAAGACGTAATTTTCAATGTGGTCAAAACACCTTTCTGGAGCTCGCCGTCTGACAGGCGTGTACTCTGATATACAAGGATGATATCTACCAAACGGTTTCTCAAGATGAGTCCCGAGCGAAGAGATATTAATTTTTGAAAACGGCCAACTGGCTTTGTCGACACTGCGGACCTGATGAAGTCAATGTTCTGGCAACACATGATGCCTTTCTTAAAAATACCAAACGAACTTTGTAGACCCTCAAATTCGGAACATAGGTACCTTTAAGTACATATTAAATCTTTGAATTCTCAGTTTGATCACCCAACTGACAAGATGCAAACGGCGCGCTCACCAAAATGGCTACATTAACTGATCTAACACTGGAAGTGCGGATAACTGAATTTGATGGCAAAATGAATCCTTTTGAAAACCAATCAAACGGATTGATAGAGCCTTGAAATTTGAAACGTAGCTCACCATTTATACCAACATTAGCTCGGAACAAGCATTCTGACATGACGCTCACCAGAATATTTTTACACTTGTGCAAACATCACAAACTACAAACAGATTGAGCTTTGAAAACTGAGCAAACGGATTCATAAGGACTTGAAATTTGAAACGTAACTCACCATTTATACTGACATCAACCTGGAAGAAACACTTTGGCATGATTCTTATTGAGGCAAGTTTTACAATTGTGCAAAACAGGGCTCCGACTAGCTGTGGAAACAGGGACTTGCCAAAACACACAAACTGCAAACGGATTCGGTTTGGAAAACTGAGCAAATGGATTCGTCAAGACCTGAAATTTTGTAGGGTGATTCACATTAATGCATACAATTGAATCCATTTTGAATTTTTTCATGATGATCAACAGGGCAAAAGATGTAATCGCTCAAAGAAGGCTACTCCATAAAATCTGCATTTGTGCCTAAAATGCACTTCCAGCTCACCCCTCAAAATAGGTACCTCGTAAACTTATCCAAATTGAATTCTGAAAGTTGCACATCACTGAATAGGCCAAATGAAAGGTGTGGGACATGAATCCCGAGCCTTACCCTCTGAAAATCAACTGGCTCCATTTTACCCCCTTGCTAACTAGGCCATTCAAACTGACTTATTTTAATCATTTGGAAATGTAGGGCAAAATTTTGAAATGGGCCTATAAACTTGACTCAGTTTTAAATACTCCCAACAGGATGGATAGGAATGAAGTGGAGTTCTTTTGGATGACTAGAATTTACTCAAGGATTTGTGCCTTTGCTGACCTTGCATAGAGGACGAAGGGATATAAGGACCTAAGATGGATGGAAAGTATGATGGGGAAGGTGTACGTTTTGATTTTGATGGAGGGACCAACGTCTTGAGAGTGAGTTGTGTAGACATGACCCTTAAGATCTTCTTTCATATTAAGGAGTTCTTTCTTGTGAAGGTCTACTCCTTTGCCTTTATGAATATCTTGACTTGTAGGATACTCTTTTCTTTGGGAAGAAGATGCGAGTCCATTATGAGGTGGATATGATATGAGAGAAATAATGAGATCTTGAAGTGGATCGGATTGCACCAAAGTGGAAGAACCCATTATGCATGTCGAGGGTTCATGAACATCTTGCACTGACACGTTAGAATCATGAGGGGGATTAGGAGCATGAGGGGGACTAGGATTGTGTAGTGGACATGGTTCAATGACAGGCTCTTCAAGAGATGGAATGGGAGAAATAATGGGATCATCAAAAGAAATGCAATCTTGGAGTGTAGATGGAGCATTAAGACAAGGAGATGGAGGAACAAAAGGATCTTGTGGAGGATTTAAAGGAATAATTTGATCTTGTGTTGGAAATGAATTTGGAAGGATACTTTGATCTTGACAAGGAGGAAGATCATTGGATTCCTCTTTAAAGGTGCTTTGCTCTTGACTTTTAATGGGATCATCGGAAAGGATGGAAGGGATATTTGGAATGTCAATGGGATTTGAAAGGACATTTTTTTCATGACATGGAATGGGATCATTTGGGATTGGATGGACTGGGATATCTTGATCTTGATCTTTTTTAAGACATGTTTCTTCATGCTCTAAATTATCCTCTGGACATGAGGTTGGACTTTGGATATGAATGGGGGATTCTAGCAAGGGATTAATGCTTTGGCATGAAGGAAATGCACTTTGAACATTTGTGATGGATTCTAGCAAGGAATCAATGCTTGAACATGAGGAAGAGGGACTTCGAATGGGGTCTTCTAAAACAGGTAATGGCAATAAAGTGCATGGTGGCATTGGGTCTTGTATTTCTGAAACATGACAAGGATGTGCATCATGAATTGGATTATCTTGGCAATCAATTATGGATAGCCCTTGGGTAATTGTGTCCTTGGGTCTATTGTTTGATGAGGACAATATGGAAGGTTCTTGTGAAACTTCTAAAGGTGTATGGATAGATGCCACTGGAGAGTCAATTTGTTTGCGGGGGGATGAGGCATTGCTAGACATAAGTGTATTATCTTAATATTCCTCAAAGAACTCACTTGGTAATTTCCTTAAGATCATTGCAATAAAGCCACCTTTCTTTCGAGGTTTTGACATAGTTGTATCTGGAATTTGAACTTGTTTGGCAAGGAGGTGGTTCTGATCTAATGTCGTGTTTTGATATTGGACTTGGTTCAATTATTCTGACATGTTTGAAACTTGGGTTGGTGTGTGCTGCAACCTTTGTTTTTGAATGTTTGGTTGTGGTTGTTGACATTGATATTCCACCATTGGTTGAACCATTTGTGGACATTGCATAGTTGGTTGGACATATTGTTGAAATTGGACCATTGGTTGTATTGGTTGTATATGTTGAACAATTGGTTGAACCATTGGTTGTATTGGTTGAAAATCTGATTGATAGTAAACACCATCTTGTTCTTGTTGTGGAGGCACATAATGTTGAAATTGATGTTGTCTCCTTTCTTGAAATTCTTTCATCATCTCTATTTGGGAGAGGAGAGCTGGTATGTCTGATCGTTCAAGAAGAGATCTTACATCAATTGGCTCAATCTTTGGATTTCGACCTGGAAATTTTTGAAACATTTTGGACATTTGTGATCTATTCTTCTCAATGTTTTTCATTCTTTGTTCCAATATCTCCTCTTCTTGAGCTAGTTTCTCCTCTAGTTTTTGTATTTGGACATTTACATCATCATGATAAGTTTGATCCAAGTTCTGAGACATGTAGAGATTGGATTGACATGATTGATTGCTCAATTGTGATGACATGGCTTCGTAAGAAGGTTGAGACCTCATTTCAACAAGCATGTCACTATGCAAATGCAATATTTTTGGAATTTTTCAAGGATAGTATATGATATGCAACTAAATGCAAACTAGATTGATGAAATGCAATCTATCGCAAGAATGCAACCTATATTTTTGTTCTTTTTTCAAGATTTTGACAAACTTATGAATGCAATTCTAAAAATGAGACCCTTAGGAAATTGAAATGATGTCTAGACCTCAAAGGACAAAAGGACAAAATGACAATGTCTCCCCTATATGCTTGGATACTAAGCTAGGTTTGACCAAATGACATTGATGACAAAAAGACAAAAGTTTGATAAGGTCTAGACTTCCTAACAATAACTTAGGGTTTATCAAAGATTTGTATTACTCAAGGATGACAAAAACTAGTTTTGACACTATATGCAAAGGGACAATTACTATGCAAATGACCCTAATATGATATGATAATGACCTAAGCTTAATGAAGAGACCTAGGATATGTACTTGCAAATGTATGACAGTGTCAACCTAAGGGAAAACCTAAGGTTGAATTATGAAATGGTATTTACTCTAATGCAAGAGGACACATGCAAATGGATGACCCTTATTGATATGCAAAGGAGTATGACCTAGGTGAAACTTAACCTTGGTAATTGACAATGAATTTGCAAAATGCAAACCTAGGATGAACCTAAATCTAAGTGACATGAACATTGAGACAAGATTTTGAAAAATGTTTGACAACCATGTTTGAAGGTGTTTTGAACTTTGTTGAATGAATTTACTCTTGTGTTTAACCTTGTTTTGAATCAATTTGTCTTGTTTTTGAAATGAGACACAACTTAACTTTTGACAAGTAAAGAAGACAAGATATTTTAACTTAGACTCAAGACAATCATGCTCATTCACACATTTCTTATGGTAGGTAAGGACAGTAGGTACTTGAGAGGTAGACTCGTTATGAGATTCAAGGAGAATACATAGATGCTTGACCCCACAGGCTCCCCTCCACGACACTCACTTCTCAGGGCAGCCAAGCATCAGTCCCCATGGAAATCTCCCCATGGTGAACTTAGTATCTCTTCCAAGTATCCAAACTTGTCCTTCTCAAGAAACTAGAAGGATTTTTGGCCTCTAAATACAAGGTGTTTAGTAAGGATTTATGTTAAGTGTTACTCCTTGGTGTCACACAAGCGTGATTGAGACATTAAGCCCACCAAGATACCAAACAAATGTAGTCACGCAAGCATGATTTAGACCATGAGACCCTACTTAGATGTTGATATGAGAAAGAGTTCAAGGGTCATCACTTCCCAAGTAACTACAATTCCCACGTAACCCTTCCTTCAAAACTTTTTCTCATCGGGTATTTATTTATAGTGAGTTAGAATGCCAAGGTATTCTAGCCGTACTCACTTTGGGTCATTCCCTTCTCATGATTGTCACTTGCTTGCAAAAGTAAATGGTTGGGAAGGCAGGCCCTCTAAAGGTAACACACAATCCGAGCCATGAGAATGGTATCGAAGATCTGGATTTCTGATCACCCTAAGAAGGATGAGAGCATACTCTCCTACTCCAATGTCAAACTCGACAATCAAAGAAAACACACGTTCATTCCATCCTACTTAGCAATCAAAACTAGGTGCCTAATTATGAATTACAAACACAAGGTTTAGTTGGAGTATAAGGCAACCTGCAAAATCACCAAGTCAAAAGTTTAATTTGTTTAGTCTTTGACTATCAAACCTGCATAAAATTCATTAGTAGTTTCATCTTTGTCTTTGCCATGCATAATACCAAGGTGCTGCATAAAGAATCAGTACCAAAAAACCAAAAAGCAGAAACAGAATGCAAAACAAAACAATTTGCAAGTAAGAAACACTGCTTTTTACCTCTGTTTCTGGCCTTACACAGGCGCAAAATGTCTCACACAGGCGTAGAATGATGCAACACAGGCACAGAATGATGTAACATAGGTGCAAATCCCTTTGACATAGGCACAAAAGTCTTTGACAAGGGCACAGAATGCTTGACACAGGCGTAGATTGCTCCTACACAGGCACAAAAGTTCTCAGAAAGCCCTGCATTACCCTGTTTCTTGGGTTTTTGACCTGCAAATCATCTCAAAAGCACTCAAAAGCATGGTTAGGGGTTAGTTCATGTCGAGTTCACCAATTAATGTAGATAGGAATCTGGAAATCATCACAAGCAATGTAAACATTAGTCTAGTTCAATCATGAAAGCTAAAATGCAATGATAACAATCCTAAAAACACTCAATAAAGACATGAAAACAAGACATCAATTCAAATGCAAACCATTGCAAACTTGAATGTCTCCTTCATGTGGCTCCATTGTCCTTCTTTCTCCTTCAAATAGCTTTGTTTGTGGATCTCACCTACTAGTGCATAAGCATGATGTGAAAGCAAGTAGACAAGATGATAGCACAAGAATACTCGAAGCGTGATTGATTCGACTAGGGATCACGGGACCTTGATTGAAGAAATTCATCCAATTTATAGACAAATTGGAGAAAAGACAAGATTAGCATGAAAAGATTCGAATGGAAATTTCAAATCAAGAATGACAAATATGACAAATTATGACAAATTTGCACCTTCTATGCAAGATTGATTGATTGATAATTATGACAAAATTATGACAAATTTCTATGTCAAAATTGATTGATTGTCAATTATGACAAATTATGACAAATTGAAATGTCATTCCCATGAAATTAGGAGAAAAATAGGAGAGAATTGAAAAATAGATGAAATAGAAATTAGAAAATTAGGAATTAGAAATTGGGAATTAGAAATTGATGAAAATTAGGAAATTAGGTAAATTGAAAAATTAGGTAAATTAATTAATAATTTGTCATTTATTAATTAATTCACAAAAAGAGGAATAATTAGTTAGCCAATTAAATAAACATTTAATTGTGACACAAAGACTTAGGATAAATAAATAATTTATTAATCCTAGAGGGAGAAATAACAAACAAGGTTAAATGAATAAAATCATGAAACCCTAAAAGATGAATTAGAAATGCAAGGATGACAATTAGGTCCTGACAAAAGATAATTGATGTTGATTTGATTTTATCATGATTCTGACTTGATAAAGGACCAATGTTGACGAATGATTTGATTGATAAATGCGCCAATTGATGAGGAACAATGACTAATTGATCCAAATTGACATTATTGAGAAAGACGACGATCAATGACAAATCGATCGCAAAATGACAAAATAGATTGCAAAACGACAAGATTGAAAATGACCTCGATCGATGACAAATCGATCGCAAGATGACAAGATTGAAAATGACAACGATCGATGACAAATCGATCGCAAGATGACAAGATTGAAAAGAGGACAAAACCCTAATTAGGATTGACGATGTCCAAAATGATGACAAATGAACATGCACATTGATGCAACAGGATAAGATCGACCAAAATCATGACTGAAGATTGTTATCGACAAGACCATATTCGAAAGTGAGAGAAATGAAGAATGCAAAAGAATGACTTGATGCTTGCAAATGATAAAGACCAAGTGCGAATCATAGGAGAAATGTTAATGCGACGCAAAAACCCTAAAATAAGGCAATGCGTCAATGTTAAAGTATGACTCCGCAAGCGTTGACCATTTTTAGACATCTACATATACCTTCATCACTTATAGCATCAAACTTCCCAATATCTTCATCTCTCTTGATATAGCATTTGCTACCAAAAACTTTGAAATATTTCACAGTACAAACATGACCAAACCAAATGTCATAAGGGGTCTTATCGATATCACCTTTGATATGAATTCTATTGAATGTATAGACTGCACTACTAATAGCTTCTCTCTAGTACACCTTCAGAACATTTCCTTCAATCAACATAGTTCTTGAAGCATCTAAAATAGTAGGGTTCTTCCTTTCAACAATCTCATTCTATTGTGGGGTCCTAGGAGAAAATAGTTGTCTTCTAATTCCATGCATTTTATAGAAAGAATTGAACTCACCAGAACAAAATTCTCCACCTCTACGTATCTCAGAAAATTCAACTTCAATCTAGACTCGGTTTCAACTTTAGCTTTGAATATCTTAAATTTCTCAAATGCTTCTGATTTTTCCTTCAAAAAGACAACCCACATCATTCTAGAATAATCATCAACTAGCAACATAAAGTATCTATCACCCTGCACACTTCTAACATTTGTAGGTCCACACAAGGTAGTATGCACAAGATCTAGCAATCCATTTGATGTATACCATTTACACTTGAAATATATCCTTGTTTTCTTACCCAACTGACACTCCTTACATACCGGATTAATAGGTTTAACAATCTTAGGTAGATCCCTAATAGCTTGTGTAGAACTGATCTTGATCAATGAATCAAATTTTACATGACACATTCTTCTATGCCACAACCAACTCTCATCTATCTTAGCAATCAAACAAATTTTCTCACCAGTATTCAAATAAAAAATGTTACCTCTAGTCTTAGTCCCGGATGCAATCTCTATACTAGACATTTGAGATCTTGCATTTACCATCTTTGAATTGTAGATCATAACCCTTATCAACCATTTGTCCAACACTCAAAAGATTATGCTTCAAACCTTCAACATACAAAACATCATCAATGTTATTCTTACCATCAAAAGAAATAGAACCTCTCCCATGGATTACACAGGCTTTGTCATCTCCAAATCTAACTATTCCACCATCATACCTTTCCATGCTTACAAATTTTCTTTTGTCACTGGTCATATGATGTAAACAACCACTGCCAATCACCCATTCACCCTTTTCTTCTACCTTATCATCCAAAGCTTTCTCCTCAACAAAACAACTAGTGGAATCAATACGCACAGGTCTATAATAAACACTTCTTCATCTCCTTCTGATTCATCATCTATAAAACCTTCATCTGCAACATAATAATAGTTTTTCTAGTTCCTAAACTTCTGGTTATACTTATAAGGCTTATCATACTTTTCATGATTCTCATTTCTATCATTCCAATCAAACTTATCAAACTTATCATGTCTATCATACTTAGTCATTCTCTCTAGACATCTAGAAGAAAAATGTCCTATCTTATTACAAGAAAGACATTTCAAGGGAAACTTTTCATCATACTTACCAGCACCTTTAGGCAATCTCCAGGCAATCAATGCTTCAATCTCATCAAGCTCTCTTTCTTGCTATGCTATCTCTCCTCTTTCTCTTTCATATCTAGATATCCTGCACTCATGAGGATCATATTTTTTCTTACTGGACACATATGTTGATGCCTTGAATGTTGTCTCAAACTTTCCATGTGATTCTCCAAATTCTCTTAGCTCAAATTCATCAAGTTTTCCAACCAACACATCTCTTGCTACTGTAGTTACACTTTGGATCTCATCAATATCGGCAACCTTATGTTTATAACCAGGAGCCAAAGTCTTAGGACCATAGAAACAATCTCATCTTCTTCAATCTTTCCACCGGCATATCTCATACCAAGGACAAGCTCATTCACCTTAGCCATCTAAGAATGTATGTTCTTATCATCTCCCATCTTCAATGTCTCATACTTTCTTTTTAAACTCTGCAACTTAGCAACTTTCACTTGAGTATCACCTTCATACAGGTTTTCAAGCTTCACCTAGATCTCATGTGTGGTCTGAAGTTCCATAACATTTTTCATTTCACAATCAATCAGGGCACTGAGTAATGCTTGTTGGATTATTAGGGAGATTGTAGGATTTGGTTGTTCATTGTTGTTTCTAGGATATGTTGTTTTCATTGATGTCAACATATTCCTGTGAGTTATTCCGGTGAGTTTGGGAAGAGTTTTTGGTCCGGTTTTATAGTTTTGTTGTGTTGATCACTATTTTGCAGAATCCATCATTTCCTCTAGTATATTCTGGTGTGATCAAATCTTGTGATAAGACTTTGGATTATTGTTTGGGATGATCTTGTGTATCTTCATTTCAAATGGTTTGTGATTTGGTGCTCCGCAAGTTATCTTTCCTCGTGACAATTTTTGATTGGTTGTGTTCTTGAGCTTTGAGACGTCGACCGATGAAGATGTGAAAAGAGGTATTGGTGCAACTATTCCGAATGATTCTAACATTCTTGTTGGTATTTCCTAGTCGTGTCCTATTTGTTTTGGCAATCCACATGATCGTTGTATGACTTTTTTGGTGATTTCTATGAACCGGTGATGATTTGCATGTTATGCAATATTTCTGATGGTGTAGCATGTTGCGGTTGATGTTATACTTATGTAATTTAAGTGTCGGTATTGTGTCTACATTATCAGAGAGAGATGAATGTGTGAATAATGATATATCATTCAACAAAGTGGTGAGGTGTGTTTGGTGTTGCAGAGTAGACAACTATGCTTAACCAAAACTGTCATCAGGCATTTGTAGATGCTATCATTGTAGTTCATTCCTTCCAGATTGTAGTTTGAATCATATTGTAAGTTAGTGATACTTCCATGAGGCTTGTAGACTTTCAGGCATATATCTTTTGAGTAGTGAGCTCTAGGCAGCATGCCTGAATGCATGTGCATTCTTGTTGGCATTATGTGAACTGGTATGAGGACATAATGATATTGTATGTTGTCATTGATGTCAATATGTGATATGAAGAGAGAACCGACATATGTGAGAACCAGTATATATGCCAAAATAAAGCAGTATATTTGTTCAAGGTGAACCGGCATGTCAAGGTGAACCAGCATGTAGTCATGGGAACCGGCACATGGAAGCATTGTATGACTACCGGTTGGTAGGTAGTTTCCACTTCAGGATTTCTGGTTGGAGTATCTTAAGCCTGTGTGACTCAATCGGTGATCTTTATGTGATGAAGTTAGCATGATAATGAAGAATAGATAGTGTTGCCACGTAAGCCTTGTGCACGTGAAGGATCTTGCATAAAGAAGAGTGTTCCTATCTACCTCGGGAATGTGCGAAGTCTATAAATGGTGATAACGTGTGATGGGTTATCAGCCGCCATGAAATCGATGGAAAACGAACGATGGAGAATGTCTTGAGATTGGATCAAGATTGTTGCATTCAATACAATATGATCAATGGTCAGGATTGAACCGTTTGAATTCCCTAACCTAATAGGTCTAGGGTTTAGGGTTTATGCTACCGACCTATCTGTTGTCCTAAAAGGGTCGATGTTGTGATTCTTTCAGAGTTTGTTGGCAAAAGTTGTGTGTGTGTATCTAAGAGAAGAGATACGTGATTCTTGCCACACTAGAGGAGAGAAGTCATATCTACAGAGTGTAAGTGCAGAAGGTGAAGAGGAGCTTAAGAAGATCTGCATTGGCACTGAGTGCTATATTTAGGTCATTGATATACCTATTGATCTTTAACTACTTCAACAATTGTGAAATCCTCTAACAGGGTAGCCTTAACCGACTTGTTGAAAATCCTCTAACAGGGTAACTTGAAGCTATTGAGTTCATTGATATCCTTTAGCTATTGAGTTCTTGAAATCCTCTAACAAGGTACCCTTAATAGGGTTTAACCCTTAATCGGGTATTGTAGCCATCCCTTAACTGGGTGATCCCTAATAGGATCAGTTCCTAACAGAACCTATTGTGTCTGTCTTTAACCAAACAAGGCTCCTAATAGAGAGGACTTCCAAAGAGTTTAAAAACAAGCTTGTGGGTATTCATCCCCACCGTGGTTTTTCCTAGTTGGGTTTCCACGTGAAAAATATGTGTGTCATGTGTGATGTTTTCTTCATGTGATGTTATGATTGTTTTCTGATTAAGTGGTGATGCATGTTGATCTTGCTATAATATGTACATCTTTGATGGTAGATTGCATGTTCATGCATTCGAGTGAAATGGGAATGAAGAGTTAGATTATATGAGAAGATAAGTGTCAATAGGTTTTTGCTTGTCTTAGTTACACTGGGTTTTTCTGGATGAACTCTGTTGAAGGACTGGTGCTGTTGTTTGTCTGTCAGTGCATAAGTGTTAGTTGACAAACCGGTTTAAGGTTGAGTTTTTGCCTATTCTGATTTACCCCCCCTCTCAATACCAGTTTGGTACTATTTGTTCATCATTAAGTTATCAAGTTAGTGATACTTCCATGAGGCTTGTAGACTTTTAGGCATATATCTTTTGAGTAGTGAGCTCTAGGCAGTATGCTTGAATGCATGTGCATTCCCCATTGTAATATTTTCACATACTACTGCAGAGTATCATCTTACTATGGGTAGGTTCCCACCATAGTTTTTCCCTGAATTAGGTTTTCCATGTCAAAATCTTGGTGTTATGTGTTGTGTTGTTAATTTTCTTATCTATCTATTACTGCATTTTATCAGTTTATGTTTTGGAATTTAATTTGCTAATATCCATTTAAGACTAATTCACCCCCCCACACACCTCAAGCTTCCTTCTTGATTGCTGCTAATAATTGGTATTAGAGCTAGATCATTTGGGAGAAGCTTAATCACTTAAGGAGATCCAAAATGGTAGCTCAAGGTATTCTTTTCAAGAAGGACAGTCTGAGGTGTGATGGAAGCAACTACACTGTATGGAAGAGATGAATGGAGGTGCATTTGAAATGTCTTGGAGAAGATTATTGGAAGATTACTAAGAATGCCTATGTTGTTTATCATAATAGACCATCCATACTTGATGAGGTTAAGGAAGCATTACTTAGTGCCCTGACTGATTCTGAAATGATAACTTTTATGGAACTTCAGACCACACATGAGATTTGGGAGAATCTTGAGATCTTGTATGAAGATGATAGTCAAGTGAAAGTTGCTAAGTTGCAAAGTTTAAAAGGAAAGTATGAGACATTGAAGATGGGAGATTATGAGAACATACATTCATATATGGATAAGGTGAATGAGCTTGTCCTTGGTATCAGATCTGCTAGTGGAAAGATTGAAGAAGATGAGATTGTTGCTAAGGTGTTGAGATCTTTGCCTCTTGCTTATAAACATAAGGTTTCCGGTATTGATGAAATATGAGTGTAACTACAGTGACAAAAGATGTATTGGTTGGAAAACTATTGGAATCCAAGAACACTGAGAGGGGGGGTGAATTCATGTTCTACCAGAATGATCAATTTTAACCTTATTAAAACATGCATTCACCAACCAGTATACTGGTAAATATAAAATTAGAAGAAGTAAAGCAACCAATAAGCCAATCACACAAATGAATATCATAACACACAAAATTATACATGGAAAACCTCAAAGAGGAAAAACCACGATGGGATTTATGACCCACAATATCAATCCACTGGCCATATGAAGAGATATTACAAAATATAGGGGCCTGCACTTGTAGGAAGGCTTACAACCTAGAGCTCACTTGTTAATCACAAAAGGAGCGTCACTAACTACATACAAATCCAGACTACAATCCAAAAGAATGATTTAACTGCAATGATAAAATCTTCTATGCTTGAATACAGTTCTAATTAAGCTCTATCTATTATGGTCTAAAACCCTAAACCCTTACTGGAATACCCTCTTACATAAATATCCTCACATACATGATCTATGTCATATATTTTGCATTACATTACATTCCATAACCTTACATATCCATATCCTTGCCTATACATTCACCTTACAAAATGATCTAATCAACTGACCTATATACCCCTTTACAATCTATCATGCCTTACGTCAGCTTACAAATATATCGACTCAAAAACATAAATACATGAATAGAAAAGTCAATTACTGATGTCGAATCTCCCAAATGATGTCAGCCTCCAATATCGATAACCTAAATATAAATCATGTCGGTCTGCATTGCCGGTACCCAAAGAATTCCTTCCAACCTGTTAGTGTCGGTGAAGTGTTTGTCGATACAAAACTAAACTAAAATATGAAGCTAGAGCATATTGTCATGTTGCCATCAATGACAACATATTAAAACCAACCAAATGATGCCAACACTCATGTGAAAAATGATCATGGATTTCATCTGTCAGTTTCATCTTAAGCCTGCTCCCCCTGAGCTGAATATCCATCTAAACAAAATACTCCATACCTTCTGAATATTTTTCACCTATACTCCCCCTTTGACATCAATGCCAAAAATACCAAAAACCGAGATGAAGAATGAAAATACTGTATAATGAATGTCCCAAAATACCTTACTGGAGTTGAATATATTTGAAAATATCTAGATAGCCCTTCTCAAAAAGCTCTAGATAAGTATCCCAACCTGATTTGAAAGTATCAAAAATAGATACAAGTCCATTTAGCATATGGGCATATGACTCTTTCTCATTAAGCTTTGTCGGTGTGGGATTACCAACCATATCTATACACTCCTTATGTACACTTAATGAATCCAACCAGGGACTCACCAATCCTCTAAGACCTTTGGCTCTCCTTATGATTTTATCTTTTTCCCTCTCAAGAGATAAAACTTGGGCTTCCAAAACCAAAATTTGACCATCTATAGATGTAGTCAATGAATGTGAACCATCAAAAGAATTGACTAAATCTACAATCTCCTCCTGAATATTCTTAATCCTTTTATCTATCTTAGCTGTGAGTAAACCTGTGTTACAACATACTTTATAAATATTAGTACACTTCCTTAAAGAGTTATCTATCAAATTCAACTTATCATTAATCTCCTTCCTCTTTGACTCAATCATTTGATCAAATGTTGCTCTCTTTGCCTGTGTAAACCTCTCCAATCCTTGTCGGTTTGATATTTGTTGTAAAGACTAAAAGTCCTTTAAAATGTGCTCTTTGATTACTTTAAGCTTGTCGGATGGGCTTGCTTCATTGTCAAATTTTCACTTTGGGACAAGTCTATGAAAAATAGTGCTAGACTAATCAATAACCCCTTTGTCCATAGATCCCTCCTTCATCATTTTTTGTGCAGCCATCATCATGAGTTCAATAGAACTCATCTCAGTTATGCTTTTCTTTTCAACTTGCGAGGTGTCAATTGACAACAATGATGTACTCACTACCGGTTCCCTATCAGATTCCCCTTTCTTCTCCTTTGATGGTTTAACTTTTATAGATTCCTCACTTGCACTGGTGGCTTCACCACTTGGTGTGGTCTCAATTACTGTCAGTTTCTCCTTAGGAACTGTGTCCTCATCCTATACATTATGATCAGAAGGACTGTTGTCCTCAACATTAGTAACTTGTACACTTGCAACCTTTACACTCTCTAATTCTACTGGTATCTCAATATTTGCATGTACATTAGTCTCTACCGGGGGCTCTATATCCAATAACTTAATATTTTTCAAAATTGAGGGTGAAGTACCCACAATACCTTTACCTTTACCTTTTCCTTCAACTGAGATATCTGTAGTATTTGTCTTTGGTGCTGGTGAAATATAAAAACCATGGTTTTCTGAAAATAATTTAACCCATGCCTTGTGGGTCTCCTTGACTAGCTCATTGGCCCTACCTAACATAAGACTAATTATTCTATGCTTGCTATGAAATATTTTTCTATCTACAACCTCAAGTGTTCTGTCCATCTCTTCTAGAGTAATAGAAACACAAATAGATAAAAATTCCTAAATCTTTATATGCCTGTCCTCTTCCATTGCTAATAATCTTCTAGTATCTAATATGTCATATAACTGTGTCGGTATTTGGTTTTCAATTTCTAACAAGGATTTCTTATAAATATCCAAATACAACAAAACTAATTCCTCTACTTTTCTCTATTCATCATCATCTAAATGCTCATAATTAAATTGCACATTCTTTAACATACCATCTTTAGTTATTTCATCAACTATTTATGCACAAGTCTTGGGTGGAATGATAGTTACATTACCAGATTCAAGTGCAAGACCAATGTCATCCTTATTCTTTCTTCTTCCAGTCTGGATGGGGCTAAAGGTGTTTCTTTAGGTGCTCTTTTCTATGTCAGTACCCTAATAGTAACTTTCCTAACCGGTTGCTTCTTTGCTTCTACCTTAGTCTCTTCATTTTTCTTCCTTAATACCCTCTTGAATGTCAAGGGTGTGTTGTCATCAGATTCAGATTTTGTTGCTCAATGAATATTTTTGGTTCTTTCCTTTTTCTCCCATTCTCTAGATGATCATCAATTAATGCCTTAATTTCCTATGAAAAATTTTCAACAAATTTACTTGCCTTTCCCTCCTGCTTCTCCCTCTTCTTCTGGTTGAACTCAATTTCAACCTCTTTCTATTTCTACTTAGCAATACCAAAGGTTTTTATAGTTTCATATATAGGTTTATCAATTAGCATCTATGCATAAGCATCTAGGATCTGTGCATCAACTTCACAACTCATCTCCTCAATCCAAATCTTTTGGGGCTTTACAGCTTCCATCAAAGTTTCATCTTTCTTAACCATGAAGCATATCTCGATTGAGTACTTCTCAAAAATGTGTTTTGGAACCATCTCCCTAGAATTCATAGCTTTTTGAAATGCTTTAAAGTAACCCCACACTTTCTCATCTCTCTGACTACCCAATGTAGCAATTTATTGTTTTAGTTGCCTCCCTACCAGGATATCAAATGCCCATTGTCTTTTCCCAAAACCAGGAGTCTCATTAATGAAAAACAACATTAAACAGATAATTAGGTTTCCATACTAGAATGTTCCTTTCTTCTCTCCTTTGATCTTTCCTAGGTTAATCAAAAATTCATCCAACATCCAACCACATAGATCTAACTTCTCATTTTCCCTCATCATTTTATGGGCTGCATAGATGCAGGAGCTATAAACAGAATTCAATCAGTTTGATTGAGTTACCTTGTAACCAATGACCATTCTTCTGAATTTGATATCTTTGTTAGTGTAGTGCTAATCCTTATTGATCACTTGTCTGATGTTGCATCACTAATCTTGATGTAGAGGAAGGGTGTGATAAATGAGCCTTAATATTTATAAGGGAAATACAAGGTTCAAACCCCTAGGCCTACTAGCACCCAAATGGTTTAGATAGGTCAAATGCAAACTAACACTTCTCAAAATGATTCCAAAGGTATGGAATGTTTATAAAACTCCCAAATGAGGTATTTCAACTATTTTTGTGGCTCTAAGAACTTGTCTCTATGCAAAATCCTCTTTTTAGCCTTCTAGGCCTATTTGCCTAATTAGTCCTCCAACGAAGAAGATCAATTTTTTCCACTCAACTTTTCCAAACAACTAAACAAACAAATAATATATTCAGACACCCTTTTGGCTCTACTTTTACATACCAAAAGCTTACATGAGGTTACTTTGGAAAGTATATGTTGTCCTGCAACTGTGCACTATTTTGAGACCCCAAAAATGGTAAATTTACAAAGGAGGTATATGATATCTTAACTAATTGACTCCCAAACTTTCAAAAGTCATCCAATATGGTGAAAAACTAAGGAATATGCAATTTTTTTCAAGGTTTAACCTCCCTAAGTGCAAGATCCCAAATTTAGCCTTCCTCAAACCCTTAAAAGTAGGGTTTCACACATACCCATTTTCCAAACACTATTCCACCCAAATGATGATGGATTCACTTTTTATTAGGCATACTTAACCACTTAAAATCATAAAATAGACCCATCCTTAAGTTGGATTTTCTACTGTTGCTCCTTAGCAAGCAATTTCAATGCATTTTTGCTCATTATCTTATGGTGATCACCCTTCTCTCAACTTATCTGCACATACCCTATTAGATTAGTATTATATATTTTATAAAAATGGCATCCCATGAATTTCAAGCTTGGAGAATTCATGGAATGACTTCATTCATTGAAAACTACTGTTATGAAAATGCAAGCAAAATTGTGAAACTAGTCAGCCCAAACGTACAAAACTGAAACCAAAAATGAATTCTTAGTGCATCCAAATGGTGTATAAAAGGTTCTTATAAGTTTTCAAAACATTTGAGATCCAAAACATTCAACTAAAACAATACTATAATGCACCAAAGATCAAAATTGCAGGGAATAAGAAGTTTTACTGTTATTCTTGTTTCTCAGTCCATGAACCAGCAAGGTCTGATGTACAAAGCATTGCATAAACTATTTATAACTTCCCCTTAACTATACCAACAACTTTTTATTGGTTACATTTTTTAGTTAAGGTTTTTAACTCCTAAAAACTAATTTCCCACCCAAACTACCTAGTCATTGCCTTTCAAATATTCAAATTTGTCAAATATCCAAAATGACATTATTTGATCAAAAACTCCTAGCTACTAACACTCAAGGTCTCGAAATGTCTTATTAAACTTTTCTAAACCTTTCTAAACTCTCTAAACCATAAATTCCTATTAAATATTTTTGTTGGCCCTAAGGTCCTTACCAGGTCCTTTAGGACAAATTACAAACTTATTACATTTTTCATCATTAAAGGCCATAATGGGCCTCAATACATCATAATTGATTGGATCTTCACTCCCATTACCTTAAAAGGTCTTTAATGGCTTCATTGACTCCTTTAGTCTTCTAGGTGCTCCTGCACCAAATCTTGTTGACCTAATCATAGAAACCTTCTTCTCGGGACGTTGTCCAACCTGCGGTAAACTGGTGATGACCCTAATGGCCTCCTTCAAAATCTTATACGGTCTATCCAACTAGATAAATTCTCCATGCACTCTACTCAAAACATACCTAACAATTTCATCTTCAAATTCTGGAATATCCAGAATGCTAGTAAACCTTAGATCCTCAATATGTTGGTACTCGGGCTTAATCTTTCCAGAATCTCCCATTAACTCGCTCATGTGCATACTCTTAATATCGCTTGTTCCTAAATCCTCAATATGAAAGTGAATGTAAGCTCTGACATCTTTGACATACACGACTCCTTCCAGGACATGAGGAAATGCACCAACCGAATCATCCAGGGTAGCAAAATGTGGATATCACTTGAAAACAGGCCTAGGACAGTCCTTGACCTTAACAACAATAGGATTTGCAATAAACATAGGTTTAGATGATGATCCTACTTCCATGATGAAAGATAAATACCTATGAATAGCTATCAGTGAAAAACCCTAAAGAACTCTTCCGATCACTGGTGAAATTGCTCAAGATGATATTGATCGCATTGATTCACCTTAAACTTCCTTTGAATCACTCTGAATGCAAAGTGATCATAAATGAAGTGAATTCATCCTTTTAACCTCCAAGAAACCCTAATGCGTCATTGATATGAATGACTTCCGGTGGAAGATACCGGATCTCAATCAAACATCTCCATGTCGGATAAGCATCTCCAATGTTTGGAACATCTTCCAGAACCTCTTCTCATGGCATATGTACTATCTTCATGAATTTTTCCTCCCCCGAAGGCATCTGCCTTAGTTACTGAATGAGCTTCCTGCTAGTGTAGGAGCAACCTCCTCTGTCGGTTGAGTAACCAAAGCATTTCCATCTCCTGAATGTTCTTTTGTCTTCCTGACCCATCTCTGGGTATGATCTTGTCAGATTTCATTAACCTTCTCTTTTCCTTTCTCATTTAATCTATCATTACCAACCAGTGGATTTATGCTTCTACAAAACTTAGTACATGCATAACATGTAACATTGTTCTTTTGAATTTCTTTGCTACAACCAGTATAATCCCTTGACCTACATTGATTAGCCATATGTCCAAATTTTCCACATGCATAACATTTAACCATGTTCTCCTGACTTATCTTTAGACATCTCTCATTAAGTGCATCTTTATCTTTATTATCCTTATTCTACAAAATTTCCTTCCTCCTAACCTGAACAAATGACAGTCTCTCCTGTAGGACAAGAATGAATTTCTGAGCAGAATTCAATTCATCTTGTAACTTCAATTTCTTCAACCTTTCACCATCATAATCTTCAAGTGCCACCTCAAGTTTCTTCTCCAAACTCATATCCATGGATTTTGGATTCAAGATCTTCCTCAAGTTGTTAAACTTCCTCCAAGGCACAAGGCTCTGATACCAATTGTTGGAATCCAAGAAAATTGAGAGGGGGGGTGAATCAGTGTTCTACTAGAATAATCAATTTTAACCTTATTAAAACATGCATTCACCAACTGGTATACTGGTACATATAAAATTGAATGAAGTAAAGCAACCAATAAGCCAATCACACGAATGAATATCATAACACACAAAATTATACATAGAAAACCTCAAAGAGGAAAAACCACGATGGGATTTGTGACCCATAATATCAATCCACTGACCATATGAAGAGATATTACAAAATATAGGGGCCTGCACTTGGAGGAAGGCTTATAGCCTAGAGCACATTGCTCAATCACAAAAGAAGCCTCACTGACTACATACAAATTCAGACTACAATCTGAAAGAATGATTGAACTACAATGATAGCATCTTCTATGCCTGAATACAGTTCCGGTTAAGCTCTATCTATTCTGGTTTGAAACCCTAAACCCTTACCGGAATACCCTCTTACATAAATATCCTCACATACATGATCTCTCTCATATATTTTGCATTACATTACATTTAATAACCTTACATATCCATAATTTTGCCTATACATTCATCTTACAAAATGATCTAATCAATTGACCTATATACCCCTTTACAATCCATCATGCCTTATGTCAGCTTACAAAGATATCAGCTCAATAACATAAATACATGAATATCAAAGTCAATTGTTGATGTTGGATCTCCCAAATGATGTTGGCCTCCAATATCGATAACCTAAATATAAACCATGTCGACCTACATTGCCGGTACCCGAAGAATTCCTTCCAACCTACCGGTGCTAGTGTCGGTGCTGGTGAAGTGTCAGTCGGTACACAACTAAAACCAAAATATGAAGTCGGAACATGTTTCCATGTTGCCATCAATGACAACATATTTAAACCAACCAAATGAATGTCAATTGCCGACATAAAACTTGTTGCATTTGAGCTGAGAAAATTTGGAGAATCACATGGAAAGTGAGAGACAACATTCAAGGCATCAACATCTATGTCTGGTAAGAAGAAATATGATCCTGATGAATGCAAGATATCCAAATATGAAAGAGAAAGGAGAAAGATAGCAGAGCAAGAAAGAGAGCTAGATGATCTTGAAGCATTGATTGCCCAGAGATTGCCTAAATGTGTTCGTAAGTATGATGGAAAGTTACCCTTGAAATGTTTTTCTTGTAATAAGATAGGACATTTTTCTTCTAGATGTCCAGAGAGAATGGCTAAGTATGACAAACATGATAAGTTTGATAAGTTTGATAAGTTTGATAGGAATGATGGATATGAGAAGCATGAGAAGTATGATAGGCCTTATAAGTCTAACTAGAAGTTTAGGATCTAGAAGAACTATTATTATGTTGTAGATGAGGGTGTTACAGATGAAGAATTAGAAGGAGATGAAGTTGTGTTTATTGCCATTAAAGAAGATAGACTTGTGCCTATTGATTCCACTAGTTGTTATGTTGAGGAGAAAGCTTTGGCTGCAAAGGTAGAAGAAAAAGGTAAATGGGTGATTGACAGTGGTTGTTCACATCATATGACCGATGACAACCAAATTTATGGGCATGGAAAGGTATGATGGTGGAATAGTTAGATTTGGTGATGACAAAGCCTGTGTAATCTGTGGGAGAGAATCAGTTTCTTTTGATAGTAAGCACAACACTGATAATTTTTGTATGTTGAATGATTGAAGCATAATCTTTTGAGTGTTGGATAGATGGTTGATAAGGGTTATGATCTTCAATTCAAAGATGGTAAATACAAGATCTTGAATGCCTGTGGTATAGAGATTGCATCTGGGACTAAGACTGAAAGAAAAATTAGAAGCATTTGGGAAGTTCGAGATATTCAAAGCTAAAGTTCAAACTAAGTATGGATTGAAGTTGAAGTGTCTAAGATCTGATAGAGGTGGAGAATTTTATTTCGGCGAGTTCAATTCTTTCTATGAGATGCATGGAATTAGAAGACAGCTATCTGCTCCTAGGACCCCACAATAGAATGGGATTGTTGAAAGGAAGAACCATACTATTTTAAATGTTGCAAGAACCATGTTGATTGAAGGAAATGTTCTAAAGGTCTACTAGAGAGAAGCTATTAGCACTATAGTCTATACATTCAATAGAGTTCATATCAAAGGTGATTCCGGTAAGACTCCTTATGATCTTTGGTTTGGTCATGTTCCTACTGTGAAATATTTCAAAGTTTTTGGTAGCAAATGTTATGTCAAGAGAGATGAGGATATTGGAAAGTTTGATGCTAGAAGTGATGAAGGTATCTTATTAGGATATTGATCTACAAATAGCAAAGCCTACCGATGCTATAACAAGAGACTAAGAAAGATAGTTGAGAGTGCAAGTGTGAAGGTGGATGAAAACCTTGGGAAGGAGATCAAAGCTTATGATGAAGGTCAACATGTTATTTTAGCTCCTATTAAGCCTAAAGAGCCTAAGTAGAATGATCTAGTAGAGACTGTGAATCCAGCTGTTGTTGCTGCTAGTGATGATGTGCAGGAACCTAAAGATCAGAACAATCAGAAAACTCTGAGGTATGTAAGATTGAATCATTCTAAGAATCAAATTATTGGTGATAAAAATAAAGATGTGATGACTAGAAGAAGGTTAGCTCCAGAAGAAGTATGTTTGAACTCTAAAGTTGAACCTAAAGATGTTGTTGAAGCCTGTAAAGATGATAATTGAATTAGAGTTATGGAAGAATAATTAGATCAGATTGAAAAGAACAACACTTGGGAACTTGTTCCTAGACCTAAAGATAAAAAAATTATTGGTACTAAATGCATTTTTAGGAACAAATTGAATGAAGTTGATGAAGTAGTTAAAAATAAATCCAGATTGGTTTGCAAAGGATATTCACAACAAGAAGGAATTGATTATGAAGAAACTTTTTCTCTAGTTGCCAGAATTGAAGCTATTATATTGTTGCTTGCTTATGCTTATTATAAAGATTTCAAGGTATATCAGATCAATGTCAAAGTTGCATTTTTAAATGGTGATTTAGAAGAAGAAGTTTACATTGAACAACCTAGTGGATTTTCATTATCAAATGATGGAGACATGGTATGTAAGTTGAAGAAAGCACTTTATGGACTGAAACAAGCCCCTAGAGCTTGGTATGCTAGATTAGACAAATACTTGCTAAAATTGGGATTTATCAAAGGTGTCGTTGATAGTAATTTGTACTTTAAGATTGAAAATGATAAGATTTTGATTGTTGAAGTCTTTGTTGATGACATTATCTTTGGTGGTGATGATAATATGAGTATGAAGTTTATCGGTGATATGCAAAAAGAATTTGAGATGTCTATGATTGGTGAGATGAAATTTTTCTTAGGTTTGCAGATTGCACAGATAGGAAAAGGTATCTTTATATCTCAAACTAAGCATGTGAAGGAATTGTTGAAGAATTTTTGAGTAGATGATTCCAAACCAGTTGGAACTCCTATGGTGACTGGTTGTAAATTGTCTAAAAATGATGAATCTCCTAAAGCTAATTAGAGTTTATATAGATCTATGGTTGGTGGAGTGTTATATCTTACTCAGACTAGGCCTGACATTATGCATGTTGTTTGTATGGCTACTAGATATCAAGCTGATCCAAAGGAGAGTCATGTCACTGTTGTTAAAAGAATATTCAGATATCTAAAGGGAACTGAGGATTCTAGTTTATGGTATCCAAAGAATGATGATTTCATGTTGTGTGCTTACACTGATGTAGATTGGGTAGGTCATTTTGATGACTGGAAGAGTACTACCGATGGAGAATTCTTTCTAGGTAAGAATTTGGTTTCATGGGGTAGCAAGAAACAAGATTTAGTATATTTATCTACTACTAAAGTTGAGTACATTGTTGCTTATAGTAAGTGCACTCAGATAGTTTGGATGAAGCAAATGTTGAAAGATATCAGAGTTATTTACAATGAGCCTACTATTATATATTGTGATAATTCTAGTGCTATAAACATGTCTAAGATTCTGGTGTAATATTTAAAAATTAAGCATACATCAATAAAACATAATTACTTGAGAGAGAAAGTCAATGAATAAAAGGTTAAGCTGGAATATGTATCTACAAAGGAAGAAATTGTTGATATTTTCACTAAGTCGTTGCTTGCAGATACATTTTTCTATTTGAGAGACAAGTTAGGGGTATCCACCCCTCCCGATGAGAACTAGATGCATTGAGTTGCATCGATTTGGTAGAATTCAGACCCTTATTCTTTTATCCAGATTGATGAGTTGGAGTTGTTTCTCTACTGGAGTAGTCTATTGGATTAGTTGTATATCCCAGGGGGAGAGAGATTCATGTTTCTATTTTTGTGAGATTTGGCATTTTTGTCAAAGGGGGAGAGAGATCATGTGAAAAATTGCTTTATCTATCTTGATCTTAGGGGGAGTTTGCTCGTGATATCTTCTTTCTTTACATTGATTGTTTTTCACATTCATATGTTACCATCAATGCCAAAGAGAGAGATTGTTAGATTTAGTTGTTCATTGATGATGCTAGGATATGTTGTTTTCATTGATGTCAACATATTCCTATGAGTTATTCCGGTGAGTTTGGGAAGAGTTTTTGGTATGGTTTTGTAGTTTGGTTGTGTTGATCACTATTTTGTAGAATCTAGTATTTCCTCCAATATATTCCGGTGTGATCAGATCTTGTGCTGAGACTTTGGATTATTGTTTGGGATGATCTTGTGTATCTTCATTTCAAATGGTTTGTGATTTGGTACTCCACAAGTTAACTTTCCTCCTGACAATTGTTGATTGGTTGTGTTATTGAGCTTTTGAGACATTGACTGATGAAGATTTGAAAAGAGGTATTGGTGCAACTATTCCAGATGATTCTAACATGCTTTCTGGTGTTTCCTAGTCATGTCCTATTTATTTTGGTGATCCGCATTGATCTTTTTGTGATTTTTTGGTGATTTTTATGAACCGGTGATAATTTGCGTGTTATGCAATATTTCTGGTGGTGTAGCGTGTTGCAGTTGATCTTGGCAGGATTTCTGATGGATGTAATCATTTGGGAATTTGAATTAGGTCCATGCTATGTAATTTAAATCATAATATTGGTTTAATGGTTGATCTTTGTATAGTGTAATGTAATTTTTGTAATTATGAGTTGAGGGTTGAGTGTTTAGCCAACATTGTTATCAAGGTTGATGATTTGTATATATAGGTGATATACTTATGTAATTTAGGTGTCGGTATTGTGTCTAAATTATCAAAAAAAGGTAAATGTGTGAACATGGATATATCATTCAACAAAGTGTTGAGGTGTGTTTGGTGTTGCGGAGAAGACAATTGTGCTTAACTATAACTGGCAGCAGGCATTTGTAGATGTTATCATTGCAGTTCATTCCTTCTAGATTGTAGTCTGAATCATATTGTAAGTCAGTGAGACTTCCCTGAGGATTAGCCTTTTGGGCATATATCTTTTGAGCAATGAGCTCTAGGCAGTGTGATTGAATGCATGTGCATTCCCCATTGTAATATTTTCATATACTACTATAGAGTATCATCTTACTGTGCGTAGGTTCCCACCATGGTTTTTTCCTTAACCAGGTTTTCCACATCAAAATATTGGTGTTATGTGTTATCCTGTTAATTTTCTTATCTATCTGTTACTGCAGTTTATTATTTTATGTTTTAGAATTTAATTTGCTGAGATCTGGTGAAGACTGATTCACCCCCCTCCCCTCTCAGTCTTCCTTCTTGATTGCTGCTAACAATGCTTCCTTCGCTCTAATGTTATATTCATCTTCCTTAACCTCATTAGGAGTGAATGGTCCATTCTGAGGAACAAAATAGGCATTCTTAGTAATCTTCCAATAATCTTCTCCAAGACATTTCAAATGCACCTTCATCCATCTCTTCCACACAGTGTAGTTGCTTCCATCAAACCTCAAATTGTCCTTCTTCAAAAGAATACCTTGAGATGCCATCTCAGATCTCCTCAAGCGATTAGACTTCTACCAGAGGATCTAGCTTTGATACCAATCTTAGCAACAATCAAGAAGGAAGACTGAGAGGGGGGGAGGCGGTGAATCAGTCTTCACCAGATCTCAGCAGATTAAACTCCAAAACATAAACTAATAAACAACAACAATAAATGGATAAAAAAAATTAACAACTAAACACACAACACCAAGATTTTGATGTGGAAAACTTGGTTAAGGCAAAAACCATAGTGGGGACCTACCCATAGTAAGATGATACTCTGCAATAGTATGTGAAAATATTACAATGGGGAATGCACATGCATTAAGGCACACTGCCTAGAACTCACTACTCAAAGATATTTTCCCAGAAGGCTACAACCCTCAACAAAGTCTCACTGAGTTACAAAATGATTCGAACTACAATCTAGAAGGAATGAACTGCAATGGTAGCATCTGCAAATGCCTAATGACAATTCCAGTTAAGAATAGTTATCTGCTCTGCAACACCAAACACACCTCACCACTTCGTTGAATGATATATCATTATTCACACATTCATCTCTCTCTGATAATGCAGACACAATACTGACACTTAAATTACATAAGCATCTCACCTATATATACAAATCATCAACCTTAATAACAAGGTCGGCTAAATCCTCAACCCTCAACTCAAAATTATAAAAATTACATTGCATGATACAAAGATCAACCACTAGACCAATATTATGATTTACATTATAGAGCATGGACCTAATTCAAATTCCCAAATGATTACATCCACCAGAAATCCTACCAAGATCAACCGCAACATGCTACACCACCATAAATACTGCATAACACGCAAATCATCATCTGTTCATAAAAATCACCAAACACTCGCACAATGATCAATGTGGATCGACAAAACAAATAGGAAATGACTATGAAACACCAACAAGCACCTTAGAATCATCTGAAATAATTGCACAACACCTCTTTTCAAATCTTCATCAGTCAACATCTCAAAGCTCAAGAACACAACCAATCAGCAACTGTCACAAGGAAAGATAACTTACAGAGCACCAAATCATGAACCATCTGAAATGAAGATACATAAGATCATCCCAAACAATAATCCAAAGTTTCAACACAAGATCTAATCACACCGGAATATACCAGAGGGAATACCGGATTCTGTAAAACAGTGATCAACAAAACCAAACTACAAAACCGAATAAAAAACTCTTCCCAAAATCACCAGAATAACTCATAGGAATATGCTAACATCAATGACAACAACATATCCTAGCAGCAGTAATGAAAAACCAAATCTAACAATCTTCCCAATAATCCAACACTCTAAAATAATGAAATACACCATGTTATAGGACCCCATAACCGACTATCCATGTACTCACTTATCATCCATCCTCTCATCCTAGAGAAAACACACCAATACAAAAGTGACCACAGTTAAGGCCAACTAACAAGTCTGCATCAACACTGAATCAAACCTCGTGGATATAGACAGTCCACATCCGAGTTATCCCACTGCAACTAAATAGATGATATGCCCACACATTTGCAAAACCCATAGATCCAATCCTTGCAACATGCAAACCCACTATCACAGCAATGACATGCAAACTAAGATTTCAAAAAGAAAAATCATGTAGACAACATGACTCAACCACCAAATCAAGCACAAATATGATTTTCCAATCATGTCCACATTGAGCACCATAGTTTAGGAATTCACCAAGTATGACCATATAAATATTGAGTGACTAATCACGTACCAACATCCCCATGCAGATCCTTCTTTGTCTTTGTGTTGTCCTTTTGCTATCCTTTTGTT
This sequence comes from Cryptomeria japonica, assembly GCF_030272615.1. NCBI lineage: Eukaryota > Viridiplantae > Streptophyta > Pinopsida > Cupressales > Cupressaceae > Cryptomeria > Cryptomeria japonica. The sequence goes on from NC_081409.1 coordinate 729,417,184, forward strand.
GTCTTTGTGCGGCTCTATGTGTTTTGAGTTCCCTTTTTGGTTTGGATAGGAACTTTTTTTTGTTTGGGTGATCAGGCATGGTTTTTTTCTGCTTTAATGCTTTATCTATTTCCTGATATGTAAAAGGTTCAGGTTCCTTTCAAAAACCTATTTTTACTTAATCAAAACATCCCCATGTAGATAAATAATCTCACCTCCTCTCACCATGCACAAAGAATGCATGCAAAATTGCAACTATCTCATCCAGTAATACCCCAAAGGAAACATGGTCTAGAAAATAGATCCTCTATGGCTCCACAAAATTGCAAGTTTTTTCTTGAGCGTGTAAAACCTACAAAACCACTGTGATTGAGAGCACCCATGCACATCCATACCCATAACAATGGACTATCATGGATGAGAATCACTATAGATTTTTAAGGAAAACCTATAAACCCCTCAGATTCAAGGAACATGAATATGAGCCATGCAAGTACAACCATCCATAAGGGAAAAGTAGCTCAGGAACTCTAGGCCCATTTGTAGGCCATCTCCATAACCACCATTAGTACATACATCTAAGGGAGATAGACTATTCTAGAAGCTTCTAGATCATCAAATGATCAACTCCATAACCTCCATGCATTCAGGGTAACAAAAGAAGCACCTTCCAATACTTAGAAAAGAAAGCACCCAACATAAGCACATCACTACATAGTTGAAACAACCTAAGCTTCTCCATATTATCAGAAAGTCACTCACAGACACCCAATATGAAAACTTTGTTGCATGTAGCCAAAAAGCATAAAAAATCACACCCCATGCATCAGGAATTATTTTGATGCCAAACAAGAGCTCCAGATCGACATCATTTCAACATGACCAACTCTATTTTCTTTGTCTTAACCATCCTTCAAAATGTGTGCTATCACCTAAGATTGAAACAACTACAAAAATTTCATTCACCAAAGGATCAATCTTCAGTTGATTCCCTCAAACTTGTCAAGCTAAGAAATCTTCATGGAAGGAATACCCAAAACTTGAAACACCAAGGATCTTCACATGCATTAACATGAAAGCAACATGAGAGTCCATCAAAGTACGTGAACCAAACATGAAAATAAATGCAATCCACATAATGCACCTGCAAGATACCTGCAAATCCTAGAACATAGCTCTGATGCCAAATGAAGGGAAAATGGGCATCCCAAAAGAGCTATCTGAGATTAGTATGTGTATCTAGCATCAGATACAAACATACACTACTATGCCAAACAATAGAATCAAGCACAATTTATTTCCCCCATCAACCCTTAGAGGAAAGTGATTGAAATTTAAGATCTTTCCAAATCAAATAGTAGTTTCAAAAACATGCATACATTTAGATTCAACAACACAAAATTATAAAATAGAAGAAAACAACATAAGAATAAAAAAAATTTACGGTGGGGAAAACCCTTTCGGGTAAAACACCCCACACTCCAAAACCAGAGAGTCATTGTATTATTTAGGAACAAAATATAGTTACAATACAATCTTTAGGCTCTATGCCTTTACATGGAGATTTACATCTTGCACCATCCTAGACAAAATTCGTTAGCATAACACCTGTAATAATGAACTCCTCTCTTCTATAGCTCCTCTAGCAATTATTGTATTTATAGAGCTTACAATGCAAAAACAACAGTCTCACAAAAGCATCCACATTCAATGTATCTACAAATGTAAATAGAAACTTCCTTTTGCATAACTCTTGCATACATAATATTAATATAAATATTATTTATTCCATAATCATAAGTCATCCGATGAGATAAACAAGCCTTGTGCTAATTTGGAACTTTCTATTTTACTCCAAGCCTATCCGAGAGGAAGATTTGGTCTCCCTGAGAATGTTTTCAAAACCATGCTAAAAGGGAATGAGAATCAATTGCCACATGTCACATGGAGGGGTTTTTGAAGAGATCCAAATACATTTTCTTCTCTAAAGTTCCCTCCTTGTGACAAGTATCACAATTTTGCTTCCTCCTCAACACTTGTTGCACCCAACTAGCCATCGAACCCCGCAATTAAGCTTTGCACTTTGGAAACTTGAAATATTCCCTTAAATAAATAAAATCAGAACACAAGACCATTTAATTAATTAAATAATTTCCTTGGGACTCCTAAGGTTGAGGCACCTTAATCCCAACATATAGTATGTTGAAGAATATATTAGGTTTAAAACTATATTTTATGCCAAATAATTAGCTCACATTGATTATTAATTAAAAAAAATCAAATGGCTTATAGATTGATTAGTGAGGATGATGTCATGATACACTATCCACCAAGGTACAAATCTTTAGGGACATCTAATACAAAGATGACTAGGTTCACTACATGGTTAACTTTGATGGAATGAATTTCCTTGGTCATGGTAACTTAGTCAAACAAGGATTTTGATGTAGGCAAACACTTAATAAATATGTTGTAACCAACTATTTAAGAACTAAGAGATGTTAATATCTATGCAACTTAGTTGAATACAAAAAATTAAAAAAACTATTATAAACTTCTATATTCCCTCCTAACTTTCCACCAAAAGAATTGTTGGCATTGTATTGTCATTGATGTCAACCAGTATATGATGGCAACTGGTATGAGAGATTGAAGTATATGCTTGTCATTGATGTCCACCGAAAATGGTGTCATTGATGTCAACTAGTATTGCAAGTCATCAGTACACAAGTTAGTGCTGGCTTGTGTTGAAGACAAGTATTTGGTTACCAATATAGCTTGTCACCGATAAGAAGAGGATGTCAACTAGTAAATGATGTGTTGACAGTGTATGGTTTCCAACCGGCAAGCACATCTGATTAGTTAGAATGCAGGGTGAGCTAATGTAGAGTGAACAAGCCACTGGTATGCTATTATGATGTCATCTAGCAAGACTCCTACCGGATGAAGAAGATATCACAAGTTGAAGAGGTGACATACAGTGAGTGTTCCCAATCGGATCTTATGTGCCTGATTGAATTTGTTTATTCTCAAACAAGGAGGTCATATCTGAGAAATGCTAGAAGCAGAATGAGTGACATGGATCCACTCCCACCGGTAAGTGAAGCTTATCTCCCATAATGCATGGAATGCATCATAGCCCTCTGAGATAAGATAGAGAAGTAGATGCAAGAAGCTAAATTGAAGGCTCACAACGGATCTACCAGTGAAACAAAAGGATGCCTCAAGTGCATGAAATCAAAGCTATGCATCAGACCAACAAGGGTAGGCATGTTGAGCTACCGGGAAAGAGAAGGAAGATTAAAGAAGTGATGGGTTTGTCATTTTCACAAACTAGTTGAGATGATGTCTGGGTTGATGAAGAGGAAGGCAAGGTTGAGGATTTGCAAACAACGATGTTACTGGATTGTAGATGGAGTTAGATGTCAGCCGGTAAAGCTACCAAGTGAAAAAGTGAAGTGATCTTGTCTGATGAAGATGAGCATGTTGTAGATTGGCAAGTGAAATGACCAAGAAAAGGTGTTCCTCTAGAAGATCACTAAAGAGTAGGTTTGAAGGTTGACTGGTTAGGGTATAACTAGTTAGGTAAGAGAACTGGTAGATGAACCCAATCATGTGGTTGGTCAGTGATCTTGTCTAGACCGACATAAAAGACTTATCAGAGGTGGATGATGACAAAGATGACATGCAGGAGATAGGTGTCATGCATGTTGTGGTCAGTGAAGTGTTGTCGGTGAGGTAGGTGGTGACTGGTCGACATTAATGTCGATTGCGTGAATCACAAGTCAAGTGAAGAAGGGTGCGGCTCAAGACAAATCTAATCTCAGAGATTGGATTCGTTGGCATCATGATTGATGCAGTTTGTCCAGGTGCTAATTGGGGTAGGTAAAGCTATCTACGTGATTGCTTCATGGTGTTTAACAAGTGCAGGTTGTTGTGTTTGCCAAATATGGCAAACTGTAGGTCTCGGGGACAACTAAGAGGGGGGGTGGGGGGTGAATCAGTTGTCTAATAAATTCAAACCAAAATCTTATTAACCAACTTATTGCTTAATACTGGTAATACAGTTAATTGTGCCGGTAAACAGTGTTAACAGGAAATGCTATACCGGTAAGAATTAATGCATGAAACATAAGCACAAAGTCAACCACAACACATGACACAAATATTTGTATGTGGAAACCCTGTAAGGGGAAAAACCACGGTGGGAAACCTTACCCACAATTAGATGATACTACTGTAGATAGTAAGTGTACAAAGAGGGGTCTGCACATGCAGAAAGGCCAATAGCCTAGAGCTCACTGCTCAAACACAAATGGGAGTCACACTAACTACAATTGGATGGTTAAATCCAATGAGAATGTACTGCACAAAATAGCACCTTCATATGTTGGATTCAGTACCGGTGTAATACTGATATGCTTCTACAAAAACCTAACTTCACCTTCAAATGATGTCTTCGTGTATATCTCTGCTTGATCTCACATATATCCTTCCTTAAATCTTTTTCGCATTCCACATTTGATCTTACAAATAAGATCTTACATTTATACCATACCCTAAGACCAATTTTAGCAGGTCGGCTCTACAAGATATTACAATAAAACATTTTACAAATAATACAATATCCGATGCAATAACCGATTGAACATTTTGGCTTAATGCTTTTATAACAATAATAAATCATCTCCATAGTGTGCCATGCTGATCAGGAAAAGATAAACCTGCTGGTGTAACCCTAGATAACCTGGACCTATTTGTCGGTAAAAGAAAATATGCAAATAAGAATATACCAATAATATTACTTCAAGGAAAAGTGTCCACATGATGTCTTCGACATTACCAAGTGTCTTCCATGTCATTGCAAGTACTGGTGAACATTATATCCTGTCAGTTAACCATATACCGGTGATTGTTTGAACAGTTTACTGATTGCCAGTGAATGTTGCTGGATCTCCAAAGCAAGTGTATTTAGCAGGTGTTGACATCAATGACAAAACCATACCAAAATACCAACAATCTCCCCCTTTGGCATTGATGGCAACACAAGATGGAAAAACCATCAAAGTGCCAAAATAGAAATGCCAAGCACAAAACCAATTCTCCTGCTGGGAGTAATATGTGTTTATACAAAGATTTATTTACAATACCAATCTCTCCTCAAAAAGATAATGCATTTTTTCATATATTTTTCCTTAATGTTTTTCCATATATCTCTCCCCCTTTGACATCAAATGCCAAAGTCACAAAAAGGTCAAGTTCATACAAAATACCAACCAATTCAATATACCAACTACTCCCCCTGAGAAGTAGCTTCCTCATCAAATACCAGAATAAAAGATTTGTCCATTTAATTCTGTCGATTGATGACAATCATCAACTATCTAAGTCTCTACCAGTGGAGGTAAGACTCCGAGCTGATCTCTGAGATACTCAAAAGTTTCCTTAGGCAAAGGTTTTGTAAAAATGTCTGCAAACTGTTCTTTAGTATTCACATAAACCAGTTTTATTTCCTTTTCTTCAACTTTTTCCCTTAGAAAATTCAGTTTGATAGAAACATGTTTTGTTTTAGAATGTAATACCGGATTCTTAGATACATCAATTGCTGCAGTGTTATCACAATATATAGTAATAGGTTCCTTGCATTTTACCTTTATGTCTTTCAACATTTGCTTAAGCCAAAGTACCTATGTACAGTTTGTTGCTGCTGCAACATATTCTCATTCTGCTGTTGATAAAGATGTACAACTCTGTTTCTTACTTAACCAAGAAACTAATCTCTTTCCAAGAAAGAATGCTCCTCCAGTGGTGCTCTTTCTATCATCCACATCTCCTGCCCAATTTGCATCTGTGTATGCATATATATCAAAATTTTCATCTTTAGGATACCATAATCCAAGATTTGTTGTGCCTTGTAAGTACCAGAAAATCCTTTTTACTACTGATTCATGATTTTCCTTGGGATTACTCTGAAATCTAGAAACTATACATACTGCATTCATAATATCAGGTCTGGTTTGTGTCAAATACAGTAAACCTCCTATCATAGATTTGTATCTAGTTGGATTAATAGGTGTAGATTCATCCCTTTGAGATAATTTGTCATTTGTAGTCATAGGTGTGCTTACCGGTTTAGAGTTCTCCATCCCAAATTTCTTGAGTAGTTCTTTCAAGTACTTAGATTGACTCAAAAATATGCCTTTATCAGTCTGTAAAATCTGCAATCCTAAAAAGAATTTTATTTCTCCAATCATAGACATTTCAAATTCATGCTGCATTTTAAGAGAAAATTCTTTGCATAATCCATTTTCTCCTCCAAAGATTATATCATCAACAAATACTTCCATAATCAAAATGTCATCATTAGTTACTTTGTAATATAAATTGCTATCTGCATTTCCTTTAGTAAAACCAATTTTTAAAAGATACTTATCCAATCTTGCATACCAGGCTCTTGGAGCTTGTTTTAGTCCATACAGAGCTTTTCTTAATCTGCAAACCATATCATTGTTATCTGTCAAAGAAAATCCATCAGGTTGTTCAATATAGACTTCTTCTTCAACATCTCTATTCAAAAATGCACATTTAATATCCATTTGATAAACTTTGTAATCCTTGTGAGCTACAAAGGCCAAGAATAATCTAACTGCCTCAATTCTGGCTACCAGTGCAAAGGTTTCATTGTAATCAACTCCTTCTTTCTGAGAATATCCCTTACACACTAGTCTTTCTTTATTCCTGACAACCTTACCATCTTCATTGAGTTTGTTTCTAAATACCCATTTGGTTCCAATTAAATTTTTATTTTCAGGCCAAGGAACTAATGTCCAAGTATTATTTTTCTCAATTTGTCCTAATTCTTCTTCCATAGCTTTAATCCAAAATTCATCTTCACATGCCTCATTGATAGATAATGGTTCAATTTGAGAAATAAGACATACTTCTTCATTTGCCAATCTTCCTCTTGTCATGACTCCTTTAAATTTGCTTCCAATTATTTGATCTTCAGAATGATTCAGTCTTACATACCGGGGTGTCTTAGTCTATTGTTGTTCTTCAATTACTATGGTATCCTCTGATGATACCAAAGTAACTGGATCATCATTCTATACCGATGGATTTACTGTTGGTTCATTTGTCATAATTTCTGTTACCGGTTCAGAGTCTATATACCTTGAAGTTCCTCTGAATTGTTCATCAATCTTTACATTTGTATTCTCAACAATTTTCTGTAACCTTTTATTAAAGCATCTATAAGCTTTACTCTTAGATGAATAACCAAGAAATATTCCTTCATCACTTCTAGGATCAAACTTGCCAATATACTCATCTCTTCTAATATAACATTTACTTCCAAAAATTCTGAAATACTTAAGAGTAGGAGTATTACCAAACCATAGTTCATGAGGGGTCTTACTGGTTTTACCTTTGATGTGAACTTTGTTGAATGTATAGACAACAGTGCTTACTACCTCTCTCCAGTACACATGGTAGATTTGCTTATGATAACATACTTCTTGCTACATCCAAAATAGTTCTATTTTTCCTTTCAACAACTCCATTCTGTTGTGGTGTCCGAGGTGCTGATAACTGTCTTTTGATTCCATTTACTTCACAGAATGTATTAAAATCTCTAGATGTGAATTCTCCTCCTTGATCTGATCTTAAACATTTAATTTTCTTACCGGTTTCATTTTCAACCATTGCTTTGAATAGTTTGAACTTCCCAAGTGCTTCTGATTTTTCCCTAAGAAAGGTAACCCAACACATTCTAGAATAATCATTAATAATTAGCATGAAATATCTATCACCTTGTAAGATTTTAGTTCTAGTTGGACCACATAAATCAGTGTGAATTAAATCAAGAGCATTATTGGATTTTTCTGGAATACTTTTGAAACTAGTTCTAACTTGTTTTCCAAATTGACATTCCTTGCAAATTGTATTCTGAGGTTTCATAATTTTAGGTAGATCTCTAACTGCCTTAGAAGTACTGATTTTTACCATGCAATCAAAATTTACATGACATAGTCTTTTATGCCATAGCCAACTTTCACCTATATGTGCAATTAAGCATGCCTTTTCACTGTTATTCAAATGAAAGATATTACCTCTAGTCTGATTACCGGTTGCAATTCCCAAACCAGTTCTATTCATGATTTTACATTTTCCATTTTTAAATTGTCACTGAAAACCTTTCTCAACTAATTGACCAACACTTAAAAGATTATGTTTTAATCCTTCAACATAGTAAACATTGTCAGTGTTATGTTTACCATCAAGAGATATTGAATGCTTACCTTTGATTGAACAGGCTTTGTCATCTCCGAATCTGACTAAACCTCCATTGTATTCTTGAAAGTTCAAGAATTTGCCTTTGTCTCCAGTCATGTGATGTGAGCATCCTGAGTTAATAATCCATTCATCCTTTGATTCAACTTTAGCTGCTAGGGCTTGTTCTACCAGTGGAGCAACAGGTACCGGTTGATCTTCTGTTATAGCAACAAAGACCCATCCGTTGTCTGCTAGATCCTCATCAGAATCATCAGTCACACCTTCATCAGCAATGTAACAAGATTTATCTTTGTTTTTCTTAAATCTGTATCTCTGATATTCAGGATTAGGTTTGTATGTCCTTCTAGCTTCTTCTCTTAGTCTAGCATGTCTATCAGGGCATCTTCAAGCCATATGACCAATCTTATTGCAGTTGAAACATTTAAAGGGTGCTTTACCTTCATACTTACTTCCAATTGGACCTTTTGGCATTTTTCTTGCAAATAGTGCTTCAAGTTCTTCAAGCTCTTCATTCTCCTTCCTGGTTTCTTCAAGTTCTCATGCATGAAAGGCTCTCCAGTCTGATTTGTCAAAACATGGAGCAGATGATGTTGATGTTTTGAAGGCCAAATCAGTTTTTATAGTAGCAACAGGACCAAATTCCTCAATTTCAAAAGCTGAAAGTTTTCCAATCAATGTATCCCTAGTTACTGATGTATTAGGCATTGTTCTCAACTCATTAATAGCAGTAGCCTTCATTTTATATGTTGGTGGCAAACCTCTTAAGATTTTTGAAACAATCTCATCTTCACTCAAGGTTCCTCCACAACATTTGATACCTAAAACAATTTCATTTACTCTTTCCATAAAAGCAAAAATTCTTTCATCTTCTTCCATTTTTAGATGTTCATACCTGACTCGGAAGCTTTCAAGTTTTTCAATTTTGACTGTGGAATCCCCTTCATTCAGTGTTTCCAAATGATCCCAAATAGCTTTTGCAGTAGATCTATCTGATAATCCCATGATTTGCTGATCTGATAATGCGCTCAAAAGTGCTTCTCTTGCTTTGCAATCATTTTCTTCATCTTTAGCTAAAGTAATAGGAGCAGGCTGACCAGCTATAGCAGCAGTATAACCATTCTTAGTAACTTCCCAGATGTCTTTACCAATGCAATTCAGATGTGTCTCCATTCTGATTTTCCATATTCCATAGTTGGTTCCATCAAGTTTAGGACTATCCTTTCTGAAATAATTAGTAGACATTGGATCTCCTCAAGTTGTTAAACTTCCACAAAAAAGAGGACTAGGCTCCGATACCAATTGTAGGTTCCAGGGACAACTAAGAGGGGGGGGGGGGGGGTGAATCAGTTGTCTAATAAATTCAAACCAAAATCTTATTAACCAACTTATTGCTTAATACCGGTAAGATAGTTAATTGTGCCGGTAAACAATGTTAACAGGAAATGTTGTACCGGTAAGAATTAATGCATGAAACATAAGCACAAAGTCAACCACAACACATGACACAAATATTTGTACGGGGAAACCCTATAAGGGGAAAAACCACGGTGGGAAACCTTGCCCACAATCAGATGATACTACTGTAGATAGTAAGTGTACAAAGAGGGGTCTGCACATGTAGAAAGGCCAACAACCTAGAGCTCACTGCTCAAACACAAACGGGAGTCACACTGACTACAGTTGGATGGTTAAATCCAATGAGAATGTACTGCACAAAATAGCATCTTCATATGCTGGATTCAGTACCGGTGTAATGCTGATATGCTTCTACAAAAACCTAACTTCACCTTCAAATGATGTCTTCGTGTATATCTCTGCTTGATCTCACATATATCCTTCCTTAAATCTTTTTCGCATTCCACATTTGATCTTACAAATAAGATCTTACATTTATACCATACCCTAAGACCAATTTTAGTAGGTCGACTCTACAAGATATTACAATAAAACATTTTACAAATAATACAATATCTGATGCAATAACTGATTGAACATGTCGGCTTAATGCTTTTATAACAATAATAAATCATCTCCATAGCGTGCCATGCTAATCTAGAAAAGATAAACATGTCGGTGTAACCCTAGATAACCTGGACCTATTTGTCGGTAAAAGCAAATATGCAAATAAGAATATACCAATGATATTACTTCAAGGAAAAGTGTCCACATGATGTCTTCAACATTACCAAGTGTCTTCCATGTCATTGCAGGTACCAGTGAACATTATATCCTGCCGATTAACCATATACCAGTGATTGTTTGAACAGTTTACTGATTGCTGGTGAATGTTGTTGGATCTCCAAAGTAGGTTTATTTAGTAGGTGTTGACATCAATGACAAAACCATACCAAAATACCAACACAAACGTGTTTTGGATGCAACGGGATTGGTGGAGTTTGATTGATCTATTGCAGGTGGTTGATCTTTGGAAGGAGATCTGATTGGATTTGGTATTCCTCAAGGTTGATGAACCAACCCTAGCACACCAGAAGTTTGAATGTCAATCATGATGGGAAAACTTAGGTATAAATATGTCAATTCAAGACTGAAGGGGATGGATGATGTTGCTAGAAGATTAAGTGCCAGATGTTGAAGAGTGGAGTGTGAAAGACCAGTAGAGAGCCCACCGGTCAAAGACTTCATCAAAGATCATATAGACTGTGTGTTGGAGGTACAACTGGTGAGAGGGTTTAGCAGAGGCTTAACCGACAAGGTTAGAGAAACCGGTAAAACTGCAAGTGTGCATCAAAGAAGACAATCGGTGGTGGTAGAACCAACATGAAAGTTTCTGAGAGTGAAGTGGTGGAGAGTGAGTGTCAGAAGAGAGCTGATGGACCATAAGCTGAGGAGAAGGAGAAGAGACAGAGAGAACAGGGAACCAGTGACTAGTTGCAGTGATAAACAATCGGTAGTGTCTGAACCAGTATTCACAGCAGTAGGTGAATGTAAGCAGATAGAGAAAGCGAGAAGAAGAAAGGAGAAGACAGAAAACCAGCTGAGAATACAATAGAGGCAAGTGACAAAAGGAAGAGGAGGAGTCAATTAGTAAGGCAAAGGAGAAGTGAAACTGACAAGGTGAAGTGTATGCACTGGTTACAAGATTCACTTGTAATCAGATTATTACTTTTGTATTTGATAATGTTCATTGTACATCATTGAGTTGGAGCTCGGTGCAGGGGTTGGTGCCCTAAATGTTGTAACCGGTGCGTTTATTGTGAGGCTAGATTGGAGCAGTAGACTCCAACAACATTTCTCACCGAGGTTTTTCCCATCTTGGGTTTTCCTCGTATATATTCGTGTTATATGATGTTCCTTTTGTGTGTGGTTGCATTTGTGTCATCCTTCCATCTAACCAGTATGTTTTATTTATGTTAGTTATGCTAACCGGTATACACACATAGGATAGAAAAGGGTAAAGTTTAGAAATCACTGATTCACCCCCCCCCCCCTCAGTGGCATCTTGTGTTCAACAATTGGTATCAGAGCCTAGGTTCGTGGTTGATAAGCTTTCTCCATCTTGGGTAGATTCTGGTATTTGAACACAATGGTTTGTTTAGTGTCAACCCCTACTCCAGTTTTTTGATGGTTCAAATTATTCTATTTGGAGTTGTAGGATGGAAGTCTACCTATCCTCCCTTGGGTTTGATGTATGGATGTCAGTAGTAAATGGACGCCCTATTAAAGTCAGTCCTTCCACCGATTCAGATGCAGAAAGAAGATACCAGTGCAATGATATAGCAATGAAGGCTATACTTTGTGGTCTCTCAGATGATGTCTCATCACAGGTGGATAGATGCAAATCAACAAAAATCTTATGGGACAAATTGAAGAAACTTTATTGCAATGAACCTAGCACTGCAGAACCGGTTTGTGGAAGGAAGAAGGAAAATGTAACACATGAGTCTGCAAATGAAGGTAGATATGTTAGTAGCAGTAGTAGCAATGACAAAGAAGGAACCTAACTCTTCATGGCTCAAGAGTCAGAGACTAAGAGGCACACATCTGAATATGATCATGCAGATCAATCCTATCGACAAGATGTGTTTGGGAGTGATAGTGAAGATGAAGAAGAAGATGAAGCATAAGTTGATCTTGAACGAGAACTTGTAAGTGCACTCAAAGAAATTAGTAGAGTGAGGAATGAATACAATTTATTCAAGAATGTTGTGGTTGTGGAACAAAACTGGTTAATTAAATGCCTTGAAGAATTTGAGAAATGTATCTCAAAGTTGAAGACTCAACAAGAAGACACCAAGGAATGCAGGCGTAAAGATCTAGCATCTGAGCTAGAGGCAAAGGATAAAGAGTATCAGCAGCTAGAAGGAGATATGGAGAATCTCCAAAGTGACTTTGAGAAGTGTCAGGATGAGCTCAAGGTAAGAATCTAGTATGATGGTAGCAGTGATGCCTTGGACAAAATGTTGAAGAAGCAAAAGCATTCCAAGGATATCGGAGGCTTATGTTGTGGTATCGGTGAATTATCCACCAATAAGAATATCCCCCACAAAGACATTTTGTTTGTCTCCTCCAATAGAGATAACAAGGGACAAACCTTCACTATCTAGAATACTCCTAGGAAAAAGGTTGATCTAACCACAACCGGTGAAGACATGAAGCTAAGGATGAAGACCGATGCTGCAAGAAGGAGAAACAATGTGGATCCCAAAGGAAAAGGAAAGATGGGAGAAGGCAGCTTCACCTGAAGCAAGAAATTGATGAGAAGACAATATAGAAGACCTCCTACCGGTAGACAACAAAGAAATGTTGTTGCCCACAAGACAAAGAAAATGTGGGAGAAGAAGGGATTGGATGGAAGAATTGTAGAGTGTGGACAATCCAAGATCCACCCCCAGAGAAGCAGAAATGAAAATACTAAACTACTAAGATCTCCTCATGCATGGAAAAATAAATTTGTAAGTTACAAGCCCCCTTTATTCGGTTACTATTTTGTATGCAAAGAATATGGTCATAGGGAAGATGAATGCAAAATGAAATCTAAGAATAGATAGTATGCTCTTCCTAGAAATAATATTATTGTCTGTCGGAGGTGTAATAATTTTGGCCATAGAAGTCATGACTGCAGAAGGATGAACTTGCAGTCATATGGCAACCGGTATAGCAACTATGCTCAACATGGAAATGAATATAGAGCATATGGAGGTCAAAGACCTGCATGGAACCAAAGGAGAAATGCCCCTACAAGATCAAGAGGTCCACTAGTTCAGGTAGACGGTTACAATAGTATGACTAGAAGAAGATGGTCAAACCGGTTCGATAGAAGGTCCCCCGATCATGTGTATAACATGAACATAGTTTGATTCCTCAACAATGCTTCCAGTTAGGCTACTGAAACTGGAAAAGAAAGAATCAATCAACAGAACAAGGTGAGATCTGCTCCCAGGACCGAAAAGGGGAAGAGATATGAAACCAAGAAGGTTTGGAGGAAGAAGGAAGAGAGTATGACCATGGACCGACACTATGCATTCAATGTATGACCATGGACCGACACTATGCATTCAATGCATAGGTGATATCTCCTAAGGCTTAAAGGAGATGCGGGACCTTAGGGGGAGTAGCACATTGACCATATCATTCACCCCTTCAATGGAAGGACAAGTTGCTGCTGGTATAAAGGAAGGAAATGAAATGGAAAGTGTGTGTAGTGGCTGCCTTGGCTACACACCTACAGATGAGAGATGGATCACTATTGCATTTGTCAATGGATGGATAATTTGCAATTGGGATCATAAGCAATTGACACAATAAGAAAGGAACTAGAGAAAGATGCTTTGGTAAAGATGATGGACCAGGATAGGAAACCAATATGTGCAGTATGTTATCGGTATTGCAGGTTATGTAAGTCAATAAGGTTCGACATCATTGTAGTAACTCTAGTTGCATGGATTGAAGTGATTATGTCTTAGGCGGCATTGGAAAAGACCTAAAAGACATATGTTAGCCTGGTAGTAGATCTTATATGCATGCATCTTTATGGGCTAACCGGTTTGTTTTGTGGCATGATAGTGATGTGGTATGGAATTGTGTTCATATACGATCATGTCATAAGTTGTGATGGATGCCATGGAGCTGAAAGATCATCAGTTGATCACACATTCACAACTCAACCAGTTCAAGGTGTAGTTTGGAAAACTGGTTTAGAACCTAACAGGCAAAGATGACCTGAGATCTATGACTCAGGGGGAGTTCACAACCATGTTTTCTGATTTGTATCAGACTTGCTAGACACAAAGGGAGAGCATGTTTCTATGGTTGTACCAGTATGATTATGCCTTTGGAAGTGCTCAACGGTCCAGGGTTGTGAGGTATTTCAAGGTCTATCCAATTTGTAATTTATTGAAATTACAACTAGACCATCGAGAGTGTTGCCTGCAGTAAGGGAGAGTTACATGCACAAGAGGAGAACATATAGTTGGTATCGGGGAGGATACAATTGGTATCAATGTTAGCTTCAACACTTGGTATCGGCAATTTGGGGTTAGAATAACTTCTGCATATCAAAAGGAGATGATGCAGTCTGACCGACAGGTAAGTTGTATTCACTGACACATGTTCCTACAATTGATATTAGACTTGTATATGTAATAGGTATCTGCTTTGTATATACATTTGGTTGTTGAGCAATTGGTGTCAATTGGTGTCTGAGACCTCCATCTCAAGTGTTGTGGATTGAGAGGATGCAAACTATGATGGTCAAAGGAGGAGAAGCATCCGATAGAGAAAACGGGGGAGAGAAAAATATGTCTGTGCACGGTAGAGACAAGGAGGAGAGAAACCCTATCAAGACCCTTTTCCATTATTGTCAAAGGGGGAGAAAGAATCTATAGTATACTGGATACTACATGTGTTGACATCAATGCCAAAGGGGGAGATTGTTGGCATTGTGTTGTCATTGATGTCAACCGATATAGGATGGCAACTGGCATGAGAGATTGAAGTATATTGTTGGCATTGATGTCAACTAGTATTGCAGGTCACTGGTACACAAGTTAGTGTTGGTTTGTGTTAAAGACAAGTATTGGTTACCAGTATAGCTTGTCACCACTAAGAAGAGGATGTCAACTAGTAAGTGATGTGTTGACAATGTATGGTTGCCAACTGACAATAATTTGACCAATTAGAATATAGTGTGAGCTAATGTAGAGTGAATAGGCCACCGATATGCTAGTATGATGCCATCTAGCAAGAATCCCACCAAATGAAGAAGATATCACAAGTTGAAGAGGTGACTGACAGTGAGTGTGCCCAACCCGATCTTATATGCCTAATTGAAGTTGTGTCTACTCAAACAAGGAGGTCATATCTGAGCAATGCCAGAAGTAGAATGAGTGACATGGATCCACTCCCATCGATAAGTGAATCTTGTCTCCCATCATGCATGGAATGCATCATAACCCTTCGAGATAAGACAGAGAAGTAGATGCCAACTAGGTTGAAGGCTCACACCGCATCTACCGGTGAAACACAAGGATGCCTCAGGTTAATGAAATCAAAGATATGCACTGGATCAGCAAGGGTAGGCATGTTGAGCTACCTGAACAAAGAAGGAAGATAAAAGAAGTGATGGGTTTGTCATTTTGACAAACCGGTTGAGATGATGTCTATGCTGATGAAGATGAAGGCAAGGTTGATCAGCTGCAGACAAGGATGTTATCGGATTGCAAATGGAGTTAGATGTCCATTGGTAAAGCTGACAAGTGAAAAAGTGAAGTGCTCTTTTTTTATGAAGATGAGCATGTTGTAGATTGGTAGGTGAGATGACCGGACAAAGGTGTTCCTCTGAAAGATTAGTAAAGTGAAGCTTTGAAGGTTGATCGGTTAGGGTATAACTGGTCGGGTAAGAGAACCAGTAGATGAACCCGGTCGTGTAGTTGGTCGGTGATCTTGTCTAGACCGACATAAAAGACTTAGCAAAGGTGGATGTTGACAAAGATGACACGTAGTAGACAGGTGTCATGCATGTTGTGGTCGGTGATGAAGTGTTGTCGGTGAGGTAGGTGGTGATTGGTCAACATTAATGTCAATTGCGTGAATCACGGGTCAAGAGCACAAGGGTGCGACTTGAGACAGATTTGAGCTTAGAGATCGGATACGTTAGCATCATGATCGATGCAATTTGTCCAGGTGCTAATCAGGATAGGTAAAGCTATTTACGTGATTGCCTCATGGTGTTTGACAAGTGCAGGTTGTCGTGTTTGCCAAATATGGCAAACATGTTCTGGACGCAGCGAGATTGGTGGAGTTTGATTGATCTGTTGCAGTTGGTTGATCTTTGGAAGGAGATCTAATTGGATTTGTTTTTCCTCGAGGTTGATGAAGCAACCCTAGCACACTAGAAGTTTGAATGTCAGTCATGGTGGGAAAACTCAGGTATAAATATGTCGATTCAAGACTGAAGGGGATGGATGATGCTGCCAAAAGATTAAGTGCCAGATGTTGAAGAGTGGAGTGTGAAAGAGCAGCAGAGAGTCCACCGATCAGAGACTTCATCAAAGATCATATAGACTGTGTGTTGGAGGTACAACCGGTGAGAGGGTTTAGCAGAGGCTTAACCGACAAGGTCAAAGAAACTGGTAAAACTGCAAGTGTGCATCAAAGAAGACAACCGGTGGTGGTAGAACCAGCATGAAAGTTTTCTAAGAGTGAAGTGGTGGAGAGTGAGTGTCAGAAGAGAGCCGATAGACCATAAGTTGAGTAGAAGGAGAAGAGATAGAAAGAATAGGGAATCAGTGACAAGTGGCAGAGAGAGACAACTGGTAGAGTCTGAACCAGTGTATTCACAGTAGTAGGTGAATGTAAGAAGATAGAGAAAGTGAGAAGAAGAAAGGAGAAGACAAAAAACCAGCTACTACAACAGAGGCAAAGTGATAGAAGGAAGAGGAGTCAATCGGTAAGGCAGAGGAGAAGTGAAACCGACAGGGTGAAGTGTATGCAATGGTTACAAGATTCACTTGTAATCAGATTATTACTTTTGTATTTGATAATACACATTGTAGATCACTTAGTTGGAGCTCGGTGCAGGGGTTGGTGCTCCTTGGGTTGGTGCCCTAAAGCAGGGGTGATTCTCCTTGGGTTGGTGCCCTAAATGTTGTAACCATTGTGTTTATTATTGTTAGGATAACTGGTGAACAACTGAGAGGGGGGGGGTGAATCAGTTGTTAACAGGTTCTATCAATTAATCCATTTTACAATCTTAAACCAGAGCATATAAACATTAAGTACCAGAATAATAGAAACAGATACCTGTAAGCAATAAAACAAGGAACTACCACAATGCAACCATACCACATAACACCATGATTTGTATGTGGAAAACCCGATAAAGGGAAAAACCATGGTGGGAAGTGTACCCACAGTCAGATGATACTTCTGCAGAAAGTATGTGATACAATAAGGGGCTTGCACATGCAGGAAGGCACACTGCCTAGAGCGTACTTCTCATTACAAAAGAGTCTCACTGACTACAAAGAGGTTATAACCACCTCAAGATAATTGGACAACAATCCAAAAGAATGAACTACCAGAGATAGCATTTACCATGCCTAATTACAGTCCCAGTTAAACTCAATACCGAAGACCTTTGACCTCTTCCTTAAACCCAATTCGATCACCTATGATCGACCAAATCTCCTTCGCATATGATATTGCATTTCATGACCATGATACACTTATTTCATTCCCATTCCATACCCTTCATTTATACAAACCCTAAGGCCTAAACTAATTAGGTCAGCCATCTAAAAGATATTACAATAAGATCATTACATATATTCATATTACAATGATATGCCATGTCGGCTTAAGACCAAAACAACAATAATTGGAATCCATAAATCATCTTGATAACGTGTAGAGAACACGTTAACATGATACCGGTCCATAACCTAGATAAATACCAGACCTATTCTGGGTCCACCATGCCAAAGCTATGTCTTCAAGCAGATGAAGCTCAACCAATGATCACCTTCAACATCCTTAATTCCATCTAGAAGCCACACCAACACCACTTAGCATCCTGTGAAGCATTCTTAGTAAAAGCTCTGTCAGTTAAACCTTAACCCATGCCGGTAACACAAGATCTTTTGCTAGTAACCAAAACCTGTCTGCTGGTAACAGCTAGTGTCGGTAACCAACCATAACAACTACTATTGACATCAATGACAAAACATGAATGCAACACATAATCAATCCTTCCATAATGCCAACAATTGTGAGGCTGGATTGGAGCAGTAGACTCTAGCAACATTTCTCACCGAGGTTTTTCCCATCTTGGGTTTTGCTCGTATATATCGGTGTTATGTGATGTTCCTTTGTGTGTGGTTGTATTTGTGTCATCCTCCTATCTAACTGGTATGTTTTCTTTATGTTAGTTCTACTAATCGGTATACACACATAGGATAGAAAAGGGTAAAGTTTGGAAATCGTTGATTCACCCCCCCCCCTCTCAGTGGCATCTTGTGTTCAACAAAGAATTGATAACTCAATGATGAACCACTAGTACCAAAACGGTACTGAGAGGGGGAGTGAATCAGTACAGACACAAATACAGTCCAAAACCAATTTGATAGCAAACACTCACAATGACTGATAAATAGATATACTGGTAAAACAGAGTGCAACCGGTAGCATCCAAAATAACTCAATCAGTCATGAACCGGTCACTTACTAAGCTTTTCTCTTAGCTCAATACCACATTATCATAATATTCTCATGCATGAACTAGTAGACCTAACCATCAAATCTTCACAACAGTGAGTTCAATATGTTTTATAGACAGGCATAAAACATAGAAACTTCATGTGCATAACAGATAAAACAAAGCATCACAAGACAAAAGCATTTCACATGACACACATATTTTTCATGTGGAAACCCAACTGGGAAAAACCACGGTGGGATGAATACCCACAAGCTGCTTTTTGAACTCTTTAGAAGTCCGCTCTATTAGGAGCCTTGTCCGGTTAAGAACATTACAATAGGTTCTGGTAGGAACCGATCCTGTTAGGGATCACCCGGTTAAGGGATACCCAGTTAAGGGTTAAACCCGGTAGGGTCACCTTGTTAGAGGATTTTAAGAACTCAATAGCTGAAAGGATCTCCTAAGCTTCTCTAGCTTCTCAGAACTCATTAGCTTTGAGTTACCTGGTTAAGGGATTTACAGCAAGCCGGTTAAGACCACCTGATTTAAGGGATTTTGAATCAAGCTAGTTAAGGCTACCCTGTTAGGGGATTTTGCAACTTTTGAAGTGGTTAGAGATCAACAGGTATTACAATGATCTATTAACAGTACTTAATACTAATACAGATCTGTTTAGGCTCCACTTTTCCTTCTGCACATACACTTTGCAGGTATCTCTTTTCACTAATGGTCTGGCAAGAATCTTGTATCACTTTCGTTGGATACACACTCACAACTTTTTGCCAACAACTTTAGACAGAAACCTAACATTGACCTTATAGGGAACATACAGGTCGGTAGCAAAAACCCTATACCCTAAACCTGTTAGGTTGAGCAATTCAAACGATTCGATCCTGACCGTTGAAACATACTGCATTGAATGCACCAGTCTTGAGTCGATCTCAAGACATTCTCCATTGTCCATTATCCACCGTTTTCATGGCGGCTGATAACCCATCACGCGTTATCACTATTTGACAGACTTTGCACATTCCCGAGGTAGATAGGAATAGTCTTCTTCATGCAAGATCCTTCACGCGCACAGAGCTTACATGGCAACACAATCTGTCCTCCATCATACTACTAACTCATCACACAAAGATCACCGATTGAGTCACACAGACTTGAGATACTCCAACCGGAAACCCCGAAGTGGAAGCTGCCTTACCAACCGGTAGTCATACAGTGCTTCCATGTGCCAGTTCCCATAACTGCATGCTGGTTCACTTTGAACAAATGTGCCGCTTCACTTTGGCATATACTGGTTCATACATATGCTGGTATCTCTTTCTTCTCTTATCTCATGTGCTGGTTCACACTATGTCTCATATTGACATCAATGACAACATACAATATCATTATGTCTTCATGCCAGTTTACATAAGGCTCATGCCGGTTCTCATAATGCCAACAAGAATTGCCACCCTTTTGGCTTCTTTACTTACATTTTGTTATTAAGATAATTGACTCCATTTTTCCAAGATGAGATTCTTTTGCTCCTCCAAATCGAAGCATGTCGAAGAACAACATAATGCTATGTTTTATTTGTATTCAATTGCATGGATTTTGAAACAATCTTTATTGATCATATTTCATGACCAATGGTTCATAAGGACCCATTTCTCATGATCCTGAATAGTCTACTTTGCACTTTTTGTAGCTAGGTGGTGCTCAATGGGGCGAAACATCAAGACTTCCTTATGAGCCTACCCTAGTATTTTTATTTAAATTTTATCCTCCCCATCAACTCCACAATAAAAGAATGGCCACCCTTTTCCCTTTCCCTCTTACACTCCACCATTAGGATAATGACCTCGTTTATCCAAATGTAATTCTCTTGCTCTTCTAAATCAAAATGTAATATATATATATAATAGGACTCAGTTCCATTATTTCTAAGTCAATATTTATTGATCTATATTCATGAGTTATGGTTCACAATAACCTATGTATCATAAGCATGAATAGTCTACTTAGCATTCACTAGATCTAGGTGATGCTCATATGAGTGAAGTATTTATACTTCACAAGTGTCATCATCCTAGTACCACTTTGACCTAAGCCCACTAGAAGATTACAACAAAATCCTAGCTTAAGTTCCATTTAGCTTAACACAAACACAAATAAGAGGTCTTCCAAGAATGAGAGTGATGGAAGATGGACCCCAATCCACATGTACACATATATGCTTATTGTAGTAGTTTTGTCTTGCAAATTGAACATTATAACTCTCCATAAGATGACACCCTAAACCATAGACCTTATTCAGGTAAAATACCACAATGAAATCCTAGCTTAAGTTCCATTTATCTTAACACAAACAAAAATAAGCACTCTTCCAAGAATGAGAGTGATGGATGATGGACCCCAATCAACATGTGAGCTTATCCCTTGAAGACTAAAATGAAATCCTAGCTTAATTTCCATTTAGCTTAACCCAAACAAAAACAAGGGGTATTTCAAGCATGTGAGCGGTGGGTGATGAAACCACATTCACATGCATATATATATGCACATTTATTGTAGTAGATTTTGTCTCACAAAGTGAACATTTTAGCCCTCCATAAGACCACAACCTAAACCATAGACCTTATCCCTAGCTTATACCTAGCTTAAGTTTCATTTAACTTAATCCAAACACAAATAATGAGTTTTTCAAGCATGAAATTTATGGATGATAGGCCCTATCCAAATGCATATATGTATGTTTATCATAGTAGATTTTGTCTTGTCAAGTGAACATTATAGCCTTCCATAGAATCACAAAATAAACCTTGAAATCCTATCTTAAGTTCAATTTAACTCAACCCAAACAAAAACAAAGGGTCTTTCAAGCATGAGAATGATGAGTGATGAAACTCTATCCACATGCATATATGTGTACATTTATTGTAACAGATTTAGCCCTCCATAGGACCAAAGCACAATCCTAGCTTAAGTTCCATTTAGCTTATCCCAAACAAAAGCAAGGGGTCTTTCAAGCATGCGAGTGATGGGTGATGAAACCCCATCCACATGCATATATTTATATTTATTGTAGTAGATTTTGTCTTATGGAGTGAACATTGTAGCTCTCAATAAGACCACAATCTAAACCATAGACCTTATCTTTGGAAGACCAAAATGAAATCCTAGCTTAAGTTCCATTTGGCTTAACACAAACACAAACTAAGGGACTTCCAAGCATGAGAGTGGTGGGTGATGAAACCCCATTCACATGCATATATATGTTCATTTATTGTAATAGATTTTGTGTTGCCAAGCGAACATTATAGTCCTCCATATAACCACAATCTAAACTGTGAACCTTATCCTTGGAAGACCAAAATGAAATCCTAGCTTAACCCAAACAAAAAACAAAGGGCCTTTCAAGCATGAGAGCAATGGGTGATGAAACCCCATCCACATGCATACATGTAGGTTTATTATAGTAGATTTTGCCTTATGAAGTGATGGGTGATGAAACCTATCCACATACACGTATATGTTCATTTATAGTAGTAGATTTTGTCTTATGAAGTGATGGGGTGATGAAACCCATCCACATGCATATGTATGTCCATTTATTGTAGTCGATTTTGTCTTGCCAAGTGAACATTATAGCCCTCCATAAAACCACAATCTAAACCACAAACCTTATCCTTGGAAGACCAAAATGAAATCTTAGCTTAACCCAAACACAAACAAAGGGTCATTCAAACATGAGAGCGATAGGCAATGAAACCCCATCCACATGCACATATGCATACATTTATTACACTAGATTTAGCCATCCAGACCAAAACCAAAATCCTACCCTAAGTTCTACTTAACTTAACCCAAACCCAAACACATTGAAGAAGCATGAGAGCGATGGGATGATGGGCCCCCATCCACATGCATGCATGTGTTAGAATAGGGCAGTTTGGGTGAAGCAATCTTTATAATAAATACCAAAGATATGTTAACAATTTGTCCGCATGTTATAGAGAGGGAAATAAGCCTATTCTATTCCCTTTGGGATGCCTCATTTATATTAGCAAAAGATTTGAGTGAGGGAACATTTGGTACACCAAACGCAGCAACAATAACAATAACGTTGTCGTGGGTCCGTTACCTGTCCGTTTCAACCCCCCGTCCGATTCCACAAACGTACGGCTGAGATTTCGTGATTTTTTTTGGCTTTTTTTTTTTTTTAATAAATTTTCCAAAAGTTTGTTTAGGAAAAAGGTCCCACTG
Source organism: Cryptomeria japonica (assembly GCF_030272615.1). NCBI lineage: Eukaryota > Viridiplantae > Streptophyta > Pinopsida > Cupressales > Cupressaceae > Cryptomeria > Cryptomeria japonica. Next base: position 729,440,372 of record NC_081409.1, read on the forward strand.
CGCACTAAGAAGGCTAAGGCGTAGAATAGAATAGAATAGAATAGATAAGTTATATATGTTTATGTTGGCCATTTCATTTCTGTCACGCGGTGTGCAATTCACGAGGCGTTCGGCGCCCTCAACGGCAATTCTGTCGTTAAAAAATAAAACTATTCATCTACACTTATTTCTGTCCCTAAGCTCCATATCTCGGTGTTGCAGATCTTTTAGCTTTTTGTTTGCCCTTCTTTTTCCCGTTTTTTAAATGCCACTAGGGTTTTGTAACAGTTTTTCACCGCGATTTTCTGGAGAAAGCTGAGGAAAAAGTCTCGGATCTCTCGTCGTTCTGGTCACCTGCGATTCGACCGGCGTAGTTTTCATGGCAATAAAAAATGGGTTAGTTTGTGTATATAAATGAGAGCAGAGGGGCAAGGGAAGATGTATTTGGATCCTGCAAATCGTCTGTCACGAATCCTTGTCATGCTTTTCCACGGCTTTCTTGAACTTTACGTGTGTTGGATGGATGAGCAATCTTTTCTTTGCTCTTCTCTACGTCTGGTTGAAGTTCAAGAAAGCTGTGGGAAAAAACGGAAGGATTCTGCAATATTTTGGAGCTGAGCTTGGTTTCAATGGAAGGATTCGGCAATAATATGGTGGTGATTGTTCGGAAAGGGAGGATCTTCGATGCTGGGTATAAGTTTTTTTCGCTGTATTTTGAATTGAGGGAAATATTTGTGTCGATCTTTGATATGGGGTTTGCTGCTTCACATTTGTTTATTTGTCTTGAGCTTAAAGTTTTAAATGAGTTTTGTTTGTGATTTTGGAATTCATGGAACCTGACAAAAGATCTGTGGCTTTGCCGCCATCAATGATCTCAAAGCGATTGCGAATTTTCTTTTCATCTTTTTCTATATTTTCTGGCCCTTTCTCTTTTGCTTGTTCTTATCATTTATATTGAGCTTTTTGCTTTTTTCTTTTCCTTAAGATTTCTTGTGAACTTTCTTAGGTGTAGTTTGGACTGATCGATTGGCAGTTTCTTTTCTCTTCTAAAATTTCTTATCGTTTATATGAGAACACCTCTTCTATTACAAAGTCTTCTCTGGCCTGCCGACATTAAACTATATAATGCTTAATCATTAAAGAACACAGTAACAGAGATAATTATAATTATAATTTTATTTATTTTGACTTGTGACTTTGGAATTCATGGAGCTTGATGAAAGATCTGTGGATCTGTAGTCTTTACTGCACTGCCAGCGGCAGTTTTTCTGAGAGGCATGGTCTGGATTGATTGATTAACAAATTCTTTGTCTTTTGTTTTCCTAAATCCTACCCCTTCTCTGGTTGATTGATTTGCAAATCGTTTATCTTTTGTTTGCTTAAATCCCGAGATTGATTGATTTACAAATTCTTTTATCTTTTGTTTTTTTAAATCTTCTCTCTTCTCTGCCATCTCATCTCGACGATGGATTATAGAAAGTGACGGAAAAAATCTTTCTCTTCTCTGATAGATTATTGTGTGATGAAAAATGTTTATTATAAAACAAATTTACATAATCTTATCCAAAAAGATTGGAAGCTATTCTCATTCACAACGGAAACTTTATGTCTTTGATTAATCCTTTCTTTTTCTCTTATAAGATTAACGGTGAAATTTTTATTTATTTTGTCTATATGACAAATTGTTGTTTTGGAATGGCTTTAATGTCCTCAGTCGCAAGTTCGGAGATACTTAGCATGGATCAATCAAGCTCTGTGCAGATTTATGTTTCTTTGACTTGCTTTAAATTGGATTTTGGCATTCAAAGATGTTGTGGTTTTTAAAGATTGTTCTGGTATTCTTAGTTTTGGAGATTTCCACTGTGTAAAAATTGGATTTTGGCATTTTAAAGATTTTATGGTTTTTTAAGATTGTACTTGTATCCTTGCCTTTGGAGATTTGCACTGTGTAAATTTCTGTATTCATTTGTGTTTACCAAATGTTGAGGGTAATATTCTATTAATGTTAGAGCTTTCACTTGGATTCCCTAAATTTAGAGTCACATATTTTGATCCACAGTCAGGTATTTATGTATAGTATTTTTGGGTTTGAGATCAAATCCCTGGGGGACCATCTTGCATTTATGGGTACAGGTATGCTCAGTTCAGTTATTTTCTCACTAAACATAGTGTCTATATTGGAACTGCAGTCTGCCACTTATTTTGATGCTTCAGAAATCCTGGCTAATGATCAAGCAATATCTTTAGCCCAATACCAATCAAAAAATATCTTCAGCCCAATGATCCTAGATAATCTGACAAGTGGGTGCTTGTTGTTTTGGCTTTCTTTTAATTGATCTGATTCCTAATAACCTTATTCTCAATTCTTAACTCCAAACCAGATGATTGCATGTCTATTTTTTTCAATGTTACAGAGGATCTAAATTCCTAAGATTAATGATTAATGTTTGTTCCATCAACACCCACCTTAACTTTTCTAGATGTTGCATTTAATGTGTTCAGTCATGTTCAGTTTAATCTAGTTTAGTTATTTCTTCGTCAAACTATTTTCTGTATCAGAGATACAGTCTGCCGATATATCTTCCCGCTGCAAACTCTGACCAATAATCGTACATAATCAATAAGTTAAGTGGTATTGGCTACAATGTTGTGCTTATAGGGAGGGTAATTTTGACAATACAATAAGACATGGTATTCCTACACGGGCAGCTAATTCTTTTTTTTTTAATGGAGGATTTTTGGTTTTCTTATTCCATACAGAAGTGAGTTTTTGACTGAAACCTTTTTAATTGACAATCAGTCGAAGACCGAGAGATATCTTATCTATTCTTAATTAAAATTGTATTTCAAAGTCTGCAAATTCATTGATTCTGATATATAAAACCGAAAAAATGTACAAATTAAGTAATTTTTATTATCCTGGATTTGTCCACAAATGAAACTACTTTAATGATATGTAAGCTTTAATATGAATGAAGATTTTTTTGTAAAACAATTGAGTTTATGATCATCAGTTTGTACTTGGATTTAAATAGTTTTATCATTTTGAATTTATATATATAAAGTTTTTGATGGGGATTACAATTTTAAGATTAATTTGGAGCAGAATTATATAGATCTCTCCATGTCTATCTCGTTGTGCAGTACAAGTAGAAGATTGAATCCATAATGAGTCCTCAATAATTTTGAGGATTTCATTCGTCCCGTACTCTATCCTAGATAGAGAATTTTACTTCTTCCCTCAAGACAACTAGTAGTGACACATGACTGAAAACACGAGGAAGCAATGGATTGTATTTGCCCTTCAATTATTCAGACCAGTACTAAAGTGGTTAGTGTACTGGGCGATATAGACATATCCAACTGTCTGCAATTCTCATCCACTAGATATCCAAGCCAATTGAGGGGCTGTTCTTTTCTCGCATGGTTGTGAAAATTAACGTTGTATTGTGGTTTATGAAATTGCAGACTGTCGCATAGAACTCTGACCAGGTTCAGTATCGCATGCCGTTCTGTAAGTATTTAATGCTATGAGTTTGCCCATTTTAGAGACATAACCGTACACAGCCGGAAAGGCTCAGAACGGCGAGATCATCGAGCAAGATTGATAGAAAGTATGACAAGACGGATGAGATTTTCTAGGCCGCCATTCTTGACTGCGATAGAAGGACACAGTCTGAGAAACATTGAATCTGCAAATAAAAAACAACAAACTCTGAAGAGAACAGCTTTTCGGTAATATCAGTCATGTTTCCATCATTCTATCCTGCTTGCCAGAGGTCTCAGATCGGTTCCTTTTTCAAAATTTATAATTTGGAGTTTCATCAGCAGTAGCTCCATATCAAAATAAAACTATGACGCTGATCATATCAATTGTATACCTAATTGAGGAAATCAAAGTAAAACTATTTATCGTTTTTATGTATGGGTGCAGTGTTGAATTGTTTTGGTGTTTTTTGAATCATTTGATATTGAAGTGTGTTAAGCGATTTGGTTTATTGACGAATTGAATAGTTCATGAAAGGCGACCAGTCAAGAAGGAAATTTACTTGAAATCTGTGAAAGACATTGTTCAATGCTTTTTGGAATATTTTGGTTTGCAACACCTGTTTCTCGATTAGTCTGAATTTTTTATCAATGTTTTCGATGCATTTGTTGATCTTTTTTGATCTATGGGTTGTATCTTTCATACTTGTTGTATTCAATTCTTTTGATCCAAATGTGTTGACTGTGTTTTGCAGTAGCAGACTATAGTTTTATCGAAATGTTGACTGTGTTTTGCAGTAGCTAGACTACTAGTTTTTTGATACAATTTTCTTTTTGGATTTCATTGACCTATCTTTCATATTTGTTGTATTCAATTCTTTTGATCGAAATGTTGAATGTGTTTTGCAGTAGCTAGACTACTAGTTTTATGGAAATGTTGACTGTGTTTTGCAGTAGCTAGACTATTAGTTTTTTGATACAATTTTCTGTTGTTTGGTTGGATTTCATTGACCTATCTTTGCTGTGTTAAAAAGAGTTAGAACCCTTTCAAAAATCTCACCTTTATCTTTATGAAATAAAAAGAATGTTCACAAAGAACTCAATAGAGATTGAGTGGTGGAAATTGTATATTTAATAAGTTGGAAGCAGGGATTTTGAAAGGGTCTACTCTTCAACAAAAAGAAAGATTAAGCATTAAGCACACTAAAAAAATAAAAGACAAACAAGATAATGAAGATGACATTGCAAAAGATATAACATTAGAAAACCTTACAAACGACAAACCTAAAATCACCTGAAAAAAATTTAGTTTATATATTCTTTTTCCTATATTTTTAAGCTAATAAAATATAAAATTATTTAAAAATACTATTTATAGTTATAAAATTTAATGAAATAAAATTTAGAAACTCATTTGTTTTTTTAATTTTCATTATGAAGGTGACAAATCAAATACTATACAAAAAAAATTTCTAATTTTAAAAGGATAAATCTTGATCTCATGATAAATTACATTATATTTTGTTGAATCATCAAATTAATTTGATTTAAATATGTTAAAAATTCATTATCATAATTGTCAACTTGCATACATAATTTAAAATATTTTTTAAAAAATAAAAAATAAAATACTATGAATGATATTTATTAAATTATCAATTTTAAATATATAAATTGAATATTATTACTCATCTTTGATGTGTGATATGGAATAAATTAAATTGTTGGTGCATGACATTGAAGCCATGTACAAATTATTGATTTGCTACATGTTATCATTATGCTTTAGTTTTATCGTTATACTTTCCTCATTTTCAGATGTAGATATTAATTGTTTTAATAGATGATAGAGATTCTTATTAACTTCTTAGAACTTCGTCATTCTAATGTTGGTCTATAATATTTAATAGATAATTTTTATATTAATTTTTATGTAAGTTAACATATATATACATAAGTAAAATTTCTTTGGTTAGTCATAATTTTCCTTTTATTATTTTTCAAAAGTATTTTTTTTTGGAATGTAACATACCCTTACTCATTCATTATAGAGCATTGGATTTTAGCAAATAAAGTTGTTTTTAATATATATTTAAGAATTCTTGATCTTTATATCAATTTGTTTTTAATTTGTTAGATTAATAATTATATCATCTTTTTACTGGAAGAAGAAAAAAATCAATTACATGGAGAGTAAAAATATTTGGAAGGAGTTTAATCATTTATTATAAATTAAATTTATTTATTTATTAAATACGATTATTTGGAATGAGTGTAATCATTTATGATACATTAAATTTGTTTATTTATTTACATATACTCATCATCCATTCATATTCCATTTTAAGAAACATGTTTATATATATATATATATATATATATTATTCTTTTACAACTATTGATGCATCACCTTTCTTTCTTTTGTGAACGATTTTTTGTTTTCCTTGAAATTTTTCATATATTGTTTTTTTGAGATGCTTCTATTTTAAAAAATATTTTTCCATATGAAGGAATTTTTCATCATGTTGAAGTTGTTTGAAAGTTCAATAATAAAACATCGCCATAGTTTATTAGTTATAAAATATATAATTATAGATTTTTAGATAACATTTGTACCATTTAAAATGAGTGGAAGCGGGAGAGGCGGGGAGTGTTGGTTCTAGGGTTTCCTCAGGGGAGGAGGATGCCAACTCTGAAGACGATGGAGACAACAAGACTTGGATCATTGCAGGGATGGCTTTCCCAGGTGATTTGTTGTTCGGTGCCTATGTTATTTTGGGGTTTTACTCGAAGCCCCTTCTCTTTGTTGGGTCTATAGCTTTGGTTCGTGTTCCTCTGGGTTTTGCGATGGATGTGGGTGGATAGATCTTCATTATTCTTGTGCAGCGCCAAGAGGATGGTGGGGTTTCCTGTGCTTTGTGCGTTGTCCTAAGCGCAATCTTTGTTCCTACATTGGATGCTCTGGTTCGCATGGCTAATGGTGTGGGTGCGGCCTGAGCCGGGTGTGGATGGGTGGACAGAGTTGAGATTGAGCGTGATGGTGATGATGTGAGAGGCGTTGGTGGCTTTTGGCCCTCCTTCCCTCTCTCCATGTTCTCCCTTGTTGTCGTTGGTAGGCATAGGATGCTTTTTGTCGTCTTTGGGTGCTTGGAATAGGGCTTGGCGCGGGACCAAGTTTGTATGTTTGTTTTGGTGGATGTCTTCGTCTCTAGGTGTGAGAAGACCCTCGGTTCTCTTCTTGTTTCATCCTTGGTGAGGGTTTTTTTTTGGCTCTTCACCCCTGGTTTCTTGGTGCTCTTGCTGAGATGGATTGCTCTCCTTTAGAGGTGGAGAGGTTGCTTCTGTGTTGGGTTGTGAGAGGCGTGTCTGGGCTAATGGTCTTCTCTGCTCCTTATTCTATTAAGGTGGCCCTTTCTTCTATCGAGGTGGAGACTAGGCATGAGGGAGTGGTTCGACTTCTGCTAGCTACAGGAGGACTTTTTAGCTTGTCGGTCTGCTTTCTTCCACGTCCTATTTAAGTGGATCTCTGTCCTATTGAGGTGGAGAGAAGGGGTGAAGGAGCATTTCAACTGTTGTTGTTCGTGATGTTGGTTGAGGTTGCCTGTCTTTACTCTCATGGGGTTCTTCATAGAAGGGTCTGGATTCCTTGTCAAAAACTAGTTTCCCAGATTGCTTTGTGGGTTGAGGGGTCCTATAAAAACCCTCTTGGTTTCTTATGTGAAAGGTTTCAACTGCCTTTTCAAAATCCTGCTTCCCAGATTGTTCTTTTAGGCTATGTTGTTGTGGTCTAGCCTTTGTTTGGTTGTGGGAACCTTATAAAACCCACATTCACAATTGAGGGTGCTTGGAATAACTCTTTTATCTTTTTTTTCCATCAGGGGTTAGCTAGATGCTTTTAACTTTTCAAGGGCCTAGCCTGACCATTGTTTCTTTTTGGTTAGGGTTGGGTCTTGCGATGTTTTGTGGATCAGAGATTTTGTTACAATTTATGAGAGCTTGGGAAAAACCTTCTTGTTGGTTGAGGGAGCCTGAAAAACCCTCATTCTCTGAGGTCTATTGTTTGTTGACCCAATTTCGCTCCTTGTTCCAGCCTATTCTGTAATGCCTTTCTATTGGATTTTGGCTGTTGTTTGGTTGGTTGTGGTTGTGTTGATTTTTAGTTAATTTTATTGCAGCAGTTGGGTCTTGGGCTTTGGATGCCTGTGCATTCATAAGGTTTCAATTCTTCTCAAAAATCTGTGTTTCGCTGCTAAGTAGTCTTGTTCATTATTCGATGGCTGTACTATGTTTGTAAGGGTTTTGGGGCCCCTTCAAAACCTATTTTACCCTAATCAAAAATATTTGTACCATTCTCATTGTTCAAATTTTAGAGGGTCACAAATTCAATTTTTTTTAAGTGTATGCTTTTTCATTTTAAGATATATTCAATGGTCTAATTTATTTTATAAAATATTACATCATGTAATTTTTTTTTAAGTTGTACTCTAAACCCATATACTAGTATATTATACTTATTCTATACAATTAGTAAATTGCATAATTTTATAATAATTGTTTAACTATACATAGACACCTTTAAAAAATAATTTTGTAGGAGGACCTTTGAATAAAGATCTTAGAGATTTCATGCATGTTATTGACCTCTAATTAAAAGCATCATGATTGAAAGTGTATTTTTTAACATTAAAATATATTTATTGACAATTTTTTTAGGCGATCTTTCAATAAGGATCTTTTATTGAAGGTCCATCAAATAGAGGTTCCTAAATAAAGTCTATGGACAAAAAATGCTAGTTCAAATCATATTTTCTATAGTTAAATGAAGTCATCATGATATGAGATTTTGTACAAACATAATTTTTAAAATAGATTTTCTAAAAATAAATTTTTTAATATATTATTATATATATTGCATATTTAATAATCATCATTGTGCTTTACCCAACATAAAGATTTATGTTTGATGCACATATAAAAATAAGAAACAATTAAAAAATTTACAAAATATATCCACCCTCCATATTGATGTAAGGAAGTTAAGTAGCGTAACAACTTCTTACACTAACCTTGAGAGGAGGGTAATGCAAAAGATTTTACAGGTTGTCACAATAGTTACAGAAAACGGAAATAGATATAATAACATTCAAATCATAACACAGTGATTTACGTGGGGAAAACCCTTTCAGGAGAAAAAACCCCACAATCCAAAAGCCGCCCAATATATTATTTAGCAATCAAAACAGATTACAATATACTTGCAAAGCAATCTCTTCGTAGGAGTACCACTAATTAGAGATTCAAAGGTAAATCAATAGCCATAAGACTCTTACACACAACCTCTATCTCACGCACCTCATATATAGGAGATACAATACAAGAAACTGTCAAACGGTATTACAAAACCATGGGCTAAAACCACCCAATAAGGTGTAGTTGACCTTATCTCCCTTCTAGATGCCCTATGACGTGTTAAAACACACATCAACATGTGTCCCTCCCTTTTACAACTCATTTATGTGTTTGATGTATTTTATATTTCCTATTCCAGGAGTACAAACATTCAAAGGCCATAACTTGTGAACTGTGTGTCCAATTGACGAATTGTTTGAAGCACTAGAAAGCTCGCGAAGTGCTCTATTGCCTTGTAAATCGCTACACCACAAACACCCACTTTTCAAGGTGTTTTGGGGCCTCTAAATTCCTCAAAATCAAATTTAAACCTTTCATTAGACCCCTCCAAAATGGAAAATTTAATATCTTCAAAAATAGTTGTGATCTTGTGACGTAACTTTACCGGAATGCTTATCTAGCTAGCCAGAAGCTTCGAGGAGAATTTCGCACCATTTCGTGCGCAAATGAAAACTTACTATAAATAGTAATCTTATGTAAATGCAAGGTTGAGACACACCATTTTCCCAACAATTGATGCCCTTTTTTTTAACAAAGATAATTAATTTAGATATTTATGAAAAAATTATGCATATTAAAAAAATGTGTCCAAGTTATAATCAATATTAATTAAAAATTTAATAAGCAACATTTTTTTATAAAAAGAAGTATAAACTAGACATTAGCACTAATGATATTTTTTAGAAAATAAGTTGCATGTTATAATAAAATATTACTCACTAAACACTATAAAGTATATGAAACAAATATTTAAAAAATAAAAAATTATTTTATTAAATTTGAAAATAACATTTATATTTTATATAGAAAATTTTCACAAACTATTATTTAATATTATGTTAAAATTATTTCTTAATTTTCTTGTTATAATTGACAAATAATTATAGAAATTTATCATTATATTTTTATTATAATATAAAATTTATATCTCTACTATACTATATTCCTTACTACAATCAATAAAAATATTTAACATTAATAAAAGAAGAGCATTTATAAATTAAAAAGGAATCACAAACTAGATTCAAGAATACTATATCAAGTTTATTACCTTAGAATACTTAAATAAGGAAAATGAAGGTAAACAGAGTCCTAATTTCTTAAGTGAAAGAATACCTTGAATTATCATTAGGTAAAGAATATCCTGAATTATCATTGTCATATATATATATATATATATGAATGTTGTGTTATGTAATTAAAAAAGTTCAATTATAATTAATGTGAAATAAATAATAATAATGAATAAAGTATGTAATAAATTATGAAAAAAATGTTCTAAAAAATAAGCACAAAAAGTTGTAAAATCATTAGTTCACATCATCTTCAAATGCTTCACAATTAGATTGATGTCCCACTTAAACTAAAATGTGGGACACACAGTTGTGTGATAACCCAATAAAATAGTGTTTTACTTAAAAAACTATATTAGGCGGGTAGGGTAGTTAAAATTAAATTAGAATTATTAATTTAGTGCCTATAGTCAAATGTACTCTCACAAGATTTTTCAACCAATGTCATAAAGTTAAACATTTCCATGGCCCTTACAATAGTTTATTATATGATATAATCTAGGTAGTAAATTTTGCTCTCTTTTTTAGAACCTTGTTGTACTATATAGGGAATTGTTAGTAAAGGTTCTAACTAAGGTGGCCCTATTTCATTATATTTCAACAGTAGCATCACTTATACTTCAGTTAAGAGGTTATGTTCTAGATACATGAAAGAAGTAAAGGAAATAAGGAAATATTCTAGATTAGGCTTTATTAAGTAATTAGATAATGAAAGAAAATTTGGAATAATAATAAGATCTCCACATAATCATATGAGAAATTTTCTTTTGCAAAAAAGTATTCAAAATATAGTATACAAAAAGAAAAGAAAAACATGCCATCATGATGACACATGATATACTGGATGAAAAAATCCTTATGAGGAAAACATCACCTCCAAAAGAATTCATACTTAGTATATTATAAAAAAATGACATTATAATAGATTTATTCAATCTCCATTAATACTTTTGAATTTATAACTAATAGAAACTGACACATGTATTCATAAAAATATAAAATCATATCAATCTCCTCCAATTTATTCTTCGTGTGTCTATGAATAATAGGTAACTATGTAATCACACATCTTATTTCATGCTTCACAGATGCAAGGACAAGTCAATACAAATGATAGACAACCTTAAAGATTATGAGAGCCAACCTCACCAATTACTCATGTGTTTTCTTTTATATAAATAAACTTGAACAAAGCCACCAAGTAGTATTACATAAACCATGTTCACCACGATTACATTTTATTACTAAGTTTTTTCAATATTAAATATCTTTCTAATTTCCAATCCACACTAAATACTTATCCCAATGTTAAATTATACAACATACAACTTGTGCCACGGAAAATGTCTACCATATGTGTTGCATGCATCCCACAAATGAATATTAACTTTACATTATAAATACTATGCAATTTGTAATACACCTTTTCTTAACATATCATTGGTGCAAAGCTCACTTATCATGAATTAAAATAATATTTAATATTCCTTATATATAAAATTTACATTTTCCACATGTATGTAATGTAAATTTCATATACGTAAGTGTGTAGAAATGTAAAGGATTAAAGTGTCACTATGTCAAAATTCAAAACCTTGTTACACTTTAAGCCAACTTATCCACACAAATGAATTTAAGCATTTTCAATTCCAAGTCAATTTTGGTCAAACATATGGTCTAGCATTAAATTAGATATAGGTTATAAATTTGCCAACTATAAGTGTTCATTGAATATATATGTAGCATTGCTTTCAGCTGAATTTATTAAAAATAATTTAAATGTTTTTGATGTTTTCACAACTTCTATTCATATAAATATATTTTTTAAATATAAAAAAATGTTCTTTTATAAATCTATAATTATAGTTTAAAAATATAATTACTTTAATAATTTAATTATTTTTTATGTTTTATATTTTATTTTTACTAAAACATGTCATCAACACTAAAATATAAGATTTGTTGTCTTGTCAAGATTTTTTTATTTATTAAATAATAAATAAAAAATATGATACATTAGAGAAGATATTTCATGTCAAGCTGATATATATTTTATCTTTAAGGTAAATAGTGAAGACAAAAAAATATTGTATCATTAAAATAAGTTTTATGTACACACAATTTTTATGATTTATTCAAAAAAATTATTAATTAAAATTGATAAAAATATTGATCCATGAATTAAAGTTTTAAGTTATAAATACACCAAAAAATGAAAAAAAAAGAAGAAATAATAACATTATCTAAAGAGAGGCATTCCAATCTACCTCACTTTTAAGCATTTTATTAACTACTCCATTATAGTGATAGTTTTACAAAAACACAATCAAATATTTTTTATTTTTCTAAAAAAATTAACATAAAATACATTAATTTTTTTTTGCATCACTTCAAAATTAAAAATATGTCATTTTCTAGTGATTCAAGTTAAAAGTTTGAATACTATTGACCATTTCCTTTTTAAAAAGGTGACACAACTTAAAAAATTTAACTCACTTTTATCTTTTTCACTTTATTTTACACTTAATTTTGGTTATTTCATAAATGCTTTCACCTCTTACTTTTAAATTTACCATTTCTTATGAATAAGATAGACTTAGCATTCCTAACTAGGGAGATTATCTTATGTTTAGAAAAATAACGTCATGATAAAAAATTTCAATATTTAGAGCATATAGTGGAGACGCTAAAATCAACTTGTTCATTGTAATCATACTTCATTGATAACACAATTGATAGTATTGATTTTATGTTAGTTTTTTTCTCAAAAGGGTTTTCATAAAGTAGACATGTGTGAGCTTTATAATACTCTCACTTTCTTGTCCTCATACTTGGGGAGCATTTCTAGTTCTCCATCACATGGTATTTCATGATTATATATTTTAATTTACTAAGGCTAATGCATTGCCACATATCTCCATTTACATTGATTCCTCTCCCCATTCAAATAAATAATGAATTATGCACTCATTTTGTTGAGGTCATGAAGTTCCAACTCCATCATTATTGCTTAAATCATGCTTCAATTTTTGTCTCATCTTTACATGACTTCATAATTGTATCATTCATGAAGGCCACACCAATTTCAACTCTAATATTATTATTTAAGTCATGATTTCATTCAAATAACTTCCTTTTACATATTATTTCTTTAATGATCTACAAAATAAAAAAATTTGTTTGATGTTGTATTTCATGTTATAAAATTATAAATTTTCAAGTTCTAGTAATGGTTTGTGTACTATTTCCCTTGATTGGTTCATATGATTAACCTAATTCTAAATCTAACCTTTTTTTATTATTGATCCATTACTTTAGACAATTTTGATTCATCTCAATATTATTTTATCACCCCAAACAAGACCATAGACATATATCTACCCCTTTGGTGCAGGAGCACCTGAGGGTTGAAATGCCCTTAACCAATTTTGGCTCGTGAGACCTTCCAATGGTCATGTAAATACATAAGGACTGGCTCTAGTCTATTTGTATGGTTGTTTAGTTGAAGTTTTTAAATTTCTCTTATCAGCAAGACCTACCCCTGATCAACAAGTCTTACCCCAATGAGTTTGCCAGAGTTTGGAGTGGTTCACACTTACACCGATGACCTGATAAGTTGTCAGTGCTCAAAGTATTGTTATCGGGTATCAGAAGGAGTAGTTTCAATTTTCCTCGATGATTAACTTGACCAATATTCAGATGGTGATCGTGGATGATCCTACAGTTGTTGCTATATCGCGATGGGAAGATGATCACTAGATAATCCTCACGACTTGGTGACAAAGCATGTGCAAAAAGAAGCAAGTTAAAGATCGTGAAGGTTGAAGGTGGATCAACGACTGTCGCTATACTGCATGGTGGAGATGCACGAACATTATCCATCATGGCTTGGCGACCAAGTGGTGGGGTTTGTCAAGTTAGCAGCTTAGGCGAGTTAACGAGTGACCAAGTCTGGGATGATCTGATGATTGTCGCTATACTACTATGGTGAGATGCACGAAGGTTATCCTCCGCGACTTGGTGACCAAGGTGGGGCCCGGCAAGAGAGCTTCATTTTGGGTGGTTAGTGAGGCCATGCTAAGGTGGCAGGGCAGGGACCTCGGAGCTAATCAGGGGGTTCCATGTGGCGAAGCGCAGAAAGAGATCAAGGAAGATCGGACAGTTAAATTTCAAACCATTGGTGTAGTTGCAAATGGAGACCGTTGGTAACAAGATTTATCTCGCCCAATAGGAGGAGTTCCAAACAGGGGATGTATGTATAAAAAGACCCAATGGGCATCTATAAGAGGCTAATGGTTAATCATGGATCTTTGATCGTGGATCATTCATCATTGTTTGTCGATTGCCTCGAAGAATACTTTTTGTTTTTCTGGAATGCAATAGAGAAGTCCGTTTTCTCATTTTCAATTAGAGTTTCATTTATGTTCATTTCACATATGTTGTTAATGTAATTGTTTCATTTCTTTGTTCTATGAGTTGTTGGTTTGAACCCATGAATAAATTCGGGATCTATAAATAAAGGTTTTCTTTTTCAGTTTTTGTTTCCTGTTTGCAATAATCAAATGGCTCTGACTTGAAACTCCACAAGACCTTTGGAGATTGTCAAGCAGAGCCAGAAATGTATAGTAGGTTTTCATTTGAGAGAGACCAGGAAATGGCAATCGCCATTTCTGCATACTGAGCCTAGGCGAGCTTTGTGATAGTTCGGCTTGGTATCTGTAATTTGAAGGAGATAACTTGTAGGGGAAGGAAACTGTTGAGAACTGGGAAAAGATCCAAAAGGCTCCAAGCCTGAAAATGAGACATTGTGTAATCATAGGGAAGAGTTTGCTAAACCAAACAAGATGGGTGGTTTGCAAAAAGAGAGTGAATGTGTGTGTGTCCTAAACCCCTGCATGGATTTAGTGAACAAGCTTACTTTGTGAGCTTGAGGAAGGTGAGATAAGAAAACAAATGGTAGGGAAGCCCTTAGAAGTATAGAGGGGTAGACTTGGAACCCGAAAAGGGATAGAAGCAAACCATCAAAGAAACCAAATTGATGGCAAACTAGGTTGCCTCCCTATCATATTGGTATCAGAGCAAGGTTAGACTTGGGAACAAAGTAGTTGATGTTAGGCACTAAATCAGTAGGAGAAAATAGTCTCAGAATGGTGACCAAAGAAGAGTTAGCCAAGAAGATAGAAGATCGGGAGGAAGAGAATAGACTCCTGAAAGAAAGATTGCTACAATTGGAGAGCAAATTAGATGCAGTTGAGGATAAAACTGAGAAAGTAACAATCCAGGTCGGTGAAGGGAAGGGTAAAGAATCAGTGGAAGAGGATAGGATACCTCCCCCAGACCTTGTCCTACCTGAAGAACCTTTCCTTAAAGCAATTAAAGCCTTAGGAGGAAAATCCCTAGAAGGAGTGCCACTTTTTTATGGGAAAATGGAGCTTGAAGTAGTTATGGAATGGATTGAAGGATTGGAGAATCACTTTGAGTGTTATGGAATTAGTGAAGCCCAAAAGGTGAAGGTAGCTAAGCCTAGATTGAGAGGATCAACCTTGACTTGGTGGAAATTTATCCAAGAAGAAAGGTAAAAAGAGGGTAAGAACCAAATAGCTAGTTGGAACAAAATGGTAGCCAAGGTGAGGGAAGCCTATGTCACTGAAGATTATGAGATCCACTTGCACAAAAGGAGACAAAACTTGAGACAAAGAGACTTGGATGTGAGTAGCTAAACTGAGGAATTTCAGAAGTTGTGTATGAGATCCAAGGTGGTAGAGGATGAGAGAATCAAAGTAGCCAGATACTTGAATGTCTTGAGATGGAATATTCAAGAGGAGTTGAGTTTGTTATGTCCTAACACTGTGCATAAGTGCTATCAATTGGCACTGAAGGTGGAGGAAAAGAGTAAAAAGAAGCAAGAATAAAGCAATAGAGGAAGAGGCAGAGGAAAAGATGGTAGAGATCAAAGAGGCAGTTTTGGTGGAAGAGGAATAGATCAAAGGTCCCAAGGAGAGTCCAAACTTATAGAGAAAAGTGAGGATGCACATAGCAAGAGCAGCTATAGAGGAAGGGGATCATCTAGCAACCCCAAAAGAGATAGATCTAGCAGACCAGGAAGAGGGTCATACTTCTCCACCATGAAGTGTTACAATTGCCAAAAGTTGGGTCACCCTGCCTATAGATGTCCAAAGAAATCCTCTTTATCTTAAGGAAGTGAAAGAAGAGTGACATATGCGCAAGAAGATGCAGAAAGAAGCAAGACACAAGGTGTGTGATTAGCTCCTAAAGATGGAGAAAATTTAATGATGAGAAGAGCCTTGATTAAGGAACCAATCAAAGAAGAACCAAATCAAAGAAGAGCTTTGTTTAGAATCAAATTCAAGGTCCTTGGTAAGGTTTATAGAGTGGTGATAGACTCAGGGTCTACTGACAATATTATGTCAGAAGAAGCAGTAAGTAAACTAAAGTTGAAAATAATTCTACATAGTAATCCATATAGGGTCACTTGGCTCAACAAGGAGCAACATGTGGTAGTGAATGAACAAACATGGGTTGAGTTCAACATAGGTAGTTATAAGAATAAAGTCTTGTGTGACATCCTTCCTATGGATGCTTGTCATCTACTTCTTGGTAGACCATGGTAGTTTGATAGAAAGGCCATTCACAACGGAGAGAAGAACTCTTATTCTTTTCAAAAGGATGGAGTTACATACCATATTCAGTCCCTAAGTAATGAAGGAGAGAGAAGAAAAACTAAAGGCCCAAATGCATTATTGGTAGGTGAAAAAGAGTTCATTAACACTCTCAAGGAAGGAGAAGGAGTGGGGTTTTCTCTTATAGTGAAACCAAGGGAAGAAAAGCAAGAAAATAAGGTTCAAATACCTCATGAAGTGCAATAGATACTAGACAACTTCAAAGCGATCATAAGTGATGGAGCACCAACAACCCTACCACCTATTAGAGCCATAAGCCATCAAATTGATTTCATTCCAGGAGTATCATTACCCAACAAAAAAAACTATAAGATGACTCTCAAATAGAACAAGGAAGTGGCTAGACAAGTCCAAGAATTGTTGGACCAAGGGTTGATAAAGAAGAGCATAAGTCCTTGTGTCGTACCTATAGTGTTAGCACCCAAGAAAGGAGGAACATGGAGGCCATGCACAGATTCAAGAGCCATAAATAGAGTCACTATCAAGTATAGATTTCCTATCCCAAGAATTGAAGACTTGATGGATTGCTTGGGAGGTGCAAAGTACTTGACTAAGATTGATCTCAAGAGTGGATAGCACCATATCAGGATAACGGAAGGTGATGAATGGAAAACAACCATCAAAACCAATGAAGGACTTTATGAGTGACTTGTTATGCCATTTGGTCTTAGTAATGCTCCCAGTACATTCATGAGACTCATGAATGAAGTGCTGAAAGATTTTATTGGTAAATTTGTTGTTGTATACCTAGATCATATCTTGATTTTCAGTAGAATTAAAGAGGAACATCTAGAGAATCTTAATATTGTATTGCAAAAATTGTATGATGAGCAAATAACAATAAACTTGGAAAAGTGTGAGTTTATGAAGAAGGAAATTTTCTATCTTGGATTTGTAGTTTCAGGAGGAGATTTGAAGATGGACACATCAAAGGTGGAAGCCATCACAAATTGGCCAACACCAAAGACAACAAGTGAAGTAAGAAGTTTTCATGGTTTGGCATAGTTATACAGGAAGTTTATCAGAGGGGTCAGTGAGATTTGTGCACCCATGCTGGATACCATCAAAGGAGGAGTTAAGACTAAGTTTCAGTGGACCAATGCAGCTAACAAAGGGTTTGAACTTTTGAAATAAAAGGTAGCTACACAACCAGTACTCATTCTTCCTAGTTTTGATAAGTTGTTCGAAATTGAATGTGATGCAAGTAATATAGCAATTGGTGTTGTCTTGAGTCAAGAGAATAGACCTGTAGCTTTTTTTAGTGAGAAGCTCAATGATGCTAAGAAGAACTATTCATCCTATGATCTTGAGTTGTATGCTCTTGTCCAAGCTCTTAGGAAGTGGAGGCACTACTTGTTACCTAAGGAGTTTGTTGTTTACATAGATAATAAAGCTTTAAGTTTTTTGAATTCACAAGATAAGTTGAGTCATAGGCATGTTAAATGGGTTGAGTATTTGCAGTCATATACTTTTTCTATTAAGCATAAGAAAGGATAGTGTAATAAAGTAGCAGATGCTTTGAGTAGAAGGCTACTAACAGTGCAAGAAGTGTAGATTCAGAGTATTGGAGTTGATTACTTCAAGGATTTGTACCCAATGATGAATATTTTGCAGCCATTTACAAGGTTTGTCAAGAATTTCAGAATCACTTTCATAGTGAATAAGCTGACTTTACTTTGCAGAATGGTTTGTTGTTTAAAGGTGGATAGCTGTGTGTTCCCAAAGGATCGATGAGGGAAAATCTGATCCAAGAAAAGCACAATGGATGTTTGAGTGGTTATTTGGGCCTTAATAAGACATTGGAACTTGTGAAAAGGTTCTACTATTGGCCCAAAATGCAGAGGGATATCTAAAGGTATGTTGAGCAGTGTATGGTTTGTCAGAAAGCTAAAGGTACAACTACTAATTCTGGTCTTTATCAACCAATACCTATTCCTACAAGGCCATGGGAATGTGTATGGATTTTGTGGTTGGATTACCCAAAATAAAGCTTGGTTGTGATATCATTTTTGTTGTTGGTGATAGATTCAGTAAGATGGCACATTTTGTTCCTTGTAAAACTACCCATGATGCTAGTCACATTGCACAATTATTTTTCAAAGAGGTTCTAAGAATCCATGGTTTTCCGGTTAGTATTGCTTCAGATAGAGATGTCAAATTCCTTGGACATTTTTGGAAAACTCTTTGGAAAAGATTGGGAACTAACCTGTCTTTTGGTTCACCCTATCATCCCCAAATAGATGGTCAAAGAGAGGTGGTGAATAGGACACTTGGAAACCTTTTAAGGTGTTTGACAAAAGAATATGGACAGAGTTGGGATCAGGTTCTTCACTAGGAAAAGTTTGCCTACAATGACAGTGTCAACAGATCTATTGGGAAGAGTCCTTTTGAGACAGTGTATGGTATTCATCCACGAGGTGTTATGGAATTACGAGATCTTGGTAATCTGTCGCACAGAAGTGGTCAATCTGATAATGTCTCTCAATCTATGAAGGAGGTTCATGACCAAGTCAGGTGAGCTCTCCAAGATTCTTCACAAAATGTTAAAGCCCGAGTTGATACCACCTGGAGAGATGTGCAATTTTCAGTTGGAGATTTGGTGATGGTACATTTGAACAAGGCTCAACTTTAGAAAGGGGTTCCCAACAAGCTACAAATGAGAAGAATAGGCCCTTGTAAAGTTTTATCCAAGTATGGCTCTAATGCCTATAAGATTGATTTGCCATCTAATATTGCTTTGTCTCCCATTTTCAATGTCCTAGATTTGGTTGTCTACAAGGGACAACTTCCCAAGGAGGATGCGCAAGTTTCAGATGTTCAACAGTCACTTGTTGACCTACCATTACTTTCTCCTTCCATGCCTCAGGCTGAGAAAGTGTTGGATTCCCACATTCTCAAGAAGACTAGACAACATGTCTACATGGAACATTTGGTCAAGTGGATGCATAAATCTGATTCTGAAGTGACTTGGGTCCCTGAATCAGACTTTGTTAAGTTGGGAATTGATCTTTCCTTATTGCCGTGCTTAGTCACTTGACTTCTTTGTTTTGGGGGGAGTATGGTGTAGGAGCACCTAAGGGTTGAAATGCCCTTAACCAATTTTGGCTTGTGAGACCTTCCAGTGGTCATGTAAATACATAAGGACTGGCTCTAGTCCATTTGTATGTTTGTTTAGTTTAAGTTTTAAATTTCTCTTATCGGCAAGACCTACTCCCGATCAACAAGTCTTACCTCGAAGAGTTCGCCAGAGTTTGGAGTGGTTCACACTTACCCCGATGACCCGATAAGTCATCAGTGCTTGGAGTATTGTTATCGAGTATCGGAAGGAGTAGTTTCAAGTTTCCCCAATGATTAACTTGACCTATATTCATACGGTGATCACGGATTATCCTATGGTTGTCACTATACCTCGATGGGAAGATGATCGCCATATAATCCTCACGACTTGGCAACAAAGCATGTGCAAAAAGAAGCAAGTTAAAGACCATGTAGGTTGAAGGTGGATCAACAATTGTCGCTATACCGCATGATGGAGATGCACGAACGTTATCCATCGCGGCTTGGCGACCAAGTGGTGGGGCCCAACAAGTTAGCAACTCAGGAGAGTTAACAAGTGAGCAAGTCCGGGATGATCAGATGATTGTCGCTATACCACTATGGTGAGATGCATGAATGTTATCCTCCATGACTTGGCGACCAAGGTGGGCCCTGAAAAGAGAGCTTCATTCTGGGTGGTTAGTGAGGTCGTGCTAAGGTGGTAGGGAAGGGACCCCGGATCTAATTAGGGGGTGCCACGTGCAGAGCGCATAAAGAGATCAAGGAAGATCAGACAGTTAAATTTCAAATCATTGGTGCGGTTACAAATGGAGACCGTTGGTAACAAGATTTATCTCGTCCAATAGGAGGAGTTCCAAATAGGGGATGTATGTATAAAAAGACCCAACGGGCATCTATAAGAGGCTAATGGTTAATCATGGATCTTTGATTGTGGATCATTGATCATTTTTTGTCGATTGCCTTGGAGAACACTTTTCATTTTTCTGGAATGCAATAAAGAAGTCCATTTTCTAGTTTTAAATTAGAGTTTCAGTTTTGTTCTTTTCATGTATGTTGTTAATGTAATTGTTTCATTTCTCTATTCTGTGAGTTGTTGGTTTGAACCCGTGAATAAATTCGAGATCTGTAAATAAAGCTTTCCTTTTTCAGTTTGTGTTCCCTGTTTGCAATAATCAAATGGCTCTGACTTGAAACTCCACAAGATCTTTGGAGATTGTCAAGCAGAGCCATAAATGTACAGTAGGTTTTCAGTTGAGAGAGACTAGGAAATGGCAATCACCATTTCTGCATACTGAGCCTAGGTGAGCTTGGTGATAGTTCGGCTAGGTATCAGTAATTTGAAGGAGATAACTTGCAGGGGAAGGAAACTACTGAGAACTGGGAAAAGATCCAGAAGGCTACAAACCTGAAAATGAGACATTGTGTAACCATAGGGAAGAGTTTGCTAAACCAAACAAGATGGGTGGTTTGCAAAAAGAGAGTGAATGTGTGTGTGTCCTAAACCCCTGCAAGGATTTAGTGAACAAGCTTACTTTGTGAGCTTGAGGAAGGTGAGATAAGCAAACAAATGGTAGGGAAGACCTTAGAAGTCTAGAGGGGTAGACTTGGAACTCGGAAAGAGATAGAAGCAAACCATCAAAGAAACCAAATTGATGGAAAAATAGGTTGCCTCCATATCACCCTTAGGTAGGACTACTTTTGACCTTATTCTCCTAATTACAATTATATTCCCTCTTTCTCTAGCTAACCTTTTTAGAGAACATGTCTATTCCATTTTGGCTTGTGCAGGTCAAAGCACTTTCAATTAAGCACCTACAATCTTGTATTTTATGACATTCTCTAAGTAATTATTACAATTACACTGTCTTATCAAATACCATCCACATTATATCATATAAAAATAAAAGACTTTATATGTATACACATACACATATGCATACGCATACGCATACGCATACGCATACGCATACGCATACGCATACGCATACGCATACGCATACGCATACACATACACATACACATACACATACACACACACACACACACACACACACACACACACACACACACACACACACACACACACACACACACACAATTGAGTTATCATCTTTGTCTAGTATTATTTATAATCTTGTTTATCAAAAAGAGATTGAGTAATTGTCAAGAAATTGTCTACACTTCTTTCACACTAAGGTTCTTATTAGCACCACATAGTTTTAGACGAATAAAATTCCATGAGCATATAAATTTGGTAGATTTGTAATCTAGAAAAAGAATTTTTCCATGTCACTAGGGTTTAAACCCTATCAAGAGGACCGAATTGTACACACAACCTTATTTAGGAATAGAGAAATCTTTTTGGTAGATTTGTAAAAATCTCATATAGAATTTGATACAATTGTGATATTTGAATCTCAAATTTTGAGTTTGTTCTACAACTAATCATCCTCCATCAACTACACAAAAATGATAAAACAAATCTAAATTATTTTGATTCTCTAAATTTTTAATTATATTTATAATCTCAACTCTTTATTTAAATATGACTATTATTTATTACTTTATATTGATTTATTAATCTTAAATTTAAGAATGTGATTGTATTTCTTTCCCTAAAAAATCATGACAAGTTACAGGAATCATATAAAAGATAATAAGAAGAATAATAAATTGGAATTGAGGTTTACATATCATAATTTAAAATATATTATAGTTTTATGAAATATTACAAAATTGGTCTTAAACATTTAAATAAAAGAACAACAAACAAAAGTTATGAGATAAGTTATACATGTGGTATAAAAAACAATAATACATTAGAACATACCAACCAAAATTTACATATTATGAGTCTAATCTCTGACAATTATATTGAATATTAGAAAAATAATTTGAGACAAAGTCAAATAAAATAAAATATTCTTTACAATTATTTATGTGGTTTAAAAGGTAATTACAATACAGTTAGGGGGAGTGTGGATTGCAATAGAGTAGATGGATAATGCAAACTCTTTGTCATAATTTTGATCATCATTTGCTTGTCAAACATTCATTACATCTAGAATAGATAAACCGACATAGACCCCTTAAATATATTTGTCTAAAAGATGTTTAGAAACATCAATCTCAAATTTAATTTATACCAAATATCTAATACAAATACTTTAAGATTATAATATCTCCCATATCTTTCAAATAAATATAATTAAAATATTTATACTGATTTATAAAATCAGAAATGGCGTGATCCCACAACTCAAGCATTTGGTATGGCTAACTTGGTGGCTACTATTTTGAGCATGACTCTCACCTCAAAGGGATTAGTCTTTCCCTACATCACCTCTTCGGCACTCCAAAACTCGACAAAAAGTAAGCCTAAGATAAAGACTCTTGAATCACTTGGTTAGGTCGCTTGCATACCCTTGAAATATCAATTAATTTTTTTATAAAAAAATCTAATAACAATAATCAATGATTTGTAGCCCATGCGTTAACTACCCATATTACCTAAACAGACGCAACTATTTTGACTCCAAAACAAGGTTATAAAATGCGTGTTATTGACTTTTAAGAAAAATCACAGTCGTTGTTTGCACGATCAACGATGTGTAATGTTTGTGTTACTAACATTCCGTGGTACAACAATGTCGTTTTAGAGCTAGAATAGATGCGGGCTTACATAAATGACAGAAGCTAAATTGGCTCCAAAACCGGCACTGTCGTGCTACGGCTACCAGCACACGACCAGTCTGCACCATCGATCGCGCCTAACAATGGCTGAGATTTTACATTAATATGACTAACACGAATTTCATAACCTCCTTTTGAAACCAAAATAGAAGCGTCCTACATAAACATTGGTTGTTTTGAGTATCAAACAGATAATATACCCACTCTTGCTCCTCAAATGAAATGAAATGTTCCACAGCAATAATGAATCTTTTGTTTATAATTCCAACAAATACGGTGTACAGTAGAGAGATCCTTCAGCAAATAAGACTGCAGTCATTCAGATACATTTCAGAAGTTTAGCCCCCGTGTCTTTCAATCATACAAGCAATGACAGGTCCAAAGAAACAAAAAAGCAGGCACTAGATCCTAGTCAAAGGATGCTTTTTGAATCATCATCAATCAATCAATCATTCCCCTGGACATTAAATTTTCTGGGGACCAAGGACAATACCAAATGATTCTCAGATCTTTTTCAGAGATTTGGAAAGGCACGAATCCTCTTATCATTTGGGTCGTTGGAAAAATTTAATCAATGTCCTATAGCTAGTCAGATGATTGCTGAAGACAAGTAGAAAAACGCCATGATACTATTCTATTTAAGAAAACAAATGAATGAACACAAGTACTAAAACAAAAAGGAAAACTACCTAGTTTGAACTAACCCGAGATCAATCATCAAGATTCAATGGCACCTGGTACGCCTCTACAACTCTTTTTTTCCTGCCATGGATCAACAAAAAACCAATCAATGTACTTACTGCATTCAATAGATACAAAAACCAAATCCATGATATCAATCTCAAGATGGGCTCATAAATAGACTAAAATTTACAACTAACTTTTGAAAACTTAACTTCACCGTAGCTTTAAAGGCAAATTTCTCTTCGAGTCCCAAGATCATGAGATCCTTCTATATTTTCCCACAGCTTTCTTGAGCTCTGAACTCAGATCTGCCCGGACGAAAGACCACCTTAACAAAAAAAAAGTAATAAACAATAAAATCTGTGGTGCAGTCTGAGCTCTCAGTTCAAGAAAGCTGTGGAAAAGCATGGGAGGATTCTGTTATCCCACATATTATTATGCTTACGCCTTTCCACCTTTCCATCATGGAATTTAAGCCATGAAAGAAGAGCTTGCAGAAGAAGGCAACTAAGTATTCAGTACTGCACGACGCCTCTCTGCGATTTCTTTTTTCTCTGTCATGTACCATATCAAGTGCACGCCAAGATATTCAGTCTTATCATACAAAACTGATTTGATTCAGTCCAAACCTTCTTAAAAACTATGCTAAAAATTGCTTGATTAGAATCCTAATGCCCACAAATCCTTACTGAATTAGTGGAGGGAAAGCCCACAAAGGAAGTTTGTATGCTTGGGCACTCAGTTGTGGGATTTGGGTGCTTAAGCTTGGGCTTAAATAGAGAGTTTTGTTCACTATACAATGAAAATGGGCCTGTTTAGGTGTCAATTGATTGCAGTTGATTGATAGTAATAAGTGGTATAGAATGATTATGGGTGAGATAAGGTGCCCATGGGGTGAAGCTGATTGATAGTAATAATTGATGTTGGTTATGGTGGTGTTAGCAATAATAACAATGTTGTTATGATGAGGAAGGTATGGGCCTCAGAATGGTGTCATGCTAGTCCACCTTCTAAGATGAGTGTCTCATTCATGGTAGTGTGGGTGAGGTGGAAGTTTTGGACGGTTTTGGTGTATGACTAATTTATAGTAGAGTTTTAAGTTGGTAGGGTTTTTGATAAATGATTTATGTTAAAATAGAAAGAGTTGTTATAGTTAGTATGTTTTTAGTTAATACATTGACTCTTTATGTGGGGACCTAGATCTTTCAATGTGGGGACCTAGATCTTAAATAAATGAAAGTGTGTTGTGTGTAATATGTCAGTTATTTACTTACGAATATCATCTATTATATTTGTTAAAATTATATGAATATGTTTGGTCACAATCATAGTGTAAAGTTGCAAGCAACTTGCGAAATATATATTGAACTTTTATAATATTATTGTATTGATCAAGGTTGTGAATTATATAAGATTATGAATTTTTGAGTCATTTAAAATTAATAGACAAATGTTGTGCCAAATATATGTATGTTTAGTTGTATGAATATTATTGTTTTTCATGAATGTGTATAAAATATTTCATATTGCAAAATACCCATTGAACTTTTATAATATTATTGTATTGATTAAGATCGTGAACTGCAAAAGGGTATGACTATGTGGCTCATGTTAAATTGATAAAAAAAATGTTGTGCTAGATATATTTATGCTTAGTTATATGAAACCATTTTTTTACATGAATGCATAGAAAATATTTCATATTAAAGATGTCAATTTTTCACAATCCTTGAAATTAGGATGATTACTTTTGAATTCGAATGTGTGTTCATTTTTTGCATCAACATTTTGAGTCACACTCTGTGATCCTAAGATGATGGGTCGCAGAGTGTGACCTGAGATGTTGATGAAAAAATGAATACATAATTGTATCCAGAATCAATCATCCTATTTTTTAATATTGCTTACATGTATGTATCTCATTATATTCAAAGTTTACTTTTTAGATGATATAAGTCACAACACTAAAGTGCATCTTTTAGTTAAAAGTTTTCTCTATTTATATTATATTGTCAATTGATTAAATTTAAATTAAGCGTTATTAGTGAATATTCATATAGATCTTTTAATTCCTTGACATTTTATTGGAATTCTTGTCACTCAAACAAATCTCTTAATTTTCTAGCATCATGTTGAGATCCTTATTCATAAAGCAAACTTTGAATTCTTTAAATACATAAGATTTGTGCATATCTTAGTCGCATAATCCCTTTAAGACATACATGAATTCTTACCAGTAAACAAAATGCATGACCTATAGATAAATTAACTTTTCTTTACACCATGAATAATTTTTGAGCTTTTCTTAATGATCAAATTGTTTAACAATATTTTTTTTTCTTCTTCTATTCTAAATTAAGATGAATACTATACACATTTACATATGAATACACTGATTAATAAAATCATAATTTTTAATCATAATTTTCAACCACCTTTTTCTCGAGTTAAACTGCAATTCTTGTAAATCAAACCACCTATCAAGACTTGGAACATAAAACTAGAAACCAACCCATAGGAGAACACAAAAACCCTAGAGATAAAAGGAGACATGGACTAGAAAAATGATTAGGAAACACCATGGTCGATGGTGGGGCCGTAACGCAACAGTAACCTTAGCCACAACAATTTTTTTTCCTCCAAAATATTAATTATAGTATTGACATATTGATATTTAATCGATTTACTTTTCATCGACGTCGCTTTTACGTTGGCCATGCGCGGCATCGTGGCCGTCCATTTCCCCATTAAAAAGACAAGCGTAACCCCACACAAAAGCAGAGCGAAAAGAGGGGCGTGACCGTTAAGGTTGACAGCTACACAAACAAACATAGCGTCCTCTTGGCCGGTGTAATGTCCCCTTCATCTATTTAATCAAATAAATATTATTATTCATTATTCTTAATGTGATAGCGAAGAGACTCTCAATGCCCACTTTCTTGCTTTGCCATAAAGGATTGTTTTTTCTCTATAACCACTAATCCAAAGTCTTTCACATGGAGCCATGTGGATAGGCCCCACTGTACCACACAAGACATGACAACCTCTCCTGTAAATACCTTAAAACTTTTAAACCTTAAGAATCAAGGGAATGCAACATGAGCAATGAATGGCTATCTTTTGGCTTATGTGCCCACAACTATAATCAATTATTAGGGGTTATATGAACCCACATCTAAGGGCCCTGATGTTGGCATAGGAGGTCCCCATATGAGTTGTCAAATTTGGAGATGGGTAGGGGTATGTAAGGAAAGGGATTTGTACGGTAAAATATTGCTTTTGATTCACGGCGAGGGATTTCAGGTTTTGTCTTTTGTGTTGATTTTGAAAAGAAAATGTTTAAGTGTGTTGTAAGTTTTATTTTGAGGAAATGTTCAACTATTCAAAAAATGAATTTTATATTATAAATGTGCATAGGGTAAAATATGCTTTTGATTTGCGGTGAGGGATTTCGGGTTTTGTCTTTTGTGTTGATTTTGAAAAGAAAATGTTGAAGTGCGTTGTAAGTTTTATTTTGGGAAAACGTTCAACTATTCAGAAAATGGATTTTATATTATAAATGTGCATAGGGTAAAATATGCTTTTGATTCACGGTGAGGGATTTCAGGTTTTGTCTTTTGTGTTGATTTTGAAAAGAAAACGTTTAAGTGCGTTGTAAGTTTTATTTTGGGAAAATGTTCAATTGTTTAGAAAATGGATATATATTATAAATGTGCATAGGGCAAAATAGGCTTTTGATTCACGGGTGAGGGATTTCAAGTTTTGTCTTTTGTATTAATTTCAAAAGAAAATGTTTCAGTGCATTGTTAATTTTATTTTGGGAAAATGTTTAATTGTTTGAAAAATAGATTTGAGTTCTTGGAAGAAGGTTTAATTATTCAATTTGTTTGAAAATTAGAGCTAACTAAAAATTACTTAATTGTTCAACATAGTCAAATGTAAAAAGAAACACAAATTATCAGCTTGCATTGACCACTTCAACTAGTACCTCTATGTTACTATTACCATTCACCTTACCAACCAACCTTGCAATCCTTATTTATAACTAAAGGCGAGGGATTTTAGGTTTTGTCTTTTGTGTTAATTTTAAAAGAAAATGTTTTTGTGTGTCGTAGATTTTAATTTGGAAAAACATTTAATTGTTTCAAAGATTATTTGAATTTTGGGAAGAAGGTTTAATTGTTCAATTTTTTTAAAGTTAGACCTAATAAAACACTTTTTAATTGTTAAATGTAGTTAATTGTAAAAGAAAACATAAATTACTAGTTTAAATTGGCTACTTCAACTATTACCTCTACCTTACTATTACCATTCACCTTACTAACCAAACTTGCAATCCTTATTTATCTACCATCTCTTCTGGACATTGTAAAAAATAACACCAATTGGCTTTTTTCATTGAGAAGGACTATTTGGACATGCCTCATCTTAACTAGTATTATGATTTTTTTTCCAACTTTGTCTATTGTAGTGTCTCTTTTCTCTTTGTTACACACCTATGCTGTGTATTTGTCTCAATCTACCTAATTTTTATAATTTATTTGAGACATCTCTTGTTGGGTTTCCATGTGTCAATTTTCCTTCTTTTGTCCTTTGTTGTTTCGCATGTGTCATCAATGTGTTGGAAGTTACAAGCATCATAGAAAATTCTAAGTGTGGAGCTTTTGTGTTCAATTTTCTAAGGATGTGTTGAATGTTGGATTTTTAGACTTTCTCATCCCAACATATCTTTCACCTATTTTTTCCTTCACTAAATTTTCTTTCCAAATTTTTGGAATTTTCCATCCTATTATCCATTTCTTCTAAGCCTCATTCTTTCCCACTACTTTATTATAATTCAAAATTTGTGTTCTTTGCATGCTTTTCATCCAACCCCTAGATCCTTGATTCATTTTCATTAAGTTACTCTTCAAAGTTAGAGTTTTGATCATCTCTTTACCTAAGTACCTTTCCCCTAGTATCCATAATCCTCAACTTCTAACATTTTTCTATGTAACCATTTTTGGAGTCAAGGATGTGAGAATAATCCTAATATGATACATGGTATGTGGTATCTTCAAACTTTGATCCCTAACACTTTTCACTACACTATCTTGTTGAGATTGTGTGTTTCAAATTGTTCTTATTCAGGTACCCATAAGAGGAACTCTCAACTCCCAATTATTGAAGTCTCATATTATATTACCTTTTTGGGATCACATGTTTGGACTTACCCTAATTTGAATATCTTAAGAGATGAATTCCTTGGTACCTTTGGTTCATAGGTGTGGATAACTTCCTTCATATTGTAGAGGACGAGATTTGTCACCCTCAAGGTAATGAATCTCAAGGGACAAACCTACCTTCGCTCTACCTCACTTAAATTGGTGTTAAAGGTGAGCTAGGGGATGCTATGTACAAAATGAGATTAATGACAAAAAAAAAAAGTTTCTGGAAGACCCTGCTAAGCCTCTATCTTGAGGATGAGCATCTGAAACTAGGACACCAACGCAACATGTTGTCATCCTATACAAATAGAGTATAGAGACCATACAAAAATGACAAATGTGACTACACTATCAAGTAAATGATATAATAAAGAACTAAACTAGTAATATGGAATAGGCAACATTAAAATAAAATGAGAGAAGATAGAGGAAGCTTACAATCGGTCCATGATTGTGGATGCAAAAGGCTACTCCCAGGTTGAGGGTGTTGATTATGGTGAGATATTTTCTCCTATTGCAAAAATGACATCCATTCGATTTTTGCTTTCTATTGCTACTACTTATGATTTAGAGGTTGAGAAAATGGTTGTGAACTATTTTCCTTCATGGTGATTTGGAGGAGGATATTTATATGACACAACCAAAGCAATGTAGTGAAAGATAAAATTAATTTGGTTTGTAAATTGAAGAAATCTTTGTATGGCCTCAAACAGAGTCCTAGGATGTGGTACCAAAAATTTGATACATATGTGTTGAGTTTGGGATTTGAACGTGCTAAATCAGATCACTATGTTAATTATAAATTTGATGGTGATCATTTCTTGTACATTGCATTCTATGCTGATGATATGTTATCCATTGGTTTATAAAGGGAAAGGTATGATTCTAGAACTAAAGTCTCAACTTGTTGCTAAATTTGAAATGAAAGATCTTGGTGCAACAAAACACATTCTTGGGATGGAAATTAGAAGATATAGAGTTAATAGAAAGCTATGGCTAGGCCACAGTAAGAATGTGAATTCAATTTTATGGAGGTTTAACATGCAAGATTGTAGACCATTGTATGGGCTATCCCACATTAATGGTTCCCACTTTTGCCAACGAAGGAAATTGGCGAAAGTGGAGAATTTTGGTTGGTGTGGGGGTGGCGTTTGAACGAACTAGGGGTGTTCGAGTGAGCCCCCCCCTCTGGGTTCGATCGAACCCACCATCGGACACGGGTTCGATCGAACCCACCATCGGACACGGGTTCGATCGAACCCCTTAAAATATTTATTTTTAAGGGGGGTTCCCTCGAACCCCCCATTCAATTGAACCCAATTTAAAATTGTTTTTTTTCAAACTTCTATAAAATCTGAAAAACAACAGTTAAACAGTTATTTTCAAACTTGTAATTTTCTTTGTCCATAGGGGGTTAGAGCGAACCTGACATCAGCGCCACGTCACCATGCCCTGTCTGCAGCAACCAGGGCATCTCACTTTTCAGCTTTCGACCTACATTATTTTAGGTGCACAAAATAACCCTTTTTTTTGTTTAATAATGTCCTTTTTTTATATTAATTTTATTTAAAAATTAATAAATAATTTGTTTGTTAATTTATTTTTTAATTAAATAATTATATATTTATTGTTTTTCAGTATTTTAGAAAAACGTTTGAAAATTTAATGTTTTGATTTAAATTTGTCAATTTGTTTTTAAAATTACATAACTGTATATGTATTTTTTTTCAACTTTTAAAAAAAATGTTATGAAAAACTTAGAAAACTAAGGTAGTAAATTAGAACTTAGAGAAACATTAGTAAAAAAAAAAATTAGAAAAATGTTACAAATCTAAATATAATAAATTAAAATGTTAGAAAAATTAATAAATTTAAATTTAAAAAAACATTAGAAAACTTAGATAACAAATTTAAACAAATTAGACAAAATAAATCCTCTACAATGTGACCCCTTTTCACATCCTATTACACACACAACATGACCACATATGCCTCTGATGACACTATACGTCCCCTTAGGACCATATAGGATCACATAATGGACCCTAAGGGGTCACGCGTGGTCCTAAGGGGTCACGCATGTGTTCTACTAAGGGGTAATATGTCGTACACACTAGGTTTTTATAAGGGGTCACATGCGGTTCTAAGGGGTCATATGTGGTCCTAAGGGGTCACGCATGTGTTAACAAATGTGTGACCCCTTAGGACCACACATGACCCTTTATAACATCCTAGTGTGTACGACATACCCCTTAGGATCACATAGTGTCCTAAGGGGTCATATGTTGTCCTAAGGGGTCATGCATGTGTTCTAACACATGCGTGACCCCTTAGAACCACATATGACCCCTTATAAAATCTTAGTGTGAATGACATACCCCTTAGTCCATCACATAGTGTCCTAAGGGGTCATATGTGGTCCTAAGGGGTCACGCATGCGTTAACACATGTGTGACCCATTACGACCACATATGACCCCTTATAACATCCTATTGTATACAACACGTACCCCTTAGGATCACATAGTGTCCTAGAAGGGGTCATATGTGGTCATAAGGGGTCATGCATGTGTGACCCCTTAGGACTAGACATATGACACCTTATAACATCCTAGTGTCTACGACATACGATCCCTTAAGATCACATGTACAGTGTCCTAAGGGGTTGAATATGTGGTCCTAAGGGGTCACACATGTGTGACCCCTTACGACCACATATGACCCCTTATAACATCCTAGTGTGCATACAACATTCCCCTTAGGATCACATAGTGTCCTAAGGGGTCATATGTGGTCCTAAGGGGTCACACATGTGTTCTAACATGTGCCTGACCCCTTAGAATTGCATATGACCCCTTATAAAATCCTAGTGTGAACGACATACCCCTTAGTCCATCACATAGTGTCCTAAGGGGTCATATGTGGTCCTAAGGGGTCACACATGCGTCACCCCTTAGGACCACATATGACCCCTTATAACATCCTAGTGTACATATGACATTCCCCACTATGTGATCCTAAGGGGTCATATGTGGTCCTAAGGGGTCATGCATGTGTTCTAACACGTGTGACCCCTTAGGACTGCATATGACCCCTTATAAAATCCTAGTGTGAATGACATACCCCTTAGTCCATCACATAGTGTCCTAAGGGGTCATATGTGGTCCTAAGGGGTCACGCATGCGTGACCCCTTAGGACCACATATGATCCCTTATAATATCCTAGTGTACGTACAACATTCCCCTTAGGATCACATAGTGTTCTAAAGGGTCATATGTGGTCCTAAGGGCTCACACATGTGTTCTAACACGTGCATGACCCCTAAGAACCACATATGACCCCTTATAAAATCTGTGTGAACGACATACCCCTTAGTCCTTCACATAGTGTCCTAAGGGGTCATATGTGGTCCTAAGGGGTCATGCATGCGTTAACACATTTGTGACCCGTTAGGACCACATATGACCCCTTATAACATCCTATTGTATACAACGTGTACCCCTTAGGATCACATAGTGTCCTATAAGGGGTCATATGTCCAGTCATAAGGAGTCATGCATGTGTGTTCTAACACTATACATGTGTGACCCCTTATAACATCCTAGTGTCTACGACATACGATCCCTTAAGATCACATGTACAGTGTCCTAAGGGGTCACCTGTGTTATAACACATGTGCGTGACCCCTTAGGACCACATATGACCCCTTATAACATCCTAGTGTACATATGACATTCCCCTTAGGATCACATATTATAGATTTAATAATTTTATAATCATATGCCCATTACAAAAATACAATGACCTCTATTTTTTTTGAGATATGGAGTTCAATAACAAACAATGTCAAAAATTTTAGAGAAGTTGCATTCCATTTTGTAGATCAATGCCCATGTTTTAGTGAACAAAAAAATTAATTTTGATATACACAAAAATATTTATACGTTACAATAAAATATAGGTCTAGTTTTTTTTGTTATTGACTTATAAAAATTATATATCATGTTCTTGAATTTTCTATGTATTCAAGATTTAAATGAATATATATATATATATGTTATAATTTAGTAAAGTTGTATGTATATATCTTTAATGATCTCTCTCTCTCTCTCTGAAATTTGGCATATGTGCAGAGTATGTTGACATGATGATATTATGTTGTCATTGATGTCAATATGCTGAAGAGAACCGGTAATATGTTGAAGGAGAACCGGTAATATGTTGAAGAGTGAACCGGTAATATGTTGAAGAGTGAATCGGTTTATTGAAGTTTAGTAACTGGCAAAGTGAACCGGTATAATGTTGTGAACTGGTATATGTGCAAAAGGTAAAGCGGTATGCTTGTTCAGGTGAACCGGTATGATGAAATGTGAACTGGCATATGGAATTTTTTCTATTTTAATATGGTATGACTACCGGTTGGTAGTCTCAGCCTCAGGGTTTCTGGTTGAAGTGTCTTGAGCCTGTGTGACTCAACTGATGACATTGTGTGATGAGTTAGCATTGTAATAGAGATCAGATCATGTTGCCACATCAACCTCATGCGCGTGAAGGATCTTGCATGAAGGAGATTGATCCTATCTGCCTCAGGAATGTGCGAAGTCTTTGCAAATGGTGAACGCGTGATGGGTTATCGCCTCCATGAAGCGGTGAAGAACGAACGATGGAGAATGTCTTGAGATCTGTTCAAGGCTGATGTATTTAAATGCAAAGTGTTCAATGGCCAGGATTGAACTAACTGAATTGCTCAACCTAAATGTTTAGGGTTTAGGGTTTTAGCTACTGACCTATCTGTTTCCTATAAGGTCGATGTTGTGTTTCATGTTGAGGTTGTTGGCAAATGTTGTGTGAGTATCTAAGTGCAGAGATATGTGATTCTTGCCAGACCAAATAAGAAAATTGATACCTGCAGAGTGTGTGTGCAGAAGGAAGGAACTAAAGCAGATCTGCACTGGCATTGTGTGCTATTACCAAATCATTATAATACCTGTTGATCTCTAACCACTTCAACAGTTGGAAAATCCCTTAACCGGGTAGCTTTAACTAGCTTGCTGTAAATCCTTTAACAGGGTGACTCAAAGCCATTGAGTTCAGAAAATCCTCTAATAAGGTAACCTCTAACAAGGTTTAACCCTTAACCGTGTATTCTAGCCATCCCTTAACCGGGTATTCTAGCCATCCCTTAACCGAGTGATCCCTAACATGATCGGTTCCTAACAAAACCTGTTGTAATAGTCTTTAACCGGACTAGGCTCCTAACAGAGCGGACTTCTAAAGAGTTCAAGAACAACTTGTGGGTATTCATCCCCACCATGGTTTTTCCCAGTTCGGTTTCCACGTGAAAAATATGTGTGTCATGTGTGATGCCTCTTTCATGTGATTTTTTGTTATTTCCTGTTTAGTGGTGAATCATGTTGATCTAGCAAGTTTTTATATTTCTGATGGTAGATTACCTGTTTATGCACAAGAATAAAAGTGGAAATGAAGGTGTAGTTTGTGTGGAAAGCTAAGTGTTGCTAGTTTATGTCTTTCATAGTCCCATTGTGTTTAACCAGTAGTAATCTGGTTCAGACCGGTGTTAGTGATTGTTAGTCAAGTTCATTGTTTGCAGTCAAACCGGTTCAGGAAAAGTTTTTGTGTCTATACCGATTCACCCCCCCTCTCAGTACCGGTTTGGTACTCACTGTTCATCATTGAGTAATCACTCTCTCTCTCTAAAATTAATTATAGATCTCTCTCTCTCTAAAATTAATTATGTTATCTCTCTTTCTCTTTGAAATTAATTATGTTATCTCTCTCTCTCTCTCTGAAATTAATGTTATCTCTCTCTCTCTCTCATTAATGTTTTAATAATTTAAAATGTACATGTATATATATCTATTAATTATGTGAGAAATTCACATGTGTACATTTTAATTTTTAATGAGCTCAAGCTTAACAATCTCTCTCTCTCTCTCTAGAATTTAACTGATTTTATTTTTTAATGTTTTAAATTGAATGCCACTACGGATAGAATAGTTCCAAGTGGGAAAGTGTCTCTTAATCCTTTAAATTGTTCTGCTTGCCACTTGGCAAAAAAACCATGTCATATG
The DNA here is from genome assembly GCF_030272615.1 of Cryptomeria japonica. NCBI lineage: Eukaryota > Viridiplantae > Streptophyta > Pinopsida > Cupressales > Cupressaceae > Cryptomeria > Cryptomeria japonica. The sequence goes on from NC_081409.1 coordinate 729,475,753, forward strand.
TATGGTTTTATCAACTTACGAAAATTTTCCATAAATGTTCCAATAGGTATTTCCTCTTCTACATAATCTAACCTTGTATATTCCTTTCCAAATTTTGTTTCAAATTTTTTGTGCTTGTAACTCTTGCAATTTACCATCTTCCTCATGTCAGTATCTTCATCTCTCAAAGGAAATTTAGCCAAGTCCCTACATGTTCCACAAATTCTTTTTATGAAATTTATTTGACCGGTTGCATTATCTATAAAGTGGAAAATAATCAAACCCTAGTTGCTCTCCCCTCTTCCAACTCCAAGGAGAGAGAAGGGAGGTTACTAGGGTTGACGGTTTTCACTTAGGGGAGACTTTACATTCAAAAGAGGGGTTGAAACCCACAAGATCCAATCCCACACAATGCAAGATTGGATTCTAAATGAGTTTCAAGGGTTAAGACAGCAAGGCTACCCTCTTTTGTAAAGAATGTGGATAGAAGAATTAAGCTAGGCATGCATAGAAAGTAAGAAAGATTCACTTATAAACTGAGATAGGGATATAGGATGAAGCTGCGGACTTGGAATTAGCAGTAAAATGTCGATACGGTGCTGTCCTGCAAATTTGAGCAAAAGTTGACGGGACGATGGCGCCCGGCGTGCACACGGTCCTCCGAAAAATCCGCGAAACGAAGGGGGATCTGTTCGTCTCTGCACAAGGATTCCAGATCTTCAATTTCAGCCGTGTACCTGCCACCTACACACAGAAAAGCGAAGACGATTGGGGGGTTAGGGATTAGGGGTTTGCCCTTAGGTCAAACCCCGGTTTTGGAATTAACCAAGAAATGAGAAATGTTGTAAATGTAAATGATTGTAATGTAAAACAAGTACTAGTACCTTGTTGTAAGGATGTTTGTATCCTTATGTGCGAAGGTATAGACGTTGTTGTTTGTTGTATGTTTTATGTTGTAGTATGTGATCTCCTCTTCAATGGTTGAATCCTTGTCTTGAATGCAACACTTAGCCTTGAATGGAGACTTAGAATGATCAATTGCTTGAAGGAATGCTTGAATGCTTGAATGCTTGAATGTTTGAATATCGTTTCCACCTTTTTTCCATCTTTTTAAATGACAGAGGAAAATGTCATTTATATACTTGCCAATTAGGGTTGATAGACTGATTTTCCCGACCTTAGGCCGACCAGGAAATGATATTTTCCAATTTGCAAACAAAAAGACCCGAAGTCCCATAGGAGACCAGGCCCAAAATAGGGCCAGGGACCAGGGCACTGGGCGCCATGGTCCTGGGAGACCAGGGCGCTAGGCACTCTGGTCCCACCTCCCGGGACAGCAGGGTGCAAGGAGGGATCAGGCCAGGGTGCAAGAAAATGCAGTTTTTGGTGTCGTGGACAAGTTTCGGGGTCTCCATTCAGGTTCTGTGTTGCGTCGCCATCGTGAAGACCCAAAAGCGGTCGAAATTGCAAGTGTCACAATTTTAGGACGCTACATTATCATATGATTTATCACATAAGATGGATGCTATGAATTGACTTGTTCGTTTAGGAGGATCTTTTTCATAACCATCACTATCTTCTCTAATCTTTCAAAACATCTAATAGTACAGATCAAATTCGATGTGATAATGACAACAACAAGTTTCAAAAAATTTGTTTACCTTCACATAATATGGCCTTAACCGTTCAAACATGGTTTGTCCAATCTTTATATGAGGGTTTGTTTTAGTAAACAACACATACAATTCATGTTTTGTTGTGTCTATCCAATGTTTTACATGAAGATCATAATGATTAGGGCCAATCCTTTTCTTGATAACATCTCTATTTTTTGATGAAGGATGAGTATTATCATTCCAAAAACTTGTCATGAAGTTCCTAACAACATCTTCAATTCTATCATAATGAGAAGCTCTACACGTAATTGCCCAATTCCCTTCTGAGGTAGTATCATCCAAACTCTTTCTCCTTTTAACATATTTTGATATTGTCCTTCTTCTAAAACCAAACTCAGATGATAGTGAAGAGATTTGTCTTTTTTGAAGAAATATTTCATTTACTAAAGATGTCAACATCACTCTTCTTGAAATAGTCTTATCTACTGTTTGAGATTTTTTATCAATGATCACCAAACCTTTCTTAACATTATCAACAATAGATTTTTGTAGCTGAGAAGTTTTCCTCTTTTGACTTGTTGTATCTATACCCAACAATTTCAGTGGATCTATTAAGTCTTTACGAGTAAGTACAATTGATAACAATTGAGCTTTCTCTAGTGTAGTATCGAGATTGTAGAAATGAGACATTATTTCTTTTGCACTTTTATTCATTGACCTCCTTCTAGTATGTCTAGGTTCTTCACTAAGACGTTTCAACTCATCCACATCCATTTTAAGTAAATGATCTAAGCTTTTATAATAAATATTTCTCTTCTCATGTTTAGCTAGATCCACAATATGCTCATCCATACCAGTGGTACGAGGTAAGGAGCATGACCCTTCTCCTTCAACCTCCATTGGTTCAACTTGGGAAAGCTCCTCCCTATGTTCATCAACTATATTGTGTTCTTCAATAGGTTCGTTTGCCTTGACTCCTGCTTTAGAACTCCCTTCTTCTTGAACCCGTTCTGCACATAATTTAAGATGATAGAGAATATTTTTAATGCAACGAAATTCCAAGTTTAATTTGAAACCAAATTTTCAAGACATTTAGTAAGATGTTTAAAATTTTTGTCATAACAGGTGGACTATAATATCATATTTAAGACCTATTATTGCATAATAGACCTCCTAATGTCACATGTAATAGGTCCTAATATGAGCTGCATAATATAGGTCTTAAGGGGACTCTTGAGTATAATGTGAAATGTTTTTGCATACGTCAAGTCATATAAATAGAACCTATTATGACATAATAGGTTCTAAATTTATGTCACATTTAAGACCTATTGATGCAGAGGCCTACCCAAAACTCTTAATAGCAAGCCCAAATCAAATTAGGCTAGTGACCCTTCAACTAATCACAAGGGCCTTGCAAGGAAGGAATATACACATTGAATGAAACTACAAACACATTCCATAGTCTTAGGCCTATTCAAGATGAGTAACAGGCTTCAACTCTTCAAACAGGCTTTACCAGTAAGATGAGTAAAAGGCTTCAACTCTTCAAATAGGCTTTACCGGTGATCCCCACTCCCTAGGATTTGGAATTTGGTCAACACACAACATATAAGACCTCTTTCAACCACTGGTTTTGATCTTGGGCATCAAATCCTTATACCTCCTTTGTAAACCTACCCCTTCAGCTAGTAGCCCTTTTATATCGGTGTTTTGGCTTTAACTCAAAACTATTCCACACACCCCAATAAAAAAATTAACATTTCAAAAACCCTTTTGGAAGTTATACTGATCCCCAAAATTGTTTGGTCAGATTTGTAAATATAAGGTCTACTCCTTCAGAGGCTAAGAGACCTAATAGGGGCAATTAACCCTTTTTTCCAAATCAACTACCTTTTTCGGTAGACCAAATGAAAAATAAACTTAATAGGAATGTGGGGGGTAGTGAGAAACTTCTAATTCTAGGGTTGCATGCCTGGATTCCATCGCTAAGACAATTTATGATGATTGTTCTAAAACTTGTCCTAGGTAGTCACATAGAGATGCCTACCTAAACCTGTTCATTTCTCCACACAAAAAAATATTCCCTGCAACCAAACATGAAAAAAATAAAATACAAAGGCTTATCCTACATCCCTCCAAAGGAAGAGTCTTCTAATGGACCAGAGTGCAAGATAAAGCCATTTTGGTTCAAAACCCTCTCCAAACCCTAAATTTTTGGGTTACAGTTAGTAGAATGAAGGTTTCTCTCTACTCCTAAAAAATTCAGACCTCAGACCACCACCAAAAGAAAACTAGTTCATACTCCTATCCAATTCATGGATGGTGGGATTCAATTCAATCCATACAATCACATACAACACCTGCAAACTCAGAATTTCTGGGAAAACTAAATTGTTTTGAGTATTATTGTTTCATAAACTCCAACTCCAACAACAACCACCTTGGGAATCAATCCCAAAAGGATTATACAACTCTCCAATGGTTTCCCACTTAATTTGGAGTAGGCTGGAGCCATTGAAAGGCTTCCCCCAACCGAATTACAAAAAGTTGCACTTTTTCACTCAAAAGTTGCATTTTACAAAAGTTGCAATTTTTTGCAATTTTGCTAAAAAAGTTGTCATAATTCCTAAGGTTGGGATCCAAACACATGGACCAACCAAACACACATAAAAAATTTCTAAACCTATTAAACATGAATCTAAACCGTCTATTACCCCCTTTTACCACATTGTTCCAATTGGCTTCTCAAATTGCCTAATTGGTGACATGGGCTTACATGGTGGGGTTTATTTTCATACATAAAATGCAAGACACACTAACACATCCTAATGATCCTAGTCTCCGTCCTTAGGGTCATGAATATCTTTTTGATGAGGTGCTCCCCAGGAGAAGAGATCTCAAGCCCACTTGAGATCAGGGTTTGTAAATCTGCACCATGATTAGATATTTGCTCACTTGTCATCCAAACCACCTCAGAGTCTAGTTTATCCCACCAAGACACAAAGTACTCAATGTACTCCTTGTTCCTTGTCTTCTTTGTGACTCTAGTGTCAATCACTTTGCTCAACTTAGGTGATTCCTGCCTTGGAATGTCATTGTCTGTTGCAACTTGCATTGGTTCTTCTTCTTCATTGTCAGTACCTTTGAAAAGTGTAAGATCACACACATTAAAAATAGGTGATAATCCAAGATCAGGAGGAAGTTGGATCTCATAGGCATTTTATCCAAACTTCTTCAATATCTGACATGGTCCAATCTTCCTCTGCATGAGTTTGGTGTATTTTCCTTTTGGTAGTCTTTCCTTCTTCAAATGTACCCATACCAAATCACCAACACTAAACTGTACATCTCTCTTCTTCTTATCAGCATGAGATTTATACTTCACTACAGATTGTTGGAGATGAGACTTGACTTGGTCATGCACCTCTTTAATGGCTGATGCAAAGGCTTCACCATTTGCACTAATGACTTCTTCTTTGGGTAAGTCTCTTAACTCCAACACTCTCCTTGGGTGTATGCCATAAACAATCTGAAAAGGAGATTTATCGATACTTCTATTTATGGTGTCATTGTATGATAATTCTGCCTATGACAAAATGTTATCCCACTTCTCTCCATGTTGCCTTGTTAAACACCTTAATAGGTTTCCTAATGACCTATTGACAACCTCAGTTTGCCCATCTGTTTGAGGATGGTAGGCTGATGAGAAAGATAGGTTAGTTCCCAACTTCTTCCAAAGAGCTCCAAAAGTGACCTATGAACTTCACATCTCTATCTGAAACAATGTTTAGGGGCAATCCATGTATCCAGACTATCTCTTTGAAGAATAGGTCTGCAACATATGATGCATCACAAGAAGTCTTACATGGAAGGAAATGACCCATTTTACTAAACCTATCCACTACTACAAAGACACTGTCAAATCCTCTCCTTGTTCTAGGCAAACCCAACACAAAGTCCATACTTATGCTTTCCCATGGCCTAGAAGGAATGGATAAAGGCTGATATAAACCTGCATTTCTAGACTTTCCTTTGGCTTTCTGACATATGATACATGTCTCCACAAACTTTCTCACATCTGCCTACAATTTAGGCCAAAAATAATGTCTCTTCACAAGGTCTAAGGTCTTGTCAAGACCGAAATGACCTTCCATAGCTCCATAATGATTCTCCCTAATAATATTCAACCTCATGGAACATTTAGGAATACACAACTGCACTCCCTTGAACAATAATCCATCTTGTATCAGAAACTCAGAAAACTCAATATGATGCCGGTCACTCAAAGTTTTACATACCTTGTATATTTCTCCAAAATCTTCATCAGCAACATACATACTCTTCAAGGAATCAATACCAACACTTTCTATCTTAATTTGGTTTACAGTCCAGACTCTTCTACTCAAAGCATCTGCAACTTTGTTCTAGACTCCCTTCTTGTGTTTGATGGTAAATGTGAAAGCTTTTAGGGTCTCTACCCACTTCATATGCCGATGATTAAGCTTTTCTTGACTATTTATGAAACTGGGTGCCTGATTATCAGTAAACATTATGAACTCCTTAGACAATAAATAGTGCCTCCACTTCTTTAAGGACTGTACTAGAGAATACATCTCCAAGTCATAAGATGAGTATCTTTTCTTAGCATCATTTATCTTTTCACTGAAAAAAGTAATAGGCCTTCCTTCCTGACTGAGTACCACTCCAATTTCCATGTGACTTGCATCACATTCCACATGAAATATCTTGTTGAAGTCTAGTAAGGCAAGGATTGGTTGTTCGACAACCTTCTTCTTCAATGTCTCAAATGAATCATATGCCTCTTTGGTCCAACTGAACCTGCACTTTTGTCCTCCTTTTATGGTGTCAAGCATGGGTGCATAAACATGACTAAATCCTCTTATGAACTTCTTATAAAAAGTTGCTAAACCATGGAAACTTCGGACATCATTCACAGTTCTAGGTGTAGGCCAAGACAATATAGCAATCACCTTCTCTTGATCCATTTTCAACTAACCTTGTGAGATTACAAAACCCAAGTAGATGATTTCTTCCTGCATGAACAAACACTTCTCAAAATTGATCATTAGTTGCTCTTCATGTAACCTCTTGAGAACCATATCTATGTGGTTGAGGTGCTCTTCCTTTATGTGACTGAAGATCAAGATATCATCTAGGTATACTATGACAAATTTTCCTATGAATTCCACCAAGACTTCATTCATTAACCTCATAAAGGTACTAGGTGCATTAAATAACCCAAATGGAATGACTTTCCATTCATATAACCCTTCATTAGTTTGAAAAGCTTTTTTTGATTCATCCCCTGGCCTTATTATAATCTGATGATATCCACTTTTTAGATCCATTTTTGTAAAATATTTCGCACTCCCTAAGCAATCAAGAAAATCCTCTATTCTAGGGATTGGGAACCTATACCTTATGGTTATCTTGTTGATGGCTCTTGAGTCTGTACAAAGCCTCCAAGTGCCTTTTTCCTTGGGTGCAAGGACTGCCGGTACTGCACATGGGCTTAGAATTTTGTGAATCAGTCCTAATTCAAGCAATTCTTCAATCTGTCTTGCCATTTCCACATTCTAGTATGGGGTAAGTTTGTAGGCTGCTTTGTTTGGCAATGTAGATCCAAGGATCGGATCTATACAATGACTGATGTCCCTCACTAGTGGTAGGGATCTTGGCATTCCATCTAAGATGATGCCTTGATGCTTATCAAGCAACTGTCTGACAGTCGGGTCTAGGTGTTTTGGTCCTCCTTATTTCTCTTCTACAAACTGCTCTTTCCTTGTCACCTTGGGACTAGGCATGAGGGCATAGCAAACTACATCTTTCTCTGCAATCTCCTTCATGAACTATTTACCTTCTATTATCAACACTCTTGTATCCTTCCCTTTTGATTCCACCTCTTCCTCTATCAGAGGCAAGAGTTATATCACCTTACCATCCTTGGTGATTGAGTAGGTGTTCCTTAACCCATCATGATGAGATTTCAAGTCATACTGCCATGGTCTCCCAAAAAAGAGATGGCATGCATCCATCTTGGCTATGTCAAAAAGCAATCTATCCTTGTAAGATCCAATCTAAAACTCCACCCAAGCCTACTCTTCCACCACTTCTTGTTGACCTCGGGTGAGCCATGAAACCTTATAGGGATAAGGGTGAGGCAGATTCCTAAGTTTTAGCTTCTCTACCATTTCAAGTGATACAAAATTTTCAGTCCAACCGAAGTCTATCATAACCTACCATACCTTTCCTCCTGCCTTGAAAGTGGTTTTGAAAAGAGATTTCCTTTGTGTAGGCTTCTTGTCAAGTACCTTCATGGTGGTTACTGCTCTCCTTATCATTAGAACCTCTCCTCTTTTAGGATATCCATAGCTATCAAGAGCATTTACACTTTGATAAGTGCTTACACTTGCCACACTTTGACAATCAAATTCCTGCACCAAATTGCTTCTCCTTTCCCCCATGGAGCTAGAAGCCTTTCTCCGAACACCTATTGGGCATATACCCTTCTTGATTACAGTTGTAGCATCTAGGATTTCCTTTGCCTTGGGATCTCCCTCTAGAGGGTGGTCTTCTACCCCTAAAGCTTCCTCTTGGATTGTTGCCTCCTCCTTGATTGTAACTGCTCTCTCCTCTATTGCCTTCTTGATTAGAGTCTCCCTGATAACCAAAAGCATTTCCTCTACCTCTGAAAGGGCCTCTTCCTCCTCTCTTTTGTCTCCCTTTACCTCTACCATTCTGATCCTTCCTTCTCTTCAAATTCTCCTCCACCTTGAGTGCCAATTGAAAGCACTTTTGGACTGTCTCCGGGGTGTGGAGATTCAAGTCTTCTTGGATTGTAAACCTCAACCCATTAAGATATCTTGCCACCTTCTCATCTTTACTCTCTTTCACCTTAGTCCTCACACATAACTTCATGAACTCCTTGGTATAGGAACTCACGTCCATCTCCTTTTGTTTCAAATTCTGCCTCCTCCTATGCAATTGAATATTGTAATCCATTGGGACATATGCTTCTTTCACCAAAGCAATCATCTTCTTCCATGTAGCTACTCTTCTCTTTCCCTCTTTCACCCTCTCATATTGGATGAAAGTCTACCAAGTTAGTGCCACCCCTTTTATTTTGGATTGGGCCATCTTCACCCTCTGGTGGTCCGGTATGTCTTCACTCAAAAAAAATATCCAAGGAGTCTATCCACGCCATCACTGTGGCAGGCTCCATCTTGCCTGCAAATACTGGCAGATCCATCTTCACATCCAATGTTCTTCTCTCCATTGACTTGAGGACACTCATCAGGGGTCTCTAGTTTGTAGGTACCTCTAGTTCTTCCTGCATAGGGATCTCATCTTCATCCCCTTCTTCTCTAGATTCTTTCTCTCCCCTCTCCACTCTATCCTTCAACCGGTCCATCTCATTTCTCAAGGCCTAATTCTCAGCCCTTACTCCTCTGGTCTCTGCCATCTGTTTCTTCACTAGGACATTCTACTCTACATTGGTCATTCTTGAAGGTGCCTCATGGGATCCTTCTTTTGACATCTTTTCTTCTCCTTCTCTTCCAAAGGACACTCCTTTTCTATGATACCACTTGATGCAGAGGCCTACCCAAAACTCCTAATAGCAAGCCCAAATCAGATTAGGCTAGTGACCCTTCAACTACTCACAAGGGCCCTGCAAGGAAGGACTCTACAACTTGAATGAAACTACACACACATTCCCTAGTCTTATGCCTATTCAAGATGAGTAACAGGCTTCAACTCTTCAAACAGGCTTTACCAGTTAGGCTTTACTAGTAAGATGAGTAAAAGGCTTCAACTCTTCAAATAGGCTTTACTAGTGATCCCCACTCCCTAGGATTTGGAATTTGGTCAACACACAACATCTAAGACCTCTTTCAAGAATTGGTTTTGATCTTGGGCATCAAATCCTTATACCTTCTTTGTAAACCTACCCCTTCGACTAGTAGCCCTTTTATACTGGTGTTTTGGCTTTAACTCAAAATTATTCCACACAACCCTACAAACAACTTAACATTTCAGACACCCTTTTGGAAGTTATACTGATCCCCAAAATTTTTTGGTCAGATATGTAAATATAAGATATGCTCCTTCAGAGGCTAAGAGACCGAATATGGGCAATTAGTCCTTTTTTTCCAAAGCAACTACCTTTTCTGATAGACAAAATGAAAAATAAAATTAATAGGAATGTGGAGGGTAGTGAGAAACTTCTGATTCTAGGGTTTTACACTTGGATTCCATCGCTAAGACAATTTATGATGACTGTCCTATAACTTGTCCTAGGTAGTCACATAGAGATGCCTACCTAAACCTATTCATTTCTCCACACAACAAAATATTCCCTGCAACCAAACATGAAAAAACTAAAATAAAAAGGCTTATCCTGCATCCCTCCAAAGGAAGAGTCTTCTAATGGACCAGAGTGTAAGATAATGCCATTTTGGTTCAAAACCCTCTCCAAACCCTAAATTTCTGGGTTACAGTCAGTAGAATGAAGGTTTCTCTCTACTCCCAAACAATTCAGACCTTAGAACACCACCAAAAGAAAACTAATTCATCCTCCTATCTACTTCATGGATGGTGGGATTCAATTCAATCCGTACAATCACATATAACACCTACAAACTCAGAATTTCTGGGAAAACTGAATTGTTTTGAGTATTATTATTTCATAAACTCCAACTCCAACAACAACCACCTTGGGAATTGAGACCACAAGGATTATACAAATCTCCAATGGTTTCCCACCAAATTTGGAGTAGGTTGGAGCTGTTGAAAGGCTTCCCCCAACCGAATTACAAAAAGTTGCACTTTTGCACTCAAAAGTTGCATTTTACAAAAGTTGCAATTTTTTGCAATTTTGCTCAAAAAGTTGTCATACTTTCTAAGGTTGGGATCCACACACATGGACCAACCAAACACACATAAAACATGCCTTAAACCTATTAAACATGAATCTAAACCATCTATTACTCCTTTTTACCACATTGTCCCAATTGGCTTCTCAAATTGCCTAATTGGTGACATGGGCTTACATGGTGGGGTTTATTTGCATACATGAAACACAAGACACACTAACACATCCTAATGATCCTAGTCTTCATCCTCAAGGTCGTGAATATCTTGCTGATGAGGTGCTCCTGCACCACCTATAATCACATAATAAGTCCTAATATCACATAATAGGCCTTATTATTACTTAATATGACCACGCATGCAAAAACATTTCACATTAATATACTTGACTCCCCTTAAGATAGATATATTATGTGATTTCAAAGGACCTATCACATGAAATTAAGTACCTGTATTAAATATGATATAAGTTAGAACCTAAATTATGACATAATAGGTCTTATTAATTTTATGACTTAATACAAGACCACATATGCAAAAACATTTCACATTATACTTGACTCCCCTTAAGACCTATATTATGCAAATATTAGGACCTATTATGTATGTGATATTAGGAACTAAATTATGTGATAATAGGTCATTAATTTATCACATGTACATAATAGGCCCTAATATATCATAAATATAGACCTCTTAAGGCCCAAACTCAAGTATAAATGTGAAATATTTTTGCATACATGATCATGTTATTAAGTCAATTGGAAAGAGAGGGGTCCTAAAGATCTAAATTTTAAATTAAAAGCATGATCTATTATTAATGGACTTAATTATATAGGAGAAAAGTCAATTACACAACAAGCAAGTTAATGGATTTTGAAATTGGGAAATACACATATTATTTCAAATTAAAGCATAATTAATTTTAATTAAAATGAGATTATTTAATCCTACTATTTCCAATTAATTTAATAAAAATAACATCATTTATAATTAATTAAGATAGAATTATTATATAAATTAAATTAATTAAATTAATATTATTTAAATTAATTTTCATTAAAAATATTAGATAAAAAATATTTAACTAATACTAACAAATAAACACAATTTTTGGCACGTAATACATATAAAATTAAATAGAAATAAAAATAAAAATACACAGTTGCATCATTATATCTTTGCCTTCTTTTTTCTTGATATCTTTGTTCTATTTTGGGAGAATAACTCCTTGAAGTCTTATTTTGCCTTCTCTTCTTGTTCCCCATGCTTTTAAAATAACCTTCAAATATCTTCAAATTATTGCCCTCAAAATAATTTTCAAATGTCTTCTTTCATCCAAAAATGAGAATTGTTTTAATCATTTGTGTGTTAAAAAATGAAAAAAATTATGTACATTTATACGACTACTAAAATGTAAAAAAAAATAAAAAATTGAGTCGGCTAGGGTTCGAACAAACACCGACAGCTAGAAAAGGTTGGGTTTGTTTGAACCTGGCCGTTACATAAATGTACACGTCATAATTTTTCCTGGGGGTTCGAGCGAAGGGGGGTCCACTCGATTCGCTCGAACCAGTGTTCATTTGAACCCTCTTGTTAGAGGTCTCTCCCAAAAAATTTCAGAGTTTTGAGGAATTTTTGCCTTCAGACCTTTGGTTCAAGGCACAAATGAAATAATCTTGATAGCCCAAAAATATTAGATGGTAGTACTTGGAGCAATCTTTCTAACAAGTATAATTCTATTACATTGTGAATTTATTATGTTCTTATTTTTTTAATTTTAGGGAATATTGGTTTTTCACCAAACATGAACTTCTCTGTTCAATGCATTGGGAAAAATAGGAAACTAATTCAAAAAAATTCTGAAAAATATCTATGCCCTAGGTATTGATGTCTTCTTTCTAACAAAATAAAATAAAATTGAATTTCAATATATATTGAACAAGTTATGTGTTCAAACTTAAACCTATGTTTGAATTATGATTAGTCGGACTTCAAAACTTAATAAAATGAAAAATATTCAACATATCACTATCAAACCAACTGCAATCCCTAGATATTGATGTTACAAACCAAAATTTTAAATAATTGAGCTTTTATCATTTATAGAAAAAGTTTATGTGTTTCGGGAGGCACATCACTCTTAAAAAATGTAGTTTGTTGTAAAAAACTACTTTTCGAGGGAGATGGAAAAATTTTAAAAAAAAATCTTCAAAAAAATTTGAAAAAATATATATAGAATCTACAGACAAAATGCTACAAATCACTAATTTACATCATCTTCAAATTTTTAATAGTTTAAAAGTTATAGTTCTTGGAAGTTGAAGATTATTTTAAAAATGTTCATCTCAGTGTCAAAAGTGGCAAAAAAGTGGGAACCATTATTGTGAGTTCACCCGTGTGTTCCTTTTACAGTTGGAATGAAACTATCTATTTTAGATTGTCCTACATCTCCATCAGAGATGGAAGACATGAGAAAAGTGCCTTACCATAGTGCAGTTGGAAGTTTGATGTATACTATGGTTTGTATTAGACCAAACATTGCCCAAGTAGTGGGAGTTATTTCCAAATATATGTCTAATCCTGGTAGAGTTCATTGGGATGCAGTCAAAAGAGTCTTTAGATATTTGAAGGGCACCTCAAAGTATTTTTTGTGTTATCACGGTAATTTGGTTGGAGATGTGGTTTCCCTTGACATTCATGTTTATGTGGATTCAAACTGGGCAGGTGATATTGCTAGAAGAAGATCCACTAGTGCTTATGTGTTTACTTTATTTGGTGGTGCAATTATTTGGATGAGTAAGCGACAGGCTATGGTTGCTTTGTCCACTACAAAATTAGATTATATGGCAGCTACTCATGCTTTTAAAGAAGCCATTTGGCTTAAGAGTGTGTTCAAATATTGGAATAAAACAAGGTACAACAACAATTTATTGTGACAGTTAGAGTACGATCTGCCTAGCTAAGAACCTGACATTTCATGCTCAAACCAAACACATTGATGTTCAATATCATTTTGTCAAACATATGGTCATATATGGCAGGGTGAAGCTAGTTAAGGTGGAGACTTTGATGAATGTTGCAAATTATTTAACTAAGGTTGTGAGCATAGAGAAGTTCAAATGGTGCTCAGATTTTATGGGCCTCATGGCCCCTAGCAATCAATTTATTATGTTGATACTCCTTTTGCTCTTGCAAGGTGTTTGACAAGTGGGAGAATGTTGGTAAAATGGTGTCTCAACCTTATATTTACATGAGGTTATTTATTATATAGTAAGTTTTCATTTGAGAATAAAGTGGTGTGAAATTCTCCCCAAAGCTTCGGATTGGCTAGATAAGCATGCTAGTAAATTTTTGTCGCAAAGATCACAACTAGTTTTGAAGATATTAAAGTTTTCATTTTTGAATGGTATGATGAAAGGTTTAAATTTAATTTTGAGGACTTTAGACCCTCCTAAATTCCCTAAATCAATGGTGTAATTGGCACAACGAGTTACAAGGTGATAGAGTACTTCACAAGCTTTCCAATGCATCAAACGGTTCATTAAATGGACACCTAATTCACAAGTTATGGCCTTCGAAAGTTTTCACTCTTGTAATAAGAAATATAAAATTGCATTGGACACATAAATGAATTGTAAAAGGGAGGAATAGGTGGTGATGTGTGTTTTGACATGTCATAGGGCATCTAGAATGGAGATAAGGTCGACTCTACTTTATTGGGTGGTTTTAGCCCATGGTTTTGTAATACCGTTTGATAGTTTCCTATATTGTATCTCTTATATATGAGGTGCATGAGATAGAGGTTGTGTGTAAGAGTCTTATGGCTAGTAAGTTACCTTTGAATCTTTGATTAGTGGTACTCTTGTGAAGAGATTGCTCTATAAGTATATTGTAACCTGTTATTGATTGTTGAATAATAGATTGAGCTGCTTTTGGAGTGTAGGTTTTTTTTCCCGGAAGGGTTTTCCCCATGCAAATCACTATGTTGTGGTATGCATATATTATGTTTATTTTTGTTAAGTTTTAGTAACTGTTGTATCAATCTGTAAAAATTTTCACACTACCCTCCTCTCAAGGTTAGTGTAGGAAGTTGTTCCACTACTTAACTTCCTTACTATAATTTTTATAAAGGGTGGCTCACTACCAAAGAAAGAGAGAAAGAAAGTAAGAATCCACCATTGAAACACAATTTGCAAAACCAAACTGATTTCGATGCCTCAATGCCAACACATTCTCACATATCACCAACAACTAGATCTTTCCTTTCCAGTCTCACATATCTTCAATAATAATGTCACACCTTTTCCATATTAACACAATCTGATTGTCCTCATATATATACTGTCTTCCGGGAAGCATAATCTTTCAAGTTGGCCAAGATAGAGATCTAAAATAGGTCAACACTAAACATTCTGATAATGGGAAGGAATGAGAATTAGACCATATTACAATGCACATCAATAGTCAGATCAACACAATACAACCATTACAAATTTCAGACTCACATGCTACATTAACGTCGTTACACATCCTTGAATTTCAGATTTAATCCTAACATAAACATCATTGCCCAAAACATAAAAAATAAGAATGGAACCAAGATACACATGAATACCATTGATAAACGCCATATTCGATAACCAGAATATCTAGATCATCTGATCTATCAACACATCTTTCAGAGCATCAAAGATTCTACAAACATATATTTTGAATCACCAACACCACGAAAATTAGAGACATCAATGACAACAAATCATAATCATCAACAACATATCCACAACAAACAAAAGTGGGCCTCATGTTCCTCCACTATCCTCAAATATACCTAAATATCTTATGCAAAAGCATCCCTGGTCTATGAGCAATCTTACATCAACCAGAAATATTTCCTTTCAGTTTAGTTCTTGTTTAGTTTAGTGTGCAGTTTTCTATGTTTTTACCAGTAGGTACTGGTAGTTGCTTGCTTTTCATCGTAGATCGTATTTTTTTAGTTTCTAGGCTGTTCTTGTGCTTATTTCCCAATTTTCATTCTATTTGGATTCTTTTCCGGTTAGTTATTGCTCCCGGTTGATTGTTTCTGGGTTTCGAGATAGTTCTTGTGCTTATCGGTTAACTTTCCTTCATTACCGAAGCGGTTCTTGGTGTGTGGATCTATTTGGGGTCTTGTCCAATGTTCTTGGGTGTGTGGCTGACCTTCTTGATGAACTGCACTTCTTGGTGTTATTTTTTGAAAGAATTTCTTTCATTCTTAGGGCCGACCTAGTTGCATGTTTCATTTTCTTGCATTGGTAAATGTAATCTTTTGAGGCCGACCCAGATATGTACAGGAGGGTATATATGGCACTATGTAATCATTTGTAGAGGAGAGGAAGTAGAAATCAGAATAAGGATTTTGGATTCATATCTAGTGATCTGGTAGACTCTCAGAGTCCCAGTTGGATTGTATCTGGCTTGAAGCTTGCATGTAATCGGTCAATACTAGATGTTATAAGATGATTATATGATGATAAACAGATGGTTTTTGAAAGTTCTAAGGCAATAATATCATCTGTTTCTGTAATCTTGATATGTTTTCTTATTTCTTCCATTGTGTTACTCTTGCTGCATAAGCCGGTCAACTCTCTTTTGAGGGTTTCACCAGCTATGGCTGCATCAAGTGGTATTAGAGCTGGTTATGAACCGGTTGGTGGAATTGTTTGCAAACCTTGAAGCATTCCTTTGGGTGGACATATCATCGATTGAAGGTAGGTTGCACGTGTGTTCAATAGATTATCAAGGAGAGGCAATTGAAACTGGTATTCAGATCACCGAGTTGAGGTAGTTCATCAAAGTAGAAAAGGAGATGTTGCCTAGAAGGAAAAACCCCCGGAGGGTAGAATAGATGATGGAGGACTTCAAGAATGAAATGAGGAATGAAATCCGGAACACATTGGCTGGTTTGCAGAGGAACCCTAAATCTAAGGATGAGTATGAAGAAGCCAGTAAAGATCTTGAAGTGAATGAGGCTGAAGGACCAGAAGATGGAAGAGAGGAAATATTCCTGAAAGCAGTGGCGCAAGAGAGTAAAATTCATAAAGTGGAAGTTTCAAACTTTTCCGAAACGTTGAACTCGAAGGATCTGATTGATTAGATCAGAGAGTTGGAGGATTACTTTGAGTTTGAGGATGTCAAGGACCCACATAGAGTTTGGTTGGCACATACTAAGTTGAAAGGGCATGTTGCCTTATGGTGGAAATAATTGCAGAAAAACAGAGTGGAGAATGGCGAAATGAAGATCACCCGATGGAGATAGATGGTTGCAAGGTTGAAGTCCAAGTTCATACTAGGAGACTATGAGTTGGAATTGTTTAAGAAGTTGCATAACCTAAAATAGAGAAACATGACTGTGAAAGAATATACAAAGGAATTCTACAAGGTGATGATTAGATCCAAACATAGAGAGATGGATAGAGAAAAGGTGGCGGGGTACATAAATGGAATTGCATTTAATATTCAATATGAGATGAGTATGTTGAGGGTTTCCACAGTTGAAGAATCTTACCAATATGCTTTGAAGGCTGAGGAGAAGGTGAGAAGAAGATAGACGAATAACCCTAGAGGGGAGGAGAGATTCAAGTGGAAGATGAGTACATAGAAGCAGAGTGTTGATGGAGAATCAAAACCTAAGTGGAGTAAAGAACCGGAATAGAAAACATAGAGGAAAGGCAGTGGCAATACCAATAGAGAATTTCCTGGCAAATGTTTCAAATGTGGGGAAACCAGACATAGATTTTATGAATGTAAGTAGGGAATGGAAAGAAGTGTGGCGAATGAGGAACCAGAAGGAGAAGTTACCGCAATTGACTGTGTACTAGAGCAAGGAGAGTCCCTTATGTTTAGAAGAATCATGATGGAGCTGAGAAGTGAAGATACCAGATCCACTCAGTGGAGTCTTTTTCAGAATGTGTACAAATCAAGTTGTAAGTGTTGCAAGGTTATTGTGGATAGTGGGATTACTGATAATTTGGTATCTAAGGAAATGGTTGTGAAGCTTGGGTTGAAGAGGCTTAAGCATCCTTGTCCTTACAAGGTAAGTTGGTTACAAGATGATCAAAAGATAGAAGTCAAGGAAAAGTGTTTGGTTAATTTTAATATTGGGCCTTTTAGGGATGAGGTTTTGTGTGGTGTTGTATCTATGAGTGCTTGTCATGTCTTGCTAGGAAGATCTTGGTAGTTTGATAGAGGAGCTATTTATGACTGTAGAAGAAACCTAATCACTATTGAGAAAGATGGGTAGAAGTTCACATTGAATTATTTGAAGGAGAAAGAGAAGGAGGTGAAGAATCTAAGTCTTGAGAAGAGTTGTAGTACTGAGAAATCAGTTGCAGAGGTTACACCGGAAGGTGACATGAGTTTGTAGAAAGATATGATAAATAAACCTGATGGATAGATGGAACCGAATGACATAAAGCTTATGGAGATAAAGCAGATGAATTATTGTGGTAGAAACAAATCTAAGTTGCAGAAGAAAGAGAGTAGTAAATAGAGACAATGTGCAGATTTGAAGGAAAGGAAGAGAAACAAATAGAGTTAGGGGTTAGATAAGCTGATTGAGATACCAGAGAGATAAAGAAGAGGTTGGCAGATAAGGAAGATGTTTGGATCGGAAATGAGCATGGGGTCTTTATCCTAGATCCTTTTAGATATTCATGAGTTGCCTCTCATGGAACATCTCTTTCTACCTAGGGTGTCTAATACAAGAGCATCCCTGGTCTATGAGAAATCTTGCATCAACCACAAATATTTCCTTTCAGTTTAGTTCTTGTTTAGTTCAATGTGCATTTTATGTGTTCTTACCAGTAGGTACCAGTAGTTGCTTGCTTTTCATTGTAGATCCTATTTTTGGTTTCCAAACTAGTTCTTGTGCTTAATTCCATATTTTCAGTCCATTTGGATTCTTTTCCGGTTAGTTATCACTCTCGGTTGACTGTTTCTAGGTTTCAGCACAGTTCTTGTGCTTATCGGTTAACTTTTCTTCATTACCAAAGTGGTTCTTGGCATGTGGATTTATTTGGGGTCTTGTCCAATATTCTTGGGCATGTGGTCAACCTTCTACTGAACCACACTTCTTGGTTGTTATTTTTTGGAAGAATTTCTTTCATTCTTAGGGCCGACCTAGTTGCATGTTTCATTTTCCTGCATTGGTAAATGTAATCTTTTGAGGCCAACCCAGATATGTTCCAGAGGGTATATATATATGGCACTATGTAATCATTTGTAGAGGAAAGGAAGTAGAAATCAGAATAAGGATTTTGGATTCATATCTATTGATCCGGTAGACTCTTAGAGTCCTGGTTGGATTGTATCTGGCTTGAAGCCTGCATGTAACCAGTCAATACCGGATGTTCTAAGATGATTATATGATGATAACTGGATGGTTACTGAAATTTCTAAGGCAAAAATATGATATGTTTCTATAAGCTTGATATATTTTCTCGTTGCTTCTGTTGTGTTACTCTTGCTGCATAAGCCGATCAACTCTCTTTTGAGGGTTTCACCGATTATGGCTGCATCAATATCATCAAGAAACATAAGGAAAAATCAATCAAGGTAGGTAAAAAATGCTCCATTCATTAGAATCATAAATACTAATGGTGCCTTAGTCAACCCAAATAGGACAACCATGATCTTGTAATGTCCATAATGGGTGCAAAAAGCAATCCGATGAATGTTAGGCTCATGAATGAAAAGTTGATGATACCTTGAGTTGACATTAATCTTAGAGAACACTTTGGATCCCTTTATCTAATTGAACAAATCATCAATCCTCATCAAGGGATATTGGTTCTTCATCATCGCCTTGTCAATTGTTGGTAATGAGTGCACAAGTGAACATATACATCCTTCTTCTTAATGAGGATGAGAGGCATTCCTGATGGGGAAACACTAGGATGAATATGGCCTTTAGAAAACAACTCCTCTAGCTACAAGAAGATCTCACTCAACTTGTAAGTGGTCATACAATATGCTGGCCTAGAAATGGGTTCAATTCCAAGAACAAGATCAATGTGAAAGTCTATGTTGTGCTTAGCCAACATGCCTAGTATCTCTCTCAAAAACATAGTTGTGAACTCAAAAGAAACAGATCATCAAGAAATACCTCCCAACTCTCACCCTCATTAATATCACTCACTGAGACTAGGAACAACTAGTGACCCTACTACATACACCACTTGAGTTGCATAGATGAGATCATACATAAGAAGGTGGGTCTTTGGATGCCTACAAGCTCAACTCTCTCTCCTAAATCATCCATACAATTAACTAACTTGCTAAGGATGGGTTACATTTTACATATATTCATGTCCAGTAGTCTATTTTGGGTATCAAGAGTCATGCACAAGTGTCTGTTGAAGATTTAGGAAAGTTTTCGCAATAAGTTAGTATTTCCAAAAGTTTGTAAAATCCCATATGTGGGTGGTGACTGAACGTAAAATTATTGACCTAGTCATTTCCCACATTTTAAGAGCTCACATGATCAGTGAAAAGACTCAGAATATTGCTACACGAAGGACTGAGAGAATTTTGAATAAAAAATCCTTGAATACAAAACCAAGACAAGAAAGCATAACAAGGAAAACATGGTGATGAACATTCAAGCCAAGATGTTATGAATAAAATATGGACTACAAAGAACAAGGGTACCATTGAATCTCCCTCTACTTCAAATTTGGAGAATAGAAGTATTAAAATTCTATTTGATAGTATAGAGGGTAGGTTACATTTTCTTAGTCATCAGAAAGAGAAGGGGATTTCTAAACACTATTTTAGTGACTCACATATACCTATGTATGGAAAAGAAAATACAAGTATTGAGGACTTCTCCCCAAGGGAAAAGCCTAACTACAACTAAACATTCCATATGGCCAATCAAAACCCCTCTAATCCATATTATATTGATGGAATTTTAAAGCACTGAGAGAGGGGGGTGAATTAGTGACACAAAAATAATACTACTTTAAACACTGACCAATAGATATACTTAACAAGTTTGTTAAACACTATGCATGCAATCCAAAATGATATAAAAGCATCCACAATAAGTAAAACATCCACCATAACACAAGTGTTTATACGTGGAAAACCCAAATGGGAAAAACCACGGTGAGATGGGACTCACAAGTTAACTATCTGTAGTAATAGATAACTGACCGGTTGTTGGCATTTGCATGAATATTGGATTAATGATATGTTATGTTGTCATTGATGCCAATTAATTGGTAATGATATTGTTGATATTGTTGTTATTGTTTATATTGTCTTGTAACTGGTAAGAAGGGCTTTGTGGAAGACATTGTAAACCGGTAAGTAAGTTTTTGAGTTAAACCGGTAAAAGGTTAAACCCTATCTATGTAATGTAACCGGTAAACCCTACCAATTATTTTTGTTAAACCCTAACTAATTAAGGTTGTTGAATTGGTTATGTTGTTTTATGATCTAATGATGAGCGGTAATGATGGTGACATGTATGGTCATTGTATGAAGACAAGTTCAAAATGTTTTGGCACGTTTTTGTCTAGGGAATGAGCAAAGTGTATTTTATCTAATTCTAAGTGCATGATGAGTTACTGAGTTTGATGAAGTGTTGATCAAGGAGCGGTTGAGGTTTTCTTGATTAATGTTTAGAGATTGCTATGTAATCCAATGGTCATACTTGAACCAAACTTGTTTGTAATCTCTATGAGAGAATTAGGTTTTTGTTGTGTTACCGACCTAATTGATTTGCATATAAGGTCGATGGAGTTGTTTTGTTGAAGGTGTTGGCAGAAATCAGTTGAATGTGTGGTTGCCAAACCAGATGATGAGTCTGCAGTTTGAGTAAAGGCAGATAGGAGCTTAAAAAGGATCTGATCAAGCAAGTGTAGTTCTATTCAGACAGATCAAGCAAACCCCTGTTGTTTTCTAACAATTACAACAGAACTGAAATCCCCTAACCAGGTAAGCTCTAACAAGCTTGGTTACTTATCAAATCCTCTAACAAGATGATTCATTAGCTTGGATTTTCAAATCCTCTACTGAGGTTACTCCTAACAGGGTACTTCTAACAAGGCATTTGTAGTCAATCTCTTAATTGGGTGATTCTTAACAGGATTAGTTCTTAACAAGACTTTTGTAAAGCTTTAATAGGCTTGGCTCCTAAT
Organism: Cryptomeria japonica; assembly: GCF_030272615.1. Classification (NCBI taxonomy): domain Eukaryota; kingdom Viridiplantae; phylum Streptophyta; class Pinopsida; order Cupressales; family Cupressaceae; genus Cryptomeria; species Cryptomeria japonica. Next base: position 729,497,429 of record NC_081409.1, read on the forward strand.
AGGGTGTACTTCAAAAGAGTTCAGATAGTTATCTTGTGAGTCTCATCTCACCATGGTTTTTCCATTTGGGTTTCCACATCAAAAAGACTTGTGTCATGTGGTGAATGTGTTTGTGGTTATGATCTTATGGTTGATTTGAATAACTACTTAACTATTCTAATAAGGCATGATAACTGAGAGCATTTAGAAATGAAGTTTGTTGACATGTGATAAAGCATTTGGATGTTTACAAGTTTAATGTTCTTTACTATTAAGTTTCTATAACAGTCGACTGGTTTTCTAATGAGTTTTTATCATGACAGTGGTATTTCATTGATAAGTTTACTTTGTGTGATTGTGATTGAGATTGGGAAAGTTTGTATCAGATTTTCTATTTACTGATTCACCCCCCCTCTCAGTAATCTACCGGATACTTATTCTTTCATCATACCATCACCGGTTAGGGTCTACAAAAAGTTGCTCTGCTAGGAGTGAATCCTATTAAAGATCCCAAAGCTTAGTTAAAAGCTATAACCTATTAAAGGTAGTACCCTGTAAGGAGTAACCTCGGTAGAGGATTTCTAAATCCAAACTAATGGATCACCTGGTTAGAGGATTTGTACAATGAATCTTGTTAGAGCTTACCCAGTTAGGGGATTTCACTGTTGCAGTGATTAGAAAACAACAGATGGTGTGATCTAGTAGTAGCACAACTTGCTTGAATATATCCTCTTTTGTGCACTCAAAACATCATTACCAACATACTCTGCAACTTAACAATTCTTCCTTTGCATCAAAACATCACATATCATATCTCCTTCACTCATACAAAATAATTCATTGTGATGTCAATATATAGACATTTAGATTTCACATCAGCCTTGAGAAATCATATCACAATTTCCTAGGTGCAGTGTATCTGGTCAAACAATCATAACTCATCACAAAAATACTACCAAAACTTATCAGTGAGGATAATTCATCACGACCAGTGATAACTCATCACATAATCAACGAATATTGGTTGGAACAATAGTACCAGTTGGAGTTAAACATATAAACCGTTTGTCCTTTGATTCTCCTTGGATAATCTCCTTGGAGTTAACTCTTCAGGTTGATGTCGAGTTATGAATATCCATATATAAATATATACACATCGGTTGACTCCATACATATACCGCTTGTCACCATGTACCAGTTTGATATAAACCTTCTAGTATACCGGTTGCAATATAAATAATTTTGAAGTCACATCGGTATACAATGTAAACATATATGTGTGTATGTGTTACATCAATGACAACATATGAAGTAATTCATTACAATCATCATCAAGCCAACAATCTCCCCCTTTGGCATTGATGACAAAACTTAGAAAATTTTACAGTCATACCACTAAGTGTGCTTACAAAAATTTGTACACATAAAGTACACATATATTTCTACTCTTAATCCTACTCCCCCTTACTACATACAACATACAAAATTTTCACAACACACATACATATTTCTACTCCCCCTTTGACAATAATGCCAATTTGAAAAGCAAAACACACACACACACACACACACACACACACATATATATATATAGAAAAATTTGTATCAAAATGTTTTACATATACAAAAAATTCAAAATTTGAATCAAGATGTATGCAGTGCAATCCTTAGAAAAATGTCACTAAAGTTACTCTTCAATTGAGAAAAAGCATGTTCCCATGTCTCAGTAAGTTCTTAGTGATCTCAATTATGGTCATAATCTGAGTACAAAACTCTTCCATGGAATCAAGTGTACATGTTTCTGGGGTAGCCAAAATTGCCTATGCATTCTTGTAGGCTCTTTGGAAGATGTCCACTTGGGGTCTAAGTAGATTCTTCATCTCCTTCAGGGATTAGAGTCTTTTTGCCTTTTCAAAATCATAGGTATCTAACCTTTTTTGCAAATCATCCACAGATTTGCCAAAAGCAAAAATAGAATCTTGTAGTGGTACATATGCATTGCATATCTTCTCTATCACTTGCTTTGTTTCAATTCACCTGTTATTGATATCAGAATAAAAGAATGAAACATTAGAAGTAGATGCAAGGATTTTCCCTCCTCTTTCAATAGCTTTTCTTAATAAATCTTTATTAAGAGATAGAGCAATTTTTCTTGTATCAATCTCTTTCATTAGCTACTCTCCAGGCTTCTTCCTATAGCTCTTCTTAGCATAAGTTTGTTCTTCTTCTTCTAGGGTCTTTAGTTGATCAGCTGCATCAGCAACCAGCTAACCAAGTTTGCCAATAGGAATTGACAAATGCCCTGTAGCAGTTTCTGGTAGAAGACTTGTCAGAATATCCACAACATTCTGAATGGTTTTTGCTTCCATTCTCTTCTCTTTAAGTCTCTTCTTTTGTGTCCTAGATTGCATGATAGATGCAATCTTCATCATTTCTGATACACTCATATTATCAACAATTATAGGCCTTTAAATGCCTAATGAGTCATCATCATCTTCATTAGTCTGCTGAATGACTAATGTTCCTACTAGTTCAGAAGATGTAACCTTATCAATCTTCTCTTTCTCCTGTTCAATCTCCCTCTCCTATTCAAAAATATGTGTATCAAAATTTTCAACAGATTCCTTCTGAGTGGCCTATGAAACCAATGGGGATTGGGGTTTCATTGATTGATATTTTGCCAGTTGAATATCCACTCCTCGTTGAGTTGCTGGTATCTCAATTGTAGTAACTTGTGTGTCTAAAATTGCTGGTGGTTACATATCAGGTGTAGTCACATCTCCAGATAAATCTATTGCATCTTGAATGTCATAAAAAATTATGACTCATTGGGAAGTGGTGTCATCCTTCTTCTTGATAGGATAGACAACATCAATCTGTACAATTTCTTCCTCATCCATTTCTAGTCGATCAATAGTCTCTTGCTCATCTTTGGAAGAATGAATAAGATCTTGCATCCATTGGATATTACGGGCAATCTGATGAGTCTTAATTTCAACAGGTTGAACCTTTCCACTAAGTAGCTTCAATCTTCTCAACTTGAAAGCAAATTGGGCTTTGTATTGATCAAGCAATCTGATTAACTCATCCTTTGATAAATAGGGAAAATATTGCACACAACTTCATCAATAATTTATTTTTCTTTCATCACAACTTCCTCCCATTTATTCAAAAGAATAGAATATAAAGAATCAGAAATATCTTTTTCAAGATCATGAGGTAATCTATTGTAATGACACAAATAACCGATTACCTTTTGAACAATTGTTCATTTTGATCTTCATTGAATGAATCAAAATGATCTTTGACATTATTAAATTTGTTCCTCCCTAATGTGTTTATCATTCTCTCAAAAGTAGTCTCAGGCTTGTACGTTAAGACATTAATAGGCACAGTTGCCTTTGACACTTCTTTCACTGATTTGGCTGCTTTACCAGTTGATTTCATTTCTTGGGTTCCTCCTCACTATCAGTACTCTCAGATTTTGCTTGAAGAATAAGTTTTCGACCTCTCTTCCTTGATGTAGTTTGCTTCTTTACATTTACCTTAGGTTCTGGTTCCTTTTTAGTTTGGACACTTTGTGTCACTCTTGCTTTTTGTTACCAGAGGTGCTTGCTTAGCCTTCTTTCTTTTACCTTTGCCAATTGTGGTTGAAACACTACTGGTTTTAGGTTTTGCAGTTTGAACTTCAATTGTATCCAGTCTTGTCTTCTTTTTATCTATTGGATATACCAACAGGTTATTTGTATAGCCGATCAATAAGTCATAATTGACTTCATAGCTCATGTCTTCCATCTCTTCTTCTCTAGGCTCAATAGCCTCCATTAAATAGAAATGAATAGTGACTGTGAAAATAATGTCCTTAGCAAAGTTTTTCACCAAATCCTCAGGTAGCCTTACCCTCATACTCATTTTCTTTTGAAATTCATTGAAATATTTGTTCATTGCAGCAGAGAAGGTGTTCCTCACAGCCTTAATACTATTCTTAATATGGGCAGTTACCAGTAGATCCTTAGACCATTCAACATCACCAATTCCCGGTAGGAAATTATGGAAATAAAAGAATAAACCAATCAATAACTGACCAAATTAAAAATTTTGACTGTTGTCCTTCTTGATAGATTGAAAATTCAACATTAATTGGCTCCTTATTATCTCACATAGGTCATAATTGGCATTTTTAGCTATCATTTTATAAGCAGTACGCATTGTTGCAAATGGAACACTGTTCATTCTTTTGGAATAGAATATCTGGTAGCCTATAACCATGGTTGCCAATTTAACCGTTGGGTCCCTAATGTTATTGATAGAAAAAGAATGCCCATTAGATGTTGATGAGGTTACAGTGTTTGCTGTCTCTTTTGAAATTTGCCTCAGCTTAGGCACTTCATTGGTTGAACAAAAACTAGTTATTGCTTGAATAGCCTCCTTGGTTATAGTGTGAGTCCTTTCCAAATACATGTTTTCCCCATGAACACAAATCAGAATAATTTGGATATGTTTCTCTTCAAAATCTTCAAGAAAATAAGTTACATTATGAAATCCTTTCTCATAAACCCTAATATACTTGGGTTGAATCTTTCCATTTTTATCGCAAAGGGATTTCAACTGAGAATAGATCGACAATGATCCTAAATCCTCAATCTTACAATCAATGTAGCTAGGCAAATCTCCTTTCACTACAACTCCATTAGGAACTTGAGATTAAGCATTATAAGACACAATCCATTCCGACTTCACAACCTCCATAGGTTCAGATGTGATCCTCAATTTCTCTACTTGTTTAGATGATGATTCTATTACAAATAAACTAGATTCAAAGCAAGATTTTTCAAACAAATACCTTAGTTTACTGATGCTACCTCGGTTATCAGTTGATTACTCAAGTGCACACCAGTTCAGTCTTCACTAACCTTCAAATCAGCTTGCTCATGCAAATCATGATACAACTTTGACTAAAATCTTCTAGCAATCCTTTCTTCGTTCCGCAAGTGCTAAAAAATTCTCTCTTGAATGCATTAGGGTAAAAATAACAAAGAAAAACTCGCTTTTATCCTTTTTACCTACTGCATTAAATGCTCACCCATTAGGGTTACAAACCCTAATTACACTGCTTAATGATGCATACAATATTGATAGATGAAAAACCGATTGATAAACTTTTGAAAAACCGATTGTCTAAAGTTATGAAAATTTCATGCATTCACACTCTCTTACCACTTATTCTTTTCAAGGGGTCTAGAAGTAGATTTACCACTATGCCCCCCTTAGCCATATTGAAAGGCTTAGTTCATCGGTGCAGGATTCTCCACACTTGGTGAAGGATTAGTTTCTTCTGTAGGAATATCATCACTCTTCTTTTTCCATATTTGATTCATTTCTTCTCTGGTTTCCTCAATATTTACCTTATGCTTGCCATTCTGATCTTCAAAATGATTAATCGGTTTGTTTTTTTTGGATCTACAAAAATTTTCCATGTGTCTCGGTTTATGACAATGATAGCAAGCCATTCCAGATGATATTCAAGGTCCTGCATTGCCTCTTCAAGTTCTCCTTATGCAATTCATAAACACATGACCAAAGTTGTTACAAATGGTGCAAATGACATTCGTTACCTTTTCCATCTCAAATGGACTAAACCGGTTGACATAGGGTATTTTCTAGTTCATGTTACCTTGTTTATCATAGTTTCTCATCTAGTTGCCATTAGGTCTTGGATTCATGTGCGTTGCTGGATTATTTGCTCCATATCTGCATTCAACTGATCTGTGTCCATGCATTTTGCATGTGAAACAATGACCTTCAAATTTCTTGGACATATACTTAGTGTTTGTATTGTAGCTTGCATTTCCATTAGGTTTATTTCTACACACATTTGCAGCATGACCAGGTTTAAGGCAAACAAAGAAAATAGGTTTAAAAAACTTCTTACCCATAGGCTTATTAGCCTTAGGAGTAGTTTTGTCCTTATGAATTTTTCTCTTTGTACCCGAAGATTCTCCTTTCTCAGATGTGTTAAAACCAAGTCTAGAGGTATCACCTTTCATCCTTTGTGATTGGATTTGTTCATCTAGAAAGGTAGAACTTTTGTTGAACTTTTCCAGTTTCTCATTAGCTTCGGTGAGCTATCTAGTAAGATCTTCATTATGTTTTGATAGAGTCTCTCTCAGAGATGATGTTGATTCAAGATCTAGCTGTAAGGTCTCTTTTTCTTCTTTCTCTGCATGCTAATGCTCATGCAAAGTAGCATTCTCTCTCTTGATCTTGGCAATCTCATGATCTCTTTCTTTGATGAGATCTTCAGTTGTCCTCCTGGCTTCTAGTTCTTGACTCATGTAGATAGTTAGGCTTTCTATCTCTCTCCTCAGATTTAGCTTTTCACTGTTTAGTTTTTCAACTTCCTCAGCTAAAGCATCAATATTGGCCTCATCTAAAGAGCTATTATCAGATATTTCCAACAGTTGTTCAGTTAGCTCTCTCCTTTTGACTTGAGAAGCTTCCAGCTTGACCCTTAGGGTTTCAAGCTCATTTATACTAGCTTCAAGCTCTCTAGCCATCTCAAAGTAGCTCATATACCCCATGGTGGCTTTAAGGTTTCCTTCTAAGCAACAAGGATTTAAAGAAGTTAGGCTCTGATACCAATTGATAGACTTATAAAACACTAAGGGGGGGGGGGGGGGTTGGGGGGTGAATCAGTGACACCAAAAACAATACTACTTTAAACAATGATCGGTAGATATACTTAACAAGTTTGTTAAACACTATGCATGCAATCCAAAATGATATAAAAGCATCAACAATAAGTAAAAAATCCACCATAACACAAGTTTTTATACGTGGAAAACCCAAATGGGAAAAACCACGGTGAGATGGGACTCACAAGTTAACTATCTGCAATAATAGATAACTGACTGATTAGGGTCTACAAAAAGTTTCTTTGCTAGGAGCGAATCCTATTAAAGATCCCAAAGCTTAGTTAAAAGCTATACCCTATTAAAGGTAGTACCTTGTTAGGAATAACCTTGGTAGAAGATTTCTGAATCCAAACTAATGGATCACTTGGTTAGAGGATTTGTACAATGAATCTTGTTGGAGCTTACCCAGTTAGGGGATTTGACTATTGTAGTGATTAGAAAACAACAGATGGTGTGATCTACTAGTAGCACAACTTGCTTGAATAGATCCTCTTCTGTGCACTCAAAACATCATTACCAACATACTCTACATCTTAACACTTCTTCCTTCACATCAAAAAATCACATATCATATCTCCTTCACTCATACAAAATAATTCATTGTGATGTCAATATATAGACATTTAGATTTCATGTCGGCCTTGAGAAATCATATCACAATTTCCTAGGTGCAGTGTATCTGGTCAAACAATCACAACTCATCATAAAAATACCACTAAAACTTGTCAGTGAGGATAACTCATCACGGCTAGTGATAACTCATCACATAATCAATGAATACCGATTGGAGTTAAACATATAAACCATTCATCCTTAGATACTCCTTGGATAATCTCCATTGGATCTTCAGGTTGATGTTGAGTTATGAATATCTATATATAAATATATACACATCGGTTGACTCCATGTATATACTGGTTGTCACCATGTACCAGTTTGATATAAAGCTTCTAGTACACCGGTTTCAATATAAATAACTTTGAAGTCACACTGGTAGACAATGTGAACATATGTGTGTGTATGTGTTACTTCAATGACAACATATGAAGTAATTCATTACAATCATCATCAAGCCAACATATATAGACCCCATTCAAGAGAAAATTGCTCAAGATAGGTTACACATAGAGTTTGAAAAGGCTAGGATTCAAAGAGAACATGAGGCAAGATATGTGGAGCAATTAGGAGCAGCTCAAAGTAGGTCCAAACCTGAAAAATGTTGTGTCAACCCCATTGCTGATGAATCATCCCTACAACCAAGTTGCATCTTCTGCACAATTTTTTGATGCAAACATGTGTTCCACATTTGGTAATGTTTTTTGGGAACCTACAGAGAAAGTGTTGCAAATGGAATTAGAACAAGTGAGAGCTCAAAAGATTAGGTTGTAGCTCATGCGAGAGAGGGAAACAATGGCCTAAGAAATATTAAGCTTGGATTTACAATCGACCATGTCTCTTCCCCCCATCTCAAAAACTTATAGTGCAATAGGGGCATTGCAAGGTCCTAACCACCAAATTCTCCAATGTCTAACCTTGCAGTGTCATCTGTGTCTATGCCTCTTGCATCAAGTGTCTGAAATATACCCTTTTGCAATTACAAATATTTGTTTATCAACCCCTATGGTAACTTCTATGACATTACAATCCATGAGAAACATCTAATCAAGTTCCCAAATGAATATGGCTTCTATTACAATGGGGACTATGCTAGTATCAGGCCCCCAAGTTACTATAGCCCTAAATGTGTCATATATTTCTACAAGTTTGAACACACATCCTTGTTAGACTTATGTGAATATTGTTGTCATTGATGTCTGTAGACACCTAAAAATGGTCAACGCTTGCGGAGTCATACTTTAACATTGGCGCATTGCCTTATTTTAGGTTTTTGCGTCGCATTAACATTTCTCCTATGTCACGCATTTGGTCTTTATCATTTGCAAGCATCGAGTCATTCTTCTACATTCTTCATTTGTCTCGCTTTCGAATTTGGTCTTGTCAACAACAATCTTCAATCATGATTTTGGTTGATCTTTGTCCTTGTCAATCTTGTCATATTGCGATCGATTCGTCATTGATCCTTGTCCTTTTCAATCATGTCAATTTGGTCAATTTGTCATTGATTTTTGTCAACCAATCTCAATCAAATCATTTATCAACACTGGTCATTTATCAATTCAAAATCATGATCGAATCGATATCAACTATCCTTTGTCAAGAGCTAATTGTCATCCTTGCACTTCTAATTCATCTTCCAAGGTTTTATGATTTGTTCATTTAATCTTGTTTGGCATTTTCCCTCTAGGTTAAATAATTTATTTATTTATCCTAAGTCTTCTTGTCACAATTAAATGTTTATTTAATTGGCTAATTAATTTCCTCCTATTTTTGTAAATTAATTAATGAATGAGAAATTATTAATTAATTTACCTATTTTTCATCAATTTCCTAATTTCTAAGTCATTATTTCCAATTTAATTTTCTAATTTCTCCTAAATGTCTATTTCTATTTCAAAATCTTTTCATAAATCCTTGCATAGCAATTTGTCATAATCTTGTCATAAATTATCAATCAATCAATTTTGCATAGAAAGTGCATAATTTGTCATAAATTTGTCATAATTGACATAATTGATTTGCAATTTCCATTTGAATTGAATCATGCTAATTTGATCTTTTCTCCAATTTGTCTATAAATTGGATGAATTTCTTCAATCAAATCCCCTAATCAGATTATCTAATAATTATTTTGTCAAATCAATCACACTTCGAGTACTCTTGTGCCAATATCTTATTTACTTGCTTTCATCTCATGTGTGTGCACTTGAAGGTGAGATCCACAAACAAAGGCTATTTGGAGAAGAAAGAAGGAAAATGGAGCTGCATGAAGGAAGCATTTAGATCTACATTTGGTTTGCATGGTCTTTAGTTTTGAATGTTTCATTTTCATGTCTTTATTGGGTGTGTTTAGGATAGATCATTGCATTTTAGTTTTCGTGATTGAGCTAGATCAGTATTTTGAATTTGCATGTGATGATTTCCGATTTCCTAGCTACATTAATTGGTGAACCTAATGTGAAACTAACCATCTAAACCCTTAACTGTGTTTTTGAGTACCTTTGAGATGATTTGCAGGTCAAAAACTCAAGAAACAGGGTAGTGCAGTGTTTTCTGGGAACTTCTGCGCCTGTGTCAAGCATTCTGCGCCTATGTCAGACATTCTACGCCTATGTCAGGGACATTTTGCACCTGTGTTAGACATTCTGCGCCTGTGTCATGCATTCTGCGCCTATGTAAAGTCCAGAAACAGAGGTAAAAGACAGTGTTTTTACTTGAAAATTGTTTTCTTTTGCATTCTGTTTCTGCTTTTTTGGTTTTGTTGGTACTAATTCTCTGTGTAGAACCTTGGCATATGCATGACAAAGACAACAAATGAAACTAGTAACATGTTTTTGTGCAGGTTCGATATTCAAAGACTAAACATATCAAACTTCTGACTTGGGTTTTTTGCAGGTTACCTTGGAATACAACTAAACTTTGTGTTTGAAATTAATATTTAGGCACCTAGTATGATTTCTAATTAGGATGGAATCAATATATGTTTTCTTTGATTGTTGAGTTTGACATTGGAGTAGGAGAGTATGCTCTCATCCTTCTTAGGGTGATCAGAAATCCAGATCTTCAATACCATGCTCATGTTTTTGATTGTGTGTCACCTTTAGAGGGCCTGCCTTCTCGACCATTTGCTTTTGCAAGCAAGTGATAATCATGAGAAGGGAACGACCCAAAGTGAGTATGGCTAGAATACCTTGGCATTCTAACTCACTATAAACAAATACTTGATAGGTGAAAGCTTTGAAGGAAGGGTTACGTGGGAATTGCAGTTACTCGAGAAGTGATGACCCTTGGACTCTTTCTCACATCAACATCTAAGTAGGACCTCATGGTCTAAATCGTGCTTGCGCAACTACATTTTTTTGGTATCTTGATGGGCTTAATGTCTCAATCACGCTTGCATGACATCAAGGAGTAATGCTTAACAGAAATCTTGACTAAACACCTTGCATTTAGAGGCCAAAAATCCTTCTAGTTGCTTGAGAAGGACAAGTTCGGATACTTGGAAGAGATACTAAGTTCGCCATGGGGAGATTTCCATGGGGACTGATGCTTGGCTTCCCTAAGAAGTGAGTGCCGTGGAGGGGAGCCCATGGGGTCAAGCATCTGTGTATTCTCCTTGAATCTCATAACAAGTCTGCCTCTCAAGTACCTAATGTCCTTGCCTACCATAAGAAATGTGGGAATGAGCATGATTGTCTTGAGTCTAAGTTGAAATATCTTGTATTCTTTGGTTGTCAAAAGTTGAATTGCCTCTCATTTCAAAAACAAGACAAATTGATTCAAAACAAGGCTAAACACAAGAACATTTCATCCAACAAAGTTCAAAACACCTTCAAACATGGTTGTCAAACATTTTTCAAAATCTTGTCTCAACATTCATGTCACTTAGATTTAGGTTCATCCTAGGTTGCATTTTGCAAAGTCATTGTCAAGTACCAAGGTTAGGTTTCACCTAAGTCATACTCCTTTTCATATCAATAAGAGTCATCCATTTGCATATGTCCTCTTGCATTAGAGTAATACCATTGGCATTCATTCATATTTGCATACCCTAGGTCTCTTCATCAAGCTTAGGTCATTATCATATCATATTAGGGTCACTTGCATAGTAATTGTCCCTTAGCATATAGTGTCAAAACTAGGTTTTGTCATACTTGAGTAATCCAAATCTTTGATAAACCCTAAGTCATTGTTAGGAGGTCTAGACCTTATCAAACTGTTGTCTTTTTGTCATCAATATCATTTTCGTCAATCCTTGCTTAGTATCCAAGCATATAGGGGAGACTTTGTCATTTTGTCCTTTGAGGTCTAGACATCATTTCAATTTCCTAAGGGTCTCATTTTTAGAATTGCATTCATGAGTTTGTCAAAATCTTGAAAAACAACAAAAACATAGGTTGCATTCTTGCCATAGATTACATTTTCATTTATTTAGTTTGCATTTAGTTGCATATCATATATCATCCTTGAAAAATTCCAAAAAATATTGCATTCGCATAGTGACATGTCTATTGAAACAAGGTTCCAAGCACCAATGATGCAACAAAGTTTGATGTATCAATCGATAATGCAATCACAATTCTATCCAACCCAACAACAAAGCAACATTGATCAAACTTTTTATGATGAAACAAGTCTCCAAATACAAAAACTAGAGGAGAAACTAGCTCAAAAAAATGAGATTTTGGAACAAAGAGTGAAAAACATTGAGAAGAATAGATCACAAATGTCCAAAATGTTTCAAAAATTTCTAGGTCGAAATCCAAAGATTGAGCCAATTGATGTAAGATCTCTTCTTGAACGATCAGACATACCAGCTCTCCTCTCCTAAATAGAGATGATGAAACAATTTCAAGAAAAGAGACAACATCAATTTTAACATTATGTGCCTCCACAACAAGAACAAGAAGGTGTTTACTATCAATCAGATTTTCAACCATCACAACCAATTGTTCAACAGTTCAAACATTTCCAACAAACACAACCAATTTTTCAACATATACAACCAATACAACCAATGGTCCAATTTCAACAATATGTCCAACCAACTATACAATGTCAACAAATGGTTCAACCAATGGTGGAATATCAATGTCAACAACCACAACCAAACATTCAAAAACAAAGGTTGTAGCACACACCAAGCCAAGTTTCAAACATGTCAGAACAATTGAACCAAGTCCAATATCAAAACATGACATCAAACCAAAAACAAGTTCAAATTCTAGATACAACTATGTCAAAACCTCGAAAGAAAGGTGGCTTTATTGCAATGATCTTAAGGAAACTACCAAGTGAGTTCTTTGAGGAAGATCAAAATAATACACTTATGTCTAGCAATGCCTCATCCCCCCATAAACAAATTGACTCTCCAGTGGCATCTATCCCTACACCTCTAGAAGTTTCACAAGAACCTTCTATATTGTCCTCATCAAATAATACACCTAAGGATGCAATTACCCAAGGGCTATCCATAATTGATTGCCAAGATAATCCAATTCATGATGCACATCCTTGTCATGTTTCAGAAATACAAGACCCAATGCCACCATGCACTTTATTGCCATTACCTGTTTTAGAGGATTCTATTCGAAGTCCCTCTTCCTCATGTTCAAGCATTGATTCCTTGCCAGAATCCATCACAACTGTTCAAAGTGCATTTCCTTCATGCCAAAACATTGATTCCTTGTCAGAATCCCTCGTGCATATCCAAAGTCCAACCCCATGTCAAGAGGATAATTTAGAGCATGAAGAAGCGTGTGTTAAAATAGATCAAGATCAAGATCCTGAAACCTTATCATCCCATCCAATTGTTGACCAGGACCCCATCTTCCCAGACGCTCACGATGATTCCCCTATTCTTTTCCATCCTATCCAAAGTTCTATTGACACTCCATTGCCCAAGCAAGATCAAGATATCCCAGTCGATCCAATCCCAAATGATCCCCTTCCATTTCATGAAAAAAATGTCCTTTCAAATCCCATTGGCATTCCACTTCCTAAGAAAGATCAAGATATCCCTTCCATCCTTTCCGATGATCCCATTAAAAGTCAAGAGAAAAGAACCTTTAAAGAGGATTCCAATGATCTTCCTCCTTGTCAAGATCAAATTATTCCTTCAGATCCTCCACAAGATCCTTTTGTTCCTCCATCTCCTTGTCTTAATGCTCCATATACACCCCAAGATCACATTTCTTTTGATGATCCCATTATTTCTCCCATTCCACCTCTTGAAGAGCCTATCATTGAACCATGTCCACTACACAATCCTAGTCCCCCTCATGATCCTAATCCCCTTCATGATTCTAACATGTCAGTGCAGGATGTTCATGAACCCTTGACATGCATAATGGGTTCTTCCACTTTGGTCCAATCCGATCCACTTCAAGATCTCATTATTTCTCTCATATCATATCCACCTCACAATGGACTTGCGTCTTCTTCCCAAAGAAAAGAGTATCCTACAAGTCAAGATATTCATAAAGGCAAAGGAGTAGACCTTCATGAGAAAGAACCCCTCCATATCAAAGAAGATCTTTAGGGTCATGTCTACACAACTCACTCTCAAGACGTTGGTATCCCTCCATCAAAATCAAAACATACACCTTCCCCATCATACTTTCCATCCATCTTAGGTCCTTATATTCCTTCATCCTCTATGCAAGGTCAGCAAAGGCACACATCCTTGAGTAAATTTCACCAATCCAAAAGAAGTCCACTTCATTCCTATCCATCCATGCATTCCTTTACCCCTCCAAGCAATTTGGATGCCAAGTATAAAAGTCATAAGTCTAGCAATCCACATGTATTCAAGGATCAACATGTCCAATATAATCGACATGTCAAAACAAAGAAAAATATGATCTATAAAGAAAAAGAAATATCCAAAAGGCCACAAAGGCCCACTGAGAAAAATAAAGCAAAGTCAAAATATAGGTGGGTTCCTAAATCCCTTGTGCAAGCAATGCACTCCAAGGAACCACAAAAGCATGAAAAATCAAAAACCATGTGGATCCCTAAGCGGCTCCTTGAAGCACAAAAGCCTAAAGAAACATCAAAATTGGCATTCCAAATTGCTATTCCTCCATCCAAACCTCTCAAATTTGTTCCTCCACTGCCTTCTTCATCCATTTTGGGCCCTTATGTCCCAAAATCCCAAGCTATTCCTCCATCCAAATCTCACAATCTGAGATACATCTTTCCTCCATCAGTCCATCACCCCTCAAGGTGTGTGCCAATGTCAATCTTGCCAACATTTCTATCCACTCAAGCACAATTCTTCCAATACCCTATCCATTATCCAATGCATATTTTCCATCCTTCCATCCCTCTGATCCCATCCTTTACATAAATCCTTGCCTTAATTTCATCTCTTTTCCATGTCCTTATCCTACCAATGTCTTTGAGCATACTTTTAAAGGTCATGGTCCATTTTTTTTTCAAGGCTACTATCCAAACAAAAAGATGCTTGAGTCCTTCTTCCATCCCCTATCATGTGTCAATCTTCTATTGAAAAAGTCAAAATACAAAAAAAAATAAAAAAATAAAAAAAAGTCAAAAATAAAAAAGTGAAAAAAAAAGAACAAAAAAAAATAAAAATAAAGCAAAAATAATTCGTCCACTAGTGAAAACCTAGCAAACAGGCGCCTTGGGCAAGTACTGTGATGAAAACCTGGCAAACAATCGTCATGCGTAATCTATGAACTTCTTGCATACCGTACTTGGGGGCAGGTTTCCTCCTTCATATCCTATTGCCCTTCATTATCCTATCATACCATGTCATACCCCTTCATATCCTATTGTCCCTCATGTCCATTTCCTCTTTCCACCTTTGATCTTGACAAGGCTGAGGATCGTCATGAGCATCATGTATCTTGTTTGCAGCTTTTAGTCTATCATTTCTTTTGGTCATTTATCCATTTGCTTATTATAACCTTTCATCCATATTCCCTAGCTTATTGCAACTTTCTGCCACTATCCCTTAGCCTACCCCAACCTTCAGTCCATGTCCCTTATCCATTCTTGGTCTTGCTTATCGTATCCATATCTTATCACTATCCATACACTCTTTTTCATTCCTTGATCTTGATCTGACATAAGGACGCAAAATTTAAACATGGTTTAAAAAACCTCTTGACATGTCCCTCATGCCACGTTCCTGCTTTACATTGTCATATCCAGTCTCTTGTCCCATCATGCAATAGCCCTTGAAAATTGCATCTGTATTGTCTCCATAATAAAAGGCCTTTGTCTTCCCTCCATCCACCAACATTTCAAAAACCCTATTTATTCACTTGTCATATTCCTTGCCTTGCTAGACACTGGGGGCAAAATCAAAAAAAAAAAATCAAAAAAATGTCCTGAAATAATCCAAAAAAATTTAAAAATGTCTTGAAAAAATCTCCAAAAAACATTTAAAAATGTCCTGAAAAAATCTCCAAAAAACATTTAAAAATGTCCTGAAAAAAATCTCATAAAAATTGGAAAATGTCTTGAAAAAATCTCATAAAAATTGCAAAATGTCCTGAAATAATCCATAAAACTTGAAAAATGTCCTGAAATAATTCAAAAAAAAATCAAATAATGTCCTGAAAAAATTTAAAAAAATCAAATGACGTCTTGAAATAATCCAAAAAAAATCAAATAAAGTCCTAAAAAAAAAATGAACAAACAAAAATTTTTTTTTGTAAAAAATCGAAAAGCAAAACAAAAAACATAAATAACCCCTCTATTCATAGACAGCTCACTGAGTATACATCCAACGACTCGCAAATCCAACGCTGTGCTTTAATGAAATCATGCATAAACAGATGAACTTTTTCAATCAAACCAGACATTCAAACTGATCACAATTGTCATATCAATCGAACGTTACCATCAATATCATTCGTCCTTGTCTCTACTATCATGGGTCTTATACAAGGTGTGGTATACTTGAAACCAGACTGTGTCCTATCTTAGACGGGGTACCGCATGTCCTAAAACCAAACAACATGATCATCCTATCAGCACTTTCAACTTTTGACAATGAAGATCAAGGTGTTTGTTTGATTTATTGGAATTTGTGCATCTTATCTTTTTACTGATTTATCTTTGGCTTCGATCATGTTCCTATGTTGCTCGATGATGTCACTGAGTGATTTAGAGTGACCGGGATGGATCATGATCCTTTTCTTTTTGGTTGTGATTGTTGTTTGTCTATGATGTGTCTATCTTTTGCGAAAAGGGTTGCATTTCAGCTCTGGCCTTCCATGCCATGATGCTACGCATCCATTTTGCTACATTAAAATAAAGGTTCTCACCTACAAAGTGCATTACTGAAAGCAAGTTTTTCTTCGTCTCTAACTGTCCTCTGTTTCATTTCTTCTTACTAACATTTCTTCCGTCAGTTTGGGCAGTTAGTTCAGTCTAGTTCTCTGATCTGCACACAAAAACACATATGTTGCATCCTGCATCCATTCGGTTAGTACATTTGCATTACATCGAGCATCACATCAAGCATTTTATCCATTTCATATTATAAATGCATCAACACATAAAAAATATATCCATACATGTTCCACAATGGTATATCAACAGTGCATAAGTCATTCATACATGGAAAATAACATAAGTCATAACATATCGCATCCCATCATATCGATGCATATCATATCATATGTCACAAAAATATCAGAGTACGAAATTGGACTGTCTATCCTAAGTATGGCCCGCAGGCTGACTATATAATATCAAACTACATCTGTCTCTGTCATCGAGTGTACGTGCCTCTATCACTGGGTACTCCCTCTATCCTCCTCATCCCTGCCATGTCTCACGGATGATGTCCCTCCTGGTCCTGGCTATGGTGGTCTCATAGGTCCACTCACCCCTATGCTGCTCAATGACCTCCAAGAGCATACCCTGCTCTCTGTCCTCGATCGTGCCCGATATGAAGCTGCTCTCTACTCTGGTGGAACTGCACTCTCATATAGTGTCCTCCAATGGCGTATCTCCTCTCCGGTCTCTACTAGCATCTGTGCCATCTCCCGTGCACTGGCATCCCGAATCGACCTAATATACTCAGTGCCTCTCTATTTTTCTCGTTGTGCCTAAGCTATCGTTGTATCTCGAGCCGCTGTGAGTCTGACTATCTCTACTTTGAACTGCTCATGCTCTCTCTCTAAAGTCGCAATGTGATCCTGCTGACTCGCTATGGTAGCCCTGCACATCTCCATCTCCTCTGTCCTAGCTGTCTCTGGCTCTACAGGTATATCCTGCAATGCCTCCTACTCGCCTGAATATGGCTCATCCTCGTCATCCCCCTCCTCATCTCCATCCTCATCATCCCCCTCATCCTCATCACCATCCTCATCCTCCTTGTCCTCATCATCTCCCTCCTCCTCTCCTATGAGTGGGAAGTCCTCCTGTCTCCTCAGTACTGGAATGTCCGGATCTGTCAATGGCACTGGCCGCCATCGTGCAAACCATCTCTCATACTCCTCTGTCATCCTGGCATCCGCCACATCTAATCTCCAATCCCACTGTCGTTGCTGTAGTTGTGTGAAGTCAGTATATGCTATGTGTGGTTGAATCATACTCCCCCACTGACTCGTCTCTCTGTGAGATCGGGCAAAGTGTGCAGTCCTCCTAGGTACATCCTGCCTCTCTCCAAATTGTCGTTTGACTCTCTCTAGCAGGTACATCTCAATCACTCTTTGGTGATTCACTGGTCGCCCAATCAGGTACCTCTCCTGTCTGCAATATGGTAGCTCATCACTATCATCTGACCATCTAGGGCAATCACGATATGGCCTCCATGTGAACTCTCTCAGTCTGTCTAGCTTGTGTCGCCAATACAATATGTATCCAAAAGGACCCTGTCTCAGTGCTCCACCATAGCAATACACATATGGTCGGTGTGGTACTACCTGTCTCTCTGTAATCGGTTGACATATGGCTATGTGCTCAAATGCCCATACCTATAGCAGTGTGACTCCACAGCTCAAAGTCTGAACTCCCTGATATGCTATCTGATGCAGTTGAAAATACAGCATAGCCAGTACACATGGTCCCCATGCGTACACCATACCCTCTGTCGCCATCCGCTTTAGTACTCATCCCCATCCAATAGGGAATCCATGTCCTTGTCTGTCTCCTGCTAGTAGGCATGCTATCACCACATATCGTCGATCATACTCTGATGCCATGGTCCGAGCCAATCTCCCTCTCGACGATATCCAGATCATTTGTGTCGCACTCAAATAATATGCACAACGCGTCTCTCCCTATCACTGGGTCATACTCTACCATCTCTCCATGAATCAGAATGCAGAGGATACGCCATACATCCTCTAGGGTCACCATCGCCTCTCCAGTTGCCAGATGGAATGAGGAGGTCTCCGAATGCCATCGCTCTGCCAATGCGGTAAGCAGTCTTGTGTTTGCCCTAATCTCGGGCATGAATGTGACATAGTATATCCCAAGTCCTGCTAATGTATCTCTGTCCATGCTCCTGAGTCTATGTCGTAGCATGAAGCAGTCCGGTCGGTTCTCCCGCGTGATCAATGGATACTGTCGACTCTGCATCACAATTGGGGCACATTTTGTGAGTTTTAGGGTTTTCTCCTATGGGTTGCATTTCCTCATTTTCATGTCCAATTAGGGTGTTTTTCATCTAATCTGACCTATCCTACCCTTATCCCCCCTTTATGGATCATTTGCATGTTGTTTTGACCAAAATTAGGGTTTACATTGCACAATTGCACCTGTGTGATGAGTCTTGTGCCTGTGTCAGATGTCCTGCACCTGTGTCTCCCTACACAAGTGCAAGATTCGCCCTACATAAGCACAGGAGTCCCTTTTTGCATCCCCTGTGGGCCCCGCAATGTCCCGCAAGCAAGTCAAATTCATAAAATTGAAAACATGGGTTTTTGAGATACATACCGCTACTCCCGCATCGTCCGGTCGTCTGTATGTGCGTACACATTCTCTGAGGTGATCTGCTATTGGAATGTTCACCATCTCTCTACAAGTGTCCTGTTCCAAAGCAACAAATCCTCCTCTTTGACTAGTGCAAATGAGCAATTTTCACTCTCTTGGTCTCATTTATAGATCTTTGTCAGTGCATAGATGGATGTGCACCCTCTCCATCTTATGTTGGTTGTGGTCTTTTGCATCTTTAATTGCTTGTCCTTCATGCATCCAATCTCTGATTGATAGTCCGTTCGATCCTATCTTTTTTATCGATCAATTGGCCTCTTTTCTGCATGTTTCCGGCCAATTCCTTAAGGGGGCATGCATATGTCATTGTTATTGTCTGGGGCATTTTCATTATTGTTCTTTGAAACAATGCTTAAAATCACATTGTCTCAAAGAGGGGCAAAATGTAGACACCTAAAAATTGTCAACGCTTGCAGAGTCATACTTTAACATTGGCGCATTGCCTTATTTTAGGTTTTTGCGTCGCATTAACATTTCTCCTATGTCATGCATTTGGTCTTTATCATTTGTGAGCATTGAGTCATTCTTCTACATTCTTCATATGTCTCACTTTCGAATTTGGTCTTGTCGACAACAATCTTCAATCATGATTTTGGTCGATCTTTGTCCTTGTCAATCTTGTCATATTGTGATCGATTCGTCATCGATCCTTGTCCTTTTCAATCATGTCAATTTGGTCAATTTGTCATTGATTTTTGTCAACCAATCTCAATCAAATCATTTATCAACACTGGTCATTTATCAATTCAAAATCATGATCAAATCGATATCAACTATCCTTTGTGAAGAGCTAATTGTCATCCTTGCACTTCTAATTCATCTTCCAAGGTTTTATGATTTGTTCATTTAATCTTGTTTGGCATTTTCCCTCTAGGTTAAATAATTTATTTATTTATCCTAAGTCTTCTTGTCACAATTAAATGTTTATTTAATTGGCTAATTAATTTCCTCCTATTTTTGTAAATTAATTAATGAATGAGAAATTATTAATTAATTTACCTCTTTTTCATCAATTTCCTAATTTCCAAGTCATTATTTCCAACTTAATTTTCTAATTTCTCCTAAATGTCTATTTCTATTTCAAAATCTTGTCATAAATCCTTGCATAGCAATTTGTCATAATCTTGTCATAAATTATCAATCAATCAATTTTGCATAGAAAGTGCATAATTTGTCATAAATTTGTCATAATTGACATAATTGATTTGCAATTCCCATTTGAATTGAATCATGCTAATTTGATCTTTTCTCCAATTTGTCTATAAATTGGATGAATTTCTTCAATCAAATCCCCTTATCAGATTATCTAATAATTATTTTGTCAAATCAATCACACTTCGAGTACTCTTGTGCCAATATCTTATTTACTTGCTTTCATCTCATGTGTGTGCACTTGAAGGTGAGATCCACAAACAAAGGCTATTTGGAGAAGAAAGAAGGACAATGGAGCCACATGAAGGAAGCATTTAGATCTACATTTGGTTTGCATGGTCTTTAGTTTTGAATGTTTCATTTTCATGTCTTTATTGGGTGTGTTTAGGATAGATCATTGCATTTTAGTTTTCATGATTGAGCTAGATCAATATTTTGAATTTGCATGTGATGATTTCTGATTTCCTAGCTACAATGTCAAACCAGTTATCCAGTTTGGAATGAACTATATGCATTTCAATGTTATCTAGATTGGTTCAAATGATGTATGTAGTTGGTATTTACAATTATCGTTATGGGTAGTATGTAGTTGGTATGTGCAATTCTTGTTATGGGTAGATATTATGATGCAGTAAGATGAAAGTGATATAATGAAGTAATCTCTGGAAGATCTTTTTAGTTCTCATTGTTTTCAATATCAGTTATGTGTTTTGAAATCAGCTATCAATGGTATCTCTTTGATTTTTTGTGTTGTGGTATTATTGGTATGCATCACGTTTGTGTTGGCCATTTGGTGGAATTGATTATGTGTTGCATTGATGTTGTCATTGATGTCAACACTAGCTATTTGGATGCTTTATCGACACCCTTCCGGTCTCGGTAGGTTGAGTGGTTTCTGATTGGTTTGGATTTGGCATGATTCGGTAGTCTCTGGTATAGTTTGGTTATAGAATTGCCTTGTTCATGATACTCATGTTCATATTTAGTAAGTTGGTTTTGGTCTGGAGATCGGATGCTATCCTATTTGCTTGGAAGCTTGGCCTATGGTTTTAGTGAGGGTTTCATCGGTAGAGCTTTTTATGAAGATCTTTGATGATATACATAAGTGGTGTTGGTACAGCTTCTGGAGGAGTTTCAGGATACTGATGGTGATCATGTTCGAGGCTGGGCAGATGGAGATCATTGTTGTAGCGTGTGGACCTATATTGGGTCTTGGTTGATCTCGGCTATGGACCGACTTAATGTAATGTGTGGATTGGACCTCTCAATGGGTTTTAGGGATGTCTTATGTGTTGGATATTATTTGGTCTAAGGCCAACATGTTTTGTAATTATGTAATTGGTTTATTGTCTGGTGGTCGACTTGATTGTTTATGGTCGAGGGTTTGTATATATATGATGTAAGATCTCATTGTAGATCATCATGGTATGGGATATATATGGATATGTAATGTGGGAATAATATAATATCATTCAGGCAGAGGATTTGGTCGACCATTAGAGATTGAATTGGGTTTATGTAAGAGGATTTAGTCCTCTGGTATTAAGCTTAACCGGAACTATACTCAAGCATAGGAGATGCTATCTTTGCAGTTCAAGAACTTCTCCGGATTGTAGTCTGGATTTCTATGTAGTCAGTGATAGTCCTTTTGTGATGAGTAGTGTGCTCTAGGCTGTTGGCCTTCCTGCAAGTGCGGGCCCCTCAATTGTAATTCACATACTTACTGCAAAAGTATTATCTAACTGTAGGTAGGCTTCCCATCGTGGTTTTATCCTTTACCAGGTTTTCCACGTATAATTCTTGGTGTCATGTGGATGGTATTTATTCTATGATTATTGCTTATGCTTAAGTGGTTTAACTGCTATTTTGGTATTTGGTTTAAGCATTTTGGTATTAATGTTTTGGGTTTCGGTATTAAAGTTTTAGTTGCTCAAGGTTCCGATAATCTGTGACAATTGATTCAGCCCCCCTCTCAGTTGTCTTTTGGTTATTTAAATGTCTAACAATTGGTATCAGAGCTTTGGTCCTCTCTATAGAAAGATTAACCACTTGAGGTAGATCCTATGGCATCTAAGAGTTCAAGTTCATCTAGTTCATTTGGAGCTATCTTTCGGAAAGATATTCCTAGGCTTGATGGAATAAATTACACAGTATGGAAGATTCAGATGGAGACTCATCTGAGATGTCTTGGAAAAGAGATTTGGGAGATCATACAGAATGGCGTCACACCTTATAATCCAACATCTAGTAATCATCCTTTGGAAAACTTGGATAAGGATCTTGAGAATGATTGTAGAGAAAGAGAAGCCCTTTTGTGTGCACTTTCTGATCAACAAATAATGGGATTAACGGACAAATCATCTGGAAAGGCTATATGGGATAAGTTGGAAACTCTTAATGAAGGTGACCCTATAGTGAAGCTTGCTAAAGCTGATTGTCACCGAGTGAGATATGAAAACCTGAAGATGGAAGAAGACGAAAGGATTACTACATTCATGGAAAGGGTAAATGAGATTGTTATGGGAATTCAATGTTGTGGTGGAACTTTGAGCAAAGATGAAATTATTTCTAAAGTTTTGAGAGCCTTACCACCGGCTTACAAGATGAAGGCTATTGCTATTAATGAGTTGAGAACAATGGCTAATACATCTATCAACAAAGATACCTTGGTTGGGAAACTATCTTCTTTTGAGATTGAAGAATTTGGACCTTCTGGAGCTATGAAGACTGAACCTTCTTTTCATGTATCTGCATCGTCAACTAGTAAGCAAGATTGGAAATCTTGATATGCAAAGGAATTGGATGATATGAAGAGAGAAGATGAATAATTTGAGCAACTTCAAGCCCTATTTTCTAGAAGAGTACCTAAAGGACCGGTAGGAAGTAAGTATGAAGGAAAAGCACCTTTTAAATGTTTTGCATGTAATAAGATTGGTCATTTTACATCTAGATGCCCTGAAAAGAATTCAAGATTTGAAGAAAGAGTTAGAAGATCATTTAAACCTAACCTGGGATATCAGAACAAGTATAAGTACAAGAAAAACAAAGACAAATCATGCTACATAGTGGATGAGGAAGGCATTACTGATTCTGATGATGAACTGACAGAGGACTCTGCTAGTGGTTTTGGCAATGGGAAGGAATGGATGTTCCTGACTATCAAGGAAGATGTTTTGGCACTGGAAGAGAATGTACCTTAATAGAAGACACTTGCTGCTAAAATTGAAGACAAGGATGAATAGGTAATTGACAGTGGTTGTTCACATCATATGACTGGAGATAAAGGGAAGTTTCTATCTTTGCAAGAATTTGATGGCGGTTTGGTTAGATTTGGAGATGACAAAGCATGTATGATTAAAGGAAAATGAACTATATCATTGGATGGTAAGAATAATACTGACAATGTTTATTATGTTGAAGGTTTAAGGCATACTATTTTTGAGTGTATGATAATTGGTAGATAAGGGATTTTAGTTATAGTTCAAGGATGGAAAATGCAAAATCATTAACAGATCTAGTTTGGAGATTGCAACCGATACACAAACAAAAGGTAATATATTTCATTTGAATTCCAGTTAGAAGACATGTTTGATTACATAGATTGATGAGAGTTTGCTATGGCATAAAAGGCTATGTTATGTGAATTTTGATTGCATTGTGAAAATCAATTCAACTAAGGCAATTAGAGATATACCTAATATTGTGAAGCCCTATAATCCGGTATGTAAAGAATATCAAATGGGTAAATAGGTCAGAACCTCTTTTAAGAGTATATAAGATAAATCTAATGATGTTCTTGATCTTATTCATACTGATTTGTGTGGCCCTGCTAGAGTTAAAAGTTTTCAAGGTGATAGATATTTCATGCTAATCATTGATGATTATTCTAGAATGATGTGGGTTACTTTTATAAAGGAAAAATCAGAGGCATTTGAAAAGTTTAAAATATTTAAGGCTAAAGTGGAAAATGGGATAGGATTGAAGATTAAATGTTTGAGGTTAGATCATGGTGGAGAATTCACATCCGATGAGTTTAATAAGTTTTGTGACAAGCATGGTATAAGAAGACAATTTCCAGCTCCCGAGACAACTCAACAGAATGGAGTTGTGGAAAGGAAGAACATAACTATCTTGGATGTTGTTAGAACAATGATGATGGAAGCTAGTCTACCTCATATCTATGGGAGAGAAACAGTGAGCACAAAGGTTTATACATTCAACAGAGTACATATCAAAGGAGAAACTAGTAAGACACCTTATGAATTATGGTTTGGCAATAAATCTACAGTTAAGTATTTCAGAATCTTTGGTAGTAAATGTTATATCAGAAGAGATGATATCATTGGAAAATTTGATCCTATATGTGATGAAGGTATATTTCTTGGTTTTTCTAATGAAAGCAAGGCATATAGATGTTATAACAAGAGATTGTAGAGAATTATGGAAAGTGCTAATGTCAAAGTGGATGAGCTGAATTGAGGTCAAATCAGAGTTTATGAGAAGGAACCAAAAGTGGAAATGATTATATCTGAACCAGTTACTCCGACAGTATAAGAAAATTCTATAGTAACTGAAGAACTGGGAAGAGGAACTGAGAGTCAGAAGACTCCTAGGTATGTGAGATTGAATCACTCAGAAGATAAGATCATTGGGGATAAGAACAATGGAGCAATGACAAGAAGAAGAGTGGAAACTAATGAGGTAAGTTTAATTTCACAAGTTGAACCGGTATCAGTAATTGAGTCATTTAAAGATGAATATTGGTTGAAAGCTATGGAAGAAGAATTAGATCAGATTGAGAAAAATAACACATAGACTTTGGTTAATAAATTGAATGAGGATGGTCAAGTTATAAGAAATAAGGCTATATTGGTTTGTAAAGGATATTCTCAAAAGGAAGGAATTGATTATGGAGAGACTTTTGCACCTATAGCTAGGATTGAAGTTGTAAGATTATTGCCTATGCTACCCACAAAAACTACAAGGTTTATCACATGGATGTTAAGTGTGCATTTTTGAATGGGGATCTTGATGAGGAAGTTTATATTGAGCAGTCTGATGGTTTTTCACTATCAGATGATAAAAACATGGTTTGCAAATTAAGGAAAGTTTTATATGGATTGAAACAAGCACCTAGAGCTTGGTATGCAAGGTTGGATAAAAATCTTTTGAAGCCTGGTTTTACTAAGGGTAATGCTGAGAGTAATTTATATTATAAAATCATTGATGATGATATACTGATTATTGAAGTATTTGTTGATGACATTATTTTTGGAGATGACGATAAGTTGTGCATGGAATTTGCTAATAATATGAAGAAAGAATTTAAAATTTCTATGATTGGGGAAATGAAATTTTTCTTAGGTTTGCAGATTACTCAGACTGACAAAGGTATTTTCATTTGTCAAAGTAAGTATGCTAAGGAATTGTTGAAGAAATTTGGTATGGGAGATTCTAAAATAGTAAGTACTCCTATGGTACAAGTGAGAAATTGACAAGAAAAGATGTTTCTGCACCGGTAAATCCTGCAAGATACAAATCTATGATTGAAAATCTATTTTATTTAACTCAGACTTGGCCTGATATAATTAATTTTGTTTGTATTGTATAAATATTTCAGAGTGATCCTAGAGAAAATCATGAGAGTGTGGTGAAAAGGATTTTTAGATACTTGCAAGGTACATTAGAATATGGTTTGTGCTACCCTAAGGATGATGACTTTACTTTATGTGCATATATAGATGCTAATTGGGTTGGAGATGATGATGACTAGAAAAGTACTTCCGGTGGAACTTTATTTCTTGGAAAGAAGTTGGTTTCATGGATCAACAAGAAACAATCATGTACTTCTTTTTCTATTGCTGAAACTGAGTATGTTGTTGCTGCTACTAACTGTACACAAGTTTAATGGATGAAGCAAATGTTGAAGGATATAAAAGTGGATTGTGATTGACCAATAGTTATTCACTGTGATAACTCTGCTACTATTGATATATCAAAGAATCTGGTATTTCATTCTAAGACAAAGAACACATCTATCAAGTATAACTTTTTGAAGGAAAAGGTGGAATCAAATGAAGTCAGACTGCTTTATGTGAACTCTAAAGAGAAGATTGCAGATATCTTCACTAAACCTTTGCCTAAGGAATCATTTGAGTACTTCAGAGACATATTGGGGTTTCTGCCCCTCCGGTAGAGAACTGATTGATTCAGTTTGACATCAGTCCAGTATGCATTATCAGAGATATTTTTCATTCCTGCACTGATGTGGGGATACTACTGCTCAGGGGGAGTAGTCAACCTTGTAATTTAGTGGTTTATGTTTTTGCTTTCATATTTTTGTCAGATTTCTGGCATTGATGTCAAAGGGAGAGAGATATTGGTGTGAAAAAGAAAAACTTAAGGAGTTGTATACATCAGAGGGAGAGATATATGTATAATTCAAAGCTTTATAGAGATATCATTCATAGGTGGAGTTTGGTCTGTGTTTCATAACTTCATTGCTACATCTGTATGTGGGAGATTGTTGGTTGTCTTCCATTGGGGGAGACTTGTTTGGCATTTCTTGGTACTTAGATATTTTTCACATCTAGTGTTGCCATCAATGCCAAAGGGGGAGATTTTTGGCCATTTGGTGGAATTGATTATGTGTTGCATTGATGTTTTTTTATTGATGTCAACACTAGCTGTTTGGATGCTTTACCGACACCCTTCTAGTCTCAGTAGGTTGAGTGATTTCTGGTTGGTTTGGATCTGGCATGATCTGGTATAGTTTGGTTATGGAATTGGTTTGTTCATGATACTCATGTTCATATTCAGTAAGTTGTTTTTGGTCTGGTGATCATATGCTATCCTATTTGCTTGGATGCTTGGCCTGTGGTTCCGGTGAGGGTTTCACTGACAGAGCTTTTTATGAAGATCTTTGATGATATGCATAAGTGGTGTTAGTGCAGCTTCTAGTGGAGTTTCAGGATGCTGATGGTGATCATGTTCGAGACTTGGTGGATAGAGATCATTGCTATAGCGTGTGGACCTATATTGGATCCCGATTGATCTAGGTTATGGACCGAGTTAATGAAACGTGTGGATTGGACCTATCGATGGGTTTCCAGGATGTGTTATGTGTTGGATATTATTTGTTTGGTCTAAGGCCGACATGTTTTGTAATTATGTAATTGGTTTATTGTCTGGTGGCCAACCTGATTGTTTATGGTCGAGGGTTTATATATATATATATAATGTAAGAGCTCGTTGTAGATCATCATGGTATGGGATATGGATATGTAATGTGCAAATAATGCAATATCATTTAGGAAGAGGATTTGGTTGATCATTGGAGATCGAATTGGATTTATGTAAGAGGATTTAGTCCTCTAGTATTGAGCTTAACCGAAACTATACTCAAGCATATGAGATGCTATCTTTGCAGTTCAAACACTTCTCCAAATTGTAGTGTAGATTTCTATGTAGTTAGTGAGACTCGTTTTATGATGAGTAGTGTGCTCTAGGATGTAGGCCTTCCTACAAGTGCAAGCCCCTCAATTGTAATTCACATACTTACTGCAAAAGTATTATCTGACTGTAGGTAGGCTTCCCACCATGATTTTTCCCTTTACCGGGTTTTCCACATACAAACCTTGGTGTCATGTGGATGGTATTTATCTATGATTATTTTTTATGCTTAATTGGTTTAACTGCTATTTTGGTATTTGGTTTACGCATTCTGGTATTAATGTTTTGGGTTCTGATATTAAAGTTTTAATTTCTTAAGGTTGTGGTAATCTGTGACAACTGATTCACCCCCCCCCTTCTCAATTGTCTTTCGGTTATTTGAACTGTCTAACAGTTTGTATCCTTGGAGTTTGGAGATGTTATGCTTAAGTTTTGTGATAATGAGTTAGTACCTCTGGGTCCGGATGACCCTATCTCATTTCGATAATCTCGGTATATGCATTGGCGAATGAAGAGTGAAAAAGGGAGTGTGTAGAGATCTTGCGGAGGCCAACATGTGTTTCTTGTTTATGTTGGATAACATGCTAGGCTTGGTCGACACACCATTTTGGGTTTGTGTCCTCTAATACATATATGTAGTAGCATGTGTTGTGATTGACAAGACAAGAGATTAAGGAAACATATGAGATGTGTATGTGAAAGAAACATAGCAACAAAGGTAGCATAGAAGTAGAGTGAGTTGTGGACAGTGAAGGCATAATCAAAGTGCAAATAGTGTTGCAGTGGTGTAGTAGTCCTTCACTGGACTTGTTGCAGGACAATTGTACATATATCTTTAATCAAATCTGTTGTAGGGTTTGTGAGTTGTGATGTGAGCTTAATATTAGAGCTAATCTCATGCATTTGGAGATGCAATAATTTTTAGTTCAACCTTTTATGTATTAGTAATTATTCTGATAGTGAGTCATCTTTTGTATCTTTGCAATGAGTAGTTTGATAGTGAGCCATTTTTGTAATTTGGCAGTGAGACACCCTTTTTTAAAACTCTATATAATTAGTTATATTATCTTGAGAGTTAACACTCTCCATGGATTTTCCCATTTGGGTTTTCCGCATATTAAATCTGGTGTTTCTCTTGTGGTTGTGTTCTTCATGTTTATTTTACATTTGTTGTTTTATATCTGCTAAGCATCTTTGTGTTAGACAATTCAAATAATAGGAAGACAACTGAGAGGGGGGGGGGGGGGTGAATCAGTTGTCATAGATTACTAGAACCATTAGCAATTAAAAATTTAATATTAGAACCCAAAACATTAATACTAGAATTCTTAAACCAAATACTGGAATAACTGTTAAACCGATTAAGCATAAACAATAATCACAAAATAAATACCATCCACATGGCACCAAGATTTGTACATGGAAAACCCAGTAAAGGGAAAAACCACAATGGGAAGCCTACCCACAGTCAGATAATACTTTTGCAGTAAGTATATGAATTACAATTAAGGGGCTTGTACTTGCAGGAAGGAAAACATCCTAGAGCACACTTCTCATCACAAAAGGAGTCTCACTGACTACATAGAAATCCAAACTATAATCCGGAGAAGTGTTGAATTGCAAAAGATAGCATCTCCTATGCCTGAGTACGGTTTCGGTTAAGCTCAATACCGGAGGACTAAATCCTCTTACATAAATCCAATTTGATCTCCAATGATCGAACAAATCCTCTGCCTAAAAGATATTACATTATTCACACATTACATATATACAAACCCTCAACAATAAACAATCAGGTCGGCCACCACACAATAAATCAATTACATAATTATAAAACATGTCAACCTTAGACCAAACAAATAATATCCAACACATAAGACATCTCAGAAACGTATTGAGAAGTCGAATCCACATGCTTTATTAAACCAATCCTTATCCTAGACCAACCAGGGCCCAATATAGGTCCACACGCTACAACTATGATCTCCATCTGCTAAGTCTCAAACATGATCACCAACAACATCCTAAAACTCCACCAGAAGTTACACCAACACCACTTATGCAATTCATCAAAGATCTTCATCAAAATCTCTACCGGTGAAACCCTCGTCAGAACCAGAATCCAAGCTTCTAAGCAAATAGGATAGCATTCGATCACCTAACCAAAACCAACTGACTAAATATGAACATGAGTATCATGAATAAGCCAATTCCATAACCAAATCATACCAGAGTCTACCAGATCATGCCGGATCCAAACCAACCAGAAACCACTCATTCTACCAAGACCAAAAGGGTGCCGGTAAAGCATCCAAACAAATAGTGTTGGTATCAATGACAAAACATCAATGCAACACATAATCAATTCCACCAAATGGCCAACACTTTGATGAAGTTTGACATTTCAGTGGATGATTAAAGTTTGGTAAAAGTTTTTTTTATATCTGTGGGAATACTGATTCACCCCCTCTCAATATTCTAGTTCTTTCAACCTAGTCCACAATTATTATCATAACTTTGGTCCCTTGCTTGGATGCTTAACTGCTTGAGGGAGATCTATGCTAGTTGAATCATGACACCTATATCCATGACCAAATATTTTCAACTGGATGAGGATTTGAAGACAACTCTTGAAGATTTGGAAAGTGTTGAATTAGACAATGAAGAATTGAAAGAGAATGTGAATATAGAAAATGAATGTGTATAGAAGCTGAGAGAGAAAATCCATAAATTCAAACTAAAGCATAAGGAGGTTAACAATTAGTTAAAGCAAGTGAATGAGACTATTAAAGATCTATTGCAGAAGATTGAGGAGAAAGACAAGATAGAGAAATCCTTGAAAGAAGTAATCAAGCAGAAGTTTGAAGAATGTGAAAAGCTAGAGTAAGAAGTAAAGAATCTGAAGGTAGAAAATAAGATCCTTGATTGTAGTAAGCTCCTAAAATATTTGATCAACATGCAACAGGCTCATTTGGACAAGACTGGACTTGGTTTTCAATGCAGTATGTGTTCAAGTCAAAATGATAAAGAAAAAAACAAAGAAGTCAAAGCTGAAGAGGAGAAGAAGTCAAAAGATGAGAAAAAATTCCAAAATCAGAATTCTAATGCAAGAAGACCACTAGTTCGACAACCTAAGTACAAAACTACCCATCTTTTAATGACTATTGTTTTAAATGCAATAAATTTGGACATACATTGTTGATTTGGCACTTTGGTTATATTGGTTTATTGTTGAACCAAAACATTTTGGTCCTGGCATGAATATTGGCTTATGCACAATCACCAGTATATGCTTAAACAACAGGATATATGTTTCACTAGAAGCTCAGGAAGTTGATGATGACTTGTTATCATCTGGAGATCATTTGGTTATGTCGAAGACATGGATTGGATGTTTACATTTGGTGTTTTTCTTATTGGTCTAATCGGGTTCACATATTTGCCTTAACCGGTAGATAGGTCTAGGTTATGGACTAGTACAAGATATCATGTTCCAGATCAACACAACACATTTGGGAAATGGTTTATTGATTGGATAATATGTAAATGTATTGAGGTCAACATA
This sequence comes from Cryptomeria japonica, assembly GCF_030272615.1. Lineage (NCBI taxonomy): Eukaryota > Viridiplantae > Streptophyta > Pinopsida > Cupressales > Cupressaceae > Cryptomeria > Cryptomeria japonica. The sequence continues at coordinate 729,528,872 of NC_081409.1, forward strand.
TTGTATCGCATCAAGACTTATATTATAATTTTAATAACTTTAGTGAGTTGAACTTATGATTTGGTCTTAGAGTTTTGTATAAATAAATGTACGATCTTATTTGGGAGATGTAACATGTGAGTGTATGTGCAAATATTGAAGATCATATAAGCATATCCTTGTGCGAATCATGCAGACATTATTTGAAGGTTGAAGGAAAGGTTATGAAGGTGTGGCACTCATGGTCAGAGCTTAAACTAGTACTGAATCCAACATTGAAGATGCTTTATTGAAGTAGTACATTTTTATTGGATTTAACCATCCAACTATAGTCACTGTGACTCCTATTTTATGATTGAGCAGTGAGTTCTAGGCGATTGGCCATAAAACACCTTATGAGTATTGCACTAGTAAGACACCAGTGGTAAACTACTTTAGAGTGTTTGGTAGCAAATGCTATATCAAGAGGAGTAAACATCAGAGCAAGTTTGATGCTAAATGTGATGAGGTAATATTCCTAGGGTATTCCACAAAGAGCAAGGCTCTCAAATGTTTCAACAACAGGACTCAGAGAATTGTTGAAAGCATCAATGTTAGAGTTGATGAAACCTATGAGAAATCTGAGGAAACTGGTAGTGAGAAAGTAGGAGATGAATCGATAGTAACCTTCTGGGAACTGGTTGCAAAATAGCCTAGCACCAGTAACAGTGCTCCTACACCAGTAGATGTTGATGCTCATGAAGATGGGGATGAAGAAGAAAAACAAGTGGAAACAACTAAGACCATTCCTCATTATGTAAAGTTGAATCATGATCCAAAGCAAATCATAGGAGATAAGGATGCAGGAATCCTTACAAGAAGAAAGGTCAAAGAAAACTCTTGCATGATCTTTGAATTTGAGCCTAAAACATTCAAAGAGGCACATAAAGATGAAGACTGGATCAAGGAAATGGAAGAGGAACTTGACCAGATAGAAAAGAATGGTACTTGGTCTTTGGTACCCAGACCAAAGCATAAAAATATCATTGGCACCAAATGGGTTTTCAGAAATAAGCTGAATGAAGATGGCTCTGTGGTAAGAAACAAAGCTAGACTGGTGTGTAAAGGATATGCCCAAGAAGAAGGAGAAGACTATGGAGAAACCTTTGCTCTAGTAGCCAGATTGGAAGAAGTTTGTATGCTTCTTGCATATGCAGCTTTTAAGGGATTCAAAGTATATCAAATGGATGTAAAATCTGCATTCCTGAATGGAATACTAAAAGAGGAGGTGTATATAGAGAAACCAGATGGGTTTTCCCTATCAGAAGATAGTGACATGGTGTGTAGGTTACATAAGGCCTTGTATGGACTAAAGCAGGCACCTAGAGCATGGTATGAACGCTTGCACTCCCATCTTGTGAAGATTGGATTTGAGAGAAAAAGTGAAGAAAACAATATCTATCTGAAGTCAGAAGGAGATCAAATTCTAATCTGTGAGGTATTTGTTGATGACATAATCTTTGGAGGAGATGACAAGATGAGTCATGACTTTGTAGATGAGATGAAAAAGGAATTTGAGATGTCACTCATAGGGGAGATTAAGTTCTTTATTGGACTACAGATTCAATAAATAAAAGATGGAATCTTTATCACTTAGTCCAAGTATGTCAAAGAAGTATTGAAGACTTTTGGCATGGAAGACAACAAATCGGTTGGTACACTGATGGAGACCAGTTGTAAATTCTTAAAGGAGGATGACTTAGCGTTGGTAAATGAGAAAGAATACTGATCAATGATTGGTAAATTTCACTATGTAGTACATAGTAGACCAAACATTGCACATGTAGTGGGCATTACTGCACAGTTCCAGAAAAGCCAAAGAGAATCCCACTTGGTAGCAGTCAAGCAAATTCTGAGATATCTGAAGGGAACTATTGACTATGGATTATGGTATCCATATAGTAATGATTTCAACCTGAAAGTGTTTACTGATGCCGATTGGGCTAGTAATGTGGACGACTGGAAGAGCACAACCAGTGGTGCATTATTTCTCAGTGGTAGACTAGTCTCATGGATGAGTAAGAAGCAAAGTTGTATCTCTTAGTCTACAACAGAAGCGGAGTATGTTGCAGCTTTCATGAACTACACTCAGACAATTTGGATGAAGCATGTATTAAATGGCTTCAAAGTTTCTGTATCTGAACCAGTAACTATATTTTGTGACAACAGAAGTGCAATTAACATCTCTAAGAATCTATTTTTACATGCTAGAACCAAGCACTTCAAGCTCAAGTACCATTTCTTGAGGGAGAAGGTTCAGAACAAAGAGGTTGTATTGGAACACATTTCCAGTAAGGAACAGTTAGCAGACATATTCTCCAAGCCTCTACCGAAGGCTACCTTTACCTTTTTGAGAGGTGAATTAGGGGTGTTGCCCCTTCAAGAGGTGAACTAAAGATATGAGCTCCACATCAGTCAAGTATTGAAGTGTCAAATCTTTTCAGGATTGATGTGTTGAAGGTTGCTACTCCTCAGGGGGAGCAGAATAGTGGAACAGGTGAGCTTGTGCCTCCACTTTGGCATTGTTGTCAAAGAGGGAGAAGATGTGATAGAGAAAAGATATCTACAACTTTGGCGGAGAAGATGTGAAGTGGAGAGATATCTTTGCATATTGCCATCAATGCCAAAGGGGGAGATTGTTGGCATATGAATCGGTATGATGACATGTTGATATTGTATGCTGTCATTGATGTCAATATGTTGAAGAGTGAACCGATATATTGAAGTAAGCAACTGGCAAGAGAACTGGTATGATGTTGTGAACCAGTATGTGTTAAACAGTGAAGCAGTATGTCTGTTCAAGTGAACCGATATGTTGGAATGTAAACTGGTATATGGAATGTGGTATGACTACTAGTTGGTAGTCTTAGCTTCAGGGTTTCCAGCTGAAGTGTTCCAAACCTATGTGATTCAACCAATGACATCGTGTGATGAGTTAGCATTGTAATGAAGATCAGATCATGGTGCCACGTCAGTCTTATGTGCGTGAAGAATCTTTCATGAAGGAGATTGATCCTATCTACCTCGCGAATGTGTGAAGTCTTTGTAAATGGTGGAGAACGCATGATGGGTTATCAACCTCCCAGAAGCGGTGAAGAACGAATGATGGAGAACATCTTGAGATCTATTCAAGACTATTGTAATCAATGCAATATGTTTAACGGTTAGGATTGAACTGACTGAATTGCTTAACCTAAAATGTTTAGGGTTTAGGGTTTATGCTACCGACCTATCTGTTTCCTATAAGGTCGATGTTGTTCTTCATGTTGAGGTTGTTAGCAAATGTTGTGTGTGTATCTAAGTGCAGAGATATGTGATTCTTGCTAGACCAGATAAGAGAATAGATACCTGCAGAGTGTGATTGCAGAAGGGAGGAACTAAAGCGGATCTGCATTGGCAATTGAGTGATGTTACCAGATCATTGTAATACCTATTGATCTCTAACCACTTCAATAGTTGGAAAAATCCTTAATAGGGTAGCTTTAACTGGCTTGTTGTAAAATGCTTTAACAAGGTGACTCAAAATCATTGAGTTCTTAAAATATTCTAACAAGGTAACCTTTAATAGGGTTTAACCCTTAACTGGGTATTTTAGCCATCCCTTAACCGGGTGATCCGTAGCAGGATTGGTTCCTAATAGAACCTACTATAAAGTCTTTAGCCGGACTAGGCTCCTAACAGAGCGGACTTCAAAAGGGTTCAAAGAACAGCTTGTGGGTATTCATCCCCACCATGGGTTTTCCCAGTTGGGTTTCCACATGAAAAATATGTGTGTTAGGTGTGATGTTTTTCATGTGATGCTTTGTTATTTTCTGTCAAGTGGTAAAGCATGTTGAACCAATAAGTCTTTACATTTCTGTTGATGTATCACTTGTGTATGCATATGGGTGAAGTGGAAATAAGATGTTAGATTGTGAAGAAAGTTAAGAGTTACCGGTTTATGTCTTTCACATTCTTACTATGTTTAACCGGTAGTAATCTGGTTTAGACCAGTGTTATTGCTTGCTAGTCAAGTGCAAAGTTTTTAGTCAAATTGGTTTAAGGAAAAGTGATTTTTTCCTGTATTGATTCACCCCCCTCTCAGTACTGGTTTGGCACTATCTGTTCATCATTTATTCATCAGGTATCCCTATTAAACCAAAATACAGGTACACGCCTTCCCCTTCGTCTCTTCCATCCATTTTAGGACCCTATATCCCTCCATCCCTTGTGCAGGATCAACAAAGGCATACATCTTCACGTACCTTCCATCCATCTAAAAGGACACAAAGGCCCACTGAGAAAAAGAAAGCAAAATCAAAAGATATATGGGTTCCTAAGGCACTTGTAGAAATAATGCATTCCAGGAGACTGAAAAGCATGAAAAGTCAAAAACCATGTGGATCCCTAAGCGTCTCCTTGAAGCACAACAGTCTAAAGAAAAATCCAAATCAATAGCCAAGATTGTTGTTTCTCCATCCAAACCTTCCAAATCTATTTTTGATCCTCATGTCCCAAAATTCCTGGTTGTTCCTCCATCCAATCTCAAAATCTGAGATCCACTTTTCCTCCATCAATCCACCGTCCCTCAATATGTGTGCCAATGGTGATACCGCAAACATTTCCTTTCGCTCATGCACCAAACTTTCAATATCTAATCCATTATCCAACACCTCCTTTTCATCATTCCATACCCCTTATCCAATCCTTTGCCTAAGACTTTACCCTATTTTCATCACAAAATCCAAAAACTAAGGAAATCAACATTTTAGATGCTGGACATGTACACTTAGCTGAGTCCTTCTTAGACAGACATCTTTATACTAGATCAATGAACTACCTACACAAAACTCCCTGACCCTATGAACAACATGCACCTTAAATGATATATATCTAAGGGTTGGGTTAGTTTTAGTTTTTCTTTTTGCACTGCATATCATTTTCTTAAAAGTGTTGCATTGCATATAGTTTCTTTTTCAAATGCACCGCATTCACAAAATTTATGCATTTGCATATACCAACTTTAATCAAACAAGGCAATTGTCCAAGTTTATCATTTGCTTGCATTCAAGACAAACAAGGGTTGTCTCCTTTCTTAGATATTTAGACATAAAGTCCTTGAGGTCCTAAGGTCATTCATTTTCAACATTACCCTCTGATGACACTTTACTTATGGTTGGGTGGTGATTTCACTATTTCAGACTTGTTAACCCAAAATCTATCAATTTCTATATCTCAAACACATTAAAAAAATATCTAATTCATTCTAGACACTTAGTTGATCATATGACTAGTGAAAAATCTAACATTCTACTTTAGCGCCATTGTGATTGTCACACCCAAGAAGGTTTCATTACTTACAAGTCAAGGCAATAAAAAAGAAAAAAAAAGTGCTATGTCAAATATTCATCTCAAGGCAAAAAAGAATTGATATATAATTGAAATATCACGCATACAAGTGTGAAAAAAAGCTTGACTATGGGAACATGCGAGTAACTCCATTAGGGCTATGGACACTTATTGGCAATAGAGTAATATTCAAGAAATTACAATCTATAACCTCGTCGGAGCTCTAAAAGCTTGCTGGTAGCGAGGCTTTATTCAAGATGCTTTTGAAGTTAGGATAATCCATGTAGCTAGTCATATAGGATTCTAAGGATCTTTAGTGAACACAAGAGCAGGAATTAACTCATTTGCACTCACATGGGAAAAAGAAGATCAAAGTTTCAAGAACCATGGGGAAGTTTTGTGCATCTCCATTTTTAAATCCTAGTCACTAAGTGTGTTAATTTGGGTGTTCCAAGAGACCTTAAGGATCGATCGATCGCTTATCTATGAAATATTTTGTACCTTCAATTCAATTGATGTATTACAAAGTGCTAAATAAACACGGTCATCCTTATTCAAATAGGAAATGCATATTCATCATGCATATTGCATTAACATAGGTCATATCAAAAATTCATTGTCTCCACATGCATTTTGCAGATCATCATGTCATATAGGTGTGCATACTAGGGGCATAACTGAGAAAATATTTAAAATCATAAAATGTCCTGAACAAAATCCTTAAAAAAAATCATAAAATGTCCTGAACAAACTCCTAAAAATCATAAAATGTCTTGAAAAAACTCCTAAAAATCATAAAATGGCTTGAACAAACTCCTAAAAATCATAAAATGTCCTGAAAAAACTCCTAAAAACCATAAAATGTCCTGAACAAACTCCTAAAAATCGTAAAATGTATTGAAAAAATCCTAAAAATAAAAAAACTCAATCAAAAAAACTGAAAAAATTGGAGCAAGAAAGCATAGACTATCCATCAAACTAAATCAACCATAGACAAACTCTCAAAGTTTACAATCAAACTTATCGCATGTCTTGTTAATCAATCTATCAAATTCTATCAAACATCAACATGTCTTATAGAAGAAAAGGTACACTCGAAACTAGATAGATCGGTCTTATACGGGGTACTTACTCTTTAAAACCAGACATTCCTATCAATTATCACACAAATCAAAACAATGACATAGATCAGTATGGTTGTTGGATTTTGTCTAGGTTAGTCTTATCTCTTGTACTAAAATGTTGCATCTTTTCTTTAGCTTGTACATATCTTTTAGTCACTTTTGTGACATCCTAGTTCTTTTTGAACCCTTATGGCTTGAAACTGAACAATGTCCTAGTCTTAGGGTAATCGACTGATCAATTTACATGTCCTAAGAAGCATCAACCAAGTCATCTTTACATCAGTGTTACCTGGTCATTCACTTCGAGCCAGTCACCTATCTCTTGACTACTGAAGAGTTTTATCACTGACTACACAAGCAAAACAAGACTACTAAAAACAATCACTAAATTGTTTGAGATATGCATGAAATTTTCTTTATGTGTTGTTTTTTACATTGCCTTTCGCTTATTATTCCCTCTGAGTAACTCGAGGAAGTCTATCTTGACTAAGAGGAGCAAGGATTGGGGGTAAACTATTTTCTTTTTTTTTCTGCTTATAGGAATGATTCTGATAAATTGAAAACATCTAATTAGCTGGGTGTCTGTGATAAGTGCCTTCACATTAAGGTGAAATCGCCACACATACCTCAGCTCTGCTTATTTGAATGCTATAGGGAGGTTCCCATCATTTCATTGTCTATTTTGAGGGAATTTATTTATCATGCTATCCAGGTCCCTATGAAATCTGTCCAAGGATATGAATGAAAAAAGGGTCATTGCGGACAAGATAATCAATATTGCATATGAAAAGGAAGGAACTCTAATCTGCCTGTTGTGGTTGTAAAATGCTCAGTGATGAAACTTAAGCATTTCAAATCCAGTGACTAGGTTTAGGTTGCATTTCATTGTGCATCTCATTTTTCATTTCATTTTGCATATTGTGAATTTAGAGTGCTTTCGGTATAATAACAATGCTCTCTTTATTTTCTGAATGAGATTTGGAAGCTTCATCATTTCTAAGCTAAGTGGTCTCTCTTTTTCATCGTTTCTCCGATCGACCACTTGTGTATTGAGATGTTAGCTGCATACATGAGCATCTTCTATAGATCCATACATTTCATTTTATACTTATTTGCATTCATATTATTGCATGAAAAAAAAATAAACATTTGCATTACTAGTTACCCATTCTCTTCATTTATTTGCATCATCATTTCTTTGCATAAAAGACACAAAAATAAACATCCATATTCCATTTGCATTCATTCATCTATACTGAAAAGATATGCATACATATAGAATAAAGCATATAGAACAACATCTCATAATCAATCAACACAAGTACAATGAAATCAAATCAAGAGCTTGTAAATCAGCTGTCCTGAGTCCATTTTCGGGATTGAAATCAAAATCTGATGTCAATTCTGTCATCAAAATTTCACGATGTTGACCACTTAACACTTTCATCAATTTCTCATTCTCTTCTTCAATTTGCGCTCAATTTATTGTTAATCAACACTAAATCTCAATTGAATTCTCACATTAACTCTGATTTTAATCTTCAACATTAATATTTGTGCTCAAATAACTTATCATTGCTCAAACAATTGCCTACAATCACTGCGCAACCCTCACTATCTTTCGATTTCGCTTCCAAGGGGGCATACTCATGACCTCAAAGTCAAAAATTTCTTTCAAAAATCTTCATTACAAGTCGAGCAGCTAAGCTTCATCAAATCAATCTCTAGGGGCATATCAGTTTTATCACTTCATATCAAGCTGATATTGTCATTGTCTGAATCAATCTCTTAACGTTAACTAGTTTCATCTTTTTTCATCAAGATGATTATTCTTATAAACTCAATCAAGGGTTTAAAGAGTATCTTTGATCAAACTCAATCTAAGTAGGTGTTCAGTTTCATCGCATCAAATCAAGCTGGATAGTTTATCTTCACTCACCCTATCTTGATCCATCAAGTTCAAGATTGATTTTATCCTCGCTCACTGTATCTAGTTCAATCAAGTTCTAGATCATTAAGATCCACTTCTTGATCAATCATGTTCAAGTTCAGTATCTTTTCTCTCTATCGGTCCTAGTTCAATCAAGTTCAGGATCGGTTTCTCTTTAATCAACTCTATTCAGTTTCATTGCTTCAAAACAAGCTGAATACCTCACTCTTCATCTAGTTCGTGATCAATCAAGTTCAGAACTGGTATCTCCTAGACATCAAATTTTCTTTGAACCAATGTGTTGCTCGCACATTAATTCAAAGAGGGGCAAATGTAATACCCTAAAAATGGTCATCTAAACCATGAGCCCCTAATCTCGACAACGTCACCAAGGTCCTAACCAAAGGCAATTAAATAAATTTTGAGCACACAATTAATTCTATAATCATCAAATGTCACATGGCAAAATTAATCACTCAATATTAATTAAATATTTATTTAATTAATTGATAATTCTAAATAAACTATTTTAAATAATTATCTTATTTATTTTAATTAAATATCTTTTGTATATTTAATTAAATAAATCAATTTGCCATTAAATCATCAAACAAGAGGAATTAATTTGAAAAATAAATAAAAGTTTCCATAAATCTTCAAAAAAGGAAACAAATCAAGAAAGAGGAATTGGAAATTATGAGCACAAATCTTCAAAAAAGGAATTAATTGACCAAAACAAGAATTAAAAATTTGAGAAAAGAAATTAATTGGAGATAATCTTGAAAAACAAATTAAAAATTTATAAATAATCTCAAAGAAAGAAATCAAGACAATTAAATATTAAAATTGAATGATAGAGAATAAATCAGTTTTTTTTTATTTTATCTTAATTTTAGTTCAATTTCCATTAAAACTAAGAAAAGCATCCAATCACATCAATTCACCTGGATTGTGCTTCCTCTTGGAAAATATTGACTGCTCATCATCATTCGATCTCAACCTTTGGTTTCTTTCTAAATTTTCTATAAATTCAGGCTCTCATCTCTCATTCAAAAATCCTGGAGAATATATTGTTATTATGTTGTTTTTGCTCTAGGTTCATTGAGAATTTGCATTGAGATATTGCATATTAGTTATTTCATATTACTTAAATCATTTAGCTTAAATATTCATGTATTACTTAAATCATGTTATATTAATCTTGCATATCTATCTTAAATCTTGTATCCATTTAGCTCATACTTATGCTCATATATATTTAAAAATCCTTTGTTTAGGTGTTGTCTAGTAACTGGATAGCTTAGCAATCTGAGAGCAATATAAACTCGCATCTACTAGAGGCAATGGGTCACTTTGTAATGGTTTATTATTCATTGATTATTGATTTTCTATCTGAGAGCAATCTCTTGTCAAGACTGACACTTTGATTAGACACAAATAGGAAATTACACACCTAAGCTTAACAAATCATGCACCAACAGATAAACTACTAACCTAGTCTGTAATCAAATCAATTAAATTGCTTAACCAACATCATTTATCCTTATCAACTATCTATAGAGTGGAAAATTTATATAGGGTTTCTACCATTAGAGGGATGAAACCCAGTAAATATTTTCACTTGGGACCTTTACATTCAAAAGAGGGAAGGAAACCCACTAGATTTAGTCACAAATCAAATAAGGAATAAATCCTGAATGGATTGGATTAATTTGATTTTGGATTTTCCTCTCTTCTATAATTTGAAATGCTGAATTAAGGTAAAGTTCTAAAATTGAAGATAAAACTGAGAAAATAGTGAGCTACAAATATGAGATTTTTGTGTGCACTTGGATCTGAGCAATATAAGACGACTCTGATCTGATCCTTGAAAAAGGTCCCAAAACTTGGGAGTATGATTCCCATCGCCATGGTCCTACTTTTTCCCTCACAAAAAAAGGGTTGATTTGTCTCTATGAATGAAGCTTATCCCGAGTATCACAACTCTGTACCCGTTTCCCGTACACAAAAAAAGAGGAAATAGGTTGGGAATAGGTGTTAGGATAACCGGTGAACAACTAAGAGGGGAGATGAATCAATTGTTAATAGATTATAACATTTAATCCACTTAATAACCTTTAACTAGATTAAGTACTGGTAAAGCTAAAATAGATACTGGTAAGCAATTAAACTTAACAATAAAACAGATAATCAACACAATGCAACCATACCACATAACACCATGATTTGTATGTGGAAAACCCGGAAAGGGGAAAACCATGGTAGGAAGCCTACCCACAGTGAGATGATACTTTTATAGAAAGTGTGTGATACAATGAGGGGCATGCACATGCAGAAAGGCACACTGCCTAGAGTCTACTCCTCATTACAAAAGAGTCTCACTGACTATAGAGAGGCAACAACCATCTCAAGATAAATAGACAACAATCTAAAATAATGAACTGCTAGAGATAGCATCTACCATGCCTGATTATAGTCTCGATTAAGCTCAATACCGGAGGCCTTTGACCTCTTCCTTAATCCCAATTTGATCACCTATGATTGACCAAATCTCCTTCGCATATGATATTGCATTTCAAGACCACAAATATCTTTTTCATTTTTCTCCTATATCATGATCTACAATGAGATCTTACATCATTTTATATCAACCCTAAGGCCTAAACCAATTAGGTTGGCCACCTAAAAGATATTACAATAAGATCATTATATAAGTCCATATTACAATTCCATGTCGTCCTAAGACCAAAACAACAATAACCAATCCATAAAACATCCTGAAACATCCCAGTAACGTGTAGAGTACACGTTAACATGATACTGGTCCATAACCTAGATAGGCACATGACCTATTCTGGGTCCACCACACCAAAGCAATATCTTCAAGCAGTTGAAGTATAATCAAAGAACATCTTCAGCATCCTGAAAGCCATCTAGAAGCCCCACCAACACCACTTATGCATCCTATCAAGATTCCTCAGTGAAAACTCTGCCGATAAAACCTTAAACCGATGTCGGTAAGGGTTTACAAAAGTGTATGAAAGAATCCGATTACCAAGTCAATACCAGCTAAGCAAAAAATGTCCCAAGAGCATGTAACACATAAAATCAAGCATACTCCATTGATCCAAACATGTCGGAAGTGTCCAATAGATAGTGCCTTTTGTCAGTAACACTAGATCTTCTACCGGTAACCAAAACCTATTTGTCGGTAACCAACCATTACAACTAGTGTTGACATCAGTGACAAAACATAAATGCAACACATAATCAATTTATCCATAATGCCAACAATCTCCCCCTTTGGCATTGATGGCAACACTAGATGCGAAAAACATCTAAGTACCAAGAAATGCCAAACAAGTCTCCCTCTGTGGAAGACAACCAACAATCTCTTGAATATCAGTAACTCTCCCCCTGTGAATGATATTTCTGTAAAGCTTTGAATTATATATCTCTCCCAATAATGTATACAACTCCTTTTTATTTTTCACATCAATATCTATCCCCCTTTGACATCAATGCTAGAAATCTGCTAAAATTATCAAAGAAATAATGTAAACCTCTCAATCTCAAAGATGACTACTCCCCCTAAGTAGTAGCACCACTCATCAGTGCCAGAATGAATAATATATTTGATAATGCATGTCAGACTGATGAAAAACTACATCAATCAAGTCTCTATCAAAGGGGCAGAAACCCCTAACCTATCTCTTAAATACTCAAATGATTCATTAGCTAGTGGTTTAGTGAATATATCTGGAATCTGTTCTTTAGTGTTCACATAAACCAATTTGACTTCCTTTCCTTCTACCTTGTCCTTTAGAAAGTTATACTTTATTGATATATGCTTAGTCTTAGAGTGAAATACCGGATTTTTAGACATGTCAATAGTTGCAGAGTTATCACAGTAGATAACTACTAGTTCACTACAATTTACCCTGATAGCCTTCAACATTTGCTTCATCCACAAGACTTGAGTGCAATTAGTTGCTGCTGCAACATACTCAGCTTCTGCAATAGATAAAGAAATGCATGACTATTTTTTGGTGATCCATGAAACCAATTTCTTTCCAAGAAAGAAAGCTCCACCAGAATTGTTATTCCTATCATCAATATCTCTTGCCCAATCTGAGTCAGTATATGCACATAAAGTGAAATAATCATTTTTAGAATACCATAAGCCATATTGTGTTGTTCCTTGCAAATAATGGAATATCCTCTTTAATGCACATTCATGATTTTCTTTAGGATTACTTTGATATCTTGAAACAATAATTACTGCATTCATAATATCCGGTCTAGTCTAAGTTAGATATAACAGACCACCAATCATAGACTTATACCTTGTCGGATTTACTGATGTAGAAGTATCCTTGATAAAGAATTTCTCACTTGTCACAATAGGAGTACTTACCGGTTTGGCATTATCCATACCAAAATTCTTCAACAATTCCCTTAGATACTTAGTTTGACAGATAAAAATGCCTTTGTCAGTTTGAGTAATCTGCAAACCTTAGAAAAATTTCATCTCATCAATCATGGATATTTCAAATTCATTCTTCATATTGTTAGCAAATTCCATGCACAACTTATTTTGTCCTCTAAAAATGATATCATCAACACATACTTCAATAATCAGAATATCATCATTATTGATCTTATAATATAAATTACTATCAACACTGCCTTGAGTAAAACCAAGCTTCAAAAGATATTTATCTAACCTTGCATACCAAGCTCTGGGAGCTTGTTTCAAACCATATACAACTTTCTTCAATCTGGAAACCATATATTTATCATCTATTAGTGAAAATCCATCAGGCTACTCAATGTATACTACTTCCTCAAGTTCACCATTCAAAAATGTACATTTAACATCCATTTGATAAACCTTATAGTTCTTATAAGCTGCATAGGCAAGAAATAGTCTAACAACTTCAATTCTAGCTACAGGTGCAAATGTCTCACCATAATCAATTCCTTCCATTTGAGAATATTCTTTACAAACCAATATAGCCTTGTTTCTTACAACTTGACCATCCTCATTCAATTTATTCCTAAAAACCCATTTAGTTCTAATAACATTCTTATTTTTAGGCCGGGGAACTAAAGTCCAAGTTTCATTCTTCTCTATCTGATCTAATTCATCTTCCATAGCCTTTAACCAATGTTTATCTTTACAAGCTTCAATAACAAATGTCGGTTCAACTTGAGAAATAAGACATACCTCTTCATTTTCCAGTCTTCTTCTAGTCATAACTCTCTTGTTCCTATCTCCAATGATTTGATTTTCAGAATGATTTAATCTTACATACCTTTGTGTCTTCTAAACTTCAGGTTCACTTCTCTAATTATCAGTCACAGTTGAATTTTTGTATTGTGTTAGTGTAATAGTCTTAGTTTCTTGTACCGGTTGAGGCATTGCTAGTTCATTTATGATCATTTCCACTATCGGTTCCCTTTCATATGATATAGAATGATTTTTGTACTCCTAATCCACTTTCACATTAGCACTATCCACAATTTTCTGCAATATTTTTTTATAACATCTATATGCTTTGCTTTGAATTGAGTAACCAAGAAATATCCCTTCATCACATCTAGGATCAAATTTCCAACTGAATGATCTCTTTATATATAGCATTTACTTCCAAAAATTTTGAAATACTTAATAGTAGGTGTATGTCCAAACCATAATTCATAAGGGGTATTACCGGTTTCACCTTTGATGTGAACTTTGTTGAATGTGTAGATTGATGTACCCACTACTTCTCTCCAGTAGATATGAGGCAATTTGGCTTCCATCATCATGGATCTTGCTGCATCCAAAATGGTTTTGTTCTTTGTTTCCACTACTCAATTCTGTTGAGGAGTCTGAGGTGCAGATAATTGTCTCCTAATTCCATTTGTCTCACAATAACTGTTAAATTTATGAGAAGTGGACTCACCGCCTTGATCTAATATTAGACATTTGATTTTCAATCCAGTTTTTGTTTCAACCTTTTCTTTAAAGATCTTGAATTTATCAAAAGCTTCAGACTTCTCCCTAAGAAAAGTCACCCACGTCATCCTAGAATAGTCATCAATAATCAACATGAAATACCTATCACCTTGAAAGCTTGAAGTCCTTGTTGGACCACATAAGTCAGTGTGAATCAAATCAAGTACATCATTAGATTTATCATGTATGCTCTTAAAAGAAGTTCTAACTTTCTTTCCCAATTGACATTCCTTACACACCAGATTATGAGGCTTCATAATCTTAGGTATATCTCTAACCACCTTAGTTGAACTGATCTTAACAATAAAATCAAAATTAACATGACACAACCTCTTATGCCATAACCAACTCTCATCAATATGAGAAATCAAACATGTCTTATTACCAGTGTTCAAGTGAAAGATATATATTACCTCCAGGTTGAATACCGGTTGCAATCTCCAAACAAGTCTTGTTAATGATTTTGCATTTTCTATCTTTAAACTAAACTTGGAAACCCTTGTCCACCAATTGACCAACACTCAAAAGATTATGCTTTAAACCTTCTACATAATAGACATTATCAGTGTTATGCTTACCATCCAAAGAAACAATACCTCTACCTTTGATCATACATGTTTTTTCATCTCCAAATCTGACTTGACCACCATTGTATTCTTGCAGGGATAGAAATTTCCCTTTATCTCCAGTCATATGATGTGAGCATCCACTATCAATTACCCATTCATCCTTATCTTCAAATTTTGCTGCCAAGGCCTTTTCTTCATTCATGATAACTGGTTCTGGTTCATCTTCCTTTAAAGAATAGAACACCCATTCCTTTCCATTGCCGGATCCACTAGTAGAGTCTTTTGCCAGTTCATCCCCAGAGTCATCAGTTACTCCTTCCTCATCCTCTATGTAGCATTGTTTACTTTTCTTGAATCTATATCTGTTTTGGTTAGGCTTAAATGATTTCTTAACTCTGTCCTCAAACCTTGCATTCCTTTTAGGACATCTAGATGCAAAATTACTAATCTTATTACATGCAAAAAATTTAAAAGGTGCTTTTCCTTCATACTTACTTCTTGTCGGACCTTTAGGTACTTTTCTAGCAAATTAGGCTTCAAGTTTCTCAAATTCTTCATCTTTTTTTCTCATGTCATCTAATTATTTTGCATATAGGACTTTGCAATCACTTTTTTCGGTAGATGATGATGATGATGTGTGAAAAGGAGGTTCAGACTTTACAGCCCCAGAAGATCCAAATTCTTCAAGCTCAAAAGCAGATAATTTCCCAATCAAAATGTCTTTGTTAGCTTAAGTGTTTTCCATTTTTCTCAACTCATTAGTTGCAGTTGCCTTCATCTTGTAAGTCGGTGGAAGGGCTCTCAAGACTTTGGAAACTATTTCATCTTCACTGAGAAATCCTCCACAACATTGAATTCCCCTAACAACCTCATTTACTTTTTCCATAAACACAACAATTCTTTCATTATCTTCTATTTTCAAGTTTTCATATCTTACCTAGTAACCAACAAGTTTAGCAATTTTGATAGTAGGATCACCTTCATTCAGAGTTTGCAATTTATCCCACAACCTTTTCCAATGACTTATCAATCAATCCCATGATCTATTGACACAAGAGGGATTCTCTAGCTCTGCAATCATTCTCAATATTCTTATCCAAGTCTATAGGAGCGGGATTGCCAAATGCCAGATCATAAGGTGTGTATCCTTTCTCAGTGATCTCCCAAACATCCTTGCCAATATATCTAAGATGAGTCTCCATTCAAATTTTCCATATCCCATAATTTGTTCCATCAAACTTAGGGATTTCTCTTCTGAAAAATAGTTGTCAGTGTATTAGAAGTGTTAGCTACCATAGGATCTACCTCAAGCGGTTAAGATTCTGTAAAAGAGGACCAAAGCTCTGATACCAATTGTTAGGATAATTGGTGAACAACTGAGAGGGGGGGTGAATCAGTTGTTAACAGATTATAACATTTAATTCACTTAATAACCTTTAACTAGATTAAGTACCAGTAAAGAAGAAACAAATACCGATAAGCAATTAAACTTAACAATGAAATAGATAATCAACACAATGAAACCATACCACATAACACCATGATTTGTACATGGAAAACCCAGAAAGGGAAAAACCACGGTGGGAAGCCTACCCACAGTCAGATGATACTTCTGTAGAAAGTATGTGATACAATGAGGGGCATACACATGCAAGAAGGCACATTGCCTAGAGAGTACTGCTCATTACAAAAGAGTCTCACTAACTACAGAGAGGCAACAACCATCTCAAGATAAATGGACAACAATCCAGAATAATGAATTGCTAGAGATAACATCTACCATGCTTGATTACAGTTTCGGTTAAGCTCAATACTTAAGGCCTTTGACTTATTCCTTAATTCCAATTCAATCACCTATGATCGACCAAATCTCCTTCACATATGATATTGCATTTCAATACCACAAATATCTTTTTTATTTTTCTCCTATATCATGATCTACAATGAGATCTTACATCATTTTATATCAACCCTAAGGCCTAAACCAATTAGGTCAGCCACCTAAAAGATATTACAATAAGATCATTATATAAATCCATATTACAATGATATGCCATGTCGGCTTAAGACCAAAATAATAATAACCAATCCATAAAACATCACAAAACATCCTGGTAACTTGTAGAGTACACATTAACATGATACCGATCCATAACCTAGATAGGCACAGGACCTATTCTGGGTCCACCAAGCCAAAGCAATGTCTTCAATCAGTTGAAGTATGATCAAAGAACATCTTCAAGATCCTGAAAGCCATCTAGAAGCCACACCAACACCACTTATGCACCTTGTCAAAATTCCTCAGAAAGGTCTATCGATAAAACCTTAAACCAATGTCGGTAAGGGTTTACAAGAGTGTATGATAGGATCCGATTACCAAGTCAAAACCAATTGACTAAAACATGTACCAAGAGCATGTAACACATAAAATCAAACATACTCCAATGATCCAAACATGCTAGAAGTGTCCAACAGATAGTCTCTTCTACCAGTAACACTAGATCTTCTACCAGTAACCAAAACATGTTTGTCAGTAACCAACCATAACAGCTAGTGTTGACATCAATGATAAAACATCAATGCAACACATAATCAATTCATCTATAATGCCAACAATAGGGGCTTGCCTTAGGTCAAACCTCGATTTTGGAATTAACCATGAAATTGAAATAAAGATAATTGAAATGACTATAATGAAAGATCCTCCTTTTGAGGGAGATCCTGAATTACGACTAAAATTTGAATGATTATAAGTCCTTGTGAAGTTTTTCTTGGCTCCACACAGAATTAGGGTTTATAAAGTATTCAATCAAAATAGGATGAATGATGTGTTGGTAATATGAATGAGTTGATTATGTGTTGCATTGATGTTTTGTCATTGATGTCAACACTAGCTGTTATGGTTGTTTATAGGGTTTCGGTAGAAGGAGTGGATTGGAAAGACTATTAGTTGATTGTTATCGACATGATCTGGATGATTAAATAAGTTTGTATGAATGGTTTATATGCTTTTGAAGTATGTTTCAGTCAGTTGGTATTGATCTGATGATTGGATGCTATCTTATGTTCTAGTAAGCCTGCTTTCTAGGTCCGGTAAGGGTTTCACCGACAGAGCCTTATTGAAGATATTTGATAAAATGCTTAAGTGGTGTTAGTTCACCTTCTAGAAGGGATTCAGGATGCTGATGGTGATTGTATTTGTGCCTCGACTGATTGGAGTCATTGCTTTGGCATGTGTGGATCTAATTTAGGTTTGGTGCTATCTAGGTTATGGACCAGTTTCATGAAATGTGTTGATGGATCCTTTTGATGTGCTTCTAGGATGTTTTATTGATTGGATGATATTTGTTTGATGTTAGGTCGACATGTTTTATGATTTTATTTTAGGATTATGTAATGAAATTATTAAATTATCATTTGGGTGGTTGACCTAATTGTTTAGGCCCAGGGTTTGTATAAATATATGTAAGATCTCATTGTAGATCATATGCAAGGAGCAAATAATGTAATAGTCATTTGAGCAGATGATTTGCTCAACCATAGGTGATCAAGTTGGATTTATGCAAGGGGTTTTAGACCTTCGGTATTGAGCTTAACCAAAACTATAATATAGCATGTTTGATGCTATCTTAGGCAGTTCTTCCTTTCAAATTGTTGTTTGAATATTTTGAGGTGGTCAACCTCTTTTGTAGTCAGTGAGACTCCATTGTGATGAGAAGTACGCTCTAGCTAGTGTGCCTTCCTACATGTGTAGGGCCCTATTATAATCACATTTTGCAGAAGTATCATTTGACTATGTGTAGGGTTTCCCACCGTGGTTTTTCCCTTTACTGGGCTTTCCACATACAAATCATGGTGTTATGTGGTATGGATGCATGGTATTGATTCTGTAGTTTACCATTATGCTTTAATGCTTTATCAATTATTCTAGTGTCTATTTTTTGCTATTCTGGTAAAAGGTTTTAAGTGCTTTAAATTCACATAATTTGTTGACAACTGATTCACCCCCCTCTCAGTTGTCCACTGATTATCCTAACAATTGGTATTAGAGCTTGGTCCTCTTTTGCAAAAGCTTAACTACTTGAGGAAGATCCTATGGTAGCTAGTAGTTCATCTATTGTTTACCAAAAGGATAGCCCTAGGCTTGATGAAACAAACTATAGAGTATGGAAAATTTGGATGGAGACTCATTTAAGATGCACTGGAAAGAAAATTTGGGAAATAACTTAGAAAGGTTACACTCCTCATGATCTAGCACCTAGCAATCCTTCACTGGTGAACTTGGAAAAGAAAATTGAAAATGGCTGCAGAGCTAGAGAAGCCCTCTTATGCACCTTATCAGACTAGCATATCATGGGATTATCAAATAAATCATCGACAAAAGCTATATGGGATAAGTTGGAGACTCTGAATGAAGGTGATCCCACTGTTAAAATTGCAAAACTTGAATGTTACTGGGTAAGATATGAAATTTTGAAGATGGAGGAAGATGAAAGAATTTCTGCATTCATGGAAAGGGTAAATGAAATTGTATTAGGAATTTAGTGTTGTGGTGGATCTCTGAGCGAGGAAGAGATTGTTTTAAAAGTATTAAGGGTTTTTCCACCAGCATATAGGATGAAGGTAACTGCAATTAATGAGCTAAGAACCATGCCTAATACTTTTGTCAATAGAAACTCTTGTTGGGAAGTTATCTACTTTTGAGCTTGAATAATTTGGTCCTCCCAGAGCTACAAAGACTGATACTACATTTAAGGCATCTACATCATCAACCAACAAGAAAGATTGGAAATTTTTGTATGCAAAGGAATTGGAAGAAATAAGGAAAGAATATGAAGAGATTGAGCAACTTGAAGCCCATTTTGCTAGAAGAATACCTAAAGGTCCAGCAGGAAGTAAGTATGAAGGAAAATCTCCCTTCAAATGTTTTGCATGTAATAAGATAGTTCATTTTGCATCTAGATGTCCTGAAAGGAATTCAAAATTAGAAAAAAGAGAAAGAAGATCCTTTAAGCCTAACCCTGAATATCAGATCAAGCATAAGTACAGGAGAAACAAAGACAAATCATGCTACTATGTTGATGAGGAAGGAGTAACTGATGACTCAGAGGAAGAACCGGCAAGATATTCAGCTAGTGGATCCAGCAATGGAAGAGAATGGGTATTTTATGTTATAAAGGAAGATGATCTGGAACCAGTTATTAGAAATGAGGAAAAGGCCCTTCCAGAAAAAGTTAAAGACAAAGATGAATGGGTAATAGACAGTGAATTTTCTCATCACATGACATGAGACAAAATAAAGTTTCTAACCTTGCAAGAATTTGATGGTGGTCAAGTCAGATTTGGTAATGACAAAGCATGCATGATCAAAGGAAGATGAATCATTTCATTAGATGGTAAGCATGACACTAAATTTTTTTATTATGTTGAAGGTCTAAAGCATAATATTTTGAGTGTAGGACAGTTGGTAGACAAAGGTGTTCAATTAAAATTCAAGGATGGAAAGTTCAAAATCATTAACAAATTAGGATTGGAGATTGCAACCGGTACATAGACAAAAGGTAACATCTTTCATTTGAACTTTGGTGAAAAGACATGTTTGATTGCACATATTGATGAGAGTTGGCTATAGCATAAGAGGTTGTGTTAGGTACATTTTGATTGCATTGTAAAGATTAGTTCAACTAAGGCAGTTAGAGACTCACCCAAGATTATAAAGCCTCATAATCTGATATGTAAGGAATGTCAAATAGGTAAGAAAATCAGAACTTCTTTTAAGAGCATACCTGATAAACCTAATGATATTCTTGATTTAATTCATACTGATGTATGTGGTCCTGCTAGTACAAGAAGATTTCAAGGAGATAGATATTTCATGTTAATCATTGATGACTATTCTAGAATGATGTGGGTTTCTTTTCTAACGGAGAAATTAGAAGCCTTTGAGAAATTTAAGATTTTTAAAGTGATGGTTGAAACAGAGATAGGGATGAAAATCAAGTGTCTGAGATCATATCAAGGTGGTGAATTCACATCCAGTGAGTTCAACAACTATTGTGAGAAAAATGGCATTAGGAGATAGTTATCTACACCCCAGACACCTCAGCAGAATGGTATTGTGGAAAGAAAGAATAGAACCATTTTGGATGCAGCCAGAACCATGATGATGGAAGCTAATTTGCCTCATATCTATAGGAGAGAAGCAGTAAGTACAATATTTTATACATTGAACAAAGTTCATATCAAAGGAGATCTCGGTAAGACACCTTATGAACTATGATTTGGTCATTCCCCTACTCTTAAGTATTTCATAATTTTTGGAAGTAAGTGTTATATCAAAAGAGATGATTCCATTGGAAAGTTTGACCCTAGATGTGATGACGAAATATTTCTTGCTTATTCAACAAAAAGAAAAGCATATAGATGTTATAACAAAAGATTGCAGAGAATTGTAGAGAGAACTAATGTGAAGGTGGATGAGAAGCACAAAGACCAAGCTAAAGCTTCTGACAGCGAACTAATAGTAGAAATGATCATAACTAATCCAGTAATGGCTGTACTAGAACATAATGTTGAACCAGTTACCCTGAGATCATCAGAAAATTCAACTATGACTAAAGATCAGCACAAAGAACCTGAAAATCACAAAACACCAAGGTATGTAAGGTTATATCATTCTGAAGATTGGATCATTGGAGACAAAAACAAGGGAGTTATGACAAGAAGAATATTGGTAAATGAAGAGGTATGTCTCATTTCTCAAATTGAACCATCATCAATAATTGAAGCTTGTAAAGATGAATGTTGGATGGAAGCTATGGAAGATGAATTAGATCAAATAGAAAAGAACAATACTTGGACTTTGGTTCCCAAACCTGAAAACAAAAATGTCATTGGAACTAAATAGGTTTTTAGAAACAAATTGAATGAGGATGGATAAGTTATAAGAAACAAGGATAGATTGGTCTACAAAGGATATTCTCAGAAGGAAGGAATTGATTATGGTGAAACTTTTGCACCGATAGCTAGAATTGAAGCTGTTAGACTATTTCTAGCTTATGCAGCCTATAAGAATTATAAGATATATCAAATGGATGTTAAGTGTGAATTTATGAATGGAGAATTTGAAGAGGAAGTCTTCATAGAGAAACCTGATAGATTTTTATTAGAAGATGATAAAAACATGGTTTGCAGATTAAATAAATCCCTATATGGATTAAAACAAGCTCCTAGAGCTTGGTATGCAAGGTTGGATAAGTATCTTTTGAAGCTTGATTTTACAAAAGGTAATGCTGATAGTAACCTATATTATAAGATCACTAATGATGATATTCTGATTATTGAAGTATTTGTTGATGATATCATTTTTGGAGGTGAAGAAAAACTGTGCATGGAATTCTCTAATAATATGAAGAATGAAATTCAAATGTCTATGATTGGAGAAATAAGATTTTTATAGGTTTGCAGATTAATCAAACCGACAAAGGCATCTTTATCTGTCAAACTAAGTATCTTAGAGAATTATTGAAGAAATTTGGTATGGAAAATTCCAAACTGGTTAGTACTCCTATGGTTACAAGAGAAAAATTATCAATCAAAGATGTATCCCCATCGGTAAATCCTACAAGACATAAATCCATGATTGGTGTTTTGATATATGTAACTCAGACTAGATCAGATATAATGAATACAGATAGTATTGTATCAAGATATTAAAGTAATCCAAGAGAAAATCATGAAAGTGCAGTAAAAAGGATATTTCGGTATTTGCAAGGAACAATTGAATATGGTTTATGGTACCCTAAATATGATGACTTTACTTTATGTGCATATACAGATCCAGATTGGGTAGGTGATGTGATGACCGAAAGAGAACATCTGGTGGAGCATTCTTTCTTGGAAAGAAATTGGTTTCATGGATCAACAAGAAGCAATCATGCATCTCTTTATCTATTGTTGAAGCTAAATATGTTGTAGCAACAACCAATTGCACTCAAGTACTATGGATGAAGAAGATGTTGAAGGATATAAAAGTAAGTTGAAATAATCCGGTTGTTATTCATTGTGATAACTCTGTAGCTATTGACATATCAAATAATTCAAAATTTCACTCCAAGACTAAGCACATATCAATCAAGTATATTTTTTGAAAGAGAAGGTGGAAGAAAAAGAGGTCAAATTGGTTTATGTGAATACTAAAGAATAGATAGCAAACATCTTCACTAAACCTTTGTCCCGAGAATAATTTGAGTATTTAAGAGATAGATTGGGGGTTTCTACCCCTCTGGTAGAGACTTAAATGATGTAGATGTGCATCAGTCTGACATGCATTATCAGAGCTATCTTTTGCTTCGGATTGATGAAATATGCTTGCTACTGAGGGGGAGCAGTCAGCCTTGAGATTTAGAAATTTCATACTCTATTTGATATCTATGTCATATCTTTGGCATTGATGTCAAAGGGGGAGAGATATATGTGAAAAACTAATCCTATCTATTTTTCAGATTGATTGCACTCCTCAGGGGGAGTTTGGTGGTATTGTTGGGCAGTATTTGGTCTTTTGATTCAGAATTGGTTCAGAGCTTCATTGATACATCCTTTAGAGAAGATTGTTGGCATTTCATGGCACTTGGATATTTTCACATCTAGTTTTGCCATCAATGCCAAAGGGGGAGATTATTGGCAATATGAATGAATTGATTATGTGTTGCATTGATGTTTTGTCACTAATGTCAACACTAGCTGTTATGGTTGTTTACTGGCTTCCAGTAGAAGGATTGGATTGGAAAGACTATCAGTTGATTGTTACCGGTATGATTTGGATGATGAAATAAGTTTGTATGAATGGTTTATATTATTCTAAAGTATGTTTCAGTCAATTGGTATTGACCTAATGATCAGATGGTATCTTATGTTCTAGTAAGCCTTCTTTCTAGGTCTGGTAAGGGTTTCACCGACAAAGACTTATTGAAGATCTTTGATATAATGCATAAGTGGTGTTGGTGTGTCTTCTAGAAGAGATTTAGGATGCTGATGGTGATTGTGTTCATGCCTAGATTGATTGGAATCATTGCTTTGGTGTGTGTGGATATAATTTAGGTCATGTGTTATCTAGGTTATGGACCGGTTTTATGAAACATGTTGATGGTTCCTTCTGATGTGCTTCTAGGATGTTTTATTGATTGGATGATATTTATTTGACCTTAGGCCAACATTTTTTATGATTTTATTTTGGGATTATGTAATGGACCTATTAAATCATCATTTGGGTGGCCGATCTAATTATTTAGGCACAAGGTTTTTATAAATATATGTAAGATCTCATTGTAGATCATATGCAAGGAGCATATAATGTAATAGTCATTTGAGTAGAGGATTTGGTCGATCATAGGTGATCAAGTTGGGTTTATGCAACGGGTTTTAGACCTCTGATATTGAGCTTAACTAGAACTGTAATCTGGCATGTTTGATGCTATCTTAGGCAGTTCTTCCTTCTAGACTATTGTCCAAATATTTTGAGGTGGTCAAATTCTTTTGTAGTCAATAAAACTCCATTGTGATGAGCAGTGCACTCTAGGTAGTGTGCCTTCTTGCATGTGTAGGCCCCTATTGTAATCACATACTTTTTTGTAGAAGTATCATCTGATTGTGGGTAGGGTTTTCCACTGTGGTTTTTCCCTTTACCGGGTTTTCCACATATAAATCATGGTGTTATGTAGTATGGATGCATGGTATTGATTCTCTAGTTTACTATTATTCTTTAATGCTTTATCAGTTATTCTAGTATCTATTTTTCGCTATTCTAGTAAAATGTTTTAAGTTCTTTAAATTCATATAATTTGTTGATAACTGATTCACCCCTCCCCCCTATCAGTTGTCCACCTATTATCCTAACATGATATCCTCCTCAATGCTTGAATCTTGACTTTATTGCTACTCTAAGGCTTGAAGGAAGACTGAAAAATGCTCAATTTCTCTTGAATGCTTGAATGTTTGATCTCATGTAATTGCCTAATGTCTTAGATTGTTGATTTATTAATAGATGTCAAATGAGAGGATAAATCCCCTTTATATACTTGCCTATCGAGAAAATTGGCTAATTTTCCAACATGAGCCAACACAGAGGGGGAATCTCGCACATTTTTTAAATGTAATAATGGGTTTAAAGGGGCCCAAACTTAGGGAAGACCATGGCATGGTGCCATGGTCCTACCCTATTTTGGGTTAGGATCAAGGTGCCCAAGGGGGTACAAATCAAGTTTTTTGGCATTTATGATGGGTATGAGCATAATCGGGTCTCAATCGGGCCAAGGTGTGCAAGCACTAAGGTGAAGACCCAAATGCAATAAAAATTTCAAGGGGTGCAATTTTAGGATGCTACATTTAGCCCCCGCTTTACTATAAAGTCAATCATACTCTTGGTAAAGTACAAATGGTTCACATTGAAAAAATTTCACGAAGTCATCAAGGAGGAAAGATACACCAAGCCCCCAATGGACTTTAGGATCTCACAACTTTGATAACAAGATAAAAGGGACATCATGGAAGAAAGACAGAGAGAACCATGATTGCAAACTAGTAAGATTCTCTTACTATGAGCCATGAAAAAGAAAAATACTTAAAATTACAAAGCAAAAGACAAAGTTCACTAAGTAACTTTAAGTATCAAGATATGCAATAGAGAGAATCATTGAGAAGAGTGTATGCCCCCACGTTAAATTAACTATGTACACATTATTGGGAGCAGTTGCTTTAAGGTAGGATACAACCAAAAAGACAAGCACGTTATCACAATAATAAGCCCCCAAGAGAGGACAAATCAAAGGATAATGATCACAAAACACAAAACATGGGGTGGTTTTGCTTAACTTTAGAGTCAGTATGCTTTTTATGATAGCCAATGTATATCATGTATATATATACATAAAATTGTCCTCATCCTCCAAGGAAAGGAAACCACCATGGAAGAAGGGCACATTTGTCTTTTGAGTCAACATAGGAGAGACCCAAAAGAGATCTCTATGCTTTGCATCATCCTCACGTAGACAACACTAGGGACAACAAATAGAAGAATTGAGAGAGAAATAGAAGAAGATCACAAACAAGCAAGAGAGGAGAGAGAGAAAATCTACGATGGTAATGAAGCTAATGAGGCACATCATCCGTCCCCCGATCTTGCTAATCATTGTTTTGAGAATGTGGACAACATGTAAGAGGAGTGACATTGAGCACAATAGATGGAGCTATCACAAGTTCCAAACAAGGACAATTCTCTAATGATGAACCATTTTGTTTGTTACTTGGAGCTAGGATTAATGCTTTTAAAAATTTCTCAGATAAACCATTGTCAACAACATATTCATTGTCATCATAAAAAATATCAGGACAAAAATTTTCATCATTAACAACATTCTCACCTACTTATTCATTACGATTAACAAAAATAGGATCTCTAAAAGGAATAGAACTTGAGCCATCATTTGTCTTAATCATTTTGTGTCTTGGAGAATTAGGTTCAACCTCTTGATTAGGAGAAGGTTGATAAAATGGTATTATATCAAGAGTTTGTGTTTTTTGAGAAGAAAGTTCACAAGCTCTAGCACAATGTCTCTATTGGTATTCTCTTACACAAGAATTTCTTTTAGTTTTAGCCAAAGGTAGTGAAGTTTTAGGTTCATCAGGTATAGTCTTTTTTTCTTCTTTGAATCAAGGATGCATAGGAGAAGGTCTTTTAGGTTGAATAATAGGAGAGGTCAATCACTTCCCTTTGTAAGATGTAGGAGGCAAAATTGCACCATATAAAGGAGGAATATAATGTTACAAGCTAGGGTTGCCCTTGCACCAAAAGATCAACCTGTCAATGCCTGATACAACCACTAGACTTATATAATCCATAGGAGGCTGCTAAACCATGTCGCGAATCCCTGTGAAGAATGTTGGCTCAGTGCAAACAATTCCCCTCTCAACATCACTCTTCGTGTCCTAGGTGATTCAAACTTGTGACCAAGCTCTGATACCACTTGTTACAAGATAGGCTTGTCGTTGCACCAAAAGAACAACCTGTCAATGCCTGATACAAATAGTAGACTTATAAAATCCACACGAGTTTGTTAAACCATGTTGTGAATCCCCAGGAGGAACGCTGACTCACTGTCAACATAGGAGGTGTAGGAAGGAGACCGGGTCCATCATGAGGAGGAGGAATATAGGTCTATCCTTAGGAGGAATAACATGTTTATCCTTAGAAGGAGGATTAAATTGATGCTTAGGAGGAAGAGCTTTTCTATCCTTAGGAGGAAGAACACACTCATCCTTAGGAGAAGGAATAGATTCTTCCTAAGGAAAAAGAATATCACTTTCCTTAGGAGGAAGGATATACTTTTATGTAATAATAGATACATGATCATTAGTTGGAGGAAAATTAAGTGTTGGATTTCTAGGTTTACTCAAGGATAAATTCATCTCATTTTTTCATTTTTGATATGATTTAAAGAGAGCATCACTTCTAGGTTCAAGAGGTTGGAATTGTTTGGACCAAAAATAAACAAGACAAACCTCTCCATGCCTCACCATAGGTTGATACATGCTATTATGTCCCAAGTTCACATGAAATTGAAATTGAAATTGAATGGATGTCCCAAGAAAGCCAAGGATGTCCCAAGTTCACATGAAATTGAACGGATGTAGGAATGATAGAAAAGACAACATCTAAGCATTTAGTGCCAACATCAATAGGAAGTGTGATAGAACCAATAGTAGGAAAAGAGAATCTATCAAAACTCTATCACATTACTTTCATCATATGTCACTTGATTCAATTGTAAAGTATAAAGAAAATCTTTAGTTATCACATTAACTATACAAGTTGGATCAATGAGCACCCCTCGAGAGGGTATACCTTTGATTTTCATAGTTATGTAAAGTGTACCATCGAGTTCTTCAATAGTCTCACTAGGATGAAATATAATGCATAAGTCCTTAGGAGGTTCATTTTTATCAATAATGTTCACCATATTATTAGACTCAAGAACAACATCATTAGGAGAGAAGGCAAAATGATTAGTCTCAATCAAATTAGTGGAATGGGAAGGTAAAGGATTAGTGAAAATTTGAAGGTTTTGATTAGGAGGAGCTACAGATTTTTTTCCTTTATCATTCACACCAGCCACATATATTGTATTGTTATCAGTGAAGTCTTGAATCTTACTCCTTAAGGAATAACACTTTTCAATGTCATGTCCAAGTTGACGATGGAAGTGGAAAAAGGCTTAGTTGTATCAATTGGTTTAATAAGGGGAAGCTTCAACATATTTCTTTATAACAATTGCAACATAATACTATAAAAAAATTCATTACGAGGAATGAATTCTTTTATAAAGTATTTGGACAAAGGAGGCACACCTGTTGTTGCAACTGCTACTTGATTGTTGTTGTTGTCATTGAACTTGATGAATCCCATATTATGTTTTAACTTCACAAAAGGTTGTTGAGAACTTTCACTTTTATCACTTGGAGCCATTAAAGAGGAATGTTCCAATTGACTCATGATAAGCTAATAATTGTGAAGTACTGTGTACAACTACATAAAGGAAGTAAACTCAGAAAGAAGTTTATCACTAATATCTTTTTACAAATTAGAAATGAAAATTATTTGAATATCTTGACCAGGCACAGGAAAAGAAATTTTAGAATACAAATGCATATAACTACCAATAAAATAAATCATTTTTTCATTAATGCCTTTCTTACAATGCATCAAATCAGTCAAAGTAATCTTAGGACAAATATTACTGTGAAATTATTGAATAAAAGAGTTATCCAATTGTTGAAATGAAGTAATAGAATAAGGAGGCAAAGAACAATACCATTGCAAAGCTTTATCCCTTAATATATTAGTAAACAATTTAGCCAACAATCTTTGGTCATGAGAAAAGTCACTACACAAAGTTTGAAATTTTTTAGCATGAGTTAACGGATCACCTTTTCTATTATAAAGCTCTAATTGAGGGACTTTCACATGTTTAGGAGGGACAAATTAGACAATGTCATTAGATAATGGGTTCGCTACATAAAAATGTGGGCACATTATACTTAGATTGATTCATAGAAGTGATTTGTTGTTGTAAGGAAGATGTTGTTTGGGCTAGACTATTGATAGTAGATTCAATAGAAGGATTAAAATTAAACATATTGGATTGAGAGGGAGGAGTAACATTGTTGAATAAAAGAGGAGTAACATTGTTAAAGGATGGAGGAGCTTGAGAATAAGGAGGAATATTATTATAAGGAGGTGGCACACTATGATAGGTAGGTATGGGGGATAACTGGATAACGAATGGAAGAATCACTTGAGGAGGGATGAAAGAATTATTATTAAGGAGTTTCCCCCTTTGACTAACACTTGTAGGTATGACATTTTGTCTAGAGGTTTCCATGATGTTTGATGTAAAGGTGGGAACACTATCCATAAGGGTAGTCATAGGAATGGAGTGATTAAATTGGCTAGGAGGTTGTGTATAACCAAGGACTTCATCACAACTCTTCATAGGTATGATATTAGTATCAACAATATGAGGAATACCACTTAAGACATCAACACCAAGTTTATCACTTTAAACCATTCTTTTCAATCCTTCAATAAATGGGAGAGCTTCACTTTCCAAGTATTGTTGACTCATCCATTGTTGAAAATTTTCAAATTGATTGTCAATATTCTCTAATTGATCAATGGAAACCCTAGTTAGTGATTCATCCACATCATAAGAATTATGAAAAGAATGAGGATAAACGGGGACATGTGTAAGATTGGAAGAACCTCCAACATCCTCATGAAATAAGTTATCCAAAGTAGGCTCTGTCTCCTTGGGAAGTCTTAATTCTACAACTTCTTCTCACGGGGATATTATAGGTTGGACTAATAGTAGTAAAACTCATGCACTAAGGGAGAAAAATTTGAAATTTGAAATTTACAATTTGCAAAGTAATTGAATAATGCAAAATTTTAGAAAAATGATTACTTAATTAAATAAGTAAATTGATTGAAAAGATAAAGAATAATTGTGAAAGATTATGGAATCCCCTAGGAAATTGAAATTTAAAATTAGAGCTTTGCTAGAATAACCTCTTAATGTAAATTTAAAAACACCCACTAGGAGATAGAAATTTAAATTTAAAATTAGGGCTAAAAATAACCTCTTAATTTTAAAATTTAAAATTTAAAATTATCAAAAATAAATTTGAATTCAAAATTAGGATCATATAAAAAGAACCTCTTAATTTAAAAAAATTATATTTACATGTAATGTTGAAATTTGGAAATTGAAATAATTAATTTAAATTTAAAAATTAGGGCTCTTTTAATTAACCACTTAATTTTAAATTTGAATTTGAAATTTGTTGGCATATGTGCAGAGCTTGATGACATGATGATATTGTATGTTGTCATTGATGTCAATATGCTGAAGTATGAACCAGTATATTGATGTAAGCAAACTGGCAAGAGAACCAGTATATGTGAAAAAGTGAAGCGGTATGTTGGAATGAGAACAGGTATATGGGAAGTTTTGTATCGGGGTTTCATTTGGCATGACTACCAGTTGGTAGTCTCAGCTTCAAGGTTTTCGGTTGATGCATTCCAAGCCTATGTGATTCAATCAATGACATCTTGTGATGAATTAGCATTGTAATGAAGATCAGATCATGTTGCCATGTTAGCCTTGTGCGCGTGAAGGATTTCCTTGAGGATCTTGCATGAAGGAGATTGATCCTATCTACCTCAGGAATGTGCGAAGTCTCTGTAAATGGTGGAGAGCGCATGATGGGTTATCAACTTCCTAAAGTAGCAAAGAATGAACATTAGAGAACATCTTGAGATCTGTTCAAGACTGTTATATTCAATGCAATGTGATTAACGATTAGGATTTAATCGACTGAATTGTTAAACCTAAATGTTTAAGGTTTAGGGTTTATGCTACCAACCTATCTGTTTCCTATAAGGTCGATGATGTTTTTCATTTTGTTGTTGTTGGAAAATATTATGTGTGTATCCAAGTGAAGAAATACTTGATTCTTGCCAAACTGGAGAAGTGTGTGGATACCTGCAGAGTGTGATTGCAGAAGAAAAGGAGCTAAAGAGGACCTGCCTTGGCATTGTGTGATGTTATCAGATCAGTGTATTACCTATTGACCTCTAACCATTTCAGCAGTTGGAAAATCTCTTAACTGGGTAGCTTTAACTTGCTTTTGTGTAAATCCTTTAATAGAGTGACTCAATTCAATGAGTTCTTCAAATCCTCTTGCAAGGTAACCTTTAACTTGGTATTTAGCCATCCCTTAACCGGGTGATCACTAGCAGGATCGGTTCCTAACAGAACCTATTGTAAAGTCTTTAACCAAACTAGGCTCCTAACAAAGTGGACTTCAAAAGAGTTCAAAGATTAGCTTGTGGGTATTCATCCCCACCCTGGTTTTTCCCAGTTGGGTTTCCACATGAAAAATCAGTGTGTCATGTGTGATGCTTTTCATGTGATTCTTTAATATTTTCTGTCAAGTGGTAAAGCATGTTTAACCAACAGTCATTATATTTTTGATGATATATTACTTGTTTATGCATACAGGTGAAGTGGAAATGAGATATTAGATTGTGTGGAGATCTAAGCGTTACCGGTTTATGTCTTTCACATTCTCACTGTGTTTTACCGGTAGTACCCTGATTTAGACCGATGATACTGTTTACCAATTAAGTGCAGTCTTTGTTGTCAAACTAGTTCAGGGAACATTTTTTTTGTCTATACTAATTCACCCCCCTCTCAATATTGGTTTGGTACTAACTGTTCATCATTATTCATCAATTGGTATCAAATCATCCTCCAGGTCCTTTGTATTGTAAGCTTAACCGCTTGAGGAAAAGATCCTACTCTAATGATGAAGAGGGAAGGTCCAAAGTTCAACAAAGATAACTTTAAGATATGGAAGGAAAGAATGAAGATCTACATTAGAAGCATGGGCGCTCAACACTAGAGCTATGTTGAAAATGCTTATGTTATCCCTACCAGTACTCTCACCAATGATCAAAGAAGAGAGATTCACGAGAATGGGCAAGTCATGGAAGCCCTAATCAGCAGTCTATTTGACATTGAGTTTATTGATAGTCAGGATAAAGACAATCCCAAAGAAGTATGGGATGCTCTGGAGAATATCTATGGCGGTGATGAGCATGTGAAACAAGCTAAGGAAGAGAGCCTTAGGGGAAGTTTGAAGACATGCAGATGGTTGAAGGAGAGATCATTCAACAATATGGAATAAGAATCAAAACTATTATTGGAGACATCAAGAGTGCAGGAGGTAAAATAGATGATTCCATTGTTGTTAGCAAAGTTTTGAGATCCTTGTAACCAGTCTATGCAATAAGGGTTGCTGCTATTCAGGAGTTGAGGTCTATAGACAAGACAAAGGTATCCCTAGACTCCATCATTGCTAAGTTGACCGCATATGAGCTAAATAATCATGATGGCAGTATTCAAAAGACTGAATCAGCCTTTAGAGCATCTGCTGCACCATCTAGAAAAAGAAAAGAAGCTAGTACCAGTTGTGAACCATTACAAAGCAGAGAAATGGATGATGAGGAGATCTTGATGGAATTTTAAGCTCTTCTTACCAAGAGACTTCCTAAGGGAACTGGTAAATATAGAGGTAAGCTCCCTTTGAAATGCTTTTTTTGCAATAGGATAGGACACATTGTTGTAAACTGTCCTAAAGGTGATAATAAGGACAAACCGAAGAAGTTCAAGAAGTTCAAAGGAGGAAACAAGAGAAACTATTTTGTAGTAGTTGATGAAGGTGTCACTGATGAGGAATCGGAAGATGAAGAAAGTGAAGACATTGTATTTGTAGCAGCTAAGGAAGATGTGTCAGACAAGAAGTCTCTTGTCTCCTGCTTTGATAATTCCAATGAATGGATTATTGACAGTGGTTGTTATCAACACATGAATGGTGACCAGAATAAGTTTTTGTCTCTGGAAGAGTATGATGGTGGTATGGTTTGATTTGGTAATGATGCACCATGTATGGTAAAAGGAAGAGGGTCCATCTTTCTAAATGGAAAAAGCAGTGTTGATAATGTGTATTGGGTAGAAGGTCTCAGGCACAACCTTTTGAGTGTTGCCCAGCTGAATGATAATGGACTCACTCTGGAATTCAAAGATGGAGTGTGAAAAATAAAAGGAAAGAGTGGTGAACTGATGGCCACTGGTATGCAGACCAGAGGTAACTTATTTCAGCTGAATGCAAATATCAATAGATGTCTAATGGCTAAGTTTGATGATAGCTCGATATGGCATAGGAGACTCTACCATGTAAAATTTGATAATATTATGAAGGCCAGTAAGATCAAGGTAGTTAGAGGATTGCTTATGCTGAGAAAACCGGAGAATCCTTTGTGCAGAGAGTGTCAACTAGGGAAAATGTCTTCCTCAACCTTCAAAGGTAAATATTTCACTGTAGACAATTTACATGATCTAGTGCATACTGATTTGTGTGGTCCTATGAAAACTAGGAGTGTGCAGGGAGATAGGTACTTAATGATTCTCACTGATGACTACTCAAGAATGATGTGGGTCACATTATTGAAAGACAAGTCTGAAGCTTTTGGAAAATTCAAAGCCTTTAGAGCACTGGTTGAAAAAGAAAGTGGTAAGAGAATCAAATGCCTTAGAACTGACCAAGGAGGTGAGTTCACTTCTAGTGAGTTCAATAAGTAGTGTGAAGAAAATGGCATCAAGAGGCAACTGTTTGCCCCCCGGACTCCACAGCAAAATGGCCTAGCAAAAAGGAACAACCGGACTATAGTTGAAGCAGCCAGAACCATGTCGATTCAAGGAAAAGTTGCTCACACTTTTTGGAGAGAAGTGGTAAGCACTGTAGTCTACACAATGAACCGGGTACTCATCAAGAAAGGTAAGGATAAAACACCTTATGAGTATTGGACTGGTAAGACTCCTGTAGTAAGCTACTTTAGTGTGTTTGGTAGCAAGTGTTATATCAAGAGGAGTGAACACCAGAGAAAGTTTGATGCAAAATGTGATGAGGGAATATTCCTAGGGTATTCCACCAAGAGAAAAGCTCTCAAACATTTCAACAATAGGACTCAAAGAATTGTTGAAAGTATAAATGTTAGATTTGATGATACCTCTGAGAAACCTGAGGAAACTGGCAGTGAGCAAGTGGTAAATGAACCAGTTGTAACCTTCCGGGAACCGATTGCAAAACAGCCTAGTACCATTAACAGTGCTTCTACACTGATAGATGTTGATGATGATGAAGATGAGGATGAAGAAAAGCAAGAGGAATCTATTAAGATCATTCCTAGTTATGTAAAATTGAATCATGATCCAATGCAAATCATAGGAGATAAGGAAGCAATAATTATTACAAGAAGAAAGGTCAGAGAAAACTCTTGCATGATCTCTAAATTTGAGCCTAAAATATTTAAAGAGGCACATAAAGATGAAGACTGGATGAATGCAATGGAAGAGGAACTTGACCAGATAGAAAAGAATGGCACATGGTCTTTGGTACCCAGACTTGAGCATAAAAATGTCATTGGCACCAAATGGGTTTTCAGAAATAAGATGAATGAAGATGGCACAGTGGTAAGAAATAAAGCCAAACTAGTGTGTAAGGGATATGCTCAGAAGAAGGAGAAGATTATGGGGAAACCTTTGCTCCAGTAGGTAGATTGGAAGGAGTTTGTATGCTTCTTGCATATGTAGCCTTCAAGGGATTCAAAGTATATCAAATGGATGTAAAATATGCATTCCTGAATGGAATACTTGAAGAGGAGGTGTATATAGAGCAACCGGATGGGTTTGCCCTATCAGAGAATTGTGACATGGTGTGTAGGCTACATAAAGCCTTGTATGGATTGAAGCAGGCACCTAGAGCATGGTATGAATGCTTACACTCCCATCTTGTGAAGATTGGATTTGAAACAACAAGTGAAGATAGCAATATCTATTTGAAGTTAGAAGGAGATTAGATTCTGATGTGTGAAGTATTTGTTGATGACATAATTTTTGGTGGAGATGACAAGATGAGTCATGATTTTGTAGATGAGATGAAGAAGGAATTTAAGATGTCACTTATAGGGGAGATTAAGTTCTTCACTGGACTATAGATTCAACAAATGAAATATGGTATCTTTATCACTCAGTCCAAGTATGTCAAAGAGGTGTTGAAGACCTTTGACATGGAAGACAACAAACCGATTGGTACACCGATGGTGACTAGTTGTAAATTGTCAAAAGAGGATGACTCAACATTGGTGAATGAGAAGGAATACCGATCAATGATTGGTAAGTTGCACTATGTAGTACATAGAAGACCGAACATTGCACATGCAGTGGGCATTACTACATGGTTCCAAAAAAGTCCAAGAGAATCCCACTTGGTAGCAGTCAAGGGGATTCTTAGATATCTGAAGGGAACTATTGACTATGGATTGTGGTATCCATATAGTAATGATTTCAACCTGAAAGTGTTTACAGATGTTGATTGGGTTAGTAATGTGGATGACCAGAAGAACACAACCAGTGGTGCATTCTTTCTTGGTGGTAGACTAGTCTCATGGATGAGTAAGAAGCAGAGTTGTATCTCTCAGTCTACAGTAGAAGCAGAATATGTTGTAGCATTTATGAACTGCACTCAGACAATTTGGATGAAGCATGTATTAAGTGGTTTCAAAGTTCCTATATCTAAACCGGTGAGTATATTTTGTGACAACACAAGTGCAATTAATATTTCCAAGAATCCAGTTTTGCATGCTAGAACCAAGCACTTTGAGCTCAAGTATCATTTCTTGAGGGAGAAGGTTCAGAACAAAGAGGTTGTATTGGAACATGTTTCCAGTAAGGAGCAGTTAGCAAACTTATTCACCAAGCCTCTACTGAAGGCTACATTTACCTATTTAAGAGGTGAATTAGGGGTGCTGCCCCTTCAAGAGGTGAACTAAAGGTGTGTGCTCCACATCAGTCAGGTATTGTATTGATATATCTTTTTCAGGATTTGTATGTTGAAGGATGCTACTCCTTAGGGGGAGAAACATAGTGGAACATAGCTATTTGTGCCTCCACTTTGGCATTGTTGTCAAAGGGGGAGAAGATGTGAAGCAGAGAAGATATCTGTAGTATTGGGGAGAAGATGTGAAGCAAAGAGGTATCTTTTTATATTGCCATCAATGCCAAAGGGGGAGATTGTTGGCATATGTGCAGAGCTTGATGACATGATGATATTGTATGTTGCCATTGATGTCAATATGTTGAAGTATGAACCAGTATATTGGTGTAAGTAAACTGGCAAGAGAACCAGTATGATATTGTGAACCGGTATATGTGAAAAAGTGAAGCAGTATGTTGGAGTGAGAACCGGTATATGGGAAGTTTTGTATCGGGGTTTCATTTGGCATGACTACCGGTTGGTAGTCTCAGCTTCAGGGTTTCCGGTTGAAGCATTCCAAGCCTGTGTGATTCAACCAATGACATCTTGTGATGAGTTAGCATTGTAATGAAGATCAGATCATGTTGCCACGTCAGCCTTGTGCATGTGAAGGATTTCCTTGAGGATCTTGCATGAAGAAGATTGATCCTATCTACCTCGAGAATGTGTGAAGTCTCTGTAAATGGTAGAGAGTGCGTGATGGGTTATCATCTTCCTGAAGCGGAAAAGAATGAACATTGGAGAACATCTTGAGATCTGTTCAAGACTATTGTATTCAATGCAGTGTGATTAACGGTCAGGATTGAACTGACTGAATTGTTAAACCTAAATGTTTAGGGTTTAGGGTTTATGCTACCGACCTATCTGTTTCGTATAAGGTCGATGATGTTTTTCATTTTTTTGTTGTTAGAAAATGTTGTGTGTGTATCCAAGTGAAGAAATACTTGATTCTTGCCAGACCAAAGAAGTGTGTAGATACCTGTAGAGTGTGATTGCAGAAGAAAAGGAGCTAAAGAGGATCTGCCTTGGTATTGTGTGTTGTTATCATATCATTGTATTATCTATTGACCTCTAACCATTTCACTAGTTGGAAAATATCTTAACTGGGTAGCTTTAACATGCTTTTGTGTAAATCCTTTAACAGGGTGACTCAATTCAATGAGTTATTCAAATCCTCTTACGAGGTAACCTTTAACAGGGTTCTAACCTTTAACTAGGTATTTAGCCATCCCTTAACTGGGTGATCCCTAGTAGGATTGGTTCCTACCAGAACCTATTGTAAAGTCTTTAACCAGACTAGGCTCCTAACAGAACAGACTTTAGAAGAGTTCAAAGAACAACTTGTGGGTATTCATCCCCACCATGGTTTTTTCTAGTTGGGTTTCCACGTGAAAAATTAGTGTGTCATGTGTGATGCTTTTCATGTGATGCTTTAATATTTTATATCAAGTGATAAAGCATGTTGAACCAGCAGTCATTATATTTCTGATGATATATTACTTGTTTATGCATACGGGTGAAGTGGAAATGAGATATTAGATTGTGTGGAGATCTAAGCGTTACCGGTTTATGTCTTTCACATTCTCACTATGTTTTACCTGTAGTGCTCTGACTTAGATTGGTGATACTGTTTACCAGTTAAGTGTAGTCTTTGCAGTCAAACTGGTTCAGGGAAAGTTTTTTTTGTCTGTACTGATTCACCCCTGCCCTCTCAGTACCGGTTTGGTACTACCTGTTCATCATTATTCATCAAAATTGTCCACATGAAATTTAAATTTAAAATCAAGGCCCTGTAAAAACAACCTCTTAATTTTAAATTTAAAAATAGATCTAAGGTTGAAATTAAAATGATGAATCCAAAATTAGGAAATGTACAAAGTTAATTTAAATTTAAAAGTTAGGGATTTTTCAATTAACCACTTAATTTTAAAGTTTAAATTTGAAATTAAATCCAAGATTGCAATTTTGAATTTGAAGCAACTCTAAAATGATAAATTCAAAATTTAAACAACGCACAAGCCCAATTTTAAATTTTTTAAAAATTAGGGTTTTTGAAATAAACCACTTAATTTTAAAATTTAAATGTGATATTTGACTTGCAAGTGAAAATTTGAATTTTGAAATTGAAAAACACTCAGATCTGAAACACTTAATTCAAATTATACAATTCACAAGCTCAATTTTGAAATTAAAAATTAGGGTTTTAGAGAAATTAACCTCTAAATTTTTAAAATTTGTAAGGAAATCAAACTTGTAAATGAAAAATTGAATTTTAAATTACATAAACAATCAAACTTGAGAACATAAATCAGAAACAAGGGTGTAAGGAGTCAAGTTCACCAAAATGTAGAGTGGAAAATTTATTTAGGGTTTCCACCATAAGAGGGATGATAACCACTAAATATTTTCACATAGGACCTTACATTCAAAAGATAGAAGGGAATCCATTAGATTCAGTCACAAATCAGATAAGGTTTGAATACTAAATGGATTGGATTAATTTGATTTTGGGGTTTCCTCTCTTTTGTAAGTTGAAATGTTGGATTAAGGTAA
Organism: Cryptomeria japonica; assembly: GCF_030272615.1. Classification (NCBI taxonomy): domain Eukaryota; kingdom Viridiplantae; phylum Streptophyta; class Pinopsida; order Cupressales; family Cupressaceae; genus Cryptomeria; species Cryptomeria japonica. The sequence continues at coordinate 729,567,389 of NC_081409.1, forward strand.
AGTGCTAAAAAAATGAAGGTAAAACTAAGAAAATGGTGAGCTATAGATGCGGGATTTTTGCATGCACTGGATTTGAGCAATATAAGCCGAGTCAGATCTGATCCTCGAAAAAGCTCCTAAAAAATTGGGATCATGATGCTCGTCGCCATGGTCCTACTACTTTTTCATTCGCCAAAAAGGGTTGATTTGTCTTTGTGAATGAAGCTTATCTTGAAGATTGCATCTTTGTATGTGTTTCCTGCACATAAAAAAAGAGGAAATAGTTTGGGAATAGGAGCTTACCTTAGGTCAAACATCAGTTTTGGAATTAATCATGAAATTGAAATAAAGATAATTGAAATGATTGTAATGAAAGATTCTCTAGCTTTTGAGGGATATGTTGAATTATGACTAAAAATTGATGATGATACCATGATGGTACCTCCTTGTGAATTTTTACTTGCCTCCACACAGTATTAGGGTTTATGAATTTTTCACTCAAAATAGGATGAATGATGTCCTCCTCAATGCTTGAATCTTGACTTTATTGTTGCTCTAAGGCTTCAAGGAAGATTGAAAATGCACAATTGCTCTTGAATGCTTGAATTCTTGATCTCATGTAATTTTCAGATGTCTTAGATTGTTGATTGATTGATAGATGTTAAATGAGAGGAGAAATTCCCTTTATACACTTGCTTGTCGAGAAAATTGGCTAATTTTCCAACATGAGCCAACACGGAGGGGGGGAATCCCACTCATTTTTTAAATGCAAGAATGGGTTTAAAGGGGCCTACACTTAGGGAGGACCATGGTGTGGCGCCATGATCCTACCCTATTTTGGGTTAGGATCAAGGTGCCCAAGGGGGTACGAATCAAGTTTTATGACATTTATGATGGGTATGAGCATAATCAGGTCTTCAATGAAGACAATGGGCACAAACACTAAGGTGAAGACCCAAATGCAGTCAAAATTACAAAGGGGTGCAATTTTAGGATGCTACACTATCATTTGTCTTATACAAGTTGTTGCATGCTTGAAAATAAATGTATCTATCTTATATGGGGTGCCTCATTCTCAGAAACAGACACCATCATGATCCTAGCAAAAATACTTAACATTGGCAAGTAGATCTATATGGTTGTTGACTCCACTGGTCGAATCTTATATTTTCATTGAGTTATCTTATATCATGTTCCAATGCAACTCATGTTGGATATGGTTGGTCATTGCTGCTACTAGGATATGTTGTTGAAATTGATGTCAATATATTCCTGTGATTTATTTTGGTGTGATTGGGAAGATTTTCTATTCTAGTTTTGTAGTTTGGTTTTGTTGATCATTGTTTTACAGAGTCCAATATTCCCTCTCGTATATTCCAGTGTGATCAGATCTAGTGTTGAGACTTTGGGATATTATTTTGGTTGGTATTGTGTATCTTAATTTCAGATGGTTCATGATTTGGTGCTCCGCAAGCTATCTTTCTTCATGACACTTGCTGATTGGTTGTAGACTCAAGCTTATAGATGTTGACAAATGAATATTTGAAAAGTGGTGTTGGCGTAGCTATTCTAGATGATTCAAACATGCTTGCTAGTATTTCCTAGTCATTTCTTATTTTTTTTGGCGATCCGCATTGATCGTTGTGCGATTTTTTGGTGGTTTTCATCAACCAGTGTTGATTTTTGTGTTATGCAGTATTTCTAGTCGTGTAGCATGTTACAGTTGATCTCAACATGATTTCGGACGGATTTGTGCATTTGGGAATTTGAATTAGGTCCATGTTATGTCATGTAAATCATTATATTGATATAGTGGTCAATCTCTATATTGTGTGATGTAATTTTGTAATTGAGGGTTGAGGGTTTAACTGACCTAGTTAACAAGGTTGATGAATTGTATATATAGGTGAGTTATTCATATAGTTTGGTTGTTGATGTTGTGTCTGCATTATCAAAGAGAGATTTGTGTGTGAACAAGTGATTTATCATTTTGTGTTGAGTTTGAGGTGAGATTGGTGTTGCAAGGCGGACATATGTGCTTAACCAGACTGTGATCAGGCATTTTGAAGATGTTATTATTTTAGTTCACTTCTTCTAAATTGTAGTTTGAATCTCATTGTAAGTCAGTGAGACTTCCCTAAGGGTTGTAGCCTTTTAGGCATATATCTTTTGAGCAGTGAGCTCTAGGAAATGTGCCTGAATGCATGTGCATTCCCCATTGTAATATTTTCCCATCATGGTTTTTCCCTTAACTGGGTTTTCCACATCAAAAATATTGGTGTTGTGTGTTGTGTTGTTAATTTTCTTATATGTTTATTGCTATAGATATGTTGTTGTGCTTAAATTTTTATATTCCAGTGAAGACTGATTCACCCCCCCCCCCCCCCCCCCCCGCTCTAAATCTTCCTTCTTGGGTGCTACTAATAATTGGTATTAGAGCTAGATCCTCTAATAGAAGCTTGATCGCCATTCTCAGATAGAAGTTTGATCGCTTGAGGGATGGCATCTCAAGGTATTCTCTTTAAGAAGAATAGTCTGAGGTTTGAAGGAAGCAACTAATACTATATGGAAGAACCAAATGGAGGTACATTTCAAATGTCTTGGAGAAGATTACTGGAAGATTACAAAGAATCTCTATGATGTTCCTCATAATGGACCATGTACTCCTGATGAGGTTAAGGAAGAATAATACAATATTAGAGAGAAGGAAACATTGCTTAGTGCCCTAACTGATTCAGAAATGTCAAATGTTAAGGGACTTCAGACTGCACATTAGATCTAGGAGAATATTTAAATTTTGTATCAAGGTGATAAACAGGTGAAAGTTGCTAAGTTGCAGAGCTTGAAAGGAAAATATGAGACATTAAAGATGGAAGATGATGAGAACATACATTCATTTATGGCTAAGGTGAATGAACTTGTCCTAGGTATTAGATGTGTCACTGGCATCATTGAGGAAGATGAAATTGTTTCTATGGTGTTGAGATATTTTCCTCCTACTTATAAACACAAGGTTGCTTCTATTGATGAGATCTAGAGTGTGACTACAGTGACAAGAGATGTGTTGATTGGAAAGCTTACTGCATTTGAACTGAGTGAGTTTAGAGAATCACATGGAAAGTCTGAGACAACATTTAGAGCATCTACATTTGTATCTGGTAAGAAGAAGTATGATCCCAATGAGTGCAAAATATCCAAATATGAGAGAGAGAGAGAGAAGAGATTGAAGAGAAAGAAAGAGATCTTGATGAGCTTGAAGCACTGGTTGCCTAGAGATTACCTAAAGGTGTCGGTAATTATGATGGAAAGTTGCCTTTGAAATGTTCCTCTTGTAATAAGATAGTAAATTTTACTTCTAGATGCCCAAAGAGAATGGCTAAGTATGATAGGCATGATAAGTTTGATAAGCAAGATAGGAATAATAAATATGAGAAGCATGAGAAGTATGATAAGCCTTATAAGTCTAACCGGAAGTTGAAGAACTAGAAGAACTATTATCATATTGCAGATGAAGGTGTTACAAATGATGAATCAGAAGGATATGAAGTTGTGTTTATTGCCATTAAAGAGGATAGACCTATACCTATTGATTCCACTAGCTACTCTATTGAGGAGAAAACTTTGGCAATTGGTGTAGGAGCACTTGCCTATGAAGGCATGAACTAGGAACAAGATGATTTTCTATTAGCTAGAAGAAATGTAATAAGACCCTATGGGTCCTTTTTGTAATTCAATGTCCTAGGAGTGACAAGTTTATCCATGTTTGGGTCAAATTGTCATCTAGGAGTTGGTAGATAAAATTGAGTCAATAAGAGTCACAATGATCTAAATTGAGGGATCAAGTGACCACAAGTCTATTTGAGTCATTTTTGATATTTTAGAATCCAATCTAATCAACTATGATAGTCTAGAGTCTAAGTTGGTTTAATTATGCAAAGTTGTCATATTGTCAATTTGTTGTCATGAAAATTTTGCACTTTTTGTAAGTTGTGATTCTCTAATGGTTAGTTCAATTTGAAAAACAGTTGGAGGAATTTGTGGTCATTTGGGAGATGTTTTTAAAGGCCACAAAAATCGAAGAATGTATGGTGGTTGAGTTGGTTGATTTGGAAAGAAATTGAAGCATCAAGAACTATTGGAAACTCAAAAAAACCATCTAATTTCTATTGATTGCATACTAAAGGTGGATTGGCAAGAACTCTCATGGCATAGTTCCTGTAACTAGATCATGTTATCTTTTTTTTGATTTTAGTGTGAAGTCTTTAAGTGATCGCTACCCCATTCTACAAGCAAATCTCTACTGGGTAGCATAAACCCTTAAACCCCTATGGTTTGATTGCAATAATGGATCGTGGCCTATCAATCCTTAACTAAACACTATGCCATTATAGTCCACTATATCATATGTCAGTACCAAAATCCATTAAGTGGATACAACAAGGCAAAGAGGATGGAGAACTAACCCTAGGTTTGGCATCTCTATGTGATAGACCGGTTTGATGAGTGCAGTGCATGAGAATTGAGGGGTAGAGCACTAGAAAAGGGTTTGAATGTTGTAGAAGAGTACTTTGGAGGTTTATATAACATTTCATGGTCAGTGATGGTCATCCATTAGGAAAACCAAACCAATTTGTGGAAGGAGTTCAGTCAAATAGGTATAAAAGCCCTACTAGTTTTGTTAGCACAACACTGGTTGAAATATCTACAAGTTGATCTGGTATCAAAAACTGAGATATTGTTTAGAACTCCCAAAAGTGTATATGAAAATATAATTTGTTTGTCTAGATCCTCAGGATGTCAAAATTTATCACTTGATTCCTTCGAATGGAGGCCTAATAGCAATTGGTTTAGTTTGTGGGCAAGTGAGTCAAAATTGATGTTTTGGGGGATCTGAACCATGCAACCCTGTTTCATTTGTGTTAAGGTGTTGTGAGAACACCCCTCCAAGGATTGTTGTGTTGAATCAGTCAAGTGAGCCATTCAGACCCTAAAGCCTAGTAGTATCCCACTCATGTATGCAACGGTGTGTGTAGTCACACAAGAACTTGAGAAGTTTTAGTTGTCTGTAAGTGGACACAGTGGAGCCTTGGGGTTTTCCAAGGTGTTGAGTAGTTTTATTGAATCATTGCTTGAATTGGTGATTGTGTAAGGATAATTGGAAATAGGAATTACTGGTTGAGTCTATATGCCTTAGAGGCTGGCTAGTTCAAGGTTACCCTGCTTCCGGTCTGTTGCCTCCTCATCGTATTGGTATCAGAGCTAGGTTTTGAAGGTCACTTGGGTGGTGTGGTCTTAGTGTATGTCAGAGGAAGAGATTGAAATAGGGGCTGACGGAATGCCTCCTAAGAGTATATCACAAGATGTGGTGAAGAAGTTGATTGAAGAGATGCTTGAGTCCAAGCTTGAAGAATTGAAAAAGACTAAGGATAAGGAAGATGGAAGTGACATTGATGAAGAAGGGGATAAAGAAGATGGAGAATCCTCTCAGTAGGTAGAGGAGACCTGCAGATCCAAGGGCATTTGTAGATGCCTTGAGGTCAGTCAATAGGGACACCATTGATGGATTTCCTATATATAGTGGAAGTATGGAAGCAGAAGAGGTGATAGACTGGATTGAGGCATTGACCAGTCATTTTGAGTACAAAGAAATCCCTGAAGATAAGAGGGTTAATTTGGAAAAAGAAAGGTTGAAGGGGTTTTCTCTTACACGGTGGAACTATGTACAAGGGGAGAGATTTAAGGAGGGAAAAGTATGATAACCTCCTGGGAAAGGATGAAGGATAAAGTCAAGGCACAATTCATGCCCATTGACTATGAAGTGCAGATGTATAGAAAATTGAAAAATCTCAGACAAAGATACCTTGATGTGAATGCATATATGGAGGAGTTTCATAAACTCAGTCTCAGATCAAAGAGACAAGAAGAGGAGGCAGAGAAAGTGGCCAACTACTTGAATGACCTAAGGATGAACATCCAAGATGAGATCAGCATCTTGGCACCAAAGAAAATGAACAAGTGTTTTCAATTGGCCCTAAGGGTAGAAAAGAAACTAAAAAGAAGAAGTCAGAAGAGTAATAGAGGTAAAGGAGGCAGAAGTTTCAAAGTCAGAGGCAATTTTGGATGAAGAAGTCCTAACCAAAGGTCTAGTGGTGAGTCTATCCAAGGAGAGAAAATTGGAGACTCAAGTAGCAAAGGAGGGTACCGTGGGATAAGACCTAATGGAAGAGGTGGGACAAATGGATCAGGGAGAGGATCCAAGTTCTCTAGTATGAGATTCTATAACTGCAATCAGATGGGGCACCCGACCTACAAGTGTCCAAAAAAGGCCTCAACTTCTCATGGTAGTGAGAGGAAAACTACTTTGACTCAAGAAGATGCAAGGAGTGTGACATCTCCTGAACTGAATTTGACATCATAGATGGGAGAGAACCTAATGATCAAGAGGACACTACTCAAGGAACCAGCGAAGACTAAGCCACCCCAAACAAAAGGCTTTGTTTAGAATCGACTGTAAGATTCAATGTAAGGTTTGTAAAGTTGTCATAGATTCACGGTATACTGATAACATTGTATCTTTGGAAGTAGTAGACAAGTTGAACTTGGAAAAAATACCACATAGTTGTCCATATAGGGTCAGTTGGTTGAACAAAGGGAAACACATACTTATCAATGAACAAGAATGGGTAGAGTTCAGTATTGCGGGGTATAAGGATAAAATTTTGTGTGACATCCTTGCAATGGATGCTTGCCATATTTTTCTTGGCAAACCATTGTAGTTTGATAGAAAGGCTCATCATGATGGAGAAAAGAATGCTTACTCCTTCCAAAAGGATGGTGTGACTTTTAGGATATAGTCACTGGTAGAAGGGGATCCACAACATGTAGGATCTATTGTATTGATGCTAGGGGAAAAATAATTCCTTGATGCACTAAAGGAGGAAGGTGGAGTAGGTTTTTCTTTGATTGTGAAGCCCAAGGAAGGAAGGAAGAAGGGTGTGAGTGAGGTAGGACCTAAGGAGGTCAAGGAACTGCTAGACCGGTACAAAGGAGTAGTTGTGGAAGACATACCTGACTCCCTACCACCTATCAGAGATATTAGTCATCAGATTGACATCATACCGCGAGTAGTACTCCCTATAAGGCAGCATATAAAATGACCCCACAATAGAATGAAGACATAGCTAGGCAAATTCAAGAACTCCTAGATAAAGGGTTGGTGAGAAAGAGCCTTGCCCTATGTGTAGTACCTACTATTTTAGCCCCAAAGAAGGATGGGAAATGGAGGCTTTCTACTTATTATAGGGCTATCAATAGGATAACCATTAGATATAGGTTTCCTATTCTAAGGATAGAGGACCTAATGGATTATTTAGGGGGAGCTACCTATTTATCTAAAATTGACCTCAAGAGTGGGTACCATCAGATAAGGATAAGAGAGGGGGATGAATGGAAGACTATGTTTAAAACCAATGAAGGGTTGTATGAGTGGCTTGTGATGCCTTTTGGTCTTTCAAATGCCCCTAGCACCTTTATGAGACTAATGAATGAAGTGTTGCAGGATTTTATAGGTAAATTTGTGGTAGTCTACCTTGATGACATATTGGTGTTTAGTAAGAGAAAGGAGGAGCACTTGAAACACTTGGAGATAGTCTTGAAGTGGCTGCAGGTGCAAAAGTTGATAATAAATTTAGAAAAGTGTGACTTCATGAAGGAGGAATTGGTGTACTTAGGTTTTGTCATCTCTAAGGGTGACTTGAAGATGTATTCTTCCAAGGTAAAGGCTATTATGAACTAGCCTACACCTAAGACAACAGGAGAGGTAAGAATTTTTCATGGTTTGGCAATATTTTATAGGAAATTCATTAGAAATTACAGTGATATTTGTGTACCTATGTTAGAAACCATCAAGGGCGGTGGTAAGGTCTAGTTTGTGTGGACCAAAGAAGCAGATAAGAGCTTTGAGTGTTTAAAACAGAAGGTTGCCAAGTACCCATTCCTAGTATTGCCTGATTTTAGTAAGGTCTTCACCATTGAATGCGATGCAAGTGGATTGGCTATAGGAGCAGTATTGATCCAAGAGGGGAGACCGGTGGCCTTTTTAAGTGAAAAACTAAATGAAGCGAAGAGGAAGTATTCCTCATATAATTTAGAGTTGTATGCTATGGTACAAGCTCTAAAAAAGTGGAGGCATTACTTGCTTTCTAAGGAGTTTATTGTGTATACTGACAATCATGCTCTTAGTTTTTTTAATGGAGATGAGAAGCTCAATCATAGGCATATGAAATGGGTTAAAATTATTCAAGCATACACCTTCATCATCAAGCACAAGAAAGGGGTAGCCAATAAGGTTGCAGATACTCTAAGTAGGAGGGTGTTGACAATGCAAGAGGTGCAGTTGCAGAGTATGGGTGTTGAAGCACTCAAAGGATTGTATAAAGAGGACCAAGATTTCAAGGAAATATACAAGGTATGAAGTGAGTTTGCAGATGCTTTTCATGGAGAGTTTTCTAACTACACCTTGCAGGATGGTCTTTTGTTCAAGGGGTCTCAGTTATGTATTCCTAGGTGCTCAATGAGGGATAATGTAGTGAAGGAGAAACATAGTGGTGGTTTAGGAGGTCACTTTGGGTTAAATAAGACTTTTGACCTAGTTAGAAGATTTTACTTTTGGCCAAAGATGTAGACTGATATCAGAAAGTTTGGGGAGAGTTTACTATGTGTCAGAGAGAAAAGGGGGTCTCAACCAATGTGGGGTTGTATCAACCTTTTCCTATACCAAGTAGACCATGGGAAAGTTTGAGTATGGACTTTGTGATGGGATTAAGGAAGACAAAGTCAAGTCATGATAGTGTGTTTGTTGTGGTAGATAGGTTCAATAAGATGGCTCACTTTATTCCTTGTAAAAAAACAAATGATGCTAGCTATATTGCAGGATTGCTTTTTCAGAGAAATTGTTAGAATCCATGGGTTGCCTTTGAGTATTGTATCTAACCAGGACAACAAGTTTGTAGGGAACTTTTGGAGAACCTTGTGGAAAAGGTTGGGTACAAATTTGTCTTTTAGCTCAGCCTATCACCCTCAGACCGATGGCCAAACTGAGGTTGTGAATAGGTCATTGGGAAATCTTCTTAGATGTTTGACAAAGGATTATGGCAGTAGTTGGGATGTGGTGATACCTTAGGAAGAGTATTCCTATAATGATTCAACAAATAGAAGTACAGGTCTGAGTCCTTTTGAGATTGCGTATGGTAGTCATCCAAGAGGATTTTTTGAATTGAGAGATGTCCAGGGGTTAGACAAGAGGAGTGGACATGCTAATGAATTTGCAGAGGCTATGAAAGAGGTGCACCAACAAGTCAAAGATACCTTACAACATAACAGTCAAAAGGTTAAAGAAAGAGTGGATCAGAGAAGGAGAGATGTACAATACCAAGTGGGTGACATGGTCATGGTTCATCTTAGCAAGGACAGGTTGCCCAAGGGAAGCCATAGCAAGTTGAGGATGAAAAGAATTGGACCTTTTAAAATTTTGGATAAATATGGTTCTATTGCTTACAAAATTGAACTCCCTAATGATGTTGCTATTTCACCTATATCTAATTTGTCTGATCTAACATTGTATAGGATTCCTACTACAGGATAATGTGCAGGTGAATCTATTAAGGAAACTAAAGAATGAATAAATCACTTACCACCTAAGGAGCCGCCTAAGATGAAGTGCATTTTGGATAGCAGGGAAGCCAAGAAAAAAAGGCACAAGACCTATTTTGAGAACTTAGTTAAATGGAAGGGCCTTCCTGACTCAGAAGCTACTTGCATGTTGGAGGAAGATATCAAAAAGCAGGGTGGTGATTTGCACCAGTTAGTCTCTAAGAGGACTTGTGACAAATTTCACCCGGGGAGTATGGTGCGGAGCACCTATCTATGAAGGCATGAACCAGGAACAAGATGATTTTCTATTAGATAGAAGAAATGTAATAAGACCCTATGGGTCATTTTTGTAATTCAATGTCCTAGGAGTGTGACAAGTTTGTCCATGTTTGGGTCAAATTGTCATCTAGGAGCTAGTAGAGCAAATTGAGTCAATAAGGGTCATAATGGTCTAAATTGAGGGATCAAGTGACCACAAATCTATTTGAGTCATTTTTTATGTTTTATAATCAAATGTAATCAACTATGATAGTCTAGAGTCTAAGTTGGTCGAATTATGCAAAAGTTGTCATATTGTCAATTTGTTGTCATGACAATTTTGCACTTTTTGTAAGTTGTGACTCTCCAATGGTCAATTCAGTTTGAAAAACAACTAGAGGAAGTTGTGGTCATTCAGGAGATTTCTTTAAAGGCTCCAAAAATTGAAGAATGTATGTTGGTTGATTTGGAAAGAAATTGAAGCATCAAGAACTGCTGGAAACTCGAAAAAACTGTCTAATTTATGTTGATTTCATACTAAAGGTGGATTGGAAAGAATTATCATGGCATATTTCCTATAACTAGATCATGTTACTTTTTTTTTTCTTTCAGTTTGAAGTCTTGAAGTGATCGCTGCCCCATTCTACAAGCAAATCTCTACTGGGTAGCCTAAACCCTTAAACCCCTAGGGTTTGACTGCAATAATGGATTATGGCATATCAATCCTTAACTAAATACACTACTGTTATAGGAGATGATAAGCCACTTTATCATATGTTAGTACCAAAATCCATTAAGAGGATACAACAGGGCGAAGATGATGGAGAACTAACCCTAGGTTTTGCATCTGTATGTGACAGACTGGTTTGATGAGTGCAGTGCATGATAATTGAGTGGTAGAGCACTAGAAAAGGATTTGAATATGGCAGAAGAGTACTTTGGAGGTTTACATAACATTTCATGGTCATGGATGGTGACCCATTAGGATAACCAAACTAGTTTATGGAAGGCGTTGAGTCAAATAGGTCTAAAAGTCCTATTAGTTATGTTAGTACAACACTGGTTGGAATATCTGCCAGTTGATCTGGTACAAGAAACTAGGATATTATTTATAACTCTCAAAAGGGTATTTGAAAACATAATTTTTTTGTCTAGATCCTCAGGGTGTCAAAAATTATCACCCGACTCCTTCAAATGGAGGCCTAATAGCAACCGGTTCAGTTTGTGGGAAAGTGCATCAAAATTGATGTTATGATGGATCTAAACCATGAAATCCTATTTAATTTGTGTTAAGGTGTTGTGAGAACACCCCTCCAAGGATCATTGTGTTGAATTGGTCAAGTGGGCCATTCAAACCCTAAAGCCTAGTAGTAGCCCACTCATGTATGCAAGGATGTGTGTAGTCACACAAGAACTTGAGAAGTGTCAGTTAATTGTAAGTGGACATAGTGGAGCCTTGGGGTTTTCCAAGTTGTTGATTGGTTTCATTGAACCATTTCTTTACTTGGTGATTGTGTAAGGATCATTAGAAATAGGGATTGTCAATTGAGTTTGTATGCCTTAGAGGTTGGCTAGTTCAAGGCTACCCTCCTTTCGGCCTGTTGCCTCCTCATCAACAACTAAGGTAGAAGAAAAGGATGAATGAGTGATTGAAAATGGTTGTTGACATCATATGAATGGTGATAAAGAAATTTTGTGAGCATGGAAAGGTATGATGATGGAATACTTAGATTTGGAGATGACAAAGCATGTGTAATCGGTGGCAGAAGTTCTATTTCTTTTAATGGTAAGCATAACACTGATGATGTCTTGTATGTTGAAGGTTTAAAGAATAATATTTTGAGTGTTTGATAGATGGTTGATAAGGGTTATGATGTACAATTCAAGGATGGTAAATGCAAGATCTTGAATGCCTCTGGTATAGAGATTGCATCTCAGACTACGACTAAAGGTAACATTTTTCATTTGAATGTTGGTGAGAATATTTGTTTGATTGCTAAGATAGATGAGAGTTGGTTGTGGCATAGGAGAATGTGTCATGTAAATTTTGATTCAATGATTAAGATATGTTCTACATAAGCTATTAGAGATATTCCTAAGATTGTTAAGCCTGCTAATCCGGTGTGTAAGGAATGTTAGTTGGGTAAGCAAACAAGAATTTCTTTCAAGAGTAAACAATATACATATGATGGACTGCTAGATCTTGTGCATACTCACCTATGTGGACCTATAAATGTTAGAAGGTTGTTAGGTAATAGATATTTTATGCTTTTAATTGATGATTATTCCAGGATGATGTGGGTTGTCTTTTTGAGGGAGAAATTAGAAGCATTTGACAAATTCAAGATATTCAAAGTAAAGGTGGAAACTGAGTCTAGATTGAAGGTGAAATGTCTGAGATCTGATAGAGGTGGAGAATTTTTTTCGGTAAGTTCAAATCATTCTGTGTGATGCATGGAATTAGAAGACAATTAGCTACTCCTAGAACCCCTTAGCAAAATGGATTTATTGAGAGGAAGAACATAACTTTTTTGGATGCTGCAAGGACTATGTTGATTGAAGGAAATTTTTCAAAGATCTACTAGAGAGAAGCCATTAGCACTAATGTTTACACATTCTTGACAGAGTTCACATCAAAGGTGATATCGGTAAGACCCCTTATGAGATTTGGTTTGGTCATATTCCTATTGTAATATATTTTAGAGTATTGGGTAGAAAATTTTATATCAAGAGAGATGAGGATATAGGAAAGTTTGATGCTAGAAGTGATGAAGGTATCTTCTTGGGATATTCAACTAAGAGAAAAGCCTACTAGTTCTATAATAAGAGACTAAGGAAGATATTTGAGAGTGAAAAAGTGAAGGTGGATGAGAAACTTGGGAAGGAGATCAGAGCATACGATTATGATGATGGTCAACATGTTATTTTGGCTCTTGTTCAACCTTAAGAGCCTAAGAAGAATGATCCAGTAGAGACTCTTGATCTGGATGTTGCTTCTGTCAGTGATGATATTCAGGAAACTGAGAATTAGAACATACATAAGACACTAAGGTATGTAACATTGAATCATTTTGAAAATCAAATTATTGGTGATAAGAATAAAGGTGTGATGACTAGAATAAGTTTAGCTGCTAAAGAAGTACGTTTGATTTCTAAAGTTGAACCTAAAGATGTTGTTGAATCTTGTAAAGATGAAAGTTGGATGAGAGCTATGGAAGAAGAACTAGATCAAAATGAAAATAATAATACTTGGGAACTTGTGCCTAGACCTAAGGATAAGAATATTATCGGTACTAAATGAGTATTCAGAAATAAGCTGAATGAAGTCGGTGAAGTTGTTAGAAATAAAGATAGTCTAGTTTGCAAATGATACTCACATCAAGAAGGAATTGATTATGAGGAGACTTTTTCTCCAGTCGCTAGACTTGAAGTTGTTAGACTGTTGCTTGCTTATGCTGCTTATAAAGATTTCAAGGTATATTAGATGGATGTCAAATCAACCTTTTTGAATGGTGATCTAGGGGAAGAAGTTTACATTGAACAACCTGATAGATTTTCACTGTCAGATGATGGAGACATGGTATGTAAGTTGAAGAAAGCCCTTTATGGATTGAAACAAGCCCCTAGATCCTGGTATGCTAAATTAGATAAATACTTGTTGAAATTAGGATTTACTAAAGGTACTGCTGATAGTAATTTGTATTTCAATATTGAAAATGATAACATCCTGATTGTTGAAGTCTTTGTTGATGATATTATCTTTGGTGGTGACGATAAATTGAGCATGAAGTTTGTTGGTGATATGCAGAAAGAATTTGAGATGTCTATGATTGGTGAGATGAATTTCTTCTTAGGTTTACAGATTGCACAAACAAGAAAAGGAATATTCATATCTCAAACTAAGTATGTTAAGGAATTGTTGAATAAGTTTGGGTTAGATGACTCCAAACCGGTTGGAACTCCTATGGTGACTAGTTGTAAATTGTACAAAAATGATGAATCTCTAAAAGCTAATTAGAGTTTGTACAGGTCTATGGTTGGTGGACTATTATATCTTACTCAGACTAGGCCTAAAATTATGCATGTTGTGTGAATGGTTTCTAGATATCAAGCTAATCCGGAGGAGAGTCATGTCAGTACTATTAAGAGGATATTCAGATATCTAGAGGGAACTGTGGATTATGATTTATGGTATTTGAGGAATGATGATTTTATACTATGTGCCTACATTGATGCTAACTGGGCTGGTGATGTAGATGACCAGAAGAGCACTATCGGTGGAGCATTCTTTTTGGGTAAGAAGTTGGTTTAATGGGCTAGCAAGAAACAAGATTCAGTGTCCTTATCTACCGCTAAAGTTGAGTACATTGTTGCTACTAGTAATTGCACTCAGGTGGTTTGGATGAAGAAAATGTTGAAAGATATCAGAGTTATTCATGATGAGCCTATTGTTCTATACTGTGATAATTCAAGTGCTATCAACATGTCAAATAATCCGATGCAACATTCAAATACTAAGCATATATCAATCAAATATAATTACTTGAGAGAGCAAGTCGATGAAGAAAAGGTGAAGCTGGAGTATGTATCTACAAAGGAACAAATAACTGATATTTTCACTAAGCCTTTGCCTGTAGATATATTTTTCTATTTGAGAGACAAGGGGTATCCACCCCTCCTAATGAGAATTAGATGCATTGAGTTGCATCGATTCGGTGGATTTTAGAGCTTTATCTTTTATCTGAATTGGTGAGTTGGTGTTGCTCCTCTACTAGATTAGTCTGTGTTCTAGGAGAGAGATTTATGTTTCTATTTGGTTATTTATTTTGGATATCTTTTGCATTTTTGTCAAAGGGGGAGAAAGGTCATGTGAAAAACTACTTTATCTATCTTGAACTTAGGGGGAGTTTGTTGGTGATATCTTCTTTCTTTGCATTGATTGTTTTTCACATTCATATGGCGTCATCAATGCCAAAGGGGGAGATTGTTGGATATGGTTGGTTATTGTTGCTGCTAGGATATGTTGTTGTCATTGATGTCAACATATTCTTGTGATTTATTTTGGTGTGATTGGGAATATTTTTTGATCCGATTTTGTAGTTTGGTTTTGTTGATCACTGTTTTGCAGAGTTTGGTTTTCCCTTCGGTATATTCCGATATGATCAGATCTGGTGCTAAGACTTTGGGATATTGTTTTGGTTGGTCTTGTGTATCTTAATTTCAAATGGTTCATGATTTGGTTCTGCACAAGTTATCTTTCTTCATGATAGTTGTTGATTGGTTGTATTCTCAAGCTTCTAGATGTTGATAGATGAAGATTTGAAAAGTGTTGTTGGTGCAGCTATTCTGGATGATTCTAATGTTCTTTTTGATGTTTCCTAGTCATGCCCTATTTGTTTTGGCGATCCACATTGATCATTGTGAAATTTTTTGGTGGTTTTTATCAACCAGTGTTGATTTTCATGTTATGTAGTATTTCTGGTGGTGTAGCATGTTGCGGTTGATCTTGGCATGATTTCTGGTGGATTTGTGCATTTGGAAATTTGAATTAGGTCCATTTTATGTCATGTAAATACTTATGTTGATCTGGTGATCAATCTCTATATCGTGTGATGTAATTCTATAATTGAGGGTTGAGGGTTTAGCCGACCTTGTTATCAAGGTTGATGAATTGTATATATAGGTGAGCTATTCATGTAGTTTGGGTGTCAATGTTGTGTTTGCATTATCAGAGAGAGATTTGTGTGTGAATAAGTGATTTATCATTCGACGTTGAGTTTGAGGTGAGATTGGTGTTGCAAGGCAGACATTTGTGCTTAACTGGAACTGTAATCAAGCATCAGAAAGTTTTTTAGTGGCGAATCTTCGCCAATTGGCAAATTCTGCGCGAATAGTTTGGGGCAACATTGTGGTCAAATCACCCAGAATTTTGGGGTTAACGGTACACTGTAGAATCTGGCTTCGCCATTTACCACACATCGTCGACATGCATGCCCATAATATTCACCTGGAATCACTTGGACGTGGGTATTATATCACCTCCGTTATTCACCAGCAAAAGTAAAACGACCACATACCCAAGACCTAATTCGCCAATGGTAAATTAAATGTTCATTGCACGTGTCGGCCAAATTTGCCAATATCAATGAAAACATTATAAGCATTTGAGGACCCATTTTGCCCCGCTTAAATTAAATGTTAATTGCACACCTATGCAATTCGCCAAAAATGCAATTAAATTAAATGTTTATTGACAAATGCAATGCCTGAGCCCCGCACAATTCGCCAAAAATGCAATCATGGATTGCTATAAATACACTCTTTCTTACAATTTGTTCATGTCTGATTAGTAAATTGGGAGCTCTCAAGTCTCGATTCGCATTCCGCAAATTGAGTTGGAAAGTCGAAGTTCATTGTAGGGTGGAGGGCTAGAGCTACAATCCTGCAATATAGGTCCAGGCATTCCTGATTCCTGATTCAGAGAATTGAGAAGGCATAAAGGTGAGTAATAATTTCTTCATTCTTGATAGTATTATTTTAACTTTTAATTCATAGTGAGAGGTCAAGACTCAAGATGTCACAGTCAGACATGGGTGAGACTCCTCAGGGTGGTGAAGGGATTGAGATGTCACACAAGGGTGAGACTGAGACTCCTCAAGGTGGTGAAGGGATTGGGATTTCAGACAAGGGTAAGACTCCTCAAGGCGGTGAAATTGAAGGGATTGAGAGGCCATCAAAATGCCCAAAACTTAAACTTAAAGATACTACCATAAAGTCTTTCTTTGGAATTGGCAAAGTTTTTGGTCCATCAACTTCTGTAGTTGCAGAAGCCATTCGCAGTAGCTCACCACCACCACAAGGTGGGATTGTCATTGAGTTCAATGCATCAAATGAGGATGACAATACCGACATGGCAGAAGATGTTCTAAGGGATACACATAATGAGATAATTCACTCGGATGCAAATGCTAGTACTGAAGATGATGTTGGTAGGAAGAAAAGAAAAAGGAAAGTAAAACTGGGGTGAGAGTGGGAGATGACAAGGAGTTTTAAGATTGATTGGGTAGCAAAGTAACCATTCATTGAACCAGTCTCAAACAATGATGAGCAACCAATAGAATGCAGGTGTAAGATTTGTAGCTGGAAAAATAAAAGAGAGAAGAAGATGCAGCTAAAGCTTGAAACCATAGAAAAGCATATTGGTAAGGTTTATGAAAAATAGACCATAGATGAAAAGGAAACATGAGTAGTACAATGGAAATCAAAGGAAGAATGTCTTCATGTTAAGTATGTTGCGGAATATGAAGAGCATAACCACAAAATGACACTGATTAGTAATAGTGGATTTGGAAATACAATCAAGGTTGGGCTTGAACATGCAGCAAAAGATGCAAACCTGGCAAAGACTGTTCAGATGACTGTTATTTTTCATATTCTGTCAAGAGGACATCCTGTGAAATATTTCCCACAATTTAGTAATTTATTATCTTTTTTGAATGTTCCTCACTATCTTATGTCACATTGGTCAATAAATGCTAGATGGGAAATGGCAAATTGTCTTGCTGAGGTGGAAAAGAAAAATTTAAGAGAGTGTAAAAGAGTAAAATTTCATTTCATTATCCATAGATGAAGTTACTGTGGTAAATAACACTGCTTGGGTTTGTATGCATGTGTATACCGTAAAAGAACATGTCCGTCGAGCTCATCTACTCTGTGTTCGTAAAATGAGGGGCAATTCAACAACAAAAAAATTATATTTGGAAGTTAAGAAAGCTTTGAATGAAATTTCTAGTATGGATGACTTGACAATTGCCAAGAAGTTGGTGTGTGTTGGAGCTGAAGGAGTTGCAGTAATGCAAGGTCAAAGCACCGGTCTTTGCGCAAGAGTACAAACTAGTATTGCACCATACATGGTTGGCATTCACTGCATGGCCCATCGAATGAATTTAGCATATAGAATTGTAAGCAATTTCCCTACAGTGTCAAAAGTTGAAGATCTGGTCCACGAGCTCCACTCATACTTCTGTCGAAGTCCTAAACGTTTTGTAGAATTTTAGATTTTTACTGAGGGAGTAACAGTAGGAAACAAGCAAGACAGGGATGTTGAGACCAGATGGATCTCCTTGCATGGACCAGTGGAACGAGTTCTAACAGAATATCAATCCTTGATCATACTAATGTATGAGCAACGCCCCACAGTATACAAAGCTCTTGATCTCTTACATAAGTTAAGTGATATAGAGACTCTGTTAACTTTAGCTAGTCTTCTCCCCATGCTGGATTCAATGAATAAACTTGTTAAGAAAGCCCAAGATAGAACTATGTATATCAATGAGTATAACACTCTACATAAAATGACATGCTTGAGCCTGGATGGTCTATATTCAGATCTAACAAGGCGAAGCCCAAATTTTTTTAGGTGGGAGATAATTACAGATTTGAATCATGCTGAAAATTTTTTACATTTCAATACAAAAAATGAGTTATGTGGCTTTGTAAAAGGATTTCAGATACCAATGCACCAATCTAAGATGGGCAAGCGAGGCAGAGCATTACCAGTTAAAAAGGAAGATTTTGACAGGATTGTTAAATCTGTTAGTGATAATTTGAAGTCTATTGCATATGAACTTTCAACTGAGATTCATGAAAGATTCCCTCGAGAAGAAATACTTGAAGCCATGGGTTGTGTGTATCCTCAATTTTGGCATTCAAACGGAGATAATCCAAATGACACAAAGATGTTTCATAAAAAAATAGAGGAATTGATATTGACATTTTCAAAAGATGCATATTGCAATGGACAACCAATAGAAGGAATTTTAAATTTAGATCATCTTAAAAAACAATGTAAATAGTTTGCATTGCTTACGAAACAATAGTTGGTTAACTTGGAGAATCCATTTGAACCTGGATCAATCACAAGGCTTTGGAAAAGGATAGATCAAAGTGAAGCATTGTGTATTGCAGTACCAGAATATTTGAAACTTGTTGAATTATGTCAAACAATGATATTGGGGTCGGTGGAAGATGAGAGAGTTTTCAATGCATTAGGGCTTTTGAAATCAAAGATAAAAAACAAATTAGACAAAAATTTGGAAACTTGCTTGAGGTTGTTTATAACCTAGTATAATGTTAGAGATTTTCCATATGATAGGGCACTGGCAATCTGGAATTCCATGCATGAAAGATGAGGGTTGTGCAACACTTTAAAAGTTGATGGTGCTACTGCTAGTGCTAGTGTTGAGATAAATGATGAATCGCAGACTCAGAGTCAGCATGAAGATGAAGAAAATTTTGAATACCTGACTCAGAATGAAGATGAAACTATTAGTACTAGTCAGTTTTTGGATCTTGAGTCCATTTGGGATATAGAAGCCTCAGAGTGAGTCACTGAAGTGAATTAGCAGTCATTTTATAGGTATTTATAACTATACTATAGTTCTTGAGTCATATTACAATTTCAATTTGCAAAATTGCAATACTATAGTTGTCATTGATGATTTTTGATATTGTATTCCTTGAATTTGTCAATTAGAATGGATACTTATTTCATATTTTTAATTGTGAATTTGAATTATTAGTAAACAATTAGAATTTAGTTTCTGAATTATTAGTAAACAATTGAATTATTAGTAAATTGGTATTTGGTTCCACATTATGTTGAACATGAAATGCAACAATTTGTGTCACAAGATCCATAAAATTATTCATATTGTATAACTGTAACTACTAGAACCTTTCTACTGTTCTACATTAAATGCTTAACATGATGTTCATGTCGATTAGGATTTTGTGTTTGTTTTTTGTCTTAGTTGGTTAGTAAACTGAAGTTGTCGTGCATTGAAAATCTAAGTTGTCCTCTCTTTATTTGTCCATGTCAATGTCAAGTGTGGTCAAACGGTTGGTGAGACATTGAGACAATGAGACATGTTTTATGTTTCATCTCTAACTCGTAGATAAATTTCATGTTTAACAATTTAAGTGGTGAGTTAGTGAGTGTTGGTTTGAGTTTAAATCGTGAGGTCTCTAGTTTTTTGAGTGTTAGCAGTTTATGTTAGCGAGCTAGAGATTGTTAATGAAATTGCTTTGGTTGCGAGGTCTCAAATTGGTTTGATGCCATGCATTATAGTCTCAAGAGTTAATGAGTACGTACTAAGTCCTTAATGGTCTGTGTGCCACTGCTCGCGCCTGTTTATGATGGTAAATTAACATAAAACATCAATTTTTGTTGGTACTCGTTGGGTTGCTGCGGTCAAGAGATAAAAAGTTTTGAGATTTTATGGTTGTCGCTAGCTCGCAGGTCCTTTATCATCAAGTCAGTTTAAGTCGCAAGCTTGCGAGTACTGGGAGATTTTAGTTGTTGCTACCTCGCAAGATGTTTTGCACTTGACCATTTTATGTTGCGAGGTTGCGACTGGGTGTGATTTTATGTTGTTGCAAGGTCACGAGGTGTTGATGGTTAAGTCATTTTAATTTGTGATCATGCGATGTGGTTGGTATCACAGCTTAGTTGGTTTCATCACTTGCTCGTAGGTTTTGAAGTTGTTTAGCATTTTACGTTGCGATCTGGCTACAGGTAAGTTTTGGTCTGATTTTGTGGTCACCGCATGCTCGCAAGTTTGTAAGTCTTAAGTCAAAAAGTGTTGCGAGCTTGCGATGAAATAAGTTATTTTGTTAGATTTGTAGTGGTCGCCAGCTCGTAGGTAAAGAAAGAATATTACAAATGTTGTTGCGACTAAAGGGCTTGATGAAGATCAATGGCTGTCACTCACTTGCGAGCTTCTTTGAGGATTCGTAAAAGGGGTTGCGAGCTTGCGATTAAGAGAATTTGGTAGCATTGTCACTAACTCGCTGGTTCCTTTTGAAATTGTTATAACCAGTTGTGAGTGTGTGATTAAAGATGGGGATTGACACGTGGACTTGTTTGCTGGGTTGTTATAACCGGTTGTGAGTGTGCAATTAATAAGACTTGAGAGAAGTGATGGCGCCCAAATACCATTTTATGTTGCGAGGTTGCGACTAGGTGTGATTTTATGTTATCGCAAGGTTGTGAGGTGTTTGCGGTTAATTCATTTTAATTTGCGATCATGCGATATGGTTGGTATCACAGCTTAGTTGGTTTCGTCGCTTGCTCACAATTTTTGAAGTTGTTTAGCATTTTAAGTTGCGATCTAGTGACAGGTAAGTTTTGGTCCGATTTTGTGGTCATCGCATGCTCGTGGGTTTGTAAGTCTTAAGTCAAAAAGAGTTGCGAGCATGCGACGGTGGTTAAGTGTCTTGTTGTCACGGGATCGCAAGGGTTTAAGTCAAGTTAAGTTTCTAGTTGCGAGCTTGTGATGAAATAAGTTGTTTTGTTAGATTTGCAGTGGTCGCTAGCTCGCAGGTAAAGAAATAATATTACAAATGTTGTTGTGAGGTTGCGACTGAAGGGCTTGATGAAGATTAACGGTTGTCACTCACTCACAAGATTCTTTGAGGATTCATAAAAGGGGTTGCGAGCTTGTGATTAAGAGGATTTGGTAGCATTGTCACTAACTCACTAACACATGGACTTGTTTGCCGGGTTCTATAAAAGTTTTGAATGGCAATCGCCAATCAAATAGAAGGGCATGAATTCAAATTTTGCTCGAGTACTTCAGCTTTGAATTAATGTCACATTAGCTAGTTCATGCAAGTGTGGCAATTAATGAGACTTGAGAGAAGTGACGGTGCCCAAATACCATAAATTGCATGATTGAGCCAAGATTTTGTATAATTGCATTAATGCATTCTATCTTCGAGGTAATCCAATGAATTGAGCTCTGCAACAACGTTGGATAATTCGGAGTGTTGGGTGTGGGAAAATTTTAGAAAATTGGTTAATTTTTTCTCCTACAGCTAAAATGAGCCAGGCAACGGGTGGAACTGGATGTTCCAAGCCCAAGCCCAAGGCCACGACAAGTGGAGGAGTAGGACCTGGAAGTTCCAAGGCTAGTGCCACTGAGGAAAAGACGGTTAAGAAATACAAAGAAGAATTTGTAGATTTGCTACCAGGGACTTTCGTTGCTTTGAATACAAATGATTTGGCATGGAAAGATTTATGGAGCCAATGCAGAAACCCTACCACGCTTAATATGACTGGTTCTGGTCTGTTTCATTATTTCTGGAATGATAGGGTTAAGGGTGTCCCGATGTCAAACCCTTTGGATTGAAATATGGCAAAGTTAATTGTGCTAGATGTGTATGTTGATGTAATCAGAAGAAAGAACCGGTCTGCCCTAGTTTCAATTAACAGAGCTAGCTTTGTTGAAGCTTTCTAGATTACTAGTGCTGCATGTATAGATATAGATTTGGAGCAGATTGCAGAGGATTATGAAAAATACAAAGGTGTTATCAAGAAGCATGCAATGCCCAGATACATGCCTAGGGTAAATAGGAAACCAATTAAAATTCCAGAGAGTATTGGATCACCATTTGACATCACACCTTTCCACCATTATATGCATTGTACAATCTATGGATTATGCAGAGTGTTGGGTATTGATGGAGATTCAACAGTGTCGGCTGAATTATTGATGATGGCTATGGACATTCAACACCCATATGTTACCAAAGATTACGATTATGTGGGCTATGTGGTTGAACACATTCATAATGCTTTAGTTGAAATTCAAAGTGGTGCACCCAGCCCTACATTCAAGCATTATTCATTGCTGATGTATTTAATCTTGTTCTATAATGTTGAGTTCTTGAATAAAGAATTGGAGCTTTTCAAAGAAGAATTGGGTGTCTTAATGCCAATACAAAGATGGACCCAGGTTTGGGACAATAGTTCTCCCCATTCTTCTTTGCTTTTCTTTGAAAATTGGATTGCTTCACCAATTATGGAAATGCTAGGAATAAATAGGGAACGATTATCAATTAATGTTAGGAGAGTTTTGAGACCTTACCAGTATGTTCCAAACTGGTCTATTTCACATAAATGGGGAGAGTTTTATTTTTTTGATAACTTTATTGTGATCAGAGTCTATGGGTGTCCTCAGCCTCCCCATAATTTACCAAAATTTGTTCCAATTAGGATTGCTTTTATGGAGTTTATCTAGCAATTGACCCTAGTTGAAAAAGAATACCTTGACAAACACAAGAAGGGTTCTCTTCTTCCTAGGCTTTGGGTTGCGTCTGATTTTACCATTGGTAGGAGTTCCTTTGATGAAGTAAACAATTTCCTTAAACAGTATAGGTTGGTTAATGTTGTGTCTAGATTTTGTGATCCTGCACAATTTATTAAACGTGCATTGCTAAAAATGACACCTTGGGCCACAATAAAGGACCATGAACCATTGGATGATGAAGATGTGGTTAGAAATTTGTTGAGAAAAGATGAAGTACAAGAAAGGAGAAGAAAATGGAAAAATTTGATGAGAGTTGAAGCAGAATTGAAGGCTGATGACCTTAGTTTCTCAGGTTTTTGCCCTGATAGCCCATACCTAGAGAGGATTAACAAAATGTTGAGTTTATATGAAACTCTAATGGAACAAATGCCTCAAATTCCAGAAGTGGCTGCTCAACAGCAAGACCCCCAAGATGGGCATTCTTCACATGGCAAGAGGCCACTTAGTGTGTCTGCTGATGATGTAGAGAGTAGGGATGAAGTTCAATCTATCTGAGTGCTAGTTGCAAAGAAAGAAAAAACCAATGAGATCGGTACAATTGTGAGGAGAGACCCTGCTAGAGAAATTGTTACAGAACAAGGACACTAGTTTCATCAAATAAGGACACATCTCAGAGAAGTAGGGCATAATGAAGAACAGGGAGAAACAAACGAAGCCCTTGCTCAAGGCTTTGATGAGCGTGTGATGTTGTCAAATGAGTTCATGAAATATGATGACTTTATTAAGTCAGATGAATTTCAATTTTTTTTGACAAGGTTGAAACAAAAACAATTAAGACAAAATCTGATCATAGAGGAAGCAAATGAAGAAAAGAAAGAGGAGATCATCAAGGCATTGTAGGAATATGATCCTGACAGGGAGAAAATATATGTGGAATAGGAAAGACAATTGATTAAGAGTACTGGTATGATTATGATGCCTGACTGGGATATCCAGTCTATTTTTATTATTGAACAGATTAGGAAGCAAGAGGACCCAATGTTTAAAACTGAATTTGAAAGTGGAGATGTAATAAGAGGATCAGGATTTAATCCTAATTCAAAGACACTTGCTTCTTGGTCTTTGGCCTCTTCCACTCAAAATCCCCACCTTCTAAATATCCAAGTAGAAAAGAAAGCTAATAGAATGATTTGGAACTTGCAGGAACACAACTAACACGAAGATTGCCTTATTTTTTACTCAAGTTTCTTTCATGAATTTATCAAAAACAGAGGATTTGTCAAGAAGATACACAGAAACATATACCCAATTGATTGCATTGTCTAAAAAATATGAAGAGACACTGATGAAGAAGGGCACTCTGGAGGAAGAGTTAGTGGAGTTGAGAGAAAAAATTGCAAATGAGCCCCCTCCAATACAAATTACAGAAGTAACAAAACAAGTACAAGAAATACCAGCTGATGTGACAACAAAAATGGAGGAATACACAAGGAAAATTGAAAAGCTTGAAAAGGAATAAAATGTCAAGGCTATCTCTGTTGTGTTAGGAATTCTGAAACACAGGATTAATGTATTGAAAGGAAAATTGATGGTAGTGCATAATTTGCACATTTCTTTGAAAGAGGCAAGTAAAACATCCTCTGAGCTTGTCGCTTTTCTTGGACCTTTGTCCAATGTTTGGTTAGTAAGAAGAAGATTAATGGATAAGCTAGATATTGCAATGATGTATAGTGATGAGTTCCCTCCCAAGATCAGTGACACTAAAGACATGGTGGAGGTAATGAATGCAGCTTATGCATTTTTCATAGGGAAGGATGTGCTTATAAATGAAAAATTGCAGACATTTGGGGAAGGTTATAGTAAATTGGTGCCTTCAATTTATGGTATTAATGGAGATTTGAAATTAGTTTCTGATTGGACCAGCAAATTTGATTTGATTCTGGAGCAAGAAGAAATAATCAAGCATATAAGTGAACAGGTTGATGCTGATTTCCTTAACGGTATGCTTGATTCACTGTTCAAGGTTGAGGTTGACCATGCAAAGTTTATTGTTGAGTCCAGAGCAGTTATAGATGCCAAATGGACAGATTCAGTTGCAAATTTGGAAGAGGTAAAGGCATTCAGTTGGTCAGCATACAAAGAGGTGGACAGGTGGCAAGCCATGCTAAAGCCAAAGAAGAAATGTCAGGTTGAGGTTGCTACCCAAGATTCCTCACAGTAATTCTAAGCTTGTTGAATCCTCATCTTATAAAAGGATTCCAAGATTAATTTGAGAGGGATGGCCACTTTTTCTTTTTGATCAATAGAGAGGGATGACCAGTTGGTCACTTGTATTGATGTTGAAACTTGAAAACTCTTATATAGTTATAATAGCTCAACTGTTCAAGAATTTGATAAGTGCATAGCTGAATCACATTGTGAATTTACTTTCTAATATCATGATTTATTATGAATATAATATCAATATAATTTGCAGTTTAAGATCTTCACATAATTGTCTTTGTGTTGAATTTATGTTTTCACTGTGAATTGAATGGTCAAGGGTTTTTCAGTTTACATATGAATCTAGGTTGTGTATGTAACGACATTATTCATAATTTCATTCCTATTTATCTGCAAATGAATCTTATTGAAGTTTATCATTAGGTTGTCTTTGAATTGTAAGTGACTCTATGCCCTAGGATAAGGCACTGGTCTATTGTCTTGACGTTGACTTGGTGAAGTGACCTTCCAATTATAATAGCTGATTCATTGTGGGTGAATATGTTTTCTTGTTTGCCTTTGATTATGAAATTATGATTTTTCTATAACATCTATCATGGAATTGGATCCTCAAAAGATATTCCCTTTAATATTGAGTTGCATGCATTTTTTACTAATTATGTTGTATTCCTATCTATTGTGGTGTTTGATACTTTCATTCTTAATACTCTTATGATTTTATATGCTATGGATGTTTATGTAATATATATGGAGGTGTTCTATGACTATAATCCGCCCACCAATTACAATGAGGTGAATCCTTAATATGATTCCAGACTAACACAAATTTTGCATTCTTGGGCATAATAATTAATAGGAAGCATTAAATGAAAAATTACATACACCATAACAATGCAGCAAATGAAAAAAGTTAAAACTCATGATTCTAATCATTTGAAAGAGATAGAATTATACACAAAATAAATTAATATATAAATCCTTCAAGAACCTACACAAAGCTTGACACTAAATGCTTTTCATTTTCTCTGTAAATGATTATATAGTATACAACTTGCTCCCTTCACCTACAGTCTCGAATCACTACTGGAACCAGAAAAGGAACCCCAATGACTATACAACTTGCAAAACTGCTTGAGCCATGTCATTATCACCCTGATGCCTTCAGATGGAATGTGAGATGTTAGGTTCTATCCAATAGATCATTTCCAAATAGAGGAGGAAGCCTTCATGCCTAGGAACAAATAAAATGGAAAGGGGAGCTCAAGCCTTCATGCCCACGATCAGGGAAAGTGGAAACAGGAGCTTTAGGGTAAATGTAATATGTTGGGGAGGGGTTGCAGCTTCCATGTCGTCACAAAGATGATTGGCTGTCACTCCCAACCCAAACAAATCCTTCTTTCATTCCTTTGCGGGCTCCTTCTTCAAACCCCTTGCCATCCTATGGCAGAGTAGAAGCAGAGGATGTGCCATGCTTGGCCTTTCTTGACAATAAAAGGCTTTCACACCCCCTCTAGCAATCCTTCTCACTTTCACAACCCCTCTGACAATAAAAAAACTCACACAAAAGAAAACAAAAAAACACCCATCCGGTATCATAGAGCACACAACAACTCCCACGCACGATCCTTCTCAAACATCATCTTCCTTTCTGAGGAAAAACCACTCTCAGAAAATGAAAAAGGTTTCTTTTCTCTTCTACCAATTAAGTCACCACTCCATTGTATTTATAACATTTTCACACTTCATTTGGTGATGCTCACTCATGTGAAAAATCATCATTTTTGTGTTTTTCAACATGACTGTAGACTCTAGAAGTCATGTCATGCCTATCAAATCCACTGCATCCTACTAAGGCTCATCTATTGTGAATGATTTTGTTCTGATTTTATTCCTCCTTGATTGGACAAATTCTACTTCAGAAATTAGAATCCCTGACAACAAGCAACCTGAGCTCTTATTTCTCAGAGAAATCCATGATCTCCCATCTCTAACTCAGAAGCTATCCAATCCTTTTATGCCTCTCAAACCGTCGTCCTCGCTTGTCTAATCAACCTCAACTCAGGAGAAACCTTCAAACTAGTCCCTCGGGAATGAGTCAGCATCCAAGCCTTAAAAAATTTAGGTTGCGAGCTAGCGACCAGATAGTTTGTGGTTAAGTTTTATGGTTATCGCCAGCTCGCGAGGTAAAATGTCTGAAGACGTGATCAAGCCACGAGCTGGCGACAAGTTGGTTTGGGTGTTAGTGTTTTATGTTACCGAGTTGGAGATTGTTAGTGAAATTGCTTTGGTCGTGAGGTCTCGAGTTGGTTTGATGTCATACATTATAGCCGCGAGAGTTAGCGAGTAACTCATTTTATACAGTTGTCGCTAGCTCTCATGTTTGTTTAATGTTAGCATTTTTAGGTCATGAGCTAGCGACTAGACAGTTTGTGCTTAGGTTTAATGGCTATCACCAGCTCGCGAAGTTAAATGTCTAAAGACCTGATCAAGCCGCGAGCTTGTGAGTGAAGTGCTAGCGGTTAAGAGATAAATAGTTTTATGTTGGCGAGTATGCGACAAGGGTTAAAGTTACTACTATCTCCAAGTTGCTGCGGTGATGAGGACTTAACATTTTGTGGTCAAGAATTGGTGAGTGGCAGTTCAGTTTCCCTCAGTCTCTAGATCTTGAGGTTACGAAGGCTTAGCATTTTCAGCTTGCGAGTTGGAGATAGAGAGAGTCATAAGGGTTTGTCGCTAGGTCGTGAGATGCCCTAATGGGCAATCTTCCAGGCAGAGAGTTGACGACTGTGTGCCACGTGTTTTAATGACTTAAAGTTAATATCTTGAAATCACCAATATTTTTTTTTTATGGTTTGAAAATAGCTTGAAATCGCCAATATTTTATATTTATGGTTTGAAAATAGGTTGAAATCGCCAATATTTTTTTTTAATGGTTTGAAAATAGGTTGAAATCGCCAATGCAAATATTTTTCTGGTTTTAAAAACATTACAATTCGCCAGGATTTTTCACAAACTTTGAGCGATCACAGCTAATTCGCCAATGAAGATTATTATTTTTCTCCGTAAACCACAAAAATTTGCCAGTAAAATTAAAATTTTCCTCATAATTATACAACTTTCGCCAAGTTTTTACACCTTGTCCAAGGGGGGGGTTTCTTAAAGTTTTCCATGTCAAGCATTTTGAAGATGCTACTCTTTTAGTTCACTTCTTCTGGAATGTAATCTAAATCTTATTGTAAGTCAGTGAGACTTCCCTGAGGGTTGTATCCTTACATGCATATATCTTTTGAGCAGTGAGCTCTAGGCAGTGTGTCTAGATGCATGTGGATTCCCCATTGTAATATTTTCACATACTACTGCAAAGTATCATCTTACTGTGGGTAGCTTCCCACAATGGGTTTTCCCTTAACTAGGTTTTCCACATCAAAAATCTTGGTGTTGTGTGTTGTGTTGTTAATTTGCTTATCTGTTTATTGTTGCAGTTTGTTAGATCTATTGTTGTGCTTAAAGTTTTATATACTGGTGAAGACTAATTCACCCCCCCCCCCCCACCATCTCAATCTTTCTTCTTGGGTGCTGCTAAAACCTCGAGGATATCCATTAGTGATTAGAGAAGTGAGGATGGTTCATGATCTTGTTTTCTCTGTATGTTTGTGGGATGTTTTCATGAACTTATGGGGCAAGTGTGTTATTGGTGTCTATTTTGGTACGCTCATTAAGAATCCTCTAAGATCCTATAAAAATCAAATGTCATGGATCACTTTTTTAATGACTATTGCACACACCTCAATCTTCAACACTCTAGTTTTAGAATGAATGGGAACATTCCTTATATGCAATGTGTTTGTTTATGCAAAGGGATAGTGATCTCACCTTGGTGCAAAGATATCCTTTTGCAAAATAATAACTCTATGATGATAAATGTGCACTTATGAAAGCTCAAAATCCAATCTATTCTTTCCCATCAACTAACATTCTTCACTTCCTACTAACCATTCTAATCTTTCAGATTTCATCTTTCTAACATTCTTCTTCTTTCAAGAGATCATCCATGCCTTCATACATAAATAATCTCTTGAGGGTGCATCCTACCTCCATCCCTCAGTCCATTGGGCATGTTGGGCATGACCTTAGAAGAATTATTGATTCTTCTTTTAAACAATGCTCAAATTCGCATTGTCTCAAAGAGGGGCAAAATGTCCAAACACTAAAAATTATCCAATGCATGCAGTGACATTTTTACTAATCTTCTTCTCAACTAATTAAATAATTTTTAATTATTTAATTAAAGTCTATTATTACTTTTTAATTAATCAATCTCATCTAAAATAATCATTCTTCTATGATTAAATAATTATCCAAATTATTCTCTCCTACCAACCAAACTAATTATTCCTCTATGATTATATAATTGTTTTTTATTATTTAATCCCTTAATCTAATGTCACCATTATTAAATAAATTTTAAATTATTTAAATAAATTTTAATTATTTATTTCTAATAATTTCTCATTCTACTTAACTCTTCCATCTTTCCTCTCACGACTCACACTTACCAATTTTACCTATTCATCTTGCTATATTCACTTTTTGCTGAAAATAAATAGTTTCTTTTTTTTTTAATTTCCAGTTCTCTCATCTCTTTCTCCACTTAAATTATTCTTCATTCATCTTTTCCTCCACTTGTTAAATGGTAGTCTTTGATGAAAATAAATGCTTTCCATTACTTATTTTCACTTAACTCATTTTCTCTCCACTTAACTCTTCCTCTCGATTAATCTCTTCCATCCATTTCTTAAAATACAACTAAATTTAGGCCTTTCA
This sequence comes from Cryptomeria japonica, assembly GCF_030272615.1. Classification (NCBI taxonomy): domain Eukaryota; kingdom Viridiplantae; phylum Streptophyta; class Pinopsida; order Cupressales; family Cupressaceae; genus Cryptomeria; species Cryptomeria japonica. The sequence goes on from NC_081409.1 coordinate 729,597,415, forward strand.
TTATTTGTAACTTTGAATTCTTTTCTCATTTCATTCTAACCACAATCTTTGAAATATTTTTGAATAGTCATCTTGGGCTTTCATTTTGTGAATTTTTCCACATGCAAATTTGAGAGCAACAATCATTCAATTCAAGAAGTGAAGAAGAACAATGGAGATGATTTGACACAAATGCTTAAAGGTGTGATTTCATTTTAATTTCATTATTCCTTGCATTCAATTTCATTCTTTATCGAAGAAGATTAGATCTTTTAACATGAATCTGAGGTTTTGTGATTGCCTATGAGGGTTTATGCATATGTTCTAATTTATAATCTTATAATCCAATTCCTAATTATAGTGAAATTTGGTAGCTTTCTTTATCATAAATTAGTAACTACAAACTTAATAACTAAAATAATCCTCAAATGCCACTTTTCTAGAATGAGATGTTATTTTTACATGGCATAAAGGAAGCTCATATATCAATTAGCTTGGATTTACTTATAATTTATTAAAATTTAATAAAATGTTGATTTTTATCACTCAAATAAACATCTACTTATAAAATTAGATCCTACATTCTAGATATATAATCTAAGTTCTTGATGGAAATCTATGTTCTTGGAAAATATTTACCTTTTAAGGGAGACAGTATTGCTCTTCAAGTTGATTTTTCAAAATATCCAATAACATTTGACTTTTGACTTTAATGGAGCCAAGGGAAATGGGGAGAGGGAACCAATCCACTTTTAGTTGGACCCTAGAGATAGTATGGGTCATGAGATGCAAATGGTAGGGTGGGTATTTAGAAAGGATATGATTTTAACCAATAACTATATTTGATTGGATTGGTCCTTGGTAAAAGATGCCACTATTTTTCCTTTTATTGACATGTTGATAAGTTTTTTTTTCTTTAAAATTATTTATTTATTTATAAAATCTTAGTATAGAATAACATGGAAAATATATTCCCCATCATTTTAAAGGTGTGTTTAGTATGCACATTTGTTTTTTAACATTGTGTGTAGGTGTGTGTATAGAAAACTATCATCAATAAGTTTAAAAATAAAATTGAAGTATTATGATCATTATAAATTTTTAGTTCCTCAAATAAATGTCAAGAATATTGATCCTAGAATATATATAATGAAAATATAATCATTTTATAACCCTTTTCTGAAATAGAGTAAAATGGTAGAGGAAAGTGAGGAGCAAGAGGCTAATTCATCAACTAAAGCCAAACTAAACCAAATGATTGGAAATTAGAGGTTCTGATTAAAAAAAAAAATGTATGCAATCTAAAATTTGGTATATTAATGTGAAATAGAGGAGGCCAATTTATAAATAAATATTTTAAGAGTTCTGATGTGATATATCTTCATCAAGTTATTAAGGAGACTCTTGCTATATTTGGTATATTTGAACATGTAAATTTAGTATACTTAATGTGATACACTAACAAACCTCAATTTATGTGGTGTGGGTTCTCTAAAACTATTTAAAAATATATTAAGGATATAAATCCTCCAAGGAGAAAATAGAGGTTGTATAAGTATCATTGAATTTCAACCATAGTTGCATATTAAAAAATTAATAAAATAATATATCTTAGATACAAAATGCAAAAAAATTATCCATCTCACCTCCAAGTGTGGATGTTAGAATCAAATATAATAGTCATTTGAAACTAACATTAGAAAGGGTATAAAATAAATAAGAACAAGCACAATAGTTAGAGAAACCACAAGAAGAAGTCCATAGAAATCAAGGTTTGAAGGATCGAGACCATTGATAGTTTTTTTCACGTGGGTAATGAGGATGAACATTAAGGACATTCTTCATTTATTCATGGTGTTTTTTCTATTATACATAATGAAAATTACTACTTAGATTGAAACTAAGAGTATGCATATGTGTAGGGGGAAAAGAGAGACCGAGTGACTAAGACCTAATCCCACTTTTGCCAACACATTGGGAATACGAAAGAGCCTAGGGAGATAGCTCACTTTGGCTACTTCTTGTGAGAAAGAGAGAGCCAAGGATTATCTCTTAGGGTTTCTATTCCTCTTGTTGTATGTGATGAGAAAAATTGGGTTTGATTGACCAACTAGACTAGGAGATAAATAATGAAACACATATGAACTGAAATTGAACAAACTTGCAGATGTGAAAACTGAGATGTTGAAAGCATGAAAGGGGGAGGAATTTGGACGTGTACCTGATGCTGAAAAATGAGCCAAACTGACCAGGACCAGGGTTCCACGCTTCTGTTCTATTTTTGCAGACAAGAGGTTGTAATTGATAGACTGCAAACTGGAGATCCTGGACCTTCAACTTGCCAAAATTCACTAATTTTGAGGGGGAATAGGGTGCCACATCCCTATCCTAGGTAGGACCAGGGAACCACGCCCCTGTCCTTGAAATATTTGAGCAATTTTGAGACTTCTAGGTGGTTCTTATGCCTTTTTCTGATCTGAAACTCCTTCTGGGTACCTGTTTCTGAACTTGCAACTGAAAAGAGAGGGTTTGGGTGGCTATATAGGGTTTTTCCTCAATCAAAATCTTGTGTTGGTTATTTCCACCTCCACAAATATCCAATAATGTACTGAAAATGTGTGTGCTAGAACCTTGTGCGTATGCAAGATCCTAAATGAGAAAGATAAGAAACTAGAGCTACCTACATTTTGGAGAGTAAACCCTAAATGTAAATGTAAATGTAAAAGACAATGCTCTTAATCAAATGTTCTAAATGATCTAAAGCATGATGTAAATGTGCAAATGAGTGTAAAGAAGATCATTAAAAGACATGAAAATAAGATGAAATCATACTAATCCCCAAGGGAAGGATATTTGCCACTAGATCCCCTATTACTCTTCAATGTCTTCAAGGCTCATAATTGATGAGTAATGCTTGATGAAATGTTGTTGAATGTTGTTGAAGACTCCACATATACTTTTGTTTCACTACATGGAAGGATCCTTGTGCTTCAAAAACCTTCTCTTAGATTCTTAGAAAGATCCCTTCAAATGAAGAAAGAGAACTCTTATGTATGAAACCCTAGATCTTAATTTCAACTTAATTTCATCTTTAGCCTAACCTAGGATTTGAATTTCCCACTAACATTTTGGGGTCAAGAATTATAATATCGTAGAATTATGCTCCCGAAATTTTGGGAAAAAACTCGAGGTGCACATGGTCCGACTAACTTTTCACCAAATTTTCAGGGTCATTAGATATGACGATATTAGAGAAAATCCCAAAGTTACAAGTGATTTTGAGGTGTTTTGATATGCGAAATCGAGCCTTAAAGGTTGAAATAGGACATAATTAGTGTTTATGATTTAATGATTTATTGGAGGAATAAAATTAAAAAGGGGCACACATAGGGTAAAGGGCCCAATTTGATGATGTATGAAGTGATGAAATGTGACTTTACATTTGATTAAGTTAATTAATTAAATTATTAAAAGAGATTAGAAATGCAAGATGCAAAACACACTAAGGCGGGTGCTAAACCAAGTGTGAAATTGTACCACTCTAGCAAGGGTGTACAATTTACGACACTACAACATACATGATAAAAACACATTTAAAAATGGATGAAGAAAAAGATAAATATATGGTAAGAAACTTAATGTAATTAACAAATAAGAGATGAAGGACCAAGTAATAACATTATATTTGAGAAATTGGTATCTTGATCCTATTCATGAGAGGATGATAATATTGGAATCTAGGAAGTTGTAATCTATAAAAATGGAACTACAACGCATACCATTCAATGCATAAATAAAAGTTTAACATGAAAGAAAGGAGAAATTATAATTAGTGCATAAGGATGACTTTTCTTGCAACATGATAAAGCTAGTCCAATCGTTAATAATTTCATTAGTGGAATCATGACTCAAAGGGAAAGAGAAGTTTGTTTGGTGTATTTAATAGGTAGAACTATACAACCAAATTGTTAATATGGACATTATCTTATTATAGACATAAAATTGATGGTCATTTTTGCTTTACAGTAAACATTCTATTAAAGGTGATTTGGATGATGGTCATTTTTTCTCTACAGTAAACATTAAAGATGACTTGGAAGCCACAAGAAATAACAAAATCTAAGTCATCCTATCTAAGTTTTAAGGATTATGATGATGTAAATGTCAATAGATAGAACTATAAAACCAAATTGCTAATATGGACATCATCTCATTATAACATAAAACTGATGGCCTTTTTGACTCTATAATAAACATTCCATTCAAGGTGACTTGAAAGAACAAGAAAGAACAAAATCCAAATCATCCTATCTAAATTAGATGGATAATGATGATGGAAATATCAATAAAATGACTTATCAATTTATAATAGACATCTTAAATATTCAAAACATATTTATAAATATGATATTATACATAAAGAACTCTTAAAATTATCACTAAACTACAATTGATAAAAAATAAGAATATAATTAAATAATATATATCAATAATATTGAATATCTATTACAATCTTATCTCAAATTGAGAAACAATTGACCATACATGATCCAAAGGTAACCTATTTCATCAAGCTAGAAGATGCAATGGAACCTATGTAACTTTGATGTTTTGGTTGAAAAAACGATATTTTTGAAGACTAAGACATTTGAGGCTAGCATTATACAAAGAGTCGCATCTCTATCTCTGAATAATTGGGAATTAAAAATATTCAGAAAACTGTCCAATTGGATAGATCTGCAACTCTTCAATGGATGACAACTAATATGTTTTGTTGAATGAATAAAGTGAGACCATTGAGGATGATAAAATTAAAGTAAATCTGTACAATAGTGTGCCTTTAATGTGTAGGTAAGTATATAACATAATTGTAGCTCATAATGGTCACATCAACACGGGTAATTGTTATCACAATTAATTTATGTCTTTATATTAGATGTGAAACAAAATTAAAAATTGCATCTTTTGTAAATTTATCATGTGTAATATGATATATTACAAAACCTATATATGTAATTGAAAAAATGTATATATTAATAAAAAATAAATGTTATAATAGAACAATCTTTCAAGATAAGAATTTTGAGAGTAGAAAATAAAGATTAAGAATAGTTGTAACAAGACGTTAATATAATGCGGGGCAAATCAACAAAACATATTAGAATGAGATAATAGAAGTGCAAACTACGTTTTACAAATGGATCATTTTTTTCCAAAAGTATCAAGAACATGCTCCTCTGTGATAATGTTCACAGTAGAAAGATGAAACATATTGTGGTCTTTGGTAATAGCTACCAGCTAGGATTGAATTTGAGTTAATTGATTCTTGAGCTCTATATTGAATCTGAGTTTCTCTTTCAAGACTTTAACAAGAGATGATTACTGTAAAATGACACTAGAGAGTAAACCATGCATAATCACTTTTGTAGGTGGAAAAGCATTAGAAAAAACTGCAAGATTCATATAATTAAAATTGAAAATGGTAAAGAATGTAACACCTTGAAGGAGATAAAAATGGATGTATTGATAGTTATCTTAGCATTCTAATCATAGCTCCACATAACAAAAATATGACAATAAAGAAATACAACTTAGAACCGAAATACAAAAATGATGTCCACCACCTCCAAACATGGATGTCTGGACAATTATTAGAAAGGGGATGGAATAAAAAAGAATAAGGATAGTAGAATAGCTAGCATGGAACTTAGAGTAACAGCAACAAAATGGATAAAATCAAGGTTTCAAGGATCAAGATCAGCAATAACATTTTACACAAGTGTAGTAAGTGACAACCTTTGTGCAATGAAGACCAATAGTAACTAGCTCCAAGGATTTTTTAAGCCATCATTTTTTCCGAATAATGTTGTACAGGTGGCTCATTGTGACAAGCTTTCATATGCTAAGAATTTCATCCTCCTTTGCGCACCTATGCAACACCAAATCTAGACCATATTTAAACAAAGATTATTAAACTACTTAAAAGTTGCACTATCTCTAATTAGTTTCCTCCTCTTCTTATTAGAGAAATTAGGTGAACTCCCTTATGAACAAATAGTTGGCCAAGTTTGTAAACCATGGTGCATGTGTAGAAATAGTGAAGAGCTAGAATTAAACTTGCATGGGTTCAAGCTCTTCTTTTAATTGATGAATTTTAAACAAAAAAAAATTAATTACATCAAATTTTCTAGGTTTATCTATATTTGTTCCATTAAATTCCTACAATTGCACTAGCCAACAAATTAGTCTCACACTCACTACTAGTTTATTCATTAGGTAGAAAATGTTAGAATGATCAATGTAGATAGTAACTTTATATCCTCTAATGAAATAATAAAATTTAACGATTGAGTTGGCTACCATAATAAATTCATATTTAGTCATAGTTTAGTTGCATCATGTCGGAGTTAATTTGTATTGATGAGGTATGCATATTTTCCTCTATTTTCATCTGCTTGGCCTAATACCACACTAATCACATCATTTGAGGATTTCACACATATATAGAAGGGCTATTTCTAATTTGCACCACTTAATACTAAGGCTTCTCTTTAATTTTCTCAAAATATTTTGAACACTTCTATTCAATTGATTTTGGCATTTTTTTAAGAAGGATGAATATTGGGGTTATCAATTTGCTAAAATTTTCAATAAGCTTTTGACAATTCTTGACAAGCTCTATAAAATTCCTTATATCTATTTTTTAATTGGATGTTCCAATTAGATAATCACTTCTATCCTTTGATCCATTATGTAAAACTTGACACAATTGTTTGCTAAGTCTAAGAAGATGAGAAAAACAACTCATTAAAATATGGTCAATTCCCTATAGATGAGAATACTACTCCTCCTCAAGATACTTCATTTGACAATCTTAATTCAATGCCATGAACACTCCATTCTCATTTCAGACATCCATTGAAAAAATACTAGTGTGAAGCTGCAACTATGACTATTTTACATATATTCTCCCTTTATTTTTTTATCTAAATATATATATCGAACATAAAAAGGTTCTAATGAAAGTTAATAGTTTACAATGGTGCCTTTTTTTATGTGATTTTGTTGTAGTTCTACCAAAGTTTACCATTGAATAAAATAAACATAAGTTGATTTCAAAAATTGAAATTATTTTGTCTTTCAATTAGCAAGTAAAAGCAGAAAAAGAAAATAAACTCTATAAATATCCCTCAACAGGAATATCATAATGAAGAGAAATAATATGTGCAATTATTAACTAATAGATTGTTCAACTTAAGGAACTAATTTGGTAAAAGCAGGTTCTAACTCTAGGATTAGTGAAAGAAAGAATAACATAATAGATAATTTACCAGTCTAAGCTAAACATCTTAAACATTAAAAAGATATTTATAAATTTGATATCATATATGAAGAACTCTAACAATTATCAAAAATATATATGTATAACTTTGAAAACTAATTAAAGTCTTTACATCCCAAATTTAGATACAATGATATCAATAGCAAAAGAGCAACGAAAAACCATACTTGAATCAAAGGCAACCTAATTCATCAAGCTACACGATGCAATAGAAGCTATGTAACACTGATATTTTGATTGATAGAACATAGAGAAGTTAGGAGGAAAAGATATTGTTCTAGACTAAGACATTGAAAATTTTAAAATGTCTACAATTTGGAAGATGGAGAAGACTATACCTTTACAGGATTGTCAAAATTGATGGATATGCTTTATGGACTGACCTTGAATCAATAAAGTGAGACCATTGAGAATAGTACAAAAGAGAGATAATATACCTTCACTTCTTTTATTCACAATTTGGAAGATGGAGAACACTGTACCATAACACGATGGTCAAAATTGGTGGATATGTTTTATTGACTAACCTTGAATTAATAAATTAAGAGCATTGAGGATTGTTAAAAAGAGAGATAATATATCTTCGCTTCTTTTATTCACAATTTGGAAGATGGAGAACACTGTACCATAACACGATGGTCAAAATGATGGATATGCTTTATGGACTGACCGTGAATCAATAAAATAAGAACATTGAGAATTGTTAAAAAAGAGATAATATATTTTTACTTCTTTTACTAAGTAAGAAACATATCAGTTCTTGTACTTGGATTGAAAACTTTCTGCTAGAAGATATCTAAGAAAAGGACGCGTCTATTCTGGCTCCAAAATGGCAGTACGCATGTTAGTCGTGCATTTTACACCGTCGATTTTACAATAAATGACTGCGATTGACTAACACATCGCTATCACACTGTACGAAAAGTCTGTTTTGAAGCCAGAATAGCTTCGACCCTAAGAAAATGTTATATAATAATCAAAACCAAAAATATTAATATAATTTTACATCTTTCACTTCTTCGCAATGCATTTATATATCAACATATTAGTCAAAAATATATACATTCTTTAAGCTACTCCTATCTTTGAACTGTCCATTCACTCATTATCAATAACCTACTTGTACTGTTTGAAAGCTGCAAAAGTATGGTAGATTTTACTTTTCTGTCTCCCTTATTGTATAGTTGTAGATATTACTAAGGAAAAGTACCCTTTTCTAACTCATGAATTCATGTCATTCAAGCCCATTTTCTTTTCTGGGTGGCCTGCTATTGACTTTAGCTTTTGTCATGGACAATAAAAGGAAATGTGAAGTAAGCAGACATTTATTCATTTCTGTTTTTTCTCTGCATATTTCTGTGCTTTGGCCTGATAAGAACAAATAACTTTTTCCTGCAAATTGATTGAATGACCATGGCCAATTAAAGGAAATCCTGACTTTAGTGTGTAGGTAACCAATCTTACATCTAATCATATAACAGAAATTTAACCTATATTGGTCATATCAGCACGGCTAGTTGTTATGATCACAATAAAATTTCATATTTATATTTAGATGTGAATTCAAAGCTTTGAGGATTTGTTCACTCTTATAATAAAAGCCTAGTGTGATCTAGTTTTTGTAAACTAGATCGAAATTTGCAGTTTTTAATATACTATATAGGAATTGTTTTCAATATTGTTTTTTCATATTTAAGAATTTTTTTTGAAGATTTTTTGCGAAATATTACTTCAACTGTTTCTGCTTGAGTTTGGCAGTCACAGCAGATGATTTTGAAAAAACCATGCATAATCACTTTTGTAGGTGGAAAAGCATTAGAAAAAACTGTGGGATTCATAAAATTAAAGATCGAAAATAATAAAGAATGTAAAACTTTGGAAGAGATAAGAAAGGATGTATAATATAACAATGAAGAAATACAACTTAGAACCGAAATACAAAAATGATGTCCACCACCTCCAAACATGGACGTTGGAACAAATATTAGAAAGGGTATGCAATAAAAAAGAAAAGGATAGTAGAATAACTATAATGGAGGTTAGAATAACAGCAACAAAATGGATATATTTCAAGGTTTCAAGGATCAAGATCACTGATAACATTTTACACAAGTGTAGTAAGTGGCAACCTTTGTACGATAAAGATCGGTAATAACTAGCTCTAAGGATTTTGTAAGCCATCATTTTTCCTAAATAATGTTGTATAGGTGGCTCATTGTGACAATCTTTTATATGCTAAGAATTTCATCCTCCTTACAAAGATTACTAAACTACTTAAAAGTTGCATTATCTTTGTCTTCAGACATGTAGTGCCGTGGTTAAAACACTTCGTTGGTGAAGCGGCTACCAAGGTTCAAATCCCTGTTGGGCCTTTGTGCTCGCAACGCCTTGTGTATGTGTAGAAATAGTGAAGAGCTAAATTCATCTTGCATGGGTTCGAGCTCTTCTTTCAATTGATGAATTCCTTAAAAAAAAATCAATTACATTAAATTTTTTAGGTTAGGTTTATTCATAATGGTTCTATTAATTTCAGACATCCACTAAAAAATACTATCTATGTTCTCAATAAAGACACGCAATAAGAATATTCTCTATTTATTTATTCATAATTGATAGTCTACTATACATCATATTAAAAATTGCTATCTAGATAACACAAAACTAAAGATTGCTCATTATATTACTTGAGATGAAACCAAATTATACAAATGATACAAACACTATTTAACAATTTATGACAAGAAAGATAAGGATATGATGAAAAATTCAAATACAATTTGATCAAGTATAACCTCAATATCTGAACAATTGACATTTCAATCTTATTCATTAGAGGAAGATGATATTGGAATCTAAGGAGTTATTGTAATTTATTAATGATTAGGAGGTGTGAATCATTCTATGAGGCAAAAAGTGAGTCATAAATAAAACTTGGAGTCTAACATGAAAGAAAGGAAAAGGTATACATGGTGTATAAGCAAGATGTTTCACAATATGATAAAGCTAATATAGTTAAAAATTTGAGTGAAAGTAAAAGAGAAGTTGGTTTAGTATGTTAAATAGTAAGATCTATAAGATCTAGTTACTAATATGGACATCCTCCTTTTGTTATGAATATAGAATTGATGACCTTAATAATTCTATGATAAACATTCTATCGAGAAAAACTTGAGAGCAACAATAAAGATTGAAATCCAAGTCATCCTAGTAAATTCTAAGTTTAAAGGAATATTATAATGTGAACACCAATAACATAATAGAAAATTTATCACTTTCAACTAAAACACTCAAACATTAAAAGCATATTTATAAATACATGAAGAACTCTTACAATTATCACAAAAATATAATTGAAAAAAAAAGAAGAAGAATGTGATTAAACATACATATTGATAAAAAGAAAAACAAATTAGATTCTTTATGTTCCAAATTTAGATACAATGATATCAATAGAAAAAGAACAACGAAAACCACACATGAATCAAAGGCAGCCTAATTCATCAAGTTACAAGATGCAATAGAAGCTATGTAACTCTGATGTTTTGGTTGACAGAACATAGATAAGTTAGGAGGAAAATATATTGTTCTAGACTAAGACATTGAAAAATTAAAATATCCACAATTTGGAAGATGGAGAAGACTCTACCATTACATGATGATCAAAATCAATGGATATGTTTTATTGACTGGCCTTGAATTAATAAACTGAGACCACAGAGGATAGTTAAAAAGAGAGATAATATAACCTCATTTCTTTTATTCACAACGTGAAAAATGGAGAACATTGTCCCATAACACGATTGTCAAAATCGGTGGATATGCTTTATTGACTGACCTTGAATTAATAAAGTAAGAGCATCGAGGATTGTTAAAAAGAGAGATAATAAGTCTTCACTTCCTTAACTCGCAATTTGGAAGATGGAGAATACTGTACCATAACATGATCAAAATGATGGATATGCTTTATGGACTGACTGACCTTGAATCAATAAAGTAAGAACATAGAGAATAGTTAAAAAGAGAGATAATATATCTTCACTTCTTTTACTTAACGAACATATCAGTTCTTGTACTTGATTGAAGACTTCCTGAATGAATCTATTTACGTAAAAAATGCTATATAATAATCAAAACCAAAAATATTAATATAATTTTACATCTTTCACTTCTTCACAATCAATATATTAGTCAACAATATATACATTCTTTAAGCTATTCCTGTCTCTGAACTGTCCATTCACTCATTATCAATAACCTACTTGTTCTGTTTGAAAGCTGCAAAAGTATGGTAGATTTTACTTTTCTGCCACCCTTATTGTATAGTTGTAGATATTACTAAGGAAAAGTACCCTTTTCTAACTCATGAATTCATGTCATTCAAGCCCATTTTTCTTTTCTGGGTGGCCTGCCATTGACCTTAGCTTTGGTCTGAAGTAAGAAGATATGGCGCTTTGTATTTATTCATTTCTGTCTTTTCTCTACACATTTCTGTGCTTTCACCTGATAAGAACAAATAACTTTTTCCTGTAAATTGATTGAATGACCATGGCCGATTAAAGGAAATCCTGCCTTTAGTGTGTAGGTAACCAATCCTACATCTAATCATATAACAGAAATTTTACCCATATTGGTCATATCAGCACGGCTAGTTGTTATCACAAGAAAAGTGTTTGCTTTAAAAAAATGTGTAATTGTATTAAGTTGCATACAAAAGAGAATAAAAATTTCTCTAAGTATTGAGAACATTTTATCAGCAATCAAGAGGTTGGCAATTTAAATATATTAAGAACAATCTATTAGACAATTTAGATCTATCAATGATATCTGATTTTCATAATTCAGGATTTTGATCAATGTTTAATTTTTGGATTAGATTGCATGTTAATTTTTGTATCAACGTTTTGGATCACACTACGTGATCTATCATTAGGATAGTAGAGAGCTAGGAGACATAAAATCCAGAAAGCTCTCTACCATTCTAATGATGAATCACGAAATGTGATCTAAAATGTTAATACAAAAGCTAACACGCAATGTAATCCAAAAATTCAAAATTGATCAAAACTTAGATCTAGAGAACAACATTCCATGTGGCTTGGTTCTAAATAAGCTCACACTAGGTGTAGCCTAGTCCTATTGATGTAACCTTGTCTAGAATTTATATGACCTCGTACAACACACTAGAGCAAGGGATTGCATTGAAAATCATTATAGAAGATGTTGTATGACAAAAGGAAGATTGTTGGCTTCCTTCATAGAAGCTAAGCCCTTTAGCAATTCTACAAAGATTTTAAAAAAGATATCAAAAATAGATATAACTAATGTAAATGAGACATATTCAAGTTTTGAATGTTCAATTATTGGTTTGGAAGATATTATATCAATTCTAAGAGATTTCCACAATCCATCATGTTGCACACTTCTCCTATCCCTCCTTTTTATTCCAAGTCTGCTACTTTTCATCTTATTTGACTCTCTTCATCCTGATGATGGATCATGGAGTGTGATCCGAAACGTTGATGCAAAAATCTTACACACAATCGAATCCAGAAACTACACTCTGAAGACATTATATTACAAAATGTTCATTGAAGACAATTCAAAGTATTTTATGATCTAGTCTATTAATTTTCCATTTTATTATAGACATGAAAACACGATGCACATTTTTAAAGGATTGCCCATTAGTTAAAAAACAATGGAATTCCATTTTAAATGACTTGCCCGTATTTTTAAACACTGGAAAGAGGCCTTACAGAATTGAAATCCTCCTTACAGAATTAATGGATGCTCATGATCTTCTTTGCTTTGGCTCAACTGTTCCAAAATTTCCTATGTCAATGTTGTTGCTGGTCTGGTTTTCATGAAGACATTGCTGGTTGTAATTTTGCTTATGGTTAAGCAAACTGCTCTGTGCTGATCTTTTCTATTCATGATGACATTAGTGTATTTTTTTTTTGTCTGTTATGCTTGAGCAAACTGCTCTTTGCTGATATATTATTCTATGACAATGTCTCATTTTACAGCTGTTTGCTGAAATCTATAATTGTAATCTGCATGGATTCAATAAAAAAAAGTGAGACATACTTAAAGATTGTAATTAAGACAAATGTGATTGTGGCTGAATTTTTGGTGTATGCTCAATTCTAATAAAAGGAAATCTGAAGAAGATATGATGCTTTGTATTTATTCATTTTTGGTCTTTCTCTGTATATTTTTGACTTTTTCTGGACTTCAAGGATATTTTGATTATGTAGTAATGCTTATATCTTCATTTTTTTTCACAAGAGGTTGAGAATTACACGTAGCGGAAATGGCTAAAATAAGTTGTGGAAATTTTACATCATCGAACCATCTAGAGGCATTTTGGTCAAGAGATTCAAAAGAGGCTAAATGTGGTTAAGATAATTGAGATCAACCATGAGCAAAACACTCCATAGCTCTTCTCAAGGGGGATGGAAATTTGAGATTAAGACTCATGTCTACTACAAACTTTCTAACAGCATCTATATTGACATTAATGAGGAAAGGGCGACCCTTGATGAAGGGTGGGAGTAGTCAAACTTTGGCCACCATATATGATGTATAATTCCAATGATCTAAAAGCATTTGAGGTAATCCACTTCAAGTACAGCTTTATTTTCTTATACCTATATCTACAAGAAAATATTAAATCAAATCATACCCTTAGCATGAGAGAAGTGTATTGCAATAGAGAAACTAGGGACGGAAGTAAAGATTTAATATTTTCAAATGCTAAAATTAGTTCCCACCTTGAAGATGTGCTAAATTCTTAGTAGACTTGGCCAAAAATATATGGTCAATCTCTCAAAAAAGTTAAATTCTATGAAAAAAAGCTTAGACCTAAAAGCACTAAAATATATGAATCCAATTCCAAGTATTCTAAGATTTGGAGAAAAATTAGAAAAGGTACTTTAGACCCACTTGTTGTCCATGGAATGGACAATTACCAACACTAAACTAAAATTAAGTTGCCCTAGTGCTTATAGTGATAACTTGATAGCTTGCCAAGTAAACTGGGCAAGCTTCATCTTAAGGAATGTCAACGAAACAATTTAAAATCCACATTTGTCAAGTGCCTAGATAAGATTTTTAAAAATCATCTTTGAATAATCTTTGAAATCATATGAAAAATGTTGAGATATCAAAACATATCCATTGTATGGTTTGTAATTTCAAAATAGCATATTTCAATACCATTTCTAATTTTCTACCAAAATTTAAAGTTTCTCACCCAAATTCATAAATAATATGAGGAACATAATCAATAATAGTCTAGAATGAGTAAAAGTATTGATTAAAAAGATGTACTTTAGTTTGGCTTCTAGTTAAGAAAGAAAACTTTTAGTAGTCTTAGAAAAGGGCTCAAGAAGGGTCTTGATACCTTTGTGAAAGAGTTTCAAAGCATGAACCTAAGTAGTCTGAGTAAGGGGTTGATCTTGGTAAAAGAATAGAAGACCACCAAAATAGTTTTTTTTAGAAATAACATAGATCATAAAGTTTAAAATCTCTTTTCTTTTGTATATATAATATTGAGTAAGTGTAAAAAAATTAATTTGCATGGATATCCTAATATGTTTCTATAAATTATTTTGATTAATTTGGTGCTTCTACTAACTCATTCATATTTACATTAAAAAAATATTATCACTAAGTATAGTACATTCTCAAATCTCATAATAATATTTCATTTTTTCAGTTCAAAACCATAGTATGGTCTCATTAATTTTGGCCCCAAGCTAAATTAATCTAAAGTAGTCATTGCATGTTGAGCATTATTCATATATGTGCATAAAGATATGACCCCATTTCATTATCCATCATCTAAAATCACATGTCATCACTTTGAATCACTCAATATTATCATCCTTCCTACAAAGAATCACTATCCCTATCATCATGCTATTCTACATCAATGTGTTAACGAATATGTATTCTTATCTTTCTTACTTGTATAATTAATGCATTGAAGTAGTTTTTGTATGTAGTAATAGGTCTCACTTGAAGCATGAGAAAGGCTTGCAACCTTCATTCAACACTCATATACTAAACTATTAATTCAAGAAGATAAGTATTGATACATAATTCTAATAAAAAATTCATAAAGATAAGTATATTCGTAGATATTAAGAAACTAAAAACTAGATTTCTTTGTGTTAATAATAGGGCAGAGTTTGATCCTATTATATATTGGATATTGCTGCTGCTACGACATGTTGTTGTCATTGATGTCAACATATTCCTATGTTTTGGTGTTAAGGAGAATTGTTTTGGTGATCTGATGATTATAGTGAGCTGATCTGGTTGGTTTATTTGTTTGGGATGTTGAATCAACTATAGATATGTCATTCTTTATTGATTCCATGATGCTATGTGGTGATTTGATCGAGTTGAGGATTCCAGTATGGAGATTGGTTTTCAGTATTCAATGTTGCAGAGTTATGGTGTTCAATCTGTTGTGCTCCGGTATGATCATATCTTGTGTTGCGAATTTGGGAGAGCGTTTGGGATGTTCGTGTGTATCTTCATTTCAGATGGTTCATGATTTGATGCTCCATAAGCTATCTTTCTTGTCCAAACTGTTGTTGTTAAGTGTTCTTGAGTGTTAGCATGTTGATCAATGAAGATTTGAATAAGTGGTGTTGGTGCAACTATTGTGGATGGTTATAATGTGCTTGTTGGTGTTTCCTAATCATGTCCTATTTGTTCTGATGATCCACATTGACTATTGGGTGTGTTCTTGATGATCTTATTGTTTCGATGACATTCTTTGTGTTATGTGATATTTTTTGTGGTGTAATGTGTTGCGATTGATCTTGGAGAGATTTTCTGTGGTGGTGCACATTTGAGGAGTTGATTTAGGTTCATGCTATGTTGTTTATGAAATTGTATTGGTCTGACGGTTGATTTATTTATCATGTGATGTAATTTTGTAATTAGGTGTTAAGGGTTTGGTCGACCTTGTAGTCAAGGTTGATGATTTGTATAAATGGGTATAATATTCATGTAATTTGGTGGTTGTTGTTGAGTTTGCATTATCAGAGAGTGGTGTATGTCTAATCAAGTGAATTCATCTTTTGGTGTGGTGTATTGAGAAAAGATTGGTGAAGGGAAAACATTTGAACTTAACCGGAACTATCATCAAGCATTAGTAGATGCTATTTTTGTAGTTCATTCTTTCTAGATTGTAGTTCGAATCTTTTTGTAAGGTAGTGAACCTTCCTTGTGGGTTGGCACCTTCTAGGTCATTGTAATTTGAGAAATGAGATCTAAGTAGTGTGCTTGAATGCATGTGCATTCCCCATTGTAATATTTACACATACTATTGTTGAGTATCATCTTATTGTGGGTAGGTTCCCACCATGTTTTTTCCCTTAATCGGGTTTTCCACGTCAAAAATATTGGTGTTATGTGTGTTGTTGTTATTGTTGTTATCTTTCTTTTCGCTACAATTGATCAAATTTGAGATTGCGCTTAATAGTTCAATCTGATGAAAAATGATTCACCCCCCCCTCCTCAATTTTCCTTCTTGTTGTTGCCAACACATTCCTCATCTTGTCACTTTTGGAATGCTTTTTCTACTTCTTCTTGTTGTGCTATTTTCATATTTTTGTTATTTTAATCGTGTGGTTTTTTGTTGTCGATTTTGTTGCCATGCAGATTCTTGTTGATGACTTATACTTTAAGGTTGAGAATGATAACATTTTGATTATTTAAGTGTTTGTGGATGATATTATTTTTGGTAGAGATGATGATCTGAGTATGAAGCTTATTGATGATATGCAAAAGAAATTTAAGATGTCTATGATAGGTGAGATGAAATTATTCTTAGGATTGCAGATTACCCAGACCGGTAAAGGTATTTTTCATTTCTCAATCTAAGTATGTGAAGGAACCGTTGAAGAAATTTGGGTTAGCTGATTCTAAACCTGATGGAACTCCTACGGTGACTAGATGCAAGTTGTCTAAGCAAGATGAATCTTAGAAAGTTAATCAGACCTTATACAGATCTATGGTTGGTAGATTGTTGTACTTGACTCAAACTAGACCGAATATTATGCATGTTGTTTGTCTTTGTGCCAGATTCCAAGATGATCCTAAAGAGACTCATGTTACTGTTGTGAAGTGGATTTTCAAATATTTGAAGGGAATTGTTGACTATGGTTTATGGTATCCGAAGAATGATGATTTCATGCTATGTGCCTATACTGAAGTTGATTGGGTAGGTGATGTAAATGACCAGAAAAGTACTACCGGTGGAGCTTCCTTTTTGGGGAAGAAGCTGGTTTCGTGGGCAAGTAAGAAACAAGATGTTATATCTCTATCTACTACTAAATCTAAATAAATTGTTGCTGCTAGAAACTGTACTCGAGTAGTTTGGATGAAGCAGATGCTAAAAGACATTAGAGTTGTGTATGATGAACCTACTGTTATTAATTGTGATAATTCAAGTGCTATTAATATTTCCAAAAATCCATTGTTGCACTCTAAAACAAAGCATATATTAATTAAGTATCATTTCTTGAGGGAGAAAGTCTATGATGAAGAAGTAAAACTGGAGTATGTATCTACAAATAATCATATTGCAGATATTTTCACTAAGTAAAACTGGAGTATGTATCTACAAATAATCAAATTATGATCTTATGGGTCGGTGATATTCTTCATGTTATGTGGTATTTTTGGTGGCGTAATGTGTTGTTGTTGATCTTGGAGATATTTTTCGATGGTGGTGCGCATTTGAGGAGTTGATTTAGGTCCATGCTATGTTTTTTATGACATTGCATTGGTCTGCTAGTAGATTTATGTATCATGTGATGTAATTTTGTAACTAGGTGTTAAGGGTTTGTACAACCTTGTAGTCAAGGTTGATGATTTGTATAAACGGGTGTAATATTCATGTAATTTGTTGGTTGTTGTTGAGTCTACATTATCATAGAGTGGTGTATGTGCAATCAAGTGAATTCATCTTTCAGTGTGGTGTATTGAGCAGAGACTGTTGAAGAGCAGATATATGAGCTTAACCGAAATTGTCATCAGGCATTAGCATATGCTATCTTTGCAATTCATCTTTGTCGGATTGTAGTCCAATCATATTTGTAAGGTAGCGAACCTTCCCTAAGGGTTGTAGCCTTCTGGGTCATTGTAATTTGAGAAGTGATCTCTAGGTAGTGTGTCTGAATGCATGTGCATTCCCACTGTAATATTTACACATACTACTGTAGAGTATCATCTTATTGTGGGTAATTTCCCACCGTGGTTTTTCCCTTAACCGGGTTTTTCATGTCAAAATCTTGGTGTTATGTGTGTTGCTATCATTGTTGTTATCTTTCATTTTGTTGCAGTTGATTAGATCTGAGATTGTGCTTAATTTGTTTAATCCGGTGAAAACTGATCCACACCCCCCCTCTCAATTTTCCTTCTTTGTTGTTGCCAACATTATAATGTGGTTTTATATGCATTTTACCCCCAATGTTAAAACTCGGGGTTAGTTAACCTTAATACAAATTAGTGTTCCCTTTGCAACATGTTTTATCCTTATCACTTATAAAACTACACATGCAAATTTAATTATTTTTTATAAAAAGGTTGATTAGATAATTTGAATTGTGCAAAATTTGGCATTCATATTTGGTGCCAACATATTTATTCCAATTATATTATCTTTACAACATTGTTGTACTAGGTCAATCCCTTGAACTTATTATTATTTTCTTGAAGTTTCAAATCCTAATTTGCTTAATAATATCATATTAACTTATATTTTTTCTATTGGATATGTTTTCAAACTCTTTTATCAAAATCATCTAATTGATCAATATGGTTTGAATAGCATGTGCGGGAAAAGAATTGAATTTCCATTCATAACATAGTAAACTCCAATGGTGTTTTAAAAGGTCATCAGATGCCCTCTTTGTAGGTACTAGTATAGATGAACATTTATTACAAGTCCTAATGGTCTATATAACTTAGGTTTAGCATTGGACAAGATGTTTATGGCTACACATATCAAACTAGAGCCATATATATAGATTTAATAAAGCTTGATCATATTAACCTATTCTAGTTTTAGATTTTATGAATAATCTTTTATAATAGTATTTTTTAATTTCTTCTTCTCTAACATTAAGATATGTGTTGAATCTTTTAATTTATTTCTATTTCAAATTTTATTAGGTACATGTTTTATTACTTAAATCCCTTTTCTAAATCAATTTCTATAATAGTTTTATTCATTAATTAACCTAAATATTTATGTAGAGTTATTTTATTTCTCTACAAATTATAATCAAATGCATCCACCATATATTTTCTATTTTTAATTCCACTCTATAAATGTACATTTAAAAAGTAAAACAATTATATGAAGTATAGTATATTCTTTATATAAAATCTCAATATAAATTAAAAAATAAACATGCTAATTTCATCCTAGTCATAATTTTTTTTTCATTATTTTTATTACATCAATAGAATTGCCTATAATACAAGGGATTTGTAATTGAATGAATAGATAATACAATATTTTCAACATAAATTTGAATTTAATTTACATGACAAACACTTAGTATGCTCAATTATATTTACATCTATAGAGAAACATAATATAATAGCATAGATATGTTAAATAATTCAATCAAAAAGATTCCCAGAGATATCTTGGGGTACCTATTTAACGAATATTAGAAATGAAATATAGATATCTAAAAATTGATATCTTTTGACTTTTTCCAAGCAAATGTATTTCAAATATATATGCTATTTATTTTAAACTATTCTTTTTAAAATAAACATTATTTTTTATATATTTTAGTAAAACACCTTTTAAATTCTTAAGTAGAATGAGGAGATCTCTCATCTTGAGAACATTGGTCCACAAGTTGCACAAGATCAAGGAGAGCTATCAGATTTCCACAATCCATATTAACATTCAATAATTATTTTTGGGTTTGATTGTGTAAGACAATTTTTATCATCAATGTTTCGAATCACACTCCGTAATTCATCATCAAGATGAACACGAATACCAAGGAGATGAAAGATAGTAAGTTGCAGACTTGGCGGAGAATAAAAAGAGGTGGGGGATGAAAAGGCACAAAGATCAAAGATAATTGGGTGTCCCCCTCTAGGGAACACAAATCAAAATGAAGAACAAAACACTCCTCTTCTAGAGAATACAATGTAGGATGAGAAAAAGAAAGAAGACAATCCTAAGAAAGATTAAGATACTTCTAATAAGACATGTGATGATTCAAAGAGAAACCATGAAATAGGTCAAGGTTCCTTTTCTCCCCCAATAGACTCATTCAAGAACCTATTGACACTACAAATATGCAATTTCAACTTTTGGTAAGACCTTAACTACTTAAAATACCAACTCATGTAGGATTGGCTGACTTATCTAATATGTCTCCTCTTCACAAGCTACAACTCAATTACATTGTGTACTCATTAACAAGAAAAGAGATCATGTAATAGCACTTGGAGAAGACTGGTTTAATTGATGATTATGTGAAGATCATTCAAGAAGGTTTACCTAAGGTAAACATTGATTCTTCTCTACTTTTGAAGAAAAAGTTGAATCTTTTGATGGATTCCTTGAAAGATAATTCCTCTCACATTGAACAAAAGGTCAAGCAAGAGGTTTTAAGAAAAATAAATGATAAGAAAATGACAAAATCCTTTGATAGGTGGGCTAATGCACACAATAAGTTAATGAAGAACATGAAGATCTTTTGTGAATGTGTTGATGAAGTCACTACATTTTATCATTTTTTCCTGAAATGGCCAAGTTCCACCAAGAGCATAATGGATCAGACTGACTCCATTTAGTCACAAATCACTTAAATGGTGGGCACATGTGATTTATCAAAGGATAAGGATAGATCAACTAGAGCTAAATAAAAATTCTTCATTTAAAATTGTCATTACTTTAGGACCAGAGAGAATAAATAAAGAAACAATTTAGTCAGCTAAGGGAAGTAGTTAAATTCAAACTTGCATCATTGTCTAGATTGCTAGTTAAAGAAAAGAAAATTGATCAGAATATGAAGATACCCATCAATCTAGATGAGGCTAAGGATTTATACATACATTCTGAATATTAAAAATCACATTTTATCATCAGAAAAAGAAAACTGGAACACAACTCTTATCCAACTCAAGGTAATTTACAAGAACGTTCTACCTTCTAAGTGAGTTGTAAGAGTATTGTACATAAGACAATTTTGTCCTTGTTTAGTCATTGAATGTACTACCAAGTTCATTGAAATAATAATTGCACTTGTATCATCACACATAATAGGAATTTCCTCATCATACATCACCTTGATATCTCTAAGAGTTTGCTTCAACGACATGACTTGAGTGTAGCAAGATGCAATTGCATTGTATTCTACTTCTGCAACTGAGATAATGTAATGGTGTAAATTTGGAATTAGGATTTCAATAAATAAAACCACTAACTAGACAAATTAATCATGCATTAAAAGAAGGGGGTACATCCAATAAATCTAGCCACAATTTGATTAGAAAAGGGGTTGAGAATAATGATCATATTTACCATTTTTTGTGTGGTGGGAGTCTCCTTCTTTCTTAGTCAAAATTTATAATGTAATTATGAAATTAGGATAAAATGAGGGATAATTAAAGTAATCTAATATTTGTCCTCTTCACAAGCTACAACTCAATGACATCTTGCACTCATTAGTAAGAAAAGAGATCATGTAACAATATTCGAAGAAAACTAGGTTAATTGATGATGATGTGAAGATCATTTAGGAAGGTCTACCTAAGGTAAACATTGATTCTTCTCTGCCCCCGAAGAAAAAGCTAAATCTTTTGATGGATTTATTTAAAGACCATTCCTCTCACATTGAAAAAAATGTATAGCAAGAGTCTTTAAGAAAGATAATGATAAGAGAATGGCAGAAGCCTCTGATATGTGTGCTAATGCACATAATAAGTTATAGGAGAACATGAAGATATTTCATGAATGTGTTGATGAAGTCACTACACTTTATCATTTATTCATGAAACGGCCAAGTTCCACCAAGAGAATAAAGGATCATATGGACTCCTTTGAGTTGTAGATTACTTAAATGATAGGCACATATGATCTATCAAAGGATAAGGATAGATCAACAAGAGATCAAATAAAAAAACTTCATTTACAATTGTCGTTGCTTCAAGACTAGAGAGAATAAATAATACAGAAATAATTTAGTCATCTAAGTGAAGCAATTAACTTAAGACTTGGATCATTGTCTGGATTGCTAGTTGAAGTAAAGAAAATTGATCAAAAGAGGAAGGTACTAGTAGTGTGGATGAGGCTGAGGATTTATACATACATTTGAATGTCAGAATCATGTTGTAACATCAGAAAAAGTAAATTGGGACACAGCGCTTACCCAACTCAAGGTAATTTACAAGAGCATTCTACCTTCTAAGTGAGTTGTAAGAGTATTGTAGATAAGACAATTTTGTCCTTGTATAGACTCGCAGAGGTTTGTGACCTACCATTTTTTTAATTTTTCATCAAGACATTATGTACATAGCATTAATTTTTTAGGGCATCTTTATCTTAGGGGGAGTTTTTTTATTATAAATCATTAAGTTAGGGGGGGTACATGTATAATTTTGGTTGTCATAAGTAGGAGATATCATGACCTTTGTCCTTGATGTCAAAGGGGAAGAAAAGACATAGATAAATGTGTATTGCCATGAATGACAAAGGGGGATATTAATGGAAATATGTGCAATATGTTGTCATTGATATTAACTTTCCATTGATTTCAACCTATCATACTTGTATAATGATGGATTTGTACAATTGAAGAGGCTAAGAAATGATGGATTGGTACAATTTAAGAGACTAAGAAATGGTTTGAGACCAACATGTTTGAGAGAGATGATTTGGCATAGATAGAGACATGTGAACAACATAATTAAGGAAAAGAAAGGCATTTTGGAAGACTAACAAATGTATTCATACAATAAGACTAGCTAGAAGCATGGTGTGTACATGGTTAAGCTAGTAACACGTAGTTGCACATTGTTTATGATCTAGATGAGGAGTGAAATCATGTTAATTGGTTTATACATGTTTTAAGGAGATAGATGAACATTAAAGCTAAGTCTCCATTTATACTTGAGGATTTGAGAAAATGTGTATAAGGCGTAGACAATGAATTTTCTAAGGACAGGGTCCTTGAATTTTGATCTACATTCCTCTGCATTGCAAGATTTAGTCTTGGGAATATAGAGTTAATTTTGTTAGTCACTAGGGAGATTATATCTATATTTTCATATCATGAAAATTTCTACAATAAGGGTTAAAATTAACTATTCTTCTAATTGCAATATAATAGAGCTAAGTGTCTTATAAGTTCACCAAAATACTTTGTAATCCTCTAAGTGGATAGATATGTTTGTGTAGACTTGGGGATATGACCAAAGATATATAAGTGTTCATCCATGTAGGTTTAAAATGATTTGGTGTATCACAATGCAATATCTCAAGTATTAAAATATTATAGTTAGTCTAGGAAGCTCTATTTTCATTAGGTCAATGTGTTTCTCTACTTGCGCAAGCACTTAATGATCAAATACTTTAGAAGAAGGTTGTATGGATATTGTGTGTTGACTACACAACCTACATCTTGATCCACATGATATTTTTAATCTCTCCCTGATGGCACAAAGGTGTACAGTTGACAGTTTTGGGTGAAGTTGATGATGGTGGGTTGACAAGCTTGTTTCCTTCACTTGTGGTTTGATACTGATCTAATATATTTTCTTTTGTTTTGGTACTATTATGATTTGGGTTTATCTACAACTCATTTTACTTCATGGAACATGTGCTTGAATTCGACCTATGTAGTATCACAAGTTCATCTAAAGGTCATCTTGGAGCCAACCTAATTATTTTTTTGAGTTGTTGTAGAAAATATATATAGAAGAACAAACCATTCTATGAAGTAAGCAATTTTGGAAGATGGATTAATTGTGTGAAAAAGGGACTACAACATCTACATATAACAGATGCATCTTTTATAGTAATTCAAGTTCACATTAATCATTCATTGTAATCTTCATGTACTAGCTTTAAGTAGGTTTTTGTATCTTGCTCAGCAAATCCACTAGGGAGTAGTAAGCATCCTTGAGTAGTGAGCCTTAAAACAATATTGTAATACTTGTTCACATATTGTGAGTTAACTCTCATTATTTTTTTTCTCCTTATTGAAGTTTTCCATGTAAAAATCCTTGGTGTTGTTGTGTAGAATGTTATGGTGCATGCTTTTCTTTCTATTATTTCTTACAAAAAAATTGATTTGACGTTTAAATTGAAAATGGAATTGATTAAGTTTAAGTAAATATTTTTGGCAATTGACACTCATTCGGTAAGAGCTAATGGAATTTTGGGTTGTCATTGATGGCAACTCATGGGAACTCACCTTCAAGTGTATGTATTCTCTATTTGGATTCATTGTTTTATCACTTTTCTTTTTTCAGGTTAACCGACATTCATTACACTCAACTGGTATTCACTTTACTTCACAACTAGCAAAGTCATGATCCCGGTGATGTGTATTTGGAACCCAGTAATGGATAGAACCCAAGTAGGAGATCTTATGGCCCTGATTATTTCTTTCATGGAATTTATGGTAACGTATGAAGGCCAACATGATCATTGGGATTATGTTAGAAATTCATTATGATCCAGCAGCTGACAGGTTTATACTTTTCATTGAAGCTGACATGGTGGAAGATAGGAGGATATTTAAGGAGATCCTTTATGTTATATCCCACTTGTGCCCTAGTTAATTTTCTGAAGTATTTACGCCCTGATACATGTTAACCCTAGTGCATTTTGATATACTTGTATGATGTATATTGTGCCTAGTTTTATGCTTTAAATGATGAATTTTTTCAGTTAATTATACATATGTGAATGATGATAATTGTGCTTTCTATGATGATTTGATGTACTTAGATTGATTAAATTGATGATTTGCAGTTAACAATATGATATCATGTTTCACTTCTGTCATGAATTATTAATTGCCAGAACTAGACAAGGTTGGATCTACCCGATTTCCGTGGGCCAAGTGTGTGCAAGAGACCATCGTCCTCCACCAAAGGAGGGAAAGTATCATCAGGTCGGGAGGTGAAAGGAAGGAAAGGACTCAATGTTGTTTGAAAACCCTAACCTAAGCCAAGTAAACCTATGTTGATCTTGTCAGACCTTGTTAGCCAGTGCACTAGGTAACCTAGTAGGTCAATGCAGAGAACCTAGGGTTTTTCGCTTCTCGAGATAATTATTAATTATTAATATTAATTAATTATTTTGTAAATTATTAATCAAGTTGGTTGGACTAATGTTCTTTTATTATATTTATGTATATGTATATATGTTACATATATATCCTATACGAGTACCTGGGTAGTATGTATACATGGTCGTATACAGACTACCGCAGTTAGGTATTCGTAGGGAGTATAGGTCGCATCTATATAAATATAAATAAATATGTAGATTTAATTAATTTATAATTTATATGGCAATGTTTCTTTTTAAATTAAATAAATTATCTTTTTCCAACTTTAAATTGGCATCTCTATAACCAAGTGAGGGTTATGTGAAAGGGAGATATGAAGTTTGTCCCTCCTTAAGTTTCTAAGTGTTGACCTAAATATATTATGAAAAAATGGTGAGGGATATAGTTTAAAATTAAACCTTTTATTCATCGCTCTATCTTGCCTTTTGGGAATTATCGGGTATAAGGAGTTTTGTTAGAATAGAGTAAGGAAGTAAAAAAAAATGAGTTGTACACTTTTTCATTACTTCCTAATGCATATCGATACAATTTGATAAGAAAAGGGGAAAAAAAAAAGAGTTACAAATATATTTCATTATGGTTTCATTTCTTGGAGGAAGGATGAAAAAGATATTTTCACAGGAAGCTTTGTTGGAAGCAAGAAATGCGGAAGGCATGAGAATGGAGCACATGATTAGCATGACTTCTTGGGTGGTCTGAGAATTCCACCTAGTATTAGGGTGTAGAAATGAGGATAACGTATTGGGAAATACATAAGCAATAAGGAAAGGAAGGGCATTCATTCTATCTTTTCTCATTTTTATTCAACCTTGACGACAGAGAAAGGGTTTGGCTCAACAATTTCTTGTCTCCTGGCTGCGATTTTCTTTACATTGCTAGAGTATCTCATTCACTAGTCTGCATTTAAGGAAATAAGGGTTTCAACAAAGATGACTTGGAGAAATATTTCTTCTAAGGAATCAGGTCATGATACCTTTTCCTAAACCCTGCGAATTTGTTCTTATTTCTCCCATTCATCTTAAATTTCGAAATTATAAAAAGAAAATGCAGTAAAATATCTGTTATATATATAAATTCTTGTATTTAAGTGTATTACTCGGATTTTATGTGGGGATTTAAACCCTTCTTCATTATTATTATGAATACATACGTTGTTGTTTTTTGCTAGAGAAAATAATAACCAGCAAGATGAAATACCACAAAATTTGTGAAGTGTTTCGGGTAGTTGTGAATGAAATTTGAAAGAAGGAATGTATGCATATATATTTGTATATATATATATAAATATATATACACAAATATGTATGTAAAGATGTCTGCAGGTCTGGAAATTCTATTTAATTACTTTCAACTTGTTGAAAAGAGAGGAAGAACATAAGAACTTATACCTTTGTTTTTTATTAAGTAAAAACAGGTTTTAGGGGACCTGAAACCCGATTACAATTCAAAAGATGAGCATTAAAGAGACGAAACAAAATAGCTGCAAAACACCAACATAAAAACCAATAGCTAAGAAAAAGATAGCAAGAAGCCAACAAGAAGTTGGCTCCAAACCCAGCATTACAAATTAATTGAAACCTTTAATAGATTCCTCAGCATTTTGAACCAAGAGCATCATCGCCTTGGCCGCTTCCCTTAGGTTGTTGTTTTCCTCTCTCAGCTGGCTATCTTTCGTATTGTTCTCCATCCCAATAGTGTTATGCCTTGTTCTGCACCTGGGAGTCTGGTGAGTGGTGCTGGAAGTTGGAATATCATCAATGACAACCAGATTCTTTTCTTGATTTTTCCTTTCTAGATGATCCACCAAAGCATTCATGTTCTGTGATGAGACTTTGAGGACCTAGAGACTATGGTTCATGAAGATTTTTAGAGCCTTCTCGGTACGTGCAACCCGAGAGTTGATGTTGTCTTTATCCTCTTCAGCCTGATCTTTCAAGGTTCTTATAACATCCTCTAGGTGTTTCAAATCACCTTTGATCAAATCTTTTTCCAACCTATCCTCCATCTCGATTTCCTCTTCAGCTTCACTGGTTTTTGTCTCATCATTCTTTTTCCCAGAGTCCTTAATCAACTTATTAATCTTGTTTTCCAACTCCCTCTGTTTACTTTGCATGCTAGTAATGTTGTCGACAACCCATTTCTAGAAGTTGAAGGACTCCAGAGTATAATTATGGGCGGTATTCAAGATGGTGTTTGCAGAATCCCTACCCATTTTAGTGCCCACAGAGTTAGGATTGTCATCCTCCTTAGAATTCAGAGCAACATTCCTACTATCCGAGCCCATAGGGTTAGAGTGAGGGTTTTCAGAGTTACCCCCTTCATCCTCTTCACCAATGTTCTCATCCTTTTCATACTCCATATCAGTTTCAAAATCCTTACACTTTTCCTCCTCCACATCACAGTGCACCTCCGTATCCACATTGTCTGTGTCAACTCTCCTTTTTTTGTGGGTAGATGCATTAGGTTGTTCCTCATCTGAATCCGCATCTTTGCCGCTCTCAGAGATATGTGCATTCGTGATCAGAGGGTCATCTTTGGTCACCCTAGCCTTGTCCTTCAGATGTTCATAAATGAGAAATATAAGCCCCTGATGGGCTATAGGGTAAGAGTTAGGCTTTTTAGCGTGGTCAGCAAGACTCTCATTCAGAGAGGATGCTAAATAAAAAGGCAGGGATATTTTGGCCCCATGACGGAAGTGGTTCAAAATAGCAAAGTGATAGTTATAGATTTTTGTAAATCTACCGTCAACAGTTAAATACTCCATTAAAACCCATAAAACTTTTTGCCAAAAGGGCTTTACCTGCTTGGGAATGTAATAGGAAATGTTGTCTTTCTTCACAAGCATGCCCTTCTCATCCTCTGATTTCGGGGAGATTTTGAATGCTTCAGCTGCATACTTCCGATCTTTGTAAAATTTGGTGCCCTCCGTCTGTAGATCCGTGACCTCTGCGACTAGGTTCTCATCAATTTGTCATATCTCCCCGAATAGGGTAACTCTATTGTTACTCCAGCCTCTGGCAAAACCATGAGAAATAGGATTTCTGCTTCCATGAAGCTTTTCCATATAGTCAGTAAAGCCATATCTATGAAGTCTTCTCCAGACTTTTCATTCACTCTTCCAATTTTCGCATCCTGGGGGCTCGTTCCTGTTTAAATTACCACTCATTTTGAGCTCCAGGTAGAAGTACCAGTAGCTATAATTCATAGTCCACAGATGAAACCCCAAATGCTTGTAAATTCTTGAGTTATTGAACAGAGACTCTTTTGTTGTTTTGAGCCTTATGTTTATGGCCGCACAAACCCAACAATTATGATTATAATCTTCCTCATGCATATGATCATGGAAATGATGCCAAAAAGCACTCATTAACTGGTAGTTAATCCGCCCCCAAAATCTATCTTTGGAATTCGTTCCCCAAAATATAATCATGATATTAACTTGACCCATTGATACGCTCAAAATATAATTGCTCTTTAACCTCCCTTTTACAATGAGTTTCTCCAATATATTTAACATCATTCTCTAAATTGACCCCTTCATTAGCTAAGAGATCCACTACCTTATTGCCTTCTCTTAGAGTATGAGTTATGCTAATACTAACATAGTTATTTAGAAAATATTTAGCACTTTTAACTAAGTTAGTAATATTCCAAGAAACAGAGCTTGTACCTTTGAGGGCTTGGATGATGTTTAAGGAGTCCCCTTCGAGCCAGATTTTTTTGAATTTGAATCCCTGAGCAAGCTGGAGACTTTTTAGCATGGCCAGAGCTTCAGCCACATGATTATTTTGGACCCCAAAAGGAGAAGCAAAAGTTGCAATGCAGACTCCTTGAGCATTTCTGATAACTCCTCCACCACCAGACTTCCCAGGGTTGCCCTTAGTCGCCCCATCGAAATTCACCTTTATCCAATCATGATCAGAAAAGTGCCAAACAATATTATCTCTCCTATTCTTATTGTTAGATCTATAGACTTTATGTATTAGGTTCCATTCAGTGAGGATATCTTTTTCCATATCATTCATATCAGTAACAAACCATTGATTATTGTTCTTGTGAGGAATATTGATGTTCTCTTTTATGGCCTTGTAGATTTTTTCAAAACCCACCTGAGAGTTACACTTAGCTTCCCTAAATATTTTGTTATTTCTTTCTTTCCAAATGCCCCAGCAAATCATGGGGAGGGTCAAGGACCAATGGTTCTTGATAAGCTGGCATTTAGTGGGGAAATTCCATTGCCAAAAAATATCCTTGATACTCTTGTTCATAACCCAGCTAACTTTCCATTTCTCCCACATTTTACTCCAAATTTCCCAGGTAAAGGAGCAGTGAAAAAAGAGATGATCAACTGATTTTTCCTCTTTTTGGCATAGCTCGCATCTATTAGAGAATTTGAAACCTCTTTGGACCAAATTGTCAAGAGTAAGGATACTATTGTGAGAAGCAATCCAAAAGAAAATATTGACTTTAGGGATCAGAATGTTGTTCGAAAAAGTGTTTTTGTAGGCTGAAGCAACCGTAGATTCACCTCTAGGATTACTTTTCTAGAGAAAAACATCATCATAGTCTTTGTTAAGGGAAAAGGATAGCAACTTCTTCTAGAGTAAGGAAAATCCAGAATGTATAACATCAAGCCTCACCCATTTGTCCTCCTTTCAGTAGTCACGCACCATAAGCCCAAACCTCCTTTTACATTCCTCAATAACTTGACTGTTGTCTTGATCATAAAGAGCTTCATTCTTCATCCAAGGGTCCTCCCAAAACCTTATTTTGTCATATTTTCCAAGGACCCATCCAGCTCCAGCTTTGGCCACTTTTATGGATTTGATAATACTATTCCAAATGAAGGATCCAACAGAAATGTCTTCAGAGTCAAGGACCCCTTGGATAGGTTGATTTTGAATATATTTATCAAACCATATTTGATTCCAATCTTTCTTGGTATCATAAGCTCTCCATAATTGTTTTACTAGAAGAGCTTTGTTAAAGGTTTTTAGAGCTTTAATCCCCAACCCTCCTTTTTTCTTTGGTCTACAAACTTTGTCCCAAGCAACCAAGGATATCCTCTTTTTTTCTTCAACTCCAGATCATAAAAATCTCTTCTAGATTCTTTCCAATGCTTCAGCAAATTTAGCCGGGATACCAAATAAACTGAGGGCATAAACAGGGAGGTTCTGAAGTGTAGCTTGAAGGAGCTGCAATTTCCCAACCTAAGATAAAATAGAACCTTTCCACCTAGCTAGTTTTTTGTTGAATTTATCAATAATCATATTCCAAAAGGATTTTGGGGGAGTTAAACCCAAGGGAAGACCTAGATAGGTGGAAGGGAGCATGTCCACCTTGCAACCAATAATTTTAGCAATTTTTTGTTGTCTTATGACCGGAGTATTCATGAAATATATAGCCGATTTGTCCCAATTGACTTGCTGCCCAATAGCCAAAGCATAGGAATTAAGAGCAGTTTTGAAGGCCTCAGCCTCCCTAATAGAAGAATATCCCATTAAGGTAGTATCATCAACAAACTGTTGATGAGAGCAAAAAGCATTAGTAGAGGAAGGTTGAAGACCTTTGATGGTTTTACTCAATTTCAGATTGTGAATCAATCTGCTCATGCTCTCAGCCAAAATGATGAAGAGAAGAGGAGATATGGGATCTCCTTGCCTGAGCCCCCTTGACGTTTTAAAGAATTTTGTAGGAGATCCATTAATCAGAGTAGAGAACATAGGAGTGGTGATCAACTCTCTGATAATTTTGGTTATCTTTTTATCAAATCCAAAAGCCTCCATGATTCTGAAAAGAACATGCCACTCCACTCTATCATAAGCCTTCGCCAGATCCAACTTTATCAAGAAGCCTTCTTTTTTAGCATAATTGAGGGAATGAATGTTCTTATGCACAAGAATGATAGAGTCTAAAATCTACCCGCCAGGAACAAAACCTTTCTGGTCCTCAGAGATGATGAAGGGGAGAACAACCAGAATTCTAGTGGTCAAAACTTTGGATATGATCTTATAGAAAGAGTTACATAGACTTATTGGCCTAAATTTTCCCATAGAATCCGCCCCAGCAACTTTAGGGATTAGGGCAATAAATGTGGAGTTGAGTTCCTTAAGGATTCTTCTAGCTCCAAAAAATTCTTTGACTGCATTAACTGTGTCTTCTCCCACAATATGCTAGAATTCCTGGAAGAAAAATATAGGGAAACCATCAGGACCCAGAGCTTTATCCCCTTGAAATGAAAAGACAACTTTTTTAATTTCTCCAGCAGACGGGATAGCAGATAGGGCCTTATTCTGAATAGGATTAAGGATCTTAGGAATGATATTAATCAAATTGTGTTGGTGGGTATGATCAATGTCCTTGTTACTAGTGAGGAGCCGATTGAAGAACTTGATAGCTTCATCCCTAATTTCCTCCTTATTAAGAAGAGTTTTGTCCTCTACAATAAGTCTTGAAATTCTATTTGCTGCTTTATGTTTTAAAGATGTCATGTGGAAAAAATTAGTGTTTCTGTCCCCAGCCTCTAGCCAGATCGCCCTGGATCTCTGCCTCCAATAGATTTCTTCCCTAGAAATAATGTTGTGGAGTTTGACTAGAACATCATCTTCCATGGCTTTGGAATACTTTTTATAGCCATCTTTCTGTATTGAATTTTGGATCTGATCCAGCTCCTCCTTTAGCTTTTTCTTTGAATAAAAAATATCACCAAAGACCTCCTTGTTCCATATCTTAATGTTGACTTTGATATTTTTAAGTTTTTTGGCAACTTTATACATGGCAGTTCCATTTACATCAATATTCCACCAGTTAGCAATAGATTTTTCAAGATTTGGGTGGGAAATCCACATCTTTTCAAACTGAAAAGGGAAGCTCTGATTATTCTTAAAATTCTCAGCAACAAAAGAGATGGGATAATGGTCTGAACCAATTCTATTAATAACAGAAAGGGATCATCTATGGGAAAGAATCGAATCATTAGTGACAAGGGATCTATCAAGTCTTACCTGAATGAGATCTTCACCATCCCTTCGGTTAGACCATGTGTAGGATGCCCCATTGAGATCCATATCAATGAGAGCATTGATATCAATAAAGTTCATCAAGTCAGATCTGTTGTCTGGTTGAGCATGAATACCCCCATATTTATCAATGTCTTGCAGAGGAGTATTGAAATCTCCCATCACAACCCAGTTGTTCAAAGGGAAAGATTTTCTTTTTTGCTGAATTTTATCCCAGAATTTGGTTCTAGTAGATTTGAAGTTAGGGGCATAGATATTGGTAATAACACATTCCTTTCCATCAAAGATGCTTTTATCTTTCAGGGGTAAAATATTGCCATCTACATCAATCATTTCTCCAGAGATGGTTTTCTTGTTGCAGAAAATTGCTACCCCTCTAGATGCTCCATTCAAGCTACTGCCACAAACTCCTCCAATTTTAAAGAAGTTTAATTTCTCCACTTTCTCTTTACTCATTTTGGTTTCCTGTACCAGGATAATATCCGGATTTTGATCTTGAATGAGGTTCCGTAATATATCCTATTTATTGAGACCATTTAGGCCTCTAATGTTCCAAGATATTACCTTCATTTGGAAGCCTGAGGGTGGGATTCCTTTATAATTTGTTGCCTTCCATCAACTATGTTTTTCTTGCTCTCCTGGTCCCTATGCCATTTCATAGTTTTACGTCCCGGTGGGGATCTTGAAGCACCAAAATCAGCCTTGGACCTGGTTCTGGTTTTCACCCCATTAAGGCCTCCTACCTTCTTATTTTTTATTTTCTTTCCATTTCTTGTTATGTTTTCTTCTCGTTCTGCTCTAGGCTCATCTTGCATATTACTCCATAGTTCTCCTCTTTTCTGGGATTATGTAGGCATATCAACTCCAATATTCTGGAATAACGCATTTAAATTTACATGAGGCGATCCAAACTTGTTGCTCCTTCCAAGTTTAATTTCATGTTCTTCAAATTCATCTAGGCACTGTTCATCTTTTTTTGTTATAGAATCTTGAAAGACCTCATGATGAGAGTCAGTGATATTCTGAATCTCACCATCTTCAAGTGTCTCTTCATTTATTTCATTCTCCTTCTCCTGTGTCTATAGAGCCTCAAAGGTATTGAGTGTTTTGATCTCAAACTCCCTAATTTCATTCTTTTTATTCTCCTTCATAGGGGGATTCTTAGGAAGGTCAATTCTATCTCCTTCTGATGGTTCTGATATATTGATAGAGCTTCCACTTTTTCCTTCTAACTTGTTACCTTCTTTGTTATTATTCTTTTCTTTCCAGACTTGTTTGTGGATATTTGTTATCACAGGTATTTTAGGGTTGCTGGGACAAGCCTTAGCCCAGTGACCAGATTTTTTGCAAGAAAAGAACACAAAGGGGAGTGATTCGAACTCTATTGACTGTTCCCAAAATCCAAGTTTGGAGCTTATATCAATAGTGCTAGGAAGGTCCATATTCTGTGAAATGTTGACACGGATATGCGCATAAACCAATCTCTTGCGAGCTGCTGTTATTGGATCTATCGCAACAAGCTCCCCAAAGGAGTTGGTGATTCCTAAGAAAACATCCTCCACACAGTATTCCAATGGCAACCCTGGCAGCCTTACCCAAACCGGAGCACTTTCAAAGAAAGAGTCATTGAGTTCCATTTTAGGAGACCATTTTCTCACAGATAAAGAAGATTTACCAAACATCTAGGGGCCACCACTTAAAGCAACTTTCATATCTTCCCCACAAGAGAATGAGAATACAAAAAAGCCTCTAGGTAGGGCAAAGACATCAACCTAACCTTTCATTCTCCATTTTCTCTTAACAAAAGACCTAACATCCTCAATATTAGGTCGAGGTCCAACAAACTTCCCCACCAGAGAAAAAGCCATTAAAGAGATGCTATGATCGATAACTAAATCAGGAATATCAATAGCAAGTTTACCCATTTTATTATTTGATATATCTTTCACAAAGGGGAAAGATGATTTACCGGTCGGTTTTCTAGATGCTTTCCTTGCAAAAAGACTACTCCAAGGTTTGGAAACTTGCCCCTCCTTGATATTTTCTGAGTCAACTTTCACCGCCTCGGGGCTCGATTCTTGAGAATCTTTCAACTTTTTGCGGTCAGGAGGAGGGTCCCGTAGTCATGGGTCCCCATCTTGTCTCCCATCCTCATCATCCATTGCTTGTCCTTGAGCTGCAATGGATTCAGAACCAGAGGATCCAGCCTCGTTGTTCCCTCCATTTCCCATTTTCAAATTTCCACATGCAACCGTTGTTCCCTCCATTGCAAATAAAAATAAATAAAATTGTATGGTTTGAACCAGGGATGTAGGCTCTATAGGAAAGAAGCCCCACCATTTCTCCAAGGTTCTCCCCATGGAAAAACATGCTCTATTGTCAACACGGTAGAGACAAACCTACGGAGTTTGAACCTAGGTTGTAAAATTGTATGGTTTGAAACAGGGATGTAGGCTCTACAGGAAAGAAGCCCCACCATTTCTCCAATGCTCTCCCCATAGACAAACATGCTCCATTGTCAACACGGTAGAGATGAACCCGTGGGGTTTGAACCTAGGTTGTAGGCACTGCAGGCAAGAAGTAAAATTATATGGTTTGAACCGAGGATGTAGGCTCTATAGGCAAGAAGCCCCACCATTTCTCCAAGGTTCTCCCCATGGACAAACAAGCTCCATTGTCAACACGGTAGAGATGAACCCACGGGGTTTGAACCTAGGTTGTAGGCACTACAGGCAAGAAGCCCCACCATTTCACCAAAGGGTCATCCCCTTAAATAGTATGGTTTGAACCAAGGATGTAGGCTCTACAGGCAAGAAGCCCCACCATTTCTCCAAGGTTCTCCCCATGGACAAACATGCTCCATTGTCAACACGGTAGAGATGAACCCACGGGGTTTGAACCTAGGTTGTAGGCAGTACAGGAAAGAAGCCCCACCATTTCACCAAAAGGTCATCCCAAAATTGTATGGTTTGAACCAAGGATGTAGGCTCTATAGGCAAGAAGCCCCACCATTTCTCCAAGGTTCTCCCTATGGACAAACATGCTCCATTGTCAACATAGTAGAGATGAAACCCTGGGGTTTGAACCTAGGTTGTAGGCACTGCAGGCAAGAAGCCCCACCATTTCACCAAAGGGTCATCCCCCAAAATTGTATGGTTTGAACCAAGGATGTAGGCTCTACAGGCAAGAATCCCCACCATTTCTCCAAGGTTCTCCCCATGGACAAACATGATCCATTGTCAATATGGTAGAGACAAACCCGCGCGGTTTGAACCTAGGTTGTAGGCACTACAGGCAAGAAGCCCCACCATTTCATGAAAGGGTCATCCCCAAAATTGTATGGTTTGAACCAGGGATGTAGGCTCTACAGGCAAGAAGCCCCACTATTTCTCCAAGGTTCTCCCCATGGACAAAAATGCTCCATTGTCAACACGGTAGAGATGAACCCGCGGGGTTTGAACCCAGGTTATAGGCACTACAAGCAAGAAGCCCCACCATTTCACCAAAGGGTCATCCCCTTAAATTGTATGGTTTGAACCAAGGATGTAGGATCTACAGGCAAGAAGCCCCACCATTTATCCAAGGTTCTCCCCATGGACAAACATGCTCCATTGTCAACACGGTAGAGACAAACCCGCAGGGTTTGAACCTAGGTTGTAGGCACTACATGCAAGAACAATTGTATGGTT
Organism: Cryptomeria japonica; assembly: GCF_030272615.1. Lineage (NCBI taxonomy): Eukaryota > Viridiplantae > Streptophyta > Pinopsida > Cupressales > Cupressaceae > Cryptomeria > Cryptomeria japonica. The sequence continues at coordinate 729,633,806 of NC_081409.1, forward strand.
TGAACCAGGGATGTAGGCTCTATAGGAAAGAAGCCCCACCAATTCGATAAGGTTCTCCCAATGGACAAACATGCTCCATTGTCAACACAATAGAGACGAACCCACGAGGTTTGAACCTAGGTTGTAGGCACTACAGGCAAGAAGCCCCACCATTTAACCAAAGGGTCATCCCCTAAAATTGTATGGTTTGAACCAGGGATGTAGGCTCTACAGGAAAGAAGCCCCACCATTTCTCCAAGGTTCTCCCCATGGACAAACATGCTCCATTGTCAATACAATAAAGATGAACCCGTCGGGTTTGAACCTAGGTTGTAGGCACTAAAAATTGTATGGTTTGAACTAGGGATGTAGGCTCTACAAGCAAGAAGCCCCACCATTTCTCCAAGGTTCTCCCCATGGACAAACATGCTCCATTGTCAACATGGTAGAGACAAACTCGCGGGGTTTGAACCTAGGTTGTAGGCACTACAGGCAAGAAGCTCCACCATTTCACCAAAGGGTCATCCCCCTAAAAAATTGTATGGTTTGAACCAGGGATGTAGGCTCTACAGGAAAGAAGCCCCACCATTTCTGCAAGGTTCTCCCCATGGACAAACATGCTCCATTGTCAACACGGTAGAGATGAACCCACAAGGTTTGAACCTAGGTTGTAGGCACTACATGCAAGAAGCCCCACCATTTCACCAAAGGGTCATCCCCTTTAAATTGTATGGTTTGAACGAGGGATGTAGGCTCTATAGGAAACAAGCCCCACCATTTCTCCAAGGTTCTCCCCATGGACAAATATGCTCCATTGTCAACATGGTAGAGACAAACCCGTGGGGTTTGAACCTAGGTTGTAGGCACTACAGGCAAGAAGCCCCACCATTTTACCAAAGGGTCATCCCCTAAAATTGTATGGTTTGAACCAAGGATGTAGGCTCTACGAGAAAGAAGCCCCACCATTTCTCCAAGGTTCTCCCCATGGAAAAACATGGTAGAGACAAACCCGCGGGGTTTGAACCTAGGTTGTAGGCACTACAGGCAAGAAGCCCCACCATTTCACCAAAGGTTCATCCCCCAAAATTATAGGGTTTGAACCAGGGATGTAGGCTCTACAAGAAAGAAGCCCCACCATTTCTCCAAGGTTCTCCCCATGGACAAACATGCTCCATTGTCAACACGGTAGAGCCGAACCTGTGGGGTTTGAACCTAGGTTGTAGGTGTAGTCACACAAATCTGTCCAGTTTAATTAAATAAATAAACACTATTTATTTGATTAAAAATCCACTAGCCATCAGTTAATTAAATAAATATTTAATTAATTCATCTCCAAACATTCTTCTATTAATTAAATAAATTATTCAATTTATTTTAATTAATTCATTAAACCAAATACAAATCAATTAAATAAATAAAATCCCCCTATTCCTCTTTTAAATAAATTAAATAAAACATTTATTTAAATCATTTATCCCCACCCCACTTGCATTTTCCTACAAATGCAACTTGCACACATTTATTGAAATAAATGACTTTTTATTTTAATAAAATTCTATTTTCCCTCACCCACCAAATCCACTTGCAAAAATCTAATCCCCTTCTAGATTCTTCTAACCCCTTCCTAATTAGCCTAATCCATCCCCTAATTATTGTCACATTCCTCAGAAAAATGAAGTCACTTCTCAAAGACTCCAAAGTCTTTGAAAAGCATTTAATGCTTTGTGTGTTCAACAAATTAACCCCCAAAGTCTTCCAAGACCACTAATGGCTCTTACATGACCATTTATGGCTCTTACATAACCATTTATGGTTATTTCAAACTTGTCTCCCCAAAACATTTATTGTTTTGACCATATTCATCTATTTCACATTTGCACAAGAGTTTATCCATTGGATAAAAGCTTTATTCTTTGAATAAAGAGTTTATTCATTCAACCAACCTTGACTTTAACTCCCAAGGTCATATCAAGCATTTAATGCTTATTCCCTCCCCTCTCAACCTATCTCACATTGACACTTGTCATCCTGGGATTGGGTTGAAAGCCCTCACATGGATTTGAAATCATTCAATCCTGACCCTTGTTGAGATTACTCAATCTCAACCATCCATTGCTCCATTTTCCCTATAAATAGAGCCCATTTCTTCATAATCCAGATCCTGAAAACTTGTATGCATTTAAGATATAGGCATTTTAAGAGAGCATTTTAGCATAATTAACTAATATCTTGTCATTTTGGATAAAATCAATCATTTTAGCATCAATAAGCATAGTATTAGCTTTTTATTTCATATTTGGAGCACAATACTACAATCTCAATCCTCCATAAGCATCCATAGTGCAAAAAGTTGCTGAGAGCTACACTATTTTGGAACTTGGAGAGGAGAGGAACAAGGGAGAAAGAGCTAAGAGTATGTTAGGAGGTATTTGGAGATGCCTCATCATATTTGCTTCTTTAGTTAAATATGCTTTCATGTTTTTAGTGTCTCTCTTGGTATGCCTATTTAGATTAGTCTTTGATTAAATAATACTAATGATTTTCTTGTGTGTCTTGTGTTGTTTGTCTCTTAGACTAACCTTGTCCATTTTGCAGGACATCATTTGGTGAACCCGACCAAATATTGACATCATAGTGGATTTGATAGCAGGACATGCCATGCTTTCACTTATGGATGGCTTTTCAGGATACAATCAGATAAAGATCACACCAGAAGATCAACATAAGACAACCTTCACATGTCCATGGGGCACATATTGCTGGAATGTAATGTCTTTCGGTCTAAAGAATGCAAGAGCGACCTATCAAAGAGCAATGACCACCATCTTCCATGACATGATGCATACTATGATGGAAGATTATGTTGATGACTTACTAGCAAAATCACTCACCAGAGAAGGGCATCTCCACATCTTAGATAAAATCTTTAAAAGATTGGAACAATACCGTGTTTGACTCAACCCCAAGAAATGTGTCTTTGGAGTAACCTCCGGGAAACTTCTAGGATACATTGTCTCAAGCAAAGCCATTGAGGTCGATCCAGCAAAGGTTAAGGCAATCATGGACATGCCACCACCAAAGAATATCAGTCAGCTAAGAACATTACAAGGACGACTTCAATCCATCCGAAGATTCATTGCACAATTGGCTGATAAATGTCACTCATTCACACACCTGCTACACAAGAACAACCACTTTCAGTGGGATGCACGATGCCAACAAGCATTTCAGACGCTTAAAGACTATCTCATGAATCCACCATTGCTGATGCCACCAGATCCAAGTATATCGTTGTTACTCTATATCTCAGCAACAAGTACAGCATTGGGTGTACTACTAGCACAACATAATGAAGAAGGGAAAGAGTGTGCTGTTTACTACATCTCTCGCACACTGGTGGGCTATGAACTCAATTATACACCTATTGAGCGATCTTGCCTAGCAGTAATCTTAGCAGCCACTAAATTGAGGCACTATCTGTTAACCCACAAAGTACAACTCATTGCAAAGATTGATCCACTCAAGTATTTACTCAGCAAAGTAGCATTGACAGGTCGCTTGGCCAAATGGGTGATGATTCTAAGTGAATTTGACATCGAGTATGTAGATCGTAAAGCTATGAAAGGGCAAGTTATTGCAGATCAGTTGGCCGATGCACCTCTCATAGGCGATCATCCTCTCATTTCCAATTTTCCAGACAAAGAGATATTCATGATCACAACAACACCACCATGGAAATTATACTTTGATGGTTCATACACTAGGCATGGCTCGGGGGCAGGCATTCTATTTATCACACCTCAAGGTGATAGCATCCCAAAGTCTTACAGGCTCACATTTCCATGCACTAACAATATAGCAGAGTATGAGGCCTTGATCACAGGACTCAGGCTAGTCGTACAATGGAAATTACAAGAACTACAAGTATATGGCGACTCCCAACTGGTCATTCGATAAGCAACCGATGAATATTAGACCAAAGATGATAAACTCATGCCATATAAGCAAATGGTGGACACTCTAAAGATATCATTCTCTACTATCACTTTTGAGCAGATACCAAGAGATCAAAATCAAGCTGCTGACGCTATGGCTACCATCGCATCTCTACTAGATCTTCCATAGAATTCAACACGCTACGAGTTCTTGGTAGAATAGCTCTGGATTCCCGCTTATGATATCCCCGAATCCAAAATAATATGTCGCCTTGTCGGTTCTGAATCCCCATGGTATGGTGAATTTTACACCTATCTCTGTGATCACACCCTTCCTCCCAACCAATCCAATAACCAACGTAAAACCTTCATTCGCCAAACCGCTCGATATACCATTATTGCTGAAACCTTATACCGCCGCAGTCTTGATGGTACTCTCCTTCGATGTCTGGAACAAGATGAGATAACAAAGGCTTTGGAAGAAGTCCATGAAGGAATTTGTGGGACTCACTCAAGTGGTCCGTCACTAGCCAAGAAACTCCTGCGCAATGGATACTATTGGCCATCTATGGAAAAAGATTCCTACTACTTTGTCAGAAAATGCAAGAAATGTCAAGTTCATGGCAACCTGATACATGCACCAGCCTAGGAACTGCAACCAATCACAACACCATGGCCTTTTTGTCAATGGGATCTTGACCTTGTGGGTAAGATTCATCCATCTTCATCTAACGGCCATAAATTCATTATTACCACCACTGAATATTTCACCAAGTGGATCGAAGCTGTTCCACTTACCCAAGTCACCGGCAAGCAGATCGTCTCATTCATCCTCAGCTACCTCATCTGCCGATATGGTGTACCCATGTCCATCATCATAGATAACGGTCTTCCTTTCAAAAATCAGGATGTCCGTGAACTTTGTGAGAAATTTCATATCCAACACCGCTTTTCCACTCCCTACTACCCACAAGGCAATGGTTAGGCCGAAGCATCCAATAAAAACATATTGAGGATCCTCAAGAAGATAGTCAATGATGCTGGTCATGATTGGCATGTTCAACTAAATCCAACGCTATGGGCATATCGAACTAGCATTCGAACCCCTACAGGTGCAACTCCTTATTCATTGGTCTATGGTGTAGAATCTATCTTGCCTATTGAGGTCGAGATACCATCATTACGGGTTTCCTTGCACAATCTCATCGATGATGAAGCATATAGAGTCTCACGCCTCCAGGACTTAGAATTACTTGATGAGAAGCGACAAGCTGCATACAACCATATCAAAGCCTATTAGCAGCGCATGAGCAGAAGCTACAATCACCGAGTTAGACCTCGTACATTTGAGGTAGGTGATCTTGTTCTACGAGAGAATCCTTGCAACCAACCAAACAAAGAACATCAGGGCAAGTTTGAATCAAATTGGCTGGGCCCATATGTTGTCACTACTGTGTTCGGGTCTGGGGCATATCAGTTGGCTACATCAGAAGGAGAACCGCTTGCAAATCCAATCAACAGCATGCACCTCAAACGGTTTTATACCTAAGGTGTACAGAGCATCAGGCTCCCCTGCATACCAGAAAATACCAAAAACATTCAGAAAAATGTCCTGAAAAAAATACAAAAACATTCAAAAGAATAAGAGAAAATCCATGCATCCAAACGGTAAACAACCACTCCGGTGGCACCTTGGGTAAGTACGATGGTGAAAACCTGGCAAACAGGCGCCACTCATAAAGGCTATGGCTCCATTGTCTTTCAGACTTGTTGTGATCACATCTACTTCATGCATACATCCATCCATCTAAACCATGGCTTGTTATTCATCTGCAATTAAGATAGTACTCCATGCGTCTCGCATCCCGCTTTTTGATAGTCATGTCTAAAACTGGGGGCAATGCCCTTAACCTATTGATGGAAGTGGATTCTACATTGTCTTATGATTCATTAAGGTCTTCATTCCAAATAATCATCAAAACACCAAAAAAATTGGAAAATGTCTCACAAAATCCAAAAACATCAGAAAACATCGATAATCACACAAAAACATGGCAACACCTTGTACATACTCATCCATGCAGATACCAAAACAAACATTGACAAAATACTCACACGATGACCATTTACCAATCGACCACGCAATCCACATCAACACTCAAAAATGTCTTCAACAAGGATGCATCCTTCCTTACCAAAACAAAGACAAAAAGTGACGTTTTCTTTGACAAGAAAATTATGTTAAGCTATCAAATACTTGGTTGATTTGTGAGTACAATCATTCGTTTATCTGTATCGGGATCTTTCACAATTGTTTTGTATCATTTACGCATTATTTCCGATGAAGTTCTGGGGCATGTACTAATGGTGTCTATGTGGGAAGTTCACCAAGCTACGTGATCTTATGCCAAATGCAGTCATAGATCGTTACGGCTTGCTGACTACAGCGTATACCTCGACCATATGGGCATGAACCATTACCAAGGATCCTTATTCTTTATTCTTTATGTATATATTGTTTGTTTGCAGGTACAATGCTCAATCTTTGGTTCCTCCTCATCCAAATTGGATAAAGGTTTTATCTCTTAGTACGGTATGCACTTGTCTCAGGATATGATCAGCCTAAGATCAAGGAGGACGATCCAAGTCATGCATGAACGGAGATAATCCTTGTCTGTTCTGCAAGCAATACTCTGGTTGACTTGACCCTTATATCAAGTCATTTGTATTAACTTTCTATATAAAATCCATGAAAGGAATACTCAAGTCATCTTGAATCATTATGTCAAGATGCTTGTATTCTCTTCCAACATTTTAAAGCTCAATGATGAAAATAGAGCTCTATGGATCATCATTTCATCTCATCTGTTTATATATTGCATTCCGTTGCATATCATCCATCCATTCACTCATTCATATATAGGCTTTTTATGCAAAAAGTGACCATTAAAAGTTGGTCTTGGATACAATCACGACCGAGTACTCTGATACATCATCAATGCATCATGCAAAGTCTCAAAAACCTTGCATTCCTCATGCTCATATCATCATCGCATTTAGTTGCATCTTGCATTAAGTACATTCATGTCATTTTTAACTTAACATTGCATATCGTTCATTTTGGACATTAATTTTCATTAAACATTTGCATCATTGCATCAATCATAAATAATTAGATTCATTCGTGGGATTGAATTGTCTTTGATTATATTAAGTCATTTAATAGGCATTCATATAGTGTCGATTATCCATCATCATTTTATCATCCTTTATCATTTATTATTTGCATACATTCATTTATAGTTAAAAGGTGCATTCATTCATTACTAAGAATCTTATTATGCTCATTTTAGGATTCATTCACATTGCATTCATTATCCTCTTTTTTAATTGCATTAAGGTGCAGTTATTAAAACCATAAGTTATAATATCATCACATTATCATTTGTACTTAAATCATATTTAAAGCATTTAGAATCATAAATCCATTTGTTTCCAAAACACATTGGTTCATACCATTTTATATATATCCATTATACATATGCATTCGTTTAAAGGCATCATCATATAAACATTTGTACTTTACATTTTGTTTATCCATATTACATTCATCTAAAAACATCTAGATGCATATTCATACATAACATCATTCATTCAACCATTACATTAGCATCATCACATAAATTATCATTGCATAGAAAACAACACCATCCTGTTCATAAATCATCATAAGCATACATAATCATCATGGCATCACATATATAAAGCATTACATCAAAAATCAAACAAATCATACATATATAAACTTGTATTCATATGTCAGTATCCTACATCATAAATCGTCATAAACACATGCATATAAAAAACATCTCATCAAATGCATACATGTACACATATCCATCTAAGCAAAAACTCATCATCCTGCATAAACATCCATATAAATCAACTGCATATCATCCAAATATGGGATCTCCTCTTATATATCTCATCTCATATATCAGAGTGCAATGAAGTCTACAAAAATCGGCTACCAAGAGCCATCCAAGATACAGTCCAAAAAATAAACAATGATACAAATACATATTGTAGTCACATAAATCTGTCCACTTAATTAAATGAATACTTAGTATTTATTTGATTATTTAACCATCAATTAATGAATTAATTAAATTAATATTTAATTAATTCATCTTAACCCTCTTCTCCTATTAATTAAATAAATTATTCAATTTATTTGATTTAATTCACTTAACCAAATTCAGACTATTAATTAAATAAATAAATCATATTTGTTTAATTAAATCTTCTCTCACATTTAAATAAATTAATATTTATTTAAATCCCCCAAAATCCCACCTCACATTTAAATAAATTAACATTTATTTAAATCACCTTTATCCTCCACCCACTTGCATTTTCCTACAAAAGCAAGTTGCACAACTATTTTAAATAAATTATTTATTTAAAATCCTATTTATCCTCACCCACTTGCATTTTCCTACAAAAGCAAGTTGCACAACTATTTTAAATAAATTATTTATTTAAATCCTATTTATCCTCACCCACTTGAAACCTTTAATGGTTTCCCTTAAAGTATTCAAACTTGATGGCTTTAAAGTCTTCAAACTTGATGGCTTCCTTCTATAGTCTTCTTAAGACTTTAATGGTTTTCCTCAAAGTCTTCAAGCATTTTAATGCTTTATCTTCATTTTTCTCATTTAAATAAATTAATATTTATTTGAATATTTATCCAAATGCAATTACACCATTTAATTGAAATAAATGATTTTATTTTAATTGAAAATACCAAAATTTCTCCCACTTGCATTTTCCTACAAAATCCACTTGCATGCCTAAACCCCTTCTAGAATTTTCTAATCACTTCTAAATAACCTAACCCCTTCTCTAAACTTTGTCACATTCCTAAGCAAAAGGGAAGTCACTTCTCAAACCCTCAAAGTCTTTGATAACCATTAAAGGCTTCAAGTCTTCAACCACTAAATGGCTCAAAGTCTTTGATAACCATTGAAGGCTTTCAACCTTGAACCACTTAATCCCCAAAGTCTCCAATAACCATTAATGGTTACCTCAAACCCTCCCACATGGTTAAAACATTTGTTTTGACTCAACCTCTACCCAACCCAAAGGTCTCAGCAGGCCATTAATGCTTTGACCATGATTATCTCTTAAACATTTGCACAAAGGTTTATCCTTGGATTAACTCTTAATCCAGTGGGTAATCTTAATTTGGACTTGACCCTTAGCCTCTAGATAACCATGAGGTCTTCTCAGGCCTTTAATGCCTCCAACCTCTTCTCTCAACCCAATCCTATGTTGACACTTGTCACCATTTTATTGGTGCCAATTGTGCACATGGATCCCCAACTTTCAAACTTGGCCCTTGATTAAACCATTCAATCTTAACCCTTCATTTCCCCATTTCTTCTATAAATAGAACCCTTCTCCTCAAGCAAAAAAGAAGCATCAGAGTATTGTTGTTATACTGGCATTAGCATAGAGCTTTCTCATAGCATCACTATCTACACTTGCATAGCATTTGCTTATCATATTCAACTATCTTGAATCTCCATATGGCATCCATGGCTAGTGCTAAAAGCTGAGAGCTACACTCATTTGGGACTTGGAGAGGAGAGGAACAAGGGAGGAGCAACTATGAGCATCTTGATTAGCTATTTTATTCTATGTTTATATGCTTTCTATTTCATGCTTAATATCTCTCTTGATATGCCTGTTTAGGATAATCTTTTGTTGCTAACACTAACGTTTGTTTCTTGTGCTCTTGTGTGTGTTGCCATCAAACATATTTTCTAATCCTTTTTGCAGAGCATCACATATATGCAAAAATGCTCTCTCAAATGCCACTCTGGCCAGATGCTGTCCCAACACCTCCCCCTGCTCCACCACTGGTGCCTGCACCACCCGATCCATCTCTCCGTGGAGGCCTCATCAAACCACCACTCCCTCCTGCATCCCCTGATCTCTCCCTCCTCAAAGGACCCATCACACCCCCACTGCTCTGCACCCTCTGTGATCGCTCTGATCTCGCCTGCCACATCTGCGAATAGCTAAGAGCTCGCTGACTAACTGGCACCACTTGCTCGTATAAACCCTGCTAGTACTCTATCTCAGCCTGTGCTCGTCACATCTCTCTCATCACCTCCCCTATAGGCCCCTGTGCTCCTACTCCAATCCGCACTCTCTCCTGCAGCTCCACCAATCTCTCCACTGCACTATCTCTCTCCCACAGCACCACCGCCAGCTCTGACTCCCGTGCAAATAGCTGCACATCCCTAGCTGCCACCTCCACCTCCAAATCCTCTATCCGAGTCTGCAAATGTACTATCATATGCTCTCGCAGATCTCTAGTGGCTCCCTCCCCGGTATCCATGGCCGCCTCCTCTGCACCACCCTCTCCAGTAGTCCCCTCCCCTCTGTCCATCGGGATCTCCCTCTCCATCCCCCTCCCACTCAGCTGAACTCCTCTCGGTATCAATGGTCCCTGTGATATCTGTAAAGGCAGTCCACCTCTCCCTCTCCGCTGACTCCGCATCCCCAATCCTCCTCCACCTCCTCTCTCTCCTCCACCACCTCCTCCACCTCCCCCATCTCCTCCTCCACCTCCTCCATCTCCTCCACCACCTCCTCCACCTCCACCTCCTACTCCTCCTCCTCGACCTCCTGCCCTCCTCTATCTTCGTCCCCTCTCATCCTCAAAAGCTGGGATCGGCTCTACTGGATCCGATATCCGTGGGATCAGGTGCACTACCCGGTACTGCGTGTACTCATCTGTCACACCTGCATCCACGACCCTCAGTCATATGTCCCACGGTCTCGCCTGTAGTGTCCGAAACTCTGCCAGTGCCTGATCATATGGTAGCACTAGCCCCCATGCGTACCTCTCCCGAATAACTCGAGCATACTCTCTTGATCCCGTGGGCAGTCCCTGTTGCCGCCCAAACTGTCTCAGAACTCTCCCAGGCACCTGTCTCTCCACATGGTATGCGGTCCTCCCAATGAGGAATCGGGTCATAAACACATACAGCAGTGCCTCTGCGTCATCATCCCATGGCTCACACTCCAAGTATGGCTGCCATATCACTGCATCTAGATTGTCCAGTGCCCGCCGCCACCACTCTAACCTCCCTAGGTGGGGCTGACTCATCATACCACTATACATGAACATGTACGGCTGGTCTACTGCATGGAATCTCAGACTCACCAGTCGAGTCACTAGTAGGTGCTCCCAAGCTCAAATATGCAACAACGTCATGCCCACTGCTAAAGAACCCCTCCCTCGATAAACCACCTCATGGAGCTCCTGGTACATGTGCACCAGCACACACGGCCCCCATGCAAATCGGGTCCCCTCGGTCATCATCATCTCGATAACCTGTCCCCATCTGACGGGCAAACCATGTGATCACCTGTCTAGACAAAGAAGTCCTCCCACAATACCTGACAAAACTGCTGGTAGAGGCTCATATAAAGCAACTATATCCTCCCAGGCAACAGAGCCATCATCAATGAAAACATCTTCATAAAAAATCCTCTGCACTGCAAGAGTCCCCCAGGATCTGTCGTATGTGACTAGCTCCCCCCGAATCAGAATCTGTAGGATGTGTCACACATCCTCCAAGGTCACTGTCATCTCCCCCTGTGCCAAATGGAAGGTGCACGTCTCACTGTGCCACCGCTCTGTTAGTGTTGTGATCAAACCGTGATTCATACGAATCATGGGCATGTGCATCACCTCATATAGTCTTGTTGAGGCAATGCAATCAATCTCCGCTTATGTCAATCGATCCCGCAACCCTTGTGTCGCAGGATGGCGCTTGCGTAACTGCAACACGCGCAGCTCCTCCTGCACATGGACATTCATCAATCACCATCAGTTGTTTTATTTTCAAACTTTCTTAAGTTTAAACTTAGACTATCAACAGATACTTTGATCAAGTATCTTCGGGTCTCAACAGGTAAGCAATCATAGCCACCTAGACTTCAACGGGCATTTATCCTAACAAATGACCTAAGTCTCATCAGGCTGCTATGGTTCAAAACAACTCCCACTTCACCTCGCCATCCATCCCTGGCATCAGGAGATTTTCTTCATCCCATTCTTGACACCATCTCTTTATCCTAAGGCAAAAGCACTATTTTACCATCAAAAGCGCTAGTTTCCCAACAATAGCGCTACAGCCCTAACACAAGCGCTCAATAAACTATACAAAAGTGCTCAAACTACAACAGCGCTAAAACAACTACACAGTAGCGCTACTTGAAATCAATAGCGCTCAATTAAGCCCTCAATAGCGCTTATTTAGCAAACGCGCTAAAACTTGCATACAATAGCGCTATATCAAACCAAAAATGCTCAAACAATGGGGCAATAGTAGTAGCGCTAGTTTATGGAGCAAAAACGCCAAAACTGTAGTTCCAGCGCTCTTGCTCCGACTTGACTCGGACTCAACTAAAAACCTATCAAAAATGCATAAAAATTAAGTTTTTGAATTTGCGTACCGCTGGTTCGTAGTCGTATGGACGCTGGAACCATCGAACTCGCTCAAATCTGTGCTCGGTGATCGGAATCGGCATCCTGACTGCTACTCGCTCCTCCAAAATGTCTCTATCAGAGCTCTGATTTCCAAACGGTCGCGGTCACAAATGATCATGTTTTCGCCCCTTTCATCCCATTTACACCCTTTGTCGTCACCGTAACTTCTCCCCGCTCACCGCCGTGGTCCCCGTGAACTTCCCGAGCCCCCCATTTCTCCATTTTTCCCCCGTTTTCTTCTATTTTTCACCCGTATGCCTAACTTCTTCCCTTCTACCACCTCGCCAATTTTCATTCTTTTTCGAGAGATCGCCTGATTTTTCAAAAAAAATCGGCCCATCTCTCGAGGGGGCATACCACCCATTAAATTAACATTTTATGGGGCATTTTCTTCACACCACTTTTTCTTTCTTTGAAACGACGCGATAAACCACACCGTCTCAAAGAGGGGCAAATGTACTCACACAAATCTGTCCAACTTAATTAAATAAATAAACGCTATTTATTTGATTAAAAATCCACTAGCCATCAGTTAATTAAATAAATATTTAATTAATTCATCTCCAAACATTCTTCTATTAATTAAATAAATTATTCAATTTATTTTAATTAATTCATTAAACCAAATACAAATCAATTAAATAAATAAAATCCCCCTATTCCTCTTTTAAATAAATTAAATAAAACATTTATTTAAATCATTTATCCCCACCCCACTTGCATTTTCCTACAAATGCAACTTGCACACATTTATTGAAATAAATGAATTTTTATTTTAATAAAATCCTATTTTCCCTCACCCACCAAATCCACTTGCAAAAATCTAATCCCCTTCTAGATTCTTCTAACCCCTTCCTAATTAGCCTAATCCATCCCCTAATTATTGTTACATTCCTAAGCAAAATGAAGTCACTTCTCAAAGACTCCAAAGTCTTTGAAAAGCATTTAATGCTTTGTGTGTTCAACAAATTAACCCCCAAAGTCTTCCAAGACAACTAATGGCTCTTACATGACCATTTATGGCTCTTACATAACCATTTATGGTTATTTCAAACTTGTCCCCCCAAACATTTATTGTTTTGACCATATTCATCCATTTCACATTTGTACAAGAGTTTATCCATTGGATAAAAGCTTTTATTCTTTGAATAAAGAATTTATTCATTCAACCAACCTTGACTTTAACTCTCAAAGTCATATCAAGCATTTAATGCTTATTCCCTCTCCTCTCAACCTATCTCACATTGACACTTGTCATCCTGGGATTGGGTTGAAAGCCCTCACATGGATTTGAAATCATTCAATCCTGACCCTTGTTGAGATTACTCAATCTCAACCATCTATTGTTCCATTTTCCCTATAAATAGAGCCCATTTCTTCATAATCCAGATCCTGAAAACTTGTATGCATTTAAGCTATAGGCATTTTAAGAGAGCATTTTAGCATAATTAACTAATATCTTGTCATTTTGGATAAAATCAATCATTTTAGCATCAATAAGCATAGTATTAGCTTTTTATTTCATATTTGGAGCACACTACTACAATCTCAATCCTCCATAAGCATCCATAGTGCAAAAAGCTGCTGAGAGCTACACTATTTTGGAACTTGGAGAGGAGAGGAACAAGGGAGAAAGAGCTAAGAGTATGTTAGGAGGTATTTGGAGATGCCTCATCATATTTGCTTCTTTAGTTAAATATGCTTTCATGTTTTTAGTGTCTCTCTTGGTATGCCTATTTAGATTAGTCTTTGATTAAATAATACTAATGATTTTCTTGTGTGTCTTGTGTTGTTTGTCTCTTAGACTAACCTTGTCCATTTTGCAGGGCATCAGTAGGCACTACAGGCAAGAAGCCCCACCATTTCACTAAAGGGTCATCCCCTCAAAATTGTATGGTTTGAACCAGGGATGTATGCTCTATAGGCAAGAAGCCCCACCATTTCTCCAAGGTTCTCCCCATGGACAAACATGCTCCATTGTCAACACGGTAGAGACGATCCCGCAGGGTTTGAACCTAGGTTGTAGGCACTACAGGCAAGAAGCCCCACCATTTCACCAAAGGGTCATCCCCAAAATTGTATGGTTTGAACCAGGGATATAGGCTCTACAGGCAAGAAACCCCACCATTTCTCCAAGGTTCTCCCCATGGACAAACATGCTTCATTGTCAACATGGTAGAGACGAACCCGCGGGGTTTGAACCTAGGTTGTAGGCACTACAGGCAAGAATCCCCACCATTTCGCCAAAGGTTCATCCCCTAAAATTGTATAGTTTGAACCAGGGATATAGGCTCCACAGGCAAGAAACCCCACCAGTTCTCCAAGGTTCTCCCCATGGACATACATGCTCCATTGTCAACATGGTAGAGACGAACCCGCGGGGTTTGAACCTAGGTTGTAGGCACTATAGGCAAGAAGCCCCACCATTTCACCAAAGGGTCATCCCCTAAAATTGTATGGTTTGAACCAGGGATGTAAGCTCTACAGGAAATATTAAGGATGGTATAAGTAATCTAATTACTTCTTACTTGAATAACTAAGAAGTGTATACTTATATGTAAGTATATATAATTATTTGTGAAAGTATAACCTTGTGAGGGGAATTTAGTTTGAAAAGGCAAGACGTCTTTATTATGATAATGTTGTGGTCATCTTTTTAAAAAATGATGTCAGTTCTTAGCAACCTCGGTAGTATAACTGGAACTAAACAGAAAATTGCAAGTCTTTGAGGTAGATTCACATGCATACAACAATTAAACTACAAACTGGAATAAATCTTATCCTCAAAATCTCTGCCTTCATGAAATTTAAGTTATTGTGATACAAGGGTTAACGATATTGTTAAGTCTGTCCTAAATAAATTAAGTCATAAACCTTAGACACCGTGATTACTCGTTGTACATGGGAAGGTATGAGTATAGGTGCACTTAAGTACAAGTACTTGGGTATATACTGTCATGTACTAGCGAGATTATAACTGGTAATATTTGACGTATATATGAAGGTAATTGTACTCAAGCATCCGTGTATGCATATCTTAGCATGCACGGGTAGACATATTCCAACATAGTGATGCAGACTTGTACCAAGCCAGGGGAGGGTGTTCATTCCCGAGACAACTTAATGAAGATTTTTGACCTCTTATCCTAGATTCAAAACTTTCTTAGACTGAGATGAGAGGGAAGCTCTTCGATAATTTATTTTAATTGAGATTACCCTTCTTTTTATTAAACTAACCTATACCCTAGCCTAGGAAGGTCATGGGTAGAAGAGCACTATTGTACGTGATGCAGTTAGCATCACTATTGAGAGTTCATTCTCAAGAGGCCGGATAGCAGAGACATGTTTGGAAAATTATATTCCATACTTAGGAATTGTACGTACAATTGGAAGCTCTTATGCCCCTAATTTCCCAAGCCAAGGATTCAGTTGATACATTTTAAAAACATTGTAGTTAGAGTGAGGAAGAAATTGTTGATAACACTTAAAATAGTAAAAACTGTATCCATTGAATGTTAACACAAAATTTGGGCCTTAGTTTTCCCTTTTGAGTTTAGTTGAACTTCTAAAACCTAGACTTATTGCCGAGAAGGGTGAGATCATTGATAGCGCATAAAATTGTGCTTAGAGTGTAAAACCTTGGCCAAGGTGGTGTTGTGTAATGCATGCACTAGTTTTATCTTTAGCACTAGATACACCCCTAGTCAGAGTTTTTGATAACTCAATGATGAACTGATAGTACTAACCCGGTACTAAGAGGGGGGGGGTGGATCAGTACAGACAAAATATAGTCCTAAATCAGTCTAACAGCAGACACTTCAAATGACTGGCAAACAGTGACACCGGTTTGAAACAAAGTGCAACTGGTAAAGCTAAGAATGACTAAGACAAGCATTAACCAGTTACTCACTTAGATTTTCACTCAACTCAAGAGTACCCTACCATTTCACCCTTATGCATAAACAGGTAATCTATCATCAAATCATAATAACAGCTAGTTCAACATGTTTTATTGACAGACATAAAACATAGAACCATCATATGCTTGACAGACAATAGCAAAGCATCACAAGATAAAAACATCACACATGACACACATATTTTTCACGTGGAAACCCAACTGGGAAAAACCACGATGGGGATGAATACCCACAAGGTATTTTTGAACTCTTTAGAAGTCCGCTCTATTAGGAGCCTTGTCCGGTTAGAGACATTACAGTAGGTTCTGCTAGGAACCGATCCTGTTAGAGATCACCTGGTTAAGGGTTAAATCCTATTAAAGGTTACCTTGTTAGAGGATTTCAAGAACACAATAGCTAAAGGATTTCGAGCTCAATAGCTTTGAATTACCCTGTTAAAGGATTTACAGCAAGCCAGTTAAGGCTACCCTGTTAAGGGATTTTCTAACTGTTGAGGTGGTTAGAGATCAACAGGTATTACAATGATCTGGTAACAACACTCAATGCCAATGCAGATCCGCTTAAGCTCCTCTTCACCTTCTACACTTACACTCTGCAGGTATCACTTCTCTCCTTTAGGTCTGGCAAGAATCATGTATCCCTTCTCTTGGATACACACATACAATTTTTGCCAACAACCTCAGAAAGAGACACAACATTGACCTTATAGGAAAATAGATAGGTCGGTAGCATAAACCCTAAACCCTAAACCTATTAGGTTAAGGAATTCAAATGCTTCAATCCTGATTGTTGAGCACACTGCATTAATGCAGCATTTCTTGATCCAATCTCAAGACATTCTCCATCGTCCATTTCCACTGATTTATGGCGGCTGATAACCCATCACACGTTATCACCGTTTTAAAGACTTCTCACATTCCCGAGGTAGATAGGAACAATCTCCTTCATGAAAGATCCTTCACACGCACAAGGCGTACGTGGCAACATGATCTGTTCTTTGTTATCATGCTAACTCATCACACAAAGTCACCGGTTGAGCCACATAGGCTTGAAGCACTTCAACTGGAAACCCTAAAGTTGAGACTACCAACCGGTAGTCATACAACGCTTCCATGTGTCGATTCCCATAACCATGTGTCGGTTCACCTTGAACAAGCACATCGCTTCACTTTGGCACAAATGTCGGTTCACATTGTTATACCGGTTCTCTCATATGTCGGTTCTCACCTCTTCAACATATTGACATCAATGACAACATACAATGTCATTATGTCCTCATACTAGTTCACATAATGCCAACAATTTCATACTAGTAGGGAGTTACCCTTAGTGTATGATCGACTAAGAGTGTAGATCCTAACACCAAGTCTCATATGGCATTGAATTCTCTTTTTCCTTTACCTCCCTGCAAAGGGCCAGACCAATCCAAAAGGATATGGCACAGGGGACTAGATAGTCTGTGGTTGGGTGGAAATGCAACCTAATGATTCTTTCCCTCCTCACCAGTATCATGACAGAGTTTGAAGTTTAGAATTTAGCATCAGTCAAAAAGTACTCTCTAAACCCTATCTCTCTTTAATTTCATGCAAGTTATTTTTTTTAAAATCTTACATGTATACCTAATTTTAGTTCAATATACTTAATCTTTCAGTTATCATTATTCATGTTTCTGTTTTGATTATAAAAAAAAAAATCCTTCTTGCTATGTTTATGTTAACGGCTATTTTTGCAATGGTTAGATTATTTGAATTGCTATCTCTTTTATAAATTTTTAGCATGTTACACATGGTATCAGAGCCCGGGTTCAACACTTAACCTAGGGCTTACCACAACAACAACAAAAACTTTGAATAAGAAGCTGAAACAAAATACTTGGCATTGTCCAGGATGTTTTGCACAACCAAAAGAAAACAAGCACGTGACTCATTTTACCTCCAGTTGTGGAAGGTAATCAATTGCAAGTATGATTATTCATATTTCTCTTTATTGTTTGATGATGAGACCCTAGCCAGTTCCCTAAAAAGAATCGTCAAGGAAAGACGACCTTGTACTGTTGCCAGTAAGGCAACAGTACAAACAAAAATACTAGCAAACAAAGTACCGAAACCAGTTAAACCTACAACTTAAGAGATGAAATATAACACAGCTATCATCCATCTCAAATCTAAGGAACTGAAGATAGTTCACATACCCCGACCTAGTTTTCAGTTGGTACCCTTTTTTGACTTTGAGGGGCAAGAAGAGCCCATCACAGGATCAGAAAGTAGCGCTTAGATAGAGAAATTTCTTGTATATATTGAAACCTAACCCAAACTATTTTTGAGAGTAACCCTGATAGGGTTACATTGTATATATTGAACTTTAACTCCCCCACTTACATTTGACAATAGTTTCTAGAAACATTTTCATGATGTGTGTGTGTGTGTGTGTGTGTGTGTGTGGATAGTTAGATGGTTAGAAATTTAAAAAAAAAAGTTATTATGCTTTCATCTCATGCTCTTATTGTTGAAAATTAGACAGAAACTAAAACTTCATATACTATAATAACAGGTTTAACAAGAATTATAACTTTTCTCATCACCAGGAAGGTGGGGAAGAATTCGGAGGTCCAGAAACATCAAATGATAAACTAGATAAACTCATCCAGATGGTTCAAAACATGCAAAATAGGCTCCAAGTCTTGGAGCAGAGAGTAAGTTGTCATAGAAAAACACCCAATGTGGATTTTGAGTCTCAATTTAGGGACCAATTTACTGAGTAGGAGCACACTCTTCTGAGTCGGTTCCAAGAAACACAAAACCGTAACCAGAACCCTAAGGGAAAAATACTTATGGGTATCATATCAAAGGATATGAAGAAAGTAAAACCTCCACAGTACGATGGGGCTGAAGGAGGAGATGTTGTTGAAGCCTAGCTTACAAGCATGGAGAAGTAATTTGAAATCAAAGATTATACTGAAAACATGAAGGCTATTTGGGGAGCCTACCAACTAACTGGAGAAGCTACCGGTTGGTGGGAAAATAAAAAGGCTGAACTTGGCCTGAGATCAGACAACATAACCTAGAGCAAATTTGTGGAGGTTTTTAGACAAAGATGGCTACCTCAATTATTCTTTGAGCGAAAATTGACAGACTTCCAGGATTTGAAACAAGGAGAACTTTTTGTGCATGCTTACTGGGAAAATTCACACGTCTCCTGAAATATGTACCTCACTTCTAGGTAGATGAAAAGTATAAGATTAGGAAGTTCATTATGGGCTTAAACAATCGAATAGGTGGTTCTATAGATGTTTTAGCTCTGACTACTATGGATGAATCCTATGAGAAAGTTGTCAGGCAAGAACAAAAAATCCGTAAGGATGATTCCATTACAGATAGAAATAGAAAGAAGAGTAATTGGGGACAGTCATCTCGAAATTTCAACAAGAAGGGAGACAGTTATGGGATCAACAATAAAAAAAATAAAAGGCACAAGGGAGGATAACAAAACAATAGTAGAGATGGTAAAGGTTATGATAAGCCCAGAAGGGACAATGGTGAGAATAACAACAAATCAGAAAAGAAGGGACCACCAGGGGGTTGTTTTAATTGTGGTGGTAATCACTACGCCAACCAGTGCCCAACTAAACCACCAGGAGGGAAACAATAGAGGAACCCACTGCCACCTTAATAAGCAGTTTTTCAGCAAAGAATTCATGTAGTGGTTGATAACCGCCAAGATGAGTACCAATTCACACTAGTGGAGCCTCTAGGTACTTTATACGGTATACCCATTAGTATACTCATTGATACAAGAGCTACTGAAAATTTCATTTCACCAAAATTGCTTAGTAGATTTCCTAGGAGAGCTAGTTTTATGGCTAATTCATGGATTGTAGAATATGCTAACCAGTCAAGAGCTCAAGTAGAGAAATGCCTATTTGGGTCAAGAGTAGAGTTTCCAAACTTCACTACCGAAGTTGACTTGTTTGTAGCACCACTAGGCACGTATGATGGCATCTTAGGTATGAAGTGGTTGGGTCAGCATAGGGAAAGGGTAAATTGTTTCAACAAGTTTGTGGAGTGCCAGGATGATTATGGAAATAAACTATTCTTACAAGGCGTACAACGGGAAATTAAATTGTCGCAACTCTCTGCCATGCAATTGAGGCAAAGCGCAAAGAAAGGATGCCCGGTATTTGTGGTTAAAATATATGAGATTAGTGATGCAAAGGATGTCCTATATCAGGATGATATGATGATGTATGATAATTGTAATCATCATAAAAAGGAGTTTGGTGAAGTCGAAGAACTAGAAGAGCCTTTTGAAGTGAAATATACTTACCTCCAAGATTGTCAAGATGTATTTCCAGAGGAACTGCCTGGCTTACCTCCAAAAAGGATATTTGACTTTTTCATTGAATTAATACCAGGGGTAGCACCTATATCCAAAGCTCCTTACCAGATGACAATGGTCGATTTAATGGAGTTAAAGGCCCAACTTTAGGAACTCATGGATAAGGGTTTGATAAGACCTAGTGTGTCACCTTAGGGGGTTCCAATAAGCTTTGTTAAAAAGAAAGATGAGACTCTCTGACTTTGTATAGATTACAAGATGCTGAATAAGTTGACCATCTGAAACCAATATCCTCTACCCTGCATTGATGATTTATTTGATCAAATATGTGGAGAAACAATCATTTCCAAGATCGATTTGTGATCAGGGTACCGTCACTTGAGGTTAAAGGATGTGGATATCCATAAAACTGCCTTCAAAACTCGTTATGGGCATTACAAGTTCACAGTTCTACCATTTGAACTTACAAATACACCAGCCGCTTTCATGAATTTAATGAATAGTGTATTCCATGACTACCTCGATAAGTTCATTTTGGTGTTCTTAGATGATATTTTGATATACTCAAAGAATGAAGAAGAACACCTCCAACATTTGTGGTTTGTTATACAATGATTACGAGAAAACAAATTATATGAAAAATTATCCAAGTGTACTTTCTTCCAAAAAGGACAATATCTAGGGCATATAATTTCAGCCAAAGGTATATCTGTAGACCTGACAAAGATTAAAGCCATTTCTGAATGGCCAACTCCCAGGAATGTGCATGAAGTTAGAAGCTTCATGGGGTTAGCGGGATACTATAGAAATTTTGTAATGAACTTCTTGCGCATCACACGCCCCATCACATCATTCTAGAGGAAGGGAAAAAGATTTGAATGGTCAGAAAAATGTCGGGTGGCTTTTGAACTCCTTAAAGAGAAATTGACCACGACACTAATTCTAAAAGTGCCAGATCTAGATGACCAATTCTTAGTGGTAACTAATACTTTAGGGGAAGGATTAGGTGGAGTCTTGATGCAAAGAGGACAAGTGATTTCCTATGAGTCAAGAAAGCTCAAAAATTATGAGCAAAATTATGCACCACATGACCTTGAGCTCGCAACAATAGTACATACTCTACAAATGTTGCATCACTATTTTCTAGGAAAGCCTTTTGAGCTTCGATCGGATCACCAAGGGTTGAAATATATTTTCACTCAACCCAACCTTAATGCACGACAAAGATGATGGTTATAACTAATCTCGAATTATGATTTCGAGATCAGCTACATCAAGGGTAAGGAAAACCGAGTGGCAGACGCGTTGAGTCATAGACGCCATATAAATGTCATCACTACAATGCATACAAATTTTAGGACTCGTGTCCTACAATTGTCAGGGAGGGATAGATTTTACCAGTAGGTAAAAGATTCTTTGCAAATAGATTCCCAGGATCCAAGATATGACAGCTTCCAATTTGAAACAGATGGGATTTTAAGATACCAAGGTAGAATATATATACCTAAGTCCTCTAAGTTGAGAAAATTGGTGTTGAAAGAAGTGCACTCTGCACCTTACTATGGACATCCAGGAGTAACTAAACTGCTTGCTGACATCAGACCCTTATATTTTTGGAAATGAATGAAAAAGAACACCGCAAGGTTTGTGGCTAGTTGCTTTGAGTGCCAACAAGTTAAGGTTGAACATCAACACCTAGCAGGGTTGTTGCAACCTAATGAAGTACCTAACTGGAAATGGCAGATAATCAGCATGGACTTTGTCTAGGGATCACCTATCTCCAGAAATAAGCATAATTCTATTATAGTGGTGGTAGATATACTAACCAAAGTGGCTCATTTTATACCGAGCAACTTATCAGATGGGGTACCTACTATAGCTTACAAATTCTTGCATGTGATATTTTGGTTACATGGTGTACTAGAGAAAATAATCTCAGATAGGGATGCCAAAATGACATCTAGATTTTGGAAAACTCTATTTTTCAACTCTAGGAACTCAATTGAACATAAGCTTATCCTATCACCCTGAAACAGATGGTTAGACAAAATGAGTCAACCAGGTTTTAGAAGACCTTTTGAGAATGTATTGCATGGATCAATAGTACAAATGGGAGGAATACCTCTCATTGGTCGAATTGGCCTATAATAATTCCTATCAATCATCCATTAAGATGGCACCCTTCAAGGCACTATATGGAAGGAGGTGTAGAACTCCTATCAGCTAGGACAAGCTAGAATATAGGATAACCCTCGGTCCATAAATGCTCTTAGAAATGGAGGAGCAAGTCAAGTTGATCAGAAATAGGTTAGCAAAAGTTAATGATAAAAAAAAAAGCTATGCAGACACAAAGCGTACTCCCAACCAGTTTGTGGGAGAGAAAGTGCTTCTATGAGTGAAACCGAACAAAAGTAGCATAAAATTTGGAAAGTCCTCCAAATTATCTCCTTGATATGTTGTTCCTTTTGAAGTACTGGAAGTTGTAAACCCAGTTGCCTAGAAAATTGCTCTACCACCATCTCTTGCACGGTTTCATGATGTATTTCATGTTTCCTAATTAAAAAAGTATGTTTCAGATTTTGCACATATGATTGACTGGAACTCCTTACAGGTACGGGACCCAGGGGTGATCATGATCAAGCCAATCAGGGTGCTTGAGGTACGTAAGCAACACTTACATATCAAAGGTTACTCAATGAAAGGTCCAGTGGGACCAGTACACTAAGGACAGTGCCACTTGGGAATACTATAATAAAATCCATCAGCGATTTCCCCATCTGTTTAATGTATTTAGCAACTAAACTTAATTTGTTTCTTTAATACTAGATAAACAATGTTATGTTCATATTTGTTTTAAATGATACTTACAAACAAAAATCATCAAGGACAATGATTCACAAGGGGAAGGATATGTTACATCCCACTTGTACCCTAGTTGATTTTGTGCAGTATTTACGCCCTGATACATGTTAACCCTAGTGCATTTTGATATACTCGTATGATGTATAATGTGCCTAGTTTTATACTTTAAATGATGAATTTGTTCAGTTAATTATGCATATGTGAATGATGATAATTATGCTTTCTATGATGATTTGATGTACTTTGATTGATTAAATTGATAAATTGCAGTTAACAATATGATATCATGTTTCACTTCTGTCATGAATTATTAATTGTCAGAACTAGATAAGGTTGGATCTAACCTATTTCCGTGGGCCAAGTGTGTGCAGGAGACTATTGTCCTCCACGAAAGGAGGGAAAGTATCATCAGGTCAGGAGGTGAAAGGAAGGAAAGGACTCAATGTCGTTTGAAAACCCTAACCTAAGCCAGGTAAACCTATGTTGATCTTGTCAGACCTTATTAGCCAGTGTGCTAGGTAACTTGGTAGGTCAGTGTAGAGAACCTAGGGTTTGTCGCTTCTCAAGATAATTATTAATTTTTAATATTAATTAATTATTTTTGTAAATTATTTATCAAGTTGGCTGGACTAATGTTCTTTTATTATATAAATATATATTTACATATATATTCTATACGAGTACCTGGGTAGTATGTATACATGGTCATATACAGACTACCGCAGTCAGGTATTCGTAGGGAGTATAGGTCACATATATATAAATATAAATAAATAAGTAGATTTAATTAATTTATAATTTATATGGAAATGTTTTTTTTTAATTAAATAAATTATCTTTTGCCAACTTTAAATTGGCATCTCTATAACCAAGTGAGGGTTATGTGAAAGGGAGATATGAAGTTTGCCCCTCCTTAAGTTGCTAAGTGTTGACTTAAATATATTCTGACAAAATGGTGAGGGATATAGTTTTAAATTAAAACTTTTATTCATCGCTCTATCTTGCCTTTTGGGAATTATTGGGTATAAGGAGTTTTGTTAGAATAGAGTAAGGAAGTAAAAAGAAAAATGAGTTTTACGCTTGATCATTACTTCCTAATGCATATCAATGTCATTTGATAAGAAAAGGGGAAAAAAAGAGATCTGCAAATATATTTCATTATCCTTTCATTTCTTGGAGGAAGGATGAAACAGATATTTTTCATAGGAAGCTCTGATGGAAGCAAGAAATGTGGAAGGCATGAGACTGGAGCACGGGATTAACGTGACTCCTTGGGCGGTCTGAGAATTCTGCTTGGTATTAAGGCGTAGCAATGAGGATGACGTATTGGGAAATACATAAGCAATAAGGAAAGGAAGGGCATTCATTCTATATTTTCTCATTTTTATTCAACCTTGATGATAGAGAAAGGGTTTGGCTCGACATTTTATTGTCTCCTGGCTATGATTTTCTTTAGATTGTTGGAGAATCTCCATCACTGGTCTGCATTTAAGGAAATGAGGGTTTGAGCAGAGATGATTTGGAGAAATATTTCTTTTAAGGAATCAGGTCATGATACCTTTTCCTAAACCCTACGAATTTGTTCTTATTTCTCCCATTCATCTTAAATTTCGAAATTATAAAAGGAAAATGCAGTAAAATCTCTGTTATATATATAAATGCTTGTAGTTAAGAGTATTATTTGGATTTCATGTGGGGATTTAAAACCTTCTGCATTATTATTATGAATACATACTTTGTTGTTTTCTGCTAGAGCAAATAATAACCAACAGGATGAAATACCATAAAATTTGTGTAGGGTTTTGGGTAGTTGTGAATGAAATTTGAAAGAAGGAATGTATACATTTTTTTTTTCTTATCGTCAGGGTATCCCCCCTGCCCCAGCCTAGCGCCCCGACCTTACCCTAGTTCAGGCAAAGGGCGAGATGGGGGCGAGACTAATCCCTGCGGCCACAGCGCAATCATCACCACCCCCAGGTGTCTATGGCCGAATAATTCTGAGAGAGAGGTTCGAGCCCAAGACCCCAGGGAGAAAACTCAAGACTTAGGACCAGCTACTCTAACCCGTGGGGGCACGAATGTAAACATATTTATTTGTATATATAGGTATATATGTATACAAATATGTATGTAAAGATGCCTGCAGGTCCGAAAACTCTATTTAATTATTTTTAACTTGTTGAAAAGAGAGGAAGAACTTAAGAACTTATACCTATGTTGATGAGGGTTAATCTTGCATAAAAAAAATGTACATATCTATATTCTGCAGTATTTTATGTTTAAAACAGATTGTTCACTATGGGAAATATTAAGGATGGTATGAGTAATGTCATTACTTCTTACCTAAATAACTAAGAAGTGCATACTTATATGTAAGTATATATAATTATTTGTGGAAGTATAACCTTGTGAGATCAATTTATTTTGAAAAGGCAAGATGTCTTTATTATGATAATATTGTTGTCATATTTTTAAACAATGACATTAATTGTTAGCAGTCTCGTTAGTATAAATGGAACTAAACAACAAAATGTAGGTTTTTGAGGTAGATTCACATGCATATTGCAGTTAAACTAATGAATAATGATGAACAATAAATACCCTAACTGGTACTGAGAGGGGGGGGGTGAATCAGTATAGACAAAAACTTCTCAACAACTTATCAAGTTAAAATAATGATAACCGGTTGTCTTCATCACTGAACTTAACCGTGGTAATACCAATTAAACACACTAAGGCTTTAGACATCTAGACTAGTAAACTAAATACTTCAAATATCATTCAACACTTGATAACTACTTCACCAATATACATATGCATGTGTTGTATCAGTAATATCATAACTATTAACTCTGCATGCATAATCACCTAAACAAAATATACTCAGTCATCACATGAAAAATGCACAACTCATAACACACAGATTTTTCGCGTAGAAACCCAAATGGGAAAAACCACGGTGGGGATGAATACCCACAAGTTTGATTTGAACTCTTTTGAAGTCCGCTCTATTAGGAACCTAGTCCGGTTAAAGACTTTACAATAAGGTTCTGTTAGTAACCAATCTTGTTAAAGATCACCCGGTTAAGGGATGGCTATATACCCTGTTAAAGGTTGAAACCCTATTAAAGGTTACCTCGCTAGAGGATTTAAAGAACTCAATGAACTTGAGTCACCTGGTTAGAGGATTTACAACAAGCCTGTTAAAGCTACTCGGTCAAGGGATTTTCCTTCTATTGAAATGGTTAGAAGTAAACAGGTAAAACTTTGATCTGATAACAACAGTACTTGCTAAGGCAGATCCTATTCAGCTCCTCTCCTTTGCAGTCACACTCTGGAGGTTTCACACTTTGGTTTGGTAAGTATCTCAAAATGTAGACACAAACACAATATTTGCCAACACCAACAATAACAAACATCATCAACCTTATAAACAACAATTAAGTCGGTAGCATAAACCCTAAACCCAAAACATTTTAGGTTTACAATTATAGGCAGTCCAATCCTGACCGTTCAAAACACTTTGCATAGAATGAAACAATCTCAAACATATCACAAGTCATTCTACATCGTCTGATCTTTACCGCATCTAATGGTAACCCATCACGCGCTCTTCATACACCGCTCATAAAATCGCGCATTCCTGAGGTAGGTATTCAATGCATTTGATCTCCACGTGCAAAATCCTCAAGGAAATCCCTCATGTGCACATAGCTGATGTGGCATCCTGATCCTTATCCTTAACGTTCACAAAACACCATCAGTTGCACCGCACAAGCCATATCGGAAACCCTAGAACTGAACAAAGACTACCAACAGGTAATTACACTTAGTGAACCCCAACACCGATCCACTCCATCCCGATTGACCAAAACCACTTCCAATCTTCATACCAGTGCATATAGGTGTATCTGCTTGAGAACTTACTGACATCAATGACAACATACTTTGTCACCGCTTCATCATATGCCAACATAAACTACATACTAGAATAAATCTTATCCTCGGAATCTCTGCCTTCGTGAAATTTAAGTTATTGTGATACAAGGGTTAAGGCTATTGTTAAGTCTGTCCTAAATAAATTAAGTCGTAAACCTTAGAAACCATGATTACTCACTGTACATGTGAAGGTATGGGTATAGGTGCACATAAGTACAAGTACTTGGGCATATACAGGCAAGTATGTACCAACAAGATTATAATTGGTAATATTTGATGTATATGCAAAGGTAAGTGTACTCAAGTGTCCGTGTATGTGTATCTTAGCATGCACGAGTAGACATATTCCAGCATAGCGATGCAGACTTGTACCAAGCCAGGGGAGGGTGTTCATTCCCGAGACAACTTAATGAAGATTTTTGACCTCTTATCCTAGATTCATAACTTTCTTAGACTGAGATGAAAGGGCAGCTCTTAGATAATTTATTTTTATTGAGATTACACTTCTAGTTATTAAACTAACCTATACCCTATCCTAGGAAGGCAGTGGGTAAAAGAGCACTATTGTACATGATGCAGTTAGCATCACTATTGAGAGTTCATTCTCAAAAGGCCAAACAAAAGAGACATGTCTAACAAATTATATTCCATACTTAGGAATTGTATGTACAATTGGTGGCTCTTATGCCCCCTAATTTCCCAAGCCATGGATTTAGTTGATACATTTTAAAAACATTGTAGTTAGAGTGAGGAATAAATTGTTGATAGCACTTAGAATACTAAAAATTGTATCCTTTGAACATTAACACAAAATTTAGGCCTTAGTTTTCCCTTTTGAGTTTAGTTGAACTCCTAAAACCTAGACTTATTGCCGAGAAGGGTGAGATCATTGACAACGCGTAAATTCGTGTTTAGAGTGTAAAACCTTAGCCAAGGTGGTGTTGTGTAATGCATGCACTAGTCTAATATTTAGCACTAGATACACCCCTAGTCAGAGAATCATACTAGTAGGGAGTTACCCTTAGTGTATGACCGACTAAGAGTATAGGTCCTAACACCAAGTCTCAGATGGCATTCATTTCTCTTTTTCCTTTACCTCCCTACGAAGGGTCTGGCCAATCCATAAGGATATGGCACGGGGGACTAGATAGTCTGTGGTTGGGTGGAAAAGCACTCTAATGATGCTTTCCCTCCTCACTAATATCATGACAGAGTTTGAAGTTCAAAATTTAGCATCACTCAAAAAGTACTCTCTAAACCCTATCTCTCTTTAATTTAATGCAAGTTATTTATTTTTAAATATTACATGTATGCTTAATTTTGGTTCAATATACTTAATCTTTCAGTTATTGTTATTCATCTTTCTGTTTTGGTTATTAAAAAAAAATCCTTCTTGCTATGTTTATGTTAACGGCTATTTTTACAACGATTAGATTATTTGAATTGCTATCTCTTTAAAAAAAAATTAGTATGTTACACTTTCAGCGATGGATATAGAGATGTTAGAAGATGTGAATTTTGGTTGCGAATTATTCAGAGATTATTGGTATGAATTTTCATTAGCGAATGGAAGCTTTTGTGTGCAGTTTCGTGTGCATAGCCTTACCAGTAGCAAAACAAGGCAAATTAGAGCATCAACAAACCGATACATAGTGAAGGTAATCAGCGCATGAATCAGAACTTATCCAACATGGTCAGATGCATTTTATAAGTTTATTCTTCTTGTAATTACATTGTAATGCTTTGTAAGTCAGTGAGACTTCTCCTTTTGTGTTGAGCAGTGAGCTCTAGGTGGTTGGCCTGATTGCATGTGCAATCCCCTTTATGTAATATTTGTATACCTTGATCAAGTATATAGATATTGTGGGTATCAGTCCCACCGTGGTTTTTCCCTTTGCAAGGTTTTCCACGTATAAATATTGGTGTTATGGTGTTGCCTCTTTATGTGTTATTTTGTGTATGCACTTTAATTTTATTTACTATTAACCGGTTACTAAGAAATAAGTTAAAAACTAACATTACCGGTAGAACACTGATTCACCCCCCCCCTCTAAATGTTCTTGTATTCCAATGATTGGTATCAGAACTTGGTTCCTCTAAAGAAGTCTAACCACTTGAGGAAGATCTGGAATTTGGAATCAATGGAAACCGGTCTGCAACAACAACTTCAACTTGCTCTTGAGGATCTTGATAATAAGAATATGGAAAACATCAAATTGAAGATTGAACCGAAGCAAGCCAGGAAACACGTCATTTCATTGCAAGGAAATCTTTCAGTTGTTCAAGCAAGGAGGAAGGAACTTTGTGATCAATTACAAAATCACAACAATGATGAGGAAGATGCTATGAAGGATCAATGTCACAAACTCACTTAGGAGAACACTATCTTGAAGAATGAGATGCAAACCTTAACCATGAGAATTTGCAAGGATATTGAAGACAGAAAGAAAATTGAAGAAAACCTAACTCAAGCATAATTGGTGTTGCATTGATGTTTTGTCATTGATGTCAACACTAGCTGTTTTGGTTGTTTACCGGTTTCCGGTTGGTTCTGGTAGAGTGGTTTGATTATGATATTGATTTGGTATGCTCTGGTATAATTTGGTTTATGGAATTGGTTTGTATTGGTCAATTATGTGTTCTTGATGCATGTCACGATCAGTTGGTTCAGGATTTGATGACTCAGATGCTATCATTTTCTCTAGTAAGCCTTTTGATCACTGATAAGCATTTTATCGGTAGAGATTTGTTGAATATATTTTGATGCACTTGATAAGTGGTGTTGGTACAGATTCTAGATGGCTTTTGGGTTTTTGTTGGTTATCTTGTTCATATTCCTATTGATCGGTGTTGTTGGATTTGGTTTATGGTGACCTATTTTGGGTTTGGTGTTATCTAGGTTATGGACTGGTTTATGTAACGTGTTGGTGGATGATCTTGATGTGTTACCAAATGGATTTATTGATTGGATTATATTGTTTTGGTCCTAGGCCAACTTGGTTGATCATTGGATTACGGTTTTATGTTATGAATTTATTATATTATATTTTAGGGGGTCGACCTAATTGTTTAGGTCCCGGGTTGGTATATATTTATGATGTAAGATCTCTTTGTATATCATGGTAATGGGATGGTTATGCGATTATCTGTGTGCGAATAATGTTGAAATCATATGCAGAGGTTTTGCTCGATCATAGGTGATCGAATTGGGTTTTGAAGAGAGGTTTAAGACCTTCAGTACTGAGCTTAACCAGAATTGTACTTAGACATAGGAGATGATTTCTTTGCAGTTCACTACTCTTTTCAGATTGTAGTCTAGATTTTCTTTGTAGTCAGGGAGGCTCCTTTTGTGATGAGCAATGTGCTCTAGGTTATTGGCCTTCCTGCATGTGTAGGCCCCTCATTTTGTAATCACATACTTACTGCAGAAGTATTATCTGACTGTGGGTAGGCTTCCCACCATTTTTTTTTTCCTTTACCGGGTTTCCCACATACAAATCTTGGTGTCATGTGTTATGGATGGATGGTAACTATTATGTGATTTATGTTTATGCTTAATTTCTATATATGTTATTCTAGTATTGAGTTTATCTGTTTCAGTAATAAGGTTTTGAATGCTTAAAGTTTTGTAGTCTTTTGACAACTGATTCTCCCCCCCCCTCTCAATTGTCCTCCAATTATCTGAGTTGTCTAACAATTGGTATCAAAGCCTGGTCCTCTCTACAGAAGCTTAACCGCTTGAGGAAAATCCTATGGCATCTAACAGTTCAAGTTCATCAAGTACATCTGTAGCTATTTTCTAGAGAGAAATTCCTAGGCTTGATGGAACAAATTACAAAGTATGGAAGATTCAGATGGAGATACATCTGAGATATCTTGGAAAGGAAATTTGGGGGATCACTGAGAAAGGTGTGACCACTTTTAATCTGACATTTGGCAATCCTCCTCCGAAAAACTTGGATAAGGATCTTGAGAATGATTGTAGAGCTAGAGAAGACCTTTTATGTGCACTTTTTGATCAGTAGATAATGGGATTAACTGACAAATCAACTGCAAAGGCTACATGGTATAAATTGGAGACTCTAAATGAAGGTGACCCTACTGCTAAAATTGCTAAACTTGATGGTTACCGGGTGAGGTATGAGAACCTGGAGAGAGAAGAAGATGAAAGGATTACTCCTTTTATGTGTTAGGTCCCAGAGACAACTGAGAAGGGGGGGTGAATCAGTTGTCCAATAAATTCAAACCAAAATTAACTTAACCAAAACTTAATGCTTAATATCGGTAAACCACACTTTATGTCGGTAGACAGTTTTATCAGTTAGATGCAGTACCGATAAATATTAATGCATGAAGTAAAAAGACAATAACATCCACTACACATAACACATATATTTGTACGTGGAAATCCTGTAAGGGGAAAAACCATGGTGGGAAGCCTTACCCACAATTAGATGATACTACTGCAGATAGTATGTGTGTACAAAATGGAGTTGGCACATGCAGAAAGGCCAACTACCTAGAGCTCACTACTCAATCACAAAATGGGAGTCACACTGACTACAATTGGATGGTTAAATCCAATGATAATGTACTACTCAAAATAGCATCTTCATATGCTGGATTCAGTACCGGTTTAGCTCTGATTTGCCTTCTTCAAACCTTCCTTCAATCTTGAATGATGTTTGTGTGTATAGCTCTTCTTATATTCACATATACCTTATTACAATCCTTTTTTCCAATCCCATATCAATCTCACAAATGAGATCTTACATTTATACCATAACCTAAGACCAATTGAGTAGGTCGGCTTACTAAAGATATTACAATAAAATTAATTACAAATGAATCAATATCTGATGCATCATGTCAGCTCAATGCATTTACAATAATAAAAAATCATCTTCATGATGTGTCATGCTGATCTAGAATAGACATGCTTGTCAAAGCATAACCTGGACCTATTTGTCGATAACAGCAAATATGCAAACCCGATTAGACCAATGAAAAAATCACCATAACAAAGTATCCAAACAATGTCTTCAACATAACCAAGTAGTCTCCAAGTCATTCCAAGTGTCGATGAACAATATAGCCTTCCGGTGAACCAAATACTAGTGATTGTACATAAGTCACTGACTTGCCTGTGAATATAATCAAGAGTCTCCAAGTGCCAATAAGAGTTGACAAGTGTTGACATCAATGACAAAACCATATCAACATATCCAAAATACCAACATTATGGAAAGAGTCAATGAAATTGTCATGGGAATTCAATGTTGTGGTGGATCTCTGAGAGAAGATGAAATAGTTTCTAAAGTATTGAGAGCTTTACGATCGGCTTATAAGATGAAGGCTACTACAATTAATGAGTTGAGAACTATGGCAAACACCTCTATTAATAGGGATACTTTGGTTGAAAAGTTATCTACTTTTGAGCTTGAGGAATTTGGACCTTCTGGAGCTGTAAAATTTGAACCTGCTTTTCATGCATCTACATCATCTACCAACAAGAGTGATTGGAAATCTTTATATGCGAAGGAATTAGAGGATATGAAGAAAGAAGATGATGTTGGAATTATGGATGAATTGATTATATGTTGCATTTATGTTTTTTCATTGATGTCAACACTATATGTTATTGTTGGTTACCGGCAGACAGGTTTTGGTTACCGATAGAAGATCTAGTGTTACCGGTAGAAGAGACTATCTATTGGACATTTCCGACATGTTTGGATCTATGGAATGTGATTGGTTACATGTGGTATGCACTTTTGGAGCATGTATTGGTAAGAAGGTATTGACTTGGTAATTGGATGCTATCATACACTCTAGTAAACCCTTACCGGCATTGGTTTAAGGCTCTATCGACATTGGTTAAAGGCTCTATCGACAGAGCTTTCACTTAGGAATCTTGACAGGATGCATAATTGGTGTTGGTGCAGCTTCTAGATGGATTTTAGGATGTTGAAGATGTTCTTTGATCATGCTTCAACAGCTTAAAGATATTGCTTTGGTGTGGTGGACCCAGAATAGATCTTGTACCTATCTAGGTTATGGACTGGTATCATGCTAACGTGTACTCTATACGTTACTGGGATGTTTCGGGATGATTTATGGATTGGTTATTATTGTTTTGGTCTTAAGCTGACATGGAATATCATTGTAATATGAATTTATTTAATGATCTTATTGTAATATCTTTTAGGTGGCCGACCTAATTGGTTTAGGCCTTAGAGTTTGTATAAAATGATGTAAGATCTCATTGTAGATCGTGGTATGGGAATAGAAAAAGTGAGTCGTGGTCTTGGAATGCAATATCATATGTGAAGGAGATTTTGTTGATCATAGGTGATTGAATTGAGATTAAGGAAGAGGTCAAAGGCCTCTGGTATTGAGCTTAACCGGGATTGTAATCAGGCAAGGTAGATGCTATCTCTATAAGTTCACTCTATTGGATTTTTGTCCATTTATCTTGAGATGGTTGTAGCCTCTCTGTAGTCAGTGAGACTCTTTTGTAATGAGCAGTACGGTCTAGGCAGTGTGCCTTCCTACATGTGTAGGCCTGTCATTGTAACACATACTTTCTGTAGAAGTATCATCTGACTACGGGTAGGCTTCCCACAGTGGTTTTTCCCTTTCTAGGTTTTCCAAGTACAAATCATGGTGTTATGTGGTATGGTTTCTTTGCATTGATTATATGTTTAATTGTTAAGTTGCATTGTTTACCGGTATTTGTTTTTGCTTTACCGATACTTAATATGGTTAAAGGTTATTAAGTGAAGTAAATGTTATTGTAGACACTCAAAATTGTCATGTCTAATTAAATAAATATTTTATTTATTTAATTATCTAAGCCTAATTCTTCTATTAATTAAATAAATCTTTATTTATTTAATTAATTCATTTATCCTCTTCTAGCCTTATTTCTCATTTAAATAAATACATTTATTTATTTAAATTATCCCTTTCCTAAATTAAATAAATACTTTTATTTATTTAATTGTCCTACTTCTTCTATTAATTAAATAAATCTTTATTTATTTAATTAATTCATTATCTTTTTCTACACATGACACATGTCATTCATCGCTTAATTCATACACTACCTACCTCTTTCATTATTTTGGTATTTCTTATACCTACCCTCTAATCCTAGCCGACCTCTCTTTTTACACCTCTCAATCTTATCCCTCCATTTCATATTGTGTCTTCTATTTAAGAAGATGCTTTCTTCATTGTCAAACCCTAATGACTAATTTTGGAGTACTTGGCTACACTACGATCCTACTTGCAACCACATTCCATTCTTTGTTGAGCTCTTGTGCATATAAAAATCTGAGAGCAAATATATCAAGCAAGATCAATGGAGATAGGAAGAATGGAGATCAAAACCCTATTGGACATGTGATGGTATAATCTTTGTGATTTTGAGTTATTTTGCATTGTCTTAGGTTATCTTCATATGTTATGGTGGATCTTTGTTCATTGTTAGGCTAGGGTTTAGTGGTTGGATTCATTTTAGCCTTTCAATATTGTTATTATTGTTATCCATTTTCACCATATACATTTTGGCATGCCCGGTGGGACTCTTGTCCCTTTGCATTTAACATTTTTGTTGCAGATTTCGCATTTTTGAAGTTGCAGATCGGACAATTTCGACGATATTTTAGGTTTTTCCGCGTCTGCAAGTGTTCGGATCGCGTTTTTGTGTTTCAGAAGCGTCTGTGATATCGGGAATCGCGTCTGTGTTTTTGTCAGTTTTTATTTTGCAGGTTTCCGAAAGGTGCGTCTGTGGTTCCGAACCGCGTCTGCGCTGCATCAAATCGCGTCTGCGTCATTTAACAGTGTCTGTGATCTCTGAGCGCGTCTGTGAATAACAGAACCGCGTCTGTGTCATACAGACGCGTCTGTGTCTGGTATAACTACGTCTGTGTTTTCTGTTTTGCAAGTTTGTCAATTTCCTGAGATTCGGGTTTTCGGATTTTGTACTTAGGGTTTCAGATCTGGTTTATTTTCGGCTAACCCTTGCAGATCTAGCTAACCTAGTTTGTGCAGCTTGCTTTGGAGGCAAAAAAAAATGTTTTTGTTGAAGGCCCCTTTTCACAAAGTCTTTTGGGTTTTCTAAAAATTTACCTAACTTGTGTGCTTGCAGGAAGGGGTTATCATTTGAAACAACCCAAACTACTAACAATTTTGTTGCAGGGCCTTGGCTAGGGTTTTGTAATTTTGATTGTGTGCCTTGTTTTTCATAGCTTAGCAAACACTTCCATTGGTGCACTAAAATTGAATCATTGTCTTTTGTGTCTTGAGCAATAGGCTCTTTTTGTTTAATCTTTAGAGGGCCTATCTTCCCGTGTGGTCATTAGGACTACTAGTGAGAAGAGAACGACCCAAGTGGTAGCGAGGAAAACCCACCTCATCCAAACCACTATAATCAAATGTATTCATGGTGAAAACTATGAATAACGTGTGCTGATTAGTTCATACCGACACTATGTCTCCCCATAAACCCGTTTGATCAAATTTATTTGATCATTTGTAGGGCGTAACCCCTACCGGCTGGGAGCCTTCTGTATTTACAGAGCTGAAAGTGCCGCATGTATGGCCACACGAGCGGATGCCCTTACTAGCACCTCTTTGTTTTAGATGCCCAAATCCTTCTAGTTGTTGAGGCAGGAGGTCGGACCTCTGGTAGCGGCCCACACACATACGGTTCTTAGTAGAGATACAAAGTTCGCCATGGGGAGTTTTCATGGGGACTGATGCTTGGCTGACCCGAGAAGTGAGTGTCGAGGGTGGAGGAGCCAGTGAGGTCAAGCATCTAAGTATCCGCTCTGAATAGCGTAGCCTCGGGGGTAAAACCCTATGTGGGATCAACAACTATTGTCTTGGCCAGCCCTAAGATTTGTGCTTGTCTTATGCTAAACACTCAAACATTCAAGACAAAACAGCAAAACATTGTGTCTTTTGTGTCTTCAAGTGTATGCAAAAAACTTTTTACATCAAACAACACACTTTTGGAGTCTAAACAGTTTGCAAACATTGAGTCATCAACATTGTGTCCTCTTGTCACGAAAAACAGTCGAAAAATCAGATTTGGTCACAACAAAGCAACTTCACAGATAGGAAAAATTGCACTAAGGTTACAGAAACGCGTCTGTGTCTGTTTTAACCGCGTCTACATTAGATAAGCACGTCTGTGAAGGGCAGAATAGCGTCTGTGTTTTTATCAACGTTTGTGTCAAACAGAGAGGCGTCTGTGTCTGGGAATCGCGTCTGTGAAGTATACAGAGGCATCTGTGTCAGGATTTGAAAACTTTAACAGTCAAGCAAACAAAGAAAATCAGTTTCGGCATACTTGAGCTTCTTAGGTTGTCTCTTAAGGTTTCATCTAGCATTCAGCCTGTTCTAAGGTTTCACATAGTCCATCATTGCTTCACATCTCATTTTACATTCACAATTGTCTAAACTTGAGTCAAAAGGTCACTTGCTTGTCCTCATCATACTTTGTCAACACACTACATACAACTACACTTTGCTAAGTGGTCCCTCATCAAGGTTTCTTACCTTTGGGTCTCATTTGGTCTTACTTAGAGTCAAGGTCAGCTTACCTCATCAAGAGAAACTATCCTCTCTTTGGAAGTCACACCTACTCTACTACTTACATACTTGGTCTTACACTTTGGACATTGCAAGTACACCTCAAGATTCACTTACACTTCATACAACTCTTGGTCTTCCATACTCTTTTCACTTTTCATCTAGTTTTTCACATCTTGGTCTAACACCTAGTTCATGGTTGAAACCCGCCTTCAAAAATCTAGGAGAATAGCTAAAGAAGCTCAAGAGTCCGCAAACATGAGTTCTTATGAGTATGACAATGATTTATTCTACAATCCTGAGCACACTACATTACCAGACATGAATGTTTATAGACACAATCCAAATGTGGAAAGCGCAAACACTATAAACAACAATGCTACACACAATGACACAGTGGACAACTCTTCAATACTATCAGCAGACATACAAGAATCCATAATGGATCCTCAATTCAATAGATTGGTTGAAGAGATAATGAGGAGAGATCGTCAATACTTTTTAAACATGATGGCACAAAGTGGAGCTAAAATACCGCATGATTTTGACTTATCTCAACTTATGGAAAGTCGACCCTCACAACAAACTCAACCCAACATGGATCAAAGGGGACCAAATAGTGGAGGAAATAGAGGACCGAATAATATGATGCCGGAGTCACCATCAGCTTTGCTCCAAAAACCAGCAATCCCACATACACAAGCTCAAACATATGATACTTACACTCAAGGACCATCATGGAGGCCTTATGCTCAATCACATGCTCAAGGTATGAATCAATCAAAACAAGTGGATACTCAAGGACATCCTCAAAATTTTGACACAAGGAGACCTCATGTCAAAATTGGGGGCAACACAATGGAAAATGAAAGGCCTATTGAATATGGTATATACGCACAAAATAGATATGGGGTCCCTCAACAAGAAGTTATGCCAAGTGCTCCATATATGTCGCAACAATATAGACCTCCATATGGACATGTCTACGATCAGTATCATCCATACATGCAACAAGCTCCTCCTCAAATGGGCATTTCAAACATGGGGTATGCTACAAGAAATCCATCTCCTCCCAAGAATAATTTGGAGCAACAAATTAGAGATCTACAAAAGAAAATGGAGGACATGAATACACCAAAACCTACATACACTATGAGAGATATATGTCCTTATCCCTTTGATAAGAGCATTCCAATGCCTCCATTTCCTCCACACTTTGTAACGCCAAAATTTGACAAATATAGAGGGAGAGGAGACCCCAAGGCACACATAAGACAATTCTTCACAGCTTGCATTGAGGTAGCGGCAGAAGAAACATACTTGATGAGGTTATTCCCACAGAGCTTAGGCGATCAAGCTATGGAATGGTTTTCTCAATTACCTCCTAGTATTAAGTCATGGGGCGACTTAGCAGAGGCATTCATTTAGCATTTCTCCTACAACATTGAAACAGATGTCTCAGTCACTACTTTGTGCAATACTAAACAAAAGGAAGGAGAATCTTTTACAACATTTTTACAGAGATGGAGAAACTTAGCTAGCAGATGCTCTTGTGAAATCCCGCAAAAACAAATGGTGGAGATGTTCACACAAAACGTTAATAAGGCTATTGGCTATGATCTCAGAAAAGCTTGTTTGTCTACATTCAAGGATGTCATTGAAAAGGGCCTAGCAACAGAAAAGGTCTTAATTGAACAAGGAGTTATCAAGCTATTCAAAGAAAACAAAGAGGACTTTAAAGGAAAGGACAAACCAAAATTTTGGAATAAAAACAAGAACACAGTTAATGATGGTGTTGTTGATGCCAACACTGTGAGACCCAAGTTCGTTTTTTCTGGATCAAGTTCTACCAACAATCAGGTGAACACTCAAACAACTTCTAGACCACGAAGGAAGTACACTCCATTGGGAGAACCACTTGAATCAGTATTCAAAAAGCTTGTAGCAAACAAAGTAATTACAGTTCTAGATTTTCCTCCTTATGAACCAAAGGTAAAACCAAATTGGTGGAATGATGATGAGTATTGTGAGTTTCATAAGAGCAAGGGTCACAAGACAGGTAATTGCCATCGATTGAAAAACATTGTGCAAGATCTCATTGACAGAGGAGATATAGAGATTGAGGGACATTCATCTAATAAAGAGCATGAGATGTTTAAGGAACCATTCCCAAAACATGACAAAGGAAAAGGCAAAGTCACAGATGATCAAGCCAATTATACTAGAGCACCTTACAATTATGATTCTACTATCAATCACATCTCAATGGACAATCATATCTCTACCATTACTATAAAAAACAAAAATCCTGAGAATCCTTCTCAAAGACCCAAAATTGTCCTAAAAGGTGTGGGATCTTCATCCGAATCTACCTCTGAATGTCATGTTACAACCCGTCGAGGTAAGATCACATTGCCAGGTACCTCCACTAAGAATACCAATCCTTTATCAATCAAGCCTGAGTACAACCTTGTAGAACAATTAGGGAAGACACCTGCACTCATCTCTATTCTTGAGCTCCTACGTATATCCCCTGCACATAAAGCTATCCTTGACAAAATCTTGAGAGATACTGCCGTCCCTACTAATCTAAACGTGGACCAATTTCAAGCCATGGTGGGATACCTATCCGTTCCACACTCCCTCACATTTACAGAAGCCGATGACGCCTCCATAAGTCAGCCACATAATGCACCTCTACATGTTGAAGCCTTCATACATAAACATAGAATAAAGCGAGTCCTAATAGATGGAGGAGCAGGTCTTAATATTTGTACCTTGAGTACCATAAGACAATTGGGATATTCTGACAAGGTTGTGAATGCTACAAACCAAATCACCATCAAGGCTTATGATGATGAAGAGCGCTCATCCAAGGGCACAGTCACCTTACCGCTAAGAATAGGGCCAGTCACAAAGGATGTGGTTTGTCAAGTCCTAGATCTTGATCTCACATACAACATATTGCTAGGACGTCCGTGGATTCATGAAATGAGGGCAGTCCCATCAACATACCATCAATGCATAAAGTTCCCTCACAATGGAGTCGAGGTAACGGTCAATGGTGATCCAAATCCATTCATATATTGTAATAACTTGAGATCACATATTGAGACTATCATTCCCAGCAATCGTGAGGCTACTCCTTCTTCAGCATATATTGATCCTAAGTCATTAAAGCCCTCGACATCCAAACAAGGTGAACTTAGAGCCAAGTTTCAAGACAAAGGCATGGGAGAATACACTTTGAATCAAACAATGTTTTTACAACAAGTCATGACCTCTCCCAAGGAATATGGGAGGCCACATCCTAACAAGCAAATCTCCATCATGATGCTCAAATGGGATCCTACCATCTTTCAAAAATGGGGTGAACTAGAAGAAGAAAATTTATATAAAATGCTCTATAAGGACGTTGAAGAGGACACACATGATCAGATTATTATACCCTGTGAGAACTATGGCAAAGGCTTCAAAATTTTGCAAAGATTCGGGTATGATGGAAAAGGCCCTCTCGGAC
This sequence comes from Cryptomeria japonica, assembly GCF_030272615.1. Lineage (NCBI taxonomy): Eukaryota > Viridiplantae > Streptophyta > Pinopsida > Cupressales > Cupressaceae > Cryptomeria > Cryptomeria japonica. The sequence goes on from NC_081409.1 coordinate 729,674,471, forward strand.
TACGCAAAGAAGGTGTCATGGAGCCCATACAACCTGAGCTAACTACAAGAAGGGAACGCTCCAAGGGGCTTGGTTTTCTGAATCCCAGACTACATAATAAAAGAACAAAAGAGGTATGGCGAATTAAAGTTGCCGAAGTTCAACAAGAGGATTACTGTTCCACAGACTCCAATGAGTGGGAATGGGGTTCAGACAAATCCTCCAATGACTATGAGCTCACCGAGACATTCAGAGAGCCAGATGAACCCACAGAGGAGGAGGAATTTTACAAAAAGTTCAAAGTTGGTCAAGAACCAACCCATAAGGATCCCGCACAAGCTTCGTTTCAAGGTCCTAGGTCAAAATCACATAGGATGAGGACACCTGTCCCAGAAGGCTCTACTAGTGATGATAATTTGGATTCGCTCACGATCGAAACTGATGAGGAGAGTGCCATCGATGACCTCGACGATTGCCTTGACATACCTGAATATAACCACATCTTCACTATTAGTCCAGCAAACTCTGAAAACACTAATGACCTTCCCCTTGTTCACCCCCAACTCATTGACTGGGATCATGAAGGACCAGCACAATTTGATACATTTCAAAATGACGAAGCTATTGTCGACTATCTTGGCATTCGAGATGATCTTCCCCCTAGAGACCACAAAGCAGGATACACCATAGAGCTCAACAACATAGCATACTTTGGTGAGGGTGTCGGACCTTCCAGTCGCAAAAATGTGAAAATAAAAACAAAACAAGGGTCTTATGGCGAAAACCACACTGTGGCGCTATCTGACTCCAAAAAAGTAAAAAGAAAGGACGTATCTGAGGGTGAAAACCTCTCTGAGGCGCCCGAAGATGGAAGGCTCGACATTCTCCCAGCATCATACGAGGAAAAATCATCCATGTTGGTAGAGGAGACTATAAAGACAAACATTGGTACAGCAGAGGTTCCACACAACATATTTTTGGCTCAATCATTGACAGAGGCCGAGAGAGCAAAATTCATAAGCTTCTTTAAGGGACGACAAATCAACTTCGCATGGTCTTACACGGATATGCCTGGGCTAGACCCGGATTTGGTGATGCATCATTTAACAGTCAAACCGGGGGCAAAACCAGTAAAGCAGAAATTAAGGAAAATGCATCCACAAGTGGCATTGCTAGTCAAGGCAGAGCTCGAGAAATTATTGGATGTCGGATTCATATGCCCAATTGATTATCCTGAATGGATTTCCAATTTAGTACCTGTCAGCAAACCAGATCGTAGCATCCGAATATGTACAGACTTCAGAGATATCAACAAGGCTTGTCCAAAGGACGATTTCCCATTACCAAACATTGACTTGATCGTTGATCTCACAGCAGGCCATGAAATGTTATCTTTAATGGACGGATTTTCTGGATATAATCAGATCAGGATTACACCTGAAGATCAACATAAAACATCATTCACTTGTCCATGCGGAACCTTCTATTGGAATGTCATGCCCTTTGGGCTGAAAAATGTAGGCGCCACTTATCAAAGAGCGATGACCACTATTTTTCATGATCTCATGCACATAACCGTGGAAGATTATGTTGACGATCTCTTGGTCAAATCAATAGACAGAAATACACACTTGGACATACTTTCTATTGCTTTTGATCGGCTGGAAAAATACAAGGTGAGACTAAATCCAAAGAAATGTGTCTTTGGAGTAACCTCCGGGAAGCTCCTAGGATTCATTGTGTCTAAAAGAGGAATAGAAGCTGATCCAGCAAAAGTCAAGGCTATCTTGGACATGCCGCCACCCAAGAATATTAGTCAACTTCGATCTTTACAAGGGAGACTCCAGTCTATACGAAGATTCATAGCACAACTTGCAGATAAGTGTAACCCTTTCCAGCACCTGCTACACAAAAACATCAAGTTCAAATGGGATGAGAACTGTCAACAGGATTTCAGGCGCTCAAAGACTATCTTTTGAACCCGCCAGTTTTGATGTCACCAATTCCAGATCAACCATTGCTACTTTACATATCGGCTACTCCAACAGCACTCGGGGCACTCCTAGCACAGCAAATACCTGACGGCAAGGAAAAAGCTGTCTACTATATCAGTCGCACATTGGTGGGATATGAGCTAAATTACACACCAATCGAGCATGCGTGTCTCGCTGTGGTCTTTGCTTCACAAAAATTACGACATTATATGCTCACTCACAAGACTAAGTTGATTGCCAGAATTGATCCACTAAAATATCTTCTCAACAAAGCTACACTTACTGGGCGGCTGGCCAAGTGGGTAATGATTTTGAGTGAATTCGACATTGAATACGTGGACAGAAAAGCTATAAAAGGACAAGCAATTGCAGATCAACTGGCGGATGCTCCCATGATAGATGATGCTCCTCTACAGTCAGAATTTCCAGATGAGTCCATTCTAACAATATCACCTGCAAAGCCATGGCAATTATATTTTGACGGCTCATATACATAGCACGGGGCAGGAGTGGGTATACTCTTTATAACTCCCCAAGGTGATTCTATACCGAAGTCATACCGCTTGTCATTTCCTTGCACCAACAATATAGCGGAATACGAGGCATTAACAACTGGGTTAAGAATTGCAGTTCAATGGAAGATCCAAGAACTTCGTGTTTTTGGGGATTCTCAACTTGTCATCCGTCAAGCAACCGATGAAAAGCTAATGCCTTACAAACAGCTGGTAGATGATCTAAAACAGCACTTCACAAAGATAGAGTTTGAGCAGATACCAAGAGAACAGAATCGCGTTGCTGATGCCATGGCTACAATTGCTTCGCTCATTGATCTACCACAAAATGAGACCTGCTATGAATTCCTGGTAGACAACCTGCTGATTCCGTCATATGAGATCACTCCTACGGAAATGATATGTGTTGTTGGTCCTGAATCCTAGTTATATGGTCCCATATTCACATACCTTCGCGACAATATCTTACCTCCCGATCTATCGAACAATCAACGCCGCACTTTCATTCACCAATCCTCTCGATACATCATTTTAGCAGATATCCTATACCGACGAGGTCTAGATGGCACCCTTCTTAGATGTTTAGAGAGTGACGAAGCCCAGATTGCGTTACAAGAAGTGCACGAAGGGATATGTGGTCCGCATACTAGTGGTCCTACCTTGGCCAAGAAACTCATCAGGACTGGATACTACTGGCCTACTATGGAAAAAGATGCATATCAGTTTGTCAAGAAGTGTAAGCAGTGTCAAATTCATGGAGACCTCATACATGCACCAGCACAAGAACTACAACCACTTGCATCTCCTTGGCCCTTTTGTCAGTGGGGACTCGATCTCATAGGCAAGATTCACCCTCCTTCTTCCAATGGACATAAATTCATTATCACAGCCACAGAGTATTTCACAAAGTGGATTGAAGCCATGCCTCTCACACAAGTTACTGGGAAACAAATCGCTACTTTCATCCTGAACTACATCATTTGCCGATATGGGATTCCTACTTCCATTATTACTGATAACGGGCGTCCTTTCAAAAATCAGGATGTTCGTGAACTCTGTGACCGCTTCCATATCTCTCACCGTTTCTCCACACCATATTACCCCCAAGGTAATGGCCAAGCTGAGGCATCTAATAAAACAATTCTCAAAATCCTTAAAAAGACAGTCGACGACGCTGGCCGTAACTGGCATATCCAACTCAATCCTGCACTCTGGGCCTACTGCACAAGTGTCCGCACACCTACAGGAGCTACACCCTACTCACTTGTCTATGGCGCTAAAGCCATCTTGCCTATTGAGGTCGAGTTACCTTCTTTACGGGTCTCCTTGAGAAACATAATCAACGATGAAGACTACAGGGTCTCTCGCTTACAAGAACTAGAACTACTGGAGGAACGAAGGCACACTGCTTTTAATCATCTCAAGGCTTACCAACAACGAATGAGTCGCAGTTACAATCACAAAGTTAAGCCTCGCACATTTGAGGTAGGTGACTTAGTACTCAGAGAGAACCCCAAGAATCAGCAAGACAGAGATAAGAAGGGCAAGTTCGAACCAAACTGGCTTGGTCCTTACATCATCACAGCGGTATATGGATCTGGAGCATATCAGCTCTCAACTACAGAAGGGGAATCTTTGGAGGATCCTATCAACAGCATGCACCTTCGCAGGTTCTACACATAAGCTCTTCGGAACATCCTAATTCAAAAATATAAAAAAATCAAAAAAATTTCAAAAATTCAAAAAAAAAATTATAAAACAAAAAAATCGTTACTTGGTGAAAACCTGACAAACAGGCGCCTTGTGACACAAAAAAAACATTGAAAAATCAAAAAAAGTAAAGAGAAATAATTTCGTCCAACGGTGAAAACCACTTCGGTGGCGCCCTGGGCAAGTACCATGGTGAAAACTGGGTCACCAGCGCCATGCGTAGAGACTTTGCTCCTCCATCCTTCAGGATTCTCTTTCATCCTTTCACTTTGCACACACTCACAACCAATTCAGCCATAATAAACTTACCCATTCCCATCATGGCTTGTTATTGATCTACCTAAGATTGGTTAGCCATTCATAATAACCCTCCCTTTTCACTCGCTTTCCATCCATAATAAATCAGATCCTATCTGTGACTACGGCCAATCCTACGTCTAGTAATGGGTGTGGAACTGAGAACATCACATGTTTCGAGGAGTACAGTTTCTTCCAGATTCCTTCAGTCTATCCGCGCACAATCCGCAATAAAGCAACATTTGCATCACAGATCCGCAATAAAGTTTCGTCTTCTCCGCAATAAAGTATCAGTTTCATGGATTCAGTCAATTTCAAATGAGACACAGCAGCAACAATGAGCTTCAACAAATTCAAATCTTTCAACAGACTTGGACAACATATGGTTCAGTGCTATCTATCCTTTTTGTGAAAGTAAACATTGTGACCACAATCAAATTCGACTTATACAAGTGACAAGAGACACTAAACTTGAGGAATACAGTGGATGTTGGTGTCGAGTCTTGGTTTTCTTTTGATTTTATCTTTTGGTGACATGTCTTTTAGCTTTTCCAGGATGTCTTTGACTAGAGATTCTATCTCCAGGATGTCTTTGACTAGAAAGGCGAGGATGGGGTATCGTCACCTATCTGCATTTGCTGTCTGTGGATTGTCTCTTAGTAATGCTATGACTTGTCCAAGGATATGAGGACATTGTGAGTCTAGTATGAACTGGGGCATTCCTTGTTTGTGACTGTCTTATCTCCATGCAAACAGGTACAATGACTTTCTGGGCCGAACATATGCCTCGAGTGTCATAACCTATTTTGCCATAATAAAGCTCAATGATGATAACGCACAAGAAGCTCTTTCACGTTCATATCTTCTGTCTTCCATCCCCCTTTCTTGATTGACTTCCATCGTCCTTCTCGAGTCTGTGTAGTCTGCTATCACATGACTGAGTATAATGACACACCAAAAACATTTGCATTTCATGTAGCTGCACCTACATTACCACATATAAGAATTTCATACACACATATAGATATCACAACTGTGTCACATCCTGCACACAACACCTGTTAGCACAATTTACATTTGCATTATCATATTCATCTGCATGACATACATTCACATTTTCATCCTGCATACACATATAAAACAAAAATAAAATAAAAAAAATATTGCATTGCATCATATACATATTTGCATCCATATCATAAGCATCACATAAGAACATCTCATCACATAGGTACACATGCATATAGTTGTTGCAAAGATGAATCATCTCATATATATATATATATATAAAGTGTCATGATACAATGATGTCAAAATCATATGGCTACAATCACCCGCAGGTGTCTACATCATTATACAAAATGGTACAAAACTGATACAGAGGAACTCACTGATCACTCCTGCCAACACTATTGGTAGTGCTAATCCTATCCATGTCATGGTATCCCATGCCACGTGTCCCACCCTCATCTCCAGTCTTGGATCCTAGAACACTCGTCTCAGCGCCTCCCTGTCTCCATCTCGATCATATGGAATTAGCTCTCCATCAATCGGTATCCGCATAATCCTATATACATCCTCCAAGGTGACTGTCATCTCACCCATCAGCAGATGGAACGTGCACGTCTCAGAGTGCCATCTCTCAGCTAGTGCAGTCAGCAAACCCATGTTTGCTCGAAACTTAGGCACATACAGCACATGTTTCAAACCCATCTCCTCGATGGCAATCCTGTCCTGAATCGACAACTCTGGTCGCAATCTTTGTGTCGATGGGAATCTCTCCCGTGACTCCAGCATAGGCAAATACTCCTGCAGTCAAACAACTCAATCATGTCAGTTATAGTGACACTCACTGTTCATCACAAAGTGTTGCTATTTATCCTAGTGGTACTCACTGTTCATCACAAAGTACTACGTGTGTGACATTCCCTGTTCATCACAAAGTGTTACTCACATTCGCACTCCCTGTTCATCACAAAGTGCTACCTATCTTGGTGCTCCTTGTTCATCACAAAGTGCCTTGATCTATCCTAGTCTTCCTAGAGGACCTGCTTGAGTGTATCCTCTCAACAGCTTATCCAATCAACAGCATATGTTCATCACAGAACTGTCGATTTGACCTAGAAGATGCAAATTCATACTTTTCAAATGCAAACACGCTTACATGACATAAACACACATTTATTATATTACTTAGCATGCATTAATGACAAAACTTGAAATGCGTGAAAGTATGAGGAGGTTCTCGGGTACTTACCGACTCTCCTGCATCTGCTGGTCGCTGGAATCGGCGAACGCGGTCGAATCTATGAATGAAAGCCATCGCTGCTGACTGTTGCTGCTCTTTTCTCGCTCTGCACTGTGATCTTCTAAGGGTGTGGATGACAATGAGGATGTCTTTTACCCGCGGTCTATCTTATAGCCTACCCTAGCCCTCGCCTTCATTTCCCGAGTCAGTATTCTTCTTCCTGTGACTTTGTCACTTTATCCGGTCAATCCATTCTAACCTTTCTTTCTTATTGAGAGATTGTCTGCAATCTTTTCAGACATTTTCATCCAATCTCTCGAGGGGGCATATCATTCCCATTCTGGGGCAACTCTGTATCAGTTCATCTTATCTTCTTTGAAACAACGCGACAAGCCACATTGTCTCAAAGAGGGGCAAAATGTAGACACTCAAAATTGTCATGTCTAATTAAATAAATATTTTATTTATTTAATTATCTAAGCCTAATTCTTCTATTAATTAAATAAATCTTTATTTATTTAATTAATTCATTTATCCTCTTCTAGCCTTATTTCTCATTTAAATAAATACATTTATTTATTTAAATTATCCCTTTCCTAAATTAAATAAATACTTTTATTTATTTAATTGTCCTACTTCTTCTATTAATTAAATAAATCTTTATTTATTTGATTAATTCATTATCTTTTTCTACACATGACACATGTCATTCATCTCTTAATTCATACACTACCTACCTCTTTCATTATTTTGGTATTTCTTATACCTACCCTCTAATCCTAGCCGACCTCTCTTTTTACACCTCTCAATCTTATCCCTCCATTTCATATTGTGTCTTCTATTTAAGAAGATGCTTTCTTCATTGTCAAACCCTAATGACTGATTTTGGAGTACTTGGCTACACTACGATCCTACTTGCAACCACATTCCGTTCTTTGTTGAGCTCTTGTGCATATAAAAATCTGAGAGCAAATATATCAAGCAAGATCAATGGAGATAGGAAGAATGGAGATCAAAACCCTATTGGACATGTGATGGTATAATCTTTGTGATTTTGAGTTATTTTGCATTGTCTTAGGTTATCTTCATATGTTATGGTGGATCTTTGTTCATTGTTAGGCTAGGGTTTAGTGGTTGGATTCATTTTAGCCTTTCAATATTGTTATTATTGTTATCCATTTTCACCATATACAGTTATAATATGTTAACAACTGATTCACCCCCTCCCCTCTTAGTTGTTCATCGGTTATCCTAACAATTTGCATCAGATCTTTGGTCCTCTTTTGTAGAAGCTTAACCACTTGAGGTAGATCCTATGGCAGCTAACACTTCTAATCCACCGACAACTATTTTCGGAAGGGAAATCCCTAAGCTTGACGGAACAAATTATGGGATATGGAAAATTTGAATGGAGACTCATCTTAGATGTCTTGGCAAGGATATTTGGGAGATCACTGAGAAATGATACATGTACCTTATGATCCGGCATCGAGAGACTTGGACAAGAATATTAAAAATGATTGCAGAGCTAGAGAAGCCCTCTTGTGTGCACTTATTGATCAGCAGATCATGGGATGAACTGATAAATCATCGGCAAAGGTTATGTGGGATAAATTGCAAACTCTGAATGAAGGTGATCCTACTATAAAAATTGCTAAACTTGATGGTTACCGGGTAAGATATGAAAACTTGAAGCTGGAAGATAATGAAAGAATTGTTGTGTTTATGGAAAGAGTAAATGAGATTGTTATGGGAATTCAATGTTGTGAAGGATTTCTAAGTGAAGATGAAATAGTTTCTAAATTATTGAGAGCCTTCCACCAGCTTACAAGATGAAGGCAACTGCAATTAATAAGTTGGGAACAATGGCAAACTCTTCAGTTAACAGAGACATTCTAATTGGGAAATTATCTACTTTTGAGTTTGAAGAATTTGGATCTTCTGGAGCTATAAAGTTTGAACTTATTTTTAATGCATCATCATCATCATCATCATCATCATCATCATCATCTATAGGAAAAAGTGATTGGAAAGTATTATATGCAAAAGAATTGGAAGACATGAGGAAAGAAGATGAATAACTTGAGCAACTTGAAGCCTTATTTGCTAGAAGAGTACCTCATGTAATATGCAACTGATATTCAGACTAGAGGTAATATCTTTCACTTGAACACTGGTAATAAGACATGTTTGATTGCTCATATTGATGAGAGTTGGTTATGGCATAAGAGGTTGTGTCATGTTAATTTTGATTGTATTGTTAAGATTAGTTCAACTAAGGCAGTTAGAGATATACCTAAGATTATGAAGCCTCATAATCTGGTATGTAAGGAATGTCAATTGGGAAAGCAAGTTAGAAGTTCTTTTAAGAGCATACATGATAAATCTAATGATGTATTTGATTTGATTCGCACTGACTTATGTGGTCCAACAAGGACTAGAAGCTTTCAAGGTGATAGGTATTTCATGTTGATTATTGATGACTATTCTAGGATGATGTGGGTGACTTTTCTAAGGGAGAAATCTGAAGCCTTTGAGAAATTCAAGATCTTTAAAGAAAAGGCTAAAATAGAAACTGGATTGAAAATCAAATGTCTAAGATCAAATCATGGCGGTTAGTTCACTTCTCATGAATTTAACAGTTATTGTGAGACAAATGGAATGAGGAGATAGTTATCTGCACCTCAGACTTCTCAATGGAATGGAGTAGTGGAAAGAAATAACTGAACCATTTTGGATGCAGCAAGATCTATGTTAATGGAAGCCAAATTTCCTCATATCTACTGGAGAGAAGTAGTAAGTACAACAGTCTACACATTTAACGAAGTTCACATCAAAGGTGAAACTGGTAAGACCCCTTATGAATTATGGTTCGGACATACACCTACTATTAAATATTTCAGAATTTTTGGAAGTAAATGCTATAACAAAAGAGATGATTCAATTGGAAAGTTTGATCCTAGATGTGATGAAGGGATATTTCATGGTTATTCAATTCAAAGCAAAGCATATAGATGTTATAACAAAAGATTGCAGAAAATTGTGGAAAGTGCTAATGTGAAAGTGGATGAGTAGTACTAAAATCATTCTATATCATATGACAGGGAACCAGCAATGGAAATGATCATAACTGAACCAACAATGCCTCAACCAGTATATGAAACTGAGACAGTTACACCAACATACTCAAAAAATTTAACCATGACCGATGATCAGAGCAGTGAACCTGAAGTTCAAAAGACACCAAGGTATGTAAGATTAAATGATTCTGAAGATCAAATCATTGGAGATAGGAACAACAGAGTTATGACAAGAAGAAGGTTGACAAATGAAGAGGTATGTCTTATTTCTCAAATTGAATCGACATCTGTTATTGAATCTTGTAAGGATAAACATTGGTTAAATGCTATGGAAGATGACTTAGATCAGATAGAGAAGAATGAGACTTGGTCTTTAGTTCCCCGACCTAAAAATAAGAATGTTATTGGAACTAAATAGGTTTTTAGAAATAAACTAAATGAGGATGGTCAAGTTGTAAGAAACAAGGCTAGATTGGTTTGTAAAGGATATTCTCAAATGGAAGGAATTAATTGTGGTGAGACATTTGCTAACAATATAAAGAATGAATTTTAAATGTCCATGATTGGCGAGATGAGATTTTTCTTAGGTTTGCAGATTACTCAAACTGGCAAAGGCATTTTTATCTATCAAACTAAGTATCTGAGGGAATTGTTGAATAATTTTGGTATGGATAATTCCAAACTGGTGTTGGTCTCAAAAAAGAGACACCCAAGTTCACCTACGAACTATCTATGAAATAGCCAATCTCAATCAATGAAAAGCTTCAAGGCTTGGACAAAATAACATAGTATCCAAATGATCCTCCTACACTTCAGGTTATGCAAAACCTAGGGGGGGACACCCTTTGATGCATAAAATACAACCAATGATAGACATATGGCATCAACAAAAGCAAATAGATCTCACAAGGCTCAACAACAAGGATGTTACTACAGATGGGCTAGATCTACATTGACATCTCAACAAGATTGGAGCATGAGGAACAAACTAAAACTAAAAACATGAAAGCAAATGGATACCTAATATTCTAAAATCTCTGAGAATCCCCAGAATCTGCAAGACTAGTGCCTTATCCAAGGGCATGGAGTCATACATCAAAGTGAAAATGAAAACCTCTATTGCAAATCCAATTTATTAAGAAAGATATCCCTATATTAATGTCTGACATTAATACATTCTAAACTCAAACAGAAGATCATACATATCTAGACATCATCCCGAATCCAAAATGATCGTTCATAGAATTTAAACTCTTCCTCGAAGAGTACCTAAAAAAAGCCATTACACTCCCACTATGAGAGGACAAACCCAAACTCCCTTGAAGACTAGATTCATTGAAAATAAGAAAAGGCCTAGAGACAATCCAATAAATTGTATATATGCCTTACATATATGTGACCTGCAATAGAAAACATCTACAACAAGAAGATACTCTATTACTTGAAAAGGGACATTGTATTACAAATTTGGCAAAAGCTCAGAATTGGAAACCGAGATTATGAAGCCCTGCTCACAAAAATATGGAACCTTTACAAAATGAGAAGACTCTTGAATAAGAAGGCAGGGGAGGAAAAAATCAGATCTCTTCCTCTCTGACCATAGCAACTACCCTATCTTTCAGCATTAACTGCACACACACTTGGCCTGCAGAAAATCCAATCTTTCTGACTGAGAAATAAATTATGAGATCTCGAGGTAACTGCCCCAAAAATATTTTTCGTGGGTTACACATGACTACAGAATCAGATTCCTTGGATTGAGAGCTTTCCAATGATATATAACACTTATATATCAGGCAAAACATAATCCCTTAGGTGCATTAATCCCTCTGCAGGTCAGTGGTTTAATTTTCTACCTGTTCACCATAGTCAAAAATCATATTTAAATCTTTGAATTTTGCTGCGCAGATCTCTGCCATGCATTTCAGCCACGTGGCACCATCTGGGTTCACTGTCAGAATGAAGCTCTTTGTTTCTTCCTCGGCTTGCTTTTTCTTTTTATTTCCTCCAGATTGCTCTCCTTCTCTATCGGGCCCTACTGCTTGGTCACCAAGTCACGACTATTAGCCACCGAGCATCTTTTTATTACGACTTGGAAACAACTGTTAATCTCCCTCGAATCACCATCGATCTGCCCTAACTTGCCCGACCTTTACTTCACCTAAGCGGCTCCCTCTATCACTCTTCCTTCTGACGGGCTTGACATGTGGCACCATCTAGTTCATTCCGGGGCCCATATCTTGCCGCCTCAGCACGGCTCGGACTCACAGCCGAAATGAAACCATGACCATCTGATCAACCTTGATCTACTTTCTTAGAGGGCCTCAGCACTCGGTCACCAAGTCGCGGTGAATAAACACCGCATGTCTTCTAATCGTGGTATAGTGACCACCGTCTAATCAACTCAGTCGACCGTTGGATCTTTCTCAACCTGCTTTATCCTTAGTCCCTTTGAGTAGATACATCCTATGCCACGTTTTCACCACATGGCACCCTTTGATTGGCTCCAGAGTTTACAATGGGGTGCCACCTATCCCGAGGGTATTCATTTCAGGCTCTCCACTCTGACACCTTAGCACGACCCCCACTAACCGTCAAAATGAACCGCCTACCTTAACCACTTGCATTAACTGTCGGCTATGGTTCACCACTGGAATGGAGCTCTTCTTTGTCATGGGGTTGCGAGGGATATGCCAACTAGTAGTTTCTCATCATGACCTACCGACCACCATTGGATCATCTACAGATTTGCTCGCTCGTGAGGTCTCTAGTCTTTTGTGTTGGTATTTTGGATATATTGATATGGTTTTGTCATTGATGTCAACACTTGTCAACACTTTTTAACCTTATCAGCACTTGGAGATCTTTGGTTATGTTCATGGGCAAGTCAATAACTTATGCACAGTCACCGGTATTTGGTTCACCGATAGGTTATATTATTCATCGGCACTTGGAATGACTTGGAGACTACTTGGTTATGTCGAAGACATTATTTGATCACTTGGTTTTGGCGATTTGGTTATTGGTCTATTCGGGTTTGCATATTTGATGTTACCAGCAAATAGGTCCAGGTTATGCACCGGCAAGCATATCTATTCCAGATCAGCACAACACGTTATGGAGATGATTTATTATTATTGTAAATGCATTGAGCTGACATCATGCATTGGATATTGTTTTATTTGTAATTGATTTTATTGTAATATCTTTAGTGATCCGACCTATTCAATTGGTCTTAGGTTATGGTATAAATGTAATATCTCATTTGTGAGATTGATATGTGATTGGAAAAAGAATTGTAATAGGGTATATGCGAAAATAAGAAGAACTATACACACAAACATCATTTGAAGGTTGAAGGAAGGTTTTTGTGAAGGCAATCAGAACTAAACCGATACTAAATCCAGCATATGAAGATGCTATTTTAAGCAGTACATTATCATTGGATTTAACCATCCAATTGTAGTCAATGTGACTCTCATTTTGTGATTGAGCAGTCAGCTCTAGGCAGCTAGCCTTTCTGCATGTGCAGAATCCATATTGTACACACATACTATCTACAATAGTATCATTTGTTGTGGGTAAGGCTTCCCACTGTGGTTTTCCCCCTTATAGGGTTTCCACGTACAAATATTTGTGTTATGTGTTGTGGATGTTATTGTCTTTCTATTTCATGCATTAATCTTTACCGGTACTGCAATTAACTGATAAAACTATCTACCAGCATAAAGTTTGGTTTACCGACATTAAGCATTAAGTTTTGGTTAAGTTACTTTTGTTTGAATTTATTGGAGAACTGATTCACCCCCCCCCCTCTCATTTGTCTCTAGGACCTAACAATTGGTATCAGAGCCTAGTCCTCTTTTTGCAGAAGTTTAACAACTTGAGGAGATCCAATGTCTTCTAACTACTTTAGGAAGGACAGTCTGAAACTTGATGGAACTAACTATGGCATATGGAAGATTAGAATGGAGACACATTTGAATTGCATTGGAAAGGACATATGGGATGTTACAAAGAAGTGCTATACTGCTCTACTCAAGGTCAACCTAATCCACCTAACTTGGCTAAAGATTAGTAAAATGATTGCAAAGCAAGAGAAGCACTTTTGAGTGCATTATCAGATCAGCAAGTCATGGGATTGTTAGACAGATCTACTGCTAAATCTATTTGGGACAAATTGGAAACATTGAATGAAGGAGATTCCATAGTCAAAATTGAAAAACTTGAATGCTTCTAGGTCAGGTATGAAAATCTGAAAATGGAAGAAGATGAAAGAATTTATGCTTTTATGGAATGAGTAAATGAAATTGTTTAGGGTATACAATGTTGTGGAGGAACCTTAAGTGAAGATGAGATTGTTTCTAAAGTTTAAAGATATTTTCCACCGTCATATAAAATGAAAGTTACTTCTATAAATGAATTGAGAACAATGTCTAATGCATCAGTATCTAGAGACACCTTGGTTGGAAAACTTTCAGCTTTTGAACTTGAGGAATTTGGTCCTGTTGCTACTATTAAGATAGATCTATCTTTCAAAGCATCATCATCATCTGTAGCATCATCATCTGTAGCATCATCATCATCATCTGAGAAATATGATTGGAAATTCTTTTATGCAAGAGAACTTGAAGAAAGCAGGAGAGAAAATGAAGAACTTGAAGAACTTGAAGCACTATTTGCAAGAAAAATGCCTAAAGGTCCAATTGGAAGTAAGTCTGAAGGTAAAGCACCCTTTAAATGTTTTAACTATAATAAGATTGGTCATATGGCTTCTAGATGTCCTGATAGACATGCAAGATTAAGAGAAGAAGCTAAAAGAACATATAAGCCTAACCCTGATTATCAGAGATACAAGTTTCAGAAGAATAGAGACAAATCTTGTTATTATGTTGATGAAGGAGTTATTGATGATTCTGATGAGGATCCAACAGACAATGGATGGGATTTTGTTGCTATAACAGAAGATCAATCAGCACCTACTGTTCAACCGGTAGAGAAGGCCCTGGAAGCTAAACTGGAAGATAAGGATGAATGAATTATTGATTCAGGTGTTCACATCACATGACTGGTGATAAGAGTAAATTCTTAACCTTTCAAGAATACAATGGAGGTCTAGTGAGATTTGGAGATGATAAAGCTTGTTTGATCAAAGAAAAAGGCACTATATCTTTTGATGGTAAGAACAATACTGATAATGTTTACTATGTTGAAGGTTTGAAGCATAATCTTTTGAGTGTTGGTCAATTAGTTGAAAAAGGATTTCAGTTACAATTCAAGAATGGTAAACACAAAATCTTAAACAGAACTGGTTTGGAAATTGCAATTGGTAATCAGACTAGAGGTAATATCTTTCATTTGAACAACAATGAGAAAGCGTGTTTGATTGCTCATATTGATGAAGGTTGGTTATAACATAAGAGACTTTGTCATGTAAATTTTGATTGTATTGTGAACGTCAGCACAACTAAGGCAGTAAGAGATTTACCTAAGATTGTTAAACCTCACAATCCAGTATGTAAGGAATGTCAATTTGGAAAGCAAGTTAGAGAAAATTTCAAGAGTATTCTAGAGAAGTCTAACAATGTTCTTGATTTAATTCATACAGATTTTTGTGGTCCAGCAAGAACTAAAAGTATACAAGGAGATAGATATTTAATGTTAATCATTGATGACTACTCTAGAATGTGTTGGGTTACTTTTCTCAGGGAGAAATCTGAAGCATATGGAAAATTCAAACTATTCAAAGTGATGGTAGAAAATAAAACCAACAAGAAAATCAAATGTTTAAGATCAGATCAAGGAGGTGAATTCATATCTAAGGATTTTAATACATTATGTGAAGTGAATGGGATCAGAAGACACTTATCAGCACCCAAGACACCCCAGCAGAATGGAGTTGTTGAAAAGAAAAACAAAACTATCTTGGATGCAGCCAGAAGTATGATATCAGAAGCAAATCTACCTCATATATACTGGAGAGAGAAGCAGTCAATACAACAGTATATCCATTCAATAGAGTTCACATCAAAGGTGAAACCGGTAAGACCCCTCATGAACTATGGTTTGGCAATACTCCTACTCTTAAATATTTCAGAATATTTGGAAGTAAATGCTATATTAGAAGAGATGAGTATATTGGTAAATTTGATCCTAGAAGTGATGAAGGAATATTTCATGGTTATTCATCTAAGAGCAAGACATATAGATATTTTAACAAGAGATTGCAGAAAATTGTTGAGAGTGCAAATGTGAAGATTGATGAATAGTTTAGAGGAAATTCAAGGTACATGGACACTGAACCGGAAATAGAGATAATCACAAATGAACCTACTATGAGTATAGTGGTATAGAATGGTGATCTAGTTGGACCGATGATGGGAATGGGTATGGGATAGACTAGCCTAGTCTATGCTCCTTGATCCTCTCCTTGGATCACTAGGTGTTTCTACCACACCTTAGGGTCTCTAGGACTTCCCTTGCTTGTGGAATCCCTTGACCTTTCCCAATCCACCCACCAATAATCTGTTATTTTCCTCCCTAATTCACATCTACTCTCAAGCACCCAAAACCCTCACATAGGCTAATATGGGTTTAGCTCCTTCTTCACCTTCTTAGGTCCTAGCAAGGTTAGGATAGGTCTCTGACATGATTAACCATCCATTCATTTTCCCCCAAGATGTTTTAACCTTCCAACTCCTTACTGATCTCACTATTTTGCTTTTTTCCTACAAAATAGGGCTACAAGGAATGTGCCCAATTAGGCCTCCAATCCGGACTTTTAGGGCTCCCTCTTGCAAATGATGCACATACTTGTGAAACTTCCCAAAAGGAATACTAATCATTTGGCAAGGGCTCAAATATTTTTCTAGTTTTGGGCCTCCAAGTGTCCATACACTGCCCTAGGTGAATTTTGGGGTTTTTTGAGGGTTTTTACAAGGGTTTTAAGGCCTGTCTGGGTCACAGTGATGGTTTATTGACTTTGCCACCTTATCTGGATTGGCGGAAGCTCCTCCTTCTCACCAATGGTTCTTCACACATCCCTCTACACCTCCTCCAAATGGTTCCTCCCTCCTTTTCTTACCTTGCTCTCATGGACCTCTGCAATTCAACCCTTCCTAGCCGGACACAGTCTAGTCTCGCCTAGGAGTGGGTCTTTGAAAGACTTCCCTACATATTCAAGGGCCCTGCTTTCTTTGAAGTAATGTATAGGTTATGTACTCCTATTACCCATGGTTTCATGGTGATTCCAAAATGGGGATAGGAGTTATCATTCCATTTCACAAAACAGTCCAAAACTGGACAGTGACAGAGTACTTCACAAAAATAATTACAAACACACAAAAACCTGCACAAGAACCTACCCTAAGTGCTCAAAATGATATTATAAATACAATTAAAGATTCACAACACCGTTTAGTTCATAAAATAATCCATTATCAACCTGTTAATGCTTCATTTGTGCCAACTGGCAACAAAAACCCAGTCACAGTCAAGGTCTTTTCTCTTGGCCATACAATCTGACATCCAACCCATCATTTTAGGGTTTGAAACCATATATAGTACCCTTTCCTTAGTTTGTGTGCCAAAATTAGGGTTTTCCATGCTAAGCTAAGGTTTTTGACCTATTAGGTGGAAAAGTTGCTTGACAACTTTGAAAAGTTATCATGCAACTTTTTGCAACTGTTGAGCAACTTTTCCAAAGTTGCTTTTCTTAACTCCTAGGCCTACATTGGGTTATCCTATGGGAACCACCATGCTAAAAGGACCCCAAACTCATTAATGGCACACATAACCTCTCCTCCACAAGAAATGAGAACCTAGGACCTAAATTAGGAACTAATTAAGACTAATGAGCTCATGGCTCTTATTACATTTACAATGGCTTCTTAAAGAAGCAAAACACCAACAAAAACCAAAAGGAGGAAGACCTTAGAAGGGTGCTCCTACACCATACTCCCCCTCTGCACAAAAGTTAAGAAACTGAGGGAGAAATGATAGCCAGGTCAATACCAAGTTTCTTGAACTTTCCCTCTTCAACCCAAGTGGCTTCAGACTCAGGTTGACCTGCCCACTTCACCAAGTGTTCCATATAGACCTGGTTTCTAGTAGACTTTTTCACCCTTGACTCCAAGATCTCCTTTGCTATGGGCTTCTTCACTTGAGGTAAAGCATTAACATCCAAGTCTCGTAGTACCTTGGCTTGATTCTCAATTTGTCCTTCTATTTCACCCTTGTATAGTATCAGGTCAACAACATTGAAGACTGGTGATATAGCCAAATCTGAAGGAAGATCAACCTTGTAGGTGTTCTCACCATATTTGGATAGAATTCTACAAGGTCCTACCCTCTTCATTTGCAGTTTAGTAGGCTTGCCACTTTGCAATCTAGCTTTGCTCAGATGGACCATCACATAGTCACCCACTTTGTACTGAACCTCTCTCCTTCTTTCATCCACTTTTTCTTTTAGTTTTAGAGTAGACTCTAGGATGGCTTTCTTGACCTGTTCTTGGATTTCCTTGATGGTTTGAGTGAAGTCCTCTGCTTGGCCACTCTTTATCTCCATGAAACCAAGTTCCCTGAGTTCACACACTCCCCTTGGATGTCTACCGTAGACAACCTCAAAAGGACTCCTTCCAGTGGTCCTATTTACACTTTCATTATAGGCATACTCTGCTTCGGGAATGACTAAATCCCATGTCTGCCCATACTCCTTGGTTAGATACCTCAACAAGTTGCCTAACACCCTATTAATGACTTCAGTTTGACCATCAGTTTGTGGATGGTAAGCTAAGCTAAATGATAAATTGGTCCCTAATCTTTTCCATAAGGTTTGCCAAAATGGCCCATTAACTTGCTATCCCTATCTGAAACAATACTTAGTGCAATCCATGAATCCTTACAATCTCCTTAAAGAAGAGATGTGCAACATAGCTAGCATCATGAGTAGTTTTACATGGAATAAAATGGCTCATCTTAGAAAACCTGTCTACTACCACATAGATGCTATCCATACCTGTCTTTGTCTTGGGGAGTCCTACTACAAAGTCCATGCTCACACATTCCCAGGGCCTATTTGGGACCGGTAATGGTTGATAGAGGCCTGCATTACTTGATCCTCCTTTTACCCTTTGACACACACCACATTGCTCCACATACTTTCTCACATCTCTTGGAAACTTTGGGCCAATAATAGTACCTCTGTACTAGATCCAAAGTTTTGTTGACTCCAAAGTGTCCACTTAGACTACCATTGTGTTTTTCTTGGATGAGGTTTTCTCTCATGAATCCTCTAGGCACACATAACTGATTACCTTTGAACAAGAGACCATTTTGGAGAGTGTAATCTGCATACTCACCATGAAAATGATTCTCAAACTCCCTGCAAACCTTGTAGGCTGATCAGAAGTCTTCATCTACTTCATAGAGGTCCTTGAAACCTTCTATTCCTATGCTCTGCAATTGTAACTCTTGAACAGTCAACAACTTCCTGCTTAAAGCATTTGCCACCTTGTTGAGTTGCCCCTTTTTATGCTTGATGGTGAAGGTGAAGGATTGGAGGTATTCCATCCATTTCAAGTGTCTATTGCTAAGCTTCTCTTGAGTGTTAATGTAACTCAAAGCCTGGTTATCTATGAACACCACAAATTCCTTTGGGAGTAGGTAATGCCTCCACTTTTTGAGAGACTAAACTAGTGCATACAACTCTAGGTCATAGGCTGAGTACCTCTTCTTTGCCTCATTAAGCTTCTCACTAAAGAATGCCACAGGCCTTCCCTCTTGACTCAAAACACCCCCTACTACAATGCCACTTGCATCACATTCCAATGTAAATATCCTATCAAAAGTAGGTAAGAGTAGGATGGGTTTTGTGGCTACTTCTTGCTTCAATAATTGGAATGCTTTATCAGCCTGTTCAGTCCACTTGAATTTGGTTTTTAGGCCTCCTTTTATGGTGTCAAGTACTAGTGCACATATGCCACTGAAATTCCTCACAAACTTTCTATAGAATTGGGCTAAACCATGGAAACTCCTAACTTCAGTCCCTGTTCTAGGGGTAGGCCAATTCAAGATTGCCTCCACTTTGCTTGGATCCATCTTCAAGGTTCCCTTAGACACCACAAATCCCAAGTAGACCAACTCTTGCTTCAAAAAGTCACACTTCTCTAAGTTTATTGCCAACTTCTCTTCATGCAACCTCTCTAGGACTAACCTCGGATGTTCTAGATGCTCCTCTTTGGTTCTGCTATAGATGAGTATGTCATCTAAGTATACCACCATAAACCTGCCTGTGAAGTCCTTTAACACCTCATTCATCAACCTCATGAAGGTGATTGGGGCATTAGTAAGTCCAAATGGCATCACAAGCCATTCATACAACCCTTCTGTGGTCTTAAAAGTGGTCTTCCACTCATCCCCCTCCTTAATTATAATCTAATGATAACCACTTTTAAGGTCCAACTTGGTAAAATACATGGCACCTCCTAAACAGTCCTTTAGATCCTCTATTCTAGGAATAGGAAATCTGTACCTTATGGTGATCCTATTGATTGCCCTTGAATCAGTGCAAAGTCTCCACTTGCCTCCCTTCTTTGATGCTAGCACTACCGGAACTCCACATGGGTTGATGCTCTTCTTGATCAGTCCTTGTTCCAACAACTCCTGCACTTGCCTTGCCACCTCCTTGTTTTGGTTAGGTGTGAGCTTATATGCAGCTTTATTAGGTAGGGATGCACCTGGAACAAAGTCTATTTGATGGCTTATAGACCTTCTTGGTGGAAGTGTTGTAGGTGCTCCATCACTCACTATGTCCTTATACTCTTGCAATATTTGCTTCACCTCCTTGGGTACCTCTACCTGCAACTTGTCTTCCTCCTCCTTTGGCTTCACAAAGATGGCACACCTCACTGTCTCCTCCTCATGTAGCAAGTGTAAGAACTCTTTACCAGTAGTCAATAAGACACTAGGTGTTCTTGAGGTTCCCTCATCATTCTCTATCAGAGACTGAATCTTAAAGGTTTTGCTATCCTTCTTGAAGGAAATGGAGTTCTCCTCTCCATCATAGATCACCTTCCTATCAAATTGCCAGGGTCTACCTAGCAGTAGGTGACATGCATCCATGGGTAACACATCACAAAGGATCTTATCCCTATATCCTCCAATAGAGAACTCTACCCAAGTCTATTCATTGACAAGCACACTCTGCTCTTGATTCAACCATGTCACCTTGTGAGTTTCAACTTCTTGGCTGCCTCATCTGATATTATGTTACCAGTTGACCCTGAATCAACTATCACCTTGAAAAATTTACCAAGGATCTTGCATCTCACCCTGAACAATGCTCTCCTATGCTTAGGTTCATCCTTAACCGACTGTCTTAATAAGACTCTATTGAACATCAAATTTTCTCCAATCTCTATTTCAATATGGTCCACCTCAGGTGTCTTACTGCTTGATGTGTCTTCATGAGCATAAGCAACCCTCTTTCCATTGTTTGATGAGGTAGGCTTGTCAGGACATCTATAGGTCGGGTGTCCCAATTGACCATAGTTGTAGCATTTCATGGTTGCAAAGTAGGAGTTACCCCTGCCAGTACCTCTACCCCTACTTGGACCCCCTTTTGCACCTCTTCCTCTAGAATGGCCTCCTCTAAGATTGGTTTCACTGCTATGTTCAGTCAACTTGGATTCTCCTTGGTTCCTTTGCTCATTTGCCTTGCTTTGGTAACCACCTTGGTGATTCATTTGATCTCTACCTCTGCCTCTACCCCTGTTATTAGAGTCTCCCTTCCTTTTGTTCCTCTCTTCCACCTTAGCAGCAAGCTGATGACATTTTTGGACAATGGTAGGAGTCCATAGGCTTATTTCCTCTTGAATGTTCCACTTTAGGCCACTTAGATACCTAGCCACCTTAATAGATTCCTCTTCTTGGACTTTGGATCTAAGACAAAGCTTTTGAAACTCCTCTATGTAGGAGGTCACATCAAGGTCTTTTTGCTTCAATCCCTATCTCTTCTTATGAAGTTGGACTTCATATTCCTCTGGTAAGTAGTTCTCCTTAATCTTACTCACCATGGCCTTCCAATTTGCAATAGGTAGCTTCCCCATGCTAACTCTCTCTTCTTGCAGGTACTTCCACCATGTCAAGGTTGCTCCCCTTAGTCTTGAATTGGCAACCTTAACCTTTTGAGCTTTTGTCACTCCTTCACACTCAAAGTGGTTCTCCATACCCTCAATCCATTCCATGACAGTGTCAATGTCCATCCTTCCACTAAAATGTGGCAATCCTTCAAAAGCTTTGGTATTCAAAGCCTTAATGGCCTTTACAAAAGGTTCTTCATTGACCAAGGGGTCTGGTTCAAGTATAATGTCATTTATGTCAATGGTTTTCTTGCCTTTATCCTTGGTGTCCTCACCCCAAGGTCCATGTGTCCTCTGATCCACCACTTTCTTCCAGCTTGTCCCTTATCTAACTCATAGCTTCTTCAAGGAGTTTATTCTTCTCCTTCTGCTCTTCTACCTCCCTAGAAAGCTTTGCATTAGTGACCATTATGTTCTCCCCTACTGATTCACCAGAATATAGAGACATGCACGGTCCACCAAATATTTAACTTGCTCTGATACCAATCTGATGGGAATGGGTATGGGATAGACTAGCCTAGTCTATGCTCCTTGATCCTCTCCTTGGATCACCAGGTGTTTCTACCACACCTTAGGGTCTCTAGGACTTCCCTTGCTTGTGGAATCCCCTAACCTTGCCCAATCCACCCACCAACAATATGTGATTTTCCTCCCTAAGTCACATCTACTCTCAAGCACCCAAAACCCTCACATAGGCTAATAAGGGTTTAGCTCCTTCTTCACATTCTTAGGTCCTAGCAAGGTTAGGACAGGTCTCTGACATGTTTAACCATCCATTCATGTGCCCCCATGAGGTTTTAACCTTCCAACTTTTTACCGATCTCACTATTTTTCTTTTTTCCTACAAAATAAGGCTACAAGGAATGTGCCCAATTAGGCCTCCAATCCGGACTTTTAGGGCTCCCTCTTGAAAATGATACACATACTTGTGAAACTTCCCAAAAGGACTACTAATAATTTGGCAAGGGCTCAAATATTTTTCTAGTTTTGGGCCTCCAAGTGTCCGTACATTGCCCTAGGTGAATTTTGGGGTTTTTTGAGGGTTTTTACAAGGGTTTTAAGGCCTGCCTGGGTCACAGTGATGGTTTATTGACTTTGACACCTTATCTGGATTGGTGGAAGCTCCTCCTTCTCACCAATGGTTCTTCACACATCCTTCTACACCTCCTCCAAAGGGTGCCTCCCTCCTTGTCTTACCTTGCTCTCATGGACCTCTGCAATTCAACCCTTCCTAGCCGGGCACAGTCTAGTCTCGCTTAGGAGTGGGTCTTTGAAAGACTTCCTTGCATCTTCAAGGGCCTTGCTTGCTTTGAAGTAATGTACAGGGTCTTTACTCCTATTCCCCATGGTTTCATGGTGATTCAAAAATGGGGATAGGAGTTATCATTCCATTTCACAAAACAATCCAAAACTGGACAGTGACAGAGTACTTCACAAAAATAATTACAAACACACAAAAACCTACACAAGAACCTACCCTAAGTGCTCAAAATGATAGTATAAATACAATGAAAGATTCACAACACCATTTAGTTCATAAAATAATCCATTATCAACCTGTTAATGCTTCATTTGTGCCGACTGGCAACAAAAACCCAGTCACAGTCAAGGTCTTTTCTCTTGGTCGTACAATCTGACATCCAACCCATCATTTTAGGGTTTGAAACCATATATAGTACCCTTTCCTCGACCTATGTGCTAAAATTAGGGTTGTCCATGCTAAGCTAAGGTTTTTGACCTATTAGGTGGAAAAGTTGCTTGACAACTTTGAAAAGTTGTCATGCAACTTTTTGCAACTGTTGAGCAACTTTTCCAAAGTTGCTTTTCTTAACTCCTAGGCCTACATTGGGTTATCCTATGGGCACCACCATGCTAAAAGGAACCCAAAATCATCAATGGCACACATAACCTCTCCTCCACAAGAAATGAGAACCTAGGACCTAAATTAGGACCTAATTAAGACTAATGAGCTCATGGCTCTTATTACATTTACAATGGCTTCTTAAAGAAGCAAAACATCAACAAAAACCAAAAGGAGGAAGACCTTAGAAGGTTGCTCCTGTACCAACCGACATCATCTGAGGATTCAACAGCTACTAAAGAATAGCAGCAAGTAAAAACACCCCGGTTTGTAAGACTGAACCACTTTGAAGATCAGATAATTGGAAACAAATTTCAAGGGTTATGACTAGAGGAAGATTGGCAAATGAAGAGGTATGTCTTATTTCTCAAATTGAACTTACATCAATTAATAAAGCATGTGAAGATAAATATTGGATTAAAGCTATGGAAGATGAATTGGAACAAATTGAAAGGAATAACACTTGGTCATTAGTTCCCCGGCCTAAAGACAAAAATGTAATTGGAACCAAATGGGTTTTCAGAAATAAACTTAATGAAGATGGTAAGGTAATCAGAAACAAAGAAAGATTAGTATGTAAGGGATATTCACATAAAGAAGGAATTGATTACAATGAAACATTTGCACCGATAGCCATAATTGAGGTAGTCAGACTTTTATTGGATTTTGTAGCACACAAGAACTATAAAGTATATCAAATGGATGTTAAATGTGCATTTCTAAATGGAGATCTTGAAGAAGAAGTTTATATTGAACAACCTGATGGATTTTGTTTGACAGATGACAAAGATATGGTTTGTAGGTTAAGGAAAGCTTTATATGGACTAAAACAAGCTCCTAGAGCTTGGTATGTTAGATTGGACAAATATCTTTTGAAGCTTGGATACACTAAAGGTAATGTTGACAACAATCTATACTACAAATTGACTAATGATGACATCTTGGTTATTGAAGTTTTTGTTGATGATATAATCTTTGGAGGAGAAGATGGATTGTCTAAAGATTTTTCTAACAAAATGCAGCAAGAATTTGAAATGTCTATGTTTGGGGAAATAAAATTCTTTTTAGGATTGCAGATTTCATAGACTGACAAAGGTATATTCCTATGTCAATCCAAGTACTTGAAGGAATTACTAAAGAAATTTGGCATGGAAAACTCTAAACCGGTAAGCACACCTATGACTACAACTGATAAATTATCTTTGAAGGATAAATCAACACCTATTAATTCGACTAGATACAAGTCTATGATAGGAGGTTTACTGTATTTGACACAAACAAGACTTGATATTATGAATGCAGTATGTATTGTTTCAGTATTTCAGAGTACTCCTAAATAAAATCATGAATCAACAGTGAAAAGGATTTTCTGGTTCTACAAGGCACTGCAAATCTTGGTTTATGGTATCCTAGAGATGAAAATTTTGATTTATGTGCATACACAGTTGCTAATTGGGCAAGAGATGAGGATGACAGAAAAAGCACCACCGGCGGAGCATTTTTTCTTGGTAGCAAACTAATTTCATGGTTGAGCAAGAAACAGAGTTGTAAATCACTATCAACAATAGAATCAAAATATGTTGCAATAGCTGCAAATTGTACACAGGTATTATGGATAAAACAAATGTTGAAGGACATAAAGGTAAAATGCAAGGAACCTATAACTACTTACTATGATAATATGGCAGCAATTGATATATTAAAGTACTTGATATTTCACTCAAAGACTAAACATGTTTCTATCAAATTCAATTTTCTAAAAGAGAATGTTGAAGCAAAAGAAGTGAAATTGGTTTATGTTAATACTAAAGAGCAGATTGCAAATATTTTTACAAAGCCTTTTCCTAAGGAGACTTTTGAATATCGTAGAGAGCAGCTTGGAGTCCTACCCCCACCAGTAGAGACTTAAACCATTGATGTTTGTCATCAACTGGCATAAATTAACACAAAAATATTTTTTTCGGCTTTGATGAGGAGAGCTACTTCTCAGGGGGAGTAGTTGGTATGTTGTAATGAGTTGGTATTTTATACTTGAATCTGGTTTTGTATTGCTTTGGCATTTTATGTCAAAGGGGGAGAAATATTATGGAAAAACATTTTGGGGAGAGATTATTCCTAGGGAGAGACATTATGTATTTTGATTTCTGGTTAATGATCTCTTTGGGAGATTGTTGGTTTTTGGTTTTTGGTTTTTGGCACTTTGATGGTTTTTCCATCTTGTGTTGCCATCAATGCCAAAGGGGGAGATTGTTGGTATTTTGGATAGATTGATATGGTTTTGTCATTGATGTCAACACTTGTCAACCTTATCAGCACTTGGAGATCTTTGGTTATGTTCACCGGCAAGTCAGTAACTTATGCACAGTCACCAGTATTTGGTTCACCGACAGGTCATATTGTTCACCTGCAATTGGAATGACTTGGAGACTACTTGGTTATGTCAAAGACATTATTTGATCACTTGGTTTTGGAGATTTGGTTATTGGTCTATTTGGGTTTGCATATTTGTTGTTACTGACAAATAGGTCCAGGTTATGCACTGACAAGCATATCTATTCCAGATCAGCACGACACGTTATGAAGATGATTTATTATTATTGTAAATGCATTGAGACGACATCATGCATCAGATTTTCTTTTATTTGTAATTGATTTTATTGTAATATCTTTAGTGAGCTGACCTATTCAATTGGTCTTAGGTTATGGTATAAATGTAAGATCTCATTTGTGAGATTGATATGCGATTGGAAAAGGGATTGTAATAGGGTATATGCAAAAATAAGCAGAACTATACACACAGACGTCATTTGAAGGTTGAAGGAAGGTTTTTGTGAAGGCAATCAGAACTAAACCGATACTAAATCCAGCATATGAAGATGTTATTTTTAGCAGTACATTATCATTGGATTTAACCATCCAATTGTAGTCAGTGTGACTCCCATTTTGTGATTGAGCAGTGAGCTCTAGGCAGATGGCCTTTCTGCATGTGCAGAATCCATATTGTACACACATACTATCTATAGTAGTATCATTTGATTGTGCGTAAGTCTTCCCACCATGGTTTTGCCCCTTACAGGGTTTCCATGTACAAATATTTGTGTTATGTGTTGTGGATGTTATTGTCTTTATGTTTCATGCATTAATCTTTACCGATACTGTAATTAATTGATAAAACTGTCTATCGGCATAAAGTTTGGTTTACCGGCATTAAGCATTAAGTTTTGGTTAAGTTAATTTTGGTTGAATTTATTGGACAACTGATTCACCCCCCCCTCTTAGTTGTCTCCGAGACCTAACATTTTGGGTATTAACTTTAATGCTAGCGATCTGGAGAATAGGTTTAAGTCGCGAGGTCTCTAAATAGTCTTTTCCGCTCACCCCTTCTGCTACAAAATTAGGCTGCTCTGAGACGTACGTGCACATGGGGTCCACTGGGCCATGAGCCGCCTCTTGCCAAAAGCCCGTAAGCTTTGACACTTAATATGCATGGGGCTTTGCATTTAAATGCAAAATATTTCCTTCCCAAAACCAATGTGGGATAAATGTTTATGCCTGGCGATATTTACTTGGAGGCCCTTTGGGATTTTAAAACCCTCCTCTCAAGAACGTGAGGAGAATGTTGGCTTCATTTTACCCTTCTTTGAAATGGGCCTCAAGAATTAACTCAATTTTTTATGAGTTCCAACTACCAGTAAGTACTCCTATGGTGACAAGTGAGAAATTATCTATCAAGGATACTTCTACACCGGTAAATATGACAAGGTATAAGTCTATGATTGGTGGTCTATTATATCTAACTCAGACTAGATCAGATATTATGAATGCAGTAATTATTGTTTCAAGATATCAAAGTAATCATAAAGAAAATCATGAATGTGCAGTAAAGAGGATATTTCGGTATTTGCAAGAAACAATAGAATATGGTTTATGGTATTCTAAAAATGATGATTTCACTTTATGTGCATATATTGACTCAAACTGGGTAGGAGATACTGATGACAGGAAGAGCACTTCTGGTGGAGCTTTCTTTCTTGGAAAGAAACTGGTTTCATGGATCAACAAAAAACAGTCATGCATTTCTTTATCTACTATAAAAGTTGAGTATGTTGCAGCAGAAACTAATTGCACTCAAGTCTTGTGGATGAAGCAAATGTTGAAGGATATCAGGGTAAATTGTAGTGAACTGATAGTTATCTACTATGATAACTCCGCAGCTATTGACATGTCTAAGAATCCGGTATTTCACTTTAAGAATAAGCATATATCAATAAATTATAACTTTCTGAAGGACAAGGTAGAAGAAAAGGAAGTCAAATTGGTTTATGTGAACACTAAAGAACATATTGTAGATATATTCACTAAATTGTTGTCTAAGGAATCATTTGAGTATTTGAGAGATATGTTAGGGGTTTCTGCCCCTCCGGTAGAGACTTGATTGATGCAGTTTGTCATCAATTCGGCATGCATTATTAGAGATATCATTCATTCCTGCACTGATGAGTGGTGCTACTACTCAGGGGGAGTAGTCAACTTTGAGATTCAGAGGTTTACATTATTGCTTTGATATTTTTATCAGATTTATGACATTGATGTCAAAGGGGAGAGATAGTGATGTGAAAAATAAATGCAGAACCTTACTGAGATATAATTCACAGGGGGAGAGATAGTTATGTGAAAAATAAATACAGAACCTTACAGAGATATAATTCACAAGGGGAGAAATATTGATATTCAGGAGATTGTTGGTTGTCTTCTACATGGGGAGACTTGTTTGTTATTTCTTGGTACATAGATTTTTTTCACATCTAGTGTTGCCATCAATGCCAAAGGGGGAGATTGTTGGAATTATAAATGAATTGATTATGTGTTGCATTGATGTTTTGTCATTGATGTCAACACTAGCTATTATGGTTGGTTACCGACAGACAGGTTTTGGTTACCGGTAGAAGATCTAGTGTTACCACTAGAAGAGACTATCTATTGGACACTTCCAGTATGTTTGGATCTATGGAATGTGATTGGTTACATGTGGTACGTTCTTATAGAGCATGTCTTGGTAAGAAGGTATTGACTTGGTAATTGAATGCTATCATACACTCTGGTAAACCCTTACCAACATTGGTTTAAGGATCTACCGAGAGAGCTTTCATTGAGGAATCTTGACAAGATGCATAATTGGTGTTGGTGCAGCTTCTAGATGGATTTCAGGATGCTGAAGATGTTCTTTGATCATGCTTCAATGGCTTGAAGACATTTCTTTAGCGTGGTGGACCCAGAATAGGTCTTGTACCTATCTAGGTTATGTACCGGTATCATGCTAACATGTACTCTACACGTTACCGGTATGTTTCAGGATGATTTATGGATTGGTTATTGTTGTTTTGGTGTTAAGCCGACATGGCATATCATTGTAATATGAATTTATGTAATGATCTTATTGTAATATATTTTAGGTGGCCGACCTAATTGGTTTAGGCCTTAGGGTTTGTATAAAATGATGTAAGATCTCATTGTAGATCGCGGTATGGGAATAGAACAAGTGATTTGTGGTCTTGGAATGCAATATCATATGTGAAGGAGATTTGGTCGATCATAGGTGATTGAATTGGGATTAAGGAAGAGGTCAAAGGCCTCCGATATTGAGCTTAACCGGGACTGTAATTAGGCATGGTAGATTCTATCTCTAGCAGTTCACTCTATTAGATTGTTGTCCATTTATCTTGAGATGGTTGTATCCTCTTTGTAGTCAGTGAGACTCTTTTGTAATGAGAAGTACGCTCTAGGCGATGTGCCTTCATGCATGTGCAGGCCCCTCATTGTAACACATACTTTCTGCAGAAGTATCATTTGACTGTGGGTAGGCTTCCCACCGTGGTTTTTCCCTTTCTGGGTTTTCCATGTACAAATCATTTTGTTATGTGGTATGGTTGCTTTGCATTGATTATCTGTTTAATTGTTAAGTTGTATTGTTTACCGGTATCTATTTTATGCTTTACCGGTACTTAATATGGTTAAAGGTTATAAGTGTGGATTAAATGTTATAATTTGTTAACAAATAATTCACCCCCCCTCTTAGTTGTTCATCGGTTATCTTAACAGATGAAGAGTTTGAGAAACTTGAAGTCTTGTTTGCTAGAACAGTACCTAAAGGACCGACATGAAGTAAGTATGAAGGAAAATCACCTTTTAAATGTTTTGCATGTAACAAGATATGTCATTTTGCATCTAGATATCCTAAAAGGAATTCAAGATTTGAAGAAAGAGCTAGAAGAGATTTTAGGCCTAACCATGAATATAATAACAAGCATAAGTATAGAGAAACAAAGAAAAATCATGCTACTATGTTGATGAGGAAAGTGTGACTGATTCTGATGATGAACCGGCACAAGATTCTTCTAGTGGATCGGGTAATAGAAAGGAATGGGTATTCTTGGCTATCAAGGAAGATGATCTGCTACCTGAAGAAAAGGCCCTTGTTTCTAAAGTTGAAGACAAGGATGAATGGGTGATAGATAGTGGATGTTCACATCATATGACTGGAGATAAAAGGAATTTTCTATCTTTGCAAGAATTTGATGGTGGTCTAGTTAGATTTGGAGATGACAAAGCATGCATGATTAAGGGAAGAGGAACTGTATCATTCAATGGTAAGCATAATACTAAGAATGTCTATTATGTTGAAGGTTTAAGGCATAATCTTTTGAGTGTAGGATAGTTGGTGGATAAGGGATTTCAATTACAGTTCAAGGATGGAAAATGCAAGATTATCAACAGATTTGGATTGGAGATTGCAACTGGTACTTAGACTAAAGGTAATATCTTTCATTTGAATTCCAGTGAGAAGACATGTTTGATTGCATAGATTGATGAGAGATGGCTATGGCATAAGAGGTTGTTTCATGTGAATTTTGATTGCGTTGTAAAGATTAGTTCTCCTAAGGTAGTTAGAGATATACCTAAGATTGTAAAGCCTTATAATCTGGTATGTAAGGAATGTCAAATTGGAAAGCAAGTCAGAATTTCTTTTAAAAGTATACAAGACAAATCTAATGATGTTCTTGATCTTATTCATATTGATTTGTGTGGTCCTGATAGAATCAAAAGTTTTCAGGGTGATAGATATTTTATGCTAATCATTGATGACTATTATAGAATGATGTGGCTTACTTTTCTAAGAGAGAAATATGAAGCATTTGAAAGGTTTAAGATCTTTAAAGCTAAAGTTGAGACAAAGACAGGATTGAATATTAAATGCTTAAGGTTAGATCAGGGTGGAGAATTCACATCCGATGAATTTAACAACTATTGTGAGAAGAATGGGATAAGGAGACAGTTATATGCACCCCAGACACCTTAGTAGAATGGATTTGTGGAAAGAAAGAACATAACTATCTTGGATGCGGCTAAAACCATGATGATGGAAGCTAATATACCTCATATCTATTGGAAAGAAGCTATGAGCATGACGATATACACATTCAACAGAGTTCATATCAAAGGAGACACTAGTAAGACACCTTATGAGTTATGGTTTGGTCATACACCTACAATTAAGTATTTTAGAATCTTTGGTAGTAAATGCTATATCAAAAGAGATGACTCCATTGGAAAGTTTGATCCTAGATGTGATGAAGGAATATTTCTTGGTTATTCTAATGAAAGAAAAGCATATAGATGTTATAATAAAAGTTAGCAAAGAATTGTGGAGAGCACAAATGTCAAGGTGGATGAGTAGTGCAGAAGTCAAATCAGAACTTATGAGAGAGAACCGGTAGTGGAAATCATCATAACTGAACCGGTAGCGCCTGCACTAAAACATAATGTTGAACCAGTTACTCTGGCAGTATCAAAAAATTTAACAATAGCTAAAGATAAGAGCAAAGGAGCAGAAAATCAGAAGACCCCTAAGTATGTAAGGGTTGAATCATTCAGAAGATCAGATCATTGGAGACAAGAACAAAGGTGTAATGACAAGAAGAAGGTTGGTAGTTGATGAGGTATGTTTAATTTCTCAAGTTGAACTGGCATCAGCAATTGAAGCATGTAAAGATGAATATTGGATGAAAGCTATTGAAGAGGAATTAGATCAGACAAAAAAGAACAATACATGGACTTTAGTTCCCCAGCCTAAAAATAAAAATGTTATTGGAACTAAATGGGTTTTTAGGAATAAATTGAATGAATATGGACAAGTTGTGAGGAATAAAGCTAGATTGGTTTGTAAAGGATATTCTCAGAAGGAACGAATTGATTATGATAAAACATTTTCATCGGTAGCTAGGATTGAAGTTGTGAGATTATTTCTTGCTAATGCTGCACATAAGAACTACAAGGTTTATCATATGGATATTAAGTGTGAATTTTTGAATGAAGATCTTGAAGAGGAAGTCTATATTGAGAAACCTGATAGATTTTTACTTTCAAATGACAAAAACATGGTTTGCAGGTTAAAGAAAGATTTACATAGATTGAAACAAGCTCCTAGAGCTTGGTATGCAAGGTTGGATAAATATCTTTTGAAGCTTGGTTTCACTAAAGGTAATGCTAACATTAATTTATATTATAAGATTACTGATGATGACATATTGATTGTTGAAGTATGTGTTGATGATATCTTTTTTGGAGGTGAAGATAAGTTGTGTATGGAATTCTCTAACAATATGAAGAATGAATTTGAGATTTCTATGATTCGGGAAATGAAATTTTTCTTAGGTTTGCAAATTAATTAGACTGATAAAGGTATTTTCATCTGTCAAACTAAGTATGCTAGAGAGTTGTTGAAGAAATTTGGTTTTGAAAACTCTAAACCGGGTGGTACTCCTATGGTTACAAGTAAGAAATTGACAAAGAAAGATGAACCAGCTCTGGTAAATCCTACAAGGTACAAATCTATGATTGGAGGTTTGTTATATTTGACTTAGACTAGACTGGATATAATGAATGCAGATTGTATTGTATCAAGATATTAGAATGATCCTAGAGAGAATCATGAGAGCATGGTGAAATGGATTTTTTAGGTATTTGCAGGGAACAACTAAATATGGTTTTTGGTATCCTAAAAAATGATGACTTTACACTATGTGCATATACAGATGCAGATTGGGCTAGAGATATTGATGAGCGGAAGAGCACATCTGGTGGATCTTTCTTTATTGGAAAGAAACTTGTTTCATGGATCAATAAGAAGTAGTCATGTACTTCCTTATCTACTGCTGAAGCTAAGTGTGTTGTTGCTGCTACTAACTGTACACAAGTTCTATGATTAAAGTAAATGTCGAAGGATATAAAGGTGGATTGTAATGAACCGATAGTTATTCACTGTGATAACTCTATTGCTATTGATATATCAAAGAATCCAGTATTTCATTCTAAGACTAAGCACATATCTATCAAGTACAAGGAGAAGGTGAAAGCAAATGAAGCTAGACTAGTTTATGTGAACACTAAAGACCGGATTGCTGACATTTTCACTAAACCTTTGCCTAAGGAATCATTTGAGTACTTCAGAGACAGATTGGGGGTTTCTGCCCCTCCAGTAGAGACCTGAGTGATGTAGATTGGCATCAGTCTGGTATGCATTATCGGAGCTACTATTCATTATGGATTAATGTGGTGGTGCTACTACTCAGGGGGAGTAGCCAGTTGTGAGGTTCAAAGGATTTATGATTTATCTTTGATATTTATGTCTAAAGTTTTGGCATTAATGTCAAAGAGGGAGAGATATTCTTGTGAAAAATATGAAGAAAAACATAAGGGAGAGATATATTCATCAGTGGGAGAGATAAAAAATTAATAGAGATATCGTTCATAGGGGCTATTTGGTTCAGATCTTCATTGCTATATTATTTTGTGGGATATTGTTGCTTGTCTTCTATTAGGGGAGACTTGTTTGGCATTTCTTGGCACTTGGATGTTTTTCACATCTAGTGTTGTCATCAATGCCAAAGGGGGAGATTGTTGTTAATTTGGAGGAATTGATTATGTGTTGCATTGATGTTTTGTCATTGATGTCAACACTAGCTATTTTGGTTGTTTACCAGTTTCCGGTTGGTTCTGGTACAGTGGTTGGATTATGATATTGATCCAGTATGCTCCGGTATACTTTGGTTTATGGAATTGGTTTGGATTGGTCATTTATGTGTTCTTGATATGTTCCACGATCAATTGGTTCGGGATTTGATGACTTAGATGCTATCATTTTCTCTAGTAAGCCTTTTGGTCACATGTAAGGGTTTTACCGGCAGAGCATTATTGAAGATCTTTTGATGCACTTGATAAGTGGTGTTGGTGCAACTTCTAGATATATTTCGGGATTCTGTTGGTTATCTTGTTCATGTTCCCATTGATCAGTGTTGTTGGATTTGGTTTATGGCAACCTATTTGGGTCCGGTGTTATCTAGGTTGTGGACCAGTTTATGTAACGTGTTGGTGGATGATCCTGATGCAGATGGATTTATAGATTGGATTATATTTTTTTGGTCCTAGGCCGACTTGGTTGATCATTGGATTATGGGTTTATGTGATGAATTTATTGTATTATATTTTAGGTGGTCGACCTAATTGTTTAGGTCCCAGGTTGGTATATATATGATGTAAGATCTCTTTGTAGATCATGGTAATGGGATGGTTATGTGATTATCTGTGTGCGAATAATATTGTAATCGTATGCAGAGGTTTTGGTTGATCATAGGTGATTATATTGGGTTTGGAAGAGATGTTTAATACCTATAGTATAGAGCTTAACTGGAACTATACTCAGGCATAGGAGATGATATCTTTGCAGTTCACTCCTCATTCTAGATTGTAGTTTGCATTTCCTTTGTAGTCAGTGAGGCTCCTTTTGTGATGAGTAGTGCGCTCTAGGTTGTTGGCCTTCCTGCATGTGTAGGCCCCTCATTTTATAATCACATACTTATTGCAGAAGTATTATTTGACTGTGGGAAGGCTTCCCACTGTGGTTTTTCCCTTTACCAAGTTTTCCACATACAAATTTTGGTGTCAGGTGTTATGGATGGATGGTAACTATTATGTGATTTATGTTTAGGATTAATTAATATATCTATTATTCTGGTATTGAGTTTATGTGTTCTAGTAATAAGGTTTTGAATGCTTAAAGTTCTATAATCTATTGACAACTGATTCACCCCCCCTCCTCTTAGTTGTCCTCTCGTTATTTGAGTTGTCTAACATAATCATGAGAGATGGCTTGGTCACTGCAAATGAGTACAAGGACAAATTTCAAGATAGATCTGCTAAACTTGAGGAACTACTGAAGAGTTAGAGGAATGGTAATGACAAGAGAGGTCTTGGTTATGAAAAGGGAGAAAGCTCTGGTACTGCACAACAAGATCAATCATCCAAATAGAAGCAGAATCATGACAATAACTGGAACCATAAATCATCGGTAAGACGACCTAATGCTCACAAATTCAATGGTACATGCTTTGTTTGCAATAAATATGGTCATATGGCTAGTCACTGCAGAAATAGGAATAATCAGAACAATGCATCATTCACCAATCTTAAAAATGTAAGATGTCATGCATGTAGTAGATTTGAACATATGGCTAACCAATGCAGATCAAAGGGAAATCAAGGAAATCAAGGGTTTAACAAAGAAATTTAAAAGAACAATATTTTTGTTATGCATGCAATAAGATTGGACTTATTGCTAAATATTGTAGAAGTAAGAACCCACCGACAACTAATAGAAATGCAGATGAGAAAGGAAAGGAAAAAGTGGAAGACATTAAAAAACAACATGAGAAAAGCTGGGTAAGGAGATCAGATACACCACATGCAGAACACCTGGTAGAGTCACCAGGTCTTGCACTGATAGCAGACGCAACCGGTAACTAAGGCACTCTGCCTTGGGGTAGGAAAATCATTGAAGATCATACAAATACACCGTATTAGATATGAAGTCAAATAATTTTGATTGTGGATGGGTACTCAAGAAATTTCAGATGTTTACCAGAACCTACTCGCAGACTATGTGAATCGGTTAGCCCAACCGACAACATTTATGACAGTGAAAAATTAGGGTTAACGACGATAAAAGGGAAAAGTACAAAAAAAATCACATACCAATCGAGCATTCAGATGAGATATTTCCAAAGCAATTCAGAGTCCAAGGTGATTTGTGCAAGCACTTTCTTTCAAAAGCAATCTCATCTCCCAACAACATCTTAAGGTATTTTTCTGTTTGCAGAAACCCTAGTTTCACTATCCAGTTATCATGGCTTCATCATCCAATGTCGATACTCATTTGGTGGTGGAAATCAAGAGCCGCCCCCGTCCTATTTTCAAGAAGCACCCCTTCAAATCCCTTCTGGATGAACCATTGGGAGCATTCTTGAAGGTGTGCTATGGATTTCTTCACACAAAAGATATTAGGGCATACATTCATTGCGACATCGAGGAGCTCAGAGGATATGAGTTGTCATGCGTCTTTACTGAAAGCTTGATCACCAACAACCAGCTAAAACTAGAATTTGCCCACTTACAGAGAAAGGGTTTCACCAAATTCATGGATTTTCCCACTTTTGATGAGGCAAAATGGGTCTGTTACATTTTGAGCCATATTCATGGAGAATTTATCTGGTTGGACCGACCCTACAAAATCACAGAGGAAGTGATCATGAATGTGTCTACACAAGATTGGAGGTGTACCCGACCCTAGGTGCAAGCTCTCTAACACAGAGCTCTGCAAACTCACTGACGCTACTTTTGATGGACATTCAATGAGGGTTGATGATGTAAGAGAAATTGATATCAAGTTTTCCATGATGATAATTGGTTACAAGGTCTATCAATCCAACCGAATAAACTCTATCTCTGACAACAATATTTTGATTTCTCATCAAATGGTAAATGAGGATGCACACTACGATCTCTGCAGTGTGATGCTAAAAGAGCTTATGACAAACCCCTAGAAAATCAAGCAAGATAAGAAAAATACTTTTCGCTATGGCTGTTTTGTTATCTATCTGGCATTTTACTTTTTGGGCACTGTTCTCGATTATGGGAAGATTCAATGGGGATTTTGACCATATGGTAGCTATTCAAATAGCTCAAATTTTGGATATGCAAGGAAATAAGTTAAGTAAAGCTAATTTATGGGCATTTTTTAAAACCTCCCAAGAAGAAATGAAAAACAAATCTAGAATTCCAAAGTCTATAGTAGAAAAATATAAGGATACAATTTGTTTTATGGTTAATAAGGATGAATGCATGATGAAAGATGTATAGC
Source organism: Cryptomeria japonica (assembly GCF_030272615.1). NCBI lineage: Eukaryota > Viridiplantae > Streptophyta > Pinopsida > Cupressales > Cupressaceae > Cryptomeria > Cryptomeria japonica. The sequence continues at coordinate 729,711,544 of NC_081409.1, forward strand.
CCATAATTATATGGATCATGCCTATGGGTTATGAGGTGGATGAGGCCATATTGGATGCCTATGCACAACACTTACTGCAAGCACTAGTAGATGAAAACGAGGAGAAATTTGGCACAACCCAAGAAAAAGGGCTAAAGGTTCACCAAGAATAGGTTGCATCGACTATTAGGAAGAAGATGACTATGGTTGCAGCAGAAACACTTATGAGTGAAGCACATGACAAGGCAAAAGTTGAACAAAAAATGAAAATCTTTGAAGCCTATAGGAAAGAAGAGATGAAATAGAAAAGGAAAGATGAAAGGGAAGCCTAGAAGGCAGCTCAAGCCACTCCCGATGTGGTCTCGATAACCACCGAGACTTGCAAGCAACCAGAAGGATCTTCAACTGAGCCTTCCAATCCTAAACTGACTGAGTCAGCCAAGAGAAAGCAAAAGGCTACCTGAAAATACATGATTGTTTCTTTTGAGGAAATGAAATCCGATGAGGATATAAAGGAAGTTCCAAAGAAGAAAGGAGTTTTTGCTAAGTAGTGAGGGAGAAGAAGGAGGAGAAAAAGAAAGAACCTATTAAGGAGACTCCTTGGAAACCTAAAATCACAATTGAACATAAGTGTAAACCAAAATTTGATGAGCAACCCAAACTGGAAGCCAAGAGAAGAACCAGTAAGAAGAAATTGGACGCTCTGGATCTAATTGATCAGATTATTAATGATGGTAACTTAGATGACATTTCTTCATTCTTTGATGGATTTGATGAGAAGCATAAAAAGAAAATTAAGGAAGCAATTCTTTTATATCTTAATTCTTTTAGTAGAGCATTGATTGAACTTGACAAAATTTTGCCTAAGGAGTTGTATGATAAGTTAAAGGATAGAAAATTACATGCTCAAACTCTGGACCGACAAATTAAAGAGGTAGAATTGGTTAATCTTTGTCCAACAATAACCCTCCAAAGATGGAAAATCTAATAAATAAAACTGGCTCATCCAAATTTAAACCTAAGCATAGAATAAATAACCTAATGTTGGAAAGGTTTGAAAAGATCCAGAAGGAAACTATAGATATTTGGGTAAAGATTCTTTTGAGTTTGGGTTATGAATTGAGTCCCATTTTTTTATAGACTCAAAATATTCAGTTGCCAAAAGATAAGCAATCGACAGATGCAGAACAACCAAGTGCAGATACTGAGCAACTGGCTAGCACTCCACCGACTACCACTGTACCGACTAGTGAGTCAAATTTTGTATTAGTAGATACACCAATAGACAATGTACAAAATACAGATGATAATATTGAAGATAAGGATATAGAGGCAAATGTAGATAAGGATACAAATAATAAGGTTGCAGAGGATGTTCAGGATATGGATAGGGCACCAAGTGGTGAAGCCATCGGTGCACAAGAGTTAAAGGATTCTAAGGATACCTCTCCGGTAGACAAGGGTAGGGAAACTATGGCAGATATCTCTTTCATCTTGGCAATTGAAACCTCAGCCATAGCCAAAGGGAACTTGTCACAAATTTCTATCAATTTTGACAAACCCTATCACAAGATGTCACCGACTGAGAAAATTTTGGTGGCAGCAACACTTCAAGAACAAGCAATTCAAGATTTGGATCAGGAAGAGTCAAAAGATAGGCAATTAATCATGTACAGTTTTAAAGTTTTGAATTGGTTGGTACCTGAGTTCCAAACCCATGAGAGAACAAGCTCATCTGAAAAATTGGAGATCATTAATTTTATTCCCAAGCATTATGATTCTTTACTCAAAATTTCATTAACTGAGGCAAAAGAAAAATTTGTTGAGGCCCAAAAATAAACATTTTTGCAAATGATTGAGTTTGACAAGGGGAAACTCCAAACTTGCTTTCAATCCATTGATGTAGCATTGGTGGAAGGAGGTAAAGTTTACAATACTTGACTAGATTTTGGTAGTCTTACATCCCCTATAGACAAGCAACTATCTGATTGTAGGAATAATTTGACTCAGATTTCCAACTCTTACAACCCATCAATTAACCTAACAAGGTCTTTGGATGGTCCAATTTTGGTAGTTATGGATCAAATTTTGAATTTAGAGAAAGAAAGGCACAATATAATAAAGAGAGAAAATGAGCTCTGAAATCTTATTGGTCCTCGGTTAGATAATTTGTTATTTCATAAGACTAAATGTATTTCTAACATGCAGAAGGAGGATCCCAATACATCCGAAGAAATTGAGTATTATGCCAATCTCTTGAATGGATTCATATCCATTCTTGACTCCCTTAAGAAAGGTTGAGATACCTACTTTTCATTTTTGAAGTCTATGTATGCAAACATTTTGAAACTTGTATAGAACCAGCTTATGTTTATAACTGTACAAAATTATTTGTGGGTACCCCACTTTGTCATTGATATCAAAGGGGGAGGAATAAGTGAAAAATGTATATAGTACTCAGGGGGAGCATCGAATGCATATAGAAGATTAATGTATAGGTTAGGAGGTCATGCAAATTCAGAGGCAGATTCAGGAATGACATCATTTTTCACATGAGTGTTGCCATCAATGCCAAAGGGAGATTGTTGGCAATTGACACTCATCTGGTAAGAGCTAATGGTATTTTGGGTTGTCATTGATGGCAACTCATGGGAACTCACCTTTGGGTGTATATATTCTCTATTTGAATTCATTGTTTTATCACTTTGCTTTGTTTGGCTTAACCGATATTTATTACACTCAACCGGTATTCACTTTGCTTCACAATCGACCAAGTCCTGATCCTGGTAACGTGAATTTGGAACCCTATAATGGATAGGGCCTAACTAGGAGATCTTATGGCCCCAATTATTTCTTTCATGGAATTTATGGTAACGTGTGAAGGCCAACATGATCATTGGTACTATGTTTGAAATTCATTATGATCCGGCAACCGACAGGTTTATACTTTTCGTTGAAGCCGACATGAAGGATATTTAAGTTGATCCTTTCAGTGATGGATATAGAGATGTTAGAAGATGTGAATTTTGGTTGCAAATTATTCAAAGATTATCGGTATGAATTTTGGTCAGCGAATGGAAGCTTTTGTGTGCAGTTTCACGTGCACAACCTAACCGATAGTAGAACACAAAGCATAACAGAGCATCATCAAACTGGTACACAGTGAAGGTTATCAGAGCATGAACCGAAACTTATCCAACATGGTTAGATGTATCTTATAAGTTCATTCTTCTTGTAATTACTTTGTAATGCTTTGTAAGTTGGTGAGACTTCTCCTTTTGTATTGAGTAGTGAGCTCTAGGTGGTTGGCTTGATTGCATGTGCAATCCCCTTTATGTAATATTTGTATACCTTGATCAAGTATATAGATATTGTGGGTATCAGCCCCACCATGGTTTTTCCCTTTGCAAGGTTTTCCACGTATAAATATTGGTGTTATGGTGTTGCCTCTTTATGTGTTATTTGGTGTATGCACTTTAATTTTATTTACTGTTAACCAGTTAATAAGCAATAAGTTCAAAACTAACATTATCGGTAGAACATTGATTCACCGCCCCCTCTCAGTGTTCTTGGATTCCAACAAAGACTGATTTGCAACCCCCCCTCTCAGTCTCTGAGTGTGTTCAACATGATGAAACTCATAAGAGAAACCTAATGAAAGAGGACTCCTTTACCTCCCAAATGGACATGAAGGAGGCTAATAAACATGTGTATCCCCCCACAAGGATCAATCCTTATTTGTCTCTTTATCTTTTTGGTGCTTCAAAATATGTTTATACTACCAATTTTAATGAGGTTTATGATGAATGTCATTCCCCATCATAGTAGCATACACATTGTAATGTTGGTGTTAACATGTTTTTTAAACAAGGATATAGTGGACAATGCCTCAAAAAGATGGAACAGTGTCTAACACTTTATATTAGTGTAATTACAATACAAGGCATTAGTTTTAGTCAGGTTTTATAGGGCATAAAAGTGGCTAAAATATTGAAATTATTATATAATTATAAAATAAGAATAAACAATCTATGTCATTATGTAGAGATAAGAAAATACCAACTTAAAAAAATTACAAAAGGAGCTCATTTGTAAAAGTTATAAGCAATTAAAGTTTAATTCATTGATAAAACTAAACTTTTAAACATAAGACCATCAAATCAAGAAATAACTTAGAACAATATGAAGAGTATAAAAATCTATCCCAAATTAAAAGAAATTTCCCTAAAAAAAACCTTCATATTGCTAAAAATGAGCCTCTTGAAGTTGGCCTATAAAAGGCATAAGTGCATTAGAGAGGGGATAGAGAAGAGGGATAGAATGACAAGGTTGACATGACATCATGATAATGTCATTAGTTAGAAAAGTTCAAACTTACCAACATATTCTCTTTCTACTTGAAGATGCTAACTACCATCTAAATCTTTCAAAACCACAGTTAGAGGTCAAAATGTTTGTTTGCAAGATTGAAAGCACTTGTTTTCAGTAAGAAACCACTTTTTTCTTTAAATGGTGGTTTTGTTGGTAATTAGTTATCCTCTAGCATTTAATGTGACTACTAGAGGTTAATTGTTAGTGGTTAATTAATTCTGTTTATAAAAAAATTACCTTAGATTCTACATCTATATGGCCTTTGATGATTTTTTTTCTAGAATAAGTCTTCTCCAAATTTTAAAAACTTTATATCGAAATAGAGATTGTTAAGTCTTTTGGACATATGGTATTTGTTTATTTAATAAAAATTATCTTAAATAAAAGTTGTATTTCAATTATAAAACTACGTTTGCTACTATGCCATACGATCTCCAAATCTATGGAAATAAAAAACTTCTTTTAACTTTCTCAAGCCTCCCAAACACATTGGAACACACTTATTTTTTTATTAATATAACTATAAGAGATGTAATCATCTAAATCTCACAAGAACACACATGCAACACAAGGGATTAACAAATATTCATAAATCTTTTATGTTTCTTTAAATCATTCATAAACACGAGAAAATCATGTAAGAATTTACAAGATCTTATAAAAGTAAACTCTAATCTCTTAACAAAAAATTATAGTACTCAAAACTCTCAAAACACACACTTTAATATCATGTTACAAAATGAAAAATAGATAAATAACCCCCAAAAAAATAAAAAGAGATTTAAACTATAAAATTGTAAATATATTAAAAAAAAAACTTAAGATTTTGAGAAATATGTTAGTTTCATATCTTTTGTTTTCAGATTCAATCGTGTAGGATTTTTTGCATCAAGGTTTTGGATCACACTCCATGATCCATCATCATGATTTTTCTCCTACAACTCTCTTATCTTAATGATGGACCACAGAGTGTGATCTAAAACCTTGATGCAGAAAATCCTACACAATTGGATCGAAAAACAAAAGATACAAATCAGAATGAGCTATAAAAATCTAGTCTATAAATATATTAATTTCACCATCATACTTTAAAAAATTACTTTATTATTCTATATAATTACAACTTTATTGAAATGGGATAAGTTTTCTAAGGTAATCTTTATGTTTTCTATCTATTCAGTGGATGAATATACCTTGCATAATTTGCATAGATATCATAATCACTTTAGGATATTTAAAGTATTGTGGTTCAATGTTTCTTAACGTACATATGAGAAAGTAATGAAAAATATATAATTGTTCTTTATTTCATCCCAAAATAATTATTCTTCGAGTGTTAATGTTTTCTAATAATAATTGTCAACGAATATTCTCATGCTCATATAATGTGGACTCCCCATTAAAAAAAATTAAAAATTTGTGAACTCCCCATTATATTATTCCCTCCCCCCACCACAAAAAAAAAAAGCGAAAGGATAGTTTGCCCCAATATATTAAATACAAATTATATGGTGGACAACAACTAAAACCTTCGTTATTCCAAGGAACATAATTCAAAGATTCCTAAGTACTTTATTTGAGTTGTATAATTTTATTCAATTTATGGTGGCCCACTTTGCATGCAAAATGAGTTGTTCAAGTGGCATTTTGCATGATTATAAAAGAAACGTGCTCAAATTAAATTATGAGGGGAAATTTTCCAAATCATTCAAAAAGATTCTAAAGGTATTTATTGAGTTGGAGATGGACCTCACAAAAAACATTTGTCTTGTTTTTTTTTTCTATATCAAACCTACTTTATTCTTCCATACCACCTTTATTCTTTCATCACAATATGCCTTGTATTGTTATGAAAGACTTACCCAATGTTTAAACTTTTGGGTGTCCAAGGCAATCATTAGATGCTTGATTTAATATTATTGAGGAAGGTAAACAACCTCACAAAATTTTAAAGAAAATCAATTAAGTACAGGTTAAGTAAATGGATGTATACACTTAATAATGCATATATATTAAGTCTAAGTTTAGTTATTATTTATTTAATAGGTAATGTTTTTGATAAAAAAAAATAGTCAAAATTAGGGGTTGATCTGGAGTACAAAGCAAGTCTCAAAGAGAGCATTATCAACACATTAACAACAAACAAACGACAGAGTATCAGCGAATCCCTATCTTAACTATCAAAAACATATTCCACCTGCTATTATAGAACATCACAAGATTGATGGCAATCATGTCCATGCAAAATCTGAAAATGCAGATATCCTCAAAGAAACCAACACTAAACTAACCAACACTAGTAATAAGCATATTGTTCTTACGACAGTACTTGGAAATAAAAATTATAATTGTTTTATAGGTAATGTTAAATATAAATTATAATTGTTAAATTTAAAATTGTTGGAATATAGCATGTAATTAGGAATTCAAGATTTATATGCATCTATTAAGAATTCAAATAGATCATTGTAGCTAATTATAAGTTAGAATTCATCTTGTAGTAAGGGTAATGATGTGAAACATTATAAATATAATATTTTTAGTGTAGTAAGAGGGAAGAAGTGGTTGTTCATGTAACTAGGAATTCAAGATTTATATGTAGCTATTCAAGAATTCAAATGGATCATTGTAGCTAATTATAAGTTAGAATTCATCTTGTAGTAAGGGTAATGATGTGAAACATTATAAATATAATATTTTTAATGTAGTAAGAGGGAAGGAGTGGTTGTTTCCAACATGTACAAATTTCATAATGAATATTAGATGATCTCATCTAGTTCTTGTGAATCTTATGTTTTTTCTATACTAGTAACAAATAATTAGTATAGGTCAACGTTATTGATTCTTATTCTTGATTTACTTATCTTATATGTTTCATTCATGTGTAGATTAATAATTGAATAAACATCAATATATTTATCTCAATTTGAGATTAATACACTTGTGATTTGTATTATATGATGTTAGTAATGTTACATTCTTGTTAAGAGGATAAATAATATAAACTAGTAATTGAATTATAAAATGGTTGGTATATATATTTGTTATAAAAAAATTTAAAAAAATCTCACTACTTCTCATTTTTTATTTAAAATAAATGAGATGTTAATTGATATTTTAATAGATAAAATGTGATTTTTAAGGGGCCCAAATCCTTATTTATTAGAAAACCAAAATAATAAAAAAAATTAATTGTAATTTATAAAGTTAAAAAAAAAAAGACGGGATGCCTCTAGTTTGGAATCAGGTGAATTTATTCTAGTTACTAATGTTTATGCTCCTATTGATATCTGGGGTAAAGCTCAACTCTGGTCTCATCTTAGGTATGTTCGGTCTTGTGCTCCTTATCTTCCTTGGATCCTTGCTGCAGACTTTAACTCTGTTCTTAGTTTGGCTAAAAAGCGAGGGGGGGGGGGGGGGGGTGTTGCTAGATTGGACCCTTCTTCTATTCTCTTTCAGGAGAATGTTGATTTTATTGGCTTAGTTAATATCAAGCCTTCTAATGGGATTTTTACTTAGACTAATCGGAGATATGGGGAGGAGGCTATTTCAAGAGATTGGATAGATTTTTGGTCTCTTGCTTCTAGGTTGGTGATAGGGTGCTTTCCTCTTCAGAAATTTTGGAGTGGCGGGGTTATGATCATTGGCCTATCAAATTTTCTATTGGGTTTGTTAGTGGCCCTAAAAATCCTCCTTTTAAATTTCAATGCATGTGGCCTAGGGATGAATCTCTTCATGAACTCATGGTTCAGTGGTGGCGAGATGGGGAACCAACCTATGGTACAACTATGTGTTCTTTTGTTAAGAAGTTACAGTTTGTGAAATACCATCTTAAAATATGGACCATGAGGTGTTTAGACAATCTTTCTCATAGGAAAAGAGAAGCTCAAGAGTGCCTTGATGTTATTACTCGACAAATTTGAGACCTTGGTTTCATTGTTGAGTTGGGTAATGCAGAGTCTCGAGCTTTGAAGGACTTGGAGGAGTGGGAGCTTCGTGAGGATATCTTCTGGAAACAAAAGACTAGGGTTGACTGGCTTCAAGAAGGTGATCTTAAAAGTTTGTTCAGCCTCGTCGATAGAGGAGTGTTATTTCTTCCCTGATTAATTTTGAGGGCATTCAACTTACCTCTCTTCAAGCAATGTCTTGTGAAGCCTCTTAGTATTATTCTTCCCTTTTCTTTGATGATGTGCCCCATGCTCATGTGGAGGAAAATAAGATTCTTGCTTGTATTCCTTTTGTGGTCACTGATGTGATGAAGGAGTTTCTCACCCGCTAGGTGTCTTTATCAAAATTAGAGGAAGTTTTTCTGGGGATGGCTAAAGAAAAAGCTCCTGGACTTGATGGCTTTCCTATTGAATTCTTTCAGGAAAATTGGGATATCATCAAGTTGGATCTCTTGGAAGTTGTCCAAGAGTCTCATGGTAGTAAGCAAATGCTACAGGCTATGAATTCTACTTTCTAGGTTCTTATCCCTAAAAAGGATGGTTCTACTCAGCTCAAATTTTTTTTGTCCTATTGCTCTATGCAATGTTGTTTATAAGATAGAAGACTTATGGCCAAAGTTTATGATAGGGTGAAATGGAGCTTCTTCCACAAGGTTATTCTGGCCTTTGGTTTCAACTTAGAGTGGGTCAATTGGGTTATGAGTTGTGTGACCTCAATGTCTTTTTTAGTTCTTATCAATGATGAGCCATCATAGTTATTTGGAGCTTCTAGAGGTTTGTGACAAGGTGAACCTCTTTCACCATACATGTTTATCATCATGGCCAAGGGCCTCGATGGGATTGGGGTGCTGGTCTTCCTAAGCTTTCACACCTGCAGTTTGTGGATGACACTGATCTTATTGGAGTGGTTCGTATTCAAGACGTTGAGTCTATTAAGAATTTGTTGGATGTTTATTTAGCTGCATTGGGGAAGTGGGTGAATGACCATAAGTCTTCTATCTTCTTTTTCAATACCCTAGTTCCTATTCAGAGAAGAATAGCTACTATCCTAAGGTTTCAGATTGGATCTCTCCCTTTCATCTATTTGGGGATTCCTATGGTGGTTGGTCATCAACCTAAACCCTTTTGGCAGGATCTTTTGGATAAGTTGCACCGAAAGGTCAATCATTGGACTCATCATTGTCTTTCTACTGTGGCTTGAGTGACTCTTCTTTAATCAGTGATTTAGGCTCTTCTTGTTTATCGGGGTTTTGTGCAAGCTACTTCGATGTATTTCCTCAAGGAATTTGATGCTTTGTCTTGTCAATTCCTCTGGGGATATAATCTTTAGTCTTCGAAGTGGAGTTTGGTGAAGTGGGATTTTGTTTGCCGACCCAAGAATGAGGGTGGTCTTGGCCTTTGCTCTGCAGTTTTGCACAACCAGGTTCTGGCTACTAAGTTATACTGGAGGTGGTGTATCAATTAGCATCAAGTGTGGGCTCATATCCTTACTTGTAAGTATTTAGAACCCATTCATAGCTAGGATGTTCCTTGTTGTCTGTTGGAGGGTAGGGGTCCTGTGATCTAGCATACTTTGAAAATTGGGGCTCAACTTATTAAGAATGGGCTCCTTTGGATTTGTAATAAAGGCTCTAAGGCTCTTTTTGGTTGGACTCATGGGATGGAAATCCCCCCATTCTTTCTATGCATCCTCGTCTACAACCTCTTTATGATATCTTTGTGGTTGTTGGTTGGACTATGGTTGGGAATTACAAGACTATTCAACATTTTGGGTCGGCAATTGGTTATAGATGGAAGGCTCATGATGAGTGGTCGCCTGGCGGTTCTAAGGATGCTCGGTGAGATTTGGCTCATATTTTGTCCTCATGTGATTGTAATTCCTTATTTGGTCTAGATATTTTATCTTGGGGCAATGATTCTTTGGGGAAATATTTTGTTGTTGCATGTTATAAGAAGTTGGTTCATCAAATTTATGGTGGGGAGGAGGTTCCTTGGTGGAAGCATGTGTGGAATAATTTTTACTAGCCCAAATGTAACATTTTCCTATGGTTGGTGGTCCAGAACAGGTGTCTTTCTTGGGAAAATTTGTGCATGAGAGGTTTATGTGGGTCTTCTATGTGTTATGTGCTATAATAGTGAGGAGACTATCTCCCATCTTTTCTTTCATTATTCATTTTCTAGGTGGATTTGGCACTCCTGGTGGGATTGTTGGAAGCACCCTTGTTGGCATGTTTCTTCTCTTGCTAAATTTTGGGAGTGTTGGGGTCAGGCTCTAGTTCAAACCCCTTTTCTTCAAGTTTTTGGGTCTTTAGGGCCTCCTTTTATTATTTGGCACATTTAGCTCAAGAGGAATCATCGGATTTTTCAGGATGTTAAGTTATCTATTCAACATTTATGGTGGAAAATTATTCATTCTCTTCGAGAAACTCTTATGGCTAAATGTGATTTGTTTGGCGGCCCTTCCTCTGGGGAGATTGATATTTGTAACCATTTTAAACTTTCTCTTCAGGGGGGTATTTAAGATTATGGTGTGCAAAAGTCTAGGCATCTCTTTAGAAATAGATGTCGTCACCTTCTACGAAAGATCTCTAGAGCAGGTAACTGGAGCCCTCCTCCTCCTAGTATTCTCAAGGTCAGTACAGATGGGTCTTCAAGAGGCAACCCTGGACATGCAAGTATTGGTGGTGTGGCACGAGACAGTTTGGGGCAAGTTCAATTTCTTTTTTCTATCTATAAGGGTTTTCATATGAACAATTACATGGAGGCTCTGGCCATTCTGGTTGCTTTAGAGAGTTGTTGTTCTTTTGGTTGGCAACACATTGTGTTTGAGTCTGATTCCCAGGTTGTGGTGAGTTTATTGAACCATTGAAGCTAGGATGGTGTTAGTTGGCAGCTTTAGATAATTATTCATTAGATTCTCTCGCTTCGTGAGATTTGTGTGTCATTCACTTTCACGCATATTCCTAGGGAATGGAATGGGGTGGTTGAATGTTTGGCCAAGTGGGTTGCTGATTTTAAAGAGGGTTGGTCTATTGAGGATAGGGGACAACTCTCCCCTGAGTTGGCTCAGGTGCTTGATCAATTTGTTAGTCATGATAAGTCTATGATGTAGCTGTTCTTTGTTGGGTTGTTTGCCCTCTTTTGTTGTTTCTCTTTCTCCATTTTCAATAAATTTTTACCCCTCTTTTATTGTCAATTCTTGTTAAGAGTAAGAGGAACCTATCATTTATCATGCAATTAAATTCATATGCTTCTCCAATGAGACAATGATATCCAACTCTTTTTCCATTGTACATTTTCTACCTCTAATTTGTGTACTAGAACAAATCTACTCCTACATATGATGAGAATTGATCCCATATTACTAGACCTTTATGTTCTTGACATAGTTGTTAATGTTTTTCTTGCTTAAGTTTACTACTTTCATTGGATTTAAAGTCAATTAATGCTAACTTCAAGTTATCAATGTTTACATCCTTTTTGGTGGATTTTAGCTTTATATTGGTTATTTTATAGTTTACATACCATTCCTTCATAAAATTTAGCTATGTTAATTTCAATAAAAATATTAACTGTAAAATCTTACGATGAACATCAAAATTCTTCTTAATTTCATTATGTTTCTACCAATATATCCATCATAAATCTAATACTATCAAATGAGTAGGAGGGACAAGACCCATTATTTGAAATGAATATATAACTCATTTAACTCTAATACCTCACCCCCCTCATTCATATCCATTGATTCATATAATTTACCCTTTGCCTTTTTTTTTTCTTTTATCACCACCTTAACTCATTCCATTCTCCCTTGAAACCCTCCCCAACCCAATTTTCCTAAATTGTTTTGGTGTATGGATACCATAACCACTTTTTAAATTTATTTTTCTTAGTTCATTAGAGATAGGACAATTGGTAATATGTATAACATGGATTGGGAAGTCAAGTTCATAGGATGAAGACTTACCAAAGTCTACATAGATAGAGGAGGATAAAAAAATATTCTTACAAGACAAAGGGAAAGGTTAAGGGGAAAGACATTTATGCTTACAGGTCTTAGTAAAAAAGGAATCTTTACAAATAGCCTCAAAAAGTTAGAATTTAAGTGATAGAGTATGTTTAATCACCAAGACAATGAAGGATTGATAGAGGGGGCTACACCAAAACCAAACTTAACCTTTATATTTAAATATTTTAAATATTGCAAAAGGAAAAAAAAAATGCATCATCCCTCTTTGATACAACTAAGTGCATAGGAGGAATTAATAGGCACATATGGCTTGGAACAAGCCTTCCAAGGTGATAGGTTGTTAATTGGTGCTTTAATTATATATCTTATTATAGATTTTTTAGATTAAAAAGAACACAATATATAAAGTAATTTAAATGGGTATTAAGTCCAAACTCTCAATTAATACTAGTAACCAGCATACAAGTATCCTAAAACTTGGAGGATTTCTCACCCTCTTCAAGGGAGCTATTACTCACTCATGTTGGTGTGTAAAAGATCACATTAAAAAAAAATCATGATTTAGTTACCATAGATACATGTTTTAAAGCTCTAGGATAAAAGTACAAAGCCGTGTCACACTTTTATAAAGGAAATGGCCAATGCTAATTCAACTTTTTAAATTAAATCAATAGAAAGTGAAATATATGTTTTGAATTTTGTAATGATGTAAACTAATAAAATTTATATTCTTATGTCTATTTTGAGTTTGTAATTTTAGCAAAAAATAAAATAAAATTATTTGAATATAGTTTTTATAAAGTAAACACTAAAATTTAGTTGCTGAAAAAATGCTGAAATTGAAGTTATACAAGCCACCACACTTTATTTAGTAAAATTTACTTTTTTTTCTTGAATTTTTTTTTGTATATTGATAACTTGAAACTTTAGTCCATGGATATATCTTTTACTATTTTTATAAATATATATTTTTCAATAAATTTGAAAAGTTGAATGTGCTGAAATATAACTGTTTCCAATTCCCACCACCTTTTTTCTTAATTATTTATCCAAATCATAAAAAGAATTATATCATCTTGACATAGATTCTTAAATCTACTGCATCATATTTTTTTCAATTTTTTTTAATAAATTTTAGTATTTTTCCTTGACAAGATAATCAACCTTATATTTTAATGATAATGACCTACTTTCAATAAAAATAAAATATAAAACATAAAAACTAATTAAAATATTAAAAGATATATATTTTGGAAAATTCACTTAAAGATCTATAAAAGGGTATTTTTACATTTCAAAAAAAATATTATTTATAAGAGTAGGAGTTATTGAAACATCAAGTTTTTTTGTTTTTTTTTGTAATTAGACCAAAAGTAGTATAAAATGTACATTTAGTAGACACTTCCAATTGGAAAAGTTGTGGCCCATACATAACTTAGCTATAATGAATCTATATAGACCATATGTTTGACTAAAATTAATTTTTTAGTCAGAATTACTTAAATTCACTTGTGCTGATAAGTTAGCCTGAAATGTGACAGAGTTTTGTGCTTTTACCCTCTAATTTGTCTTTTATAACATTTTTTAAGAGAAATGTAAGAATGCAAAACATTAAAAATACCTTAAAAGAGAATAAAATTGGATTTGTATTTTATTTCTCGAAAATTTGATATATTGCATGTTCCTACTTATAGTCAATTTGACATAAATAATATCCATTGTTCACAATTTCTAGTTGACCCTAATCTTGTTTGTAATAGTCAACCCAAGTATGCCCCTCCAAATTCTAAATTTCTTATCCAATGAATTTTAGACTATAATATTATCATGCTCCTTATTATTGTAATTCAAACACTTGTCCACATGAGCTCAATGCTCAAATTTAGCACCCAATTAATATTTCCATTATTAGAATATGATAAAAATTTAAAATAGACACGTGCAATAATTACTTGAAATTTTCAACAAAAGAAAAGAAAAATAAAATAATAAACATAATTTGAAGGATCTTGTAACAAAAATATTATATGGTTGTGAAGGATCTTGTAACAAAATATTGATGGTTGTGAAGGATCCTATAATATAAATTGATACATGTACCTATGATCCTAAAACAAAAATATGATAAATATGAATTAGAAGGAACTTGCAAAAGAATCGATAAATATGGATTTTAAGGATCATACACAACCATGAGATTTTTGTTCTAATTATAAACATTAGAGAATGTTAGTGGTAGTGTTTACCTCTTCCAATTAGTTGGATACAATGGATGAAAATAATTTGAGAGAAGAAAAATATATAATCATGTGAAACTCAATAATCACATGATAAGAATCATAAGAATCATAAGATATCATGCACTAATAGTAAGATAAGATAATACATATATAATGATCAAAGAGAATGTAATAGGGGAAACAATATTCCAACATTGTTTCACATAATGTTGATTGGCATTGACCAAATTATAATAGCCAAGAATGCTTGATAATATCATACATTAAACCTAGGTATAAAAGGAGAGTATTATCATGCAAGAGCCAAATATTGGTATAGGAGATATTATATGTAATCATGAGATAATTATGTAAGAATAAGGAGTAAGTATTTAAAGATAAATATATGTTAGCATGAGATGATCATAAAATGAGACAATATAAGTAACATGAAATGAGATTCTCTCTAGAAATAGAGATACATATACCATTTAATTTAGATAGATAATTACATGTAATAGATACATAAATAGAGGAGATAGTAGACATAATAGACATAAGACAAAATATAGAAGGTGAAATGATAATGAAATATAACATAACAAAATATAATATTAGAGAAATCACAAGACAACAAAATACATGAGGAATGAGGAGCACAACAAACATGGCTTGATTAACTAAAGAAAGACATATAAATAAAATAAGCTATATTTTTGTTCAACACTTCAAAATTTTAAATCATCACTAAGCTCTATAAATGATACAAAATAAAGTGACATTAAACACACGACACATATTCGTAGTATCAACATGCACCATTAAAGGTTTGTTTGTGTCATCCACACTCTAACTATGAAAATAATAAAAACACAAACACAAATGATAAGAGCAGGGGAAATCAAACTCAAATTTAGTAGTTTTGAATGTTTAAGTAAACATCCTTGAGATGTTCAATCTAAAACACCAAATAACCTCCACATAACAAGGGGGAAGCAACAACAAAGTATGCTATTCCACCACATCAAGAAATACAATATGATGTGATCATTTGCAAAGATTATTTATTACAATGATAGAGGTACCTTTCTTATATAGGCAAGGCGAGGTCAAAATACTAGACAAGATAATGACATGTGTCTTCATCTTATGACATGAGACAATTAACATGAAAAATATTAAATACATGACGTAAACATTAAATTCTAAGTGACTAAAAGTAAATGAGGCAAACATGACCTCATTATAACTGACTTCTAGGATGACACCTAACTTAAGACCCAAGTAAACTTACAATGTGAATAGGTACCCACTAATAACTAGATAAGAAATAATCTTATCCAGATTAACATTAAAAAATTATGTAGAAAGAACTTCCATCATAATATCGTCTTAATTCCAATGATGAAACATAATATCCTCCTACTCTATTAAAACATCTTTAAGTATTTAAGACCCCATTGCTATAAAAAAAAGTAGCTCTCTTAGTAAATGTGCTTTAAAGAGGCTCAATGTATTATTTGCATTCTCCTTAAAGGTTATATATATATATATATTTAATTTTTTTAATATTAGAATACTTAAAGAGTGCTCATATATGAAAAAGATGATTTCAAATCTTTTGTTCAAATATTTTTTTTCTTTTTTTTTTTTAAAGGACATATGAAGATAGATATTTATTTGTACACTTTGTAAGCCCATATATATCATAGCATGTGTAGTCACACAAATCTGTCCAGCTTAATTAAATAAATATTCGCTATTTATTTGATTAAAAATCCACTAGCCATCAGTTAATTAAATTAATATTTAATTAATTCATCCCCAAACATTCTTCTATTAATTAAATAAATTATTCAATTTATTTTAATTAATTCATTAAATCAAATTCCATTCAATTAAATAAATAAAATCTATTTATTTAATTAAAATCGCCTATTCCTCTTTTAAATAAATTAAATAAAACATTTATTTAAATCATTATCCCCACCCCACTTGCATTTTCCTACAAATGCAACTTGCACACATTTATTGAAATAAATGAATTTTTATTTTTTATAAAATCCTATTTTCCCTCACTCACCAAATCCACTTGCAAAATCTAATCCCCTTCTAGATTCTTCTAACCCCTTCCTAATTAGCCTAATCCATCCCCTAAATATTGTCACATTCCTAAGCAAAGGGAAGTCACTTCTCAAAAGCCTAAAAGTCTTGGATAACCATTAAAGGTTTTCAACCTTCAACCACTAAATGTCTCAAAGTCTTGGATAACCTTTGAAAGCTTCCAACCTTCAACCACTTAATCCACAAAGTCTTCAAAAACCATTAATGGTTAATCCAAACCCTCCTACATGGTTAAAACATTTGTTTTGACTCAACCTCTACCCAACCCAAGGGTCTCATCAGGCCTTTAATGCTTTGACCATGATTATCTCTTAATCATTTGCACAAAGGTTTATCCTTGGATTAACTCTTGATCCAGTGGGTAATCTTAATTTAGGCTTGACCCTTACCTTCTAGATAACCATGAGGTCTTCTCAGGCATTCAATGCCTCCAACCCCTTTCTTTCAACCCAACCCTATGTTGACACTTGTCACCATTTCATTGGTACAAATTGTGCACATGGATCCCCAACTTTCAAGCTTGACCCTTGATTAAACCTTTCAATCCTGGCCATCCATTGCTCCATTTTTCCTATAAATAGAGCCCATTCCTTCATAATCCAGATCCTGAAAACTTGTATGTGTAAAGCGGAAAATCGCGGTCGAACCCTAGTTGTTCTCCCCTCTTCCAACTCCGAGGAGAGAGAAGGGAGGTTCGCTAGGATTCGATGGGTTTTCACTTAGGGGGAAAACTTTACATTCAAAAGAGGGGTTGAAACTCATAAGATTCAATCCTACACAATGTAAGATTGGATGCTAAATGAATTTCAAGGGTTTGGAAAGCAAAGCTACCCTCTTTTGTAAAGAATGTTGATTAAGGAAATTAAGCTAGGAATGCATAGAAAGTCATAAAGATTCGCTTATAAACTGAGTTTAGGTTATAGGATGAAGCTGCGGACCTGGAATTAGCAGTAAAATGTCGATACGGCGTTGTCCTGCAAATTTGAGCAAAAGTTGTCAGGACGATGGCGCCCGGCGCCACGGTCCTCCGAAAAATCCGCGAAACGAAGTGGGATCGGTTCGTCTCTGTACAAGGATTCCAGATCTTCAATCTCAGCCGCGTACCTGCAACCTACACATAGAAAAGTGAAGACGATTGGGGGGTTAGGGATTAGGGGTTTGCCTTTAGGTCAAACCCCGGTTTTGGAATTAACCAAGAAATGAGCAAGAGCTGTAAATGTAAATGATTGTAAAACAAGTACTAATACCTTGTTCTAAGGATGTTGGTATCCTTATGTGCAAAGGTTTAGATGTTGTATGTTGTATGTTGTATGTTGTAAGTGATCTCCTCTTCAATGGTTGAATCCTTGACTTGAATGCAACACTTAGCCTTGAATGGAGACTTGAAATGATCAATTGCTTGAATGCTTGAATGCTTGAGTATAGTTTCCACGCCTTTTCCATCATATCGAATGAAAGAGGAAAATGTAGTTTATATACTTGTCAATTAGGGCTGATAGACTGATTTTCTCGACCTTAGGCCGACCAGGGAAGTATATTTCCCAAATTGCAATCAAAAAGACCCGATATCACTTAAGAAACCGGGCCCAAAATAGGACCCAGGGACCAGGGCGCTGGGCGCCCTGGTCCTGAGGGACCAGGGCGCTGGGCGCTCTGGTCCCACCTCCAGGACAGCGGGGTGCAAGGGGGTTCAGGCCAATGGTGCTTGAAATATGCAGTTTTCAGTGTCGTGAGCAAGTTTTGGGGTCAAGAGAAAGTGGGCTCGCAACATCAAATGTAGGCACACTAAACTTAGATTGATTCATAGAGGCAATTTGTTGCTGTAAAGAAGAGACAGTTTGTGCAAGATTATTAATGGTAGCTTCGGTCGAAGAGTTCATAGTAGGTGTGTTAGATTGAGATGGAGGTGTGATGTTATTGAAAGAAGGTAAAGAGTAAGGTGGTGGGACCCTATGATAGTCAACCATAGGGGATGATTGGATAGGAGGAACACTACAAGGAGGAATGGAATGGTTAAATGAATTGCCCCCTTGCGTCATGTTCATTTGTGAAGATGTAATAGGAACACTCATTGAAGGAATGTACGAAGAAGTTGGATTGAATGAAGGAAGAGGATTAATTGAAGAAGGAGGATTGCCCCCATGACTGGTAATCACAGGAGGAATGTCTTGTATAGAGGTAGCCATTATGTTTGATGTAAAGGTAGGTATACTAGCAATAGGAGTTATCAAAGGAATAGAATGATTGACTTGTGTAGGAGGTTGTGTATAACCTAAAGATTCAGCACAACTCTTCATAGGCATCACATTCGAATCCACAATGTGTGAAATACCACGCAAAACATCAATTCCATTCTTATCACTTTGAAGCATGCATTTTAGACCCTCAATTAAAGGAAGAGCTTGACTATCGGGATACTCATGAGACATCCATTGGTGAAAATCGTCAAATTGGTTATCCAATTTGGAAAGTTGTTCAATGGAAATTTCATGGAGAGCTTCTTCATCATTCGGAGGATTAGAGGAATTACCCATGTCCTCGTTAAAAAGGCTACTCAAATTAGGTTCCATCTCCTCAGTAGTTAAACCTCGGAAGGACTTAATTCTATGGCTTCGTCTAACGGGAATAGTGTAAGTAGGACTTATTGTTGTAAAACTCATGCACTAGAGAGAGAGAAAAGATTTTGATCTTAGAGGTAGGTAGCCATTTTCAGTAAAAACAACCAATCTTCCAGATTTAAGCTATTACATGCAATCACAACATTCTCCCGAAATTTCGGAAAAAATGTCCGGGACCGTGGCGCTCGGAGTGCAACACGGTCCTTGCAACTTTTTTCGAAATTTGCAGGGATGAAAGGTATGATGATTTTAGAGCTAATCTGAAAAAATTGAGTGATTTTACGATCTGTAGATAGGCCAAATTAAAGTTGCAATCTCAAAATTGAACCCTATCAAGATTGTCGAAAAATGCAAAATTTGAATTTTGAAAAAGAGAGGGAAACTGAAATTTTGAATTTTATGATTTTAGAGGGAATGTCAAAAGCAGTGCAAGTTTTGAAATTCAAAAATTGACTCAATTTCATGCAAAATTCAATTTTGAAAGCGGAAATCAAAGTTGTTGTAATTAAGCACTTAATTTCAAAAGTCACAAAATGCAAGAATTTGAATAAAGCACTGAAATTTCGAATGAATAAAAACACACTTTTCAGATTTAAGACAATAAGAACACAATTTTGACACAAAATTTCAGTTTCGATAATTTTTGAATGTTTAGGAGCCTTAGACCAAGCAATCACAAGACCAACTTTGACTGTAATTTTGAAGGTGTTATAATTGACAAAATCAGCCAAAATTCTGGATTTTAGCAGGAAAATACAGCAAGATCTCGCTCCCGAAATTTTGAAAAAAATGTCGGGGACGATGGCGCTCGGAGTGCAACACGGTCCTCGCAACTTTTTTCCAAATTTTCAGGGATGAAAGATATTGTGATTTTATTGCAGAATCCAAAGTTACAGCTGATTTGGAGATGTTTTGATCGGTCAAATTGTCGGACAAAGGTTGAATTAAGAGGGTTTCAAAAATTAGGGTTTTGACATTTAACCACTTAATTTTCAAAATTAAAGTACAGATATGAATTGATAATTTATAATAGAAAAGCAGATCTGAAGCAAGCATTAATAATTAAACATTTCGCAAGTTCAATGTTCAAAAAGAAAATTTAGGGTTTTTATGCAATCACCTCTAAAATTTTGCAAAAGATCAAACATGGAAATGTAATCAAGGAATCCAATTTTCAGATCTAGGCATGAAAAATCAGAAAGGATGTTCACGTCGGGTTCACCAAAATGTAAAGCGGAAAATCGCGGTCGAACCCTAGTTGTTCTCCCCTCTTCCAACTCCGAGGAGAGAGAAGGGAGGTTCGCTAGGATTCGATGGGTTTTCACTTGGGGGGAAGACTTTACATTCAAAAGAGGGGTTGAAACTCATAAGATTCAATCCTACACAATGTAAGATTGGATGCTAAATGAATTTCAAGGGTTTGGAAAGCAAAGCTACCCTCTTTTGTAAAGAATGTTGATTAAGGAAATTAAGCTAGGAATGCATAGAAAGTCATAAAGATTCGCTTATAAACCGAGTTTAGGTTATAGGATGAAGCTGCGGACCTGGAATTAGCAGTAAAATGTCGATACGGCGCTGTCCTGCAAATTTGAGCAAAAGTTGTCACGATGATGGCGCCCGGCGCCACGGTCCTCCGAAAAATCCGCGAAACGAAGTGGGATCGGTTCGTCTCTGTACAAGGATTCCAGATCTTCAATCTCAGCCGCGTACCTGCAACCTACACACAGAAAAGAGAAGACGATTGGGGGGTTAGGGATTAGGAGTTTGCCTTTAGGTCAAACCCCGGTTTTGGAATTAACCAAGAAATGAGCAAGAGCTGTAAATGTAAATGACTGTAAAACAAGTACTAATACCTTGTTCTAAGGATGTTGGTATCCTTATGTGCAAAGGTTTAGATGTTGTATGTTGTATGTTGTATGTTGTAAGTGATCTCCTCTTCAATGGTTGAATCCTTGACTTGAATGCAACACTTAGCCTTGAATGGAGACTTGAAATGATCAATTGCTTGAATGCTTGAATGCTTGAGTATAGTTTCCACGCCTTTTCCATCATATCGAATGAAAGAGGAAAATGTAGTTTATATACTTGTCAATTAGGGCTGATAGACTGATTTTCCCGACCTTAGGCCGACCAGGGAAGTATATTTCCCAAATTGCAATCAAAAAGACCCGATATCACTTAAGAAATCGTGCCCAAAATAGGACCCAGGGACCAGGGCGCTGGGCGCTCTGGTCCCACCTCCAGGACTGCGGGGTGCAAGGGGGTTCAGGCCAATGGTGCTTGAAATATGCAGTTTTCAGTGTCGTGAGCAAGTTTTGGGGTCTCCATTCAGGTTGCGTGTTACGTCGCCATCGTGAAGACCGAAATGCGGTCGAAATTGCAAGTGTCACAATTTTAGGACGCTACAGTATGCATCTAAGCTATAGACATTTTAGAGAGCATTTTAGCATAAACAATCTAACATCTTGTCTTTTTTGGTTAAAATATATCATTTTAGCATTAGTATTAGCTTTTTATTTCATCATTTAGAGCTATACTACAAATCTCAATCCTCCATAAGCATCCATAGTGCAAAAAGCTGCTGAGAGCTACACTATTTTGGAACTTGGAGAGGAGAAGAACAAGGGAGAAGAAGCTAAGGCCATGCTAAGAGGCAGTTGGAGATGTCTCATGATCTTTGTTCTATTTATTAGATGTATTAGCATGTCTCTTTGTGTCTCTTTTGGTATGCCTTCATATGTTTGGTTTTAGATTGACTAACACTAATGTTTTGTATGTTTTTGTGTTCTTTGATCTTAGACTAACCTTGTGCCATTTAGGAGGGCATCATTTGGTGAACCCGACGTGAATCGAACACGCAACCTTCTAATTATTTTTTTTGACAACTAACATATTTTGTTTGTTGAAAGTGCCACACAGGTCGCACTTCGACACTAATGAACACGTTTTAGCGCTATCGAAACAATTTCTTTTAGCGCTATTGTCCATAAAATAGCTCTATTGAAAAAGTTTTAGCGCTATTGACAACATTCTGGCGCTTTTGTCACAATTCTGGCGCTATTAAAACTCTTCTGGCACTTTTGACCTCTCAGATTTTTCTATTCTTTCAGCGCTACGGTGTAAATTAGCGCTTCTATAAACGTAGACTAGCGCTATTGTATAAATTAGCGCTTCTGTCTAAAAAGCATACTAGCGCTATTGCAACAGAGTGTTGTCCAAGTCGCTTTGTAACCAAAAAATTGAGTATCTTAGGCTTGTGGAAGCCCCCCTTGAACATTGGTTTTTACTAACTTGTTTTTTTTGTTCATGCAGGTTAACAACCCAACATAAAAATCACAAAATTTTCATTTAGTGCTTAAAAAGAATTTGAAAAACACAAAAAAAAAAAAAAATATTCATTGCTTTCTAGTTAGGACTCATTTTCTTTTGGTGCTTAAAATTAACAACGCAAATTTGATTTCATTGCATCAATTTGGACCTAAAATTTACAATCCACACTTCAAAAATTTGGTGCAAATAAAATACACAATCCACTTGTTTTGATCTTTTTGCAAACAAATTTTACTTCAAGCAAAACGTGTTTTTCATTAAGTTGACCGGGATTTCCAAATTTTTAGATTACAACACATTTTGCCATTGAAGTTAAAACGAACACCATGACTGTTGGAGCAACATCTCCAAATAGTTAAATCATCTTTGCAAATGCTGGATTTAAAAGAACAAGTGTTTTACGTATTTGGCACGCTTGTGCAAAAAGGTCAGTCGAGTGGTCCTACCTCTAACACACACTATCCTCTCCCTTGGCTCTCGTGGTCCTAGGTGCAAGAGAAAAGTGTTAGTAACACTCAAATTTTATTTTTTTAAGAGAGGCCTGCCAAGGGATCGATACTCTTGGGAACGACCTCAAGCGGTAAATCCTTCGAGCCGCTATAGAAATCAGGTGAGAGCAAAAGCTGTAGCCTTGGGTATAGCTGTTCCTACAGTGTAACTGGCCGAAAGGACAAATGAGCCCCACCACCAGTTACAAGGCTCTTAAGTGAGTCACTGCAGAATGAACTTATGTCCAAAAACATCGAACATGACTAAACACCTTTAAGTAGTAGCCCACCCGTTCTATTGATTGAGGATATTTGCGATATAATTTAGTGCAAGAGCATAGATGGTTTTGCTCCCAAGATACTCACCATACATATTTCCTTGAGTAGAAACATAGCTTTTTGAAAAGTCACTTGTGGCTTGATAAAAGTGGTGACTCCCCCATCATAGGGATCATCTATTTGTTATGCTCGTGCAAGACTTAGTATATCACATCCTTACCTGCCACGACGGGATTCATAAGGTATGTAGTACCAAAGTCGAAGAAATATCAAGATGTGGGCTAAATTTATCACAACTGGCCATTTGACCTTAGGGATAAAAAGTGTTTGAAGTGTG
The DNA here is from genome assembly GCF_030272615.1 of Cryptomeria japonica. Lineage (NCBI taxonomy): Eukaryota > Viridiplantae > Streptophyta > Pinopsida > Cupressales > Cupressaceae > Cryptomeria > Cryptomeria japonica. The sequence continues at coordinate 729,735,209 of NC_081409.1, forward strand.
TTCGTTTTACAGACCTAGTGCAAATTGAGCCGACTTCAGGCTTTGGAAATACACCTTAAAATACATCTAAAGGAAGGGTCAAAAACAAGTCCAAGGATTGGGTTGATCTAGACCCATACTCATTTGTGCCTTCTCGGCAACATTCTTGTGTTTGTGTGCTTGCTTTGTTTTCTTGTCAAAGAAAAGTCAGAAGATCAATCCCCAAAAACAAAGTATTCATCCAACATTTCTCAAAAACAACCAAAAATACCAAAAACAAAGTACAAACAAAAAGAATCAAAATTTATGACCATTCTTCACATCTTGCGAAAGAAGAAGCGTCATCAGAATATCACCTTGAAAAGAAGACCATTAAGCTCAAAGGCTTTGATCAAAAGGAGGAAATTCTTCTATCTAAATAGACAAATCTTTGTCTCACATAGAATCTTTCTACATCGCATGCGTCTATACCTTCAAGGAAAAACAAACGAATTTGATTCTGAATCATTGAACCGCAGAGCTTTTATGCAATATAGAGCTCTGAGTTATCATAAGAATCAAGGAGGAAAGATTGATCCCAACTTCTTCCCAAACATCTGTATCACCTACAACATAGCTCGAGAAGTGCCACCAACACCTGAAAGGGAAGAGGTAGAGTTTGTTCCATTTGTAACACAAAGTTTTTATTGAAGTTGAAAAACAAAACATCCATCATCTCATTCATACATCATTATTCCATCATCAATCCATCCCAAAAACTCTCAAAACATTAAGAGGTTCTTGTCCCAAAGTTCTCTTTTAGATATTGCTTGAATCAATCACATCACATTACTTTTTAGATTGTTTCTACATCTAGGATAAGCTCATCCTAAGAGACACATCTACGCAGGTTAAAACTAGTTCATGAGTGAATCCTCTCATTACTAGGTAGTTAAATTTGTAATGCATCTCAGATTTCTCTACACCTTATCACATCCAAACTCTTCAAAACAAACAAGCAATTCAAAGAAAGAATTTCGGTTACATCTACCTTAAAAGTGCTAAAGAGATCTACGTACCACATAATTCACCAACCATCAATCTCTCATTTCAACACAAACTCATCATCATTTTTCATGCAATTTCAACAAAAACTCATAAACAAAATGGCCCAAACCTGATCACGGTCACGACAACGAGAAATAGAAATAGAAGAAGAAGAAGAGGAAAATCTCAATGAATTTCAAGAAGCACTTGGAGGGAATGCAAATGACGAAAACCCAAGTACTCCTACTCCTGCAACAATAGAAAGGGCTCAGCATAACCCTCTCTTTAACAGATTATTTGACGAAATACTCAGGAGCAATGCAGATGCTCACTTCTTAAAACTTGCTCAAGAAGGAGCCAAACTCCCCTCAGACTTTGATCTTGCCCAATTAAGACAAGCATCAGAAAGACAAAGTCGCCATGAGGAGGAAAGGGGTAGAGATCCCATCAGATATAACATCCCTCGAGGTAACCCACCACCTCCTCCTCCAAATGAAATGGAGATGATGCAGCAACAAGTCGAGAATCTCGCCCAACAACTTCATAGTGGTGTTAAGACCAATCAATTCTCACTTAACGACATTTTTCCCTATCCTTTTGATAGGAATCTTTATATGCCACCCTTTCCACGCGGGTTCGAAACACCAAAATTCGAAAAATATAGAGGAAAGGGAGATCCCCGTGATCATGTCAGAGAATTTCATTCCGCTTGTCTTGAAGTGGCATATGAAGACACATACCTAATGTGCCTCTTTCCCCAAAGCTTGGGAGGAACAACTACATCATGGTTTTCCCGACTACTAGGTGGCATTAGAACATTTGAGGAACTCATCCAGAAGTTCCTATCTCATTACTCTCATAACATTGAACGCGACATCACCATGGCTGATCTATGCAACACCAAACAAAAACCAGGTGAATTATTCTCAGTATTCCTGCAATGATGGCGCCAAATGTCTAGCAGACGTTCTCTTCAGTTACCTGAACGAGAACTAGTGGAAATTTTCATTTCCAACTTAAACAAAGAAATGGAATTTCACCTGGATGTCAAAGACACAGACTCTTTTAACGATATGATCACCAAGCGTTTAAAATGTGAAAGGGCACTCATCAAGAAAGGACTCATCAAAATCTTTAATGAACCAAAAGATGGTCCTCGCTCGCGCTTCAATAGTGATAAACCAAACTTCTGGAACAAAAACAAGAATATCGTCAACGATGGGGTTGTGGATGCTCGAACTATCCAAAATGCACAACCTGTGGTTCGATTTGCAAGACAAAATCCTCCACCACAGAATAACACAAATGTTCCTTCCAATCAAGGTCGCATCACATCTCATGATGAACCAAGACCTCGTCCACAAAAACAAAAACACACATACACTCCCTTAGGGGAACCCATTGAAATAGTGATGCGACAACTCATTTCTCAGAATTTGATCACTCTACCTAAACTATCCAACTATGAGCCTCAGGTCAAACCGGCATGGTGGAGAGATACTGAACATTGTGAGTTCCATCAAGGAAGAGGACACAAGACAAGTAATTGTCACCGATTGAAAGATCTCATTCAGGATCTTATTGATCGAGGAGAAATTGAGATTGAAGGACATAACCCAAAAACAACAAATAATGATCATTTGATGTTCAAAAATCCACTTCCATCACAAGATCAAAGGGGTCCTTCCACTTCCCAGCGAGGCACTGAACCACTGATTATACGCAGGCTGCGTATAACTACACTGTAAATCACCTGTATGATGCCAGTGAACAAATTGCAACTATAACCTTCAAAAATCCCAACTCCAATTGCAATGTTGTTACGCGTCGCGGCAAAGTTACCATCAAGGCAGCTCCACAGGGCACCACCTCCGTCCCAAAGCAATACAATCTTGTGGAACAATTAGACAAAACCCCTGTGCTTATATCCATTTTAGAACTTTTGCGCCTATCACCCTCTCATAAAACTATCTTGGATCAAGCGCTCCAAGAGGCGTCAGTCCCTGCAAACCTGAACACAGACCAATTTCAAGCCATGGTTGGAAATCTAAAGTCATCACCTTGTCTCACTTTTTCCGAAAGTGACAACTCTTCTTTCCAACAACCTCATAACGCTTCGCTACACATTGAAGGCTTTATCAACCAACACAGGATCAAGCGAGTCTTGATAGATAATGGAGCAGGCCTAAACATTTGTACACTACAGTTGATCAGAGCATTGGGATATGCAATAGAATCAATGGATCCTCGCAAGAAGATCACCATCAAGGCCTATGATGAAGCAGAGCGTTCATCCAAAGGAGCTGTGGTACTACCAATCCGAGTGGGCCCAGTAGTAAAGCACATCATCTGTCAGGTTCTGGACCTTCCTCTGCCATATAATCTATTATTAGGGAGACCTTGGATACATGCCATGCAGGCTGTTCAATCTACCTACCATCAATGTATCAAGTTCCCACATAACGGTACAGAGATCACAATCCTGGGCGATGCAAATCCCTTTGCATTTTGCCATAATATCAGCCATCAACCAGAAATTACTGTTCCTAATAATAGGGAAGCCATTTCTTCCACATCATATGTAAATCCCACCTCTCTTGCCAGTTCGAACACCCCTATACCCAAGCAAGAAAAGCTTAAGATGAAAGTAGCAAAGGAAGGTCCTGGAGAATACAACTTGAGTCAGCTCTTTTGTGTGGGACAAATGCCCACTTCTCCTAGAACACATGGTAAACCACAGCAATTACTCCAGCAACCACTAATCATGCCAGCATGTGCCTTGACGCCTTTCGTCCTTGGAAAGAGTCAAGAGGAAGAGACACAAGATGAGGACCTAGCGGAATGGATCTATAAAGATCCCATCACCATTGATAAACCGCAAGTTACACTTCCTACGGAACAGTATGGCAAAGGCCTCCTCATTATGCAAAGAATGGGATATGATGGTCAGAGTGCTTTGGGATACTGCAAACAAGGACGACATGAACCTCTGCTACCAGAATTTAAGCCCAAAGGTAATACAGGCTTAGGCTTTGAAAAAGAGATCTTTCCTAAACTCAGATTCAAAGGAAAACCCAACAAACCATTTTGCCCACCTACTACAAAGAGGATACCTTTCATAATCAAAGCACCATCAAAAACTATCTCCACTACCCCATCGAGGCTCACAAACCCACCGCAACCATCTACAATACCAACCATCCCACCAAATGAACCAGTAATCCCATCAGCAACACCATTTGTAGCAATAGCTGTATCAGAACCTGCAGCAGCATCTATGGCATCAGCCATTCCAACAGAAGCCACTAAATCAACACTGCCGATACTTCCAATGACAAATCCTTTAATCCCCATCACGGTTCCTGCAGCACCAATCACTACAAAGATACATAAACCAATCACACCTACCGTGTTCAACTCCAAAGACATCCCAGTATGGTATAGCAATCAGATGCTGGAGAGTGATTCAGAGACCGACTCACATGAGTGGGAATTTGATTATGTACAACTCAACACTTCAGATGAGGAAGACACATCACCACCTCCGCCATGCAAAGACATCCCTATTTACGGAGAAGCACAGATAAAGACCACTTGGGTACCTAAGCTGGAAACATCTTCCACAGACCCTATGTCTCATCCTACGCCTGATTCTGACAGGGAGAGTACCATTAACGACCTTCACCATAATGTCTTAACCCTCACTGATACATCTAACGAACTTAACCTAATCGATGATGTAATGCCCATTATCCACCCTGAACTCATCGAATGGACCCAATCAAATCCCCCATGTCTTGACCTCTTCCAAAACGATGAGGCTATCATTGACTTTTTGGAAATAAGGGATAACCTACCAAGCGGGGATCACAAAGCTGGATTCGCCATTGAACTTAATAGCGCAGCATACTTCGAGGCGGATGCCAAACCTTTTAGCTGCAAAAATATAACAATAAAACATGGATCTTCCAGTGAAAACCACACTGTGGCACTGTTTGATCCGACAAAAGTAAAAAGAAAGAGCGTATCCAACGGTGAAAACCTCTCTAAGGCGCCTGAGGATGAAGGGTTTGACATTCTCCCTGCTAATGCACAACAGGAACGATCAACGATCCTCATTGAGGAGACCAAAGAATACAATGTGGGGACTCTTGAAAATCCTCATATCATACATCTGGCATCTCTTCTCACTCCCAAGGAACAGCCTAAATTTATAGAGTTCTTCCAGCAGCGTCAGATCAACTTTGCATGGTCATATGCAGACATGCCTGGGCTTGATCCTGATTTAGTCATGCATCACCTCACCGTAGCAGAAGGAGCCAAACCTGTCAAGCAGAAGCTTCGTAAGATGCATCCCCAGATTGCAGTGCTAGTCAAAACAGAACTCAAGAAACTCCTAGATGTTGGTTTCATTAGGCCAATTGATTATGCAGAATGGATCTCCAACATTGTGCCTGTCGGCAAACCAAAAGGGGGCATCTGCATTTGTACTGACTTCAGAGATTTGAATAAGGCATGTCCTAAGGATGACTTCCCTCTACCAAATATCGACATCATAGTAGATTTGACAGCAGGACATGCCATGCTTTCACTCATGGATGGCTTTTCAGGATACAATCAAATAAAGATCGCACCAGAGGACCAACATAAGACAGCCTTCACATGTCCATGGGGCACATACTGCTGGAATGTAATGCCTTTCGGTCTAAAGAATGCAGGAGCGACCTATCAACGAGCAATGACCACCATCTTCCATGACATGATGCATACCATGATGGAAGATTATGTGGATGACTTACTAGCAAAATCACTCACTAGGGACAGGCATCTCCACATCTTAGATGAAATCTTTGATAGACTGGAACAATACCATGTACGACTCAACCCAAAGAAATGTGTCTTTGGAGTGACCTCTGGGAAGCTTCTAGGATACATTATCTCAAGCAAAGGCATTGAGGTCGATCCAGCAAAGGTTAAGGCAATCATGGACATGCCACCACCAAAGAATATCAGTCAACTAAGGACATTACAAGGACAGCTTCAATCCATCCGAAGATTCATTGCACAATTGGCTGATAAGTGTCACCCATTCACACACTTGCTACATAAGAACATCCGCTTTCAGTGGGATGCCAAATGCCAACAAGCATTTCAGGCACTTAAAGACTATCTCATGAACCCACCATTGTTGATGCCACCAGATCCAAGTAGACCGTTGTTACTTTATATCTCAGCAACAAGTACGGCATTGGGTGTACTACTGGCACAACATAATGCAGAAGGCAAAGAGTGTGTTGTATACTACATCTCTCGCACACTGGTTGGCTATGAACTCAATTACACACCTACTGAGCGAGCTTGCCTAGCGGTAATCTTAGCAGCCACTAAACTGAGGCACTATCTATTAACACACAAGGTACAACTCATCGCAAAGATTGATCCACTCAAGTACTTACTTAGCAAAGCAGCATTGACAGGTCGCTTGGCCAAATGGGTAATGATTCTAAGTGAATTTGACATCAAGTATGTAGACCGTAAAGCTATCAAAGGGCAGGTCATTGCAGATCAGTTGGTCGATGCACCACTCATAGGCGATCATCCCCTCATTTCCAATTTTCCAGATGAAGAGCTATTCATGATCACAACAACACAACCATGGAAACTATACTTTGATGGTTCATACACTAGGCACGGCTCGGGGGAAGGCATTCTGTTTATCACACCTCAGAGTGATAGCATTCCGAAGTCTTACAGGCTCACATTTCCATGCACAAACAACATAGCAGAGTATGAGGCTTTGATCACAGGACTCAGGCTAGCCGTACAATGGAAATTACAAGAACTACAAGTATATGGCGATTCCCAACTAGTCATTCGATAAGCAACAGATGAGTATCAGACCAAAGATGATAAACTCATGCCATATAAGCAAATGGTGGACACTCTAAAGACATCATTTACTACTATCACCTTTGAGCAGATACCAAGAGATCAGAATCGAGCTACTGACGCTATGGCTACCATCGCATCTCTACTAGATCTTCCACAGAATTCAACACGCTACGAGTTCTTGGTAGAACAACTTTGGATCCCCGCTTATGATATCCCCGAATCTGAAATGATATGTCACCTTGTTGGTTCCGAATCCCCATGGTACGGTGAGTTCTACACCTATCTCTGCGATCACACCCTTCCTCCCAACCAACGAAAAATCTTCATTCGCCAAACTGCTCGATATACCATCATTGCCGAAACCCTATACCGTCGTAGTCTTGATGGTACTCTCCTTAGATGTCTGGAACAAGATGAGATAACAAAGGCTTTGGAAGAGGTACATGAAGGAATTTGCGAGACTCACTCAAGTGGTCCATCACTAGCCAAGAAGATCATGCGAGCAGGATACTATTGGCCATCTATGGAAAAGGATTCCTACTACTTTGTCAGAAAATGCAAGAAATGTCAAGTTCATGGTGACCTGATACATGCACCAGCCCAGGAACTGCAACCAATCACAACACCATGGCCTTTTTGTCAATGGGGCCTTGACCTTGTGGGTAAGATTCATCCATCTTCATCCAATGGCCATAAATTCATTATTACCACCACTGAATATTTCACAAAGTGGATCGAAGCTGTTCCACTTACTCAAGTCACCGGCAAGCAGATCGCCTCATTCATCCTCAACTACATCATGTGTCGGTATGGTGTGCCCATGTCCATCATCACAAATAATGGTCTTCCTTTCAAAAATCAGGATGTCTGTGAGCTTTGTGAGAAATTTCATATCCAACACCGCTTTTCCACTCCCTATTACCCACAAGGCAATGGTCAGGCCGAAGCATCCAATAAAAACATATTGAGAATCCTAAAGAAGATAGTCAATGATGCCGGTCGTGATTGGCATGTTCAATTGAATCCAGCGCTATGGGCATATCGAACTAGCATTCGAACCCCTACAGGCGCAACTCCTTATTCATTGGTCTATGGTGCAGAAGCTATCTTGCCTATTGAGGTCGAGATACCATCATTACGGGTTTCCTTGCATAAACTCATCGATGATGAAGCATACAGAGTCTCACGCCTTCAGGACTTAGAGTTACTTGATGAGAAGCGACAAGCTGCATACAATCACCTCAAAGCCTATCAGCAGCGCATGAGTAGAAGCTACAATCACCGAGTTAGACCTCGTACATTTGAGGTAGGTGATCTTGTTCTTCGAGAGAATCTTCACAACCAACCAAACAGAGAACATCCAGGCAAGTTTGAATCAAACTGGCTCGGCCCATATGTTGTCACTGCTGTATTCGGGTCCAAGGCATATCAGTTGGCTACATCAGACGGAGAACCACTCGCAGATCCAATCAATAGCATGCACCTCAAACGGTTTTATACCTAAGGTGTACAAGGCATCAGGCTCCCCTGCATATCAGAAAATATCAAAAACATTCCGAAAAATGTCCTAAAGAAAATACAAAAACATTCAAAAAAGTAAAGAAAAATCATGCATCCAAACGGTGAACAACCACTCCGGTGGCACCTTGGGTAAGTGCGATGGCGAAAACCTGGCAAACAGGTGCCACTCGTAAAGGCAATGGCTCCAGTATCTTTCAGGCTCGTTGCGATCACATTTACTTCACACATCCATCCATCCAAAACCATGGCTTGTTATTCATCTGTCATTAAGCAAGTACTCCATGCGTCTAGCATCCCACCTTTTCATAGTCAAGTCTAAAAAAACTGGGGGCAATACCCTTAACCTATTGATGGAAGTGGATTCTACATTGTCTTATGTGTCATTACGTTCTTCATTCGAGCAATCATCAAAATAACAAAAACATTCAAAAATGTCTCATCAAAATCCAAAAACATTCAAAAATGTCTCATCAAAATCCAAAAACATCGCAAAACCATCGAAAAACACACAAAGACATGGCAACACATTGTACATATTCATCTGCATAGATACAAAACAAACATTAACATAGTACTCACACAATGACCATTTATCAATCAACCACACAAACCACATCAACAATCCAAACTGTCTTTAAACAAGGATGTATCCTTCCTTACCAAAACAAAGACAAAAGTGACGTTTTCTTTGACAAGAAAATTATGTTAAAGCTATCAAATACTTGGTTGATTTGTGAGTACAATCCTTTGTTTATCTGTATCAGGATCTTTTCAGCATTGTTTTATATCGCTTGCGCATTAATTCCGATGAAGTTCTGGGGCATGTACTAATGGTGTCTACGTGGGAAGTTCACCAAGCTACGTGATCATAGGCAAAAATGCAGTCCTAGATCATTACGGCTTGCTGACTACAACGTATACCTCGACCATATGGACATGAACCATTACCAAGGATCCATATTCTTTTATTCTTTATGTATATACTATTTGTTTGCAGGTACAATGCTCATTCTTTGGTTCCTCTTCCTCCAAATTGGATGAAGGTTTTTATTTCTTAGTACGGTATGCACTTGTCTCAGGATCTGATCAGCCTAAGATCAAGGAGGATGATCCAAGTCATGCATGAAAGGAGATAATCCTTGTCTGTTCCGCAAGCAATACTCAGGTCAACTTGATCCATTATATCAAGTTGCTTGTATTAACTTGCTATATCAAATCCATGTAAGAAATACTCTGGTCATCTTGAATCATTATGTCAAGATGCTTGTATTCTCTTCCAACATTTTAAAGCTCAATGATGAAAATAGAGCACTATGGATCGTCATTCCATCTCATCTGTATATACTGCATTCCGTTGCATTCCAACCATCCATACATTCATAATAGCTGCATATCATGCATACATAGTCATAATAATGCATACTCTATTTTCCTCTTCTTCCATAGGAATGAGTCATAGGTCCTCCATTTCTTCTAACATCGAACCCCCCCAACCCTCCCCATCTCGATAATCAACATCACATACCCTTCATTGTTTCCCATCAACCCAATCAAGCCACGTTCATCACCATCCATCTCTAATAGGAGGGATTGTGTTTCCCATCCTCATTCATCCACAAAATTAAGCCAGTTACTCTATCTACACAGATACATCGACTCACACACACCTAGCCTATCAACAGATACTCTGATCAAGTATCTTCGGGTCTCAACAGGTAATCAATCATGGTAATCCTAGACTACATCAGGCATTTATCATAATGGCCTAGTCTCAACGGGGTTGCTATGATTAACCACAACCATCCATCACACGCACACACTATCAATTGATCAACCAATCAAACACAATCCAATGGACAATTACATCAATTGTCTATGTCTCAACGAGTATTTTGCTTCATATACCTTGACTTCATCGGGAATTGCATCAATTGCCTAAGTCTCATCAGGTCACTTTGATTCACTTACTCAGACTTTATCTTGTCCAAGCGACCAACTGACATTAACTGTCATGCTTTGACTTGACCGGGGCAATTAAACCGATTGCACCAGATTGTTCAACCAATTTTGATCAATTGTATAGCATCAATCCAAACCCCACACTACATCTACTATGTATCTCTTGGATGACCTCAGGGTACTTGCTGGCTTGTTGTTTCTTCATATTCACTCCATTTTCTCCCATTCTTTCATCATTAGTTCTAATTTCTTCTATTCTACCTCCCCTCCACTTTTCATTCTTTTTCGAGAGATCGCCCGATTTTTTGAAATTTTTCGGCCCATCTCTCGAGGGGGCATACCACCCATTAAATTTACATTTTTTTGGGCATTTCTTCACATCAATTTTTCTTTCTTTGAAACGATGCGATAAATTGCACCGTCTCAAAGAGGGGCAAATGTAGTCACACAAATCTGTCCAGCTTAATTAAATAAATATTCGCTATTTATTTGATTAAAAATCCACTAGCCATCAGTTAATTAAATTAATATTTAATTAATTCATCCCCAAACATTCTTCTATTAATTAAATAAATTATTCAATTTATTTTAATTAATTCATTAAATCAAATTCCATTCAATTAAATAAATAAAATCTATTTATTTAATTAAAATCCCCTATTCCTCTTTTAAATAAATTAAATAAAACATTTATTTAAATCATTATCCCCACCCCACTTGCATTTTCCTACAAATGCAACTTGCACACATTTATTGAAATAAATGAATTTTTATTTTTTATAAAATCCTATTTTCCCTCACTCACCAAATCCACTTGCAAAATCTAATCCCCTTCTAGATTCTTCTAACCCCTTCCTAGTTAGCCTAATCCATCCCCTAAATATTGTCACATTCCTAAGCAAAGGGAAGTCACTTCTCAAAAGCCTAAAAGTCTTGGATAACCATTAAAGGTTTTCAACCTTCAACCACTAAATGTCTCAAAGTCTTGGATAACCTTTGAAAGCTTCCAACCTTCAACCACTTAATCCACAAAGTCTTCAAAAACCATTAATAGTTAATCCAAACCCTCCTACATGGTTAAAACATTTGTTTTGACTCAACCTCTACCCAACCCAAGGGTCTCATCAGGCCTTTAATGCTTTGACCATGATTATCTCTTAATCATTTGTACAAAGGTTTATCCTTGGATTAACTCTTGATCCAGTGGGTAATCTTAATTTAGGCTTGACCCTTACCTTCTAGATAACCATGAGGTCTTCTCAGGCATTCAATGCCTCCAACCCCTTTCTTTCAACTCAACCCTATGTTGACACTTGTCACCATTTCATTGGTACAAATTGTGCACATGGATCCCCAACTTTCAAGCTTGACCCTTGATTAAACCTTTCAATCCTAGCCATCCATTGCTCCATTTTTCCTATAAATAGAGCCCATTCCTTCATAATCCAGATCCTGAAAACTTGTATGCATCTAAGCTATAGACATTTTAGAGAGCATTTTAGCATAAACAATCTAACATCTTGTCTTTTTTGGTTAAAATATATCATTTTAGCATTAGTATTAGCTTTTTATTTCATCATTTAGAGCTATACTACAAATCTCAATCCTCCATAAGCATCCATAGTGCAAAAAACTGCTGAGAGCTACACTATTTTGGAACTTGGAGAGGAGAGGAACAAGGGAGAAGAAGCTAAGGCCATGCTAAGAGGCAGTTGGAGATGTCTCATGATCTTTGTTCTATTTATTAGATGTATTAGCATGTCTCTTTGTGTCTCTTTTGGTATGCCTTCATATGTTTGGTTTTAGATTGACTAACACTAATGTTTTGTATGTTTTTGTGTTCTTTGATCTTAGACTAACCTTGTGCCATTTAGGAGGGCATCAGCATGTATACATGGGTGGAAAAAAATGTTCTATTTGTGGTATTGTACAAATTTATCTATATTTTGTTCAAGTATTTAATAATATGTAAGAAGATAAGTAAATTTGCTTTTAGTCTTGTAGATTCTTGTAACATCATATTTAATTTTTTTTTCTGTTGAGTATTTTATATAAAAGTGAAGGATAATTTCTTATTGCTCATGTTGTAGATCCTTAGATGTTTTCACATATATATTTAAAATTTAGCATATTACTTTTTAAACATTAGATGTTTTCACATATATGATAAGCACTTCATCTTTACAAAAATATGTAATATATTATTTCAACATAGATGTTACCTCTTGATGGTACTCTACCCATGATATCTAAAGTAAATTATATTCATATCCAAAGAGGGAGTACTATGACATAATATGATGACTTCCTTAAAACCTACTTATAAAGTAAAAATGATGCATTTCATAATTTCTATTGAATTAACATTTTTTATTTTCATAGAATGTGCATAAAAATGTTGATAAATGCAATAATTATATAGGAATTAGTATGTCTATATAATCTAACAACAACTTAGAAAAATAAGTATATCATCAAATGATTTACCATATACATAATCATGATCACACAATGTACCATAATAAAATTGTGAATAACCCCATCATGTGAAAAAGTGATCAACAACATAAAGATGAAGTAATACCTATAGAATTAATCATTCCCACAAAATGATCCTTATACATTTAAAATCTGTTCATCAATATTCTAATAATCCTCAAATAAATAATGATTTCTAGCTTGATTATGGTTAGAAAAAATATTTGTATAAATTTTTAAATTCTAATTGGTTAGGACAACTAAATGATTACCCCCTCATTGCAACCTTAAACATGAATTTTTATGCCGAAGGTGTCTCCTTTATTTTAGATGGACAACTTGATATCTCAAATCAACAAAGGATGTTTGCCAAAAAAAGGTGTAAGATGATTGTAATAATAATAATCGTAAGATCATTAACGATATCAAATTTCTACAATCCATTAAGATAATTGCATAAATGTTTCTGGTTTCAATTGTGACAAATGTTTCTGGATGCAAAAAAATTTGACAAAATTGAATCCAGGAATATATAATGAACATAATATATAAATAAAAAATTACATGTTTCTTTTTTAAATTTAAATTTTTGTTTATTATAATAATTAGCATATTATAATATATATCATATAAATATCAAAGAAGTTTTTAATAAATAATGATATTAATAATTGTTATTTATATTAGATGAATTAATCAAATAAAATAAATTATGAATTGATTTTTTATTTTTTAAATAAGTTTCTTTATTTTTAAATTTTTTATTTTGGTTTCATTTGTGATTTTTAATATTAAAGTTAAAATTTAGTCTTAACAATCTTTAAGTCTATATGACTTCCTTATCCAATTTTACTAACATTAAATTTAGTTGAATGAAACAACGTTGATCAGTTGTGGGATAGTGTGTAAGGAGCATCAATGGATAATATTGCCACCAAGAGACAAAGTGCTCAAGGTCATAGCATTGAGAGACACACAACTAATGTGTGCAACAATATAGTACCAAAGAAAGAGACAAAAATGATCTCTCATGTCATTGTTGAATCTCATGTAAGTGATGGACTTTATATTTAATTGCTATAAAAACCTTGTGGCAAGGTCTATGACCTTCATTGTTTGTAGGCCTTTCTATAGTTTCTCTTTTCCACCAACATTTTTATGATGTGTGGGATGCTTAGGAAGGTACATGGGTATACATGTATAATTATGAAATAATAAAGAACGAATATTTTGACCAAGGGTATTTGGCATCATTGATATCGTTATAAATTTACAACTTAAAATAAATATAATTGTGATAAACGTGGACACATCAAGACACACATCTAGATAATATATTTTAAAGTATATCCATACTAATTAAACTTTTTGTATTGAGAAGTTTATAATATAATGATCTTCAACTATTGTTTATGTTTTAATATCTGTTACATCACAAGTAGGCAGACAATGCATTTTTTCATTTCTTACCCTCTCTATGCAATAAACTTGTAATAGTGTAAATTGGAAATAGTATGACTATAAAAAGTAAGCATCTACTAACCTAAAATGATAACTCTAATTTATTAAACTATTATATAATGAGACAATTTTATTTGAATCTCATCTTCTTTATCATATAAAGACATCTCAATTTCTTAGAATAATTTTTTAAAATTATATAAACTAATAATATTCTTGTAATCAATCCTCGATCATATATTATATCTACAACCATGTAGTAAACATAATATTTTCCCCTTTCTAACCTAATATATTTGAGCATAACCCAAAATCTAAAATGACAAGCTTGAACTCAAACAACATATTCCAAACACTAAAATTGTGCTTAGGTCCATAGAATGATTATATGCGAGCCATGACGTTGACATGTTTTTGAAGGAAAACTATGAATACTCTACCAAAAGATTCAGAGGATTTGTTTTAGTCATGTTTCGATCCCTATAAGTGGATACATATTGGTTTGAAACTCTTGCTTCTTCATTCATATATTAATTGCACAAACAAAATGATTTGCTAAATGGTACATTAGTTGATCTCATTAACTACACAATTACATACAAAAAACATAAACCAATTTATTTTCTAATAAACCATCCAAACTCTTCAACATACCCATTGCACACCAAAATGCGATTGCTAATATTATTATATATCATATATTCAATCATGTGTTTCAATTCTATGCAATGTCAAATATCATATCTTATGTTTCAATGCTATGCAATGTTGAATATTATATACATTAACTTTATGAAAATTATAAATTGCATTCACATCACATGTCTTTAAGGCATAACAATAAAATATCCAATAGTCTAATGTAAGAATTGTGATTATACTTACACTAAGTATATTTTTAAGCATAGTATTATGCAATATTTTAAACTTCTACAAAATTTATGGCTTAAAAGAGCATGATGGATTGAATATGTTTCTTCTATTTACCACTACCTTTTTTATAACTATTTTACTTGTAAAATTTTGAATGGTAGGATGATATACATAAAGTTATAAAAGTCGTATATTAAGTCTATTTTTTCTAATTTTAACTTAAGATTCTTCACATACTCATATAAATTTATACTTGAAACACAACTATTAAGATATACACTATATTGAGTAATATACAAGTCCCTTAAACATATTTTGAAGTACATCATGATGGATTTTATTTTCCATAGTGGCACACAAAAGGATTGCGTAATATTATGTGATAATAATGAATACACTTATTAGATCATTGTTAACAAGAAAACAGATTAATTGCATGAAGTTTCCGCAGTCTATGATAGCTTGCTTACATAAATTTTTGGATTTGATCATGTTAAATTTTTTCCATGAACATTTTGAATCATGTTCCATGATCCATATGACAACTACAAAAGATAGTTGTCATCCTGATCCTGATGATAGATCATGGAACATGATGTGAAACGTTGATAGAAATTTTTTTAATACAATCAAATCCAAAGAACACCGGTAGAAAAGAACCAGACAAAGAAAACCTCCGATCTTACTCATAAAAATCCCATTAGAATGTTAATATCTCATTAACAAGTCTCTTTATCTTAGAACTTGCTTATCAATAATGTTAAGCTCGCCTTGAAGAAAGACTTTCTGATTAAGATCAATATTTTGGTTAGTTCATTTAAAATCTTCTATTCTTAGTTTACCGTGCCATTATGGCATTTGACAGTAATGGAAAAGACAATACAAGACAATACAAAGAGCTGTAGTTGTACTGTTAAATACAATTCAGAAAAAGGAAAGTGTTTTAAGTTTGTGGTACAGAGTGTATTTAATGTATCAGAACAGCTTTTTACGTTGAAGGTGGGCCTCAACACAGACAGACAGTACATTAAGCATAAGGTGCAGAGAAGAATTAGCAAAAATACAGTTTGCAGTAGATTTCAAGGAAGAAAATGCAGCAGATAAAGACAAGTCAGAGGAGCCCAAAAAGAAAAGAGCCGCCATTAATGAAGCATGCGGTAAAAGTCAAAAGCACTGTTAATGGCAGTCTCTTTCTGTTCACGATCTATCCACATTTTTCATGCCAAATTAGCAAAAACAGAACGGATGATTTGACATGTTTGTACAGTTCCTAAATCACACCATGGAATTTAGAATAGAGGATACCCTTAAAAGGAAGTTAGTTAAACTCCACATAAAATAGCATATCGTATTTGTTTTAAAAAATCTCAAAACATAACAGATTTTTGTGAAATTTTTAAGAGTTGGATTTTCATGTTCTACATCTTCATTTCTGTTAAACCACAAAAAATCGAACGGAAAAATACAACATTTTACAGATCTGAAAGGTTTTTTAGAATGCCATTTTGTGTGAAGATTAGCTTGTACCTCCTTAAAAACCCTTAGATTAGCTTTATCAATCGTTTTCTCTAAAACAAGGTTTTTCTTCTTTAATACAAAATCTAGAGTACAACATTGTTTTGCTAACTTTTTGGTGATTCAATTGGATTTTAGATGTATATTTTAGCATATACCTCTAGTATTAGAGTTGAGTAAGTTTGGATCTTTTAGAATATTTTTATTTAGTATTATTTTTTTATGGTGATAAATATTTTATTTTTAGTGTAGTTGTATTTTCTTAATATTATAGATCGATTGATGATAAGAGTTTTCCATAATTCTTATTGGTGATAGTTTTTTAATCCAGTTACTGGATCACACTTCGTGATCCATCATCAAGATGTTCGGATCTCTATCATCTTGATGATGGATCACAAATTGTGATCCAAAAAGTTGATTAAAAAACTTATACACAATTTAATCCAAAAGCATCATTATAATTGTAGAAAGAGTCATAGAAAATCAATTCATTATGTGGTATCATGTTATTTTCATGAAGCTTCTAATAGATGATTGAATAATATATGAAGGTATTGTGGATATGTAGATATGACCTATACTTTATCATGTCGATATACATGTTTTGAAATGGAGAACCTAATTAGATTGTGTGACAATGTATTTGAACTTTGAGCCAATTTTTGTGGTTACATAATTGAAAATGGGTCTCAAGAAGGTTCGTCATGGAAGCCATGTTGAATTCAAATGATTCTTGTTTATTGCACATTTGTATGAATTGATCATTCTATATGAAATTAAATGTGTGCTAAATTTCAAGAGGGGATAAAAGATTGGAACCATTTCGTATTGGTGACATGGACCCTATTTCTTGCTCTTTGGGTATTGCATCATGTTCTAGGCTAACACCTAGAAGATTGTTTATTGAAAGAGAGATAGGAAGGAGATCAAAAGAAATAAAATTGTAGGATTGTGTTGATTTATTGTAATCTTTTGTGCAGGTGAACTTTTTATAATGGTCTATGGAATTATCTATGAAATCTTTTGTCTATGGCATTTGGCATTCTTTTTTTTTTGTGCACTAGGGTTATCCTTGCAACCTAACCCATCGTCCAACCTGTCTTACCTTAGGCTTACTTACAATCGTGGTATCTATGCCACCTATATTGATTGTATTTCAATAAAAACTACATCACTTACAATGTCAAGTGGCATGATTTAAGCTTGTGTTATCGCTAAATTGTGTAATAACCCACAAAAATGTTGTATGTGTATATTGCAATGCAAGAAGCCTTAAATGGGATGATTTGATAATGAGTAGGCTAATAAAAACCAAGGGGAGAATCATGATATGAGAAGGCTAACATGATGAGAGCTATAGTAGAAAATTTTGAGGCCCTTAAGATACTATAGAGGCAAGAAATGGTCATAGTTGAGGATTTTAGTGATTATGAGAGACAAGGTTAACCATGCAATGAAGATGCTTAAAGTTCAAGTGATGAGAAAAATAGAAGGTAAGTTCATCGTAAAATTAATGAGAGTAAGGAAGTAAGTTAAGTATAATTTTTGAATTTAACTAGCAAGTTTGAATCTTGAAGATTTACTAGATTAGATGAAAAGTCTAGAGAAATTCTTTGAGTTTAACTTTGTTCAAGAATATAAGAAAGTTAATTATATGCTACAACTAAGTATAAGTGGTATGTTACTTAGTGATGTATGGGTTTGTTATAGTCAAGCTAGATAAAATTAATAACAAATTTCACCTCTCTTGAAAGAAAATCAAATCTTAAATAGAATTTAATGATCTCAAGGCTTTGAATATTAGATATTGACTTGTGGTTTCATTAAGTTGTACATTGTAGTTAGTATTTTACAAAAGAACAAATGACAAGAGTACAAGAATTAGGGTTATATATAGATTATAATAACAAATTTGTGGTATCCTAACCTAAATAAATGTTCATAGATTTCAAATCTAACTATTAATTCTCATTTGAAAAAACCCATTTCATCTTACTTGTAATAATGTGATGATTTTTATTTGGAATTTTATATTTTGTGAAAATAAACTAAAAAATAAAGGAGAGAAAATGAGGATAAGAGATCCTAATTTTGAAATTCTAAAAAAAATGACATTACCATCCTATATTTCATTAGACACTATCACAACTACTAAGAAATAGTGCAAGCTTAAATGATATATTTATAAATTAGAAATTTATAAGTTAGAAAAGAAATTATGAAATGCCTATAGAATGATGCAACTTCATAACATTTCATAAGTAGAAAATTTGAATCCTTGATCACTTTACAATGTTTAGAAGATGAATGACTAGAATAGATGTTCAAGGCTGCTAGAATTAATATAATTTTAGACCAAAAAAAATTACTATGCAAACGGAAACCATGAATAAACTAGCAAACAAAAATTCTTGATTGCTAGTCCCATTATCAACAATTTATATCCCTCAAAAATGATCACGAATGGTACTTTTATAAATACAAGGCATCCAAAATTAGTTATAAAGAAGTTGTTAGGATGAGATCTATACTTATAAAATATTATTTCTGAAAGAATATTCTTTTAAAAAAAAAATATTTCAGGCATATATCATCGTAGACATCTAAATATGAGTAATACATTTTTATTTTGTCACATCATCACCTTCTCACTAATTCTTCAATTCATATCAATTAAATAATTTTATTATTTCATTAATTCATCTTTTGATCCACTATAAGTAAATAATTTTAAAAAATTATTTAAATAGCTAAAACTTCTTCACATAATTAAACAAATTTCAAATATTTTATTTAGATTCCCAGCTTACATAAATACAATAAATGTTTTATTTATTCCATCTCTGAATTACACACACTCTTTATCCTTCCAACTTATCAATCCATGTGCTAATTATAGCTTCTATGCTCTTTCAAATTTTCTCATCCATTGATCTTCCTAATTAATCTTCACCACTGATCAAATGTTAAGTGAGTCATATAAAAAAGACCTTCACTCCCTCATTTTTGGCCTAACACTTTTATTATTAAAAGTCCCTAGACAATCTAGCATACAATCTAGCACTCTTATTATCACATCACTCTAGCATTTACTCGAGTATTATAATCATCAAGAAATAAAGAATCTATCAAGCATCAAGCCTTCATCTTATCATGTTATGCTAAAATTCGAGAGCAATCTACACATATCAAGCATTCAAACAATATCAAGTAAATAATGGAGGAATCTAAGGTCTTTTCTATGGTATAATTATTATTTATCATATGATTTGTGCACAAATCTTAGGCTTTATTGAGTGATAGTTGAGTATGAATTTGGATTATGCATTCTATTATTTTCATGCTATTTGATTTACATTTTCATCAATCCACATTTGGGTATACCCAATTACATTCACATCCCTATTTTATCTATGTTTTTGGAGGTTTTTTTAACCTTATCTTGCTTGTTTTTCTTCTTTTGTTGAAGAAATTTCAAGACTAACCTTGTGTAGACAAAGTTGAAGATAAAGCCCTAGGGTTTTCAAATATTTAATCCTATCTCTCAAATGGCTATGAATTTACTTACAATTTTTTAACTAAAGGTTTGGGATAATCTCAAGAGCCAATAGTAAAAAAATTGGCTTCAGATCATCCATTTTGAGTGAGTTATCATAATTTTATTATTTTTCATAAATCTAATTTTCTATCACAAAATCGAAATTTCTTTAGAATTTTTAGAATTTGTAGAAATATATTAGAAGTTTAGAGATGATCTATTGTTTAGATTTTTTTTTTTGAAGTGAATTAATTAGTAAAAAGTTAGAGCTTTGTCAATTAGTTTTTTTCATAAATCTACTTTCTAGGGCACAAATTAAGGAATTTTTTAGAAAATTTTACATTTTTAGAAATCTCTCAAAAAATAAATAGGGATATAACCTTTGCATTTTTATTTTGAGGTCAAAAATATTTCTAAATGATCATATCTTGTTTGACTAGATTAAAATAGAAATTATAATCTTGTGATGAGCATAAATTTTTTTTACATCTATTTTGTTACATCATAACATTACTTTTTGATCCTTGCATGAGTTCTTTTATCATTTCTAAAATCATAAATAATCCACTAGTGAAATTCTTTTTTTCTTTAGATTATCATGTTTGGCATGCTCTCACACACTTGAAGTTGAAGTTAGGATTAAAATCAACCATTCATATTTGGATTTAGGATCTAAAACAAACCATTGTATTTTAACCTCCACGATTAACTTACATATTCTCTCCTTGTGCACCTTAGACTAATAATGAGGATCATAAATAAGTGATCTAATTTTCTTTTCTAGGCTTGTATGTTGGTCTTTGTGTACAATCAAGCTTCAAGATTCAAGGTTGATAAAATTTAGCTTGGAGCTCTTCATATTGGATCAAGGATTTTCAAACAAGATTTAGAAGCATTAAATCTAGGTGCACTTTTAAAAAACCCTCTCATTTAAATTTTCAAAGTGATCATAATCTTTGTTATTTATCATAGAATCATTTTTTTCTTTAGAATATCATGCTTGGTGTGTCGTCTTCATGTTGAAATCAAATTTAAAATCAATTTTTTACATTTGGATTTCGGATAAAAATAAACTATTCTTTTAATCCCCAAGGTCTTCTTACATATGATATCATCGCATATCCTAGGGAAAACTTGAGGATTAGAAATAAGTGATATTGCTTTTCTTTTTTAGGAGGCCTTCCTAAAGAAGTGATCACTCTAGGGGATGACATCGACTCTTGTATTCTAGCAAAGTATCAAAAGTGGAGGGAGAATCAAAAGAAATGCCTCTTGGAAGTGGAATCTAGTCAATCTAGGTCAAGCCTCTAAGAGATGTATACCTCAGGGAGGTCAAGGTGGAGAGTAAGTTACCATGTCCTCTTGAATGTTTGGCCTCATTGTACCCTTGGGGTATATAGAGGATACCCCTAGTTGAAGTTTTGAAGCCTAGTTGAAACTTTTTGGCTACATTTTCTTAAAATTCCTTATGTATACAAGGATTAATAAACCCACTTAAGTATGCTTGTTTATGTGTCTTATGTTTTTGAGTTTTTGGATTACCTTCCCTAGTTAAAAATGAAAGGAGATATTTATCCAAATTGGGCCATAAGGAAATTATCGTTTTCATTCATTTCTTGTGTGTAGTTGCAAACTAGATCAAATTAAATGCAAAACAATCAGAAAAATAATAAATCTCTTATCTTTGTGGATTTAGAGGTGTTAATGTTCCTAGTGTCCTTCCATGCTTTGAAAGTATCATTATATGTTATTTTTTACATTTGTTGATAAAAGACATCATCCAACCAACACAACTACCAAAAAACAAACTTCTAAAACAATCACAATCAAAAACTTGAAACAAGAAAAACTTAAAACCTAAACTTGACATTTTGTGGTGCAGTCACCGGTAAGGAGAAACCTCAAGGAGATCAGTCTGAATGGGTCAGCAAGAGTAAAAACAACGGAAACACAAGGGTATGATGGAGAAAATGCAGAATTGATTGAATTATAACATGAAAATTGATTAAAACCAATTGGTAACAATCGAGTTACTGAAAACCAGCTCACCGGCCTGCTAAAACATGCTCAAAGTACAAACAGGTGATAACCGGGACCTCAAGACTATAGATCTGTCTTCTATGTTCTATCTCCAACCTTCGATTATCATGATGATACATTCTAATGCTCAATATAATTATTTATATGATCCAAGGGGATCTAGTCAGCCCAAAAAGGATCAAAATCTAAAGAACAAGACCTAATGTGTAAAACCAACTAGGTCGGCCTCCTACAAAGAAATCCTTCTGAAAAATCCAAAGGATGAAGTGAAAATCATGGGAAAAGGTCAACTACATGCCAAGGAACATCAGAATCAAGTCTTAGGGCTCCACAAGCTACGAAAGAGATCCGGTAGATCACAAATGCATAGGTCCAAACAACTGGTAACAAGAAACTGTGTTGGAAACCGAAAGTGATATTTGTTAGGTTTAATGATAGTCCCAAAGATACTGAGAGGGGGGGGTGAATCAGTATATAATCAGTTAATAAATTCTTTAACCTTATTAAGTATCTTATATTCCAAAACATTATACCGGTAAACAAGAATTAATGTAGTAAATAGGAACAGTAAAGACAGTATAGAAAACACACCATAACACAATATGTTTAATGAGGAAACCCAGTGTGGGAAAAACCTTGGTGGGATTTGTGACCCACAATATTCACTCACTGGCCAATGAATGAATATTACTTACAAGAGGGGCCTGCACATGCAGGAAGGCCAACTGCCTAGAGCTCACTACTCAATCACAAAATGGAAGTCTCATTGACTTACAAATGGATTATGAAAATCCAATATAATGTACTACTATAATTCAGCATCTGCTATGCCAGGTTCAGTACCAGTTTAAGCTCATACTATAACCATAAACCTTATACAAAATTTTCCTTAATATTCGCTCATTACTTCTGCCATATCCATCATATGTCCATCCATGTTTTAAAATGATTTACAAGATCTCATACATATATGAGTCTATTACAATATGCCATGTCGGCTTTACAAAAAGAAATTTACAATTAAATTCAATAAATAAAACTTTATTCCTGTTGGCTAGGGTGTCGATATACATTGTTGTCGCTGCTGGTAAAGTGTACATCGGTGTCAATGCCTGCCGGTGTCTATACCAGATGAATGTCTGGTGGTTGCCTGAAGGTTGCCATCAATGACAACACCATCATTTCTCACTAGAGTGTAGAATGCCAATAATATCTTGCCGAAAAATTATCCAAATGCGATGCGGTTTGGGAATAAGGAAGATGGTCCAGTCTTCAAGTAAAATCCAACTCCACAAGATCTGGTGAGCCAAATCTGGTACATACAGAAAGAAATGTTGAAACTACAAACAAAAAGCAAAACATAAAAGAAAATATTTTTGGTTGATACAAGATTGCCAAGAACTGGGGATGCTCCTGCATCAAACATCCTGGGTTATTGAAAAAGTGAGTCTCTCACTTTGTTGGGGTTAGAGGAAAACCAAGGCGGTCTACCTCTACCTGAGAAATCCAAGATGAATCTTCAACTGGTCTTCCCTTCCACTTCACAAGGTACTCCTTAATCTGATTGCTCCGGGTACTACACCCAATCCTACTGTCCAAAATGTCTCTAATCTGATCTGGTTCCTTCTGGAGAAACTATTTCTCCAAGTCTGCAATACTATCCTCACTAAATTCTAGTTCATGATACTAATGTAGGTCTGCAATATTGAATATAGCTGATATGTTCAAGTCATCTGGTAGCTCCACTTCATATGCATTTGTAGAATTGAATTTCCTTAAGATCTTACAAGTTCCAAACTTCTTCATCTGCAACTTGTTTTAGGTTCCAACTAGGAATCTCTCTTTTCTCAGATAGACCATCACTTCATTGCCAACTTCAAATTTCTTATGTCTCCTCTTCTCATCCATCATCTCTTTATATTTTCTATTCATGTCCTCCAAATGTTGCTTAACTTGAATGTGTAAGTCCTTCATGTGATCTGCAAATTCTTCTGCTTCTGAACTTCTCCAATCTTCACTACTAACATCTTTTAATTCTGATATACCTCTAGGATGCACTCCGATAACAATCTCAAAAGGTGTTTTTTCGATACTTGTGTTTACTGAATTGTTGTAGGCAAACTCTGCTTGTGCAAGAATCAAATCCCAATTTCCAGTTTTATCTCCAACTAAACATCTCAACAAATTTCTCAAGCTCCGATTAATTACTTATGTCTATCCATCAGTTTGAGGATGAAAAGTAGAACTGAACTTCAAACTTGTCTTCATCTTCTTCCACAGTGTTCTCTAAAAATAATCAACAAACTTGGTGTCTCTGTCAGAAACTATGCTCTTAGGTAATCCATGCAATCTCATTACTTCCTTGAAAAATAGGTCTACTACATGCACTGAATCTGATGTCTTCCTAAAAGGTATGAAATGAGCCATCTTAGAGAATCTATCCACCACCACAATTTTTTTATCATTCCCTCTCTATGTTTTAGGCAATCCAAGTATGAAATCCATGCCTATATCTTCCCAAGGTCTTACCGATACTATCAAAGCTTTATACAATCCTACATTCTAACTACTACCCTTTGAAACTTGACAGACTCTACAACTTTGTACATATTTCCTTACATCACTATGAATCTGTGGCCAAAAGTAATGTTCACTCACCAATGCTATTGTTTTATCAATACCAAAGTGTCCAGCTAATCCTCCACTATGTTTCTCCTTAATCAAATTCTCCCTCATAGAACTCTTAGGTATGCACAACTAAACTCCTATGAATAACATCCCATCCTAAATGAAATGATCCAACCACTTACTCCTATCTGCCAAAAATGGTTCTTTACATTCTTTCCAAGGTTCTCTAAATTTTAGGTCATCATCCTACAAGGTCTTCAATTCCTCAAATCCTAATACTGTCACTCTCAACTTTGTCAGAAAATTCCTTCTCCTACTCAATGCATCAACAACTTTGTTAGATTTCCCACTTGTATGCTTCAACGCAAAGGTGTAACTTTGCAAAAATTCTACCCATCTCATATGTCTCTGATTCAACTTACTTTGACTATTCAAATACTGCAAGGCTTGATGATCTGTATACAAAACAAACTCCTTAGGAAACAAGTAATGTCTCCACTTCTTCAAGGCTTGAACTATGACATAAAACTCTTGATCATATACTGAATATCTCCTCCTATAATCATTCAAATTTTCACTAAAATAAGCTACTTCTTTGCCTTCTTGACTCAAGACTTCTCTAGTTGTTGTTCCACTTGAAATACCTTATTGAAATCCGGTAAAGCCAACACAGGCTGCTCAATCACTTTATGTTTCAATAACTCAAAACTTCAGTTTTCTCCGGTGGTCCACTTGAAT
Organism: Cryptomeria japonica; assembly: GCF_030272615.1. Classification (NCBI taxonomy): domain Eukaryota; kingdom Viridiplantae; phylum Streptophyta; class Pinopsida; order Cupressales; family Cupressaceae; genus Cryptomeria; species Cryptomeria japonica. The sequence goes on from NC_081409.1 coordinate 729,760,860, forward strand.
TCCTTCTGATCTCCCCTCATGGTCTCAGTCATAGGGTTAAAAATAGAACTAAAATTCCTGATAAACTTCTGGTAGAAACTAGCCAGTCCATGAAATGATCTTACCTCTCCAAAGCTTTCCGGTGTAGGCCATTCAATAATTGCTTTTACCTTCTCAGGGTCCATCTTCAATCCATCAGAAGATATCACAAATCCCAAATAGCCTAACTCTTCCTTCATGAAAGTATACTTCTTAAGATTTAACAATAACTTCTCTTCTCTCAACCTCTGTAAAACTTCTCTCAAGTGCAACAAATGCTCCTCTTTTGTCTTACTGAAAAATCACAATGTCATCCAAATACACAATAACAAACTTACCCAAGAATTTCTTCAATACCTCATTCGCCTCATGAAAGTACTTGGTCCATTGGTTAATCCAAAAGGCATCACCAACCATTTATACAATCCTTCATTTATCTTGAATGTTGTCTTCCACTCATCTCCTTCTTTGATCCTGATTTGATGATATCCACTCTTCAAATCTATCTTTGTAAAATATTTGGATCCACTCAAACAGTCCATATGTCATCCATCCTAGGCAAAGGAAACTGGTATTTCATTGCGATCTTGTTTATTGCTCTGGAATTAGTACACATTCTCCACTCTCCATTATTCTTAGGTGCTAATACTGTCGGTACTACATAGGGACTCAAACTTTCTCTGATCAAATGTTACTTCAACAGCTCCTACACTTGTCTATTCAGTTCTTCATTATTCGCTAGTGTCAACTGATGTGCAACTTTGTTAGGAAAACTAGCTCCGAGAATTTGTTAGGATAACCAGTGAACAAATGAGAGGGGGGGAGGTGAATTAGTTGTTGACAGATTATAACATTTAATCCACTTAATAACCTTTAAACAAATTAAGTACTGGTAAAGAAGAAACATATACCGGTAAGCAATTAAACTCAATAATGAAACAGATACTCAACACAATGCAATCATACCACATAACACCATGATTTGTACATGGAAAACCCAGAAAGGGAAAAACCACAGTGGGAAGCCTACCCACAGTCAGATGATACTTCTACAGAAAGTATGTGATACAATGAGGGGCATGACATGTTAGCTTAAGACCAAAACAACAATAACACATCCATAAATCATTACGAAACATCCCGGTAATGTGTAGAGTACACGTTAACATGATACCGGTCCATAACCTAGATAGGCACTAGACCTATTCTGGGCCCAACACTCCAAAGAAATGTCTTCAAGCAGTTGAAGCATGATCAAAGAACATCTTCAACATCCTAAAATCCATTTAAAAGCTGTACTGACACCACTTATGCATCCTATCATGATTCCTCAGTCAAACCTCTGCCGGTAAAACCTTAAACCAATGTCAGTAAGGGTTTACAAGAATGTATGATAGCATCCAATTACCAAGTCAATACCAACTAACCAAAACATGTCCCAAGAGCATGTAACACATAAAATCAAACATACTCCATTGATCCAAACATGCTAGAAATGTCCAACAGATAATCTCTTATGCCAATAACATTAGATATTCTACTAGTAACCAAAACCTGTCTATCGGTAACCATCCATAATAGCTAGTGTTGACATCAATGCAACACATAATCAATTCATCCATAATGCCAACATAAGTAGATCCATGCAATGAATGATACTTCTTACCAGTGGTAATCTATCAGGTAAATTATCTGAAATGATGTCTTCATACTCTGTCAGCAAATATTTTATCTCCTTCGGTTATTCTTCTTCAGGTTCTGGATTCTCAGTCTTCTTAGGAACCAAGGAAAAACATACATTCTCATGTCTCATTCCATCTAATAATTTCCTTCCATCTACCAAAAAAATGCTAGCATTCGTATATAGTTCACTCTTCAAAGGTTCCTCCAAGGGTAGAAAGGTTTGCTTCATCCCATTTACCACAATAGCGTATATGTTCTTCCTCCCATCATGTATTGCCTGTCTATCAAACTGCCAAGGTCTACCCATCAAAAGGTGACAAATATCCATAGGCATAATATCACACAAGAGTTCATCATGATAATTCCCAATTTTTAATTTTACCAAACATTGCTCACTTACTAAAAACTTATGTTCATCCTAAATCCATGCTATCTAATAAGGCTTAGGGTGTTTCAATCTTTCCAAGTTCAATTTATTCAGTATCTCTTCTGAAAAAAAATTATCTGAACTACCACTATCAATAACAACTTTACAACACTTACCGGATACCTTACATCTGGTCTTGAACAAATTTATCCTTTGCAAGGGCTCCTCATCTTTGCCGGTATGACACAAAACTCTCCTCATCATCAACAGTTCTCCATCTTCTGATTTTTTAGCCGATCCAGTGGGGCTTTCTTCCACCACTATCTCTCTTCTAGTATTCTTAGTCTTCTTACACTCGAAAGCATGATGTCCTTCTCCTCCACACTTAAAGAAAGTTCCTCTAAATGTCCTCTTGTCTTGTCTTCCAAAATTCTCATTCCGGTAGCCATCTGGTTCTCTCCTATGGTAGAAATTTCTATCTTCTTTTCGGTATGAATTACCTTCTTTGCTTACTTTATTTTCCTTACTCTGATCTGTACAAGTTCCTCTACCTTTGGTATATCCTCTTCCTCCTTGAAATATTCCTCTAGTAAACCTTCCACCTCTGCCTTTCTACCTTTGCTCACGTCTTTTGTTTAGATTTTTTTCAGCCTTCAGAGCATACTAGTAAGCCTCTTCAAAACTTTGTAATTTGAACAAACTGAGTTCATCTTGTATAGACACCCACAATCCATTAAAATACCTAGCAACTTGTTCAAATTCATCATCAACATGTCTGGATCTGATATTCAACTTGTAAAAGGCTTTGGTGTACTCCTTCACACTAGATTCCTTCTGTCTCAAATTCTGTAACTTCCAGCTTAGATTCACTTGATAATCAATCGGTATAAATTTTGATTTCAACTTAGCAACCATCCGATCCCAAGTCTTGATTTTCTCTTTACCTCTTCTTTGTCTATCAACCTGCAAATGTTCCCACCAAAGAGATGCATGACCTTTCAACTGGGTACATGCATATTTTACCTTCCTTTCCTTTGCGGTGTTCTCAAAATCAAAATACTTCTCCATCTCTGAGATCTAATCCATCAACTCATGGGAATCCAAATTTCCATCATATTCTGGTGGGGTAAAATATGGTTTAGTATTCTTCCTACTCAAAACCCTCAAAAACTTTTCCTCATCCGGATCAACCGCTGATGGGTTTGCTTGTTCTGTCGGGGCTTCTTCTACTTTATCTTCACTTAAATCTTCAATATAATGGCCTCTTCTTTGCGTTATCTCCACGACTTCCAACCGAGCTGCTATTCCTCACAACATTTCCATCATCATCGGGTCTGCATTTCCATGCACTCCACCATTCCTAGTTCCTCTTCGCACCATCTTTCACTAGTCCTATGTAGCTATAGGTCAGATCCATAGTCTGTTACCCTACAACAAAATTATTAGGACAACCTGAATGAAAACTCGCTCTGATACCACTTGGTGCAGTCACCGATAAGGAGAAACCTCAAGGAGATCAGTTTGAACCAGTCAACAAGAGTAAACACAATGGAAACACAAGGGTATGATGGAGACAATGCAGAATCGATTGAATTATAACATGAAAATTGATTACAACCAACCGGTAACAATTGGGTTACAGAAAACCAGCTGACGAGCCTACTTAAACATGCTCAAAGTACAAATAGGTCATAACCAAGACCTCAAGACTATAGATCTATCTTCTATGTTCTATCTCCAATCTTTGATTATCCTGATGATACATTCAAATGCTCAATACAATGATTTATATGATCCAAGGGGATCCAGCAACCCAAAAAGGATCAAAACCCAAAGAACAAGACCTAACGTGTAAAACCAACTAGGTCGGCCTCCGCCAAAGAACTCCTTTTTGAAAAATCCAAAGGATAAAGTGAAAATCATGGGAAAAGGTCGGCCATATGCCAAGGAACATTGGAATCAATGCACAGGGCTTTGCAAGCTACTAAAGAGATCCAGTAGGTCACCAATGCATAGGTCTAGAGAACCGGTAATAAGGAACTGTCAACTGGTAACAAGAAACTGTCTTGAAAACCGATAGCGATATCTTGCCAGAAAATGTTCCAAATGTGATGCGGTTTGGGAATAAGGAAGATGGTCCAGTCTTCAAGTAAAATCCAACTCCATAGGATCCGGTGAGCCAAATCTGGTACATACAGAAAGAAATGTTGAAGCTGCAAACAAAAAGCAAAACAAAAAAGAAAATATTTTTGGTTGATGCAAGATTGCCAAGAGCCGAGGATGCTCCTGCATCATTTTGATAAGAGTTTGAGAACAAAAAAATGATTTAATAAGTTTGACATATCATTTCTCAAATTGATTAAAGCCTAATTAATCTCTCCTCTCTTTTTTTGCCATTGCCATTTTAATTTTGTCTTGGTCTTACAAGTCTATTCCAAGTTAAAACACTTGATCATCTTTTATCATTGGTGAATATATTATCTTTTTACTATTTGTCTACTCTTGAGGTGGTGTATTTAAATTCTTTATATATTTTCTTTAGCTCACAAGTCTAGTTCAAGTAAATATTTATGTTTATCTTTATCATTTTGGAGATCCAATTTAACTTTAATCAATTTTAGCTTTGAAGAAACAAGTACACCTTTATCTAAATCAAAGTATCCAACCTTATTCAAGAGATTATATTTTTTCTTAACAACCACAAGATAACAACATAGGAGAAGCATGGAAGAAAGTCAAGAGAAACTTCAAGTCATGGAGAAGCATTGTGGATCATCAATAGCAGTTGTTCCAGTCACATGACCAGAGATAAAAATAGTTTCATGAATTTAAAAATGTTAAATGGTGGAGCAATAACCCTTGGCAACAATTCAATTGTACAAATTATCAATTGGAAAGGGTACCTTAAGTCTTGATGGTGGAAGAACTAAAAAAATGATGTTATTTATGTAGGAGGTTTTAAACATAATCTTTTGAACGAGTTAGATATGTGACAAGGGTTACAATATTTCATTCAATTCTAGTGGATGTAAGATAAAAAATGCCAGCACAAATAAGTTGGTCGTAGAAGGAAGTTGATAACTCAATGATGAACCACGAGTACCAAACCGGTACTGAGAGGGGGGGGGGGGTGAATTAGTACAAACACAAATACAATCCAAAACCGGTTTGACAACAAATAACCCAAATGACTGACAAGCAGGGATATTGGTAAAACAGACCGCAACCGGTAACATCCAGTACAACTCACTCAGTCATGAACCGGTCACTCAATAAGCTACCCTCTTAGCTCAATACTACTATATCATTATATTCTCATGCTTAAATAGGTAAACTTAACCATCAGATCTTCACAACAGTGAGTTCAATATGTTTTATAGACAGGCATAAAACATAGAACCTTCATATGCTTAATAGGTAAAACAAAGCATTTCACATGACACATATTTTTCACATGGAAACCCAACTAGGAAAAACCATAGTGGGGATGAATACCCACAAGCTTCTTTTTGAACTCTTTAGAAGTCCGCTTTGTTAGGAGCCTTGTCCAGTTAAGGACATTACAATAGGTTTTGGTAGGAATCAATCCTGTTAGAGATCACCCGGTTAAGGGTTAAACCCGGTAGGGTCACCTTGTTAGAGGATTTCAAGAACTCAATAGCTGAAAGGATCTCCTAAGCTCTCTAGCTTCTCAGAACTCATTAGCCTTGAGTTACCCGGTTAAGGGATTTTAATCAAGCTGGTTAAGATCACCCGATTTAAGGGATTTTGAATCAAGCCAGTTAAGGCTACCCTGTTAGGGGATTTTACAACTGTTGAAGTGGTTAGAGATCAACAGGAATTACAATGATTTGTTAACAGCACTAAATGCTAATGCAGATCCATTTAGGCTCCTCTTCACCTTCTGCACATTCACTTTGCAGATATCTCTTCTCTCCTTTGGTCTGGCAAGAATCACACATCACTTCTCTTGGATACACATTCACAACTTTTGCCAACAACTTCAGAAAGAAACACAACATTGACCTTATAGGAAACATACAGGTTGGTAGCAAAAACCCTAAACCCTAAACCTATTAGGTTAAGCAATTCAAACGGTTCGATCCTGACTGTTGAATCATACTGCATTAAATGCAACAATCTTGAATCGATCTCAAGACATTCTCCATCATCTATTATCCACCGTTTTCATGGCGGCTGATAACCCTTTACGTGTTATCACCGTTTGACAGACTTCACTCATTCCCGAGGTAGATAGGAATAGTCTTCTTCATGCAAGATCCTTCACATGCCGGCAACATGATTTGTCCTCCATCATACTGCTAACTCATCACACAAAGATCACTGATTGAGTCACACAGACTTGAGGTACTCCAACCGGAAACCCTGAAGTGGAAGCTACCTACCAACCGATAGTCATACAATGCTTCAATGTGTCGGTTCCCATAACTACATGTCGGTTCCCATAACTACATGTTGGTTCACCTTGAACAAATATGCCACTTCACTTTGGCATATAAACCGGTTCATACATATGTTGGTTCCTCTCTCTTCACCTATCACATGTGCCGGTTCACACCATGTCTCATATTGACATCAATGACAACATACAATATCATTATGTCTTCATGCCGGTTCATGTAATGCCATGTCGGTTCACATAATGCCAACAAAAGTAGGATAGATAGTGATCAGTATAAACTCAGTGAAGTCAATAGAAACATTTGCTTTGCAATAAAAAGAGAAGAAAATTGGCTATGGCATAGAAGGATGGGTCACATCAATTTTGATGATCTTGTGAAGATCAGCTTATGGGGACATGTAAGAGACATGTCTAATCCTTCTTCTACTAAATGCAAACCATGTCATGAAGGAAAGAATCAAGTTTCCAACCAAAGAGTATTGGACTTAAAGACCATTAGATCTATTTCATACTTATCTATGCAAACCTATGAGGACAAAGAGTCTACAAGGTGATAGGTATTTTATGATGCTTATTAATGATTTTTGTATAATGCCTTGTATTAACTTTTTAAAAGAGAAATTACAAGATTTTGAGAAGTTCAAAATATTCAACGCTATGGTAGAGAATTAAATTTGCAAGATAATCAAATGTTTAACATTTAATAGAGGAGGAGAGTTTATGTTTGATAAATTTGAATAATTCTACGAGCATGGAATCTAGAGATAGTATTTTTCTCCTAAGACTCCTAAACAAAATGGAGTTGTATAAGGAAAGAATAGTGCAGTGTAGGAGATGGAAAGAATAATGTTGATCCAAGATAACATAACTAACTCATATTTGAGAGAAGTTGTCCAAAATGCAGTCTACATTTTGAACAAAGCACAAATTAGAACAAAAAACACTAAGACACCATATGAATTATCGAAAGTAAGACCAATATCAGTTAGGAATTTTAGGATATTTAGAAGTGATATATCAAAAGGATGAAGATAATTTCAAGGGTAATTTTGACTCAAGATATGATACAGGCATCTTTCTTGATTATTCTAAAAGAAGAAAGGTTAATGTTATAACAAAAGGCTACAAAAGATTGTTGAAAGCACTTAAGTGAACTATATTGTAATAAAGCTTCGGCTAAAGATGACAGTGATGGATCATTTTGAATCAATGATGAGTCCACTAAAAGTGAATCTGGGAATATAGTTGCAAAGACTATGCCTAAGTATCTTCAAAAAATATCTTTGAAAGTCATTATTGGAGACAAATATAGTAGAGTTAAAACCAGGAGGAGGTTATAAAAGGAAATTGAATAGGTACACTTTTCTCTATTATCAAAAATTGAACCAAGTACCTTTATGGAAGCTAGAAAAGATGAGGATTGGTTAGAAGCAATGCAAGAAGAGCTAAATAAGATTGAGAAAAATGAGACTCGAGAACTTTTTCCAAGACCTAAGAACAAGAATATTTTCTTCGGTAGCAAGGCTAGAAGCAATCAAAATATTTTTGGCCCTATTAGCATTCAAGAACTTCAAGGTCTATTAGATGGATGTCAATTCAACATTTTCTGGATGGATATTTAGAAGAGGAGTTATACATTAAGCAACCATAAAGTTTTCAGTTGTCAAAGAATCCAAAATTTGTATCTAGATTGAAGAAAGCTTTTTATGGACTCAAGCAAGCCCCAAGAGCATGGTATTCAACATTGGATAAGTATCCACAAAAATAAGGCTTCAATAAAGGTAGCACAGACAAATAACTTATAAATCAAAATAGAAGGTGATGCATTGTTAATTGGTGTTGTTTATGTTGATATTATTTTTGGAGGCAGTAGTGATAAAATATGCATAGAATGTATGGATGAAATGTAAAAGGAATTTGAGATGTCAATATCTAGTGAGTTATCATTCTTTCTTGGTTTATAAATCTCTCAGTCAAATAAAGGCATATTCATATCACAAATTAAGTATGTGAAAGAGACTTTCAACAAGTTTAGGATGAAAGATTACAAAATGGTTAGCACACCAATGGTTACTAGGTGTAAATTGAGTAAAGATGATGAATCTTCTTCTATAAATTAGGCTGTGTTAGATCAATGGTTCGAAGTGTTTTGTATGTGATTCCTTCTAGATCAAATATGAGACATGCAATTGGTATGGTGGAAAGGTTTCAAGTAGCACCTAAGGAAAACCATGGAAAGACAATAAAAAATATATTTAGAATTTGAAAGCTACATTAGATTTTGGTCTGTGGTACCCCAAGAGAAATAATTTTAGTACGAAAGCATATACTAATGTAGATTTGGCTAAAAGTGTTGATGATTGGAAAAGAACAAATGGCAGAGCATTCTTTCTTAGTGATAGTCTTGTGTCATGATTGAGAAAAAAATAGGATTTAATATCCTTGTATACAACAAAAGAAGAGTATGTTTCAATAGTCTCTTGTTGCACTCAAGTTATATGGATGAAAAAAACCTTAAAGGAGATGAAAATTGAGTTTTATGAGCCCACTCCTATTTTTGTGATAATGTAAGTGCTATAAACATCTCAAATAATCTAGTAATACATTGAATTACAAAGAGTATTTCAATTAAGTATCATTTTCTAAGAGAGAAGGTTGTTGAAAAAGAAGTGAAGATGGAATATGTTGAAATGAAGAAGTAGACTACTGAAATTTTTGTGAAACCTCTTCCAAAGGAAACATTTGAATATCTAAGGTAGAAGGTAGGAGTGGTAGCTCCTTCCTTATAATTCAAGAGGATGTATAGGCTATTTATGGAGGAAGGCAAATTTTGTATAGGGCCTTACAAATAAGACTCAATTATGACAAAAATATCTCACTCCCTAGACAATGTTGGAATTACATTTGGGACATGTATTGTGAAAATTGGTGGTGTTTAATGAATATTTTGTGAAAATGGTTATGAGATTTCTAGGTGCAGGATCAAATAAGTTGCCAAAGGAAATAATGGAAGTTTTAAGACCAAAAGATAGAGTACCATAGTTGGGAATTTAGCATGATTGGGGAGATTGGTATCCCAATTCAAATATCATATGATAAGTATATATGGATCACCAGTTAAGAATTATATTCTTCCAAGGAATGTGCCAAAGAGAATGGGATGCCTTGAAGTCATTTGGTAGTTAAATGAGTTTGATAAAACTTGTTTTAGGAATAAGGAAAGGATCATTTTTCCCATCCTCTATTAAGTTCTCCTATATCACAAATACGAACAAGGAAGGGTTAGAATTGTTGGAAATATGCCTCTAATTCACTTGACATGTTCGGGTTGATCGGGCTAGCCTACACCGATGGAAAAATAGAGTGGAAGACTGCATTGAAGTTGTGTTGATGATCTGATGGAGCTGTCTTAGGCGGTTCGAGTTAACATTGGCTATCGAGGGTTCCAGTTTGGAGTTAAGCTTTTACTAGATGAAGTCGCCTTAGGCAATCAGGTTGATATTGGCTATCAAGTTAATATGCTGAAGGCTACGCCGAAGTCCCGATAAGTCTATCTTGTTTGTCTCAGAGTGCTTCGCTTATAGGGATAGTAGTTTTGGTTGTGTGTCGATGTCCCGATGAGACCACCTTAGGTTATCGGGATAACATTGCATGTCGGGATAACATCTCAAGGTTGGTGCTAATGTCCCAATGAGACCGCTCTCTGATATAGGAAATCGGAGTAACCTCGCAGTGCTTGATCTGATGAGCCGATGAGACAACTCTTGTCTATCAGAGATCGGAGTAACAGTTTACATGTTTTACCGATGACTCGATGGATTCGCCTTCGGTGATCAAGTATCATCGGGCTATCGACTTTACTATTTGAAAGCTATACCGATGGCCGATGGAGCAGAGATCGACTGCAGAAGCAAGATCAAACTGAGATCCAAAAAGGTTAACTCTTGGACACTAAGGATGCGACTGTCAGTGTATTTGAATATGAACCGACCCGACTCCCTGATGCATGTGGGATAATTGATTTTCCATGAATGCAGACTGATGCAGGCAAACGGTTAGAATTCAAACCATTGGTGCAGTTTCTCAGATGAACGGTCGACCAGTTTGGTATTTGAAGCCGAACGTGAACCGAATGTAAGCTTATGAATCATAATAGCTACTATGCGATCCGTCAAGTAGTTTGATCTGAATGTTGAGTGTTTCAATATGGAACGATTGCATGACAAAGTGAAGGAAGTCTGTAGACTGGACTTTATTGTATTGTTTTTGACATACAGTTAATAAAGTCGATTATCTATTGGTGGTGTTTTTTTTTTCTCTTGAAAGCGTTTTCCCACGTTAACTTTGTGTGCTATATCTCTATGTTGTTTAATTGTGTTTGCTCATGCTTGTTCCATATTCTGTAAATGTTGAAATTTTGTATACACTAGTCTATTCCCCCTTGGAAATTGACATTAGGAAAGTGAATTTCCGCACTTGCTTTCTTAACAAGTGGTATCAGAGCTTGGCCCGTTTCGTGATTCTTGTTGGGTAGGGTTGGTTTTTTGTATCAGTTCAAATTTAGTGGGAGTCTTGCAAAGTGTCTACTTGTTTTACAGTTTGAGATGGCAAGCACCTCAGGGAACATAGACATGGAGAAGTTTAATGGTTCCAGCTTTCAACTTTGGAAACTCAAGATGGAAGACTTGCTGGTTGATAGAGATCTCTGGGATACTGTGACTGCAACTTCTAAGCCTTCAGGCATGAAGCAAGAAGATTGGGATCTAGCTGATCGGAAGGCAAGGGGTCTAATCAGGCTATGTCTTGGTGATTCTATTCTATTAAATGTCCATGAGGAGAAGACTGCACATCTTCTCTAGAATAAGTTGGGAGATATTTATCAAGGAAAATCCTTGGTGAATAAACTTTTCTTGAGGAAGAAGTTGTACTCTCTGAAGATGGATGTAGGAACACCATTGGTAGACCACTTAAATGCATTCAACATGGTTCTTTCATAGTTAACTTTTGTTGGTGTGTCCATCTAGGAAGAAGAACGTTGCATGTTGTTGTTGTGTTCATTGCTTGACTCTTGGGAACACTTAGTGATGGATATCAATAGTACTACAACCCAGTTCAAGATGGATATTATGATAAATACTCTTTTGTCAAAAGAAATGAGAAAGAAGTCTTCTTAGATGACAAAACATGCACTCTTTGTTCAAGGCAGATCGAAGGACAAAGACAAGAAGAAAGGCAAGAAGTCTAAGTCTCAAGAGAGAATTAAATCTCCAAGCAAGAAGTCAAAGGTGAAGTGCTGGAACTGTGGGCAGAAAGGGCATATCCGAAAGGATTGCAAGAAGGAGAAGAAGAAGTATTTTGACACTGAATCTTCTCAAAGTGATGCAGATGCATTTGTAGCAGCCCTGGCAGTACCTACCTCAGATGACACCTAGTTAGTAGATTCTGGCGCATCTTTTCACATGACCTCTCACAAGGAGTGGTTCTCGAAATATGAACCGTATGTTGGTGGAAAGGTATATTTGGCCAGTGATTCTACATTGGAGATTGTAGGGAGAGGCACAATTAAAATTCAATTCCCAGACAGTAGAGTGAAAGGGATCAATGGAGTTCTTCATATACTAGGTCTGGAAAGAAATCTTCTCTCTGTAAGTAAACTTAATGATGCTGGAGTACAAGTTACATTTGTGTCTGGTGGTTGCAAGATGACTAGAGGGTCCATTGTATTGGCAAAGGCTGATCGCATTGGTACACTGTATAAGTTAAATGTTGAACCTATATGTTGTAATGTAACTTCTGAAAAAGTCTGTTAAGACAACTGTAAGGATGCATAATGCTACTTCATTGGAACCTAAACTTCCTGCTGAGAAAACAATGCTCTAGCATAATAGGTTAGGCCACATAGGTGAAAAAGGATTAAAATCCTTGAAAAATAAGAACCCAATTGAAGTTTTGGATGATTGTAGTTTTGAGTTTGATTTCTATGAACACTGCATATATGGAAAACATAACCATGTTCAGTTTTATTCCAATTCTCATAAGTCTTTTAATATTCTGGATTATATTCACTCTGATGTGTTTGGTCCAGTGGATGTACCTTCTTTGTCTAAGTCTAAATACTATTTATATTTTGTAGACAATTATTCAAGAAGGGCATTTGTGTACTTTCTTAAAAGTAAATAAGAAGTGTTCAGTTGGTTTAAGGAGTTTAAGAACCACGTTGAAAATCAAACTAGGAGAAAGATTAAATGTTTAAGAATAGACAACGGTGGTGAATTTTGTAGTGCAGATTTCAACAAGTACTGTGTTGATCATGGAATTAAGAGACATAAGACTGTACCTTACACTCCATAGCAGAATGGAGTTGTAGAAAGGTTGAATCGGTCCCTAATAGAGAAAGAAAGAAGCATGTTGAGTGGAGCTGGGCTGGAACAAACATTCTGGGTTGAAGCAATTGCTACAACATGTTACCTACTGAATCATCCTCCTACTTCAGTATTGGTTGACAAAACACCTATGGAAGTATGGTCTGGTAAGAAACCTTCTTTATGGCACCTTCATATTTTTGGTGCAGAGGCATATGCTCATGTCTTTGATGTTACTAGATCTAAATTGGACAACAAAGTGGTGAAATGTATCTTCATTGGCTATGGAGTTGGTGTGAAAGGATACAAACTTTGGAATCCAGTGACTGGTAAGGTTGTATACAGCAGAAGTGTGATTTTTCATGAGATGAAGCCTATGTCACTAGATCATAATATATGAAAGAAAGGAGAAGCTGAGGTTGAAATTCCTCCAGCCAAAGAAGAGTCTCTAGAGATACTTGAAGATGAGGAGAGTTCAAGCAGTTCAAGTAGTTCCGAAGAAGAACATGATGATGAGCCTCCTATGGAACCTCAAGAAGCCCCAACACCAAAGTTGAGAAGATCTACTCAAGAGAGGTGGCAACCTAATAGGTATACACCTAATAAGTACAATCATTCTATGTTGAATGTTAATTGTGCTTATGCTTTACTTGCAGATACTAATGAGCCTAGGATTGTCAAAGAAGCAATTGAAATGCCTGATTCAAATTCCTGGTTGGAAACCATGAATGATGAAATGTCATCATTGGATAAAAATGGAACTTGGGATTTGGTGCCATTGCCTAAAGGCAGAAAGCCTCTAGGTTGAAAATGGGTGTTTAAAAAGAAGTATGGTCCAGATGGCAACATTGACAAGTACAAAGCAAGACTAGTTGCAAAGGGGTATTCACAAAAGGAAGGTACTAACTTTGGGGAAATCTTCTCTCTGGGAAATATTCTCTCCTATAGCTAAGTTGACATCTATCAGATTTCTCTTGTCACTTGCAGCAACATATGATTGGGAGATTGAGCAGATGGATGTGAGGACAACATTTCTTCATGGTGATCTTGAAGAAGAAATTTATATGTCCTAGCCTGAGCACTTTGTGGAAAAAGGTAAAGAACATTTGGTATGCAAACTCAAGAAGTCTCTGTATGGTTTGAAAAAGTCTCCCAGAATGTGGTATCAAAAGTATGATACATTTGATTTGTCCTTGGGATTTGTGAGATCAAAAGCTGGTCATTGTGTTTACTACAAAACTGATGGTGATAGGATTCTTATCATACCTTTGTATGTAGATGATATGTTGTTCATAGGAAACACAAAAGGTATGATCTCTGATTTAAAATCTCATCTTTCTATGAAATTTAAAATGCAGGATTTAGGACCAGCAAATTACATTCTGGGAATGGAGATCAAAATAGATAGATCTAAGAGGAAGCTTTGGCTCAACCAGAGGAAATATATAACCAATGTTCTTGATAGGTTTCATATGTCTGACTGTAAACCACAGGTTGTTCCCATCTTGGAGGGAACTAAGTTGTCCATGCTGGATAGTTCAAAATATCAAAAAGAGATTGAAGACATGAAAAGTGTACCTTATGCAAGTGCTATAGGCAATTTGATGTATGCTATGGTCTGTACAAGACCAGACATTTCCCAACCAGTGGGAGTACTTAGCAGGTTTATGTCGAATCTAGGGAAACCACACTGGGATGTTGTAAAGAGAGTATTCAGATACTTGAAGGGTACTTTAGACCTTGCATTGTGTTATCATGGTAATCTGAAGGATTCAAAGAGAACTCTCAACATTTGTGGTTATACGAATTCTGATTGGGTAGGGGATATTGGTAGTAGGAGATCCACTAGTGGATATGTTTTTGTCCTGAATGGTGGAGCAATTAGTTGGATGAGCAAGTGGCAAGATGTACTCACTTTGTCCACTACAGAGGAAAAATACATGGCAACCACACATGCTTGTAAAGAAGCAGTCTGGCTTAGGCATTTGAGTTCAGATATTTGTTTTGATGCAGGGCAGGCTGAAATCTGGAGTGACAGTCAGAGTGCCATATGTTTGGCAAAGAATCCTACTTTCCATGCCAGATCGAAACGTGTTGATGTTCAGTATCACATCGTTTGTGACATGGTGGAAGATGGAAAAGTTTATCTTAACAAGGTAGACACTCTGGAAAATATTGCAGATGCCTTGACGAAACCAATGAGCATGCACAAATTTAGGTGGTGTTAAAATTCTATGGGTCTTCATACCCATGTCTCTTAGTAACGTCTGAAATGGTATTTGGTCCAGTGAATTCCTTGTCAAGTGGGAGTTTGTTGGAAATGTGCCTCTAATTCACTTGACATGTTCGAGTTGATCAGACTATCCTACATCGATGGAACAACAGAGTGGAAGACTGCATCGGAGTTGTGTTGATGATTCGATGGAGTTGTCCTAGGTGGTCCGAGTTGACATCTGCTATCGGGGGTTCTGGTCTAGAGTTAAGCTGATACCCAATGAAATCTCCTTAGGAAATCAAGTCGATATCGGCTATTGGGTTAATATGCTGAAGGCCACGTCGAAGTCCCGATAAGTCCATCTTGTTTGTCTTAGAGTGCTTCACTTATCGGGATAGCAGTTTTGGTCATGCGACGATGTCCCGATGAGACCACCTTAGGTTATTGGGATAACATTTCATGTCGAGATAACATCTTAAGGTTGGTGACGATGTTTCGATGAGACCACTCTCTGTTATCAGAGATCGGAGTAACCTCACGGTGCTTGATCCGATGAGACCACTCTTGTCTATCAGAGATCAGAGTAACAATTTACATGTTTTACCGATGACCCGATGGAGTTGCCTTCGATGATTGAGTATCATCGGGTGATCAACTTTACTATTTGAAAGCTATATCGATGGCCAATGGAGCGGAGACTGACTGCAGGAGTGAGATCAAACTGAGATCCAAAAAGGTTAACTCTCGAACACTAAGGATGCAATTGCCAGTGTATTTGAATACGAACCGACCCAACTCCTTGATGCATGTGGGATAATTAATTTTCCATGAATGCAAACCAACACAGGCAGACAGTTAGACTTCAAACCGTTGGTGCAATCACTCAGATGAATGTTCGACCAGTTTGGTATTTGAAGCCGAACATGAACTGAATGTAAGGTTACGAATAAGAATAGCTACTGTGCGATCCGTGAAGTATTTTGATCCGAATGTTGAGTGTTTCAATCTGAAACTATTGCATGATAGAGTGAAGGAAGTCTGTAGACTAGACTTTATTGTATTGTTTTTGACATACTATTAATAAAGTCGATTATCTGTTGGTGGTAGGTTTTTTTCTCTCGAAAGGGTTTTCCCATGTTAACTTTGTGTGTTATATCTCTATGTTGTTTAATTGTGTTTGCTCATGCTTGTGCCATATTCTGTAAATTTTGAAATTTTGTATACACTAGTCTATTCCCCCCTATAAATTGACACTAGGAAAGCAAATTTCCGCACTTTCTTTCTTAACAAGAATTGATATACTATATATTATAACCATGTAGGATGGGATTAGATGATATAAGGGAGCTTGACCTAGAAGGCTTTATCAATCAAGTTAGAATAAGAACCAAAAGGTAAAATTTTCTTCATAAGGTTCTATATGAGAAAGATTTGATAAAAAAATTCTAATATGATCAAGAGGTGAGTCTTTCAGAGAGAAAAGTGGGTTTCAATCTAAAAAGTGGAGGAATGGAAGAACAAGGAGAACCAAAGTATATAGAAACCTTCATTAAAATTAAAGACCATATTTCCAAAATTAAAATCATGATGGATAATATTGATTTCTTAGTTACAAACTTTCTATTGTACCAAAAAGGAAATTGGGGGAAAGACCACCATATCATGAGCCAAATATTAAAATCATGGAAGTCATTCATTATCCAAAATTTTATGACTTCTCAACATATTGTAAAGGAGTCTATTAATTTAGTTGTCACTCTTATAGAGCAACAAAAGAAGAAGAGAAAGGTTGAGTAACCTTCTCTATTTGCATATTATGTGGATGCTCGGGAAGAAAAAGATATTGATGAAATTGGGAAGAATATAATAGGGGAAGAAGTTAATCAAATGGTGCTCTCTATTAGGATTCCCAAAGATACTGAGAGGGGGGGGGGGGGTGAATCAGTATCTTGCTGGTTAACAAATTTTCTAATCTTATTAAACAAATTGCATTCAAAAATAGTGTACCGGTAAACCATAAATAATGTAGTAAATAAGATCAATAACCACAACATAGAAAGCATACCATAACACAATATTTTTAACGAGGAAACCTAGTGTGGAAAAAACCTTGGTGGGATTTGTGACCCACAATATTCACTCACTGGCCAATAAATGAATATTACTTACAATAGGGGCCTGCACATGCAGAAAGGCCAACTGCTTAAAGCTCACTGCTTAATTAAAAAAGGGAAGTCTCACTAACTTACAAAAATGGATTATGCAAATCCAATATCATGTACTGCTTCGGTTCAACATCTACTATGCCAGGTTCAACACCAAATTAAGCTCATACAACTTCCATAAACCTTATTTCAAAATTTGCCTTATTATTCGCATGTTCATCTGCCTATTACATTCCATACTTTCATTACATAAATGATCCTACAAGATCTCATACTTATATGAGTCCTATTACAATTCACCTTGTCGGCTTACAAAAATATTTTACATTTAAATACAAAATATAATAAACAAAATCCTGTCGGTTGGGGTGTCGGTAATCATCTTTGTCACTGCCTGTGCCGGTGCCATAGGATTGTAAGGTTGCCATCAATGACAATACCTTCAATCACCTACAATTTCTCATTGGAGTGTGCATTTTCCAACAATCTCCCCCTTTGGCATTGATGGCAACACTCATGAGAAAAAGTCAAAATTTTATCCAAAAATGTGTCTAACCAAAACTGTGTGCTCCCCCTGAGCAGATGATCTCTTCTGTCAATCATTTTTCTCATTCTACTACTCCCCCTTTGGCATCAATGACAAAGGTTGTCAATTAATGTCAATTGAGTGTAGTTCTTGTTAGGATCCCTATAACTGTTCAGTTACAATCTGATATAGATCCACTAATGCGAAATTCAAGCTATTAGTGAACCTCTCACTATCCTTCAATGTTGCTTCTGTGCTTTGGATGGTACTGGTGATTATGTGCATTTTCTCTTTTGGTGTCTTAAGTCCTGGAACAAGAGCCTCAAAAATCTCTTTTCTCAAAGAGATGAGGATATCTAGTTTTGGACCAATTCTGCATTTGAGTTCCTTAGCCTTGTATTTTATACTTTCCTTTTTCTTCTCGAATTTCTGAAGTTTCTCCTTAAATCTAGCTATCTCTTGTTCTATAACTAATATGAGTTCTGATGAACTAATGAGATTGTCAGCTATATCATTTATTTCCTTTTGTACTATGTTGATTTCCTTGTCAATATCCACTGTCAGAAGATCCGTCTTGCAGGCATCTCTGTACAGTTCCTTAAATTCCGTTAAAGTTTTGTTTAGTGCTAGTAGAAGGGTGTCAATGTGTTCCGTGCACTTCTTTATTGTCTCTTCAAAGAATTTTTCTTTTTCCTTGTTCATTTTCTCACTAAATGTCTCCTCATTAATTTGATCAACTATCAAAAGATTGTCGGTGATGTACTTAGACAATGTGTCTAGTTGACTCAAAGAATCTTTATTTTCCACAATGCACTTAGGTGCAATCAATTTCAATAAAGGAATTGTGTCATCAATAGCCTTATATGCCTGTGCATTACACTCTGTGATTTTCTTGATGGAGTCCAATAAAACCTCTGTTACATTTGTCGGTCTGAATTTTGTTAATGAGGAACCAGAAGATTGTCCAACTACCTTAACAATCTACAATCCGCCGGTGTGAATAACCTATTTTCTTATGTTGACCTCTGGTAGGTCAGTTTGAGTCTGCATTTCTACTAGCAAAGGTTTGGGTTTCTCAGCTGTTGCCGGTGGCACTGTCTCTATCTGAACTATTGTTCACCAAAAGTGATAACCCAAGAACACCTGCAAATCTATCTATGAGATAGCCAACCTCAATCAATGAAACACTTCAGGGCTTGGACAACATAACATAGGATCCTAATGATCCTCCTGCACTTCAGGTTCTACTAGACCTAGAGGGGGACACCCTTTGCTGCATTAAATACAATGATTATAGACACATAACTGCATTAACAATAAGCAGATAGATCATTCCACAAACTCACCAAATCTAAAAACACACTACAGATTGGCTAGATCTGTATAAATCATAAATGAAAACAGAGCTTGGAATGAGAAGAACACACCCCTTAACATAAAGGGAAATAGATTTGTCTTTAATTTGAATTAATCTGAAACTATCCCCAAATCTGCAAGACCAGTGCCTTGTTCATTGGGCAACAGAGTCACACACATAACTGCAAATGTAAATCATAGATGCAAGTTTGTTTTCCTTAAACAAGATATTCATGCATTAATACCTTATACTAATGCATTATTTGATTCATTCACAAAATTATCAGATTTGGATACACATTTCATCATTTATGACTGACTACAGAATTTAAAACCTTCATTGAAGGATACTTACAAACAGCCACAACAATCTCCTTGAAATTGACAAATTTCACCCTCCTTAAGGATTCAATTCATGACAATGAAATACATGCCTAGAGACAATACTATGTGGAATTTACTCATGCCTGACACAAGTAAGACCTGCAACTAGAAAACATATGCTATCCTGCAATATAAACTTTGTACCCTGAAACAAACCAAAGAATTTTACAAACTTGGGTCAAGAAGTTCAGAACTGGGAGCCATGCAAACTGGAGCCATTCTCACAGAATTCTGGAACCCTTACAATTAAGAAGAATTGGGAATAAGAAGAGGAGGGAAAAAGATCAGATCTACCAGAACATGCCAAGTGTACCTTTTTCATAACTGCAAGAATATCTCATTTTCTTCTTGTGTTAACTTGTCTTGAAATATCCCATATTTGTTAAAAAAAACTTCATAATTGCATTCCTCATTCTGAGGGCTTTCCGACAATATATAATACTTTTATATTTGGCCAAACATTAAACCCTAGGCAAATTAATCTTGAACAACAGGCCATCATTTAATTTTTTTGAATTTTCTCTATAGTATCGACTATATAATAAACTGAATTTAACTTTAATTTTTGGCTCTTTTTGTGCTCTGACGCCTTGCCACATGGTAGGACCTGATTGGCTGATGGGATCTACTAGGCACCACTTGGGATGACACCTCATCACTTCACCACGTGTCCGCTTGCTTGTTGGCCACATCATCGCCACCTCAGCGCCACATCATCGCCATTGGACTGCCACCTATGCGCCAACTATGTGCCACACCACTACCACCTCGGATGACCTGCGAGCTGTCTTTCCACCTAGACCCTCCACTTGGCTTTTGCCATTTCGCAATGCTTAACCTTCGTGCATCTTCAAGCTCTGAAATCGTGCGGGCCATCGGATCATCTCGAACTTGTTCGATCTTTAAATCCTATATTTTCGTCCTGGGCCTTTCGCCATTTCGCAACCTTTAACCTTCTCGCCTTCACGAAGTCATGTGGACTGTCGATCTACTCCAAACCTGCTCGCTGGTTAAGTCGGCCTTTCTCTACAAAATTTCGCCCAGTTGCCTCGGGAAGCATGCCTACATGGAGTCCCCACCTGTCACCGTCCAGTCAGCCTCCTCGGTCACGTCGAGAAGTGCACCCATGTGCATGGGGTCCACCTTGGGCGCCCATCAAGCACCGTCCATCAAAAACCCTTAAGGCTTTGACATATTAGATGTGTGGAGCCTTATACTTAAATACCAAAAAGATACACTACCTAGCCAATGTGGGACTAAAGTCTTTTGCCTGGGACTGCATTTTGTGAGCTTTTCTCTAAGTTTTAATGGCATTTTTTTCTTTTTAATTCGATTGAAAGTTTAGTGGTCTCCAAACACCACACCAACCACGCCACCAATGGGAATAATGCTGAAGGAAGAAGGTTGTACACATGCTAATGCTTTTGATTTGAAAGTGAAAACCCCTCCCAAACTCTACGCATGGTGTATTTGGTGTAAAGTTGGATGTTCCTCATCCACCACGTAGGCTGCCATTAGCACTTGCTTTGGAAGTTTTTATTTGCTGCTCAACCATGTGAGAGGGCAAATTGACTTCAAAACTATCACATTGCACTTGCTGGAAGTTTTAAATGCACTCCCCAAACTTCTACACTGCCACTCCATATGCACAACGGGGAGGATTGGTAAAGGTTGTATAATTTGGGCTTTACACTTGCCATACCACCACTCATGCAGCTCATAGCAGGGAGGAGCATTTTGAGCTGTCGGTAAATGCATTTGGCTGAAAGTTTTATATGCCTTTGCCCATCTAGGTTGTTGGGACTGCACCTTTGCATTTATATTAAACTTTCTTTCTTTTCCATGTTGCGTGGGAGGAGGTTGTTTGCTGCCAATTGCAATTTTAATGAAAGTTTATTGGATGCTCTTTGACTCACACATGGGAGGGGCTTTACTCCTTCTTATTGTATCTACCTGAAGATTTCTTTGCCCTTCTCACTGCTAATAGCATTTGCTGCAATTTATATGCTTAATCTTCATGTGAGATTTGGTTTTAATTAAAATCGGCATTTGCTTGAGCTTTAAACTACACTCTCCAAACTTCTATGCCACACTCCAGCATGATAATTTGGCACATACACCTACTAATCTTCATTTTCCTGGAGCTTCAAATATTTCCATTGGGCTATTCTCACGTGGGAGGGAGTTTGGCTGGGAGCCTACCTATTTCAATTACTTGAACATTATTAAAACCTCTCAAAACCATGATTAATGCACAGGAAGATGTTGGCTGGCATTTCACATGCCAATTATATTTGCTGAATGATCAATCCCCTCTCCATTCCACACCATCTCCCAAATACATTTGCATTTTTTTTTAAATCTCTTCTCTGAAGGAGGATTTGGCATTAAAATCGCCAATCTGAAATTCCCTAGAGGTCTACAGTCTTTTCAACTCTTATGAGATGTCTCGTGATTACAATCCATATTTAAGTATTCTAAAAATCTCTCAGTGAACAAAGTCGCCAATAAAATAATATGGCACAGGTATGAGCTAGGTCAGGCCCCAAAGTGGGTCCGGCTAAAAAAAAATTCGTATTCATGCAACTGACCTCTAAAATGCCTTAGACACCTTGAACGTACCTCTGGAATCAATCAACATCATTTTCGGATCATAAAACTGAATTTTACAACTTTTAGGCACTTGTGCCACATTTTCGCATTTAATCGCGAAGACGTATTTTTCAAAGTGGTCAAAACACCTTTCTGGACCTCGCCATCTAACAGACGTGTACTCTGATATACAAGGATGAACTTTGCCAAGTGGTTTTTCAAGATGAGTCCCGAGTGAAGAGATATTAATTGGCGAAAATGACCAATTGGCTTTATCGACACTGCGGATCTGATGAAGTCAATGTTCTGGCAACACATGATGCCTTTCTCAAAAAAATCAAATGACCTCTATAGAACCTCAAATTTGAAACACAGGTACCTTGAAGTACATACTAAATCTTTGAATTCCTAGTTCGACCAAAATCCTGACTGGATGCAAATGGCACGCTCATAAAAACAGCTACTTTAACTGATATAGCACTGAAAGTATGGATCACTGAAAACGATGACTCAATGAACCCTTTTGAAAACCGATCAAACGGATTGATAGAGGATTGAAATTTGAAACGTAGCTCATCATTTATACCAACATTATCCTAGAACAAACATTATGTCATAACACTTACTGAGGCAACTTTTACACTTATGTGAAACAGGGCTTTGACTAGGTGCTGAAACAAGGACTTGTCAAACCACACAAACTGCAAATTGATTTGGCTATAAAAACTGAGCAAACGGATTCATGAATACTTGAAATTTTGCATAGAGGAAAACTTTTATGCATAGAATTCAATCCATTTTGAATTTCATCATGACAATCAGCAGGGAAAAAGATATAAACACCCAAAGTAGGCTACTTAGTAAAATCTGCATTTGTGCCTAAAATGCACTTTCAGCTCACCCCTCGGAATGGGTACCTGATACACTTATCCAAACTGAATTCTAAAAGTTGCACATCACTGAATAGGCCAAATGAAAGGTGTACAACATGTTTCCCGAGCCTTACCCCTTGAAAATCAACTGGCTCCACTTTACCCTCTTTCTAACTAGGCCATTCAAACTTACTCATTTGGAAATGCAAAGCAAAAATTTGAATTGGGCCTCAAAACTTGACTCAATTTTAATGAGTCCCAACAGTGGCTCTGACTAGGGATGGTTGATTGCAAGATCAATACAAGAATCCATATATCTTTGGTTAAGCAGACCACCCAAAAACGGATCATTTCTCATTTCTTCTCTTCTAAAAAACTGGGCTTCCTTATTCTACCCAGACAACAGGGCACTTTATTGAAAACCACACAACTGAAAGCAAAGCGACTATACAAAATTTACAAATTATAAATGGCCCCGGGCCATCAAAACTGAATTCAATTCTTACCTCTGTCAAACACATGACTTTCATTTCCACAAACTGGAGGTAAACTAAAAGTTTCATCCTTATCTGCCTGATCAATCACACTTCCATTTCTAATCAATTGATCACATAAAACATAATCAGCAACATGTTCATAATCATAGAATCCTTGAAAACAAAACAAATGTTGAAAGGGCTGATCACTAGGTGACATAAGAGTGCCATACTCTTTACCATTCTTTCCCAGCTGAAATGAAAAGTAATCCGACTCCCTCTGAAAGTTGGAAATATTAGACAGATCCTTATTGCTAGTTTGTTGAAATAATAAACACTCTTCCACAATAATATCCCGCAAACTAGAGAGGAAAACTTCCTCATAACATGACTGCACTTCAACTGGCTAATCACAAAAACTATCAGCATTTTGCACACATGAAAATACATGATTTTTACTTTCCAATGGTTCATTTCCTCCTTGCAAATCTGAGAAAAACACCTCAGATTTGTCATGTCTTTTAAAAGGTAGATCCACATAATGCATATCAAAGCCAAAGTTCATATCAACATATGAATCTACATCATTATACCTATCAATTATATATGCATTATCGTTTTGTCTATCAAACATGGGGAGAGAATCAACATCATATGTATCATTTTTCACACCCTAAAAAACATCATTAGTATCAAAACATATACTGAATGGGTATGAAGGCTGGGTACATTTTCAAATCCATATCTCTGAAGATCAGCAGCTAAGAGTTTTGAAATTTGTTCACTACTTAGTGAACCTCCTTCTTCATTTTCATTTTCCTTGGCTTCATCCTCTGAGTTGTAAACATTGTCCCAATTTGATAAAGGTATTGGATCTGCAGTGCTCATGTCTCTATGCACATTTATTTCATCATCACAACAACTTGCATTTGCATCATATTCTTTATCATGCTGCTCATAATGTGTTGCTACATGTTGCAACATAGTTTCATAACTGGGGTTGCAAACATCTTGTGGATTGAAATCAACAACAAGGTGATCTACATCATTAGCATCTAAAACCTCAATGAGCTCATGATTAGTTGGACAATCACCGTTCTCACAAATTTCTTCTCGCTCTGAATACACATCTAAACTGTCATACTGAGAATAATCACATCCAGCATCATAGGAGGTACATCCACTCAAGGGCTCATCTCCTTCATTATTTTTAATCTTGTGTATATTTTCAGATTGAATTCTTTCAATCATATCTATCCATTCTTTAATACATTCAACACATTCTTCTTTGAAGGTAGTAGACCAATTAACTGAGTCAGGCTCATAAAGCTCTAAGAATAACTCAATCAAAACAGACTCATGGGGTCTAGTATTAGCTGAAAGCTCATTTGATGCAGCTAAAAATCTTCCATAGAAAACATACGATGATTCTTCTTTTTTTCTTGTCCCTACTTTCCTTTTTAAAAACCAGACAAATCTCTCTTGGATCATTTGAAGACATATTATAATTTCTCTATTGATCTCTTTCAGATTTGACAAAGGATTTTCAGATCTAGGAACTACATCTAGATCCATCAGTTTTATAGAATTCACTGAACCATTATCATGCATCTTACTGTTTTATAAATTCTTTTAAAACCTTGCAGTCATTAACTTTAGAACTACATACTTCTTTGATCATTTAACTGAAATTTATTTCAAAAACATGAAGTATGCATACTGTAAATTTCTTTTCCTTTTAACGGTGACTTTTTCACCTCATAAGGAACATGAATTGTCTCATTAATACTTAGAGGAATACCTGGAGAAAAAATTGCTGCTGCTATTCACTTCACTTTTGACTGGAAATTTGAAGAACTCCTCCAAATCTCAGGTTTGTTCTTACAGAGTTGCCACCTCCCTGAAGAGGAAAAAATTTAACACTGATCTTCACTCTGAAACACTTTCAGATTTTTGTGCCAGTGGAGTATCAGAAGGAGGTGGGGGCAAGTTATCTATTACTTTTATGCTCAGAGGACCACCTACCTTGCCTTTACCTTTTTCTTTTTCTTTTTGATAGACTTTGAAAGTCTTTGGTCGTTTAAGTTCTTCTTGCTTTTCCTTCTCTACAAAGAAGATATCCCACTTGTCCGCTGTCTCTTCAGTGATCTCATTTACTCTGCTAGCCATTAATGCTACATGTCGGTGACTGTTTGCTTCACTTATCAATTCATCAATCTCTTTTGTTGATCTTACTGGATGAACTGAAAGTAATTTCTCTATCTTTATCTTCTTGTCCAGTTCAACAATTGCTAACCTTTTTGCATCTAACCTTCTGTACAAGTCACTAGGTAGATCATCTACAACTTCTATCAAAAATTTCTTATAAATATCTAAGTGTAGGATAACACTGTTTTCTATGCTTTCCTTTTCTTCATTAGTGAATGTGTTATACAACTTGCTAACATTTGACAAGTTACCATCTTTAGTTATTTCATTCAAAAGGTTGTCTAAGGGAGGGACAACTTGTTTTACCTTTTTCTTCCTGAGTGTTATTTACTTTGCTGGAGGCCTTACTTCCTGTTGTTTCTGTCTTATTCTCTTAGGAGTAGGTGAGGGTACTGGTGAGGGTTTTTTTTTTCTTCCTACCATTTTGAATTCAGTCAGTATTTCACTGTCAGAGGAGGTACCAATCGGTGAAAGATGTGTTTCCGGTTGTAGTCCTTCAAATTCACTTTCCTTAATACCATTTTTATTCAATATATCTTCCTTGATTTCTTTTTCTTGTCTAGTTGCCTTTCTAATTGTTTGTTCTATTTTCTTTGTTCGTTTCTGTGATTGAACTTTTCTTTCCATGGTTTCTGCATTTCCAAATACTTCTTCTGTTGGTTCTTTAGGGGTTTCTAGAAGTGCTTTTGCATAAGTTTCTATTATGTTTTCATCTACCTCATAACCCATCTCTGTAACCCAAATTGTCCTTGGAATCACTGCCTCTATCCAGATTTCATCCTTCTTTATAACAAAACATATCTCTTTTTTATATTTATCAACTATGGATTGAGATAGTCTTTCCCTAATTTTCATTCTAGCCTTCAGTGCCTGAAAGTGTTCAATTATGTTCTTCTCCCTGTCATCTCCCATGTTATTAAGAATATCCAAAAGTTGTTTTCCTACCGGAATGTCAAATCCAAAATCCTTTCTACCAATATCGGGAGCTTCCTTGGTGATATACAACAATAGACATACAAGTAGGTTACCAAATCTGAATGTGTCTTTCTTGTCACCCTTAAGTTTCTTTAGATTGTCTATTCGCTCATCTTTTAACCATTCACATATGTCAATCTTTGCATTACTGTTTACTAAGTCATAAGCACTTTTGATACATAAACTAGAAACAAAGTTTAATCTATTGGCATGTGTAGCTTTGTATCCAAGAATCATGCTAATGAATCTTACATTGATATCCTTTACATCATTGACTCTTAGGGATCTCTTGTCACAGGTTGCACCGGTTAGAGTCATTACAGTGTCGTTTGGAACCTTTTTAGTCTTGTTAGGCCTGCTATTGGTGGAAGGTAAGCCTGTCACTACCCTAACTACTTCTTTTGTTATCTTATGAATGGAATCTAGCCAAAAGAACTCCCCATGAACTCTGCTCAATACAATCCTTATAACTTCTTTCGGAAAATCAGGAATGCTAAGTATCTCCACAAAACCTAGGGTTTCAACTATCTTGTGTTCCGGTTTTACATTATCATTTTCATCACATATTACTGTCCTATACATGTTCATAATCTCATTAGCACCTAGTTCTTCAATATGACAATGTATGTAAATTCTAGGATCCTCAGCATAACCAACTCCTTTGGGTATTTTAGAAAATTCTCCTAGGGTATCATCCGTCTTCGCTACTTTGGGAATGATTTTAAATAGGGCCTAGGGCATTTAATCACTTCAATTACTGTAGGGTTTGCAATGAATTCAGGTGCAGAGGAGGAAGCCATTGGATAAATACCTTAATTTGCCTTTAGGTTTGAATGCTTGAATGATTTGCTTCACTTCTCCCTGTGGATGCCTTGGCTCAGGTTTTTCACACTTTAAGGAAATTTGAATTCTCAGTGAATGAAAAAGGAGTGAAAAACACTTGCTTTATAATGTCATTTCCTTCAACTACCACATCAAATGCCTATTGGTTAAGTGAAACTTAACACATCTGCTGGTAAAGAAGTAATTCAACTTCTCACCATCAACCGATGGTAAACTAGCTTGTTTTTCAATTTGGTGACATACCCCCAAGGGATTTATTTTCAATTAGATGAAGAATATCCTATCGGTGGAGTGATACTCTATTCTATCGGTGAAGGAATAGCTTCATTAACATTCTGATCTGACTTTCTAATCCATTGTTTTGAAAATTATTGCTTTACTTCTTCAACCTTCTCTTTACCTTTCAAACTGGGTCCTTTCTTATTTGCCGATGATGCCTTCCTTCTACAAAATTTTGCAATATGTCCAATCTTGTTACAAGCATAACAAGTCACATTATTTTTCTTAATAGCTTTCCCATATCCTATGTCGGTATGTGTTCTGCATTGATTAGATAAGTGTCCAAATCTTCCACAAACATAACATCTTACATTCATTCTGTAATTTTCTGAATTATGACCAATTTTGTTGCATTTAGAACATTGACTGGTGTGTGCATTGGTGTTTTGATAGTTTCTAGATCTACACTGATTTTCTCTATGACCATACTTGTTACAGCTAAAGCATTTCCCATTAAATTTGTAGGCATTAAGTTGTCTTACCGATTTACTATGATCATGATTGTTTGCAGTACCTGAGATTTCACCAACTTCAAAGCCAAGACCATTAGTATCTCCATTAGGTTTCTAATTTTTTAGCATGTCATCAAGTTCTTCTAAGCTTTTCTTGAATTTCTCCTTGTGTTGATTTGCAGGAGCCAACTCATTTTCTAAGAAATCTTTTTGTCTCATGAGTTCAGTTTTATCATGCTCCAAGTGAATCATATTTGTCTTCAACATATCATTTTCATGACTGAGTCTTAGATTTTCATTTCGAGCATCATTGATTCTCCTAGTCAAGTCATCTTCATTCTTCTTTCGGTCTTCAATGTCTTTACAAAACCTCATAGTCATATCTTGCATCTCATTCCTCAAGGTCATGTTTTCTTGCTTCATCTTGCTTACAAGATCATTAAGAGTTTCTTTTTCATCATCATCACTTTGTATCTTCTCATGAAGTTCTCTTCATTTTTTCCTAGCAATAGTGAGATTTTCTTGAAGTCCTTGAATGATTTCCTGTGTAGCCTTCAAATCATCTTCAAGTTTCATATTTTTCAACTTTTCTACATCATAATCTGTAAGAGTTGTTCCCAATTACTTTCTCAAGTTTTCCATCTATACTGGTGTCAGAATATTCCTCAAGTTGTTAGGCTTTTGAAAATAGAGGACCAAGCTCTGATACCAATTGTTAGGATTCCCAAAGATACTGAGAGGGGGGGGTGAATCAATATCTTGCCGGTTAACAGATTTTCTAAACTTATTAAACAAATTGTTTTCCAAAATAGTGTATCGATAAACCATAAATAATGCAGTAAATAAGATCAATAACCACAACATAGAAAGCACACCATAACACAATATTTTTAATGAGGAAACCCGGTGTGGGAAAACCCTTGGTGGGATTTGTGACCCACAATATTCACTCACTAGCCAATAATTGAATATTACTTACAATAGGGGCCTGCACATGTAGGAAGGCCAACTACTTAAAGCTCACTTCTTAATTACAAAAGGGAAGTCTCACTGACTTACAAAAATGGACTATGCAAATCCAATATCATGTACTGGTTCGGTTCAACATCTTCTATGCTAGGTTCAGTACCAGTTTAAGTTCATACAACTTCCATAAACCTTATTTCAAAATCTGCCTTATTATTCACATGTTCGCATTTGCCTATTACATTCCATACTTTCATTATATAAATGATCCTACAAGATCTCATACTTATATGAGTCCTAATACAATTCGCCTTGTCCGCTTACAAAAATATTTTACAATTAAATACAAAATATAATAAACAAAATCCTGGCGGTTGGGGTGCCGGTAATCATATTTGCCGTTACCGCTGCCATTGTCGGTACTTGTGTCGGTGCCATAGGATTGTAAGGTTGCCATCAATGACAATACCTTCAATCACCTACAATTTCTCATTGGAGTGTGCATTTGCCAACACCCTCTCCCAAAAGGGTGTAAATTTTAGGCTTCCCCAAAAATAGATTAGCTACCAATCTTAGAAGTGGTGGAGATGAGCTAATGAAACTTGTAACTTGCATTGTCAAACATGATTATTTAAATTTTTTTCCCATTTTATAATCTATTACATAATTCAAGCCCCACATATGTTATTTATTCCCATGAGTTTTCATATTATTTCTTTTGTTATAGTAAATTTTGTCCTACCTATCATATAATGATTAATCCTACCACAAAAGACATATTTTAGAATACCTAATATTATACTTGCTATGGACTTTGTTATGGTGAAAGAAAACAAATTTGACAGTGAAATGGGTATGAATGTGAACAAAAGTGGAGTTATACTATTTTCATACAAAATTATTCATCCTCTGCATCTTGTGGAAAGTTCTCTTGCATGACACTTTAATATTAGTGTAGATCTTGAAATTTAGGATACATATATAAGTATTGAGGTTTGTCTCTTTTTAGGAGTTGTGTGGCTAATGAATAGGAATTTGTAGCAAATTTTTTCAATCATTATCAAAGGGATGGATGCTAAGGATGTGTAGCCAAATATCTTGTAGATGTGCATATTTTTTTCTTATTAAAGGTGGGAGGTGCTAATATAGCAAGACAATTTAAAAAAAACAAACAATTATTTAAAAATAACCAACCAATCATTCTTGTTTCAATAAGGGAAGATGATAAAGGAGTGCTCTCTCTGGCCTCCAAAGTCAGTTAATTACATGCACATGATACTATAGCACTTGCAAATGGGTAACATACACAAAAGTATAGCTACAATGTTATGAGTGGAATTGCCAAGTATTTGGATGTCTTCAGCAATATGCATATTTTGATGGCTTATATTCATTTGTATAGTCTCTAGATATTCAAGTTAGAATCCTTCCAAAAGGCAGGATATTGGATCTATTTCAATAAAAATATACACTCTTCACCCATCATTAGCGATTGAAGTTTATTGAAGAATGCTTTCAACCAATGATGGAAGGAAAGAAATTAGAGACCAGATGTAGATGAGAAAATTTCTTAAATGAATATGGAGGTACTAAAATAGAGAATCAGTTTTGGATAGCATGAAAAGGGAGCATTCACATATGGACAGGGTTGATGATGATTTTTTTCACAGTCCATATGAGCTCTTATCTCAAGATTAAATGGGTCATATTTTGCTGTTTTCATTTGTTGCATTCCAAAATAATGAAAAATGTAATTTGAAGAATAAAGAAAATCTGAGCAAAAGATGAATGCAAAAGATCGACATACATTCACATTCCAAATTTTATATAAGTTTAGAGCAACTCCCAATTGCATCATTAAAAGCAGTCAAATTGGGGCAGCAATACCAATGTAGTTTAGGAGCATTTGATATCAAAGACATTTTGCTGCTAAGAAAAAACTAGATTGAAGAGTTTAATTGTTGGGCACAAACATTTTTATCTTATATCTATGCTTGAGGGAATTCCACCCATGGGTCTCTTTCAAATGCTCTAGAGCACTATAAAATTGTGGAAAACATGAAGGTAGATTGGAGCACAATGGATAGAGATAATCTAATTACACATTCATTCTCCTATACCAGGTGAGATGGATTGGAGCACAAGAAAACCTATACCAGGTGAAATGGGCCATGCTCATTTACACCCAAAGTTCATTCATTCTCCTGCTATCCCCCATTAATGGGAATTGAAGCAATAATGGAGCTTCTTAATAATGCAATTGATGAGGCACAGCCCTCGCAACTACTTAACACAGAGAAGAAAATGGTGGTAACAAAACCTATGATTCTATGAAAGAGTTGGCAATAGATTATACAGAAAAAGTGACTGAAAATGCTGAGGATGAGTTTGAAACATCCACTGTAAAGAATGATATCTTATTGACCACTATATGTTCATGATATTCATATTCGTGGCTAGTGGAGCTAAAGGCAACATCAATATCACTATATGTTTACAGTATCACTCATTGAAAGCATGCATTTCTCTTGATGGCTATTCCTTGTTGTCTTAGGTAGTTGCAACATCAAGGTGAGGATATTTATGTTATAAAGGAGGAAGTAGGATAAAGGCTTGCAATATAGTTTGTATTGAGGGCTTTAACATCCAAACATGGTCCACAATGATAACTTTAAGAAACCCTTTCTCAAAAAAAGGTATAAAATATTGGTGAATATTTTTTTTTTTTTTTTTAAATAATAATATTTTTCATTGGCGAATCTTTTCTTTTTAAAAGAAAAATATTAATTTTATTGGTAAATTATTTTATATCAAATTTTTTTGTAGAAAATATTGGCGAATCTTGAAAAATAATACGAGTATGCATTAATTTTATTGCAAATCCTTTCATTTTTAAAAATAGTTTTTGATAGAAAAGTAAAGGCCTGAAGGTGGAAATCATTAATGATTTTAAGGGGTAGACTCTTCTTTATTTAGTTTCTACCATTAACTTATAATAATCTAATTGCCCTCTTTGTATTTTGTGAGATAAAATGTACAAACAATTTGTAATACTATGGGGCCAAAAATTGGTTTTAGACCATTGATTTTCATTGAGGTCAACAATTCAAAAGCAATTTCAAACCCCACGAGCATTACAACTTGTAGGTACAATTTAAGTCATGGAATACAATGAATGACATTAGATTATATTTTAAATCAAAGGTGACAACTAAAATTGTTGATATAACCCTAAAGTAACTAATAGTTTTGATACATTATTGGCGAACTAATTTAGATTTCTACAATAAATTATAAAATATTGGCGAATTTGATCCAATCATGTATCGAATATTGTGGCGAATCTTTGAGTTAAAAAAAAATTAGTAAAATAAAATCTTTGGCAATTTAAATAATACTAAAATAAAAATTTGTAAAAATGCGGCAATTCGGGTCACCTTAAAAGTTGAACTGATAAGCCAAATTTTGATTCCCAAATTTCAAAACATAGCCAATTGATGAATATTAGCCACCAAAAATTCCAGTGGTCCACAAGAGCTCGTTGGTTCAATAACTTTGGAAGAGAATAAACAAGTACTTGCAAAGGAAAAATCTTGGACTTTGAAGAGTTACATGTTCTAGAGACTTTTTTAGAAATAGACAGTGACATGAATGGACATATTATTATTAATAAAATGCTTTTCATGCACATAAGAATTGAAGGGATCTATCAAACTTCTTTACATTACACTTTAGAGAGAAAAGAATAAAGAGATAGTTACAAAGGTAAGTAGAGAGTAGACTTTATCATTTGTTTACAAGAGGGACCAGGGAAGGCAAAGAAGCTATCTTGTGACCTTTCAAAATCTTGTCATTTAACTCTTGGTATTCCCATTCAAAATTATTTTTAAAACAGTTTATTGTATCGAGAGATGTTTTTTTATGTTGAGAGGCATTCTTACAATCATAGTACGCTTGTATACATAAAAACTCTATTGATTAAAATTGACCTGGTTCAAATCAATTAGAAAAAGTAGTCTACATTGTAAAATGGATGGTTGTTACAAGAATGAATAGTTTTTAATCGCCTTATATCTTTGTTATAAATGTTTTGGATGTATAAGAAATTTGAACTAACATACACATATTAAATAATAATATATATAAAATACACTGAGACATGTCTTTTGGATGTGCCTATTTTTATAAATTTCTATGCTAGTTTGTGAATTGAGGGGTAGGCCTATGAGTTTGTTATTTTCTAAACTTTTCTTAAATAAAGAATCAATATTGACAGTCTATGTGTTGTTTATATTGATTCTAGAATTATTGTCCCTTTTGTGCAATAATTTTATTTTAGTATTTAGTCTCTCCATGTTAGTTTTATTCAAATTTATTCTACATTGCCAAATCAGTTTTGAAATAATGTAGTAGTCTTTGAGCTGATTATTATTTTGAAACTATATTTTTGTAGTTTTCATTCACGTATACTTAGATTTTTGAATTAACAGTTTTTGAATCATTATTCAGTTATCTATTTTGAAGTTATTTTGTTCATCTACAATCTTGTATTTATTTCCTAGATGTTGAACATTATCCTATTGACACATGCAAGGCTTCTTGGTTGATGGTACCATACAAGACTTACTTGTCAGAGTTCTACTTCAAACTTCTCTTTTGGTGTTGGAGTTGGATCCCATGTTGTTGGAGTTAATCTCCTAATTTCTCTATTGATCCTTTTTGGATATCTCTTATTCCGCTACCAAAATATTGAATAAATTGATAAAAAGGTATGTTTGAGATTGAAGAAAGTTATCTCTTTCATTTTTATTGTAAATTTTAAGGTGGAAAAATCCATTGGAGATTCCATTCAAGTTTTAAGAGCTCAAAGACAAGGATGTGATATAATTGCCAATCTTTAGCACATAGCATGCAAATAGTTGCATTATTTTAGAGAGTTGAAAATTATGTTTTTAGTTTAAGAGTATTAGAGGGAGTTGGGTTATTAAGATATAAATTTTTTATGTGAAGATATTTTCCAAATATCTCTAACAAAATATAATCTAATCTTCCAATCACAATGTTAATGAAATTAGTAATTTACCACACTTTGATGTGTTTAAATTATCTATGATTGGTCTTGTTTGTGAGAATAGCTTATATTTTTATTGTTTCTATTGACAACTAATCATATGATTTGTTTCAAATGTGTTCAAGATCTAAAATCAAAAAATACTTGTTGGATATGTAAGATGTAATGCCTGCCAAGGAACCCCCAAGGATAAGAACTAAACACACATAATAATGCATGGAAAAAAAATTGAAGTGATTAAGTGTAACACATGCATCTTAAATTAGGTCCCTAAGCTCAAAGCTCAAGATACAAAATAACATGTTGACATACGACACTACATAGTTGAAAGACTAAAAGCACCAACCGCCAACTGAGCCAAGAGAAGAACCTCTAAAAAACTTTAAGGAAATCTCAACAAGGTGATTAGAGTCACAAAAGACCCTTCTTGAAGGAACATGACTTGATTCGGAAGACAAGACCTTTTACTAGGCCCTAGGTGATATCCAATGCAACTCGAACTTGCTCTAAAAACTCAAGAGACACCTCTGAGGTTCTCCTGCCACTAAAAACCATGAAACACCCTTACCTTGGTCAAAATGACCCTATATACACCAAGAAATGTTTTGAACAATCAAACCTAACAATGATGTAGATGTCTCCAAAACACTTGAATCCTAACAAATTTCCAAAACAAGAATAAGATGTTGGACATTGTTGCTGCTAGGATATGTTGTTGTCATTGATGTCACCATATTCCTGCTCCGGTGATTGCAGATTTGTTCATGGTGATTATGGTTTGGTATATGGAGTATCTTTAGTATAATTATATTCTTCTGTAGTGGTTTTGGTGATCTAGGAATCTTAATTGATCATATCAGATGATTCGATTTTGCAGTTTGTTTATCTGATCAATGCTTTTTAGAGTTTAGTATTTTCTCTAGTATATTCTAGTGTGATTAGATCTTGAGTTGATATTTTGGGATATTATTTGGGATATTCTTGTGTATATTAATTTCAAATGTTTCATGATTTGGTGCTCTGCAAGTTATAATTTTTGAGTTGCCATCATCATCAACTTAGTAGGACTCATCTCAGAGATTGATTTCTTCTCGACATGAGAAGTGTCAATTGCCAAAACCTTTGCTGGGGAATCAGTTTTAGCAGTCAATATAGGCTCAGTTACTTTTACCTTATCCTCTTCAACCTCTTTTGCACCGGTGGCTTCGCCACTTGGTGCAGTGTCAGTTACTGCCGGTGGATTATTGTCCACAATATTTACAATATCCTATACATTGCCTTGCTCAAAAATGGCTTGTGCCGGTACAAACTGTACACTTTCCTTTACTGTCAGTTGTATTTGTATATCTATATTTACTATTAGTTTGAATCCAGATCCCAGTTGAGTGTCTATCTTATGAAATACATCTTGTACATATGCAGACATCTTTTCTATTTTCTTCTCTCTTCTCTTCCTGTTAAATCCAGTTTTGACTTCAAAAGCCTTCTCTTGCGCTGTACCAAAATGATTTGTTTTATCATCTAATGGGGCATCCAACAACATTTTTGCATAGAGTTCAAAAATGTAATCATCTATCTCATATCCAAGCTCTGTAATCTAGATTGTCCTAGGTTCAACTGCCTCCATAAGGGTTTCATCAGTTTTTACCATAAAACAGATATCAGTGGAGTACTTCACAATTTTCTTTGATATTCTCTTCTTTTGCCTCATGTTTTCTTGGAATGTTTTGAAATACCCCCAAATTTTCTCATCTCTACCAATACTAGGACCGATGATTGCTTCCTTGATCTTCATACCTATGGGTATGTCATGAGCCCAATGCTTCTTCCCTAGACTGGGTAGCTCATTCAAGAAGTAAAGCATTAAACAAACAATCAAATTTCCATATCTAAAAGTGCCTTTCTTAACTCCCTTGATCTTTCCAAGGTTCAACATCAATTCACTCCTCATCCATTCATATAAATCATATTTTGCATTATTCCTTAGCATCTGATATACATCATGAATGCATGAACTAGCAACAGAATTCAATAGATTAGATTGAGTTACCTTATAACCTATTATCATGCTTGCAAATTTTATAAGTGTCGGCGATTGTTCTTATCCTCATTGATCTGCTATTAGGAGTTGCACCGGTGAGTTTCTAAACCTCATTGTTGGAAACTTTCTTACCAGGTTCTTGTCTGACTTTGGCTAAGCGGATGACTGCTTGAATAGCCTCCTTCGTGATCATGTAGGGCCGATCCAGCCAAATAAAGTCATTGTGGACTCTGCTCAGAATGTATCTGATGACCTCATCTTTGAATTTCGGTATGTACAGAATACCGGTTAACCCTAGATCCTCAATTGCTTTGTATTCTGGTTTGATGGTTCTGGAGTCTCCCAGTATCACGGATTGATACATGCTTTTGATGTCCTTTGTTCCCATATCCTCTAGGGTGCATTGAATGTATGCCCTCACATCTTCAACATACATCACACCGTCAGGAACCCTAGAAAATGCTCCTGCAGAGTCTTCTTTCTTAGCAATCTCAGGAACCTCCTTGAATACGAGCCTTAACCTATCCTTAAATTCGACAATGGTGGGATTTTCAATGAAAGTAGGAGCTAAAGATCCATATGCCATTTCGAAGAATACCTGAAAGTGAACACTGGTGGAAGATTGAGTTCTTCTTAGATAACTTCTTGAAATCCTTTCACAATGCTTTTGTTCGCTCTTAACTCACCTTTTCTTTGCTCTGAATGCTTGAATGCTCAATGAGTGAAAATGATTTCACTTACCCCTTTTTATCAACAAATAAAGCCCTAATTTTTCTTTGTAATAAATGCTTCGCCAAAAACCCTATGGATGTCGGTTTCATAGTTTGGTGCTAGGTGAACCTTCATCAATGATGAACACGACTCTCCAGATCTCTTCAGATCTCCTCTGGGGTAATATGAAAGATTTTGCAATGACTTTTCCAACCCCTAAGGCTTATGCCTCAGTTACCAGTGGAATTTTCTGCTGATGCAAGAATGCTCTGTTCTACTGGTGGAGTTATCGGTGTAGATCCATCTCCACTTGGTTCTTCAGATTTTCTAACCCATCTCTTGGTGTGATCTTGTTGTATTTCATCTACCTTCTACTTTCCTTTCTCATTATCTTTATCATTGCTAACCAGTTGAGTCTTGCTTTTGCAATACTTAGTAATATGACCTATTTTGTTGCATGCATAACATGTA
This sequence comes from Cryptomeria japonica, assembly GCF_030272615.1. Taxonomy (NCBI): domain Eukaryota; kingdom Viridiplantae; phylum Streptophyta; class Pinopsida; order Cupressales; family Cupressaceae; genus Cryptomeria; species Cryptomeria japonica. The sequence goes on from NC_081409.1 coordinate 729,798,316, forward strand.
ACATTTTTCTTTTGAATTGATTTGACATATCTATTATCATTCCTTGACCTACAATGATTAGAAAAATGTCCAAAATTTCCACATACGTGACATTTAACATTCATTCTGCAATCTTCTGGTCTATGACCATATTTCTTGTAATTTTTGCATTGACCGCAAACAGAATTGTAGTTTTGATTTGCTTTATTTATACATTGTTTATCCATATGCCCAAATTTATTGCAAACAAAACATCTACCATTGAATTTATAACCATTAGATTGCCTTACCAGTTTCTTCTGTGCTGATGAGTTCTGCATATCGATTGACTGATCTGCAGTACCAGAGCTTCACCTTGTACAAATCCAAGTCCTCTAGAATCATCAGTATGCCTTTGTCTTTTCAACAAGTCATCCAGTTGTGCAGCACTGATCCTAAACTTTTCTTTATACTCACTTGCAGTACTCAGTTCATCTCTCAGTGTAGTTATTTGTCTTTCAAGTTCTTGTTCATTGTTCCAAAAGTGTGCCAAACCAGTTCTCAATAGATTATTCTCATGAGTCAATCTACCACATTCATCAAATTTTTTCTTTAGAGATATAACAAGATTATCTTCCTTCTTCTTTATGTCCTCAATATCTTTTGATAACCTAATAGTCAGATATTTCATTTCATTCTTCATGAGCATGTTTGATTGACTTAGTTTCTGACATTGTTCCTTAAGTGCATTCTTCTCCTCGTCATTTGGATTTTGCAAAATTTACTTTCTCTTGGCTTAAGCTGATGATAACCTTTCTTGTAGGATAAGAATGAATTCATTACCAGAATTCAATTCATCTTGAAATTTCAAGTTCTTTATCCTTTCAACATCATAATCCTCAAGAGTCATCTCAAGTTGCTTCTCTATAGCCATGTTCAAAGATTCTGGTTTCAGGATCTTCCTCAAGCTGTTAAACTTCTTCCAAGGTACCAGGCTCTAATACCAATTGTTGGGATCCAAGAACACTGAGAGGGGGGGGTGAATCAGTGTTCTATCGGTAACATAAGGCTTTATCCTTTTATACTATACACATATAAACCAGTAAACAAATAAACATGTAACTTGAAGAAAATAAACCATCCACATAAATGAACACCATAACACACATAATTTATATGTGGAAAACCTCAAAGAGGAAAAACCACGGTGGGATTTGTGACCCACAATATTAGTTCATTGGCCAAATGAAAGGATGTTACATATAATGGGGACCTACACATGCAGGAAGGCACACTGCCTAGAGCATATTGCTCATCACTAAAGAGCCTCACTGACTACAAGCTTTCTGCTAAAGAAAAACAATGAAAATAAACTCACAAAATGCATCTGCTATGCCAAGTAGAGTTTCAATTATAGCTCTGTTTTGTACCGGTTCATAAACCCTGAACACTACTACCTGTATTTTTTCTCCTCCAAGAATGCTTTCCAAGATATCTATAGATCATCACATGATATAAAATTCACATACAAAAGGATCTTCATACTATACTTTGCATTATGCAGTTCTACTATATTCTCCTATGTCGCATCCTATATCATATTCAAAATGACCTATCAGACTAACCTATATACCCATTACAAATAATATGCCTTATGTCGGCTTACAATACATTTACAAAAGATATTCAATGTCGGCCTCGACAATAATTTTAAAATGATTTACTAAATAAATATTTCTTGATGTTGACTTCCTTGAAGTTTTGATGTTTGTTTTAGTGTAGGTGTCGGTGTCTACCGGTATATGCCTCCTAATGCTGGTATATGACTTCCATCAGATCTTGTTTCTATCAATGACAACAAAATGAATCCAATGAGTGTCAGTTGCCAACAAAACCAATTTTCATCAGTCTGAGCAATCAAACAAGCCTTCTCACCTGAGTTCAAATGAAAAATGCTTCCTTTGGTCTAGGTTCCAGAAGAAATTTCCAATCCAGATCTATTGATGATCTTGCATTTTCCATCCTTGAATTGCAAATGAAATCATCTATCCACCATCTGACCTACACTTAAAACATTATGCTTTCATCCTTCAACATAATAAACATTATCAGTATTAGTATTACCATCCAATGATATTGTTCCTTTGCCTTTGATCCTACATCCCTTGTTGTCTCCAAATTTGACTAGTCTGCCATAAAATTCTTGCAGTGTTAGAAATTTTCTCTTTTCACCGGTCATGTGATGTGAGAAGCCACTATCTATAACCCATTCATCCTTTTCTTTAATTTTAGTAGCTAAAGCCTTCTCCTCAGTATGAATTGCTTCAATGACAAGTTCCAGAGAATCATCCTTGATAGCAATAAAGAACCAATATTTACCGAAGCTTCCATTGCCAGTTCCACTTAGAGGTTCATCATCATCATCATCATCAGTAATACAAAAATCATTATCACCAGCATAATAGCATGATTTATCCTTATTCCTTCTAAATCTAGGTCTTCTCTGATATTTCGGATTAGGATTATAACTCTTCACAAATATTTCATGATTCTTAGCAGCTCTTTCAAGACATCTAGAAGAAAAATGACCAATCTTATTGCATGAAATACATTTAAAAGGGACTTTTCCTTCATACTTATTTCTAGCCAGTCCTTTAGGAATTCTTCTAGCAATTAGGGCTTCCAACTCTTCAAGTTCTATGTCTTCCTTTTCAATGTCCTCCAAATATTTAGCATACAACTCCTTCCAATCTATCTTTTTCTTACCAGAGGCAGATGCTTTAAATGCAATTTCAGTTTTAGTAGCACTCTGATCTCCAAGTTCCTCAAGCTCAAAAGTGGTCAATTTCCCGAGAAATGTATCTCTGGTAACAGGGGTACTTGACATTGTTTGAAGTTCATTAATTGCAGTAGCCTTCATCTTGTAAGAAAGAGGTAGAACTCTTAGAATATTTGACACAACCTCATCCTCACTAACTGATCTGCCGCAACATTTGATTCCCATGATGATTTCATTTACTCTATCCATGAAAGAACTAATCTTCTCATATTCTTCCATCTTGAAAGTTTCATATCTCACCTGGAAACCTTCAAGTTTTGCAATCTTTATTGCTTGGTCGCCTTCATAAAGAGTTTCAATCTTCAACCAGATCTTCTTTGCATTCTCCAACTCTATTACATTCAGTAGATTTTCATCAGATAGGGTTCTCAACAATGCTTCTTTTTCTCTAACATCATTTTCATCTTTCTTCTGTTCATTAGCAGGCATCGATGTTCCTGAATTAGGATCATGAGGTATATACCCTTTCTCCACTATCTCCCAAACTTCAACTCCAAGACATCTCAAATGAATCTTCATTTTCTCCTATATTTTGTAATTTGTACCATCAAATCTAGGACTCTCCTTCCGATAGGGGTTAAATGCATAACTTGATGCTAATGCCATCATATCTCCTAAAGTGGTTAATCTTCTGCAGAGAGGACCTTGCTCTGATATCAATTGTTGGAATGATCTGATACCAGGACAAAACTGAGAGGGGGGAGGGTGAATCAGTTTTCTCACAAGTACAACATTTAATGTAAATTATAAGATCAATACCAGAGCACAACATAGTGAAAGATGAATCATGAAAGCATAGTACACATGACGCCAATATTTTGACGTGGAAAACTCGGTAAAGGGAAAAACCATGGTGGGAAACCCTACGCACAATCAGATAATACTTCTATGGCAGTATGTGAAATAATTATAATGGGGATTGCACTTTCAATCAGACCAACAACCTAGAGCTCACTACTCATCACAAAAAGAGAAGTCTCATTGACTTACAAAACATCAAACTACAATCCAGAGAAAATGAACTATGAAAGTAGCATCCACTAATGCTTGATATAGTTCCGCTTAAGCACAGATGTCAACCCTGCAATACCAAATCCTTCCGATCCCTTTGTTGAAAGATATGACTTTATTCAAACATAAATATTTCTCTCATAATGTAGACATAGCCATCGATCCCAGAAACCATAGCCAATTACATGAATAAGTTAACTATAAATACAAATCATCAACCTTAATGATAAGGTCGACTAAACCCTAAACCCAAAATCCCAAAATTATAAAAATTACATCACACTATACCACCAGACCAATATTATGATTTACATTACATAGCATAGACCTAATTCAAATTATCAAATGATTATATCCGCCTAAAATTTCGCTAAGACTAAAATCCAACACGTATCACCAATCGGTAGAAACCCTTAGTGCAATAACATAGAAAGTCTAACTGGATCCAAATAGGACCACCATAATAGCACGTTGATCAATGCAAAGTCACCAAACACTTAGGATATAATCAAGCAACACCTTCAACATGATAGAAACCAATTCCATAAGCTGGACCAAAATCATCTAACCAAAAGATCAAATATCGCTAATTGGTAAAGCTAACTGGTACCAAGAAATATTAATTGGGAACATAAGAGATAGTTACCAGAGCACCAAAACATGAACCAACAAAATATGGCAAGCATATAACCATCCTTAATAAGCATCCAAAACTAAATTCAATGATCTAATCATACCGGATTAGAATTGAAGCCAAAACCAAGATAAACACTAAGACTAACCAGGATAGGTCCAATCACGATAGTAGAACCATGTCCAACCGGGATGCAATATTGAAATCAATGACAAAACTTATCTAAATCTAGCATATGCCAACATATTGAGCATATATTGTTGTAGGGCAGACAAATATGCTTAATCATAACTATCATCAAGCATTAGGAGATGTTATCTTTGCAGTTCATCTTAACCGGATTGTAGTCTAAATATCTTTGTAAGGTAGTGAACCTTCCTTGAGGGTTGTAACCTTTTGAATCATTGTAATTTGAGTAGTGAGTTCTAGGTAGTGTGCCTAAATGCATGTGCATTACCCATTGTAATATTTACACATACTACTGGAGAGTATCATCTTATTGTGGGTAGGTTCCCACCATCGTTTTTCCCTTAACCGGGTTTTCCACATCAAAAATATTGGTGTTATGTGTGTTGATGTTATTGTGTTTATCTTTGTTTTTTGTTGTAGTTTATTAGATGTAAGATTGTGCTTAAATTGTTTAATCTAGTGGAAACTGATTCACACCCCCCTCCCTCTCAGTTTTCCTTCTTTGTTGTTGTTAACAATGTCAATATTTTGATGGCTATGGATTCTTAGACTTTTAGATTTTATGTGTGGCATCTAAATTTATGCTAAAGAGAATGGTCCATTTATAGATGAATAGGAATGATATGGAGGTCTTTTGGATGGTTTGATGTAAGTAGATGGTTGGAAGGTGCTCAAAGATGTGTTCCTTTGCTAATCTCTATTTATGATAAGGTAATTGGATTGTGAGATAGGGGTCATATGGATAGTGGATGGAGGGATATAGGGTCCTAAGACAAAGGTTAGGGAGGAAGGCTTTGATTTTGGGAGAAAAGGACCCAAAACGGATTTGGAAGATTGGGACTGTGTATGCTTGGATTTAGATGCAGGAATGTGGGATTTAGTAGGGACACCAATGTTTTGAGAGTGATATATGTAGCCAAGGCCATGATAATTGATATCTTCTTTGATATGAAGGGGTCCTAATATACCTTGTTCATGTAGGCCTAATCCTTTTCCTTGATAATGTATGTTTTGAAAAATATTTTTAGCAATGGGATACTGGTGCAAGAGCACCTGAGGTTTCTTGATGAACTTTCAAATTTTTGAGTGAATGATCCTCATTGGGTAAATGACTGAATAAAGGACTATTGAAGAGTCCAAAAGTGTGTTTTGAGGTTGTTTGTAGTTTGATTGTCTTTAGTCTAAGCTTATTTACTCAGTTTTGCCAATGTGCCTTTATAAGCCTCAAATGACATCATATAGCAAAACTCCTTGTAAGGCCTCATAAGGATTTTGAAAATGTGTATTTGATGTTAGGAAACCATCCTAGGGGGTCAAGAGTGTGAAGATATGAAAAAGTTGTAAAAATGCATTGTGGAGTCAAAGTTGTCATGTTTGCTTGACAACATTTTGCAACAATGTGACCAATTTTTACAAAATGCTCAAATTGGTAGTTAGAGGTCCGATTGGTGGTTGGTTTTGGTTGAGTAGGAATATATAAGGCCTCTCAAAATATTGTAAAGGAGTTGGAAGATCCAAAGATTGAACTTGAATAGCAACTTGAGACAATTTCCTGATTTCTTCACTAAATTTGCAAAATTGTTTATTGCAATTCATACCAGATGAATCAATTTCTATATTGTACCTTCATGGATTATTAGTCTGTGTTGTTGTGGTGCTTGAAAAGTGTTTTTTTTCTTTCATTGTGCAATTTTTGTTGATGTATAGAAATTCTTTCTTGTTTTCACTACTCTCGGTCTAAGCAAAAGGGTTAAGGCCCTAAAAATAGCTCTAACTTGATTTCCCATTGTGGTTTCTCTATGGACCTTGGGATTAGAGTAATGGAGTTTGTGTATGGTGTATTTACTAAGTTTTATGCTTTGTAAGTGTCTTTAGGGAATTTTGAAAGCATGCCCTAGGTGAGCTCTGTCATAGCCCAACTAGGAACATGACTGCTATTTTCATCATTTCTTGTAGGGGAGATAAAATCTAATAGTGCCAAGTGATTGGCATATAAATTGGATGTTAAGCAGAGCCATCATGTGAGTATGGAGGTTTGACATTGGGAAAAGCACCCAAGCTTAAAACCATTCAAAAGAGCCATTTTGGGGCCATACCTGTACAGACATATCAGAACACCTCATCTCCTAAATATTTAAGAGTGTCCAAATGGGTATCCAGATCACAAAATATTCTGGGAGGTCATTTGGAAGTTTTTATAATAAAAGAGCTAAAACCGTAACATGAGGGATAGAAGGGGCTCATAGGGCTACAAGGCCTACAATATAGGAATCATGAAGGTGATAAGGAAATTAAAGGGGAAAAATCTAAAACCACATGAAGGGAGTTGATAAATCATCTCAAACCCCTCCTAATCCCCTGCAAGTGAAGAGTAACGAATTAGACATGTTGGTGGTTGAACTTACTCAAGTGAGTTCTAGCCTTGGATTTGAGTAACTGGAGCAAATATGTTGGTAGAGGGTTCTCCAAAGGACTTTAGGTGTTGGAATTGATTCAAGAGGAGGGTAGGGAAATAAAAACAAGGAAGCCCACAATAAAACCTTTTTCTAACCTACAAACCAAAATGCAACTCTTTTGTGAGAATCTCCCTATCAAAGTGGTATCAGAGCACAATAAGACTTGGGAAGGAACTAGTTGATGTCAGAGACTGAGTCAGTGGGTGAAAATAGTTTCAGAATGGTGACTAATGTAGAGTTATCCAAAAGGGTAGAAGACTAAGAGGAAGAGAATAGGATCCTTAGGGAAAAGTTGCAACGACTGGAGAATAAACTAGGTGAAGTAGAAGACAGAACCGAGAAGGTGACTATCAAAGTCAATGATGAAAAGGATAAAGAAGTGGTAGAGGAGGATGGCACACCTGAACCAGATCCTATTTTACCAAAAGAACCTTTCCTTAGAGCCATCAAGACCTTAGGGGGTAAGTCCCTAGAAGGAGTGCCACTTTTTTGTGGAAAAATGGAACCAGAAGTGGTTATGGAGTGGATTGAAGGGTTAGAGTGTTGGCATTTTTGATGTTTATGTTGTGATTGTCATTGATGGACACACACTTGCATTGAGATCCTCTTTATATGTATGAGCTAGAGCACAACCAGTATTTCTTCCAACCGGTATGTTGTATTATAGTCTTTAGACTATTGATGTTTTGCAGAATGTGTTTCCCGGTTTGATGCGGCATGTTGACCTAAAGCGGTATGAGGGATTAAAGCGGCATAACACATTTCTACCAGTCTTCTTTTTTGTCAAACCGGCAACCGACATTTCGTATGAACTGGTAATACTTGTGATGAGTTACCACCCACCGATTGTTTGACAGTGCCGACACTGTAGCGATGCTTTTTGCGACATACTACCTAATATGTCTAGGTTCATTGAACCTAGGAAATTGTAATGTAATCCTATTGGACCGACATGAAATCAGTTTCCTTTATAAGGACATCATGTCTAGGGTTTTAGGTTGTTGTTGTTATTGTTGTTGTGATAGTTGATATTGTGGCTAGGGTTTAAGGTGATTGAGGAGTTGGAGAGATTATGAATGTGTAGAAGACTGAAGTAATGCTATAGTGCATTAAGAATGAGCTATCAAGGATCTAACCAAGCAGTCTGTGCTATTAGCTAGATCATACACTTGTTGATTACTCACATCTTTGACAAATCTGTAGCCCTTAACTGGGTAGGCCCAAAAGCCTCTGGTAAATCCTCTAACAAGGTGGTTCACATCTGTGGATCTAAAATCCTCTAGCAAGGTAGTCTTTAATCAGACTTATCTCCTAACAAAGATTGAGATTCTTAACAGGATCTATTCTAGTAAAGAACATTGTAAGACCTTAACCGGTCTGGTTCCTATTCTGCAGATAGTTACTTGTGAGTTCCATCTCACTGTGGTTTTTCCCATTTGGGTTTACACGTCAAAATATCTTGTGTTATGTTGTTTGTGCTGCTATGGGTGAACGCATTATTAGCTATTTGGTTTGCATGTTTGTTAACCGGTTTGTCTGTTAAACTATTTTACCGGTTTACTGCTAGTGTTGCAAAGTGTTTAAGTGCAAAGATTTTTGGCATACTAATTCACCCCCCCTCTTAGTATTCATCATAGAGATTCACTTTGAGTGTGATGGAATTAGTGAAGCCCAAAAGGTGAAGGTAGCCAAATCTAGATTGAGAGGAGAAGCCTTGACTTGGTGGAAGTTCATCCAAGAGGAGAGAAAAAAGGAGGGAAAGAACCCAATTGCCACTTGGAAAGGAATGTTAGCCAAGGTGAGAGAAGCCAATATCCTTGAAGGCTATGAGATCCAACTACACAAGTGGAGACAAAATTTTAGACAAAGAGAACTAGATGTGAGCAGCCACACTAAAGAATTTTAGAATTTGTGTTTGAGATCCAAGGTGGTAGAAGATGAAAGCATCAAGGTTTCCAAGTACTTGAATGGTTTGTGGTAGAATATCCAAGAAGAGTTAAGCTTGTTGTGTCCTAGTACTTTCCACAAGTGCTATTAATTGGCACTCAAGGTGGAAGAGAAAAGTAGAAAGAAACAAGAGCATTAAAGTAATAGAGGCAGAGGTAGGAGAAGAGATGGAAGAGGTCATAGAGGTAGCTATGGTGGAAGTGGTGTAGAAAAAATATCCCAAGAGGAATCCAAGTTGGTAGAGAAAAGTGGGGATTCCAATAGCAAGAGAAGCTATAGAGGAAGGGGATCTATAAAATCTAGTAGAGGGAGGTCTAGTGGATCAGGAAGAGGGTCCTATTTCTCCATAATGAAGGGCTACAAATGTCATCAACTAGTCTTCTTCATCCCAAGGAGGTGAAAGGAGAGTGATTTACATCCAAGAGGATACAACAAGTGTGAAGACACTAGAGGTGAGCTTAGATTCAGAGGTTAGAGAGAACCTCATGATAAGAAGAGTTTATATCAAAGAACCAATAAAGGAGGAACCTAGTCAAAGAAGATCCTTGTTTTGGATAAAGTACAAGATCATGGGTAAGGTGTGTAGAGTGGTGGTGGATTCAGGATCCACTAACAACATAGTGTCAGAAGAAGGAGTAAGAAAACTCAAACTACAAAGAATCCCACATAGTGATCCTTATAGGTTTACTTGGCTCAACAATGGACAAGATGTTTTGGTGAATGAGAAAAATTGGGTGGAGTTCACCATAGGAGGCTACAAAGAAAGGATTTTGTGTGATATCTTGTCAATGGATGCATGCCACCTACTCCTAGGTAGGCCTTGGCAATTTGATAGAAAAACAATACACCATGGAGAAAATAATTCCTACACCTTTCAAAAAGATGGAGTTACTTACAAAATTCAGTCCATAAGAGATGGAGAAGAGAGAAGATCTAAAGGTTTAAATGTACTACTAGTTGGTGAGAAGGAGTTCATGAACACTTCAAAGAAGGAGAAGGAGTGGGGTTTGCACTTGTTGTGAAACCAAAAGAGGAAAAGAAGGACAAGAAAGCTTGTATTCATGATGAAGTGCAGCAAATACTCAATCAGTTTAAGGAGATCATAAGTGATGGAACACCTGCTATTTTTCCTCCTCAATGAGCCATAAGCCATCAGATTGACTATATACCCAAAGCCTCATTGCCTAATAAAGCAACCTAAAAAAGGACATCGGAGCAAAACAAAGAAGTGGCTAAGCGAATCCAAGAACTTTTGGATAATAGTCTGATAAGAAAGAGCATTAGCCCATGTGTAGTTCCCACCATTTTGGCACCTAAGAAGGGAGGTACTTGGAGACTTTGTATTGATTGAAGAGCCATCAACCAGATTACAATCAGATATAGATTTCCTATTCCAAGAATTGAAGATTTGATGGATTGTTTAGGGGGTGCTAAGTATTTCACCAAGATAGACCTCAAGAGTGGCTACCACCAAATCAAAATCAAGGAGGGAGATGAGTGGAAGACAACATTCAATACCATTGAAGGTCTTTATGAATGGCTTGTCATGCCATTTGGACTCACAAATGCCCCTAGCACATTGATGAGGCTCATGAATGAAGTGATCAAAGATTGCATTAGTAAATTTGTTATTGTTTATCTAGATGACATCTTGATTTTTAGTAAATTTAAAGAAGAACATCTTAGGCATATAAAGATTGTATTGAAGAAATTATGTGATGAACAACTAACTATCAATTTGGAGAAAGGTGAGTTCATGAAACAGGAGTTGGTATATCTTGGGTTTGAATCTCAAATGGTGATTTGAAGATGGATACCTCAAAGGTGGAAGAAATAATTAGTTGGCCTATACCTAAAACAACAAGTGAAGTGAGGAGTTTTCATGGTTTCGCTCAGTTTTACAGGAAGTTTATCAGAGGGTTCATTGAGATATGTGCACCTATGCTTGATACAATAAAAGGAGGTGTAAAGACTAAGTTTAAATTAACAAAAGAGGCACAAAAGGGATTTGAACTCCTGATGACAAAGGTGGCTACTCAAACTGTCCTTGTTCTTCCAATCTTTGACAAACTCTCCACCATTGAATGTGATGCAAGCAACCTAGTAGTTGGAACATTCCTAACACAAGACAATAGATCGGTTGCATTCTTTAGTGAAAATATTAATGAATCCTAGAAAAGGTATTATTCATATGATTTAGAATTATATGCTCTTGTTCAATCACTTAGAAAATGGAGGCATTACTTATTGCCTAAAGAATTTGTGGTTTATACTGATAATCAAGCTCTTCGTTTCCTCAACTCCCAATAAAAGTTGAATCATAGGCATATCCAATGGGTAGAGTACTTAAAATCTTATACTTTTATCATTAAGCATAAGAAAGGAAAATGTAATAAGGTTGGTGATGCATTGAGTAGAATATTACTAACAGTTCAAGAAGTGCAGCTCAAGAGAATTGGGGTTGATAGTTTCAAAGGGCTATACCAAGATGATGAAGATTTTGTTGACATCTACAAGGTTTTCCAAGAGTTTAGGAATCACTTGTTGGTATTTTGGTATGGTTTTTTCATTGATGTCAACATCTAATTTGAAGATCTAGCAACATTCACTAGCAAGCAAGTAAACTATGCAACAGTTACTGGTATATGGTTCACCGACAGGATATATTGTTCACCGGTACCTGGAATGATATGGAAGACACTTGGTAATGTCGAAGACATCGTGTGGAAACTTTGTTTTGAAGAATTAATCATTGGTATATTCATATTTGCATATTTGCTTTTACCGGCAAATAGGTCCAGGTTATCTAGGGTTACACCGACAGGTTTATCTTTTCCAGATCAGCATGGCACGCTCTGGAGATGATTTATTATTGCTGTAAATGCATTTAGCCGACATGTTTAATCGGTTATTGCATCGGATATTATATTGTTTGTAAAATGTTTTTATTATAATATCTTGTAGAGCCAACCTACTAAAATTGGTCTTAGGGTATGGTATAAATGTAAGATCTTATTTGTAAGATCAAGTGTGGAATGTGAAAAAAGATTTGAGTGAAGGTATATGCGAGATCAAGCAGGGATATACATGAAGACATCATTTGAAGGTGAAGCTAGGTTTTTGTATAAGCATATCAGCATTACACCGATACTAAATCCAACATATGAAGATGCTATTTTGTGCAGTACATTATTATTAGATTTAACCATCCAACTATGGTCAGTGTGACTCCCATTTTGTGATTGAGTAGTGAGCTCTAGGTTGTTAGCCTTTCTGCATGTGCAGACCCCATTTATGTACACTTACTATTTGCAGTAGTATCATCTGATTGTGGGTAAGGTTTCCCACCGTGGTTTTTCCCCTTGTAGGGTTTCCACGTACAAATATTGGTGTTATGTGTTGTGGATGACTTTATGTTTATATTTCATGCATTAATCCTTACCGGTATAGAAATTTACTATTAACACTATCTACCAGCATACTTAATTGGTTTACCACTATTAAGCATTAAGTTGGTTAATTAGTTTTTGGTTTGAATTTATTAGACAACTGATTCACACCCCCCCCCCTCTCAGTTGTCTCTGGGACCTAACAATTGGTATCAGAGCCTAGTCCTCTTTTGTAGAAGTTTAACAACTTGAGGATATCCAATGTCTACTAATTATTTCAGGAAGGACAGTCCTAAACTTGATGGAACTGTAGCATCCTAAAATTGCGACACTTGCAATTTCGACTGCATTTGGGTCTTCACGATGGCGATGCAACACGGAACCTGAATGGTGACCCCGAAACTTGTTCATGACATCAAAAACTGCATTTCTCAGCACCCTGGCCTGATCCTCCTTGCACCCCGCTGTCCCTGGAGGTGGGACCATGGCACCCAGTGCCCTGGTCCCCCAGGACCATGGCGCCCAGTGCCTTGGTCCCCCAAGACCATGGCGCCCAGCGCCCTGGTCCCTAGCCCTATTTTTGGGCCCGGTCTCTTTTGGGTCTCGGGTCTTTATGTTTGCAAATTGGAAAATAACATTTCCTGGTCGGCCTAAGGTCGGGAAAATCAGTCTTTTAACCCTAATTGACAAGTATATAAACTACATTTCCCCTCTCAAAAGGGGGGGGACATAAGTGTGCAAAGACGCGGAAACGATATTCAAACATTCAAGCATTCAAGCATTCCAGCATTCCTTCAAGCAATTGAGCATTCTAAGTCTCCATTCAAGGCTAAGTGTTGCATTCAAGACAAGGATTCAACCATTGAAGAGGAGATCACATACAACATACATTACACCTTCGCATGTAAGAATACAAACATTCTTACAACAAGGTATCAGTACTTGTTTACATTACAAACATTTACATTTACAACATTCTCATTTCTTGGTTAATTCCAAAACTGGGGTTTGACCTAAAGGCAAACCCCTCATCCCTAACCCCCCAATAGTCCTCTCTTTTCTGTGTGTAGGTTGCAAGTACGCATCTGTAATTGAAGATCTGGAATCCTTGTGCAGAGACGAATAGATCCCCCTTCGTTTCGCGGATTTTTCGGAGGACCGTGTGCACGCCGGGCGCCATTGTCCTGTCAACTTTCGCTCAAATTTGCAGAACAACACTGTCTCAACATTTTACTGCTAATTCCAGGTCCACATCTTCATATCATATCCCTATCTCTGTTTATAAGCGAATATTTCCCACTTTACATGCATTCCTAGTTCAATCTTTTTATCTACATTTCTTTACAAAAGAGGGTATCCTTGATATCTAACCCTTGAAACTCATATAGAATCCAATCTTGCATTGCATGGGATTGGATCTTGTGGGTTTCAACCCATCTTTTGAATGTAAAGTCTCCCCTAAGTGAAAACCATCAACCCTAGTGACCTCCCTTCTCTCTCCTTGGAGTTGGGGGAGGGGAGAACGACTAGGGTTCGATTTTTTTCCGCTTTACAGGAACCAACTATGGGATATGGAAGATCAGAATGGAGACTCATTTGAATTGCATTGGTAAAGACATCTGGGAAGTTACTAAGAATGGTTATACTGCTGCTGTAGCTGGTCAGACTGCTCCAACTACCTTAGCTAAAGATGAAGAAAATGACTACAAAGCAAGAGAAGCACTTTTGAGCGCATTATCAGATCAAAAAATCATGGGATTATTAGATAGGTCTACTGCTAAAGCTATTTGGGATCATTTGGAAACACTGAATGAAAGAGATTCCACAGTCAAAATTGCAAAACTTGAAAGCTTCCGAGTTAGGTATGAACATCCGAAAATGGAAGAAGATGAAAGGATTTATGCTTTTATGGAAAGAGTAAATGAAATTGTTTTGGGTATTAAATGTTGTGGAGGAACCTTGAGTGAGGATGAAATTGTTTCAAAAAATTTAAGAGGTTTTCCACCAGCATATAAAATGAAGGTTACAACTATAAATGAGTTGAGAACAATGCCTAATACATCAGTAACTAGGGATACATTGATTGGAAAATTTTCAACGTTTGAAATTGAGGAATTTGGTCCTGTTGCTACTATGAAAACTGATTTGGCCTTTAAAGCATCAACATCATCTGCTTCATCATTTGACAAATCAGACTGGAGAGCCTTTTATGCAAGAGAACTTGAAGAATCCAGGAAGGAGAATGAAGAGCTTGAAGAACTTGAAGCACTATTTGCAAGGAAAATGGCAAAAGGTCCAATTGGAAGTAAGTATGAAGGTAAAGCACCCTTTAAATGTTTTAACTGCAATAAGATTGGTCATATGGCTTCAAGATGCCTTAATAGACATGCTAGACTAAGAGAAGAAGCTAGAAGAACATACAAGCCTAATCCTGAATATCAGAGATACAGATTTAAAAAGAACAAAGATAAATCTTGTTACATTGCTAATGAAGGTGTGACTGATGATTCTGATGAGGATCCATCAGACAATAGATGGGTTTTTGTTGCTATAACAGAAGATCAACTAGCACCTACTGCTCAACTGGTAGAACAAGCCCTAGCAGCTAAAGTTGAAGCAAAGGATGAATGGATTATTGACTCAGGATGCTCACATCACATGACTAGAGACAAAGGTAAATTCTTGAACTTTCAAGAATACAATGGAGGTTTAGTAAGATTTGGAGATGACAAAGCCTGTTCAATCAAAGGTAAGGGTTCAATATCTCTTGATGGTAAGCATAACACTGACAATGTCTACTATGTTGAAGGATTAAAGCATAATCTTACAAGTGTTGGTCAATTAGTTGAGAAGGGATTTCAGTTACAATTTAAAAATGGAAAATGCAAAATCATGAATAGATCTGGTTTGGAAATTGGAACCGGTAATCAGACTAGAGGCAATATCTTTCATTTGAATAATAGTGAAAAGGCATGCTTAATTGCATATATAGATGAAAGTTGGTTATGGCATAAGAGACTATGTCATGTAAATTTTGATTGCATGGTAAAAATCAGTACTTCTAAGGCAGTTAGAGATCTACCTTAAATTGTGAAACCTCATAATACAATTTGTAAGGAATGTCAATTTGGAAAACAAGTTAGAGCTAGTTTCAAAAGTATTCCAGAAAAATCCAATAATGCTCTTGATTTAATTCACACTGATTTATGTGATCCAGCTTGAACTAGAAGCTTGCAAGGTGATAGATATTTCATGCTAATTATTGATGATTACTCTAGAATGTGTTGGGTTACTTTTCTCAGAGAGAAATCAGAAGCACTTGGAAAGTTCAAAATATTCAAAGCAATGGTTGAAAATAAAACCGGTAAGAAAATCAAATGTTTAAGATCAGATCAAGGAGGAGAATTCACATCTAAGGACTTAATACATTCTGTGAAGTGAATGGAATCAGAAGACAGTTATCAGCACCTTGGACACCACAACAGAGTGGAGTTGTTGAAAGGAAAAATAGAACTATCTTGGATGCAGCTAGAAGTATGTTATCAGAAGCAAATCTACCACATATGTATTGGAGAGAGGCAGTTAGCACTGTTGTCTATACATTCAACAAAGTTCACATCAAAGGTGAAACCGGTAAGACCCCTCATGAACTATGGTTTGGTAACACTCCTACTCTTAAGTATTTCAGAATTTTTGGAAGTAAATGCTATATTAGAAGAGATGAGTATATTGGAAAATATGATCCTAGAAGTGATGAAGGAATATTTCTTGGTTATTCATCTAAGAGCAAGGCATATAGATGTTTTAACAAGAGATTGCAGAAAATTGTTGAGAGTACAAATGTAAAGATTGATGAACAATTCAGAGGAACTTCAAGGTATATAGACTCTGAACCAGCAACAGAAATTGTGACAAATGAACCTATACTGAATCCACCGGTACAGAATGAAGATCGAGTTACTCTGGTATCACCAGAAGATTCCACAGTAATTGAAGAACAACAGCAAACTAAGACACCCCGATATATAAGATTGAATCATTTTGAAGATCAGATAATTGGAAACAAATTCAAAGGAGTTATGACAAGAGGAAGATTGGCAAATGAAGAGGTATGTCTTATTTCTCAAATTGAACCATCATCTATCAATGAGGCATGTGAAGATAAATTTTGGATTAAAGCTATGGAAGAAGAATTAGGACAAATTGAGAAAAATAATACTTGGACATTAGTTCCCTGGCCTAAAGATAAAAATGTAAATTGGAACCAAATGGGTATTTAGAAACAAACATAATGAAGATGGTAAGGTTGTCAGAAATAAAGCAAGAGTAGTGTGTAAGGGATATTCTCAGAAAGAAGGAGTTGATTACAATGAAACCTTTGCACCGATAGCCAGAATTGAGGCAATTAGATTATTTTTGGCTTTTGCAACTCACAAGGATTACAAAGTTTATCAAATGGATATTAAATGTGCATTTTTGAATGGAGATCTTGAAGAAGAAGTATATATTGAACAACCTAATGGATTTTCTTTGACAGATGACAATGATATGGTTTGCAGGTTAAGAAAAGCTCTGTATGGATTGAAACAAGCCCCAAGAGCTTGGTATGCAAGGTTGGATAAGTATCTTTTGAAGATTGGTTTTACTAAAGGAAATGTAGATAGCAATTTATATTACAAAATAACCTTTGTTGATGATATAATCTTTGGAGGAGAAGATGAATTATGTAAGGAATTTTCTCTTGAAATGCGGCAAGAATTTGAAATGTCTATGATTGGAGAAATAAAATTCTTTTTAGGTTTGCAGATTTCTTAGACTGATAAAGGTATATTTTTGAGTCAATCCAAGTACTTGAAAGAATTACTAAAGAAATTTGGGATGGAGAACTCTAAACCAGTAAGCACACCTATGACTAAAAATGACAAATTGTCTCAAAGGCATGAATCTACACCTGTTAATCCAACTAGATACAAATCTATGATAGGAGGTTTACTGTATTTGACACAAACCAGGCCTGATATTATGAATGCAGTATGTATTGTTTCTAGATTTCAGAGTAATCCTAGGGAAAATCATGAATCAATAGTAAAAAGGATTTTCCAGTACTTACAAGGCACAACAAATCTTGGATTATGGTATGCTAGAGATGAAAATTTTGACCTATGTGCATACACAGATGCAAATTGGGTAGGAGATGTGGATGATAGAAAGAGCACCACTGGAGGAGCATTCTTTCTTGGAAAGAGATTAGTTTCTTGGTTGACTAAGAAACAGAGTTGTACATCTTTATCAACAGCAGAATCAGAATATGTTGTAGCAACAACTAACTGTACACAGGTATTATGGCTTAAGCAAATGTTGAAAGACATAAAGGTAAAATGCAAGGAACCCATTACTATATACTGTGATAACACTACAACAATCAATATATCTAAGAATCCAGTATTACATTCTAAAACAAAACATGTTTCTATCAAACTGAATTTTCTAAGGGAAAAAGTTGAAGAAAAGGAGATAAAACTGGTTTATGTGAATACTAAAGAATAGCTTGCAGATATTTTCACAAAACCTTTGCCTAAGGAGACTTTTGAGTATCTCAGAGATCAGCTTGGAGTCATACCACCACCGGTAGAGAATTAGACAGTTGATGATTGCCATCAACCAGCAGAATTAAAAAGACAAATCTTTTATTCCGGTATTTGATGAGGAAGCTACTTCTCAGGGGGAGTAGTTGGTATTTTGTATGAATTTGACTTTGGCATTTGACGTCAAAGGGGGAGAGATATCTATGGAAAAACACATTATCTTTTTGGGGAGAGATTTTGAAAAACACATTTAAGGAGGGATTGGTATTGAAAATAAATCTTTGGATAAACACATGTTACTCCCAGGGGGAGAAATGGAGATTGTTGGTTTTTGTATTTGGCATTTCTATTTTGGCACTTTGATGGTTTTTCCATATTGCATTGCCATCAATGCCAAAGGGGGAGATTGTTGGTATTTTGGTATGGTTTTGTCATTGATGTCAACACCTACTTTGAAGATCCAGCAACATTCACCGGTAAGCAAGTAAATTGTGCAACAGTTACTGGTATATGGCTCATCGGTAGGATATATTGTTCACCGGTACCTGGAATGATATGGAAGACACTTGGTAATGTCAAAGACATCGTGTGGACACTTTGTTTTGAACAATTAATCATTGGTATATTCATATTTGCATATTTGCTTTTACCGGCAAATAGGTCCAGGTTATCTAGGGTTACACTGACAGGTTTATCTTTTCCAGATCAGCATGGCACACTATGGAGATGATTTATTATTGTTGTAAATGCATTTAGCCGAAATGTTTAATCGTTTATTGCATTAGATATTATATTGTTTGTAAAATGTTTTTATTGTAATATCTTGTAGAGCCGACCTACTAAAATTGGTCTTAGGGTATGGTATAAATGTAAGATCTTATTTGTAAGATCAAGTGTGGAATGCGAAAAAGAATTGAGTGAAGGTATATGCGAGATCAAGTAGGGATATACACAAAGACATCATTTGAAGGTGAAGGTAGGTTTTTGTATAAGCATATCAGCATTACACCGGTACTGAATCTAGCATATGAAGATGCTATTTTGTGCAGTACATTCTTATTGGATTTAACCATCCAACTGTAGTCAGTGTGACTCCCATTTTGTGATTGAGCAGTGAGCTCTAGGCTGTTGGCCTTTCTGCATGTGCAGACCCCATTTATGTACACTTACTATCTACAGTAGTATCATCTAATTGTGGGTAAGTTTTCCCATCATGGTTTTTCCCCTTACAGGGTTTCCACGTACAAATATTGGTGTTATGGGTTGTGGATGACTTTATGTTTATATTTCATGCATTAATCCTTACCGGTATAGCAATTTACTATTAGCACTGTCTACTGACATACTTAACTGGTTTACCAGTGTTAAGCATTAAGTTGGTTAATTAGTTTTCGGTTTGAATTTATTAGACAGCCGATTCACCCCCCCCCCCCCCCCTCTCAGTTGTCTCCGAGACCTAACATCACTTTCATAGTGAATATGCAAATTTTACTTTGCAAGATGGTCTTTTGTTTAAAAGTGGACAACTTTGTGTGCCAAGAGGGTCCATGAGGGATAACTTAATACAAGAGAAGCATAATGGTTGCTTAAGTGGTCATTTTGGGCTAAATAAAACCTTGGAACTTGTTCAAAGATTCTATTATTGGCTAAAGATGCAAAGGGATATCAGAAAATATGTTGAACAATATGTTGTTTGTCAAAGGGAAAAGAGAACCTCTTCCAATGCTGGACTCTATCAGCCATTACCTATCCCAAACCGGCCATGAGAGTGTGTAAGTATGGATTTTGTTGTTGGTTTACCCAAGACCAAAACTGGATTTGAGAGTATCTATGTTGTAGTAGATAGATTCAGTAAAATGGCCCATTTTATTCCATGTAAGGTGACTCATGATGCTAGTCATATTGCTCATTTTTTTTTCAAAGAGGTCATTAGGATTCATGGTTTTCCAATCAGCATAGTGTCAGATAGAGATACCAAGTTCATTGGTCATTTTTGGAAAACTTTATGGCAAAGATTGGGTACTAACTTGTCTTTTATCTCAGTATACCATCCCCAAACAGATGGCCAAACAAAGGTGGTAAATAGGACACTTGGGAACTATTGACAACCTCTTTGACACACGCTCCAACAATTAGGTAGCCAATGTAAATAATCACCACCTCTCCTAAAAAGTAATCAACTTTGGAAGACTCACTACCCCAAGGTCTCTATAGTTGGGTCACAACAGTCATGGGTGATGAGTTGAGACATTGACATATCTTTATCCTTAGAACTCTTGAGCTTTTGTCATATTTTGATTTACATAGTAGTAATGATGTATCAGAAGTTTACTATATGTATTTTAGATGTTAGCCTAAACCTATTAAAACATGTTTTCTCTTTACCAGTTTGAACCTGTAGCCATATGATTCATTCCTGTTGCCATGAAAATTGATTAGGGATATATCATGTGTGAAATTAATAGATGTCATGATTAAAGAAAATATGTGTGTATGTTATTTCTTTTGAAGTGCAGGGAATAACTGATGCTGCGATGGAAGCTCGCCTATCACGCCAGTTGCAGGAAGAGATATTCAAGAAGATGACTGAAAGATCGAACAATAGAAATGCTAAAAAGCATAAGAAACAACATAGGAGAAGAAATCACACGATACTACTAATGTCTAACTCAAGTGGACATTAGTGTTGTAAATACCACCACAATATGTTATGACTGTGGTTCAGTTTAGATCTGCATTTTCAGTAGCTTAAATCCAACTATCTCCTTTCTCGATAAGTTATCCGCCTCTTCTCTTCGATGTGATCTGTGTTGTCTAAAGTAGATTTCTTTTAAAATAAGCTCTTCATCTCTTTTCAAAGGTTAGATAGAAAAAGAGAAAAAGGAGAGTAGAGGATTTGACAAGTGTGTTTGAGTTTCTTTTCATGTTGAATCATGTAATGACTTCCAAAGAACGATGAATAAAAATATGTTATTTTGAGCATTTAGAGTTGTTTTTGGGAAGCCCGGAATCACTCAACCAAGGGGGCTCACTTGGGGAGTGTTCCTGTGCATTTGTTAAGATTATTTTTCTTTCCTTAGCTGCAATAGACGTTCTTGCATTGACTGTTCCTGCAGCCACTAGAAACAGATCCACTAACTGTTCTTGCAACAAAACCAAAATAGAGTAATTTCTGTTTATCAGCATTGAACTTAGGCAATATTACTTGAATGAATTTATGTCAATGCATAAGTTTTCTTGTAGCCTTTCAATAGTTTCAATTCTTGCTTATCTTTTCCACATAATGTTAGTTGCTGTAGTAATGCAGAGTAGCTGTTGCAGGAACTTAGTGCATATATAGTGCAGACCCATTTCAAGTATTACGTCCCTATGTTGACAATCAAATCAACACTAGCTATAGAAATAGTGACTTTACCAAGTGAATGTCCAAATTTCGGGTTGAGACTTCAACTAGATTTATTATTCTTATTGTTGGGTTGAACATTTTTGGCATCGTTGCTGGGGATGGTGTCAAACTAAGAACCTGTTATGGTTATTGTCTTTTCAGTTTTCAATTAATTGTTTTTCTGGTATTCCTGATTGTTTGAAAAAATTTCATGAATCTTCATGCATAGGCGAAGAAGAGATGTTCTAGGTAGATTTCTACCCAGTCATCCTAATCATGTAGAAAATAATTCCCTAGATATAAATCCTTTTGCTGAACTTTATCAAACCCCAGAGAATTTGAACCACCCTGAATCTAAATTTCCAGAAGGCAGTCTTCAATTCCTATTTGGACCCCTAGAAGAAGAATTTCATATAGTAACTCCCCCCACAAGTCCAATAGAAGGAAACCCACCTCTTGGTGGAAATAATCCACCACCACCACCTTTGGACCCAATGTTTGAGTTCCCCATATCTGATCAAAATGATAATGCTAATCTTAAGAACACTCCAGCTTCTTCCCTTCCTAAATTGTATGGATTAGTGACAGAGGATCCAAACACATTTCTATTTGAGTTTGATGTTCTTTGTAGGAGTTTTGATTATACTATGGATGCCCATAGACTCAAAATATTTCCTACCACCTTGAAGGAATCATCTCTACGATGGTTTATGAGCTTGGGTCGTAGCACAATCAATACATGGGATGAGATGAAACAATTGTTTCTTGCAAAGTATAAAGATTATTGTAGAGGCACTCATTGTCATGGGGATGATATCTTTAGAATGACACAAAAAAAAGATGAGAGTCTTGAGGATTATCTGGAAAGGTTTCTATTTAGTGTCAAAAAGCCCAAGCATAGTACTCTAAGTGAAGATTCCCTCAATTTGATATTTTTTAGGGGAATCAGTGATGAATGCACTAATTGTTTGGATCTTATGGGAGGAGGTGACATTACACAGTCCACGTGGACTAAAATAGGACAAATTTGTAAGAAGTATTCCAGATTTGCTTCTAAAAAGAACAGGCATTTCAACCTAGGAGCACCTTCATCAACATCTGGTACTGGAGTTTCTAGAATGAAACTTAGCCATTTGTTGAAAGACTTTAAGGAGGACATCATAAACAATATGGCTACTCAGTGGGATACACTCTTGTATAAGAAGAAGCATGAAGAAGTTGATGCATTTCTTGCAGAATTTTGCTCTCACTGTAGATAGCGGAAAAAGGACTGTAGATGTAAAATGGTTGCAAATCTTGAGGTTCCTGACTTCAAACCAATACAAGGTGAGGATGAGCAATTTTTCTATGTTTCTCAAAGAAGGCCAAGTTTCCAAAGACAAGGTATGCCTCTGGATCCACTTTCTTTTTCTAGTTATAGTGGAAATTCTTATGTACCAAATAATCAATGGCAATCACCATATGCTCAAAATTTTGGTAATTATCCAAACTGGTATGGCTCTCAAGGCCAAGGGCAGCATTTTTCTAATCAAATGCCACAGTGGCAGCAGCCACAGGGAAATTGGTATCCACCTCAGGGCCAAGGGAGCCAGTTTCAAGGGAATTGGCAATCTACTCCTCAATGGAGAAGGAATCAACCATGGACTACCCAATCTTCTGGTTATCAACAACCTATTTAGTAGCCACAACCACCTGCAATAATGCCTCCCCCCGCAGCCATTGTTGTCTCACCTAAACCAACACAGTTGCCCACTCAGCCACTGCCAAATCCTAATATAAAATCTCAGCAACAACAAGCTTATTCAGCTGATCTTAATCAATACCCAACCTATTCTCTATCCAAAAGTGATATTCACCTCTAATCTAGGACAACTTTGCCTAATCCATCTCCTCCAGTTATCACTGAGGTACAAGAAGAACAAGATATCTCTAGTCCAACAACCACAATACCTCAAAAGAAGAGATTACCACCATTTCCCCAGAGATTGCAAGAAAAGGAAGTTCTTATAGAACAGGAACAAGGTTTTGATATCATCGATCAATTGAAACATGTCTATGTTAAAATTCCATTGTTGCAAGCAATAAAAGATGTTCCTATATATAGTAAGGCACTTAGAGAGGCATGTCTAAAAAAACTTGGTAGGAAGAAGAAGGATCCGCAAACAGTGCATGTGATGGGTCAACTGGCAGATATTATGTTAGGAAAGGTTTCAATTCTTAAATATTCTAATCCAGGTAGTCCTGTTGTCAGTATAGTCATTAATGGCAGCCAGATAAGGAATGTTTAAGTTTATTTAGGGGCAGCCATTAATGTGATGACAAGAGAAGTAATGTAGTAGCTTGAAATCAATAGTCTAAGGCATACACCCACAGTTCTAAAGCTTGTTGATAGTTCTATAGTGCGACTTGATGGTATGATTGAAGATGTGGTTGTTATTTTGGATTCTTGGGAATATCCTGTAGACTTTAGGATTCTACCTCCAAAGGCAACACTGAGGGGATATTCGGTGATTTTGGGTAGACCTTGGCTTGCCACGACTGATGCATATATTGGATGTAGATCAGGAGATATGAAAATTTCAGATGGGAACTCTACAAAAACATTAGCTTTGTATTCTCCTACACAACCTCAGTTTGATCAACAAGCTGTTTGGCCTACTTTGGGAGAAGAATATGAGGGAGTTGACTCTATTAATCACCTTATGATGGTTAATTGAGGGCCATTCATGCAATTACATGATGAAGAATCAATTCTTTATAAAATTCAGACAAATGAGTTGACACAAGAACAACAATTGCAAGAGTTGGTACCAAATATTGCAGATTTAGATTTTCCTGCAACCACTGATATATTGAATACTCTATTGTCATAGGAAGTCTATACTTCCCATTTTTTTTGATATATCCCAGATTGATCTTACTATCAAAATAGAAGTTGATTTGAATAAATGTTTGAATATCAACAATGATCTTTCAGATACTCAAAAGGTAGCGCTCATGGACTTGCTTAAATGTCATAAAAATGCCTTTACATGGGATTACAAGGACATGCGTGGAATAGATCCAACAGTTTGTACCCACCATTTCTATATAAAAGAAGAATGTTGCCCACTCAGACAATAACAAAGAAGAATCAATCCCGTATTAAAAGAAATAGTTAAAGATGAATTGCAGAAGTTGTTAAAGGTTGGGTTTATCTATCCTATCTTTGATAGCTAATGGGTATCACCTTTGGTAATAGTTCCTAAGAAAGGAGGAAAATGGAGGGTATGTGTTGATTATAGAGCTTTGAACTTAGCAACAAGAAAAGATCATTTTCCATTTCCATTTGTGCATGAGGTATTATACTCTTTGGCTGCGAAGAGATATTTTTCATTTCTTGATGGATTCAATGGTTACAATTAGATTCAAATAGCCTCAGAGGACCAAGAAAAGACAACATTTACTTGTCCTTGGGGCACATATGTATATTCTGTTCTTCCTTTTGGATTGTGTATTGCTCCAACCACTTTTCAAAGAGCAGTGATCAGTATATTTTCAGATATTTCTCAAGATATCATGGAAATTTATATGGATGACTTTACAACTTATGGTTCTGAATTTGAAGAGGCATTGGAGTACCTAAAAAGAGTTTTGCAACGGTGTGAAGACTATAGTTTCTCATTAAACACTGAGAAGTGCTTCATAGTGATGCAAGAAGGAATAGTCCTTGGTCATCATATCTCTACAAAAGGAATACAGGTTGACCCAACAAAGATTGTAGTCATTTAGAATATCAATGCACCGGTGAAGCAAAAAGATGTAAGAAGTTTCCTTGGTGATATTGGATACTATAGAAGTTTTATCAAATATTTCAGCAAAATTGCAAGTCCCTTATATTCACTACTTACCAAGGATATTGAATTTAGATGGACTTCTTCATGCAATGAAGCTTTCTTGAAGCTTAAGCACGCTTTGACCGAAGCACTAGTTCTTAAAGGTCCGAATTGGTCTTTACCATTTCAAATTTATACAAATGCATCTAATTATGCAATAGGAGCAGTATTAGGACAAAAGATTGATAATTTGGAAAGTGCAATATATTATAGCAAGAAATTGTAGGGGCTTGAGTTAAATTACACATTTACTGAAAAGGAAATGTTAGCAGTTATATACACACTCAACAAATTCATGCACTATATTACAGGGTATCCCATATTTGTGCATACTGATCATACTACAATCAAATATCTCATGAATAAACCTTCAATTACCAGTAGATTAGCTCACTGGTTATTGTTGATGCAGGAATTTGATATCATAGTTGTTGATAAACCAGGGAAGTCCAATGTGGTTGCAAATTATCTTTCAAGTCTACAGTTATAGGAAGATTCTACAACCATAGATGATGCTTTTCCAGATAAACATCTATTCCTTATATAAGCCCACACTCCCTGGTATGCTGATATTGCCAACTATTTAGCTGTTGCTAAAATGCCACTTCATTTCTCTTCTAAGGAAAGAAGGTTGTTAGTAGAGAAAAGCTTTAACTTCTCATGGATTGCTGATTGTTTGTTTTATATTGGACCTGACCAAGTCATGAGAAGATGTGTAAGAGAAGATGAGACATATGATATCCTGCCTGCATGTCATGATGAGCCGTGTGGAGGACATTTTGCTGCTAAAAGAACAGGACTCAAAATATTGAATACAAGATATTATTGGCCCACATTATATAAGGATGCAACACAGTATACAAGAAAATGTGAAAAATGTCAACGAATGGGGAGACCTACTAAACCTGATGAGATACCATTCTATCCACAAATATTGGTTTCACCATTTGATAAATGGGTATTAGATTTTGTTGGCCCAATTGATCCACCTTCTAATGGCAAATCCTACATTTTAGTATGTATAGATTATGTAACCAAATGGGTGGAAGCTCATGCCATGACACATGAAAGAGATAATAAAGTGGTTGAGTTTCTATATGAGGAGATATTTACAAGATATGGAGTACCAAGGGAAATTGTATAAGACCAAGGCCCACAATTTACTTCAACATTGATTGCAACCTTGGTCAATGAACACAATATAAGGCACAAAAAATCTACCCCATATCATCCACAAGCTAATGGACATGTACAAGTTACAAATAGGGAGCTTGAGGCTATTCTTACCAAGATAGTAGTTGTTCATAAAAAAGACTGGTCTCATAGGCTTGCAAAAGCAATTTGGGCATACAGAACAACTTGGAAGACACCAATTGGTTTTACACCTTTTGAGATGGTGTATGGAAAAGCAACAATGATTCCTATTGAGTTTGAGCATAAAACTCTAAGAACAACTTTTCAATTAAATATGACACTTTCTGAAACACAAAAGGAATGTATTCAGCAATTGAATGCTTTAGATGAATGGAGAAAAATGGTTGTCCAATAGACAGAACTGATACAAAATGAGAGAGCAAAGTGGCATGATAAATACATCAAAGAGAAAAAGTTCAAAGTCGGTCACTAGGAAATATTGTTTGACTCCAGATATAAAGATACTATGGGAAAGCTGCAAACCAGATGGTTAGGTCCATATGAGATAGAGGAAGTTTTCAATAATGGAGTTGTTCGTTTGACCATAATTGACCCAGTTCGGTTTAAGATTTTGGTAGATGGTCACCGATTACATCTTTATCACAAGCTAGCCAACAAAGAGGAGTTCCTGCAACAATTTGCTAAAAAAGATCAAACACAAGTTCCTACAGCCATTGATCAAGTTCCTGAAGCCACTGATCGAATTCCTTCAGCAATTGAGCAAAGTAACGGAGGTGAGGTTCCTACAGCCACTGCAGTGAACATACTTGCCACTTCCTAATTCTCCTCACGTCATTTCACAAAAATACTTCCATGTCTTATGGAAATATTATTCTCCATAAATAAAATTTTCATCCACGTTATCCCATCTCATTTTCTTATCTATCATTTCATTTCATTTCACCTTCTTTTTTGTACGACTGCAAGTATGTACATATTGTATTTTATTTTAATTACACATTTATGATTTCATTATGATTATTGCCTTTCCTAAATATGTGTACACTTCCCTACATCCTTTCCGCCTGTGTGGACACATGCCAAAGTAAGTTGGGGGGGTTTTTATGATTCAGTTTCAAAAATTAGTAATTACATGTCCTTTTCGGTACCTTGATTTGATTGCTTGCCATTATTTCTTTAACAAGATATTATTTTGTATAAGAAAGTTATAAACTCTGCTGCCAAATTTGGAGATAGGTAAAGATGTTTCAATTTTCAGTCTGTAGAATATTTTGGTTCTTCGTTTCTCAGCTGCAGAGTTTGCTACATTAACTAAGTAGGAAATGGGTGGAGATCCAATCCGCCATGAACCAACAGTCCATGATGCGTTGCTACAGGATGCTCTTTGTGAGCATTATTTTAGGTAGCATGGTCGGATTGTTTACTTTATGAAAATCAAGGATTATAATGAAGAAATTGTCATAGAATTTATGCATTCATTCAACGAAGGAGAGGCTACTATTAAAGGATTAAGGGTTATTGCTATGGAGTAGTGGATAGCTGAAGTTATAGGGTTGCTACAGGAAGGAGAGTTGTTCCCAGAATCAAAAGACACTAGAAGCACCAGAGCAGAGTTTACACTTCCCATAGATAGACCTCTAACAGTGGACAAGCAAGGAACTAGGAGGGTTTCCCTAGCAGCAGAGTAGCCCCAGGTGGCTTTATATGTAATTAAATACATTACTTGTGAAGGGAGGTATTCAAATTTACATTCACCCCATTTCAAATTGCTTAGTCATTTATGGCATGGTCGGAGAGTGAATGTCCCTAATTTTCTTTACCACCTCATTTCCATAAGTGCCAAAGAAACACAGAAGAATGGAAATCATTCTATGAGCCATCACGGTTTGATTAAATTGCTTGTAGAATGTTCTCTTAGAGATGTTTCATAGATGGAATGGGGGGTATTTGAAGACATATTGCAGTTTAGGGTTGAAGATGTTCCTGTTGTAGATGATCCAATAGTTGAAAAAGAAAATATTGAAGAACCCTCTTCTCCTATAGTTTCTGTAGAGAATGAATTGCTCGTTGCTGAAGGAGTTGTGGTTATTATGGAGGAAGAGATGGTTGAGACAAATGTGGAGAAGCCCTCCACTTCTTTTCAAAGAGAATCACCATCTTCTAAAAGAAAAGGGAAGGAATTGGAAATAATTGATGCAGATGAAGAACTTATGGTTCAGCCGCAAGCAACTCAATTTTATCCTGCAGCCAAGACGCATAGGTCTAAAAGAAATACTTTTGCAGCAAAGCCACAGGTAGAAACCATCACTAAAAACACTCCAAAGGTTTATGTGAGAAGAACTCAGAGTAAAACCTAAAAGGCCCATCCAGTAGGTGATCCAACAGAGGTTATTTCGGTGGAAACATCAGAAGAAGGTGATCCATAGATGTTGAAATTCAGAAGGAAGATGATGTAGATAGACTCTCAAATCTTGCATATGTGGCAGAGCAGCTTGAGGAACCTGTTGAAGAGATTCCATGACCTAAGGTAACACCTATTAGACCTCCATCATCCCTAAGTAGTTTATCTATTGCATTAACATTTTATAGATAATGGGAAATAGAGAGGGCTAGATTGCAAGGGGTTATTGATAAACAATAAAGACAAATTGAAAAGAGGGATAACAGAATTGAAGAATTAGAGGCTAAAGTTGATACAATCACTGGCATGGTCCTCGAATTGATGCAATGTAGGGCATCGCCAAGAGTTTATGCTCTGCATTTAAGGGAGTAGTATTTAAATTTCAAATTGAACCGCATTGTCAGGGACCTTAGGCCCTCTTTAGAAACCCGTAAGGAATTTTATGTTGCTTACCAAACTTCTACGGTAGTTGTGAAAAATTTGTTATGTTAACTTTATTTACATAACTATTTTGTACCTTTAGATAGTGAGTGGAATCCTTTGTTATATATCAGTGATATCCATTTAAAAGCTTTAATGTCATGGATTCAAAATGAGATCAACATGGGGGCACAAGCTAGAGCATACATGGATTTTGAATTTTATTGTCCATTGCCATTGAGGAAGGAAGCAAAAGACCCAAGAGTTATTTATTATGAATGGAAAAAGTTACTGGTAAGGCAAGATGTTAGGAATCTAGTGTTGTCGATGAGGTAGGAAATATACCAAGCATATGAGCATTTAGTTCAAACTGAAAGTGAAGTTGCAATTGATGGTTTAACTCAGCGCTGGAATAACTTGCCAGAAGAATTGAAGCAGGGAGAACCTCATTCACTGTCAAATTTCTAGGCAGCTATGCAAAGAGCCCCTAAATATATACAACTGGGCAGAGAGAAAACCAATAACTGGGTACCTTTGATCTTTCAGCCTCCTATTCTTATGTGGCCACTATTAGGATGTAAGACTACATATAAGCCCTATGAAGTAGTTACAGAAGAAGCCAGATGGTCCAGGTTGGAAAAGATGAAAGGATTTTACTGGAATTTAGCTTCAGGTGGAACAGGTCAAGGAACCATTGGTGACCTAAGAGTTAGTGCAAGAATTAGGAATTTTCCTCTTGTTGGAGGATCTTAAAGTAGGGGGGCATGATGAGTTGAGACATTGGCATATCTTTACCCTTAGAACTCTTGAGCCTTCTTAATATTTTGATTTACATAGTAGTAATGATGTATCAGAAGTTTACTATATGTATTTCAGATGTTAGCCTATGTTCTGGCTTTACCAGTTTGTTCCTGCAGCCATATGTATTTCAGATGTTAGCCATATGTTTTGGCTTTACTATATCATGTGTGAAATTAATAGATGTCATGATTAAATAAAATATGTATGTATTTTCTTGTATGTTATTTATTTTGAAGTACAGGGAATAAATGATGTTGTAGTGGAAGCTCACCTATCATGCCAGTTGCAGGAAGAGATATTCAAGAAGATGACTGAAAGATCGAACAACAAAAATGCTGAAAAGCGTAAGAAACAACATAGAACAGCAATCACATGATACTACTGATGTCTAACTCAAGTGGACATTAGTGTTGTAAATACCGCCACAATATGTTATGACTGTGGTTCAGTTTCAATCTACATTTTCAGTAGCTTAACTCCAACTATATCCTTTCTCGATAAGTTATCTGCCTCTTCTCTTCGATGTGATCTGTGTTGTCTAAAGTAGATGATTTCTTTTAAAATAAGCTCTTCATCTCTTCTCAGAGGTTAGATAGAAAAAGAGAAAAAGAAGAGAAAAGGATTTGATAAGTGTTTTTGAGTTTCTTTTCACGTTGAATCATGTAATGACTTCCAAAGAATGATGAATTAAAATATGTTATTTTGAGCATTTAGAGTTGTTTTTGGGAAGCCTGGAATCACTCACCCAAGGGGGCCCACTAGGGGAGTTTTCTTGTGCATTTGTTACGATTAGTTTTCTTTCCTTAGCTACAGTAGTCATTCTTGCATTGATTGTTCCTGTAGCCACTAAAAACAGATCCACTAACTGTTCCTGCAGCCAAACCAAAACAGAGTAATTTTTGTTTATCAACATTGAACTTAGTCAGTATTGCTTGAATGAATTTATGTTAATGCACAAATTTTCCTGTATCCTTTCAATAGTTTCAATTCTTGCTTATCTTTTTCACATAATGTTAGTTGTTGCAGTAATGCAGAGTAGCTATTGCAGGAACTTAGTGCATATATAGTGCAGACCCATTTCAAGTATTACGTCCCTGGGTTGACAATCAAATGAACACTGCCTATAGAAATAGTGACTTTACCAAGTGAATGTCCAAAATTCAGGTTGAGGCTTCAACTAGACTTATTATTCTTATTGTTGGAATGAACAATGGGCAGCCCAATGGTTGATGTGGTTGTACCTGTTAAGGGGCCTGCTAGTTGAAACTAATCGTGAATGGCTGAGCTTCCTTTTTTTGTATTTTATGATTTAAGATTCTCTGGAAAATAAACTGTGAAGAGTAAAGGGAACAAGAAAACAATAATGAAATTAATTCAATAACAACTTAACAAAATACTCAATTAGCTCCCTGCAATCCAAGAAATTATCAAATATCATTCAAATTAGCATTCAACAATGGACCTCCAGTAAACCTGCAAAATCATCAATTTCACAGACTGGCAGAAATAAAATCATCAACAATATCACCTACCACAATAATTCTCATACACCACTCATGTGCGCAATATGATTCATAAAGAAATAAACAAAAGATCAAACCACGTTGCTAACTCCAAATAATAGACATTACCAGATTACATAGAATAATTTCGTAGAATATAGAAGTAGATCGGGCAATCTACAAGGTGCTTGTTGTATTAATCTCAAAGAATAAAGAATAACTGAAAAGTATCATAATCTGAAAGTATAATCTAAAAAATCTTTTAAGTGGGCCACAAATTATCAATTTGGGGACCCTTACAAATGAATCCAAATTTTCAATTTATAGAAGTCTTTTTCTCTAATATCTAGGAAATAACCCTAATCTAAAATAAGAACTAAAAACTAGGAGTTGCAGTTAACTTCCAAGTTTCTGCCTTTAAACTCCAGTTAGCAACTATGAAGACCATGCTGGGTGAGCGACATTTTCGTAGTCATGCTAAATTTTACTCAAAATTGGAACCTGAGTTGGATCTATAGCTGAAAATACAAAATTGGGGGTCATGCAAAGACCTTGCTATCTTTAGAAATTGTATGTTCATCCTTCACTTTTTAATGAAAGCTCTATAATTATCAATTATGCATGTGACTGCTTGGATAGGAGGATCAGCTACGTGTTTAATTCTAAATTTATATTTCTTCAAAACTCCATCTGCATGCTTCTTTCCTTCCTCCAACTCTTTTACTATATCAGCTACTTCTTGACACTAAGTGATCAAGTATGTGTACCTGTCCATGAGGGCGACATCAAACTGGGCCAAAGGTCCTAAATGCTGGGCCTCATATGCATGGCACTGATTCAAAACTTATTGTTGCTCCATTACTCTGGTATTAGTTAATCCTAAATCGAAGGCTCCAAGCATATGTTTTACAAAATTCTAATATTTCAAAATTTCTTTGAGGAGAGGAACCCAAATCTCCACCATATCCTTCATATACTGCTAAAACATTTCAATCTTTAGCTCCAAAATGTACACATAGGATTGCAAGTTTTCACAACTATCTCCTCCTAAGAGGTCCTCCTCCATTATTGTCTCTTCCCCTAACTGCAATACTTTATTCAAAATTTGGAACTGTTTATTAAAAATGTTTAGCTTTCATTCCCACTGCGTAGAACAAGAAGCTAAAGCTCCGCCTGCCTATACTACCTCTCGGTATATCCCCATGGTATCTTGCAAAAATAATCTAATTTTAACTGCATTTATTTGGGCCCATGATTTAGCTGAAGCAGCCACCCATCTCACCTCCACTAGTGCCTTCACTTCTCCCTCTAGAAGTGATGAAGTCGAAGGTAGGTTTTCAACCCTACAAGAGTCTAGAGGTTTTCTCATCTCAATCAAAAGTTTCTGGTATTGCCCTAGTTGTGCTTTGAGCTCCACGTTTGAAGTATGTTCTTTCTCTACATGCCCCCTGACAACACTTATGGCTAATTCTAGAGTATCCAGCTCTCCCCACTTTGTTTGCTTACCCAAATTCACTTGCTATACTTGATATTTAGGAGAATCTTGACCTTCAGCCTCGAGTGGAACTGCCACATCAACAACCACTTCATTGGAACCTGTTCTAGATAAGTGATGTATAATTTTTGAATTTTTAACCTTTGGGATTTTTAACCTTTGGGGGCTCCTCCATGATTACCTGTTGCAATGTGACCTTAGGGAACTCTGCTTTTCTCTTCTTCTTCTTCTCGAAAGTGAACTTGAGCCATTGCGGTATATCTTGATCTTTGTCACCTTGATGTGACACTATATTTGTAGTTATAACATGAACCTTTGCCTACTCCTCTGCTTCATCTCTTTCCTCCACCTCTGTTTTCCTAGGATCTTGAGGTGAGATAACTTAGCGGGCTAGATTGGTTTGGAAAGCCTACTGCTTGTGTAATTCTCCCAACTTATGACTCACCACTTCATTGAATGTTATCTCCTCCTTATCTTCTTCTACCTCTATTCCACCTTGCCTTGCAACTATATCTTTAAAGAGGTCTTCTTGGTCTTGAGGAGTTAATACCAATCTCTCATTCAACAGATCTTTTGCTTCATCTCATTCTTTCTCCCCTCCTAGAGGTTGATGTTTCTCAGGCTCCTCCTCCTCATCTGAATTAGATTCAATGTTTCTAATAGTTATTCCTTCGGTGTTAGACCTGAAGCCTTGTATCCTCGGTTTCCCTACGGCTATGTTGACCAGTGGTGGTATAGGGGTGTTGATAACTGGAACCTGTGCCGCATCTGTTGAAGGTGGTTGAGTAGGTATATCTTTAGTAATTTATATTTCTTCCTCGTGCTCCTGGGTACCCTCTCTTGCAGTCTCCCCTATAGCTGTCCTTGGTGGAAGGACTTTGGCTAGTGGTATTGCTCCTAATCCATGTGTCACTTCATCACCTTCTTTAACAACTTAGACTCCCTCATCTTCTCACTAAGCTTTCTCATTAAGTCCTCATTACTATCTTGGGGCCCCACTTCTTCATCAGGGTCAGTAGATGTATTCTTTCTTGAGTTTGATCTCATCTTCCGAGAATACTCCTTATAACCCCTTGATTGGGGACCCCTGAGGTGGACTCCTTCTTTTTTCCCTTTGAGGCACTTGACCTTACCCTTTGGCTTGGCCATTGCTTGGTCCTATTGATGACCACTTGAGAACTCTTTTCTATATTCATGTCCTCATTCACGGACCACCTTATTGGAGAGAGGGGCTTCTTATCAATTTCTAATCCTTTATAAGCCGAATCGAGCAGGTCTCCATCATCCTTGAGGTATTTAGGGAGATTGGTCTCAATTTCAAAATCTCTTATCTATGGTATAGATTACCTATTATAATTTTTCTCTCTAACCTCAAAAGTATCCTGGAGGTTGGCCCAAAAATCCTCCAGTCTTGGCTTGTGTCCCTCATATGCCTTGGGCATAGCTTGTTTGAGCTTCTTGTAGGGATCATTAAATTCCCTAGCATAATCATATTCTTTCTAGTTCAAACCTTGAAGCTCTGGCTCTACTAGCTTTGCAACTTGTATCTTTGAGCATGAGAAGTATCTGATAGATACTGAAAAATAAATGCATGTTTTATGTTTTGATAACAAGAGAGATTGGAGGCCCAATAGTTGCCTTACATATTCCAACAAAATTACTCTATCATTGTAGTATCTCGGAAGCAACATTGGTTTCCCTGTGAATCCGCTGACCCTAATGTAAGTAGAGTGTGGGTTTTGGATAAACCAACATGCCCACTCTCAGATAATAACCATGGCCTCTAGGCTAATCTGGTATCCTGTGTCTCTTGTTAATTTAATTATTATCGGAAAAATGAAGGCATCATTATTTATTTTGAAATGAGACTTTGCATTGACTAGGGGGAGTTGGGAGTAATATTCCCATACCTTCTTCTATCCTTCCTCATCCCCTAATTGACCCTCTACTTGTAGTCCCAGAAACTTTCTAGCTCTGGAAGCCACCCAAATGACATAAGATGTGTGTTTGTAGATGTTGTCAGAGAGGATCTATGGCCAATCAAAATATTGTTTTCCTATTAGGATACTGGTCATAAAATGGAACATCCATGGATGGAAATGTTTACAATTGGGCTTTCCAAAGGCCCTGCTCAGCATAATAATCCATTCTCTTTTGGGGTCCTAGAAGCATGCCCTCAGGATCTCTGTTGCCTTGAGACCTATTTTTCTCTCTTCCTCTAACTAGTTTTCATTCGTGTGCCTTTTGTTTGCTGAAACTTTGTCATTCCATACCTTTAAGGCCTCCTCTTCAGTTGAGAGGAATATCTCATCTCTGGTTGGGATACCAAACATGAATCCCAACATGTCAGGAGAAAAGTCTATAACTATCCTTCCTTGTGTGTCAGTGCACTTTCTAGTATCCGAGTCATAGAACTGAGCAATTTTCATTATAAATTCTTGTGCTTGCCCTAATTGTGGAAAGATAGTTGTCTCCATTAGGCCTCATCTTTTAATTCTCCTGTGTAGGGCCTCCAATCTTGGCTTATCTAGCTAGGTTATGATATCTTCAATTTTGATACGGCCAATTTCTGTGTCAGTGACCCATTTGACTTGATCATCCAACTTTGAGGAGTAGACTTGTCCTTGATAGTGGTATTTCATGGTAGTTGGAAGTTTGTCAATATCTTTGCTTATTTTTCTAGAAGATGATTCCATCTAACTACCCGAACCTGTAAGAAGAAAACGAGGATAAGTTTCTTATCAAATGATGAATACTGAGAGGGGGGGGGTGAATTAGTATACCAAAAAATACTGTAAACAAACCGTTAAATAGTTTAGTAGATAACCGGTACAATAGATTTACTAATAAACCGGTTAAGATAAATGCAAACCAAATAGAAAACTAAGCATTCACCCACAATAGTACAATCACCATAACACAAGATATTTGACGTGGAAACCCAATGGGAAAAATCACAGTGAGCAGAAACTCACAAGTAACTATCTGCAGAATAGAAACCAAACCAGTTAAGGTCATACAATGTTCCTCACTAGAACAGATCCTGTTAGGAATCTAGATCTCTGTTAGATGACAAGTCCTGTTAAAGACTACCTTGTGAGAGGATTTCAGATCCACAGTTGTGAACCACCTTTTTAGAGGATTTACAAAGGCTTTTCTCAGCCTACCTGGTTAAGGGTTTCAGACTTGTCAAAGATATGAGTAATCAACAAGTGAGTGATCTAGCTAATAGCACAGTCTGCTTAATTAGATCCTTGATAGCTCATTGTTAATGCATTTCAGCATTACTTCAGTCTTCAATATCTCCACACTTGGTTTCTTCACATAGACCTAATCCTCTCTTCAATGATCACACATAACATTGTCTATCTCACATACACATATATCTCTCATACATCATACATGCAAACCCTAGACATGATGTCCTTATAAAGGAAATTGGTTTCATGTCAGTCCAATAGGATTAGACTACAAGTTCCTAGGTTCAGTGCATCTGGACACATTTGGTAACATGACACAAAATCAGTGCCAAAGTTTCGATGGATGATAATTCATCACACATTACAGAAATACTGGTTGGTAACTCATCACAGAGTAATACCAGTTAATACAATATACCGATTACTAGTTTACAAAAATGAAGACTGGAAAATGTTAACTACCGCTTGGGTCCTTCATACCGCTTGTGATCTTCAAACTGGTTGAGGTCTCCATACTGCTTAAGGTCTTCAGTCTATCTGTGTCTGGTAAACATCTTCTACAAAATATCGATAGTCTAAAGATTATACATACACAATAGTACACAATACCAGTTGGAACAAATACCGGTTGAGCATAACTCATATATCAAGAAAGTGTGTCCCTCAATGACAATCAAACCATCATCAAAATGCCAACATCAAAAACATAAAAATTTCATTCACTTTTAGGACTTCAGGGTTCTAGAGTCTCGAGGTAGGGAGTTTTTCTTTTTAAAACAGGGTCTAGAACTTCGGGGTTCTGGGCTAGGTAGATAACAAATGATTCTGGAACTCCAGGGTTCTAGGGTAGATAATTTAGGCTCATCTCGAGATCCCATGGTCTTGAGCCAAATAAAAGATAACCAATAGGACTTTTAGCAAGAGGACTTATAAAAGGTAAACCTTAGAACTTTAGGGTTCTGGGATAGGTGATAGTACTTTCTTGCAAAAAGAAATAATCTGGAACTCCGGGGTCATCAAAGGCAAGCTCAACAAAATCCCAGAACTCTGGGGTAGGGAAGAGCAAATAACCCAGAACTCTTAGGGTCCATGGTGAGAACTAGGGCATGCAAGGACACTCAAGAAAACATAAAAAACAAGAAAAGAAGAAAATAAAAACAAAACCCACGACAAAGAGAAAAAAAGATCTAACCTACAAACAACAAAGAGGGCTATAAAAATCACCGACCTGGTGAAATAAAATGCCCAAGAATGCGAAGGAATCTCAAAGGTTTGGAAGCTCGCAATTGGGAGGCAAGGAAACAATAATTCTAAAGATGGAATGCACAAATGAGCTTCAAAAAGATCACTATTAATATTTATACCCCCCACCCAAAAAATCATTTGTACGAGTGCTTTAAATAGGACCTCGAGACTTCGGGGTCCTGAGGTTCCGAGCTCAATGACAAAAACACAAAACAAAACATCCCACCTCAGGATTTCATGGTTCCAGGGTTCCGAGGTAGAAAAGAAAAGAAGCAAGGATCCACCTCGAGACTCTAGGGTTCTGGGGTAGATCAAACACAATGTACCTTGGGACTCCTAAGTTCTGAGGTAAAGAACTCAAAAACACACCTCGGGACTCTAGGACTCCGGAGTTTCGAGGTAAAGAACTGATGCAGAGAGTAGTGGATCTCAACAAAATCTCTTGGACAACCTTACCCCTCAACCTTTCTTGGTTCAAACACACCTACTCAAATCACCTATCAAGACCTTTCAATGGTGAAATCATGCATCCTTAATCCACCAAACTCCACATACTAACTTAACACCATCATTGACCTTTCTTGATCATGACAACAATATGCCTCTTGATTGAAATAACAAGGTTTATCACCTACTAACTTCCCCTAGGCTCACAACTAGGATCACACCTTGCACTTGGGGTTTCAATACCCTAACACCTTGGTAGACTATTCTAAGATTGTATTTGATGGTTTACACCCAACCATGACCTTAACTAGGGCTGCAACAACTCCAAACAAAACACTGGTATGTTGTCTTTATGACAGTCAATTGCAACCTTCACAAACCCAACACACAAACCCTCCATTCAAAGGTCTCTCTAAGCATTAGAATGATCTCACTACTCACCCTAGGCTCTGTTCACACTCCATCATACCATTAGGCTAATCAAAAACAACTTTTTGATTAAATAAAACCAAACCTACATTCTTGCTGTCCTCTTAGATATACCTATACATAGAGGTATATAACATTTTAACTGGTTCAAAACTCCTCAATCAATCCAGAGGGATTCTAAAGAAATTGATTTGGAACAACATATCCAAAATTTAGACAAATCCAATGGTTTAACTCTAAGATATGGCCCCCA
Organism: Cryptomeria japonica; assembly: GCF_030272615.1. Lineage (NCBI taxonomy): Eukaryota > Viridiplantae > Streptophyta > Pinopsida > Cupressales > Cupressaceae > Cryptomeria > Cryptomeria japonica. The sequence goes on from NC_081409.1 coordinate 729,836,932, forward strand.
CATTAGGCTACATTTTTTCTGTGACTGTCATTCTGTCACCCTCTGCAAACTACTCACTTCCTCCACCCATAACTCATGTCAAACTTATCATGGCTTCTTGCACTTTTTAGGACAGTTATAATACATCTCCTGCAACACCCTACCCAAGTGTGGGGTCTTTAAATGCAAACCAAACAAAGAAATCACATTTTTATTATCACTGTATGCCCTAAACAAGGGTTTTAGTAGTTTTAACAAAAACTTTGATAACTTTAACCAATGAAAACCAAATTGGATGCCACTACCACAAAAATGAAGTTAACTCATCTTCCTATCATCTCAAAACAAATTTATTTTAAATATATATATATATATATATATTCAAATGCATCATAAATGTCAAAGAATAGACTGTAAGAATGTGAAAACTCAGAAAATGCACATTAAAATACAATTTTATTGCTCAAAACACTTTTTCTTCGACCATACATCAACTCTCTCTCCCTAAAATGGATTGAAATACATTCTTTTACAGTGCTCCAAGACTTCTAAGGCCGAAACCAACCTTCAACTACCTATAACTACCTTATTTTGCAAAATAGCAACATAAGTTGCTCAAAAAGTTGTCAAGATTGACAATTTCATTTGTCAACTTGACGATTTGAAAACTAACCATCCCAACCAACTGAAATGGTCATTAAATGACCTTTTAAACATTATTACATTCTTTTATTCATTATATTACCTATTCTACCCTTTAAACCCAAAATTAGCCTATTTTAGGCCTAATTGCCAATTTTGACAATTTTACAACTTTTGATCTTTTCATTACATTTTATATCATTTATTGGCTCTAATAGCCACATTACATTGATTCAAGACCTTAAAGGTCTTGATTGACTCATTTTCTCATTGAATCCTCAATGGGGCCTATTAGTGACCCTAGTGTACCTTGTCTTCATAGGTATTCATAGGTGCTCATGCACCAAGAACACACAAAAAAAGACAAAGAAACTGACCTCAGGACTTTGGAGGTCCAGGGTTTCAATGTGGCCAAAGAAAAGAAACAAGGAAAAAGAGACCTCAGGACTCTAGGACTCCAGAGTTCCGAGGTGAAAGAAATAAAAACCAAAAGAACAAAAGCAACACAAGGAAAGAATAGGGGACCCATATTTCAAGACAAGAAAACTAATGGGGAATAGATATGTAGGGCATAACAGGAACCTTCTTAGATGTTTGACAAAGGAGTATGGGCAAGCTTGGGATTGGATCATCCATCAAGCTGAATTCACTTATAATGACAGTGTGAATAGATCAACTGACAAGAGTCCTTTTGAAGTAGTTTATGGGATTTATCCTAGACGTGTGTTGGAGCTTAGATCCCTTGGAAGTCTAGAGTAGAGGAGTGGCCATGTGGTTGATATGGCTCAGTCCATGAAGGAGATTCATGAGCAAGTTAGGCAAGTTTTAGAAGACAGCTCTCAAAGAATCAAGGACAAAGTGGATGAAAAGAGGAAGAATGTGCAATTTGTTGTTGGTGACTTAGTCATAGCCCACTTGAAAAAAACAAGGATTCAAAAATGTGTACCCAACAAGCTTCAAATGAGAAGGATTGGACCTTGTAAGGTCTTGGCCAAATATGGACAAAATGCTTACAAGATTGATCTACCTGGGGACATAGCTTTGTCTCTTATTTTCAATGTTGCAAACTTGGTGCAGTATAAAGGCACAACTCTAGAGGAGTACAATAGAGTTTCAGATGTCTCTCAGTCACTTTCAGACCTACCTTTGCCACCTCCAACCATGCTACAAGTGGAGAAGGTGTTGGATTCAAGGATTCTCAAGAAGACTAGGCATACCACCTATATGAAGCATTTGGTTAAATGGCAACATCGTCCAAAATATGAGGTCACTTGGGTACCTGAAGCAGACTTTCCAAAGGTTGGAATTGACCTCTCTTTGTTGCCTAAAGGAGTCACTTGACTTCTTTCCCATTGGGGGAGTATGGTGCAGGAGCACCTGAGGTTTCTTGATTAACTTTCAAATTTTGGAGAGAATTATTCTCATTGGGTCAATGATTGAATAAAGGACTATTGAAGAGTCCAAAAGTGTGTTTTGAGGTTTTTTGTAGTTTGATTTTCTTTAGTCTTAGCTTATTTACTCAGTTTTGGCCAATGTGCCTTTGTAAGCCTCAAATGACATCATATAGAAAAAATTTGTAAAACTCCTTATAAGGCCTCATAAGGCTTTTTAAAATGTGTATTTGATGTTAGGAAACCATTCTAGGGGGTCAAGAGTGTGAAGATATGCAAAAGTTGTAAAAATGCATTATGGAGTCAAAGTTGTCATGTTTGCTTGACAATATTTTGCAACAATGTGAGCAATTTTTATAAAATTCTCAAATCGGTAGTTAGAGGTCCAATTGGTGGTTGGTTTTGGTTGAGTAGGAATAAATAAGGCCTCTCAAAAAATTGCAAAGGAGCTGGAAGATCCAAAGATTGAATTTGAATAGAAACTTGAGATAATTTCCTAATTTATTCACTAAATTTGCAAAATTGTTTATTACAGTTTGTACCAGATGGATTGATTTCTATACTGTACCTTCATGGATGCTTAGTTTGTGTTGTTGTTGTGCTTGAAATTTTTTTGGGTCCTTTCATTGTGCAATTTTAGTTGGTGTATAGAAAATCTTTCTTGTTTTCACTGCTCTCGGTCTGAGCAAAGGGGTTAAGGCCCTAAAAATGGCTCCAACTTGATTTCCCATTGTGTTTTCTCTATGGCCCTTTGGATTTGAGTAATGGAGTCTTTGTACAATGTATTTACTATTTTTTATGATTTGGAAGTTTTTGATTACGGTAAAAGCAGGTTTTGAAGGGGCCCCGAAACCCTTTACAAAAGATCCTTAAGAAAAAAGAGCATTAAGAAACAAGAAGGAACAAACAGCTAAAAAACCAGCATAGATACTAGCAAAATCTAGCAAAAAAGCCCCACAGAACCAGCAACGACCAACCAAAATAGACAAAACACAAAAAAGGAACTACTTAATGTTTTTCAGGGCATTAGCCAAATTTCTGCTAATCCCATACAATTCTTTAATATTATCCCTAAGTTTAGGGATTTCCTTATAAGAGGCCACAACAACTTTCTTCATGCTCGCCCTTGTTCTCTTAGCCACTCCACCAGGAGTACTTTCCGCAGTCCCGGTCTCGATGGCATCTTCATCAATATCAAGGTCCACGACGAGTTTGGGAGTGCCAGAGCTTTCAAGGACCTTAGAGATTTCCTCTAGGTTCTTAGTGACATTAGTTAAGATATCCGAAATCATAACCAACATGTTTTTCATTGCAGCTTTTCCTTCCTCCAGATTATCAATCTAAGCTTCCATCTTCTTAGCTTTTTCCTCCATGTCCTGTTTCCATTTCTTCTGGTCCCTTTCATCTTTCTTCCTTTTCTCTTCCAACTGCTTCCCATTTTTCCAGATTCTTAATATGATTCTTAATAACTTCATAAGTCCACCTGTCAAAGCCCAATTTAGCCTCAGATAGGTTTTTGAGATTATCTAGAAATAACCCTTCTCTAGCACACTCCTTATCCTTGCTCAAATTCTCCTTGTCCATTTCTTTCTCAGATTCCCTATTCTTCTCCTTCTGAATATCCATTTCTTTTTCCTCATTAATCTTATCATCCTTCTCCTCCATTGGCTGGCTGTTGTCATTGCCTAAACTAACACTGTCGGTAGGACTATCTTGGTCAGACACATCCTCAGCTTCTCCTTCCTCTTCCTCCACGTCCTCTTCTTCCCAACTTTCCTCCCCTCTAGACTCATATGTTTCCATCTCACTACCATCTTTTCCAATATCCTCTGAATCATTCTTGTCCTCTTGGATTTTCATCCCAGTAGCACTTTTTCTCTTTTTGCTCTGAGTCGACTCTTCCTTGCTGGGTCCACCTTCCTCCACCTTTCTCTTACCTTTCCCTGGAGACGCAGACAATATCTTATTTTCCTAAATAGCAAGGATTTTGCAATGCTCATAGATGAGAAAAATGAGGCCACAATGAAGCACTAGATTCAAAGGATTCTTGTTGTGCTTATTAAGAGACCTCGACAGAGACCTGAAGAGGTACTAGGGTAGTGAAATCCTTTTCTCATGCCTAAAATGATTTAACAACACAAAATGGTATGTATGGGCCCTAGTAAAATGACCCTCCACAGTAATGTATTCCATGATAGCATTCAACACACAACCCCAAATTTTCTTATTGTTGCAAGCATCATAATAACCTCCCGTAGCTTTACCAATTTTTGCCCTCTCCTTCTCTTTGCATGGGAAAAGATTAACCACGTTATTAGAAACTTGCAAATCTATAGAAAAATTAAGACCTGAGTGGGGCATACCTGTTACTGTCACAATGAGGTCCGCATCCAATTTAAGCCTCACACCATGAATTTTGAATGACCCGTTACCCCAGTTTTCAATGATTTTAGAGACTGCAAGATTAAACCCACCTTTATCATAATCGAGCAGCTTCTCCATGAAATTTGTCATAAACCCTTTTTCCAGCTTAGTCCATACCTTTGGCATTTCCTTCCATCTGGAGATGTTATCTGGTTCCTCCCTCCTTACATCCCCTCCCATTTTCAAGTTCAAAATAAAAACTCTGTTCTTCTATAATTTCGGAGCTTCCTTCCCATTGTCTCTCGAAATTTTGAAAATGTTAACCCACAAAGTGTGTGGAGGATTAATATCTTTGATTAGGATTCTACCACTTTGCCAAGTAATCATAACCTTTTTATAAATGTGTAGATTACTCATTACAACTTTCATAATTGATTGTGTGATCCATCTTTCCCCATGAATCTGTCCTTTCTTAGAAGATCTTTAATATTAAAATTAATATTACCTTCCCCATACCAAATGCTTTGAGCTTCGGAATTAACACCTAGGTTTGCCAAGCCATCTGCAACCAAATTTTTTTTCTCTAAAGGCATGTTCAATTATAATAACTTTAAAGCTAGCAATAATTTCTCTAGCTTTAAAAATTACATTTTCTATAGACCACGATGGCTCAGATTCACCCTTCAGGCACTTGATAATGTTTAGAGAGTCTTCCTCCAGCCATAAGTTATCATGATTTAGATTTTTAGCAATAATCAAAGTATTCAAAGCTACAAAGGCTTCTGCATAGTGACTAGTTTGACTGCCCAGAGGGCTTGCAATTGCCACAAGGCAACTTCTAGCAAAATTCCTGAAAATGCCCCGATAACCAGCTTTACCCAGATTCCCCTTCGACGCCCCATCAAAGTTGGCTGTAATCCATCCCTAAGATGGAAAGCACCACACAAGACCATCCCTACCCTTATCCTTACTTGGTTTGATATTAGAAAGGTTCCATCTATCATTAAAGTCTTCTTTAGTAGCTAAACCATGATCAATTCCATTTAAACATTCAAATATTCCTCTATAGATTTTATCCACCACAACTTCAGGGTTAGCACTTTTATCCCTAAAAATCCTATTGTTACACTCCTTGCAGATGTTCCAAATAAAATTAGGGAGAGTAAGTTTCCATAGCTCAACATTATTAGAGTTGGAATTAGGATAGTACCATTGCTGCCAGAACTCCCCCAGAGAGTTCGGGAAAACCCAACTCAACTTCCACCTGCTAAAAATAATTTTCCAAATTTCCTGGCTGAAAGTGCATTGGTAGAGGATGTGACAAGAAGACTCCTCTTCCCTGCAACAAAGAGAATCCAAAAGAAGATATTAACTTTGGGTATTAACCTCTTTATCCACACTTTAGCCCAAATAGGAATCTCTTCCAGAACTTTGTTGTGGATAGCCATTGTCTAAGACATAGAGTAATTCCCATCCGAAGTCTCCCTCCAAATCAAACTAGCCTCTTTATTGTCCCTCAAAATTTTAGAAGAAAGAAGAATCTCAAGAAACTTTAATCCTGGACATTGCTGGCTGAACTCAGTCCATTTCCCATTTCTCCAATAGTCTCTAACAGAACCACCATACCTATTTTTGAAACAAGCTTTCCATTCTTTAAGGATTGGAATATCCTCCAAAGGTTTATCCAATAGCCATCTGTCTTCCCAAAATCTAATAATTCTTCCATTCCCCAATTTCCACATTCTTCCAACAGTAGCCCAACTTTTAGCCATTTGAACTGCATTCCAAATTGCAGAACCTTCAACAGAAAAAGAGTTATCCATAAATTCTTCCTCGGAAGGTTGCATATAAAGATCTTTCTTTTTCTAGATTAAATTCCATTCTCTTTCCTCCCCTTTCATTCTCCAGATTTGTTTAGCTAACAAGGCATTATTCATAGAAATAATATTCCTTAAACCCAACCCCCCAGAAGCCTTAGGAGAGAAAATTTTGTTCCAAGCAATAAGGGGAATTCCTGTTCTTGTCTTCCACTCCCAACCAGAGAAACTTTTTTTGGATTCTTTCAATTGCCTCCACAAACTTTCTAGGGATTTTAAACAGACTAAGGGCATAAATAGGCAAGTTTTGGAAAGTATCTTTAAGCAGCGTTACCTTACCCACTTGACTAAGGATAGCTCATTTCCAACCAGCCAATTTAGAGTTGAATCTATCAACTAGCTTCATCCATAAATTCTCCAAAGGCTTAATACAAAGAGGAAGCCCCAAATAAGTACAGGAAACTTAGCAATTTTGCATCCAAGGATTCTTTCAATCCTTATTTGTCTTTCAGCAGGGGTATTGATGAAGAACAACGAGCTCTTATCCCAATTAATTTTTTGGCTAGAAGTAGATTCATAAGTGTCCATAACATTCTTCATATTTCTTGCTTCCCTAATAGTAGGTTCCCCCATACTAATCGAATCGTCAACAAACTGCTCATGAGTACAAGTTACGTTGGAAGATGAAGGTTTCAGGCCTTTGAGTTTACCTTCTTCCACATTTTTTATAATAAATCTACCCAAACTTTCAGCTAAAATAGTAAACAAGTAGGGGAGATGGGATCCCCCTATCTTAAACCTCTAGAGCTTTTGAAGAAACTGGAAGGGGATCCATTAACAATAACAGCAGAGGAGGAAGCTTCCATCAACTAAGAGCAGAGCTGAATCACTTTTTCCCCAAACCCAAAAGATTTCATAATTCTGAAAAGAAATTGCCAATTCACTCTATCATAGGCTTTAGACATATCTAGTTTAAGAAAAAAACCTTGATTTTTAGCAGCCATTAGAGAGTGAATATTTTCATGAACTGAAATAATGGAATCCAAAATCTATCTACTAGGGATGAAACCATTTTGCTGAGCTGAAATAAATCTGAGAAGAATATCCAGCATTCTAGAAATAAGAACCTTATAGAAAATCTTGTAAATAGAATTACAAAGACTAATAGGTCTGAACTTATTAAGAGAGTCACCTGCTAAAATTTTGGGAATAAGAACAATGAAGGTAGCATTCAATTCTTTTAAAAGCCTTCTTGAACCAAAGAATTATTTAACTCCATTACAGATATCAGTCTCCACAATGTACCAAAAGGATTGGAAGAGGAACATGGGAAATTCATCTGGACCAGGAGACTTATCTCCCTAAAAATAAAACACTGCCTTTTTGATTTCCTGAATAGAAGGTATCCGAGAGAGATTTTTTTTGTCATCCTCATTCAAGATGGGAGGGATAGCCTGCACAAGAAGGTCTTGATTTCTGAAATCCAAATCATCCACCTCTCCCAGGAGATTTCTGAAAAAATCCAAAGCTTCCTTTCTTATGTCATTTTCATCTGATAAAATCCCCCTATTACAAGATAACCTGGAAATCCTGTTAACCGCCCTGTGCTTTAGAGCAGTCAAGTGGAAAAACCGGGTGTTTTTATCACCTTCCTTCAAATACAAGTCTCTTGATCTTTGTCTCCAAAAAGTCTCTTCATTAGAGATAATTGTGTGGTATTTAGACAACAACCCATTTTCAACAGATCTCAAGTCCTCTGAAAGCCCTTCCTCTTGGATTTTATCTTGAACTTCCTTAATTTCAGTCTTAATTTGGGATTTACTTTTGAAGATATCACCAAATATCTCTTTGTTCCATATTTTGATTTTGGCCTTTATAATGTTGAGCTTTTTGGCTATTCTAAATAAAGTCATTCCCTCAACCTCAGAACTCCACCAATCAGCAACACAAACTTCCAGAGATGGGTGGGATAACCATGCTTTTTCAAATCTAAAGGGGAAATTTCTCTTAGCAGAAAAAGAATTAGCCGTAAAAGAAATAGGGTAATGATCAGATCCAATCTTAATAATCGATGCCAAAGAACAACTATACTTAGAAAACCACTCAGGAGAAATTAGGGATCTATCTAACCTTACTTGAATAAGATCAGATCTAGTTCTGTGATTGGTCCAGGTATAATTTATCCCTTGGAGATCCACATCCCTAAGAGCTTGATTGTTAATAAAATCCATGAGATCTTGTTTTCCCTCTAGTTGCAAAGGAATGCCTCCCATCTTCTCATCCTCTTTAAGGGGTGTATTGAAATCTCCCATTATTATCCATCTTTTATCAACAAAATTTAGTCTATCTTCAGCAAGGCTCCTCCAATATATAGATCTCCCAGCTTTAGAGTTAGGCACATAGACATTAGTGATAACCCATACAAAGTTATCTTTAATATGCTCGAGCAGAACTGAGGTCCAATTAACTTCTGAAATGATTTCCTTCCCTATAATAGTATTTTGGTTCCAAAAAATCGTTGTTCCTCCAGAGGCACCGTCCGAACTGGTTCCTATAACTCCATTATTTTTGAATATTCTAATCCTTTCCACTTTATCCTTACACATCTTAGTTTCCTGAACAAGGACAACATCTAGTTTATGATCTCTTATAATGTTATGTAACACATCTTGCTTATGGGGGGCATTCAGCCCTCTTATATTCCATGAAATTATCTTCATACTTTAACCGGGGATAAGGCTGACTCGATGGAGCTCTGTGTTCCATCAATGCAATTCTTCCAACTTTCTTGTTCCCTTTGATTTTTAAGAGAAGGTCTCCCCTTCTTTTTGTTGTGGCTTCCAACATCTGCCATTTTCTTATTCTTGCTTCTAGTTGAGATACCTCCATTATTCGATTTACCTTCTTTAGTAATAAGAATCCTAAGATTTCCCTCCAGAGCCACCATTTCCAAACTATTAGATGGGGTTTTGCATTGAGATGACTTAGGGATTCCATTGGTTAATAACAAAAAAGGCTCAAAATTTGAAATGTTATAGTCCTGTGCTTCATTGAAGTCTCCCCCATTTGCTTTTGTATTAGATGAGGCAGATGCATCATCATTGGAACTTTCTTCAACTTTATCCTGAATGATAGGCCCTCCCTTCTAGTCATCTGAATCAGATTTTTGAGCTTTTACATCTATCCTTTTCTCTTCCTCTTTAATACTTTCTATTTGATTGTTAGAGCAGACACAAACAAATTTTTCATTATTACTATTCATATCCTTCTTTTCCTCATTTTCCAACTCAATCACTTCCTTATCAGGAACACACTCTGCTGATGGGTCTTCTCTCTTAACTTTTGTTTGTCATTTCTGCTTCAAACTACTATCACTCTTACCACTCTTATTCTTCTTGAGCGGGCAAGTTTTTGGCCAATGACCCGACTTTTTACAATTAAAACAAGGAAATGGGAGAGATTCATATTCAATCACTTGGGTCCATTTCCCCAATTTAGATATAATCTCAATAGATTGAGGCATATCCATCATTTGATTAACATTAACACAGATACGGGCAAAAACCAACCTTGATTTTGCTGCAGTCATCAGGTTGATTGAGAGAAGTTCTCCAAATGAACTCGCTATCCCCTTGAAGACTTCCTCATTCCATAACTCTAGCGGAAGGCTGGGGAGACGCATCCACACAAGCACTGACACAAAAAAGGACTCGTCAGGAGAGAGGTTTGGAGCCCATTTCTGTAAAGCCAAGGTTGACTTGCCAAACATCCATGGTCCTTCACATAGAGCTTTATTCATGTCTTCTTTGGTATTAAAAGAAAAGGTAAATAAACCCCTAGGCAAAGCCGCCACATCCACTTGACCTTTGAGAACCCATTTCCTCCTTATAAAATTCTTAACAACATCAATCTTAGGCCTAAAACCAGCAAACCTTCCAACTAAGGTCATAGCTAATCTAGACATAGTGAGATCAACTAGCTTATCCAAAACAGAGATAGCAACAACCCTTGTTGCAGGATCAGATATATTTTTAACTTTCGGAAGCCCAAATTTCACCTGTGGCCTCACTCCAAAAAGCGATGACCATTTTTTTTCCTTAGCTCTATCGTGTGGGTCCCTGTTTTTGGAATCTTTGTCTTCCACCGATTTGACTGTCTCCTTTTCCCCTTCAGTACCCTGAGAGGCTTGGAAACCAACTTGATTACTAGCTCCACCCTCAGAAAGACTGTCATCCCCAAGAAATCTGCCATTCCCAGGTTTGAAATTTGAATTTCCTGCTCGCCGTTCACCTTGCCACTCCATTTTATACACAACGTTAGTAGTTTTGTTTAGAGGACAAGTGGTGGATATTTGATTTATGATCTGGAAGTTGCTTTAGAGCATTTTGAAAGCATTCCCTAGGCGAGCTCTACCATAGCCCAGCTAGGAACATGACTGCTATTTTCATCATTTCTTGCAAGGGAGATCAAATCTAATAGTGCCAAGTGATTGGCATAGAAATTGGATGTTAATTAGAGCCACAGTGTGAGTATGGAGGTTTGACAGGGTGTGGAGATCAGTAAACCCCATTGGTAAAAGAACACAAGCCTAAAACCATTCAAAAGAGCCATTTTGGAGGCCATACCTATACGGACATATCAGAACACCTCATCTCCTAAATCTTTAAGAGTGTCAAAATGGGTATCTAGATCTCAAAAGATTCTGGGAGGTCATTTGGAATTTTTTAGAATAAAAGAGCTAAAACCATGACAGGAGGGCTAGAAGGGGCTCATAGGGCTACAAGGCCTAGAATATAGGAATCATGAAGGCAATAAGGAAATGAAAGGGAACAAACTCTAAAACCACATAAAGGGAGTTGAAAAATAATCTCAAACCCCTCCTAATCCCCTACAAGTGAAGAGTAACAAATTAGACATGTTGGTGGTTGAACTTACTCAAGTGAGTTCCAGCCTTGGATTTGAGTAACTGGAGTAAATATGTTGGTAGAGGGTTCTCCAAAGGATTTTAGGTGTTGGAATTGATTCAAGAGGATATTAGGGCAATAAAAAAACAAGGAAGCCCACAATAACACCTTTTTCTAACCTAAAAACCAAATTGCAACTCTTTTGTGAGAATCTCCCTATTAGATACTTGTTGCATTTAAAGAAAGATGCGAGTCCACTTTGAGGAGGATATGGTATGGAAGGAACAATAGGATCATGAAGTAGACCAAATTTGATAAAAGTGGAGGAACCCATTTGATAAATAAGTGGTTCATGACTAGCCTTGATGGGGGTGATGGGATCTTGAGGAGGATTAGGTTCATGATGTGGACTAGGATAGGGAGACAAAGAGATACTTTGATCTTGACTTGGAAGAGGATCATTGGAGTTTGTGCTTTGCTCTTGATTTTTAATTGGATCATTTGAGGGGATGGAAGGGATATCATGATCTTCCTTAGAAGGTGAGTGTCAAATGGGATTTGGAAGGACACTTTTCTCTCAAAATGGAAGGGGATCATCATGGATATAACATAAAAGGATTAAGGGATATTCATAAGATTCTTGATAGGTGGGATCTTGATAAAAAAAATTGGATTATCTTGGAGAGTCATGGTATCTTGATCTTGATTTATGCTAGGAATCATTTCTTTTGAATTTGGATTATCCTCTTGACATGAGGTAGGGGTTTGAATATGTATGCTGGATTCTTGGAAGGATCCAACATTTTTTGCATAATGAGAAACAATTTTGAGTAAGACTCTCTAAAGTGGGTTTTCTTGAAAATGGAGCATATGGTGGCATTGTATCTAGGAATTTTAAATTGTACAAAGGATTATTATGAAGAAATTTACTAGATTGGATTTCCATTTTAGATAGCCCTTGAAAGGTTTCATCATTGAATGCATTGTTTGCTGGAGATAGTAAGGATTGATCATGGGAAGGAAAAATGGTGGGAGATATGAGGGTTACTTGAGAGTCAACTTCTTTATGTGAGAATAAGCCATTGCTAGACACCAGGTATATGATTTTGATCTTTCTTGGAAAGCTTCTATGATAATGTTTAGAGGAGCATGTGAACTATTTTTAGGCTTTAACATGGTTGGGTTTTTATTTTGGGTTTGGTTGTAATGAAATTGGTTTTTGTTATGGCCTTGATTGCATGGATTTTGACTTGGAACTTGGTTGAAGTTGATATGTCATGTTTGTTTGTAATAAGGGTGCTGTTACATAAGGTTGTTGGTATAATAGATTTATGAATTGTAAATCTTGTGGTTGGGATTGGAGTAATGAAAATGAGGAGGTTTTGGCTATGCTATTTTGAATGTTCATCATTTGTTGTTGTAATTTGTAGAACCGCTATGCCAAAATTTCTATGGGTGATGATGGAATAGGGATGGAAGAGATAAATTCTTCGTCTTCCCTATGAAATGCATAGCACCATTCCATGATGTTTGTTTGATTGGTTTTTGACTAAGATAAGAGATACTTAAGATCAAGGGGATGATACTTTGGATGTGACCTTGATAGTTGGTTTTCATAGATTATTTTGGTTTTTGAAATTTCAGATGATAATGCAACTAAAATGCACCTTTTTTTTTGGATTTCTTTTATGGGGGTATTTAATATGATTGGAAAAAGAGGAATTAGGTGCACCTATAGTGATGCAAAAGCATGAGAGTAGTTCAACTAGTTGGAGCAATTTAGCTTTTGGACTTGATCGCGGTGAGATATTGATCCTGGTATTGGCTCGGTGTTGGTATGTTCTTACCGGTTGGTCTTGTAGAGTGTTTAGTGAAGTTGATTCCGGTTGTGGGTGATTTACATAACTTATTGATCATTGAGCGATGTTTTTTTGGGCCTTGAACAATGTTTCTAGAGGTCCATGTGAAGTTTTATGCATTTGAAAATGTTCTTGGTGATTTGGGCTGACATGTTATTGTTTATACATTTTATCTTGAACCGGTTGGCCTTTGGCCGACTTGACCGAGTTGTTATAACTGCTTGAGGTTGGTATAAATAGAAATTTTTAGAATAATTTTAGGGATAGAGGTCTAAGGAAGAAGAGATCGAGCAAAGTTGTAGTTTCCATAGAGTTTCTAGTTTGGGGGGATGGAAGTCTAAATGGACTGAGGTCTAGATGAGTACACAACAACACAAACTATTACCAGAGGCTGAATTTATGATCAAAAGATCTACAGATCTTATATTTGTGTTGTAAGGATTATTTTGTAATCCTGGGTTGTGGTCTAGCATGTGTAAATCTCGCGGGTTCATGTAATTCATCAAATAACATAAATATTGTTTTTCATTTTATTTTCACCGGTTATAACATGTGTTACCAATTGGGATTGCTCTTTATCTGTTTACCAGTTATCTCTTGCATTGTATCTATTGGTTGTTGGTATCTTTCATGGTGTTTTGTGTTATAGGCTGCAAGGCGGGGATGTCTTTCATTGGATCTTCCTACCTTAACTACGTCATACAAACTCTAAGAGCTTAATTTATCAGAAGATGTAAAATGATTTGAATCCTAGTTGAAATATTTTGATTGACCCTATAATGCACTAGTTCATTATTTGAATGTGAGTTTGGACTTGGACAAATGTGAAATGAGAAACTGACAAGTGCAAAATTTTCTTTGGTCAAATGTGAAATGGAAACTAGACGAATACAAAAAAACTTAGGACAAATGCTAAAGAAATTGTGGACAAATGCGAAGTTTTGAATTCCCTATGGAGTTTGAAAATGTTTGATCTATTTATAGGATTTTTTGGTCAAATTGTGATAATCAGATAGTCATAAAATAGTATAGATAGTATGGCCTTAAATTTTTGGAAACTCTAAAAAAATCAAAGTTGCATTAAAAAAAGCCTATGTTGTCTCAAATCTAGACTAAATCTATTGGTCTAAAACATCGAAGATTTTTAGGAAACACTTTGAAAACAAGTACATGGCCTACTCAAGATACAAAGGAAGCCATTCACAGGGGCCCCTGTGATAGAATACCACAAGTAGAATGAACATACAGAGATATTGGTGACACTAGCTCCCTTCCATGACACAGGCATACCAAATCTCTTACCTAAAATATCCAAAGATCTTGTAACTAGGGGATTCCTATCTTATTCTAAAGGGTACATGAGGGGTATATATGAGGTATGATTTGCACTCCTTGAACCACTAGATGTAGGGTTTTTTGGCTTCTAAGAATAAAGTTTTTAGTCAAAATTTGGGGTCACCAACACCCTGCATGCACCAAGGCAACCATACTTGGGATATGAAACTGTTGGTGTCGACATTACTGATATTGACAAAACTGATTAATCCAATGAACCGGTATATTGGCTGAGATTTATCATTGATGACTAACACTGATCGGTGGAGTGGTGTATCTTAGTAGCAAAGGAGATGGCTTGCAAACAACATAGAGGAAGCATCAGAGATAGATGATCAAGGTTCAATCAGCTCAAGGGAAGATAAACTAAGCTAACTGGTATGTCATTCAATGAGGTCAGATCTTCAAGTTGGCTACTCTGATGATGATGAAGTCACAGAAGGTGACTTAGGAAAGAAGGCTTGAAGTCCTATGCAAACTGGAACCTCATTGACAAATAAGAAAAGAGGCTTGATGGAAGTACTACAAATCGGTATCAAGGGATGAACCAATAGTGGAGAGTGCAATGGTATACCAATAGATTGGTGAAGCAAAAGAAAGATAGGTGGTCACCATAAATCTCAGAGTGGTGATTGATTACATAGTCGTGATGGAAAAAGGTGAGTTGGTGAGTTTGTGTCAATGCCAAAATTAAGGTTGGTGAAGTCAACCTCGGTCATCATGCAATTAAGCCATGATTACTTGCAGATTTTTTGGTTTGTATTTAAAAGATTGAACTCAACCCAGAAGTTTCTATTTTGGGGGGATGCAGTGGCATATTTGGATGAGTAGTTGGTGCAATTGTTGCAGGGCATGCAGAGAAAGAGCGAGAAGATTGCAAACTGCAAATCTTGTGAGAGGCGATCCAAAGTGCAGAGTGAAGAGTGATAAAGTGCTAAATGATTTAGCAAAACAAAGTGTGTGTGAAGTAGACCAACAAAGTGCAGAGACGAGGGTATGAGCAGAGCATCGGTGTAGTGCAGAGCAAACAGAGTATGAATTTCATTGTGATCTGATCAAGCTATCAGTATCTATTCCAGTAGATCAACTTCTTGTTGCTTTCTAACCATTGCAACTCAAAATCTCTTAGCTGGATGGACTTTAATAGGTCCCTTTGTAAAATCCCTTAACCGGGTGACATCTTAATTGATGATCCTAAGTCCTTTAACAAGGCTACCTATAACAGGGTAAAGACACTAACAGGCCTTAAATAAAATCCCTTAGTTGGGTGGCACCTAATAGGGATGGCTCCTCACCGGGTGTACTCTAGAAGAGTGCAAATTTTGTGAGTTTCTACTCACACCATGGTTTTCTCCCATTTGGGTTTCCACGAGATAAATCTTGGTGTTATTGTGTATCTTTTCATGCATGCATGTTCTCCTGCAATAACTATTTGTATTGATGAATATTAAGTTAGTGCAGACTTGAGTAAAAAGGTTTTAATTTTGTAAAACCGGTAAAGTGTTGATTCACCCCTCCCCTCTTAGCACCAGTTGGGACTAACAGTTGGCAATATGTTGGATTTGGTTAAGTGTTGTCATTGATGTCAACACTGTATCCTGGTTGGAGACTATCCTAGTTTGCATCTATCCCAGTTAGTCTTGGTGATCATCTTGGTTTTGGACTCTTATTCTAATGGTTATATGCTTGCTATATTCTAGTGGTTTCATGATTTGGTTATCACTTTTTGTATCTACCGGTTATCGGTTAGCTTGTGCCTTTTCTGCCTTGCTTTTGGCTTTACCGGTATGCAATATTTGGTGACTTGATCAGTGGATTTTGGGTCTGGCTTATGGAATCAGTTTCTATCATGTTGTTGGTGCTTCTTGATCATATCTTGAGTGTTTGGTGACTTTACATTAGATGGTGTGCTGTTATGGTGGTCCTATTTGGATCTAGTTAAAATTTCACCAAGGGTTTCTACCGACAAGTGAAGCATGTTGGATTTTGGTCTTAGCACAATTCTCAGCGGATATAATTGTTTGGTTACTTGATTTAGGTCCATGCTATACAATGTAAATCATAGTATTGGTCTGGTGATATCGTGTGATGTATTTTTTGTAATTATGGGTTTATGGGTTTATGGTTTAGCCGACCTTATCGATAAGCTTGATGATTTTTATTTATACATAAATTATTCGTATAATTGCATATGGTTAGGATGGTTATGGTTGGTTAAGTCTGCATTATCAGAGAAGGATTATGTGCAAATAAAGTCATATCATTCAAGTGAAGGTTGGAAAGGTTTTGTATTGCAGAACAAATATCAGTGCTTCCAGAACTATAGCAGGTATTTGTAGATGCTACTTTCACAGTTCATTGCTTTCCAGATTGTGGTCCAATGATTTTGTAAGTCAGTGAGACTTCCCTTTTTGATGAGCAATGCCCTCTAGGCTATTGGCCTTTCTGCATGTGCAGACCCTATTGTAATTATTCACAATACTACTGCAGTCATCTTATTGTGGGTAGGGTTTCCTATCGTAGTTTTTCTCTTTCTGAGTTTTCCATGTCAAAATATTGGTGTTATGTATGTTGTGCTTTCATTTTATATTCTTTATTGTGTTGTGCTCTGGTTTAAGGTTCTCTTAACTACTAATTTTACATTAAACGCTAAGAACCTTATGGGAAATTCAGTGATGGGGGACCTTTGCATGAGATTCATTGAATGACCTCTGGGTTTGAGAAGCTGACTCTTCATACATTTCAGGGAGGAAAAGGGAAGAAGAAAACTTAAAATCTACACTAATTAGTCGATGTGCTAGAATATTTTTAGAATATTTACAGCATAGAAAACCCAAGAATTTGCAGTTTTAAGGCTCATTCAACAATCTACATGCTCAACACAATTTAAAAAGATAATCAAACAAAGCTCATTCAACATAATATGATATACACCATTCATTTGGCAGAAAACATGTCATATAACATAGTTTAATCTGTAGAGTCTCACAACACATATCATAAAAGTTACTAAATTTGAATATAAAATAGAAGTTAATCTATTAAGCTTCAAAGTAAACAACCATAAAAGGCCATAGCAACAATCTGATATGTTTATCATTCACAAAATTTAATTAACATAAAGGCTTCTTCAATGAGCCAAAGTCTAATAAATTCTGTCTAAAACCTGATCCCCTAAAAAAGCAGAAAAAAGACATATATTCAATGAACAAAAAGAAAGCACCAGAAAAACCCCAACCAACACTCTCAATCAGGAAACTCTCTACATGGCGCTCACAAGGATGCATGCAAGCGAAAATGACATTTGATATTGTTATTCTAACTGTATCATGGTGACCCCTACACCTGCCAAAACAAGAAAATCATAGTGTAAACAATATTATGGTTCATGAATCACCAAAGAAGACACGAGGCAACTCGGGGGAGACCCGAAGCTGAAGTAAAAAAGGCAACCAGAACATGCAACACGAAGATGCCAAGTGTCACTGCCATCACACGAAAGATGGTGGGGCCAAAAAACCTACGCCAAGGAAGAAAACCTATGCTACATAGAAGGTTCGTGTTCTCTCAACATAGGGCAAGAAAAGTGAGCCTCTTAAAGAAATGTCGAGACACCACTTGGCAAGCGCGCGAGCGAATGAGAGAGAAGGTCAAAAAAAAGAAAGGTGTTGATACTTCACCAAAATGCTGCTCGTGACAACTTCAGAAGAATATTAACATTTCTTGGCGACTCAATGGGTAATTCTTTTTGTAGAATGCTAGGACCCAAAATTTTTGGTTCAAAGACCAAACTTTATGCTTGAACTAGGAAAAGCAGATCAAAGACCTGCTGCAATGGAAACCAATCATTTTTGGAGGGCAGCACCTGGGCTTCCAAGCTCTAGAAATTCTCGTCCAAATAGATCACTTCATCAAATAAAAATCTTGTTGGTTCATCATGGACCATCTTTAGGAGTGCATAGAGCTGAGCCAAGGGGTGCAAGAGCTGCTCAACTTCCTCCACCAAAATAAGACTGCTAATGCATTGTAGGAAAGTCTCATCTTGCTGTAACCACTCAATTTGGCTTATGACTTACCCAATCCTTAAAAGAGAGCCATCTGTAGAAAAAAGCAAAGGCAGGCCAAGGCACACAAATTTCTTCACATGCCGCTTGATATCTAGAACTGAAATCCTCAAGGAATTAAGTGTTGTTGATGCTTGCATGGCTGCCTTGTGCTAATTAATGAAAATGTTGGCCCTTTTGATCAATTGTTTGCAATCTACAGCTCCTTTTGATACCAACTCTTCATCTGAAGTAGCATATAACAACTAAATCAAACTCTGGGCCACAAGGAGCTTAAGACCAATGAAAAGTGTAATTTTGTCAATAAGAGTGCCTACTCCAACATGTAAATATTATTCAATTCTCAATTCAAGATGCAAGTTATATTCAAGGTTATCTTTTCTTTTAACTATGTATTATATATATAATATGATAAATCTGATTATCTTCTTTTATATTTGCAGGTGAGAGGAATATTTATTGATTTCGATGTCCTTCTCACAAATGTCGATTGATATGTATATGCAAGCAGGGAGGATCAAGCAATGCCTTGACCGGTCATATCTTTTAGACATGATCGATCAAGGCATTACTTGATCGCACCCTTTAACTTATCGTATCATTTATCAATCGGTGTATGCTTAATTTACCACCCGATATCAATCAGTGTCTACTTAATTAATCACCCAATACCAATTGGTGTATGCTAGATAATCCCGATAATCATCAATGTTCACCACTTAATGCATCAACCGATATTAATTGAAATACATTGGTTAGCCCGATAATAATCGGTGATCATAGTTAATATGATAACTGATATTAATCAGGGTGCATATGTTATAATGTAAACCGATGTCAATCGGTATTCTGTGCTATGAGATGATTATCGATAGTTAAGAATGAATAGAACTTTACAAGTATATTGAACATATATAAATGAAGAATGATCATCAAATGATGGAACAATAGCTTGACATTTTTTTTTCATCATAGTTTATCGATAGGATAAATGATTGAATGAGAGACTTCATTTATCTCTCATTCAATCATTTATCTTACCAAAGCTATCATGCATTAACACTCCGTCTTAGCTAGGTAAGATAAATGAAAAACAATATATCAAGCATCACAATTCAAATGATGGTTAGTATTCTTTACACAATCTGACTCTTTAGAAAATCATATCACCTAATCACATGAAATGAAATATCACCTAAACACGTGATACAAATGCTCATCACATCAATCTTGTGATGACAGGATATCACCTAAGCATGTGATATTAGTATTGCCTAAACATGCAATACTTAAGGATAAACATATAAGAATGATTAAATTCTCATCTTATCCAAGTTGTGGTATGTGCACTAACATCTTATACAAATGTTTACCACAACACAATCATGGCACATCCATGACATACTAGAGATCCAACATGATAACTGGTTTGGACATCATACGATCATCACCTTGTAATGTCTACATACAAGTGTTCATTATCTTGAGAGATCGTCACCTCTTAGATATGAACCCAGGGGATAAAATCCAAAATGTCCTATCATGACAAATAAGTTTACACATTAAACTGATATGTAAATATAGATTACAAAGAAAATTACCTTTCTATCATACCTAAACCTTTTCTGAAGTGGTCAACCTTCACTCTGGAAAGTGGTTTGGTCAGAATATCTGCAGTCTGATCTCTTGTACAAACATATTCTAATTGAATCACATTCTTGTCTACCATATCTCGCACATAGTGGTATGGAATCTCAATGTGCTTGGATTTGTCATGGAACAGTGGATTTACTAAAAGCTTTATGAAACTCTGATTGTCACAATTTATGATAGTAGGTTTCATAGGCTCTCCAAATAATCCCATAAGCAACTTCCTAAGCCATACTGCCTCTCGGGCAGCCATGGAAGTTGCAATGTATTCAGCTTCAGTGGAACTCTGAGCCATAGATGATTGCTTTCTGTTGATCCAGAATATCATGGATGAGCCTAAACTGAAGCAACATCCTGGAGTGTTTTTCCTATCAGTCACACTTTCGGCCCATTCTGAGTCTGTAAATCCGTGTAGGTCTAGATCAAATTTCTCATATTTGAGACCAAAGTTTAGAGTACCTTGTAAGTATCTCATAATATGTTTACTGCAATCAGGTGGATCTCCTTAGGCTCACACATAAACTAACTCAAGGCATTAACTGCATAACATATATCTAGTCTTGTATTTACACGATACATCAGAGACCCAATCATTTGCCTTTATAGAGTAGGATCTGATGGTTGTGATTCTGCTGCTGCTTCTTTAAGTTTATGAAGGCTTGTTTCCATTGGACAGGTCATGGATCTGCAATTTAGCATTCCAAATCTCTTCAAAATGTCCATGTTATATTTACCCTGGTTTAGTATAATACCATCAGTATTCTACCATACTTCCAATCCTAGGAAGTAATGAAGGAGTCCCAAGTCCTTCATATCAAATTCTTTAGCAAGGTCTTTCTTACACTGATCTATAAGGTGATCTTTTCCTGTGATTAACAAATCATCAACATATAAAATTAATATTAGCATATCACCTTTGTTTTTCTTATAGTAGAGATTAGGATTTGCATCATTCTTGGAGAAGCCTAATTTTGAGAGATAGGTATCAATTCTTTCATGCCAGGCCCTGGGAGCTTGTTTAAGCCCATAGAGAGCTTTCTTGAGTCTACACACATGTGACTCGGCATCATGAATCTCAAACCCTTTAGGTTGCTCTAGGTATACCTCTTCTGAGATCTCACCATTAAGGAATGTTGTCTTAACATCCATCTGATAAAATTTACATCCCTTTGATACTGCAATGGCTAAGACTGCTCTTATTGAAGTATATCTGGCTACATGTGCAAATGTTTCCTCATAATAAATTTGTTGGCATATGCACACTCCAATGAGACATTGTATGTGATTGAAGGTTTTGTCATTGATGGCAACTTTGCAATCCTATGGCACCGACAAAGGCATTATACCGGCAAAGCATTACATTGGCAAGCTAGTGCACTGGCACTTAGGACACCAGCACAAGCACAGAAGAAAGGAAGAATACCGGCACAGAGGCCAACAGGATTTTTGTTATATTATATTTTGTTTATTATTGTAAAACTTTATAAGCCAACTTGGAAATTTGTAAAATGACTCATATATAAAAGAGATCATTATAGACATTTGATATAGGAGATGTAAGCATAAAAGAAAATATTAGGTAGACCTATTGTGCGAAATATAGGTTAAGGGGTATATGTAAAGAACTATACAGGAACCGGTACTGAATCTAGCATTGAAGATGCTATTGTAAAGCAGTACAAGATATTGGATTTGTATAATCCTTATTGTAAGTCAGTGAGACTTCCCATTGAGCAGTGAGCTCTAGGCAGTTGGCCTTCCTACATGTGCAGGCCCCTATTGTAAGTAATATTCTCTTATTGGCCAGTGAGTGAATATTGTGGGTCACAAATCCCATCAAGGTTTTTCCCACACCGGGTTTCCTCGTTAAAATCATGTGTTATGGTGTGCTTTTCATGTGGATGTTCTTAATTCTATTTATTGCATTATTTCTTGCATACTGGTACACTGTTATATTATGTTCTGCATGTTTTAAGTTAAGAAATTTTACATACCGGTCAGATACTGATTCACCCCCCCTCTCAGTATCTGTGGGATCCCTAACAATTGGTATCAGAGCTTGGTCCTCTATTTTCAGAAGCTTAACAACTTGAGGAAGATCTTGACAGTGGTAAAGATGGAAAATCTGATGAAGCAACTAGAAGGAGGTCTTACAGACTATGATGCAGAGAAATTGAAAAATATCAAACTAGAAGATTTTAAGGGCAGCTCAGGATATCATTCAGGCACTTCAAGAAAATCTTTCTATTGCAAGAAATAAGAGAAGAGAACTTTGTGAGAAATTGCAAAATGAGAATGACGAAAAGGAATCACTTAATGATCAGATAAGCAAGCCGAAACAAGAGAACATGACAACAAAGAATGAAATGCAGGATATGGCTATGAGATTTTGCAAAGAGATTGAGGATAGGAAGAAAAACAAAGAAGAATTGACCAGAAGACTAAGTGATGTAGCAAATGAGAACACAAGACTTAGCTATGAAAATGACATGTTGAAAATAGATCTGATGCATACACAAAATGACTCAAATGAATTGATGAGACAAAAAGAAGTCTTAGAAAGGGAACTAGAAACTGCAAATCAAAACAAAGAAAAATTCAAGAAAAGCTCAGAGGAACTTGCCACCTTGCTGAAGAATCAAAAACCTAAAGGTGACACTTCTGGAATTGGCTTTGAAGTTGGTGAAAGCTCTGGTATTGCAAATACTCAGGATCACAGCATATCGGTAAGACAACCTAATGCTTATAAATTCAATGGAAAATGTTTTAACTGTAATAAGTATGGTCATAGAGAAAATGAATGTAGATCTAGAAATTATCAAAATATCAATACACCCACCGGTCAATGTTCCAAATGCAACAAAGTTGGTCACAACTCTGAAAACTGCATAATGAATGTGAGATGTTATGTTTGTGGAAGATTTGGACATTTATCTAATCAATGCAAAACACAAACCGGCATAGGTTATGGGAAAGCTATTCAGAAAAATAATGTAACTTGTTATGCATGTAACAAGATTGGGCATATTGCTAAATTCTGTAGAAGTAAAGGAACACTGGTAGACAACAAAAGTTCTAGCTTGAAAGGTAAAGAAAAAGTTGAAGAGGTTAAGCAAGAATTCTCAAAACAATGGATTAGAAAAGCTGATCTAAATATTGGGAATACCCCTCCACCGGTAGAACCAATCAATGTTTCACTGGTAGGATAGAGTGATGCTTCACTAGCAGGACAGAGCAGTGCTCCACCGACAGGAAGTTCTTCATCTAATTGAAGAAAATTTCCTTGAGGGTTTGGTAATCTATTGACACATGTGCTATTATTCCCTCGGTTAGAGATAAGAAGTTGAAAATTACTTATCACCGGCAAACAATGTTAAGTGAATACTTAACCAACATGCATTTAATGTGGTAGATGGCGAAAAGACACTATAAAATTGAGGTTTTGCCTCCATTTCACTTCACCGAGATTTCAAACCTACGAAGAGTGCGAAGATTCTGAGCTAAGGCATTTTGAGCAAGAAGCAAGAACACTTCAAGAAATCATCCATCCTAAAGGCAGTAAAAGGTATATAATCATGGCATCCACCTCTGCAATTAAATATATAGCAAACCCTACTATTGTTGAAGGGATAAAAAGACCTAGGCCCATATTTCAGTTAATTCCCAAGATGGCAAAGAAAGATGATACCTTAGGTGCTTTTTCTCAAATTCCCAAGGGAGTTGATTATGCTGAAGAACCCAGAACATACATCCACTGCAACATTGAGCAACTAGGAGATGAAGAAATTAAGACTATGTTTAAAACTGTGATATGTAATAAAACCGGCAATGTAAAAGATGAAAACAAGATCATTGAAACCCTAGGATTTACAGAGATCCTTAGCATTCCTGAATTTCCCAAGGATGTGATTAGGATAGTCTTAAGCAGGGTACATGGTGAATTTTTCTGGTTAGATGCAATCCACAAGATCACTAAGGAAGCTATGAAAGTTGTCACAGGGTTACCGACCATCGGTAAAAGACTAGATAAAACCAAGAAAGTATCAAATGACCTAGTTACAAACCTAACTGGTGCAACATCCAACAAGAGGTCCCTAAGAGTTAATGATGTAACAGATATCAATATGAGATTCATCAGCATGATATTAGGGTACAAAGATACTCATACAAATAGACTCAATTCAGTTTCAAGTTTATGCATTAAGAGTGCTTATGATATGGTCACATATAATGCAAAAATTGATGTATGTGAGTGGTTAAAAGATGAATTAATTAACAACCTTGGAAAGATTAAGAAGGACAAGAAAGGAACTTTCAGATTTGGAAATCTGTTAGTATGTTTGATGCTACACATAACAAAATAGGTTCCTGGTATAGGCTACAAAGAACTTGGATATGATATACCGGTAGACAAACATTTAACAGATCTATTCAATAACATGGGTGAGAACAAGGAAAACAATATTCATGACTTCTTTCAAGCATTAAAGGCCAAAATGAAGAAAAGAATCAGGCTATCACAAAAGATTGTTGACAAATACAAAGATGAAATATGCTTTGTCATCAAGAAAGATGAAATTTGGATGGAAGTACTCATCCTAAGGACAGTTTGGGTAACCGAGATGGGCTATGAAATAGATGAACACATAGTTGAAACATATGCTAAAGCACTTTTGGAAGCCCCCAATGAACCTAAGGAAGAAGTATTTGGTAGTGCTGAGACTATAGAAAGCCAAATACAATCAAAGAAAAGAGTGAAGAAGGTTGAGGAATTTGTAAGAAAAGGTTCCAGACAAGCAAAAGCCATCAAAGAAGATGTATTGAAGAAAACTGGTATAACAAAGGATGAGTTGGTAGCTCCACAACCTGAAACTGACCTATCACCGATAGGTACTTCTTCTGAAGGTGACATGCCTGCAACTTTCAAAAGAGTTGTAAGAAAAAGAGATCCCTCATCGGCAACCACACCCTCACCCAGGAGGACAAGGAAAAAACAACAAGCAGTGAGATCTCCAGTAAGAAAGGCCACACCTAAGAAGAAACTGACACCCAAGAAGAAGAAGAGGACAAACAAAGACTTGGCCCCTCTTGATATAGTACTGAATGAAATCACAGAGGAAGATAAATTGAAGAACATAGAGAAAATATATGACACCTTAATAGTTGATGAAAAAGAACAAGTTGAAAATAGTGTTATATTACATATGGATATGTATAAGAAGTTTTTAATGGAAGTAGTCAATGAAATTCCAGATGAACTATTCAACAGACTGGAAGCAAGAAGACAAGTAGTAGTTGAACTGGACAAGAAAATAAAGATTGAAAAGCTACTTGTTGTATAGCCGGTAAACTCACCTAAAGAAATTGAAGACCTAATTGCTCAAGACAACCGGTCAGTATTTTCTACTGCAAACCGGCACATTGCATTAATGGTTGGAAGAGTTAATGAGGTGACTGAAGACTGAAAATGGATGGGATATATTCCTAGTTTAGAAAGAAAAACAAGAAGAGTACAGGAACCCAAAACCCATAAAAGTTTATCAGAAAGATAGAGACAAGGGTAAAGGTAAAGTTGGTGGACCACCTAGTATCAAGGTTAGAGACAACTTACCCACACCTCCTTTGATTACTCCACCTGTAAAATCAACAGCTACAGAAGATCAACCAGCAGCTGAGAGTATGGATGTACAGGATGGAAATCCTAATTCTGAAGTATTATATACTGTGAATGTTGATACACAAAAGATCAACACAGTGGTAGACAAAGATACAATAGATAAGACTGATATGGCTAGTGAGCCTCCAGTAGTTGAGGAAACTGGCAGAAGATACAGAACAAAAGGTAGAGATTCAGACTGAGATAGAGAAATAAACAGAGCAAAAGGCTCTGGAATAGCAATAGGAACAGGTACATAAGGAAACAGTACCACCGGCAACTAGTGAAGTAGAAAAACCATTGCTTAAAGAAATGCAGACACAAACAGACCTACCAGAGGTCAATAAAAGTTTGGTTACTTCCACCGGTACTCAGATTGTTGATTCATCATCAAGGTTCAAATCAACTAATGTGACTGAGGTACTATTAGATTCTATCAAGAAAATAACCGACTACAACTCACAAGCTTACAAAGCAATTGATGATACCATACCAATTTTGAAGGTAATTGCTCCTAACTGTAATATAGACAATAAAGATTCTTTAGGACAACTTGACACACTGTGTAAATATATCACAGAAAACATTGAGAAAATAAAGGAAGAGTCATTGAAGGATAAAGTAGAAATTGAAAAACAAAAATTCTTTGATGAGCAAATAAAGAAGTGTAACAGAGATTTTGACACACTTCTACCAGAATTATGTAATTTGTTGAAAGAGTACAAAAATCTATACAAAGATACCTGTAAAAGAAAACTTTTTGACTATAGATATAGACAAGAAAATGAGCAAGGTACAGGATGAGATCAATAAACTTGCAGATAGTTTTGTCAACTCACCTGATACACTATCAGTTTTTGAGGAGAAAATAAAAAATTTTGAGGAAGAATTACTTAAATTGGAAAGAGAGAAAGAAAGAATAGTAAATAAGGCAAAGCATT
This sequence comes from Cryptomeria japonica, assembly GCF_030272615.1. Classification (NCBI taxonomy): domain Eukaryota; kingdom Viridiplantae; phylum Streptophyta; class Pinopsida; order Cupressales; family Cupressaceae; genus Cryptomeria; species Cryptomeria japonica. The sequence goes on from NC_081409.1 coordinate 729,863,534, forward strand.
TGAGATCAAAACTAAGTCCAAGATTGGACTATCTAGCATCTCTACGGAAGGAAGTATCTGAGGCACTAATATAGGGAAAGAAAACACCAGCAGAGCATTTGTAGCATCTCACCGGTACAGTGAAGAGAACAGAGACAACAATAAAGGATAGCAACAAGTTTATGGACAGTATAAACTTGATTTTGGCAGATCTTTTTCAAATTGTAACCACCCAGTTACAAGGTTGAAACTACAAACTCTACTAACATCTTAACAACCTTTGTCATTGATGCCAAAGGGGGAGTAGTAGGATGAGAAAATTCAAATCACAGGAATCATATGCTCAGGGGGAGCACACACATTTTTTGGTAACATTTTTGGACTTCACATTTTTGATACATTTTTTTGAAATTTCTCATGAGTGTTGCCATCAATGCCAAAGGGGGAGATTGTTGGCATATGCACACTCCAATGAGACATTGTATGTGATTGAAGGTTTTGTCACTGATGGCAACCTTGCAATCCTATGGCACCAGCAAAGGCATTATACCAGCAAAGCATTACACCGGCAAGTTAGTGCACCGGCATCAGCAAATCACACTCTACACCGGCACCGACACAAAAGAAAGGAAGAATACTGGCACAGAGGCCGATAGGATTTTTGTTATATTATATTTTGTTTATTATTGTAAAACTTTATAAGTCGACTTGGCAATTTGTAAAATGACTCTTATATATAAAAGAGATCATTATAGACATTTGATATAGGAGATGTAAGCATAAAAGAAAATATTAGGCAGACCTATTGTGCGAAATATAGGTTAAGGGGTATATGTAAAGAACTGTACAGGAACTAGTACTGAATCTGGCATTGAAGATGCTATTGTAAAGCAGTACAAGATATTGGATTTGTATAATCCTTATTGTAAGTCAGTGAGACTTCCCATTGAGCAGTGAGCTCTAGGTAGTTGGCCTTCCTGCATGTGCAGGCCCCTATTGTAAGTAATATTCTCTTATTGGCCAGTGAGTGAATATTGTGGGTCACAAATCCCACCGAGGTTTTTCCCACACCAGGTTTCCTCATTAAAATCTTGTGTTATGGTGTGCTTTTCATGTGGATGTTCTTAATTTTGTTTATTGCATTATTTCTTGCATACCAGTACATTGTTATATTATGTTCTGCATGTGTTAAGTTAAGAAATTTTACATATCAGTTAGATACTGATTCACCCCCCACTCTCAGTAACTGTGGGATCCCTAACATAATTCCTTCCTTTTGAGAAAACCCTCTTGCTACAAATCTAGCCTTATGTTTCTCAATGCTGCCATCTGCAGTGTGCTTGATTTTAAAGAACCATTTGGAGGTGATAATAGATTTCTCAATCGGCCTAGGAACAATTTCCCAAACATCATTTTTCATAATGGATTGGTATTCTTCAGATATGGCATTCTTCCATACTTGATGTTTAAATGCATCTGATACATTAGTAGGTTCTTCTCTTGAGAGATTATTCAGGAGAGTGACATAGTTGGTCAATTTGTTAGGCCTTTTTCTTTCTCTGAAAGTACCCGAAGGGGCAGCATACTTTTGAGCTTCTTCTACAATTTTGGTGGCCCATAGTGGTCTTTTCTTGAAATTTTCTCTAGGTGGGTTTTGAGTTTCATTTTTGTTTTTCTCAAGACTCTCCCTCTGAAGCTCAGGAGCAGGGTCTTCATCTATGCTAGGGGTAGGGATATAGACTTTGGGTTTTAGTGAGCTTTGGGCTCTTTTGAAGGCTAAGTCTTCTTCAAATATTACATCCCTACTTAGTTCAATATTCTTTTGACCAAGTATATAGATCTTGTAGGCCTTGGAGGTTTCACTATATCCTACAAGTATTCCTCTTTTTCCAGAAGGCTCTAATTTTAATCTTTTCTCCTTAGGTACATCAATATAGACAGGGCACCCAAATATCCTAAGGTGGCTGATATATGGTTTTTTTTTAGTAAAGAATTCCTCGGGATTTTTATCTTTAAGATGGGAGTGAGGGCATCTATTTTGAATATATAGAGCAGTGCTAGTCGCTTCTACCCAAAGATTTACATTTAGATTCTGATCAAGAATCATTGCTTTGGCAGCTTCTACGATTGTCCTATTTTTCCTCTCAGCTACCCCATTTTTTTGAGGATTATAAGGTATTGTTAACTCCCTCTTAATCCTTGAATTTTTACAAAAATCTTTAAATAATTATGATGTGTATTCCCCCCCATTATCAGTTCTTAGGGTTTTAATTTTATTTCTTGAGTAGTTCTCTGTTAGTGATTTGAATTCTTTAAACCTAATGAGGATCTCTTCTGATTCTTTACATTTTAGAAAGTAGATCCAAGTTTTCCTAGAGTAGTCATCAACAAATATTACATAATACAAAAATCCCCCTAAGGAAGGTACGAACATAGGTCCACATACATCAGAATGAACTAACTCTAAAATTTTACTTTTTTTCCTAATACTATTTTGAAAAGCACCCTTAGTATTTTTACCTAGGGCACATCCTTTGCATGCCCCTAAATGATATTGATTTAACTTATGTAGGCATGTTACAAGGTTTCCCATTGATGATAAAGCTCTAAAATTCAGGTGACCTAGTCTTCTATGCCAGACTTCATTAATATCTGTAGTTTCATGGATTAGGGCTAAGTTGGGCTCTCTGCACAACTCATACAAGTAGCCTTGTCTTTGACCAATGGTTTTAGTTTTCCTGATGGATGAATTCTTTGGCCAAGCCAACACTCTATTGTCTATGAAGGTCACTTTGTATCCATTATCTTCTAGTGCTGATATGGAGACTAGGTTTCTCTTGATGCCTGGGACATATAGCACTCCTTTGAGTTGTAATGATACACCTGACTTTAGTTTGATGGTGTAGGTTCCAACTCCTCTGACTGGATGTGTGGAGTCATCTCCGATAGTCACTTCCTCATCATTATCTTCTATCATGAGGTCTATCACTTCTCTGAATCTTGTAATGTGCCTGGATGAGCCACTATCGATCACCCAGGAGTTAACTTTGTTTGACACTTGGTTTGTAAGTGTTGAATAGAGTACATACTTCTCGGAGTCTTCTTCCCTTTTAAATTTTCCTGTTTTGGCAAATGTGGCTTGTTGTTTGGCTCTTTCTGGACATTTGGCAACATAGTGCCCAAATTTGTCACATCCGTAACATTGAATCTGTGAAAGGTCCTTCTTGAAGGTGTTCTTTCCATGACAACCTTTTCTCTTCCTAGATTGTTTCTGCTTGCTTTTCTTGTTTGAGTTTGTGTTCAGAACTTGAAGATCTTCATCTATATTATTTTGCTTGATCCCTTTCTTATTTAGCCTTGATTGTTCTTGGAGACAATCTGCCTTTAGCCTATCAAATTTTGGAAATTCATCCCTTGCACTGATGCCTTAGATGAATCTTTCCCATATACTAGGCAACCCATCTAGAGCAATGAGTGTTAATTCTTTGCTTTGGATCTCATATCCAAGAGTTGCTAGTTCATCCCTTAGGACTGATATTCACATGAAGTAGGCAATGGTTGATTCTCCTTTGATCATGGCTATGTGATTTATCTCTCTTTTTAAAGCCAAGGTTCTACTAGAATTGGATATCTCAAATGCATCTTCAAGTGCTTTGAACATGTTGTAGGCCATTTCATGTTTCCTTATGATGGGCATAATATTATTTCTCATCCCATCAACTATGATTTTGATGGCCTTTTCATTTCTTTCTCTCTAGGTTGTTTTGTTAGGTTCAGTCTCAGGTTCTGCAGTTTCAGTTTTTACAAATGATTTGACTTTATTTTCTTTTAGAATCATCTGAATTCTGAACTTCCATGCTGAGAAGTCATCACCTCATCCAAGTCTATCTTCAAATCTTATAGTGCTAGCCATTAGAGGAATTGTGATGTTGAATATAAGCTTGTTTTGAATTTTTCACAAAATTGAACAGCCTTAGGTTTGATTTAACTATAGCTCTGATACCATGTAAATTTTATTCAATACTTAATTCAAGTTGCAAGTTATATTCAAGGTTATCTTTTCTTTTAACTATGTATTATATATATAATATGATAAATCCGATTATCTTCATTTATATTTGCAGGTGAGAGGAACATTTATTGATTTTGATTTCCTTCTCATAAATGCCAATTGATATGTATATGCAAGTAGGGAGGATCAAGCAATTCCTTGATCGGTCATGTCTTTTAGACATGATCGATCAAGACATTACTTGATCGCACCCTTTAACTTATCGTATCATTTATCAATCAATGTATGCTTAATTTACCACCCAATACTAATCAGTGTCTACTTAATTAACCACCCAATACCAATCAGTGTATACTAACCACCCGATACCAATCAGTGGGTATCAGTGTATACTAACCACCTGATACCAATCGGTGTATACTAGTTAATCTCGATAATCATCAATGTTCACCGCTTAATACATCAACTGATATTAATCTGAATACATTGGTTAGCCCGATAATAATTAGTGATCATAGTTAATATGATAAGCGATATTAATTGGGGTGCATACGTTATAATGTAAACTGATGTCAATCAGTATTCTATGCTATGAGATGATTATCGATAGTTAAGAATGAATCGAACTTTACAAGTAGATTGTGTTGGCATATGTGCAAGAGTATGATGACATGATGATATTGTATGTTGTCATTGATGTCAATATGCTGAGAAGTGAACCGGTATATTGAAGTTAAGCAACTGGCAAAGAGAACCGGTATGGTGGTGTAAACCGGTATATGTGCAATAAGTGAAGTGGTATGCTTGTCCAAGTGAACTGGTATGATGTTGTGAACCGGAACCGGTATGTCAGAATGAGAACCGGTACATGGAATGCGGTAGGGCTATCGGTTGGTAGTCTTAGCTTCAGGGTTTCTGGTTGAAGTGTTCTAAGCCTGTGTGATTCAACCGATGATATTATGTGATGAGTTAGCATTGTAATGAAGATCAGATCATCTTGCTAGGTCAGTCTTGTGCATGTGAAGGATCTTGCATGAAGGAGATTGATCTTATCTACCTCAGGAATGTGCGAAGTCTTTGCAAACGATGGAGAACGCGTGATGGGTTATCACCTCCATGAAGCGGTAAAGAACGAATGATGGAGAATGTCTTGAGATCTGTTCAAGACCATTGTATTCAAATGCAAAGTGCTCAATGGTCAGGATTGAACTAATCAATTGCTTAACCTAAGTGTTTAGGGTTTAGGATTTATGCTACCGACCTATCTATGTTCTATAAGGTCAATGTTATGTTTCATGTTGAGGTTGTTGGCAAATGTTGTGTGTGTATCTAAGTACAGAGATACGTGATTCTTGACAGACTAGATAAGAGGATTGATACCTGCATAATGTGTGTGCAGAAGGAAGGAACTAAAGAAGATCTGCATTGGCATTGAGTGCTATTACCAGATCATTGTAATACCTGTTGATCTTTAACTACTTCAATAGTTGGAAAATCCCTTAACCGGGTAGCTTTAACCAGCTTGTTGTAAATCCTTTAACAGGGTGACTCAAAGCCATTGAGTTCATAAAATCCTCTGACAAGGTAACCTCTAACAGGGTTTAACCCTTAACTGGGTATTCTAGCCATCCCTTAATTGGGTGATCCCTAACAGGATAGGTTCCTAACAAAACCTGTTGTAATAGTCTTTAACTAGACTAGGCTCCTAACTGAGCGGACTTCTAAAGAGTTCAAAAATAGCTTGTGGGTATTCATCCCCACTGTGGTTTTTCCCAATTGGGTTTCCATGTGAAAAATATGTGTGTCATATGTGATGTCTTTTTCATGTGATGCTTTGTTGTTTTCTATCAAGAGGTGAATCATGTTGATATGCATAAGGACAAAGTGGAAATGAGGGAGTAGGTTGTGTGGAAATCTAAGAAGATTGACCAGTTCATGTCTTTCACAGCTGCACTGTGTTTAATCGGTAGAAGTCTGGTTTGGACCAGTGTTGGAGATTGCCAGTAGTTTACAGTTCACAATCAAACCGGTTCAAGAGAAGTTTTTGTTTGTGCCTATACTGATTCACCCCCTCCCCCTCTTAGTACCGGTTTGGTACTCACCATTTATCATTGAGTTATCAATTGGTATCAGAGAATCCTCCAGGTCCTCTTTGTTGTAAGCCTAGCCACTTGAGGGAAAGATCCTATTGCAATGATGAAGAGGGAAGGTCCAAAGTTCAACAGAGATAACTTTAAAATATGGAAGGATAGAATGAAGATATACATCAGAAGCATGGGTGCTCAACATTGGAGCTATGTTGAGAACATTTATGTTATCCCTACCGGTACTCTCACCGATGACCAAAAGAGAGAGATTCAGGAGAATGGGCAAGTCATGGAAGCCCTAATCAGTAGCTTATCTGACATTGAGTTTATTGATGTCTAGGATAAAGACAATCCCAAAGAAGTATGGGATACTCTTGAAAATATCTATAGCGGTGATGAGCATGTAAAATAAGCTAAGGAATAAAGCCTTAGAGGGAAGTTTGAAGACTTGCAGATGGTGGAAGGGGAGACCATTCAATAGTATGGAATACGAATCAAAACCGTTGTTGGTGATATCAAGAGTGCAAGTGGTAAAATGGAAGATTCCACTATTGTCAGCAAAGTTTTGAGATCCTTATTACCAGTCTATGCAATAAGGGTTGCTGCTATTCAAGAGCTGAGATCAATAGACAAGACTAAGGTATCCCTAGACTCCATCATTACAAAATTAACAGCCTATGAGCTAAATAGTTTTGATGGCAGTGATTAAAAGATTGAATCAACTTTTAGAGCATCTGCTGCACCATCCAGAAAAGGAAAAGAAGCAAGCACCAATGGTGAACCAAGATAGAGCAGCGAAATGGATGATGAGGAGATTCTAATGGAATTTGAATCTCTTCTTGCCAAGAGACTTCCCAAGGGAACTGGCAAATACAGAGGTAAGCTTCCTTTGAAATGCTTTTCTTGTAACTAGATAGGACACATCGCAAGGACAAACTGGAAAGGTTCAAGAAATTCAAAGGAGGAAACCAGAGAAACTGTTTTGTAGTAGTTGATGAAGGTGTCACAGATGAGGAATCAGAAGATGAAGAAAATGAAGATATTGTGTTTGTTGTAGTCAAGGAGGATGTGTCAGACAAAAAGGCTCTTGTCTCCCACTTTGATAATTTCAATGAGTGGATTATTGACAGTGGTTGCTCACACCATATGACTGGTGACCGGAGCAAGTTTATATCCCTGGAAGAGTATGATGGTGGTGTGGTTCATTTTGGTAATGATGCACTATGTATGGTCAAAGGCAGAGGGTCCATCTCTCTAAATGGAAAGAGCAGTGTTGACAATGTGTATTGGGTGGAAGGTCTCAGACACAATCTATTGAGTGTTGCCCAGCTGAATGATGGTGGACTCACTCTAGAATTCAAAAATGGAGTGTGCAAAATCAAAGGAAAGAATGGTGAATTGATGGCCATCGGTATGCAGACCAAAGGTAACTTATTTCAGCTGAATGCAAATATAAGTACATGTCTTATGGCTAAGTTTGATGATAGCTGGATATGGCATAGGAGACTCTTCCATGTAAACTTTGATAACATTGTGAAGGCCAGTAAGACCAAGGCAGTTAGAGGATTACCTGTGCTGAGCAAACCAAAAAATCCTTTGTGCAGAGAGTGTCAACTGGGGAAAATGTCTTCCTCAACCTTCAAAGGTAAATTTTTCACTGCTGACAATTTACTTGATCTTGTGCATACTGATTTGTGTGGTCCTATGAAGACTAGGAGTGTGTAGGGAGATAGGTATTTTATGATTCTTACAGATGATTACTCAAGAATGATGTGGGTCACATTCTTGAAGGACAAATCTGAAGCTTTTGGAAAGTTCAAAGCCTTTAGAGCATTGGTAGAAAAGGAAAGCGGTAGAAGAATCAAATGCCTTAGAACTGATCAAGGAGGGGAATTCACTTCCAGTGAATTCAAAAAATATTGTGAAGAGAATGGCATCAAGAGGCAACTGTCTGCCCCCCGGACTCCACAACAGAATGGCTTAGCAGAGAGGAACAACTAGACTGTGGTTGAAGCGGCTAGAACTATGTTGATCCAAGGAAAGGTCGCTCACACCTTTTGGAGAGAAGTAGTGAGCACTGCAGTCTACACAATGAACCAGGTACTCATCAAGAAAGGAAAGGATAAGACTCCTTATGAGTACTAGACCGGTAAGACACCAGTGATAAGCTACTTCAAAGTGTTTGGTAGTAAATGTTATATCAAGAGGAGTGAACATCAGAGCAAGTTTGATGCCAAATGTGATGAGGGAATATTCCTAAGGTATTCCACTAAGAGCAAATCTCTCAAATGTTTCAACAATAGGACTCGGAGAATTGTTGAGAGCATCAATGTTAGGGTTGATGAAAACTCTAAGAAATTTGAGGAAACTGGCAGAGAGCATGTAGAAGATGAACCGGTAGTGACCTTTTGGGAACCCATTGCAAATTTTCCCAGTACCAACAACTGTGCTCCTACACCGGCAAATGCTGATGAAGATGAGGATGATGAAGAAAAGAAAGAGGAAACTGTTAAGAATATACCTAGGTATGTCAAACTCAATCATGATCCAAAGAAGATCATAGGAGACAAAGATGCAGGAATTATTACAAGAAGAAAGGTTAGAGAAAACTCATGTATGATCTCTAAATTTGAGCCTAAATCATTCAAAGAGGCACATAAAGATGAATATTGGATCAAGGCAATGGAAGAGGAACTTGATCAGATAGAAAAGAATGGTACATGGTCCTTGGTACCCAGACCGGAGAATAAAAATGTCATTGGTACCAAATGGGTTTTTAGAAATAAGCTAAATGAAGATGGGATAGTGATAAGAAACAAAGCCAGACTGGTGTGTAAGGGGTATGCTCAAGAAGAAGGAGAAGACTATGGAGAAACCTTTGCTCCAGTAGCCAGATTGGAAGGAGTTCATATGCTTCTTGCATATGCAGCTTTTAAAGGATTCAAGGTATACCAAATGGATGTAAAATATGCATTCCTAAATGGAATACTTGAAGAGGAGGTGTATATAGAGCAACCAAATGGGTTTGCCCTATCAGAAGATAGTGACATGGTGTGTAGGCTACATAAAGCCTTGTATGGACTAAAGCAGGCACCTAGAGCTTGGTATGAATGCTTGCACTCCCATCTTGTGAAGATTGGATTTGAAAGAACAAGTGAAGATAGCAATATCTACTTGAAATCTGAAGGAGAATAGATTCTGATATGTGAAGTATTTGTTGATGACATCATCTTTGGAGGAGATGACAAGATGAGTCATGATTTTGCTAATGAGATGAAGAAGGAATTTGAGATGTCACTCATAGGGGAGATTAAGTTCTTCATTGGACTACAGATTCAACAAATGAAAGATGGAATCTTTATTACTCAGTCCAAGTATGTCAAAGAGGTGTTGAAGACCTTTGGCATTGAAGACAGTAAACCGGTTGGTACACCAATGGTGACCAATTGTAAACTATCAAAAGAAGATGACTCAACAATGGTAAATGAGAAGGAATATCAATCAATGATTGGTAAGTTGCTTTATGTAGTGCATAGCAGACCGGACGTTGCACATGCAATGGGTATTGCCACTCGGTTTCAACAAAGCCCAAGAGAATCCCACTTGGTAGCAGTCAAGCGGATTCTTAGATATCTGAAAGGAACTATTGACTATGGGTTATGGTATTCATATAATAATGAGTTCAACCTGAAAGTGTTCATAGATGCTGATTGGGTTGGTAATGTAGATGACCGGAAGAGCATAGCCGGTGGTACATTCTTTCTTGATGGAAGACTAGTCTCATGGAAGAGTAAAAAGCAGATTTGTATCTCTTAGTCTATAGAAGAGGCGGAGCATGTTGTAGCTTTTATTAACTGCACCCAAACTATTTGGATGAAGCATGTATTGAATGGCTTCAAAGTTCCTGTATCTGAACCGGTAAGTATATTCTATGACAATACAAGTGCAATTAATATTTCCAAGAATCCAGTTTTACATGCTAGAACCAAGCACTTTGAACTCAAGTATCATTTCTTAAGGGAAAAGGTTCAGAACAAAGAGGTTGTATTGAAACATGTTTTCAGTAAGGAGCAGTTAGAAGACATATTCACCAAGCCTCTACCAAAGGCTTCATTTACCTATTTGAGAGGTGAATTAGGGGTGTTGCCCCTTCAAGAGGTGAACTAAAAGTATGTGCTCCACATCAATTAGGTATTACAGTGTGCAATCTTTTTCAGGATTGATGTGTTGAAGGATGCTACTCCTCAGAGGGAGCAACATAGTGGAACAAGGAAGCTTGTGCCTCCACTTTGGCATTATTGTCAAAGGGGGAGAAGATGTGAAGCAAGGAAGATATCTACAGCAATAGGTAGAAGATGTGATGCTGAGTGATATCTTTGTATATTGCCATCAATGACAAAGGGGGAGATTGTTGGCATATGTGCAAGAGTATGATGACATGATGATATTGTATGTTGTCATTGATGCCAATATGCTGAGAAGTGAACCGATATATTGAAGTTAAGCAACTGGCAAAGACAACCGGTATGGTGGTGTAAACCAGTAAATGTGCAATAAATGAAGCAGTATGCTTGTCCAAGTGAACTGGTATGATGTTGTGAACTGGAACCGGTATGTCAGAATGAGAACCAGTACATGGAATGCGGTAGGACTACCGATTGGTAGTCTTAGCTTCAGGGTTTCCAATTGAAGTGTTCCAAGCCTGTGTGATTCAACCGATGACATTATGTGATGAGTTAGCATGGTAATGGAGATCAGATCATGTTGCCACATCAGTATCGTGCACGTGAAGGATCTTGCATGAAGGAGATTGATCCTATCTACCTCAGGAATGTGCGAAGTCTTTGCAAATGGTGGAGAATGCGTGATGGGTTATTGCCTCCATGAAGTGGTGAAGAACGAACAATGGAGAATGTCTTGAGATCTGTTTAAGACCATTGTATTCAAATGCAAAGTGCTCAATGGTCAGTATTGAACCGATCAATTTCTTAACCTAAGTGTTTAGTGTTTAGGGTTTAGGGTTTATGCTATCGACCTATCTGTGTTCTATAAGGTTGATGTTATGTTTCATGTTGAGGTTGTTGGCAAATGTTGTGTGTGTATCTAAGTGCAGAGATATGCGATTCTTGCTAGACCAGATAAGAGGATTGATACTTGCATAATGTGTGTGCAGAAGGAAGGAACTAAAGCGGATCTGCATTGGCATTGAGTGCTATTACCAGATCATTGTAATACTTGTTGATCTTTAACTACTTCAACAGTTGGAAAATCCCTTAACTGGGTAGCTTTAACTATCTTATTGTAAATCCTTTAATAGGGTGACTCAAAGCCATTGAGTTCATAAAATCCTCTGACAAGGTAACCTCTAACAGGGTTTAACCCTTAACTAGGTATTCTAGCCATCCCTTAACCGGGTGATCCCTAACAGGATCAGTTCCTAACAGAACCTGTTGTAATAGTCTTTAACTAGACTAGGCTCCTAACATAGCAGACTTCTAAAGAGTTCAAAAACACCTTGTGGGTATTCATCCCCACCGTGGTTTTTTCCAATTGGGTGTCCACATGAAAAATGTGTGTGTCATATGTGATGTCTTTTTCATGTGATGCTTTGTTGTTTTTTGTCAAGCGGTGAATCATGTTGATCTAGCAAGTTATTATATTTCTAATGATAGATTATCTATATATGCATAAGGACAAAGTGGAAATGAGGGAGTAGGTTGTGTGGAACGTTAAGAAGATTGACCAGTTCATGTCTTTCACAACTGCACTGTGTTTAATCGGTAGAAGTCTGGTTTGGACCAGTGTTGGAGATTGCCAATAGTTTACAGTCTGCAATCAAACTAGTTCAGAAGAAGTTTTTGTTTGTGCATGTACTGATTCACATCACCCCCCTCTCAGTACCAGTTTGGTACTCACCGTTCATCATTAAGTTATCAGATTGAACATATATCAATGAAGAATGATCATCAAATGAAGGAACAATAGCTTGACATTTTTTTTCTCATCATAGTTTATCGATAGGATAAATGATTGAATGAGAGACTTCATTATCTCTCATTCAATCATTTATCTTACCAAAGCTATCATGTACTAGCATAGCATAGAGAGATTGTGCTTCACCTAGGAACCTCAGCATGAGCTATAGCGAAGGGAAATACTACGCTTAACCTTCTCCCAATGAGAAACATATAATTCTTCTACAACTAGGGAGAGATCCTGAGGAACCTCCAGAGGGGGAGGAAGATTATATAAGTGTGTGATTTCATTGTCCTTCACTCTTTTCACATTTTGCATATCTTTGCATTTGTCCTGTTCATGGGTAGTCTGGTGTTCCAAAGCTAGGATCTTGGTACCTCTATCTTGAAAAGCTTCCTGAAGTTGCGCTATCTGATCCTACTCTTGCTGTAACAATCCCTTTGCATCCTAGAGTTTCTTCTCAGCTTGTTCCAGGCTACTCTGCATCTTGCATGTTTTTGTTTCAAACCTTTCTCTCTCCTCAAAAATCATTACTTGCACCTCGCTCAACTATCGAGCATATTCATCCTTTAGGCGTATCTCTTCTCGCGGCTGAGCTTGTATCTGATTAGCATCTCTAGAATCTTCTTTTAGTTGTTGTATCTCTTACTCCTTCTCCTACAAATTTTTCAGTGCCATATGTTAGACAGTTCAAATAACCGGAAGACAACTGAGAGGGGGGTGAATCAGTTGTCATAGATTACCAAAACCTTTAGGAATTTAAACTTTAACACCGGAACCCAAAACATTAATACCAGAATAGAAGATAAACCAATTAAGCATAAACAATATTCATTGAATAAATAGTATCCACATAACACCAAGATTTATACATGGAAAACCTAGTAAAGGGAACAACCACGATGGGAAGCCTACCCATAGTCAGATAATACTTATGTATTAAATATGTGAATTGCAATTGACGGGCTTGCACTTGCAGGAAGGCCAACAGCCTAGATAACACTTCTTATCACAAAAGGAGCCTCACCGACTACATAGAAATCTAGAATACAATCCAGAGAAGTGTTGAACTACAAGAGATAGCATCTCTTATGCCTGAGTACAGTTTCGGTTAAGCTCAATACCGGAGGACTAAATCCTCTTACGCAAACCCAATTTGATCTCCAATGATCGACCAACTCCTCTTCCTGAATGATATTACATTATGCATACATTACATTCCTTGACCATGACCTCTAACATTAACCATGATGATCTACAATGAAATCTTACATCTATATATACAAATCCTCGACCGTAAACAATCAAGTTAGCCGCAGATAATAAACCGATTACACAATTACAAACCATGTCATCCTTAGACCAAACAAATAATATCAATAGATAAGACATCCCAAAAATACATCAATAGGTCCTATCCACATGTTACATTAAAGTCGGTCCATAACCTAGATAAACCAGGACCCAGTATAGGTCCATACGCTTTAGCAATGATCTCCATTTGCCAAGTCTCAAACATGATCACCAACAACATCTAGAAACTCCATCAGAAGCTTCTCTAACACCACTTATGCAATTCATCAAAGATCTCCAACAAAATCTCTACCGGTGAAACCCTCATTAGAACCGGAAACCAATCTTCTAAGCAAGCATGATAGCATCTGATCACCAAACCAAAACCAACTGACCAAATATGAGCATGAGTATCATGAACAAGCCAATTCTATCACCAAACTATACCAGAGCCTACCGAATCATGTTAGATCCAAGTTAACCAGAAACCACTCAACCTACCAGGACCAAAAGGGTGTCGGTAAATCATCCAAATAGCTAGTGTTGGCATCAATGACACAACACCAATGCAACACATAATCAATTCCACCAAATGGCCAATAATCTCCCCCTTTGGCATTGATGGCAACACTAGATGTGAAAAACATCTAAGTACCAAGAAATGCCAAACAATTCTCCCCCAGTGGAAGACAACCTACAAACTCCCACATATAGTTCTGAATATCAATATCTCCCCCTATGAATAATATCTTTGTAAAGCTCTGAATTTCTTCTTTTTCACATCAATATCTCTCCCCCTTTTACATCAATGATAGAAATTTGACAAAATAATTAAAGCAAAAACATAAACCATAAAAGTTGACTACTCCCCCTGAGCAGTAGCATCCCACATTAGTGTCGGAATGAATAGTATCTCTGATAGTGCATGTTGGATTGATGCCAAATAGCATCAATCAAGTCTCTACCGAAGGGGCAGAAACTCTGAATCTATCTCTCAGGTACTCAAATGATTCCTTGGACAAAGATTTAGTGAAAATATCTACAATCTGCTCTTTAGCATTCACATAAACCAGTCTAACTTCATTTTATTATACCTTTTCCTTCAAAAAGTTATACTTGATAGATATGTGCTTTGTTTCAGAATGAAATACTAGATTCTTTGATATATCAATAGCAGTAGAGTTATCACAGTGAATAACTACCAATCCATCATAGTCTACCTTTATATCCTTCAACATTTACTTCATCCAAAAAACATGTATACATTTAGTAGCAACAAAAACATACTCAACTTCAATAGTAGATAAAGAAGTACATGATTGATTCTTGCCAATCCATGAAACCAACTTCTTTCCAAGAAAGAAAGCTCCACCAGAAATACTTTTTTAGTCATCAACATCTCCAACCAAATCAACATCAGTATATGCACACAAAGTAAATTTATCATCCTTAGGGTACCACAAGCCATATTTTGATGTACCTTGCAAGTATCTAAAAATCCTTTTCACCGCCATCTCATGATTTTCTCTAGGATCACTCTCAGATCTTGAAACAATACAAATAGCATTCATAATGTCACGCCTAGTCTGATTCAAATAAAACAAACCTTCAATCATAGATTTGTATCTTCTAGGATTTATTGGTGCAGAAACATCTTTTCTTGTCAATTTCTCACTTGTAACCATAGGAGTACTTACCGGTTTAGAATCTCCACAACCAAATTTCTTCAACAGCTCCTTAGCATATTTAGTTTGATAGATAAAGATACCTTTGTCAGTCTAAGTAATTTGCAAACCTAAGAAATTTTTTATCTCACCAATCATAGACATCTCAAATTCTTTCTCCATATTTTTAGAAAATTATGTGCATAACTTATCTTCACCTCCAAAAATAATGTCATCAACAAATACTTCAATAACTAGTATATCATCATCAGTGATCTTATAATATAAATTACTGTTAGCACTGCCCTTATTAAAACCAAGATTCAAAAGATATTTATCCAACCTTTCATACCAAGCTCTAGGTGCTTGTTTCAATCCATATAAAATTTTCCTTAACCTGCAGACCATATTTGTATCATCTAATAGTAAAAAACCATCAAGTTGCTCAATATAAACTTTCTCATCAAGATCCCCATTAAAAAATGCACATTTAACATTCCTCTAATAAACCTTGTAGTTTTTATAAGCAACATAGGCAAGAAATAATCTTACAACTTCAATCCTCGCTACAGGTTCAAAAGTATCTCCATAATCAATTCCTTCCTTTTGAGAATAGCCTTTACAAACCAAGCTAGCCTTATTCCTTATAAATTGACCATCCTCCACCCATTTAGTTCCAATAAGATTTTTATTTTTAGGTCGGGGAACCAAGGTCCGTGTGTTATTTTTCTCAATCTGATCTAATTCTTCTTCCATAGCTTTCAACCAATTTTCATCTTTACATGCCTTAATTACTGATACCGGTTCAACTTGTGAAATTAAACATACCTCATTTGTTGCTAGTCTTCTTCTTGTCATCACTTCATTTCTCTTATCCCCAATGATCTGATCTTCTGAAAGATTCAATCTCACATACCTAGGAGTCTTCTGACTTTCTGTTCCTCTTCCCTGTTTTTCAGTTACTGTAGAATTCTCTGATACTGCTAGAGTAACTGGTTCAACTCTTTGTTCTGATAAAGGTTCTACTGGTTCAAATATAATCATTTCCACTGTCGGTTCCTTCTCATAAACTCAGTTTTGATTTTTGTTCAGTTCATGTACTTTGACATTAGCACTCTCCACAATTCTTTGCAAACTCTTGTTATAACATGTATATGCTTTGCTTTCATTAGAATAACCAAGAAATATGCCTTCATCACATCTAGTATCAAATTTCCCAATAATATCATCTTTCCTAATATAACTTTACTACCAAAAATTCTGAAATACTTAATTGTATGTGTATTGCCAAACCATAATTCATAAGGTGTCTTACCGGTTTCTCCTTTGATATGTACTATGTTGAATGCATAAACCGATGTACTTACTACTTCTCTCCAATAGATATGAGGTAGACTAGCTTCCATCATCATTGTTCTAGCAGCATCCAAGATAGTTTTGTTCTTCCTTTCCACAACTCTATTCTACTGAGGTGTCCAAGGAGCAGAAAATTGTCCTCTTATACCATGCTTGTCATAAAAGTTATTAAACTCATCGGATGTGAATTCTCCACCATGATCTGATCTCAAACACTTAATCTTCAATCCTATCTTAGTTTCCACTTTAGCCTTAAAGATTTTAAACTTTTCAAATGCTTCAGATTTTTCTTTCAGAAAAGTAACCCACATCATTCTAGAATAATCATAAATAATTAGCATGAAATATCTATCACCTTGAAATTTTTTAACTTTAGCAGGGCGACACAGATCAGTATGAATAAGATCAAGAACATCATTTGATTTATCTTGTATACTCCTAAAAGAGGTTCTAACCTGTTTACCCATTTGACATTCTTTACATACTAGATTATTGGGCTTCATAATCTTAGGTATATCTGTAATTGCCTTAGTTGAACTTATCTTCACAATGCAATCAAAATTTACATGACATGACCTTTTATGTTATAGCCAACTCTTATCAATCTGTGTAATCTTCTCACCGGAATTGAAATGAAATATATTACCTTTTTTTTGTGTACCGATTGCAATCTCCAAGCCAAATCTGTTAATGATTTTGCATTTCCCATCCTTTAACTATAATTGAAATCCCTTATCTACCAATTTTCCATCACTCAAACAATTATGCCTCAAACCTTCAACATAATAAACATTGTCAACATTGTTCTTACCATCCAATGATATAGTTCCTTTTCCTTTGATCATACATTCCTTGTCATCTCCAAATATAACTAGACCACCATCAAATTCTTCCAAAGACAGAAACTTCCCTTTATCTCCAGTCATATGATGTGAACAACCACTGTCAATTACCCACTCATCCTTGTCTTCAATTTTAGCAGCAAGTGCCTTCTCTTCAGGTACATTCTCTTCTAGTGTTGGATCATCTTCCTTGATAGCCAGGAATACACATTCCTTCCCATTGCCAGATGCACTAGCAAAGTCTTTTGTCGGTTCATCATTTGAATCAGTAATGCCTTCTTCATCCGCTATGTAGCATGATTTGTCTCTATTTTTCTTGTATTTATACTTGTTCTAATATCCAGGGTTAGGCTTAAATGATCTTTTAACTCTTTCTTCAAATATTGAATTCCTTTCAGGACATGTAGATGCAAAATGACCAGCTTTATTACATGCAAAACATTTAAAAGGTCCTTTTCCTTCATACTTACTTCCTATCGGTCCTTCAGGCACTCTTCTAGCAAATAGTGCTTCAAGTTTCTCAAACTCATCATCTTCTCTTTTCATATCTTCTAACTCCTTTGCATACAATTCTTTCCAGTCTTGCTTACCGGTTGTAGATGTAGATGCATGAAAAGTAGGTTCAGACTTCACAACTCCAGAAGGACCAAATTCTTCAAGATCAAAAGCAGATAGTTTCCCAACCAAAGTATCTCTATTGACAAATGTATTATCCATTGTTCTTAACTCATCAATAGCAGTAGCCTTCATTTTGTAAGTTGATGGTAGGGCTCTTAGGACTTTAGAAACAATTTCATCTCCACAACATTGAATTCCCATAACAACCTCATTTACCCTTTCCATGAATGCAGTAATCCTTTCATCTTCTTCCATCTTCAGGTTTTCATATCTCACCCAATAACCATAAATTTTAGCAATCTTCATTGTAGGGTCACCTTCATTAAGAGTCTCCAACTTATCCCATATAACCTTTGCAGATGATTTTTCAGTTAATCCTGTTATTTGTTGATCAAAAAGTGCACACAAGAGGGCTTCTGTTTCTCTACAATCATTCTCAAGCTCCTTGTCCATGTTTTCCAGAGGAGAATTGCCAGATCTCGGATTATAGGGTGTGACACCATTTTGTGTGATCTCCCAAATCTCCTTGCCAAGACATCTCAGATGAGTCTCCATCCAAATCTTCCATACTGTGTAATTTGTTCCATCAAGCCTCACAATATCCCTTCAAAAGATAGCTCCAAAAGAACTGGATGAACTTAAATTGTTAGTCGTCATAGGATATTCCTCAAGCAGTTAAGCTTTCTGCAGAGAGGACCAAATCTCTGATACCAATTCTTAGACAGTTCAAATAACTAAAAGACAACTGAGAGGGGGGGGAGGTGAATCAGTTGTGACAGATTACCGGAAAACTTTAGGAATTTAAACTTTAATAGTAGAACCCAAAACATTTAGTATGTGAATTACAATTGAGGGGCCTTCACTTGCAGGAAGGCCAACAACCTAGAGCGCACTGCTCATCACAAAAGGAGCCTCACTAACTACATAGAAATCCAAACTACAATCCAAAGAAGTTTTGAACTGAAAAAGATAGCATCTCCTATGCCTGAGTATAGTTCCGGTTAAGATCAATACCAAAGGACTAAATCCTCTTACACAAACCCAATTTGATCTCCAATTATCGACAAACTCCTCTTCCTAAATGATATTACATTATTTTCACATTACATTCCTTGATCATTACCTCTAACATTAACCATGATGATCTACAATGAGATCTTACATCTATATATACAAACCCTCGACCATAAACAATCAGGTCGGCCACCAGACAATAAACCAATTACATAATTACAAACCATGTCGGCCTTAGACCAAACAAGTAATATCAACACATAAGACATCCTATAAATACATCAATAGGTCCTATCCACACGTTACATTAAAGTTGGTCCATAACCTAGATCAACTAGGACCTAGTATAGGTCCATACGCTTCAGCAATGATCTCCATTCGCCAAGTCTCGAACATGATCACCAACAACATCCAAAAAATCCATCAAAAGCTGCTCCAACACCACTTATGCAATTCATCAAAGACCTCCACCAAAATCTCTACCGGTGAAACCCTCGCCAAAATTAGAAACCAATCTTCTAAGCAAGCAGGATAGCATCCGATCACCAGACCAAAATCAACTAACCAAATATAAGAATGATTATCATGAACAAGCCAATTCCATCACCAGACTACACCGAAGCCTACCAGATCATTCTGGATCCAAGTTAACCAGAAACTACTCAACCTACCTAGACCAAAAGGGTGTCGGTAAAGCATCCAAACAACTAGTGTTGGCATAAATGACAAAACACCAATGCAACACATAATCAATTCCACCAAATGGCCAACACCATACTCCTTGTTGCTTATTTCCCTTTCAAATGAGAACTGACGTTGCTCAGGGTGGATTCCAACTTCCCCTTTTTAGAATTGGCTTGAGTTAACAAGCCCTACAAGTGGTTTATTTCAGAACTTCTAGCTTTATCCTCCTTCATATGTTCATCCAAGGATTCTCTGAGGCAAATGATCTCTACTTGCATCTTGTATAGATGATGGCTCTTCTTGATGAAATTTGAAGACACAACCTTTGATATTTCTTCCATCAGTTCCACTTTATCCATCACAGTAGCATTTGAGAGATTAACCCTGACAACATGTAGGGAGTAATCATCAGGTCTCATTTGGGCCTCTGGCTTATTGACCTTTGGGAACACGGTTGCAAAGAGGAGACTAACATTCTCCTTGTTGAAATGTGTATGCACATGCGGTCAGGCAGACTTGGCACCATCCTTCTCCTTTCTCTTATGAGCCCAACTAATACATGTAGTTTTGGAGTAACTTGTTGATAATAAGTATCCAGGGCTGAAATAGCTGGACCCACAAATGCTACACCAGGAGGGATGGCATAGGGGAATTGGGAAATGGGGCTGCCAAGACTAGTTTGAATGGGTTGTGCTAGCATGGTTGGGGAGAAAAATGGTACAAAGAGAGAGGCTCCTCAAAAATTTGGATCAATGGATGTTGCACCAATATTTGGGGAAGGAGTGGACTCTCGAAAACCAAGCCTATCCAAGACAGGGGTTGCAGGAGACATTTATGGGAAGAACATTGCAGGGAAAACAATATCAGGATCAGGTAGCGAAGAAGTGACCTATAATGATTCAACCTGGGGATCAACCGATGTTCCGACAGGTGCTAATGTAAGAGTAGTAGGGACCTGGGTAGTCATAGGGGCAACTAAGGATGTTGAGGAGATCAAAGATTGAGAAGAGAGGAAAGGAAGAGTAGAGTGTACCTAAACCATGAAGGTCATTGTTTGCTAAGATGCTGAAGGGGCCAAAGGGACTCGAGAAGACAAAAACTTCTTCACAGAACCCATGTACTGTTTCTTCTTGGAAGGGGAATTGGGTGTCTATTTTTCATCTTGTATCTTTGTAGATTGGGAATGTAGCATCCACGTTGAGCTAGTGAAATGAACTAAAATGTTAGCCTTAGTACCTTGCTCTTGTATATTTAGAACCTCTACTTTTTCTTGTTGAGCCTCCTCAGGGGACAAGTTGTCACATGGGGACTTGTCACTTGTCTCTTCTTCATCATTGTTGTGCATTTTTCATTCAACCTAAAAAATGTCCATCCAAAGAAGTGTTCCCCACATTAGCCTTGGGTTGATTGGTCTCTTGGCGGTAGATCCAGAAATCCTCTCTCTTCTTCCTTAGCCAAAAATTATATTTCATGGCTTGCAACATGTTCCGGGGAATAGGCTTAGCTAGATTGTGCCTTTGCGAGAGAGAGAGTGGAAACTCAACCATGGGGGTACTTAATAACAGGAAAATCACTAGGACCCACATAAAGGCTTGGGTCACTCACCAGCAGGTTGATGCGCCCCTCCCATGAGTTATGCAACACATGTTTTCTATATTTGTTAGACAGGCATCCATTCGGGTAATAGCTCCACACATCATCAATCTACCAAGCCGAGTTGCACTAGCTTGGAAGTCAGGACCCTCTTAGCAATGCTCCTTCGCTCGATAATGATGGGCCCAATAGCTTTATGGTCCTTAGTTATGGAGGTATCATGTTTTCCTGAACCTATCACTTTTTCAACCTCCACTAGCTACTAGAAAATATCGAGGGTCAAAGTTCTCTCTGTGACATACGTGGGTAATAGGTATGCAAAAAGGCTCTTTAGAGAAGCCATGCACCTAGACAAAGAAAAAATATTTACCCAAGAACCAGTCACAGCGGGGGCGTTCATTACACATCCAATTCATTTGGATTTGAGAAAAATGAGCAAGAGGCTCTTTAGAGATGACACTAAAATCACAAAGGATAGGGCCAAAAAATAGTCTGAAAACTAGTATGCATCATAAGTGGCTAATAGGACGGGTGTCCAGGCGGACACGGGCATCCTATTTCCTAGCTCATCATGAGTAGCCAATTGCATGAATTGACTAAAGAAAGTGACATTTTGGTGCACGAATAAATGAACTAAGAATGAGGCAAACTTGAATCGCTGTGTTTTCTCGAACTTGGCCAACTGCCTCACCATTTCTCTGGCTATCAAAATAGAGAAGTCAAAATGGAATGGTTCCTTCTGCTTCTGGCATTTGAAAAGGAAACCCATCATGGGAGCAGTGATCTCCCGATCATTGTCATGACCACACAAGAACATGATGGTAGAGGCAATATCTTTGAGCTTATCTTGCCTTAAATCACTATAGGGCACAGGGAGATTTGGAGGTTCAACCACCAAGCTCTGATTCAGCACATCTTGACAAAATGGGACAATGTCTCTCCTAGAATGCCAATAGTCTTCCATAACATCTTTATCAAACACCTCTATGTTGTCAATTCTGGGACAACACAACATGTCCTGAATAGCCTCTAAGGTTATAATGACTTGCAGAGAGGAGCCCTAAATCGAAAGAGAGTCTGGCACGAACTTGCTTGCGCATACAACCACAAATTCTGGGCAATGTGGAACCATAAACTGAGGAATGCCGCTATTCTAAAATTTGAACGCCATAGACTATAGCTCATTTCTGTGATTTAACATTATTCCACACGTAGCCTCCCTAAGGGCTCTTAGCTTCTTGTGTAGGTCGGTCTCAATGAATCCCTCTAATGAGTCAATCACTACCATGGAATTGTAGGTGGATGTCTTTGATTTGGGTTTAGTCCTAGGATATTCTAGCTTCGGGGGCATTGCATGGGATGCATATGAAATTTCTCCATACATGTCCACCCACATTTCACCCTAGAAAGGATATGAGGTTGTTGCTTCCATCTCCATTTTTTTTGTGGGAGAGATTTTCTGACACTTTTGAAGGGCTTTGGCGCTCGGAATGCAAGATGACAATATGCCATGCACTTTTGAGGCTTTTTTCTTTAAATGTATCACATGCCTAGATTTGTGTGTGAAAAGAGGGCATTGATGATAAGTACCTATCCACACATATTCCACCTCCCTTTTCAAGCAACATTAATGCTAAAATGGGAAGAAGTGCCACCATCTGCATTTTTTGAAAAGACGTCAGTCCACTACGCCATCATTATGATCCACTAGAGATGATCTGCTTATCCAAATAGATCTCCTCATTAAGGAGAAAATACACCACTAGAAAATCTTGCACGAGCCAAAATAAACCTGTGGATTATCGGATTTAGGCTCGATGTACTTGAAGATACGCATGGCATTTGAGTATGATGTTTTTCTTTTTGAGGCTCAAGATAGGACATAACCTTCAGGCTTAAATCCATTCACTTGTGTGAGTAACGAGAAAAGATAGTTGCATCAAAAATCGAGGGTGTGAGCTCTTAATTTTATTTATTACTCAGAGCTAGAAATTAGCTATAAATATGTCTTTTCAAACATTCTTTTGCATAATAGCTGGCTCAATGGTGGAGTTTCTTAAGTTATGGATAGTCCTGTTAGGCTTACTGATAGTAAAGAACAAGTTGCTTTTTTAGGAAGCATCTTAGACTAGAGATTGAAAGGCATGACATGATGGAAAAACCCTTTAATCACTGCTACCATTAAATGGGTGCTTGGGGAAGATTTTATAGACGATTTAGATAGATACCGTGTCAACACAGATAGCTGCTCCCACTTTTTGGACTCGTTGCTAGATGTTGGGACAAATGATTATTTGATGATGGAGATGACTCAAACACTCTTCCCATCAGAGTATCTAGGTGGCCTTAAATATTTCATGGAAAAATTTATCCATTTCAGAGGTCTTCCATTGGCCTCGGACTTGTAGTGCTTCATCACCCTTGGAGAAGAGGTGAACTGGTATCTATTAATAGGTGGTTTAAAAACTATGTCATTGTCCTCTCATCACCTTCATGTAGAGCACATTGAGGAGTTTCATCTACGGGTTCATTTGATAGTACCTAGTCTGGCTGACAAAACTTGGGACACTGAGTTCAGAGACTACATCTTCACACAGATCCTGACGCCGCATATTCTTCCAAACCTAGTGCTCATGTCAATCCCTTAGGAATCTGATAGTGATTCTAGACACGAATGGATGGGGGAAGATGATGATGAAGATGACTCTGAATTTCTCATGGATGAGGAGGATAATGAGGAAGATAACTAAAATACTACCACCCTGCTTTTCCAAAACCTACAGGCTACAAGCCTTTTTAAAGCATTGTACAAAAAATATCGTTATATAATATAACGACTCTCTTTTTCCTTACTCATGGTGTATCTTATGGTTTTCTTTTTGTTCCTTGCAAGGCATGAAGAATCATAATTAAATAAATAAAGGCACACTTAAATATATTATTTACACTGGGAATGCTAATGCTTTAGTAGAAAGGTTTAAGATGAAAATTGTTAACCGGGATTTTGATAAACTCTCTTTGCATATTTTCCAGGTCAAATGAGTTAAACCCCTTGCAATTGATGATATAGAAGGGCCCTTCCCACAAGTCATCAAACTTTTCATGTTGACTCGGCTTGGCTGCTCTCTCAATTTCAAAACAAGGTTACCTTGTTTAAACCTTGGTTCAAAACTCTTCTTGTTGTCAAACCACCTTTTGACAATTTCCTTCCATTTTTGAAGTGATTCAAATGCTGCTTTCATTGCCTCTTCTAACTCCATAATTTTTGCCAATCTTACCTCCATGGGCTCATTTTTGGCCACCTCAATGGACTTGAGGAGTTGCAAGGTGGTGATCTCCATTTATACGAGGAACAAGGCGTCCTTCTTGTAGACTAGCTTGTATGGGGAGTTCTTTAGAACTTGTTTAGGCATGATCTGATCCACCCATAATGTGCTTCTCAAATGGTGATGCCACTCCCTTTTGTGCTCAGACTTGATCCTTTTATTGAGTCTAATGAGGTTCTTCCTAGTAGACTCAGCTAGGCCATTTCCCATTGGATAACAGTTTGAGGAATTATTTAGGTAGATAACTTGACTAAGGGAAAATTGAGTTACTCGGGAGCCTGTGAATGCTCATGCATTGTCCGATATTATGATCTTTGGTGGACCATACTGGCATACTAGATCCTCTATAAATTCTATTATTTATGTTTATGTTGAATTCCTTAGGGGTACGGCTTCAGACCATCTGGTGAAGTATTCAGTGGTAGTAAGGATCCACTTATGTCTGACTGAACTTAGTGGATTAACCATCCCTATGAAATCCAAACCCCACTGAGAGAAGGGCTCTTCTACCACTATTGGCCTGAGTAGCATTGCTGCATTTTTGTGCCTACCACTATAATCTTGGCATTCCTTGCATTCCCTCACCAGAGCATTTGAGTCTTTAAACATCGACGGCTAGAAATACCCAACATGGGTAATCTTGCTGATAGTATTTTGCATTGAATAGTGGCCCCCTGAAAGTCCATAATGGAATTCATGTAAGATCTTATGGGCTTGGTCTTTGTCTACATGACGGAGTAGGATCCCATCAAAATTTCTTTTAAAAATAACTCCTTCAATAAGGAGATGCCCGCTATTCTACATCCTGTAGAATCTCTTCTTTTCAAGGGAGATGTCAGCTGGGAAGATCCCAGTCTCCATGAAATGTTTTTGGTTCTCAACCCAGCATACTTTTGTTGGTCTAGAGGCAGCCATCACCACTTCCTCCGTAGTAGTCTCGACTTCTTGAGGGCTAGGCTCTCAGGCTATGTGTTCGCAGAGGCCCTTTCCACAAATCACCTTAGTTTATTTTAAGATCTTAGTAATCCAATTTTCCCTTTTCTCTGTAATGTTGTCAAGAATTATATACTCTCTGACTGAAGGATGAGCGACATACACAATAGTCTTATTATAGGCAATGAATGTTGGCAAATGCACACTCCAATGAGAAATTGTAGGTGATTGAAGGTATTGTCATTGATGGCAACCTTACAATCCTATGGCACCGATAGGCACTGGCATAGGCACAGACACCGGCACCGACACCGACAAAGATGATTACCGACACCCTGGACGACACGATTTTTTTTTATTGTATTTTGTATTTAATTATAATTTTTTTTGTAAGCCGAAAAGGTGAATTGTAATAGGACTCATATAAGTATGAGATCTTGTAAATCATTTGTGTAAGCATGGAAGGAATGTAATAGGTAGATGCGAATATTAAGGCAGATTTTGGAATAGGGTTATGGAAGTTGTATGAGCTTAAACTGGTACTGAACCTAGCATAGTAGATGTTGAACCAAAGAAGTACATGACATTGGATTTACATAATCCACTTTTGTAAGTCAGTAAGACTTTCCTTTTTGTATTTGAGCAGTGAGCTTTAGGCAGTTGGCCTTCCTGCATGTGCAGGCCCCTATTGTATCAGTAATATTCACTTATTGGCCAGTGAGCGAATATTGTGGGTCACAAATCCCACTGAGGTTTTTCCCACACCGGGTTTCCTCGTTAAAAATATTGTGTCATGGTGTGCTTTCTATGTTGTGTTTACTGTTCTTATTTACTGCACTAATTCTCGTTTACCGGTACACTGTTTTGGAATGCAATTCATTTAAACAGTTCAGAAAATCCATTAACCGGAAAGATACTGATTCATCCCCCACTCTCAGTATCTTTGGGAATCCTAACAATTGGTATCAGAACCTGGTCTTCTATTTTCAAAAGCCTAACATCTTGAGGAAGATCCTAACACTAGTAGAGATGGAAAACCTGAGAAAGAAATTGGAAAAAACTCTTGCAGATTATGATGTAGAAAAGTTGAAGAATATGAAACTTGAAGATGATCTGAAGGCTACACAGGAAATCATTCAAGGACTTCAGGAAAATCTCACTATTTCTAGGAACAAAAGAAGAGAACTTCATGAGAAGATGTAGAGTGATGATGATGAAAAAGAAACTCCTAATGATCTTGTAAGAAAGATGAAGCAAGATAACATGGCCTTGAGGAATGAGATGCAAGATGTGACTATGAGGTTTTGTAAAGACATTGAAGACCGAAAGAAGAATGAAGATGACTTGGCTAGGAGAATCAATGATGTTGGAAATGAAAATCTAGGACTCAGTAATGAAAATGATATGTTGAAGAAAGGTATAATTCAGTTGGAGCATGATAAAACTGAACTCATGAGACAAAAATATTTCTTAGAAAATGAGTTCGCTACTACAAATCAACACAAGGAGAAATTCAAGAAAAGTTCAGAAGAACTTGATAACATGTTAAAAAATAAAAAACCTAATGGAGATACTAATGGTCTTGGCTTTGAAGTTGGTGAAATCTTCGGTACTGCAAACAATCATGATCACAGTAAACCGGTAAGACAACCTAATGCCTACAAATTTAATGGGAAATGCTTTAACTATAACAAGCATGGTCATAGAGATAATTAGTGTAGATCTAGAAATTATCAGAACACCAATGCACCCACCAATCAATGTTCTAAATGCAACAAAGTTGGTCATAATTCAGAAAACTACAGAATGAATGTAAGATGTTATGTTTGTGGAAGATTTGGTCATTTATCTAATCAATGCAGAACACATACCGGCATAGGATATGGAAAAGCTATTCAAAAAAACAATGTGACTTGTTATGCTTGTAACAAGATTGGACATATTGCAAAATTTTATAGAAGTAAGGTATCACCGACAAATAACAAAGGACCCAGTTTGAAAGGTAAAGAGAAGGTTGAAGAAGTAAAGCAAGAATTTTCAAAACAATGGATCAGAAAGTCAAATATGAATGAAGCTATTCCTTCACCAGTAGAACAGAGTATCACTCCACCGACAGGAGACTCTTCATCTAATTGAAAAGAAACCAATTGGGGGTATGGCAACAAATTGAAAAACATGCTAGTTTACCCTCAGTTGATGGTGAGAAGTTGAAATACTTCTTTACCGGCAGATGTGTTAAGTTTCACTTAACCAGTAGGCATTTAATGTGGTAGTTGAAGGAAATGAAATTATAAAGCAAGTGTTTTGGCTCTCTTTTCATTCACCAAGCATTCAAATTTCCTTAGAGCGCGAAAATCTCGAGCGAAGGCATCCATAGAAAGAAGTGAAGCAAATCATTCAAGCATTCAAACCTAAAGGCAGATTAAGGTATTTATAGAATGGCTTCCTCCTCTGCACCTAAATTCATTGCAAACCCTACTGTATTTAAAATTATTAATGAAATTGCAAAGAAAGATGATACCCTAGGAGCATTTTCTAAAATACCTAAGGGAGTTGCTTATGCTGAGGATCCTAGAATTTGCATACATTATCATATTGAAGAAATAGGAGCTGAAGAGATAATGAACATGTATAGAACAGTAATTTGTGATGTTAATGGAAATGTGAAACTGAAACATAAGATAGTTGAAACCCTAGGTTTTGCGGAGATTCTTAGTATCCCTGATTTTCCAAAGGATGTTATAAGGATTGTGTTAAGTAGAGTACATGGGGAGTTCTTTTGGTTGGATTCCATTCATAAGATAACAAAAGAGGCAGTTAGGGCAGTGACAGGCTTACCTTCCACTCGTAGCAGACCTGATAAGACTAAAAAGGTTCAAAATGACACTGTAATGATCCTAACCGGTGCAACCTTTGACAAGAGATCCTTGAGAGTCAATGATGTTAAGGATATAAATGTATGATTCATTAGCATGATTCTTGGATACAAAGTTACACATGCCAATAGATTAAACTTTGTTTCTAGTTTATGTATCAAGAATGCTTATGACTTGGTAAACAGTAATGTAAAGATTGACATATGTGAATGGTTAAAAGATGAGCTAATATACAATATGAAGAAACTTAAGGGTGACAAGAAAGGCACATTCAGATTTGGCAACTTACTTGTATGCTTATTGCCATATATCACCAAGGAAGTTCCCGGTATTGGTAGAAAGGATTTTGGATTTGACATTTTGATAGGAAAACAACTTCTGGATATTCTAAACAAAATGGGAGATGATAGGGAGAAGAACATAAATGAACATTTTCAGGCACTAAAGGCTAGAATGAAAATTAGAGAAAGACTATCTCAATCCATAGTAGATAAATATCAAAAGGAGATATGCTTTGTGATAAAGAAAGATGAAATTTGGATGGAGGCAGTGGTCCCAAGGACTATTTGGGTTATAGAAATGGGTTATGAGGCTGATGAGAACATAATAGAAACTTATGCAAAATCACTTCTAGAAGCCCCTAGAGAACCAACTGAAGAGATATTTGGTAGTGTTGAAACAATTGAAAGCAAAATTCAATCACGGAAAAGAATAAAGAAAATAGAATGAAAAATTAGAAAAGGTATAAGGTAGGAAAAATAAATCAAGGAAGATATATTGAATATAACTAGTATCAAGGAGAGTGACTTGGAAGGATTACAACCAAAAACACATCTTTCACCAGTTGCTACCTCCTCTAACAGTGAAATACTGACAAAATTTAAAAGGGTAGTAAGAAAAAAGAAACCCTCACTGCTACCCTCACCTGAACCTAAGAGAACAAGACATAAACAACAAGCAGTATGGCCTCCGACAAAGAAGATGACTCCAAGAAAGAAGAAAGTAAAACAAGTTATCCCCCCACTTGACAATCTTCTACATGAAATAACTGAAGATGGTAACTTATCAAACATTAGCAAGTTGTATAACACATTTTCAAATGAAGAAAAAGAAAGCATAGAAAATAGTGTTATCCTACTCCTAGATATCTACAAGAAATTTTTTATTGAGGTTGTAGATGATTTACCCAGTGACTTGTACAGAAGGTTAGATGCTAAAAGGTTAGCAATTATTGAACTGGACAAGAAGATAAAAATAGAGAAACTACTTGCAGTTCACCCATTAAATTTAATAGAAGAGATTGATGAACTGATAAGTGAAGCAAACAGAACTATATTTTCAACTGGTCACCAGCATGTAGCATTAATGGTTGGTAGAGTTAATGAGATCACAGAAGAGAGCAGATAAATGGGATATATTCTTTGTAAAAAAGGAAAAACAAGAAGAGCTTAAACGACCAAAGACTTTCAAAGTCTATCAAAAAGAAAAGGATAAAGGTAAAGGTAAGGTAGGTGGTCCTTCGAGCTTAAAGATAACAGATAACTTGCCCCCACCTTCTTCTAATACTCCACCGGCACAAACTATTGATACACCACCGACAACGGATAATCTTAAGAGTATGGAGACAACACATGAGGACACAAATCCTGATTCTGAGGTGTTGTATACAATGAATATTGACACACAAGAAGTCAACATTGTGGTTGATAATGAGACAAGTGAGAAGAGAGATGTGGCAACTGAGCCACCGATAGAAGACATTACAGTTGAGACAAATTTTGAGGATACAGTTGGAAACATTGAAATTGGGGATGAGAAACAAACTAAATAGGAAACTAATCCCCTGGTTATAGGAAAGGCAGATACCACTAGTGTACATACTGATGTATCTACTGAGCAACCGGCAACTGATAGCACTAAAAAATCTGTTGAGATACCAGCTGTAGACAATTCAGAGGTAAACACAAAGAAACTGGTAGAAAACACAGAGTCACAATCAGAAAAACTGGTAGTGGAAAGCTCTGAGAAATCAGAAGAGAAGAAGGATGAGTTAAAGGTTAATATAGAGACTATGCCACTAGCATCAACTAAGAAACCTAAACCCTTACTTATAGAAATGCAGACTCAAACTGACCTACCAGAGGTCACCATAAGCAAAGAGGTTCCTCACATCGGCGGATTACAAATTGTTAAGGCAGTTGGTCAATCATCTGATTCTTCACTGACAGAATTTCGGCCAACCAATGTATTAGAGGTAATGCTTGATTCAATTAAGAAAATAACTGATTGCAATGCACTTGCATATAAGGCAATTGATGACACCATACCAATTTTGAAGATGATTGCACCCAAGTGTAACATAGAGAATAAAGATCCTTTAGGCAAATTAGACACATTGTCTAAATACATAACCGACAATCTTCTAACAATTGATCAGAACAATGAGGAGACTTTCAGAGAGAAAATAAATAAAAAGAAGGAAAAATTCCTTGAGGAGATAGTAAAGAAGAGTAAGGAACATATTGATACACTATTACCGGCACTAGGAAAGACAATTTTGGACTTCAAGAAATTGTACAGAGATACATGTAAGACAAATATTTTGACAGAGGACATAGATAAAGAGATCTGCAGAGCTCAAAAGGAAATCAATGACATTGATGATAATTTAATAGGTTCATCAGACTCCATATTGGTAGTAGAACAGGAAATTACCGGCTATGAAGAGAAAATTGAAAAACTTGAAAAAGATAACAAGAGATTAAAGTTTAAGGCAAAGGAACTGAAATGTAGTCTAGGTCCTAAACTATATATCCTCATCTCTTTGAGAAAAGAGATTTCTGAGGCTCTTGTTCTAGGACTTAAGACACCAGAAGAGCAAATGCACATACTCACCGGTACAATCCAAAGGATAGAAGCAACACTAAAGGATAGTGAGTGGTTCTATAACAGCCTAAATTTTGCATTACCGGATTTATATCATATTGTAACCAACTGGTTACAGGGATCCAGACAAGAACTACACTCAGTTGACATTGAATGACAACCTTTGTCATTGATGCCAAAGGGGGAGTAGTAGAGGATGAGAAAAAGGAGTAGTAGAATGACAGAAATGAATGATAGAAGAGATCATCTGCTTAGGGGGAGCACACAGTTTTGGAGCACACAGTTTTGATTTTTGGTCAACACCTTTTGGATACAATTTTGGATTTTTCTCATGAGTATTGCCATCAATGCCAAAGGGGGAGATTGTTGGCAAATGCACACTCCAGTGAGAAATTGTAGGTAATTGAAGGTATTGTCATTGGTGGAAACCTTACAATCCTATGGTACCGGCAAGCACCGGCACAGGCACAGACACCGGTAGCGGCAGCGGCAAAGATGATTACCGGCACCCTGGCCGACAGGATTTTGTTTATTGTATTTTGTATTTAATTGTAAAATCTTTTTGTAAGTTGACAAGGCGAATTGTAATAGGACTCATATAAGTATGAGATCTTGTAAATCATTTGTGTAAGCATGGAAGGAATCTAATAGGTAGATGTGAATATTAAGTCAAATTTTGGAATAGGGTTATGGAAGTTGTATGAGCTTAAACTAGTACTGAACCTAGCATAGAAGATGTTGAACTGAAGTAGTACATGACATTGGATTTACATAATCCACTTTTGTAAGTCAGTAAGACTTCCCTTTTTGTATTTGAGCAATGAGATTTAGGCAGTTGGCCTTCCTGCATGTGCAGGCCCCTATTGTATCAGTAATATTCACTTATTGGCCAGTGAGCGAAAATTGTGGGTCACAAATCCCACCGAGGTTTTTCCCACACCAGGTTTCCTCATTAAAAATATTGTGTTTATTGTTCTTATTTACTACATTAATTCTTGTTTACCGGTACACTATTTTGGAATGCAATTCATTTAATAAGTTCAGAAAATCCATTAACCAGCAAGATACTGATTCACCCCTCCTCTCAGTATCTTTGGAAATCCTAACAATGAAATGTTAGAATTTTTAAAGGCCTTTGACAACGGCCACTGCTTTCTTTTCAATAAATTTATAATTAGCCTCGTATTCCTTTAGAGTTTTGGAATGGAAGGCTATCAGATGCTCACACTTTTGGTTTGCATCTTTCTAGGTTAACACAATGACAATGTTGTAATTGCTAGAGAAAACATACATCATGAAATCTCTAGACATGTCAGGATTTGACAGTACTAGAGCTGAGGATATGGCATCATTTATTTTCTCAAATGCCTCTTTTTCTTTGGGAGTCCATTTAAAATGTGTGTCCCTTTTAAGCATTAGTGTGATAGGTCTTACCATTCTGGCGAAGTCTGAGATGAAACAGCTGACAAATTTGACCTTACCCGGGAAGGACTAAACACCCTTCATGTTGACAGGAAGAGGAAGCTCCTTTATCACCTTCACATGATATGGATCAATAGAAACTCCTTCTTTTGACACTACATGTCCCAATAATTTCCCCTACGGGACTCCAAAGATACATTTCTTTGGATTTAATGAAATACCAAATTCCAAGTAGTTTTGGAAGACAAGCTCAAGATGATCAAAATGATCTTCTTTGTTTTTCAAAAAAACAGTCAGGTCATCCAAGTAGATGAGGATAATTTTATTGATCAACTCTTTAAAAGACAAATCCATGGCCCTATGAAAGGTTGCACCCGTATTTGTGTTGGAATCCAAGAACATTGAGAGGGGGGCTGAATCAGTGTTCTACTAGAATATAACATTTTAACCTTATCAAAGCATGCATTCACCAATCAATAAACATAAAAACATATAACTAAAGCAATTAATGCAGCCACATAAATGAACACCATAACACAGAGAATTTATACGCAACACATTACACCACCAAAAATACTACAGAATAAATTCAGTTGATAAATGCTTGTCAACATCAACATATTTATAATCACTATCATAAGAATTAGGAGTTGTACTTCCATCATGAATAACATCGTCATTTATTTCCTCATCAAGATTTATAGAAAGAGGATATTGCACATGAATCGAAGTAAAACCATCACATGTTTTTTGCAACTTATGTTTAGGAGATTTAGGCTCAATATCATGTTTAGGAGAAAAGGAAATCATGTCAACTGCTGGAGTTTTAGGAGATTGAATGCCTTGAGGGACATCTTCATGAGCTCGAGCACGATGTCTTCATCGACGTTCTCTCGCACAACAATTTCGTTGAGTCTTAGTGGAAGACTGAGAAGGAAGAGGAACATTTGGTGAAGGAGGAATATTCTCCTCTTTGATGATTGAAGGTTTAGGTTGAGGTATTTTAGGTTAGACAAGGGGAGAAGCAGGCCTCTTCTCTCTATAAGAGGAAGGAGGTGGAATTGCACCATATGAAGGAAGAATATTAGGTGTAGGAAGGATACCAAGTCCATCATGAGGAGGAGGTACGAGTCTAACCTTAGGAGGAAGATTAGTTTTATCCATTAGGGGAAGAACTTCATCTTCAAGAATGATAGGAGTGTCAAGTGTTGGAGATCTAGGTTGACTTAAGGATAAGATCATATTTTTCTTCCATTTTTTATAAGATTTAAAAAGAGCATCGCTCCTTGATGGAAGAGATTGAAATTTCTTAGGCCAAAATAAATCAATAGGAATGCTAGGGCTTCTTTTGGATGGTTTAAATAAGCTATGGTTCACAGTTATGATTTTGCCATTGTGAGGAAATTTCAAACACTTATGCATTGGAGAAGCAATAGCCTTAATGGAAAATAGCCAAGGATAACCCAACTTCACACAAAATTGCTTGGAAGAAGGAATGATAACAAAGCCAATATCCATAGATTTAGTATGAACTTCAATAGGAAGAGTGATAGAGCCAATGGTAGGACAAGAGAAACCATCAAATAACTTTAGAACTACATTGGTGTCAACATAAATTGGTTTATGCAATCGTAAAGTGAAAAGATACTCTTTAGTTATGACATTAACCATGCAAGAAGAATCAATAAGGGCACCACAACAAGGTATATTCTGAATCTTCGCAACTAGATAAAGGCCCATCAGGTGCTCTAATGGTCTCATTAGGGTCAAATGTAATACAAGGACCTTTAGGTATATGTTGTTTCTCTACCATGTTTACCAAGTTCGGAGCCATAGAAGTAAATTCTTCAGAGGAGAAAGAAGTAGGCATAGTTTCAATCATGTTAGAGGTATGAGAAGGCAAGGGATCAGTGAAAATATTAAGCTTTTGATTAGGAGGAGATACTGATTTATTTCCCTTATCATTCACACCTGCCATAGATATAGTATTATTATCAATCAAATCTTGAATCTTACTTTTGAATGCAAAACATTTCTCAGTATCATGACCAGGCTGATGATGAAATTGACAAAAGGAATTGTTATCAAAATAAGGGGATGCTACCTTAGAAGGGTCAACTAGTTTTATAGGAGGAAGTTTTATAAAATTTCTTTGCAACAACTGAGATATAATACTGTGTAAAGATTCATTTAAAGGAGTAAATTGTCTTTGTCTTTTGAAAAATTTGGAAACAGGAGGCACACTTGTTATAGCATTCACATTGTTGTTATTTATTGTATCATTTAACTTGATGAAGCCTTTTGTTGGTTTGAACTTCACAAACAGTTGTTGAAAACTCTCCCCTTTATCACTCGGAGCCAAATGAGTGGATTGCTCCATTGGACTCACAGATAGTTGATAATTGTGGAGTGTTGCACACAACTACAAAAAGGAAGTAAACTCAGACAAAATAAGCTTTTCCCTAATATCCTTTTGCAAATCATAAATGAAAATTATTTGAATATCATTATCAGGTATAGGAAAATAAATTTGAGCACACAAATGCTTATATCTACCAATGAAATCAGTCACCTTTTCTTTAACACCTTGTTTACAATGCATTAAATCAATCAAAGTGATTTTAGGACCAATGTTATTTTGAAATTGTTGGATGAAAGCATTTGCTAATTGTTGAAAATAATTGATAGAATAAGAAGGCAAAGAGAAATAACATTGTAAATCCTTATCTCTTAGTGTTCTTGTAAATAGTTTTGCAAGCAATCTTTGATCATAAGCAAAATTAGTACACAAGGTTTGAAATGTTTTGACATCCTTAAGAGGATCACCTTTTCCATTATAAAGTTCTAATTGAGGGACCTTTACATGCTTAGGTGGCACAACTTTAACAATATCAAGAGAAAGTGGGCTCGCAACATCAAAGGTGGGTACACTAAACTTGGATTGACTCATAGAAGCAATTTTTTGTTGTAAGGAAGACACAGTTTGAGCAAGAGTGTTAATGGTCGCTTCGGTAGAAGATTTGATGTTAGACATAGTTGATTGAGAAGGTGGTATGATATTGTTGAAGGAAGGCATGGATTGAGAATAAGTTGGTTGGACATTATGATAAGTAGGCATAGGTGAAGATTGAATAGGCAATGTGAGACTTAAAGGAGGAACAAATTTTTTGAATGAATTGCCCCTTGTGTCACATTGATTGGTTGAGGGATAATAGGAATGCTTATTGAAGACATAGGTAAAGATGGAGGATTAAATGAAAAAGAGGGATTTCCCCCATGACTAATTATTGTAGGAATGACATTTGAATTGAAGTAGCCATGATGTTGGAAGTGAAAGTAGGAACACTAGTCATAGGAGTATTCAAAGGAATAGAAGGATTGACTTGTGTTGAAGGTTGTGAATAACCTAGGGTTTCAGCACAACTCTTGATAGGAATGACATTAGAATCCACCATATGAGAAATACCACACCATATCAATTCCATTCTTATCACTTTGAACCATGCATTTAAGGCATACAATTAATGGAAGAGCTTCACTATTAGGGTAATCTTGGGACATCCATTATTGAAAGTTATGAAATTGATTGTCCAATTTGGAAAGTTGATCTTTAGAGACTCTAGTTAAAGCTTCTTCTTCATAATGGGATTCATCTATGGGATAAATAGAGATATTATTAGGATGAGAAGAATTAGCATTATCCTCATTAAAGAAGTCACCCAAATTAGGCTCCATCTCCTCCATAATTAAACCTTGGGAGGCCTTAATTATAATGCTTTGTCTAACAGGGATAGTATAAGTAGGACTAATGGTGGTAAAAATCATGCACTAGAAGGAAAAAAATTTAATTTTGAATTTTATGAACAAAGCTTACAAAATTGAGTAATGCAAAATTTAAGAAGACAATTATTACACAATTTGAACTTTGTTGGAGGAAGAAAAATGATACAATTTCTAAAATAACTTTATAATAAATCCAAGGAAAATGGAATTTTAAAATTAGGGCCAAGGGGGTACCACTTAAATTTAAAATTAACAAAAACAAAATTTCTAAAATCAGGGTAGAATATAACTAACCTCTTAATTTTAAAAATTTTCTTGAAATTTGAAATATTGAATTTTGGAGGTATTTTTGATTGTAGAGGGATCACAAAAAGACAAAATCAACCAATCTTTTGGATTTAGGTTATTAAATGCAGTCATTACAGTCTCCCAAAATTTCAGGAAAAAAGTCGAGGACTGTAGCGGGAATGCACATGGTCTGACCAACTTTTTTTGAAATTTTCGAGGATGAATATTATGATGATTTTAAAGATAACCACAAAAAATTGGTGAATTCAACGATTTCTGGATAGACAAAATTAAGGTTCAAATGTGAAAATAGGACCTTATTAGGGTTTTGAAGAAAAAGAGGAATGGAATTGTAAATTTGAAAAAGGTCAAACCTAATGGATAGGGATACCTTGGAAAATGTTTAGAAATCTGAATTTAAATGAAATTGATTGAAATTTGCACAAAATCCAATTAAATTTGAAAATTAGGGTTTTATGACCTAACCACTTAGTTTTTGAAATTTGAATTTTGGAAAAATGAGGGAAATTGAAAATTTGAATTATAGGAATGAAGACAAGTCTAAAAACAGTCACAAATCTGAAAATTAAATGGAAATTTAATTTTTGTACAAAAATGATTTTGAAAATTAGGGTTTTAACAATTAACCACTTAATTTTGTAAATTTGATTTGTAAATTGAACAAGACAATGAGGAAATTGAATTTGACAAACAAAGCAATTTCTAGATCTAAGATAGCAACAAGAAATTTTTACAAATCACAAGTTCAATTCCAAATTTTTAAAAACTAGGGTTTTTAATGAATTAACCACTAAGTTTTCAGAAAAATTAAACTTGTAAATGAAAAATATGAAATTTTGTTCAAAGGAAAGCATGCAAGATGTGAGGTTCACAAAAATATAGTGGTTGAAAAAATGTGTGAACGAGAGATCTAGGCGAAAGCTACCCTTTCCCTCCAAGGAGAGATGAGTATTTCACTATGGATTTCCCTTCAAACACTTTTTACACATTACATTGGAAGAGGGGGGAAAATTCACTAGATTCAGCCTCCAAAGAAGAAGATTGAATTCTGAATGAAATGATATGAGAATGATAAGAAAACCCCTCTTCTTGGAATGGAAAGGAATTGATTGAATTATGCATTAAGACTAAGTGAAAAGACACAAAGAACTGATTATAACTCAAGACTAAAGCATGGGATGAAGTTGTGCACTTGGATCTAGAAATGATATGTCAAGACAAAGCCGCCCTACAAATTTTATAAACAAAGCAAATACATTGGAAGAGGGGGTAAAATTCACTAGATTCAACCTCCAAAGAAGAAGATTGAATTATGAATGAAATGATATAAGAATGATAAGAAAACCCCTCTTCTTGGAATGGAACGGAATTGATTGAATTATGTATTAAGACTAAGTGAAAAGACACAAAGAACTGATTATAACTCGATACTGAAGCATGAGATGAAGTTGTGACCTGGATCTAAAAATGATATGTCAAGACAAAGCCGCCCTGCAAATTTGAGGAAAAGTTGTCCGGACTGTGGCGAGAGTGTACATGGTCCTCCTAAAAATCCATGAAATGAAAAGGGTTTTTCTACCTCTGCAAATGGAGTCCAAATCCGAAAGTACAATTGTGCACTTGCAACCTACACACAGAAAATAGAGGAAAAGGGGTTGGGATTGGGGGTTTGCCTTCAAGTCAAACCCTAGTTTTGGAATTAACCAAATGATGAAAGAAAGTACTTGCAAGTAAATGTAAATGAAAGATAGAAATGTAAATCACCTCAAGGGAGGTTGTGATAGAAATGTTGATAGACTTGCTTGTATCTAGTTGAATATTAAAATGGATATCCTCTTCAATGTTTGAATACCTGAATGAAACACCTAGCCTTGAAGGGAGACTTGTGTTGCTCAATGCTTGAAAGGGATGCTTGAATGCTCTTGAATGTGTGATCTCATGAACTTCACTTATCTCTTTCTTTGCAAATGGAGGGAAAAATGAAACTTGTATACTCATCAATTAGGGTTAATGAAACTGATTTTCATCACAGGTCGACATCGGGGAAGATTTCCCGCTCACTGCACAACCTTCAATGCAGACTTTGGAAGGTCCTACCCCAAAATAGGGTAGGGGATAGGGGCACCACACCCCTGTCTTTCCCTTTTTTCTAGGACATACAAAAATTAAGGTAGTATAGAGGGCAAGGGAGATGCAAATTCCAAGGGTTGAGTAGTCTCTAGTCTCTGATCAGGCTTGGGGATTTGATTTCACATATGTGAGGACCCTAATGTGGTAAAAAATTATGAGGGTTGCAATTTTATGACACTATAGGTGTTAAGGGTTTGGTCAAACTTGTAGTCAAGGTTGATGATTTGTATAAATGGGTGAAATATTCATGTACTTTAGTGATGGATGTTGAGTTTTCATTACCAAAGACTGGTGTATGTGCGATCAAGTGAATTCATCTTTCGATGTGGTGTGTTGAGAAGAGATTGGTGAAGGGAAAACATATGAGCTTAACCAAAACTATCATCAAGCATTAGAAAATGCTATTTTTTTGTAGTTCATCTTTATCGGATTATAATCTGAATTTATTTGTAAGGTAGTGAACCTTCCTTGAGGGTTGGAGCCTTCTGCGTTATTGTAATTTGAGTAGTGAGCTCTAGGAAGTGTGATTGAATGCATGTGCATTCCCCATTGTAATATTTTCACATACTACTACAGAGTATCATCTTATTGTGGGTAGGTTTCACCATGTTTTTTTATCTTAACTAGGTTTTCCACGACAAAATATTGGTGTTATGTGTGTTTCTATCATTGTTGTTATCTTTCTTTTTATTGTAGTTGATCAGATCTAAGACTGTGATTAATTTGTTTGATCCGATGAAAACTAATTCACCCCACTCTTAGTTTTCCTTCTTTGTTGTTGCCAACAAGTGGTATCAGAGTTGGATCCTCTGGAAGAAGCTTAATCGCTTGAGGAGATCAAGCATGGAAACCTATGTCTTCAAAAAGGAGAGTCCTAAATTTGATGGAAATAATTATACTATTTGTAAGGACCGGATGGAAGCTCATTTAAAGTGTCTTGCAAAAGATTATTAGAAGATTACAAAGAATGTCTATAATATTCCTCTGAATGGACCAGTTATTGCTGATAAAATTAAGGAAGTTGGACATAATATAAGGGCTAAGGAAGCGTTGATGAGTGTCTTGAGCAATTTGGAGATGACTAATGTGATGGGTTTCAAGAGTGCACATGAGATATGGAAAAACTTAGGATCTTTTATGAAGGAGATGCCTAAGTTAAAGTTGCTAAGTTGCATAGTTTGAAGGGAAAGTATGAGTCATTGAAGATGGGAGAAGATGAGAACATAACATCCTTTATGGCTAAAGTGAATGAACTTGTTATGAACATCAGATGTATCAGTGGAACTCTTGAGGAAGATGATATTGTTGCTAAGGTGTTGAGTCCTTGCCTTCTTCTTATAAAGATAAAGTTGTTGTTATTTATGAGGTCCAAAGTGTGACTACTATGACAAGAGATATGTTGGATAGTAAGGTTGTTGCATTTGAGTTGAGCAAGTTTGGAGAATAACATGTTAGATATGAGATTGCATTTAAAGCCTCTGTATCTAGGAAGCAATTGTCTAGAGTTTCAAGATATGAAAGAGAGATGAGAGAAATGGAAGAGCAGGAGAGAGAGTTGGATGAGATTGAAGCACTTATTTCTCAGAGATTGTCTAAGGGAGTCGATAAGTATGATGGAAAGTTACCTTTGAAATTTTTCTCTTGTAATAAGATAGGACATTTTTCTTCTAGGTGCCTTGAAAGAATGTCTGGATATGATAAGCATGATAGAATCGAAAGACATGATAGATCTGATAAAAATGATAGATATGAGAAGCATGATAATAATGACAAGCCTTATATGTTGGTATTATGGATGTGTTGCATTGTTTTTGTCATTGATGTCAACACTTGTCAACACTTATTAGCACTTATCTTTCTAAAGATCTTTGGTTATGTTCACCGGCATGTTCAGTGACTTATGCACAGTCACCGATATTTGCTTCACTGGCAGGTTATATTGTTCATCGGCATAGAGGATGATTTGTTATCATCTAAAGATTACTTGATTATGTTGAAGACATGGTTTGGACACTTGGTTTTGGAGATTTGGTTATTGGTCTAATCGAGTTGGCACATTTGTGGTTACTGGCAAATTGGTCTAGGTTATGGACTAGCAAGCGTTATCTATTCCAGATCAACATGACATGTTATGGAGATGATTTATGGATTGGTTATTATTGTAAATGCATTGAGCCAACATGATGCATCATGTATTGATTCATTTGTAATTGATTTAATTGTAATATTCTTAGTAAGCCGACCTACACATTTGGTCTTAGGTTTTGGTATATATGTAAGATCTCATTTGTGAGATTATGTGGAAGAGGAATGTAATAAGTTATATGCGAATATAAGCAGAGATACTCATGCAGACATCATTTGAAGATTCAAGGAAGGTATGAAGAAGACAATCAAAGCTTAACCGGTACTAAATCCAGCATATGAAGATGCTGCAGTACATTATCATAGGATTTAACCATCCAATTGTAGTCAGTGTGACTCTCTTTTTGTGATTGAGTAGTGAGCTCTAGGTAGTTGGCCTTTTTGCATGTGCAGACCCCATTTGTACACACATACTATCTGCAGTAGTATCATCTGATTGTGGATAAGGTTTCTCATTGTGGGTTTTTCCCTTACAAGGTTTCCTTGTACAAATATCTATGTTATGTGTTGTGGATGTTATTTGTCTTTCTGTTTTATGCATTAAGTTTCACTGGTATTGTTATTAACTGTTAAATTGTCAACTGGCATTAAGTTTGGTTTACCGGTATTATGCATTAAGTTTGATTAAGTTATATTTGGGTTGAAATTAATAGACTGCTGATTCAAACCCCCCTCCCCCCCCCCTCTCATTTTCCTCTGGGTCCTAACATTATAAGCCCTATCGGAAGTATAAAAATTAGAAGAGATGATATTATGTTGTTGATCAAGGTGTGACAGATGAGGAACCAAACAATGGTAATTTAGGAGACGAATTTGTATTTATTTTTATCAAGGAAGATGATCCAGTACCAATGATTCCTACAAGATGCATTATTGAGGAGAAATATTTGGCTACTAAGATTGAAGAGAAGGATGAATGGGTAATTGACAATAGTTATGTTGGTAATATGTTGTTAGGATTCCCAAAGATACTAAGAGGGGGGGGGGGGGTGAATCAGTATCTTGTCGGTTTACAGATTTTCCTATTTTATAACACAAATTGCATTCCAAAACATTGTACCGATAAACAAGAATTAATGCAGTAAATAAGAACAATAACCACAACA
This sequence comes from Cryptomeria japonica, assembly GCF_030272615.1. Classification (NCBI taxonomy): domain Eukaryota; kingdom Viridiplantae; phylum Streptophyta; class Pinopsida; order Cupressales; family Cupressaceae; genus Cryptomeria; species Cryptomeria japonica. The sequence goes on from NC_081409.1 coordinate 729,905,568, forward strand.
TAGAAAGCACACCATAACACAAGATTCTTCACGGGGAAACCTGATAATACCAGTAATATTCAACAAATCTTTGTTGATTACTTTAGCCTGTCTTGTTGCTTTTCTAATTGCTTGTTTTGTTTTCTTTATTCGTTTCTATGAGTGAACTTTGCTTTCAATAGTTTCTGCATTTCCAAATACTTCTTCTACTGGTTCTCTAGGGGCTTCAAGGAGGGCTTTAGCATATGTTTCTATTATGTTCTCATTTTCCTCATAACCCATTTCAATTACCCATATTGTTCTTGGAACCACTATCTCCATCCAGATTTCACCCTTCTTTATAACAAAACATATCTCCTTTTGGTATTTGTCTACTATGGCTTGAGATAGTCTTTCCCTAGTCTTCATTCTAGCCTTTAGTGCCTGAAAGTGTTCAATTATGTTCTTCTCCCTATCATCTCCCATGTTGTTAAAGATATCCAAAAGTTGTTTTCTTATCGATATGTCAAAACCAAATTCTTTTCTACATTTACCGGGTACTTCCTTAGTGATGTATAGCAATAGACATACAAGTAAGTTACCAAATCTGAATGTGCCTTTCTTATCACCCTTAATTTTCTTCATATTGTCAATTAGTTCATCCTTCAGCCATTCACATATGTCAATTTTTGCATTAATGTTTACCATGTCATAAGCACTTTTGATACATAAACTACAAACAGAGTTTAGTCTATTGGCATGTGTAGTCTTGTATCGTAGAATCATGCTAATGAATCTTACATTAATATCCTTCACATCATTGACTCTCAAGGATATGATGTCATATGTTGTGTTGGTTAGGGTCATCACAATGTCATTAGAAACCTTCTTTCCTTTTTCTGGTCTCCTACCAGTGGAAGGTAAGCCAGTCACTACCCTAACTACTTCTTTTGTAATCTTATGGATGAAATCTAGCCAAAAGAACTTCCCATGAACTCTGCTAAGTACAATCCTTATAACTTCCTTGGGAAAATCAGGAATGCTAAGTATCTCCACAAAACCTAGTGTTTCAATTATCTTGTGTTCTGGTTTCACATTACCATTCTCATCATAGATTACAATCTTATAAATGTTCATAATCTCATTAGCACCAAGTTCCTCAATATGAGAATGTATGTAAATCCTAGGGTCTTCAGCATAAGCAACTCCTTTGGGTATTTTAGAAAATGCTCCTAGGGTATCATCCTTCTTCGCTACTTTGGGAATGATTTTAAATATGGGCCTAAGGAGTTTAACCACTTCAATTATAGTAGGGTTTGCAATGAATTCAGGTGCAGAGGAGGAAGCCATTGTATAAATAACTTAATTTGCCTTTAGGTTTGAATGCTTGAATGGTTTGCTTCACTTTGTTGTGGATGCCTTCGCTCGGGCTTTTCACGCTATACGAAAATTTGAATGCTCGGTGAGTGAAAAAGACTGAAAAACACTTGCTTTATAATGTCATTTCCTTCAACTACCATAATAAATGTCTACCGGTTAAGTGAAAACTTAACTCATTTGCCGGTAAAGAAGCATTTCATCTTCTTACCATCAACTGACAGTAAACTACCATGTTTTCAATTTGTTGCTATACCCACAAGGAATTTATTTTCAGTTAGATGAAGAATCTCCTGCCAGTGGAGTGATACTATGTTCTACCGGTGGAGGAATAACTTCATTAACATTCTAATCTGACTTTCTAATCCTTTGTTTTGAAAATTCTTGCTTTACCTCATCAACCTTCTCTTTACCTTTCAAACTGGGTCCTTTGTTAGTTGTCGGTGATGTCTTGCTTCTACAAAATTTTAGAATATGTCCAATCTTGTTACAAGCATAACAAGTCACATTTTCTTTCTGAATAGCCTTTCCATATCCTATGCCGGTATGTGTTCTGCATTGATTAGATAAGTGTCCAAATCTTCCACAAACATAACATCTTACATTCATTCTACAATTTTCTTAGTTATGACCAATTTTGTTGCATTTTGCACCTTGACCGGTGGGTGCATTAGTGTTCTAATAGTTTCTAAATCTACACCGATTTGCTCTATGACCATACTTGTTGCAATTAAAGAATTTCCCATTAAATTTGTATGCATTAGGTTGTTTTATCGGTTTACTGTGATCATGATTGTTTGCAGTACCAGAGCTTTCACCAACTTCAAAGCCAAGACCATTAGTATCTCCATTAGGTTTTTGATTTTTCAAAATGTCATCAAGTTCTTCTGAACTTTTCTTGGATTTCTCCTTATGTTGATTTGCAGTAGCCAACTCATTTTCCAAGAAATCTTTCTGTCTCATGAGTTTAGTTTTATCATGTTCCAAGTGAATCAGATTTATCTTCAACATATCATTTTCATGACTGAGTCTTAGGTTTTCATTTCCAGCATCATTGATTCTCCTAGCCAAGTCATCTTCATTCTTCTTTTGGTCTTCAATGTCTTTACAAAATCTCATAGTCATATCTTGCATCTCATTCCTCAAGGTCATGTTTTCTTGCTTCAACTTGCTTATAAGATCATTAAGAGTTCCCTTTTCATCATCATCACTATGTATCTTTTCATTAAGTTCTCTTCTTTTGTTCCTAGCAATGGTAAGATTCTCCTAAAGTCCTTGAATGATTTCTTGTGCAGCCTTTAGATCATCTTCAAGTTTGATATTCTTCAACTTTTCTGCATCATAATCTGCAAGAGATGTTTCCAATTGCTTTCTCAAATTATCCATCTATACCGGTGTCAGAATCTTCCTCAAGCTATTAGGATTTTGAAAAAAGAGGACCAAGCTCTGATACCAATTGTTAGGATTCCCAAAGATACTGAGAGGGGGGGTGAATCAGTATCTTGTCGGTTTACAGATTTTCCTATTGTATTACAGAAATTGTATTCCAAAATAGTGTACCGGTAAACAAGAATTAATGTAGTAAATAAGAACAATAACCACAACACAGAAAGCACACCATACCATAATATTTTTAATGAGGAAACCCAGTGTGGGAAAAACCTTAGTGGGATTTGTGACCCACAATATTCACTTATTGGCCAATAAATGAATATTACTTATAATAGGGGCCTGCACATGCAGGAAGGCCAACTGTGTAAAGCTCACTTCTTAATTACAAAAGGAAAGTCTCACTGACTTACAAAAATGGATTATGTAAATCCAATATCATGTACTGCTTTAGTTCAGCATCTGCTATGCTAGGTTTAGTACTAGTTTAAGCTCACAAAATAACCATAAACCTTACTCCAAAATCTGCCTTAATATTCGCATATTACTTCTACAATAATCTGACCATATCCACATATCCTAAATGATCTACAAGATCTCATACTTATATATGAGTCCTATTACAATTCGCCTTGTCAGCTTACAAAAAGATATTACAATTAAATATAAAATGTAATAAACAAAATCCTGTCGGCTAGAGTGTCAAAATCATCTTTGTCACTACTGGTAAACTATCTGTCGGTGTCGGTGCCATAGGATTGCAAGGTTGCCATCAATGACAATACCTTCAATCACCTACAATTTCTCATTGGAGTGTGTATTTTCCAACAATCTCCCCCTTTGGCATTGATAGCAACACTCATTAGAAAAAGTCAAAATTGTATCCAAAATGTGTTGTCCAAAAATCTTGCCAAAACTGTCTTACCAAAACTATGTGCTCCCCCTAAGCAGATGATCTCTTCTGTTATCATTTTTCTCATCTCCACTACTCCCCCTTTGACATCAATGACAAAGGTTGTCAAAAAATGTCAACTGAGTGTATTTCTCAGCTGGATCCTTGTAACCGGTGGGTTACAATCTGATATAGATTTGCTAGTGCAGAATTTAGACTGTTAGTGAACCTTTCACTATCCTTTGGATGGTACCAGTGAGTATGTGCATTTCCTCTTCCAGTGTCTTAAGTCCTAGAACAAGTGCCTTAGAAATATCTTTTCTCAAAGAGATGAGGATGTCTAGTTTCGGACCTAATCTACATTTGAGTTCCTTAGCCTTAAATTTTAATCTCTCCTTATCTTTTTCAATTTTTTCAATTTTCGCTTCAAAACCTGCCATTTCCTTCTCTATTACCAATATGGGTTCTGATGAACCTATGAGATTATCAGCAATATCATTTATTTCCTTTTGTTCTCTGTCGATCTCTTTATCTATGTCCTTTGTTAAAATGTTTGTCTTGCATGAATCCCTATACAACTTCTTAAAGTCCATTATTGTTTTTGCTAGTGTCGGTAATAATGTATCAATGTGTTCCTTGCATCTCTTTATTGACTCTTCAAATAATTTTTCTTTCTCTTTATTCATTTTCTCACTGAAAGTCTCCTCATTAATTTGATCAACTTGTAGCGTCCTAAAATTGCGACACTTGCAATTTCGACTGCATTTGGGTCTTCACGATGGCGATGCAACACGGAACCTGAATGGAGACCCCGAAACTTGTTCATGGCACCAAAAACTGCATTTCTCAGCACCCTGGCCTGATCCTCCTTGCACCCTACTGTCCCTGGAGGTGGGACCATGGCGCCCAGTGGCCTGGTCCTTCAGGACTACGGCGCCCAGCGCCCTGGTCCCTGGCCCTATTTTGGGCCCGGTCTCTTATGGGGCTTCGGGTCTTTAAGTTTGCAAATTGGAAAATAATGTTTCCTGGTTGGCCTAAGGTTGGGAAAATCAGTCTTTTAACCCTAATTGACAAGTATATAAACTACATTTCCCCTCTCAAAAGGAGGAGGACATATGTGAGCAAGGCGCGAAAGCAATATTCAAACATTCAAACATTCAAACATTTAAGCATTCAAGCATTCCTTCAAGCAATTGATCATTCTAAGTCTCCATTCAAGGCTAAGTGTTGCATTCAAGACAAGGATTCAACCATTGAAGAGGAGATCACTTACAACACATTACATACAACAACATTTACACCTTCGTATGTAAGAATACAAACATTCTTACAACAAGGTATCAGTACTTGTTTACATTACAAACATTTACATTTACAGCATTCTCATTTCTTGGTTAATTCCAAAAATGGGGTTTGACCTAAAGGCAAACCCCTCATCCCTAACCCCCCAATCGTCCTCTCTTTTCTGTGTGTAGGTTGCAGGTACGCGGCTGTAATTGAAGATCTGGAATCCTTGTGCAGAGACGAACAGATCCACCTTCGTTTCGCAGATTTTTCGGAGGACCGTGTGCACGTTGAGCGCCATTGTCCCATCAACTTTTGCTCAAATTTGCAGAACAGCACCGTCTCGACATTTTACTACTAATTCCAGGTCTGCAGCTTCATATCATATTCCTATCTTTGTTTATAAGTGAATCTTTCCTACTTTACATGCATTCCTAGTTCAATCTTTCTATCTACATTTCTTTACAAAAGAGGGTATCCTTGATGTCCTAACCCTTGAAACTCATATAGAATCCAATCTTGCATTGCGTGGGATTGGATCTTGTGGTTTTCAACCCCTCTTTTGAATGTAAAGTCCCTCCTAAGTGAAAACCATCAACCCTAGTGACTCTCCCTTCTCTCTCCTTGGAGTTGGGGAGGGGAGAACGACTAGGGTTCGATTTTTCCGCTTTACATTTTGGTGAACCCGACATGAACATCCTCATTTTGATTATTCATGGTTAGATCTGAAAATTTTGTGCCCTTAATTACATTTCCATGTTTGATCTTTTGCAAATTTTAGAGGCTAATTGCATAAAAACCCTAAAATTTTCTTTTTAGTAATTAAGCTTGTGAAATGTCTAAATGTTAATGCTTGTTTCAGATCTACCCTTCTATCACAAATTATCAAATCATATATGTGCTTTAATTTTGAAAATTAAGTGGTTAAGTGTCAAAACCCTAATTTTTAAAACCTTCTTGATTCAACCTTTGACTGATAATTTGACTGATCAAAACACCTCCAAATCGGCTGTAACTTTGGATTCCGCAATAAAATCACAATATCTTTCATCCCTGAAAATTTGGAAAAAAGTTGCGAGGACCATGTGCACCCCGAGCGCCATCGTCCCCGACATTTTTTCCGAAATTTCAGGAGCTAGATCTTACCGTATTTTTCTGCTAAAATCCAGAATTTTGGCTGATTTTATCAATTTTAACACTTTCAAAATTAAAGTCAAAGTTGGTCTAGAGATTGCTCGGATAAAGGCTTATAATCATTCAAAAATTGTTGAAATTGAAATTCATATCAAAATTGTGTTTCTTACAGTCCTAAATCTGAAAAGTGTGTTGGCATTCATTCGAAATTCCAGTGTTTTATTCAAATTTTTGCAGTTTGTGACTTTTGAAATTAAGTGTTTAATTGCAACAACCTTGATTTCCACTTTCAAATTCGAATTTTGCATGAAATCGAGTCAACTTTTAAATTTCAAAGCCTGCATTGCTTTCAGTATTCCTTCTAAAATCAAAAAATTCAAAATTTCAGTTTCCCCCTCTTTTTCAAAATTCAAAATTTACATTTTTCAACAATCTTGGTAGGGTTCAATTTTGAGATTGCAACTTTAATTTGGCCTATCTACAGATCGTAAAATCACTCGATTTTTTCAGATTAGCTTTAAAATCATCATAACTTTCATCCCTGAAAATTTCAAAAAAAGTTGCGAGGACCATGTGCACTCCGAGCGCCACGGTCCCGGACATTTTTTCCGAAATTTTGGGAGATTGTCCTGATTGCATTTAACAGCTTAAATCTAGGAGATTAGCTGATTTTATTAAAATTTGCTACCTCTAAAATCCAAAATCTTCTCTCTTTCTTTAGTGCATGAGTTTTACAACAATAAGCCCTACTTACACTATTCCCGTTAGACGAAGCCTTAGAATTAAGTCTTTCCAAGGTGTAATTACCGAGGAGATGGAACCTAATTTGAATGGCCTTTTTAACGAGGACATGGGTAATTCCTCTAATCCTCTTAATGATGAAGAAGCTCTCCATGAGGTTTCTGTAGAACAACTTTCAAAGTTGGATAACCAATTTGATGATTTTCGACAATGGATGTCTCAAGAATACCCCGATAGCGAAGCTCTTTCATTAATTGAGGGCCTAAAACGTATGGTTCAAAGTGATAAGAATGGAATTGATATTTTGCGTGGTATTGCACACATTGTGGATTCGAATGTGATGCCGATGAAAAGTTGTGCCGAAACCTTAGGTTATACACAACCTCCTACTCAAGTCAATCATTCTATTCCTTTGACAACTCCTATTGCTAGTATACCTACTTTTACATCAAACATAATGACTACTTCAACACAAGACATTCCTCCTATGATCACCAGTCATGGGGGCAATCCATCTTCTTCAATCAACCCTCTTCCTTCATTCAATCCAACTTCTTCATTCATTCCTTTAGTGAGTGTTCCTATTATATCTCCACAAATGAACATGACGCAAGGGGGCAATTCGTTTAATCATTCCATTCCTCCTTGTAGTGTTCCTCCTATCCAATCATCTCCTATGACTAACTATCATAGTGTCCCACCACCTTACTCTCTACCTTCTTTCAATAACATAACACCTCCATCACAATCTAACACGTCTAATATGAACTCTTCGACTGAAGCGACCATTAACAATCTTGCACAAACTGTCTCTTCTTTACAGCAACAAATTGCCTCTATGAATCAATCTAAGTTTAGTGTGCCCACATTTGATGTTGCGAGCCCACTTTCTCTTGACATTGTTCGAGCAATCCCCCCTAAACATGTTGAAATTCCACATTTGGAACTTTATAATGGTAAGGGCGATCCTCTAACACATGCTAAGACATTTCAAACAATATGTACCGATTTTGCTTATGACCAAAGGTTGCTTGCAAAACTGTTCACTAAAACATTAAGAGATAAAGCCCTACAATGGTATTGCTCGTTGCCTTCTTATTCTATTACTTCTTTCGAACAACTTGCAAATGCTTTTATTCAACAATTTCAAAACAATATAAGTCCTAAAGTTACTTTGATTGATTTAATGCATTGTAAACAAGGTGTTAAAGAAAAAGTGACTGATTTCATTGGTAGATATAAGCATTTGTATGCTCAAATTTCCTTTCCAGTGCCTGACAATGATATTCAAAGAATCTTTATTTCTAATTTACAAAAAGATATTAGAGAAAAACTCCTGTTTTCTAAGTTTACTTCTTTCCAACAGTTGTGCGCAACTCTTCACAATTATCAACTGATTGTGAGTCAAATGGAACAAGCAAATCCTATGACTCCGAGTGATAAGGGTGATAGTAGTCAACAACCATTTGGGAAGTTTAAACCGAGCAGAGAGTCCATTAAATTCAATGAAAACATCATCAACAATTTGAATGCAGCATCAGGTGTGCCTCCTATTTCTAAATTTTTCAAGAAAGAAAGAAAGTTTACTCCTTTGAATGAATCATTGCATAGTATTATGAATAAGTTATTGGAACAAAATGTGCTTACCCTTCCTCCTATAAGGCAAATAGATCCTGCAAAGATTAATTCGCCCTATTTTGATAACAAATCTTTTTGTCAATTTCATCGTCATCCTGGGCATGATACTGAAAAATGTTTTTCTTTAAAGGGTAAAATTCAAGATTTGATTGATAATAATACTATCTCTATTTCTGGAGTGAATGATAAAGGCAACACATCTGTAGCTCCTCCTAACCAAAATCTTCAGATTTTTATTGATCCATTGCCTTCTCATACCTCTAATACGATTGATACTAATGATTCCTCTGTCTCACCTGATGATCTTGTGTCTATGACTCTGAATGTGATTAACTTTGTGGAACAGCAGAAAATCCCTAAAGAACCTTCCATCACATTTGATTCCAATGAAACTATCAGGGCTCCTGATGGTCCTTTATATATAGTTGCAAAAGTCAAGAATACACCTTGCCGTGGAGTGCTTATTGATCCTTCTTGTATGGTTAATGTCATTACTGAAGAATTTCTTTTTACTTTGCAATTGAATCAAGTGATCTATGATGAAACAAATGTGGTTGTGAAACTATTTGATGCATTTTCTTCTCCTGCAATTGGTTCTATTGCATTACCTATTGAGGTCCATAACAAATCCCTTGATGTGGACTTTGCTATTATTCCATCATCTGAACAATTTCGTGTGAAGCTAGGCTATCCTTGGCTATCTTCCATGAAAGCTATTGCTTCTCCTATTCACAAGTGTTTGAAATTTCCCCATAATGGTGAAGTTGTTACTATCAATCATAGTCTCTTTAAACCAGCTGAAAGAACTTCTAGCATTCCTATTGATTACTTTTGGCCTAAACAATTCCAATCTCTTCCTCCGCGAAGTGATCATCTTTTCAAATCTTATCAAAAGTGGAAAAAAGATATGATCCTATCTCTAAGCGAGCCTAGAACACCCAAACTTGACATTCCTATTGTTCTTGAGAATGAAGTTCTTCCTTTGAAAGATAAAACTAATGTCTTTCCTCAAGAAGATTCCCAACCCATCCCTATGAATGTGACTATGCCTATATCTAATAAACTTCCTAAAAGTAGACCTATCCCTCCTCGTCATGACGGACTGGGTCTCCTTCCTAAACCAAATATTCCTCCTTTATATGGAGCAGTTCCTCCTCCTTCCTCTTATGGAGAGAAGAGACCTTCCTCTTCTCCTATTATTCAACCTAAGAGACCACAACCTAAACACCCAAGTGATAAGGATGAGAAGATTCCTCCTCATCAATCTCCTAATCTTCCTACTAAGACTAGACGAAATCGTTCTGCACGTGAACGCCGATGAAAGCGTCGTCTTAGAGCTCAGGCAACTGCTTCTCAAACTTTGCAATCCCCAAAAACACCTTCAGCTAGTATTATTCCATTTTCTCCTCAGCCGATGATTGAGCCAAAATCTCCTAAACATAAGATGCATGATGGTCTTGATCCTGTGCGAATTAAAGATCCTATTTTTATAAATCTTGATGATGATATAGATGAAAATGTTATTCATGATGAAAATGTTACTCCGGTTCATTCTGATAGTGAATATGAATATGTTGATGTTGATAACCATCTATCTAACGAATTTTCTAAAGCACTTATCCTAGCTCCTAGACAAGAACAACGTGGCTCAGAACATGAACATAGCCCTTGTTTGGATCTTGTGATAGCTCCATCTGCTGTGTTGGATGTTCCTCCTCTAGCATGTTTCCTACCTTCCCGAAATACTGATCAGCAAGATCGGGGGGTAGATGACGTGCTAGACTAGTTCATTAGCATAGCAGATTCTCTCCTCCTCTCTTGATCTTTTGTTACTTCTTCTATTTGTTATTCTCATTCTTCTATTTGTTGTCCTTAGTGTTGTCTACTTGAGGATGATGCAAAGCATTGAGATCTCTTTTGGTCTCTCTCATGTTGACTCAAAAGACACATGTGTTCCCTTCTTATAGGTGACCTTCCTTGATTGGGGAATGAAGAACAATTGCATACATACATATGATATACATGAATTATCATACAACATACTGACCCCGAGGAAAGTGAAGTCACCTTGTGCTTTGTGTTTTGTGTCTATTATCCTTGGGCTTATCTCACACTTGGGGGCTAAATCCTTGTGATAACGTGCTCCTTCCTCATTTCTTATATGTATCACTACCTTAAAGCAATCACCCCCGGTGAGGCGTGTGCGATCGCTTTAACGTAGGGGGGCATACATCCCGTCCATATCTTTTCAAGATACTTGAAAATTTCTTGACAAATTTAGATTTGCCTTGAAAATTTTTGATATCTTTCTTGCATGACTCATAGTGAGGGAACCTTACTACTGACAGTCATGGTTCTCCCTCGTGATCTTCCCTTTTACTTTGTCAATTGAAGTCGGAAGATCCTTAGTCCACTGGGGGCTTGGTGTATCTTGCCTCCTTGATGTGGTGAAAGTCTTTCAATGTTGTTTCCTTGTACTTTACCGGAAGTATGAGCATACGCTTATACTCCCACTAAAGTGGGGGCTAAATATAGCATCCTAAAATTGTGACACTTGCAATTTCGACTGCATTTGGGTCTTCACGATGGCGATGCAACAAGGAACCTGAACGGAGATCCCGAAACTTGTTCATGACACCAAAAACTGCATTTCTTAGCACCTTGGCCTGATCCTCCTTGCACCCTACTGTCCCTGGAGGTGGGACCATGGCACCCAGCGCCCTAGTCCTTCAGGACTAGGGTGCCCAGCGCCCTGGTCCCCCAGGACCATGGCGCCCAGCGCCCTGGTCCCTGGCCCTATTTTGGGCCCGGTCTCTTATGGGGCTTCGGGTCTTTAAGTTTGCAAATTGGAAAATAATGTTTCCTAGTCGGCCTAAGGTTGGGAAAATCAGTCTTTTAACCCTAATTGACAAGTATATAAACTACATTTCCCCTCTCAAAAGGAGGAGGACATATGTGAGCAAGGCACGAAAGCAATATTCAAACATTCAAGCATTCAAGCATTCCTTCAAGCAATTGATCATTCTAAGTCTCCATTCCAAGCTAAGTGTTGCATTCAAGACAAGGATTCAACCATTGAAGAGGAGATCACTTACAACACATTACATACAACAACATTTACACCTTCGCATGTAAGAATACAAACATTCTTACAACAAGGTATCAGTACTTGTTTACATTACAAACATTTACATTTACAGCATTCTCTTGGTTAATTCCAAAACCGGGGTTTGACCTAAAGGAAAACCCCTCATCCCTAACCCCCCAATCATCCTCTCTTTTCTGTGTGTAGGTTGCAGGTACGCAGCTGTAATTGAAGATCTGGAATCCTTGTGCAGAGACGAACAGATCCACCTTCGTTTCGCGGATTTTTCGGAGGACCGTGTGCACACCGGGCGCCATCGTCCCGTCAACTTTCGCTCAAATTTCCAGAATAGCACTATCTCGACATTTTACTGCTAATTCCAGGTCCGTAGCTTCATATCATATTCCTATCTCTATTTATAAGTGAATCTTTCCTACTTTACATGCATTCCTAGTTCAATCTTTCTATCTACATTTCTTTACAAAAGAGGGTATCCTTGATGTCCTAACCCTTGAAACTCATATAGAATCCAATCTTGCATTGCGTGGGATTGGATCTTGTGGGTTTCAACCCCTCTTTTGAATGTAAAGTCCCTCCTAAGTGAAAACCATCAACCCTAGTGACTCTCCCTTCTCTCTCCTTGGAGTTGGGGAGGGGAGAATGACTAGGGTTCGATTTTTTTGCTTTACACAACTGTTAGAGGATTGTGGGTTATGTACTTAGATAATGTGTCTAATTAGCTCAAAGAATCTTTCTTTTCCACATTGCACTTGGGTGTAATCAATTTCAAAATTGGGATGGTGTCATCAGTTGCCTTATATGCCTGTGCATTACACTCTATGATTTTCTTGATGGAATCTAGTAATACCTCTGTTACATTTGTCGGTCTAAATTTTGTTAAGGAGGAGCTAGATGACTATCCAATTGCCTTAACAATCTGCAATCCGTCTGTGTGAGTAACCTCTTTGCTTGAGTTGACCTTTGGTCAGTCAGTCTGTGTCTGCATCTCAACTAGCAAAGGTTTTGGTTTCTCAGCTATTTTTGGTGGCACTATCTCTGTTTGAACCTTTTTCTCTTCATGTTTCTTAGAATATACCTCAGTCGGTTTCTTTGTGCTTTCCATTGCCAGTTGCTCTAACTAAGTAGGTTTTTCAGTGTGTACATTAGTGGTATCTGTCTTTCCAGTATCTAGGGGATCAGTTGATTGTTTAGTGTGTGTTTCAATCCCAATCTCAACATTTCCAACTGTATCCTCAACATGTGTCTCAACAGTAATATCCTTAGCCGGTGGCTCAGTTGCCACATCTTTCTTCTCAGCGGTTTCCTTATCAACCACAATGTTTACTTTTGTGTATTAATGTTCATAGTATATAACACCTCTGAGTCAGGATTGGTGTCTTCATGTGTTGTCTCCATACTCTCAACATTATCTATTGTCAGTGGTGTATTAAAGAGTTTCAACTGGTGGAGTGTCAAAAGGAGGTGGGGGCAAGTTATCTGTTACTTTTATGCTCGAAGGACCACCTATCTTGCCTTTACCTTTATCCTTTTCCTTTTGATAGAATCTGAGTCTTTGGTATTTTAAGCTCTTCTTGCTTTTCCTTTTCCACAAAGAAAATATCCCATTTGTCTGTTGTTTCTTTAGTGATCTCATTCACTCTGCCAGCCATTAAAGCTACATGTCGGTGACCAGTGGAAAATACAGTCTTGTTTGCTTCACTTATCAGTTCATCAATTTCTTCTACTGATTTTAGTGGGTGAACTGCAAGTAGTTTTTCTACCTTAATCTTATTATCCAGTTCCACAATTGCTAACCTTTTAGCTTCTAATCTTCTATACAAGTCACTTGGTAAGTCATCTACAACTTCTATCAAAAATTTCTTGTAAGTGGCTAGGTGTAAAATAACACAATTTTCTATACTTTCCTTTTCCTCATTAGTGAAAGTCTTATACAACTTGCTAACATTTGACAAGTTTCTTCAGTTATTTCATTCAAAATATTGTCAAGTGGAGGGATAACTTGTTTTTCCTTCTTCTTCCTGGGTGTCATTTTCTTTGTCGGAGGCCTTACTACCTGTTGTTTCCATCTTGTTCTCTTGGGTGTAGGAGTAGGTACTGGTGAAGGTTTCCTTTTTCTTTCTACTCTCTGAAACATTGTCGGTATTTCATTGTCACAGGAGGTAGCAACCGGTGAAAGATGTGTTTCTGGTTGTAAACCTTCCAAGTCACTCTCCTTAATACTAGTAATATTCAACAAATCTTCCTTGATTACTTTAGCCTGTCTTGTTGCTTTTCTAATTGTTTGTTTTGTTTTCTTTATTCATTTATGTGATTGAACTTTGCTTTCAATAGTTTTTGCATTTCCAAATACTTCTTCTGTTGGTTCTCTAGGGGCTTCAAGGAGGGCTTTAGCATATGTTTCTATTATGTTCTCATTTGCCTCATAACCCATTTCAGTTACCCAAATTATTCTTGGAACCACTGCCTCCATCCAAATTTCATCCTTCTTTATAACAAAACATATCTCCTTTTGGTATTTGTCTACTATGGCTTAAGATAGTCTTTCCCTAGTCTTCATTCTATCCTTTAGTGCTTGAAAGTGTTCAATTATGTTCTTCTCCCTATCATCTCTCATGTTGTTAAAGATATCCAAAAGTTGTTTTCCTATCGGTATGTCAAAACCAAATTCTTTTCTACCTATACTAGGTACTTCCTTAGAGATGTATAGCAAAAGACATACAAGTAAGTTACCAAATTTGAATGTGCCTTTCTTATCACCCTTAATTTTCTTCATATTGTCAATTAGTTCATCCTTTAGCCATTCACATATGTCAATTTTTGCATTACTATTTACCATGTCATAAGCACTTTTGATACATAAACTACAAATAGAGTTTAGTTTGTTGGCATGTGTAGTCTTGTATCCTAGAATCATGCTAATGAATCTTACATTAATATCCTTCAAATCATTGACTCTCAAGGATCCGATGTCATATGTTGTGCCGGTTAGGGTCATCACAGTGTCATTAGAGACCTTCTTTCCTTTTTCTAGTCTGCTACCAATGGAAGGTAAGCCAGTCACTACCCTAACTTCTTCTTTTGTAATCTTATGGATGGAATCTAGCCAAAAGAACTCCCCATGAACTCTGCTAAGTACAATCCTTATAACTTCCTTGGGAAAATCAGGAATGCTAAGTATCTCCACAAAACCTAGGGTTTCAATTATCTTGTGTTCCAGTTTCACATTACCATTCTCATCATAGATTACAGTCATATACATGTTCATAATCTCATTAGCACCAAGTTCCTCAATATGACAATGTATGTAAATCCAAGGGTCTTCAGTATAAGCAACTCCTTTGGTTATTTTAGAAAATGTTCCTAGGGTATCATCCTTCTTCACTACTTCGGGAATGCTTTCAAATATGGGCCTACAGTGTTTAACCACTTCAATTACAGTAGGGTTTGCAATGAATTCAAGTGCAGAGGGGGAAGCCATTGTACAAATACCTTAATCTTCCTTTAGGTTTGAATTCTTGAATGATTTTCTTCACTTCATTGTGGATGCCTTCGCTTGGGTTTTTCGCACTCGAAGGAAATTCAAATGCTCGATGAGTGAAAAAGAGTGAAAAACACTTGCTTTATAATGTCATTTCCTTCAACTACCATAATAAATGCCTGTCGGTTAAGTGAAAACATATTTCATCTTTCGGTGAAGAAGCATTTCATCTTCTTACCATCAACTGAGGGTAAACTACCATGTTTTCAATTTGTTGCTATACCCCCAAGGAATTTCTTTTCAGTTAGATGAAGAATCTCCTGTCGGTGGAGTGATACTCTATTCTACCAGTGGAAGAATAACTTCATTAACATTCTGATCTGACTTTCTAATCCTTTGTTTTGAAAATTCTTGCTTTACCTCATCAACCTTCTCTTTACCTTTCAAACTGGGTCCTTTGTTAGTTGTTGGTGAAGTCTTGCTTCTACAAAATTTTGCAATATGTCCAATCTTGTTACAAGCATAACAAGTCACATTGTTTTTCTGAATAGCCTTTCCATATCCTATGCCGGTATGTGTTCTGCATTGATTAGATAAGTGTCCAAATCTTCCACAAACATAACATCTTCCATTCATTCTACAATTTTCTGAGTTATGACCAATTTTGTTACATTTTGCACATTGACCGGTGGGTGCATTAGTGTTCTGATAGTTTCTAGATTTACACTGATTTTCTCTATGACCATACTTGTTGCAATTAAAGCATTTCCCATTAAATTTGTATGCATTAGGTTGTCTTATCGGTTTACTATGATCATGATTGTTTATAGTACTAGAGCTTTCACCAACTTCAAAGCCAAGGCCATTAGTATCTCCATTAGGTTTCTTATTTTTCAAAATGTCATCAAGTTCTTCTGAACTTTTCTTGAATTTCTCCTTATGTTGATTTGCAGTAGCCAACTCATTTTCCAAGAAATCTTTCTGTCTTATGAGTTCAGTTTTATCATGTTCCAAGTGAATCAGATTTGTCTTCAACATATCATTTTCATGACTGAGTCTTAGGTTTTCATTTCTAGCATCATTGATTCTCCTAGCCAAGTCATCTTCATTCTTCTTTCGGTCTTCAATGTCTTTACAAAATCTCATAGTCATATCTTGCATCTCATTCCTCAAGGTCGTGTTTTCTTGCTTCAACTTGCTTATAAGATCATTAAGAGTTTCCTTTTCATCATCATCACTCTGTATCTTTTCATGAAGTTCTCTTCTTTTGTTCCTAGCAATGGTAAGATTCTCCTGATGTCCTTGAATGATTTCTTGTGCAGCCTTTAGATCATCTTCAAGTTTGATATTCTTCAACTTTTTTGCATCATAATCTGCAAGAGATGTTTCCAATTGCTTTCTCAAATTATCCATTTGTACCGGTGTTAGAATCTTCCTCAAGTTGTTGGGATTTTGAAAAAAGAGGACCAAGCTCTGATATCGATTGTTAGGATTCCCAAATATACTGAGAGGGGGGGGGGTGAATCAGTATCTTGGCGGTTTACGAATTTTCCTATTTTATTACACAAATTGCATTCCAAAACAGTGTACTGGTAAACAAGAATTAATGCAGTAAATAAGAATAATAACCACAACATAGAAAGCACACCATACCACAATATTTTTCATGAGGAAACCCGGTGTGGGAAAAACCTCGGTGGGATTTGCGACCCACAATATTCACTTATTGGCCAATAAATGAATATTACTTACAATAGGGGTCTGCACATGCAAGAAGGCCAACTGCCTAAAGCTCACTTCTTAATTACAAAAGGGAAGTCTCACTGACTTACAAAAATGGATTATGCAAATCCAATATCATGTACTACTTTGGTTCAGCATCTTCTATGCTAGGTTCAGTACCGGTTTAAGCTCACAAAATAACCATAAACCTTACTCCAAAATCTGCCTTAATATTCACATATTACTTCTACAATAATCTGACCATATCCACATATCCTAAATGATCTACAAGATCCAATACTTATATATGAGTCCTATTACAATTCGCCTTGTCATCTTACAAAAATATATTGCAATTAAATACAAAATGTAATAAACAAAATCATGTCAGCTGGAGTGCCAGTAATCATCTTTGCCGCTGTCGGTAAACTATCTTCTGGTGCTAGTGTCTATCGGTTCCATAGGATTGCAAGGTTGCCATCAATGACAATACCTTCAATCACCTACAATTTCTCATTGGAGTGTGCATTTTCTAACATATGGTAGATTTGGTTAAGTATTGTCATTGATGTCAACACTGTATCCTGGTTGGACCTATCCCGATTAGACTTGGTGTTTGTCTTTGTTTTGCCTGTGATTCTAATTTGATATGATCAAATCCTTGGATTCAATTTTGGATGGTTAGTCAGGATGGTTATATGCTTCTCATATTCTGTTGGTTCATGATTTGGTGCTCCGGAAGCTATTGCTTATGTTCTTGGTTGACGATATTTCATAATCTGGTTAATTATTTTGATGGTTTCTAATGTGTTGAAGGTGCTTCTTGATCATGTTCTAATTATTTTGTGACTTTACATTGGATGGCATGATGATATGATGGTCCTATTTGGATCTGGTTATATATTCTATAATATTGCACTGAGGGTTTCTACCGGTTGGTGAAACGTGTTGGTTATTGGTCTTAGCGTGATTTTCGACAAAAGTAATTGTTTCGGAATTTGAATTAGGTCCATTCTATGTAATGTAAATCTTAATATTGGTCTGGTGATATCATATGATGTAATTTTTATATTTATAGGTTTATGGGTTTAGTGTTTAGCCGACCTTATCAATAAAGTGGATGATCTGTACTTATAGGTGACTTATTCATGTAATTGGGTATGGTCTTGGATATCAATGGTTATGTCTGCATTATCAAAGAAAGGTTTATATGTTACTAAGGTTATATCATTCAGTGAAGTATCGCAAAAGTTCTTTAGTGTTGCAGGGTAGACATCTGTACTTAACCAAAACTGTTTTAAGCATTAGTAGATGCTACTTTCACAGGTCTTTCTCTCTGGATTGTAGTTCGATGTTTATGTAAGTCAGTGAGACTTTTTTTGTGATGAGCAGTGAGCTCTAGGCAGTTGGCCTGATTGCAAGTGCAATCCCCATTCTAATCATTTCACATACTATTGCATAAGTATTATCTGATTGTGGGTAGGGTTTCCCACTATAGTTTTTCCCTTTATCGAGCTTTCCACGTCAAAAATATTGGTATTGTTTATACTGTGCTTTCAAGATTTATCTTTCATTGTGTTAGTTTCTTTGTGCTCTAGTATAAAGGTTATAATTTGGATTAACTGTGATTATTGGTAGAAAATTGATTCACCCCCCTCCTCCCAGTTTTCTCCTGGTATCTGGATTGTCTATGAGGTTGTTCACATCATACGATAGGTGATAAAATTAAATTTGTGAATATTGAAAGGTATGATGGTGGTATAGTAAGATTTGGGGATGATAAAGCCTGTGTGATTCATGGTAGAGGTTCTATGTCTATTCATGGTAAGAATAATATTGATGACGTCTTGTATGTTGAAGGTTTAAAGCATAATATTTTGAGAATTGTGAAGATGGTTGACAAGGGATATGATTTGCTCAAGAATGGTAAATGCAAGATTATGAATGCCTCTAGTATAGAGATTGCAATAGGGACTAAGACTAAAGGTAATATCTTTCATTTCAATGCCGATGAGAAAAGTTGTTTGATTGCTTAGATAGATTAAAGTTGGTTGTGGCATACAAGGATGTGTCATGTTAACTTTGACCGCATGATAAGGATAATTTATACTCAAGTTGTTAGAGATTTGCCTAATATTGTGAAGCCGTCTAATCTGGTATGTAAAGAATTTCAGTTGGGAAAGAAAACAAGAACATCATTTAGAAGTAAGATGTATATATCTAATGGTATATTGGATCTTGTGCATACTGGCTTGTGTGCTCCTACAAGAGTAAGAAGTATGCAGTGTGACAAGTATTTCATGTTGTTGATTGATGACTACTCTATAATGATGTGGGTGACTTTTCTATGAGAGAAATAAAAAGCATTGGAGAAATTCAAGATATTCAAATCTAAGGTAGAGACTAAGACTAGATTGAAGCTAAAGTGTTTCAGATCTGACAGTGGAGGAGAATTTACATCTGGTGAGTTTGATATATTTTGTGAGAGGAATGTAATTAGAAGACAGTTATCTGCTCCTAGAACCCTTCAATAGAATGGAGTTGTTGAAAGGAAGAACAAAACAATCTTGGATGTTGCTAGAATGATGTTGATTGAACAAAATGTTGTGCAAACCTTTTGGAAGGAAGTTGTTAGCACTGTTGTTTATACATTCAATTGAGTGCATATCAAAGGTGATTTTGGTATTTCAAAGTTTTTGGAAGCAAGTGTTATATAAAAAGAAATGAGGATATAGGAAAGTTTGATGCAAGATGTGATAAATGAATCTTCTTGGGATACTCTACTAAGAGCAAGGCCTATCGGTGTTATAATAAGAGGTTGAACAAGATAGTAGAAAGTGAAAATGTGAAGGTTGATGAATGTCATGGGAAGCATATCAAAGCATGTGGATAGGAGATTGATGATCAGGATAGTGTTTCAAAGCCTGCACAGACTAAGATCCTAAAGTAGAATGATCTGGTGGAGACAATTAATCCAGATATTGTTGCTTTCAGTGAAGAAGTTCAAGAGCCTAAGAATTAGAACAATCTAAAGACTCTGAGGTATGCGAAATTGAGTCATTCTAAGAATCAGATTATTGGTGATAAAAAGAAAGGTGTGATGACTAGAAGAAGACTTGCTACTAAAGAGATATGCCTAATTTCTAAGATTGAGCCTAAAGATGTTGGTGAAGCATGTAAGGATGAGAATTGGATAAAGGATATGGAGGAAGACTTAAATTAGATTAAGAAGAATAACACTTGGGAGCTTGTTTTGAGACCTAAAGACAAGAATGTGATTGGTACTAAATGGGTGTTCTGGAATAAACTGAATGAAGTTGGTGAAGTGGTGAGAAACAAAGAAAGATTGGTATGTAAGGGATGCTCTCAAATGGAAGATATTGATTATGAAGAAAAATTTTCTCTTGTAGATAGAATTGAAGTTCTTAGATTGTTTCTTGCGTATGTTGCTTACAATAATTTCAAGGTATATCAAATGGATGTCAAGTCATCATTTTTGAATGGTGATCTTGAGGAGGAATTCTACATTGAGTAACCAAAAGGATTTTCATTATCAGATGAAGGAGATATGGTTGTTGAAAACCAATAACACTGAGAGGGGGGGTGAATCAATGTTATACCAGAATAGTAAATTTTAGCCTTATTAAAACATGCATACACCAACCGATATTACCAGTACATATAAAATTGAAAGAAGTAAAACAACTAATAAGCCAATCACATAAATGAGAAACATAACACATAGATTTATATGTGGAAAACCTCAAAGAGGAAAAAAACATGGTGGGATTTGTGACCCACAATATCAATCCGCTGGCCATATGAAGAGATATTACAAAATATGAGGAGCCTGCACTTGCAGGAAGGCTTACAACCTAGAGCACACTGCTCAATCACAATAGGAGCCTCACTAACTACATAAAATTCTAGACTACAATCCAGAGAAGTGAGAACTACTAACATAGCATCTTTTATGCCAGAATACAGTTCCGGTTTAAGCTTTGTCTATTTCGGTCTAAATCCCTAAACCCTTTACAAGAATAACCCTTACAATAATTTCCTCACATACATGATCTCTCTGATATATTTCGCATCATATTGCATTCACATATCCATAATCTCCTATCATATGTCTCTTGTATATCTATTTCAAAATGATCTATCAAACTGACTTATATACCCTATACAAATTTACATGCCTTATGTCACCTTACAAAGATATATACAATATCAAATTGCATGTCAATCAGATAACATAAATGCATAAACATTGAAATCAATTTCCGATGCTAGGTCCAAGATATGTTGGCCTTCAATACTGATAACCTTTACTAAACCATGTCGGCCTGCATTGTTGATGACCAAATAAATCCTTTTGTGTCACCGGTGTCAATGTCGGTGCCGATGTAGTATCCTTGAAGTGTCTGTCGGTACACCATAGAATCAAAAAATGAATCTAGAACACAATGCCATGTTGCAATAAATGACAACATAGTGAAACCAACCAATAGAGTGTCAATTGCCAACAATCTCCCCCTTTGGAATTGATGGCAACACTCATGTGAAAAATGGTTAAGGTTTCATCTGTCGATTTCAGCCTGCCCTGCTCCCCCTGAGCTGAATATGCAAAATACTCCATATCTCCAAAACTCCCCCTAATGTATAAAACTCTTTTACTCTTTTTCACATCTATTACTACTCCCCCTTTGACATCAATGCCATAAAAAGAAAAAAAAGAATGTCAAAGAATGAATATCCCCAAAAATGTCTTACCGGAGCTTGACCAACTTCAAAATTTCTAGATAAGACTTATCCAGTAACTCCACATAAGTATCCCAACCAGTTTTGAATGTGCTGGAAATAGATACATGTCCACTCAATAAATGTGCAAAAGACTCTTTCTCATTTACCTCTATCGGTGTAGGATTTCCCATTCTTTCTTGTGTACACAGAGTGAATCCAATCGTGGACTCACCAAGCCTCTCAAACTTCTGGCTCTTCTAATTATTTTGTCTCTCTCCTTCTCAAGAACATAATTTTGGTTCTCTAAAATCAAAATTTGACCATCAATTGATGTAGTCAATGAAATCAATGTATCAAAAGAGTTATCTATACTTGCAATTTTCTCCTGAGTCTCCTTTATCTTTTTATACACATTCGCTATAAGTATTTCAGTGTTATGGCATACCCTATATATATTTTTACATTGTTTCAAAGAGTTTTCTATTAGGATCAGCTTCTCCTCAATCTTTTTCTTCTTAGTTTCAATTACTTGATCAAATGCAGCTTGCTTAGCCTGAGTAAATCTTTCTAGTACTTGCTGGTTTGAGATTTGATGTAAGGATTGAAAGTCCTTTGAGATATTCTCAGTGATTACCTTAAGCTTGCCAAATGGGGTCTCTTCATTTTCAATTTTACACTATGGGACCAAACTATGTAGAATAGTGATTGATTGATCTATAATCCCTTTATCTATGGATCCCTCCATTAGTTTTTGTGCTACCATCATCATCAGTTCAGTGGGACTCATCTCTGTGATGTTTTTCTTTTCTACCTGAGAAGTGTCAATTGACAATAATGATGGACCAAAAACTGGTTCCCTATCGGATTCCCCTATTTTCTCCACTTGCACCGATGGCTTCTCCACTTGGTGCAGTCTGTGTAACTGTTGGTTCCTTTGTAGGAATAGTAACCTCAACCTGTACATTTGTATCCAGAGGACAATTATCCTCAATAATAGTATCATGTACAATATTAGTTGGTTCAATCTCTATATTAACTAGTATCTCAGTATTTGTCTATACATCTGTATTTACTAGGGGCTCAATTTCCACTATCTTAATATTTTTCAAAATTGAGGGTTAAGTACCCATAATCCCCTTTCCTTTTCCTTCAACCGAGGTATCTACAGTGTCTGTCTTGGTTTCTGGTGAAGTAAAGAATCCTCTACTTTCTCCAAGAAATTGAACCCATGTTATTTGAGCCTCCTTTATTATTTCATTTACTCTTCCTAGCATTAGACTAGTTATCCTATGTTTACTATTAAAAACTTTTCTATTTGCCACCTCAAGTGTCTTTTCCATTTCATCTGGACCTATAGTGAAACAGATAGATAATAGTTCTTGAATTTTAATGTGTTTATCCTCTTGTATAGCTGACAATCTTCTAGCATCTAACATGTTATACAACTCAACCGATATTTGATTTTCTATCTCTATTAAGGTTTTCTTATAAATATCCAAGTATAATAGGATTGCTTCCTCTACCTCTCTTTGTTCATCATCCTCTAAGTTTTCATAATAAAATTGAACATTCTTCAACATGCCAATATTTATTAATTTCATCTACCAATTCTACACAAGTTTTAGGTGGTATGATAATCACATTACTAGATTCAATTGCTAAGTGGATGTCACTCTTCTACTTCCTCTTGGCAGTACCAAATGCAGCTGTAGGTGTAGTTTTAGGTGCTTGCTTCTATGTCGGTATTTTTATTGTAACCTTCCTAACTGGTTGCTTCTTAGCTTCTGCCTTTGTTTCCTCTGGTTTCTTCCTAACAACAATCTTAAATTTCAGTGATGTGTCATCCTCTGATTCTGATTCTGTAGTAACAACCTCAATATGAACTTGAGTATCCTTCATTTTTCTGCCTTTCTTTGGGACAACATCAATTAGTGCTTTGATGTCCTTTGAGACCTTCTACACAAATTTGCTTTCTTTTCCTTCCTATTTCTCTCTTTTCTTTCAATTGAGCTTTGTTTCAACCTCTTGAGTTTTCTGATGTGCATTACCATAGGGCTTCTCTGACTCATCAATTGGTGCATCAATCAACATTTTTTCATAGGCATCAAGAATTTGTGCATCCACCTCATAGCCCATTTCCTCAATCCAGATCTTTTGGGGCTTAACTGCTTCCATGAGTGTCTCATCCTTCTTTACCATAAAGCATATGTTAGTAGAATATTTTTCTACAATATGCTCAGGTACCCTTACCCTAGACCTCATATATTTTTGGAATGCCTTAAAATACCCCCATACCTTATCATCTCTCTGACTTCCTAAGGTAGCAATTGATTGTTTCAATTGTCTCCCTACCGAGATGTCAAAAGCCCATTGCCTCTTATCAAAACCAAGTGTATCATTCATGAAATATAACATCAGGAAAACTAACAAGTTGCCATATCAAAATGTACCCTTATTTTCACCCTTAATCTTCCCTAAGTTTATTAACAAATCATCAAGCATCCAACCGCATAGATCTAATTTTATATTTTCTCTCATCATTTTGTATGCAGCCAAAATGCATGAACTAGAAACAAAATTTAGTTGGTTTGATTGAGTTACCTTATACTTGATGATCATGCTACCAAATTTGATGTTCATGTCAGTGATAGTGCTCACTTTCATGATCTTTTGTCAGATGTTGCACTGGTGATCTTCCTCATGAAGTCATTTAAAACTTTCTTGTCTGGATGTTTCCCAACTGATGGCAAACCAGTGATTGCTTGGATGGCTTCTAATTTTGTAAGGTCTATTCAGCCATATAAATTCCCCATGCACTCTACTCAAGACATATCTGATAATCTCATCATCAAACTTCAGAATATCCAAAACATCTATAAACCCTAGTTCTTCAATATGTTTGTATGTCGATTTGATCTTTCTAGATTCTCCCATCAGCTCACTCATATACATGCCCTTAATTTATGAAGTTCCCAAGTCCTCAATATGACAGTGAATATATACCCTAACATCCTCTATATAGACAACTCCCTCCGAAATGTGAGAAAATGCTCCAACCGAATCTTCTAGGGTAGCCACATGCAGATATCGCTGAAAATTGTCTTGGGGTGGTCCTTGACCTCTACTACAGTCAAGTTTGCAAAAAAACAAGAATAGATGATGATCCCACTTTCATGTTTAAGATTAATACCTTTTGATCACTCTCGGTGAAAACCTCCAATAATTTCTTCTAGACGTCGGTGAGATCGCTCAAGAAGAAATCTAATTGCTCTGAATTGCCTTTGATCGCACTTAGTCACTCTTAATCACTCTGAAATCATTTTGAATGCAAGGTGATTAACAATAAAGTGTATTCAACCTTTTAACCTTCAAGAAAAACCCTAATCTTCTATTGACATAAATGATTGTTGATGAAAGATATCGGATCTCACTCAGAACATATCCATGCCGGATAATCCTCTCCAATATCTGGAACATTTTCCAAAGTCTCTTCCCATGGCTTATGCATCATCTTCATGAATTTTGCCTACTCCTAAGGCATCTACCTTAGTTACCAGATGAGCTCCCTACCAGTCTAGGAGCAACCTCTTTTGCAGGATAAGTAACTAGGACATTCCCATCTAATGATTGTTCTTCAGTCTTCCTAACCCATCTCTGAGTATGATCTTGCCGGATTTCACTAACCTTCTCTTTTCCTTTCTCATTTGATCCTCCATTACTAACTAGTGAATTTCTACTTTTACAAAACTTAGCAATATGTCCAACCTCATTACATGCATAACATGTAACATTGTTCCTTTGAATTGCTTTGCTAAAACCAGTGAAATTGCTTGACCTACACTGATTAACCATATGTCCAAATTTTCCACAAGCATAATATTTAACATTTATTCTGCAATCTTTTGTCTTATGACCAAACTTATTGCATTTAGAACATTTACCAGGAGTAGAATTAGGGTTCTAATTTTCTATGTTTCTACATTGCCTAGCCATGTCACCAAATCTATTACAAACAAAACATCTAAAATTGAATTTATAAGCATTATATTGTCTTACCAGTGCCTTATGGTTTTGATCTTCTTTAGCAGTACCAGAACTCTATCCTTTATCAAATCGAAGTCCACTGGAATCTCCAATTTGCCTTTGTCTTTTAAATAAGTCATCAAGCTATGTTGAGCTAATCTTGATTTTTTCTTTATACTCATAGTAATTAAATCTTCTCTCAGTATTATCATTTGTCTCTCAAGCTCTTGTTCATAACTCTGGGATTGTACCAAATCAGTTCTCAACATATCATTTTCATGAACAAACCTACAACATTCTTCAAATTTGTTCTTCAGGGATACAACAATATTTTCTTCCTTCTTCTTTTTGTCCTCAATCTCCTTAGACATCCTCATAGTTATCACTTGCATTTCATACTTCATAACCATGTTCTCCTGACTCAATTTCTGACATTGTTCCTTAAGTGCATATTTCTCTTCATCAACCTGCTTTTGCAAAAGTTCCTTCCTTCTAGCTTGAACAGATGATAGCCTCTCTTGTTAGATAAGATTGAATTCCTTAGCAGAATTCAATTTATCTTGTAGCTTTAAGTTCTTCAACCTTTTAGCATCATAATCTTCAAGTGCCATCTCAAGTTGCTTCTCCAAAGCCATATTCATGGATTTCAGTTTCAAGATCTTCCTCAAGTTGTTAAACTTCCTCCGAGGTACAAGGCTCTTAGACCAATTGTTGGAAACCAATAACACTAAGAGGGGGGTGGTGAATCAGTGTTATATCAGAATAGTAAATTTTATCCTTATTAAACCATGCATACAACTAGTATACCGATACATACAGAATTGAAAGAAGTAAAGCAACTAATAAGCCAATCACATAAATGAGAAACATAACACAGATTTGTATGGGGAAAACCTCAAAGAGGAAAAACCACAGTGGGATTTGTGACCCACAATATCAATCCACTAGCCATATGAAGAGATATTACAAAATATGAGGGGCTTGCACTTGCAGGGAGGCTTACAACCTAGAGCACACTGCTCAATCACAATAGGAGCCTCACTAACTACATAAAATTCCAGACTACAATTTGGAGAAGTGAGAACTGGTAAGATAGCATCTTCTATGCGAGAATACAATTCTGGTTTAAGCTCTGTTTGTTCCAGTTTGAATCCCTAAACCCTTTACTGGATTAACCCTTAAAATGATTTCCTCACATATATGATCTCTTTGATATATTTTGCATCATATTACATTCACATGTCCATAATCTCCTATCATATGTCTCTTGTATATCTATTTCAAAATTATCTATCAAACTGACTTATATACCCTATACAAATTTGCATGCCTTATGTCGGCTTACAAATATATATACAATATCAAATTGCATGTTGATCAAATAACATAAATGCATAAACATTAAAATCAATTGCCGATGTTGGGTCCAAGATATGTCGGCCTTCAATATCGATAACCTTTACTAAACCATGTCGACTTGCATTGTCAGTTACCAAAGAAATCCTTTTGTCCTACTGGTGTCGGTGCCGATGTCGGTGTAGTATCTATCAAGTGTATGTCGGTACACCATAGAACCAAAAAATGAAGCGGGAACACAATTCCATGTTGCCATCAATGACAACATAGTGAAACATGTTGGATATCATTGGTATATGATGAACTCGTATGTTGATATAATGATAATGTATGTTGTCATTGATGTCAATAAGTTCAAATGAACCGGTATGAAGAAGTATGAGGAGATGTAGTGAACCGGTGTCAGGGTTTCACTAAGTGTGACTATCGGTTGGTAGTCTCAGCTATATTGTTATCGGTTTGGCGATCCAGCTTGTGTGATGCAACTGATGATACTATGTGATGAGTTATCTAAGAGATGTGAATGAGATCGAGGTGCCACATTAGCTTTGTGCATGTGAAGGATTTCCTTGAGGATCTTGCATGAGAAGATCGACCGTGTTTGGAGTCTACCTAGGGAGTGATCATTCTTCTTAGTGATATGAGAAGAAAGTGTGATGGGTTACTGATTCCCATGTGCAGTGAAGAATGAATGATGCAAATTGTCTTGTGATCTGTTTTGAAATTGTAATACTCTACGCAATGTGTTTGGATGGTCAGGGTTGGACAACCTGTGTTGTAAACCTAAGATGCTTAGGGTTTAGGGTTTATGCTACCAACCTAACTAATGTCTATAAGGTCGATGACATTTGTTATTGTAAAGTTGTTGGCAAATGTTGTGTGCGTGTATCCAAGTGATGAGATACTTGCCAGACCAATGAGTGGAAAACTGCAGAGTGTGATTGCAGAGTGGAGGAAATGAAAAGGATTTGCCTTGGCATGTAGTGTTGTTGTCAGATCAGAAGTTTTACCTGTTATCTTCTAACCATTTCAATAGTTGGAAAATCCCTTTACTGGGTAGCTTTAACAGGCTTATTGTAAAACCTATAACCAGGTAACTCAAGATCATTGAGTTCTTCAAATCCTCTAGCGAGGTAGCCTTTAACAAGGTTTCAACCTTTAACAGGGTATATAGCCATCCCTTAACCGGGTGATCTCTAACAGGATCGGTTCCTAGTAGAACCTTATTGTAAAGTCTTTAACTGGACTAGGCTCCTAACAGGGTGAGCTTCAAAAAAGTTCAAAAACAAGCTTGTGGGTATTCATCCCCATTGTGGTTTTTCCCATTTTGGTTTCCACATGAAAAATCTGTGTGTTATGTGTTATGCATTTTTCATGTGATTTTTATGTATTATTTAGTTGAAAGATTATGCATGCACAGTTAATAGGTTATGGTATTTCTTGTATACCACATGCATATGTTTATGGGTGAAGTTGATGTCAAGTATTTATCGTATTTGAAGTCTTCAAACTTATCAGTTTATGGTGTCTAGTGTCTTACTGTGTTTAACCGATATTTTTGTGGTTAAGTTCAGTAATGGTGATAATCAGTTGGTATTGCTTTAACTAGATAAGTTGTCGAGAGAGTTTTTGCTTGTACTGATTCACCTCCCCCCCCCCTCTCAATACCAGTTGGGGTATCTATTGTTCATCATTATTCATCAATTGGTATCAGAGCATCTCCAGGTCCTCGGTGATATAAGCTTAACCGCTTGAGGTAAAAGATCATGTTGTAATGATGAAGAGGGAAGGTCCTAAGTTCAATAGAGATAACTTTAAAATATGGAAGGATAGAATGAAGATTTACATAAAGAGTATGGGTGATCAACACTGGAGCTATGTTGAGAATGCCTATGTGACTCCCACTATCACTCTAACTGATGATCAGAAGAGAGAGATCCAGGAAAATGGGCAAGTCATGGAAGCCCTTATCAACAGTCTGTTAGACATTGAGCTTATTGATATACAAGACAAGGACACACCTAAGGATGTATGGGATGCACTAAAAAACATCTATGATGGTGATGAGCATGTAAAGAAAGCTAAGTAAGAAATCCTTAGAGGTAAATTTGAGGATATGAGGATGGTTGAAGGTAAAACCATTCAGTAGTATAGCATTAGGATTAAGACTATGGTTGGTGATATCAAAAGCACTGGTGGAACTATTGATGATACCACTATTGTTAGTAAAGTCCTTAGATCACTGTTACCAATCTATGCAATCAAAGTTGCTCCTATCCAGGAACTAAGGTCTATTGATAAAACCAAGGTATCCTTAGATTCTATCATTGCCAAGTTAACTGCATATGAGTTGAATAGCTATGATGGTAGTATTTAGAAGACTGAGTCAGTCTTTAAAGCATCTACTATACCATCCAGGAAAAGGAAAAGAAACTAGTACCAGTTATGAGTCCAGATAATGCAAAGATATGGATGATGAAGAGATTCTAATGGAGTTTGAAGCTCTTCTTGCTAAAAGACTTCCGAAGGGAATGGGAAAATATAGAGGTAAACTTCCTTTGAAATGTTTTTCCTACAACAAGATAGGACATATAGCTATTAATTGTCCTAACAATGACAATAAGGATAAATCAGAGAGGTTCAGAAAGTATAAAGGAGAAAACAGAAGAAATTGTCTAGTTGTTGTGGATGAAGGTGTCACTAATGAAGAATTCGAAGATGAATAAAATGATGACATAGTGTTTGTAGCAATAAAGAAAGAAGTGTCTGACAAGAAAGCTCTTGTCTCTCGCATTGAAAACTCTAATGAGTGGATAATTGATAGTGGTTGTTCTCATTACATGACTGGTGACCGGAGAAAGTTTTTGTCTCTAAAGGAATATGATGGTGGTGTTGTCAGATTTGGCAATGATGCACCATGCTCGGTGAAAGGTAAAAGATCCATCTCACTGAATGGAAAGAGCAGTGCAGATGATGCCTACTAGGTAGAAGGTCTTAAGCATAAACTATTGAGTGTTGCTCAGCTAAATGGCAAAGGACTAGTTCTCAAATTCAAAGGTGGAGTTTGCAGTATAATTGGGAAGAGTGGTGAACTTATTGCAACTGGTAAGAAGACCAGAGGTAACCTATTTCAGTTGAATGCCAAGATAAGTCAGTGTCTAATGGCTAAGTTTGATGATAGTTGGATATGGCATAAGGGACTCTATCATATGAATTTTGACAATATTGTTAAAGCTAGTAAGATCAAGGCGGTATGAGGATTACCTTTGGTGAACAAACCTGAGAATTCTTTGTGTAGAGAATGTCAACTTGGGAAGATGTCTTCCTCAACTTTTAAAGGTAATTCTTTCTCAGCAGAAAATTTACTTGATCTTGTGCATACTAATTTATGTGGTCCTATGAAAACTAGAAGTATTCAGGGAGATAGGTATTTTATGATTCTTACTGATGACTGCTCAAGAATGATGTGGGTCACATTTTTGAACGACGAGTCTGAAGCATTTGGAAACTTCAAAGCTTTCAAAGCATTAGTAGAGAAAGAAAGTGGTAAAAAGATAAAATGCCTGAGAACTGATCAAGGAGGAGAATTCACTTCTGATGAATTCAATAAGTACTATGAAGATAATGGTATCAAGAGGTAGTTGTCTGCCCCAAGGACACCACAACAGAATGGCATAGAAGGAAGAAATAATAGGACTATAATTGAAGTGGCTAGAACAATGTTGATCCAAGGAAAGGTTGCTCACACTTTTTGGAGAGAAGCAGTAAGCACTACAGTCTATACTATGAAGTGGGTACTCATTAAGAAAGGGAAAGATAAAACCCCTTATGAGTATTGGACCGAGAAAACTCCCATTGTGAGTTACTTTAAAGTGTTTGGTAGTAAGTGCTATATCAAGAGAAGTGAGCATTTGAGCAAAATTCATGCAAATTGTGATGAAGAAATATTTTTGGGATATTCCACTAAGAGCAAAGCTCTCAAGTGCTACAACAATAGAACTCAGAAAAGTGTTGAAAGTATCAACATTAGGGTTGCTGAATTCCCTAAGGAACTTGAGGAAACATGCAACAAAGAAGTGGAAGTTGAACTAGGTATAGCCTTTTGGGAACCGGTTAAGAAAGAAACTTGTAAAGATCTCAGTGTTCCTGTACCGGTAGAAGCTGTAGTAAGAGAAGAAGAAGAGGTTAGTGAAGAAGAAGAAGAAGAAAAGCTAGCAGATCAGGCTAGAATCATTCCTAAATATGTGAAGCTACATCACGATCCAAAGCAAATCATAGGAGATAAAGATGCAGGGATACTCACTAGAAGAAAAGTGAAAGAAAAATCTTGCATGATTTTTGAATTTGAACCCAAGACTTCCAGAGAAGCTCTTACAGATGAAGACTGGATTAAAGAAATAGAAGAGGAGCTAAGTTAGATAGAAAAGAATGCAACATGGTCTTTGGTGCCTAGACTGGAACATAAAAATGTCATAGGTACCAAATGGGTCTTCAAGAATAAGTTGAATGAAGAAGGCACATTTGTCAGGATCAAGGCTAGGCTTGTATTCAAGGGATATGCTAAGGACGAGGGAGAAGACTAAGGAGAAACCTTTTCTCCTGTGGCTAGACTAGAAGGTGTTCGAATGCTACTTGCATTTGCAGCATTTAAGGGATTTAAGGTTTATCAAATGGATGTGAAGTCTGCTTTTCTGAATGGAATCCTAGAAGAGGAAGTGTATATAGAGAAACCAGAAGGGTTTTCCTTATTAGAAGATAGTGACATGGTGTGTAGATTATACAAAGCCCTGTATGGACTGAAATAGACACCTAGGGCATGGTATGAAAGACTACAGTCTCATCTTGTAAAGATTGGATTTCAGAGAACAAGTGAAGATAGAAACATCTACTTGAAATCAGAAGGTGATCAGATTCTGATCTGTGAAGTGTTTGTGGATGACATAATCTTTGGAGGAGATGATAAAATGAGTCATGTGTTTGCAGATGAAATGAAGAAAGAGTTTGAGATGTCTTTGATAGGAGAGATAAAGTTCTTCATTGGTTTATAGATTTAGCAAATGAAAGAGGGTATTTTTATTACCCTATCCAAGTATGTCAAAGAGGTATTGAAGACTTTTGGCATGGACAAAATAAAACTGGTTGGTACACCGATGGTGACTGGCTATAAACTGACCAAGGAATATGATTCAGTACTGGTGAATGAAAAGGAATACCGGTCAATGATCGGTAAGCTGCACTATGTGGTGCATAGCAGACTAGATATTGCTCATGCAATAGGCATAGTAGTTCATTTTCAAAAATGTCCTAGAGAATCCCACTTGGTAGATGTCAAAAGGATTCTTAGATATCTGAAAGGAACAGCTGATTATGGATTGTGGTATCCATATAATAGTGACTATAATCTCAAGGTATATACTAATGCTAATTGGGGAGGTAATGTGGACAATCGAAAGAGCACAACTGCTGGAGTGTTCTTTCTCGAAGGAAGATTAGTATCATGGACAAGTAAGAAGCAGAGTTGTATTTCCCAATCTACAGCTGAAGCAGAATATGTGGCAGCATTTATGAACTGTACTCAAGCAATTTGGATGAAGCATGTATTGGAAGGTTTCAAGGTACCTATATCTGAACCGGTGAATATATTTTGTGATAACACAAGTGCAATAAATATTTCCAAGAATCCAGTATTGCATGCTAGAACTAAGCACATTGAACTTAAATATCACTTCTTGAGAGAGAAAGTTCAGAATAAGGAGGTTGTACTACAACATGCTTCCAGTAAGGAGCAGCTAGCAGACATATTCACTAAGCCCTTACCGAAGACTACATTTACCTATTTAAGAGGTGAATTAGGGGTTCTGCCCCTTCATGAAATCAATTAAAGTTGTGTACTCTGCATCAGTCAAGTACTAAAGCGAAAAATTCTTTAGGATTGATGTGTTGAAGGATGCTACTCCTTAGGGGGAGCAACATAGTAGATTTTGGAAGCTTGTGCCTCCACTTTGGCATTGTTGTCAAAGGGGGAGAAGATATCTGATGTATGGAGGAAAAGATATCTGATGATGAAGATACACTAGTCTATGAGGTTTTCAGTTGCAATGCTACACTAAGTATTGCCATCAATGCCAAAGGGGGAGATTGTTGGATATCATTGGCATATGTTGAACTGGTATGTTGATATAATGATAATGTATGTTGTCATTGATGTCAATAAGTTCAAATGAACCAATATGAAGAGGTATGAGGAGATGTAGTGAACTAGTGTCAGGGTTTCACTAAGTATGACTACCGGTTGGTAGTCTCAGCTCTATGGTTATCGGTTTGTTGATCCATCTTGTGCGATGCAACCGATGATACTCTGTGATGAGTTAGCTAAGAGATGTGAATGAGATTGATGTGCCATGTCAGCTTTGTGCATGTGAGGGATTTCCTTGAGGATATTGCATGAGAAGATTGACCGCATTTGAAGTCTACCTTGGGAATGATCATTCTTCTTAGTGATATGAGAAGAAAGCGTGATGGGTTACTGATTCCCATGTGCGGTGAAGAATGAATGATGCAGATTGTCTTGTGATCTATTTTGAAATTGTAATACTCTATGCAATGTGTTTGGATAGTTGAGGTTGGACCACCTATGTTGTAAACCTAAGATGCTTAGGGTTTAGAGTTTATGCTACCAACCTAACTGATATCTATTAAAGTTGTTGGCAAATGTTGTGTGTGTGTATCCAAGTGATGAGATACTTGCCAAACCAATGAATGGAAAAATATAGAGTGTGATTGTAGAGTAGAGGAAATGAAAGGGATTTTCCTTGGCATGTAGTGTTGTTATCAGATCAGAAGTTTTACCTGTTGTCTTTTAACCATTTCAATAGTTGGAAAATCCCTTTACTGGGTAGCTTTAATAGGCTTATTGTAAAACCTGTAACTAGGTAACTCAAGATCATTGAGTTCTTCAAATCCTCTAGTGAGGTAACCTTTAATAGGGTTTCAACCTTTAATAGGGTATATAGCCATCCCTTAACTGGGTGATCTCTAACAGGATCATTTTGTAGCAGAACCTTGTTGTAAAGTCTTTAATCGGACTAGGCTCCTAACAAGGTGAGCTTCAAAAGATTTCAAAAACAAGCTTATGGGTATTCATCCCCACCGTGGTTTTTCCCATTTGGGTTTCCACATGAAAAATATGTGTGTTATGTGTTATGCATTTTCATGTGATGTTTATGTATTATTTGGTTGAAAGATTATGCATGCAGAGTTAATAGGTTATGGTATTTGTAGTACACCACATGAATATGTTTATGGGTGAAGTTGATGTCAAGTATCGAGCGTATTTGAAGTGTTTAGACTTATCAATTTATGGTGTCTGGTGTCTTACTATGTTTAACTGATATTGTTGTGGTTAAGTTCAGTAATGGTGATAACCAGTTGGTATTGCTTTAACTAGATAAGCTGTTGAGAGAGTTTTTGCCTGTACTAATTCACCCCCCCTCCCCCTCTCAGTACTAGTTGGGGTATCTATTGTTCATCATTATTCATCAAAACCAACCAATAGAGTGTCAATTGCCAACAATGGTATGCAAATCGAAGAAAGCATTATATGGACTAAAGAAAGCCCCTAAAGCCCGGTATGCTAGATTAGATAAGTATTTGATGAAGTTGGAATTTTGTAAAGGTACTACTGACAATAATTTATACTTTAAGGTTGAGAATGATAACATTTTGATTGTTTAAGTGTTTGTGGATGATATTATTTTTGGAGGTGATGATGATTTGAGTATGAAGTTTTTTGATGATATGCAAAATGAATTTAAGATGTCTATGATAGGCGAGATGAAATTCTTCTTAGGATTGTAGATTACTCTGATCGGTGAAGGTATTTTCATTTCTTAATCTAAGTATGTGAAGGAATTGTTAAAGAAATCTGGGTTAGCTGATTCTAAACCTGTTGGAGCTCATATGGTGACTGGATGCAAGTTGTCTAAGCAAGATGAATCTCATAAAGTTAATTAAACCTTGTATGTATCCATGGTTGGTGGACTGCTATACCTAACTCAGACTAGACTGGATAATGTGCATGTTGTTTGTCTTTGTGCCAGATTTCAAGTTGATCCTAAAGAGATTCATGTTACTATTGTGAAGAGGATTTTTAGATATTTGAAGGGAACTATTAACTATGGGCTGTGGTATCCAAAGAATGATGATTTCATGTTATGTGCCTATACTGATACTAATTGGGTAGGTGATGTAGTTGACTAGAAGAGAACTACCGATGGAGATTTCTTTTTGGGGAAGAAGTTAGTTTCATGTGCAAGTAAGAAACAAGATGCTATATCTCTATCTACTATTGAAGTTGAATACATTGTTGTTGCTAGTAACTATACTCAGGTAGTTTGGATGAAGCACATGTTGATAGATATTAGAGTTGTGTATGATGAGCCCACTGTTATCTACTATGACAATTCAAGTGCTATTAATATTTCTAAGAATCTGGTACTGCACTCTAAAACAAATCATATATCAATTATCACTTTTTAAGGGAGAAAGTTAGTGACGAGGAAGTAAAATTGGAGTATGTATCTACAAAGGATCAAATTGCAAATATTTTCACTAAGCCTTTTCCTGCAAATAAGTTTGAGTATTTGAGAGACACGTTAGGGGTCTCTTCCCCTCTTGATGAGAACTAGGTGCATTGAGATGCATCAATCTAGTGGACTTTAGAGTCTTCTCTTCTTATTTGGGTTGATCAGTTGGTGTTGCTACTCAGCCAGAGTAGTCAGTGAGTTATTCAGAGCTATGAGTTTATCCTAAGGTGGGGAGATTGTCCTTCTTAGTGGGAGAGAATCTTGTCCAGTTGATATCTTTGGCATTGTTGTTAAAGGGGGAGAGAAGCATGTGAAAATTTGTCTTATCCTTGGAGCTTTGTGTGCATGATCTTAGGGGGAGTTTGTTGGATTTTGTTGGTGGTGATTTATTCCTTTGCATTTATTGGTTTTCACATTCATATGTTTCCATCAATGCCAAAGGGGGAGATTGTTGGATATTGTTGCTACTAGGATATGTTATTGTCATTGATGTCAACATATTCTTGTGTTTTGGTGTTGCAGAGAAGTGTTTAGGTTATTTGATGATTGCAGTCAGTTGATTTGGTTGGTTTATCTATTCAATATGCTAAGTCAACTAGAGATACATAATTATTTATTGATTCCATGATACTATGTGATGATTTGATTGAGTTGAGAATTCCAATATAGAGACTGGTTTTCAGTGTTCGGTGTTGTAATGTTCCGGTATGATCATATCTTGTGTTGTGGATTTTGGAGAGTGTTTGGGATGTTAATCTATATCTTTATTTTATGTGGTTTGTGATTTGATGTTTTGCAAGTTATCTTTCTTGTCTGAGTTGTTGTTGTTAAGTTTTCTTGAGTGTTAACATGTTGATCGATGAAGATTTGAATAAATGGTGTTCTTGCAGCTATTGCAGATGGTTCTAACATGCTTGTTGGTGTTTCCTAAGCATTTCCTATTTGTTTTGGTGATCTACATTGATCCTTGTGTGAGTTCTTGATGATCTTTTGGGCCCGGTGATATTCTTCATGTTATGTGGTAAGTTGGTGGCGTAATGTGTTGCGGTTGATCTTGGCGAGATTTTCTGTGGTGGTGCGTATTCGAGGAGCTGATTTAGGTCCATGCTATGTTGTTCATGAAATATTGTATTGGTTTAGTGGTTGATTTATGTATTGTGTGATGTAATTTAGTAATTAGGTGTTAAGAGTTTGGCCGACCTTATAGTCAAGGTTGATGATTTGTATAAATGGGTGAAATATTCATGTAATTTGGTGATGCGTGTTGAGTCTGCATTATCAAAGTTTGGTGTATGTGCAATCAAGTAAATTCATCTTTTGGTGTGGTGTGTTGAGTAGGGATTGGTGAAGGGCAGACATATGAGCTTCATCAGAACTATCATCGGGCATTAGCAGATGTTATTTTTTTGTAGTTCATCTTTGCCAAATTGTAGTCCAAATTTGTTTGTAAGGTAGTGAACCTTCCCTAAGGGTTATTGTAATTTGAGTAGTGATCTCTTGGTAGTGTGCCTGAATGCATGTACATTTCCTATTGTAATATTTTCACATACTATTGCAGAGTATCATCTTATTGTGGGTAGGTTCCCACTGTGATTTTTCCTTTAATTAGGTTTTCCACATCCAAATATTGGTGTTATGTGTGTTTCTATCTTTATTATTATCTTTTTTTTTCTATAGTTGATCATATATGAGATTATGCTTAATTTGTTTGATCCAGTGAAAACTGATTCACCTTTGTCTTAGTTTTCCTTCTTTGTTGTTGCCAAAATAGAGGAGCCAGGATGGTTCGTGATCCTTTTTCTTTGTTTGTTTCCATGAAGTTCTAAGACATAGGTATTTTGGGCGTCTATGTTGTTACGCTCATTCAACAAGTATCCTATGCAAAAATAAAGTCAAGGATAGCTACACTTGTGACTATCGTGCTATAACTTAGAATGGAGGGATTCACTCCTTGTTTTCTAAGTGTTTGTTTCTACAATGGGGATCATTTACACCTTGGTATTTCATATATTGGTATACAAAAATTCATTGATACATAATAAGGCTCGATGATGAAAATCTTGTGCTATCACAAAGACACAAGAATTTGTGATAGTTTTTGTAGACATCTAAAAATGGTCAACGCTTGCGGAGTCATACTTTAACATTTGCGCATTGCCTTATTTTAGGGTTTTTGCATCACATTAACATTTCTTCTATGTCGTGCACTTGGTCTTTATCATTTGCAAGCATCGAGTCCTTCTTCTGCATTCTTCATTTTTCTCTCTTTCAAATTTGGTCTTGTCGATAATCTTCAGTCATGATTTTGGTCGATATTATCCTGTCGCATCAATGTGTGTGCTCATTTGGCATATTTTGATATCATCAATTTGATTTCATTTTGGACATCGTCAATCCTAATCAATGATAGAATTAGGGTTTTGTCCTCTTGTCAATCTTGTCATCTTGCGATTGATTTGTCATCGATCCTTGTCAACTTGTCAATCTCGTCAATTTTGCGATCAATTTGTCATCGATCGTTGTTCTTTTTAATCATGTCAATTTGAATCAATTATTGTTCCTTGTCAATTGGTGCCTTTCAATTTGGTCTCTTTATCAATCTTGGTTAATTCGTCAACCAATCTCAATTGTTTATCAGCATTTGATCCTCTGTCAATTAAAATCATGATTGAATCGACATCAATTATTTTTTGCCTTGACCTAATTGTTGTCCTTGCATTTCTAATTCATCTTTTAGGGTTTTATGATTTATTCATTTAATCTTGTTTGTCATTTTCCCTCTAGGTTAAATGATTTATTTATTTATCCTAAGTCTTCTTGTCACAATTAAATATTTATTTAATTGGCTAATTAATTCCTCCTCTTTTTGTAAATTAATTAATGAATGAAAAATTATTAATTAATTTACCTAATTTTCATCAATTTCTAATTTCCTAATTTCCAAGTCATCATTTCTAACCTAATTTTCTAATTTCTTCTAATTTCTATTTCTATTTTCAAATTCTTGTCATAACTTCTTGCATAGCAATCTGTCATAAATTGTCATAACACCTTGCATAGCGATTTGTCATACACTTGTCATAATTTTGCTATTCTTGATTTGAATTTCCATTCGAATCAATTTCATGCTAATGTGGTCTTTTCTCCAATTTATCTATAAATTGGATGAATTTCTTCAATCAAAGGCCCAACCCCTGAATCAATCACGCTTCTAGTATTCTTGCGCTACCGTCTTGTCAATCTTGCTTTCACATTATGCTTATGCACTTGAAGGTGAGATCCACAAAACAAAGCAATTTGAAGGAGAAAGAAGGACAATGGAGAATCATGGAGGAGACATTCGCATTTTTGATGGTTTGCATTTGAATTGAATGTTTTATTTCCATATCTCTATTGAATGTTTGTAGGTTTTCTTATCATTGCAATTGAGTTTTCGTGATTGAGCTAGGCTAATGTTTATATTGCTTTGATGATCCTCAAATTCCTATCTACATTAATTGCTTTGAGTATGACATGGTATGATAGGATAATGAAGGGCAATAGGATATGAAGGAGGAAACCTGCCCCCAAGTGTGGTGTGCAAGAAGTTCATAAATTACGCATGACACTTGTTTGCTAGGTTTTCATCACAGTACTTTCCCAAGGTGCCTGTTTGCCAGGTTTTCACCAATGGACAAATTTTTTAAATTTTTTTTTCATTCTCTTTCTTGCATTCTGCTTTTTTTTTGGTACTGATTCTCTGTGCAACACCTTGGCATTACGTGTGATGAAGACAAAAAAAAAGAATGAAACTACTAACAAATTTTATGCAGGTTCGCTAGTCAAAGACCAAGCAAATCAAACTCCTAACTTAGTGATTTTGCAGGTTGCCTTATATTCCAACCAAACTTTGTGTTTGCATTTTTTTTTTAATTAGGCACCTAGTATGTTTGCTAAGTAGGATGGAATGAACATGTCTTCACTTTGCTTGTCGAGTTTGACATTGGAGTAGTAGAGTATGCTCTCATCCTTCTTAGGGTGATCAAAAATCTAGATCTTTGATACCATTCTCATGTTTTGGATTGTTTGTTACCTTTAGAGGGCCTACCTTCCTAACCATTTGCTTTCTTTTGCAAGAAAGTGACAATCGTGAGAAGGGAACGACCCAAAGTGAGCACAGCTAGAGTACCTTGGCATTCTAACTCACTATAAATAAATACCTGATGGGTGAAAGCTTTGAAGGAAGGGTTACATGGGAATTGTAGTTACTTGGGAAGTGATGACCCTTGGACACTTTCTCATATCAGCATCTAAGTAGGGCCTCACGGTCTAAATCATGCTTGCACGACTACATTTGTTTGATATCTTGGTGGGCCTATGTCTCAATCACGCTTGCATGACACCAAGGAGTAGCGCTTAATAGAAATCCTTATTAAACACCTTGTATTTAGAGGCCAAAATCCTTCTAGTTGCTTGAGAAGGAGGAGTTCGGATACTTGGAAGAGATACTAAGTTCGCCATGGGGAGATTTCCATGGGGACTGATGCTTGGCTGCCCTGAGAAGTGAGTGCCGTGGAGGGGAGCCCATGGGATCAAGCATCTATGTATTCTCCTTGAATCTCATAATGAGTCTACCTCTTAAGTACCTACTATCCTTACCTACCATAAGAAATGTGTGAATGAGCATGATTGTCTTGAGTCTAAGTTAAAATATCTTGTCTTCTTTACTTGTTAAAAGTTGAGTTGTGTCTCACTTCAAAAACAAGACAAATTTGATTCAAAACAAGGTTAAACACAAGAGTATTTCATTCAACAAAGTTCAAAACACCTTCAAACATGGTTGTCAAACATTTTTCAAAATCTTGTCTCAACATTCATGTCACTTAGATTTAGGTTCATCCTAGGTTTGCATTTTGCAAATTCATTGTCAACTACCCTAGCTCTCTTCATTAAGCTTAGGTCATTATCATATCATATTAGGGTCATTTGCATAGTAATTGTCCCTTTGCATATAGTGTCAAAACTAGGTTTTTTCATACTTGATTAATGCAAATCTTTGATAAACCCTAAGTTATTGTTAGGAAGTCTTGACCTTATCAAACTTTTGTCTTTTTGTCATCAATGTCATTTGGTCAAACCTAGCTTAGTATCCAAGCATATAGGTGAGCCATTGTCATTTTGTCCTTTTTTCACTTGGTCCTTTTGTCCTTTGAGGTCTAGACATCATTTCAATTTCCTAAGGATCTCTTTTTTAGGTTTGCATTCCAAAAAGTTTGTCAAAATCTTGAAAAACAACAAAAACATTAAGTTGCATCATCATCCTTTTAGGTTGCATTTGTCAATCCCATTAGTTGCATTGCATAGTGACATGTTTGTTGAAATGAGGTCTCAACCTTCTTACGAAGCCATGTCATCACAATTGAGAAATCAATCATGTCAATCCAATCTCTACATGTCTCAGAACTTGGATCAAACTTTTTATGATGAAACAAGTCTCCAAATACAAAAACTAGAGGAGAAACTAGCTCAAGAAAAGGAGATATTGGAACAAAGAGTGAAAAACATTGAGAAGAATAGATCACAAATGTCCAAAATGTTTCAAAAATTTCCAGGTCGAAATCCAAAGATTGAGCCAATTGATGTAAGATCTCTTCTTGAACGATCAAACATACCAGCTCTCCTCTCCCAAATAGAGATGATGAAACAATTTCAAGAAAAGAGACAACAACATTATGTGCCTCCACATCAAGAACAAGAAGGTGTTTACTATCAATCAGATTTTCAACCATCACAACCAATTGTTCAATAGCTCCAACATTTCCAACAGACACAACCAATGGTCCAACATATACAACCAATGGTCCAATTTCAACAATATGTCCAACCAACTATACAATGTCCACAAATGGTTCAACCAATGGTGGAATATCAATGTCAACAACCACAACCAAACATTCAAAAACAAAGGTTGCAACACACACCAACCCAAGTTTCAAACATGTCAGAACAATTGAACCAAGTCCAATATCAAAACATGACATTAGATCAGAACCAACTCCTTGCCAAACAAGTTCAAATTCTAGATACAACTATGTCAAAACCTCGAAAGAAAGGTGGCTTTATTGAAATGATCTTAAGGAAACTACCAAGTGAGTTCTTTGAGGAAGATCAAGATAATACAATTATGTCTAGCAATGCCTCATCCCCCCGCAAACAAATTGACTCTCCAGTGGCATCTATCCCTACACCTTTAGAAGTTTCACAAGAACCTTCCATATTGTCCTCATCAAACAATACACCCAAGGATGAAATTATCCAAGGGCTATCCATAATTGATTGCCAAGATAATCCAATTCATGATGCACATCCTTGTCATGTTTCAGAAATACAAGACCCAATGCCACCATGCACTTTATTGCCATTACTAGTTTTAGAGGACCCCATTCAAAGTCCCTCTTCCTCATGTTCAAGCATTGATTCCTTTCCAGAATCCATCACAAATATTCAAAGTACATTTCCTTCATGCCAAAGCATTGATCCCTTGTCAGAATCCCCCATGCATATCCAAAGTCCAACCTCATGTCAAGAGGATAATTTAGAGCACGAAGAAACGTGTCTTGAAACAAATCAAGATCAAGATCCTGAAACCTTATCATCCCATCCAATTGTTGACCAAGATCCCATTTCCCCAGACACTCACAATGATTCACTTATTCCTGTCAATTCTATCCAAGAACACAATGTCCTTTCAAATCCCATTGACATTCCACTTCCTAAGAAAGATCAAGATATCCCTTCCATCCTTTCCGATGATCCCAATAAAAGTCAAGAGCAAAGCACCTTTAAAGAGGATTCCAATGATCTTCCTCCTTTTCAAGATCAAATTATTCCTTTAAATCCTCCACAAGATCCTTTTGTTCCTCCATATCCTTGTCTTAGTGCTCCATATACACTCCAAGGTCTTATTTCTTTTGATGATCCCATTATTTCTCCCATTCCATCTCTTGAAGAGCCTGTCATTGAACCATGTGCACTACACAATCCTAGTCCCCCTCATGATCCTAATCCCCCTCATGATTCTAACGTGTCAGTGCAAGATGTTCATGAACCCTCAACATGCATAATGGGTTCTTCCACTTTGGTGCAATCCGATCCACTTCAAGATCTCATTATTTCTCTCATATCATATCCACCTCATAATGGACTCGCGTCTTCTTCCCAAAGAAAAGAGTATCCTATGAGTCAAGATATTCATAAAGGCAAAGGAGTAGACCTTCATGAGAAAGAATCCCTCTATATCAAAGAAGATCTTAAGGCTCATGTCTACACAACTCACTCTCAAGATGTTGGTATCCCTCCATCAAAATCAAAACATACACCTTCCCCATCATACTTTCCATCCATCTTAGGTCCTTATATCCCTTCATCCTTTATGCAAGATCAGCAAAGGCACACATCCTTGAGTAAATTTCATCAATCCAAAAGAATTCCATTTTATTCACTTCCATCCATGCATTCCTTTCCCCCTCCAAGCAATTTGGATGCCAAGCATAAAAGTCATAAGTCTAAAAATCCACATGTATTCAAGGATCAACATGTCCAATCTAATCAACATGTCAAAGAAAAGGAAAATATGATCCAAAAGGAAAAGGAAAAATCCAAAAGGTCACAAAGGCCCATTGGTAAAAAACAAAAGTCAAAATCTATATGGGTTCCTAAATCCCTTGTGCAAGCAATGCACTCTAAGGAACCACAAAAGCATGAAAAATCAAAAACCATGTGGATTCCTAAGCGGCTCCTTGAAGTGCAAAAGCCTAAAGAAACATCAAAATTGGCATCTAAAATTGCTATTCCTCCATCCAAACCTCTCAAATCTATTCCTCCATCACCTTCATCATCCATTTTGGGCTCTTATGTCCCAAAATCCCAAGCTATTCCTCCATCCAAATCTCACAATCCGAGATACATCTTTCCTCCATCAGTTCATCACCCCTCAAGGTGTGTGCCAATGTCAATCTTGCCAAAATTTCTATCCACTCAAGCACAATTCTTCCAATACCCTTTCCATTATCCAATGCATATTTTCCATCCTTCAATCCCTTTGATCCAATCCTTTACATAAATCCTTGCCTTAGTTTCATCTTATTTTCCATGTCCTTATCCTACCAACGTCTTTGAGCATACTTTTAAAGGTCATGGTCCATTTTTTTCAAAGCTACTATCCAAAAAAAAAAATGCTTGAGTCCTTCTTCCATCCCCTATCATGTGTCCATCTTCTATTGACAAAGTCAAAATACCAAAAAAAAAAAAAAAAAAGTGAGAAAAAAAAAAAAGACGAGAAAAAAAAAAGTAAAGCAAAAATAATTCGTCCACTGGTGAAAACCTGGCAAACAGGCACCTTGGGCAAGTACCATGATGAAAACTTGGCAAACAGGCATCATGCATAATTTATGAACTTCTTGCACACCACA
This sequence comes from Cryptomeria japonica, assembly GCF_030272615.1. Taxonomy (NCBI): domain Eukaryota; kingdom Viridiplantae; phylum Streptophyta; class Pinopsida; order Cupressales; family Cupressaceae; genus Cryptomeria; species Cryptomeria japonica. The sequence continues at coordinate 729,949,444 of NC_081409.1, forward strand.
CTTGGGGGCAGGTTTCCTCCATATCCTATTGCCCTTCATTATCCTATCATACCATGTCATACTCCTCCATTATCCTATTGTCCCTCATGTCCATTTCCCCTTTCCACCTTTGATCTTGACAAGGCTGAGGATCTTCATGAGCATCATGCATCTTATTTGCAACTTTTAGTCTATCATAGCTTTTGGTCTTTATCCATTTGCTTATTATAACCTTTCATCCATATTCCCTAGCTTATTGTAACTTTCTGCCACTATCCCTTAGCCAATCCCGACCTTCAGTCCATGTCCCTTATCCATTCTTGGTCTTTCTTATCCTATCCATATCTTATCACTATCCATACACTCTTTTTCATTCCTTGATCTTGATCTGACATAAGGACACAAAATTTAAACATGGTTTCAAAAACCTCTTGACATGTCCCTCATGCCATGTCACTACTTTACATTGTCATATCCAGTCTCTTGTCCCATCACGCAATAGCCCTTGAAAATTGCATCCGTATTGTCTCCATAATAAAAGGCCTTTGTCTTCCCTCTATCCACCAACATTTTAGCAAGCCTATTTATTCACCTATCATATTCCTTGCCTTGCTAGACACTGGGGGCAAAAATCATAAAAAATCCCTAAAAATTGAAAAATATCCTGAAATAATCCAAAAAAATTGCAAAAAAATCTTGAAAACATTCAAAAACATCAAGAAAATCATGTGTTCATTTTCAGCTAAAATGTCCTGAAAAAATCCAAAAAAATCAAATAAAGTCCTGAAAAAATCCCTAAAAATCAAATAAAGTCCTAAAAAAATCCCTAAAAAGTCAAATAAAGTCCTGAAAAAATGAACAAAAAAATTGTGAAAACTCGAAAAGCAAAACAACAATATCCCCTTTGTGCATAGACAGATCGCTAAGCATACATCCAACGACAATCAATCAAACATTGTGCTTCAATGAAATCACGCATTAACAGATAAACTGTTCGACCAAGCAAGCATTCAACCTGATCACAGTTGTCACATCAATCAAAATAGCATCAACATTACCATTGGTCCTTGTCAACATTATCATGGGTCTTATACAGGGTGTGGTATACTCGAAACCAAACTGTGTCCTATCTTAGATGGGGTACCGCATTCCCTGAAACTAGACAGCATGATCATTCTTGTTTTCCACTTTTGACAATGACGATCAGACTGTTTGTTTGACTTGGTTGAATTTGTGCATCTTATCTTTTGACTGATTTATCTTTGGCTTCGATCATGTTCCTATGGTGCTCAATGATGTCACTAAGTGATTTAGAGTGACCGGGATGGTTCATGGCCCCTTTCTTTTTTTTGTTGTGTTTGTTGTTTGTGGAATGTTTGTCACAAATTGGGGCAACAATATCATTGGGTGTCTGTGATAAGTACGTTCACTTTGTGAACGCCGCACATACCTCGACCCTTGATGTATGCACCCTAGGATGATTCACTCATTTCTTGTGTACGATGTGTCTATCTTTTGCAAAAAGGGTTGCGTTTCAGCTCTGGCCTTCAATGCCATGATGCTCTGCATCCGCTTTGCTACATTAAATAAAGGTTCTCACCTACTTATGTGCATTTGTGAAAGCAAGTTTTCCTTCATCTCTAACTGTCCTCTATCTAATTTCTGCTGACTAACATTTCTTCTATCAGTCTTGGCAGTCCATTTGATCCGTTCGAACCTATCATTTTCTATCATTCTTATCGATGAATTGGCCTCTTTTTTGGATGTTTCTGGCCAATTCCTCGAGGGGGCATGCATATGTCATTGTTATTGTCTGGGGCATTTTCATTATTGTTCTTTGAAACAATGCTTAAAATTGCATTGTCTCAAAGAGGGGCAAAATGTAGACATCTAAAAATGGTCAATGCTTGCGGAGTCATACTTTAATATTTGCGCATTGCCTTATTTTAGGGTTTTTGCATCACATTAACATTTCTTCTATGCTGCGCACTTGGTCTTTATCATTTGCGAGCATCGAGTCCTTCTGCATTCTTCATTTTTCTCGCTTTCGAATTTGGTCTTGTCGATAATAATCTTCAGTCATGATTTTGGTTGATCTTATCCTATCGCATCAATGTGTGTGCTCATTTGGCATATTTTGACATCGTCAATTCGATTTCATTTTGGACATTGTCAATCCTAATCGATGATAGAATTAGGGTTTTGTCCTCTTGTCAATCTTGTCATCTTGTGATCGATTCGTCATCGATCCTTATCAACTTGTCAATCTCGTCAATTTTGCGATCAATTTGTCATCGATTGTTGTTCTTTTCAATTGTATCAATTTGAATCAATTATTGTTCCTTGTCAATTGGCGCCTTTCAATTTGGTCTTTTTATCAATCTTGGTCAATTCGTCAACCAATCTCAATTGTTTATCAGCATTTGATCCTCTGTCAATTAAAATCATGATTGAATCGACATCAATTATTTTTTGTCTTGACCTAATTGTCGTCCTTGCATTTCTAATTCATCTTCTAGGGTTTTATGATTTATTCATTTAATCTTGTTTGTCATTTTCCCTCTAGGTTAAATGATTTATTTATTTATCCTAAGTCTTCTTGTCACAATTAAATATTTATTTAATTGGCTAATTAATTCCTCCTCTTTTTGTAAATTAATTAATTAATGAAAAATTATTAATTAATTTACCTAATTTTCATTAATTTTTAATTTCCTAATTTCCAAGTCATCATTTCTAACCTAATTTTCTAATTTCTTCTAATTTCTATTTCTATTTTCAAATTCTTGTCATAACTTCTTGCATACCAATTTGTCATAAATTGTCATAACACCTTGCATAGCAATTTGTCATACACTTGTCATAATTTTGCTATTCTTGATTTGAATTTCCGTTCGAATCAATTTCATGCTAATGTGGTCTTTTCTCCAATTTATCTATAAATTGGATGAATTTCTTCAATCAAAGGCCTGACCCCCGAATCAATCACGCTTCTAGTATTCTTGCACTACCATCTTGTCAATCTTGCTTTCACATTATGCTTATGCACTTGAAGGTGAGATCCACAAAACAAAGCAATTTGAAGGAGAAAGAAGGACAATGGAGAATCATGGAGGAGACATTCGCATTTGTGATGGTTTGCATTTGAATTGAATGTTTTATTTCCATATCTCTATTGAATATTTGTAGGTTTTCTTATCATTGCAATTGAGTTTTCGTGATTGAGCTAGGCTAATGTTTATATTGCTTTGATGATCCTCAAATTCCTATCTACAGTTTCATTTCCTCATATCAACTATTCTATCAATCAATCAATTATATTTCCCTAACATTATTCACTTCTTATCAATCATTCTTTATTTTCATAATATCTTCATAATTCATCCAACTTTCATCTATCATTTGTCTTATATAGGATGTGTCCTTCTTGAAACTAGACTTTATCTTTATCCCATCAATCTGATCAATCCAATCAATGCTATCAATCTGATCAATCTAGTCAAACCAATCAATCAATCAATGTACCAATCACTACAACTATTTTTTTCTACCTAATCAAACCCATACATGTCATCAACTAACCACTCTTGTATCTCTCATTTAACATTCTTCTTCTTTCGAGAGATCATTCATGTCTTTAATGCATAATCTCTCGAGGGGGCATCCTACCTCCATCTCTTGACATACTAGGGCATGTTTTTCACTTTTTCTTTGAAACAATGTTACTTCGAACATTATCTCAAATCGAGACAAAATGTAGACACCTAAAATTGTCCCACACTTGCAAACACCAATTATACTAATTATTCCTCTATATTAATTAAATATTTTATTATTATTTAATTAATCTAATTTTATTCCTTTACACTGATACTCATATTTTCATCATAAACTAATTATTCATTTTTATCTTAATTATTTAATCAATTGACCACTCTTCTCTCAAATTAATTAAATAATTCTATTATTTAATTAATTGTGATTTATTTACCTTAATTAAATTATTTTTATTATTTAATTAAGTTCAATTTATATTTTCCCATAATAAAATATTTTTTAAAATTATTTAATTATCTAATTATGTCTTCCGAATTAAATAAATTTTATAAATTTATTTAATTTAATTTCTTATTAATTTCAATTTCATTTCATCTCAAGTTTTTGAAAACCAAATTCAAATTAAATGACAAACTTCCTACATCACATGTTAGAATTCTAACTGCCACTGACTCCGAGTCTAACTCCCAATCAACTTTTTCTGACTAATCAATCAATTAAGTCAACTGGTTAGTTAATTCAAGTAACTCTCCAATCACCTTTTTTGAACAAATCAATAAATTCAGTCATCTCCTCAATCAAATCAGCTAACTAATCAATCAAGTTAGTTAACGAATCAATCAAATGAGTTCAACTCTCAATCAAGCCAGTCATTTCTCAATCAAATCGGTCATGTAGTCAATTCTCATCACAATCATCTCTAATCAGTTATGTCTCAACCAATCTCAATCATTGATCAAATCAATCTTCAAATCGATCTTTAATTGTTTGAATTCTCCTCCCAAAATCTATAATTCGGCATCATTCTCCCTTTTTCAACAAATCGTGATCTTTGAGTTCTTGTTGTCTTATTGTAGGTTAGAAACACAGCTTTGAGAGCCAACACTCTGTAGGAATGAGAAGGACAATGGAAATTACATGTGTTTGTGCAACAAGGAGTTTTGGTTGATATTATTATTCATAATCTTGTTGTTCTTAGTGGATACTTTCATTAATGTTACATAGGATCTCGTTAATTAGATTGGGATTTTTGTGATTTCTCTTATGTTGTAAGGTGTTTTCCCTTAGTCTCCTTGTGTTGTGCAACGTAGCACTCAAGTTTGTGACATGGCTTAACCACCTCCTATGGATTCTATAAGTCTAGTGGTTGTATCGAGTATTTACAGGTCAATCTTTTGGTGCAACAACAACCATGTTGGATATTTTTTCTGCTAGGATATGTTGTTGTTATTGATGTCAACATATTCCTATGTTTTGGTGCTCCGATGATTGCAAAGAATTGAGTTGGTTGTGTTGCATTGTTATGATATTTGATCTGTTGAGCTTTGGTATGATCATATCTTTGGTTGCAGATTTGGGAGAGTGTTTGGGATATTCTTGTGTATATTCAATTCAGATGGTTTGTGATTTGGTGCTATGAAAGTTATCTTTGTAAACCCAATTATTGTTGTTGAGTGTTCTTGAGTGTTAGTGTGTTGATCGATGAAGATTTGGATAAGCAGTGTTGGTGTAGCTATTACAAATGGTTCTAACGTGCTTGTTGGTGTTTCCTAATCATGTCCTATTTTTTTTACTGGTCTGCATTGATCATTATGCATCTTATTGAAGATCTCATGGGTCTGGTGATATTCTTCATGTTATGTGGTATTTTTGGTGGTGTAGCATGTTACGGTTGATCTTTGCAAGATTTATAGTGGTGTTGCATATTCAAGGATTTGATTTGGGTCTATGTTATGTCATCTATGATATTGTATTGGTCTGATGGTTGATTTATGTATCGTATGATGTAATTTTATAATTAGGTCTTGAGGGTTGAGCCAACCTTGTAGTCAAGGTTGATGATTTGTATAAATAGGTGTCATATTCATGTAATTTAGGAATCGATGTTGTGTCTGCATTATCAGAGAGTGGTGTATGTGTGAAGAAGTCAATTCATCTTTTGGTGTGATGCATTGAGTAGAGAGTGTTGCAGGGCAGACAATTATTCTTAACTAGAACTGTCATCAAGCATTAGTAGATCCTATTCTTTTAGTTCACCTTAACCAAATTGTAGTCTTAATTGTAAGGTAGTGATCCTTCCTTGAGGGTTGTAGCCTTTCGGGTCATTATATTTTGAATAGTGAACTCTAGGCAATGTGCCTGAATGCATGTGCATTCCCCATTGTAATATTTACACATACTACTGTAATACCCTAAAAATGGTCATCTAAACCATGAGCCCCTAATCTCGACAATGTCACCAAGTTCCTAACCAAAGGCAATTAAATCAATCTTGAGCACACAATTAATTCTTAAAATCATCAAATGTCACATGGCAAAATCAATCACTTAATATTAATTAAATATTTATTTAATTAATTAATCATTCCAAGTAAATCATTTTAAATAATTATCTTTTTTATTTTAATTAAATATCCTAACATATTTAATTAAATAAATCAATTTGCCATAAATCTTCAAAAAAGGAAACAAATCAAGGAAGATGAATTAATTTAATTAAATAAATCAAATTGCCATAAATCTTCAAAAAATGAAACAAATCAAGAAAGAGGAATTGGAAATTATGAGCACAAATCTTAAAAAATGGAAATAAATCAAAAAAGGAATTAATTGACAAAAAAGAATTAAAAATTTGAGAAAAGAAATCAATTGGAGATAATTTTGAAAAAAACAAATTAAAAATTGATAGATAATCTCAAAGAAAGGAATTAAAACAATTAAATATTAAAATTGAATGAAATAGATAATAAATCAGTTTTTTCCTAATTTTATCTTAATTTTAGTTCAAATTCCTTTAAATCAGTTTTTTCTTGATTTAATCTTAATTTTAGTTCAATTTCCTTTAAAACTGAGAAAAGCATCCAATCACATCAATTCACCTGGATTGTGCTTCCTCTTGGAAAATCTTGACCGCTCATCATCATTTGATCTCAACCATTGGTTTCTTTCTGAATTTTCTATAAATTCAAGCTCATCTCTCATTCAAAAAGAGGCTGGAGAATATATTGTTATTATACTATTTTTGCTCTAGACTCATTGATATATTGCATATTAATTATTTCATATTAATTAAATCATTTAGCTTAATATTGTTTAAATCTTGTTAGATCAATATTGCATCCATCTAGCATTCATCATGTTCATATAGATAAAATCCTTCGTCTTGATGTTGTCTAGTCACTGGTATTGCTAAATAATCTGAGAGCAATTTTATACTCGCATCTTTTAGAAGACAATGGGTCGATTTGTTATGGTTTATTATTCATTGATTATATCTGATTAACCATACATGTAATGACTTGATTGAAGTGTTGTGCTTACAGATACAGGTTCACTTTTCACACACACATTTCTAGCGCCCACCATGCAGCTCGAACCCACAACTACAAGATTTCTAATATTTTTTGAACAAAAATAATGTTTGGTTTTCATAACTAATAAATATGTGTTAAATTTGCAGATAAAAATCTTCTTTTTGTTTGTTCTTCTATGACAGTCAAAAAAGGGTCTCAGTTTGGAGAACATAACCTTTTATTTAACTGTTGGATCTCAACCAAGTTTTGATATATTGTTGAAAACCAAGTTTTCTACAGGTTCACTGAATGGATTTGCCTAAATTTTTTGGGTTTGAAAGTTATGATTGACAGAGTGCAGGACTGTCATTTTACCTATTCTTCTATGACAGTCAAAAATGGTCTCGGTTCGGAGGGCAAAACGTTTTATTGAACCATTGGATCTAACCCAAATTTTAATATGTTTTTTAATACTAAGTTTTCCACATTTCCACCAAAGAGATTTTTTAAATTATTTCTGGTTCAAAAGTTATAAACGATAGAGTGCAGTACTATAAAAATTTGTCATAACTAGGATAGTCATAAAATGGAAATTCTTGTTGGATTAGTTTAATTTATAGTTTACATGATAGAATTTTCTTTTGTTGATTTTTTTTATGTTATTTTGGCAACTAATTTTGGGCTTTTAATTTTTGCAAGATGCTTGTCAAAGAATCTATCAATCAAACATACGCTTGCCAAAGAATCAAGAAGAAAATGACTACTGACATATTGGTTTTGCAGGTTGCCTAAGGAGAATCAACTAAACATTGTGTATTCATTTAGTATTTTCTTAGGCACTTAAATTACTATCTGGTTAAAGAATAAATCTGTCTTTTGTGTTTTCAAAAAAATATAAGAGGTAGGAGAGTATGCTCTTGTCTTTTATAGACAATCAAAAATCTAGACCCTCGAAGCTTTTTTCTAAGTTTTGAGATTTGTGTACCTTTAGCGGGCCTGTCACAGTGGGAAAAAGTAATCACCCTATGAGAATGACCCAAGTGATTACAGCTGGACCTAAGAATTCCAACTCACTATAATAAATAGGCCTCTAGTGATTAAAGTCTCAGAGGATGGGATTATTTGAGTTTTCTCTTTGAGATCTCTCATATCGAGCATTTTGTAGGGCCTCGTAGTCTCAATCACGTTTATGTGACTACATCTTGTTTCGGTACCTTGTTGGGCTATAGGCCTCAATCATGCTTGTGTGACTTCAAGGGGTAATTTCAAACGGAATTCCTAACTAAGAACTATAAGATAGAAGCTACCCGATTCTCCTCCGAAAGGTTGATAATCTTTGTGCAAGAGAGATAGTAACTCTCCCAAGACACTTGCCATATCGTGCCCCCATTAGCATTTGGAGTCGGCTAATACGACGTTGAGAATCCATTGTGTGAGACTCAACGGCCATATTCTAATTAGCTATTGGGTGTGTACCTAAGTCAGCAAGCAAAGGTTTTCTTCTCTAAGCCAACTTCCATAGGGTTAGCATGTTGTGATTGAATTATTATATATCTTGCGTGTTTTCTATGTTTTCATCCCTGAAATTGAAAATGAAATACTAAAACTGGAGAAAACAAATGAAACAATATCAAACAATTCAGTGATAAACTCTATCTGTGTCCAAACTGGTCTTTGTCAGTCATCGAAACATCAATCCTTATCAAAAAATGGTAGTCACCAGTCATTGAAACTTTGTCTGTCAGAATCTCATCTCTGTCCAATCCTTTGTCATACAAATTCCTGATCTTGTCAGTCAAAATAGTCAAAATTGTCTACAATAGTCTACAGCGAGCCTAAAACTGGTTATCATCCTCCTGAGCATAAACAACCTTGATAGTGTACCTCTATTGTTGCGTTGCACGATTTTGTCGATCATCTTTAAGCTAGTCCAAACAAACATCTTACACAGGATAGATCATTCCTGAAACCAAACCAGATCTTAAGTTACTTCTCTCAATCACTACGTTAAACGAACTACTAGCTACAATTTGATCTTGACTTTTGCAACACATCTTGCTCTCGGTCCTGTCGATTAAACATGCCTATTCAAACTAGAAGCTCTTCTAAATTCTAACAAAAGTAAGAAGCCCATGGATCCCTTAGCTCCAATTCCAACAACTACCTTTTCTCAATTGCTTCAAGATATCAAGAAAGAAATGTATGACCTGAAAATCTAAGAAAATGAATCAATGACTCCTTTTGAAAAACAAATGCATGATATCAAGAGTGAGAAACTTCAAGGAATGCTAAAACAATTAGGTGATTTGACGATTAGATACCAGAAAATAATTGACAATCAAAGACCAAATCTTATACAAGATCACAAAACACCTTCACCAAGTCATAAAGACATTTCCTCCAAATATTCCCTAGATAGACAGTTTACACATTTAGGGCAATCTATTGAGTCAGCTTTGGAAGAGCTTCTTAAGAACAATCTTATCATATTGCCTAAAAAGACCACATGGGGATGTGCAGTTTTGAGTAGTTACTATGTATATCATAGGCACAACAAACATAAGACTTCAATGTGTATGGAATTAAAACATAAGATTCAAGATCTCCTTGATGATGGTGTCATTGAAATTGAAGATCCTAATGACTCACCTGAACTACTTCTAAGCATAATCAAAATCATGAACTTATGTCTAGCAAGGCTCCATATGTGGCCTCCATCCCTTCCATGATGCCTTCATCTCCTAAAATGTCTCAACAACAATATGTTTACCTTCAAGGGCTATCTCCTATGGAAATACAAGTTAATGCCAATATTGATACAAGTTCCTCTAAAGATTTAAAAATCCCAAATCCTATGCCATCATACACTTCAATTCCAAATGTACCCACTCCAGAAGGCCATTTCCAAAATGCTTCCCCATCATGCCAATATATGGAGATCTTCCAAGAATCCCCTACACCTATGAAAAATCCTATCCCTTCCTTAGAAGTGACTCCATGTCAAGAGGATAATTTGAAAAATGAAGAAATAAGTCCTATTATAAATCAAGATCAAGACACTAAAACTCTCCAATCCCATCCACTAATTGAAAAAGATCCTATTTCCCTAGAATCCCATTATGATCCCCTTATACCTTTCCATTTCTTCCAAGAAGATCCCCTTCCATCTCAAGAATAAAGCATCCTTCCAAATCCCATTCCTAATCCACTTCCTAAGCAAGATCATGATGTCTCTTACACCTTTTCAAACAATCCTATTCAAAATGAAGAGTCAAACACCTTATCCAATGATCCTCTTCCATGTCAAGATCAAAGTATCCCTTCATCTCCTTGTCATAATCCTCCATGTTCAGCTCAAGGATCCATCATGCCTATAAAGCCCTCTCACGATCCTATTATTCCTTGCAAGACACATCCACCTCAAAATGAACTTTCCTCTAGCATCAAAAGTAAGAAGAAACCCTTTGTTAAAAAGATCTTTCAAAGCATGCATTATCAAAGAAAAGGGTTAGACATTCATGAATGAGGTATATTAGAACCCCCTGCTATAAAAGAAAATCTTGATTATATTGGCTACACTGCTCACTCTCAAGATGTTGGTATCCCTCATAAATCCTATATTTCTCCAGTTAAATCCAAATACATGTCTTCTCCTTCGCACCTTCCATCCATTCTAGGTCCCTATATCCCTCCATCCCTTATGCAGGATCAACAAAGGCACATGTCTTTGAGTACCTTCCATCCATCTAAAAGACCTCCATATCATTCCTATCTATCCATGCATCTCCCTCCAAGCAATTTGGATGCCAAGCGTAAAAGTCATAAGTCAAGCAATCCACATGTATTCAAAGATCAACATGTCCCATCTAATCGACATGTCAAAACAAAGCAAAATATGATCCAAAAAGAAAAAGAAAAATACAAAACGCCACAAAGGCCCACAAAGAGAGAAGAAAAGTCAAAAGTTATATGGGTTCCTAAGGCACTTGTACAAGCAATGTGCTCCAAAGAACTACAAAAGAATCAAAAATCAAAAGCCATGTGGATCCCTAAGTAGCTACTTGAAGCACAACAGTCTAAAGAAAAATCAAAATTGGCATCCAAAATTGTTGTTCCTCTATCCAACACCTCTTTTTCACCCTTCCATCCCTCTTATCCAATCCTTTGCATAAATCCTTGGCCTAGTTTCATTTCATTATCCTACCAACATCTTTGAGCATACCTTCATAGCCATTGTCTATTGCAACTCATATTCTAAGGGTACCATCCAAAGAAGTGAGACATTGGTATCCTTCTTCCATCTCCTCTCATGCCTCCATTATCTTCCAAAAGAAAAAAATGATGAAAAAAAACTGAAAAAAAAAGAAGTAAAGAGAAATAAATTCGTCCTTGTGTGAAAACCACTTCTTGTGGCGCCTTGGGCAAGTACCATGATGAAAACCTGGTAAACAGGCATCATGCATAATTCATTATCCTTTTTCACTTTACGCTGGGGGAAAGTTCCATCCATGTACATCCATCTATTATCCTTCTTCTCCCATTATCCTTCATCCTCCATTATCCCTCATTCACTCTATCTACATTCATATCCATTTTCCACCTTTGATCTTGACAAGATTAAGGATCTTTACAGGTTTTGTATGTCCTATATATTGCACTTGATCCAAACCCTTTAGCTCCTATCCATTGCTCGCTTGCATCCTTCATTACCACCTTTGATCTTGATTATCCTATCTGCCTCCTATCCAAATCTATTCCTTGATCTTGATCAATACTATGGACAAAATGCAAAAGCATGTTTTCCACAAACCTCTTGACATGACCACTTCTTTGGACCATATGGCTTTGTTACGCTATATACTTTCTTTACATTTCTAAAATCCTTGCTTTACATCGCTAAAATCTTTTCTTTACATTTCTATATCTGGACCCTATGCTTGGATTAACGTTGTGAGATAGTCCTTGAAAGCGTCCACCACCATTCGCTTATCCATTCATGTACTCAAAATCTCTTTTGCCTTGCTAGACACTAGGGGCAAACATCAAAATCCTAAAAAATCATAAAATGTCCTGAACAAAATCCTAAAAAAAATCATAAAATGTCCTGAACAAAATCCTAAAAATCAGAAAAAGTCCTGAAAAAATCCTAAAAATCAGAAACAGTCCTGAAAAAATCCTAAAAATCAGAAAAAGTCCTGAAGAAATCATAAAAATCAGAAAATGTCTTGAAGAAATTCAAAGAAAAAAAGAAAAACAGAAGAAAAAAAAAAGGAAAAAGAGAGAAAATGCCTTGGTGAAAACCTGGTAAACAGACACCTTGGTAAAAAAAAAAAGAATCTCTACCAAGCAGGTGAAAACCTGGTAAATAGGTGCCTCCTGTACTCAAGCGCTCCATCTATCAACGCAACATTGGCATTCCCACTTTCATGCATCTTTGCTTTCGCTTGTACATATTTGAGTCACTTTGGTGACATCCTAGTTCATTGGAACCCTCATGGCTTGAAACTGATCAATGTCCTAGTCTTAGGGTAATCAACTGAGTAATTTACATATCCTAAGTAGTATCAACCAAGTCAATCTTATGTCCATGAAACTTGGTCATCCACTCCGAGTCACTTACTTGTCTCCTAACTATTGAAGAGTTTTATCACTAAGTAAACAAGCAAAACAACATAATGGAAAACAATCACTAAACTATTTGAGATATGCATGGAAATTTTCTTTGTGTGCTATTTTTTATATTGGTTTTCGATTATTATCCCTCTGAGTAACTCAAGGAAGTCTATTGTGACTAAGAGGAGCAAGGATTGGGGGCATAATATTTTCTTTGTTTTCTGGTTGAAGGAATGATTCCAATGATCTGGGAACATCTAAATTAGTTGGGTGTCTGTGATAAGAGCCTTCACATCAAGGTGAAATCACCACACATACCTCGACTCTGCTTATTTGAATGCCACGGGGAGGTTCCCATCATTTCTTTGTCTGTTTTGAGGAAATTTCTTTATTGTGCAATCCAGGTCCATGCATAATTTGTCTAAGGATATGAACGAAAAAAGGGTCATTGCGGACAAGATAATTAATATTGCACATGAAAAGAAATGAACTCTATTCTGCCTGCTATAATTGTAAAACACTCAATGATGACAATTAAGCTTTTCAAAATCTAGTGACTAGGTTTAGGTTGCATCTCATCTTGCATTTCATTCTACATTTTGTGAATTTGGAGTGACTTCGGTATAGTAACAATGCTTCCTCTTTGTTTGTTGAATGAGAGTTGGAGCGTCATCATTTCTTCACTAAGTGGTCTCTTTTCATCATTTCTTTGATCGAGTACTTGTGTTTTGAGATGTTTAGCTGTATACATAAGCATATTATATAGATTCGTACATTCACTATCATTCATTTGCATTCATCTTATTGCATAGAAAAATGAAAAAAAAAATTGCATTACTCATTCACATTCATTTATTTGCATATGAAAAGAAAGAAAAATAGACACCAATACTCATTCACATTCATTCATCTATACTGAAAGGAAATGCATACATATAGAATAAAGCATATAGAACAACATCTCATAACCAATCAACACAAGTATGATGAAATCAAATCACGAGCTTGTAAATTGGTTGTCCTGAGTCCATTTTCAGGATCGAAATCGAAAATCAAGATCAGTTTGCTAGTCAATTTCAAAATTTGGACCACTTAGCGCTCTTTTCATCAAAAGCTCATTCTCTCTTCTAATTGCGCTCAATTTCTCGCAAATCAACGCTGAATCTCAATTTACTTTCTACAAATCAACTTTGCGCTCAATTTCTTGCTAAATTTTCAAAAAATTCCTCTGAATCAATTTGTGCTCAAACAACTTATCATTGCTAAAAAATCACCTATCATCATGTACCCTCGCTATCTTTCGATTTCACTCCTAAGGGGGCATACTCATGACCTTATGACCTCACATTCTTCAATGTCAAGAAAATTTTCAAATCTTCATCGAAAGTTGAGCAAAAATATTTTTCAACTAAAATCTTCAATCAAATAAGACCTCAATTGCTAGGGGCATATCAGTTTCATCACTTCATATCAAGCTGATATTTGTCTTTTATCTGAATCAATCTCTTTACGTTAATCAGTTCCATCACTTTTCATCAAGTTGATTATTCATTTAAACTCAATCAAGGGTTTAAAGAGTATCTTCGATCATGCTAAATCTAAACAGGTTGTTACTGTAGACGTATAAAAATGACCATATTCCTAAATGAATATTTTATGTTCATTTCTCTATTTAATTAAATCCAATTTAATTAAAATTACCCACATTCTTCTGTTTAAATTAAGTAAATTACTCAATTTATTTAAATTAAATTCACTAGACTTCTTTTTACCATTTAATGAATAAATCATTTTATTCAATTAAAACCCCTACCCACTTTTAATTAAATTCAAATTTAATTAAATAGTTATCCTAAATTGAATAAATCTAATTTATTTAATTTCCCCAAATTACAACCAAATTGAATTAAATTAACTTTATTTCAATTAAATCCTATTATCCCTCCATCCACTTGCATTTTCCTACATCTCCCACTTGCTTCCTAAACCCCTTCCTAATTTCTTCTAGACCCTTCTAATCACTTCTAAATTAACCTAACCCATCTTCTAAACTTTGTCACATCCCTAAGCAAGGGGAGGTCACTTCTCAAAACCTTAAAGTCTTTGATAACCATTAAAGGCTTCAAGTCTTCAACCACTTAATTTCCCAAAGTCTCCCAAACCATTAATGGTTAATTCAACCCTCTTACATGGTTAGAGACTTTTTGCCTAACTTAACCTTCATCCAACCCAAGGGTCTCTTCAAGGATTCATTGCTTTGACCATGGTTATTCCTTAATCATTTGCACAAGAGTTTATCCTTGGATTAACTCCTAATCCAATGGGTAGTCTTAACTTAAGCTTGACCCTTACCCTCTAGATAACCATAAGGTCTTCTCAGGCATTTAATGCCTCCAACCCCTTCTCTCAACCCAACCCTATGTTGACACTTGTCACCATTTCATTGGTGCAAATTGCAAACATGGATTCCCAACTTTCAAACTTAGCCCTTGATTAACTCTTTCAATCTTGACCATCCATTGCCCTATTTTTGCTATAAATAGAGCTCTCATCCCTCCATTTTCATCATCCAAGTCTTTAGCATCTCACTTATACTCAAATACATTCAAGCTTTCATACCATTTTATGCTCATCATTTTAGCCTCTCTTTTAGATAGAAATTAATCTAAATATGCATGTTTAGAGTACTTTCTTTATCATTAGCTTAAATCATTAACTAATATAGTATGCTAGGATAGTTTGTTTACTAACCTTGTCATCTTATAGTTAGTTTATTGCATTTCTAGAATCATGCATAGCTTAGGATGCATCTCATATTAAATCAATAAAAAGCATCCCTCGTTCTTGCATTTGCCATCCCTAAACCATTTTTCTCAGTGATCTGAGAGCAAAAACATTGGTTTGAGGGACCGTGTAAGATAGAGAACTATGGGACCAACCTTGGGAAGCTGAGTGATACTTCATTACTCCATAGCTTGCACCAAGAAGTCCTGTGAGTGTGTGAGAAAAGCTCCATAGAGCTCCATTTTTCACATATTGAGTTCTATCGACCCGCTTTTCTCGCATACATTTCTAGCGCCCACTGTGGGGCCCTACCCCATATATCAAATCAGTTTTGAAATATATCCACTATTGCGGGCACGTGGGAAAAATGAATTAGCGGGTTAAGTTAACTGTTTAGCGCATCCGGTTAACAGCCTAGCGCATTCGGTTCACTATTCAGGAGTCCATCATCTAGCGCGTAAAGTTCATTTATCAGCGCATAAGATTACTAATTTTTCCTGTAGGTCTCAGCGTGGGAGAAAAATAGAGCAACGCTTTCAGCACACAGAGTAGCGCATCCCAAAAATAGTGTAGCGCGTTGAAGACAGTTTCTTTTAGTGCATTACGGCTATTATGTAGCGCGTACAGTTTGTTCTGTAGCGCATCATAGACCGAAATAAGAAAAACAATTATTGTAACTGAAAGTTCGAAATTAGACTTGTAGAAGTCCACCGAGGTATCTAACTGGTTATTTTGCAGGTCTCTAACAATTTCATTGCAAATAGGAGCTTCATCTTCGGATTCAGATAATTAGATTTCTACTAACTTATCTAGGTTAGTTTAAAATTTGATTTTCTTTTTCTTAAAATTGAACTCACCTTGTTTTTGGGCTATAAAAAGAACCACTATCAAAAATTTTCTTGCTTTCATAGGAGAAAACCTTCATTTTGGGCTCTAAAAAGAACAAAACAAAATTTATTTATTTATTTTGCAAAAATAGAGCTATAAAAAGAACCTTACCATCCTTTGATGTATAAAAGGATTCATATTCAATTTGGTGCAAAGGAAAGAACCTCATCTCAAAACTTTGTTACAATTAAAGAGGGAAGTTATTCCCCTTTTGTTTACCGATTTTTATTTGTTGACCAAATCGAACCTTTTGCTTTGTTGACTCGATTATTTCCTTAGATTAAATAATCATTGCTTTGAGGAACTAAAAAGAACAACATGCTTTTCTTGGAGCAATATCTCCCAGTAGAGGTTAGAAAATCACTGAATTGAAGGTTTAAAAATAATTTTTGATTGCCTTGAATCGAAAGAGGAAGGTATATGCTCTCCCCTTAACTGGGTGATCCAAAAAACCAGACCTCTCTTAAAAATCTTTCTTTCCTTCAAAAGCATTTACATCCTTTAGCAGACCTGCCTTCCCAAGGAGTTGAAATCAACTCTTAAAGCCGCTTATGGCCAGTGTGAAGGGAACAACCTAAGTGGGGAACAACTTTGACGCCAAGTATTCCAACCCACTATAATCAAAAGTGAAAAGTGACGAAAGTCCTTTTCAACGGTTGCGTACAACGATTAGCCTTCCCCCAGTATCCTTGAGATATGTAAAGCCTTTATTCTAAAGGTTGGGAAGCCTCCTAAGGGATTTTATCATTGACGGCCGAACAGGAAGCCTGATTACGAACCATAGAAATAGAGACTTTGAACCGAGTCAATAACCAGACATTTATAACATCATAGTGCAAGGGTGGGGAAGAATCCGCCCCCAAGATTACTCACCATATATCTCCCAAGATAACTACTCAACTATGAAGAGATTCACTTTGAGTTAATTTCTAGCAAAAGGCACAAAAAATGGGCGCCCTCTAGGGGGTGACACGGTTGTTTGAGCTGACGGAGTATCAAGACTAGTGGGCTATGATGTTATTTATGACCTTTGAATAAAGAGTCTTTCTAAAGTGTATTACTTGTATCCGAACCTGTTAAAACATTGGGGCTTTGAACACATCCTCGCAGAACATACACCTTTTGTTAGATTAGGCAAAATGGTTGTACTTTTTGTGGTGTGCTTGCATTTATTACTTCAGAAAATCATCCATCTAAACTGAAAAACTTACGATCAAAAACCAAAAATTGCAGAAAAAAACCAATTGAAGAAAAAAAAAAGGGGGAGCAAATTAGTGCGTGAGGACAACTCCTTAGCACGTAGGGTATTTCAGTTAGTACATCAAACCATCCAGTTAGCGTGTCTATTCCAAACAGTAGCATTTTATCCCAAAATTAAAATAGCATTAAAACATTTAGCACATCAGAGAAACAGTCTAGCACGTGGAAGCATCAGCTTAGCGCGTGGAAACCAAACATTAGCGCATCAAGTTTAAAAGTTAGCGTGTCACAAACCTAGGTTAGCGCGTAGCTTTTTCAAAAAAAAAAATAGAAAACAAATTTTTGAGCAGTCATTTCTTTACCGCGTGTTTGGGGGCAGTCTAGTGCGTGTGGTCATTCTTTTAGCGCGTGGAGTAATTTTGGTAGCGCATTTCGTCCCTATTTTAGCGCATGACCAAAAACATATAGACAGAGGGCAAAACAGTGAGGAATTTTAAAAATTTTAAAAACATTTTCAGAAGCCTCTTGTCATCAACAACATTTTTCATCAAAGCAGAGTAGCGAAAACAAACCGTTAAAAACTATTTCTTGAGCTAAATTTGTGTCAAAAAAAAATGTTGTAAAAATCCTAAACTGATCCCACGATAAAACATATCTATCTTATCATAATCCGGAAACCTCATCATCAGTATCAATAGAATCCTTTACCATCTTACGGATTTCATCTCAAAAACACTTGTTTAAAATTTTCAAGTTGTCAAATCAAGTCTCCATATCGAGAGGCTTTTATCTATATCATTTGATACGCTTTGTCATGAAGGGGCATCTAAACCTTCACTTTGATAGAGTAAGACTTGAAATTTTCCAAACAAGATCAACTTGATCCAAACAAATCAAAGGAAACCATTGATCACTCATGCATGACTAATTCCCATATTCTGAGAAGAAAGAACCTTTATCATAACATCGCGTTGAAGAAACAACAACCTAGTTTTTTCAAGTTCATCAAGAGAAATAAGTTTTTATACATCAATCGTCAACTCTTCAAATCTCATCAGGTATTCCTTTATCACGTCAAACGTTATATCCAAAACAAATCCAATGAATTTGACAAAGAGCCCTTAAAAACAAGAGCCTACTGTCAAAAGTCTGCTTTTAATCAAATCATAAATCGCGGAGGAAGGATCAATCCGGCATTCTTGCCTGATGAGTGTATCACTTATAACACACCTTGACCAGAACCACCCACCCCCGAGCAACATATCGATGAGGATTTTGTCCCCTTCATCACTGAAAGTTTCTACTAAAATGCCTGTTACTCACTCTCAAAGAAACCAACAAAGCGAGACACATGTAGAGTCTAGTATGAATTGAAAGTTGTCAAATCCTTTTGAAGTTTCACACCTAGAAGAGACTGAAATTTATGAAGTGCTTCTTCAGGAATGTCAGAAAAACCCTTCATTGCAAAAGCTTGTAGAAAGGCTTATGGAAAATGACAGAGAAAAATATTTGCTCATGCTCACAAGTAAAGGCGTTAAACTTCCCGAAGATTTAGACACAAACATCTTTAGAACCGGATCTTGACAATATGCATATCAAGAACAACAAAGAGAAGAGGAAACTCATAACCTTAAACAACACATACCTGAGCAACACATTCCAGAACAACGTATTCCAGAAATGCATATACCCGAGCTAGAAACTCCAGAGCAAAATATACCATTTAACACACCTTTTCAGCTGAGAACTAATACAAGGGAAGAACTTTTCCCTTGACAAGAAAATGAACCTTTGGCTGCCCTTACTCAACAAATGCAAATGTTACAAAGGTAAATATGGGACATACAACAAGGGACAACAGTACGGTACTCTTTAAACAAAATCTATCCTTATCCTTTCAACAGGAGATTGCACATGATCCCTTTTCCTCCAAACTCAGATGTGCCTAAATTTGACAAGTATGATGGAAAAAGTGATCCCCGTGATCATGTCAGAGAATTTTGTACCATGAGTCTTGAGTTTGCTCATGATGACACCTATCTAATGAGGTTATTCCCAAGAAGCCTGGGAGGGCAAACAATGGAATGGTTATCCAAAATTACACCACCTGTTAGATCGTTTGATGAATTGGTTAATAAATTCATAACCCAATACTCCTATAACATCCAACATGCCATAACCATGCTAGATGTTTGCAACACCAAACAAAAGAACAATGAAACATTCATGATACTCCTTCAACACTGGCGACGTATGGTATCCAGATATCCTTGAGATATTCCTGAAAAGGAGAAAATGGAGATCTTCACTGACAACTTGAATGGTGAAATGAGTTATAGGCTAAAACTCCAATGCATACCATCTTTCGCTAAGTTGATTGAAAATGGCATTCAAGTAGAGGAAGCGTGTGTCAAAAAGGGAACACTCAAATTCTTCAAGGAAGGAACAAACTCATCAAACTACAATAACCAGAACAACAGCAACTTGGACAAATCTCGATTTTGGACTCGAAACAAAAACGAAGGCAACAATGACTCACATGATCCCAAATCTAAGCAACCAGTGCTTGCATTATCCGAAAATCCTCAAACTATGAAGAATCCTAAAAATGCTAATCCAAATGCTAACACATATGCACCAAACACCAATCAAGGACAACTCAACACAAACAACACCAATGATACTCAAAGAAAAAACATGAATCCAGGACCTAACAATAATTCATGCAATAGCATGAACAATTTCCAAAAGTGTATCTTCACACCACTGGGGAAATCACTAGATTCAGCATTCAGAGAACTTCTGGTAAACAAAATTCTCTCCTTGCCTGCGATCAACAACTATGAACCCCAAATCAAACCACCTTGGTGGAATGATTCACACTATTGTGATTTCCATCGTAACAAGGGTCATCAGATGAATGATTGCATGAGATTAAAACACATTGTGCAAGACATGATTGATCAAGGTGACTTAACAGTAGATGGTCTCAAAACAAATGGTGATCACGGAGCCTTTAAAAATCCTCTTCCAAATTACAACAAAGATGGAGCTTCAACCTCGGATGATACACGCGGAGCTCGTATCAACCATATCTACAACAACACCATAAATCACATATCAACTGAAGATCATCAAGTAAATACCATCACCATTTGAGATCAGCGTGATCATGAATCTGTTAATGTGATAACCCGAACTCAGAAATATGTCTTAAAAGGACATATTGCGCCTACAACTACTACACCAAAAATCCAATATGACTTGGTTAGCCAACTATGCAAAACTCCAGCTCAGATATCTATACTAGAATTGCTGAAACTATCACCAAAGCACAAAGACATATTGGAACAAGTGCTATTGGAAACCAATGTACCTCAAAATCTGGATACAGATAGATTTCAAGCCATGGTCGCCCATATGACAGGACCTCATACCTCACCTTCTCAGAGCATGACAATGCTTCCTTGAGTCATCCGCATAACACTCCTCTCCATATTGAAGTCATCGTTTGTAAACATCAAGTAAAAAGAGTCTTAATCGATGGAGGAGTCGGACTTAATATATGTACTTTAAAGCTTATCCATGCAGTAGGCTTCTCAGAAGAGTCTATTGATCCCTGCAAGAAGATTACCATAAAGGCATATGATGATGAGGAAAGGTCCTCTAAAGGAACCATGATGTTACCTATTCAAGTGGGACTGGTGCAAAAGGATACTATGTGTTAGGTCTTAGACATAGATCTCACCTACAATATTTTGTTAGGGCAACCCTGGATACATGAAATGCAAGCAGTACCTTCTACAAATCACCAGTGTGTCAAATTTCCTTATGACGGACAACAAATCTCCATATCTGTTGATCACAATCTATTTCAACATTGCAACGCAATGGGGGCAGCACAAGATAGTTTGGTTCCTCATAATAGAGAAAAGCAGAGATTCCCAACATCAGATCTACAAATGACAAAGCCCAACTCATTATCTGGAGATTTCAAGCAGAAAATGCAAATCAAAGACCAAGGTATGGGAGAATACTCTTTGGAGCCCCTATGTTTGGCCAAATTACCGACATCGCCTAGATCTCATGGATTGCCTACTACATCAACACATCTGGTAACTCAGCCCATCACCAAATTTGATGGTACCTTCATCCAATTGGGCACTCTAGCACATGAATCAGAAGATAAGGATATTCTTAGCTGGTTATACAAAGATGAGGAAGAAGATAACAGAGCAGCTTCTCTGGACATTGTTCTACCTACACACCTATATGGAAAAGGATACTTAATCATGCAGCAAATGGGATATGATGGTAAAGGACCTATTGGAAAACGCAAAGAAGGAGTCATTGAACCCATAGATCTTCCTTCATAGCCCAGTAGGGACAAAATGGGATTGGGTTGTAAGCTCACTTTCCTATTAAGAAAGACACCACACATAACTGCAAAACCTCAATGGAAAGCAAAGAAGAAATACAAAGAAGAATCCTGGCAGGAAGCACTCTTTGAGTCAGCAGAAAAATTTGCAAGGCACGAGAACGTCAAGAACAGAAGTTACATCAGGAAAAGCTTCTAAGCCACAAGAAGACCATATCTACAGCAGTAGCTCATATTCAAAATCCACTATGCCAAGAACAAATAAGATCATCTCAGGATACCATTATTTCTCCCAGAGGAGGCACAATCTATGAACAAATACAAAAAGTAGAAACAGGATCTAACACTGAATCAACAAAAACTATCAAAATGGTACCCTTCATCAAAGATTTATTTTCACCATACAACATACCTGTTTACAGCACTGATAGAATCTAGGATGATGCCTCAGAGACTTATTCCAATGAATATGAATGGGGTACCTACTCAAATGCTACTACAGATATCCCTAATGATACTGACACAATATCCCTTTCTCAGGAAGAGCATAACACAGAAGATAGACCTCTTGAATTTGGACCACAAAACATCTATGACACCAAGGAAAGCGAACAGAAACATTATGAACAAGTTTATATGGAAGATAATACCATCGAAGACCTCGACGAAATCCTGGACTTCTTTAAAACCAAGAACAATCACGATAAAACATCATTTTCTTTGAAATAACATCTGCACACACGTCACTTCAAAGAGGGGCAAAATGTAGACGTATAAAAATGACCATATTCCTAAATGAATATTTTATGTTCATTTCTCTATTTAATTAAATCCAATTTAATTAAAATTACCCAAATTCTTCTATTTAAATTAAGTAAATTACTCAATTTATTTAAATTAAATTCACTAGACTTCTTTTTACCATTTAATGAATAAATCATTTTATTCAATTAAAACCCCTACCCACTTTTAATTAAATTCAAATTTAATTAAATAGTTATCCTAAATTGAATAAATCTAATTTATTTAATTTCCCCAAATTACAACCAAATTGAATTAAATTAACTTTATTTCAATTTAATCCTATTATCCCTCCATCCACTTGCATTTTCCTACATCTCCCACTTGCTTCCTAAACCCCTTCCTAATTTCTTCTAGACCCTTCTAATCACTTCTAAATTAACCTAACCCATCTTCTAAACTTTGTCACATCCCTAAGCAAGGGGAGGTCACTTCTCAAAACCTTAAAGTCTTTGATAACCATTAAAGGCTTCAAGTCTTCAACCACTTAATTTCCCAAAGTCTCCCAAACCATTAATGGTTAATTCAACCCTCTTACATGGTTAGAGACTTTTTGCCTAACTTAACCTTCATCCAACCCAAGGGTCTCTTCAAGGATTCATTGCTTTGACCATGGTTATTCCTTAATCATTTGCACAAGAGTTTATCCTTGGATTAACTCCTAATCCAATGGGTAATCTTAACTTAAGCTTGACCCTTACCCTCTAGATAACCATAAGGTCTTCTCAGGCATTTAATGCCTCCAACCCCGTCTCTCAACCCAACCCTATGTTGACACGTGTCACCATTTCATTGGTGCAAATTGCAAACATGGATTCCCAACTTTCAAACTTAGCCCTTGATTAACTCTTTCAATCTTGACCATCCATTGCCCTATTTTTGCTATAAATAGAGCTCTCATCCCTCCATTTTCATCATCCAAGTCTTTAGCATCTCACTTATACTCAAATACATTCAAGCTTTCATACCATTTTATGCTCATCATTTTAGCCTCTCTTTTAGATAGAAATTAATCTAAATATGCATGTTTAGAGTACTTTCTTTATCATTAGCTTAAATCATTAACTAATATAGTATGCTAGGATAGTTTGTTTATTAACCTTGTCATCTTATAGTTAGTTTATTGCATTTCTAGAATCATGCATAGCTTAGGATGCATCTCATATTAAATCAATAAAAATCATCCCTCGTTCTTGCATTTGTCATCCCTAAACCATTTTGCTCAGTGATCTGAGAGCAAAAACATTGGTTTGAGGGACCGTGTAAGATAGAGAACCATGGGACCAACCTTGGGAAGCTGAGTGATAATTCATTACTCCATAGCTTGCACCAAGAAGTCCTGTGAGTGTGTGAGCAAAGCTCCATAGAGCTCCATTTTTCACATATTGAGTTCTATCAACCCGCTTTTCCCACATACAGTTACATTTTATTCATTTCTTGATCAAGCTGAACAGTTTATCTTCATCGTATCTTGATAAATCAAGTTCAAGATCGATTTTTATCATCACTCACTGTATCTAAGTTCAATCAAGTTCTAGATCAGTAAGATCCGCTTCTTGATCAATCAAGTTCAAGTTCAGTATCTTTTGTTTTCTATTGTTCCCAAGTTCAATCAAGTTCCGGAATGGTATCACGTTAATCAGACTTTATTCAGCTTTGTCGCTTCGAATCAAACTAAACACCTCTCTTTTTTATGTAGTTTGTGATCAATCAAGTTCAGAACTGACATATCCTAGACATCAACTATTCTTTGAACCAACATGTTGCTCGCACATTAATTCAGAGAGGGGCAAATGTAATGCCCTAAAAATGGTCATCTAAACCATGAGCCCCTAATCTCGACAACGTCACCAAGTTCCTAACCAAAGGCAATTAAATCAATCTTGAGCACACAATCAATTCCTAAAATCATCAATTGTCACATGGCAAAATCAATCACTTAATATTAATTAAATATTTATTTAATTAATTAATCATTCCAAGTAAATCATTTTAAATAATTATCTTATTTATTTTAATTAAATATCCTAACATATTTAATTAAATAAATCAATTTGCCATAAATCTTCAAAAAAGGAAACAAATCAAGGAAGAGGATTTAATTTAATTAAATAAATCAAATTGCCATAAATCTTCAAAAAAGGAAACAAATCAAGAAAGAGGAATTGGAAATTATGAGCACAAATCTTCAAAAATGGAAATAAATCAAAAAAGGAATTAATTGACAAAAAAGAATTAAAAATTTGAGAAAAGAAATCAATTGGAGATAATTTTGAAAAAAACAAATAAAAAATTGATAGATAATCTCAAAGAAAGCAATTAAAACAATTAAATATTAAAATTGAATGAAATAGATAATAAATCAGTTTTTTCCTGATTTTATTTTAATTTTAGTTCAAATTCCTTTAAATCAGTTTTTTCTTGATTTAATCTTAATTTTAGCTCAATTTCCTTTAAAACTGAGAAAAGCATCCAATCACATCAATTCACCTGGATTGTGCTTCCTCTTGGAAAATCTTGACCGCTCATCATCATTTGATCTCAACCGTTGGTTTCTTTCTGAATTTTCTATAAATTCAGGCTCATCTCTCATTCAAAAAGAGGCTGGAGAATATATTGTTATTATACTATTTTTGCTCTAGACTCATTGATATATTGCATATTAATTATTTCATATTAATTAAATCATTTAGCTTAATATTGCTTAAATCTTGGTAGATCAATATTGCATCCATCTAGCATTCATCATGTTCATATAGATAAAATCCTTCGTCTTGATGTTGTCTAGTCATTGGTATTGCTAAATAATCTGAGAGAAATTTTATACTCGCATCTTTTAGAAGGCAATGGGTCGATTTGTTATGGTTTATTATTCATTGATTATATCTGATTAACCATGCATGTAATGACTTGATTGAAGTGTTGTGCTTACAGATACAGGTTCACTTTTCACACACACAACTACTGCAGAGTATCATCTTATTGTGAGTAGGTTCCCACTGTGGTTTTTCCCTTAACCAAGTTTTCCACATCAAAATCTTGGTGGTATGTGTGTTGTTGTTATTGTGTTTATCTTTATTCTTGTTGCAGTTGATTAGAACTGAGATTGTGCTTAAATTGTTTAATCCAGTGAAAATCGATTCAACCCCCTCCCTCAATTTTCCTTCATCGTTGTTGCCAAAAATTGGTATCAGAGATAGATCCTCTAGAAGAATCTTGACCACTTGAAGAGATTTACAATGACAACATATGTTTTCAAGAAAGAGAGTTTGAGATTTGATAGAAACAATTACACTGTATGGAAGGATCAGATGGAAGTTCATTTGAAGTGTCTTGGAGATGATTGTTGGAAGATTACAAAGAATACCTAAAATGTTTCTCAGAATGTTTTGATTACTACTATTGAGATCAAGGATGTTGAACATAACATAAGAGCTAAGGAAGAATCGTTGAGTGCCTTGATCGATTCAGAGATGACTAATGTAATGGGTTTGTAGACTACACATGAGATCTGGAAAAAGTTAGAGACCTTGTATGAAGGAGATGCACAAGTTAAAGTTTCTAAGTTGTAGGGTTTGAAAGGAGAGTATGAGACATTGAAGATGGGAGAAGATGATAACATAACATACTTTATGGCTAAAGTGAATGAACTTGTTATGAACATCATATGTGTCGGCGAAACTCTTGAAGAAAATGAGATTGTTGCTAAGGTGTTGAGATCCTTTCCTCCTACTTACAAGCCTAAAGTAGTTGTTATTGATGAGATCCGAAGTGTGACTACCATAACAAGAGACATGTTGGTTGGTAATCTTGTTGCATTTGAGTTGAGTGAATTTGGAGAATCGCATGGTAAATTTGAGATTGCATTTAAAGCCTCTATATCTGAGAAACTAAAGTATAATCCGGGGGAGAGTTTATCTAGGGTTTCTAGCTATGAGAGACAAATGAGAGAGATGGAAGATCAGGAAAGGTATTTGGATGAGCTTGAAGCACTTATTGCTTGGAGATTGCCTAAGGGGGCTGGTAAGTATGATGGAAAGTTACCTTTGAAATGTTTCTCTTGTAATAAGATGGGATATTTTACTTCTAGGTGTCCTAAGAGAATGTCAAGGTATGATAAGCATGAAAGGCATGATAGATCTGATAAGTATGATAGATATGAGAAGCATGATGAGCATGATAAACCTTATAAGAGTAACCAGAAGTACAGATATAAAAATAGATGTTATTATGCTACTAATGAATGTATGATAGATGAGGAATCTGAGAATGGAAATTCAAAAGATGAATTTGTATTTATTGCTATCAAGGAAGATGATCTAATACCAGTGAACTCTATAAGTTGCATTGTTGAGGAGAAAGCTTTGGTTACTAAGCTTGAAGAGAAAGATGAATGGGTAATTGATAGTGGTTGTTCACATCATTGACAGGTGATAAAAATAAATTTATGAATATGGAGAGGTATGATGGTGGTATAGTGATATTTGGAGATGATAAAGCTTGTATGATTTGTGGTAGAGGTTCTATCTCTTTTCATGGTAAGCATAATACAAATGATGTCTTATATGTTGAAGTTTTGAAGCATAATCTTTTGAGTGTTGGACGAATGGTTGATAAAGGATATGATTTGCAATTCAAGAATGATAAATGAAAGATTATACATGCCTTTGATATAGAGACTACATCAAGTACAAAGACTAAAGGTAACATATTTCACTTCAATGTCAATGAGAAAAGTTGTTTGATTGCCCAAATTGATGAAATTTGGTTGTGCAATAGAGAGATGTGTCATGTTAATTTTGACTGCGTGATAAGGATAAGGTCTACTCAAGCTAATACATATTTTCCTAAGATTGTGAAACCTTCTAATCCGGTATGTAAAGAATGTGCGTTGGGAAAGCAAACAAGAATCTCATTTAAAAATAAGTTGTATACATTTAATGGTTTATTGGATCTTGTGCATACTAACTTGTGTGGTCCTAAAAAAGTGAGAAGAATGTAGGGTGACAAATATTTTATGTTGTTGATTGATGACTACTCTAGAATGATGTGGGTTACTTTTCTAAGGGAGAAATTAGAAGCACTGGAGAAATTCAAGATTTTCAAAGCTAAGGTAGAGACAGAAATAGGGTTGAAGCTGAAGTGTCTGAGATCTAACAAAGGAGAAGAATCCACATCCAGTAAGTTTCATACATTTTGTTGGAGAAATAGAATTAGAAGATAGTTATTTGCTCCTAAAACCCCTCAATAGAATGGAGTTGTTGAAAGAAAGAACATAACCATTTTAGATGTTGTGAGGACTTTGTTGATTGAAGGAAATTTTACACAAACCTTTTGGACAAAATTTGTTAGCACTGTTGTTTACACATTCAACCAGGTGCATATCAAAGGTGATTCCAATAAGACTCCTTATGAGCTATGGTTATGTCATGTTCCTACAATTAAATACTTCAGATTTTTTGGAAGAAAATGTTATATCAAAAGAGATGAGGATATAGGGAAGTTTGTGCAAGATGTGATGAAGGAATATTCTTGGGTTATTCTACTAAAAGAAAGGCCTACCAGTGTTGCAATAAGAGGTTGAAGAAGATAGTGGAAAGTGCAAATGTGAAGGTTGATTAATGTCATGGAAGGCAAATCAGAGCATGCGGATATGAGTTTGATGATCAAGATGTTATTTCAAATCCTATGCAGACTAAGATCTTAAAGTAGAATGCTCTGATAGAGATAGTTAATCCGGATATTGTTGATGTCAGTGAAGAAGTTCAAGAGCCTGAGAATCTGAACAATAAAAAGATTCCAAGGTATGTGAAATTGAATCATTCAAAAAATTAAATTATTGGTGATAAAAACAAAGGTGTGATGACTAGGAGAAGGATTGTTGCTGAAGAGATATGTTTGATTTCCAAGGTTGTTGAAGCATGTAAAGATGTGAATTGGATAAAAGATATGGAAGAAGAGTTGAATCAAATTGAGAACAATAACACATGAGAGCTTGTTTTGAGACCTAAATAAAAGAATGTGATTGACACTAAATGGGTGTTCCAGAATAAAATGAATGAGGTCGGTGAAGCGGTTAGAAATAAAGCAAGGTCGGTATGTATGGGATGTTCTCAAATGGAAGGGATTGATTATGAGGAGACTTTTTCTCCAGTAGCTAGAATTAAAGCTATTAGATTGCTACTTGCATATTTTGCTTACAAGAATTTCTAGGTATATCAGATGGATGCTAAGTCGGCCTTTTTGAATGGTGATTTGGAAGAGGAAGTCTACATTGATCAATGGGATGAATTTTTATTATCATATGAAGGAGATATGGTATGCAAATTGAGGAAAGCACTATATGGACTTAAGCAAGCCCCTAGAGCTTGGTATGCTAGATTGGACAAATATTTGATGAAGTTGGGATTTTGTAAAGGTACTGCTTATAGTAATCTATACTTTAAGGTTGATATTGGTAAAAAAATTATTGTTGATGATATTATTTTTGGAGATGATGATTTGAATATGAAGTTTTTAGATGATATGCAAAAAGAGTTTGAGATGTCTATGATAGGTGAAATCAAATTCTTCTTAGGATTGCAAATTACACAAACCGGTAAAGGCATTTTCATTTCTCAATCTAAGTATGTGAAGGAATTGTTGAAGAATTTTGAGTTAGATAATTCTAAACCTATTGGAACTCCTATGGTGATTGGATGCAAGTTGGCTAAGCAAGATGAATCTCAGAAAGTTAATCAAACTTTGTATAGATCTATGGTTGGTGGACTGTTATACTTGACTCATACTAGACCAGAGATTATGTATGATGTTTTTCTTTGTGCTAGATTTCAAGTTGGTCCTAAAGAGAGTCATGTTACTACTGTGATGAGGATTTTCAGATGCTTGAAGGGGACAATTGACTTCATTCTGCAGAGGTGTCCAGGGACCAAAAAATTGTCTTCTTATACCATGCTTCTCACAAAATTTATTACACTCACCGGATTTGAATTCTCCACCATGATCTGACCTCAAACATTTAATCTTCAATCCTGTCTCAGTTTCCACTTTAGCCTTAAAGATTTTAAACTTTTCAAATGCTTCAGATTTTTCTTTTAGAAAAGTAACCCACATCTTTCTATAATAATCATCAATGATTAGTGTAGTACCCCTCCTCGTTTGAACTTATTAGATTCATATTTTATTATTGTTTAGTTTCAGTAGACACATTACCATGATGTGTTAATTAGACTTATATGACATTATTTCATGCTTTATCTGGATATGAGATGCATAATTTATTTGTAGTATTTCAGTACTTGTGATTTATGGCATTTTATGGATTATTGCTATGTACTAACATTTTACTTTATCTATGTAATGTGTAATTATATGTTGTGTGTCTGCGAGTGTATTGGATGCAAGGGGATGATTTTCCTTCACTCATTTTGGTGAGACAGAGAATGTCGTGATTCTCCTTCATTGGTGTGTATGTCATGTTTTCTATATTGTATATATGCATGTGTGGTTTGGTGATGTAGGATATTGTAGGTACAAGTACCGGGTAGGTACGAGGTATCATCTCCACCTGGCTTCACAGGTCTGAGTGTGCCTTACATTTTCCGATGGAAGTAGAGGAGATAGTAGTTGACCCTATTTTACTCAGTTACACTCGTGTGAGTGTTGTCAGTTGGTCGTCCAGTCAATTAGTTCGGCCTTCATATTTTGTTGTTTGATCTTTTATGAGTGTTTGCTTGATATTTGTTCAGTTTGTGTGTTTTAGTGGATTTAATTAATTAATTAAGTTTATGGAGTTATCTCATAGTTGAATTATATATGCATTGAGATTATAAATTTAATTAATTAAAAGAAGTTATTAAATTATGTTGCAAGCTGCATGATATTAGAAATATATTTTATTTAAATTTTAGTGAAAAATAAATTAGATTAATTTCATTTATTGTTTCCTAGAATTTTAAATAAATAAAAGAATAAATGAATGAATGAATGAATGAATAAAAGAATTAATTAGAATTAAAGTATTGCTTTAATTTCTTTATTTAGAAAATTAATTAATTTGCATTAGAAAAGAAAAGAAAGAAAAATGATTTTTAATTATTGCATGTTAACTTATCCCTTTGTTAGAAAATTAGAAAAGAAAATAAAATTGCTTTTATTCTAAATTTAGGTTTTTGGAGAAAAAAATATTCAGCCTAGAATTTTAGTTTAAAAGGGGAATAGGTCTTTATTTTAGGGATACACAGGAAACAAGTTAGGGATTTAGGTGAAGAAAATTATTTGGAAGCTTGTTGAAGGATTGGTTCTCTTCTACAAATTTCTTCCAGAAAAGTTATACCAGGTTGGGTGGCTTCTTTTGATTGTTTGTTTTAAAGAAAATATTTCTATTTCTTCCATCTTCTGAATGATGTGTGTTTGTCATATCCTATCTGATTATTTCTTGTTCTTGGCTAAAGTTCATTCTTGAAGTTAATTTTTGGTTTATGGAAAGAAGTTATTTCCTGGGTGTTTTTAGATTAAAATTTTGAGAAGATTGGGAAAAGTTATTATGACAAATTTTGCCAAGATGTTTTACTGTGTATAAAAAGTTGCAAGTTTTGGGAGAAAATGGGTTTTGTCAGAGAAAATGTCCTCTGAACTGGTATTGGTTTCGATATTTTGTTATGGTTGTTCTATCAATATTTGTACATCTCTGTGTAATTATTTAGTTACTATGGTAATGAATTTAATTTTAATTAAATTTATTAGGTTATTAAAAGTTATGGAGAAATTGTTTTATTTTAGTATTTTGGAGAAAATCTATATTAATTAGATTCCCTGGAAATAAAATTTAATTTTTTTTTTAGGTTATTGGAATTTTATAAAAAAAAAAGATAATTAAAATAAATTAATAAAAAAATAATAATAATTTAAAAAAAATACAAAAAATAAATAAAATTTAATTAATTAAAAAATAATAATAATAAAAAAAATAAATATTATATTTATATGTATATAGTATTTTATGTGGTTTTAATTATGTTATTTTGGAAATGAAACATATTTCAAATTAAATCATCCTTTTATTATATATTTTAATGTGATATAATTATATAATATTATATTCGTAGAATATATATATTTATGTAATTATATTATATTATTATACATAATTTTTAATTTTTAATTTAATTTAGATTATTGATACAATCTAATCGAGTTTATTTGTAAAGTAATCATGAACATATAATTAGGGGGTTAATTTTTATGTGATTGATTTAACCTTATTGGACAAATGACAAAATTGATTTCTTTGTATTAATATAGTTGTATTTTCTTATTTTCTGGAAAATCTTTAATTGCAAGTTATTTATGTTTTTGGTTGTTTAAAGAAAAGATTGTCTGTATTAGGATCTTGTGTAAATGGTGTTTGCAGTCAAGCTTAATTTCATTGCAATTCTAGTTGAGTTGTCATTTTGCCCTATGTTATTATATCTCCTTGGTCAGGTGTTGTTGTATAACCTTATTGATGTGAGTCATTGTGTGTGTTTGTCCAAATGGTCAATCTTGGGTTAGTGATTGTGTATCCTTCACCCGTGCTTTGTCAGGATTAGTTATGGTTGTTTGTTTCACCATAGAGTTCTCGTAGAGAGACCTTTCCTGTTAGTGTCCTATGAGAGAGAGTGGTTTTCGAGCGAGAGTTGTCCCCGAAGTGGATGACAGGATAACCTGTCGAAAGTCAGTTAAAAAGTGATAACCTAATAATTGATTAGGGGGTGGGTAGAATAAATATTAATTAAGATAATATACCTCATTCATAGGTGTAGTGCTTGTATAGGGCTCATAATGCTACGAGAAGGCTTGGAATGGCAAACTTACCACCTTGTCTTCACCAAAGGATTGGTAGGGTCCACATGAGACTTAGTTGGAACCGGAGGCTCGGGAGAGGTTACCAGGAGAAACCCAGGATGGGGGTCGGGACCTATGGAGGTTGTACCATGGTATCCACTATAAGACATACGATGACACTCTCTCCTTAGAGTCACTTGTGTTTTTTGAGTTGAGTTACATGGATGTTTGTAGAGTCTTGTAGTCCTTTCATACTTGTCTTACTTTGCTTGCTTGAGGGTTCTCTACTATCTCCTAGCATGGTGGGGTGGTTCCATTTCGGGATCACATGGTCGGGTGGTAGTGCCACTTCCTATTAGATGTTATGGATTGTATCTTCAGGGGAGGAAAGGCTTCACTGGTGTTTCTTGGTTCATGGTTCATGTACCAGCTCTTGTTCGAGATCATTGTTTAATTGAGACTTTGTGGTCATTGTATCAGACTTTTATGTAACCTTGATATTGTAACTTTGTAATCTGTGGTATTATTGGAAGCCATGTATTTATGGATATTGTAATAGTATGTCAGTGGAATGTATGTTAATTCAGTTGCTTTGATATTATGTTTAAATGTTTTATGGAAATTGGATGCATTGGAATACTTTAATTTCTTCATTATGGAATTTAGATGTATGTGTATTTTTGAACTTAAGCATTTACTTTATCTAATTAAATGGATAATTGGATTAAACATGGTGTTAATATAATCTACGATTAATCTTCATTGGCAACCCTTAGGAAATCATGTGTTAGTCTTCCATTGTGTTATTAGCCATGCAATGGTTATAATTAATGCACTTAATCTTTAAAAAAAAAAAATATTTCATCCTTTAGTTGCCTAGTTGTGTTGTTTTCCTTTAGGGTTCCTGGCAGGGCATTACAATTAGCATGAAATATCTATCACCTTGAAAACTTTTAACTCTAGCAGGGCCACACAAATCAGTATGAATAAGATCAAGAACATCATTTTATTTATCTTGTATAATCCTAAAAGATGTTCTGACCTATTTACCCATTTGACATTCTTTACATACCGGGTTATAGGGCTTCATAATCTTAGGTATATCCCTAACTACCTTAGTTGAACTGATCTTCACAATGTAATCAAAATTTACATGACACAACCTTTTATACCATAGACAACTCTCATCAACCTGTGTAATCAAATATTTCTTCTCACCGAAGTTCAAATCAAATATATTACCTTTTGTCTATCTACCGGTTGCATTCTCCAAACTAGATCTGTTAATGATTTTGCATTTTCCATCCTTGAACTATAATTGAAATCCCTTATCTACCAATTGTCCTACACTCAAAAGATTATGCCTTAAACCTTCAACATAATAAACATTTTCGGTATTATTCTTACCATCTAATGATATAGTTTCTTTTCCTTTGATCATACATGCTTTGTCATCTCCAAATCTAACTAGACCGCCATCAAATTCTTGCAAAGATAGAAACTTCCCTTTATCTCTAGTCATATGATGTGAACAACTGTTGTCAATTACCCATTCATCCTTGTCTTCAATTTTAGTAGCAAGTGCCTTCTCTTTATGTACATTCTCTTCTAGTATCGGATCATCTTCTTTGATAGCTAGGAACACCCAGTCCTTCTCATTGCCTAAACCACTAGCAGAATCTTTTGTCGGTTCATCATCTGAATTAGTAATGCCTTCCTCATCCGCTATGTAGCATGATTTGTATCTATTTTTCTTGTACTTATACTTGTTCTGATATCTAGGGTTAGGCTTAAATGATCTTCTAACTCTTTCTTCAAATCTTGATTTCCTTTCAGGACATCTAGATGCAAAATGACCAATCTTATTACATGCAAAACATTTAAAAAGTGTTTTTCCTTCATACTTACTTCCTACCTATCCTTTAGGTACTCTTCTAGCAAATAGTGCTTCAAGTTGCTCAAACTCATCATCATCTCTTCATATATTCTAATTCCTTCTCATACAAAGCTTTCCAATCTTGCTTACCAGTTGTAGATGTAGATGCATGAAAAGTAGGTTCAGACTTCACAGCTCCAGAAGGTCCAAATTCTTCAAGCTCAATAGTAGATAGTTTCCCAACTAAAGTATCTTTGTTGACAAATGTATTAGCCATTGTTATCAACTCATTGATAGCAGTAGCCTTCATTTTGTAAGCCGGTGGTAGGGATCTCAGAACTTTAGAAACAATTTCATCTTCGCTCAGAGTTCCACCACAACATTGAATTCCCATAACAATCTCATTTATCCTTTCCATGAATGCAGTAATCCTTTCATCTTCTTCCATCTTCAGGTTTTCATATCTCACCCAGCAACCATCAAGTTTATAAATCTTCACTATAGGGCCACCTTCATTAAAAGTATCCAACTTATCCCATATAGTCTTTCCAGATGATTTATCAGTTAATCCCATTATTTGTTGATCAGAAAGTGCACATAAGAGGGCTTCTCTTGCTCTACAATCATTCTTAAGCTCCTTGTCCAGGTTTTCCGGAGGAGGATTTCCAAATCCTGGATTTGTAAGATGTGACACCATTCTATGTGATCTCCCAAATCTCCTTGCCAAGACATCTTAGATGAGGCTCCATCTGAATCTTCCATACTGTGTAATTTGTTCCATCAAGCCTCAGAATATCCCTTTAAAAGATATCTCTAGAAGAACTAGATGAACTTGAGTTGTTAGTCGTCATAGGATCTTCCTCAAGTGGTTAAGCTTTCTATAGAGAGGACCAAAGCTCTAATACCAATTATTAGACAATTCAAATAATTGGAAGAAAACTAAGAAGGGGGGGTGAATCAGTTGTCACAGATTACCAAAACTATTAGAAATTTAAAACTTTAATACCGGAACCCAAAATATTAATACCAGAATAGCAGTTAAACCAATTAAGCATAAATAATAATTACAGAATAAATACCATCCACATGACACCAAGATTTGTATGTTGAAAACCCAGTAAAGGGAAAACCACGACGGGAAGCCTACCCACAATCAGATAATACTTTTGCAATAAGTATGTGAATTACAATTGAGGGGCATGCACTTGCAGGAAGGCCAACAACCTAGAGCGCATTGCTCATCACAAAAGGAGCCTCACTGGCTACATAGAAATCCAGACTACAATCCAGAGAAGTGTTGAACTGCAAAAGTAGCATCTCTTATGTCCGTGTACAGTTCCAGTTAAGCTCAATACCGGAGGACTAAATCCTCTTACATACACCTAATTCTATCTCCAATGATCAACCAAATCCTCTGCCTAAATGATGTTACATTATTCACACATTACATTCCTTTACCATGACCTCTAACATAACCATGATGATCTACAATGAGATCTTCCATCTATATATATAAACTCTCGACCTTAAACAGTTAGGTTGGCCACCAGATAATAAACCAATTACATAACTACAAACCATGTCGGTCTTAGACCAAACAAATAATATCCAACGTATAATACATCCTAGAAACACATCGAGAGGTCCAATCCACATGTTACATTAAAGTTAGTCCATAACCTAGATCAATCGGGACCCAGTATACATCCACACACTACAACAATGATCTCCATCTACCAAGTCTCGAACATGATCACCAGCAGAAGCTACACCAAGACCACTTATGTAATTCATCAAAGATCTTCATCAAAAGCTCTGCCGATGAAACCCTTGCCGAAACCAAAAACTAAGCTTATAAGCAAACAGGATAGTATCCATCACCAGACCAAAACCAACTAACCAAATATGAGCATGCGTATCATGAACAAGACAATTCCATCACCAAACTATACTGGAGCCTACCAGATCATGTCGGATCCAAATCAACCAGAAACCACTCAACCTACTGAGACCAAAAGGGTGACGATAAAGCATCCTAATAGCTAGTGTTGGCATCAATGATAAAACATCAATGCAACACATAATCAATTCTACCAAATGGCCAACAATCTACATGCTAACACTCAAGAACAATTAATAGCAACAACTCAAATAAGAAAGATAGCTTCTGGAGCATTAAATTATGAACCATCTAAAATGAAGATACACACGAACATCCCAAACATTTTCCTAAATCTACAACACAAGATATGATCATACTGGAGCACATCAGATCAAACACCAGAACACTGCAACATTGAAACTAAAAACCAATCTTCATAGAGGAATCCTCAACTCGATCAAACCATCACATAGCATCATGGAATCAATAAAAAATGATGTATCTCTAGTTGATTCAACATAGCAAACAGATAAACCAACTAGATCAACTCATTGCAATCATTGAATCACCAAAACAATTCTCTCCAACACCAAAACACAGGAATATGTTGACATCAATGATATCAACATATCCTAGTAGCAGAAATATACAACAAGGAGATGATATTCTTTCAGTTGATCTTAACCGGATTGTGTAGACACCTAAAAATGGTCAATGCTTGCGGAATCGTACTTTAACATTTGCGCATTGCCTTATTTTAGGGTTTTTGCGTCACATTAACATTTCTCCTATGTCACGCATTTGGTTTTTATCATTTGCGAGCATCGATTCCTTCTTCTGCATTATTCAGTTGTCTCGCTTTCGAATTTGGTCTTGTTGACAACAATCTTCAGTCATGATTTTGGTCAATCTTATCCTGTCGCATCTATGTGCGTATTCATCATTTTGGACATCGTCAATCCTAATTAGGATTTTGTCCTCTTATCAATCTTGTCATCATGCGATCGATTTGTCATTGATTCTTGTCTTTTGATCAATTTGTCATCAATCTTGTCATCATGCGATCCATTTGTCATCGATTCTTGTCTTTTGATCAGTTTGTCATCAATCTTGTCGTCTTGTGATCTATTTTGTCATCGATTCTTGTCCTCTTGTCAATCTTGTCATTTTGCGATTGATTTGTCATCGATCGTCGTCTTTCTCAATCATGTCAATTTGGATCAATTAGTCATTGTTCCTCATCAATTGGTGCATTTATCAATCAAATCATTCGTCAGCATTGGTCTTTTATCAAGTCAAAATCATGATCAAATCGATTCTTCAATCAGGACCTAATTGTCATCTTTGCATTTCTAATTCATCTTTTAGGGTTTCATGATTTTATTCATTTAACCCTGTTTGTCATTTCTCCTCTAGATTAAATAATTTATTTATTTATCCTAGATCTTCGTGTCAC
Source organism: Cryptomeria japonica (assembly GCF_030272615.1). NCBI lineage: Eukaryota > Viridiplantae > Streptophyta > Pinopsida > Cupressales > Cupressaceae > Cryptomeria > Cryptomeria japonica. The sequence continues at coordinate 729,987,196 of NC_081409.1, forward strand.
AATTAAATGTTTAATTTAATTGGCTAACTAATTATTCCTCTTTTTGTGAATTAATTAATAAATGACAAATTATTAATTGATTTACCTAATTTCTCCTAATTCACTAATTTCCTAATTTTTCATCAATTTCTAAATTCCCTCTTTGTGAATTAATTAATAAATGAAAAATTATTAATTAATTCACTAAATTCCTAATTTCCTCATTTTCTAATTTCCTAATTCCTATTTTCCAATTTTCCAATTTTCCTAATTTCAAATTCAGTTTCCTCCTATTTCTCTCCTAATTTCATGGGAATGACATTTCAATTTGTCATAATTTGTCATAATTGACAATCAATCAATTTTTGACATAGAAATTTGTTATAATTTTGTCATAAATTATCAATCAATCAATTTTGCATAGAAAGTGCAAATTTGTCATAATTGACATTCTTGATTTGCAATTTCCATTTGAATATCTTCATGCTAATTTCATCATCTCTCCAATTTGTCTATAAATTGGATGATTTTCTTCAATCCCAACTAATCACATTATCGAACGAATCGATTCCCGAATCAATCATGCTTCGAGTATTCTTGAGCAATCATCTTGTCTACTTGCTTTCATATCATGATCATGCACTAGTAGGTGAGATCCACAGCAAAGCTATTTGAAGAAGAAAGAAGGACAATGGAGCCACATGAAGGAGACATTCAAATCTGCACTTGGTTTGCTTAATTTTCAAATATTGAATGTTTTGTTTTCGTGTCTTTATTGAGTGTGTTAGGATTGATCATTGCAATTGAGATTTTGTGATTGACCTAATGACTAATATTGATCTTTTCTTTGATGATTTCCGATTTCCTAGCTACATTAATTGGTGAACCCGATGTGAACTAACCACTTAACCATGCTTTTGAGTGCCTTTGAGTTGATTTGCAGGTTAAAAACCCAAGAAACAAGGTAATGCAGGGCTTTCTGGGAACTTTTGCGCCTGTGTCAAGCATTATGGGCCTGTGTTAAGCATTTTGTGCCTGTTTCAAGGATAATCTGCACCTGTGTTATGCATTTTGTGTCTATGTCAAGACTTCTGCGCCTGTGTAGGGACAGAAACAGAGGTAAAAGATAGTGTTTTTCACTTGCAAATTGTTTTCTTTTGCATTCTGTTTCTGCTTTTTTTTTGGTTTTTTGGTACTGATTCTCTATGCAGAACCTTGGCATACGCATGACAAAGACAACAAATGAAACTACTAACACGTTTTATGTAGGTTCAATAGTCAAAGACTAAACATATCAAACTTCTGACTTGGGTTTTTGCAGGTTGCCTTGGACTACAACTAAACTTTGTGTTTGTAATTAATATTTAGGCACCTAGTATGATTTCTAAATAGGATGGAATGAATGTATGTTTTCTTTGATTGTTGAGTTTGACATTGGAGTAGGAGAGTATGCTCTCATCCTTCTTAGGGTGATCAGAAATCCAGATCTTCGATACCATGCTCATGTTTTTGATTGTGTGTCACCTTTAGAGGGCCTGCCTTCTCGACCATTTGCTTTTGCAAGCAAGTGATAATCGTGAGAAGGGAATGACCCAAAGTGAGTACAGCTAGAATACCTTGTCATTCTAACTCACTATAAACAAAAACCTGACGGGCGAAAGCTTTGAAGGAAGGGTTACGTGGGAATTGCAGTTACTTGGGAAGTGATGACCCTTGAACTCTTTCTCATATCAACATCTAAGTAGGGCCTCATGGTCTAAATCATGCTTGCGTGACTACATTTTTTTGGTATCTTGATGGGCTTAATGTCTCAGTCACGCTTGCGTGACATCAAGGAGTAACGCTTAACAGAAATCCTTACTAAACACCTTGTATTTAGAGGCCAAAAATCCTTCTAGTTGCTTGAGAAGGACAAGTTCAGATACTTGGAAGAGATACTAAGTTCGCCATGGGCAGATTTCCATGGGGACTGATGCTTGGCTGCCCTAAGAAGTGAGTGTCATGGAGGGGAGCCTATGGGGTCAAACATCTAAGTATTCTCCTTGAATCTCATAACAAGTCTACCTCTCAAGTACCTAATGTCCTTGCCTACCATAAGAAATGTGATAATGAGCATGATTGTCTTGAGTTTAAGTTGAAATATCTTGTCTTCTTTGTTTGTCAAAAGTTGAATTGCATCTCAAGGCAAATTGATTCAAAACAAGGTTAAACACAAGAACATTTCATCCAACAAAGTTCAAAACACCTTCAAACATGGTTGTCAAACATTTTTCAAAATCTTGTCTCAACATTCATGTCACTTAGATTTAGGTTCATTCTAGGTTTGCATTTTGCAAAGTCATTTTCAATTACCAAGGTTAGGTTTCACCTAGGTCATACTCTTTTGCATATCAATAAAAGTCATCCATTTACATGTGTCCTCTTGCATTAGAGCAATACCATTGTCATACATTTGCATTTCTATACCCTAGGTCTCTTCATTAAGTTTAGGTCATTATCATATCATATTAGGGTTATTTGCATAGTAATTGTTCCTTTGCATATAGTGTCAAAACTAGGTTTTGTCATACTTGAGTAATCCAGATCTTTGATAAACCCTAAGTCATTGTTAGGAAGTCTAGACCTTATCAAACCTTTTCTCCTTTTGTCATTATTGTCATTTGGTCAAACCTAGCTTAGTATCCAAGCATATAGGGGAGACATTGTCATTTTGTCCTTTTGTCACTTGGTCCTTTTGTCCTTTGAGGTCTAGACATCATTTCAATTTCCTAAGGGTCTCTTTTAGATTTGCATTCCTAAAAGTTTGTCAAAATCTTCAAAAATAACCAAAAACATAGGTTGCATTCTTGCCATAGATTGCATTCTCATTTATTTAGTTTGCATTTAGTTTCATATCATATATTGTCCTTGAAAATTTTCAAAAATATTGAATTTGCATAAGTGACATGCCTGTTGAAACAAGATCAAGATCTAAAAAGATGGGTGAACCAACGTATCAACCCATTGACAACATATCAAATTCACAATTTCAAACTAGTCAAACAGTGCAAATTGAAGGTTTATCAAACACATCATTACCACCATATGGAATGGTTCAACTTGGACCACCTCCATTATATGAACCAGTGTTTGTACCTATGAAACTAGGACATGGGAGTGTTCCACCAACTCCAAGAGGAAATGCACCTTTCAATTGGAATCAACCAAACCTACAACATGAAATTCAAACATTACATGAGGAACAAACTCTTTCACAAGGATTTGGTTCAGATCAAGGCATTCAACAAGAAATGAATCCAAATGTCCAACCAGATTCTTCATCAGATTCTGATGCTTCTGATGATGTTGATATGTTCCTTCAAGATCCAAAGTTGACAAAAAAGATGGATAAATTCTTAAACAAGGTCTTTAAGATGTTCCCACAAAAATATCTTAACATGATGAGTAATGTGACCTCCTCAAGTGAGAAAATCAATGTGCAAAAACAACAAGGCGGTGAGCTATTAAGTTTTTCTCCGCATCCAAATGAAGAAAATATGCAACAAGAAACTCAACCTACCTTGATGAGTAAACGTGCTTCAAAGGCATTGACAGTGACTATTCCTCAAAAGTCACCATTTGAGACAATAAATAATCCATTATTCAACACAACACCTGTAACGCAAGATCAAATGAAGACCACGCAAATATTGACAGCTCTCCCTCAACAAGAAGTGGTTCCTTACATGCATAAAATTGGATCAAAATCTAAGATACAAGAAAGCTTCATGACTGGAATGCCTGATATCACCAATGTCCAAAACAATTCCATGATGCAACAAAGTTCTTATGTCCCGTTAAGCTCAATATATTTGCCAAACACTATTGCGACAGATCCTTCGATAATGGTGACACAAAAAGCTACGGATAGTGGTTTGCACCAACAACAATTGTTGCAACAATTGAGTAATACACAAAAGGTGCAATCGAATGTGCAAACAAGCAATGTCCAACAACAACAATATCGCATTCGACAACAAATTGCAGCACCTTCTGCCCCATTACAAGTTAATGCAAACTTGCAACCATCACAATGGATTGGACAAATAACACAGCAAGTTAATGCAAGTGCCATACCCCATCTTAAGGAGAAACAACAAAAACCACCTAAACAAAGTTTTTTGAAAATGATGGGATATACACCGCGACGACAATCGGCACAAAGTCAACAAATGTCGATTCGCCAACATCAACAACATGTGCCTCAATATGTGCCAAGGCAAACAAGCTATCATACTTCACAACCGCAATTGGCACCTGTGCAATATCAACAACATCCTCAATTGCAATATCAACCTAGGCTACAAGAAGCACAACAACAAGGTCAATATCAAGGCATGGCACAACCACAACAACAAGAGATGTACCAAGAACATTATATGCCAGAGACACCAAAAATGGCCATTTCAGAGCATCAACAACCAATCGGAAACACGATGTATCGACAAAGAGTACCCACCGGGATTAATGATGGACCTCCAAAATCTAATACAATTGTGCAACAGCTTGAGAAGTTGCAACGACAAGTTGACGCATTAGAAACTAAAGGAACAAAGAAGTTGTATACAGATCAAGATTTATGTCCTAATCCATTTGATAAGAGCTTATACATGCCTCCATTCCCTAAACATTTTGAGGCACCTAATTATGAGAAATATAAAGGGAATGGAAATCCAAAAGATCACATTCGAGCATTTTTCATGGCTTGTACTGAAGTGAGTTATGAGGAAACATATTTAATGCACTTATTTGTACGAAGTCTCACTGGACAAGCCATGGATTGGTATTCGCATCTGCCAAGAAATATAAAGACTTGGTCTGAATTGGCTCAAAAGTTTATATCTCACTTCGCATTCAACATCGACAGTGACATGACCATGTCAGATTTATGCAACACCAAGCAAAAGCAAGGCGAGCCGTTAGTGACTTTCTTGCAACGATGGTGAAGCTTGTATAGTCGTTCTTCCCTAGATATACCTGAAGAACAACAAGTGAATCTGTTTATCCAAAATTTGGTCCCAGAAATGATGTATGAACTCAAATTGAAAATTCCCAGTACTATAGAAAAACATATTAAGAAAGGGATGAACATTGAAACTGCTCTTGTAGCCAAGGGAATCATTAAGCTTAACAAAGATAGTGACAACACGACCAATTCACGGGACAGAAATAGATTTTGGTATAAGAATAAGAATGTCACTAATGATGGAGTTGTTGATGCAAGAGCGGTGAATGCAAATCAACCCCCGTTCACAATCAAGAAATTAAGTGTGCCTAATATGTCAACTATGGAACAAAATCAAACACTAGTGAGCAATGTTACTCAACAACCACAATACCAACAACATGCTCAACAATACACTCAACAATATAATCAACAACAAGGCCAGCAACAAAACCAGCAGTGCAAACCTTTCCGATCAAGGGATGGGCCTCCTCGACAATTTACGCCATTGGGAGAGCCTATTGAATCAGTAATGAAACAATTAATACAAGCAAAATTTATTAAGCTACCAGATATCAAGGCAAAACCAGTGGTAAAACCGCATTGGTGGAATGATAATGCATACTGTGAGTACCATCGGTCAAAAGGACATAAAACCGCGTCATGTTTTCAATTGAAACATATGATCCAAGACTTGTTAGAGAAAGGATTAATTGAGGTAGATCTGCCCAACGCGACCTCTAACACTAATCATACCATTTTCAAAACTCCTTTGCTTGATTATGACAAGGAAAAGTGTCTTCTTCAAACCCTACCCAAATAGCAAATAATGAAAATACTGGTTATAACAATGTCATCAATTGTTTCCGAGCATCAAATGAATATGTTTCTACCATAAGAATAAAGGAACAAGATCCTTCTTGCGCGGTCACCACTCGTCGATCCAAAATAGTCCTGAAAGGAGCTCCTGTAGCTCCTCCCAAACCAACTCCTGCAAGTCAGTATAATCTCTTGGATCATCTAGGAAAGACACCTACACAAATATCAATCCTTGAGTTGTTGAAAATGTCCCCTATGCATCATGCAGTCCTAGATAAAGCTTTAATTGAGTCCACTGTCCCGACAGACATTGATGTTGACCAGTTTCAAGCCTGAATTAGACATCTAGCTGTTTCCCAAAATGTCACATTTTCTGATAATGATATCTCACCTGATAAGCTCCCTCATAATGATCCTTTACACCTTGAAGTCTTTGTCCATAATTGCAAAATCTGACGAGTCTTGATAGATGGCGGAGCGGGTCTTAATATTTGTACCTTGAGAGTGGTCATTGGCCTTGGTTATACAGAAAATGACATTGATGCTTCTAGAAGAATAACAATCAAAGCATATGATGATGTTGAGCGCCCATCCAAAGGGATAATTACATTGCCTATCAGAGTTGGTCCAGTGATAGAAAACACTTTCCTGTAGGTCCTAGACCTTGATCTCCCTTATAATATGATTCTTGGTCATCCATGGATCCACGCAATGAAAGCAGTTCCATCCACTTATCATCAATGTTTAAAATATCCTTACAATGGAACTGAGATAACAATTCTAGGAGATCCTAATCCATTTCAATTTTGTGCTGCCCTAAAGGATTCTCCGCAGCAGCAAGTCCCAGTCAATAGAGAGGCCAAACCACATAGTTATGTGGATCCTAATGAATTGTTAGATGTTGTCAAAGGAAAATTGAAGATACAGGACCAAGGATGCGGAGAATATTCAATGGATCAAACATTCCTCATCGGGAATTTACCAATATCTCCAAAATCATATGGCAAACTGCATTTATTGCAAAAGAAACCTAAGGTCGTTATTCAATATCAGCCTCCCACTACATTTACAAGATGGGGTGAACTTGACAAAGAAACTTTAGATGATGATGTCATGGATTGGCTTTATAAGGATCCAACTGAGACCCCACCTATCAGGTTGCCAGTGGAACGGTACGGCAAAGGATTTACTATGCTGCAAAAGACAGGATATGACGGCTGCAGTGGCTTAGGCCTGAACAACAATGGAAGGCTAGAACCTGTTATACCCAAGATGCGACCTCCAACTTAAGGGTTAGGTTTTGTACCATTGTGAATTGGATCCTCATCTACCAAAGTGACCACGTGTGGAAAAGGGCATGACTCTGATGATGAAATAACACCTGAGGATACCCGACCCGAAACTGATTCCAATAAATGGGAGTGGAGTTCTTTTTCTTCTAGCTCCTATGCCCTTGACAATATTTTCCTTGACCCTGATAATTTGCCTATGGAAGACAAACATGAAATAACTCCTCTTCCTAAAACATGTCCTAATGCTTGGATAGAGTCATTCTGGGACCCAAGCTCTGAATCAGATACAAGCAGTTCAGATAGTGATACCACAGATGTTTACATCTTTACCATATCAGCCCTCTCTCTCCTTACAATCGATGATGATATGCCCCTCATCTATCCCCAGCTTATCCAACATGACCAACAAGAACCACTCACATTGGACTATTTTCAAAATGATGAAGCAATTGTAGAATTCCTTGGACTACGGGAAGGCATACCACAAGGTGATCATAAGGCAGGATTTGCTATTGACCTAGATTCCACAGCATATTTTGGGGAGTCAACTCCATCTTCCAGTCATCAAAATGAAAAAAGAAAAGAAAAAGTAAAAAATCAAAAGAATAGATCTTTGAGTGAAAACCGTAAGGCACTCTCTGATCATGCAAAAGTAAAAATAAAAGATGTACCTGCGGGTGAAAACCTCTCTGAGGCACCCAAAGGTGGAAGAGTGGACATACCCCTATCAAGTCAGGATAAATCAACATTGCTTGTGGAAATGACCGAGGAAATCAATTTGGGTACACCTGACAACCCTAAGGTCATTCATTTTGCTGCTTCTCTATCAAAACAAGAAAAGATAGATTTTGTCAATTTCTTTCTTGAGAAGAAGATCAGCTTTGCATGGTCCTATGCAGATATGCCTGGCCTCAATCCAGAATTAGTCCTTCATCACTTGCTGTTAAAAGTAGATGCCAAGCCTGTCAAACAGAAACTTAGAAAGATGCATCCCCAGGTGGCTCTTTTGGTCAAGGTAGAACTGAAAAAACTACTGGATGTGGGCTTTATCAGACCCATCGATTATGCAGACTGGATTTCAAATTTGGTACTAGTTAGCAAAGTAACTGGGGGCATCAGAATCTGTACGGATTTTAGGGATCTCAATAAAGAATGCCCTCAAGATGATTTTCCACTGCCAAATATCGACATCATAGTTGACATGACTGTTGGATATGAGATGCTCTCATTGATGGATGGTTTCTCTGGCTATAACCAAATTCGCATTGCTCCTGAAGACCAACATAAGACTGCATTCACATGTGCTTGGGGTACCTACTGTTGGAATGTGATGCCCTTCAGTCTTAAAAATGCAAGTGCAACATATCAAAGAGTGATGACGACAATTTTTCATGATTTCATGCATACTTTGATGGAGGACTATGTTGATGACTTATTATGCAAATCTGTCACAAGAGATAGTCATTTAGCCATCCTGGGCCCAATCTTTGACCGAATGGAGACTTACAAGCTCAGACTCAATCCAAAGAAGTGTGTCTTTGGTATCACAGCCGGCAAATTACTAGGGTACATTGTTTCTCATAGAGGCATTGAAGTCGACCGTGCCAAGGTTAAAGCAATAATGGATATGCCTCCTCCTTCTAATCTTCGTCAACTACACAGTCTGAAAGGAAAGCTACAGTCAATCCGTCGCTTCATAGCTTAATTGGCCGACAAATGTCATCCATTCCAGCATCTATTGCATAAAGGTGTCGCTTTTAAATGGACTGAGCAATGTCAATCAGCCTTTCAAGCTCTCAAAGACTATTTGTTGTCGCCGCCTATCCTAATGCCTCCTATAGAAAGAAAGCCATTTTTATTGTATATTTTTGCAACTGAAACAGCACTAGGAGTTCTCTTGGCCCAACAAGATGAGAACGGCAAAGAGCGAGCTATTTATTATATCAGCCGAACACTAGTAGGCTATGAGCTGAATTATTCAACTATTGAAAAGGCATGCTTAGCAGTGGTATTTGCAACACAAAAGCTTCGACATTATATGTTAAATCACCAAACATTATTGGTTGCAAAAATTGATCCCCTAAAATACTTGCTTAGCAGAGCAACTTTGACAGGTCACCTAGCAAAGTGGGTTATAATCCTTAGTGAATTTGATATTGAGTATATGGAGCGAAAGGCGATAAAAGGCCAAGTCATAGCAGATCAACTTGTAGAGGCTCCTATTTATGATGATCATCCCATGTTGACCGATTTTCCAGATGAATCAGTCTTTTCTCTCACATCTTCTAAAGAATGGAAGTTATACTTTGATGGATCCCATACCAAGTTTGGGTCCGGAGCAAGCATCTTGTTTGTCACCCCTCAAGGTGATGCTATTCCCAAGTCCTACAGGATAACTTTTCATTATACCAATAACATTGCAGAGTATGAAGCATTGGTCACAGGACTCCGAGTAGCGGTCCACTGGAACATCACGCATTTGCAAGTCTATGGAGATTCTCAATTAGTCATCCGACAAGTGAATGATGACTACGAAACAAAAGATGAAAATCTTATTCCCTATAAGCATATGGTAGATTTCTTCAAGACAAAATTCACGACTATCCATTTCAGTCAAGTTCCAAGAATGCAAAACAAGTCGGCAGATGCGATGGCTACGATTGCTTCCATGTTGAATATGCCCCACAATATCGACAAATGTGAATTTTTAGTCAAACAATTGCTGGTTCCTTCTTTTGACATTCCGATAGTAGATGTGATGTGCATTCTTGTTGGTCCCAACTCCCGTGGTACAATGACGTATATCAATATTTGAAATCCCAAACCTTACCACCTAATCTTTTCGCTAACCAACACCGAGCCTTCATCCGACAGACAGCCAAATATGTCATCATTGCCGACACCCTTTACCGTCGTTCCTTTGACCATACCCTCCTCAGGTGTTTGGATTTTGACGAAGCACAAATGGCTTTACACGAGGTTCATGATGGTATATGTGGGGGCCATTTCAATGGTCTGAGCTTAGCCAAAAAATTGATTTGTGCTGGGTATTATTGGCCCACTCTGGAAAAAGATGTTCACAATTTTGTTAAGAAGTGCTACAAATGCTAGATCCATGGAAACTACATTCATGCACCAGCCCAAGAGCTTCATTTTGTCATATCTTCGTGGCCCTTTTCTCAATGGGGATTGGATCTTATTGGCAAGATTCACCCGACATCTGCAAATGGACACAAGTTTATAATTACAGCCACAGAGTATTTTACAAAATGGATCGAGGCTATCCCCATGACCTATATCACTGGTGTGCAAATTTCAAAATTCCTATTGAATTATATCATATGCCGGTATGGGGTTCCCCTTTCCATAGTCACAGATAATGGCCGTCCCTTCAAGAATAAAGATGTCAAGGAACTTTGTGAAAAGTTTCATATCCAACACCGTTTCTCCAGTCCATACTATCCGCAGGGGAATGGTCAAGCCGAAGCATCAAATAAAACCATTATCAAGATCCTGAAAAAGGTTGTCAATGATGCTGGTCGAGATTGGCATGTACAGTTGAATCCAACACTATGGGCCTATCGCACTTCTATCCGTACACCTACTAGCGCAACACCTTATTCCTTGGTGTATGGTGCGGAAGCCATTTTACCCTTGGAAGTGGAGATTCCTTCCTTGTGTGTTTCCTTGCAACATCTGATTGATGATGAGACGCACAGAGTCTCTCGGTTGCATCAGCTTGAGATGTTAGATGAGAAATGTCAGATAGCCCTGACACATTTGTAAGCATATCAAAACCGTCTCCGTCGCTCTTATAATAAGAAGGTCAAAGGGCGACACTTCGAAGTGGGAGATCTGGTTTTAAAGGCAAACCCTAAGAATGCACAATCTACTGACATCATCAAAGGCAAGTTTGAACCTAATTGGGTTGGGCCTTTCATAGTGACTGCAGCATATGGCTCGGGGGCATATCAGCTTGCCACCCCAAAAGGTGAACCTTTGTTCGATCCTGTAAATAGCATGCACCTTCGCAAGTACTGGGCATAATTTTCTATCAGCACTTCTTCAAGTATGATCCTGAAAAAATACAAAAAAGTCAAAAAAGCAAAAAAATACAAAAAAATAAAAAAAGCAAAAAAATACAAAAAAATAAAAAAAGCAAAAAAATACAAAAAATCAAAAAGCAAAAAAATACAAAAAAAAAAAGCAAAAGAGAAAAAGAGCAAAAAAGTAAAGAAAAATGATTCGCCCTCTAGTGAAAACCTGGCAAACAGGCGCTTTGGGCAAGTACCATGGTGAAAACCTGGCAATCAGGCACCATGTGTAAGCAAGATCATTGCTCCGTCATCTGTCATGACCTCTAGCTATGCTTTCTCTCGACTGATTTATCATGTCTATCTTTGTCTTGACCCAATGTTCTGTTTCAAGCCTAAGATTGGTCAACATCATTGTCTTGCATACTCCAGTTTCTTGTACATATGTCTTTCAAATGTGCATTGGGTGTGTTCCCCTTGTCATGATCAATCACTGGAACTTTTGCATTTAAAATGTCCTGAAAAAAAAATCATAAAAATTGAAAAATGTCCTGAAATAATTCAAAAAAATTGAAAAATGTCCTGAAATAACTCAAAAAAATTGAAAAATGTCCTAAAAAAGATCATAAAAATTGAAAAATGTCCTAAAATAATCCAAAAAAATCAAATAATGTCCTGAAAAAATCTCTTAAAAATTGAAAAATGTCCTGAGAAAATCCCTAAAAAGTCAAATAAAGTCCTGAAAAAATGAACACAAAAAAATTGTAAAAACTCAAAAAAAGAAAAAACAAAACAAAAATAACCCCTCTGTGCATAGACAGCTCACTGAGTATACATCCAATGACTCGCAATCCAACGCTCCGCTTTAATGAAATCATGCATTAACAGATAAACTCTTTCAATCAAACCAGACATTCAAACTGATCAAAATTGTCATATCAATCAACCTCAAAATCATTTGTGCTTGTCTCTACTATCATGGGTCTTATATAGGGTGTGGTATACTCGAAACCAGACTGTGTCCTATCTTAGACGGGGTACCGCATGTCCTGAAACCAGATAGCATGATCATCCTATCAGCACTTTCAACTTTTGACAATGAAGATCAAGATGTTTGTTTGATTTGTTGAAATTTGTGCATCTTATCTTTTTACTGATTTATCTTTGGCTTCGATCATGTTCCTATGTTGCTCGATGATGTCACTGAGTGATTTAGAGTGACCGGGATGGTTCATGGTCCCTTTCTTTTTTATTGTGATTGTTGTTTGTCTGTGATGTGTCTGTCTTTTGCAAAAAGGGTTGCAGCTCTGGCCTTCAATGCCATGATGCTACGCATCCATTTTGCTACATTAAAATAAAGGTTCTCACCTACAAAGTGCATTACTGAAAGCAAGTTTTTCTTCGTCTCTAATAGTCCTCTGTCTCATTTTCTTCTTACTAACATTTCTTTCGTCCGTTCAGATAGTCAGTTCGGTCTAGTGCTCCGATTTCCCCAAACACATATGCTGCATCATGCATTCATTGGTTAGTACATTTGTATCACATCGAGCATCACATCAAGCATTTTATCCATTTCATTTTATAAATGTATCAAAAACACATAAAAATGCATCCATACATGTTCCACAATAAACAGTGCATAAGTCATCCATACATGGAAAATAACATAAGTCATAACACATTGCATTCCATCATATCATTGCATATCATATCACATGTCACAAGAATATCGGAGTACAAAATTGGACTGTCTGTCCTAAGTATGGCCCGTAGGCCGACTACATAATGTCAAATTACATAATGTCCACTGTCCGTCATACGGAGCATGTGCCTCTGTCACTGGGTGCTCCCTCTGTCCTCCTCATCCCTGCCATGTCTCACAGATGATGTCCCTCCTAGTCCTGGTTGTGGAGGTCTCATAGGTCCACTTACCCCCATGCTGCTCAATGACCTTCGAGAGCATGCCCTGCTCTCTGTCCTCGATCGTGCCCGATATGATGCTGCTCTTTGCTCTGGTGGAATTGCACTCTCATATAGTGTCCTCCAATGGCGTATCTCCTCTCTAGTCTCTACCAACATCTGTGCCATCTCCCATGCACTGGCATCCCCAATCGACCCAATATACTCAGTGACTCTCTGTTCTTCTCGTTGTGCCTAAGCTATGGCTGTATCTCAAGCCACTGTAAGTTTGGCTATCTCTGCTCTGAACTGCTCATGCTTTGTCCTCAAGATGGCATTTTGTCTCTCTAAAGTCACAATGTGATCATGTTGACTCGCTATGGTAGCCCTGCACATCTCCATCACCTCTATGCTAGCTGTCTCCGGCTCTATGGGTATATCCTACAATGCCTCCTGCTCGCCTGAATCTAGCTCATCCTCGTCATCCCCATCCTCATCTCTATCCTCATCATCATCCCCATCCTCATCCCCACCCTCATCCTCCTCATCCTCGTCATCTCCCTCCTCTCCTGTGAGTGGGAAGTCCTCTTGTCTCCTCGGTACTGGAGTCTCCGGATCTGTCAATGGCACTGGCCACTGTCGTGCAAACCATCTCTCATACTCCTCTGTCATCCCGACATCCTCCACATCCGATCTCCAATCCCACTGTCTCTGTTGTAGTTGTGTGAAGTCAGCATATGCTATGTGTGGCTGAATCATACTCCCCCACTGACTCGTCTCTCTTTGAGATCAGGCAAAGTGTGCAGTCCTCCTAGGTACATCTTGCCTCTCTCCAAACTGTCATCTGACTCTCTCTGGCAGGTACATCTCAATCACTCTCTGGTGATTCACTGGTCACCCAATTAGGTACCTCTCCTATCTACAATATGGTAGCTCATCACTATCATCTAACCATCTAGGGCAATCACGATATGGCCTCCATGTGAACTCTCTCAGTTTGTCTAGCTCATGTCGCCAATACAATATGTATCCAAATGGACCACCATAGCAGTACACATATGGTCGATGTGGTAATACCTGTCTCTCTGCAATCGGTCGACATATGGCTATGTGCTTGAATGCCCATACCTGTAACAATGTGACTCCACAGCTCAAAGTCTGAACTCCCTGATATGCTATCTGATGCAACTGAAAATACAGCATAACTAGTACAAGTGGTCCCCATGCATACACCGTCCCCTCTGTCGCCATCTGCTCTAGCACTCTTCCCCAGCCAATAGGGAATATGTGTCCTCGTCTGTCTCCTGCTAGTAGGCATGTTATCACCACGGCTATCACCACATATCGTCGATCATACTCTGATGCCATGGTCTCCCAGCCAATCTCCCTCTCTACGATATCTAGATCATCTACGTCACACTCAAATAATTTGCACAATGCATCTCTCCCTGTCACTGGGTCATACTCTACCATCTCCCCATGAATTGAAATGCGGAGGATACGCCATACATCCTCTAGTGTCACAGTTGCCTCTTCAGTTGCCAGATGGAATGAGGAGGTCTCTGAATGCCATCGCTCTGCTAATGCGGTAAGCAGTCCTGTGTTTGCCCTAATCTCAGGCATGAATGTGATATAGTATATCCCAAGTCCTGCTAGTGTATCTTTGTCCGTGCTCTTGAGTCTATGTCATAGCATGAAGCAGTCTGGTCGGTTCTCTCGCATGATCAATGGATACTGTCAACTCTGCATCACAATTGGGGCACATTTTGTCAGTTTTAGGGTTTTCTCCTACGGGTTGCATTTCCTCATTTTCATGTCCAAATCAGGGTGTTTTTCAACTATTCTGACCTATCCTACCCTTATCCCCCCTTTCTGGATCATTTGCATGCTATTTTTGACCTAAATTGAGTTCCCAGGGCACAACTGCGCCTGTGTTGTGTATCCTGCGCCTGTGTCACATATCATGTGCCTGTGTCCCCCTACACAAGTGCAGAAGACATTACACAAGCATAGGATTCACCCTACACAAGCGCAGAAGTCAGTTTCTGCATCCCCTGTGGGTCCCGCAATGTCCCACAAGCCAGTCAAATTCATAAAATTGAAAACATGGGTTTTTGCGATACATACCGCTGCTCCTATGTCGTTTGGTCGTCTGTACGTGCGTACACATTCTCTGAGGTGATCTGCCATTGGAATGTTCACCATCTCTCTGCAAGTGTCCTTTTCCAGAGCAACAAATCCTCCTCTTTGGCTAGTGCAAATGAGCAATTTTCCCTCTCTTTGTCTCATTTATAGATCTTTGTTAGTGCATAGATGGACGTGCACTCTCTCCATCTCATGTTGGTCACGATATTTTGCGTCTTTAATTGCTTGTCCTTCATGCTTCCAATCTCCGATTGTCAGTCCGTTCACTCCTATCATTTTTATCGATCAATTGGCCTCTTTTTTGGATGTTTCCGGCCAATTCCTCGAGGGGGCATGCATATGTCATTGTTATTGTCTGGGGCATTTTTCATATGTCATTGTCATTGTCTGGGGCATTTTCATTATTGTTCTTTGAAGCAACGCTTAAAATCACATTGTCTCAAAGAGGGGCAAAATGTAGACACCTAAAAATGGTCAACGCTTGCGGAATCATACTTTAACATTTGCGCATTGCCTTATTTTAGGGTTTTTGCGTCGCATTAACATTTCTCCTATGTCACGCATTTGGTTTTTATCATTTGTGAGCATCGAGTCCTTCTTCTGCATTCTTCAGTTGTCTCACTTTCGAATTTGGTCTTGTTGACAACAATCTTCAGTCATGATTTTGGTCAATCTTATCCTGTCGCATCTATGTGCATATTCATCATTTTGGACATCGTCAATCCTAATTAGGATTTTGTCCTCTTATCAATCTTGTCATCATGTGATCGATTTGTCATTGATTCTTGTCTTTTGATCAATTTGTCATCAATCTTGTCATCATGCGATCCATTTGTCATCGATTCTTGTCTTTTGATCAATTTGTCATCAATCTTGTCGTCTTGTGATCTATTTTGTCATCGATTCTTGTCCTCTTGTCAATCTTGTCATTTTGCGATCGATTTGTCATCGATCGTCGTCTTTCTCAATCATGTCAATTTGGATCAATTAGTCATTGTTCCTCATCAATTGGTGCATTTATCAATCAAATCATTCGTTAGCATTGGTCTTTTATCAAGTCAAAATCATGATCAAATCGATTCTTCAATCAGGACCTAATTGTCATCTTTGCATTTCTAATTCATCTTTTAGGGTTTCATGATTTTATTCATTTAACCCTGTTTGTCATTTCTCCTCTAGGTTAAATAATTTATTTATTTATCCTAGATCTTCGTGTCACAATTAAATGTTTAATTTAATTGGCTAACTAATTATTCCTCTTTTTGTGAATTAATTAATAAATGACAAATTATTAATTGATTTACCTAATTTCTCCTAATTCACTAATTTCCTAATTTTTCATCAATTTCTAAATTCCCTCTTTGTGAATTAATTAATAAATGAAAAATTATTAATTAATTCACTAAATTCCTAATTTCCTCATTTTCTAGTTTCCTAATTCCTATTTTCCAATTTTCTAATTTTCCTAATTTCTAATTCAATTTCCTCCTATTTCTCTCCTAATTTCATGGGAATGACATTTCAATTTTTCATAAATTTGTCATAATTGACATTCTTGATTTGCAATTTCCATTTGAATATCTTCATGCTAATTTGATCATCTCTCCAATTTGTCTATAAATTGGATGATTTTCTTCAATCCCAACTAATCACATTATCGAACTAATCGATTCCCGAATCAATCACGCTTCGAGTATTCTTGAGTAATCATCTTGTCTACTTGCTTTCATATCATGATCATGCACTAGTAGGTGAGATCCACAACAAAGCTATTTGAAGAAGAAAGAAGGACAATGGAGCCACATGAAGGAGACATTCAAATCTGCACTTGGTTTGCTTAATTTTCAAATATTGAATGTTTTGTTTTCGTGTCTTTATTGAGTGTGTTAGGATTGATCATTGCAATTGAGCTTTTGTGATTGACCTAATGACTAATATTGATCTTTGCTTTGATGATTTCCGATTTCCTAGCTACATTGTAGTCTGAATATTATTGTAAGATAGTGAACCTTCCCTGAGGGTTGTAGCCTTCCCGGTCATTATATTTTGAGCAGTGAGATCTAGGTAGTATGCCTGAGTGCATGTGCATTCCCCATTGCAATATTACACATACTACTGCAGAGTATCATCTTATTGTAGGTAGGTTCCCACTGTGGTTTTTCCCTTCATTGGGTTTTTCATGTCAAAATCTTGGTGTTATGTGTGTTGTTGTTATTGTGTTTATCTTTATTCTTGCTATAGTTGATCATATATGTGATTGTGATTAAATTGTTTAATCCAATGAAAACTGATTCACTCCCCCTCTTAGTTTTCTTTCATTGTTGTTGCCAACAAACCATACTTCTAACAAGTGGCATCAAAGTTTGGGTCACAGGTTCAAACCTCCTCACTTGTGTTGGGGGGGGATTGTTGCAGGGTGTGTGCCCTTGGTCTCCTTGTGTTGTGCATCACAACGCTCAGGTTTGTGACATGTCTCAACTACCTCTTATGGATTCTATGTATAGTGGTTGTATCGAGCATTAATAGGTCAATCATTTGGTGCAATGACAACCATACTTCTAACACCTTATTATAATTATCTTAATTCAATGAATTTAACCCCGTACTATAGAACCAAGTAGTCCTCTTGTGAATACAAGGAGACTCCACCATGTTAGGCCAATGCCCCACAAATGACCAGGCCTTCTCAATATGTCCTTAGTATAGTCTTATTAGTGTGTTTACCCCAATGTTTTAATTATGTTTTCACTTGATTAATAAACTCTCCGATAGATTATCCTAGCATCCACTTTGGGCCCTAGCCCCCATTAAGAGCACTCCCCTATTGACTCTAATACCCACACCCTAAGCTTATCTCACTCCAATGAATGAGGAATCAAAATAACACACAATTCCATAATTCACTTATCATTTTTATTAGTTTTTTATTCTATTTTCAAGGAACTATTGCCTAATCAATCCTTAATTTACACATATGCTCACAATTGCCCACATGACCAAAATATTATGAACATGGGTCCAATACAACCCCAAGCTAAAAATATCATATAAAAATACATCATTCCTCATAATAATATCCATTTATAAACATCAAGATCCACTTTTCTTCAAATACCAAATTGGACCAAAAAGAACCAGCCATGTAGACCATCTAGCCTCTACAAAAGAAATGGGAAGGCATATGAACAAAAGCACAATGTTGGTGAAAAGAAGCACATTATTTATGATCAAAAGTGCAACACTAATGAGCAAATATGCAAGACTGGAGAATAAATGCAAAAGAGTGGTGAATAAAAATGCAATCCTAGACAACAAATGTGAAGCCTTAGGCATCAGATGTGCAACTTTAGGCATCAAATGCACAACTATTTTGCAAATGTGCAAATTTAGAGATCAATTGCATAGTTCATCACTAATGGACCTCTAAAAAATTGAAACCTCAAAATGCCTATAATAAAAAATGGAAAGAGACCCATTTGAGGAAATATGCACAACAATATGATTCCAAAGTAAAATTCACTAAGCATCTCAAAAATACATTCAAAATTCCTTTCCTATAATCTAGTCAAATTTTGGCATTTCCCCATATAAACCCATATTTTCCAAATTGAAAACATGCAAACTACATAGTCAATTAAATGACCAAATTCGAATAGGAACTATGCTTTAAAACGTCCATTTAATCATTCTAAACAAACTAGAAATCATTTAATATAGAATCAACTCCTCTCTCAAAACTTAATGAAATATTCAAACTCAAAATGCAATCCATGCACACCAAATGAGGTCAAATCCTTTGAGAAACCCAAATAATTCACCAACACCAAACTTTCAAGCTAATGCCCACAAAATTCCACCCAAGAAATCTCTCAAACTCATCAATTGAAATTCAATGTGTAGGGTTTTGGGGAGCCAAAGAGAGAAAATAAACTAAGTGTTGAAAAAAGACTCCAATTACAAATATAAACTCACTTTTTGAGTGAGGAAATAAAATAATATTAATTCTAGTTAAAACTCAAGTATCAAATAAACCCCAAATGACCCCTAAAGATATATCATGCAATTCTCATCAAATCAAATACAAATAAGGCATATTTCAAAATTAAATATTAAATCAATCTAATAGTATTAAAATATCATTAATATACACATTAAAATAATGACAATTTACAAACAACCGACTAGGCACAAACAATCATAACAAGCCAAAAAACATGACTACTTAGTTTTATAAAAGCTACCAACTACAGTAGTTGGAGCTCAAATAATAAAATACAGGGAACTCGCCCTTATTAAGGGATGATGAGTCTTGGCTCATAGGTATTTTGGTTATTTTTCTATCTCCTATTAACCACCATTAAATGGGCATGCTCAAACCTATGGAGCCAAGTAGAGTCAATGCCCTATACCTATATTCACAACACAACAATATACTTGCACATGCATAATATAACAAAATGCATATATAGTCATTTCCAAATCAAGGTCACATAATAACATGGTCAATAGCATGATATCCCATCAAATCAACATATCATCATATAGCATTGTTAGTGCATCACAAAATAACCATATCAAACTAACTATAATCATTTGTTGAACTCTAACATGTATATCATCAATTGTATCGATAAGCATTTAATCCCTTTGACAAAATAAGATAATATAAAATATGATGTATTATCCTTTAATCAACTAATCAAGTCACCATCACCTTCAACTCAAGTATCAATATATTTCATAATGCAATAAATAATAGCACAATGGTTCTCACAACCTAGTAGCATGTATATCAATGCAATAGCATAATCTAGATCATCATGAAATAATCTAAGACATTATTGGTCCAGAATGGTCACGGAACATGTATCATAATAAAACACAAAATAAGCACTCAAGGTTATACACTGCAACAATGAAGTATCCAATCAAGGTCAAAGTACCACAAAGATGTGTTGGCAATATAGCATTATAACAGACAATGAAAGATTCTTGGCATTTCAATAATGATATTGAGAAGGTTGTTGATGATTATGGATATAACTGATTAAAGATGTTTACTGTCTTGATATTATTATTTTGTCATTGATGTCAAGAAATTGATTTTCTAATTCAGTATGATGTTGCCATAGCTTGAGAAGTATGATTTGAAGAGTATATAGATGTCGGTAAAAGACACAGGAAAGAATATGATGAATAAGGGGATGAATAAGATATTCAAAGGGCAACTATTACCGAGTCAGACAATGATGAGATCATGATGTTTTAGATTGTTTTAACATCATACATATGTTGTAAATTGTAAAGGTTAATACTATACTATATTATCAAGCAAAGAACCTAGTCGGTAAACCCTAAGGAACCTAGTCGGTAAACCCTAAGGTTATCGCTATCAGTTAATGAAGGTGGAATGTCTACCGAGTGAAGTTTAGTATTCACCGAGTTGCAACCAAGCTATAACAGAATGCATTAAATATTTACATGTGGTATTTAATGAAGGAAGCTAATGAGCTCGAACTGATTAAATGATTGGTATGTCGTCCATGAAGTTTGTTAAGAATCTAAGGCAATGGAAAGTCGACATGAAGATCTACAATGCAGATTGAACCGTAATACCCTGGCACAAGTTCCAAGAAATGTATGCAAGTTCCTAGGCAGGGTAAAATGTTTTAGATTGAAAGATGCATTGAACCTGGAAAAGATTGAAGATCTGATGGCTATGATTGATCATGGGAAATGTGATCAAGGAGATTAAGTGGTTACCTAATTGTTTATAAATAGGAGACTGTTGATAAACAATGTATGTGAGCAAGTGTATGCACAGGGATGCTACATAGTGATTACCGAGCACATAAGCTTGAAGACCTATTTGAATAACATAGTATAGAAGCCCAGGAGATGGACAAGATTAGTTATATGTCTAGATTGTATTGAACAAATAAGAATCTGCTTTAGCATTTTAGATGTGAAGTTGCAGATAGATTTTATTACTGTTATTTTGTGAAAGTGACAAAAAATCTCTTAACCGAGTGGACTTAACAGTCTTATTTGTAAAACCCTCTAGCAAGGTGACATTCTGATTGAGTGTTTGAAATCCTTTAACAAGGTCACTTCTAACAAGGTGAAGATCCTAATAGATCTGAGGGAAATCCCTTAACCGGGTCACATCTAGCAATGTGTTTGTAATCTTTAACAGGATTTGCTTTTAACCGAGCATACTCTAGAAGAGTATATTTCTTATTGGGTCTGAAATCCCACAGTGGTTTTTCCCTATTTGGGTTTCCACGTTAAATCTGGTGTTATGAGGTTTATGATGTTTATATGCTTTTGAGTTTGCATGTTTAACAATTTTGGTTATATTACTGAAGTATATGTTACCAAGGTTGAATCTGATGTTTTTATGGAAGAATAAGTTTGTATGATTCACCCCCCCCTCTCATCTTGTTGGCTATCGGATATGTACTTACATTAAGTATCAAAACTATCAATTGGTATCAGAGCTTTGGACTCCAAAAGAAAAGTTTAAAGGCACTTGAGTTAAAGATCCAAAGATGTATAAGAGGGATGCACCGAAGCTGAACAAGTCAAGTTTCTCTACATGGCAGAAAAGAATGAAGCTGCATCTATCAGGAGTTGGAGAATATGTTGTATACTATCTAGAGAATGATTTTGTTACACTGAGCACCTATCCATTGACTATGGAAGAGGTAAAGGCAAAGCAAGAACATATTCAAGCAATGATTGAAATAACATCTGCATTGACCAATTCAAAGTTTAATGATCTAGAAGGCTGCAATGATGCAAAGGCAATGTGGGATAAGCTCATATCAGTATATGGAGGAGATGAACATGTCATTCAAAGAGAAAAAGTAGATAGTCTAAGAGGACAACTTGAATCTATGAGGATGAATGAAGGTGAGAACATAACTCAGTACAACACAAGACTAAAGGAGATTGTCAATCAAATCAAAGGAGCAAGTGGAACTATTGAAGAAAAGGATATAACAAGTAAGTTGTTGAGAACCCTTCTACTGGCTTATGCAATCCAAGTCTTTGCAATCAATGAACTAAGGTCTGTACCTAATATGTCAGTTTCTTTAGATGCTACTATTGGTAAGCTACATGCATTTGAGTTAAGTAACTTTGATAATAGTGGATCTTCAGTAAATAAAGTTGAATCTGCATTTAGTTTTTTTCATCTTGATGAATCTAATGATTACAATGTAAGAAAGTATAAGTATCTGAAGGAGATCACAGTGGAGCAAGTGAAAGATTTCGTAAGAACATGGAAGCAGTACACAAACTATATGAGGAAATCAGAAAGCAAGAAGAGTTTGAAGCACTATTAGCCAGAAGGTTACCGAGAGGCAAAGGTAAGTACAAAGGAAAACTACCTTTGAAATGTTTCAATTGTGATAAAATAGGACATATAGCTTCTAACTGTCCTGACAAAGATTCTACTGAAAAGAGAGATTACCGAGATGACAGACAGAAAGATAATCATTATGGAGGACATCGAGATTTCAGAAGAAGAGATAGAAAGACATGTTTAATAGCTCATGAGGAATCCAATGATGATACATCAGATGAGACTGATATAGAGGAAGTAGTTTATGTGGCTATCAAAGATGGATTAGATGGAGAAAGGTATGAAGAAAAATCCCTAATATCTCACATAAACACTAATGATTCTTGGATTATAGATAGTGGATGCTCACATCATATGACAGGAGATAAACACAAGTTTGTAATGTTAGAAGATTATGATGGAGGCTATGTTAGATTTGGTAATGATACACCATGTCCAGTGAAAGGTAAAGGATCTATAACGCTTCTTGATAATGCAAGATCAATGATGTTTATTGGGTTGAAGGTTTGAAATACAATTTGTTGAGTGTAGCATAGCTAAACAATACAGGTTACCGAATAGAACTTCAGATGGGAATTGTCAAAGTTCATGACAAGAATGGAAAGTTAGCTACTACCGAGACACAAACAAAAGGTAACACATTTCACCTTGACTCAACTCGAAATAAGTGTTTGTATGCAAAAATAGATGATACTTGGTTATGGCATAAAAGGTTTTGTCATGTAAATTTTGATAATCTAATCAAAATAAGTAAGAAGCGCCGAGTAAGAGGTCTATCGAGTCTTGAAAAACCTGAGAATGCTATGTGCCAAGGATGCCAGATGGGTAAGATGACAAGATCAAGCTTTACAAGTAAGTCTTACACTTCTAAGGGAATTTTAGATCTAGTGCACACTGATCTTTGTGGTCCTATGAAAGTTCAAAGTTATTATGGTGATAAATATTTCATATTATTTGTAGATGACTATTCAAGGATGATGTCAGTAATGTTTTTAAAAGAAAAATCAAAAGCTTTTCAAATGTTTAAATGGTACAAGGCAAGAGTTGAAAATGAAGCAGGAAGGCAACTAAAATGTCTTAGATTAGATAGAGGAGGAGAGTTCACATCTGATGAGTTCAACCTATTTTGCAATGATCATGGTATTAAAAGATAAGTCTCTGCACCAAGAACTCCACATCAGAATGGAATAGTTGAGAGAAGAAACAGATCTATTGTGGATTGTGCTAGAACACCGATGATTGAAAAGAGGGTGCCACAAACATTTTGGAGAGAAGCAATAAGCATAGCAGTTTACACCTTGAACCGAGTACAATTGAAGAAAGGTACTTTGAAGACACCATATAAAATCTGGTATGATAAGAAACCTAATGTAAGTCATTTTAAAATATTTGGAAGTAGATGCTATGTTCACAAAGATGATAGAAATGGCAAGTTTGACCAGAAGAGTGAAGAAAGAACATTTCTAGGTTATTCTTCTAGAAGCAAAGCATTTAAATGTCTGATCAAATCATCTAACAAAATAGTAGAAAGTGCAAATGTGAAAATTGAGGAATTTGCAGAAAGAAATGATGAAGGAAATTTCAAAGAACCAGAAGACTATGATGAATTTGTCTATGTTCAACCGACAAGTCTTACCGAGAAAACTGTTGAAGAAAATGAAGAAAATATCCAGTTACCAAGTGATGAAGAAGATCATATAGAGCCTACCGAGCCTGTATTAGCCAAGTATGTCAGAAGACATCATGCACCAAGTCAGATTATAGGAGATAAGGATGATCCAGTGATGACAAGGAACAAACTGAGATAGAACACATGTTTGATATTTGAATTTGAACCGAGAATAGTGAAAGAGGCATTTAACAGTGAAGATTGGATAAATGCTATGACAGAAGAGATTGATCAAATCAAGAAGAATGACACATGGACACTAATCCCAAGACCAAAGGACAAAAATGTAATCGGTACAAAGTGGATTTTCAGAAACAAGCTAAATGAAAAAGGTGAGGTCATTCGAAACAAAGCAAGACTAGTTTGCAAAGGTTATGCTCAAGAAGAAGGAATTGATTATGGTGAAACTTTTGCACCTGTTGCTAGACTTGAAGGAGTGAGAACATTGTTGGCATATGTTGCTTTCAAGAACTTCAATATATATCAAATGGATGTCAAATCTGATTTTCTGAATGGAATATTAGAAGAAGAAGTTTTTATTGAACAACCTGAAGGATTTGTTGAAGACAAGAATAAAGACCAGGTATGTAAGTTGAACAAAGCTTTATATGGTCTGAAACAAGCACCTAGAGCATGGTATGAAAGATTGCACTCTTATTTGATTAAGATTGGTTTTATAAGGACAAGTGAGAACAACAATATGTACATGAAGAATGATGAAAATGGAATACTGATCTCAGCCATATTTGTTGATGATATTATATTTTGTGGAAATGACTCTTTATGTAAGAACTTTGGAAATGAAATGAGCAAAGAATTTGAGATGTCATTAATCGGTGAGATAAAGTATTTTATAGGTTTACAGATACTGCAAATGAAAAATGAGATTTTCATTACTCAATCCAAGTACATAAATGAAATCTTGAAGAAATTTGGAATGGAAGATTCAAAACCAGTAAGTACTCCTATGACTACCAACTGTAAATTATCAAAGAATGATGAATCTGCATCTGTTGATGAGACACTTTACCGATCCATGATTGGAAAACTACAATATGTTGTTCAGAACAGACCAGACATAGCACATGCAGTAGGTATAGTTGCACAATTCTCTGCAGATCCTAAGGAAACACACTTGACAGCACTCAAAAGAATTTTTAGATACTTGAAAGAGACAGAGGATTATGGCTTAGTATATCAGAAAGGAAATGATTTTGATTTAAAAGTTTATACTGATGTTGATTGGGCAGGCAACATTGATGACAAAAAAAGCACAAGCGGAGGAGCTTTCTTTTTAAGAGAAAGACTAGTGAGTTGGCTTAGCAAGAAACAAGGATGTGTTTCACAGTCAACAACAGAAGCTGAATACGTTGCTGCAGCATTGAATTGTACCAACATTGCATGGATCAAACAACTGTTGGAAGGTATAAATGAGAAAGTTACCGAGCCAGTAACTATATTCTGTGACAATACTAGTGCCATTAACATTTCAAAGAATCCTGTTATGCACTCTAAGACAAAGCACATCTCTATCAAATATCATTATCTTAAAGAAGAAGCTCAAGAGAAGAAAGTGGTGTTGAAGTATGTTAGCACAAAGGAACAAATAGTAGATATCTTCACCAAGCCACTACCAAGGGACACTTTTGAATATCTCAGAAGTAAGTTAGGGGTCCTACCCCTATCTTCTACTCACTAACCGAGTTCGGTGAAAGCATCAATCCGATGACTCTATCGCATATCTTTTGGGAGTTGATGCTAATTTACACCCTTTAGGATGTTTTTTAAAGGTGTACAGGAAATATTACAGGAAATATTACAGGGAACAGGAATTGAAGACAAAATGCTCTGACCGAGACTGAATTGATACACAACAACAGGAAATCACTTCATACAGGAAGAAATTATGTTTTAGTTCTTTACTTTTTGGCATTGTTGTCAAAGGGGGAGAAGACTAATATCAGGGGAGAAAACTGTGAAGACTACAGATTGGAAAGAAGACTGAAGAGGAGAAGAGAAGTCTAAAGTATGGGGGAGAAAGTTTGTTGACAACAAGAGAGCATTTCAGCATTTCAGAATCATAGCAATCCGAATCTTTTAAGGTCAAATCAATTGGTTTTGCCATCAATGCCAAAGGGGGAGATTTTTGGCAATATAGCATTATAACAGACAATGAAAGATTCTTGGCATTTCAATAAGGATATTGAGAAGGTTGTTGATGATTATGGATATAACTGATTAAAGATGTTTACTATCTTGATATTATTATTTTGTCATTGATGTCAAGAAATTGATTTTCTAATTCAGTATGATGTTGCCATATCTTGAGAAGTATGATTTGAAGAGTATATAGATGTCAGTAAAAGACACAAGAAAGAATATGATGAATAAGGGGATGAATAAGATATTCAAAGGGCAACTATTACCGAGTTAGACAATGATGAGATCATGATGTTTTAGATTGTTTTAGCATCATACATATGCTGTAAATTGTAAAGGTTAATACTATACTATGTTATCAAGCAAAGAACCTAGTCAGTAAACCCTAAGGAACCTAGTCGGTAAACCCTAAGGTTATCGCTATCAGTTAATGAAGGCGGAATGTCTACCGAGTGAAGTTTAGTATTCACTAAGTTGTAACCGAGTTGTAACCGAGCTATAACAGAATGTATTAAATGTTTACATGCAGTATTTAATGAAGGAAGCTGATGAGCTGGAACTAATTAAATGATTGGTATGTCGTGCATGAAGTTTGTTAAGAATCTAAGGCAATGGAAAGTCGGCATGAAGATCTACAATGCAGATTGAACCGCAATACCCTGGCACAAGTTCCAAGAAATGTATGCAAGTTCCTAGGCGGGGTAAAATGTTTTCAAATCGAAAGATGCATTGAACCTGGACAAGATTGAAGATCTGATGGCTATGATTGATCATGGGAAATGTGATCAAGGAGATTAAGTGGTTACCTAATTATTTATAAATAGGAGACTATTGATAAACAATGTATGCGGGAAAGTGTATGCACAGGGATGCTACATAGTGATTACCGAGCACATAAGCTTGAAGACCTGTTTGAATAACAGAGTATAGAAGCCTAGCAGATGGACAAGATTAGTTCTATCTCTAGATTGTATTGAACAAATAAGAATCTGCTTTAACATTTTAGATGTGAAGTTGCAGATAGATTTTATTACTGTTATTTTGTGAAAGTGACAGAAAATCTCTTAACCGAGTGGACTTAACAGTCTTATTTGTAAAACCCTCTAGCAAGGTGACATTCTGATTGAGTGTTTGAAATCCTTTAACATGGTCACTTCTAACAAGGTGAAGATCCTAACAGATCTGAGGGAAATCCCTTAACCGGGTCACATCTAGCAATGTGTTTGTAATCTTTAACAGGATTTGCTTTTAACCGAGCATACTCTAGAAAAGTATATTTCTTAGTGGGTCTGAAATCCCACAGTGGTTTTTCCCTATTTGGGTTTCTACGCTAAATTTGGTGTTATGAGGTTTATGATGTTTATATGCTTTTGAGTTTGCATGTTTAATAGTTTTGGTTATATTACTGAAGTATATGTTACCGAGGTTGAATCTGATGTTTTTATGGAAGACTAAGTTTGTATGATTCAACCCCCCCTCTCATCTTGTTGGCTATTGGATCTATACTTACATTAAGTATCAGAATTATCAAGATGATCCACATCCAAACTACAAAAAGGGTACAACCACATGCACAATACCAAGTCTACATCAAGAAGTATGAAATGCAAAAGAGGAAACAAGAGAGGCATTACAAAAGACCCCAAAGGAAAATAGTAAAATCTTACCTCCACAACCACCCAAGTTTAAGACTATTTTTGTAATTTCTCTCTCCTAAGTTTGATCAAAGTGTTAGAATGGTATATTCAATTTGGAGAACATTATAAAGCAATTAAAATTCTTAAGGGATTATTTTGTGAGGTGTTTGTAAAAGGGAGAGGTTGTCATTCAAGTGGTTCCCTAACCATGATTGCATCAATCATTGCTTTACATTTTGTTCCAACTTCCAAGTTTCAAGTTTCCCTTATTGAAATAATACTTGACACATTTATTGCACATTGTCTTTTTTACTTTATCAAAAATTGTTGATTTAGATTTAAGGACATGTCACAAGGAGAAGATCCTTGCTTAGTAAGCTATTGGAAGTGTTTGTCAATAATACATTTTTTTTTCTTGTAGATCAAAACATGAAGGTGAATCTCTATTTGTAGGTAGACAAGGTCTAAAGGCATCAAGGTGAAACCTATGGTTAAAAGGTCATTTTGTGAATTAGAGACATATCTATGAGCATATAAATCACTTTTGCATGCATAATAACAACCTAATTGATAGGCAATTTTGAAATTTTTTAATCACAAGTGTCATAGTCTACTCATCCTAATCCAAATTCAAATTCAAGTGGTAAACTTCTACATAGTTAGATGGGTCTCTTCTTCATCAACATCAAAGTACACATTTGTTATATATTATTCCATTCTATTTTCAAATATAAAGAGATACACATGATTGTTCTTCCCCTAAATTTTGCATGTAATTGTGGTTTATTATAGTCATAACAATAGCATACATAAAATAAATCTTACAAGAGTCAATCATTCCATATAGATAAATGCATTAACTATTAAAGGAAAAGAGTCATTCTAGTTCTAGAACTATTTTTGGACGGAACAACTAGATTACATAAATATTGATATATCTACCATTTAAGGGAATTACAAATAGATATTGATATCTCTATCGTTTAAAAAATTTATAATATTGATCTAAATTATGGATTTAGAGAACAATGACTGGCATACAAACTACAATGTTGTAAATTTTCAATAAACTGTTCCAAAAAAGATACTTTATTATCTTTGAAATCTCGTTTATATAATTTGAACAAAATTCTAAGAGTTACCACATCATTGTGGAATTCAAAATGTATAGTTTGAATGTGGACAAATAACAAACAAAATTCAAATAAAAAATTTTTTAAAAAAACTACTGTATTTTATACCCCAACTTTGACGAGGGTCATAACTTCTAGCCAATGGTTGACAATTGAACCTTTTTTTATATCATTGAAAAAAAATCGAGAAATCTAGTTTCAACCCCATAGAACCTTGTCTATGACAAGGGTACTAAAGAACCTATGACATGCTAGACTCCAAATTCAGCTCTAAAGACCTCCTAATACAATTTTTCTTGAAAATACCCAAAAAAAAAAAATTATTATTATTATTTTTATATATTCCCAACTACTATCAAATATAAAAAAGAAACTATACTTCAATTAAACTACCACCAATGAAAAGAATCAATTCCATAATTTATATTTTGTCCAACTATTTTTGGGGTGCATCACCAAATAATTGACCTCAAACGTTCAATAAATAATAATACAGAAAGTTACACCTGCGTTGCAGTAAATAATTGTAACCTTTACCCCTCAATTTTAGCCAAAAAAAATCAACTATTCCGGTTTTCAAATCCTTTTCCCTATACTACAGTTTACTCCTTAATTTCAGGCCGTCACAATCCTTTTCGCTGTGCTACAGTTCCTCCTACAATTATGGCCTAATTCAATTATATATTTACAACAGTTACAGTTTGTTTTTCCAACAAGAATGCCTTAAATCTTCCAAAACCAATTCATTCTTCTTCCGACCATTCTCCTTCACATATAAAAGTACGAATCGGGCTTTTCTTGGTAGGTCGAATTGGGTCCCTCTGCGCTGTGTGTAGCTGGATATAGGTTTTCAACTTTGTATTTTTTTCTTTTCTCGCATTGACTGGATTGCATGATAAAGCAGGAATCTTAACAATGTTCCATCAATTTCATTAATTTATGTTGACAATTCAAGGGTGCCCATTAAACCCCGGCCTTGAGTTTTTGAAATTTGCTGCATGAATTTGTGATACAACAAAAAGGGGTTTGGGGTTCATCAAATTTGGGGAAGCACATTAACTTTCTGTTCAATTTGCAGAAATGGCGTTTGCCATTTTCACCCAGATTTTGCTATTTTGGTTGTGTGCAGCCCAAATTTTGAGAGGCGGTTTGTGTGTTGGGGAACAGGATGGGGTTGCTTCGGTGATGGCTCTGAAGCACAGAGGCTTTGGAGGCATCAAATATAAGAATTCCTTTGAATTGCTTAAGATTTCCAACAATAGGAGCTCAATTAGGCTTAATGCTCTGAGAAGTAGAAGACCTCATCATCATCACCATGGTAGAAGACACCATTCTCTGGACATGTCACTGCCTCTTAGGGCCTCAAGTGACTACATAATGTCTCTGATGTTGGGCACTCCACCACAGAGATTAGAAGTTTTCATGGACACAGGAAGTGACCTTGTTTGGGTACCATGCTCATCTAATTCTTCAAAAAAAGGTTTTTTTGACTGCATCATGTGTGAAGGCTTAGATATCCCCACATTCTCTGAATTTGATTCCCATTCAAATAGGCCTGAATCATGTGGCACTGTTTCATGCTCTGCTATCCACAGCAATGACAATCTCAATGATCTCTGCATAATGGCTGGATGCCCATTTGATACCCTGGACATGGAGCCTTGTCAGAATCCCTGCCCACCATTCTATTATGCCTATGGAGATGGTAGTTTGATGGGTGAGCTGAGAAGAGACAGCCTTACAGTTCACCAGAGCAAAGGTGGGACTAGAGAAATTTCAAATTTCACATTTGGGTGTGCAAGGATTTCACTAGGGGAGGCAGTAGGGGTAGCAGGATTTGGCAGAGGGATCCTTCCTTTCCCTGCTCAATTAAGTGAAATGGGAAGCAGAGGCTTTTCCTACTGTCTTGTCAGCCATAAATTTGATGACAATCTCCATGTCTCTAGCCCTCTTCTGTTTGGAGACATTGCCATCCCCAAACAAGGTAAAGTCCAGTACACACCCATGATCAATAATTCTATTTATCCTTCTTTCTACTACTTGGGCTTAGAAGGAATCAGCATAGGAGACCACTGGCTCAAGCTCCCTTCTAGCCTTACTCAATTTGACAGTGAAGGAAATGGGGGGTTGATCATTGACTCTGGTACCACTTTCACCATGCTTCCTGAATCCCTGCATAGAAAGATCATTAACAGGCTGAAGACAGCAATTCAGTACAACAGGTCTGTTGACTTTGAAGAGGCCACTGGGCTTGATCTCTGCTATAATTTCCCAACTGCCAAGGGAGCTCCTATGTTGCCAACCTTCAAATTTCACTTTAAAGACAATGCCACAATCACACTTCCTGCAGAGAATTACATGTTTATGATACCTGATTCAGATGATCATACTACTAGTACTACTAATATCACTTCTACCTCAGTAGGGTGCCTGATCATTTTAAGCAGTGGAGATGAAGTATATGGACCTGCTGCTGTTTTAGGGAACTATCAACAACAGAATTTGAATGTTGTTTATGATATGGAGAAACAGAGAATTGGGTTTTTGCCAAAAATATGTTCTGCAAATGCCCACTGACTTATCCTTCTCCAGAATCCACAACGGTCCTTTTTGTTGTGCAATTTTTATTTTTCATTACATCTGTTTACTCAAACACTTTGTGGCGGTGGGCTTGGATGACAGAATGACCTTCTGGCTTAGATAGCAGGTTTGAGGGTTTATATTCCGCCAAGCTTAAATGCCAGGCTTTTGTAATTTATTCATCAAAGTTGCATGGAGGTTTAGCATAGAAACCTGAAACTTCCACTATGTATTTTGGCACTCTAGAGTCCTAGACAATAAATTAGAGATTTATGATGATTTTTTTCAGTTATTTTTCAAACTGAATTTTCTTCACAAGAATAAAGCGTGCTTAGATGATTTCTGGATTGGACTGTGCTATAAAAAGAATTTATCAACGTTTCAGATCATGCTCTATGATCCATCGTCAAGACGAAAATGAGAAAATCATTTAAATAAGCTACCATGAATTGTGGAAACTTCATACAATTAAAGAATAAAGCAATTGTATAAAGCATTTATGAATCTGTAATGCATCAAGACTGCCATGGCATTATATGGCAGTGCTAATTGGCCACCATGCTTAAAATGGAATTTGATCTCTCTTTTTAAAATATGACTACAGTACTTAAACAGAACGGTAAAGCTAAATCTAGCGGAAGATTAATGGGAACTACCCATGGTGGTGACAGCGTAAGTTTCCTATGCAGGCGCTAGAAATGAGAGAAATTATGGTCACAGATGTTGATTGAAATATCAAGGGTTTAAAAGAAATCGTCTACATAAAAAAGCATTGAGATCTTACAAGTAATAATAGTTGAGTATATGGTTATAATTGTGATATAAGATATGTTGATATGAGTGCCAATTTTGATTAAAGTTAGATGTCATCATTATTTTGTTGTTTCAGACTTTAGTTAACTTTTAGTTTCATATTTTTTAAGATTCAATAAAGTGATCATTGTGGTTGATTAAACATTTATGATTATCTATTTAAAGATAATTCTTAAGATGTTCTAATCATTATTGGAAAGTACTTATGATCTAATAATTATTCAAATATTAGTATTAAGATCAATTAAGGGGTACTTTTTAGATAAGAAGTATCTTTGCATTAAGTATTGTCGTATTGACATCTATTTATCTTATCATTAATTATTGTGACCAATAATTACAAATGGGCTTAAGTAAGGTTGAATAAATTGAAGTAATTTAATCTAATAAGCAATATAAATAACTATCTCCATACTATGCCCCCCCAACCCCACACATGCCTACTAATGAAAGCAAGATAGTACAAGAAGCTCTCAAATGTCTTTGTAAACACCACCTTGACCTCGCATATGTACTAAAGCAAAGGAGAGAATCTAAAGGCATTTGACAAACATAGACAAGATTGTAAATTTTAAATAGTCACAAATTTGGGAAAGGGTCAAAGCTTTTGGAAGATAGGATTTTAATAGTAATATTGTCTAATTAAATTGCAAAACTCAAATACATCTATTTCAAAATATATGTGTTCGATACATTGCAAGTATAATGTAAACCTATATCATATTTAATAATATATTATGCAAGTTTTGAAGGGTGGGTTTTTCCTCTTAAAGGTAATTTTCTCATGTATATCGCAGTATTATGCTATAGTTATTTATCTATTTAAGATTATATGTTTATACTTTTTATAATAAGGTTGAATAAAAAAAAAAATTGTGTTTACCACTCCCTTTAAGATTAGCATAAAAAGTTGTTTTCACATACCTTACTTCCTTACAATTAGTATCAAAGCTTGATCACCTTTGGTTCTAGTGTTAGCCAAAGGATTTTTCGAGCTAATCAATATTTGAGTGCAAGTTTGCGCAAAAGGAGAACTTTCAAATCTTTATTGCAAGAAATAAAGATGACAAATACATCAAGCATGAACTTTGAGATGCAAAAACTAAGAATAGAAGATCTACTAATTGATTGTGATTTGTGGGATGTTGTTAATGCAAAATTTCATAGGCATACAGATGTTATTCAAGCATCTTAGTGTGATATAATAGAATAAAAAGTAAAGAGCTTAATCATATTGTGCCTTGTAGATTCTATCATTATCAATGTTCATAAAGAACCCCCTACAAAATCTCTATGCTACAAACTTGGAGAGAAATATCAAGCTAGATCTTTAGTGAACAAAATATTCTTGAAGAATCTATATTCCTTGAGGATAAAAGGTGGTGGATAAATTGAAGACTACCTGCACTAAACTAAACTATGTGAGTGTGAAGATGAACAAGGAGTAAAAAGTTAAAATTTCTCATGTCCATTGCTAGACTCATGGGATTCCTTAGCTATGACCATTGGGAGCACTTATATCACTCTAAAGGTATAGGATGGTGTTGGCTCTTTGCTTTTTCAAGAGATGATGGCCTCTTTGAGTGTCAAAAAGACTTTGTCTAATGTATATCATAGTATTGTACTATTGTTATTTGTCAATTTAAGATTATATATTTATACTTTTTATAATAAGCTTGGATCAAATTTTATTTTGTGTTATTAGCATAAGAAGTTGTTTTCCCATACCTTAATTCCTTACAAATAATATCAAAGCTTGATCACCTTTGGTTCTAGCATTGAGAAAATGATTTTTTGAGTAATCATTATTTGAGTGGGAAATTGTGTAGAATGAGAACTTTCTAATCTTTATTGCAAGAAATAAAGATCACAAGTACATCAAGCATGAACTTTGAGATGCAGAAAATAAGAATGGAAGATATACTAATTGAGAGTGATTTGTGGGATGTTGTTGAAGCAAATGTTCATAGGCCTATAGATGTTTTTGATATATTAAGAAACAAAACAAGGGTGTTGACCCTATTAAAATAAACAACCCATAGGCAACATTAATAGGCTATTAACAACATGTTGATAGTACCCTAATCTAGAACCAATATCAAAACATATAGTAACATTATAGATAAACAAGTTTGAAGTAGTACTATGTTTAAAATACTATGACTGAAACTATCAAAAAATAACGAAAATGAGCAATTAAGCAAACAATTTTCCCCAATCCTTAGTAAGAAATTTAAAGAGCTCCTTATAGTTTCCCTCATTAGCAACATCATCACCCAAGTTCTTATGCAGCAAACACAAAGTCATTTTTGAACTATGCATAACTTTGGAACTAAACTTTGTAATATTAACCAACTTCTTCTCAAGGTCCACCTACAGCTTAGCTAGTTCCTCCATAGTGGCAACACATTTGATGCAGTTTTGACCCACTTTAGCCAAGAGGATCTTTTCATCTAGGATATCATCTTCAGATAAATGCACGACTTTAGATGTAAGTCCAAGAGGCTCTCAAAGGTAGCAATTTGTTGTGAACTTTCCTCCACATCTACATCTATCACTTTCATCGCATCAAGGTCCTCAATTAAGTCATCAGTGTCCATATCATCCTTGGCCAACCAACCTATTGGATCTATGAAGTTTAATGTTTCCCCCACCTTTGTCCCCCCCTTGGATTTTTTCCTCTATGACACTTGTCATTCATCTCTTAATTTACTTTAAACCACCTCTTTAATATTTTCTTTACATACCCTCTAATCTGAGCTGACCATTTATCCCTCCACCTCTTAATACTAGCCCTCCATTTCTAAGGTGCTCTCTACAAAAGAGACCTCTTCGTCTCTCTTTCAATAAGGATAAATTGACTAAGTACCTACACTGCCAAATTGCATACTCAACACATCCATTCTCTATTGAGCTCTTGTATACACCTAAAATATGACAGCAACTAAATCAAGCAATATCATTGGAGATAGGAGGACAATGAAGACAAACCCTTGGAGCATGCTAATGGTATAATCTTTCTATTTTGGTGTTTTGCATGATCTTAGGTTCTTCAATGATTTTATATTAGATTATATTATAGGACTAAGTTTTAGTGGTTTAATCTATTAGGTTTTACAATAATTTTAGTTTCCAAATCTAGCATAAACATTTATTCCTAGGATCAAGTCATGGGTTGAATTGGCATAAGCATTTATTCAACATTTTTCATACAACATTGAATGTGGGGTTTCAATAACAATTTTACACAATACCAAATAGTGAAATGTGGTTTGCATCATTTTTACAAAGATGTAGAAGTTTATCTGGTTCATGCCCTCGTCACATTCCACAAAAGAAAATGGCCGAAATGTTCACACAAAATATAAATCAAGATATTGGATATGACCTTTGTAAAGCATGTTTATCTAAATTTCAAGAAGTCATTGAAAAGGTTATCATTGATCAAGGTGCTATTAATATTTTTAAAGAAAACAAAGATGAGGCTAGTACAAAAGAAAAACCCCAATTTTGGAACAAGAATAAGAACTTTGTGAATGATGGGGTTGTTGGTGCAAATGTGGTTAAACCTATGGTAAGTTTCTTGGTGTAGTCATGATAGGATAGTCCTCAAAGAGAACGGTTTGAATTGTGCAACAAGAGTTACACAACAAAAACAATACAATCATGATGGAGGCAATGCAAAACATACTTTATTATATCATAAAAATCAATTACAAGTTGTCGGCAGTATGCAATCTTACAAGATTTGGCACACAGGCCTGATTACATACATGCTCAAATACAGTATTCGGCTCAAGCAAGATTGTGAGCCAACTCCGATCCTCTCAACCTTCAAATTTATTTTCTATGTTCTAAAAACTAATTATTAAATGCTTAATTACATTAATTTATATGATCAAGAATGATCCACGTCGGCCCAAGATGAAAAAAATGTCAAGGAACAAGATGTAACATGTAAAATAACAAGGTCGACCTCCACCAAAGAGGTCCGGAGTTGGCTCGCAATCTTGCTTGAGCATGTATGTAATCAGGCCTGTGTACCAAATCTTGTAAGCCTGCATGTTGTTAGTAGTTTGTAATTGATTTTCATGATATAATAAAGTCTATTTTGCATTGCCTCCATCATGATTGTGTTGTTTCTTTTGTGTAACTCTTGATGTGCAGTCCAGACCATTCTCTTTGAGGACTCTCCTATCGTGACTACACCAAGTGGTATCAGAGTGAGTTTTGTTCTGGAGATTGTGGAGTCTTGTAAGATTTTGTTGTGGAATGGTAAATTGCGGATCCGGTCTGCACCTGTAGAGGACTGGCATAAATATGGTATGGAGGAATGCTAAAGGTGGTGGAGCACATGGAAATGCAGACCCTGTTGCGATGGAAATGTTGCAAGGAATTGCAGCCAGATTGGAAGTTGTTGAAGCAGCCCAAAGAAGAGGTCAACATATTGAAGATGTGAACGAAGATGAAGAAGAAGTGGAAATTGGAGATTAAGGAGAAAATCCACCAGCGAATGACCCGGATGAAGAAATATTTATAAGAACATTGTCTAGAGAAAATACTAGACCACATTTTACCCCAACGGATTATGATGGCAAGTTGTATTTGAATGAATTTCTAGATTGGATCACAGAGATGGAAAAGTACTTTGATTTTGAAGGCACCATTAAAGATAGAAGGTAAGATATGCTTGCACTAAGTTGAAAGTACACTCATATCTTTGGTGGGAACATTTGTAGGTTGATAAACAAAGAAGAGGTAAAGAGAAGATTAAATCTTAGGAGTTAATGGTTAGCAAGTTGAAATCAAAGTTTATTACTGTTGATTATCAAGTGAATCTATTATGGAAGTTGCAAAACCTAAAGCAAAAGGAATCTAGTGTGAAGGAGTATACCAAAGCATTCTACAAGTTGAATATCAAATCCAGACATACTGATGATGAGATCGAACAAGTTGCTAGATATCTGAATGGGTTGTCGATGTCTATACAAGACAAACTCGGTCTAATCAAGTTGCAGAGTGTTGAGAAATCTTATCAATATACCCTAAAGGCGGAGGAGAAATTGAACAAAAGACATGAGCAGAAGCAAATAGGTAGAGGAGGAAGGACCTATACCGAAGGAAGAGGACCCTATGCAGATTAGAACAAAGACAAGGAAGTTAGTAGAGATGGTAGCTCATACCGAAAGGACAATAGAAATTTTAGAGAAGAGAACTTGATGGATAACAAAATGAGGGTTATGGAAAACAAGATAGAAGACGAGATAAAAGAGTGTTTAGAGGAACCTTCTTTAAGTGTGGAGGAGAAAGAAATCATGCTTTTGAATGTAAGAAGACGACAAGTAGTAGAAGAATAACATTGGTAGAAGAAGACCCTACTAGATTTTCTAATAAACTGAAAGATGGAGAATTGTTGGTGATGAAGAGATCTTTGTGTCATACCAAAGATGATGAAGAGCCCTTGCAAAGGAGGAATTTGTTCAAGACCAGATGTAAGGTATACAGTAAGTGTTGTAAAGTTATTATTGATAGTGGCAGCTCAGATAATCTTGTTTCGGAGGAGATAGTGAATAAGTTGAAGCTGGAGAGATTGAAGCACCCTAAGTCTTATCAGATAGCATGGATTCGGGATGATAATAAAATACTAGTAAGTGAACAATGTTTGGTGAAATTCAATATTGGATCTTATCATGATGAGGTTTTATGTGATATTATGCCTATGGATATTTGTCATATCTTGTCAGGTAGACCTTGGCAGTTTGATAAACAAGCAAGACATGATGGGAGAAAGAACATATACACTATTGCTGCAAATGGGATGAAGCAGACTTTGTTATCCTTGGAGGAGCCACTAAAAGATGAAATTTGTACAAGTACTAGAATTTGTTTGAAGGATGGAAGGAAATTCCTAGATGGGATGAGACATGTGAATGTGTGTTTTTCCTTAGTTCCTAAAAAGACCGAAGATCTGGAGCATGAAGGAGAACAATAAAAATAAATAAAGGATTCGCTAACAGAGTATGGAGACATCATTTTAGATAATGTACCTGATGGATTACCCCCTGTGAGAAGTATCACTCATTGCATGGACTTCAATCCTAGAGCTAGTTTGTCTAATAAAGAAGCACACTGTATGACACTGGTAGAGAATGAGGAGTTGAATAGACAAGTGTAGGAATTGTTGAGGAAAGGTTTGATTAGAGAAAGTTTGAGTCCTTGTGTATTTCCAGCAATGTTAGCACCTAAGAAAAATGGAGGATGCAGGATGTGTATTGACTCTAGAGCAATAAGAAAGATCATAGTAAAGTATAGATTTCCCTTGCCTAGGATGGATGACATAATGGATTGTTTGAATGGAGCCAAATACTACACAAAGATAGACTTGAAGAGTGGATACCATCATATCAAAATCAAAGAAGGAGATGCGTGGAAGACAACATTCAAGACAAATGAAGGACTGTATGAATGGTTGGTGATACCTTTTGGATTGACTAATAAATCGAGTACTTTCATGAGGTTGATGAATGAGGTATTGAAGAAATTATTGGGTAAGTTTGTTATTGTGTATTTGGATGACATTTTGATTTTCAGTAAGAGAAAGGAAGAACATATGTTGCATTTGAGACAAGTTTTGCAGAGGTTGAGAGAACAGAAGTTGTTGATAAACATTAAGAAGTGCAGTTTCATGAAGGAAGAGTTAGTCTATTTGGGAGTTGTGATATCTGTGGATGGATTGAAGATGGATATTGAGAAGGTAAGAACAAATGTTGAATGGCCTACACCAAAAAGCATTGGAGAGGTAATATCATTTCATGGATTGGGTAGTTTCTATCGGAAGTTTATCAGAAATTTCAGTTCAGTTTGTATCCCTATGACAGAAGCAATGAGAGGAGATAGAAAAATATTTCAAGTGGACAATCGAAGAAAATAGGAGCTTTGAATTGTTAAATAAAAAGGTGATAGAGCAGCTTGTGTTGGCTTTATTGGATGTTAATAAAGTATTTCAAGTGGATTGTGATGCAAGTGGGAATGCAATTGGAGCAGTGTTAATTTAGGAAGGAAGACTGGTAGCTTATTTCAATGAGAAGTTGAATGATGCAAGGAGAAGATATTCAGTGTATGATTAGAAATTCTATGCCATGGTTCAAGAACTGAAGAAGTGGAGACATTATTTGTTGCCTAAGGAGTTTGTGTTGTATATCGATCATCAAGCTTTAGAATATTTGAATAGTCAGAGTAAGTTGAATCAAAGACTCATGAGATGGGTGGAGTTCTTATAGAGTTATACCTTCGTTTTAAAGAATAGAAGTGGGAAGTCAAATAGAGTTGTTGATGCATTGAGTAGAAGGAGGAATATGTTGATGGAGATGAGAGTGTAGGTATTAGGTTTTGAGGAATTGAAGAACTTGTATGAGGATGACCCGGATTTTGTAGAACCTTGGAAGGCTTGTAAGGAACCGGTTATGGTGGACAAAAGTAAGTGGTTAGATTATTTAATTCAAGATGAGATGTTGTTTATAGGAGTTCAGTTGTGTATACCTAGGAGTTCTATGAGGGAGAGTCTGATAAAGGAAAAGCATAGTGGAGGATTAGCCGAACACTTTGGTGTTGACAAGATAGTGGCATTAATTAGTGAGAATTACTTTTGGATGGTCTCAGATTCATAAGGATGTCAGTAAATTTATGCAAAGTTGTAGAATTTGTCAACTTGTAAAAGGTAGTAGTCAAAATGATGGATTGTATAAGCCTTTGACAGTTCTAGAAAGACCTTGGGAGGACATAAGCATGGATTTCATACTTGGATTGCCTAAGACACAAAGAGGAAATATTCTATATTTATGGTGGTGGATAGATTCTCAAAGATGGCACATTTCATACCTTGTAAGAAGACAACAGATGCAATACATGTTGCTGACCTATTTTTCAAGGAAGTGGTGAGATTGCATGGATTACCTAAGAGCATAGTTTCAGATAGAGACACTAAGTTTGTTCGATATTTTTGGAGAACACTTTGGAAGAAGATGAAGACACATTTGAAGTTCACTTCTACTTTTCACCCATAGACTAATAAACAGACAGAAGTAGTGAATAGGAGTTTGGGAAATTTGTTGAGATGTTTAGTTGGAGAGAATACCAGAAGTTGGGACTTGATTCTTGCATAAGTAGAATTTTCCTACAATAATTTAGTGAATAGGAGTATTAGAAGAACACCTTTTGAGATTGTTATCGAACCATACCCTAGAGGCACATCAGAATTAAGGGACATGAATAATGAAGATAAAAGGTGTGCAAAAGAAGAAGAATTTGTAGAGCATATGAAAACAGTACATACTCAGGTCAAACAACATTTGGAGGACATGAACAACAAGTATAAGGAGAAAGCAAATGAGAAGAGGAGACATAAGGAATTTGAAGTTGGTGATGAAGTGATGGTGTATCTAAGAAAAGAGAGATTCCCAGTTGGAACCTGTAACAAGTTGAAGATGAGGAAGTTTGGAGCTTGTAAGATCTTGAAGAAATTCAATTCTAGAAATGCATATGAAGTGGAGTTATCGGATAGTTTGGGTATTTCACCTATATTCTACATTGTAGCTCTACATCAGTACTATGAGACAAAATTCAGTGAGGACAATGTAGTACACTTGGAGAAGCAAATACCCCAAAGGGAATTGGATCAGATTGAAGACATTTTAGATAGTAGGATTGGGCATAGCACCCATAACAACCAGTATAGAGAGTATCTTTTGAAGTGAAAAGGCATACCAATTGAAGATTCATCATGGATTTCTCAAGCAGAGCTAGACCATCTTGGTTTTCGTCTAACCCCAACAAAGGGAGAGACTCGCTTTTTCAATGACCCCAAACGTTTGATGCAGGAGCATCCCTGGTTCTTGGAAATCTTGCATCAACCAAAAATATTTTCTTTTCAATTTGTTTCCTATTTTGCAGTTTCATCACTTCCTTATGTATTTCTTTGCATTTTCTCATTGGATCTTGTGAAGCTGGATTTTGTTCATGGACATGTTCATCTACCTTATCCTAAGTCCGCAAGATGTTTGGATCTTTTTCCAGCAAGATATCACTTCTAGAATCTGAGACAGTTTTCTAGCTTAGAGCACCAAAACCACTTGGACCTATTTGCTATTGGAAAATCTTGAGGATCTCTTTTGTAGCTTTCGGAGCTTTAGTTCATTGTTTCCAACATTCCTTGGCATGTGGCAAACCTTCTCTTGGGTCCACACTTCATTCTATGGATTTTGTGGAGGGATCTCTTTGGCGGAGGTTGACCTTGTTGTTTTACACATTACATCTTGTTCCTCGGCATTTTTTTCATCTTGGACCAATGCAAATCATTGTTAATCATATAATTCAATGTAATTAAGAATTTAAAAATTAGTTTTTAGAACATAGAAGATAATGTTGGTATTTTGGTATGGTTTTGTCATTGATGTCAACACCTATCAACACTTATCAACTCTGGCACTTTGGAGAAATAGTTATGTTCACCAGCAAGCAAGTGACTTTATGCACAGTCACCGGTATCTGATACATCGGCAAGATATATTGTTCACCGACACTTGGAATGACATGGAAAACATCTGGTTATGTCGAAGACATCGTTTGGACACTTTGTCTTGGAGATATGTTCATTGGTATATTCGTGTTTGCATATTTGTTATTACTGGCAAATAGGTCTAGATTAAGCACCGACAGGCTTATCTATTCCAGATTAGCACGACACACTTTGAAGATGATTTTGTTGTTATTGTAAATAAATTAAGCCGACATGTTGAATTGGATATTGCATCGGTTATTGATTTACTTGTAAATTGATTTTATTGTAATATCTTTTAGAGTCGGCCTACTAAAATTGGTCTTAGGTTATGGTATATATGTAAGATCTTATTTGTAAGATTGATAGGCGATTGGGAAAAAGAATTATAAGAAGGTATATGCAAGAATAAGCAGAGCTATACATGCAAACATCATTTAAGGTGAAGCAAGGTTTTTGTGAAGGCATATTAGAACTGAACTGGTACTGAATCCAACATATGAATATTCTATTTTGAGTAGTACATTATTATTGGATTTAACCATCCAATTGTAGTCAGTGTGACTCCTATTTGTGTTTGAGCAATGAGCTCTAGGCGCTTGGCCTTTCTGCATGTGCAGACCCAATTTGTATACACATACTATCTGTAGTAGTATCATCTGATTGTGGGTAAGGTTTCCCACCGTGGTTTTTCCCCTTATAGGGTTTCCACGTACAAATATTGGTGTTATGTGTAGTGGATGTTACTGTCTTTTTGTTTCATGCATTAATCTTTACCGGTATTGTAATTAACTGATAAACTGTCTACCGGCATAAAGTCTGATTTACTAGTATTAAGCATTAAGGTTGGTTAAGTTATTTTTGGTTTGAATTTATTTGACAACTGATTCCCCCCCCCCTCTCAGTTGTCTTTGGGACCTAACAATATCTGAAGGTTAGGAGGATCGGAGTTGACTCCCAATCTTTGTTGAGCTAGATATTGTATTTGAGCATGCATGTAATCAAGCTTGTGTGCCAAATCTTGTAAGCCCGCATGTTGTCGACAACTTGTAATTGATTTTCATGATATAATAAAGTTTATTCTACATTGCCTCCATCACAATTATGTTGTTTCTATTGTGTAACTCTTGATGCATGGTTTAGAATGTTCTCTTTAAGGACTCTCCTGCCACGACTGCACCATTTCTCTAGGATTAGCTCATCTAATAATCAAGTTAATACACAAAGGTCACCAAGGCCACCAAGGGAGTACATGCCTTTGGGAGATCCAATTCAATTTGCATTGAAGAAACTCGTTGCCAATAAGCTCGTTACATTACCTGATATTCAACCATTTGAACCAAGAGTAAAACCTTCATGGTGGAATGACAATTTTTTTTGTGAATGCCATAAGAGCAAGGGCCATAAAACTAGTAATTGCCATAAGTTGAAAAACCTTATTCAAGACCTTATTGATAATGGAGCAATTGAAGTTGAAGGTCACTCTTTCAATGAAGAACAAGTGATGTTGAAGGATCCATTTATAAAACCTGATTAAGGGGAAATCCCCTAAAGCAAATAATAATGTTAATTATACCCATGCAACTTATGAATACTGTAATGCCTGCCAAAATACCCTAAAGAAACTAAACAATAATATACAAATGGAGATAAAAAAAAAATTAATTAACATCTAATAACAACTAATGCAACTAATAACATCTCCATCTATTTACATTCATTAACCAATTAATCAATATGAACATACATCATTGCTCATTTAAATCAAATTCAAGCGGAAATAACATAACATCAATAGTATTTCTCTAGGGTACTTTAACATCATTACTTAATTCATTTCCACAATAACATACTACACACATGATAGGTATATTTCATCTTCATTAATGCATCATATTTTAATTCTTTAACCATGAGATATGCAACCTACAACATTAATTATTCCTCATGATATGCGTAATTTCCTTTCTACCAATGCATCTATGTGGATCCTTCCT
This sequence comes from Cryptomeria japonica, assembly GCF_030272615.1. Taxonomy (NCBI): domain Eukaryota; kingdom Viridiplantae; phylum Streptophyta; class Pinopsida; order Cupressales; family Cupressaceae; genus Cryptomeria; species Cryptomeria japonica. Next base: position 730,031,259 of record NC_081409.1, read on the forward strand.
ATCTACTAGATCCAATCAACATCTTTGACATATTCACTTATTACTCTACGAATATTCCTCCTTCGAGATTATTTAACATTCTAACAAGCCTCTAAACATTCCATGAAATAATACAACTAATCCATAATGAAATTTCATTCTATTCCAACTATAATCCACTTATTTCCATGATTCATAAGATCACATTTCTATAATAGTACAAATATAAATATGCCTTAATTCCAGTTTCCAACTACAATTCATCTTGCAAATAAAAGTGCATTAAATACATTATGAGCATAGCTCTTTCTACTACAAGATTCCATCTACTATATACAAAAATATTACATTACATGCATTCCATCTTATCCATTACATAAATCTGCTACAAGGTACATCCATAGTACATCATGAAGAAGAATCTACATCCATGCAAGAAGAATCCAAGAGAACATCCCAATGGCTAAAAAGCACCAACCTCCCAACCATGTGGAACCAAAGGAGCCATCCCCCATGCTAGGAGATGACACAAGGTCCCAACACATACTCTAAACCTAAGCTGACACCTATAACCAAGGAGACTAACCACACAAGGACTCTCAAGCAAGAACTCACACAAACAATAAGAATGACTCCCAAAGGCATAAAACTCATCAAGACATAAATGCATCCAATAAGAATAATCATAAATCATAAAGGGGAAACACATGTAGGAGTGGAGTGTCATCACATGCCATCCTCATAACATAATAACATAATAACACAAGGCACTAGCCTAATGGACATGTGGAGCCATCTCAACCTATGAGAGACTAAGGGAGATTAGCTTACCGTCTTCACGGCCTTCTCATGCTTATCCTAAAACATCCTCCCTAGGACTAAGTCACGAGGCACAAATCAATTTACCATCTTATTAATTAATCTAACTACCCAACCCATCAATTATTAGGTTATCACTTATTTAGAAATCGCGGAAAACTCCAATGTGCCCTGGTGGTCTAGACTTTATGCATCCTTACAAGGAACCTCATGCAAGCCTATCTCTCATGACCTCGATCATCACAAGGAAGCCCACTCCTCCTAACATGGCCCAACAATAAATCACAAGAGTCTCTACCAACATGATTACATGAAAATAATACTCAAAGCAACCAACAATTTCCACACATACTCTTACAACATAAACAAGGCTACAACAACATATACAACATCAATATAGCAAAATGAGCCTCTTGGCTAGCAATATCAAAGGCATATCAAGCCATCAAATGTTGCCATCAAATAAAAGATAACATCATAGCAAGGCCTACCCACTTGCTGGTCCAAAACAACATAGTAATCATATCAATCATCCATGGCCTATCCACATGGAAGAGAGTTTAAAATACTCACAATGCATAGAAAATCAAATATACTCAAAACTATCAAAACACATCAAAACTGATCAAACCTAAAACTGGGAAATATTAACAGACCTCACATAAAGCCTCTAGAATAAAAATCAATTCGGTAAAATACTTCAAAAATGATCAAAAATGAGAAAATACAAAACACAGATACGTTAGTGATTTTGCCCCATAGGTTAGCGCTTTTGCGAAAAAGAACACCACTTCTGTCAAGAAGAACAACGCTTATGCATCCCAAAACAATGCTTATGTTGCGTAAAGCAGCGCAAATGCATCACAGAACAACACAAATGCAAAACATAACAACGCCTTTGCAGAAACAACGCTTTTGCACAAAACTTACGAAAAACTTAGAAAACTTTCAGGTAAAATAATAAAATACGAATTAACAAAAGGGCTCGAAAAACATATGAAAAGAAACGCCCAGAAACAAGGAATTCTTGGGTATAAACACAATAAAATAACTCAACCTATAAACCAAGATTTAATCAAATAACTTCACAATAATTTCTCACAGAGCCGTGAAATGCATACATGCGAAAACCAAAATAAATATCTCCCAACAACTATATAAAAACTCTCATAACATAAAGTTTCCTTCCCAAATATTTCCTTTCAGCAATAATAAAACTATAGAGTAAATAATATTTCAACCCAATACCCAAAAACAATGCAGACACAATGCATACACAGAGAAGCTATTGAAAACCAAAATGCAAAGTGAAGAACTCCAACCTGCAACTTGAAGTAATGGTTTGAAGTTGAAGAAGAGCTCCCACAAGCCAAACCAAATCCAATCCAAGCTCCAGCCAAAACCAAGAGAGAAGGAAAAAACCATAACCAAGGAAGAAGCTTGCTGGAAAAATTTCCAAAGAAGAGCCAACCAACCCGAAAAACCTCACGGGAATGAAAATAAAAAGCAACAATAATCCAAAAACCCTAGCCTCAAACTCGGCCAATCAAAATATTCCATTTTGGAGTATATTTTACCAACCCACCATATAATATAATTTATTCACCCATTTTGAATTTAACCAATGAGAGTGAAGGGTAGGTAAAGTAAATAAAATATACTTATTCAGCTAAGTGGGATTGTTTTATTTCTTTATTTAATTTAATGTGTTCATACACCCCACTTAGGAATAAAAGTCAAACTATTAAATAAATATAAGCTGTAAATAAATAATCCAAATGGGGATTAAAATCAAATAAACCAAAAGCTAATAAAATAAATTAAAGAACCAAATAAATATAAGATATCGAATAAATATCAAACCATAGAAGGTCAAATAAATAATTAAATAATCAAATACCATTAAAGATTAAATCATAAATATTAAATAACAATAAGGCTTATCAAGTAAATAATCATAAAATCAATAAACGTTAATTATCAAATAAATATAAATACCAGATAATTAATTACTTTAAAATAGACATTACCAAATATTAAACTACACATCAAGAGCCACATAATTACTCTAGCATAAACAAGTAAATCAACCAAAATAAATTGAACTCACAATACCAAAAGACCAAGCTTACTATCTGACATGGCGAATTATGCCAAGACACTGACTACTCACAGTGAACAACTTAGACCTAGAGTATGTGAGGGGAATCCATGCCATCTCCAAAACACATAAACCATTGGAACTAAAGACACGCTCAGACCTGTGAAGCTAGGTGGAGTCGATGTCTGGTACCTGCAAAATCCTGGAACCACAAAATGACAATTCCACATATACATATACATATACATATATAGAACAAGCAAGTGATAGAGAATCGCGATGACACATCCCGCTCACAATGAGTGATGTGGAATCGTCTCTATCATGAAGACAGTCAAACAATAGTCAAACACATCTCATAAACATTTCATCATATGCAATCATGAAGTAGGGTTAGCGTAATCTTAATCATCATCAAAAACATGATAAATCTAATCTATCAATAATCCATCACATAGTGAGCATATAAAATCCATCGAGTACATATGTCATCCAATCACATGATCAATCATGATAGTACCAATGTCCATATAGATAAATCAAAATAGCATATGTCCAATAGTGATTTGGTTTACCGAAGATAGGGTTTACCGACAAAGAATAGAAGATTGTGAATTAGGATTTTAATCGGTAAAGCAGAGATGTTTTGATTGAATCAGGTGGTTGGTGATGATTGGTGATTTGCAATTTGAAATATAATCTTGTATGATGGATTTGAGTATGTGACCGGAACTGCATCCTATGATGTTTACCAGAAGGCATGTTTTGAAATTTTTATGAAGTTTTGTTAGGGTTTTAGTAGGGTTTAAGGACTGGTGATGAAATCACTCAACCGATAATGATTTCTAATATGGCAGTGATCAACGACAAGTCTACATGAAGGTGGTAACACTACAAAATCCACGTAAAATATTTGAATGCTATTTTGGCATGAATTAAGGAAAAATTTCTTGGGAAACAATGAATTGCTTTGGAGAGAGGTTTAAGGTTTTGACTTTGGTACAGATCAAATTTTTGTGATGAGTTATGATCAACCAATGGTTGATGTTGCATTTTAATTTGATGTAATGATCTGTATATTGATCAAATATGATCTCTTATGATTTGTATTGTAAATTCATGATGCAATTAGGGTTTATTGGCCGACCTAGTTGAGATGTCTATTTAGGATGACATTGTTGATGTTTTAAGTGTCGGTGGTCTTAGAAGAATATGTTGAGCCATCCAAGAGAAGATTAAAGTCTACCTAAGAGTCTCAGAGTGTGGAGCATAAATGGATCTGATTTAGCAAGCTAAAAGTACAAAATAATAGATCACTTTTTTCATTGTTGTTTCCTAACAGTTCCAACAGGTTAAATCCCTTAACCAAGTAGGTCCTAACAGGACTTAAATATTTAGGTCCCCTAATAGGGTAGCTCTCAAAAAGAGTGGTGAATCCTCTCGCGAGGTTGATCCTAATAGATAATCAAGCTCCTAACCAGACTACTAGGTAAATTCGTTAACCGGGTGACTCCTAACAAGGCATACTTCAAAAGAGTACAAATTATAGTGGGTACCAACTCCCATCGTGGTTTTTCCCATTTGGGTTTCCACGTCAAAAAAATATGGTGTTCATGTGTGGAATGCTTTTCATGTGATGATATTGTTTATGTTTCATTTCATGCATTATTTCTCATTACTGATTATCTTATATTATCAGAGATTAATTAGTGATTATTGGTACTGATAAGGGTTAATATAAGAACTGTTAGATGAAGTTAATGAGTTGATAAATGATCAGACTTTTGTGATTGCTTGAGTGGTGGAAGAATTAATTGGTGTGATGAATAATCTGATTAATGAGTTTGCATAAGTGGCCAATAAATGTTTTGATCTGATAAAGAGCTTGTGAGATCTGATAAGAGAGTTGGCTTATGTGTTAAATGATTTCAGATCTGTTATAAATTTGGTTTTGGTTTAAAGTTATTCATTGTGTTAATACTGATACACCCCCCTCTCAGTATTAACCGGATCCTCATAGATTTAACAATTGGTATCAGAGATTTGGTCCTCTATGTGCAGAATGCATAACCGCTTGAGGAAAAGATTCTGAGGCAATCAAGATGATGAAGAAAGAGGGTCCCAAGTTCAACTAGGATAACTAAAAGATCTTGAAGGACAAAATGAAGATCTACATAAAAGGTCTCGGTGCACAATATTGGAAGCAAGTTGAAACAAAATATGTTTCTCCTACTACCACTTCCTTGACACCAAATAAACTAAAAGAGCAGCAAGAGAACATGCAAGCCTTAGAGCTATTGTAAGTACTTTATCTGATTCAGAATATATTGATGTTCAAGGATTGGAAACTGCAGGTGAGGTTTGGGAAAAGTTAGGTGTAATTTATAGAGGAGATGAACATGTACAAAGATCCAAGGAGGAAAGCCTAAGAGGAAAATTTGATGGCATGAGAATGCAAGAAGGAGATAATACTACACAGTATGGTCAGAGAATCAAAGAAGAAGTTGGCTGCATAAAAGGTCCTGGTGGTAAAATAGATGATTATGCAGTGGCAAGTAAAATGCTCAGAACTCTTCTATCTCAATATGTCATAAGAGTATCAACAATCCAAGAACTTAGATCAATTTCAAAGGATAAACTTACTGTTGATTCTTTAATCAGTAAGCTAACTGCTTTTGAGCTTAATAGTTTTGACAACAATGTGACAAAACCTAGTGAATATGCCTTTAAAGCTTCTGTTACCGGTTCATTTGCTAGAAAAGGAAAAGATATATGTCAGAATCATGAGTGTGGGACAATTATTGGAGGTAACCGGGAAAATGAAGACAATGAAGATCATGTAATGGAACTTGAGGCACTGTTGGCAAAAAGATTTCCAAGAGGCACCAGTAAGAACAAAGGAAAGCTACCCTTGAAATGTTTCTTTTGTAGTAGAATTGGTCATATTGCAGCTAATTGCCTTAATGTTGACAAAAAGGAGAAATTTAGAAAGTATAAAGGAAAAGGGAAAAATAAATGGTATGTTGCAGTGGATGAAGGTGCTACCGATGAAGATAATGAAGAGATAGTGTTTGTAGCCGTGAAGGAGGAACTATCTAATGAAAAGGAACTGGCATCTCATATGGAGAATAGTGATGAATGGATTATAGATAGTGGATTCTCACACCACATGACCAGAGACAAAAGTAAGTTCATTACTCTTGATGAATTTGATGGAGGTGTTGCCAGATTTGGAAATAACTCTCCCTGCATGGTGAAAGGTAAAGGTTCTATTTCTTTAAATGGGAAGAGTAATGTTGATGATGTATTTTGGGTCGATGGTCTAAAGAATAATCTTTTAAGTGTTGGTCAGCTTAATGATAAAGGTTATTTTCTTGAGTTTAAAAGAGGAGTCTGCAAAATTCTTGGAGGTAATGATGATATGATTGCTACCGGGAAGCAAACTAGAGGTAACTTATTCCATTTGCATAGTAATGTTAATAATTGTCTGGTTGCAAGAATGGAAGACAATTGGTTATGGCATAAGACAGGTTGTCATGCTAATTTTGATAATTTGGTTAAAGTAAGTAAGTCGAGTGTTGTAAGAGGATTGCAACAAATTGTTAAACTGGATAATTTGATATGCAAAGATTGTCAAATCAGTAAGTTTTGGTATTATGGATGACTTCATCATGTGTTGCATCAGTTTTGTCATTGATGTCAACACTTATCTTTCTAGAGGTCTACATTATTGATTTGGCACTCTGGTTATATTGGTTTATTGATGAACCGACACATTGTGGTCCCGGTATGGATATTGGCTTATGCACAGTTACCGGTATATGTTTCACCGGTAGCTCAGGAAGTTGATGATGACTTGTTATCATCTAGAGATCATTTGGTTATGTTGAAGACATAGATTAGATGTTTGCATTTGGTGTTTTTCATATTGGACTGATCGGGTTCACATATTTGCCTTAACCGGCAGATAGGTCCAGGTTATGAACCGACATAGGGAAACATGTTCCAGATCAACACGCCACAATTTGGAAAGGAATTATTGACTGGATAATGTGTAAATGTATTGAGGCCAACATATTGTATTGCACCAAGACTTATTTTATAATTGATTTAAATGTAATGTCTTTTGAGAGCCAACCTAATGATTAGGTCTTAGGTTTAGTATAAATAATCTTAAGATATTTTTTGGAAGAAGAGTGTGTGTATATTGAAGATCATTGTGAAGAGCAAAAACAAGCAAATCCTTGTGTGAATCACGTAGATATCATCTAAAGGTTGAAGGAAGGTCGTTAAAGGTTATGAAGGTGTTTGGTCCTCATGCACAAAGCTTAAACCGGTACTGAATCCGGCATTGAAGATGCTAAATTGAAGTAGTACATTAATTATTGGATTTAACCATCCAACTATGTAGTCAGTGTGACTCCTAATTTTGTGATTGAGCAGTGAGCTCTAGGTGGATGGCCTTTCTGCATGTGCAAACCCCATTATTGTATTCACTTACTATCTGTAGTAGTATCATTTGATTGTGGGTAAGGTTTCCCACTGTGGTTTTTCCCCTTACTGGGTTTCCACGTCAAAATCTTTGTGTCATGAGTTGTGGATGTTGTTTCTCTTTTTGTTTCATGCATTGAGTTGTACTGGTAATACTATAACTATTAATTTTTTTTACCGACATTGAGTTTTAAGTTGGAATAATTTGTTTTGGGTTGCAATTTATTGACAACTGATTCACCCACCCCCTCTCAGTTGTCCTTCTCGGTTCCTAACAATTGGTATCAGAGCTTAGTCCTCTTTTTGTGGAAGCCTAACAGCTTGAGGAGATCCTTTGGCAACAAATATGTTCAAGAAGGACAATCCCAAACTTGATGGAACTAACTATGGTATATGGAATATCAGAATGGAGACACATCTAAATTGCATTGGAAGAGATATATGGGATGTTACAAAGAATGGCTATGTTGCTCCTAATTTGAATAACCCTAATCCACCAACCTTAGCTAAAGACTTGGAGAATGATTGTAAAGAAAGAGAAGCACTTTTGAGTGCATTATCAGATCAGCAAATCATGGGATTATTAGATAGATCTACAACAAAAGCTATTTGGGATAAACTGGAAACATTGAATGAAGGAGATTCCACTGTCAAACTTGTAAAACCGGAATGTTACTGGGTGAGGTATGAAAATTTAAAAATGGAAAAGGATGAAAGAATTTCTGCATTTATGGAAAGAGTTAATGAAATTATTTTAGGAATACATTTTTGTGGAGGATCTTTAAGTGAAGATGAAATTGTTTCTAAAGTTTTAAGAGCTTTGCCACTGGCTTACAAAATGAAAGTGATAGCTATTAATGAGTTGAGAAAAATGCCTAATACATCAGTATCTAGAGATACTTTTATTGGCAATATTGCATTATAACAGATAATGAATGATTGTTGGCATTTCAATAAGGATATTGAGAAGGTTGTTGATGATTATGGATATAACTGATTAAGGATGTTTTACTGTCTTGATATTATTATTTTGTCATTGATGTCAAGAAATTGATTTTCTAATTCAGTATGATGTTGCCATATCTTGAGAAGTATGATTTGAAGATTATAAAGATGTCGGTAAAAGACATAGGAAAGAATATGATGAATAAGGGGATGAATAAGGTATTCAATGGGCAACTAGTACCGAGTCAGACAATGATGAGATCATGATGCTTTAGATTGTTTTAACATCATACATATGTTGTAAAATGTAAATGTTAATACTATACTATGTTATCAAGCAAAGAACCTAGTCGGTAAACCCTAAGGTTATCGCTATTGGTTAATGAAGGCGGAATGTCTATTGAATGAAGTTTAGTATTCACCAAGTTGTTAGTGAGTTGTAACCAAGCTATAACAGAATGCATTAAATGTTTGCATGCGTTATTTAATGAAGGAAGCTGATGAGCTGGAACTGATTAAATGATTGGTGAGCTGTGAATGAAGTTTGTTAATGAATCTAAGGCAATGGAAAGTTGGCATGAAGATCTATAGCTCAGATTGAACTGCAATACCCTGGCACAAGTTCCAAGACTAATATGCAAGTTCCAAGGCAGGGTAAAATGTTTTTAGATCGAAAGATGCATTGAACATGGACAAGATCAAAGATCTGATGGCTATGATTGATCATGGGAAATGTGATCAAGGAGATTAAGAGGTTACCTAATTGTTTATAAATAGGAAACTATTGATAAACAATGTATTTAGGCAAGTGTATGCATAGGGATGCTACATAGTGATTACCAAGCATAGAAGCTTGAAGACCTGTTTGAATAACAGAGTATAGAAGCCCAACAGATAGACAAGATTAGTTCTATGTCTAGATTGTATTGAACAAATAGGAATCTACTTTAGCATTTTAGATGTGAAGTTGCAGATAGATTTTATTACTATTATTTTGTGAAAGTGACAGAAAATCTCTTAATCGAGTGGACTTAACAGTCTTATTTGTAAAACCCTCTAGCAAGGTGACATTCTGATTGAGTGTTTGAAATCCTTTAACAAGGTCACTTCTAACAAGGTGAAGATCCTAACAGATCTTAGGGAAATCCCTTAACCGGGTCACATCTAGCAATGTGTTTGTAATCTTTAACAGGATTTGCTTTTAACCAAGCATACTCTAGAAGAGTATATTTCTTAGTGGGTCCGAAATCCCACAATGGTTTTTCCCTATTTGGGTTTCCACATTAAATCTAGTGTTATGAGGTTTATGATGTTTATATGCTTTTGAGTTTGCATGTTTAACAATTTTGGTTATATTACTGAAATATATGTTATCGAGGTTGAATCTAATGTTTTTATGGATGATTAAGTTTGTATGATTCACCCCCCCCCTCTCATCTTGTTGGCTATTGGATCTGTACTTATATTAAGTATCAGAATTATCAACTTTGGTTGGAAAACTTTCAGCATTTGAGCTTGAAGAATTTGGTCTTGTTTCTACAATCAAGACTGATATAGCCTTCAAAGCATCAACATCATCATCATCATCTGACAAATCTGATTGGAAAGCACTTTATGCAAAAGAACTTGAAGATGTCCGAAGAGAAAATGAATAACTTGAAGCACTATTTGCAAGGAAGATGCCTAAAGGTCCAATAGGAAGTAAGTATGAAGGTAAATCACCTTTCAAATGTTTTAATTGCAATAAAATTGGTCATATGGTGTCTAGGTGTCATGATAACCATTCAAGACTAAGAGATGAGGCAAAGAGAACATATAAGCCTAACCCTCAATATCAAAGATACAAATTTAAGAAAAATAGAGATAAGTCATGTTACTATGCAGATGAAGGTGTTACAGATGATTCTGATGAAGATCTAGCAAATAGCAGATGGGCATTTGTTGTAATAAAAGAAGATCAACCGACACCTATTGTCAAACTGGTAGAGCAGGCATTAGCAGCAAAAATTGAAGAAAAGGATGAATGGATCATTGATAGTGGATGCTCGTATCATATGACTGGTGATAAAAGAAAATTCTTATTATTACAGGAATATCATGGAGGTCTAGTAAGATTTGGAGATGACAAATCTTGTTTAGTCAAAGGAAGAGGCACTATATCTTTGGATGGTAAGCACAATACTAACAATGTTTATTATGTCGAAGGTTTAAAACATAATCTTTTGAGTGTTGGTCATTTAGTGGGAAAAGGATTTCAATTACAATTCAAGAATGGAAAATGCAAAATCATAAATCAATCTAGATTGGAGATTGCAACCGGTAATCAGACTAAAGGTAATATCTTTCATTTGAATACCAGTGATAAGACATGTTTGATTGCTCAGATTGATGAAAGTTGGTTATGGCATAAAAGACTCTATCATGTGAATTTTGATTGCATTGTAAAGATCAGTTCAACCAAGGTAGTAAGGGATTTACCTAAGATTGTGAAACCTCATAATCCGGTATGTAAGAAATGTCAAATGGGAAAGCAAGTTAGAAAAACATTTAAGAGCATTTTAAAAAAAAATTAATAATATTCTTGATTTAATTCACACTGATTTATGTGGTCCAGCAAGAACAAGAAGTCCTCGAGGTGATAGATACTTTATGCTAATAATTGATGATTATTGTTGAATGTGTTGGGTTACTTTTCTTAGGGAGAAATCAAAAGCTTTTGGGAGAATCAAGATCTATAGGTTTTGAACCAACAGTAGAAATGATTATAAATGAACTGACACAGATTGCAGCAGAGCATAATGAAGAACCAGTCACACCAGCATCATCAGAAAACTCAACTGTGACTGAAGAACAACAACCTGTGAATGGAAATCAAAATAAACCCAGGTATGTAAGGTTGAATCATTCAAAAAATTAGATAATTGGAAATAGAAATCAAGGTGTTATGACAAGAGGAAGATTGGCAAATGAAGAGGTATGTTTAATTTCTCAAGTTGAACCAGCATCATTTTTTGAAGCATGTAAAGATAAACATTGGATAAAGCAATGTAAGATGAATTAGAATAGATTGAAAAGAATAATACTTGGACATTAGTTCCCCAACCTAAAGACAAAAATGTAATTGGAACTAAATGGGTATTAAGAAATAAACTTAATGAAGACGGTGAAATAATCAAAAACAAAGTAAGATTAGTTTGTAAAGGTTATTCTCAGAAAGAAGGAATTGATTATAATGAAACCTTTGCACCGGTAGCCAGAATTGAAGCAGTGAGACTATTTCTTGCATTTGCAACTCACAAGAACTATAAGGTTTATCAGATGGATGCAAAATGTGCATCTTTTAATGGAGATCTTGAAGAAGAAGTTTACATAGAGAAGATTGATGGATTTTCATTAATAGATGATAAGGATATGGTTTGCAGATTAAGAAAAGCTTTATATGGATTGAAGCAAGCTCCCAGAGCTTGGTATGCTAGACTGGATAAATATCTTTTAAAGATTGGATACATAAAAGGTAATGCTGATAGTAATTTGTATTAAAAAATTACCAATGATGACATTTTGGTTATTGAATTATTTGTGGATGATATCATTTTTGGAGGAGAAAAAGAGCTATGCAAAGACTTTGCTAATAAGATGCAGGAAGAATTTGAAATATCTATGATTGGAGAGATAAAAAAATTTCTAGGTTTGTAGATTTCTCAAACAAATAAAGGTATATTTATTTGTCAAACAAAATACTTGAAGGAACTTTTGAAGAAATTTGGAATGAAAAACTCCAAACCGGTAAGCACTCCTATGACTACAACTGATAAATTGACATCAAAGGATGATTCAACTCCTATAAATCTGACAAGGTACAAATCTATGATTGGAGGGTTACTGTATTTTACACAAACCAGGCCTGATATAATGAATGTTATATGTATTGTTTCAATATTTCAAAGAAATCCTAAAGAAATTCATGAAATTGCAGTAAAAAGGATTTTCCGGTACTTGCAAGGCACATCAAATCTTGGTTTATGGTATCCTAAGAATGACAATTTTGAGTTATGTGCATATACAGATGCAAATTGGGCAGGAGATGTGGATTATAGAAAGAAAACCACTAGTGGAGCATTCGTTCTTGGTAGAAGATTAATTTCATGGATTAGCAAGAAGTAGACCTACACATCATTATCTACAGTAGAAGCAGAATATATTGCAACAACAACTAATTGCACTCAGGTGGATCAAGAAAATGTTGAAGGATATCAAGGTAAAATGCAGTGAACCGATAATTATTTACTGTGATAACTCAACAACAATATATATATATATATATATATATATATATATATATATCAGAGAATATACTCTAAAACAAAGCATGTTTCTATCAAGCATAATTTTCTGAAAGAAAACGTTGAAGCAAATGAAGTGAGATTGGTTTATGTGAACACTAAAGAGAAAATTGCAAATATTTTTACAGAGCCTTTACCTAAGGAAACATTTGAATATCTCAGAGAGAAGATTGGGGTAATCACCCCATCTGCAGAGACTTAAATGATGCAGATTAGCATCAAACCGACAAGGACTAACAAAAAAATCTTTTTTCTAGTTTTGATGAAGGAGAGCTACTGCTCATGGGGGTAGTTAGTTGTATGTTATGTTTTGATTTTTAACTTCTTTGGCATTTGATGTCAAAGGGGGAGAGATGTCTATGGAAAAACATTGTACTTTGAAGATGTATTTTGGTTTTGGTTATACTATTTCTTTTTTTGGTACACTACTTTGTGTTGATCTATTTAAGGGAGATTGTTGGCATTCTATTTTGGCACTTAGATGTTTTTCCATCTAGTGTTGCCATCAATGCCAAAGGGGGAGATTGTTGATATTATGGATGACTTCATCATGTGTTGCATTGGTTTTGTCATTGATATCAACACTTATCTTTCTAGAGGTCTACATTGTTGATTTGGCACTTTGGTTATATTGGTTTATTGATGAACCAGCACATTGTGGTCCCGGTATGGATATTGGCTTATGCACAGTTACTAGTTAATGTTTCACCGGTAGCTCAGGAAGTTGATGATAACTTGTTATCATCTAGAGATCATTTGGTTATGTTGAAGACATGGATTGGATGTTTGCATTTGGTGTTTTGCATATTGGACTGATCGGGTTCACATATTTGCCTTAACCGACAGATAGGTCTAGGTTATGAACTAGCATAGGGAAACATGTTCCAGATCAACACGCCATAATTTGGAAAGGAATTATTGACTAGATAATGTGTAAATGTATTGAGGCAAACATATTGTATAGCACCAAGACTTATTTTATAATTGATTTAAATGATTATTCTTTAAGCCTTCAATATAGTAAACATTATCAGTATTAGTCTTACCACCCAATGGTATTGTTCCTTTGCCTTTGATCCTACATTGTTGTCTCCAAATATAACTAGTCCACCATCAAATTATTGTAGTGTTAAAAAAATTCTCTTGTCACCAGTCATGTGATGTGACCATCCACTGTTTATGACCCATTCATCCTTCTCTTTCATTTTTGCTGCTAAAGTTTTTTCTTCAGTATGAGTTGTTTCAATGACAGATTCTAGAGAATCATCCTTGATAGCAATAAAGACCCAATCTTTGTTGGAGGAAGCTCCATTACTAGTTCCACTCACAAGTTCATCATCATCATCAGTAATACCAAAATCGTCATCATCACCAACATAATAGCATGATTTATCCTTATTCATTCTGAATCTAGGTCTGCTCTGATATTCAAGATTAGGCTTATAATTCCTCACAAATCTTTCATGATTCCTAGCAACTCTTCTAGGGCATCTAGAAGAAAAATGACCAATCTTATTGCTTGAAAAATATTTAAAAGGGGCATTTCCTTCATACTTACTTCCAGTTGGTCCTTTAGGGATTCTTCTAGCAATCAGGGCTTCCATCTCTTCAAGTTCTCTTTCTTCTTTCTCAATTTACTTCATATCCTTAGCATACATCTCTTTCCAATCTATCTTCTGCTTACTGGAGGTAGATTCTTTAAATGCAATCTTAGTTTTAGCAACACTTTGATGTCCAAGTTCTTCAAGTTCAAAAGTCATCAATTTCCCAAGTAATGTATATCTGGTCACAGGAGTAATTGACATTGTCCAGAGTTAATTGATAGCAATAGCCTTCATCTTGTAAGATGGAGGTAGAACTCTTAGAAATTTTGACACTCTCATCCTCATTGACCGATCCTTTGTAGAATTTGATACCCATGACAATCTCATTGCCTCTATCCATGAAAGAACTTATCTTCTCATCCTCTTCCATCTTCAAAGTTTCATACCTTACCCGAAAACCTTCAAGTTTTGCAATCTTTACTACCTAGTCACCTTCATAAGAGTTTCAAGCTTCAACCAGATCTACTTGGAATTCTCCAATTCTATAACATTCAATAACTTTTCATCAGATAGGGCACTCAACAAAGTTTCTTTTGCTCTCACATCATTTTCAGCTCTCTTCTATTCATCAAAAGGTGGTGGTGTTCCAAAATTAGGATCATGAGGTATATACCCTTTCTCCATTGTCTCCCAAACTTTAGCTCCAAGACATCTGAGATGAATCTTCATTCACTCCTTCCATATTTTTTAATTTGTACCATCAAATCTGGGAATCTCCTTCTAGTAGGGATTGAATGTAGAACTTGATGTCGATGCCATCGAATCTCCTCAAGCGCTTAAGCTTCTGCAGAGAGGACCTTGCTCTCATACCAATTGTTAGAATTCTCTAATACCAGGAGTAAACTGAGAGGGAGGGGTGAATCAGTTTACTAACATAAATCAGAACTAATGCACATTGAAACCTTTTAACTGGAGCACAAAGAAACCAACACGATGAAGGATAGAACATGAAAGAACAATACACACAAAACCAATATTTTTGACGTGGAAAACCTGGAAAAGGGAAAAAAACATGGTGGGAAACCCTACCCACAATCAAATGAATACTCTGTAGTAGTATTGTGAATAATTACAGTGGGGTCTGCACTTGCAGAAAGGACAATCGCCTAGAGTGCACTACTCATCATAAAGGGAAGTCTCATTGACTTACATAAACATCAGACTACAATCCCGATAGAATGAACTATGAAATTAGCATCTACTAATTCTTGATACAATTCTAATTAAGCACAAATGTCTTCTTTGCAATACAAAACCTTTCCAACCTTCATTGGAATGATATGACTCTATTTGCACATAATCCTTACTCTGATAATGCAAACATAACCACTATCCATCCACACCATTATTGAAATTACATGAATAAGTTACCTATAAATACATATCATCAACCTTAATGACAAGGTTGGCTAAACTATAAACCCATAAACCCATAATTACATCACACGATACCATCAGACCAATATTATGATTTACATTACATAGCATGGACCTAAATCAAATATCCAAACAATTATATCTCTCAAAAATTCCGCTAAGACCAAAATCCAACACACTTCACCAACCGATAGAAACCCTCAATGAAATAACAAAAAGTTTAACCAGATCCAAATAGGACCATCATAACAACATACCATCTAATGCAAAGTCATCAAATACTTAGAACACGATCAAGAAACACCTTTAGCATGATAGAAATCGATTCCATAAGCCATACCAAAATCCACTGACTAAATCACCATATATTGCTTATCGATAAAGTTAACCGGGAAAGCTAGAAGCTAGCCAGTAAAGTCAGAAGCTAACCGAGAAAGCAAGAAGCTAGCCGGTAAAGCCAAAAGCTAACTGGGAAAGCAAGAAGCTAACCGGTAGAGGTAGGAGCTAATCAGTACTGACAAATACCAAAAGCGATAACATCCAGAGCACCAAATCATGAACCAAAAAAATATAGCAAGTGTATAATCATCCAGAATAAGCATCCAAAACTGATTCTAGAGATTTGATCATATCAGAGATTCGTAGCCAAAACCAAGAAGATCACCAAGAGTAACTAGGATAGTCTCCAACTAGGATATAGTGTTGACATCAATGACAACACTTAACCAAATCCAACATATTGCCAACAACTTTAAGAAGTATTTTGCAGTGATATTCTTTGAGAAAATACCTAGAGAAAAAAATCAAGTTGCATATACCATGGATACAATAACCTCTTTGATCGACATATCACAAAATACAACCCATTGTGAGTTCTTGGTGGATAATATGTTGGTCCCTATATTTGAGATCCCTCCATCTGAACTAATATGTATCATTGGTCTTCAATTCCCTTAGTAGGATGAAATATTCACCTACCTATATGATAACACCCTTCCACCCAACCTTTCCATCAACCAACATCATACCTTCATTCAACAAACCTCTCACTATGTTATAATTGCCAATACACTTTACTATTGGGATTTTGATGATACTCTCTTTAGATGTTTAGAAAGTGGGAAATTCAGATTGCATTATGAGAGGTTCATGAAGGTATATGTGGAGCTCACTCTAGTGATCCAACCTTAGCCAAGAAGCTTATGAGGATTGGTTACTCCTATCCTACAATGAAAAAATATGCATATCAATTTGTCACAAAATGAAAGCAATGCCAAATTCATGGAGACTTGACACATGCACTAGCACAAGAACTTTAGCCTATCACCACACCATGGCCCTTTTACCAATGGGGACCCAATCTTGTGGGTAAGATTCACCCTCCATCATCCAATAGCCATAATTTCATCATCACAACCACTTAGTATTTCACGAAGTGGAATGAATTTGTTCCCCTCACCCAAATTACTAGTAATTAGATTACAACATTCATCCTCAATTATTTCATCTATTGATGTGGTGTTCCCCTCTCCATCATCACAAATAATGGATGTCCTTTCCAAATTCAAGATGTTCTTAAACTTTTTGACAAATTTTATATCCAACATCTCTTTTACACTCCATATTATGCCCAAGGAAATGGTCAAGTTGACTCATCTAATAAAACCATTCTTAAAATCCTCAAGAAGACCATTAGTGATGTTGGCCACAATTCGAACATCCAACTCAATCCCACCTTATGGGCCTATCGCACAAGTGTCTCCACCCCTACTGGAGCTACACCCTACTCAATTGTTTATGGTGTTGAAGCCATCTTTCCCATTGAGGTCAAGTTATAATATTTATGGATCTCCCTATGGAATCTTATCAGTGATGAAGACTATAGAGTCCCCTACTTGCATGACCTAAAATTTCTAGATGAGCTCAGATAGAATCCATTCAATCACCTCAAAACATATCAGTACTACATGAGCCATAGTTACAATCATAAGGTGAAACCTTACACATTTGAGGTAGGTGACTTGGTTCTTATAGAGAACCCTAAGAATCAATACGATCGAGAGACATGGGATAAGTTTAAACCTAATTTGGTTGGCCCCTACATTGTTACAGTAGTTTATGGCTCTAGTGCATATCAGTTATCAAAACCTGAAGGAGAACCATTGAATAATCCTATCAACAACATGCACCTTCATAGGTTCTAAATAGATTTTAAGAGAATCTCATCAAAAATACAAAAAAAAAAGAAAAGAAAAAAAAGCATCACCTTGATGAAAACCTGGCAAACAGGTGTCTTGTGTGAGACAAAAAATTAAAATAATCGAAGAAAGGTAAACATAAATAAATTCATCCAATGGTGAAAACAACTTTGGTGGCACCTTGGGTAAGTGCCATGGTTAAAAATGGGTTACTGGCACCCTGAGTAGGGAATTTTTCTCCTCCCTCCTTTAGGACCCAATATCATATTTTTTCACACACTCATCCTATCATTCCATAGTAATTTCCCATCCCCATCATGGCTTTCCATTAAACTATCTAGGATCATTTTTCCATTCATAATAAACCTTTTTGTCACCCTTTTCTCCACCCATAATAATAAAGTCCTATATGTAACTGGGGGCATTATCTTTGACCTAGTGATGGAAGAAGATCCTCAGCATCGCACATTGTGAGGAGCATCACTTTTTGTATACCTTCTTTTCACACACAATCCACAATAAAAGATCATTTATATTGTTAGTTCACAATAAAGATTTTGTTCTTCTCTATAATAAGGTATTAGTTTCATGGAGTAAGTCAGTTTCAGATAAGACATAAGTAGTATTGAGGTTTCAACAAATCAATCTTTTGGTTGATTGTGACTCTAACAAAATATTGAGATCTTAACACTATCTATCCTTTATCAGGATACAACATTGTGACTAGATCAAACACTTTAACATATGTGGCAAGAAACATTTGTGATATGAAGATTTTAATATTTGTTAGTGTTAAGTCTTTGTTTTTCTTTGATTTGATCTTTTTTTGCTATCATGCTTCCTATACTTGTCAAGGATGGCTATAGACCAGAGTGGTTGGGATGGGGCATGGTCACCTGATTGTTTCTTAGTAAAACTATGGCTTGTCCAAGGATATGAGGACATTCTAGGTCTAGTGTGAATAGGGGCATTCCTTGTTTGTGACTATCTGATGTCCATGAAAATGATACACTGAATATCCGGGTCTAACTTATATCTAGATGGTCACAAAAATTTTCTATAATAATCTCAATGATTATAAATCCACAAGAAGCTCATTTTACCCTCATATCATCTACCTTCTACCACCCAATCCTTCCATATCCCTGATCCCTTGTAGTCATGCATCATCTAAGTATAATGACACATCAAAAATAGAATCATGCATTGCATCCTACATCGCCACATGGTTAGTCCTACATATCATGAATCATCTCATATATCACATAAGCATACATCTTGCATCCATATAGGTTAGTACATTATCATAATTATAAGTACATCCATCCATCATATAAAATCATAAATTGCATCATAAACACAAAATAAGGGCATACATAAGTCATGTTGCATCATACATAGAAATGCATCACATAGATCATCATAAAATCCATCATAGATAAGCACATCATACAATAAAAAGCATATAATCATAAAATTACATAAGCATGATAAAATAGTTGCATCACATACATAAACATCATAAGCATCATAATATCATCACATAGCATCATAAGCATAATAGAAACATCACATCACTTGTATAAAATAATCACATATAATCATCATAGATTCAGATAGAATCATGCATAAAACTCCCACAAGGAACAAGTATCATCTGATATACCATCAAAATAATAAAGTGTCATGATACAATAATTTTAAAGTATCAAAATGACTACAAAATCACTTGTATGTGTCTATATCATCATACAAAAATATGCACTGATACAAAAATGGACTCGAGAGAGATATGATGAACTCCCACCCTCTAACCACGATTGTTTGTGTGGTCTTTAATCTCCTAAGAATAATTGTGTCCCTCTTGAGGTTGTCATTGTCCCTGCTCTAGGCAATCCCATTAAGTCCCCTCTCATATCTTTGCCTCTTGCCTCTACTCCTAGCATCAAACATCATATAAAACCTACCTACTCGCTAACTCATAGGTATGACCTCCTCATATAGTCATCACCATTAGGAAATCTCCTAGGCTTCTTTGAAAACTTAGTCCATCACAAATGAGACATCACCCTATCCAATGGACCTAACTCGCTCTATGGCCTCCTCTACTCATTCATACCTCTTGATGGCTGCAACCCACTTGGACATAACTATCTGCACGTTTTCTCATAATGTTGTAATGTGAGTGTCCTGCATTTGGACTTGCCCCTCCAAAACCTGTATGTGGGCTCTCAAGGCCCCCAAGTCATTTAGTTTGTCCCATCCCTATCCCTATCCTCTAGTCTGATCATATCTACCCTTCCATCCCTAGTCATATCCCTGTATAGGTTGATTTATCCCATTGCATCCCAAACCTATCCTCCCTCTCCTTCAGCCTAGGGAGGTACAACCTATACTTGTACCTATGGTACTCTCTATACCTATACCTATATTGGTACTACTCATGGCCTAGGTTGGCCTTGTACTCCTCTTCTCTTCAGTGGCCTAGGTTGTCACCCACCTCTACCACCATCTCCCTCATCATCTCCCTTTGAGCGACTCCTCCTCCCTCTCCTCCTCCTCCTCCTCCTAATTGGTCTCTCCCCATCTATGTCATCTAGTCATGGCATCAACTCTCCTACATCTATGAATATTGAGAATGGGTGCGCTTTGAAATAAGCCTCATAATTAAGCATCACGCTCACATTTACTACATCCAACCATAAATCCCAAAGCACCGATGTAAATTCCTGAAACTCAACAACAACAATCTCATATGATAAACACAAACCCCACTAAGGTATCTCCCATTATATCCTAGCAAACTCGATTGATCCCAATACTTGGCCCTAACATTTGTCAAACTGTCGGGACACCTTATGTGGCAAGTGTCACTCAATGGTGTAAGAAATACAACCAATCAAGAATCTAGTCTGGAAAAGTAGGGGAGCTCCCTATTGTCCTCTTCCCAACACTCATAATCCAAGTGTGGCCTCTAGATAATTGTATCAATATTGTCAATGATGCACCATCAATAGTACATCTTCCCAAGCCATGGCTAGTACATAACCATGTTGTACATGTGCAGGTACGATTGGTATCCTCCATGAATCCTATAACAAATGCATTTGCTAACTGTTATATGCTCAAAATCCCATATCTGCAATGTCACCCCTACTGAATCAGAATATATCAACCAACTCTCCATGAATCAAAATCTAGTAGACAGACATCCTTGAGTGTGATAAACATCTTGGTTTTTGATAGGTGGAATGTTCAATGCTCATTGTATCATCTCTTAGCCAATGTAGATAATAAATTGAGATTCATCCAAATCTCAAACATAAAAGTTTCATACCATAATCCCAATAGTGATAGTGTCACATGGTCATCCTTTGTAAGTTGTGGCCTCAATCTATGAATCTATGAAAATTCCTCACAAAAATATAAGGGTGCTAGATCCACCTGGAATCACAAATGCAATCACTTCAATATCAATTTTTATCAGCTTTAGTTAAGCTTTGTCAGTTCTATCTCATGACTTCATCAGCTTCATCAGTTGTTGTAAAGTCTATCTTGTTGGGGCAATAACTACATTTCATCAATCCTACTACCTATCCTATTGGCCACTTATGTTTATCACATTAGCAATCTGTTGTAACCCTACTTTGACCATATACACATTAATGTTTATCACATACATGTTGGCAAACTAAAAACGCACTTTGATAGTGCATAAATGCACTAAGACATGTATACATGTTAATACTACACATAGACATGTTAAGAAACCATATACATAGTTATACCTAGCACATACACACTAGCAACATAAATATGTCACTATTTGACACATACACACTTTCAATGACCCTATACATGTTTTTGACATAAACGCACTTATACAAACCATAGATGCACTTTTACAAAGCAAAACACATTTTAAACATAAACATGTTGAAAGCCAACCTAGATACACTAGGACTTGACACATATGTGTTTTTGGCATTTACCCAACTACCGCATTTTTGACAACCTAACTCTTAGACCTATTTATGATGCGATAAATGCATGAAACAAAAAATGCTAGATTGTACTTAGCGGCTCCCCATACTCCTTTGGCCGTTCATATTGTCAAACCCGCTCAAATTTGTGGAATCACGTTGCCCTGTTGACGTTGTTGTGCTTGATCACTCTCCTTTGATTTATGCCTTGATCAATGAAAGTTATGGATGCAAATGAGGTGGTACCTATCCAACACTCCTATTTATAAGTGTGGTAACCCTAAATGCCTGTAATGACCTCCCATGGTTGTTGTGATCCCCCAAGCCAACCCTTTTGCCCATCACTTTCTTTTTTTACCCACCTATCCTCCTTAGCCTACCCTAGCCTTTTTCCTTATTGAGAGATTCCTTGATTTTTTTCCATATATTTTTCACCCAATCTTTCAAGAGGGCATGTTGTCTTTCTTACTAGGGGAAACCTATCATATCAATATATTATTTTTCTTTGAAATAAGTGTGACAAGTTGCATTGTCTCAAAGAGGATTAAAATGTAGACACCTAAAATTGTCATAGCCTAATTAAATAAATATTTTATTTAATTAATTATTTTAAATCCTAAGCCTTATTTTAATTAAATAGATAATTATTTATTTAATTAATTCAATAATCTTCTTCCATCCTTTCCTAAATTTAAATAAATATTTTTATTTATTTAAATTATCATTTCCCTAAAATAAATATTTTATTTATTTAATTGGTCCCACCTCTTCTACTAATTAAATAAATCTTTATTTATTTAATTGATTCATTATATTTTTCCCTCTATGACACTTGTCATTCATCTCTTAATTTACCTTTAACCACCTCTTTAATATTTTCATGTTTTCTATACCTACCCTCTAATTTGAGTTGACCATTTATCCCTTCACCTCTTAATCCTAGCCCTCCATTTCTAGGGCACTCCCTATAAAAGAGACCTCTTCATCTCTCTTTCAATAAGGAGAAAGTGACTAAGTACCTACATGATCTATCGAATTGCATAGTCAACCACATCCATTCTCTTTTGAGCTCTTGTGTACACCTATAATCTTGAGAGCAACTAAATCAAGCAAGGTCAATGGAGATAGGAGGACAATAAAGACAAGCTCCTGGAGCATGCAAATGGTCTAATATTTCTATTTTGATGTTTTTCATGATCTTAGGTTCTTCATTGACTTTCTGTTGGATTATATTATAGGACTAGGTTTTAGTCGTTGAATCTATTAGGTTTTACAATAATTTTAGGTTCTACAATCATTTTAGTTTTAGTGGGGTCTCTTTGGATGTGTCGTCTTCATTTTAATGTGTTTATGGATGTTTATGGCTTAAAATTCCATGCTCTATCATTGAACTTTTCTCTTCTCCTCATTTGAACTAACACCAAGTAGAGTTGATACCCTATACATGTGATGAAGGGTTGAAAATCCCAACTTACAAACATGCATGCATGCATATCATTGTTGATTTGGCTTAAAGTCCAATATAAGGTATTATCTTAACCCAAGCCACATACATATGCAACTCAAATATGAAAGTAAATGTACAACATAAGCAAACTACTTCTCATTAATTATATTCAAATGTTCTAGAAATGAACAAACTACAAAGAAAATATATAGTTTCATTGCATGGAAGCCTTATAGGCTTTACAAACACTCCAAAATCTGATATAAGCTGATAAAAATTAATCACAATAACAAAGAGAAATTACAAGATAAAACACTTCTTCATCTCATGCATCTAGTTGCATACTAGCTTCTTAACCTTCAATCTACAACAAGAACCATCATGGCTTCAAATCTTCAAGCCTAAAATATACCCTTATCATATTTCTCAATCTTCAAACTTGTAATTTCTTCAAAGACAAACTTCTTCTTCCCCTCAAAATTCTCTAAAAATAAAAAAATTGGAATCACAAAATGAATGTTGAAACTTGTCTTTCAACCCCAATAGTTACCAAAACCTATTTTTAGTAACCCCTAAAAATTCATGCCCAAACAAGGGAAATGCATCTTCCAAAATTATAGATTGTCATCAAATATTTAGGATTATTTGTCACCTACACACACCTATGTGCTAGGAATAATAGTCCATTATTCCATCAACTCTACCCGATACGATTCTGATGCAGAGTGGGCAACAAGAAGGTAAGAAGACCCAATTCACCCTTCTAAGCCTAGACAAGGCTTATCTCAACCCACAACTAGGGTTCTACACACACCAATGTACTCAATCAACCAAAACACTTTATAAGGAGGGTTAGGGCTATTTGACAACCAAGGACACTCATCATATTCATTTCAACCAAGTTTGAAGACTTCCTACTACACCCAGGTCAAGGAAACCCCAATTAGGCCTATTCCTTGTAGCCCTATCTGACCGGTATTTCTCAAACAATTCAAATTTTCCTCAAAACATACTAGGAAAAAAATACATATTGAAGTACCCTTTTGGGGCTTACATCTAATTCCAAAAGATAGAGGTTTGACCCTACTCCATCACCTACTGGGTTTGCAAACCTAATAGGCCTAATTAGGCCTGTTTTCCAAAGCAACTACTTAAGAATGGAGTTGCAGAACTAAAATCACTCCTTGGGCATGTTACTTATGCTTCTAATGGACCAAATACACCATTAAATTGGTTCCCAAACACTCCTTAGGTGACTATTTTCTCATTCCTCCTTAAGGCTAGGCTAAACACATAGTTTTGTTTAACCTAGGGTATGGTGGAAACCACACCAAATATAGCTTACAGATTCCACCCTTTTGTAATCACAATATACAACACCCTCAACCTACATTTCCCAAAGGACCATTGAATTCCTCAATAGGATCTGCAAGTTAGGGTCATGTTTTTTATGAAACCCTATGAACCGAGTCTTTCAGTGACAGTTTTTGGCAAACTGCCCACAACTTACTCCAAACTCCACCAATTCAAGTCATACCACTTGAATTAAAGATTTCATTCACACCACAATCCAACCAAATCAAATTTCCATGTCAACCAATCCTCTATCAGATCATACAGTACAGAAAACCTATGAAAATGGGCAAAATATGAGTTTTTTTTGTTTATTCAAACCACCAACTTCATAAATCCATCATCCAACCTCCTCATAGATGATCTCCAAGGAATAAATATGCCTTCCCCCAATGGCTACAATTGGTTTCCAACTAGTTATGACCATTGGAACTTCTTTGCCAATTGGTGGGTAAATGTTGCTTAGCAACTTTTGCAACTTTTTACAATTTTTGACAACTTGTCATATTTGAAATTCCAAAGTCCCTAATGGACTTGTAGAC
This sequence comes from Cryptomeria japonica, assembly GCF_030272615.1. NCBI lineage: Eukaryota > Viridiplantae > Streptophyta > Pinopsida > Cupressales > Cupressaceae > Cryptomeria > Cryptomeria japonica. Next base: position 730,056,441 of record NC_081409.1, read on the forward strand.
CAAAAATAATCCAAAAACAACTTAGGACAACCTAACAACATACCTCCTACCCTACATGAACCCATGGTTAGAGTTGGTCACTAGGTTTATAAATGACCTAGAGCCAACTGACCTTACAAGAGGTTCTTTATTATATTCATAGGTTCCAAAGATCCACACTAATTCAAAACACCATCCTAGGGTGTAAGACCACCTAGCAACACACAAACAACAAACAAACTCCAAAACCAAGAGTTGCCCTGAACCATACTTTCGGGGTTACAAAAACTCAAGTCTCTTGAGTTGGCAAATGTGGAACCTTGCATCCAATCTTCTCCAAAGCCTACTCTATCATCCAGGTTGCATCTTCTAAGGGTTTGTCCTTTCATTGGACTAGATACTCATAGTAAGTATGCCTCCTTATTTTCTTACTCACCCTCCTGTCAAGTACATGCTCAACTGCAAGCTTGGGCTACCTAGGTAGGTCTTGTAACATCTCTTCCCTGTTGGAATCATCTAGACCTGCATCACACACATCAGTAACGGGACCTTTATATGCATAGATGTCTGAAACATTGAAAGTGTTAGAGAGACCAATGTCCGGTGGGAGATCAATCTTGTAGGCATTGCTGCCACACTTTTGAATGATCTTGAAAGGGCCTATCTTCTTCATCATCAACTTGGTGTATTTATCCTTAGAGATTCTCTCCTTTTTGAGATGAATCATCACCATATCTCCAACCTTAAACTGCAAATCTCTCCTTTTCCTATATGTTGCATGCTTGTACTTGTCTGAGGTTTGTTCTAACCTATCCTTGAATTGTTGATGGATATCCCCCATTACTTCTGCAAAGTCCTCTTCTTGTGCACTTCTTTTGTCCAAATATTTCACATCTCTCAACTCCAATACACCTCTAGGGTGTGACCCATACACTATTTCAAAGGGACTGTGATCAGTGCTTCCATTTACTGGGTCATTATAAGCAAATTCTACTTGAGGAATTATTGAATCCCATGTAGTTCCTTGATCCTTAGTTAGACACCGTAATAGGTTTCCAAGTGACCTATTGATGACCCCAGTTTGTCGATCAGATTGGGGATGATAAGTTGATGTGAAGGACACATTGGTATCCAACCTTCTCCAAAGAGTTTGCCAAAAATGCCCAAGAAACTTAGAGTCCCTGTCTGAGATGATTGACAATGTAAAACCATGTAATCTTACAACCTCCTTGAAGAATATACCTGCTATATGAGATGCATCATGTGTAGTTTTACAAGGTAGGAAGTGAGCCATTTTTGAAAACCTGTCAACAACTACATAGATGCTATCATGAGCATGTTTAGTCTTTGGAAGTTCTAATACAAAGTGCATGCTAACTGAATCCCATGGCTTGCTTGGTATGGGCAAAGGAGTATACAAACCTGCATTTGAACTGCTACCCTTGGCCTTTTGACAAATCATACAACCTTCCACATATTTTTTGATCTCAGTCTGCATCTTAGGCCAGAAATATAATATTCTAACCAACTCAAGGGTCTTGTCAATTCCAAAATGACATTCTAATCCCCACAATTCTTCTCTTTCACAATCATTTCCCTCATGGAACCTTTAGGAATGCAAAGTTGACTTCCCTTGAAAATTAGACCTTCCTACAGAATAAAATCTGAGAACTCTGTGTGGTACTTGTCACCCATTTCTTGACACACTTTGTATACTTCTTGGAAATCCTCATCTCCTTGGTACATATCCTTCATGGAATTAATGCCTATGCTCTCCAACTGAATCTCCTTCACTATCAAGTTCCTCCTGCTAAGGACATTAGCTACCTTATTTGCTACTCCTTTCTTGTGCTTGATGGTGAAAGTGAATGCTTGAAGGTATTCCATCCACTTCATATGTCGGTGATTCAACTTGTCCTGCCTATTCAAGAAACTCAAAGCATGGTAATTAGTATAGACTACAAATTCCTTTGGTAACAAATAATGCCTCCATTTCCTCATGGATTAGACCATTGCATACATCTCTAAGTCATAGGTTGAGTACTTTTGTTTGGGTTCATTCAATTTTTCACTAAAGAAGGCTACTAGTCTACCTTCTTGGCTGAAGACTCCTCCTACTACCTTGTTACTTGCATCACATTCTATGGTGAAAACCTTATGAAAATCAGGTAAAACCAATATAGGTTGCTCTGCTACCCTTGCTCTGGTACCCTTCTTTTGAAATACTCAAAGGACTTATCTGCTTCATTAGTCCATACAAACTGACATTTTCTACACCCCTTGATAGTATCAATCATAGGTGCACATACACCACTAAAATTCTTAATAAATTTCTTATAGAAGCTTGCAAGACCATGAAAAATCTTTACCTCACTTGCACTTCTAGGTGTAGGCCAATTGAGGATTTCTTCCACCTTGGATGGATCCATCTTGAGGCTGCTCTTAGAGATTACAAAAGCAAGAAACACCAACTCTTCCTGCAAGAAGATACATTTCTCCAAATTGATCTTCAACTGCTCTTCATTCAACCTTTTCAATACCAAATCCAAATGTATTTGATTCTCATCACTATTCTTGCTAAAAATCAGAATATCATCTAAGTACACAACAACAAAATTATTGATAAAAGGTTTCAAGACTTCATTCATGAGTCTCATGAATGTACTAGGAGAATTTGAGAGGCCAAATGACATAACTAGCCATTCATAAAGTCCTTCATTTGTTTTGAAGTTTGTCTTCCACTCATCTCCCTCTCTTATCCTGATTTGATGGTAGCCACTCTTCAAATCCACCTTAGAGTAGTACTTGGCTCCTGCTAGACAACCCTTTATCTGAGGCATAGGGAACCTATACCTGATTATGATATTATTTATGGCTCTTGAGTCCGTACATAATCTCCATGTACCTTCTTTCATAGGAGCCAATACTACAGGGACATCACAAGGGCTAATGCTCTTCCTTATGAACCCTTTTTCTAGCAACTCATGTACTTGCCTTGCAAGTTATTAATTTTGATCGGGGGTTAATTTATATATTGCTTTGTTGGGAAATGTTGAGCCTAGTATAAGGTCAATATAGTGACTCTCATCTCTGAAAGGTGGCAGGGTCTCTGGTTTGCTTCCTGCAACTATACCCTTGTGTTGTTCTCAAATTTTGATTCCCTTTTTATCCCCTATAAGAAACTAATAACTCTGTTTGAAAATAGAGAGATCAAGGAAAAAGAACCTTAGAGAAACATATGACAAGGTTTTAAGAACCTTCTACACTTTGAACTTATCCAAAGTTCAGGCGGGTATACCTCTTGTGAATGAATTCACACTTTTAAAATAGATCCACAGTAAACCAGTCCAAAACCAATGAATCATATCACCTTAACACAAACTGAAATAATGAAATAAAGCTTATGCTCATGTTCAGTATTGATCTACCAAGAAATGTAGAAAGATAGCTACAACTGATACCAGTGCCTTGTCCAGGCTACAGAGACATCTAAGTTAAACAAGGATTTCACAATTAAACATCTCCATACATCTAATCACCTTGGCTTCTATCAAACCCATACATGCCTGACATATATAAGATTTTTTCCTTATTGGTCTAGATAGTGTTCATAAAATTCAAAGTCTCGAACAAAGTAACTTACTGACAGAGATATTTCCTGTGTATTTAATTTCCCTCCTAAAGAGAAAAGCTAAGAAACACATCTATTAAAGACTACATTACAATCCATGTTCAAATGAATAACCCTAGATTACCCAAGTTGAAACCAATAAATTATTGAAAGAAAACCAGAAGACAACACAAATTCTAAGCTTGAAATTTCATGATCTGTATATTGATATCAAATTTTGAAAAGGATTACAAAACTTAGAATATTCTCTATAAAACTAGAAAATCCTAGATATATTTCTATAGAGTTTCTTTACAAATTCTTGCGATCCCTTCTTTACTAGTCCTGGTATCCATTTATAATAGCATGGATGCATACAAGCTTCAGACCCTTTCAAAAGGTTTGTTACAACAAACTTCTTGTTTGAACAAGAAGTATCAAATCTTTTCTACTTTCTAACGGCCCCTTTCCTGCGGTTGTCATTCTGCAGCTTCTTCTTGAACCTCTGCATCCAGCATAGTATACTTTCTTTTCCACTCCTAGTACACGTCATCAACAGGCCATGAGAAGTTAAAACCTTTCCCTTTTATCTTGGCTAATCTCTTCCAAGAGTTCCTCATTTTATTTACCTCTGTATTTAGGAAACCATAGTGTGATTTAATCTTTTCTATCTCCTCAATTGTTCTGACAAATAGGGAGGTATCATCTGTGCTAATGATTCCTTTTATTCTTAATGATAGGATGGCTTCTAATTCATTAAGCCATATTTGTTTGTCCTTCAACTGAGCTGGACTGGCAAAACCTCTAGGAAATAATTCAAACACCTACTTAGTGTACTCTTTCTTGTACAATTTGATCTTCCTTTCTGCATTATCCACTCCTTCTGCTAACTTTTCTAGGTCCTTTGTCACGTCACAAGTGGATTTGATAATGAGGTCAACCCCTGCCTCATCATAAGATACACATATGATTTCTAGGTCCTCCTCCCTAGGCTTCCACTTGTCCAAAATAGGCATTAGAACAACCTTGTCTCCATTTAGCTCATTCCACATATCCAAAACTTTACTCATATTATTATATACCAATGATGATCCTATAGTGTCAGCAAAACTCAAAATTGTGGCCCTCATTCTCTCTTCATATTTATTTGCAAACAAGGATTGAGCCTGTTTTAGCTTCTCCAACTCCCGAGGAGTGATCTCAACTGATTGGAAACTAGAAGGTGCAGGAGAAGGTGGAAATTCAATGATAGGGCTAGTAGAGGGAGGTTGTGCAGGAGAAGAAGTAATCATCAATGTTGAGGACTCACCTTGATGGTATTGACCTACCAATTGGCTTCTCAAATTAGCAATAAAGTGTCTCAGCTCATTACCTCTCCTTTAGCATCATTGTAAGCTTTCAGGACAGCCTCTAACTTAGTTTGGAGAACTGCCTTTTCCATTGCTTCTTTCTCTGCCACTGCAACACTGAAATTTGCAGTCTCTAAGACTATGCTAGCAGCCTCCACCACTCTAGTATTTTCCACTCTCTTCACTATCATACTTCCAAGGTAGCTTGACTCTAGGGTATCCTTTTTCTTTTTATTTTCATCTCTTTTCAAAGACCACATGACCAAAGCAGCATTATCCTTGCTGAAGGTTACTCCTTCCATAGGCTTAGTTTCTTTCCTGTCTACCTCTAGAACCAAGGCATCTGCTATATCCCATTCAGGGAGGATGAGTACACCAGCCTTTGTTACCATCTCTCTTCCTTGCTCAGGAGTGATGATTTTAAACTCAGTGACCATTTCTTGCTTTATTTCCTCCTCCACCATAGATGCATCCTTGTGGGGCTGCTCACCTTTCCTCTTCTCACATATGGCATTAAACCTATCAATATTCTACTTCCACACAAACTGCATGAAATCTCCTAAGGTGACAAAATTGCTATCAGCTAAGAATTCCTCACTGGCCTGTTTAATGGCAGGATCCAATTCCTGGCCTTTGAACTCATTGGTGGTTATGTTCATCTTGGCATCTTCTGGCTCTTGAGGCATTCCATCCTCTCTTTCATCATAAGTATAGGCTATCTCTCCAAGACTCTCTAACTGTAATAATTGTTCAGCTGCTGCTTGTTCATCTCCTATATGAGTAGGGGATTGAGATGGGGAATACAAGGGCTCATTAGATTGCACTTCCTTTCCCACCCTTTGCTTCTTTAGGGATTCCTAAATGTGAATGACATCTTGTATTTTTCTCTTTCCTTTTGAAGTAGAAGGCTCCCTTGTTGTTGGCACTAGCACGCTGTACTTGGATTTCTTATATAAAACATAGTCACCCAAGAGGGATTGCTTTAGCAGATGTAGACCTAGATAAAACTAGTATTGCCTTCTCAGGGTTATTTTAATCACTGCTTCCCTCCTCTTTCAATGTTTGCATTATATCTTCAAAACAAAGAATTAAGAATTGTCTTTTCCTCAAAAGCGTGAAAACTAGACAAAGGGTCATAGCTGGTGTCAAATTGATGCACAAAATCTAGAGCCTTGTTATAGGCTACCCATTTATCTTTTCTCAGCTCCTGATCCAAATCAAACTCATTTCTGATAAGGTCTTCAGGGAATTGGAATTGGTGAGGTCTTCCTTTGCATACTGCCCTCTTCCTGAACATATTATTAAAGAAATCCTCAGGGTCAAAAAATCTTGACACTGCAGTGGACAAATGGTAGGGTTGAAAGAATTCCTCAAAGCACTTCCACCCTCCTTTGGTAATCACAAACTGGTGTGCTATTGTTACTGTAGGGAAAATGGTCCCTTTTCCTCTGCTAGATAGCTTTGCCTCTTGCACACTTCCAATCTGCTTGAGGATTTCTACAATTCCTACTTTCAGTGGGACCTGATATGGCAATAAAAATGGAGTGCCTCTTAAACCATACACTCTGAAAACTGTGGAAACAGGGTACAAGTACATGTCATCCCAATTGTGAACAATTTTGATTCTTTCAGCAAACTCCTTTGGCCTAAGGAACTCCAGAAGAGCTTTGGGGACCCTTGGATTCTTTGAACATAAGAGAATTCTGATCTTGGATGTAAAGCACTTATCAAACTTCAAGTAGCTAGCATATTCTCTATCCCATGATAGCATTGTGCTCCATAGCTGAACTGGCATTTTCTCCCCATCCTTTTCTTTCACTAGATCCATTCCATTGGCAAAGTAGTCACCACCCTTGAATAGAAACATATGCATGAGAAGGGAGTACCATCCAAAAGGCCTATCCACCTTACCATTTTTTATCCCTATCAAGCCTTCATGGATTGCATCAGTAATATAGGGGGCATAATCAAATGTAATAGCTAGAGAAGGATTTAAAATTTGAGCAATCATTAACATATAATGAGTTGGCATGTTTACTTCAGCATCCTCTCCAAAGATCTGGCAGAGTGACCAATATAATCCTTTCGCTCTAAGAGTGAACAAATTTAAGGAGAAAGGCTCCATGGTATTAGGTCCTACAATAGTCAACCCACCTATTTTAACAAAGAATTCTTTAAGAGGCCCATTTCTAAGGTGATTCCTCTGTGCATTGTAGACCTGAACCAATGATTTAAAATTAATGGGCTCCAAATAATTGGACACCTCACTGAGCCCAAATACATTTCTAAACTCATCATCATTTATTTCAATGAGGGTTTTTCCATTTATATCCCTAACACTTTTAGTAATAGGGTCATAGTTGTGTGCAATCTGAGTTAGGAGATCCACATCCATGAACACTCCAGGGACCACCAACTTACCTACATCCAACTCCTAGATATTGTTCATTGGGTCTAGGGAATGTCTCATGCCGAATCCAACCTTGAATAGACCCAAACCAGACAACCCTATCTATGGATCTCTAAGCCAATTACCCTTGTCATACAATCCTTCTCCTATTTTCAAGCGAGGGGCCTTGGGCACTAATTCCTTAACCTTAGCTACTACGTTTGTGGACATAGACAACTGTTCCAGGAAATCATCACAAATTGCTCTTTCCTGGTAATTAACTTTCCCTGTGAAGTCTCTTCTGGGTGCCATCTCAATGGTATGCAAGTAATTCATTTACTAATCAAAACAATTCTTTAACAGAACAAAACCACAATTCAATCAAAACTTTCAAGTAACTGGTAAACAAGATACAAGAAAACTTGTTCTCGGCTTGAAGAAATCTACTCTACACCAGCTTTTTTGCAACAACTCTTCAAAATGATGGCAACATTCAATTGATGTGAGCATATATACGGCAATCGGTCTCTTAATTGCGACATTGATACCACATGCTTCGGCCATCACCTCAGAATTGAATTCACGAATGAACTCAAAAATTTCGCTCCAACGGATCATAACATATCTATGTTTCCATCACTTTCTTGTTTCGCCATTTCGTGAAGCCTAAAATCTATGCTTCTTCCTCAAGAAAAATCACACCAACCATTAGATCCAGTGAAACTTGCATGGCTTTTACTTTACTGACTATTCTTCATTCGGTGACGAGCTCAGATCTCTTTCATCATTTCGTGAAAGCTAAACATCATGCACATTCACCCAGTGAAACTACATGGGCCGTCCGATCAAAAGGAACTTGATCAGTCTTTATTCTATCCTATGACTGGCAGTTAACCCCACTAACCATGCACCAAGCGTTAATGCTAGCAGTCTTCGCTACTTCGTGAATGGTAATTACCTTGCATCTTTGGCCTGTGAAATGAGTCCCACCGTAGGATCTTCCTTGAGATACCCGCCCTTTAACTAACTTAACCAGTATGAAGTGGGCCCTCTGACTCAACACCATCCACCCTAGCAACCGGCTGGCAAAATAAACCAATGTGTCACTAGCTTACTCATCGAACAACTTCCACGGGATCCACTTCAGATCCGCCACGTGCATCTAACAACTTGTCTTTTCACCTGCGGTCTGATCCACCTGTTCTGCCACGACACCAACCAAGTGGCTGCCATGTCACTTCGCCACTTTGCGAAGGTTAAATCTCAGGCACCTTTGGGTTGCAAAATGACGTGCACCGTCCGATCAAAGGAACTTGATTGGCCTTTAACTTTAGTCTTTGCCACCTCATGGAGCAACTTTCCCTTTCGCCATTTCGTGAAGCATAAAACCTGTGCATCTTTGGCTTGCGAAATAGTGCGAGTTGTCTGATCAAAGGAACTTGATTGGTATTTACCATAGTCTTTGCTAGATGCCAGGGCCAATTTCCTTTTGGCCATTTCACAAAGGTTAAATCTTGGTCACCTTTATCTTGCGAAACCACGCAGGTCGTCTGATCAAAAGGAACTTGATCGGTCTTTACTTTAGTGAAAATTTGGATGCTGAACCCACTTCCGCCTTTCGCCATTTCACAAACGGTAAATCACAGGCATCTTAGGGCTACGAAATCATGCACGCCTTTAGATTAAAAGGAATCTGCTCACTGGTTAAGAGCCCGATTAAACATTTAAAACTTTAGGAAAATCTCAAAAAAATAATACGCTGCCAGACCCGCCTAGGAAGAAATAAGAAGGGGGGGGTACACTTCTCACAAAAAATGGACCCTTCTTTTAAGTGAATAAAGTAACGCAAAATTACAAATAAAGGGTTTTTTCTCAGACACTGAAGCGATTTAAACTTAAACCCTAAACCCTCTTTGGACCTAAAGCAACTAGAGGTAACAAGGCCATACCAGACTCAAAATTTTTCATAAACTTAGCCAATTATGGGACAAGAATACCCATTTCTTGAACAGTGATAACAACAGCTCTGACTGGGGATGGTTGATCGCAAGATCAACACAAGAATTCAGAAACTCTCTGGAGAAATAGACCAAAAACAACTAAAGAAAACCTAAATATATACAAACAAGGACCTACTATGCATGGACATCAAGAGAAGTAATGTTTCAAGAATTGTCCATGCACTGGAAATTCTTGTACTTCATCATTCATATTCTTCAAAAAATATGAGTCTTTTCCATTAAGATCACATACCACAAAGGGGCCAATCCATAGTGACTCAAATTTTTTATGCTTTCCCTTATCCTATTCTTTTGCATTCCATTGAAGAATTACATCACCAATTTGGAACTTTCTCAATGAGGTTCTCTTGTCAAATAGGTATTTAGACTACAATTGGATTGTAAGATTCCTCTTGTGGGCTAGAGTTCTGATTTCTTCAACTTCCACTATCTGAATCATCTGTTCTTTCATAGGTTCAGATAGCTCCATGTCTTCAGCTTGGAGGAACTTATATACTAGAAGAAGGTTATTTACTGGCACCCTAGACTGTGTACCATAAACTAATTGAAAAGGTGAGACCCCAATAGCCTTCTTCACAGTAACCCTGTTTGCCCATAAAGCCAATTTTAACTTTTGGTCCCAAGACCTTTTATTTTCTTCTAGAATTTTCTTGATAATATTTAGGAGGCTCTTGTTACTAGATTCAGCTTGCCCATTACCCTGAGGATGATAAGGTGAAGAGTAAGACATGATTATCCCATGACTAGTGCAAAATTCAACAAACTCTTCTGACCCGAAGCTCATGGCATTATCCATTACTAGTTTTATAGGGACTCCGAATCTAGTTATAACATTATCCATCAGAAAGTCAATAAAAACCTTACTTGTGGCTCTCTTGGTGGGTATAGCTTTGATCCATTTAGTAAAATAGTCAGTAGCTACTATAATCCACCTATGACCTCTTCATGATTTCTCAACAATATCTCTAATAAAATCAATGCCCCATTGGACAAAAGGGGCTTCCACTATGACTGGGTTGAGGGGTAAAGCTCCTTCATACTTCAATTTGGATGAAAACTTCTGGCATGGGTCACATCTCCTGACATATTCATGGGCATATTTAAACAAAGTAGGCCAATAGTACCCAGCCCGAACTATCTTACCAACAGTTTTCTTAGCAAAGCAATGACCTCCACACACTCCATCATGCATTTCAGTTAACACTCTCTTAGCCTGGGATTCATCCAAAGACATTAGTAATGCCCCATCTCTATTCCTCCAAAATAGATCACCCTAAACAAGGACATATTTCCGTGACTTCAACTTCAGAGTTCTCCTCTGATTATGTGTCATTCCTTCTAAAAATGTTGCATCCCTTAAAAAATGTATTATCTCTGAGTACCAAGGCTATTTTTCAATACTAGTGACCAGGATGTTCTCAACTTCAACATTATTTATTTCAACATCAAGAAGGTTTGACTCGGCCATGAGCTTGGAAAGGCCCAAACCTCTCACCAATTTGGTGATCTTTATTTCCAAATCAAACTCCTAGATTCTATTTATCCATCTACATCTCTTACCTGTGACCTCAAACTGGGATAAGATGTCTTTGACAACATCATGTGGGACATATGCAACTACTTGTGCATTTACAAGATATGGCCTAAAAGCTTTGACAACTTTCACCAAAGCATATGCTTACTTCTCCATGATTTCATATTTTAATTCTGTGGCCCGTAGAGATTTGCTATAAAAGGCTATGGGGTGTTCATATCCTTCATTATCCTTTTGCAAAAGGACTGCAGCCACTGTGTGATATGAGGCAAAAGAAAACAAAGAGAAGGCTTACTGTAATCAAGGGATTTCAATACTGGTGCCTCCTGGATAGCCTTTTTGATCTCAATAAAATCCTTTGAAGCTTCTTGATCCCAGCAAAATTTTGTATCCTTTTTAAGCAATTTAACAATGGGCTTAACTATCTCTGCAAAATTTGAAATAAATCTTCTAACAAAATTAACTTTGCCCAAGAAAGATTGGATACCTTTAACATTCTTTGGTTCAAGCACATTGTTTATTGCCTCTATTCTTTCAAGGTCTATTCTTACTCCTTCTTTAGAGACAATATGCCCCAATAGCTTTCCTTCAGTAACATCAAAATGACACTTCTTAGGATTTAAAGATACCCCAAATTCCAAAGCCTTACTAGAAACCTGTTCTAAATGTCCACAGTGGTCATTCGCTCTTTTGGAAAAGCATGTTAAATCATCCTAATATACTACCATGATAATATTGATGAATTCTTTGAAAGCTACATCCATTGCCCTCTCAAATGTAGCTCCAGCATTCTTCAAACCAAAAGGCATTATGACATACACATAAGTTCCCCAAGGGGTGGTGAAAGCGGTTTTGAATTGTTCTGATTCCTTTACCAACACCTGGTTATACCCTGAGAACCCATCCATCATTGACAATAGGTCATAGCCAGTCACCCTTTGCAACATAGCTTCCATATTAGGAGAAGAATAATTATCCTTCAAGGAAGCAACATTCAGGTTCCTAAAGTCATCACAGAGTCTTATGTCCCCATTTTTCTTTCTCACTGGGACCAAATTTGAGACCCATGAGGAGTGCCTTATAGGCTTAATAATTACCCCTTCCCTTAATTTGGTTAGTTCTTACTGCATCTTTGATTCCAGTAGGGGGTTAATAGGTCTTTGCTTTTGTCTAAAAGGCTTAGCATCTGGAAGCAAAGGGACTTCATGCTGAAACAAATCCTATCTATATGCCTTTAGATCTTCATAAGACCAAGCAAATACATGTTTATACTTCTTTAATAAATTAATGAGATTCACTCTGACATGAGGAGGCAACTTTTTTCCAATATATACCAACTTAGGGGATGATTATGTCCCTAAGTTTACTTCCTGTAACTCATCCATCTTAGTAGTTGATTGTTGGTGTAGATGATTGTCATTGTAACTAAACATACCTTCAAGCTCTACCAACCCTTTAGGTATTTCATAAGTCTCTAATTGAACCAAGTCATTCCCAAATATAGTTTCTCTATTGTCAACCACTTCCACCAAGGCATTGCATTCAATTCTTTGCCCATCATAGTCATCAGTGCACTGTATAAACCTGAGAATATCTTCATCATCAGCAAACACTTGCCAATTATAAACATTGTCAAGAATGGCAGGCCTAGCTTTTACTTCAACTGTGGATATACCGGTTAGCGTTGCATCATCATTCTTTAATGCAACATTTGCTAAGAAGTCTGCCATGATATTTTTGGATCTTACTATCCAATTTATAGAGAATGCACTATAATGCTCAATGACATCCCATACTGCATGCTTGTATCTTTTCAATCTATCATTCTTAGATGCATACTTGGCCCTAACTTGAGAGATAACCAATTTTGAGTCTCCTAATACTTTTAACAATTGAATTCCATGCCTTTTTGCAACTTCAAGCCCCAATAACAGGGCTTCATATTCGACAGTATTATTTGTACATTGGAAGGCTAACAAGAAGGAATACTTGAAAGTCATACCTGATGGGGATACAAAGAGAAATCCTGCTCCACATTCTTCTTTAGAACAAGCTCCATCAAAATACATTTTCCACAAACCAAATTGTTGAGATTCTAATTCAGTCACAATGGATTTGGTATTCTTCAATTGGGGTAATATTGGATGTAATCTAAAATTATCAAGATCCACATCAATCATATAGTTGAGCATGTTAGGATCTACTTTCTCAATTACCCTAGGGGCACATGGTTCTCTATACACTTTGACTTGATTCCCATTAATTGGGATGGTAGCATATGACAAATCCAACTGAACATTTCCACCCACTGCCTGGATAATAACATGCCATAATGAGGCTTGGTATCAGTTACAATAACATCCATCTTGTATGTCACTTCAAGGAATGCTGCTATCTTCACTTCAACATCTCTCATTGTACCTATCATAGGCACTTCTCTGTTATCCATAACATAACATTTCCCATATACTGTACTCACTGACAATCCCAATTCTTTCATAACACCATAAGGCATTACATTAGCAGTTGCACCAGAATCTATCATACAATTTTTGATCAATCGGTTATTCACTAACATAGTAACATAAAAAGGATCTACCTATGAGGGTTCTTGGGTAATAGTTGTTCCAACATATACCTCTAGGGTTTGGAACTCCTGATCCTTTTCATCTTTAATTGAACCGATAGGTAGAACTGTGTTACTATCAGATATGTTGGAAAATAAAGACAAAGTAGCTTCTCTATGTTCCTTTATTTTCAATAATTCTATCAATGGGATAGTAACTTTCATTTGGGTAAGAGCCTGAGCCATATCAAATGTGGAATTACTGCTCAACTCAGTATTAGCTTTAGCTCTTTCTGCCTTAGGCTGACTTGCCTTCTTTGTTGTGGTAGCTCCTTGTGTATCATTAGTAGCTTTATTATCTATACCCTTGGGTACTTCTTTAACTTGATCTTTCTTCTCTTGACCAACTTGAGTTACAGTAGCACTACTTGTTGCTTTCTTCTGGGATACCTCTTTTATAAACATAGAACCAGGTTCACCTTGATCACTATCCCTTTTAGTGCTCCTTAAGTTGTAATTGGGCTTGGCCTTAGCTATAGCAACCTTAGTGAGATTTTTTACTTCCTCATCACTAGGCCTCTTGAGATGAACTTCTTCATCTTCAATTGTTACCACATTCAAAGTGGGATGCCAATCAAGTGTTATTTGTCCTTGGTAGGACCTTTTACTGTCCAACACATCACAATCACTAAATTCACTTTGCAAAGACTCCTCATCACTTTCTATTATAGTTTCAAACATATTAATATCAAGCTCAGCTTCTTGTCTCATGGATTCTTCAAGGGCTTGAGCTACAACACATTGATGAGGAGAATGTGGCCCATCACAAGCAATACACCAAGGAGTGTTCTCTATGTTATGAACATTTTTTCCTTTTAAAGGATCAGGGGTATCTTGGCTCTGAGTATTTTTTGGATTTTCATTCTGAGGTTTACCATCCTTCCAGGTGGTGTTGTAAGGCATATCATGCAACCTGGGAGGTCTGTCTTACCAGTTATAATGGGGTTTATCATTTTTTCTCACCTTGGCAGTCATATCTTTCATAGCAGTCACTAACTTCTCTATTTTATCTTCTTCTTTAACAACTTTGTTAGGTTGCTGTTTTGTTTCATGCCATAGCCTACCATCAGTTCTTCTTCCTAATTTTCCAAATGCTTTTCTATTGCTCTCTACATTGATAGCAATTCTAAATGCATCTCTAAGGCTATGTGAATTTTTATCCCTCAAAATATAAGCCATTTTGGAATCAAATGCATTGTAATAAGTGTTCAGGCACATTTTGTCATCTAAGCTCATTACCTGATACAATCTATGCATTGCTTTCTAGAATCTAGCATTAAAATCAGTGACTATTTCATTATCAGACTTTCTGATATTGTTAAACTCATTCAGCATGAAGCTCACATTTGTTTTACCACCATATTGTTCCCAAAAGCAATTTTTAAAATCCTCCCAAGACCCAATGTTGTTCACAGGAAGACCTCTATACCAATCTCTTGCATCATCTACTAAGGACTATACAAATAGTTTCATGATGACGTCTTCATTCACAATTTCATAATCATTAATCAAGTCACCAAAATATTTCAAGTGCTCCTCTGCACTAATTGCATTATTTCCAGCAAACTTATGAAGTCTATCTCTTAACTCAATAGGAACATGGTTAGGGTACCTTGGGATTCCATAAAAAAAAAGCTGCCTATACAGTTCTAAGTTAATAGGTCTTCTCTACAATGGGTTAACAACATGGTTATTACCCATGTTCATTCTTACATTGGGGCTCTGAGTTAGAGAGATCTGGCTACCTTGGTTAGTACCAGAGGCTTGATTGGTTGTTGCAGTGCTAATAGGTAGAGTTGGCTAAATTTTAATAGGAGGGAGTGGGATTTGCTGAGGAACAGGTTTATTATGATCTACTGAAGGAAATGTGATGGGAGGAGATTTCAAATAGCTAATCTTCCTTCTCTTTTCTCATCCTCTCCATCTCTCTTTCATGTGCTGAAAGCTTGTGAGGGATCTCCACTGTAGTCTTAGATCCAGACCCATCTTCCATGCACTTCTGCTTTCCTTTATCAACATCATTTCTAGCAGGCTGTGGGTTACTAAGAACTTCCTTACTTGGTTGGACTATCGACTTATATGCTGGTTTGGCCTTGGGAATTAGGATTTCTCTAATCACAAGACCTTCATCTTCACTCTTAGCCTTTTCTTGGGCAAGCAACTCAAGGTCAGCAATTTGTCTTAGGAGTCTATCTCTCTCCATCAACTTTGTTTTTACTTCTCTCTCCTTATTTTCTTCTTTTTGTGCTCTTAAGGATATCAAATGATGGACTTTTCTATTTAGGTCCTCTATCTCCTGGGATACCTTATCTTCATCAGGGAATATTTCTTCAGAGTCTAAGATATTGACTTGATCAATATCAATTAAACTGATGTTCCCGTCAATTGTTCTAGGTACAGAATCTCTGACTATGTTTGAACTAGTTATGTCTTTCCTAGAAAAACTAGCATGGGATATCCTTTGGTTTGAAAAATGGACATCTTCTACATTCCCAAATAAACCAGAATGGAAACCTAGAACATCATTCTTAGATTCGCGGGAAGATGAATTTGAATTTGCATAAATAGGTCTTTCAAATATCTTACCCATATTGGTGCTTTTCTGCACCCAAGCAACATTTGATTCTTCATGAACCACTAATCTCTTCTGACCTCTACGTGACTGCTCAGGTAATCCTTCTTGAAACGTCTCACGAGGATGCTTCTTCATGAAAGATCTGGTGTTTTTTCCTCCCTGCATTATGCTTGTTTCCTTAAAGAAATTCAAAAGGACTGGTTAAGATTATCAGAGTCGCCACCAACAAATACTGTGGGAAATATGGAAACAAGCTTTACACATAAAATTTGCCAATCTTTAAAAATCAAAATCATGAAGATTTTCAGAGAGAGAAGAGAACACATGAATCAAAAGCCAGGCAAACAATTTCGAACACAAACATCCAAGTAATATTCTGAACTAATCCAAGCACCAATCTGCATTTGGATTCACACTATGAATCTCCCCAGCAGAGTCGCCACCTTTGTTGTTCTCAAATTCTGATTCCCTTTTTATCCCCTGTAAGAAACTAATAACTTTGTTTGCAAATAGAGAGATCAAGGAAAAAGAACCTTAGAGCAACATATGACAAGGTTTTAAGAACCTTCTACACTTTGAACTTATCCAAAGTTTAGACGGGTATACCCCTTGTGAATGAATTCACACTTTTAAAATAGATCCACAGTAAACCAATCCAAAACCAATGAATCCTACCGCCTTAACACAAACTGAAATAATGAAAACTAGTCCAAAACCAATGAATCCTATCACCTTAACACAAACTAAAATAATGAAAACCAGTCCAAAACCAATGAATCCTATCGCCTTAACACAAATTGAATCATTATTTCAGTTTGTGTTAAGGTGATAGGATTCATTGGTTTTGGATTGGTTTACTGTGGATCTATTTTAAAAGTGTGAATTTATTCACAAGAGGTATACCCATTTGAACTTTGGATAAGTTCAAAGTGAAGAAGGTTCTTAAATCCTTGTCATATGTTTCTCTAAGGTTCTTTTTCCTTTATCTCTCTATTTGCAGACAGAGTTATTAGTTTCTTACAGGGGATAAAAAGGGAATCAGAATTTGAGAACAACACCTTGTATCTTTCCAACAACTCCTTCACTTCTCTAGGACCTGTATTTCTTTCTTGAACCTTGTTTCCTCTTTATTTCTCACTTATTCTCTTGGCTTCACCACTATGGAAAAGCATGGGGTACCCTTCTCTTTGATTGTCTGCATAAACTCTTCTTTACCCAAAAACATGACACTAGTCACAACATGACTGTCCTTACCATCATCCGGTAGTGGAGTCATAGTGTATTGCACACCATCTTTGGTCAACTTGTAGACATTTTCCCTCCCATAATTTCTTGAGTCTACATCATATTGTCATGGTTTGCCAAGGAGTAAATGGAAAACATCCATCTCTGCAACATCACACAAGATCTTGTCTCTATATTCATCTATTTGAAAATCAACCCAAACTTTTTCACTTACCAAATCTTGTTGCTCTTTTCTCAACCAGGAGACTTTGTAGGGGTAGGGATGAGGAATTTTCTTCAATCCAAGCTTGCTGACCATCTCAGTTGAAGCAAGATTACCAGTTGACCCTGATTCCACAATGACTCTACATACCTTTCCACTTACCTTGCAAGTAGTTCTCGATAGTGTCTTCCTTTGTCGTGGCTCCTTGATGGTTGGTACCTTCAAGAGGGTCCTTTGGAACATCAGACACTCCCCTTTCTCTGGTCTACATGCCTTGAAGGTGATTTCACACTTTGGGTGTCCTCTTCCTGTGCCAAATGGACTCTTCTTTCTCCACTTTGATTGTTAGAGCCTTGCTTTTCCAGGCATCTAGATTACTGATGGCCAACTTGATTACATGTGAAACACCTTCCGGTGAACATATTGGCTCCTCTACCCCCAAATATACCTCAACCATTGGGTCTCCTTCCTCATAAACTACCCCTATGACTTGGTTCTCCTTCTAATTCCCGATTACTTGACTCTCCTTGTGGTTTAGGAGAGGTTCCTCTTCCACCAAATCTACCTCTTCCTCTACCTTGCTGGTCTCCCTTTCTTCTAAAATTTTCTTCAATTCTTAGTGCCATCTGATAGCATTTATGAATTGTCTCAGGATTGAAGAGACTTAATTTATCTTGAATGGCATACTTGAGGCCATTCATGTATCTTGCCAACTTTTGCTTCTCATTCTCGGGCACCTTTGCTCTTAAGGACAGTTTGTGGAACTCCTTTGTGTAACCACTGACATCCAAATCCTTTTGTCTTAGGATATGCAACTTCTTATGCATTGTCACTTCATAATCCTCAAGTACAAATTGCCTTTTCACCTCTGCAACCATCCTTTTCCATGATGAGATGGGGTTCTTTCCCTCTTCTACTCTCTCATTTTGCAAGAAGTTCCACCAACTAAGGGCAGATCCTTTCATCTTAGAATTAGAAGTATTCATCTTTTGGTTCTCAGGTGCATATTCATACTCAAAGTGATTCTCTAAGGCCTCCAACCAATCCATGACCTCCTCTGAGTTCATCTTCCCAGTAAACATAGGTAGGCTTGCTTTGTCATCTCTGCTACCTACTCTCCCAAGGGCTTCAAAGAAACTTCTCTGATCTGCAGGTATTGTTTCTCTTGCCTACAAAAGTGAATCATCCTAATTACCTTCTTCTTCTTCTTCTTCAGAGTCTCCTTTCTTCTTATCCATCTTACCCTTCAACCTATCCAATTCTTTTCTCATCTCTTTGTTGGTTGTCGCCTGCTCTCTTACCAACTTGGCCAATTCAATGTTGGTAATCCTTCTTCCATCACTATTGTATTCTCCTTCTAACATCTTTCCAACCTCCTTCTTCCACACTCAAGAACCTTTAAGGCTTGGATACCACTTGATGCAAAGTGGGCAACAAGAAGGTAAGAAGACCTAATTCACCCTTCTAAGCCTAGACAAGGCTTATCCCAATCCACAACTAGGGTTCTACACACACCAATGTACTCAATCAACCACAACACTTTCTAAGGAGGGTTAGGGCTATTTGACAACCAAGGAAACTTATCCTATTCCTTTCACCCAAGTTTGAGGACATCCTACTACACCCGAGTCAAGGAACCCCCAATTAGGCCTATTCCTTGTAGCCCTATTTGACCGGTATTTCTGAAACAATTCATTTTTTTCTCAAAACATCCTAGGAAAAAATTACATATTGAAGTACCCTTTTTTGGATTACATTCAATTCCAAAAGATAGAGGTTTGACCCTACTCCAGCACCCCTAAGCACCTTACTGGGTTTGCAAACCTAATAGGCCTAATTAGGCCTGTTTTCCAAAGCAACTACTTAAGAATGGGGTTGCAGAACCAAAATCACTCTTTGGGAATGTTCCTTATGATTATAATGGACCAAATCCACCATTAAAATGGTTCTCAAACACTCCTTAAGTGACTATTTTCTAGTTCCTCCTTAAGGCTAGGCTAAACACATGGTTTTGTTTAACCTAAGGTATAGTGGAAACCACACCAAATCTCACTCCCAGATTCCACCCTTTTGTAATCACAATATAAACATCCTCAAATTGCATTTCCCAAAGGGCTTTTGAATTCCTCAGTACGATCTACAAGTTAGGGTCATATTTTTTATGAAACCCTATGAACAGGGTCTTTGAGTGACAGTTTTTGGCAAACTGCCCACAACTTACTCCAAACTCCACCAATTAAAGTTAGACCACTTGCATTTGAGTCTGGATTCACACCGAAATCTAAGCAATTCAAAATTTCATGCCAACCAATCCTCCGTCAGATTGTATAGTACGAAAAACCAGTGAAAATGGGCAAAATCTGAGTTTTTATTTATTTATTCAAACAACCAACTTCATACATCCATTATCCAACCTCCTCATAGATGATCTCCAAGGCACAAATATGCCTTCCCCCAATGGATACAACTGATTTCCAACTAGTTATGACCATTGGAACTTCTTTGTTAATCGATGGGTAAAAGTTACTTAGCAACTTTTGCAACTTTTTACAATTTTTGACAACTTGTCATATTTGACATTCCAAAGTCTCTAATGGACTTGTAGACCAACCCTAAGCCTAAAAAAAATTAGGACAACCTAACAACATACCTCCTTCCCTTCATGAACCAATGGTCAGAGTTGGTCACTAGGTTTATAAATGACCTAGAGCTAACTGACCTTACAAGAGGTTCTTTATTACATTCATAGGTTCCATAGATCCACACTGACTCAAAACACCATCCTAGGGTGTAAGACTAGCTACAAACACACAAACAAAAAACAAACTCCAAAACCAAGTGGTTCCCTACAACATATTCCAAAATAGAAACTACTCAATTACTTGGTATTCAGTGTTCGTTTGAATAGCTATCTTTTAGGAGTGAATTTGTGAGTTGTCACAAGTTTTCACTTCAATAATCTATGGCCCAAGAAGGAATACTCCACATTTAATTTTGAATATGTCATATTCAAATATGAATCTCCTACCACCATGGATGCTCTTACATCAAACGACCAAGGTAATTTGAAATGTTTCATGAGGTAAACTTGTGAACATTTGTAGATTTTGTTACTATCCCCTCTTTCTCTTTTCAATACTCAATGCCTTACAAAGCCTCAACAAATTAAATATTTTTGAAAACCCTTAGGTTTTACACATGTAAACTACCTCACATTCGGTGATCTATTTACAAAACTCTCTTACAATATTCACAAATATTATTGTAAATTGTTTCCTTCAACAACTTGTTTATAAACATAGGAACCTCAAATCCTCAAACACTCTAAATATTCTTTCTTGAAGTTTCATGTACACGTACAACAATTCCCACACAATCCAACCCTTAGGTCTTTGTACAAACTGCCTCACATCGTTACTTTTGTATGCACACTTGGGAACTCCCACTCTAATACCACTAATGAAGGGTCAAAAATCCCATCTTTCAACCACACATGCAAATTGGTATTGATTTGACTTAAAATATAATATAGGGTATTATCGTAACCCAAACCACATATATATGTAACTCAAATATGCAAGTAAATGTAGAAAATAAGCAAACTACTTCTCATTAATTCAATCCAAATATTCCAAAAATGAGCAAACTACATAGAAAATCTACAAATACTTTTCATGAATTACATTCTAGATGCTTTGTCACCTTGATCCACTTGCATGCTAAGAATAATAGTCCACTATGCCATCAAATTCACTCAATAGGAGCCCAAAATAGAAACTACTCAATTACTCATTCTTGGGTCTCCATTTGAATAACTATCTTTTAGGAGTGAATTTTTGAGTTGTCACAAGTTGTAACTCCAAGAATCTATGCCTTGAGAAGGAATATTCCAAATTTGAGGTTGAATATACCAAATTCAAATTTGAATCTCCTACCATCGTGGATGCTCCTGCATCAACCTATAACCACTCAACACACACATGTCAAGCATACATACTCCAAATAGATAAAGTTATTTGAAGCATTAAATGATGTCCTTAAGGGATTCTAACATCATATCCAATCTTTTTATACTTAAAGGATGCAATCACAGTAGTATTCAATTACAACATTGTTATTTATGCACATAACCATGAGTTGAAGCACAATGATCATAGTTTGGGTGAGCCTGCAACACATACACACATTTCACAAAACATATCCATAATAAATCTCATTTAAAAAAATAGAATTAAAACACAATCATTAATGTATCAATCTAGCATTTGAAACATAAAATTACTACCATCACATCCTATCAGCCAAGCTAGGGCTAGGTAGGCATTACATGATTAGAAAAACTTAGTACACTACCCATATTGTATTATCCTCAATATAGGTGCCCAATGGTTATATTAGAAACATATATCCATTATTTAAATGTAAACATGCTACAGTTGTAGGATATATACACTTTTCTTGGATATCCATACATTTAAATTAAAAATATATATTTATTTTGTGTAAATTTTAGGTTTGGAAATCTAACCTTGAGTCTTAGATTTGTAAGTACAATGTCATGGTATCATCTATTAATAAAAAATATACTCATAATATGATTGCTAATTTTATTTTTAATATTTCTTTATGAAATTAAAATCTATTATAAATGAGAATGTGTAGTTTTCAAATATCTAACTTTTTAACTTTAAACCTATTTCTCTATGTATTTATTTATTTATAAAGTCTCCTGAACTTTATATGACATATGCTACTAGTTTTTAATAAATATTAATTTAAAATTTTATCTCTTTAATTATATGTGACCAACCTAAACATCATTTTCTACACACTCAAAAAATCATGTTACAATTATTTCAAGTCAAATTATGTAGGTTGTGCATAAGTTTGGGATTTACACCTTGCTCCTACTAAATAATTAATAAAAAATTAATTCAAAATAAATAAAAAATCCAAACCAAACTTCAAGATTAATATGCATCTTTCCACACAAATATTTAGAAAAATACTTTCATTTACTACTTTTAAAGTGGATTGTACATGTCAAAGTCACTTTTTCACTCTTTTACTTCACTAGCTTTTACCATCTATGTATTATAGCAAATTACACATTTAAAAACTGCAAATAAGATCCTAAGTTTCAAATTCTATACCATGTTAATATTATCTCAAGAAATATTTCAGATATATTTACCCCAAATAGAACAAACTAATTTTCAAAAAAAAAATTAAAATATTGAATTTTTATTGTAAAGATCCAAATCCAAATTTTTAAAGGAACATTTTATTTTAAAATTAAACGTTGTCACCCATTATCTTCTATTATTAATTCCCAATGTAATTTTTTAACAATTTATTTAATATTAATATCAAAAATAAATTATATAAAATTAATATATTTATAATAAATAAATCAAATTAAAAATTATTACAAAGTTATTTATTATAAATATATTAATAATAAATAAAAAAGAATTTAAATTTTATGTCCTTTCATCTACTCATTGACATTGGAGAAATCAAAAAATGGTAAGATGTTGAAATAGTTTAACTCCATTTTTTTTTGCTCTTATTCCAAAAGGAAACAAGAACACCTTTGTAGATTATAGGCCAATATCTTTGTGTAATACAATATACAAGATAGTAAGAAAAACAATTTCTTTCATATTAGCTTGTTTCATATCAAAAAAAAATCTCTAAGGAACAAGGAGGTTTTGACCTTGGTAAGGAAACTCCCAAAGGACACTAATATCACATGAAGTACTACACATTATACATATTAATAGAATCCCATCAATGGTTACCAAATTGGACATGTTTAAGGCATATGACAGAATTAACTGGGAAGTCCTCATGAAAGCAATGTCTCAATTTGATTTTTCAAAAAAAATAGATTAAATTTTATTTTCTAAATTCTAATATATTTATTACTTCTATAAATCAAATATAAAACAAAAATGAAAAAATGAATACTTCTAATTTACTAATCAAATCTTTATGTCTAGATAAAAATGTGTTTAATTTGTAACATTTCAATTCTATCTTCTAAATCCCCCTTCAAAATATATAGATGGTTTATATACTTTTGTACTCTAATTGAATACAAGAAATAATATGATATAATAATTATCCTTTTTTTATTAATAAATATATTATATATTACTTGTATGAAAATTATTTTAATACTATATTTAAAAAAATAAATAGAATGATATTAAATCTGAAAAAGCTCACTTACCTTCTTTTAATAACTAAATTACATTCTTAACAAAAGTATAACTAATACTATAAAAAAAGATTTGAATAAACTCACTTACCTTCTCTTACCATCTGCTTTGATTTGATATGATGTGCTTTGCCTCCAAATTCCTAAAATTGTATTCCATATAAAAAGTTGCTTTACTTATACATTCACCTACTTTTAGATTTCCCTTTGGAAGAGAGCGGGAACAAGGCAACAACATAACATAGGCTTTCCTTGTCATTTATGTGTAATGCAATACACTTAGGAATCCATTATATCATATAAGACAAGTAGTTAAAGAGCAATGAACCTACTCATATAACTTTTGTTTGCCATTCATGAGTAAAGCAATTAAATTTTAATCAAGTACATCCAATATTTATAGTTGTTGCATTATTGCTTATAATTTAAGCTATAAAAGTAGAATGCTTAATTTTAATATTAATTTTATCCTAAACTCAAAGTGATCATGGCATTATAGTCACCATAGATTAAAAGATCTAAATTAAATGTTGTTAATATAACATTTTTAAATCTTTCTTTTTTAAGATGCATAGGCATTGATATTTATATTTTAAAACATTTTTGAAGACTTAAAATAGTATGAATAAAAAGTAGAATGCATTCATCAGACAAATGTTTTAAATTTTTTTTTTTTTTAGTATTAATCTAAATAAAATATCGTTTTTAGTTGGAGGTTTGGTTCAATTGGTGAGAGTTTCAAGTGGTAAACTCCAACTTCTCCTCAGTCCACATACTATTGGAAGACATGTTACGCCAACACCAGTCACGTTGAAAAGTTTACCAAGCACAGTACAGTTTATAGGGGGCAAGATTACCAAGCGCACTACAATTTATAGGGGGGCTACCTGAATCCTACAATCATATATATATATATATATATATATATATATATATATATATATATATATATATATATATATATATATATATATATATATATATATATATATATATATATATATATATATATATATATATATATATATATATATATATATATATATATATGCCAAATTGATCTCTTTGAGGTCCTTCCTCACCAGTGACTGCTTCACCTTTCCTCCTTTATGATAATTTCCCCGCCT
This sequence comes from Cryptomeria japonica, assembly GCF_030272615.1. NCBI lineage: Eukaryota > Viridiplantae > Streptophyta > Pinopsida > Cupressales > Cupressaceae > Cryptomeria > Cryptomeria japonica. The sequence continues at coordinate 730,081,324 of NC_081409.1, forward strand.
GGTTAAAAGCTCTGAAGGATGCAGGGGGTGTTGGCATATGTGCAGAATATGTTGACATTGTGTTGTCATTGATGTCAATATGCTGAAGAGTGAACTGGCATATGTTGACATATGATGAAGAGTGAACCGGCATATGTTGACATGATGATATTGTGTTGTCATTGATGTCAATATGCTAAAGAGTGAACCGGTAACATGATGAAAAATGAACCGACATATGTGAAAAAAGGTGAAGCGGTATGCTTGTCCAAGTGAACTGGTATGATGTTGTGAACCGAAATCGGTATGTTAGAATGAGAACCAGTATAAGGAATGTTTTGTATCTAGGGTTCATATGGCATGACTACCGATTGGTAGTCTTAGCTTCAGGGTTTCCGGTTGACGTGTTCCAAGCCTGTGTGGTTCAACCGATGACATTGTGTGATGAGTTAGCATTGTAATGGAGATCAGATCGTGTTGCCACATCAGCCTCATGCACGTGAAGGATCTTGCATGAAGGAGATTGATCCTATCTACCTCGGGAATGTGTGAAGTCTTTGCAAACGGTGGAGAACGTGTGATGGGTTATCACCTCCATGAAGTGGTGAAGAATGAATGATGGAGAATGTCTTGAGATCTATTCAAGACCATTGTATTCAAATGCAAAGTGCTCAATGGTCAGGATTGAACCGATCAATTGCTTAACCTAAGTGTTTAGGGTTTAGGGTTTATGTTGCCGACCTATCTGTGTTCTATAAGGTCGATGTTGTGTTTCATGTTGAGGTTGTTGGAAAATGTTGTGTGTGTATCTAAGTGCAGAGATATGTGATTCTCGCTAGACAAGGTAAGAGGATTGATACCTGCATAGTGTGTGTACAGAAGGAAGGAACTAAAGTGGATCTGCATTAGCATTGAGTGCTATTACCAAATCATTGTAATACTTGTTGATCTTTAACTGCTTCAATAGTTGGAAAATCCCTTAACTGGGTAGCTTTAACCAACTTGCTATAAACCCTTTAACAGGGTGACTCAAAGCCATTGAGTTCATAAAATCCTCTAACAAGGTAACCTCTAACAGGGTTTAACCCTTAACCGGGTGATCCCTAACAGGATCGGTTCCTAACAAAACTTGTTGTAACAGTCTTTAACCGGTCTAGGCTCCTAACGGAGCGGACTTCTAAAGAGTTCGAAAACAACTTGTGGGTATTCATCCTCACCGTGGTTTTGGGTTTCCACGTGAAAAATATGTGTGTCATATGTGATGTCTTTTTCATGTGATGCTTTGTTGTTTTCTGTCAAGCGGTGAATCATGTTGATCTAGCTAGTTATTGTATCTCTAGTGATAGATTATTTGTTTATACATAAGGACAAAGTGGAAATGAGGGAATAGGTTGTATGAAAAGTTAAGAAGATTGACCGGTTCATGTCTTTCACAGTTGCATTGTGTTTAACCGATAGTAATATGGTTCTGACCGGTGTTAGTGATTGCCAATCAAGTTCACTGTTTGCAGTCAAACTAGTTTGGGAAAAGTTTTTGTGCCTCTACTGATTCACCCCCCCCCCCCTCTCTCAGTACCGGTTTGGTACTCACCATTCATCATTGAGTTATCAGGGGGACATTAGTAGGGAAGCTTAAACATGATCCATCCTTTGAATTGATCCTTAACCCTGAAGTGAACTCTTGATGATGGGAACTTGATTTTGACTTTTGGGCAGGTGAGTTTCTTTCATCTTCACAGATATTGAAGACTGCCTCCTTGTCTTTGATCAACTGCCTAGGCCAACGAGAGGGCAATTTTTTGTATTTCTGGTAACCATGGTCTTCCTGCCTGAAGAGATGTCTCCACTTATGTCTAAATTTATTATATAATCATTTAATTTTATTATAATTATATAAATTATAAACCTTCATCTATTTTATATATATTATATTCTAGATATAACTATTAATCACAACATGGTCTGCATTCCCAATCACTCCATCATTCCTAGTTCCTCTTTGTGCCATCAATTCACACTATTCCTCTACAACTGCAGATCGGATCCTCAATCTGCCACCCTACAACAAAATTTTAGGACACGCAACCTCTGGAACAGAACTTCACTCTAATACCACTTCAAGTAGGCACCGGTGAGGAGGGACCTCAAAGAGATCAATCTAGACTGGTCAGCAACAGTAAACACAACAGAAACACACAGATATGATGGAGGAAATATAGAACAGATAGTTTTATTGCATGAAATTTGATTACATCCAACTGGTAGTAGTTGGGTTACAACATACCGGCACACAGGTCTGGTAGAATAGGTCACAACCGGGACCTTGACTCGAAAGATCTATCTTCTAGGCACATTATATCTATTTGATACTTTGATTGATAATGATTCATTACATTCTAAAGCATGATTATATATATATATATATATATCCAAAGAATCCCGTCGGCCCAAAAGGGATCAAAACCCGGAGAACAAGACCTAACATGCAAAATGAACAAGGTCGGCCTTCACCAAGAGATTCCTCTGGAAAATCCAAAGGATGAAATGTGGGTCATAGGAAAAGGTCAGCCAGATGCCAAGGAACATTGAAATAAACTCTCAAGGCTTCACAAGCTTTGGAAAGGGTTCTGGTAGATACCAGAATAGGTCTCAGGCAATTGATAACAAGAAACTATCATGGAAACTAGTAGTGATATCTTGTTGAAAAAGTGATCCAAATGAGATGTGGTCTAAAAGCAAGAAATATGATCAAGTTTTCAAGTAGAATCCAACTCCACAGGATCCAATGAGCCAAAATCAGGACACACAAAAAGGAAAACTGAAACTGCAAATAGAAAACAAAATAGAAAGGAAAATGTTTTTGGTTGATTCAAGATTGTTGTGAACTGGGGATGCTCCTATATCAAAAGGGTTTTCCCACATTTCAAAATAACATTCCTCTCCACTCTCTAGAAATTTTCTGTGGCCGGGAAAACTTTCAAAGGAAAGGAGATAGGGGTTTTATCTCATTCCCAAATAACATTCCTTTAGGAATCTCCTCAAACCCAATCACTCCTTTTGAGGCATGAGATGATTTGATAAAATCCCTCAAGGCGTAGCTCAAAGGGAAGACGTCACAACAGGGTAAAAATTCATTCAAAACTTGGGTTCAAAGAAAGTTCCCATTCACACTACTCCAAAACCCAACCGACCCTTTCAAATGGGGGTAGAGGAGACAAGGTAGGCTGCTACAAGATTACCTTACCGAATTCGGTCTTGAATGATCAAATATCTCTTCTTAGAGACAAATCTCTCATTGGTAAGTTTTATAATAAGTACTTCCAAATTTTAGTTTTGAGAAAATGGGATTTCCAAAATTCAAAGGGAATCAATAATATTTTCTACATTGATAAAGGGGAAGGGTTTTGTATTGCCATTTTTGCTTCAAAATTTGATAGAGATAAATTACATAGCCAGAAAGACTAGTTTTGTGAAGGGGAAGGCTTAACAACTCTTCCTTGGGTTCCAAACTTTAACTCAAGATTAACAAAATTAAAATTTTCTCCCATCTGGGTTTCATTCCTTCCTTGTCGTTGGAATTAAGAGACATTGATGAAATTGAAACATTTTCCAACCAGATAGGAATTATTATTAAATATGACCTAATTCCATTTGAACACATTGAGTTCATTGTTAGAGTCTACCTCTTGGTAGATCTAGCCAAATCGTTCCCAAAATAAATTATCTATTACCTCAAGGTTTGGGACCTAGACTCAAGAAATAGTCAACGATGATTCACTCAGTTAGCAAATTTTGAAATCAGTTGGGCTACTTTTTTTCATAGTGTTCAAACGGGATTTAGGATGAAGTTAAATTTTGTGAGGATCACTCCACTGATCCTCTTTTATGCAGGGCTTCCTCAGCCTCCTTTAACAACACTTCCCTTCAAGATGCAAATCAATGTGCTAAGGTTATTAACCCTCCTAATCCCAATGCCTTCAATGTTTAGTGGTTCTGTAATTTCTTGTATTGGATCTGGTTGTGTGTTGTTTTCCCCTTCAGTCAAACAAAAAGAATTACTCATTTTCCATTGTTGGAAACCCCTCACCATCCTTCATTCCTAGAAATCAATAAGGAATTTTTGATGGACTTTAAATATCTTTTTCTTTTAGGAGAACTAGATAGCACTTGGAAGACACAATTGATCAAAGAATTTGGTCAAATGATTGATGAGGAAGCCATTAGATGGTGGGATTCTTTGATCATAGAAGCCCCCATGTTAGGAGCATATGCTAATTTTGAAATTCTATGTCCTTCCCATACATATTTGGGGGGGTCAGATAGTTTGGCTCTTAATATTATTTTAATCTTAGATAGGGTCTCATGGGGTTTGGATTCTCCTCTTTCCACCCAAGTGTATCTAAAATTCCTCATCCCAAAAGAAATCTAGAATGGCTTCCGAATTTAGCTTCCTAGAGGGAAAACCACATGTGTTCTTTCTCTTCAGAATACTCAGCAAAGTATCTAGAATACAAATGCATTTTCTTCTCACATCATCCAAACTCGTGTCATGGCTCCAGTTCAATTTGCTAAGAAAGAAATAGCAGAGGTTACCCTTCAAAATATGGTAGAAGATTTTCTATACTTTGTAGGCTCAGAATTGATAGATCACATCGCAAAAGAATTTTTTGATAAAGAAGACAAATTAAGCATTGAAAATATAACATCATCTCATATTCGAGTTCACTTAAAGTCTATAAATGATCAATTTGAAACAATAATTATAGAAACAGCGCCACAACCACAGTTGGATGATTTGTAAGATTTAGACTATGATTACTCACAGACCCTCTCAATCTCTCAAACCTTGCCTTCACACAGTCCAACAAAACCTTCACCAAAGCAAAGAGGAAATAAATCAAAATTGGCCAAGTTAAAAGAGGAAATTGATGCAGGAATCCAGTCAACTTTGGATGGGAGGTTTTCAACATCTAAAAGACTAAGGAGAGCATGCTACTCTCCTCGAGTGCAATGAAGCTCCTTTCATGGAATGTCAAATTCCTTAACACCTCTGACAAAAGAGCCTAGTTAAGCATCATTTGGATGCATCTGGGGTAGACATAATCTTACTCCAAGAAACCAAATCTTCTCAGTAAACTTTTGACAATAGAGTGAATAAATGGGCAAATTGGAAATCTATTCATACTCCAACAATAGGCACTTTAGGGGGGCTCATCATGATTTGGGATCCTAAAACCATGGTCATTGAAATGGATACTTTGAGCTCTAGTTGACAGGCTATGAAGGTAAAAAAATTTGATCTTAATTTAATCATTATTAATATCTATGGGCCTACATTGTCTAATGAGAAAAAGAGAATTTGGGATACTCTCACTACACATATTCAACAAGAGGCAGATCTTAAAATAATTTTGGGTGGAGATTTTAATGCTATTGTATCCACACGAGAAAAGAAAGAAGGGATACTCCCTCCACTGAAAACAATTGAGGACTTCAAACATTTCATAATGGGCAAGAATATTCAAGACATTCATCCCCAAACAAAGCATTTCACATGGACTAATAGAAGGAAATACTTCTTGCAGATAGCTGAGAGACTTGACAAATTTCTAGTAACAAACAGTTGGGCTATAGACAATTATACTATGCAGTCTAAAATTTTACCACTAATTTGTTCAAATCATTATGCCATCACATTATAGATAACAAAAGGTAACATTATGTTCTTGCACAAGCCATCATTCAAATTTGAAAGGTTGTGGTTTAGACATCCTCACTTTCTTCCTTTATTACGAAAATGGTAGGTAAGTGCCCCTTATCATAAAGGAACCAAAATGTTCCAAGTCCAAAAGAAGTTACAACATGTGAAGTACCATATTAAAAAATGGAATGTACATGTATTCAAAAATATATTTATTCAAAAAGAACAAGTAGCTAAAGAGTTATCAAAGGTTTGTGAGCACATTATCCAACATGGCCTGGATACAAATACTTATTGTAAACAAAAACAACTCCAAGAATAATGGGCGGAGTTAAGCAAAACTGAGGAAGTTTACTGGAGGCAAAAATCAAGAGAACTTTGGTTAAAAGATGGGGATCAAAACATTAAGTTTTTTCATGCTTCAACCAAGACAAAAAGAGCATCACAAACCATTTTTACTATTCATAATGCTACCACAAGTGAGCCTTTGAAAAATGCATCAACAATACAAGAAGAAGGGATTCAATTCTATACAAATCTTTTGGCTCCCCCATAACTAATTTATGGTCATTGTCTGCAACAGAAGCAAGAACTTCTAGGAGGTCTACCAACAATTATACACTAACAAGAAAATGACACCTTAATGAGATCCTTCACTTTAGAAGAAGTAAATAGTGTAGTGTTCTCCATGGCACCAGACAAAGCCCCAAGTCTAGATGGATTCACAACTCTTTTCTATCAAAAATGTTAGGACATCATTGGTTTTGATTTGTTACAAGTATTGGAAGAATCAAGGAGGACTGCACCAATTTTGAAATCATTCAATGTGACTAACATGGTAGTATTGCCAAAAACAAACAAACCAAAAACATTTATAGAGTCCAGGGCCATCTCACTATTAAACTCAATTTACAAGATTATCACCAAGGAAATATATCTTAGGCTTCAATCTCTAATTTCAAAAATCATTTCTCTAGAGCAAGGCAAATTTGTTCTAGGCCAGGAAATAGTGGAAGGGAATTTAGTAGCACATGAATTTATTCACTCTATCCATAAATCCAAACTCTCTTCATTCATTGCCAAATTAGATATGATGAAAGCATATGACAAGGTGAATTGGGTTTTCCTCAAGTTATTAAGAAAATTTGGATTCTCAAAGAAATGATGCAAATGGATTCATGCATGCTTATCAGGTGTTTGTTTCTTTGTCATCATTAATGGCACCCACATGATTCTTTAATGCTACACAAGGACTAAGACAAGGTAATCCACTTTCTTTGGTTTTATTTTTCATCATGGTTGAAGCCCTTAGTAGAATCATAAAGCAAAAAAGTGAAGTAGGATTGTGGCAAGGCATACATATTCCAAATACATGCTTCTCAATCACACACACCTTGATTGTTGATGACACATTGTTAAATGGAAAATCAAGCATAAAAGAGGCTCAAGAAATCAAAAAGGTGTTGGGTGTGTATATTGTTTTATCAAGACAAAGGATTAATGAACACAAATCCAAAATCTATGTTTTCAATACAAGACAAATGGTAAAAAGAAGGATTCTGCAATTTTTTTGCTTTCAATCAGATGAGCTCCCAGAAACTTATTTAGGCATTTCTTTTTTCATAGGGACAAACAAAGCAGCATATTGGAATACAGTCATTGAAATAATCAAATCAATAATAAATTCTTGGAAAGAAAGGTGGTTGTCTCTTTCTAGGTGTATACTTCTCATAAAGTCAATCTTAGCATCACTACCTAAATATTTTATTGTTGTACTAAAATCCCTCAATTCAGTTGTAATGAAAATTGAGAAGCTCATCAGGAATTTCCTTTGGAAAGGAAACTTACCTAATGTTAAAAAATTCCACTCGTCTCTCTAGACAGTATGGCATTGGATAAATATTTGTGAGGAGTGGGCATGCATCAACTATCTAAATGTAATTAGGCTTTTGGTACAAAACTGATTTGGAAAATGTACACCAAACCATCTGCAATTTGGTGTCAAATTACACAGGGAAAATTTTGGACAATCCAAATCCAATTAGAGTTTTCACTATCTCGGATCCTCCTAAGGGATCAGTGATGTGTAACTTCATGGTGGCATCCAGAGATATAGTCACAAATTATATTTCATGGTAAGTTCACAATGGCAGTCACGAATCATATTTCATGGCAAGTTCACAAAGGAGAAAGTACTCATTTTTGGAATGATTCATTGAATGGGCACATTCCACTAAAGGAAATACATGAGTTACAATCATGAATCATAGTCCTCTTTGATTCTTGGGGAAGTAGAGTAATAGATTATATAGCTGATATTAAATGTATCTCAAGGAAAGGAATCTAGAAAGACCCATCAGTTGTCCAAATTCAAGAAGATCAAAAAAAGTTGTTCAAACAATTACTTTCACAAAGACTAGTTACATCAAAAACAAATCAAATGAGATCATTTGGGATCCATCTAAGGATGATTCCTATTCATTAAAGTAGGGATATACGACCATTCAAAGTAGAGGGAATTGGCGGCCTTCACAAAGGGCTTATTCATTTTTTTGGAACAATATGATCATGCCTAAAGCATAGAGCTTTGCATGGCTAGCCCTCCGAAATAGAATCCTCACTAGCGATAGGTTGGTAAAACTTAATATTGTTGAACAATTCAAATGTGTTCTTTGTGAAAATTAATTTGAGATAGTGGACCATCTCTTCATCCAATGCCCATTTGCTATATAGTGTTGGAACTATGTCATGGCAAATCTTAATTTCTTTATACCCATTACCAACTCACTTTGGGAATGGTTTCAATCTTGGCCTCTCTTGTATAAGATTGCACTCTTTACCTGTATATGAAGGATAACTCTAGTGGGAATGAAACAAATGAATTTTCAAAAAAGAAGCCTTGCCTTTTGAGAAAGTACAAGATATTATTGATAATTCTATCTCTTAAGTTGTGAACTCATATGTCCAAAAGTATAAGTATTGTAGCTCTTTATTTACTTCATGGGATGATCTTATTATGAAAAATTGGACATCAACATTGTTACCATTCAATGGTAGTCAACATCTTCCTTTTAAGCACAAAATTGACAGGAACCAAATTAAGTGGTATCCTTGTTAGGCCCAATATGGAAAGCTAATGTACTGAGAGTGGAGGGGTGAATCAATACTTCAAATCCTTTCTTCAAGAATATCTTTACTTCTATGCATAAACCACAAACTGTTGTAACATAACATAAAGCTAAAACAAATAAATAACAATCATACGTGATTCACTCCATAACACATATATTTTGGTTACGTAGAAAATCTTGGTTAGAGAGAAAAAATGCGGTGGGGATGGCACCCACAACTTCACTACTGCAATAATAAAGGTTGCTTAGTTAGAGCTACATGTTCAACTATTTCTGATAGCTTACCCTGTTAGGAGTATCAAGATCTTTAGATCTACCTTGCTAAAGGATTTTACAACACTTATTCTAAATGTTGCGCCTGGTTAAAGGTTTTACAATTTATAGACTTTGTTAGAGTCTTTTACCCTGTTAAAGGTTTCTCTTACAACTTCAAAATATTACAATAAAATATTTACAAATATCTGCAACTTTACATCTAGAATGTTATAGAAAATTCTATGTGCTCAAAATGAGATTACCTTGCTTATAGCATACCTCAGTAACCCATAAAGTAACTCGGTAAACCCTTGTGTTTACTCTGTTCTTTGACTATTCTCTGAAATCCTTCTCGGTGACCTCTGTGTCTCTATAACAGTCATAACACTCAATGATTTCTTATGTATCACTCATGTCTTGCTTTATACACCTCTATATCTCTATCTAATCTTAATCCATGCTGCATAAATAGATCTCTTATTCCGGTGATTAGGTTCATTGCTTCAATCTTACAAACATGATTTATCAAATGAATAACTATACAAAATATTTCATTGGTTAGATGACCTCAAAATCATAAACAATCTTTAAGTGCAATTTCCAATGTGATAACGGTTCTATGTTCCTCGATCTTGTAACACATTTTCCCATGTGTGTCTAGATCCAATGAATCTGGTAACACATTTCACTCAGTGTATCATTGTTTCTTCTTGGTAGACATGGAATGTTACTCGGTAGATAGCTCGGTGGATACTAGGCTCTGTGACTACTTTCTTCTATAACCGACTGCTCTGTGCATACTGACTGAATCTTTCGGTAGTAGTAACCGACTAGAGTATATAGAATGAGTTTGGATATAAAACTAATGGCAACTATAATAAGTAGTAGCAATCTCCCCTTTTGACATTAGTTGAGATGTTTGACAAAACTACTTTCAAAGTCATAACTCAAAAATCTATATACTTAGAAGATTTTGACAAAACTGATAGTATATACTTTTGTCAATGAAATAGTATATTCAGATATACTCCCCTTATCAATATACTGTACAAAACTCTAAGTTTGCATGCTCGGTGATCAATATTTTGTACTTGGTTATGTTTGGTGATCATTGCTCGGTGTACTGGTCGGTTCACTGCTCTTCTTGTCAAAATTAACTGTGCATATGAATACTTTATTCTGCTCGGTATACTCCCCCTGTATAGTACATTCCCCTGTATACTTTGATATGATACTCACTCCCCCTTTTTGACAAACATCAAAACTTAGTTACCATTTGATGGTGGCAACTGGTCAAAAATGGATTTGTACTTCATTCTGGCATCAGTGAGAGTAGCAAAGAGGGCATCCTTAACACTATCCATGAGTGAATTCTGAGCTGTAATGTCAGCTAATAGTGAAATTAGTCCATCTAAGGTGCTTCCCTCTTGTTGAGTGGATAGGGAGGTAGCTTTGGTGATCTGGTCTTGGACGGATGGAAGATGAGGAATGAATAATGTTTGAAGTGTCATTATGTCCATCCTTATCTTGTGCTCTTCATTTCTGAGTTCCATTTGTTGAGCCATGAGCTTTTGTAATTTTGTATAAAAATTCTGAATGGAATTTGGCTTAGTGGTCAACTTATTTGAGAGATCGGTGATCTCTTTCTCAATCACTTCAATTTTATTTTTGATATCTTTAATGAATAAAGAAAATGTACAAAGTTTCTGAAATAAATAAAGAATGTTCTTGAGTTGAGGGGTCAACTCAACAATAAATTTGACAAGTTTAACTTTGCCAATAGCAATAGCTTTCTGTACCTCTTCAATCATTTTAGCAGTTAGCTCCTTGTCCTTTAACTTGCTCAAGTATTCAGATGCATCTACTCCAAATGTTTCTATCTTGGTTAGGATTTCATCTAGTTGAATGTGGATGCGGCATCTTTGGTCACTATTACTTCAGGTAGCATATCAGTTAAGAGTTCTTTCACCTTCTAAAGTACTTTATTTTTCTTTTGGATAGCCATTTGCTTCTCTTGTTCAACTTTGGTTTTGCATAGTTCACCGAATTCAATGAGTGCTTGCCCTTTTAATTTGGATATATCAACATTGGGAAATACTATTGGTTTTGACAAATCTAATTTGAAACTATTCTTTTTCATTTTCTTTTCTTTACCTTTCATCGGTTGAACTAAAACAATGGCTTGTGAGGCTTGGTGACCCTTGGTAGGTTGCTCGGTAGAGGCAACACTTTGGTCAGTTCCTTTAGCCTTTGTAGTGTCCTTTGGTGTATCTGAGCTTGGTGTCTTGGTTGTAACATTTTCAGTGCTAGAGGGAGCTTGAGAGGTCTATTCTTGAGAAGTACCTTCTCCTGTTGTTGACTTGTGACCTTCTGTGCCTTGTTATGTATCCTGAGGGCCCTCGGTTGAAATAGGCTGATTGACCGAAGGATAGGGCTGAACTTGTTCCAAAATTGATTCACTAGATACAAGTTGGGCATAAGCATTCCCTTCTATCATTTCCTATTCAGGTGCCTCGGTATCCATGATATCTTCATCAACTTGTATAGTGTCAGCAGGATCTTGCTCGGTGACATCAACTATTTCAACGTCAGCTTTCTCACCAGCATTCTTGATTCGAAAGATTTCCTGCCATTTTTCTTTGGTCTCATTCTCTACATCCAAGTAAAGGCCATTCATCAATTTCAAGGCTCTTTGCTTGACTAGGAATTTTGTGTGGCAGTTTTTCAGATGTTTGGTGATCTCATCTACCGACATGTATAGGAAAAGATGTACCAGACTTCTTTCTCTCATTTGTTTCTCTAAGTCCATGGCATACTTCCACCTATTGTCAATATGCAAATATAATTCATTTGGAAGAGATTTACATACTTCCAATGGGACCAATCAGAATTTCAATAGTGTGCAGATGACAGCTTCTTCTATTTGTCTCTTTTCATCATCAGATCTGGATTCATATTTTACATATCTAAATGATCCAAATCCACCATATTGCTTCACATTAGCACAAAAAAATTCAACACTATGTACATTTACCTTTGTACTCTTGACAATCTGAAATTTATTTTTGTCTTCAGATTCAGTGTCACTAGACTCTTTAGTCAAAATGAGTCTCCGAGTAGATTTCTTGTAAGTCTTTGTTACCTTGGGTGTGGCAACATTCTTTGGTTTCTTACTCGATGATGCTGCATATTCTCTTGTGTTAGGTCGCTTTGTTGGAGGAGTCGGTGATACTTTTGATGTATTTTGTTTCTTTCTTTTCAAAACTTTCCCTTTAGGCAATTCGATGCTCAATGTTATAGCTACCTCTAGGGCTTCAAATTCCTCTTCGATGATGGCTATAGTGCCCTTGATAGGTGTGGAGAAATAACCTTCTCCAAATTTCTTCGTTAATACCTTGATCATTTTTGTTGCCTTCCTTGTAGCCTTGGGCACTACAATGCTCATTTTTACTTTTTCCTTTACTTCTTCATATGTTCCATACCTCAACTCGGTAGCATGCCTTGGTAATGTAAGAAAAGCATCTATTTGTTGTTGTGTGATATCAAAATCAATCTCATAACCCATAGGTGGCAAAGATTGAGTTCTTGGTTCCACAACATTAATATAGTAGTAATCAGTGTCCACTTCAAAACATATGTCATCCTTGTATCTCTCCACTAACTTGGGTGGAATTCTATATCTGTTATGCATCTTCTCCTGAAACTTGCTGAAATAATCATCCATAATATCATTAAAATTATCACCTAGCTTCTTGATGAAGTCATTGATTTGATGGGTGATTGGTCGGTGTAGCTCCCAAACAACTTTACCGACTAATGGAAAGAATTTCTCAAAATAGAAAAACAAGCATACCAGAAGTGATCCAAACTTTAGTGTATTAGTCGAATTGTTCTTCTTTGGCTTCCTTATGGTATTGAGATTCTCAAACAAGTTTTTCAACAATGCCTCACATAAATCAATTTTCATGTCTTTCTTCACAATTTTATATGCTAAGTCGACTACTGCACAGGGTACACTGTTTTCCCTTGCCGATTGGAAGAAACAATAACCTATTACTCTAATGGCAAACTTTAGCTCTGCATCAGTGACGTTCAATTTTAGTCTCCTGCAATCAAATTCTACTCTGGTTAAACTGATCAATTCCTTCTGTGCTATCATTTTTTGAGCTCAGGCATGATCATAAATAGGGTAGCCGGTGATCAAATGAATGATTTCCTTGGTGATCTTAAACAGTTGCTCTTCTAGCCACATGAAGTCATCATGAACTCTGCTCAGAAAAAACTTGACCCATTGGGGTTTGAAGACACAGGGATAGGTTAGGGCTTCGGTCAATCCCTTGATTTTGATGTGTTCATATTTGCTATCCATTTTACCATTGGTACACAATTCATCATATGTGTCTTTGATCTCAACATGACCTAGTTCCTCAACTCGACACTTAGTGAAGAATCTCACATCCTTGACTAATAAAACTCTATCCGGAATGAGTGAAAATGCAATTTTGTCATCCGGTTCAGATGCAATTTTGGGAGTTAAAGAGTATTTCAGTGAGGGCTTTTCAATTTTCTCAACAAAAATGGGCTTTTGGATCTTAGGTCAACCTTGATACGTCAAGTTTCAATGCTTGATTCTCATCATCTTTTAGATTTGCTTCATGATATGCATAGCCCAATTGATCTGACAGATTTTGTTGAATCCCAGTCAACCTTGTGATTTCATCATTCTTTTCAGATACTAATGCTTCAAGCTGTTGTTTTTCTCTTTCTAGATCTCTTAATTTATCTTTAGCTATCCTTAATGCATCAAGATTCTCAGTCATCTATGTGCTAAAATGTTCATGTCCTCTTTTCATTGCTTTTAGCTGATCAATCAGTGCTTTGTTCTTCTCCTTCAGTTCTTCAATCATCTCTTCAATCTCTTCAGATATACTATTCTCAAATGATGTTTCAATTTGTTCCACTAACTCTTGAGAGTCCTGCAAATCATCAGATAATATCCTTCTAACTTTCAATGATTTTTGCATTTGTCTTTGCATGTCTGCAATCACTTGATTAGCATGATCCAACTCTTCTTATAGATACACAATTTTTTGAGATTGTTTATAGCCTTCCATTGATAAGATCTTCTTTAGGCTGTTAAACACTTTTCCAAGTTTCAAGCTCTGATACCAATTGTTAGGCCCAATATGGAAAGCTAATGTACTGAGAGGGGAGGGGTGAATCAGTACTTCAAATCCTTTCTTCAAGAATATCTTTACTATTATGCATAAACCACAAACTGTTGTAACATAACATAAAGCTACAAATAAATAACAATCATACATGATTCACTCCATAACACATATATTTTGGTTACACAGAAACTCTTGGTTAGAGAGAAAAACTGCAGTGGGGATGGCACCCACAACTTCACTACTGCAATAATAAAGGTTGCTCGGTTAGAGCTACATGTTCAGCTATTTCTGATAGCTTACCCTGTTAGTAGTATCAAGATCTTTAGATCTACCTTGCTAAAGGATTTTACAACACTTATTCTAAATGCTACACCTGGTTAAAGGTTTTACAATTTATAGACTTTGTTAGAGTCTTTTACCCTGTTAAAGGTTTCTCTTACAACTTCAAAATATTACAATAAAATCTTTACAAATATCTGCAACTTTACATCTGGAATGTTATAGTAGATTCTATGTGCTTAAAATGAGATTATCTTTCTTATAGCATACCTTGGTAACCCATAAAGTAACTTGGTAAACCCTTGTGTTTACTCTGTTCTTTGACTATTCTCTAAAATCTTTCTTGGTGACCTCTATGTCTCTGTAACAGTCATAACACTCAGTGATTTCTTATGTATCACTAATGTCTTACTTTATACACCTCTATATCTCTATCTGATCTCAATCCATGCTGCATAAATAGATCTCTTATGTCAATGATTAGGGTCATTGCTTCGATCTTACAAACATGATTTATCGAATGAATAACTATACAAAATATTTCATTGGCTAGATGACCTCAAAATCATACACAATCTTTAAGTGCAATTTCCAATGTGATAATGGTTCTATGTTCCTCAATCTTGTAATACATTTTCCCATGTGTGTCTAGATTCAATGAATCTGGTAACACGTTTCACTCGGTGTATCATTGTTTCTGCTCGGTAGACATGGAATGTTACTCGGTAGACAACTTGGTGAGTACTGGTCTCTGTGACTACTTTCTTCTATAACCGACTGCTCTGTGCATACCGACTGAATGTTTCGGTAGTAGTAACTGAGTAGAGTATATAGAATGAGTTTGGATATAAAACTAATGGCAACTATAATAAGTAGTTACAATCCTCTATCAGGTCAATTTGTCAAAATGAATTTTGATGGAGTCTCAAGAGGAAACCCAGAAGCTTCTAGTGTAGGTATCAACATAACGAATCAATCGAGTGAATTACTAGCAAGGAAATCATTCTCTCTTCCACATAGGAAAAACAACATAGTCAAATCATGTGCATTATTGCAAGGTTTACTAAAAGCTAAAAATATGGACTAAAGAAAGGGGTTGGGTGGGCCCCAACTATATCCATCCACCCACCCCCGTTTGAATAGTAGGGGCCCTATGCATGCATGCACACCCGGGAATCTTAGTGTCGTTGGGTGGGGGGAAAGAGTCTATCTTCTAGTGATAGCCTTTATTGCAGAGGTTCTATTCCTCCCATTCCTTTATCTTCTCGACTGCATGTAGAAGGAGATTCATTGATCATAATCAATGCATGTATAAATAGGAGAAGTTGTAACTAGCAATGTATCAAATATATTTTACAATGGGCATAGGATATTCTGGATACGTTTGAAGGCTACATTTTTCCCATACGTATAGAGATGGAAATAAGCTTGTTGATCTCCTTGCTAACATGTGGGGCGATAAAAAGGAAATAGACACACTAGATGACAACTTTAAATTTGAAAATTATCCCAACATGGCAAACTTAATACAAGGTGAAATGAACATCATTCATCGGATGGAAGATAATCATGACATTTATTTACATTGATCTCATAGTGTGTTTCATCCATCGGGTTTGACCTATGTTGGTTGCAGATTGAAAAATGCAAAAATCCCTATGTTTGGCAGTTTTCGATGTGACTCCCTTTTCTATCTCAGATGTGTTGCACGAGACCCTCAATGCCCCTTTCAAAAAGAAATGGCTTTTTGCCAATATTCCCTTTTCCTTCTTGTCACCATTGAAAACTTTACGAAAAAGGAACCTCTTCACTTATCCACAGGCCGGGTCCCACCATCACATATCGCGTAGTTGCATGAAAATGGAACAGTCACCAAAAGGAACAAAAGACAAAAGCTCCTAACCACACAATCTCATCCCCTCTCACCATCACATATCGCATAGTTGTGCGAAAATGGAAGATCAGAACAAGGAACAAAAGAGAAAGTGTTATGGTTTGCCATGACAAGAAAAAAAAAAAAAGAAGAAAGGGCCTTCAACTAGAAGCATCACTTATCGCGCAGTCGTACGAAAGTGGAATAGTCAAAATGGGGAAAGAAATAATAGAATTGTTCCTGTCTGATGCAACAATGTGATAAGGAAAAATGCCATCCGGTAAAAATGAACATGGATACTGGCCCACCAACAACAGGGAACCCTCATACCGGTAGAACTTAAGTGATTTGACCACCGCGACCGGTCAACCTAAAAGCAAAACCTGGAGCCCGAAAAGATGAAAATACCCCAACTACTCGCTGCCAACATAGTTCACATAACACAAAGGTTATGCAAAACAAAAGGATTTCTCAGATCGGTTCTTAAGTTGACAGAGAAAAAGGTCAACATTTTGGAAACTTGGAGGGGATGACAAGTCTGCTTGGCACAAGATCAGTAGCATGAAAAGTATCCATTGGGCACAAAATGGAGCTAACTTGTGCTTACCCAATGGGAATAATGCATACTGAGGATGTGGTTCCATGCTGGCTCTTTCTGGCAAGCATGAAACTTACAAACTTTAGTTTGAACATGCTCCTCATATGTTGTTTATTGTAATGTAAAATTCAATACGATGATATTGTGAATCTAATCATATTATACTTTTGAGGTATAACCAGAGGTTTTCTTCCTGGTTCTTTCTAACCAATATGGTTTTTTGAACTAGTTTTTTGTAATCTTATATATATATACTAGTGGCTTGCCACTTTTGCCCAAAAAAAAAGATTATTAAATTTATTCTTAATTTTTTGTCACCTAAAAAATTATAATTATAAGCAAGAGTTCTATCTTATTTAAGTATTTTCTTACTTAATTTTATCTTTTTTTATTATGAATTTATTGAAGAAACAAATTTAAGGAAAAAGATTTATAATTTTCCAATATAAATGTCCAATATATTATTCCCTAATTTAATTAAAAGAATTAATGAGTGTCAAATCCCAAAATCACACATTAGAATTCAAGGATGTGCAACATATGATTTTATATATTTGAAAAGTAGAACACAAAGCTTAAAAATGTAATGCAATGTATCAAATTTAATTCTAAAAAAACATTAAAAATTAATTGTGTCATCCTTCAACAATATATTCATACATATTCAAAGAAAATATTAAATATAAAATGTATCGTTATTTAACAACATATTCTACAAATATAAAATTTATAATAATAATTGAGAGCTTTATCTTATTTAAATACTTTCTTTCTTAATTTTATCTTTTTTATTGTGAATTTATTAAAGAAAATTGTATTCATGTTTAATTGCAGTCATATTAAGATTGTTATAGAATTGTTATTAATGATATTTCACTATAGGACCTTGAGAGGTTCTTCTCTCTAATGGGTTTGGATTGTGACTTCCTATATAATGCAATTGAAATTATTCAATGTCACTCCTATGTTCATGTGTTATGCAGGAAATACATTCATGGAAGGCTCATTGATGATGATTCCCTTCAATGAGCTCTTTCAATATGTTCCTCTTGAAGGTCAGTCCTTGGTTGGTGGCATCTTCTCTACATTTCAGCTATTCCATTATAAAGAATGAAATTGTTCTCTTAACACAATGATTTTAAGTCCCAAGGAAGAATTGTTCACCATCTTTTAAAAGTGTTATTATTTCTCGTGGGGCTGGTTTTGGCAAACTCCTTCTCTGCTAGTCTAAGTCGATGTTCTTCACTTTGTGCCTTCTTATCAGGCATCCTCCTCCCCTGCCCATCCCAATTGATAATGTTTTGAGCGATATAGATTTAACTTGTGAACAAATTGAAAATGACAAGGATACAAATTCACCTTTGCATATTTAGTCTCCATCTCATCTAGTTTTTGCTTACTAGATTGATTTTCTTAGGTTATTTTTTGTAGGGTTTAATGTCTAAACTCCATGTCTTGATTTGTTAAAATTTTGTTGGTAGAATATCAAATTAATTTGTATATCTTATGTGTTTAATTGTTCTCTTTACTTCTTTCTATTCTACGACCTTTGTATGTCATCTTTTAATATAGGGATCTTCACTTTTATCAAAAAATAGGAAGGCTAAAGAAAAATAATTTTTCATCTTCGAGTAAAAGTGTCCAATACATTATTCCCTAACTTAATTTTAAAAAATAATGAGTATCGGAGCCAAAATAACACTTTACAATTCAAGGACCCT
Source organism: Cryptomeria japonica (assembly GCF_030272615.1). Lineage (NCBI taxonomy): Eukaryota > Viridiplantae > Streptophyta > Pinopsida > Cupressales > Cupressaceae > Cryptomeria > Cryptomeria japonica. The sequence goes on from NC_081409.1 coordinate 730,100,035, forward strand.
CAACTTATGATTTTTTTAATATTTGGAAAGTAGAATAGAAAGCTTCAAAATATAATGTAGTGTATTAAATCTAATTCCAAGTAAGATATTAAAGGTAAAATGTGTGATCCTTTAGTAGCATGTTTATACATGTTCATAAATTACTTTATTGAATCAATTAAAAAATCTTTAAAAAGAGTATAATGCATGTTTTAAAATTTATGTTAAAAAATAATTTATTAATCAAAGGTTATTGTGCCTCTCCCTGATTCATCCTCTACGATAGGGTGTGTTACATAATTATGGATTTGTTTGTGTTCTTGATACTCCTTGCTTCTTCTTTCATTCTTGATAGTGATATTCTCTTTGAAAGTAAGTGGACATATTATGATTGCTATGATTACTATGACGATGTTGACTCTATGCTCTGGTTTAATTATTGAAGATATGTTTAGGATTGTGATTAATTCACTATTTAAGACACGTGGCTCATGTTTATTTCTTATGATGATTTATCTTGTGCTAGACATTTCATATTAGTAGTCGATACATTATGTTTTTATGTGGATGATGATATACTCAGAACTATTATGATGATTGGACATGTTTGGATATTTATGATAACTCATTATATGCACATGGTGGTTTATATTTGCTTATCATGATATCATTTTATGTGCTAGCCCTACTTTATACCCATATTGGATATGTTGAGGTTATTGGTGATGTTGCGGTTGCTGTGATTACATTACTACCACAGATGTGAAAGGGGGGATGTCATACCAGTCATTTATGAGAAAGGTGTGATATTGCAACTCTCTTTCATCTATTTGATTATTTATGATATATGCAAATGTATATATTGTTGTATAGATGTGTGGTGTTTCACACGATGATGGTACTAGACATCAACTCCACCTGGTATCACAGGTCTCAGTGTATCTTTAATTCCAATGACAAATTCATTGGATATGGCATAAGGTCTTATTGCACTCTTGACTTAGTTGGTGTCTTGTCAAGTTTAAGACTCAGTCATCTTGTTGAGTCCCTTGTGGCCTTTATTTGATTGTTGATCTATGATTGAGGTGATGGTATATATTGTTATGCATAGCTTTGTGTGTAAATAATTAATTATTCATGGGGGAAGATTGCAAGTCTTATATTTTTATGGTATTAGTATTATTTTGTGGATTATAATATTTCAATAATATCTCAAATAGTTTTGGTGATTGTTTTCATTGTTCTTGTCTTGCCTGTTTACTCAGTGGTAAAACCCTGCAACGGATAAGAGATAGGTGACTAACTCAGATTGGATGACCTCGTACTACCGACAGAAAGATGACTTGGTTAAACTTCTTAGGACATTTAGATTGATAAGTCAAATACCTTGAGACTAGGACGTTGATTGGTTTCAAGCCATGAGGGTTCGAAAAAGAACTAGGGTGTCACAAAAGTGATTAAAGGATATGTACAAGCTAAAGCAAAGATGCAAGAATGTAATGCCCACCAAAATACCCTAAAGAAACTAAACAATAATATATGAATGGAGATAAAAAAAAAATTATTAACCATCTATTAACAACTAATGCAACATATAGCATCTTCATCTATTTACATTCATTAACCAATTAACCAATATGAACATACATCATTGTTCATTTCATCAAATAACACAAGCGGAAATAAAACATCAATAATATTTCTCTAGGGTACTTTAACATCATTACTTAATTCATTTCACAATAACATACTACACACATGATTGGTGTATTTCACCATCATTAATCCATCATATTCTAATCCTTTAACCATGAGATATGAAACCTGTTGGCAATATTGCATTATAACAAACAATGAAAGATTGTTGGCATTTCTTAAGGATATTGAGAAGGTTGTTAATTATTATGGATATAACTGATTAAAGATGTTTTACTTTCTTGATATTATTATTTTGTCATTGATGTCAAGAAATTGATTTTCTAATTCAGTATGATGTTGCCATATCTTGAGAAGTATGATATGAAGATTATAAAGATGTCGGTAAAAGACACAGGAAAGAATATGATGAATAAGGTATTCAATGGGCAACTACTACCGAGTCAGACAATGATGAGATCATGATGTTTTAGATTGTTTTAACATCATACATATGTTGTAAATTGTAAAGGTTAATACTATACTATGTTATCAAGCAAAGAACCTAGTCAGTAAACCCGAAAAAACCTAGTCGGTAAACCCTAAGGTTATCACTATCGGTTAATGAAGGCGGAATGTCTACCGAGTGGAGTTTAGTATTCACCGAGTTGTAACCGAGATATAACAAAATGCATTAAATGTTTACATGCGGTATTTAATGAAGGAAGCTGATGAGCTGGAGCGGATCAAATGATTGGTAAGCCGTGGAAGAAGTTTGTAACGAATCTAAGGCAATGGAAAGTCGGCATGAAGATCTATAGCTCAGATTGAACCACAATACCCTGGAACAAGTTCCAAGACTATTATGCAAGTTCCAAGGTGGGGTAAAATGTTTTTAGATCAAAAGATGCATTGAACTTGGACAAGATCGAAGATCTGATGGCTATGATTGATCATGGGAAATGTGATCAAGGAGATTAAGCAGTTACCTAATTGTTTATAAATAGGAAACTGTTGATAAACAATGCATGCAGACAAGTGTATGCATAGGGATGCTACATAGTGATTACCGAGCACAGAAGCTTGAAGACTTGTTAGAATAATAGAGCATAGAAGCCCAGCAGATAGATAAGATTAGTTCTATGTCTAGATTGTATTGAACAAATAGGAATCTGCTTTAGCATTTTAGATGTGAAGTTGCAGATAGATTTTTATTACTGTTATTTTGTGAAAGTGACAGAAAATCTCTTAACCGAGTGGACTTAACAGTCTTATATGTAAATCCTCTAGCAAGGTGACATTCTGATTGAATGTTTGAAATCCTTTAACAAGGTCACTTCTAACAAAGTGAAGATCCTAACAAATCTTAGGGAAATCCCTTAACGAGGTCACATCTAGAAATGTGTTTGTAATCTTTAACAAGATTTTCTTTTAACCAAGCATACTCTAGAAGAGTATATTTCTTAGTGGGTCCAAAATCCCACACTAGTTTTTTCCCTATTTGGGTTTCCATGTTAAATCTGGTGTTATGAGGTTTATATTGTTCATATGCTTTTGAGTTTGCATGTTTAACAGTTTTGGTTATATTATTGATATATATGTTACTGAGGTTGAATCTGATGTTTTTATGGATGATTAAGTTTGTATGATTCACCCCCCCCCCCCCTCATCTTGTTGGCTATTGGATCTGTACTTATATTAAGTATCAGAACTATCAAAACCTACAACATTGCTTATGCATGTTTGTTTTTTTCTTTCTTTGTACAAATGCATCTATGTGAATCATCCCTATTTAATAGATCCAAATAACATCTTCTAACATATGCACTTATTAATCTACGAAGACTCCTTTTGAAGATTATTTAACACTCTAACTAGCCTCTAAACATTCCATGAAATAATACAACTAATTCATAATGCAATTCCACTCTATTCCAACTATAACTACTTATTTCCATGATTCATAAGATCACATCTCTACAAATATAATATGCCTAAGTTCCAATTTCCAACTACAATTCATCTTACAAATACGAGTACATTGAATACATCACAAGCATAGCTCTTTCTACTACAAGAATCCATCTACTTTATAAAGAATGTTACATCTCATACATTCCATCTTATTCATTACATAAATCTACTACAAGGTACATCCATAGTACATCATGAAGAAGAATCCACATCCATGCAAGAAGAATCCAAGAGAACATCCCAATGGCTAAAAAGCACCAACCTCCCGACCATGTGGAACCAAAGGAACCACCCCCTTGTGCTAGGAGATGACACAAGGTCCCAACACACACTCTAAACCTAAGCTGGCACCTATAACCAAGGAGACTAACCACACAAGGACTCTACAGCAAGAACTTACACAATACAACAAGAATGGACTCCCAAAGGCATAAAACTCATCAAGACATAAATGCATCCAACAGGCATAATCATAAATCATAAGGGGAAACACATGTAGGTGTGGAGTGTCATCACATGCCATCCTCATAACATAATAATATAATAACACAAGGCACTAGCCTGATGGACATGTGGAGCCATCTCAACCTATGAGAAACTAAGGGAGATTAGCTTACCATCTTCATGGCCTTCTCATGCTTATCCTAAACATCCTCCCTAGGACTAAGTAATGAGGCACAAATCAATTTATCATCTTATTAATGAATCTAACTACCCAACCCATTAATTATTAGATTATCACTTATTTACAAATCACGGAAAACTCCAATGTGCCCCGGTGGTCTATACTTCATGCAAGCCTATCTCTCATGACCCTGGTCATCACAAGTAATCCCACTCCTACTAACATGGCCCAACAATAAATCACAAGAGGCTCTACCACATAAATACATGAAAATAATACTCAAAGCAGCCAACAACTTTCACATATACCCTTACAACATGAACAGGGCTACACAACATATACAACATCAATATAGCAAAATGAGCCTCTTGGCTAGTAATAATAAAGGCATATCAAGCCATCAAATTTTGTCATCAAATAAAGAATAACATCACAAAAAGGCCTAATCACTTGCTAGTCCAAACAACATAGAAAATATCTCAATCATCCATGGCCTATCCACATGGAAGAGATTCTAAAATGCTCACAATGCATAGAAGAAAAAATATACTCAAAACTATCAAAATGCATCAAAACTGGTCAAACCCAAAACTGGGAAACACTAACAAAATCAAATAAAGTCTCTGGTATGAAAATCATTTCAGGAAAATACTTCAAAACTAACCAAAACTGGGAAAATACAAAACACAATCAGGTTAGCACTTTTGCCTCACAAGACAACGCTTGTGCCACACAAAACAACGTAATTGCACATACGACAACGTGTTTGCATTCTAGAATCATGCATATGCATTTTGAAACAATGCTTATGTTTCCAGATTCATGCTTATACATCCTAAGATAGTGCTTGTGCAGCACAGAGCAGCACAAATGCATCACAGAACAACACAAATGCAATACAGAACAACGCTTTTGCACAAAACTTATGAAAAACTCAGATACTTTCAAGTAAAATAATAAATCACAAACTTAACAAAAATGCTCGAAAAACATATGAAAAGAGATGCCCAGACCAAGATTTAACCAAATATCTTCATGACAGAAAAACAGACAAAACTTCTTCAAAACTCACAGAGAATCAAATGAAGATAGTCCTAACACTCACAACTAAAGGACTCACCAAGGAAGACCAATCTCATCTCATACAAGAGAGGATTAATCAACCAAAGATTTCCACAGCAAATTCACAAAGCCGTGAAATGCCATACACAGGAAAATCAATAAATCTACCAGCAACTATATAAAACCCAAATAATATAATGCTTTCCTTCCCAAATATTAAACTTCAACGACATTAAAACTATAGAATGAAATATCATTTCAACCCAAACCCAAAACAATGCAGACACAAGCATACACGGAGAAGCCATTGAAAACAAATGCAAAGGAAAAGAACTCCAACCTGCAACTTGAAGTAATGGAAAATGAAGCTGGAGAAGAGCTCCCACAAGCCAACCAAATCAATCCAAGCTCCAGCCAAATCCAAGAGAGAAGAAATTCCAAGTCAAGAAGAAAACTTGCTGGAGAAAATTTCCAAAGAAGAGCCAACCAACCCGAAAAACTTCACAGGAAGAAAATAAAATGCAACAATAATCCAAAACCCTAGCCTCAATTTTGGCCAATCAAAATATTCCATTTTGGAGTATATTTTACCAACCCATCATATAATATAATTTATTCACCCATTTTGAATTTAACCAATGAGAGTGAAGGGTAGGTAAAGTAAATAAAATATTCTTATTCAACGAAGTGGGAAATGTTTTATTTCTTTATTTAATTTAATGTGTTCATACACCCGACTTAGGAATAAAAGTCAAACTATTAAATAAACATAAGTTGTAAATAAATAATCCAAATGGGAACTAAAATCAAATAAACCAAAAGCTAATAAAATAAATTAAAGAACCAAATAAATATAAGATATCAAATAAATATCAAACCATAGAAGGTCAAATAAATAATTAGATAATCAAATACCATTAAAGATTAAATCACAAATATTAAATAAATATCAAACAACAATAAAGCTCATCAAATAAATAATCATAAAATAAATAAAGGTTAATTATCAAATAAATATAAATACCAAATAATTAAATATTCAAAACTTATAAATTAAAGACACTAAAATGAACATTACCAAAAATAGAACTACACATCAAGAGCCACATAATTACTCTAACATAAACAAGTGAATCAACCGGCATAAACTAAACTCACAACCAAAAGACCAAGTTTACTAACTGACATGGCGAATTATGCCAAGATGCTGACTATTCACGATGAACAACTTAGACCTAGAGTATGTGAGGGGAACTCATGCCATCTCTGAACCACATTAGCCATTGGAACTAAAGACATGCTCAGACCTGTGAAGCCAGGTGGAGTCAATGTCTGGTACCTGTAAAATCCTGCAACCACAAAATGGCAATACCACATATACATATACATATATATAGAATAGGCAAGTGATAAAGAATCACGATGACACATCCTGCTTGCAATGAGTGATGTGGAATCATCTCTATCATGAAGATAGTCAAACAATATTCAAACACATCTCATAAACATCTCATCATATGTAATCATGAAGTAGGGTTAGCGTAATCATAATCATTGTCAAAACCATGATAAATCTAATCTATCAATAATCCATCACATAGTGAGCATATAAAATCCATCGAGTACATATATCATCAAATCACATGATTAATCATGATAGTACCAACATCCATATAGATAATCAAATAGCATATGTCCAATAGTGTCTAACATCAATCATAAGTCACTGAAGCATATGAGTAATCATCATCCAAATCATTAAAATATAGCTTAGATAAGTCTATCAAGCATAATATAAAAGTCAACTCTAGTCAAAATAAGTTGAATCAAGGGTGGACACTACAAGGAAAGCAAGAAATAAAACAAGGAATGCCAAATTTGCGTTGATAGATGGAGCACTTCAGTACAAGAGGCGTATGTTTACCAGGTTTTCACCTTCTTGGCAAAGATTCTTTTTTTTTACTACCAAGGTGCCTATTTACAAGGTTTTCACCAAGGCATTTCATTTTTTCATTTTTTTATTTTTATTTTTTTTTCTCTTTTCTTTTCTTTTCTTTTTTTTCCCAGGACTTTTTATGATTTTTTAAATTTTTTCAGCTATGCCCCTAGTATGCAGACCTATATTACATGATGATCTACAAAATATATGTGGAGACAATGAATTTTTGACATGACTTATGTTAATGAAATATGCGTGATGAAGATGCATTTCCTATTCGAACAAGGATGATTGTATTTGTTTAGAATTTTATAATACACCAATTGAATTGGAGGTGCAAAACATTTCATAGATAAGTGGTCAAACGATCTTTAAGGTCCCTCAGAATATTCAAATTAACACACTTAGTGACTAGGATTTACAAATGGAGACGCAGAAAAATTCCCCATTGGTTCTTGAAACTTTGATATGTTTTTGGCCATGTGTGTGCAAATGAGTTAAATCCTACTCTTGTGTTCACTAAATATCCTTAGCATCCTATATGATTAGCTATGTGGATTATTCTGACTTCAAAAGAATCCCAAATAGGACCTCACTGCCAGCAAGCTTTTAGAGCTCCGACGAGGTTATAAACTATAATTTCTCAAATATTGCTCCATTGACAATAGGCGTCCATAGCCTTGATGGATTTACTTGCATGTTCTCATAGTCAAGCTTTTTCTCACATTTGTATGCATGATATTTCAGTTATATATCATTGCTCTTTTGCCTTGAGATGAATATTTGGCATAGCATTTTTTTTTCTTGCATTGACTTGTAAGTAATGAAACCTACTTGGGTGTGACAATTACAACAGGGCTGAAGTAGAATTTTAGATTTTTCACTAGTCATATGATCAACTAGGTGTCAAGAATGAATTAGATATTTTGTTAATGTGTTTGAGATATAGCAATTGATAGATTTTGGGTCAACAAGTCTCAAATAGTGAAATCACTACCCAACCATAAGTAAAGTGTCATCACGGGGTGATGTTCAAAATGAATGACCTTAGGACCTCAAATACTTCATGTCTGAATATCTAAGAAAGGAGATGACCCTTGTTTGTCTTGAATGAAACAAATGATAAACTTGGATAGTTGCCTTGTTTTATTAATGCAATGTGCAACTGCAGAAATTTTGTGAATGCAATGCATTAAAAAAAGAAACCATATATGATGCAATGCTTTGAATAAAATGATATGAAATGCAAAAAGAAAAACCTAAACTAACCCAACCCTTAGATATAGTATCTTTTAAGGTGCGTGTTATTCATACGGTCAGAGAATTTTGTGTAGGTAGTTTATTGGTCTTTGTTTGAAGAGTCAGATAAAGATGTCTTTTCCAATAGGATATAAGGACTTAGTTAAGTGCACATGTTCAACATCTCCAATGTTGATTTCCTTAGTTTTTGGATTTTGTGGATCATCATGTTAGTAATTGACACTCTATTGGTTGGTTTCATTATGTTGTCATTGATGGCAACATGATGTTGTGTTTTGGCTTCATATGGTGTACCGGAAGACACTTCACATATTCTACACCGGTACCGACATTGGCAAGTCAGAAAGATTTCTTTGGTCACTGGCAATACAAGCCGACATGGTATAGTAAAGGTTATCGGTATTAGAGGCTGACATTTCTTGGATCCAGCATCGACAACTTGTTTTAATATTTATACATTTATGTTATCTGGTCGAAATGTAATTTGATATTGTATATATCTTTATAAGCTGACATAAGGCATAAAAGTTGTATAGGGTATATAGGGTAGTTTGATTTGATCATTTTGATGATTGTAGGAGATAGACATGAGATAGGAGATTATGATGATGTAAATGTAATTTGATGCGAAATATATCAGAGAGATTATGTATGTGAGGAATTTATTGTAAGGGTTATTCTGGTAAAGGGGTTTAGGGTTTCTAACCGAAATAGATAGAGCTTAAATTGGAATTGTATTCTGGCATAGAAGATGCTATCTTAGCATTTCACACTTCTCTAGATTGTTGTCTAGAATTTTATGTAGTTAGTGAGGCTCCTATTGTGATTTAGTAGTGTGCTCTAGGCTGTAAGCCTTCCTACAAGTGGAGGCCCCTCATTTATTGTAACATCTCTTCATATGGCCAATGGATTGATATTGTGGGTCACAAATCCCACCATGGTTTTTCCTCTTTGAGGTTTTCTACATATAAATCTATGTGTTATGATTCTCATTTATGTGTTTGGCTTATTGGTTGCTTTACATCTTTCAATTCTGTTTATACTGGTTGGTGTATGAATGTTTTGTTAAGGCTAAAATATACTATTCTCTTATAACACTTATTCACGCCCCCCCCCCCCCTCTCAGTGTTATTGGTTTCCAATAATTGGTATCAAATCCTTGTGCCTCAAACGAAGTTTAACAGCTTGACGAAGATCCTAAAATTGGAATCATTGAATATGGCTTTAGAGAAGCATCTTGAGATGGCACTTGAAGATTATGATGTTGAAAGGTTGAAGAACTTAAAGCTACAAGATGAATTGAATTTCGCCAAGGAATTCATTCTTGTCCTACAAGAGAGGCTATCATATGTTCAATCTAGAAGGAAGGAACTCTTGCAAAATCAAGATGATGAAGAGAAAAATTCACTTAAGGAGCAATGTCAGAAATTGAGTCTGGAGAACATGGCTATGAAGAAAGAAATGCAAGTTATAACTATGAGTATGTCTAAGGAGATTGAGGACAAAAAAAAAAGGAATAGAATCTCGTTGTATCCCTGAAGAACAAGTTTGAAGAATGTGATAGGTTGGTTCATGAAAATGATATGTTGAGAACTGATTTGGTACAATTCCATAGCAATGAGAAAGAGCTTGAGAGACAAATGATAATATTAAGAGAAGATTTGACTACTGCAAGTGAGTACAAATAAAAATTCAAGATCAGCTCAACACAACTTGATGAGTTATTGAAGAGACAGAGACAGATTGGGGATTCCAGTGGACTTGGATTTGAACAAGGAAAGAGTTTTGGTACTACTAATGAAGATGAAAACCATAAGGCACTGGTAAGACAATTCAATGCTTATAAATTCAATGGTAGATGTTTTTTCTGCAATAGATTTGGTCACATGGCTAGGAAATGTAGAAACAAAACAAATTAGACCCCTAAGTCTGCTCCTGGTAAGTGTTCTAAATATAATAAGTTTGGTCATAAGATAGAAGATTGCAGAATGAATGTTAAATGCTATGCTTGTGGAAAATTTGGACATATGGCTAATCAGTGTAGGTCAAGCAATTCAAAAGAACATTGTTACATGTTATGTATTCAATGAAGTTGGACATATTGCTAAATTATGTAGAAGCAAAAATCCACTGGTTAGTAATGGAGGATCAAATCAAAAAGGAAAAGAGAAGGTTAGTGAAATCTGACGTGATCATACTGAGAGATGGGTTAGGAAGACTGAAGAACAATCATCAAATGGGAATGTCCCGGTTACTTATCTGGTAGATGAGGCTTCTCTTGCACCGGTAGGAAGATCATCTGGTAACTAAGGAAGATTCCTTAGGGGTAGGAAAAATTCATGAAGATGATGCATATGCCCCAGGAAGAGGTTTTGGAAGATGTTCCAGATATTGAAGAGGATTATCCGATATCTTTCACCGACAGTAATTTATGTCAATGGAAGATTAGGGTTTTTATCGATGGTTAAAAGGTCAAATACACTTCATTGTTAATCATCCTACATTCAGAGAGATTTCAAAGTGACTAAGTGCGATTAGAGGCTATTCAAAGGCAATCAGATTTCTTCTTGAGAAATTTCACTGGCATCTAGAAGAATTTGTTGAAGGTTTTCACAGAGAGCAATCAAGAGGTATTTTTATTTATTTTTATTTAAACATGGAAGTGGGATCATATTCTATTCCTGTTTTTGTTGCAAACCCAACTATCATGGAGGTCAAGGATTGCCCCATGCCAATTTTTAAGTTGTATCCACATGTGGCTACCCTGGAAGACTCGGTTGGATCATTTTCTCATGTTCTGGAAGGTGTTGTGTATGTAGAGGATATTAGGGCTTATATTCACTGTCATATCAAGGATTTGGGAACTTCAAAAATCAAGGGAATGTATATGAGTAAGATAATGGGAGAATCTGGAAAGATCAAACCAGCATATAAACATATTGAATAACTAGGGTTTATAGATATTCTGTATATTCCAGAGTTTAAGGATGAGATAATCAAATATGTACTGAGTAGAGTACATGGGGAATTCATATGGCTGAATAGACCTTACAAAATTACCAAGGAAGCCATCTGGGCAATTACTAGTTTGTCATCAATAGGGCAACATCTAGACAAGAAAGTTTCAAATGACTTTGTTAGGAAGATCACCAACACTACATCCGACAAAATATCCATGAAAGTGAGCACTATCACCGACACTGACATCAAATTTGGTAGCATGATTATCGGATATAAGGTAACTCAGTCAAACCGACTGAATTCTGTTTCTAGTCCATGTATTTTTTCTGCATATAAAATGATAAGAGATAATGTAAAGTTAGACCTATGCGGTTGAATGCTTGATGTGTTGTTAATCAACTTAGGAAAAATTAAGGGTGAGAAGAAGGGCACTTTTCGGTATGGGAACTTGTTAGTCTGCTTGATGCTATATTTTTTGAATGATTCACCTAGTTCTGGTAAGAGGCAATGGGCTATTGACATTCTAGTAGGAAGACAATTGAAACAATCAATTGTTGCATTAGGAAGCCAGAGAGATGATAAGATATGGGGTTATTTTAAGCCATTTAAAAAATCTATGAGGTCTAGGGTAAGGGTACCTGAGCATATTGTAGAGAAATACTTTGCCAACATTTGCTTCATGTTTAAGAAGGTTGAGACTCTCATGGAAGCAGTTAAGCCCTAGAATATTTGGATTGAAGAAATGGGATATGAGGTAGATGCATAGATTCTTGATGCCTATACAAAAATGCTAATTGACGCACCAATTGATGAGGTGGAGAAGCCCTGTGGAACTGCACAATAGAAAACTCAAGAGGTTGAAATAGAGTTCAACCGGAAGAAAAGGGAGAAACAAGAAGGAAAAGAAAGTAAGTTTGTACAGAAGGTCTCAAAGGACATAAAGGCACTAATTGATGTTGTCCCAGAGAAAGGTAGAAAGAGGAAGTATCTGGAAGTTCATATTGAACCTGTAACTGCAAAATCTGAACCTGAGGATGACACACTGTTAGCATTTAAGAGGCTTGTTAGGAAGAAAATGAAGGAAACTAAGGTGGAAGCAAAGAAGCAACCAGTTAGGAAGGTCACAATCAAGCTACCGGCATAGAAGAAAGCACCTAAAGATACACCTATAGCTGCATCTGGTATTGCCAAGAGGAAGAAGAAGAGTTACATTGACTTAGCAATTGAAACTGGTAATGTAACTATCATACCACCTAAAACTCATGCAGAAATTATAGATGAAATCACAAAACATGGCATGTTGAAGAATGTTAAATTTTATTATGGAAACTTAGAGGATGATGAACATAGAGAGGTAGAAGAAGAAGTCCTACTATACTTGGATATCTATAAGAAATCCTTAATAGAGATAGAACAAATATTGGCAGAGTTATATAATATGTTAGATGCTAGAAAATTATCTATCATGCAAGAGGATAAGCACATTATAATGCAAGAACTATTAGCTATATGTGTTACTATAGCTCCTGATGAAATGGAAACCAAGATATAGGAGATTATGATAATGCAAATGTAATGTGATGTGAAATATATTAGAGAGATTATATATGTGAGGAATTTATTGTAAGGGTTATTCTGGTAAAGGGGTTTAGGGTTTCTAATCGAAACAAACAAAGCTTAAACCAGAACTGTATTCTAGCATAGAAGATGCTATCTTAGCAATTCACACTTCTTTGGATTGTTGTCTAGAATTTTATGTAGTTAATGAGGCTCCTATTGTGATTGAGCAATGTGCTCTAGGATGTAAGCCTTCCTGCAAGTGCAGGGCCCTCATATATTGTAATATCTCTTCATATGGCTAGTGGATTGATATTTTGGGTCACAAATCCCATTGTGGTTTTTCCTCTTTGAGGTTTTCCACGTATAAATATGTGTATTATGATTCTCATTTATGTGTTTGTCTTATTGGTTGCTTTACTTCTTTCAATTCTATTTATACTCGTATATCGATTGGTGTATGAATGTTTTATTAAGGCTAAAATCTACTATTCTGGTATAACATTGATTCACCCCCCCCCTCTCAGTGTTATTGGTTTCCAACACATCAGGCGGAAATCCAACTCTGGAACCCATGAATTCAGCTATGGCCTTATCATTTTCAAAGCAATCCAATTATGGTAGATTCTCTTGCCCCCAATCGATCTCTTTGTTTTTTTCTGATTTTTTTTTTTTGGAAGATAATGGATGCATGATAGGAGATGGAAGGAAGACTCTAGTGTCTCGCTTCTTTGGATGGTACCCTTGGAATATGTTTTGCAATAGACCATGGCTATGAAGGTATGCTCAAAGATGTTGGTAGGATGATGAAATGAAACTAGGGTAAAGTCTTATGCAAAGGATTGGATAAGGGGGATGGAAGGGTGAAAAAGAGGTGTTGGATAATGGATCAGATATTGAAAGTTTGCTACATGAGTGAATGGAAATGTTAGCAGGATCAATATTGGAACACATCTTGAGGGGTGATGGAGTGATGGAGGAAAAGTGGATCTCAAATTTTGAGATTTGGAAGGAGGAACAACTACGGATTTTGGGACATAAGGATCCAAAATGGATGAAGGAGGTGATGGAGGAATAGATTTGGAAGTTTTGGATGGAGGAACAACAATTTTGGATGCCAATTTGGACTTTTCTTTAGACTGTGGTGCTTTAAGGAGTTGTTTAGGGATCCACATGGTTTTTGATTTTTCATGCTTTTCTAGTTCCTTGGCACACATTGCTTCTACAAGTGCCTTAGGAACCCATATAAATTTTGATTTTTCTTTCTTTTTCTCAATGGGCCTTTGTGTCCTTTTAGATTTTTCTTCTTCTTTTTGGATCATATTTTGGTTTGTTTTGACATATCGATTACATGGGACATGTTGATCCTTGAATACATGTAGATTACTTGACTTGTGACTTTTATGCTTGGCATCCAAATTACTTGGAGAAGGAAAAGAATGTGTGAATGGATAGGAATGATATTGGGGTATATTGGATGGATGGAAGGTGCTTGAAGATGTATGCCTTTGTTGATACTGCATAAGGGATGGAGGCATATAGGGGCCTAAAATGGATGGAAGGGATGAAGGGGAAGGCGTGTATTTGGATTTTGGTTTAGTAGGGATACCAACATCTTGAAGAATGTCAATGAGGCCATGACCCTTAATATTTTCTTTTATATGGAGGGGTTCTTGCTTGTGAAGGTCTACCCTTTTTCTTTTAGAAATATTTTGACTTGTAGGATACACTTTGCTTTGGGAAGAAGACATGAGTCCATTATGAGGTGGAGGTGGAATTTAGGGAATGATAAGATCATGAGAGGAATTTGTAGGAATTATGGATCCTTGAGGTGAACATGGAGGATTATGACAAGGAGATGAAGGGATACTTTGATCTTGACATGGAAGAGGACCATTGGAGAGAGTAGGAAGGGTGTTTGACTCTTCATTTTGAATAGGATCATTTGAAAAGGTGGAAGAGGCATCATGATCTTTCTTATGAAGTAGATTAGGAATAAATGGAAAGGTATAGGGGGATCATCATGGGATTCTAGATGGAAGGGGATCATATTGGAATAAATGGAAAGGTATAGGGGGGTCATCATGGGATTCTAGTGAGGTAGGATCTTGGTCAACCATTGGATAGGATTGGAGAGTTTTGGTGTCTTGATCTTTTTTTATGATAGGACTTGTTTCTTCATTTTTTAGATTATCCTCTTGACATGGAGCCACTTCTAAGGAAGGGGTAGTATTATTGATATGCATGGGAGATTCTTGGAAGGTGTTCATGTTTTTGCATGATGGGGAAGCATTTTGGATGAGGCCTTCTGGAGTTGGTATGATTGGAATTGGAGTGCATGATGGCATAGGATCTAGGATATCTGAATCATATAAAGGATTTGTATGAAAAAAAGAATTAGCTTAGATTTGTATTGTGGATAGCCCTTGAGGGTCAACATGAGAAGTTTCATCATTAGGTTCATTATTTGAGGGATATGGTATGGATTGTTGTTGAGAAGCCTTAGGAGATGGAGGCATCGTGGAAGAGATGGAGGATACATGTGGGCCATTGCTAGACACGGGTTCATAATTTTGATCATGCTTGGTAATGACATCTGGTTTCTCCTTAGGTGAATTATTAGGATCTTCAATTTCAATAACACCATCATCAAGGAGGTCTTGAATTTTATATTTTAATTCCATACACATTGAAGTCTTATGTTTGTTATGCCTATGATATGCACAATAATTACTAAAAATTCACATCCACATGTGGTCTTGTTAGGCAACATGATAAGATTGTGCTTAAGAAGATCTTCCAAAACTGGCTCAATAGATTGCCCCAAAGGTGTAAACTGTCTATCTAGGGGATAGATGTCTTTTTGTCTTGGTGAAGGTGTCTTGTGATCTTGTATGAGATTTGGCTTTTGATTTTCAATTACTTTTTGTTCCACCTTATATAATTATTTTAGCATTTCTTGAAGTCTGGTGTTCTTGATATCATGAAATTTTATCTTGAGAGGGGTCATTGAATCAATTTGTTGGGCTTGAATGTCATATATTTATCTCTTGAGATCTTGAATTTGTTGGGCCAAGGTAGCCATGGAGATTTATGATAGTTTTTATTTGCAAGAATGGATTAGTTTGTAATGAGTAAGATTGCCTCTTACTTTTGTCAGAATTCCTAGAAGAGCTCCTGGTTCGAGCAGGAATTTACAATTAATGTGACCGAGAGCTAGAAGTGATACGGAAGTCAAGATCAAATCAAAGCTAGTTTTTTTTTTGCTTGAGGTGATAATTGGATGAAGAGATTGAGACCAAGTCTGGTTTTAGGAACAATCTATCTTGTATAAGACGTTATCTAAGCAGATTAGGTTGATCAAATTGATTGTATGATTGATTGAACTAGCTAGGATATAATCGACAAAATCGTGCAACACAATAGCAGGGGTACTCTATTAAGATTGCTATGCTTAGGATGAAAAAGACCAGATATATGCTCATTGTGGTGTATCGGGGCTGATTAGAAAAGTACAATAGATCCGAAGAGGCACATGAAAACACAGGTTTCTAGACTGATGAAATTAGAGGCTCGTACGACAAAATATTAAGACCCAGATGACAATTTAGAGACTATCAGATGACAAACTGGAAATCTTGTACGAGTTGTTGTCTTAAGTTGTTAGAAAGTTGTGGCAAATTGTTCAGACTCATATGACAATTGACAGTTTATCTTTTCTCAAATGACAATTGCTACTGGATAGTAAGACAAACTAGCAAAGATGAACCCTAGGTGTTATGACTCATACGATAGTTTATGAATTATCAGACAACAATTCTCAGAGGCTGGTACAATAAATTGGAAGACTCGTATGACAAAGGAATGGACAAGGATGAGTTTCTAAAAAGAACAGATTTTTGACCACTGAGTTTTTCATGTTTTGATTATTTTCTCTAGTTTCAGGCTTTCAGTTTCAGTTTCAAGGACAAAGACACAGTAAACATGCAAGATGTAAAGTGACTTCAAGCACAACATGCTAATCCTAAGGAAGTTGGCTGAGAGAGAAAACATTTGCTTGCAAGCTTAGGTACACACCTAATAGCTAATCAGAACACGGTCATTGAGTATCACACAATGGATTCTCAACGCCGTATTAATTGACTCCAAACACTAATGGGGGAAAGATATGGCAAGTATCTTGGGAGAGTTACTATCTCTCTTGCACAAAGATTATCCCCCTTTCGAAGGTGAACTAGGTAGCTTCTATCTTAAAGTTCTTAGTAAATAATTTTGATTGAAATTATCCCTTGAAGTTGCATAAGCACGATTGAGGCCTATAGCCCGACAAGGTACCAAAACAAGATGTAATCACACAAGTGTGATTGAGACTGCGGGGCCCTACAAAATGCCCGATATGAGAGATCTAAAAGAAAAAACTCAAATAACTCTGTCCTCTAGGACTTTAATCCCAAGAGGCCTATTTATTATAATGAGATGGAATGCTTAGGTCTAGTTGTACTCACTTGAGGCGTTCTCACAGGATGATGACTTTTTCCCACTGTGACAGGATCGCTAAAGGAACACAAATCTAAAACTAGAAAAGCTTCAAAGGTCTAGATTTCTGATTGTCTATATAGACAAGAGAATACTCTCCTACCTTTTAGAAAGAGTTCTCAAACATGAAAAATAGATTTGTTCATTTACCATATCCCAATTTAAGTGCCTATAAAACAATTAAGAATACACAAAGTTTACTTGAATCTCCTCAAGTAACCTGCAAAAATAACGAATCACTAGTCATATTGTTTTTGAGCGACAAACATATTTCTTGGACAAACGTTCTGCAAAAACTTGTGAGGTTGTGAAAATCTCTTAGATGAATAGAAAACAGATCAGTTAGTATTAGCAAAATTGAATCAGAAAAACCCTAAAATGCAATCTTCTTTTGATACGAGTAAATAGAATATTGTATGGGTATTCCCATTGCATCATATGATAACTAACAACATACCATATGACAAAGCTTAAATTCTCATCCTATACCTTGTAGAAATTCATACGATCTTTTGCAAGAATTGTACGAACAGAATTCAAAAAATGAAATGAGCTAATCTGTAAGGCCAAAAGTCATAATCCTCATGCCCCACGGTGGGTGAGAAAAATGTGTGTGTGAAAAGTGGTAATCTTGTAAGCTGTAAGACACAAACACTTCAATAAATCATTGCATGCATGGTTAGACAGATATAATCAGTGAATGTAAAAACCATAACAAATCGACATATTGCCTCCTAAAAGATGTGAGTATAGACTTGCTCTCAGAATTATCTAAGCAATACCAGTGACTAGACTACATCAAGATGAAGGATTTAATCTATATGAGAACAAAATTAAGCTAAATGAACGCAAGATTAAGCTAGATAGATGCAAGATTAAGCTAGATGCATGCAAGATTAAGCTATGAGATTAGAATCAGACAAATATGATTAAACTAATATGCAAAAAGCTAAGATTCAATAATCTTAAAGCACAATATTCTCAATGACTCTAGAGAAAAAATAACATAATAACAATAAATCTCTAGGGTTTTTTGATTGAGAGGTGAAAGGTTGAATTTATAGAGAATCCAAAGAGATACCAACGGTCAAGATTGATTAATGATGAGCGGTTAAGATTCATCAAGAGAAAGCACAATCCAAGTGAATTGAAATGATTGGGTGCTTTAATTCAGTTTCGGATGATATAAGATTGAGTCGATCTTGAGATAAATTCAATTAAATCTTGATTTAAAACATTTGGATTATAAATCTGAGTTTGCATTAGAGATAAAATTAATTGAATTCATGCACTTGAGATAAAATTAGTTAATTCCATGCATATTTCTTTTATTTGCTCAAGATTTTTATTAGAAAAAGTCATGTACAAATTAATATAAATCATCACAAAATTATATTTAAACCATATTGAGTTTAAATTTAGAGAAAATGATTTATTCAATTTAATTGCTTTTCTAAGATTTCTCAAGTTATCTCAAATTTAGAAAAAGAAATATCTCAAGTTGATTTCTTTTCTCAATTTAATTCCTTTTTTTTTTCAAATTAGTTCATTTTTTCAAATTAATTCCTTTTTTGATGATTAATTCCTTTTTGATGATTTAATGGCAAATTTATTTATTAATTAAATATGCTAGGAAATTTAATTAAATAAATAAGATAATTGATTTAAATGATTTACTTGGAATGATTAATTAATCAAATAAACATTTAATTAATTTAGAATGATTTATTTGTCATGTGACATTGATGATTGAGGAGTTAATTAATTAGGTGCTCAAGATTAATTTAGTTGCCTTTGGTCAGGACCTTGGTGATGTAGTCGAGATTAGGGGCCCATGGTTTAGATGGCCATTTTTATGGTATTACATTAGTGGTATGGAGTTTAAATTATATTATTTGAGCATTTATGATTATATATTAATTTGATTATTTATTTTATTGGTTAGTTGGAGTTGTGGAAATTAATTAATTAATTATTATATATATCTCATTGGTGTAAATTATTAAATGGTGGTAGGTATGAATAAATATAATATATATTTATTTAATGGGAGCATATAATAAATTAATGATTATTTGGAGGAATTTTAGTGGTTGAGTATTTATGCTTATTTGTGCATTTATTTATTTATTTATGTATTTATTGTTTATTTATTGTTGGTTTATTTATTTGTTTTTTATTTATTTACTTAACCCTTGTTATGATTGGCCTTTTGGGAGTTGTGTTTGTAAGTGTTGTTATGGGGATTTGCACCTGATGCAAATGTGAAATATCTATAATATCGTGAAACATGGGACTACTCTCAGGCTGTGGATGTCCTATGGCAAGAATAGACCTCTGGATTATAGGTCGGCTTCCTTTTTTATCACCTAAAACTAAATGAAATTCTGACTTGGGAAAAGTGATAAAAGGATATGCAAAAAATAAAAACTACTACTTAACAGGCGATCCACCAAAGATTAAAAACCTTCTAATGCTGTTGAAAATCACAGAATCAGTTGACTAAACAAACTCCACTATCTCACAACTCAATTTCACATGCTTGCATAAATGATTCTTATGAAATATTTTAACACTTTGATGTTCATTAAAAGGAAAACAAGTATGTTTTCACAATTTTAATGCAACAAAGTAAAAAATATATGCATTGACAGACCTGCATCTTAACATTTTGTTCCTAAATCAAGCATTGAAGGATTTCAAGATGAAACCACAATATTCTTAACAAATTACTCACATACAATGCTGAAACAAAGATAATTGAGGAGGAAACAAGCTTCTCTTATTAAAAATTGGGATCTTCTTGCATTACAAGGCCAAAATTGCTCTACAAAATCTGAATATTACTCATAAGAAATGAGTTACAAAAGTCTGAAAAATTGCTACCACAACAGATCTCCAAAATTAGAACTAGAGAAAACTGAGAGAAAAAAGTCACTTATACAATAAGGCTCCAAAGAATAGAAATTTTAATTTTGGCTCCTAAAAATGATGTGCTGTCAAAAATCTCCAATCCCTCTCTCAAATCAAGCATCCAACTGAAAGAAAAACTCCTCAAAACTTCACAAGGAGTTCTGAAAATACAAATCACTTCAAAGGGTCTGTTGGTGTAAATAATTATTCATCTTGGATATTATTACACTTTACTTAAGTTTACTTAGGAAATGCATTTCATAGTAGTTTGGGTATGAGACATTTGGGTGTTTGTGCCACATTGGGATAGTGTGTGTAGGAGAATTTCCACCTTTTATGGTGTTTATCTTGTTGTTACACTCCACATTCAATGGGTGATCCACCTCATGTGGACTATTATATTGTTGCTCCTACCTACCCACACCTATTTCCTACCTACCCTTGTTTCTTATTGAGCCACATGTCATGTTTGTGTGCTCACATATCCATATAGCCTTGCCTATATAAGCAGGCTCATATTCATTGTATGTATCACTTGATGATCTAGTTGATCAGTATTTTCATCTTGATAGAATACATTTTATTTCTATCATCTATTTTGTTTTCTCTATTTGTGCTTTCCATTACCTCTTGATCTTGGTAAAATCTCACATGGTATCAGAGCTGGTCCATGTCTCATATGGTATTAGAGCCATTAGAGTGTCATTGGTTTGCTAATTGAGAGAAATTTGATGCTATTTGGGGTTGTGTATTTTGGAGTTTTCTATTGCAGGTTATTATTGAAGCTTGATGGGTCAAATCTGAGGTTACCATTGGATTTAGGAGGTCCAAGAAAGTTAGTTTTACATTTTGCTCTATCCAAATCAAACTTCAGAGGCCAAATCTAGAGGCATTTGAAGTTTGATGCTGCGGCGGAAATTTTCCAGAAATTATAATTTTGCAGGCATTTTTCAAATAGCAATATCTCCCTCATCTGGACTCGTTTTTTCGAGCAATTTTTTTTGTTTTGGGGTAGAATTTCATGATCTGTACAATGATATAGGAGTTTTCTGATTTTCAGATACAAGCTTTTTAGAAATCATGAAATCCCAATTTTTACAACTTTGGAGGCTTCATTTGGGCTCATATGGACTCCTTTTCATGTGCCGTTTTTTTTTAAAGTGCATATTTTTCATCTACTTTCATAATCTACCATTTGTTTGTAGAGATTTTAAGTAGAAAATGTACTTTGTGTATTTGGCCTTTTTGGCATATTTGGTACTTGCATTTTCTTGGATCTTAGTTTAGATCACTAGCAGTATTTGTTGAAGTCTTTTAGATCTCATTTTGAGAAGTTGTAAATTGAAATCAAAAGTCTACTTTGCCTTGTTTTGCAAGCGGCCCATTTTATACACACTAAGTATAAAGTGCCAAAATCACCATTTTGGGGGGATTTCTTGATTGAGTATTTTGGGGGGGTGTCTTGTGTGATTGTGCCTCTCTCTACCTTGTGTTTTTTTCATTTTGGTGCTATGGGTTCTCCTAAATTTCCACTTTTAACTCCTCATAATTATGCATCATGGAAAATTAAGGCATGGAGTAAACTAATGGAAAAATGACTCATTCATTATGTAAATGAAACTATTATAGCACCACCTGATCCTAAGGCTGATCCTAATGCTCAAATTGAATGGCTTACTAAGAATGCTATGGCACTTGGAACTCTTAGAAAGTATGTATCAGATGACCTCATTTTTCACATTGATAAGTGTACAACAATTAAAGAGGCTTGGGATATTTTTTTAAAATTGTATGGTCAAGTTGATGATATTAAGGGCTACAAGCTTGATAGTGAACTCACAACTTTGGATCCCAAGGATTTTGATACAATCCAAGATTATGTCACAAAGCAACCAAGTTAAGAGAAAATCTAAATGATTGTGGAATTGACAAAAAGGATGCTCAATTGGTTTATAACTTGTTGGACAAGCTTCCTTCAGAGTATGCAGCCTTTGTATCTAGCTTTCACACCCATAGGTTAGCTCAAGGTTCCTCATACACTTTTCCCTCATTTGATTCATTCACGGAGATGTTGATACTTGAGAAATCTAAGTTGACCATGCTGGGGATTCTCAAATCTTCAAAGTCACAAGCTTTGGTGGCTAACAAAGGGAATCAAAGTAATCAAGGAAAAGGCAAGAATCAAAAGCAACCTAAGTCTAAACCACAACAAAATGGAGTACAATCTTCCTTTCCACAACAAGGTGATATACCATTCTCACCTAAGTGGAAATCATATAAGGACAATCTTTTTTGTGGATATTGCAAGAAGTTGGGACATGATGAACATCATTGTTATAAGAAGGATATTGATGAGTTGAAGAATCTTCTTGAGAAGAATAGAATCAACCTACCTTCTAGAATGTCTACATTGGCTTCTTCTTCCAAGGATAAAGGAAAGGATCACTCTTTTGGGACTGATCAAGGAAAGGGACAAGCTCTTTGTGCTACTACAAGTCATGATTCAGGGAGATGGCTTCTAGATTCAGGGGCTTCTCATCATATGGCATCTTTGCAGTCTATATTTTCTACATTTGAGCCTTGCCACATGCCACAGATTTTGATGGGAAATCATACATACATGGATTTGATTGGGAAAGGATCTATTGCCATTGGGGATAACTCCTTCAATGATGTGTTGTGTGTACCCCACTTGACAAACAATCTTCTTTCCATCTATCAAATCACACATGGGGCAACTAGGAAAATTGTGGAGTTCACATCTGATTCAATTATCATTAAAGACTTGGAGAGTGGAGCTATCATTGCGACTGGGATGGTTGATCATGCATCTCGATTGTACTCTTTTTCAGATTTTGGTCCTATTGATGAGGTTGATTCTTCCTATGTTGATGATTCAGATTTTGAGGAGAACTTTGGGCATTTGAACTTGGGGATTCTTACATGTGACCCCATTCTTGATCCTTGCATTTCATCTCCTTCTATTGATATCACACCACCTATTGCACCTGATGATGTAGCTAGTGTGGTAGTTTTGCCTTCTTATGATTCAGTGCAACAAGATATTACATGTCTTCTAGCTTCAGTTGATTGGGATGCCTACTTGACAGACATTGCAGGTTTGTTTGTGGACTCCTACATTGCAGATTTGGGAGATACCATTGATGACATTCATCTTCTCTTTGATGAAGATGATCCTTCTTTGATTGTTGTGAGGGATCACTCTGACCCTCTTGTGCATTCTTTACATGATCAATCTTTAGAGGTTGACATGATTGTGGATACTTTTGTACAACACTTGGAGGAGGTCTCTTTATCTTTTGAGAAGACATATGAGTCTTTGGATATTGTTCTACATTCATCTCCACTAGATCTTGGAGTGCCTTTTTCAGCAGTGTGGCATAGTTTACCACCTTTGGAGGTGGTACCTTTCAGTATCGACATGGGGACACTTGAGCAGTTTTTAGAGATTCCTTTCGTCATGAATATTTTTTCTCCATCTTCCTTTCATGGTTGGGGAGACTTAATGGATACACCTTTGGTTTTGTTTCTTCCTAAGGGGAGGAATGTGGTTCGATGTTCATGGAGCAGTTTCTTCATTCATCTTCGAGCTTCTATCATTGGTGTAGATTCCAGATTGAGGGGGGGCTTCCTAGTCTCTCTTCTTCTTCTCTCATATGGGGGGGAATTTTTCCTCACATGGGGTTTTGTCCTTCACATACTTCTATGAGAGGCATTTGTATCTAGTTTCCATCTCTCTTTTGGGGGAGGGTTTTTTCCCATTGGGTTTTTCTCTCTTTCTCCATTTTGTGAGAGATTTCCTTGCATTGGTTTTCATGCATTTGCATTTGTACATGGGTACCTAACATGGCCTTGTAGCCGGGACCCATATTGCATTGCTTAGTTGCATTGTAGACTTAAGTGCATTCCCCTAAGTTGCACTTAAGGCGGGGTGTTGGTGTAAATAATTATTCATCTTGGATATTATTACACTTTACTTAAGTTTACTTAGGAAATGCATTTCATAGTAGTTTGGGTATGAGACACTTGGGTGTTTGTGCCACATTGGGATAGTGTGTGTAGGATAATTTCCACCTTTTATGGTGTTTATCTTGTTGTTACACTCCACATTCAGTGGGTGATCCACCTCATGTGGACTATTATATTGTTTCTCCTACCTACCCACACCTATTTCCTACCTACCCTTGTTTCTTATTGAGCCACATGTCATGTTTGTGTGCTCACATATCCATATAGCCTTTCCTATATAAGCAGGCTCATATTCATTGTATGTATCACTTGATGATCCAGTTGATCAGTATTTTCATCTTGATAGAATACAGTTTATTTCTATCATCTATTTTGTTTTCTCTATTTGTGCTTTCCATTACCTCTTGATCTTGGCAAAATCTCACATGGTATCAGAGCTGGTCCATGTCTCACAGGGTCAGATGCAATTGAAACTCCTTACAAAAAGGGTTGTAACTGAAAGTAACAAGGAGTTGAATCCCTAAAAATCCTCTTTGACCCATATTTCATCCATTAGGACTCTTTGACTAAAATTGAACTCATAATTAGGTGACAAATCACCCATTTTAATTCCACATGTTACAAATAACTCCAACTACCTTCTAGACTCATGCTAGAACTCCAAAGGGTAACTAAGCTATTACTTTGACTTATGTCTTTGAAA
Organism: Cryptomeria japonica; assembly: GCF_030272615.1. Taxonomy (NCBI): domain Eukaryota; kingdom Viridiplantae; phylum Streptophyta; class Pinopsida; order Cupressales; family Cupressaceae; genus Cryptomeria; species Cryptomeria japonica. The sequence goes on from NC_081409.1 coordinate 730,125,169, forward strand.
ACACCTAACAATTACCTTTACTTTTGCATTTTCAAAATATATTTCATTTCAAAGTGATTTATAACTATCATTTTAAATAAAGATTTACAACTTTGTGGTAAATGCAATAAAGGATATCATTATCAAAAGGCTTATTTAAATGAAATATTTTAAGTGTTTATAAAACACTTTAAAAATATTTACAAAAAGCAAACAAAAACCATGGCCCTTTAAATGAAATTTTTTTTTTGAAGATAAAGCAAAACTTTCTTTTCCATGAGTTACAATAGGGTTTTCTAACCCTAAAGGAAAAAAAGGTAAAAAGATGAAAAAACACTTCATCTTCCTTCATTTGAAACTTTTCTTTTATGAGGGCGGCCGACATGAAACCCTTAGGGTTTGAGCCAAAATACATCTATTTGTTGCAGTTATGGTGATTTACATGAGATACTTGCAGGGAAAGGCGAGATAAGTTCATTTCCTACACATTTTTTACTCTTTCTAAAGCTCTGGCAAACTTTTTATCAATGTATGTGTCTATACTTTGCATTCTTGCATATGTACTCTGCATTAACTAGGACTGCTAACTGGGATTTTATCATTTTTTAACACATTCATAGGAAATGGTTGTTCTTTTTCTTTCATTGACCAATATATAGCTTTGTCACTTCACTTTAATGATGATCTTTACATAATATTGTTCCTCTACGAATGTATCTATCCATTGGTATCATGTACATGTTGATCATTTTTTTGTGTAAGGGTTTTTGCAAGGAATAACCACTATTGCTCTTCCATGGTAGTCTTGGACTGAGATTTCTTATGGCTAGAACAAGGAGGAAACTTTACTTTTGTAGTGTTTGTATTCTTCTGTATAATGGCTCTTTGATGCTTTGAAGCATCTCTTCTTGATGATAATAACCTTATGGTCATCACAATGTCCCTTCATTGGAGTGATACTCTTCATGTTATGGACATCGTCCATTCATCATGTCTTCTATTCAATGTTGTGAGGGTTGTCTTTATGACAATATTGCTTCTTCAAAATCTATTGTTCATACCTTTTCATGTTGACTATGTGTTTGCTATTCTTTACTTGTATTATTGTCTTCTTAGAAGCTTGTGACTTTTTGATTTATATTGCACATAATAACTATCATTACTATGAATGACTGTAATAGTAACTTTAAACCCTCTTTATCCTTGTAACTCGGTTAAAGATGGTCACTGCTATAATCTATGTGACTTGATATTTTCATTGATTTTCTTAGCAATTATGCTTCAAACTCCTTCAAGACTGATTGTCCTCTATCATTGAAGCTTCTTTATTTATGATATTTGACCCTTTTTTTTAAAATGATAGTATTGATATTATGAGGATCTGATAACTACTAAGAGGGGGGAGGAGTGAATCAGTAATTGAACAATTCTGCAATACTTCAAAAAAACTACAAAAACCAGTACCGGTAAGTACTCAAACAATCCTTTAAATTGATTTACCAAACCATTCACTTAAGTGTTCATCAACATGCAAATAAAGTAATGATATCAAATCCACACATCAATAATGCATCACCACATTAACATAGAGATTTTTCACGTGGAAACCCAAATGGGAAAAACCATGGTAGGAATTAGCACCCGCAAAATATTGCACTCTTTTAGAATATGTCTGGTTAAAGGACTAGCCAGGTTAGGAGCTTTACAATATGCCCGGTTAAGAGCAAACCCTATTAGGAGTCACCCAGTGAAGGGATTTTACCTTAGCCCTGTTAGGAGTAACCTTGTTAGAGGATTTAGAACTCAAGTTAATGAACCATTCGGTGAAGGGATTTACAAATAAGACCTTAGGATCTACCCAGTTAAGGGATTTCAAACTACTGTAAATGTTAGGGAACAATAGGGAAAATGATTTGATCACAACACTTCCTTTCTTTCTAGTACAGATCCTTTTTAGCTCAATCCCTGCTACACACATGTAGACTCTTCAATTTGGTTTGACACACTTTTCTTCTCAAACCATTGACACAAAATATCTTCTCCAACTTGACCTAAATACACTTTTCAACTAGGTTGGTTAGATAACCCTAACTACATTCAAAATACAATAAATTAACAATAAGCATGGAAAAACAATCCGCCAAAATACATTACAAATCATTACAACAAATTTCAAGACAATTTCCACCATTGAATGATCACTGCACATCAATTTGATAAGCTATCATACCCTTGTCACATTCTACTAAGCACTTTGTTGTTTCCTGAGAAATTTGATCCTTGTACGCACTAAAACATCAGCTTATCATTACACATGGTTTCTCACACCTCATCACTAAGTTATGAACATGATAAGATCCACTGCCAAACCAAAAATCATTACCGATTAAACATTTGTCACCGGTATACATTCATCTTCACAAATTTTATGACAGTCAATCATAACTCACTCAATACTCTAAATTTGATGATGTGGTGTGGAAAATAGATGCATGTTCCTATCTTAAACAATCATGTAAAACCACAATGTCTAACTCTTCACCAATTGTCAATACCGGTGTCTTGATCATCACATTGTTCCTACTTATAGGTTTATAGCAACTTGGCAATTTTGTTGTCCAACTCATTCCTTTATCGATTAGGTTTTACCAATAGGCCTAGATGACTTAGATGACTCAACAAACATGGTTGCCATCAATTACAACACAAATAATTATTAATCCTATGAGGATCCAGTTAATACTGAGAGGCGGGGTGAATCGGTATTAAGACAATTTATAACTTTAAATCAAAATACCATTTACAATAGATCTGAAATCAATCAATACATGAATCTATCCCTTTAGCAGATCTCATATACTTGTTATGCAATCTATTAATCAGAATATTCACCAACTAGATATATGATCAACACATACTCATACCAATTTATTATCAAATTAGAATAATTCATCTATCAGTTCATTAACATTACCGGTAACCACTTACAGATCTCTGATAAAAAGTAGTAAACTTATCATAACTGGTAATCAAAATAATACATGAAAACATAAACACTATGAAAAGACATTCCACAGATGAACACCAAGATTTTTGATGTGGAAACCCAAATGGTAAAAACCACGGTGAGGATTGGTACCCACAATATTTTGTACTCTTTTGAAGTACGCCCTGTTAGAAGCTTAGCCCTTTTAGGAGCTTACAATACGCCCGGTTAGGAGCAGACCCTGTTAGGAGTCACCCGGTTAAGGGATTTGCCTATCACTCCAGCTAGGAGCTTAATGATTTGTTAGGATCAACCTAGTTAGAGTATTTAAACCCTTTTGTGATATGCCCTGTTAGGGGACTTAGATGAAAAAGGTATGTTAGGACCTACCCAGTTAAGGGATTATGTTGTTGTAATTGTTAGAGAACAACATTGAAAAAGGATCTATTACTTTACACTTTCATCTTGCTTAATCAGATCCAGTTATGCTTCATAGTCTGAAACACTCGGTTAGATCTCTATCTTCTCTAGGATGGCTTAACTCATTCTCCTAATGCCACCGATGCATGAAACATCAATTGTGTCGCCCTAAATAGCCATCTCAACTAGGTCAGCCATAAAACCTAATTACATCTTGAATTTACAATATAGATCATATCAGATCAATATCCAGATCATTACAAAAAATTACAATGCAATGTCAATCGTTGATTATTCATAACCCATCATGGAAATCCGATCTGTATCCTCAAAACACTCTACTAACTGTTTCATTTATTCCCAAGAAATTCTTCCTTGAATCGTGCCAAAACAAAAATTAAATCTTTCATGCGGGTTATGTCATGTTACCAACTTCATGTAGACTTGTCATTGATCAACATCACAATAGAAATCATTACCGGTTGAGTGAATTCATCACTGGTCCTAAAACCCTAGCACAACTCTACCAGAAATTCAAAACATGCCATCTGGTAATCAACATAGGATGCGGTTCTGGTCACATACACAAATCCATCATAAAAGCTTATGTCTCAAACCACAAGTCTCCAACCATCACCGATTTACTGATTCCATCAAAATATTTTATTTTACCAGTTGAAGTCCTAATTCTCAATCCTATCGGTAAACCCTATCATACTTACAAATTCTAAATCTGGTAGACCAAATTACATATCCAACAAGTCAGACATCAAATTTCATCTATAACCATCATCAAACATTAATTGACATAGGTTGCCATCAATGACAACACAAATAACTAATCATGTCATCATCAATCTTCTACAGATACAGTCATCAACTCATCTGCATCAATTATGCCAATCATGCCAACAATCTCCCCCTTTGGCATTGATGGCAACACCAATCAGTTATACAATCATTATATAATCATATATGTTAAGCATTTGCATCTTAGCACATTAACTGTCGGTCTTCACTGTCTTTTATTCTCCTCAAGCATGATCATCAGATTTATTTTTCTTCTCCTATAACTGATTATTTGATTTCTTTTCTTCTCCCCCTTTTACAGCAATGCAAAAGTTAAAAATATAGCACTTGACTTCAATCTGATCAGAACTGTAAATCATATCATACTACATTACAGTCGCTCCCCCTACAAATTAGCTCACATCTTCATCAATGCTTAATGAAAAATAAACATGAAATCCACAGGATTGATGCAACTCCGGCATCTTAGTTCTTCCATTGTAGGGGTCTAACCCCTAATTTACTTCTGAGAAACTCAAAAGTAGTCCTTGGCAATGGTTTAGTAAAGATATCAGCTAACTGATCTTTACTCTCCACATACTCCATCTTTACATGCTTCTCCTGAACTCTTTCTCTTAAAAAATGATACTTCAATTCTATATGCTTGGTTCTTGCATAAAGTATAGGATTCTTGGAAATATTTATTGTACTCGTATTGTCATAATAGATGGTCAATCATTCAGACATATCTATTTTAAATCCTTCTATCACATATCTCATCCATATGGCATGCCTACAATCCATGGATGCAACAACAAACTCAGCTTCAGTTTTAGATTGAGAAACACATGTTTGTTTCTTGCCTGTCCATGCTACAAGTCTTCCTCCAAGGTAGAAAAGCTCTATTGGTTGTGCTTTTCCTATCATCCACATTGCCTGCCCAATCTACATCAATATAAAACATCTAAAGTGAAATTTCCTTTGCAGGGATACCATAATCCATAGTCTAATATTCCTTTAAGATATCAAAAAATCCTCTTAATAGCCACCATGTGACTTTCTTTGGGCTCTTTTTGGAATGTTACAACTAACCCAACAGCATGAGTAATGTTTGGTTTGCTATGTACAACATAATGTAGTTTACCAATCATAGACCTGTATTCTTTTTCACTAACATCAGGTGAATCATCTTGTCTGTCAACTTGTAGCCTGTTACCATCAGTGTACCTACCGGTTTATAGTCTTCCATGCCAAAATTATTCAACACATCTTTAATATACTTTCTTTGATAGATAAAAATACCACCATCTAGTTGTTGGATCTATAATCCAATAAAGAAATTTATTTCACCGATTAGAGACATCTCGAATTCCTTTTTCATCTCATCAGTAAAGTCCATACTCATATTATCATCTCCACCAATAATTATGTCATCTACAAATACTTTAGCTATTAGCATCTTGTCTCCATCAATTTTTAGATAAATATTATTGTCCTCACTGGTACGCTGGAATCGAATCTTGATTAAATGTGCATGTAATCTCTCATACCATGCTCTTGGTCCCTGCTTTAGACCATACAAAGCTTTATGAAATTTACATACCATGTCCTTATCATCAGTTAAGTAAAAACCATCTGGTTGTTCAATGTATACTTCCTCTTGAAGAATTCCATTCAAAAAGGTTGACTTGACATCCATTTGGTAGACTTTGAATCCCTTATATGGAGCAAATTCCAACAACATCCTTACTCCTTCCAATCTTGCAACCGGTGCAAAAGTTTCACCATAGTCTTCACCTTCTTCTTGTGCATATCCTTTGTAGACTAACCTTGCCTTATTTCTTACCACTTTTCCATCTTCATTTAACTTATTCCTAAAGACCCATTTGGTTCCGATCACATTCTTGTCCTCTGGTCTAGGAACAAGTGACCATGTCTATTTTTTCTCTATTTGATCTAATTCCTCATTCATTACTTTCACCTAGTCATCATCTTTGAGTGTTTCCTTAATTGTCTTGGGTTCCATTGTAGAGATCAAGAAAGAATTTTCTCTAATCTTCCTCCTGGTCTGCACACCTGCATTCTTATCAACAATTATCTGGTCCTGAGAGTGATTCAATCTCACATATCTAGGTATAGTCTGTGTCGGTTTTGCATCTTTCTCATCCATTTCACCAGTTGATTCACTACTTTTTTCTTCACTGTCTTCTCTTACACGTACTGTATTTGTCAGTTGATCATTATTTTGTGCTTCTGGTTCAAAGATCACCAGTCTTTCTTCATTATCATCTTTTTCAGGTTCAGACCTGCTTGATCCTTCATATTTATTTGACAAATCATCCACCTTCACATTAACACTTTCAACTATTTTCTTAGTTCTCTTATTATAGCACTTATATGCTTTTCTTTTAGAAGAATAGCCATGAAATATTCCTTCATCAAATTTTGCATCAAACTTTCAAGTTTAGTTATCCTTTTTAATAAAACATTGATTTCTAAAGATTTTGAAATAACTAACACAAGGAAGTTTACCATACCATAGCTCATAAGGTGTCTTATTTTTGTCTTTCTTTACAAGTATCTGGTTTAATGTGTAGACTGCAGTACTTACCGCTTCTCTCCAAAACATCTTAGGCATATTACCTTCTAATGACATTGTTCTAGCAGCATCAACAATTGTGATGTTCATCCTTTCTTCTACACCATTTTGTTGTGGTGTCCTTGGAGCAGACATCTGTCTCTTGATACCATGTTCATCACAATACTTGACAAACTCATCAGATGTGAATTCTCCTCCTCGATCAGATCTTAAGAATTTCAAGTTTTTACAGGTCTCATTCTCAAATACAGATTTAAATGCTTTAAATTTACTAAAGGCTTCATAATTCTCCTTTAGGAATATAACCCATATCATATTAGAATAGTCATCGGTAAAAAGCATGAAATATCTATCACCAAAATAACTTTTTATTCTCATAGGACCACAGAGATGAGTATGAACTAAATCCAAAATATTTTTAGATGTACACTTATCTCTCTTAAATAAAATAGAGGTCATCTTACCAATTTGATAGCCTTTACATATCACATTATCCAGTTTAACAATTTGTGGTAATCCTCTCACAATACTAGACTTGCTTACCTTCACCAAGTTATCAAAATTCATATGACAACATCTCTTGTGCCCTAACCAACTATCTTCCATATTTGCAACTAGACAACTATTGATATTAGCATTAAAATGAAATAAGTTACCTCTTGTTTGTTTTTCAATAGCAATTAGTTCACCATTTCCTCCAAGAATTCTACAGATTCCACCATTGAACTCAAGCAAATAACCTTTATCATTGAGTTGTCCAGCACAACAAATTATGTTTCAGACCATCAACCCAAAATACATCACCAGTATTATTATTCCCATTCAAACAAATAGAACCTTTACCTTTCATCGTGCAAAGAGAGTCATTTCCAAATCTAACAACACCTCCATCAAATTTAGTGAGAGTTAGGAAATTAATCTTTTATCCGGTCATATGGTGTGAATATCCACTGTCTATAATCCATTCATTACTATTTTCTACATGAGAAACCAGTTCCTTTGTTGGCCATTTAGTGGAATTAATATGTGTTGCATTGATATTTTGTCATTGATGCCAACACTAGCTATTTGGATGCTTTACTAGCACCCTTCTGGTCCCGGTAGGTTGAGTGGTTTCTGGTTGATTTGGATCTAGCATGATCCGATAGGCTCTGGTATAGTTTGGTGATGGAATTGGCTTGTTCATGATACTCATGCTCGTATTCAATCATTTGGTTTTGGTCTGGTGATCAGATGCTATCCTACTTGCTTAGAAGCTTAGATTCTAGTTCCAGTGAGGGTTTCATCGGCAGAGATTTTGATGAAGATCTTTGATGAATTGCATAAGTGGTGTTGGTGTAGCTTCTAGTGGAGTTTTGGGATGTTTTTGGTGATCATATTCGAGACTTGGTGGATAGAGTTCAGTTCTATAGTGTGTTGACCTATACGGGGTCTCGATTCATCTAGGTTATGGATCGGCTTTAATGTAAAGTGTGGATTGGACCTCTTGATGTATTTCTGGGATGTCTTATGTGTTGGATATTATTTTTTTGGTCTAAGGCCGAAATGGTTTGTAATTATGTAATTGGTATATTATCTGGTGGTCGACCTAATTATTTATGGTCAAGGGTTTGTATATATAGATGTAAGATCTCATTGTAGATCATGATAGTTATGTTCGAGGTCATGGTCAAGGAATGTAATGTATGAATAATGTAATATCATTCAGGAAGAGGATTTGGTCAATCATTGGAGATTGAATTGGGTTTATGTAAGAGGATTTAGTCCTCCAGTATTGAGCTCAACTAGAACTGTACTCAGGCATAGGAGATGTTATCTTTTGCAGTTCAACACTTCTCTGGATTATAGTCTAGATTTGTATGTAGTCATTGAGGCTCCTTTTGTGATGATCAGTGTGCTCTAGGTTGTTGGTCTTCCTATAAGTGCAAGCCCCTCAATTGTAATTCACATAATTACTACAAAATTATTATTTGATTGTGGGTAGGCTTCCCACCGTGGTTTTTCCCTTTATCGGGTTTTACACATATAAATATTGGTGTGGTTTTTATTATGTGATTATTGTTTATGCTTAATTGGTTTAACTTCTATTCTGGTATTAATGTTTTGGGTTCTAGTATTAAAGTTTTAAATTGCTAATAGTTCTAGTAATCTGTGACAACTTATTCACCCCCCCCACCTCTCAGTTGTCTTCTGGTTATTTGAATTGTCTAAAAATTGGTATAATAGCTTTGGTCCTCTCTGCAGAAAGCTTAACCGCTTGAGGAATATCCTATGGCAACCAATAGTTCAAGTTCATCCAGTTCTTCTAGAGTTGTCTTTCGAAGGGATATTCTGAGGCTTGATGGAACAAATTACAAAGTATGAAAGATTCAGATGGAGACTCATCTGAGATGTCTTGGCAAGGAAATTTGGGAGATCACATAGAATGGTGTCACACCTTATAAATCCAGAATCTGACAATCCTCCTCTGGCAAACCTAGACAAGGAACTTGAGAATGATTGTAGAGCAAGAGAAGCCCTCTTGTGTGCACTTTTTGATCATCAAATAATGGGATTAACCAGCAAATCATCTGGAAAGGCTATATGGGATAAGTTGGAGACTCTTAATGAAGGTGACCTTACATTGAAGATTGCTAAACTTGATGGTTACCAAGTGAGATATGAAAACCTGAAGATGGAAGAAGATGAAAGGATTACTGCATTCATGGAAAGGGTAAATGAGATTGTTATGGAAATTCAATGTTGTGGTGGAACTCTCAGCGAAGATGAAATTGTTTCTAGAGTCCTGAGAGCCCTACCACTAGCTTACAAAATGAAGGCTACTGCTATTAATGAGTTGAGAACAATGACTAATACATCTGTCAACAAAGATACTTTGGTTGGGAAACTATCTGCTTTTGAGCTTGAAGAATTTGGACTTTTTGGAGCTGTGAAATCTGAACCTTCTTTTCATGCATCTACATCTACAGCCGGTAAGTAAGACTGGAAAGCTTTATATGAAAAAGAATTATTAGAAGATATGAAGAGAGAAGATGATGAGTTTGAGCAACTTGAAGCACTATTTGCTAGAAGAGTGCCTAAAGGACTGGTAGGAAGTAAGTATGAAGGAAAAGCACCTTTTAAATGTTTTGCATGTAATAAGATTGGTCATTTTGCATCTAGATGTCTTGAAAGGAATTCAATATTTGAAGAAAGAGTTAGAAGATCATTTAAGCCTAACCCTGGATATTAGAACAATTAAAAATACAATAAAAATAGAGACAAATCATGCTACACAGCAGATGAGGAAGGCATTACTGATTCTGATGATGAATTGGTAGAAGACTCTACTAGTGATTCTGGCAATGGGAAGGAATGGATGTTCCTGGATATCAAAGAAGATGATCCGACACTCGAAGTGAATGTACCTGAAGAGAAGGCACTTATTGCTAAAATTCAAGACAAGGATGAATGGGTAATTGATAGCGGTTTTTCACATCATATGACTAGAGATAAAGGGAAGTTTCTATCTTTGCAAGAATTTGATGGTGGTCTAGTTAGCTTTGGAGATGACAAAGCATGTATGATCAAAGGAAAATGAACTATATCATTGGATGGTAAGAACAATACTAACAATGTTTATTATGTTTAAGGTTTACGACATAATATTTTGAGCGTAGGACAATTGGTAGATAAGGGATTTCAATTACAGTTCAAGGATGGAAAATGCAAAATCATTAATAGATCTAGTTTGGAGATTGCAACCGATACATAGACAAAAGGTAATATATTTCATTTGAACTCTGGTGAGAAGACATGTTTGATTACACAGATTGATGAGAGTTGGCTATGGCATAAAAGGTTATGTCATGTGAATTTTGATTGCATTATGAAGATCAGTTCAACTAAGGCGGTTAGGGATATACCTAAGATTGTGAAGCCCTATAATCCAGTATGTAAAGAATGTTGAATGGGTAAAAAAGTCAAAACCTCTTTTAGGAGTATACAAGATAAATCAAATGATGTTATTAATCTTATTCATATTTATTTATGTGGCCCTTCTAGGGTTAAAAGTTTTCAAGGTGATAGATATTTCATGCTAGTCATTGATGATTATTCTAGAATGATGTGGGTTACTTTTCTAAAAGAGAAATTTGAAATATTTGAAAAGTTTAAAATCTTAAAGGCTAAAGTGGAAACTAAGACAGGATTGAAGATTAAATGTTTGAGGCCAAATCATGGTGGATAATTCACATCCGATGAGTTTAATAACTTTTGTGAGAAGCATGGTATAAGAAGACAATTTTTTATGCCCCAGATACCTCAGCAGAATGGAGTTGTGGAAAGGAAGAATAGAACTATCTTGGATGTTGCTAGAACAATGATGACAGAAGCTAGTCTACCTCATATCTACTAGAGAGAATCAATGAGCACAACTGTTTATACATTCAACAGAGTACATATCAAAGGAGAAACCGGTAAGACACCTTATGAATTATGGTTTGGAAATACACCTACAATTAAGTATATCATAATTTTATGTAGTAAATGTTATATCAGGAGAGATGACATCATTGGGAAATTTGATCCTAGATGTGATGAAGGCATATTTCTTGGTTATTCTAATGAAAGCAAAGCATATAAATGTTATAACAAGAGATTGCAAAGAATTGTGGAGAGTGGTAATGTCAAAGTAGATGAGTTGGACAAAAGTCAAATCAGAGTTTATGAGAAGGAACCGACAGTGGAAATGATTATATCTAAACTTGTAGCACCTTTACCGAAACATAGTGTTAAACCAGTTACTCTGGCAGTTTAGATAATTCTACAGTAACTAAAGAACAGGGAAGAGGGACAGAAAATCAAAAGACTCCTAGGTATGTGAGATTGAATCATTCAAAAGATCAGATCCTTGGGGATAAGAGCAATGGAGTGATGACAAGAAGAAGACTAGCAACTAATGAGATATGTTTAATTTCACAATTTGAAACGGTACTAGTAATTGAGGCATGTAAAGATGAATACTGGTTGAAATCTATGGAAGAATAATTAGATCAAATTGAGAAAAATAACACATGGGCCTTCGTTCGCCGGCGTAAAAATAAAAATGTTATTAGAACTAAATGGGTATTTAGGAATAAATTGAATGAGGATGGTCAAGTTATAAGGAATAAGGCTAGATTGGTTTGTAAAGGATATTCTTAGAATGAAGGAATTGATTATGGAGAAACTTTTGCACCTGTAGCTAGGATTGAAGCTGTAAGATTATTTCTTGCTTGTGTTTCTTATAAAAACTACAAGGTTTATCAGATGGATGTTAAATGTGCATTTTTTAATGGGGATCATGATGAGGAGGTTTATATTGAGCAACCTGGTGGTTTTTCACTATCATATGATACAAATATGGTTTGCAGGTTAAGGAAAGCTTTATATGGATTGAATCAAGCACCTAGAGCTTGGTATGCAAGGTTGGATAAATATCTTTTTAAGCTTGGTTTTACTAAGGACAGTGCTAACAGTAATTTATATTATAAGACCACTGATGATGATATATTGATTATTGAAGTATTTATTGATGAAATTATTTTTGGAGGTGAAGATAAGTTATGCATAGAATTTTCTAAGAATGTGGAGAAAGAATTTGAGATGTCTATGATTGGTGAGATGAAATTTTTCTTAGGTTTGTAGATTACTCAAACTGACAAAGGTATTTTCATCTATCAAACTAAATATGTTAAGGAATTGTTGAAGAAATTTGGTATGGGAGATTCTAAACCGGTAAGTACTCTTATGGTCACAAGTAAGAAATTGACAAGAAAAGATGTTTCTGCACTAGTAAATACTACAACATACAAATCTATGATTGGAGGTCTTCTTTATTTGACTTAGACTAGGCCTGACATTATGAATGTTGTTTGTATTGTTTCAAGATTTCAGAGTGATCCTAGAGAAAATCATGAGATTGTGGTGAAAAGGAATTTTAGATACTTGCAAGGTACATCAGAATATGGTTTGTGGTACCCTAAGGATGATAACTTTACTTTATGTGCATATATAGATGTTGATTGGGCTGGAGATATTGATGACCAGAAAAGCACTTCCGGTGGAGCTTTCTTTCTTGGAAAGAAGTTGGTTTCATGGATCAGTAGGAAACAGTCGTGTACTTCTTTATCTGTTGTTGAAGCTAAGTATGTTGTTGTTGCTACTAACTGTAGGGTAAGTGCACAAAGATGGTGGTAAAAAAATGGGGTATAAGTGGACACTTTTTTTTTGAAATCAGGTGAACCTGAACTTGGAGGCAAAATTTTAAAGTCATCCACTCAAGATATGAAGATAATCAGAGAGCAAATATTGTAGTACTCTGAATCTAGTTTCCAAAATACTAAAAAATTTCAAAATTGGATAAGATTAAGTTTTTTTTTGAAAAACATAACATAGTGTCTGACGTGTGCATCAAAAAAGTCATAGTTAGATTTATTATTTTGACAAATCCTTTGGCAGAAAGATAGTTAAGAGTGAGCACTAGAAGATGTGTATTTTTTTGTAATTTTTTGTTGAGTATTTTTTTTTATGATTTTTCCAATCGAGCACATCCTGAAAATTAGGTACTTGTTTGTGCGTGAAGCATAAGTTGCACTAAACAAATCAAAAATACAATTTTTTTTTAAATTGTAAAGAATCAAGTGCACTACAATAATATATAAAGTTTTTTTTTAATTTGGATAAGTATATCAAAAGTTATTCAAAAAATGGTGCACCTATGTCTGTGAGAACTATGGAGACACTGGTAAAAGAAACTCAATAATAATATGTTATTGTTGTTCAAATTGAAAAAAAATTATATGGTTAGAAAGCTCAGAAGATGGGTGAAAATATGGTTGCAATTTTAGAAATACCCACTTGATGAAGTGTAAACCTGATGATGACAAAGTTGATAAACCAAGTTGATAAAATAAAACATGTCAAAAATGAGAGAAATGGAGAGAAATCAAACTTCCAAACCATAGCTTTGTCATCCAAGCCTAAACAATCAAAAGAGCATATGGGGTACTTATGGTTTAAAAAGCGTGTATGGGGTACTTATGGTGTAAGCAGCGTGTACACGCTCTTTTTACTATAAACAACGCGTACACGCTATTGTATAATGTGATATTATATATATAATATGTGTATAATATGATATTGTATATATAATATGTGTATATACATATAATATATAATATTTATATATATAATATATTAAGTATATATATACACATGTAAGTGTATTGTCTCCCCCTCTCAAATGCATACAAGGTCTCTCTCTCTCTCTCTCTCCCCTTCTTCCTTCCTCCATACCCCATCCCTCTCTCTCCCTCCCTCTCTCCCCTTCTTCCTTCCTCCATTCCCCATCCCTCCCTCTCTCCCCTTATCCCTTCCTCCATACCCCATCCCTCTCTCTCTTGCTCTCTCCCCTTCTCCCTTCCTCCATACCCCATCCCTCTTTCTCTTCTTCTCTCCCTCCCTCCCTCCATACCCCACTGCAACTATGTTTGCACTTCTATAGAAGTAAGTGAATTTATTTTGTCTACAACTTCCTCTTTGATTTTTATCATGTATGCTCTCCTAAGAAAATTGACTGATGGATTTGTGTGTGTATATTGAATAGGAGGAATAGGGTTTGAAATTGAACCATGGGTGCATTACCGTGACAAACAAGGAAACTTGCAGAAATATTCTTCTCGAATGTATTTTTAATGAGCTGACCAGATGTGGAAAATAGTGTCAACAAAGAAACATGATGAGTCAGAGTACCTGCAATATGTTTTTCAAAAGGAAACAACCGGTAGGAAGAGAAAGAGGGAGAATAACACAGATGATGTCTTGGAGAATGATAGTGTTGGGTATGTGAGAGTTCTATGTTATTACACAATGCCTGTCACCTAAAGAAATTAAATTTTGTTGTATGCATGGCAGTGGTAGTATATGATGAACATCACTTGTCAAACGGCTTGGAACGATACATACCCATGAATTAAATCAAGTGTGTAATTCCTAGAGTCACAATCAAGATTAGTCTTATAACCTTGCAAATTTAATAGCATCATATGTTTTAGAACTTAGGCAGTACTCTTAGGGTTAGGTCAAGCTCTTACACTTTCTTTTTAGTGAAGCCTCGTTGTTTGTTCGCTTGGAGTCTCATTGTATGATGTTCTATTCATAACTTTAAATTTAATATATCATTTTATGATATATTAAATTTAATATATCATTGTATGATGTTCTATTCATAACTTTAAATTTAATATATCATTTTATTAGCCCACTATATGACCCCTTAGGCATCATTAGAGGTCATATGGTGTCTTGTGACCCCTTATGACACCATATGACCCCTTAAGACACCATACAACCCATAACACCACCATATGGTGTCCTAAGGGGTCATAGGATGCCATATGACCCCACAGGACACCAATGACCTATAACAACACCATATGGTGTTCTATGACCCCTTAGGGCACTATTTGGTGTTGTTATAGGTCCTATGGTGTGCTAAGGGATAATATAGTGTCATATGACCCCTTATGACACCCTATGATCCCTTAGATGTTGTTAGGGGTCATATTGTGTCTTGGATTTGATATCTCTTCCTCTCTCCCCCCCCCCCCCTCTCTCTCTCTCTCTCTCTCTCTCTTGCTCTCTCCCCTTCTTCCTTCTTCCATACCCTATCCCTCTTTCTCTTCTTCTCTCCCTCCCTCCCTTCATACCCCACTACAACTGTGTATGCACTTCTATAGAAGTAAGTGAATTTATTTCTTGTGTGCAACTTCCTCTTTGATTTTTATCATGTATGCTCTCGTAAAAAAATTGACTGATGGATTTGTGTGTGTGTGTTGAATAGGAGGAATAGGGTTTGAAATTGAACCACAGGTGTATTACCATGACAAACAAGGAAAACTATAGAAATATTCTTCTCGAATATATTTTTAATGAGCTGAGCAAATGTACACACCATGTGTTGTTGTAGGATGCATATTGAATTTTCCATGCACTATGATATTTTTCGTCATATTTGTTATACTTTGCACACTAACGATGTTTTGCTAGAATGTAAAATACAAGCACCTCCTAAGTCAGTAAGAGAATTTATTTCAAGTGTGCTATGTAATAGACATGATGGTTGCATTTATTATAAGATGCCTTGTTTGGAAGGTTCTTGTGCTATATGTGGTGGTTTGCAGCGTTTACCAAGATGTGTACATTTGGAGAGCACACATGAAATTGGTACGAAACTAGTTTCTTTTAGAAAATACAAGACAAACACATATGAAGTTAAAGATGGAAAATATTTGAAGAGATGTGAGCTAGTGAAAAATGATATATGTGTAGTTGAATTTATGAAAATGTTTCAAGAGAAACTAGTTTATGAGTACATAATGCATACACATAGAGCTCGATGGTTAGATGAGAAATTCAAGTTATGTAAGGACACATTTCCTCTTGGAACCATTGTCTCTATCATTGATTTCACTAAAAATTATACACTACGACCTCAAAATGAAGTGCAATCTATGTATTATCACTCTACACAAGTTTCTATTTTTGTACATTCATGCATGCAGATGATAGCATAGAGGAGGATAGAAAGGTTGTAAGAGAGTATCACTTCTACATAGTGATGATCGTACTCATTCATCAGAGTTTGTATAAGGATGCTTTAAAGTTTTCTATGATAGTTTAAGGGAAAGGAACATATGATACAACCAACACTTAATATGGTCAGATAATTGCACCGCACAATTCAAGAATGCAAGGATGTTTTATTGCTTGCCAAGGATGCATATGAAAAGCGGTGTACAACATTTTTGGAATTTCTCTAAGGCTGGACATGGTAAGGGAGAGCACGATGGTGCAAGAGCATGTGTGAAAAGAGCCCTAGCTAGAGAAGAATTGAAGTAACAAGGTGGTGTTGAGTCGATAGATGCAGAAAAAAATTGTGTGATGGTGTAAGTCTATGATGGGTCTAGGTAATCTAGGTATGTCAATGGTTCATAGATATATTTGGTTGATCACTGAATCTAACATTGAAAACTATCTAGATTGTTGTACAATTGCAGGATCGAGTGACATGCATTCATTTATGAATTCAAATCCAAGTTCACTGGTAATTTATACGAGATAGATGGTATGTTTTTTCTCTTCATGCATGTATTGTTTGTGGGAAGAATGTGAATCACAAGAGTGGGTTGACAAATGGTCTTGTAGACCATTGGTTCCCATTGATTCATATCAAATTCCCAACGCACTACAATTGAGCCAGATGGAGACATCGATGGATTTTGACCATGTATCCGACCTAGTGGATTCAAGTGATTTTTTGAGTTAATTTTTTTGCAAGTATTATTTTTGGTTCATTTTGTTGTACATCATACTTTGTTTTTGGTATTAATTAACACTTTATAAAATGCAGGTCATGTGTATGCAGTTGTTGCAGAAGAGAACAATGAAGAAGGAACAAATTACTACTTGTGTCGTTGTGTTGAGCGAAAAAGAAAATTGACAACCACAATCATTGACTTAGAGGGTATTGAGTACCCAATAGGATCTTTTGTCGTGATAGGAACATGGCTTCGGAGATACCCTATCAATAATTTTGATATTTGGTTGTTTGAGGACTTTGA
The DNA here is from genome assembly GCF_030272615.1 of Cryptomeria japonica. NCBI lineage: Eukaryota > Viridiplantae > Streptophyta > Pinopsida > Cupressales > Cupressaceae > Cryptomeria > Cryptomeria japonica. Next base: position 730,142,585 of record NC_081409.1, read on the forward strand.
AACACACAGACATATTCTTCATTTCTCTAACCTTGTTGTTGCAACAAATATTCATTTGATGAAGTATCGTGGTAGACCTCATAACAAGATTTTATGGAAATTTCATGAATCTGACCATGAGGCAATAATTGACATAATACGGGTTAGAGCCATTCCTGAAGGCTCACTTTATTGATTCTATTGTTCAGAGTAGAATGATTTTGAGAATTTTGTATAAATCGTCGATGAATTATTCTATATTTATTTTTTGTATATATAAATGCCCATGAGCTGATTTTTACATGTTTAGGGGCATAATTTTGTATATTTAAATGGCAATGAGCTGATTTGTACATATGCACATGCCAGATTTTGTATATTAAAATGGTGATGAGTTGAATCACACATATTGTAATGCCAAATTTTGTATAAAAGCCCATGAGATGATTTGTATATTAAAATGATGATGAGCTGAATCGCACATATTGTAATGCCAAATTTTGTATAAAATCCCATGAGATGATTTTTAAGACATTTTTTTGTATAATCAAATAACCAAGAGTTGATTTGACTATATTTAGAGGCAAATTTTTGAATAATACGTGACTATTTTGTGTGTCAATGTTTTGTGACTATGTTTTGAGTATATGTGATGTGTCCCTGGTCAATCATGAGCATTCTTAATTCTTTTATAATCATGGAGAGTTATTTTAGTCATTATCAGGTCATAGGGGTCATACATTGAGACTAGATACAATTTGAGCAAAAATTGTCATTGTTGTCAAAAAAATTGTCAAAAAAGTTGTCAAGCAACTTCTAAATTGCATTGGTAGGGTATGACTCTCGATGTTCTAGCACTTTGGGATGCATGAGAGGGGAATTCCTAGCATAAAACTACCCACCCAAATGCGCTCATGACGTCGGTTTGTGCACACGATGAACCAAATCAATTCTAGCTAATCTTGCAACTTTGCATTGCATGCCACTGACAGTTTTTGCAGCAGGTGAAAAAATTCTACCAATTGAAAATGGCTCTGAGTCATCAAAAACTGAGATAGGCCATTGTAGAGGATCCTCACATGACCCCATGGGTTCAAACGGATCAACCATACATGTCCTAGATTTCAAGAAACAGTCCGTCAAAATTTGATAATTGTTTGGACTCAAGGGACTTGAGAGATCACCCCGGTACGATATGACTCTCAACGTTTCGATGCTTGGGGATGCATGATAGGGGCATGCCTAGCGTAAACCTCCCCCCCCCCCCCCCCCCCGAATGCCCTCATGATGTCAGTTTGTGCACACGATGAACCGAATCAATTCTAGCCAATCTTGCAACTTTGCATTGCATGCAACTGATGGTTTTTGCAATAGGCAAAAAAAATGATACCAATTGAAAATGGCTTTGAGTCACCAAAAAATGAGATAGGCCATTGTAGAGGAGCCTCACGCGACCCCACGGGTTCAAATGGATCAACCATATGTGTCCTAGATTCAAAAAAACAACCCGTCAAATTTTGACATTTTTTTGGACTCATGCAACTTCAAAGATCACCCCGGTATGGTATGACTCTTGACATTATGACACTTTGAGATGCATGACAAGGGCATGCCTAGTGTAAACCTTAACACTTGGATGCACTCATGACATCAGTTTGTGCACATGACGAACTGAATCAATTCTAACCAATCTTGCAACTTTGCATTGCATGCAACTGACGATTTTCGTAGCAAGCAAAAAAATGCTACCAATTGAAAATGGCTCCGATTCGTCAAAAATCGAGATAGAACATTGTAGAGGAGCCTCATGCGACTCCATGGGTTCAAATGGATCGACCATATGTGTCTTGAATTTCAAGAAACAGTCTGTCAAATTTTGACATTTTTTTGGACTCATGGCACTTGAGAGATTGCCCCGGTATGGTATGACACTTGACGTTTCGGCACTTTGGGATGCATGACAGGGGCATTCCTAGCATAAACCTATCCACCTAGATGTGCCTGTGACATTGATTTGTGCACACGATGAACCGAATCAATTCTAGCCAACCTTGCAACTTTGCATTGCATGCAACTGACGATTTTTACAGCAAGCGAAAAAATGCTACCAATTGAAAATGGCTCCAAGTCGTCAAAAACCAAGATAGACCATTGTAGGGGAGCCTCACACAACCCCATGGGTTTAAACGGATTGACAATATGTATCCTGGATTTCAAGAAACAATCCATCAAATTTTGACAATTTTTTGGACTCATGGCACTTGAGAGATCGCCCTAGTACGGTATGACTCTCGATGTTTTAGTGCTTTGGTATGCATGATAGGGGCATTCCTAGCATAAAATTTCCCACCCGAACGCGCTCATGATGTTAGTTTGTGCACATGACGAACCAAATCAATTCTAGCCAATCTTGCAACTTTGCATTGCATGCAACTGACGGTTTTTGCAACAGGTGAAAAAATGCTACCAATTGAAAATGGCTTTGAGTCATCAAAAATTGAGATAGGCCATTGTAGAGGAGCCTCACACGATCCCAGAAGTTCAAACGAATTGACCATATGTGTCTTGGATTTGAAGAAACAGTTCATCAAATTTTTATAATTTTTTGGACTCATGGCACTTGAGAGATCATATCGATATGGTATGACTCTCGACATTCCGACGCTTTGGGATGCACAACAGGGGCATACCTAGCATAAACCTTCCCACCCTAATGCGCTCATGACATCAATTTGTGCACATGACGAACAAATTGTGAGCGTGAGGGTGCTCTCACACCAAACACATATTGTTGTTTATATTCATATTGTTGATTACATATGCAAATATTCATTTAAATTTATAAAAGGGCAACCACCAAATACAACGAATACACAATAATGAACTAAATAAAAGGAGTTTTGTAGGGTTAATTAAACATTTTAGAAATTTTATCAAATCATATTCCACAATTGCAATGTTTTATATCATATATTTTTGTTGTTTATAAAAAAGGCATGTCTGCCAAGTCAATACAAGTATTACAAAAATGTGGCATATGCCATGTCCAAATCGATATACAATAAAAATGTAGAATATATCTACATGTATTGCTCATTCTATGACCAAAATTAACACTATATGATCATAAACTTGTGGTGGATCATCAAAATCAAGCCTCTTCGATGCAGTACGCGGCTCTGTAGATGGCTGCAAAACCACAATTCAAAAGCCAAGTTAGAATTATTTTGTAGAAAATAGTTCACAATTAACAACATAACTATGCATTTAACTATAATTATTTTGTGATTGAAATGTAGATTACCTCATCAGTTGATCTAGGAGCTAATGTCTTCACTCTCCTCTCCTTGTCACTCTTAGGAGTTTTCTTGAAGACATACTTAAATGGATCCACGTTATGGTCGTACCGCAAAGGGGTCTATTATAGATTAAATGTACAATTAATACAATGTACTAACATAAATATATCAAAAACATTTAAAAGCTATAATATAGAGAACAATGATGTACCTGTACCTGAGATGCTTCTCCAATGGACTGAGGATGGCTCACCATTGATGTAGAAACTGTCGCTATTACCTATACAAAAAATGTTCAAAGATTAAATACAATTAATATAATGATAAGTATTAAAGGTTAAAAACAATTAATTTTACTTATCAAAAAAAAGTGTACCGGATCCTGAGATGCTTCTCCAGTGCACAGAGGAGGGCTCGCCATTGATGAAATAGGTATGGATATTTCCTATATGAAAAAAGTAAAAGATTATAATATATCACAAGTTCACATGTATGCGTGCATATAATCATGAAATCAAGAAAATAAAGTAGAGATACATACCTCTGCCCTCTCTTGATCCACGGGTGAATCAGGTGCATTCAACAAATCCACATAGCTCAATGGTCATTGTACATGTAAAATAGACAAAAATAGTAATCAATCTACAAACCCCAACTAATACTTGATTTCAACATTTTCAAACAATTGTACAACTAAAAATGTGTTCAATTACCTTCTTCCCACGTTTTGGCGTCTTCGAGGAATTCTTTTTCTTAGGACAAGCCCTAGACATGGAGGGAGTACCCTAAAAAAACAAAATTAACATGAGATATTAGTACAGATAATAAATTAAACATAATTTTAAAAATCTAAAATGAAATGACTTGCATATTCCATCAAAACAATACATAAAAAGGGTTGTACAAAATATGATACCGTATAGCCTTGTAGGCCAAAATCGATCGTTGAGAGCGTGATGTCATCAATCTAGGACATTTTGTCCCCTGTCAACACCTACAAACCAAAAATTGGACCAAGCATTAAAGATAGTATATCTTGTATTTTTTTGAATTCAAAGTGTAATATTCTATTTTAACATGTTACAAAATTTATACCTCAGGCATCGAAGTTGTAGCTATAGTAACTGGGGGAGGAGTATGGGATTCCGCTGTTGCATGCTAAAATGCATATTATTTGTCTCAATTTAAATCGATGTATAAATGAAAATTTATTTATGTAATTACAAATTAAATGTGACTGATAAATAAAATGCTATGAATTCAAATCAACACACCTATATCTGTCGCTCATGGGCAAACACCGTGTCCATCAACTCATATGTCTGCTCAAAATCCTCAGCCGTGCAAGCTTGACATCTACTCCCACAAATTGTGCACAAATGAGATGAGGATCCATCTGCACCAGCTGCATCATCTATCCCCGAGCAACTGAGACACATATGCTAGATGGGCTCTCTGTCGCCACCTAATGGCTCATCATTCAATACAATAGGGTGTGCTAATGACGTCCCATGCTAGATGATGGCACCAATCAACATTGTGGCTACCTGAAGAGTTTGTAGCTCCATGTGCTCTTTCAGCTCTACTGGGACAACCTGATGCACCTTAGGTTTGGGTGCTAGGGGGTGACGACTCTCTGCGAGTAATTGCCTATGGGCTCTAGGTCTATCTTGGGCAGAGCCACCACCTCTACCATGGAACTCTCTAATGTCAAAATATTTTGGGCACACATTGAGCACAAACTCACAATAAAATTTTTTGAAAAATATAATGGCACCTCATAATTATTTCAAGGTGGATCATCAAAGACCATCCACCACTTCTGCCAAAAAAGATTCTTCATCTGCACATTGGTACACCAATGTATGGGAAACCTCTTTGCATTAAGAGGTAATGACTGACTAGGTTTGGGATCAATGAAAAGGGCACATATTTGTTGTTTAGTAATATTTTTGTTTTTTACTCCATCGTATGATAGCCCATCGGCATAGAATTGATGACACCTAACCCTAAAGCTTCCCCATTTGGTAATTTGTGTGGAAATAGCTATGGCACCACTAGCTAATGTTTCTAGGCTAGTGGTGAGAGATTGATGATGCTCAAGTTTAGATGTTTTCAATTTAAAAATTAGTTTATTGATTTTAGATGTATTTTGTCCTAACTGATTAATTAATTGCTTCTGTGTTTCGAGTGTGCGATCAAAAGGAGGAATTGGGGGTTGTTCTTGTCGGTTTTTAGGAGGTGCATTTGGTTGTTCTTGTTGTGGATTAGAAGAATCTAGTTTTTGAAACAAAAAATAAAAAAACCTAATCAAGATTAATGAAATTAAATTCAAAATGTAAAACAAATTGAACAAATGGGAAAGAAAATAAAAATAAACAAAAACTAACCTTGATCCATAGCCTAGAGGAGAAATCTAGCACCCCGTTCGCATTTTAGGAGATAAAATAAAGAAAAAATGAAGTAAAAATGCACTATTCATGGGTAAATGAGACCCAGTTTTTAAATTTTTTTTTTTTTTTTAACAGGCACTATGTATGCGGTTATCTTTGGATTATTAGCATGTATGCACTCATTTTCCTATAAGTAGTGCATGCACGCTCATTTTCCTAGGCGTAGCATGTATGCGCTCATTTTCCTAAAATAAATGCATACGCACTACCTTCTCTAGGCTCGAGAATAACAAGCCTAAGCGCGTACATGGTGAATTCAAATTTTAGAACCGCATACATGCTGGTTGTTTTTCCATGTTTTTTTTGGGTGGTGTCCACTTTTTTGACCACCATCTCTGTGCACATACCTTGTACACAAGTTTTTTGGATGAAGCAAATGTTGAAAGATATAAAGGTGGATTGTGATGCACCGATAGTTATTCACTGTGATAACTCTGCTGCTATTGATATATCAAATAATCTGGTGACCACCATCTTTGTGCACATACCTTGTACACAAGTTTTTTGGATGAAGCAAATGTTGAAAGATATAAAGGTGGATTGTGATGCACCGGTAGTTATTCACTGTGATAACTCTGTTGCTATTGATATATCAAAGAATCTGGTATTTCATTCTAAAACAAAGCACATATCTATCAACTATAACTTTTTGAAGGAAAAGGTGGAAGCAAATGAAGTTAGACTGGTTTATGTGAACACTAAAGAGAATATTGCAGATACTTTCACTAAACCTTTTCCCAAGGAATCATTTGAGTACTTGAGAGACAGATTGGGAGTTTCTGCCCCTTCGATAAAGACTTGATTGATGCGGTTTGGCATTAGTCTGGCATGCATTATCAGAGATAATATTCATTCCAGTACTGATGTGGGATGTTACTGCCCAGGGGGAGTAGTCAACTTTATGATTCAGTGGTTTATGTTTTTGCTTTGATATTTCTGTTAGATTTATGGCATTGATGTCAAAGGGGGAGAGATATTGATGTGAAAAAGACAAAGAAAGAAAAAGAAAAAGTCAAAGTGAGAGAGATATGAATAAGAAAAGTAAAGGGAGGAGATATTGACATTCAGAGTTGTATGTGGGATTTTGTTGGTTGTCTTCCATTTGGGGGAGACTTGTTTGGCATTTCCTAGTACTTAGATGATTTTACATCTAGTGTTGCCATCAATGCCAAAGGGGGAGATTGTTGGCCATTTAGTGGAATTGATTATGTGTTACATTGATGTTTGGTCATTGATTCCAACACTAGTTATTTGGATGCTTTACTGACACCCTTCTTGTCCCAGTAGGTTGAGTGGTTTCTGGTTGATTTGGATCCGGCATGATCCGGTAGGCTCCAGTATAGTTTGGTGATGGAATTGTCTTGCTCATGATACTCATGCTCATATTCGGTCAGTTGGTTTTGGTCTAGTGATCGGATGCTATCATGCTTTCTTAGAAGCTTAGTTTTTGGTTCCGGCGAGGGTTTCATTGGTAGAGCTTTTGATGAAGATCTTTGATGAATTGCATAAGTGGTGTTGGTGCATCTTCTGGTGGAGTTCCTAGATTTTTTTGGTGATCATGTTCGAGACTTGGTGGATGGAGATCATTTCTATAGCGTGTGGACCTATACTAGGTCCTGGTTGATCTAGGTTATGGACTAGCTTTTAATGTAACATGTGGATTGGACCTCTCGATGTATTTCCAAGATGTCTTATGTGTTGGATATTATTTGTTTGGTCTAAGGCCGACATGGTTTGTAATTATGTAATTGGTTTATTATCTATTGGCTGACCTAATTGTTTATGGTCGAGGGTTTGTATATATAGATGTAATATCTCATTGTAGAACATCATGGTTATGTTAGAGGTCATGGTCAAGGAATGTAATGTGCGAATAATGTAATATCATTCAGGAAGAGGATTTGGTCGATCATTGGAGATTGAATTGGGTTTATGTAAGAGGATTTAGTCTTCCAGTATTGAGCTCAACCAAAACTATACTCAGGCATAGGAGATGCTATCTTTTGCAGTTCAACACTTCTTCAGATTATAGTCTAGATTTTTATGTAGTCATTGAGGCTCCTTTTGTGATGAGAAGTGCGCTCTAGGTTGTTGGTCTTCCTACAAGTGCAAGCCCCTCAATTGTAATTCACATACTTACTGCAAAAGTATTATCTAACTATGGGTAGGCTTCCCACCATGGTTTTTCCCTTTACCAGGTTTTCCATGTATAAATCTTGGTGTCATGTAGATGGTTTTTATTCTATGATTATTGTTTATGCTTAATTGGTTTAACTGTTATTCTGGTATTAATGTTTTGGGTTCTGGTATTAAAGTTTTAAATTGCTAATAGTTCTGGTAATCTGTGACAATTGATTCACCCCCTCCTCTCAGTTGTCTTCCAGTTATTTGAACTATCTAACAACCTTCTCATCAGACAATTTATCCTTTACAGCTACAAACACAATCTCTTCATTGTCATCTTCATCTTTAGATCCTTCATCGGTCACACCTTCATCCACTGCAACATAACAGTGTTTTCTGCCTTTCCCTTTGAATCTCTTGAACTTATCTTTCTTATGGGTGTTAGGGCAGTTAGCAACAATATGGCCAATCTTACTACAACAGAAACACTTTAAAGGTAGCTTTCCTTTATACTTACCAGCGCCTCTTGGAAATCTCTTGACTAGCAGTGCTTCAAGTTCCATTACTTGATCTTCATTGTCTTCACTTTCTCGATTACCTCCATGACTAGATCTACACTCATGACTTTGACATACATTATTTTCTTTTCTAGAAGATGAACCGGTAACAGAAGCTTTAAAAGAAGATTTAGTAGATTTTGCCACACTATTGTCAAAACTATTTAACTCAAAGGTTGTAAGCTTACCAATCAAAGAGTCAGCAGTTACGTTATCCTTTGAAATGGAACTCAATTCTTGGATTGTCGATACTCTAATAGAATACTGAGGTTGAAGAGTTTTGAGAATTTTACTTACCACCTCATCATCATCAATTTTACCACTAGCACCTTTTATATGGCCAACAAATTCTTTAATTCTCTGACCATACTATGCAATGTTTTCTCCTCCTTGCATTTTCATATCATCAAATTTACCTCTCAATCTTTCCTCTTTTTCTGTTTGTACATGCTCATCTCCTCCATGAATTATTTCTATTTTTTCCCAAACCTCATGTGCAGTTTCCAATCATTGAACATCAATATATTCATGTTAGCCCCATATAGAGCCAAATTTAAAAATTCAGAATTTGGGTCTACTCTGTGTCAATCCTTGCTGGTGGACATTTTATCTATTAAGAATGAGTATTGAACCACTTCGAACTAAGTTCAAAGAGGTTCGAAGATGTTCAAAGGTTCATTTCAAAGGTTCAGTTCAAAGAGGTTTGAAGATGTTCAAAGGTTTATTTCAAAGGTTCAGTTCAAAGATCAACTTCAACAAGGTACAATTGGTTCGGGCAGGCTCATATCTACAAATTGTGGCCATTCATGTGAAGATCTTTTGTTACAGCATGTGAAGAAATGTTGCATTTCCACATCCTTTTATAAGAGGCAATGAGAAATTATTGTACTCTTCAATGAGGAAATTAAAGTAATGTGGTTTCAATTCTGAATGAATAATTGTTAATGGAAACCATTGGAGAACACTTGATAAATGTTGGAGTTTGGACAGCAAGTTTGATTGTTCTGACAGTTTTATATACCTCCACTTAGACATCAATAACTTTTTCCTCGAACATAATTTGCTCGATCTCTCTGATCAAGTTGTGCTAAATTAGGAATGCAACAACATATCCGAAAATTGGCAAGATCCAACGGTGGAGTAAAACGTTATGCCCCCCGCAGCGAGACCCAATTTGACTGTCATAAAAACATCCGCCCAACATCAAATTTTTATTATTATTTTGGACTAATGTTTTCATATCCCACCTATCCAAATATGCCAAAATGACATTTATAAACTATTGAATGTAAATTTTATAAAGACTTGATTTTATAAAAATGATGGGTGGAGAAAGTAAAAAGGAAAGGTAAAGTAAAAAAAGGTGGAACCGGTTACATTTCAAGAATCGGTTGTAGAAGAAACAGAGGTTATGACAAAATGATTTATGGGCGAAACCGATGGGGATTTTTGGGGGATGAAATTTTGTAAAAATTGAGATAGGAGATTGTTTTACTTGTTAATTTCAGTGAAATTCTCCATCTTTGAATGGAATGGAATGTCTGATACAGCTTTTGAAACCTATGAGTTTGAATATATAAAAGATTTCTGTTGGGATATTTATATGTTCATGTATTGGATTCCTTTCTCTCATTTTTATCTAATATCAAGTCTGTGAATCAATCTGGTGAATGAAATTAGCTGAAAGCATTTGAATATTCTGATTCCCCTTGTCCTATGAGGCATGAGCAAGTATCAATCAGAGTTCAAATATTTTGATCACTTTATATAGGTTAATCGTTATTTGAAGTTTAATGTTTTGTTATGCATTCCGATAATCGTTGTGAGGTGTTCATTTTGTGTTGACAAGTGAATGTTAAAGCCTTTCTTTGCTTTCTGGTTAAAAGTGAATTATATGATAAAATTTGGTCAAAATTCATTGAATATCATATGGGGAGCTGTACCCTTATACAGAGGGTAAATTAACATTATTTACCCAACTATTGGTTTTCATTGGTTTCCTACTAGGCGAACATGAGTATTTGTTAATAAATTTTGGGAAATCCAATCTGTTAACTAACAATTCAGAATCAGATAAAGTACTTACAATAGCTTCAAGGGCTTGCATGTTCTCCTGTTGATCTTTAAGTTCATCCAATGTCAAGGCAGTAGTAGTAGGAATCACATATGTTGTTTCAACATGTTTCCAGTATTGAGTACCAAGATCTTTGATATGTATCTTCATTGTCTTTCCAAATCTTATAGTTATCCTTGTTGAATTTTGGACCCTCTTTTTTCATCATCTTGTCTTCCTCAGAATATTTTCCTCAAGCGGTTAAGATTTTCTACACACAGAGGACCAAAGCTCTGATACCAATTGTTAATCCTATGAGGATCCAGTTAATACTGAGAGGGTGGGGTGAATCAGTATTAAGACAATTTATAACTTCAAATCAAATACCATTTACAACAGATCTGAAATCAATCAATACATGAATATATCCCTTTAGCAGATCTCATATACTTGTTATGCAATCTTATTAATCAGAATATTCACCAACTTGATATCTGATCAACAAATACTCATATTGACTTATTATCAGATCATAATACTTCATCTATCATTTCATTAACATTACCGGTAACCACTTACATATCTCTGCTAAACAATAGTAAACTTATCATAACCGGTAATCAAAAATAATGCATGAAAACATAAACACTATGAAAAGATATTCCACTCATGAACACAAAGATTTTTGACGTAGAAACCCAAATGGGAAAAACCACGGTGGGGATTGGTACCCACAATAATTTTTACTCTTTCGAAGTACGCTCTATTAGGATCTTAGCCCTATTAGGAGCTTACAATAGGTCTGGTTAGGAGCAGACCCTGTTAGGAGTCAACTGGTTAAGGAATTTGCCTATCACTCCAGCTAGGAGCTTAATGATCCGTTAGGATTAACTTGGTTAGAGGATTTAAACACTCTTTTGTGAGCTTCCCTGTTAGCGGACTTAGATGACAAAGGTTTGTTAGGACCTACCCGGTTAAGGGATTTATGTTGTTGTAATTGTTAGAGAACAACAGTGAAAAATGATCTGTTACTTTGTACTTTCAGCTTGCTAAATCATATCCATTTATTTTTCATAGTCTACAACACTCATGCAGATCTCTATCTTCTCTGGGATGGCTTAACTCATTCTCCTAATGCCACCAACACATGAAACATCAGTTGTGTTGCCCTAAATAGCCATCTCAACTAGGTCGGCCATAAAACCTAATTACATCTTGAATTTACAATACAGATCATATCATATCAATATCCAGATCATTACAACAAATTACAATGCAATATCAATCATTGATTATTCATAACCCATCATGGAAATCCGATCTGTATCCTCAAAACACTCTACTAAGCATTTCATTGATTCCCAAGAAATTCTTCCTTGAATCATGCCAAAACAACAATTAAATCTTTCACGCAGGTTGTGTCATGTTACCAACTTCATGTAGACTTGTCGTCAATGACCATCATAATAGAAATCATTACCGGTTGAGTGAATTCATCACCGGTCCTAAAACCCTACTAAAACCCTAGCACAACTCCATCATAAATTCAAAACATGCCTTCTGGTAATCAACATAGGATGTGGTTTTGGTCCCATACACAAATCCATCATACAATATTATGTCTCAAACCACAAGTCTCCAACCATCACCGATTTACCAATTCTATCAAAATCTTTTCTTTTACCGGTTGAAGTCCTAATTCTCAGTCATGTTGGTAAACCCTGTCATACTTACAAATTCTAAATCTGGTAGACCAAATTAATTATGCAACAAGTCAAACATCATAGTTCGTCTGTAACCATCATCAAACATTAATTGACATAGATCGCCATCAATGACAACACAAATAATTGATCATGTCATCATCAATCTTCTACCGATACGGTCATCAACTCATCTGCATCAGTTATGCCAATCATGCCAACAATAATGTCATCAAAAAATTTACAAATACATCATCATCATCTAGCCAACAATCTTCATCAATTTTACCAACATTACCAACTTTACCAGTTATGCCAACAATAACTTTACCGGTCATCTTCTCATCTCATCAACATCTCCATATAACAATAATCTCTCCATTATTGTCATAATCAGTTATGCCAACAATATGCCAATAATTATTAAGGTCACTATGCTTGGATGCTTTTGTATCCTTCTTCTTGCTTGAAATACAACCCAACCCAAACATTTACTATCTTGTATGCTCTGGGACTTGGTCTTTGATGGGACTGTTTGGCATTCTTTTGTACCCTCAACACTGGGTAATCATTCTTCAATGTTGTTGTATAGCACACTTTGTTTGAAACTTTTATAACAGTGACTTTATTCTTTAATGTTTCCTATATCATGATGTTCACCTTCTAAAGTTTTAATGATGCCTCTGTCTTTCTTTTTTGGATTATTTTGATAGAGATGAATGTATCTCTTGGTTGGACATGTTGCTATTCTTATACTGTTATAGGCTCTTTCACTATCACAAGCTCATTGTGACAAGCTATTATAGATCTTTGTTCTGACTATATAGATCTGATTTCTCAATGATATGACAATATTGTATCATAACTTTGTGTTGCTCTGGTTGGTTACTATGAGTTCTTTGTTATTGATTAACCCTTTCTAGCATACTACCAAGCACATATGACAGTGAGAACTATTATGGTGACTACTTTGTACTAATGTAAGCGTTAAGACTTCCTCTTTTCACATAACACAATTGCCAACTGCTGATTGAAAACCTGAATGTGTATGGTAGTAAGCCCTATCACTCTGGCAATGTTCCTGAGGTTTTCTTTGTTCTTTGTGACTTTGAGCCCTTTTGCTCCACCAACAGTTAAAATCATAGACTACTCTATGAAAAGTTTCTTTGTCTTTAAGACTTCTTGAAGACTTTGAAACAAGATTTCATCAACTTGCTGCTCTAAAGTCATATTGGCTATGCTCAGAGACTATTACTATGAAGATTGACAAATAATTTATTGAAAACTATTGTTTATTCTCTTTATCTGCATGAAGATATTGTCACTGTTAGCAGACTATATGTTGTTGTAGATTCATATCATATGACTCCCTTTATGTTGCTAATGACTACTTGACTTTTATCATCTAGGACTGAAAAATCACTACTCCATTATTCATTAGTTGTCTTGAAGTTGGGAATGAACATTATGACTGCACTTTGGATACAACAATCATTGTCCTAAAACTGTATGTACACATTCTTTGTCACTGTGTCATTAGCTGCTCTCATGGCTATAATTTCATTGATTACTTTGATGCCACTGTGACTGGGTTTATATTTTATCACAATGATTGTGATTATGAATATCTCATTTGTTCATGTGATTTTCTTTAATCATGAATGAATACTCTTTTTGAATATAATGAACACATCTCAATAATAACTGTGAAGTGTTCTATATTCTATGTCTTAAAGAAGATCATTGTATATTAACATCTTATTTGCACAAACCAATCCTTGAATCTTTGTTGGAGGAAGCTGATACAAATCATTCCTCTAGATACCCTATGACCTTGTATGCTTTGAATGATGGTTGCTATTTAGATGATCATGATCTTGGATTTGTGACTGCAACTTCATGTTGTCATTGTTCACTGGATAATGAGACATCTCTGTCTTTTCATTTTATGACTATGAAACATGTTTGAAGGACTACCATGTCAAGCTAATGGCACCTTTGTAATGACTACAAAATTGATACATTAATATCTTTCTTAGATTTTTTCTTGTGAATAACTTACTATCCTTTATGACTTTGAGCCCCCTTACTTTTGATCAACTCTCATTGCTTTTAAGAGTTGGAAATTCTCATGTGGATTTCAGCAGTGATGTTTGTCCTTGCAATATCTAAACATGCACCAAATTTATGTTACTATCATGAGTTCTCCTTTTGTACATTTTTTTTTGCCTGAGCTCTCATATCTTTGTATTATTGTGTTTGATGGCTGATATACTATTTTGGTGATTGTCAAGAAGACTGTATTGTTGTGTTCCTCTTATATGATAGGCCTTAATGGGCTAACCATGTCCCTTGACAATGGTACAAACCTCTGTAACCTTGATATGGCAATCTTAAAAATGAACATACTTTATGCTTGTCATATTGTATAATGATTGTGGCATTAATGCATTTTAGTCTCTGTAAGTCCTCTTATCTTGAAGCTTCTCCATGATTGACTGGCCTTTGCTCACACTGACTTCAATATCTTTGTCATTCTACTAGGTCTTTGTTCAACTTATGTTAGTACAAAAAGTTGTCAGTGACTGCCACCACACCTCTGAGTTCTTGTGAATCGAGACTTGGTGTTTTGTGTAATGGCTCTTTAGACTGCCCTAAAGGGACTGCATCTTAGTATTAAGGTTGTGGCTGCAACTATGTTTAACCCTTTGTAAAGCTTCTTTCTTTAACTTATGCAATCATATCTTGAACATCTTAAACTGCTCCTTGTACTATTATTTGACCATGTGATTGCTCATAAGATTGTACAATGAACTGAAACTTATTGCCATTTGATGGTCTTAATTCACTGTGATTGTTCTCATAAACTGTGAACTCTTGTATACCTTCTAGTAGTTATATTGCAACAACTTCATGACTACTATAAATTCTTCATTGCTCAATTTGTAGATGACAATGACTTTTCACTATATATGGTAAGGGCTATCCTTGACAGGTTTGTCAAGATCACAGGTTGCTCGATGTATTAACCTTGATCACTGTTCAAAGATACTTAACTGTGATGTGCACTATTTTTAGAGCACCTTTACTCTCTTGATAATTTTGTTCATGTTTTATCTTTGTCTTGACTTCATAGATCATTGTTTTCTACTCTTTGACTTTAACTAGTTCTCTAGCCCTTTGTCATTCTCAATGCTATTAGGCCTTTTCACTATCCTAAATGTTTCAGTCTATTCTTGAATTGCACCATTAAAGGTGACTGGCTCCAATAAAAGTGTGTTGAGAAGTATTCTTTTGATTGAAGTGTCAAGGTTTTGTTTTGGCACATGATGTTTATCAAAGCATTTTGATTGCTATGGATAACTGTTTGTGCTAAAACAAAATCTTGACACCTCTATCAAAAGAATACTTCTGATTTGAAACATTGATATCCATCTCTATCCTCTCTACTATGAGATATTTAAATGATTTGGGATCAACCTTTGTGAAAACCATATTTTACACCACTCATGTTAAATTAATGAACAATCATGTCACTTTCTTGTATCTGCACATGAAGCAGACAAGTTAGACAAAAACAATGCATTATCTAATTTATTGCTGATGATTTGATCTAATTTTTTTTTTTGGACCTAAATGACATACTAGTTGTTCATGATGCACATGAGGGATGGACTATATGTTTTCAAATGCATGTGCATATATGGAATGATGGTCCTTCATTTCTCTAACAATACTACTTTTCATAATGCAAGCACTCAAGGGTAGCAGGGTGACAACTGGTTGCAGGATGGGCGAAAGACTACAAATGACGCACCACAACACAGAGAGGACTCGTCATTCGGGCAGTGATGAGTCACCCTTCCTTATCTGCATTTTACATTTATGTTTTTTGTATCTGCAAACATATAGTACTTCCTTCATTTGCACCATACCAGTTAGTCTCATGGCTTGTGTGAGACATTGTACATTCATATTAATAAAGATTACTTTTCTCAAAAAAATTGTATGCTATCTCTTATGCATCTGCATAATAAAATATGATAGTAATCTTCAGTTTTCTTTTAAAATATACATGAATGCAATTCAACAGAATAAAAATGCACCTTTTTGTATAAGAAACACAAAAGCTCTACTTGATTGAGTTTGTTAATGAAAATAGGTAACAGTAAGATAATATTATTTAATTGTTTATTTATTTATTTTGCTTACCACCTTTTATTAATGGTCATTGGGAGTTTTATTTGGAGATTAATATTATTTAATAATATTTTATCTTGATTTTTATGAATAGTTGGTAAAGTTTATTATATTTTTCATTATTTTTATTTGTGATGTGATGAAGTATGATTTTTGGAGTTAATTTTAAATATGGAGTTTTGAGATCGTCATGAGGTTCTTTTGGCTAGAAAAATTATTGTTTTTTTTTTTTAGGATGGATTTTCCTACGAATGTTTGAGGATTGAAGCTTTGGCTTTTGGTTTTGGGTTGTAATTGTGATTGTGTTGGAAGAGTGGTTATTTGTGGTTGGCTATACTTCTCTTTTGTAAATTTTCTTGTATATTTCTTCATTTCCAAGTCGATGGTTTTGAATCCATTCTCATGCATTTTGATTTTATGAAATGATTGTATGCACCTTGATTGTTTTAAAAGGGAATTATGATTGATATGTATGTTGAAGGATGTTCATATATCTTATATATTGTTGTGGTTTTATTTCTTTGATTTTGGGTATATGAGGCCATTTGAATTTTATTACCATATAGTGTCTTGAGATTTTGTCTTGAAGGTTTTGAATTCATTTCCTTGGGAGATATCATTTGTATTATGATTATAAGTCTTGATTTCAACTTTCAGTTCACCAGGATTGAATCTCTATATGGTGTCGGAAACCTATTTGCCTTGATATAGTTATTGATCTCTCATTTTATATTATACTCTTGTTTTGGGTCGAATAACGCCCTTACAAGTGTTTGTTCAGTGTCACAAGTTGTATTTGAGTTATTTTGGACTTAATTATTTCTTTTTTGTTGCATCTGAGTCATATTTGACTCTTTATCACAAATACACCATTCTGATGAATAAATGTGCTAGATTATCTATCATTTGTGTCATTTTATATATCATATGTGCTACTCTATTCTATAATTGCATTTTTTGGAGAATTGTATGCAATATTGTTCTAGATAAACGCATTGTTCTGGGTCATGTACGCAATAAATAGTTTTGTGTATGCGCTAATTCCTTCTGTGAGTGTGCCAGTATTAAGTGTATAGGGGCCAAAGTTTTGTGTGAATACACTAGTCCAGTATGTAAAAGCGTCATTCTGTTGTTCTATGTTTTGCCTATTGTTTTGTAGTTTATGATTGATTTTGTCAGACCAGAGGCTAGTTTCAAGTTGGATGTGATTCATGTGTGTTCTCTGTAATGATTGACTTTTTTTGAAGTTGGATTTTTGTTGCATTATGGCTTAGAGAGAGACTGTCAGGAAATCCCTTGATGTGGGTATCGGGTCTTATGATTGCAGTAATTTGTTGAAATCATATTTTGATGTATCATGTTTTTGAGATTATTGATTCCATGGTTGGATTATTATAAGAGGCTATTGGAATATTGATTTATGGGTTCAATTATGTTTATGAACTAGTTTTGGATATGGAACCTTTGGTTGGATATTTATTATGTGATTCTTTTGGAGATTCTTGTATGTATGTTTGCGTTATACCCGTAGGTCTAAGAACATGATAGGGGGAATGGATTCCAAGTGAGTGTTGGGGTCATGAGAGATAGGTTGCGAGGAGATCTCTAGTGATGGGAGTCAGGGTCTAGACCACCAAGAGATCTTATTGGAATTTCTTTTGTAAGAAAGTGATAATCTTAAATAAATTAGTCTGGATGGGATGGGTAGTAGGTTTCACCTTAATAAGATAATGAAACATTTTGTGGTGCCCAACTCATGGCCTATAGCACTAGTACAATCTCAAGATGAGATTGGGTATGCCTTGGATAGGCAACCAAACTCCCTTGATTCTCTCAAAGGTTGAGATGGTTTTGCATGGGTATCACAGGTGTCAAGGTCAAGAGACTGCCAAAATAATCTCATTTTGTTGTGATAGCATGCGATGACAATCTTCCCTATATGTGTCCTAGTACCTTGGCTTTATTTTGTGGTTTATGGTTAATCCTTGATGTGCGTTATGTTTATGGCTTATAATGTTGATTCTTGTTACAAGTTAGTCTATGGTTATATATTCCTTGGATATTAGGTGTCAGTCTAAGTTTAGAGTGTGCATGGGACCTTATGTCAATCTCCGAAGCATGAGGGTGGACCTTTGGGTTCCACATGGTTGAGTGGTTTGATGCTTTCTTCCATTGGGATTTTCTCTTTGTTGGATGTTTGTGTGCATGGATGAGGATTATTTATCTCTTCATCTTGAGTTTGGATTCTTGAAGCAAATATCATGTATCCATTGAGATTGGAAGACATCATTGTAACCTTGTACCATGCATAATTATATTTGTAGCTAGAGATCATGATTCGTCATTATAGTAGATATTGTATGTAGAAGTTGTTCCTCTTGTGTAAGACATGATATGTAATTTGGTTAATGATTCTTTTAGCTAGTGATTAGGTTTCCCTATTGGAATAGATAATGTAATCTTGTATTGATCATCTATGTATTTATTCCAATATGAGAAGTGTACTTTGTAAAATACTAGTGTGGATTTTTCTATTAACTAATGATTGATTGTGTTCTAGAGTTGATGGAATAGCTAGTTGTTGGATTTAATGGTTAGGAATATTTGGATTTGGTGTATTAAAATGGACCTATCATATTGATAGTATTGATATGTTTTGGATTCTTTATTAAATGATAATGTGGTTAATAGACATTGTTATGGGTTATATTTCATGTATGCATAATGGTGAAGTTAAATAATTACTTTCCTATGCTCTTAAAATGAAATGAAAATTAGGAATATTGTAGGAAGTGATGTGGTAGAGTTATATGATGTTTTCATGTCCTAATGTTAATTTAAGTAACGACGTTGAGATACCCGAGGGAATTTAATTATATATGTGTTGTAAGTTAAATATGCTTGAGTATTTATGTTCATATGATCAAAGATAAGTTAATGTATGTGCGTATCTTGTGTTATATGTGTTGTAATGGATCTTTTTGAAGAAAAAAAATTATCTCTATTTTCTTGCATGTCAGTTAGTTTTTCTAAGGTATTTTTGATGGGCATTACAAAGGCTTTTGAAAATTATTTTTACTATAAAATAATCTCCAAGGGAAGATTCCCTTATTTATGAGGCTTGACAAGCTTACCTACATTCTAACCCAAGGAAGGATGTGAAGTGCAAAACCTCTAGATGTTGGGTGGATCATAAAGGGGAATTTTGATGCGACTGCCCAAGGTAACCACAGACTAGTCAATGCAGGGTGTGTAGTGAGGAATAGTGAGGGTCGGATTCTTCTAATTGATGGAGCCTAATTGGGGATCGCTTACAATAATGAAGGAAAATTCCATGTTGCCCTATTGGGGATTTGGGTGGATAGATCTTTGCAATGCAATCATTCTCATCTAGAATGTGATTCTGATATTATGGTCAATATAATCTAGACATGTCAAACGCTAAGCTGGAAGTTGGTGAGATTTATTGGTCATATTTTGGAGGAAATAAAATTCTTTAAATAATTCACTATCATGCATTTGAAAGAAGGAAATGAGATGGCAGACAAGGTTTCAAAGGTGGAAATTGATTTGGACATGGAGGTGTAGATGGTCACCTCACTAGTGGACTAGCATAGGAAGACGTTCCACCACTTTGCCTCATAATTCTTTGCACATCTTAGGCATTTTGATGGGACAACATTTATTATGAAATATAGAGGAGTTGGAGGAGGACAATTATCATTAGCAAATGCATGCAAGGTGTCTCTTTAAGAAGCCAATAAATGGTAGTGGTTGCATTGTAACACATGGTGAGCTTGGTAAGTAGTACGAACACCTCCATATATTTTCTTGCTAATAAAATGAAGATGTCATTTTACAAAGATGCTTCTAAGTGGAGGTTGATGGAGATTTTTAAGTCATGGGTAGGGGTTGTGTTGCATGTTATTTGCTTAGTGTTGGGTGATGAAAATTTGGGTGGCAATAGACACCAAAGAGTCAATTTTGATGTAGACTCCATGTTAGTTGTAATTATTATGGACGTTGATAGGTCAGATAAGATGGTGGAGATTTTGATGAAAAAATTGGTATACAAGAGGTGGTCTATTGGTTTGAAGCACTGCCTTTTTTGTGACATCCCTAAGTAAGGCCTAATTCTTAATGGCCGCATCTGGTTGAAGTTGGTTGAGGAAGATGAAGACCTATTGTAATTTTTTATAGTGTGGAGTGTGGGGATGGATATCTAGGAAAGGCACAACCAAGCTAGGACTAGCATAAACTACTTGAAAGGATATGTGGAAGGGGTGGTAGTCGATGATAATTGATAGGCTTCCACCTTGGTGGAGGATGTCGATGAGGATGACATTGTTACAACTAGATATGAGGCCATTTGAAAGTGGTCAAATGCTAACTTGGCTAGGCCTCCCTTTTTGGCTATGAAGGTTATATATATTTTCTATCTTTTTGGTATTGTAGTCTAGTAGGACAAGCTAGGGCATTTTTTGTATAACTAGCTCTACTAGAAATTCTTAGTGGGGTTAGTCAAAGTCTGTGAATTATATGGTATCCTATAGTATATATGTAGTAGCATAGAATACTACTTCAATACACTGATCCATTTTGTTTAGGGCTCGATTGGGGTTGGGGTGTAGGGGAGCTATGGCCTACTACAATGTAATCTTTTATTACATCAATATATGGGTGTGGCCCTGAAAATGCCATATTAATCTATAAAAAATATATCTCAGGGAAGACAATTTAAAACTTGTACAATATGTATACTTTTTTTCTAGAATGTGTTGGAATTGATAGTTAACCCCACAACTCTTATAAATCATCTACAACCAAAATTCCTATCACTTCTTAAGATAAAAATATATGGTTGATGTTATACAACCTTGAGACATAAATTGGTTAAAGAAGGAATCTAATATTATGATTAACCTGTAAATAAATTGGATTACACAGATTAACTTGGATAGATTATAATGAATACAATGAATTTTTACAAAAGCATAAAGATCAAACCCTAGATGCAAACCCTAGGAGAGGATTGTGTCTTAATCATACGACTTGAGACAAATTGGCCAATAATTAACTCATAATAATAATAGAAAATCACTTCTAAGTTAAGATCAAGTGTAATAAAGTAATAAGGGATCTAAGTAAATAATGATTGATTAATTAATTATCAAGGCAATGTCCTTTTTACTCCAGCACCTCTCGAGTGAGTGCAAGATCATGATGGGCCAAATTAGGCCTCTATGTGGCAATGAAAATTTAGAAAAAAAAAGAATTCAGCAATTTCACATAAAAAAATTGAATAGGTTATTAATATAATTTAGAAAATATGTAGGAATATTATTAGTAAAAAAATGAATGGAGTTTGTAGTCTACTAGTTATTTTTGAAAAAAGGTAAATCTATTTGGTGAAAATTTGAATATACAATGTCGTAGTAATAAAATTTTTGAAAAAATAAAA
Organism: Cryptomeria japonica; assembly: GCF_030272615.1. Classification (NCBI taxonomy): domain Eukaryota; kingdom Viridiplantae; phylum Streptophyta; class Pinopsida; order Cupressales; family Cupressaceae; genus Cryptomeria; species Cryptomeria japonica. The sequence goes on from NC_081409.1 coordinate 730,164,414, forward strand.
TCATTTGTATGTTCATCTAACGTAAGTACAAATAAAGAAAAAAATTCAAAACTTTCAATATAAGTACGGGACACATGCTCAAATGTGATACATATATTTTTGTAGTTTTGTTGCAAGTAAAAAATTAGTTATGAATAGGAATTTAAAAAAATATTAAAAACTAATTGTCCAACCACCCTAATTTGGTCAAAAATTTATGAAATTCAAAAAAAAATGAACCTATAGTTTGTGAAGCATAAAGCGTGATGTATCTTTCTGATCAAAAAATGTGAAATCATTTGAAAGCTATAGATGTTTCTCAATCAACCTATAAATTAGGACTTTAGACATAGTGCATGTAGAAAATCAATAATAATTTATCTATTAAATTCAAAATAAAGCATATCTTATATTAGTAGAATACTGACAATTTCCTAAACAAACACTTTTCATTTCATCAAATTCAGATTAAAAAAAGTCATCAACACGAAGGATAAGTCTAAAAAACCAATGGAAACTTGTAAACATATTGGGGCAGTTGACTTTCAAGTTTGACACCCCCAAGCCAAATCCCAAAGCATTCTCGAGACAATAACTAAGGCAATAATAATGGTAGAAAAAATGGGTATCCATTTTTTTTATTTTAAAAATGAATATATATAAATAACATATATCTATTGTTTTTCTTTTAGAAATGGATATCCATCTCTTAGAATGAGAAACATATATGTGTTCTTGTAGTTTGATTTTTGTGTATTGACTATAGCTTAAGTGTGTGTGTGTGTTTCAAAATATATGTATAAAATAATAATATGTAATATAATCATTAAAATGTATATAATATAATATATGATTAATATGTAATATCTAATATATGTACTAATATATATTTTTATTAATATAATATCTAATATTATATAATATGTTATTTAAAAAATTAATTGATTGATTGATGCAAAAGAATATCATATAATATATTTATTATAATATTTAAGTATAAACAAAGCTACAAAAAACTAAGAGCATTACATATACCCTCTCTCTCCCCCTCTATTCTTCTCACCTTACCTCTATCTCTACCCACCTCTCCCTTGGGTTACCCCTCTATCTCTCTACCTACCACTCAATCTCTCTCCCTCCCTCTTTCCCTCACTACTATCCATTTCCCTTCTTCCCTCTCTACCTCTCTCACTCTATATTAAATTAATATATTATAATATTAGAATATATTAATATTAATATAATATAAAATATATAATATATATTATAATATATAATATATATATTATAATATATTTATATTAATACAATATATTTATATTATATAAATATAATATTATAAAATTATATCATATGAATTCTATAATATATTATATTTGATTGTTATAAATTCATTTTTATTTTTATTTTTTTAAGAAATGGATATAAATTTTTTGTGAAGCTTATTTTCTTATTGCATGAAAATAAGTTCCACTATATATATAAGGGATGGGAAACAAAGTTGTGGGATGTATACCTGGAGAAACTTGAGTTGGATGTTTTCTACTACTATACAATTTTACTTTTTTAGGAGTCAAAAAACTAACATACTTTTACTATAAGTGGTAGTTGGATTGTAAGTGGTTCTTCTAGTCTACCTACATCATCTAATATCATTGATGGTGATGGTGATGGCGATAACCCATATGATGTTAAGTGAGCGACTTCTAAATTTGATTGTGTGTAAGTTGATTACTAATATAGTATTTAATATTAAATAATTAGTATCTACCGGCACATTTAAGTTTCACAATATGATAACAGATTAGTATATTATATTTTAAATTTTATAATTTTATGGTATTTCTATTTAGCATATGCATGATATTTGACATTCTAAACTTAATTCTTATTTTTAGACTAAAAATGTATATAATTATTCTCTATACTTTATATATATAATCAAAACATCTCTAGCAACAAAATATTGTACCAATGTGTCAAACCCATGTACATCTACCTCTATCCATTCTAATATGACAACTTGAGTTTAAAGGTTGAGTTTAATATATATTTTATCATTTAAATAAAAATGTTTTTCTCTCTTTCAAAATGTATGTGACTTTTATAATCTTTCAATATTAAAAATTATTCTTAAAGGTGGCATGTTTCAATAAATAGCTATCATCATCTCTACTTATTTTGTAACTACATGTTAGAGATTATTAAATTTACTTCTTTTTATTGGGAGGATAACAACTTTTGAATTATTTTTACAATCTATTGTTATCTTGAGAGTACAAATCAAAGTTGTAAGAATTATTGACTTTCTTAAAATTAGAGTCAAGTACTAGGGAATATTTATTCTACCAAAGTCGTAGAGGAGATATATCAAACCTCATCCTTCTTTATTGTACCTCTAAAAAATTTGAACCTTAAGAATGATAAAATCAATAAACCTACCATCATTATTATCAATTGCATTCAATCAATCAATTTACAATAGTTTAATCAATAAACATTATTTAAACAATTAAAATCTTTACGAATTGAATACAAATTACTTATAACAATTATTTTATTTTATTTTTACCTCTTTAACTCCATAACCTTAAATCTCCATATCCTTTATTTATATAAAAATTTAACTTGTATGTTGATTCATTACCATGGTAAAACTCTATGATAAGATCATCCTAAACCATGAATGAAGCATGCCCAATATAAAATGAAGAACCTGGTTATGTTGTTGATTTATAACTCAAGTAGTGAAAAGTTTGTGTAATGCTTTAATATTTTTTAGTTAAGATTAATTTATAGTAGACAAATCCTTAATGAAAATGGTATTTTAAATGATAAAAGAATTATAATCAGTTTAAGGGGTTAGATTCTCTTAATCTTATATTGTTGAATTAGAAATTAAGAAATTGTGTATTTATTCTAATTATTTGTTTTTTATTTTTCTAAATTTAATACATTATAATTTTATTTTTATCAATTAAATTTAAATACTAGATAAATATATATATATATAGCAAGATAATATTTATTTGTGAAATCATGTATCTAAATACAATTTTTATTTTTTATTTTCTTTAACATTTTAAATTGACTTTCTAGATCCTTCTTCAAAAAAATATTGTTTAATTTATCAATTATATTTTTATTTTTATTATTATGTCATTTATAAATTAAAGATATTATTGTAATTGTCTATAATTTAATTTTTAATTTAATTTAATGAAAGAAAAAAGTAATTTTTATCAGTTAGGAGGTTTTTATCCTGACCTAATCCAAGTGAAGCCACAAGTGGGGGACCTCATTCTTAGCATGAACATAACAATAATTTGAATAGTCCAAACTCATAAGCACAATAGTCCAGTAGGGGCACCAAGCCTGATAGCACACTGGGCCAATTAGGTTTTGGAACACAATCTGAAGTGCTAAGTCACTTGACATGAATGCCAACAATATCAATGCAAAGGTTCAAACCAACAAGCACACTAGATCAATAAGGACACATAACCCACAATCACAAAAACCTAGCGAAAATCTAAATCTTGAAAACAACAGTAATGCGATGCCTTAACCATCACATTATGTCATGAATGCTGAAGGAAAAATATAATATGATAATTGTCTTTATTTATAAAAACTATCATACATTATTTTATCTTAAAAAATATTTTTTTTAATTATATTTAAAAATGAATGATATAATATTAGATCTTAAAATTTAAGTAAAACAAAATTCAAAATAATAAATAGCTATAAATACACTAAATTATTATAACAAATCTAATCATTGAATTTATTCTAACCAAAAAAAATAGATAACCATTAAAAATCAACTCTCAATCTATAATAACTTCATTACTATCTACTCTTCATCCAAACACTATATTTCATTAGTAATAAAAAAAACCCAATATAAAACAAATCAGCAGTCCATCTCAACAGGCTCACACCAACCCTCCAACCCTCCATTACCTCATAACAATCTCATTTGATATGATGTGTTTTGTCTACAAGTTCCTCAATGTCTATGTCATATAAAAAATCTAACACTTTAGTCTTTCAACTACTTTTAATTTCCCTTTGGAAGAGAATGAGAACAAGGCAACAACATAGTTTTTCCTTTGTCATTTATGTGTAATGCAATACACTTGGAATCCATTTTATGGAATAAGAAAAGAACATTTAACCTACTCGTATGACTTTTCATGAGCAATGCAATGCACTTGGAATCAAGTACATTTAATGCTCATAGTTTTTGTAAAGTTGCTCAACTTTAATATTTTAACTTTCTCCTAAGCTCAAAGCCATCATGACATTATAGTCATTATTTTCCCCATGGAATAATAGAATGCAAACTAATGGTATTAATATAATGATTGTACATCTCCCTTTTAAGATACATGGTCATCTTTATACATAAAGTTTATTGAGGACATAAAATAACATGAATAAATAGTGGAATGGAGTCATATCACACAAATACTTCCACAAACAAGTTTTAGTATTAAAACTAAATTAAAAAAATACTATTTTGAAGTGAAGGGTAAGCATTATATTTAAAATGGGTTGTGGTCTGAATTGATTGGCGAGAACTTTCTGTGGTAAAACATGAGGTGACGAGATCCATTCTTCCTCCAATCTACGTGGTATCAGAGGACGTATCACATCAACATCATCACTCTCATTAAACCAAGTGCACTGCAATTTATAAGGGGACTACCTGATTCCTATAGTCTAAAACAGTTATATTTAGAATATTAATATGTTTTAAATAGACCAAAATTTATAGTTATACAATTATAATAATATATAATAAAAATTATATAAATATACAATAAATTGTAATAAAGATAAAAAATTCAACTTATTTTTAATTAATTATCATCTAAAAAATTAGAGAGATAAATAAGAATTCTACTCTATTTAAATATTATCTTATTTGTTTCCATATTTTTTAAGTGTGAATGTACTAAATAGATCAATTTTAAGGAGAATTTGTCATCTCATAATAAAAGAAATTAGTATATTGAAATAAAAAAATCTCAACCAAAGTGGATAATTTGTCAATTTATAATTTTTCTATATAAAAGGTAGAACATAAAGTTTCAAAATTTAATGTATAATATTAAATCTAAATTCATAGAAAACAATAAAGATAAAATTTATGATCCTTTACTAGGAAGTTCATTCATGTTCATAAATTACTTTATCAAACTAAAGTAAGACACTCAAACAAGCTTATAACAAATGTTTTAAAATATATGATATTTTATTAATCAAAGATTTTGAAAATGAGTTGTGAGCACAAAATGATTTCAAAGGTAATCATATTTAAAGCTATTAGAGTATAAGGCTTCTATCTAGAATGAACTTTAAAAGATACTGGAAAAAAATCTACAACCTAGTGGCTTTTGGGATTGTACTGAAAACACTACAACAAATTCAAGAGATAGGTGAGAATATAAGGGAAACATGAAAAGAAACTAATAGAGATTTGTTGTATAACTAAAGAATAATAATATCTTATTTTAGAATCTAAATATCTTGCATGATCTTCTACTCGAATGTTGGGTAAGAAGCTGGTTCATTCTAGGCCTGGGATTGTCTAAGTGGGACATCAAGGGTCCCAACTCTCTCTTTCATTTGTTATTTTTTCCAATTTGGTTGTAATTGTTCCTATTTCTCTTGGTCATGTTGTTTCTCTATTGTTGCTAGTAAGCTTAGGCCTATTTTGCCTATCCTTTTGGCATCCTTTGTAAAGGGTTGAGATCCTTGTTTCTCACTTAATCTAATAGAAAAATATCATGTTGAGGATGAATTGTACACTAAAATCACTTTCCCACCTACAAAGAATAATCTCTTAGAAGATTCAAATTGTAAGCTCTTCTTGTGTTGTTAGTATCCAATTCTATGTTATGATTAGAACAAGACCATGCATTATACATAGAGTGGGAATCCTTAGAAAACATATCCAAGAAAACAACATCAAACTATAATCAGAAGGCTCTCCACATAACTTCATGGCACTCTAGACTATTCTATTTGCTATAAAACCATATTTGAACAAGATAGGGGATATATAAAGACATTTTAATACAAACTGTGAAAATGGTGTGCATAGTAGGAGTTATACCAATGGTTATGTTTTTAACTTGTTTCGTGATGTGGTGTGTTAATTGAAAAAATAGATTATCGTGATTTAACTTTTAGCTATAGTAACAAGATCATGGTATCAACTTGTTCTTATAAAGAAGTAGTTTGGCTTTAGAGATTGTGCTCAAATATTTTCTGGAAATAGGATCCAATATGGATTGATTATGATATATTGTTATTTTAACAACCAAGATCCATAATTTTCACATGAAAAAAAAGGAACATTCATGTGCACTACCATTTTTTCATAGCATGGTGGACAACAAGAATGTGATGATTAAAAAAGTGGATAGTTCAATAAATGGTATTCATTGATGAAACTAGTGAGAATACAAAACTAAGAATGGTGCAAAGCATCTATGGGCATGTTTACCCCTAGTTATTAATATGTTATAAAAAAGTATATTCTTTTGCAATGTATACAAGAAGGAGGTTGCTAGGACAACATTGTACATCACCTTTATAATTATTTTTAAAAATTCATGTGTTGCAAATTGTGCTCTTTTTTACAAGAATTTATGAGATAACTTGATGACACAAGATGATACTTAGAATTTATACCATGACTAATTTAAAAGAGAATTAATGTTGCGGGGTTACATGGTATACAAGGTAGAGAACATTTTAGCAATTTGGTCATTTATAAGAGGGATGGGAGAGCGATTAGTATTTCAATATGGAGCACTTGGATTTTCCAATTAACCCCCTTTATTGTCAAAGTCAACATTCCTCCTTGGATATTACATACTATTTTAAGAGAGTGACACTTATGTGGTGCATAAGTCCAAGTTAGAGTAGAAGAGTAGAAAAATTATAGCAAAGGAACTCTACAGGGTAAGAATTTTGGCTCTGTCCCTTATGGTACACAACCAAATATTTTATTATAACTATCTAATTAAGATAAATGGTTTTCCAAGTTTAAGCCTTGATAATTGTAGGAAAATATTTCTTACAAGCCAAGGTAAATACTTGAATTTAGTATACCTAGGAATTCTAACATGTGAAACTTTAAAAAAATTATAGTTTGACTAATCAAATTATGTTATATTTTGGTCATTGTAACCATCTTTCAATCGATCATGATTTATGAATTTAGATTATTTCATTGGAGGATGGTGTCATATATAGGAGGGAATTTTGAATGGACTAGGGTTTCATAGCCCTAGCCACACCCTTTCCTTAGCCATTTTAGCCTATTTGAGTGGTGTTTGGGGCTAATTTGTTGTGTAAGGAGTTGTTACTATTTTATGGGGGCATCCAGTAGTGGTAGTACTATTTTTTAATGGGTTTTCACTAAATTTTGGTGTGGGGTGGGGAATCTAGGTTGTTTATCTTTTTCTATGGGGGTTGCAATCTCCTCTAGGTGTTGGGTCTATCCTTGATAGGGGATTCATAGGTAAAATGATTACTTATTTCTGTGAGGTTGTGTCAAGAGATGATTCATCTCCTTCTTTGCATATGTTTGTGGTTATTTTTTACTTAATTCTTTGCATGGTGAGGTTCCATCTTAGTATAGAAATCCTCAAGTTCCAAAGGCGAATAGGTGTCTAGAGTGATACCAAGCTAGAAAAATTTGGGTAGCCAAAGATGTAAACTATTTGTCTAATCACTTTTTGATTTGTAAAATTATGGGCATTTGAGTCTCTCAGAATCCTCGACTCAATGTACAAGGAATTTAGAAGGGGATATTGAAGAGATGTTGATATTTAATAATGTTTCCATGGTGGTGTTCTCATGCATTGTGGATCATAACAAAGACTTTGAAGGAGGTCCCTATTTGTATAAACAAGTTGAACTATTCATCAAGTCATGGTAGGAAATTTTTAATCTGGTGTAGGAGCTTCCATTAAGGATTCATGTTTGGGTTCAGCTTCATTGTTTCCTATTGAAATTTTTTAGGAATCATACTTTGCATATGATTTTGTTGCTTCTTGGCAATTTGGTGGGTCCCTTGAAATACATGTTAGATAAAAAGATAACTACCTATTCCTAAGTTTGTGTTGAAATATATTTAAATATATGTTTTCCAAATTTTGTAGAAATTTATCTTGGTTCTACCTCTTGGGTTCAACAATTTGATTATAAAGCTCTCCCATTTCAATTTTGGTTTTTTGGGCATTTGCAAAGGAAATGTCTAAAATTAACTCTTTAGGGTCTTCATCCAATTTTCCCATGGCTAGTCACCAAAGGTAGATAAAGGAAAAGTCGATATGATAGAGATAAATGAAAATAAGGAGGGTTGTATTGTTGTGAAGTCCTACAACAAGGAAATAGGTCAAAAGAGAACTCTTAAGGATAGATATTTTGAGGGGATGTATAACCATTTTAAGGCCTTGAAATACTTTAATTAGCATGAAGTGACTCCCAAACAGCTGCAATCTAAAGTTTGTTTATTGGAGGATGATCAAGAGGCTTCTAGCAAAGTCTCCTTTAAGGTTAATTCATACATTGCACTTCCTGATACTCTGATTGTTACAAATCAGGTTCATGAGGTTGTTGGTGATTTAAGGCCAACATGAGAAATGAGTTGAGAGTATATTCAACCTTAGATGTTCTTGATCTCCAATTGAAAATGGGAGCTAAAGATCCAGAAAAAGGTAATATAATTCCACCCTCTTGTGTTGTAAAAAAAAACCTCAAAAAGGGGGGCCAGAGAAGCCTCCTAAGGTGGGGCAAAAGAAAGATTGGGATAAAATAAAATTTATGGGAGACAACTTGGTAAAATTGTGGACAATGAAGATTGCTAACTCCCATATCTTTAATATTCAAAAATTATAGTCTTGTCATGGAATGCAAGGGGGTTGAACAACATCCCTAAATAAAAGGTTCTTCAAGATTTTACAAGGGTGCATTCTCTAATTATTACATATATTCAAGAGTCAAACTTGTTTGTGGAGGTCATGTTTAATATAACTCCCAAAGTATGGTGGAGAGGTCAATATCAATGTATTGGTGCACAAGGTAGTGTTGGTGGCCTTGTCTATTTAGGGGACTCACAAAATATTTCTCCTATTTTTTTTTGTTTGATAGGTAATTGGTCGAAGCCTGAATAGCTTTTGACTGGAGCTATGAACCAGTGGGGACACAGTAGGGGGCCCCATCCCCATTACATATCTTTGAATTATTATTATTATTATTAGTAGTAGTAGTAGTAGTAGTAGTAGTAGTAGAAGTAGTAGAAGTAGTAGTAGTAGTAGTATTAGTATTATTATGTTTGATTAGAATGACCCCAAGACCTTCCCCATCCTATGGAAGGCCAAGAGTCACAACTTAGAATTCCACTTTTTAGATGTCCCTATTGGGAATTGAACTTGGGTCTCCACAATGAGAACTCAGTGTTTTAACCAATTAAGCTCAACCCCTTGGACAATATCTCTCCTATTTGGTGCCTTTATAGTAGATATTTAATGTATGTTTTGGACATTTTAGTCTTAATTTTGGAGAAATATGTTTATTTACCAATGTTTGTGCTCTAAATGATCATCGTCGCAACTCTGATCATTGGGCTTATATACAATATGTTCAATCCCAAACTATTACTACCCTTGGATCATGGGTGGTGACTTTAATGTTATTATTAGTCTAGAGGAAAATAGGGGGTGTTGTTATGTGGCGACTGATCCTGAAAGTATTGTACACTCATTATGTAGCCTCGTCAGGGTTTGGGGTCAGGCTGGGCCTCGAGCAGGGGTTTGGGGGTGGCAACCCTTGAGAAAATGAGGGTTCAGGGACACATCCCCCAAGGAAAATTTTGTTGAAAAAAAATGACATTGAAAAAAGCCCTAAAATAGCCGACTTTGTATGTTGCCCTAAAAATTGCATGTTATAAGCGGTTGGAATGAAAAAGGCATTGTAACGATATTGTACTAATTTAATGGATAATAAGAAAAGATTAGACGACTGTGTTCTATGGATGTAGCCCATCTTGGCTGAACCACGTTAAATCTTTGTGTTATCTCTATTATGCAGTTTTCTTCATCTTTTGTGTTTGTATCTACATATAATTGTTAATTTGTATTTTCTCTAGATTTGCCTAAACCTTAACAAGGGGAAGTGGATATGCTTGAACCCTCTTCATAGGATTTTAAGTATAATATTCTCTTGTTGAACTTTATTGACATTAAGCCACATAACAGTATGTATACTCAGAGCAATAGGAGATGTCGGAAGGATTGTATCTTACAAAGATTGGATGGGTTCTTAGTCTCTAACTTTTGGATTGGCAACAACTAGAATATAAACTCTAAAATTCTAGAGTGGAGGAGATCTAACCACTGCCCTATGAAATTATTGACTACTATGTTTAGTGCCATTAAGAATCCTTCATTTAAGTTTTATCCTATTTGGGTATGAGAGTATTCACTGTGAGGCCTTATGATTGACTGGTGGAGAAAGCATAGACCTTCATATGGCACAATAATGCATTTTTTTAAGAGACTTCATTTTATGAAATATTGGCTCAAGAAGTGGAATAGGAAGTTTTTTGGAAATATCTTTGTGCCTAAGTTGACAACTCAAAACTAGTTGGATGCTATCACTAGGTAGAATAGGGATTTTGGACCTACTAAAGGAGACCTTAGAGAGTAATCTAAAGCTTCAAAGGAGCTTCTTGAATGGGATTTGCTTGAGGAGATTTTTTGAAACAAAAATCTTGGATCTATTGGCTTTATAGAAGGTGGATAGAAATATGAATTTCTTCATTGATTCTATCAAGGCCAAAAGACATGGGAACATGATCTTCTCTATTGTGTCTATTGAAGGATATTAATTATCTTCTCTTCAAAATATCTCTCAGGAGGCTATTCATCATTTTTCCTCTTTATTTAAGGACTCTCCCCTTTCAATTGATAAAGAGAATTAGGTTATAAATTATACTTCCCATGTAGTTTCTAGTGAAATTAATGAGTTATTTATTAGCTCCATCTCTTTAGATGAATTGGGAAAAATTGTATTCTAGATGAAGAGAGGGAAAGCCCCTAGTCTCGATGGTTTCCTAGTAGAATTCTTTGAGGTGAGAATATAAAATATAATTTATTGGAGGTAATGCAAGAACAACAACACAATAGGAAAATTTTGGGAGCAATGAATTCAATAATTCTTGTGTTTATCCCCAAAAGAGAAGGGGCTATTTCACTTGATCTCTTTAGGGAAATAGCTATTTGTAATGTGGTCTATAATATCATTTCTAAGATAATTATGGAGAGACTTAAGTTGTGTCTTAATAAAGTTATTTTTGAAGAGTAGGGAGGATTTTTGGTGGATAAGAAAATTTTGGATGGGGTGGTCATTGCTAATATGGCCATAAATTCCAAGGAGAAGGAAATGTTCATCAAACAAGATATGGCCAAAGCTTATGATCTGAACAAAGTCTTTTCTTCAAAAAATTATCTTATCATTTTCCTATGGTTTTGATTGGCTTAATTGGGTGGTGATTTGTGTCATTTTTTCTCCTATTTTATTTTAATTAATAGTGTGTCTTCCAACTGTCTTAACGCTTCAAGGGGTTTGCTGGAAGGGGATATATTATCTCCCTATCTTTTCATTTTAATGGCAAAGGATTTGGGAAGACTCTTAAAGTCCCATGTGAGATAAGGGCTTATGTATGGGTGGAGTTAGGGAAACAAATTATCCCCACATTCTCTGTTGTCATTTTGGCACTAAGTTGTCATTGATGTCAATCGGTGGAGATTGAGCATAAAGGATAAAAGTATAAATTGGTCTGAAGGATGGTTGCTTGTTTATGATGAAGAGGTAGAATGTTCAAAGTTATTTCACACCACCAGAGGTGAAGATGTGCAACCGGTACTGGATGCTCTACCGGTTAACAGAAGGAGAACACTCTATTGGCCAAGGGTCTTACCAATATGTGCTTGCCGAACTGACTGCGTGTTGGTAGGCCATGTCTTGATTGGTGTGATGCCATGTGGAGATGAGGTGACAAGTGTGTTGTGGTTGGTGAAGCTTCATCGACAAGGTTGATGAAACAGATAATCATCATTAATGAAGGAAACTACAAATCAAGGTATTGCATCTGACTGATTGCGGCTTGAGGAAGAAGAAATGATAGAGGAAGATCAGGGAGCACTTGGCACCTGAATCAAGGCAAAGGAAATCTAATTCAGGATGTTCTCATAAAGCAAACTTCTGGAACACTTTACGTGTCATCTGACTTCATGACAAAAGATCTGATACGTGATTGCCACTCTGAGAAAAACATGCATTGGATGATCAAAACAATGTGCAGGTGCAGTCTTCGAGGATAGGTGATTGATCCAAGAAAGGTGGGATTGGATCTCATGAAGATTTTGTCAAAAAGAGAAAACCCTAACCACTCAGGTTTTTGAATTGCATTCTAGCGGGAAAATAGAAGATAAGTAATGAGAGCTCTGGACAGGAATTGTGTTGATGTTGTGAAGATTGTGGTGTGAAGAGAAGAGAGAGGGAGCAAGGAGAAAACTTTAGAAGGTGATATGAGGAAGTTGCAGTGTGAGAAAGCAAGTAAACCAGTGAGAGGATTCTACCGGCAGTATTATAGTCAGGAAGTTGAACCTAACCGACAAGGTGTGGAAGAGCAAGTAGCATCCTAGTGTGATATGGATTGTGAAAGGGAGAGAAAGATAACAGAGAGTTATTTGATTTAAGAGTTTTAGAATTCATTTGAAACAAGAAGCCTTAATTGTATTTGAATAGTATTCTAGTATACATCACCAAGTTGAATCTTGGTGCAGGGGTTGGTGCTCCTTGGGTTGGTGCCCAAAATATTTGTAAGTTGGTGTTTTACCTGTGAGGTTGGATTGGAGTAGTAGTCTCCAGCAGCTCTTCTCACAGAGGTTTTTCCCATATTGGGTTTTCCTCATAAATCTAGTGTGTGAATGATGACTTTGTTTTTCTCTCTTGCATTGCCGGTATGACTGTTTAGTGGTTAAGTAAATAGTTGATTGTCTAAAATTAGTTCGGTAAAGACAAAAAGTTAGAAACCACTGATTCACCCCCCCCTCTCCATGGTATTCTATGTTCAACAATTGGTAGTAGAGAAAAGTTCCTAGTTATCTTTAAACCTTGGGTAGATTATGGACTTTGAGCACAATGGCAAGAAGTGAGTCTGCTTCCTCAAAAGCCCCCATGTTTGATGGATCCAACTATGCCTTCTAGAGTGGAAGAATGGAGACCTATATTTCATCTCTTGGTTTTGATGTGTGGATGTCGGTCAGGAATGGGTATGCCATTGCCAATACTCCTCCCACTAATCTGGATGCAAAAAGGGAGTATGAGAGTAATGCAAAGGCAAAACATGCCATCTTGAGTGGACTATCTGATAATGAATTTGTCAAAGTCATGCACTATGTTTCAGAAAAGGAGACATGAGACAAATTGTAGAGGTTGTTTGAGGGAGATGCAAAGGTCAAGGAAGCCAAGCTGCAAACGCTCAGGAGCCAACTTGAAAGCATAAAAATGAAAGATGATGAAAAGATTGCAGACTATCTTCACAGATTTGATGAAACTGTGAATACTATTAGAGGACTTGGAGAAGAGATCGCAGATGAGATTCTTGTCAAAAATATACTTAGATCTCTCACTCCCAAATATGATAATAAGGTGTTAGCCATAGAAGAAGCCAAGGATCAGAAGACTTTTACAATGGGTGAACTATTTGGCTCCCTAATAGCCTATGAGATGAGAACAACCGGTGAGACTTCCACAAGGAAAGAAGCAGCATTCAACATCACCAAAAAGGGAAAAGAAGCTATTACTCATAAAGAATCCAGTGAAGACTCTGATGCTGAAGTACCAAACTTTGTCAGGAAGCTCAAAAGAGGATCCAACCGGTACAAGGGAAAGCTACCACTTAAATGCTTCAACTGCGGGAAAGTAGGACACTTCACTACAAGTTGTCCTCACAAAGAAGTGGGTGGAGATGAGTCAAGAGAGTTCATAAGATCTGCTAGCAAAGACAGAGATAGGAATAACTACCAGCGGGGAAGAAGAGGCTACCGGAACCAAAACAACCTACATACCATTGAGGATGACACAACAACTCATGACCATGAGAATGACAGAAAAGTAAATCTTTTCATGGCACTCGACAGACCTGCTGATGAAGATGAGGAAGAAGAGGATATTGAGGCTGAAGTGGATTTGGAAAGTGAAATTATCAGTGCACTTAAAGAATTGAGTAAAACAAGAAGAGAACTCAAGAGGGTTAAGCTTGTTGTAGTAGATGAACAAGATCTCTTGAAGAAGTCTCTGGAAGAGTCCGGTCAAATCATATCTGACTTAAAACTACAGCTGGAAGAAACTAAGAGGATCAGTGAAGCTACAGCCCTTGATCTGACAAAGAAACAAAAGGAGCATCAAGAGCTGGAAGCAGAAATAATAAAGCTCAAAAAGGAGCTTGAAGAAAGCAAGGAAGAAATAAAAATAAGAAGTAAGTATGAAGGAAACATTGAGGCTTTGGATAAGATGTTGAGCAAACAAAAGTAATCCAAAGACACTGGAGGTTTAGGCTTTGAAGTTGGTCAAGGTTCAACCCACAAAGGTAAATCTAACAAAGAGATAATGTTCACCTCTTCAATTGAAGGTGAAGGAAAGATGACATTCACTATAGGCAAGGATACCAGCAAAACAACATATGCAAATGTTGTTAGAAATCAACATCCAAATCGGTATGCAGAAATGAACTGGAGGCCACATTTCATGCATAAATATGTAGACCCAAGGAGGAATTCCATAATTGACCGAGAAGGACTCACCAGTTTCAACAACATGAATGGAAGATACCCAATGAGGTAGTTCCATTCATGACCAAGACAGCCCAACTGGTATGTATCATACTTTCATGGTTATTGTTACCAGTGTAATAAATTTGGGCATAGAATAGCTGACTATAGGTTAAACAATAAGCCTTCTATGAATTATGAAGGTAAAAATTCATTTAATGCACTCCGGGATATGGATGTTGTCTACTATTAGTGCAATGGATATGGACATAAGATTTTTGATTGTAGGAAGAACAAACCGGTACCCTACAATAATTTTAAGGATGTTCCCTTTAATGAAAATATAAAATGCTATAACTATCAAGAATTTGGACACATAACAAAGTTATGTAAAAACAAGAAGATCAAGAAAATGAAGAAAAATCCAGATCATGAACTGGTAAGTGAACCTGAGCTGAATATAGCAGCTGACAAGAAGAAGGAAATCAAACCAGTTTGGGTAGAGAAACAAAAGGAAAAGGCAGAATCGAGTCTCATAGTGCAAACTGCCTTGCATATTGAAAGGAAAAATCTATGGGTGGTAGATAGTGGTTTCTCAAACCATATGATTGGTGACAAAAGGAAATTGATTAAACTTGAAGATTGGAATGGTGGATCGGTAAGGTTTGGAGATAATTCCTCCATCAATATAATGGGAAAAGGAACACTAAGCATTGATGGAAAACTGAAGGCACATGATGTATATTATGTGGAAGACCTCAAACATAATCTGCTGAGTGTGAGTCAACTATGTGAGAAAGGTTACAAATTCACCTTTGACTCAACCGGTTGCAAGATAAAGAAAGACAGTACCGGTAAAGTTGTGGCAGAAGGAAAGAGAACTGATGGAAATGTTTATAATATGAAGGAATGCTATGAGTCCCAATGTATGTTAGGACAAGTAGATGAAAGTTGGTTGTGGCACATAAAATTAGGCCACATAAATTTTGATAACTTAGTTGCAGTAAGGAAAAAGGAGTGTGTGAGGAATATTCCACTCATCATCAAACCGGTAAACACATTTTGTGATGAATGTGTAAAAGGTAAGAAAACAAAAGTGAGTTTCGGGACAAAGGAGCACAACACCTCAAAGCCACTTGAAATTGTGAATACATATATGTGTGGTCCAACTAGAACAAGAGCACTTGTCGGTGAAAGATACTTCATGCTCTTCATCGATGACTACTCAAGGATGGCATGGGTCACCTTTCTGCAAGATAAATCACAAACATTTGAAAGATTCAAGATCTTTTAGAAAATGGTGGAAAAGGAAAGTGGGTACAAATTAAAATTCCTAAGATCAAACAGGGGTGGAGAGCTCAGATCAAATGAATTTTAAGATTATTGTGAAAAACATGGAATTAGAAGGTAATACTCTGCTCCTATAGCACCATAGCAGAATTGAGTAGTAGAAAGGAAGAACAAGACAGTCAAGGAGATGGCCAGAACCATGTTGAATGAGGCCAATCTGCTGGATACTTATTGGAAAGAAGTTGTGCATACTTCTGCATACACTTTGAACTGGGTTCAATTAAGAACAAACAACAAGATGACACCTTATGAGCTATGGTATGACCGAAAGCCATCAGTCAAATATTTCAAAGTATTTGGAAGAAAATGCTTCATTAAGAAAGATATGGATGATTTGGGAAGTTTTGACTCTAGGAGTGATGAAGGGATCTTCCTTGGTTACTCATCTAACATAAAAGCCTACAAATGTTACAATAAAAGACTAAGAAGAGTTGTTGAAAGTGTACATGTAAGAGTTGATGAAGATATGCACAGAGGATCTCAGCCACAAGTTAACTAGTATGATGACTCTGGTGATGAATATTATGAAGCTCAGACAAAACTGAACTAGAGGTAGCATCCCAGAAGGTTCCCAACTGGTATGTTTAGTTGAATCACCCAGAAGAGCAAATTCTGGGGAATAAGAGTGATGGTGTGCAGACTAGAAGAAGACTTGCTTGGAATGATGAACAAGTCAACCTTTGTCTCATGACTGAATTTGAACCCAAAAATTTCATTGAGGCTAGCAAGAGACAAGAATGGATGGATGCCATGGAAGAAAAACTTACCAGATTGAGAAGAACAAGACTTGGGAGTTAGTCCCTAGACTGGAAGACAAAAATATCATTGGTACAAAGTGGGTCTACCAGAACAAAATGAATGAAGAAGGTAAGATTGTAAGGCATAAAGCTAGACTACTGTGCAAAGGATACTCTCAAGTAAAGGGATTGACTTTGAAGAAACATTTGCATCGGTGGCTAGATTAGAAGCAATTAGGATGTTTCTAGCTTACTCTGCCTACAAGGGCTATAAAGTATACCAAATGGATGTAAAATCTGCTTTTCTAAATGGTAATTTAGAAGAAGTATACATGGAGCAACTAGAAGGATTTCTGCTGCATGATGATGAGACATTTGTGTGTCAGTTAAAGAAGGCTCTATATGGTTTGAAGCAAGCTCCTAGAGCATGGTACTCAAGATTAGATCAATATCTGAAGGAGCAAGGATTCAAAAAGGGAAGTGCTGACAACAATTTGTACATAAGGAAAGATGGGAGTCACATGATTATTGTGGTTGTGTATGTAAATGACATCATCTTTGGTGGCAACAAGGATACTCTCTACAAAGAGTTTGCTTATTAGATGCAGTCAGAATTTGAGATGTCAATGCTTGGTGAATTAACTTACTTCCTTGGCTTGCAGATACTACAAAAAGATAAAGGAATCTTTATCTCACAGGTCAAGTATGCAAAGGAGATGCTGAAGAAATTCCAATTGGAAGATTGCAAACCAGTAAGTACTCCCATGGTGACCAGCAGCAAATTGAGTAAGAATGATGAATCACCGATAGTGGATCAGACTCTGTAGAGATCCATGATAGGTAGTCTATTGTATCTAACTACTTCAAGACTGGATATAGTTCAGGTAGTATGCATGGTAGCTAGATTCCAAGTTGCACCAAAGCAGTCACACATGAATGTTGTTAGCAGAATTTTTAGATACCTACAAGGAATGCTCAGCTATGGTTTGTGGTATCCTAAACAAGGAGATTTTTTCTTGAAAGCATACATTGATGCTGATTGGGCAGGATGCATTGATTATAGAAAGAGCACAAGTGGTGGTGCATTCTTTCTAGGTGACTGATTGGTCTCTTGGCATAGCAAGAAGCAGGACTCAGTCTCTTTATCTACTGCTAAAGTTGAGTGCATTATTGCTGCTACATGCTACTCTTGGGTGCTTTGGATGAAACGGACTCTCAAAGATATACATGTGGAAATCACTGAACCTATTCTCATCCAATGCGACAATTTGAGTGCAATCAACATAGCAATGAATTTGATCATGCATTCCAAAACAAAACATTTTTCTATCAAATATCACTTTCTCTAAGAGAAGGTTGAAGGGCAGGAGGTAAGGATGGACTATGTTCCTACTGGTGAACAAGTAGCAGACATTTTCACCAAACCGCTACTGGTAAGCACATTTGAATACCTCTAACACAAGTTGGGAGTTATGTCTTCTGCCTAGGAAGATTTTATGTGACGTAGGGGGAGTTTGGTATGGGTCAAAGGGGGAGTGCGCAAGTACCCTTTGTCATTATGTCAAAGGGGTAGAAATGTACCGGTATGGAGTGGACTATGAGAAGTTGACATCAATGCCAAAGGGGGAGATTGTTGGCATTTTGGCACTAAGTTGTCATTGATGTCAAAAGGTGGAGATTGAGCATAAAGGATAAAAGTACAAACCGGTCTAAAGGATGGTTGCTTGTTTATGATGAAGAGGCATAATGTTAAAATTTGTTTCACACCACCAGAGGTGAAGATGTGCAACTGGTACCGGATGCTCTACCGGTTAATAGAAGGAGAACACTCTATTGGCCAAGGGTCTTATCAATATGTGCTTGCCGAACCGACTACATGTTGGTAGGCCATGTCTTGTGTTGGATATTGTAGACACCTAAAAATGGTCAACGCTTGCAGAATTGTACTTTAACATTTATGCATTGCCTTATTTTAGGGTTTTTGCATCGCATTAACATTTCTCCTATGTCACACACTTGGTCTTTATCATTTGCGAGCATCGAGTCTTTCTTCTACATTCTTCAGTTGTCTCTCTTTTGAAATTGGTCTTGTCAACAACAATCTTCAGTCATGATTTTGGTCAATCTTATCCTGTCGCATCAATGTGCGTGCTAATTTGTCATCATTTTGGACATCGTCAATCCTAATTAGGGTTTTGTCCTCTTGTCAATCTTGTTGTTTTGCGATCGATTTGTCATCAATCATTATCATTTTCAATCTTGTCGTTTTGCGTTATCATTTTCAATCTTGTCATTTTGTGATCAATTTGTCATCGATCGTCGTCCTTCTCAATCGTGTTAATTTGGATCAATTTGTCATTATTCCTCATAAATTGGTGCATTTATCAATCAAAATTGTTTGTCAACATTGGTCATTTATCAATTCAAAATCATGATCAAATCAACATCAAATCAATTTTATATCAAGACCTAATTGTCGTCCTTGCATTTCTAATTTAACCTTGTTTGTCATTTTCTTTCCATTCTCCCTCTAGGTTAAATAATTTATTTATTTATCCTAAGTCTTCTTGTCACAATTAAATGTTTATTTAATTGGCTAATTAATTCCTCCTATTTTTGTAAATTAATTAATGAATGAGAAATTATTAATTAATTTACCTAATTTGCATCAATTTTCTAATTTCATCATTTCTAATTTCCTAATTTTCTAATTTTCCTAATTCCTAATTTCCACCTATTTTCTAATTTGTCAAATTTAATTTTCACCTAATTAATTTTTCTCTAGTTCTCCCTATTTTTGTGCTTTGGTGGAAGCATGAATTTCTCATGCGTCATACTATTGGCATAGCAAGATGTCGTAGGCTTTTAGTCCTCTAACCTTTGCATTGGCAATATGTCATAACCTTCTTCTTTCCACTCAATTGTGCCATTTTTGAAATCAATTGCCTCTAATATCAATTTCATGCTAATCTTGTCTTTTCTCCAATTTATCTATAAATTGGATGAATTTCTTCAATCAAGACTAATCAAATTATCAAACGAATCACTTTGTCAAATCAATCACGCTTCGAGTATTCTTGCGCCACTATCTTGTCTACTTGCTTTCATCTCATGTGTATGCACTTATAGGTGAGATCCACAACAAAATCTATTTGAAGGAGAAAGAAGGACAATGGAGACACATGAAGGAGACGTTCAAGTCTACATTTGGTTTGCTTAATTTTCAAATCTTGAATGTTTTGTTTTCATGTCTTTATTGAGTGTGTTAGGATTGATCATTGCATTTGAGATTTTGTGATTAAGCTATGACTAATATTATATTTGCTTGTGATGATTTCCGATTTCCTAGCTATAGATATTATTGGCATTTGATGAATCAGCATGTTGATATGATGATAATATATGTTGTCATTAATGTCAATAAGTATAAGTGAACTGGTATGAAGAGGTATGAGGAGATGCAGTGAACCGGTGT
Source organism: Cryptomeria japonica (assembly GCF_030272615.1). NCBI lineage: Eukaryota > Viridiplantae > Streptophyta > Pinopsida > Cupressales > Cupressaceae > Cryptomeria > Cryptomeria japonica. Next base: position 730,184,822 of record NC_081409.1, read on the forward strand.
CAGGGTTTCACTAAGTGTGACTACCGATTGGCAATCTTAGCTCTAGGGTTATCAGTTTGGTAATCCAACTTGTGTGATGCAACCGGTGCTACTCTATGATGAGTTAGCTAAGAGATATGAGTGAGATGAGGGTGGCACGTCAGCCTTGTGCGTGTGAAGGATTTCCTTGAGGATCTTACATGAGAAGATCGACTACATTTTAAGTCTACCTCGGGAATGATCATTCTTCTTGGCGGTATGAGAAGAGAGCATGATGGGTTACTGATTCCCATGTACGATGAAGAATCAATGATGTAAATTGTCTTATGATCTATTTGAAATCGTAATACTCTATGCAATGTGTTTGGACGGTCAGGATTAGACCACATGTGTTGTAAACCTAAGATGCTTAGGGTTTAGGGTTTATGCAACCAACCTAACTGATGTCTATAAGGTCGATGATGGTTATTATTGTAAATTTGTTGACAAAAGTTGTCTGTGTGTATCCAAGTGATGAGATACTTGCCAGACTAGTAAGTGGAGAACTGTAGCGTGTGATTGTAGAGTAGAGGAACTAAAAAGGATCTACCTTGGCATGTAGTGTTGTTATTAGATCAGAAGTTTTACCTTTTGTCTTCTAATCATTTCAACAGTTGGAAAATCCCTTTACCGAGTAGCTTTAATAGGCTTATTATACAACCTTTAACTAGGTGACTCAAGATCATTGAGTTCTTCAAATCCTCTAGCGAGGTAACCTTTAACAGGGTATATAGCCATCCCTTAACCAAGTGATCTCTAACAGGATCAGTTCCTTACAGAACCTTATTGTAAAGTCTTAAACCGGACTAGGCTCCTAACAGAGCGAGCTTCAAAAGAGTTCAAAAACAAGCTTGTGGGTATTCATTCCCACCATGGTTTTTCCCATTTGGGTTTCCACGTGAAAAATCTATGCTATGTGTTATGCATTTTTCATGTGATGTGTATGTATTATTTGGTTGAAAGATTATGCATGTAGAGTTATTAGGTTATGGTATTACTGGTATACCACATGTATATATTTATGGGTGAAGTTGATATTAAGTATTGAATGTAGTTGAAGTGTTCAGACTTATCAGTTTATGACATTTGATGTCTTACTATGTTTAACTGGCATTGCCATGGTTAAGTTCAGTAATGATGACAATCAGTTGGTATTGTTTTAACTTGATAAGTTGTGGAGAAACTTTTTGCCTGTAGTGATTCACCCCCACCCCCTCTCAGTACTAGTTAGGGTATCTGTTGTTCATCATTATTCATCAATTGGTATCAGAGCATCTTTAGGTCCTCGGTGATATAAGCTTAACCACTTGAGGTAAAAGATCTCGTTGTAATGATGAAGAGGGAAGGTCCTAAGTTTAATAGAGATAACTTTAAGGTATGGAAGGATAGAATGAAGATTTACATCAATAGTATGGGTGATCAACACTAGAGCTATGTTGAAAATGCCTATGTGACTCCCAATATCACTCTGACTGATGATCAGAAGAGAGAGATCCAGGAAAATGGGCAAGTCATGGAAGCTCTTATCAGCAGCCTGTTAGATATTGAATTTATTGATGTACAAGACAAGGACACACCTAAGGATGTATGGGATGCACTGGAAAACATTTATAGTGGTGATGAGAATGTAAAGAAAGCTAAGGAAGAGAGCCTTAGAGGTAAATTTGAGGATATGAGGATGGTTGAAGGTGAGACCATTCAACAATATGGCATTAGGATCAAGATTGTGGTTGGTGATATCAACAGTACTAGTAGAACTATTGATGATACCACTATTGTTAGTAAACTCCTTAGATCATTGTTACCAATCTATGTAATCAGAGTTGTTGCTATCCACAAACTAAGGTCTATTGATAAAACCAAGGTATCCTTAGATTCTATCATTGCAAAGTTAATTGCATATGAGTTGAATAGCTATGATGGCAGTGTTCAGAAGATTGAGTCAGCCTTTAAAGCATCTACTACACCGTCCAGAAAAGGAAATGAAACTAGTACCAGTTGTAGACACCCAAAATTGTCATGTCTAATTAAATAAATATTTTATTTATTTAATTATCTAAGCCTAATTCTTCTATTAATTAAATAAATCCTTATTTATTTAATTAATTCATTTATCCTCTTCTAGCCTTATTTCTCATTTAAAGAAATACATTTATTTATTTAAATTATCCTTTTCCTAAATTAAATAAATATTTTTATTTATTTAATTATCCCATTTCTTCTATTAATTAAATAAATCTTTATTTATTTAATTAATTCATTAGCTTTTTCTACACATGACACATGTCATTCATCTCTTAATTCCTACACTACCTACCCCTTTCATTATTTTACTATTTCTTCTACCTACCCTCTAATCCTAGCCGACCTCTCTTTTTACACCTCTCAATCTTAACCCTCCATTTCTTATTGTGTCTTCTATTTAAGGAGATGCTTCCTTCATTGTCAAACCCTAATGACTAATCTTGAAGACTTGGCTACATTATGATCCTACTTGCAACCACATTCCGTTCTTTATTGAGCTCTTGTGCATATTAAAATATGAGAGCAAATATATCAAGCAAGATCAATGGAGATAGGAAGAATGGAGATCAAAACCCTATTGGACATGTGATGGTATAATCTTTGTGATTTTGAGTTATTTGCATTGTCTTAGGTAATCTTCATATGTTATGGTGGATCTTTGTTGATTGTTAGGCTAGGGTTTAGTGGTTGGATTCATTTAGCCTTTCAATATTGTTATTATTGTTATCCATTTTCACCATATATATTTTGGCACGCCCGGTGGGACTCTTGTCCCTTTGCATTTAACCTTTTGTTGCAGATTTTGCATTTTTGAAGTTGCAGATCGGACATTTTTCGACGACATTTTAGGTATTTTCGCGTCTGCGAGCTTTCGGATCGCGTCTCTAAGTTTCAGGAGTGTCTGCGGAATCTGGAATCGCGTCTGTGCTTTTGCTAAATTTTATTTTGCAGGTTTCTGAAAGGGGCGTCTGTGTTTCCGAACCACGTCTGCGCTATTTCTACCCACGTTTGTGTCCGAGAGAGGCGTTTGTGTATTTTGGCCGCGTCTGTGCATCATAGAACCGCGTCTGTGTCATACAGACGTGTCTGTGTCTGGTATAACAACGTCTGTGTTTTACTGTTTCAGAATTTTAAAATTTTCATAGTTTCGGTTTTTGGATTTCGCACTTAGGGTTCCAAATCTAGCTAACTAAGTTTGTGCAGCTTGTTTTGGAAGCAAACACGTTTTTGTTGAAGGCCCCTTTTTCACAAAGTCTTTTGGGTTTTCTAAAATTTACCTAACTTGTGTGCTTGCAGGAAGGGGTGATTATTTGAAACAACCCAAACTACTAACAAATTTTGTTGCAGGGCCTTAGCTAGGGGTTTTGAAATTTTGTTGTGTGCCTTGTTTTCATAGATTAGCAAACACTTCCATTGGTGCACTAAAATTGAATCATTGTCTTTTGTGTCTTGAGCAATAGGCTCTTTTTGTTTAATCTTTAGAGGGCCTGTCTTCCCGTGTGGTCATTAGGACTACTAGTGAGAAGAGAACGACCCAAGTGGTAGCAAAAGAAAAGCCATCTTCTTCCAAGCCACTATAAACAAATGTATTCATGGTGAAAACTATGAATAACGTGTGCTGATTAGTTCATACCGACACTATGTCTCCCCATAAACCCGTTTGATCAAATTTATTTGATCATTTGTAGGGCGTAACCCCTACTGGCTGGGAGCCTTCTGTATTTACAGAGCTGAAAGTGCCACATGTATGGCCACACGAGCGGATGTCCTTACTAGCACCTTTTTGTTTTAGAAGCCCAAATCCTTCTAGTTGTTGAGGCAGGAGGTCGGACCTCTGGTAGCGGCCCACACACATACGGTTCTTAGTAGAGATACAAAGTTCGCCATGGGGAGTTTTCATGGGGACTGATGCTTGGATGACCTGAGAAGTGAGTGCCGAGGGTGGAGCCAGTGAGGTCAAGCATCTAAGTATCCGCTCTGAATAGCGTAGCCTCGGGGGTAAAACCCTATGTGGGATCAACAACTATTGTCTTGGCCAACCATAAGAATTGTGCTTGTCTTATGTTAAACACTCAAACATTCAAGACCAAACAACAAAACATTGTGTCTTTTGTGTCTTCAAGTGTATGCAAAACATTTTACATCAAACAACACACTTTTGGAGTCTAAACACTTGCAAACATTGAGTCCTCATCAACATTGTGTCCTCTTGTCACGAAAAATAGTCAAACAGTCGGATTTGGTCACAACAAAACAACTTCACAGATTGGAAAAATTGCACAAAGTTTATAGAAATGCGTCTGTGTCTGTTTTAACCACGTCTGGGTCATCTAAGCGCGTCTGTGAAGGGTAGAATAGCGTCTGTGTCTAACAGAGAAGCGTCTGTGTCTGGAAATCGTGTCTATGAAGTATACAGAAGCGTTTGTGTCCAGAATTGAAAATTTTTACAGTCTAGCAAACAAAGGAAATCAGTTTCGGAATACTTGAGCTTCCTAGGTTGTCTCTTCAGGTTTCATCTAGCATTCAACCTGTTCTAAGGTCTCATACAGTCCATCATTGCTTCACATCTCATTTTACATTCATACTTGTCTAAAAACTTGAGTCAAAAAGGTCACTTGCTTGTCCTCACTATACTTTGTCAACATACTACATACAACTACACTTTGCTAAGTGGTCACTCATCAAGATTTCTTACCTTTGGGTCTCATTTGGTCTTACTCAGAGTCAAGGTCAGCTTACCTCATCAAGAGAAACAATCATCTCTTTGGAAGTCACACCTACTCTACTACTTACATACCTGGTCTTACACTTTGGACATTGCAAGTACACCTCAAGATTCATTTACACTCCATACAACTCTTGGTCTTCCATACTCTTTCCATTGTTCATCTAGTCTCTCACATCTTGGTCAAACACCTAGTTCATGGTTGAAACCCGCCTTCAAAAATCTAGGAGAATAGCTAAAGAAGCTCAAGAATCCGCAAACATGAGTTTTTATGAGTATGACAATGATTTATTTTTCAATCCTGAGCACACTACATTACCCAACATGGATGTTTATAGAAACAATCCAAATGTGGAAAACACAGACACTACAAACAACAATGCTACACACAATGACAATGTGGACAACTTTTCAATACAATCAGCAGATGTAGAAGAATCCATAATGAATCCTCATTTCAATAGATTGGTTGAAGAGATAATGAGAAGGGATAGACAGTACTTTCTACACATGATGGCACAAAGTGGAGCTAAAATACCCCATGATTTTGACATGTCTCAACTTATGGAAAATCGACCCTCACAACAAACTCACTCTAACATGGATCAAAGGAGACCAAATAGTGGAGGAAATAGAGGACCGAATATGGTACCTGAATCACCTTCAGCTTTGCTTCAAAAACCAGAAATCCCACATACACAAGCTCAAACATATGATACTTACCTTCGAAGACCATTATGGAAGCCTTATGTAGATAGATATGCTCAATCACATGCTCAAGCTATGGATCAATCAAAACAAGTGGATACTCAAAGGCATCCTCAAAATTTGGACATAAGGAAACCTCATGTCAAATTTGGGGGCAACACAATGGAAAATGAAATGCCTATTGAATATGGTATATATGCACAAAATAGATATGGGGTTCCTCAACATGAAGCTATGCCAAGTGCTCCCTATATGCCGCAGCAATATAGATCTCCATATGGACATGTCTACGATCAGTATCATCCATACATGCAACAAGCTCCTCCTCAAATTGGTGTTTCAAATACGACGTATGTTACAAGAAATAGATCTCCTCCCAAGAGCAATTTGGAGCAACAAATTAGAGATCTACAAAAGAAAATGGAGGACATGATTACACCAAAACCAACATATACTATGAGAGACATATGTCCTTATCCCTTTGATAAGAGCATTCCAATGCCTCCATTTCCTGCACACTTTGTGACGCCAAAATTTGACAAGTATAGAGGAAAGGGAGACCCCAAGGCACACATAAGACAATTTTTCACAGCTTGCATTGAGGTAGCGGCAGAAGAAACATATTTGATGAGGTTATTCCCGCAGAGCTTAGGCGATCAAGCCATGGAATGGTTCTCTCTATTACCTCCTGGTATTAAGTCATGGGGTGACTTAGCAGAGGCATTCATTCAGCATTTCTCCTACAATATAGAAACGGATATCTCAGTCGCTACTTTATGCAATACTAAACAAAAGGAAGGAGAATCTTTTGCGTCATTTCTACAAAGATGGAGAAATTTAGCTAGCAGATGCTCTTGCGAAATCCCACAGAAACAAATGGTAGAAATGTTCACTCAAAACGTTAACAAGGACATTGGATATGACCTAAGGAAAGCTTGTTTGTCTACCTTCAAGGATGTTATTGAAAAGGGGCTAGCAACAGAAAAGGTCTTAATTGAACAAGGAGTCATTAAGATGTTCAAAGAAAACAAAGAGGACTTTAAAGGAAAAGACAAGCCAAGATTTTGGAATAAGAACAAGAATATAGTCAATGACGGTGTTGTTGATGCCAATACAGTAAGACCAAAATTCATCTTTTCTGGATCGAGTTCTACAAACAATCAAGTGAACACTCAAACAACTTCTAGACCACGAAGGAAGTATACCCCATTGGGAGAACCACTTGAATCAGTCTTCAAAAAGCTTGTGGCAAATAAAGTGATCACAGTTCCAGATTTTCCTCCATATGAACCAAAGGTCAAACCAAATTGGTGGAATGATGATGAGTATTGTGAATTTCATAAGAGCAAGGGTCACAAGACAGGTAATTGCCATCGACTGAAGAACATTGTGCAAGATCTCATTGATAGAGGTGATATTGAGATTGAGGGACATTCATCTAATCAAGAACATGAGATGTTTAAGGAACCATTCCCAAAGCATGACAAGGGAAAAGGTAAAGCCATAGATGATCAAGCCAACTATACTAGAGCACCTTACAACTATGACTCAACTATCAATCACATCTCGATGGACAATCATATCTCTACTATTACCATCAAGAACAAAAATCCTGAGAATCCTCCTCAGAGACCCAAGATTGTTCTAAGAGGTGTGGGATCTTCATCCGAGTCTACCTCTAAATGTCATGTTACAACCCGTCGAGGTAAGATTACGTTGCCAGGTGCCTCTACTAAAAATACTGCTTCTTCATCAACCAAGCCTGAGTATGACCTTGTAGAATAGTTAGGGAAGACACCCGCGCTCATCTCCATCCTTGAGCTCTTACGCATATCCCCTGCTCATAAAGCTATTCTTGACAAAATCTTGAGAGATACTACCGTTCCTACTGATCTGAATGTGGATCAGTTTCAAGCCATGGTGGGTTACCTTTCCTTTCCACACTCCCTCACATTCACAGAAGCCGATGACGCCTCCGTAAGTCAGCCACATAATGCACCTTTACACATTGAAGCCTTTATACACAAACATCGAATAAAGCGAGTCCTGATAGATGGAGGAGCAGGTCTAAACATTTGTACATTGAACACCATTAAACAATTGGGATATTCTGATAAAGCTGTGAATTCAACAAATCAAATCACCATCAAGACCTATGATGATGAAGAGCGCTCATCCAAAGGCACAGTCACCTTACCTCTAAGAATTGGGCCAGTCACAAAGGATGTGGTTTGTCAAGTCCTAGATCTGGATCTCACATACAACATATTGCTAGGACGTCCTTGGATTCATGAAATGAGGGCAGTCCCATCAACATATCATCAATGCATTAAGTTTCCTCATAATGGAGTCGAGGTAACAGTTAACGATGATCCTAATCCGTTCATATATTGCAATAACCTAAGATCACATACTGAGACCATCATTCCCAGTAATCGTGAGGCTGCTCCTTCTTCGGCATACATTGATCCTGAGTCATTGAAACCTTCGACATCAAAACAAGGTGAACTTAAAGGCAAATTTCAAGACAAAGGCATGGGAGAATACACTTTGAATCAGACCATGTTTTTACGACAAGTCATGAGCTCTCCAAAAGAATATGGAAGGCCATATCCTAACAAGCAAATATCCATCATGATACTCAAATGGGATCCTACTACCTTTCAAAGATGGGGTGAACTAGAAGAGGAAAATTTATACAAAATGGTTTACAAAGACATTGAAGAGGACACACAAGATCAGATTAATATACCCTGTGAGAACTATGGCAAAGGCTTCAAGATTCTACAAAAATTTGGGTATGATGGAAAAACCCCTCTTGGGTTACGCAAAGAAGGCGTCATGGAGCCCTTACAACCTGAATTGACTGTAAGAAGAGAACACTCAAAGGGACTTGGTTTTCTGACTTCCAAGATCCACACTAAAGGGGCAGAAGAGGCATCACAAATCAAAATTGCCAAAATTCAACAAGAAGATTACTATTCCACAGATTCCAACGAATGGGAATGGGGTTCAGACAAATCCTCCAGTGACTATGAGCTCGCCGAGACATTCAGAGAGCCAGATGAACCCATAGAAGAAGAGGAATTTTACAAAAAGTTCAGAGTTGGTCAAAAAACAACTCATAAGGATTCCCCACAGTCTTCGTTTCAAGGTCTTAGGTCGAAATCACATAGGATGAGGACACCTGTCCCCGAAAGCGCTACTAGTGATGACAATTTGGATTCGCTTGCAATCGAAACTGATGAGGAGAGTGCCATCGATGACCTCGACGATTGCCTCGATATACCCGAATATAACCACATCTTCAATCTTAGCCCTGCAAACTCTGAAAACATTAAAGGCCTTCCCCTTGTTCATCCCCAACTCATTGACTGGGATTATGAAGGACCAGCACAATTTGATACATTTCAAAATGACGAAGCTATTATCGACTATCTTGGCATACGAGATGATCTTCCCCCTGGGGACCACAAAGAAGGATACATCATAGAACTTAACAACATGGCATATTTTGGCGAGGGTGTCGGACCTTCCAGTTGCAAAAATGTGAAAATAAGAACAAATCAAGGGTCTTATGGTGAAAACCACACTGTGGCGCTATCTGACTCCAAAAAAGTAAAAAGAAAGGACATATCTGAGGGCGAAAACCTCTCTGAGGCACCCGAAGATGGAAGGCTCGACATTCTCTGAGCATCATATGAGGAAAAATCATCCATGTTGGTAGAGGAGACTATCAGGACAAACATTGGTATAGAAGAGGTGCCACACAACATATTCCTAGCTCAATCATTGACAGAGTCCGAAAGGGCAAAATTCATAAGCTTCTTCAAAGAATGACAAATCAACTTTGCATGGTCATACGCTGATATGCCTGGGCTAGATCCGGATTTGGTAATGCATCATTTGACAGTCAAACCGGGGGCAAAGCCAGTGAAACAGAAATTAAGGAAAATGCATCCACAAGTGGCATTACTAGTCAAAGTAGAGCTGGAAAAATTATTGGATGTCGGATTCATACGCCCAATTGATTATCTTGAATGGATCTCCAATTTAGTACCTATCAGTAAACCAGATCGCAGCATCAGAATATGTACAGATTTCAGAGACATCAACAAAGCTTGTCCGAAAGATGACTTCCCATTACCAAATATCGACTTGATCGTTGATCTCACAGCAGGTCACGAAATGTTATCTTTAATGGATGGGTTCTCTGGTTATAATCAAATCAGGATTGCACCTGAGGATCAACATAAAACATCATTCACTTGTCCGTGGGGAACTTTCTGTTGGAATGTCATGCCCTTTGGGCTAAAAAATGCAGGTGCTACATATCAAAGAGCAATGACCACTATTTTTCATGATCTCATGCACATAACCGTGGAAGATTATGTTGATGATCTCTTGGGAAAATCAATAGACAGAGATACACATTTGGACATACTTTCAGTCGTCTTTGATCAGTTGAAAAAATACAAAGTAAGATTAAACCCCAAGAAATGTGTCTTTGGAGTAACCTCTGGGAAGCTCCTAGGATTCATTGTGTCTAAAAGAGGAATCGAAGCCGATCCAGCAAAAGTCAAGGCTATCTTGGACATGCCACCACCCAAAATTATCAGTCAACTTTGATCCTTACAAGGGAGACTCCAGTCCATACGAAGATTCATAGCACAACTTGCAGATAAGTGTAATCCTTTCCAGCACCTGCTACATAAAAATATCAAGTTCAAATGGGATGAGAACTGTCAACAAGCTTTCCAGACGCTCAAAGATTATCTTTTGAATCCGCCAGTTTTGATGCCACCAATTCTAGATCAACCTTTGTTACTATACATATCAACTACTCCAACAACACTGGGGACACTCCTAGCACAACAAATAGCCGACGACAAGGAAAAGGTAGTATACTATATCAATCGCACATTGGTGGGATATGAGCTAAACTACACACCAATCAAGCGTGCATGTCTCGCTGTGGTTTTTGCTTCACAAAAATTACGACATTATATGCTCACTCATAAGACTAAGTTGATTGCAAGAATTGATCCATTAAAATATCTTCTCAACAAAGCTACACTTACTGGGCGACTGGCTAAGTGGGTAATGATCCTGAGTGAATTCGACATCGAGTATGTGGATAGAAAAGCGATAAAAGGACAAGCAATCATGAATCAATTAGCAGATGCTCCCATGATAGATGATGCTCCTCTAAATTCAGAATTTCCAGATGAAGCCATTTTAACAATATCACATGCAAAGCCATGGCAACTATACTTTGACGGTTCATACACACAGCATGGGGCAGGCGCTGGTATTCTCTTTATAACACCTCAACGTGATTCTATACCAAAATCATACCGCTTATCATTTCCTTGCACCAACAATATAGCAGAATATGAGGCATTAACAACTGGATTACGAATTGCAGTTCAATGGAAGATCCAAGAACTTCGTGTTTTTGGGCATTCTCAACTTGTTATCCGTCAAGCAACTGATGATTACCAAACAAAAGATGAAAAAATAATGTCTTACAAACAACTGGTAGATGATTTGAAACAGCACTTCATAAAGATAGATTTTGAGCAGATACCAAGAGAGCAAAATCGTGCTGCAGATGCTATGGCTACAATTGCTTCACTAATTGACCTGCCTCAAAATGAAACCTGCTATGAGTGCCTGGTAGACAACCTGTTGATTCCTTCATATGAGATCACTCCTATTGAAATGATATGTGTTGTTGGTCCTGAATCCCAGTTATATGGTTCCATATTCACATATCTTCGCGACAATATCTTACCTCCTGATCTATCGAATAACCAACGCCGCACTTTCATACATCAATCCTCTCGATATGTCATTCTAGCTGATATCCTATACCGATGAGGTCTAGATGGCACTCTTCTTAGATGTTTAGAAAGTGACGAAGCTTAGATTGCGTTACGTGAAGTGCATGAAGGGATATGTGGTCCGCATACTAGTGGTCCTACCTTAGCCAAGAAACTCATCAAGACTGGATATTACTGGCCCAATATGGAAAAAGACTCATATCAGTTTGTCAAGAAATGTAAGCAATGTCAAATTCATGGAGACCTCATACATGCACCAGCACAAGAACTACAACCACTGGCGTCTCCTTGGCCCTTTTGTCAGTGGGGACTCGATCTCATAGGCAAGATTCACCCTCCTTCTTCTAATGGTCATAAATTCATTATCATAGCCACAGAGTATTTCACAAAGTAGATTGAAGCCGTGCCTCTCACACAAGTCACTGGGAAACAAATTGCTACCTTCATCCTAAACTACATCATTTGCCGATATGGTATTCTTAAGTCCATTATTACTGATAACGGGCGTCCCTTCAAAAATTAGGATGTTCATGAACTCTGTGACTGCTTCCATATTTCCCATCGTTTCTCCACACCATATTATCCCCAAGGTAATGGCCAAGCTGAGGCATCTAATAAAACAATTCTTAAAATCCTCAAAAAGACAGTTGACGACGCTGGCCGTAACTGGCATATCCAACTCAATCCTGCACTTTGGGCCTACCGCACAAGTGTCCGCACACCTACAGGAGCTACACCCTACTCACTTGTCTACGGCGCTGAAGCCATCTTGCCTATTGAGGTCGAGCTACCTTCTTTACGGGTCTCTTTACAAAACATCATCAACGATGAAGATTACAGGGTCTCTCGCTTACAAGAACTAGAACTGCTGGATGAACGGAGACAAACTGCTTTTAATCATCTCAAGGCTTACCAACAAAGAATGAGTCGCAGCTACAATCACAAAGTCAAGCCTCGCACATTTGAAGTAGGTGACTTGGTCCTCAGAGAAAATCCCAAGAATCAGCAAGACAGAGAGAAGAAGGGCAAGTTTGAACCAAACTGGCTTGGTCCTTACATCATCACAGCAGTATATGGATCTGGGGCATATCATCTCTCAACTACAGAAGGTGAACCTTTGGAGGATCCTATCAACAACATGTGCCTTCGCAGGTTCTACACATAGCTCTTTGGAATATCCTAATTCAAAAATACAAAAAAAATCAAAAAAAAATCAAAAATACAAAAAAAATTATAAAACAAAAAAATCGTTACTTGGTGAAAACCTGGCAAACAGGCGCCTTGTGACACCAAAAAAATTGAAAAATTGAAAAAAGTAAAGAGAAATAATTTCATCCAACGGTGAAAACCACTTTGGTGGTGCCCTGGGCAAGTACCATGGTGAAAACTGGGTCACCAGCGCCATGCGTAGAGACATTTCTCCTCCCTCCTTTAGGATTCCCTTTCATCCTTCACTTTGCACACACTCACAACCTATTCATTCACAATAAACTTACCCATGCCCATCATGGCTTGTTATTGATCTACCTAAGATTGGTTAGCCATTCATAATAAACCCCCCCTTTTTCACTCCCTTTCCATCCATAATAAATCAGATCCTATCTGTGGCTAAGGCAATTCCTACGTCTAGTAATGGGTGTGGAACTGAGAACATCACATGTTTCAAGGAGCACAGTTTCTTCCAGCTTTCTTCAGTCTATTCGTGCACAATCCGTAATAAAGCAACATTTGCATCATAGATCCGCAATAAAGTTTCATCTTCTCCGCAATAAGGTATCAGTTTCATGGATTCAGTCAGTTTCAGATGAGACAGCAGCAATAATGGGCTTCAACAAATCAAATCTTTCAATAGACTTAGACAACATTATGGTTCAGTGCTATCTATCCTTTTTGTGAAAGTACACATTGTGACCACAATCAAAAATTTGACTTATACAAGTGACAAGAGACACTAAACTTGAGGACTACAGTGGATGTTGGTGTCGAGTCTTGGTCTTCTTTTGATTTTATCTTTTGGTGACATGTCTTTTAGCTTTTCCAGGATGCCTCTGACTAGAGATTCTATCTCCAGGATGTCTTTGACTAGAAAGGCGAGGATGGGGTATCGTCACCTATTTGCATTTGCTGTCTGTGGATTGTCTCTTAGTAATGCTATGACTTGTCCAAGGATATGAGGACACTGTGAGTCTAGTATGAACTGGGGCATTCCTTGTTTGTGACTGTCTTATCTCCATGCAAACGGATACAATGACTTTCTAGGTCGAACATATGCCTCAATTGTCATAACCTATTTTGCCATAATAAAGCTCAATGATGATAACGCACAAGAAGCTCTTTCACGTTCATATCTTCTATCTTTCATCCCCCTTCCTTGATTGACTTCCATCGTCCTTCTGGAGTCCGCGTAGCCTGCTATCACATGACTGAGTATAATGACACACCAAAAACATTGGCATTTCATATAGTTACACCTGCATTACCACATACAAGCATTTCATCCATACATATAGATATCACAATTGCATCAAATCCTGCATACAACACATGTTAGCACAATTTACATTTGCATTATCATATTCATCTGCATTACATACATTCACATTTGCATCATGCTTCACATATACAACATAAAAGAACAAAAAATATATACTGCATTGCATCATATAAGCATCCATATCATAAGCATCACATCAAACATGCATCATAAGAACATCTCATCACATAGGTACACATGCATATAGCTGCCACAAAAAATGAATCATCTCTCATATATAATCAAATGTGTCATGATACAATGATGTCAAAAGAATCATATGGCTACAAAATCACCTGCAAGTGTCTACAATACAAAAAATGGTACAAATACTGATACAAGGGAGCCCTCTATGGCTATGATGAACTCCCTCCCTCGGAGCTACCTGGCCTCGACGGAGTCTAAGCTCTAGAAAGACCTGCTCTAGGATTACCCTGCCTATCTGGTGGTGGTGGAGGACCCATGACCCCACCACTCGATGTCTGTCTCCTCCGGCTCCCTCTCATAGCCGTCATTGTCCGCGATGGTCTATGGAAGCTCCTCGCCCACTGATCTGCTGGCACGGCACCATAATACAAGTCCCTCCAGTAGGCGATCTCCTCTCCGGCTCGCAAGACATATGCGTAGCCTGCTCTTGTGTCCTCCGCCGCCTGTCTCCCTACCCTCAGCGCTGTCTCAGCCTCGGTATAGCGTTGGATAGCTTGATCCCTCTCCCGCTTAGTATCCCTGAGCCTGGTCCTGAGTCAGTCCCTCTCCCTCTCCAACTCCTGGATCTCGTCTTCCTGGCCCTGGCAGATCTCCCTGAGCTCTAGCAGCTCATCCTCCTCTGGATCCCCACCCTCTGCCTCTGCCTGTGGCTCTCCCTCTGTGGGTGCCTGCCCCTGTACCTGTATCGGTGCCTGAACAGGTAGCTGTCTATGTGCATGCCTGGGTACCTATACCTGTCTCTGTCCCTGTGCCTGTACTGGCACCTGTCCCTGCACCTGTCCCTATCTCTGTCCCTGTGCTGCTGGTACCTGCAGGGGCAATCCACCGCGACCCCTCACCACCTGGGCCTGTCTCTCCTGTCCACCCTCCCTCCAAGGTGCCACCCTCCTCTCCCCAACTACTCCCCTCCGTCTCCGTCGGCCCTTACCTCCATCACCCCCACCATCATCATCATCATCTCCTCCTACATCTCCCTCCAGTAGCTCCCCTGGATCTTTCAGTCGAGGGAATGGATGCTCTGCCCAGTAAGCTATATACTCTACATCCATACTTGCATCTTCAATCTCTGGCCACATATCCCAGGGTAGGGGCATCATCTCTGCCAGCTGTGTGACGGCCTGATCATATGACAATAATGGCCCGAACTGTGCCTGATCCCTGACTATACGGGCATACATACCCGAGCCTCGTGGCATCCTCTGGATCCTGCCATACTGTCTGCATACCCTATCCACCAGCTGTCTCTCCAATATGTAGGGCATCCGCCCAATCAGATATCCGCTCCTGAAGGTATAAGGCAGCTCCACTGCATCATCCTCCCACTCCTCGCACCCTAGATACGGCCTCCAGATGACGACGTCAATGTCATCTATCACTCGCCTCCAGTGCTCTAGCCTACCAATCCGAGGCTGCGAAGTGATCATATCATACAAGTGAACAAAGCTCCGCCCATGACCTCTGCCCCTGAAGTGTATCGGTCGTGTGATAGGTAGATGCTCATATGCCCACACCTACAATAGTGTCACTCCACAACCCAATCCCACTGATCCATGGTAGACGAACTGGTGAAGCTCATAATACAGGTGTGCCAACACACATGGACCCCATGCATATCTGGTGTGATGTGTAACCAATGTCTCCAGTGCTCCTCTCCAGCCCACCGCCAACCTCTATGTCGCTCTGTCCAGACACAGGAACCCACTGATAGCTCCTCCAATCACCGCTGGAAAAGCTAACCCTGTCGCAGTCATGGTATCCCATGCCACATGCCCTGCTCTCATCTCTACCCCAGGATCCTGGAACACCCGTCTCAAAGCCTCTCTGTCTCCATCTCGGTCATAGGGGATCAGATCTCCATCGATCAGTATGTGTAGAATCCTATAAACATCCTCAAGGGTCACTGTCATCTCCCCCATCGGCAAATGAAAGGTACATGTCTCGGAGTGCCATCTCTCCACCAGTGCAGTCAACAAACCCATGTTTGCCCAAAACTCAGGCACATATAATACATGTCTAAGGCCCATCTCCTCGATAGCAGCTCTATCCTGAAAAGACAACTCCGGTCGCAATCTCTGTGTGGATGGGAATCTCTCCCGTGACTCTAGCATAGGCAAATACTCCTACAGTCAAACAAATCAATCATGTCAGTCATCGTGGCATTCACTGTTCATCACAAAATGCTACTTGCTATCTAGATGCATATGGTTATCTATCCTAGTGACACTCACTATTCATCACAAAGTGTTGCTATCTATCCTAGTAGTGCTCCCTGTTCATCACAAAGTACTACGTGCGTGACATTCCCTATTCATCACAAAGTGTTACTCACATCCTACACTCCCTGTTCATCACAAAGTGCAGCTCATACTTTGGGTACTCCATGTTCATCACAAAGTACTCTATCTTGGTGCTCCCTATTCATCACAAAGTGCCTCGATCTATCCTAGTCTTCCTAGAGGACCTGCTTGAGTGTATCCTCTCAGCAGCTTATCCAATCGACAGCGTATGTTCATCACAGAACTCCCGATTTAACCTAAAAGACCAAAACCTTGCATTTTCACACACAAACGCGTTTTAAACTCACAAACGCGCATATAGACTACACAAGCACGCCTCGATAATGCAGATGCACCTATTTGACATAAACGTGCCTAAATTCAACACAGACGCAACTTTGCAACATAAACGCGCGTCAACAACGTAGACATGGCCGCATTCAATATAAACGCAGTTCCAGACGCATACGCACCTGGAACCGACACAGACGCGCCTGGCACTGACACATAATTTATCCAACCTCTATAAATCTCAGTTTTGTAGATCCTTGTCCCTTTTGAATCTATTTCTCAATTTAAGTGGAGAGAAGTCTAGTAGAGACATGGTAGCATGAAACTCCTTACCTAATGATTGATACTAATCTAACCAATCCACACAACTTTTCAATATTGTTATTATTGTTATCCATTTTCACCATATACACCAGTTATGAGTCCAGACAATGCAGAGATATGGATGATGAAGAGATTTTGATGGAGTTTGAAGCTCTTCTTGCTAAAAGACTTCCAAAGAGAACTAGAAAATATAGAAGTAAACTTCCTTTGAAATGTTTTTCCTACAACAAGATAGGACATATAGTTGTTAATTGTCCTAACACTGACAATAAGGATAAACCAGAGAGGTTTAGAAAGTATAAAGGAGGAAATAGAAGAAATTGTCTCGTTGTTGTGGATGAAGGTGTCATTGATGAAGAATCGGAGGATGAAGAAAATGAAGACATAGTATTTGTAGCTGTAAAGGAAGAAGTGTCTGACAAGAAAGCTCTTGTCTCTTGCATTGACAACTCTACTGAGTGGATAATTAATAGTGGTTGTTCTCACCACATGACTGGTGACCAAAGAAAGTTTATGTCTTTGGAGGAATATGATGGAGGTGTTGTCAGATTTGGCAATGATGAACCATGCTTGGTGAAAGGTAAAGGATCCATCTCACTTAATGGAAAGAGCAGTGCAAATGATGTCTATTGGGTAGAAGGTCTTAAGCATAACCTGTTGAGTGTTTCTCAGCTAAATGACCAAGGACTCATTCTGGAATTCAAAGGCAGAGTCTGCAGTATAATTGGGAAGAGTGGTGAACTTATTGCCACCGGTAAGCAAACTAGAGGTAACTATTTCAGTTGAATGCAAAGATAAGTCAGTGTCTAATGGCTAAGGTTGATGATAGTTGGATATGGCATAGGAGACTCTTTCATATGAACTTTGACAATATTGTTAAAGCCAGTAAGATCAAGGCCGTAAGAGGATTACCTTTGCTGAACAAACCTGAGAATTCTTTGTGCAAAGAATGTCAACTTGGGAAGATATCTTCCTCAACTTTTAAAGGTAAGTCCTTTTCAACAGAAAATTTACTTGATCTTGTGCATACTGATTTATGTGGTCCTATAAAAACTAGAAGTATTCAGGGAGATAGGTATTTTATGATTCTTACTAATGACTACTCAAGAATGACGTGGGTCACATTCTTGAAAGACAAGCCTGAAGCATTTGGAAAGTTCAAAGCTTTCAGAGCATTAGTAGAGAAAGAAAGTGGTAAAAAGATAAAATGCCTAAGAACTGATCAAGGAGGAGAATTCAGTTCTAATGAATTCAGCAAGTACTGTGAAGATAACAATATCAAGAGGCAGATGTCTACCCCAAGGACACCACAACAGAATGGCATAGTAGAAAGAAATAACAGGATTGTAGTTGAAGAGGCTAGAACAATGTTGATCGAAGGAAAGGTTGCTCACATTTTTTGGAGAGAAGCATTGAGCCCTACAGTCTATACTATGAACCGGGTACTCATCAAGAAAGGAAAAGATAAAACCCCTTATGAGTATTGGACTGGGAAAACTCCCACTATGAGTTACTTTAAAGTGTTTGGTAGTAAGTGCTATATCAAGAGAGTTGAGCAATTGAGCAAATTTGATGCAAAATGTGATGAAGGAATATTTCTAGGATATTCCACTAAGAGCAAAGCTCTCAAGTGCTACAACAATAGAACTCAAAAAATTATTGAAAGTATCAATGTCAAGGTTGATGAATCCCTTGAGGAACCTGAGGAAACATGCAGTGAAGAAGTGGAAGATGAACTGGGTATAGCCTTCTAGGAACCAATTAAGAAAGAAACTTGTAAAGATCTCAGTGTTCCTGTACCGATAGAAGCTGCAATAAGAGAAGAAGAAGAAGTAAGTGAAGAAGAAGGTGAAAAGCTAGCAAATCAGGCTAGAGTCATTCCTAGATATGTGAAGCTACATCATGATCCAAAGCAAATCATAGGAGGTAAAGATGCAAGGATACTCACAAGAAGAAAAGTGAAGGATAAATCTTGAATGATTTCTGAATTTGAACCCAAGACTTCCAGAGAAGCTCTTACAGATGAAGACCGGATTAAAGCTATGGAAGAGGAGCTAGAACAGATAGAAAAGAATGCAACATGGTCTTTGGTGCCCAGACTAGAACATAAAAATGTCATAGGTACCAAATGGGTCTTCAGGAATAAGTTGAATGAAGAAGGAATAGTTGTAAGGAACAATGCAAGGCTTGTATGCAAGGGATATGCTTAGGAGGAGGGAGAAGACTATGGAGAAACCTTTGCTCCTGTGGCTAGACTAGAAGGTGTTTGTATTCTACTTGCATCTACAACATTTAAGGGATTTAAGGTTTATCAGATGGATGTGAAGTCTGCTTTTCTAAATGGAATCCTAGAAGAGGAAGTGCATATAGAGCAACCAGAAGGGTTTGTCTTATTAGAAGATATTGACATGGTGTGTAGATTACACAAAGCCCTGTATGGACTGAAACAAGCACCTAGGGCATGGTATGAATAATTACACTCTCATATTGTAAAGATTGGATTTCAGAGAACAAGTGAAGATAGCAACATCTACTTGAAATCAGAAGGTGATCAAATTCTGATCTGTGAAGTGTTTGTGGATGACATAATCTTTGGAGGAGATGATAAAATGAGTCATGTGTTTGCAGATGAAATGAAGAAAGAGATTGAGATGTCTTTGATAGGAGAGATAAAGTTCTTCATTGGTTTACAGATTCAACAAATGAAAGAGGGTATCTTTATTACCCAGTCCAAGTATGTCAAAAAGGTATTGAAGACTTTGGGCATGGAGGAAAGCAAACCATTTGGTACACCAATGGTGATTGGCTGTAAACTGACTAAGGAAGATGATTCTACATTGGTGAATGAAAAGGAGTATCAGTCAATGATCAGTAAGCTGCACTATGTGGTGTATAGCAGACCAAATATTGCTCATGCAGTGGGCATAGTAGCTCATTTTCAGAAGTGTCCAAGAGAATCCCACTTGGTAGCTGTCAAGAGGATTCTTAGATATCTGAAAGGAACAGTTGATTATGGATTGTGGTATCCATATAATGGTGACTATAATCTCAAAGTATATACTAATTCCAACTGGGTAGGTAATGTGGACGGCCGAAAGATCACAACCGCTAGAGCATTCTTTCTCGGTGGAAGATTAGTATCATGGACAAGTAAGAAGTCAAGTTGTATTTCCCAATCTATAGTTGAAGCAGAATATATGGCAGCATTTATGAACTACACTCAAGCAATGTGGGTGAAACATCTATTGGAAGGTTTCAAAGTACCTATATCTGAATCGGTGAATATATTTTGTGACAACACAAGTACTATAAATATTTCCAAGAATCCAGCATTACATGCTAGAACTAAGCATATTGAGCTTAAATATCACTTATTGAGAGAGAAAGTTTAGAATAAGGAGGTTGTACTACAACATGTTTCTAGTAAGGAGTAGCTAGCAGATATATTCACTATGCCCTTACCAAAGACTACATTTACCTATTTGAGAGGTGAATTAGGGGTTCTGCTCCTTCATGAAGTCAACTAAAGTTGTGTGCTCCACATCAGTCAAGTATTACAGTGACAAATCTTTCAGGGTTGATGTGTTGAAGGATGCTACTCCTTAGGGGGGAGCAACATAGTAGATTATGGAAGCTTGTGCCTCCACTTTGGCATTGTTGTCAAAGGGGGAGAAGATATCTGATGTATGGGGAGAAGATATCTGATGGTGAAGATACACTGGTCTATGATGTTTTCAGTTGCAACACTACACTGAGTATTGCAATCAATGTCAAAGGGGGATATTGTTGGATATTATTGGCATTTGATGAACCAGCATGTTGATATGATGATAATATATGTTTTCATTGATGTCAACTAGTTTAAGTGAACCAGTATGAACAGGTATGAGGAGATGTAGTGAACCGGTGTCAGGGTTTCACTAAGTGTGACTACCGGTTGACAATCTCAGCTCTAGGGTTATCGGTTTGGTGATCCAGCTTG
This sequence comes from Cryptomeria japonica, assembly GCF_030272615.1. Classification (NCBI taxonomy): domain Eukaryota; kingdom Viridiplantae; phylum Streptophyta; class Pinopsida; order Cupressales; family Cupressaceae; genus Cryptomeria; species Cryptomeria japonica. The sequence goes on from NC_081409.1 coordinate 730,205,757, forward strand.
TGCGATGCAACCGGTGCTACTCTGTGATGAGTTAGCTAAGAGATATGAGTGAGATGGAGGTGCCACATTATCCTTGTGCACATGAAGGATTTCCTTGAGGATCTTGCATGAGAAGATCGACTGCATTTGAAGTCTACCTTGGGAATGATTATTCTTCTTGGCGATATGAGAAGAGAGCATGATGGGTTACTGATTCCCATGTGCGGTGAAGAATGAATGATGCAGATTGTCTTGTGATCTATTTGAAATTGTAATACTCTATGCAATGTGTTTAGACAGTCAGGATTGGACCGCCTGTGTTGTAAGCCTAAGATGCTTAGGGTTTAGGGTTTATGCTACCGACCTAACTGATGTCTATAAGGTCGATGATGTTTCTTATTGTAAATTTGTTGGTAAAAGTTGTGTGTGTGTGTCCAAGTGATGAGATACTCATCAGATTGGTAAGTGGAGAACTGCAGAGTGTTATTGCAGAGTAGAGGAACTGAAAAGGATCTACCTTGTCATGTAGTGGTGTTATCAATGATGAATAATGATGAACAGTAAATACCCAACAGATACTGAGAGTCGGTCCAATCTTGGCCAATTAAACACATTACATAGGATAAAACAATCTTGAACAAATCTCAAGACGTTCTCCATCATCCGTTCTACACTACTTCTGGAAGTTGATAACCCATCACACGCTCTCTATTGTTTACTAAGATTTTGCACATTACCAAGGTAGATAGAATCAATCTTCTTCATGCAAGATCCTCAAGGAATTTCTTCACACAAACAAGGCTGACATGGAAACATGATCTAATCTTCATTTCAATGCTAACTCATCACAGGATGTCGTCAATCGAATCGCACAGACTTGGAATGCATCAACCCAAAACCTTGAAGCTGAGACTACCAACCGGTAGTCATATCAAATGAAACCCCGATACAAACTTTGCATATACTAGTTCACACTCCAACATAATGGTTCACTTTTTGCATATACCAATTCATACCATCATATTGGTTCACTTGCCAATTTGCTTACTTCAGCATATTGACATCAATGACAACATACAATCTCATCATGTCATCAAACTCTGTACATATGCCAACAATCTCCCTCTTTGGCATTGATGGCAATACACAAAGATATCTCTACATCTTCCATATTATATGTCTTCAATAATATAGATATCTTCTCTTCTTCACATCTTCTCCCCCTTTGACAACAATGCCAAATTGGAGGCCCAAACATCCATGATCTACTATGCTGCTCCCTCTGAGGAGTAGCATCCTTCAAAACATCAATCCTGAAAAGATTTGACAATGCAATACCTAACTGATGTGGAGCACATACCTTTAGTTCACCTCTTGAAGGGACAATACCCCTAATTCACCTCTTAAATAGGTAAATGTAGCCTTTGGTAGAGGATTGGTGAATATATCTGCTAATTGCTCTTTACTGGAAACATGTTCCAATACAACCTCTTTGTTCTGAACTTTCTCCCTCAAGAAATTATACTTGAGCTCGAAGTGCTTGGTTCTAGCGTGCAATACTGGATTTTTGGAAATATTAATTGCACTTATGTTATCACAAAATATACTCACCGATTTAGATACAGGGACTTTGTAACCACTTAATACATGCTTCATCCAAATTATCTGAGTGCAGTTCATAAATGTTGCTACATATTCTTCTTCTACTGTGGACTGAGAGATACAACTCTGCTTCTTGCTCATCGATGAGACTAGTCTACCACCGAGAAAGAATGCACCACCGATTGTTCTCTTTTGGTCGTGCACATTACCAGCCCAATCGACATCAATAACACTTTGAGATTGAAGTCATTATTCTATGGATACCACAATCCATAATATATAGTTCCCTTCAGATATCTAAGAATCCTCTTGACTGCTACCAAGTAAGATTCTCTTGGACTTTTTCTGAAAACATGCAACAATGCCCACTACATGTGCAATGTCCGATCTGCTGTGTATAACATAGTGCAACTTACCAATCATTCACCGGTATTCCTTCTCAATCATCAATGTTGATTCATCTTCTTTTGACAATTTACAACCGGTCATCATCGGTGTACCAATCGGTTTGTTGTCTTCCATGCCAAAGGTCTTCAACACCTCTTTGACATACCTGGACTAAGTGATAAAGATACCATCTTTCATTTGTTGAATCTATAGTCCAATGAAGAACTTAATCTCTCCAATTAGTGACATCTCGAATTCCTTCTTCATTTCATCTACAAATGCATGGGTCATCTTGTCATCTCCACAAAAAATTATGTCATCAACAAACACTTCACAGATCAGAATTTGATCTCCTTCTATCTTCAGATAGATATTGCTATCTTCACTTGTTCTTTCAAATCCAATCTTTAGAAGATGGGAGTGTAAACGTTCATACCATGCTCTAGGTTCTTGCTTCAATCCATACAAGGCTTTATGTAGCCTACACACCATATCACTATCTTCTGATAGGGAAAACCCATCTGGTTGCTCTATATACACTTCCTCTTCAAGTATTCCATTCAGGAATGCAAATTTCACATCCATCTGATACACTTTGAATCCCTTGAAGGTTGCATATGCAAGTAGCATTTGAACTCCTTCCAATCTAGCTACTAGAGCAAAGGTTTCTCCATAGTCTTCTCCTTCTTCTTGAGCAAATCCCTTACATACCAATCTTGCTTTGTTTCTTACCACTGTGCCATCTTCATTCATCTTGTTTCTAAAAACCCATTTGGTGTCAATAACATTTTTGTACTCAAGTCTGGGTACCAAAGACCATGTACCATTCTTTTCTATCTGGTCAAGTTCCTCTTCCATAGCCTTAATCCAGTCTTCATCTTTGTGTGCCTCTTTAAATGTTTTGGGCTCAAATTAGAAATCATGCGAGAATTCTCTCTGACCTTTCTTCTTGTAAGTATTCATGCATCCTTATCCCCTATGATCTTCTTTGGATCATGATGCAGCTTTACATACCTAGGAATGATCTTAACCGATTCCTCTTGCTTTCCCTCTTCATCCTCATCTTCATCAGCATCTATTGGTGTAGGAGCACTATTACTTGTACTTAGTTGTTTTGAAACCGGTTCCCAGAAGGTTACATCCAGTTCATCTACCACTCACTCGCTCCTGGTTTCCTCAGGTTTCTCAGAGGTTTCATCAACTCTAACATTGATACTTTCAACAATTCTCTGAGTCCTATTGTTAAAACACTTGAGAGCTTTGTTCTTGGTGGAATACCCTAAGAATATTCCCTCATCACATTTTGCATCAAACTTTCTCTGGTGTTCAATCTTCTTGTTATAACACTTGCTACCAAATACTCTAAAGTAGCTTACTACTAGAGTCTTACTAGTCCAATACTCATAAGGAGTTTTATCCTTACCTTTCTGGATGAGTACTCGGTTCATAGTGTAGACTGCGGTGCTCACTACTTCTCTCCAAAAAGTGTGAGCAACCTTCCCTTGAATCAGCATCATTCTGGCTTCTTCAACTACAGTCTGGTTGTTCCTTTCTGCTAGGCCATTTTGTTGTGGAGTCCGGGGGGTAGATAGTTGCCTCTTGATGTCATTCTCTTCACAGTTCTTATTGAATTCACCAAAAGTGAACTCACCTCCTTGGTCGGTTCTAAGGCATTTAATCCTCTTACCGCTTTCCTTTTCAACTAGTGCTCTGAAGGCTTTAAACTTTCCAAAAGCTTCAAATTTGTCTTTCAAGAATGTGAGCCACATCATTCTTGAACAATCATTAGTAAGAATCATAAAGTATGTATCTCCCTGAACACTCCTAGTTTTCATAGGACCACACAAATCAGTGTGCACAAGATCAAGTAAATTATCTACTGTGAAAGATTTACCTTTGAAGGTTGAGGAAGACATTTTCCCCAATTGACATTCTTTGCACAAAGGATTCTTTGGTTTGTTCAGCACAAGCAATCCTCTAACTGCCTTGATCTTACTGGCCTTCACAATATTATCAAAATTTACATGGCAGAGTCTCCTATGCCATATCCAACTATCATCAAACTTAGCCATTAGACATTGACTGATATTTTTATTTAACTGAAATAGGTTACCTCTGGTCTGCATATATGTGGCCATCAGTTCACTGCTCTTTCCTTTTATTTTGCACACTCCATCTTTGAATTCTAGAGTGAGTCCTTTATTATTCAGCTAGGCAACACTCAAAAGGTTATGCCTAAGACCTTCTACCCAATACACATTATCAGCACTGCTTTTTCTATTTAGAGAGATGGACCCTTTGCCTTTTTCCATACATGGTGCATCATTACCAAATTGGAATACACCTCCGTCATACTCTTCCAATGATAGAAACTTCCTCCGGTCACCAATCATGTGGTGATAACATCCACTATCAATAATCCACTCATTAGAATTACCAAAGCGGGAGACAAGAGCCTTCTTGTCTGACACATCTTCCTTAATGGTTACAAAGACTATGTCTTCGCATTATTCAACTTTTGATTCATCATCAGTGACACCTTCATCGACTGCAACAAGATAGTTTCTCCTATTTCCTACTTTGAACTTTTTAAACTTCTCCGGTTTGTCCTTATTATCACTATTAGGATAGTTGACAACAATGTGTCCTATCCTATTGCAAGAAAAAAAATTCAAAGAGAGCTTACCTTTGTATTTTCTAGTTCCCTTAGGAAGTCTCTTGGCAAGAAGAGCATCAAATTCCATTAGGATCTCCTCATGATCCATATCTTTGTTTTGTCTAGGTTCGTAGCTAGTACCAACTTCTTTTCCCTTTCTAGATAGTGCAGCAGATGCTCTAAAGACTGATTCAGCCTTCTGAACACTACCATCATAACTATTTAGCTCATATGCAGTCAACTTAGCAATAATGGAGTCTAGGGATACCTTTGTCATTTCAATAGATCTCAACTCTTGAATAGCGGCAACCCTTATTGCATAGACCGGTAACAAGGATCTCAAAACCTTGCTAACAATGGTGGGATCATCCATTGTAACTCCTACACTCTTTATATCTCCAACAATAGTTTTAATTCTTATCCCATATTGTTGAATGGTCTCTCCTTCAGCCATTCACATGTCTTCAAATTTTCCCCTAAGGCTCTCTTCCTTAGCTTGCTTCACATGCTCATCACAGTCATAGATAGTCTCCAGAGTATCCCATACATCTTTGGGATTGTCTTTGTCTTGAACATCTATAACTCAGTATCAGATAGACTGTTGATAAGAGCTTCCATGACTTGCCCATTCTCCTGAATTTCTCTTCTTTGATCATCGGTGAGAGTACCAGTAGGGACAACATAAGTATTCTCAATATAGTTCCAGTGTTGAGCACCCATGCTTTTAATGTAGATCTTCATTTTGTCCTTTCATATCTTAAATTTATCTCTGTTGAACTTAGGACCTTCCCTCTTCATCATTAGAATAGGATCTTTTCCTCAAGCGGTTAAGCTTATAACACAGAGGACCTAGAGGACGCTCTGATACCAATTGATGAATAATGATGAACAGTAAATACCCAACATATACTAAGAGGGGGGGGTGAATCAATATAGACAAAAACTTCTTAAACAACATAAACTCCAAAGACTGCAATAACTAGTAAACAATATCACCAATCTAAATCAAAGCACTACCAGTAAAACATAGTATGACTGTAAAAGACATAAACCGATAACATCTAGATCTTCTCAAAACTTAATATCTCATCTCAACTTCACCCATATGCTTAAGTAAGTAATACATAAGAAATACAATGACCATTGGATCATCTTGCATTACCACTTGACAGAAAGCACTAAAACATCACATGAAAAAGCATCACACATAACACACTGATTTTTTTCACGTGGAAACCCAATTGGGAAAAACCACAGTTGGGATGAATACCCACAAGTTGTTCTTGAACTCTTCTGAAGTCTGCTCTATTAGGAGCCTAGTCCGGTTAAAGATTTTACAATGGGTTCTGCTAGGAACCGATCCTGCTAGGGATCACCCGGTTAGAGGTTAAAACCCTGTCAAAGGTTACCTTGTAAGAGGATTTGAAGAACTCAATGATTTTGAGTCACCCTAGTAAAGGATTTACAAAAAGCATGTTAAAGCTACCCGATAAAGGGATTTTCTATTTGCTGAAATGGCTAGAAGTCAACAAGTAATACACTGATCTGATAACAGCACTTAATGCCAAGGCAGATCCACTTCAATTTCTTTACATCTACAATCACACTTTGTAGATCTCTTCTTACTCCTTAGGTCTGACAAGAATCACCTCACATACATTCATTTGCCAACAACTTCAAACGAAAAACATCATCAACCTTATAGACAACAATTAGGTCAATGGCCAAAACCTAAAACCCTTAGCATCTAGGTTAACAATACAGTCGGTCCAATCTTGGCCATTTAAACACATTACATAGGATAAAACAATCTTGAAAAAATCTCAAGACATTATCCATCGTCCGTTCTACACCGCTTCTGGAAGTTGGTAACCCATCACGCGCTCTCCACCGTTTACTAAGATTTTGCACATTCCCGAGGTAGATAGAATCAATCTTCTTCATGCAAGATCCTCAAGGAAGTTCTTCACACGCACAAGGCTGACATGGCAACATGATCTAATCTTCATTTCAATACTAACTCATCACAAGATGTCATCGGTCGAATCGCACAGACTTGGAATGCATCAACCAGAAACCCTGAAGCTGAGACTACCAACTGGTAGTCATATCAAATGAAACTCCGATACAAACATTACATATACTGGTTCACTTTTTGCATATACCGGTTCATACCATCATACCGATTCACTTTACAGCTTGCTTACTTCAATATACTGGTTCATACTTCAGCATATTGACATCAAGGACAACATACAATCCCATCATGTCATCAAACTCTGCACATATGCTAGTAATCAGATTAGAAGTTTTACCTGTTGTCTTCTAATCATTTCAACAGTTGGAAAATCCCTTTACCGAAAACCTTTAATCAGGTGACTCAAGATCATTGTGTTCTTCAAATCCTCTAGCGAGGTAACCTTTAACAGGGTATATAGCCATCCCTTAACCGGATGATCTCTAACAGGATCGGTTCCTTACAGAACCTTATTGTAAAGTCTTTAGCTAGAGTATGCTCCTAATAGAGAGAGCTTCAAAAAAGTTCAGAAACAAGCTTGTGGGTATTTATTCCCACCACGGTTTTTCCCATTTGGGTTTCCACGTGAAAAATCTGTGTGTTATTTGTTATGCATTTTTCATGTGATGTGTATGTATTATTTGGTTGAAACATTATGCATGCAGAGTTATTTGGTTATGGTATTACTGGTATACCACATGTATATGTTTATGGGTGAATTTGTTATCAAGTATTGAATGTAGTTGAAGTGTTCAAACTTATCAGTTTATGATGTCTGATGTCTTACTATGTGTAGATAGGAATCTGGAAATCATCAAATCAATAGAAACATTAAACTAGCCCAATCATGAAAACTCAATTGCAATGATAACAATCCTAAAAACATTCACTGAAAACATGAAAACAAGACATTCAAAATGAAATCTAAGCAAACCAAATGCAGATCTCTCCTTCATGTGGCTCCATTGTCCTTCTTTCTCCTTCAAATAGCTTTGTTTTGTGGATCTCACCTACAAGTGCATAAGCATGATATGAAAGCAAGATTGACAAGACAAGACGACAGCATAAGGGTACTAGAAGCGTGATTGATTCAGCCCCTTTGATTGAAGAAATTCATCCAATTTATAGACAAATTGGAGAAAAGACAAGATTAGCATGAAGAGATTTGAAAGGAAATTTTAAATCAAGAATGACAAATATGACAAATTATGACAAATTGACACTTTCTATGTGAAATTGATTGATTGACAATTATGACAAATTGCTATGTCAAAATTGATTGATTGTCAATTATGACAAATTATGACAAATTTGCTATGTCATTCCCATGAAATTAGGAGAAAATAGAAAAAAATTGAAAATTAGATGAATTAGAAATCAGGAAATTAGAAAATTAGGAATTAGGAGAAATTAGTAAATTGATGAAATTAGGTAAAATAAGTGAATTAATTAACAATTTTTCATTCATTAATTAATTCACAAAAAGAGGAAGAATTAATTATCCAATTAAACAAATATTTAATTGTGACAAGAAGACTTAGGATAAATAAATAAATTATTAATCCTAGTGGGAAAAATGACAAACAAGATTAAATGAATAAATCATAAAACCTTGGAAGATGGATTAGAAATGCAAGGACGACAATTAGGTCTTGATGTAAGATCGATTTGATGTCGATTCGATCATGATTTTGATTAATAAAGGACCAATTCTAACAAATGATTTGATTGATAAATGCGCCAATTGACGAGGAACAATAACAAATCGATCGCAAGATTGAAAATGACAATGATCGATGACAAATCGATCGCAAAATGACAAGATTGAAAATGTCAACGATCGATGACAAATCGATCTCAAGACGACAAGATTGATGACAATTTGATCAGAGGACAAGGATCAATGATGAATCGATCGCAAGATGACAAGATTGAAAAGAGGACAAAACCCTAATTAGGATTGATGATGTCCAAAATGATGACAAATTAACAAGCACATTGATGCGACAGGATAAGATCGACCAAAATCATGACTGAAGATCGTTATCGATAAGACCAAATTCGAAAGCAAGACAAATGAAGAATGCAGAAGAAGGACTCGATGCTCGCAAATGATAAATACCAAATGCGTAACATAGGAGAAATGTTAATGCGATGCAAAAAATCTAAAATAAGGCAATGCGCCAATGTTAAAATACGACTCTGCAAGCGTTGACCAGTTTTAGATGTCTACATTTTGCCCCTCTTTGAGACAATGTGATATAAGCATTGTTTCAAAGAACAATAATGAAAATGCCCCAGACAATGACAATGACAATGACATATGCATGCCCCCTCGAGGAATAAGCAGGAAACATCCAGAAAAGAGGCCAATTGATCGATAATAATGATAGAACATGATAGGAGCAAACAGACTAATAGGCAGAGATCGGATGCACGAAGGACAAGCAATTGAAGGTGCAAAAGACCATGACCAGCATAAGATGGAGAGGGTGCACGTCCATCTATGCACTGACAAAGATCTATAAATGAGACAAAGAGAGTGAAAAGTGCTCATTTGCACTAGCCAAAGAGGAGGATTTGTTGCTCTGGAAAAGGACACTTGCAGAGAGATGGTGAACATTCCAATGGCAGATCACCTCGGGGAACATGTACGCACCTACAAGCGATTGGACGATGCGGGAGTAGCGGTATGTATCTCAAAAACCCATATTGTCAATTTTATGAATTTGACTCACTTGCGGGACATTGCGGGGCCCATAGAGAATGCAGAAAGTGACTTATGCGCCTGTGTGAGTGCATCCTGTGCTTGTGTAGGGTATCCTACGCTTGTGTAGGGTACACAAGCACAAGTTGATGCAACATAGGCGCAAGATACAGCACACAGGTGCAGTTGTGCCCTGGGAACTCAATTTTGGTCAAAAACAGCATGTGAATGATCCGAAAAGGGGGATAAGGGTAGGATAGGTCAAAATAGATTAGAAACACCTTGATTTGGACATGAAACAAGGAAATGCAACCCATAGGAGCAAACCCTAAAACTAACAAAATGTGCCCCAATTATGATGCAGAGTCGACAGTATCCACTAATTGCGTGGGAGAACCGAGTTGACTGCTTCATGTTACGACATAGACTTAGAAGCACAGATAGAGATACACTAGCAGGACTTGGAATATACTATATCACATTCATGCCCAAGATTAGGGCAAACACAGGACTGCTTACCGCATTGGCAGAGTGATGGCATTCAGAGACCTCCTCATTCCATCTGGCGACTGGAGAGGCGACTATGACACTAGAGGATGTATGGCGTATCCTCCACATTATAGAGTATGACCTAGTGATAGGGAGAGATGCTTTGTGCAGATTATTTGAGTGCGACGTAGATGATCTGGATATCGTAGAGAGGGAGATTGGTTGGGAGACCATGGCATCAGAGTGTGATCGGCGATATGTAGTGATAGCAATGGTGATATCATGCCTACTAGCAAGAGACAGACAAGGACATGGATTCCCTATTGGATGGGGAAGAGTGCTAGAGCGGATGGTGACAGAGGGGATAGTGTATGCATGGGGACCATGTGTGCTTGCTATGCTATATTTTCAGCTACATCAGATAGCATATCAGGGGGTGCAGACGTTGAGCTGTGGAGTCACACTATTATAGGTATGGGCATTTGAGCACATAGCCATATGTCAACTGTTTGCAGAGAGATAGGTAGTACCACATTGAACATATGTGTACTGCTATGGGGGAGCACTAAGACAGGTTCCTTTTGGATACATACTATATTGGCGACATGAGCTAGACAGATTGAGAGAGTTTACATGGAGGCCATATCTTGATTGCCCGAGATGGTCAGATGATAGTGATGAGCTACTGTATTGCAGATAGGAGAGATACCTGATTGGGTGACCAATGAACTGCCAGAGGGTGATTGAGATGTACCTGCCAGAGAGAGTGAGACGATAGTTTGGAGAGAGGAGGGACGTACCTAGAGGGACTGCACACTTTGCCCGATCTCACAGAGAGACGAGTCAGTGGGGGAGGATGATTTAGCCACACAGCATATGCAGACTTCACACAGTTACAGTAGAGACAGTGGGATTGGAGATCAGATGCGGTGGACATCGGGACGATAGAGGAGTATGAGTGATGGTTTGCATGACGTCGGCCAGTGCCATTGACAGATCCTGATATTCTGGTACTGAGGAGATAGGAGGACTTCCCACTCGCTGGAGAGGATGAGGACAGAGATGAGGATGAGGAGGATGAGGGAAGTGATGAGGATGAGGGGGATGATGAGGATGGAGATGATGAGGATGAAGATTATGAGCCAGATTCAGCCGATCAGGAGTCATTGCAGGATATACCCATAGAGTCGGAGACAGCTAGGATAGAGGAGATGGAGATGTGCAGGGCTACCATAGCGAGTCAGCATGATCACATTGCAACATTAGAGAGACAAAATGCTATCTTGAGGATAGAGTATGATCAGTTTAGAGTAGAGATAGCCAAACTTACAGCGGCTCGAGATACAGCAATAGCCCAGGCACAGTGAGAAGAACAGAGAGTCACTGAGTACATTGGGTCGATTAGGGATGCTAGTGCATGTGAGATGGCACAGATGTTGGTAGAGACCAGAGAGGAGATACGCATTGGAGGATACTATATGAGAGTGCAGTTCCACCAGAGCAGAGAGCATCATCATATCGGGCACGATCAAGGATAGAGAGCAGGCCATGTTCTCGGAGGTCAGTGAGCAGCATGGGGGTGAGTGGACCTATGAGACCACCATAGCCAGGAACTTGGAAAGGAGGGACATCATCCTTGAGACATGACAGGGATGAGGAGGATAGAGGGAGCACCCAGTGATAGAGGCATGTGCTCCTTAGGACAGAGACAAATGACATTATGTAGTCAGCTTGCGAGCCATACTGAGGATAGACAGTCCAGTTTTGTACTCCAATATTATTTTATATATGATATGACATGCATCAATATGATGGGATGCAATAGGTTATGATGTATGTGTTTACTTTTCATGTATGGATGACTTATGCACTGTGGATGTACCATTGTGGAACATGTATGGATATATTTTTTTATGTGTAGTTGATGCATTTATAATATGAAATGGATAAAATACTTGATATGACGCTTGATGTGATGTTTGATATAATGCAAATGTACTAATCAATGAATGCAGGATGCAGCATATGTGTTTTTTTTTGTGGAGATCAAAGCACTAGACCGAACTGATGTAAGAAATGTTAGTGAGAAGAAATGAGATAGAGGACAATTAGAGATGAAGAAAAACTTGCTTTCAGTAATGCACTTTGTAGGTGAGAACCTTTATTTAAAGTAGCAAAATGGATGCATAGCATCATGGCATTGAAGGCTAGAGCTGGAACTCAACCCCTTTTGCAAAAGATAGACACATCGCACACAAGGAATGAGTGAAGCATCCTAGGGTACATACATCAAGGGTCAAGGTATGTGCGGCGTTCATAAAGAGAACGTACTTATCACAGACACCCAATGATATAGTTACCCCAGTTTGTGACAAACATTCCACAAACAGCAAACACAACAAAAAAAGAGACCATGAACCATCCCGATCACTCTAAATCACTCGTTGACATCATTGAGCAACATAGGAACATGATTGAAGATAAATCGATAAATGATAAGACTCGCTAATTCCAACAAGTCAAACAAACATCTCGATCTTCATTGTCAAAAGTTGAAAGTGTTGATAGGATGATCATGCTATCTGGTTTCAGGGAATGCGGTACCCCGTCTAAGAGAGGACACAATCTGGTTTCGAGTATACCACACCCTGTATAAGACTCATGATAGTGTGCCAAGGACGAATGATTTTGAGGTTGATTAATATGACAATTTTGATTAGTTTGAATGTCTGGTTTGATTGAAAAAGTTCATCTGTTAATGCATGATTTCAGTAAAGCGCAGTGTGTGATTGCGAGTCATTGGAGGTATGCTTAGTGATCTGTCTATGCACAGAGGGGACCATTTATTGACAAAATGCAAAATGCCAAAGAAATTGTTTTTGGATTTTGATGTTTTTCACTTTGTAGGAATTTCGAGTTTTTTAAATTTTTTTGTTCGTTTTTCAGGACTTTATTTGATGTTTAGGGATTTTTTTCAGGACATTTTTTTGATTTTTTTAAATTTTTTCAGGACATTATTTGATTTTTTTTTTGAATTTTTTTAGGACATTTTTCAATTTTTTTATGATTATTTCAGGACATTTTTCAATCAATTTTTTTTGGATTGTTTCAGGACATTTTTCAATTTTTTATGATTATTTCAGGACATTTTTCAATCTTTTTGGATTATTTCGGGACATTTTTCAATTTTAAAGTTCCAGTGATTGATCATGACAAGGGGAATGCACCCAATGCACACCGAAAAGACATATATAGAGACCAGGACCAAAACATATGCACAAGAAACCGGAGTATGCAAGACAATGAGGTTGACCAATCACAGGCCTAGAATAGAACATTGGGTCAGGACAAAGATAGACATGATAAACCTACAGAGAAAAAGCATAGCTAGAGGTCATGATAGATGATAGAGCAATGATCTTTTTACACATGGCACCTGTTTGCCAGGTTTTCACCATGGTACTTGCCCAAAGCTCCTGTTTGCCAGGTTTTCACTAGAGGGCGAATCAGTTTTCTTTACTTTTTTTCTCTTTTTCTTTGTTTCTCTTTTTTGTGTATTTTTTTGAGCTTTTTTATTTTTTTTGTATTTTTTCAGGATCATATTTGAAAAAATGTTGATAGAAAATTATGCCCAGTACTTGCGAAGGTGTATGCTATTTATAGGATCTGACAAAGGTTCACCTTCTGGAGTGGCAAGCTGATATGCCCCCGAGCCATAGGCTGTAGTCACTATGAAAGGCCCAACCCAATTAGGTTCAAACTTGCCTTTGATGATGTCAGTAGATTGTGCATTCTTGGGGTTTGCCTTTAAAACCAGATCTCCCACTTCGAAGTGTCGCCCTTTGACCTTCTTATTATAAGAGCGACAGAGACGGTTTTGATATGCTTGCAAATGTGTTAGAGTTGTTTGACGCTTCTCATCTAACATCTCAAGCTGATGCAACCGAGAGACTCTGTGTGTTTCATCATCAATTAGATGTTGCAAGGAAACACACAAAGAAGGAATCTCCACTTCCAAGGGTAAAATGGATTCCGCACCATACACCAAAGAATAAGGTGTTGCTCCAGTAGGTGTGCGGATAGAAGTGTGATAAGCCCATAGTGCTGGATTCAACTGTACATGCCAATCTCGACCAGCGTCATTGACAACCTTTTCTAGGATCTTGATAATGGTTTTATTTGATGCTTCGGCTTGACCATTACCCTGTGGATAATATGGACTGGAGAAACGGTGTTGGATATGAAAATTTTCATAGAGTTCCTTGACATCTTTATTCTTGGAGGGACGACCATTATCAGTGACTATGGCAAGGGGAATCCCATATCGGCATATGATATAATTCAGTAGGAATTTTGAAATTTGCACACCAGTGATATAGGTCATGGGGATAGCCTGGAACCATTTTGTAAAATACTCTATGGCTATAATGATGAACTTGTGTCCATTTGTAGATGTCGGGTGAATCTTTCCAATAAGATCCAATCCCCATTAAGAAAAGGGCCACGGAGATATGACAGAATGAAGCTCTTGGGCTAGCGCATGAATATAATTTCCATGGATTTGGCATTTGTAGCACTTCTTAACAAAATCATGAACATCCTTTTCCAAAGTGGGCTAATAATACCTAGCACGAATCAACTTTTTGGCTAAGCTCAGACCATTGAAATGGCCCCCACATATACCATCATGAACCTCGTGTAAAGATGTTTGTGCTTCATCATAATCCAAACACCTAAGGAGGGTATGTTCAAAGGAACGACGGTAAAGGGTGTCGGCAATGATGACATATTTGGCTGTCTGTCGGATGAAGGCTCGGCGTTGGTTAGCGGAAAGGTTAGGTGGTAAGGTTTGGGATTTCAAATATTGATAGACATCATTGTACCATGGGGAGTTAGGGCCAACAAGAACACACATCAAATCTACTGTCAGAATTTCAAAAGAAGGGACAAGCAACTGTTCAACCAAAAATTCACATTTTTCCATATTGTGGGGCATATTCAACATGGAAGCAATTGTAGCCATCGCATCTGCCGACTTGTTTTGAATTCTTGGAACTTGACTGAAATGGATAGCCGTGAATTTTGTCTTGAAGAAATCTACCGTATGCTTGTAGGGAATAAGCTTTTCATCTTTTGTTTTGTAGTCATCATTCACTTGACGGATGACTAACTGAGAATCTCCATAGACTTGTAAATGTGTAATGTTCCAGTGGACCGCTACTCGGAGTCCTGTGACCAGAGCTTCATATTCTGCAATGTTATTGGTACAATGGAAAGTTATTCTGTAGGATTTTGGAATAGCATCACCTTGAGGGGTGACAAACAATATACCTACTCCAAACCCAAACTTGGTATTGGATCCATCAAAGTATAACTTCCATTCATTAGAAGATGTAAGAACAAAGACTGATTCATCCGAAAAATCGGTCAACATGGGATGATCATCATAAATAGGAGCCTCTGCAAGTTGATCTGCTATGACTTGTCCTTTTATTGCCTTTCACTCCATGTACTCAATATCAAACTCATTGAGGATCATCACCCACTTTGCTAGGTGACCTATCAAAGCTGTCCTACTAAGCAAGTATTTCAAGGGATCAATTTTTGCAACTAGCAATGTCTAATGACTTAACATATAGTGTTGAAGCTTCTATGTTGCAAAGACTACTGCTAAACATGCCCATTCAATAGTTGAATAATTCAACTCATAGCCCACTAATGTCTGGCTGATATAATAAATAGCTCACTCTTTGTCATTCTCATCCTATTGGGCCAAGAGAGCTCCTAGTGCCGTTTGATAACAAATCAATTGCAAGATTGAAAATGACAACGATCGATGACAAATCGATCGCAAAATGACAAGATTGAAAATGTCAACGATCGATGACAAATCGATCACAAGATGACAAGATTGATGACAATTTGATCAGAGGACAAGGATCGATGACGAATCGATCGCAAGATGACAAGATTGAAAAGAGGAAAAAGCCCTAATTAGGATTGATGATGTCCAAAATGATGACAAATTAACACACACATTGATGCGACAGGATAAGATTGACCAAAATCATGACTAAAGATCGTTATCGACAAGACCAAATTTGAAAGCGAGACAAATGAAGAATGCATAAGAAGGACTCGATGCTCACAAATGATAAAGACCAAGTGCGTAACATAGGAGAAATGTTAATGCGATGCAAAAACCTAAAATAAGGCAATGTGCCAATGTTAAAATATGACTCTGCAAGCGTTGACCAGTTTTAGACATCTACACTATGTTTAATTGGTATTGCCATGGTTAAGTGCAGTAATGATGACAATCAGTTAGTATTATTTTAACTTGATAAGTTGTGGAGAAACTTTTTGCCTGTATTGATTCACCCCCCCTCTCAATACCAGTTAGGGTATCTACTATTCATCATTATTCATCAGTCTTGATCAGTGTGATGCCACGTGTAGCTTAGGTGGCAGGTGTGTTGTGGTTGGTGAAGCTTCATCGACGGGGTTGATGAAACATATATGATGAATACTAAGAGGGGGTTGAATTAGTATACCAAAAAATATTGTAAACAAACTTTTAAACAGTTTCACAGATAACCGATACAACAGATTCACTAATAAACCGATTAAGATAAATGTAAACAAAATAGTAAACAAATCATTCACCCACAAGAGCACAATCACCATAACACAAGATGTTTGACGTGGAAACCCAAATGGGAAAAACCACGGTGAGTAGAAACTCACAAGTAACTATTTGTAGAATAGAAATCAGACTGGTTAAGGTCATACAATGTTCTTCACTAGAACAGATCCTGTTAGGAATCTAGATCTCTGTTAGGAGATAAGTCCTATTAAAGACTACCTTGTTAAAGGATTTCAGATCCACAGTTGTGAACCACCTTGTTAGAGGATTTACAAAGGCTTTGTTGGGCCTACCCGGTTAAGGCTTTCAGACTTGTTGAAGATATTAGGAATCAACAAGTGAATGATCTAGATAATAGCACAGTATGCTTAGTTAGATCCTTGACAGCTGATTGTTAATGCATTTTAGCATTACTTCAGTCTTCAATATCTCCACACTCTATCTCTTCACATATACCTAATCTTCTCTTCAATGATCACACATAACCTTTTCTATCACACATACAAACCCTAGACATGATGTCCTTATAAAGGAATCTAATTTCATGTCGGTCCAATAGGATTGGACTACAAGTTCCTAGGTTCAATGCATCTGGACACATTTGGTAACACGGTACAAAATCACCACCAAAGTGTTGGTGGATAATAACTCATCACACATTACAAAAATATCGATTGGTAACTCATCACAAAGTAATACTGATTAATACAATATACTGATTACTGGTTGTCAAAAATGAAGACTGGTAGATCGTAGTGTTCCGATCAAAAGTTAACTACCACTTAGTTCCTTCATGCCGCTTGAGCTCCTTGTACCACTTGGGCTCCTCGTACCACTTGGAGTCTTCATACCACTTGCAGTCTTCATACAATCTGTGACCAGTAAACCATTTTCTGCAAAACACTGATAGTCTAAAGACTATAGATTCAATAATACACAATACTGGTTGGAGCAATTACCAGTTGAGCATAACTCATACATCAAGAAAGTGTGTGTCCATCAATCACAATCAAAACATCATCAAAACGCCAATAAGATAATCATCATTAATGAAGGAAACCACAAATCAAGGGATTGCATCTAACTGATTGTGGCTCAAGGAAGAAGAAATGATAGAGGAAGATTAGGGAGCAATTGGCACCTGAATCAAGGAAAAGGAAATTTGATTCAGGATGTTCTCATAAAGGAAACTTCTAGAACACTTTATGTGTCATTTGACTTCATGACAGAAGATCTTGTGAGATTTTGCCAAGATCAAGAGGCAATGGAAAGCACAAATAAGAGAACAAAATAGATGATAGAAATAAACTATATTCTATCAAGATGAAAATACTGATCAACTAGATCATTAATCATTACATACAATAAATATGAGCCTACTTATATAGGCAAGGCTATATGGATATGTGAGCACACAAACATGACGTGTGGCTCAATAAGAAACAAGGGTAGGTAGGAGAAACAATATAATATTCAACATGAGGTGGATCACCCACTGAATGTGGAATGTAACAACAAGATAAGTCCACAAAAGGTGGAAATTCTCCTACACTCACTATCCCAATGTGGCACAAACACCCAAGTGTCTCATACCCAAACTACTATGAAATTCATTTCATAAGTAAACTTAAGTAAAGTATAATAATATCCAAGATGAATAATTATTTACACCAATATATCTAATACGTGATTGCCACTCCGAGAAAAACATGCATTGGATGATGAAAATAGTGTGCAGGTGCAGTCTTCAAGGATAGGTGATTGATCCAAGAAAGGTGGGATTGGATCTCATGAAGATTGTGTCAAAAAGAGAAAACCCTAACCACTCAGGTTTTGAATTGCATTCTAGTGGGAAAACAAAGAGAAGTAATGAGAGCTCCAGACAGGAATGGTGTTGATGCTGTGAAGATTGTGGTGTGAAGAGAAGAGAGAGGGAGCAAGGAGAAAACTTTACAAGGTGATCTGAGGAAGTTGTAGTGTGAGAGAGCAAGTAAACTGGTGAGAGGATTCTACAGGCAGTATCATAGTCAGGCAGTTGAACCTAACTGGCAAGGTGTGGAAGAGCAGGTAGCATCCTAGTGTGATATAATGTGTTGAGAGACTGTGTGTGAAAGGGAGAGAAAGATAATAGAGAGTTATTTGATTTAAGAGTTGCAGAATTTATTTGCAACAAGAAACCTTAATTGTATTTGAATAGTATTTCAATATACATCACCAAGTTGAAGCTTGGTGTAGGGGTTGGTGCCCTAAAAAGTGCAGGGGTTGGTGCTCCTTGGGTTGGTGCCCAAAATATTTTTAAGTTGGCATTTTACCTGTGAGGCTAGATTGGAGCAGTAGTCTCCAACAGCTCTTCTCACCAAGATTTTTCCCATATTGGTTTTTCCTTGTAAATCTTGTGTCTGAATGATCTTTTTGTTTTTCTCTCTTGCATTAGCGGTATGACTGTTTAGTGGTTAAGAAAATACTTGATTGTCTGAAATTAGTTCGGTAAAGACAAAAAGTTACAAACCACTGATTCACCCCCCCTCTCAGTGGTATTATGTGTTCAACATTCTCACTTATGGTTTATGAATGAATTTTTTTTTTGTGAATTTCTATAACTAAGTAAGCAACAAATATCAAAAGAAAATTGGATATCTATCTTGCAGCCTCAAGGTAGAAAATTAACAAGGTAAAGTCTTCTATTTTTTTATTCAACACCACTCTTCTTATTTAGGATAGTATTTCACATATATCCTCTTCCATATTGAATCTCCTCCTTTTTTTTATTTGGGCATTCCTCTCTCTATTGGTCCCTTGCCAAGGGGACTTGGAAAAATGTCTTGGATAAGTTTTGTGGTAAAGTCAATAATAGGAATCTCAAGTGGCTTTGTTTATCAAGTAGAGTGTTGTTTCTAAAATATGTGGTCCAAGATCTTTCTATATATAGGTGTGTGGTGCAATTTTCTCCCTTAAGCTTCATTAGGGAACTAATCTAGTACTTTGAAATTGACAAAGTGGATTTTGGTTAAGAGTAAGAGTATTTGTAGACCGAAGAAGGAGGGTGATCTTGGCCTATAATAGGTTTCCCTCATGACAGGCCTTGGCTACAAGCTTTATTGGTGGTAGTATACTAATTAGGATCAAGATTGGGAAAAGATCCTCTCTTCAAAATATATGAAAGGAAAAGAGAGGGATGATGTACCAAGGATGTTCTTGGGAGGTAAAGCCTCTATGATTTGGGAAACAATTAAAAAGGGTGTCAACTTGATTAAGTAGAGCTTGTTTTGGGTCTGCAATAGGGGTTTTGAGGCTCTCTCCTAGCATAGTTTTCCCATATCTTGTGCACATATCTGCACTTATAGGATCTCTTTCATAGATTCTTGGGGGTTGGATGGTCTAGAGTTTAGGATTTCAAATTTTCTCAAAGATTGGGGTAGCAAGAGGTGTTTAGGTGCAAGGAATCCTTTCAATGGTTATAGGACGTTCAATTGAAGATCAAAAGGAGTTATATTGAATTTCAGTTGGAATAATTTATAGATCATTAAGAGGGAATAATATCTAGGCTTGGGGTACTAATCCTAAGAGGGTATTGGTTTGTCTTTGGGTATCATAAATTGGATCAACAAAAGCATGGGGTATTGAGGTCCCTTACTGGAAAAATGGGTGGAACAAGTTTTCTTGGCCTAAATATAATTTCTTACTTTGGTTAGTTACTTGCAATAGATGTCTCACCTAGGACAATCTGTGGAAGCATGGTTTCTAGGGGCCATCAAGATGTATCCTTTGTGGTATTAGTGAGGAATGCTCTTCCGTTTTATTTTTTAAATGCTCTTATTCTAAGGACATTTGAAACTTTTGGTGGGTTGTTTGAAATTAAGCTTGTATACATGCTTCTTCTCTTATTCATTTTTGGAAAGTTTGGGGAGGCCTCCAAATAAGGCTTTATTTCTTTAGGTGGCTTGGACTATTGGACACTATTGCATCATTTAACAAATTTATCTTTAAATAAATTATAGAATATTTCATGGAATGAATTTGCATGTTCAATAGCTATGGTGAAGGATTTATGGTATGATTCAAGAAATTGGCTTGCTAGGTGTGATATGTGTATCTCCTTAGAACATGGAGAAGTTTATTTGGCCTTATTTAGGAATGGTTTGGGTCTCACTTTGTCTCGAGGAAGGGATAACCTCATATAGAAAACCCAAAGAGGAGCAAGAAGGTCTCCACTTCCTATGGGGTCTTTTATGAGAAATCCTAGCCATGCTAGTGTTGATTGGTGGAATGAGATTCACTAGCCTAAACATGAAAAATTAGGAATAAAACCCATTCATTTACGTTAAGGAAAGAACCAATAGGCAAAACTACAAAACTTTGGGAGAGTTGACAACAATGATTGATTGTTTCCTTGTTGAGAATAGATGTAATTGGATAAGATAGAATGATGAAACAAAAGTAGGTCTAAAGGTACAAAATTTAGAATAATTAGCATAAACATCAAGATACATATCATATATGTAGACTCTCAGTACATATTTGGAAACAAGGAACAAAAAGAAACTTTTGTTTGTAATTTGATCCAGAACGTGTTGGACTATGTCAATAGGCATCACTATCTTCAAGTTGCCTGATGCAGACATCGGAAATAGATTTGGGATCGATATTTTTCTCTAAGCATTTCCCTAAAAAATTGTGAAAAATATATTAGACACCAACAATAGTTGTCACTATCTAGGTTTTTTTGCTTCTTCAAAGTCTAGATCTCTATCTCAATCTACACTTTTTGAATTTTCAATCCTTCTCTACTAAACTTGAAATCTAGACACACGAGATGAAAAATGGTGTTGGGTTGATAGGGGCTTGCCTGGTTCAAATCCCAAGTTTGGAATTAACCCTATAATGATGAATAGATAGAAAAAGAGCTTACCCTTACAAAGAAGAGGCTAGATCTAGAATAAAAAATTAAATTGAAATATTATGTATGTTCATTCATGAATCTCATTTTACTTGAAGTCTTATTGAAAGGTTAGTGTTGCTAGGTGGAAAATCATGTGTATATTCACATAAATTTGATAATGGATGTCATCATGAATGCTTGAAAATTTGAGTACTTGACCTCTCCCTCACTGCCTTAATGATGCTTGATTACTTACTCAATTGAATTTCTTAATATAAAATGAATTTCTTGGTGAGAGATGTTTCAAATGAGGGGATAAGAATTGTTTTTGTATTCAACCTCACAAACATGTTGAAAATTATGAAGAAGAACAACATCAAGTATCTTTTCTCACTCAACTTTTTTCAATCATTAGAGGGTTCAAATTTGGGCCCTTTTTGCCTAAGTTATGGTTCCTATCACCCTATTCCAAGAGAACAAGGGCTCTAGGCACCCTAGTCCAATCCTTTTGAACTGAGCCAAGGTCAAGAAGAAAGAGGATAAAGAAAAGACCACAAATTTGGTACTGGTTTGAGCAGAATCAGACATAATTAGAGAAAACAAAGAAAAAACACTAAGGTTGGACCCAAATGAGAATGAAATTGTATGGGGATATAATTTATGGCACTACATTTAGCCCCCACTTTAGCGGGAGTATAAACTTATGCTCATGTATACTCTTGCCTAAGTACACAATAGCATTAAAATACCTTCATTGAGACATTAAAGAGAAAAGAAACACCAATTGCCCAAGGACTTAGGACCTCATTGGTCTAAAACATCAAGATAAAAGGAGCAACAATGATTATGGCTTCTAGGTCTAGAAAGGAACTACATATTATGAGCCATATGAGAAGAGAGAGAAAGAGAGAGAGAGAGAGAGAGAGAGAGAGAAGAAACAATAAATGACTTATGTTGGCCTATTGTCATTGATGTCATTGATGTGATTTGGTCCAGCATGTATATTTTTTTTTTTGTTTTTATTTAGAAGGTGGCAATGCCACTTAATATATTTTATTTATATATTTCTTTACAAAAGTTGATTCAAAGAGCTCCCGGAGAAAAGAACAAGAAAGAAAAACTTTGATCCTTGCTCGATATTACATAGAAAGGTTGTGAAACTTAAATCCCTAATATGCCACAAAAGTACAATATATCTTGTAATGTCTAGAATATCGAATTCCACAAATCATCCCCAAGTATCAAATGCTTCCTGAAGTATGTTGACCAAGATGAAGTCTGAACCAAAACATCATGAAAGTTGTACACATTTAAATAGAAGTCCACAATCTGCCTCACTTCATAGATACCCAAATCAGCATCCATTCACATCATTCAGATACAGCACAACCATGGAACCCTACAATTATAATACCTCACATACCAAATTTTTATCATTATGAAAACAACTGCATAACCATGTGCAATATTATCTTGTACCCATGTCCTCCAAAATTATTTTTATAAGGATTGGAAAAGAATCGAGATCACAATTCGGACCCATCATATTAAGTTCCACCTTGGAACTTCCCATATTTGTCAAAAGATCTGCAACCCGGTTTCCTTCTCTATACACATGTGAAATAGTAAAGTTTACAAATGTATCAATGAGTGCTCATGCTTGTTCAAGCAAATATCTTATCTCCCAATTGTCAATATTTCTGTATATGCAAATGTTAATAATAATAGTCGATTTTCCTTCGATGTGAATATAAGAGATGTTCAATTTTTTAGCCACTAGAATGCCTTCAAGCAGAGCATATGCCTCTGCGTAGTTGTTAGTACCCGGTGCAATGGAAACAAACTTCAAAGCAAAAACACACCCTATATGGTCCCTTATGCATACTCCTACTCCTACATCACCCGAGTTCCCTTTAGAGGAGCCATCAAAATTCAATTTAAAATGTGTCGAATTTGGAGGACACCATTTCACTTTATTTCTATCAATTTTACTAATTTTCACTCTTGGAAAGCAAGGTGATATGGGAATAGAGATGCCCTTCTAGCAATTAATAACTTGACCATCCCAAGAAGTAAATTCCCTATTTGGGTTGAACTAATTTGAAACATGAGCATTAACCATTTCTGATACTAATTTTTCAATGTAATTGAAAACATCAGAAAGAGGAGATGTTTGCTTTCTAAAAATACGCTTATTTCTTTCCCACCAAAGTGACCATACTACTATGGATGGGATCACTTTCCAAATGCATGCAAAAATAGAGGATGAGTATAAGACTGGCCAGGAATAGAACAAATCCCATACATTATTTGGAAGAGGGGTGCTAAAGGAAAGTTTAGCAAGCACAAACATCCAACAATAATGAGTAAAATAACATTGGAGGAGGAGATGATCTAAAGTTTCATTATGCTCACCACAAAGTACACAGGCAAATGGAGGTGCAATATTCAATTTATCAAGTCTCTCACTGGTAAGTATTCTCTTGTGTAAAGAAAGCCAAGCAAACATCCCTTCCTTGGGAAGAATATTGTTGTTCCAACAGAAGTTATAAGCTCTTTGTGAAAAGGATTGAACTGACATCTGATGAATTGCCTTATACCCTTCCTTGATAGAGTACTTTCCATTCTTCATAGGGAACTATATCAATTTGTCCAAACCATTAGAGATAAAAATAATGTGGTTCTTGAGAATCAAATAAAATTTTACCTTTTGAGCTGGGGAGATTGGGAGTGAAGCTGGATTCTTCCAAATGACACGATTTGAAGGCTTCTCAAGATCATCTATGTAATCATAAAGGTAAGATCCCATTGAGTAATAAATATAGGGATCGCATCTACTAGAGAGTCCTCAAGATTAAGTGGGGTAAGACCACTTCATGAATCATGCCAAAAGTTGACATCTTTGCCATTATGTACTTGCCAAGATAAATATATAGTAATCACATTCCTAGAAGTCATCATGAAGTTCCAAACTGCAGACCCTGATGGAGGATCAAGTATAGTACAAATACGTGATGGGGTAGGAGTATCTAAATGCTTTTCTTGCATAATTTTCACCACAAAGCATGTGGTTTTACATAAATATTCCAAACCAACTTTAACCCAAAGGCCTTATTCCTTTTTCAAATATCATGTAGACCAGCCCCACCCGTAGATTTACTTGGAGTCATTTTGTTGAGAGACACAAACGAGATCTTTTTATCTTCTAAAAGACTACCTTTCCAAATAATATTTTGAATAATTTTCTTGATATGGGAAACAATAGATTTTGGGGCTTGAAGGACTAAAATGTAGTAGTTTAGGATTGCAGCCAAAATAGTTTTGACAAGAAGGATTCTGCCTGATAGAGATAACCATCTAGCTTTCCATAGAGAAATTCTTCTTTTTAATCTGTCGATCATAGAATTCCAAAAAGAAGGTTTCCCTACTCCCATAAAGAAAGGGATGCCCAAGTATGAAGATGGAAGAGAATCCACTGGAAAGCCCAATGTCTAGATAATGCTATTAGACACCATTTCAGAAGTATTAAATATGAATAATTTAGATTTCTTAGCACTGATTTTCTGCCCAAATCCGGAAGTATATATGTCCAACATTTTCTTAATATGCCTTGTTTCTTGAATATTGGAATAACCAAATAAAAGTGTATCATTTGCAAATAAAGTGTGAGTGATGGAAATTGAAGTATTAGGGATGCATACTCCCTTCCAAAGACCTAAAGTCAACTGTTTATTGACCAATCCGCTAAAAGCTTCTGCCATGGTAATGAAGAGAAAAGGTGATAATGGATCGACTTGTTGAACTCCTTGAGTGGCTCGAAAAAAACTAGAAGGATTACCATTAATAATAACTAAGAAATGTGCACCAGAGAGATAATTTTTGATCAATTTGCACCACTTATCCGAAAAGCCAAACTTTTTAAGCACTCTCAAAAGAAAAGACGAACATACTTTATCATATTCTTTCAACGTGTCTAATTTAGCTATGAAAGCAGGGGACTGTGAAGAGTTAATTGAGTGCAAAGCTTCTTGGGCCACAAGCATACCTTCTGATGTTTCCCAACCAAGAACAAAACCTCCTTGTTGAGGAGATATTACTTTAGGTATCAAGGATTTTAACTGGAGATCAATAGCTTTTATGAAGATCTTGTAAACTGTATTACACAAGGAGATAGGCCTAAAGTATGCAAAAGATTGAGGGTTGTTGGATTTGGGGATAAGAGCAAGATGGGTTAAATTGAAGTTCTTGAGAATAAAAGTTTTTTGTCTTGAGTCCTCCAAAGCCATTAAAAGATCAAAACTTAAAACATCCCAACACTTTTGAAAGAATAGCATGGTGAAACTGTCAGGACCTGGAGACTTGTCAAGAGCCATAAAAACTACCACCTCTTGAAGTTCAGCAAGAGAGAAAGGTTGCACCATATAATCATTATCACACTGTGAAATCAAACAAGGGATGGAATCTAGCAATACCTCGACACTAGACTCCTCAGGAACAAAAGGAGGAGAAGGAGCAAGAAGATTTTTAAGGAAGAGTTCACCCTCTTCCCTAATTTCTTGTTTATTAGTTAATTTTATCCCCGGAGAAGAGGCATTTATAGAAAAGATAGTAGATACAACTTGCTTAATCTTTGCAGATGCCTGAAAGAACTTAGTATTTTTACCCCCATCTTTTAGCCGTAGCTCCCTTGATTTTTGTCTCCAATAGTCCTCTCTAGAGCACAATTCTTCCCAGTATCTTTGTAAATGCTTCTACCTTGAGAAAGTTTCAGGATTAATCCCATTAGAAAAGATAATTTCATTGATGTCCTTTAATTCCTTCTCTACATTTTATTTCTCTGCAAAGATGTTTTTGAATACTTCCCTATTCCAAATTTTGATATTTGCTTTTACAAACTGCATTTTCATATAGAGTTGAAATATTTTGTTCCCCCTACAGAAGGGGGAACTTACCCACCATTGATGAAGTAGAGCATGAAAGTGTGGGTGTCAAAACCACATTCTTTCAAATTTAAAAGAAGGTATATGATGAGAAGCTTCATGTTTATCCAAGCATAATGAGATAGGAAAATGGTCAGATCTAGAGAACGATAGAATATTAGAGCTGAAAGTATATTTCTGAAGGATCCATTCATATGAAGTGAAAAAACTATCCAATCTGCTTGCTATTTGAAGGGAAGTTCTCTGGTTTGTCCATGTAAATTGACCATTAGAAGGTGAAATGTCAGAAAGGGAGTTATCAGACACAAAAGATCTAAAGTCATCAATCACCTTAGAACCAGTAGGGTTGGCTCCCTGTTTCTCATCCTGAGACAAAATGACATTAAAATCACCTCCTAAGATGATTTTCTAAACTCCCTGTTGATGGATCTGATAAGATAAGGTATTCCAAAGAGCATGTTTCTCATGAGGATTTGTTGGACCATAAATATTAAAGAGAAGAAAGGATAAATCAAAATTTTCAATAAGAATAAGATGCCAATTTGTCCCTTGGTTCAAGGTTTTTTCTTTGATTGTCCTGAGATTCCACAATGTCAGAATACCACCAGAAGCTCCTACTATAGGAACATGTATGAAATCCCATAAAGTCCATTTTTTTAAAATCTTTTGAGAGGCTTTATGAGAAAGCTTTGTTTCTTGCAATAAAATGATGTATGCTTGGGAGGAATCTAGCTACTGCTTGATCCATCCCCTCTTGTCAGAGGCATTCAAACCTCTAACATTCTAAGATATAATCCTCATTGCACCCAAGAAGAACAAGTGCGGTGAAAACTTGTCTACAATTGTACACTAGATACCAACTATGATCTCTTCTTGGATTTTAAGAATATTGGGCTTCCGACCTCTTTTTTTAGGTGTTTTAGATAACAAATGAGAAGAAGAGACTGATTGAGAAAGAGAGAGATGTTGAGAAAAATAAAATTCAAGCTATGTAGGAGGTTGAAAAAGCTGATATGAATTATCTTCAGCCACAAGGTGATCAGCATGACTAAACTCCAAAATGGGTGGTGAAGTATTAAGAGCGAGAGGCATAGCATCAACAGAAGAGACATCCTGAATTTCTGGGAATTCCTCGAGAGAAATTTCATCAATCAAGTTTGATGCAACAGAGATAAGGATATCATGTGCCATTAATTCAATATTTGGAGCATTCGATGAGGATCCAACATCGAGAAGATTGCAATCAACGACATGGAAAGGTTGGCAATTAAACATCAAGCTATGAATCAGATTATCCTTTGCATTCTATGAAATAGAGATTTCATGGACTTGAGAATCTGAGGGTCCCATGGAAGTTAAACTCAAAAAAGAAGAAGTGAACTACCTAAAGAGAGAGGAAGCAAATATGTTCTTGTACAACCAATCAACTAGGATTGGAGAGCAATGGATCTTAAAAGATATTTTCTTGTATCTACCCACAAATTTTTGCAGAGAACATGAACTAGAGATAACAACCTGATATTGAGGAGAATTCTTCTAATTGGAAGGCCTTGTTCTTTTTTCTTTTGGAAGTAACATGTCTGTCATACAACCCAAAAAGAATTGAGAAGGAATCAGAGAAAGAGGGGGACTTGCCTGAAACTGAACACCTTGGAAAGGTCTTGCACTATTATCAACATTATTCAGAGGTACAAAACTCTCTAATAAGTCAGCTACACTTGTTGTCCCACTTGATGTAGAGGAAGGAGATGCAACATACTGATAAAAGGAGAATTTATGGAAATCAATCACAAAATCCTTGCAAACCCTAACTGCATCAATACTTGATCCTTGATATTGTGAATTAAAATGGCCCAGTTTATCTATACGGTCGTCAACATCTTTGGTACCCTGTATGCAAATGTCTTGATTCCATTTCCCTATGGAGGAAGTCATTAAAATAGACTTGGGAAGTGGCTTTGTGAGGTTTAGAAATAGGCATACCCTGACAATTAAATAGGAAAGTTCATATGGGATAAGGTCATGCTTGATAAAAATACCCATTTGATTAGTCAAAATTTCCACAATATCTGGATCACGATACTCAAGCGGGAGCCCTGTGAGAGTAATCCAAAAAGGCATGAAAAGGGGGGGAACTAAATCTAGACTAAAATTTGGAACCCACACCAAAGTGATAATGCCAACACCCTTACAAAACCACCCCTTATATCTATGAACACAATTTCTACATTCTTTGGAATAAAAAATGGCAATAAAAAAGAGAGATTGCTTATCCATCAAAAAAATATCCTTCAAACCCAGTCAATTTTGTTTAGCCACAAATGAAAGTTGCTTAAAGGAAATAGTAGAATGTAGTTTACCAATGAGGGTTGTGGTGTGTAATAGATCTATTTGAGGCTAAATAAGGTGGTCTGGCAAAGTGATCTTGTATACACCCTCTGATTTGCCTGATTCTTCAGTATTAGCAACATTCTTGACCTTTGGCAAGACTGGAACTTGGCTACCATCTTTAGCTATATCATTTGAGAGTTTCCCACTACCTTTTGCATCCTAATTTTGTGCTAGTGAATCAAGAAGAGATGTGCAAGGGGTTTTCTTTCTCTAGTTTTGTGTAACCTTTTTTGGTTTGAAGGGTTCTCCTTGGCACAAGTTGTTTATTGGAAGATTGTTTGGGGTTTATCAACTGGGTATTATTTGGCCAGGTCAAATATGTTGGAATATTAGCAGGGTTAGCCTACAACTTGGATAGAGAATGATGTGACAGTGGTGGTGTCCCCTCACAAATGTCAAAAGGGGGTTGTGGTGTTTGATCTAGTCAACATTCAAAATGATGTCACCAAAATCTTCTTTCTCTCCTCTTATCCTACAACCTACCTAGAAACTGCTGGACTCCACCAAAAGAATGCCTATCCTCTAATGTAACATCATGTAGCTACCACAAAGCATGCCTAACTCCCATGGGTCTAGGCCCTAGCAACCCTATTTGCATGGCTCCCCGCATCGGGTTACTCAATTGCTCTAGATGTAGACAGTTGTTGCCCCCCAGCCACTGTTTGGCCACTGTTTGGCTTGTTACTGCCACCACCCACTCTACAAATCCTAGTTGTGTCAATAGTTATGGGACATTCACAATATGTTAGGAATCGGAAGGGCAACTGAGAAGGGGGCATGAATTAGTTGTCAATGAATTTCAACCCAATTATAACTTAATCAAACTTGATACTTAATACTGGTAAACCAAACTTAATGTCGGTTAACAGATTAAGAGTTAATATCAATACCGGTGAAACTTAATGCATGAAATAGAAAGAGAAACAACATCCACAACACATAACACAGATATTTGTACGTTGAAACCCAGTAAATGGAAAAACCATGGTGGGAAACCTTACCCACAATCAGATGAGACTACTACAGATAGTATGTGTATACAAATGGGGTCTGCACATGCAGAAAAGCCAATTGGTTAAGCTCTGAAAAACACCTTCAAACCTTCCTTGAACCTTCTCTATTGTCTACTCATATGATCTTCAATATTCGCACATACCATGTTACAATACCATAACCTTTTCCTTGTTGTACCATCATTTCTCATCTCACAAATGAGACCTTATACAAAACCTAAGACCAAATGTGTATGTCGTCTCACTAAGAATATTATAATTAAATCAATTATAAATAAGTCTTGATGCGATACAACATGTTGGCTTAATACATTTACGACAATATCCAATCAATAAATCATCTCCATAATTTGTTGTGCTGATCTAGAATAGATAATGCATACTGGTCCATAACCTAGACCAATTTGTCAGTAACAACAAATATGTCAACCCGATTAGACCAATAACCATAACACCAAAACCAAGTATCCAAACCATGCCTTCGACATAATCAAGTGATCTCTAGATGATAACAGATCATCATCAGTGTCAGTGAACAATATAACCTGTCGATGAATAATATATTGGTGACTGTGCATAAGTCACTAAACTTGTTGGTGAACATAATGTGTCAGTTCAAAAATAATAATAGATCTCTAGAAGGATAAGTGTTGACATCAATGACAAAATTAATGCAACACATCCATAATACCAACAATCTCCCCCTTTGACATTGATGGAAACACTAGATGGAAAAACATCTAAGTGCCCAAGCAAAATGCCAAAAACCAAAAACCAACGATCTCCAGAAGAGATCAATACCAAAAATCAAAACCAAAATTATAGAGAGTAAATATCTCTCCCCCAATGAATAATATCTCCCCAAATACAAGTTTTTTCCATATAACTCTCTCACCCTTTGACATCAAATGCCAAAGCAATAAAAATACCAGAACATACAACCAATTAATACCAACTACTCCCCCTAAGAAGTAGCTCTCCTCCATCAAAGCCGGAAAAAGAATTTCTCTGTTAGGTTCTATTGGTTTGATGCCAATCTTCAATCATCTAAGTCTCTGTCAGTGAGGGTATTACCCCAAGCTTCTCTCTGAGATATTCAAATGTTTCCCTAGGCAAAGGTTTTGTATAGATATCTACAATCTGCTCTTTAGTATTCACATAAACCAATCTTACTTCTTTTGCTTCAACATTCTCTTTCAGAAAATTATATTTGATAGAAACATGTTTATTCTTGGAGTGAAATACCAGATTCTTTGATATATCAATTGCTGTTGAATTATCACAATAAATGATTATAGGTTATTTTCATTTTACCTTTATGTCCTTCAACATTTTCTTAATCCAGAATACCTTTGTATAATTAGTTGTTGCTGCAACATATTCTGATTTTGTTGTTGATAATGATGTACAACTCTACTTCTTGCTCAACCATGAAATCAATCTGCTACCAAGGAATAATGCTCCACCAATGGTGCTTCTTTTGTCATCTACATCTCCTACCCAATTTGCATCGGTGTATGCACATAAGTCAAACTTTTCATGTTTAGGATACCTTAAACCAAGATTTGTTGTGCCTTGTAGATACCGAAAAATCCTTTTTACTATTGATTCATGATTTTCTTTAGGATTACTCTGAAATCTTGAAATAATACATATTGCATTCATAATATTAGGTCTTGTTTGTGTCAAATACAATAAAACGTCCAATCATAGATTTGTACCTTGTTGGATTAATAGGAGCTGAATCATCCTTCAATGTCAATTTATCAGTTGTAGTCATAGGAGTACTTACCAGTTTAGAGTTTTCCATACCAAATTTCTTCAGAAGTTCCTTCAAGTACTTTTTTTGACATATGAATATACCTTTATCAGTTTGTGAGATCTGCAATCCTAAAAAGAATTTTATCTCCCAAATCATAGACATTTCAAATTCTTTTTGCATCTTGTTAGCAAAATCCTTACACAATCCATCTTCTCCTCCAAAAATGATATCATCAACAAAAACTTCAATAACCAAGATGTCATCATTAGTCACTTTGAAATATAAGTTGTTGTCAGTATTACCTTTAGTGTAACCAAGCTTCAAAATATATTTGTCCAATCTAGCATACCAAGCTCTAGGAGCTTGCTTCAATCCATATAAAGCTTTCCTTAATCTGCAAACCATATCTTCATCATTAGTCACTTTGTAGTATAGATTGTTGTCTACATTACCTTTAGTGTAACCAAGCTTCAAAAGATATTTGTCCAATCTAGCATATCAAGCTCTAGGGGCTTGCTTTAGTCCATACAAAGCTTTCCTTAACCTGCAAACCATAGCTTTGTCAGTCGTCAAAGAAAACCCATCAGGTTGCTCAATGTAAACTTCTTCTTCAAGATCACCATTCAAAAATACACATTTTACATCAATTTTATATACTTTATAGTTCTTATGAGCTGCAAATGCAAGAAATAATCTAACTGCTTCAATTCTAGCTACCGGTGCAAAGGTTTCATTATAATCAATTCCCTCTTTCTGTGAATATCCTTTACACACTAATCTTGCTTTGTTCCTGATTACCTTACCATCTTCATTAAGTTTATTTATGAATACCCATTTAGTTCCAATTACATTTTTGTCTTTAGGTCGGGGAACTAATGTCCATGTATTGTTCTTTTCAATTTGTTCCAATTCATCTTCCATAGCTTTTATCCTAAATTTATCTTCACATGCCTCAATAACAGATGTTGGTTCAATTTGAGAAATTAAGCATACCTATTCATTTGCTAGTCTTCCTCTTGTCATAACACCTTGATACTTATTCCCAATTATCTGATTTTCTAAGTGATTCATGTTAGGTCACGGAGACAACTGAGAGGGGGGGGGTGAATCAGTTGTCAAATAAATTCAAACCAAAATTAACTTAAACAAAACCTAATGCTTAATACTGGTAAACCAAATTTTATGCCGGTAGACAGTTTATCAGTTAATTACAGTACCGGTAAAGATTAATGCATGAAACAGAAAGACAATAACATCCACAACACATAACACAAATATTTGTACGTGGAAACCCTGTAAGGGGAAAAACCATGGTGGGAAGCCTTACCCACAATTAGATGATAGTATTTTAGATAGTATGTGTGTACAATATGGAGTCTGCACATGCAGAAAGGCCAGCTACCTAAAGCTCACTGTTCAATCACAAAATGGGAGTCACACTGACTACAATTGGATGGTTAAATCCAATGATAATGAACTGCTCAAAATAGCATCTTCATATGCTAGATTCAATACCGTTTAAGCTCTAATTATCTTCTCAAAACCTTCCTTCAATCTTCAAATGATGTCTAAGTGTATAGCTCTGCTTATTTTCACATATACCTTATTTGCTCGCTCTTACATTCCATATCAATCTCCATAAATAAGATCTTAAATATATACTGAAAGCTAAGACCAAATGAGTAGGTCGGCTTACAAATAATATTACAATAAAATCAATATGTGATGCATCATGTCGGCTCAATGCATTTACAATAATAACAAATCATCTTCATAACATGTTGTGCTGATCTGGAATAGATATTCTTGTTGGTGCATATCCTGGACCTATTTGTCGGTAATAGCAAATATGCAAACCCGAATAGACCAATGAACAAATAACCATAACAAAGTGTCCAAACAATGTCTTCAACATAACCAAGTAGTCTCCAAGTCATTCCAAGTATCGGTGAATAATATAGTCTGTCGATGAACCAAATACCGGTGATTGTGCATAAGTCACTGAACATGTTGGTGAACATAACCAAAGATCTCCAAGTGTTGATAAGTATTGACAAGTGTTAACAAGTGTTGACATCAATAAAAGAACCAATGCAACACATCCAAAATACCAACAATCTCCCCCTTTGACATTGATGGTAACACAAGATGGAAAAACCATCTAAGTGCCAAAGCAGAAATGCCAAAAACCAAAAAAATCAACAATCTCCCAAAGAGATCATTAACCAGAAATCAAAATACATAATATCTCTCCCATAGGAATAATCTCTCCCAAAAGATAATGTCAAAGAGATCATTAACCAAAAATCAAATACATAATATCTCTCCCCTTTGACATCAAATGCCAAAGCAATACAAAACCAAATACAAACAATTCATAGAACTTATTACAGAATACCAATTATCCAATTTATCCAACTAATCCCCTCAAGAAGTATCTCTCCTCATCAAAGCCAAAATGAAAGATTTCTCTGTCAATTATGTCAGTTGATGACAAAACATCAATTGTATAAGTCTCTACTGGTGGGGGTAGAACCCCAAGCTGCTCTCTGAGATATTCAAAACTCTCCTTAGGCAAAGGCTTAGTAAAAATATCTACAATCTGCTCTTTAGTATTCACATAAACCAATTTCACTTTTTTTGCTTCAACATTCTCTTTCAGAAAATTGAATTTGATAGAAACATGTTTTATCTTAGAGTGAAATATTGGGTTCTTATATATATCAATTGCTACCATTTTATCACAGTAAATAGTTATAGGTTCCTTGTATTTTACCTTTATGTCCTTCAACATTTTTTTAATCCATAATACCTGTGTGCAATTAGTTGGAGCTGCAACATATTCAGATTCTGTTATTGATAAAAATGTGCAACTTTGTATCTTGCTCAACCAATAAATTAATCTACTACCAAGAAAAAATGCTCCGCCAGTGGTGCTTTTTCTATCATCTATGTCTCTTGCCCAATTAGCATTTGTATATGCACATAAATCAAAATTTTCATCTCTAGGATACCATAAACCAAGATTTGTAGTGCCTTGTATGTACCAGAAAATCCTTTTTACTGTTGATTCATGATTTTCTTTAGGATTACTCTGAAATCTTGAGACAATACATACTAGATTCATAATATCAGGTCTTGTTTGTGTCAAATACAGTAAACCTCTTATCATAGACTTGTATCTAGTCAGATTAATAGGTGTCGATTAATCCTTCAATGATAATTTATCAGTTGTAGTCATAGGTGTGCTTACCGGTTTAGAGTTTTCCATGCCAAATTTCTTTAGTAATTCCTTCAAATACTTAGATTGACATAAGAATATACGTTTATCAGTCTGTAAAATCTGCAATCCTAAAAAGAATTTTATCTCCCCAATCATAGACATTTCAAATTCTTGTTGCATTTTATTAGAAAAGTCTTTACACAATCCATCTTCTCCTCCAAAGATTATATCATCAACAAAAACTTAAATAACCAAGATGACATCATTAGTCACTTTGTAGTATAGATTTTTGTCTGCATTACCTTTAGTGTAACCAAGCTTCAAAAGATATTTGTCCAATCTAGCATACCAAGCTCTAAGAGTTTGCTTTAGTCCATACAAAGCTTTCCTTAACCTGCAAACCATATCTTTGTCATCTATCAAAGAAAATCCATCAAGTTGTTCAATGTAAACTTCTTCTTCAAGATCACCATTCAGAAATGCACATTTAACATCCATTTTATATACTTTATAGTTCTTGTGAGCTGCAAAAGACAATAATAGTCTGACTGCCTCAATTCTAGCTACCGGTGCAAAGGTTTCATTGTAATCAATTCCTTCTTTCTGTGAATATCCCTTACACACTAATCTTTCTTTGTTTCTGATTCCCTTACCATATCTTCATTAATTTTATTTTTCAAAACCCATTTAGTTCCAATTACATTTTTGTCTTTAGGCTGGGGAACCAATGACCAAGTGTTATTCCTTTCAATTTGTTCCAATTCATCTTCCATAGCTTTAATCCAATATTTATCTTCACATGCCTCATTAATAGTTGTAGGTTCAATTTGAGAAATTAGACATAGCTATTCATTTTCCAGTCTTCCTCTAGTCATAACTCCTTGATATTTATTTCCAATTATCTGACTTTCAGAGTGATTCAGTCTTACATACCTGGGTGTATTCACTTGTTGTTGTTCTTTAGTCACTGTGGAATTTTCAGATGATGCAAGTGTGACTGGATCAACATTTTCTACTAATTTACTCATAGTAGGTTCATTTGTGATTATCTCTATTGCCGGTTCAGAGTCCATTGACCTTGAATTTCCTCTAAATTGTTC
This sequence comes from Cryptomeria japonica, assembly GCF_030272615.1. Taxonomy (NCBI): domain Eukaryota; kingdom Viridiplantae; phylum Streptophyta; class Pinopsida; order Cupressales; family Cupressaceae; genus Cryptomeria; species Cryptomeria japonica. The sequence goes on from NC_081409.1 coordinate 730,241,548, forward strand.
ATCAATCTTCACATTTGCACTTTCAACAATTTTCTGCAATCTCTTGTTAAAACATCTATATGCCTTGCTGTTAGATGAATAACCAAGAAATATTCCTTCATCACTTCTAGGATCAAATTTGCCAATATAATCATCTCTTCTAATATAGCATTTACTTCCAAATATTCTAAAAAATTTAAGAGTATGAGTATTACCAAACCATAGTTCATGAGGGGTCTTACCGGTTTCACCTTTGATGTGAACTGTGTTGAATGTATAAATTGTTGTATTGACTGCTTCTCTCCAATACATATGAGGTAGGTTTGCTTCTGATATCATGCTTCTAGATGCATCCAAAATAGTTTTGTTCTTCCTTTCTACAACTCCATTCTGCTGGGGTGTCCGAGGTGCTGATAATTGTCTTCTGATTCTATTCACTTCACAGAATGTATTAAATTCTTTAGATGTGAATTCACCTCCTTGATCTGATCTCAAACATTTGATTTTCTTACCAGTTTCATTCTCTACCATCACCTTGAATAGTTTAAATTTCCCAAATGCTTCAGATTTCTCCCTGAGAAAAGTAACCCAACACATTCTAGAATAGTCATCAATGATTAGCATAAAATATCTATCTCCTTGTATACTTCTAGTTCTTGTTGGACCACATAAATCAGTATGAATTAAACCAAGAACATTGTTGGATTTATCTGGTATACTCTTAAAAGATGCTCTAACTTTCTTTCCAAATTGACATTCCTTACATACTGGATTGTGATGTTTAACAGTCTTAGGTAAATCTCTTACTTCCTTAGTTGTACTGATTTTCACAATGCAATCAAAATTTACATGACAAAGTCTCTTATGCCATAACCAACTTTCATCAATATGTGCAATCAAACATGTTTTCTCATTGTTATTCAAATGAAAGATATTACCTCTAGTCTGATTACCAGTTGCAATTTCCAAACCAGTTCTATTTAAGATTTTGCATTTACCATTCTTGAATTGTAACTGAAATCCTTTCTCAATTAATTGACCAACACTCAAAAGATTATGCTTCAAACCTTCAACATAGTAAACATTATCAGTATTGTTCTTACCATCAAAAGATATAGTTCCTTTTCCTTTGATCAAACAAGCTTTATCATCTCCAAATCTTACTAGACCTCCATTGTAATCCTGAAAAGTTAAGAATTTACTCTTATCACCAGTCATGTGATGTGAACATCCAGAATCAATAATCCATTCATCCTTATCTTCAATTTTAGCTACCAGGGCCTGCTCTACTAGTTGAATAGTAGGTGTCAGTTGATCTTCTGTTATAGAAACAAAATCCCGTCTATTGTCTATCGGTTCCTCATCAGAATCATCAGTGACTCCTTCATCAGCATAGTAACAAGATTTGTCTCTATTCTTCTTAAACTTGTATCTCTGATATTCAGGGTTAGGCTTATATGTTCTTTTAGCTTCTTATCTTAATCTTGCATGTTTATCAGGACACCTAGAAGCCATATGACCAATTTTATTGCAGTTGAAACATTTAAAGGGTGCTTTACCTTCATACTTACTTCCAACTGGACCTTTAGGCATTTTCCTTGTAAATAGTGCTTCAAGTTCTTCAAGTTCTTCATTCTCCTTTCTGATTTCTTCAAGTTCTCTTGCATAAAAGGATTTCCAATCAGATTTATCAGATGATGATGATGATGATGATGATGATGGTGATGATGATGATGATGGTGATGATGATGATGATGATTATTATGATGATGATGATGATGATGATGATTATGATGTTACAGATGATTATGATGCTCTAAAAGCTAAATCTATCTTAATAGTAGCAACGGGACCAAATTCCTCAAGTTCAAAAGCTGAAAGTTTTCCAACCAAAGTGTCTCTAGATATTGATGCATTAGGCATTGTTCTCAATTCATTTATAGCAGTAACTTTCATTTTATATGCTGGTGGAAAAGCTCTTAAAACTTTAGAAATAATTTTATTTCACTTAAGGTTCCTCCACATCATTGTATACCCAAAACAATTTCATTTACTCTTTCCATAAAAGCAGAAATCCTTTCATCTTCTTCCATTTTTAGATTTTCATATCTAACCTGGAAGCATTCAAGTTTTATAATTTTGACTATGGAATCTCCTTCAATCAATGTTTCCAATTTGTCCCAAATAGCTTTAGCAGTAGATCTATCTGATAATCCCATGATTTGTTGATCTGACAATGTGCTCAAAAGTGCTTCTCTTGCTTTGCAATCATTTTCCTCATCTTTAGCCAAGGCTGGTGAATTAGGTTGACCTTGAGTAGGAGAAGTATAACCATTCTTTGCAACATCCCATATGTCCTTTCCAATGCAATTCAAATGTGTCTCCATCCTGATCTTCCATAAACCATAGTTAGCTCCATCAAGTTTAGGACTATCCTTCTTGAAATAGTTAGAAGACATTGGATCTCCTCAAGCTGTTAAACTTCTGCAAACAGAGGACTAGGCTCTGATACCAATTGTTAGGCCTTGAAGACAATTGAGAGGGGGGTGAATTAGTTGTCCAATAAATTCAAACCAAAATTAACTTAACCAAAACTTAATGCTTAATACTGGTAAACCAAACTTTATGTCAGTAGATAGTTTATCAGTTAATTGCAGTACTAGTAAAGATTAATGCATGAAACAGAAAGACAATAACATCCACAACACATAACATAGATATTTGTACATGGAAACCCTGTAAGGGGAAAAACTATGGTGGGAAGCCTTACCCACAATCAGATGATACTACTGTAGATAGTATGTATGTACAATATGGAGTCTGCACATGCAGAAAGGCCAACTACCTAGAGCTCACTGCTCAATCACAAAATGGGAGTCACACTAGCTACAATTGGATGGTTAAATCCAATGATAATGTACTGCTCAAAATAGCATCTTCATATGCTAGATTCAGTACCAGTTAAGCTCTAATTATCTTCTCAAAACCTTCCTTCAATATTCAAATGATGGCTGCGTGTTTAGCTTTGCTTATTTTTGCATATACCTTGTTCACACTTACTTACATTTCATATCAATCTCCATAAATGAGATCTTACATATATACCAAAAGCTAAGACCAAATGAGTAGGTCGACTTACAAAGAATATTACAATAAAATCAATTACAAATAAATCAATATATGATGCATCATGTCGGCTCAATGCATTTACAATAATAATAAATCATCATCATAATGTGTTGTGCTGATCTGGAATAGATATTCTTGCCAGTGCATATCCTGGACCTATTTGCTAGTAACAACAAATATGCAAACCCGAATAGACCAATGAACAAATCACCATAACAAAGTGTTCAAACAATGTCTTCGACATAACCAAGTAGTCTCCAAGTCATTCCAAGTGTCAATGAATAATATAACCTGTTGGTCAACCAAATACTGGTGACTGTGCATAAGTCACTGAACATGTCGGTGAACATAACCAAAGATCTCCAAGTGTTGATAAGTGTTGACATCAATAACAAAACCAATGTAACACATCCAAAATACCAATAATTTAGTCTTACATACCTAGGTTTATTCACATGTTGTTGTTCTTCAGTCACTGTGGAATTCTCTGATGATGTCGGTGTGATTGGATCCACATTTTGTACCAATGCACTCTATACAGGTTTATTTATGATCATCTCAACTATCGGTTCAGAATCTACAAACCTTGAATTTCCTCTAAATTGTTCATCTATCTTCACATTTTCACTTTCAATGATCTTTTGCAATGTTTTATTAAAACATCTATATGCCTTGCTCTTAGATGAATAACCAAGAAATATTCTTTCATCACTTCTAGGATCAAATTTACCAACATACTCTTCTCCTAATATAACATTTTCTTCCAAATATTCTGAAGTATTTAAAAGTAGGAGTATTTCCAAACTATAGTTCATAAGGGGTCTTACCAGTTTCGCCTTTGATGTGAACTCTGTTGAAAGTGTAAACCGTTGTATTCACTGCTTCTCTTCAATACACATGAGGTATATTTTCTTCCAATATCATGCTTCTAGCTACTTCCAGAATAGTTCTATTCTTCCTTTCCACAACTCCATTTTGTTGAGGTGTTTGAGGTGCTGATAGTTGTCTTTTGATTCCATTTACTTCACAGAATGCATTAAATTTCTTAGATGTAAATTTTCCTCGATCAGATCTCAAACATTTGATTTTCTTATCGGTTACATTTTCTACCATTGCCTTGTATAACTTGAATTTTCCAAAAGCTTTTGATTTCTCCCTGAGAAAAGTAACCCAACACATTCTAGAATAATCATCAATAATTAACATAAAATATCTATCTCCCTGTAGACTTCTTGTTCTTGCCAGACCACACAAGTCAGTATGAATTAAATCAAGAACATTATTGGATTTATCAGAAATACTCTTAAAAGTTGTTCTAACTTGCTTTCCCATTTGACATTCCATACATACCAGATTATGAGGTTTCACAATCTTAGGTAAATCCCTTACTGCCTTAGTTGAATTGATCTTTACAATGCAATCAAAATTCACATGACAGACTCTCTTATGCCATAACCAACTTTCATCAATATGTGCAATCAAGCATGTCTTATCATTGTTATTCAAGTGAAAGATATTACCTTTAGTCTGATTATTGGTTGCAATCTCCAAACCAATTTTATTCAAGATTTTGCATTTACTATTCTTGAATTGTAACTAAAATCCCTTTTCAACTAATTGACCAACACTCAAAAGATTATGCTTCAAGCCTTCAACATAATAAACATTGTCAGTATTGTGCTTACCATCCAAAGATATAGTGCCTTTTCCTTTGATTAAACAAGCTTTATCATCACCAAATCTTACTAGACCTCTATTATATTCCTGAAAAGATAAGAATTTACTTTTATCACTAGTAATATGATGTGAACATCCATAATCAATGATCCATTCATCTTTTTCCTCAATGTTATTTGTCAAGGCCTGCTCTACCGGTGGAACAGTAGGTGTCGATTGATCTTCTTTTATTGCAACAAAATCCCATCCATTGTCTATCAGTTCTTCATCAGAATCATCAGTGATTCCCTCATCAGCATAGTAACATTATTTGTATCTGTTCTTCTTAAATCTGTATCTCTGATATTTAGAGTTAGGCTTATATGTTCTTCTAGCTTCCTCTCTCAATCTTGCATGTCTATCAGCACATCTAGATGCTATATGACCAACTTTATTGCAATTAAAATATTTAAACGATGCTTTACCTTCATACTTACTTCCAACTGGACCTTTAGGCATTTTCCTTGCAAATAGTGCTTCAAGTTCTTCTAGTTATTCATTTTCCCTTCTGATATATTCAATTTCTTTTGCATAAAGTGCTTTCCAATCAGATTTCTTAGATGAGGATGATGTTGTTGCAGATGATGATGCTCTAAAAGCTAAATCTGTCTTAATTGTAGCAACAAGACCAAATTCCTCAAGCTCAAATGTTGAATGTTTTCCAACCAAAGTATCTCTAGATACTGATGTATTAGGCATTGTTCTCAACTCATTAATAGTAGTTACTTTCATTTTGTATGTTGGTGGAAAAGCTCTTAAAACTTTAGAAACAATCTCATCTTCACTTAAGGATCCTCCACAACATTGTATACCTAAAATAATTTCATTAACTTTTTCCATAAAAGCAGAAATTCTTTCATCTTCTTCCATTTTCAAATTTTCATACCTGACTCGGAAGCATTCCAATTTTGCAATTTTGATAGTGGTATCTCCTTCATTCATTGTTTCCAATTTATACCAAATAGCTTTAGCAGTATATCAGTCTGATAATCCCATGATTTGTTGATCTCATAATGCGCTCAAAAGTGCTTCTCATGCTTTGCAATCATTCTCTTGATCTTTACCCAAGGTTGGTGGATTAGGTTGATTCGGAGTAGGACAAACATAGCCATTCTTTGTAACTTCCCATATGTCTCTTGTAATGCAATTCAAATGTGTCTCCATTCTGATCTTCCATATACCATAGTTAGTTCCATCAAGTTTCGGACTGTCCTTCCTGAAAATGTTAGTTGCCATAGGATCTCCTCAAGCTGTTAGGCTTCTGCAAAAAGAGGACTTAGCTCTGATACCAATTGTTAGGAACAAGAAGGGAAACTAAGAGGATGGGGTGAATCAGTTGTTAATGAATTTCAACCCAATTATAACTTAATCAAAATTGATACTTAATATCGGTAAACCAAACTTAATGTTGGTTAACAGATTAACAGTTAATATCAATACCGGTGAAACTTAATGAATGAAACAGAAAGAGAAACAACGGCCACAACACATAACACAGAGATTTGTACATGGAAACTCGGTAAAGGGAAAAACCATGGTGGGAAACCTTACCCACAATCAGATGATACTACTACAGATAGTATGTGTATACAAATGGGGTCTGCACATGCAGAAAGGCCAACCGCCTAGAGCACACTGCTTAAATGGGAGTCACAATGACTACAATAGGATGGTTAAATCCTAGAATAATGTACTGCTCAAAATAGCATCTCTAATGTTGGATTCAGTATCGGTCAATCTCTGACAAACACCTTCAAACCTTCCTTGAACCTTCTCTATGGTCTGCTCATATGATCTTCAATATTCACACATACAATGTTACAATACCACAACCTTTTCCTTGTCATACCATCATTTTTCATCTCACAAATGAGATCTTACATATATACAAAACCTAAGACCAAATGTGTAGGTCATCTCACTAAGAATATTACAATTAAATCAATTACAAATAAGTCTTGATGCGATACAACATGTTGACTTAATACATTTACAACAATATCCAATCAATAAATCATCTCCATAATGTGTCGTGCTGATTTGGAATAGATAACGCATACCAGTCCATAACCTAGACCAATTTGCCAGTAACAGCAAATATGTCAACCCGATTAGACCAATAACCATAACACCAAAACCAAGTATCCAAACCATGTCTTCAACATAATCAAGTGATCTCCAGATGATACCAGATCATCATCAGTGTTGGTGAACCATATAACCTGTCGGTGAAAAATATATCAGTGACTGTGCATAAGTCACTGAACTTTCTAGTGAACACAATGTGTCATTTCAACATAACCATAGATCTCTAGAAGGATAAGTGTTGACATCAATGACAAAACTAATAAAACACATCCATAATACCAACACAATAAGCATTGAATGGAAGATTTTAAAGACAATGTTGCTAATGCAACATCCAGGTAGATGTCATATGTTGAGTGTGGAAGCATTCACAAACTATAAGGCAAAGTGCAGGATATTTGTGAGTGGGAAGAAGATGAAAAAGGGGCAAACAAAGAGATTAGGTGTGCATTAGGGTTCCACTATCGGCTAATTGTTCATGGATTTTCCTCCACCTACAACGTAATGAAGTTGCATCTCCTCACACCCACCTACCAGCCTTGATGCCTCCCGGTTGATGGTTGCAGAGCCACTACCACCCACCCTGCAGCTCCCGCCGCTGACCCTATAGGTCTCGCGGCCTCCCGACCTCATGTCTAGGGTTGCATGCGATAGTTGCAGAGCGATCTTTGATAATTATTCCAGCATGTATGTTTTGTTTTGTTCTGACAGTTTGCTTTAGTATATGTTATCTCTTTATTATGCAATGTATGCATTTACTTCATTCATTTTTGAGGTCTGGTATCTTCCTTAGCGAAAGATGTTTTGAATCTGCTCTTATCCAAATATGATGAAGGCATAATCCGCAAGGAATTTTTGGATCCAATCCCATTAGGACATATTGGAGGCACATTTTACAAAGAACTTATGATTCAAGTTAGAAGTTGACATATTTTTTTGTTGTTGCACATGGATATTCCAGTCTCACCCCTTTCTTGTTGAGCCAACTAGTCAGAATACTTGATGTAGATACATATAGCCATCAGTCTTGCATATTGGAAGTGTGCTTGTTGAAAAACAAATATTTGTGTACATTGTGTATATGAGAAAATTTTGTGGATGTAAATGTTGTTATGTGGTATATGTACAGTGGATGCATAAGACAGTATGTGCACTTCAATGGAATTGTAATTCATGCATATGTTAGATGCAACTCTAACAGTTCAATTTTGTACTCTATCATCTAGTAGTGAGCCTTTTGTATTCAGGAAGTGAGGCCTCTAGGTAGTGAGACCTTACTAGTAGTGAGCTAGCCCCTTGTACTATGTAACTAGTTACATATTGTATTATACCCGAGAGAACATTCTCTACGTGGTTTTTCCCATATTGGGTTTTCCATGCACAAATCTAGTATTATGTGTTTTGTGTTCATTTCCTTTACTGCATTTAAATAATGTTATGTGATTGGTTAGTTTGAAATTTTATTAAGTTAAAGGGAATACTAATTCACCCCTCCCCTCTCAATATTTTGGATATTCAACAATTGGTATCAGATCCAAGTCCTTTGAAAAAGTTTAACCACTCAAAGGAGATCTGAAAAAGTTAAACTTATGGATTTAAGCGAAGATGTTAGAAATCCTCTTGAGGATATTGAGGTAGTAGAAATTGAAAACAAAGATCTGAAAGAAAATGTCCAGCTGGCTAATCAATGCATTGAGAAGATAACATAGAAGATATTAAAGTTTAAAATAAGGCATAAAGAAGTCAATGAAGAGCTTAAGAAAGAAAACAACACTATTGCATATTTGAAAGCCAAAAATGACAATGAGAAGACCAAGGAGTATTTGAACAAGATGGTGAAATGCAAATTAGAAGAATGCAAGAAGCTAAAGCAAGAAGTAACATATTTAAAAGTAGATCTAGAGAAATCAAACAGACAAGAGAATAAACTCAGATCCAGTAAGTCTCACAAGGTCATAGATGCAAAGAAAGTCTTGGAAACCAAAAGGGAAGAAAAGAATGAATTCAATAAATGTTCGCAATCCAAATCAAATCATAAGCATGATTCACCTTCGAGAAAAGCAATATATTCCAAGGAAGATAAAGGTAATCTATCGGTTGAGCAGTAGATAACTATGAAAAACAACTTCTTTAATTGTTCTTGTTATAAATGCACTAAAATAAGTCATAAGGTAGTAGAATGTAGAATTATATTGAATCAAAATTTTAACCTATTCTACGGTAGATGTTATACATGCAATAAGTATGGTCAAAAAACAAATCAGTGTAGAAATCCAGTTATGAATGAAACTAGATACTTTAAAGGAAGATGTTATGCATGCAATATTTTTGGACACAAAGTTAACTAGTGCAGGTCAAGGAAAAATTCGGCAAATATCAGGTATTATAACTACAAAAAATCTAGACACGTGGCAAGGGAATGCAGAAGAAATGAAGTTCAAATCCAAACAAACCAGCAAAGAATATCAATGTGGAGGATGTGAAAGCTGAGATGAAGAAGATCTAGAAGAAGAAAGAGACTGTGGATGAGTCAACACCTACCTCTAGTGCAAGCACTTCATTTATAAACTAAAGAGTTTGTGGCATTGGCCTAGGGGGAGCAATCAAAAAGATATATGTGTCCCCTACCAAAGTGTGTGAGGTCGTAATACTATCAGAGTAGAGTATGTGGAGGTTTGGCTAAAGCATATCAAAGTCATAACTCATCACAAAGTTTGGTATGTTATTGTGAAACTTGAAGGAAGTGGATGACCACTGACATGCATTTAATGTGAAGTGATAGATGAGGAATATAAGGACAACTCAACAAATTTCATTTCACCATGAATTAAAGAATTATTGAGAGTATTGAATCCAATCAAGGTGATCAAAGTGTTTAAGGTTTCTTCAGCAAAATTGATCAAGGTTAATAATTTGTTGTACTAATTATCTTGGCTACCCCTATCATAGTTGATGTTTCATCTACGCCTCATCCAGTATTCAAGAAGACTCCATACAAGGCAATGGATTTTTATCTGGTTGGAGCATTCTCAAGCATACCCATTGGAGTCATTTTGGCATAAGACATTCAGTCCTTCATTCACGTCAAGCTAGAGGAGTTTAGCCATCATGGAAAAATGTTAGAGCTATGGATAGATAAAATTATTGACGAGCATAGTCCGGTAAGACCTAAATTTGGAACCCTAGTTGAGAAGAAACTAGACACATGGGATGACTTTCCCAACTTCTGCTATAATGATAAGTGGGTTAGGATAGCTATGAGAATATTCCATGATGAATTTCTTTGGTTGGATCAAACTCATCATATTACTAAAGGTGTAATAAATCAATTACCAGTCTAAGTGATTCCAGAGAGATTCCCACTAGATATTCCTACTTTGAAATCTGCCAAGAACAAAGATGCCATGGTTATAACTAGTGCAACCTTTGATAAATGTTCTCTAGCCATTACCACCATCTGGAATCTGGTAGTAAAGTACTCATCAATGATGGTTGGAAACAAAATTTATTTCACTGATAGAGATAACTCTATTTCAGCCATGATAGTAAATATGGCTTATGAAATGGCAAAGTTGAATAAGGATTTTGACCTCTATGAGATCTTGCGGCAGTGATTCCTAGAGAATCTTGCACAATGCAGGAAGAAAAATCACCCATTCAAATTTGAAACCCTAGCCCTATGTATTTTGTTTTACTTTGTACAAGAGGTTCCTGGTCAAGGAAAGGTTCTCTAGTCTCTGGATAAGCCCTGCAGCTCATCACATTGTAGAAAGGTTGAATAGATTCATTAGTGACATGGCAAGAGAAGATGTGTTTGCAGATTTCTTCTTCATTTTTTAGTTGAATGTGCAGAGAAGGCAAAGGATATAGAAAGAAATAGTTGTCAAGTACAAGAATGACATCACTTTTGTACTTACAACTAATAAGTCCTACATGGAGGTAGTTGTGGCAAGGAAAATTTGGATCCCATCATTTGGATACAAAGTTACCAAGGAGATGCTTGAAGGAGAAACTCAAGTTTTATCATAGATTCTGGTCAATGAATCACAAGAATAGTTTGGCACCGAGGATGATAAATCTTTAAATGTTTGCATGGAACACACAAAGAAGGATTGTGAAAAGACTATAAAGAAAGTGATTTAGGAATCTATTGCTAAGGTAAATCTGACTGAGGAAGAGGTTACCGAATATAGGCATTCTAAAAGACTTGCTAGTTCATCTAGAGCCTCTATAAAAGCCACTCAGAAGGAACTTCCCTCATCTAGTTCCCCAAAGAATCCAAAATAAACAAAAAGAAGGACAATAATATTTGAGTCCGAGGAGGAAAATGAACTTGAGCATTACTGAATACATGTATGGAAGCCTAGAGCTAAGAAATCCAAGAAACCACTTGTTGGAGAGAGCTTGTGTGAATCACTTGCTCAAGGGAAAAGCCCAAAAGAGGTAGGCAATATTTACCGGATACATATATGAATCACATGTATGGATACATGTATGAACTTGAGCATTACCGGATACATGTATGGAAGCCTAGAGCCAAGAAATCCAAGAAACCACTTGTTGGAGAGAGCTTGTGTGAATCACTTGCTCAAGGGAAAAGCCCAAAAGAGGTAGGCAATATTTACCGGATACATATATGAATCACATGTATGGATACATGTATGAACTTGAGCATTACCGGATACATGTATGGAAGCCTAGAGCCAAGAAATCCAAGAAACCACTTGTTGGAGAGAGCTTATGTGAATCACTTGCTCAAGGGAAAAGCCCAAAAGAGGTAGGCAATATTTACGCTGAGGCAAATGTTGAGGATCAAAATAGTATAACTAAAGATTTTCTATTGTATTGTGTCAAATTTGAAGCTATTGCAGAATAATTTAAAGGTGATATTCCAAATCAATTGTACAATGAATTTATTAGGATTAGAAAAATTGCTAGAAAAGAAGAACAAACTATTAAGGATCAAGTTTTTGAGTTTGTTGGTTCCACTCTTTGTAAAGATAATAAGGCTAGTCTCATAGAAGCTTGCAAGAATTAACCAAGGACAAAGAAAAGTCTAGGTATTCTTATGTTAGGAGAAACTAATTTTAAGGACAAGGTTAAGAATAAAATAATGGAAATGGTAATGTCCATTGCTAAGAATCTTATCATGTTACCCTATATTGACTTTGGTACTCCTACCAGTGAGCTTGAGAATGTGGATAACAACCTAGTTAATAATCCTGATGCTAATCATGTTGATGATACATCTATGATGGATATCCCTAGAACTTTTGATATTCCTCTAGTAAATCCTAAATCCAAAAAAGGTAAGGAAATTGAAGGTTCTAATGATCAAGATGAACAAGTTATAGCTGAGCCTAAATGGAATGAACCCGAGCCCAAGTCTCAATCAAAAGAAAAGATAGATAATTCGGTGAAGGAATCTAGTGTGAATGTATCTAGATCAGTGGAAATGATCGGTACCAGCTCCAATATTGATGAGGATTCATGGAAGAAATTATTCACTATGCTACTAATCATTCAACCTATAACTCCATCTATGCAGTAAATTGATTTCTCAAATTTTGATCTGGTTCAAAAACTCTAAAGTGGAAAAGCATTTCCTTCATTTGATAGATAAGATTTTCAAAAAAAGGATAAAATTATTGAGGATTTGTTTGGCAGCACTCCATGTTGTGATGTCTGAGTGTCAATTAGATCTAGACAGCCCCAATGAAGAAAAATGCAAGATGTTAATCAGTTCATTGAACACTCACTCTGAGAAATTGAAAGATAAATATGAGAAAGATAGGGTAGATGACCAAGAGAAGTTATTACATGAATTCAAGGCTAAGTGTTAGATTGCACATCATCATCTCACACAACTTATCTCTCAAGGCTAGTCATACTTCAAAAATGGTGACATAATTTTCTCTTACAACCTTCAGTGGCCAAATTCCACAAAGAATATTAATGATGAAATTAACAACATTAAGGAAAAGATTTGGCGGGCCTATGCAAATTATAGATTATCTAAGGACTTATCTAGCTCCAGAAGATCCGCTATTGAAGAGCTCCATGAGAAACACTTTGAGTTACAGTAGCAAAGGGATGACATCATTCTTCCCTTAGGTAAACTGCAAGATTTGAGCAATGAAAGGATATCCTTCATGAACTGAGCCTTCTCTAGAGCCATTCAATTCACATATTCTGCACCTAGTTCTATTCAGGAGGCAATGAAAATGTACACCTCCATGTAGGTACACATCAAGTTCCTATCAAAGGCTCTCACATTGGGATAAACACAAGGACTCCTAGACTGTGCACTTTCAAAATCTCAAGCAATTCTTTGGTTGATAGAAATTGTCTCCCTTAGGAAGAGTTTCAGTTCTTGTTTATGCATAGTTTCTATCTTTTTGGCCCTTTGTCATTGTTCTCAAAGGGGGAGTAGTGTTCGTAGTATTTTTATGTCATTTTATGCAAACTCTCAGATAGTTGGTTAGTTGTTATTTTAGTTTTTTTTCCTCAAGCAAACTTACAATGTATTACTTTATGTTGCCATCAATGATAAACGGGGAGATTGTTGGCCTATTGTCATTGATGCCATTGATGTGATTTGGTCTGGCATGTATGTTTTGTTTTGGTCTGGCAGTTTGCTTCAATATACGTTATCTCTTTATTATGTAATGTATGTATTTACTTCATGCAGTTTTGAGGTCCAGTATCTTCCTTACCGGAAGATGTTTTGAGTCCTGTCCTATCCGGATATGATGAAGGTATAATCTATTAGGCATTTTTGGATCAAAACCCATTAAGACATATTGGAGGCATGTTTTACATATCACTTATGATTCAAGTTGGGAGCCGACATATTTGTTTGTTTTTGCACGTGGATATTTCGATCTCACCCCTTTCTGGTTGAGCTAACTAGTCAGAATACTTGATGCAGATACATATAGCCATCAATCTTAATATTGGAAGTATGGTTGTTTAAAAGAAACTATTTGTGTACATTGTATATAGGCAAAAATTGTATGGATTTATAAGATAGTTTGTGCACTTCAATGAAATTGTAATTCATGCATATGTTAGATGTAACTCTAATAGTTCAAATTTGTATTGTATCATTGGGTAGTGAGCCTTTTGTATTTGGACAGTGAGCCCTCACCAGTAGTGAGTCAACCCCTTGTATTTTGTAACCAATTACATATTGCATTATACCTGAGAGAACACTCTCTTCATGGTTTTTCCCATATTGGGTTTTCTACGTACAAATCTGGTGTTATGTGTTTTGTGTTAATTTCCTTTACTAAATTTAAATTATGTTATGTGATTGGTTAGTTAGAATTTTTATTAAGTTCAAGGGAATACTAATTCTCCCCTCCCCTCTTAGTATTTTGAATATCCAACTACTTCTTGGGCTAGTAAGGAGTTACTATGAGTCATTTATTTGATGTGCATATTTACCCTAGATAGTATATCACTTATGTGCTCTCTTTTGTGTCTTGTGAACCCTCACCTTTGATGTGCCTATGTTTTGGGGAATTTCATTGTTGCTACATGCTTGTCTTATGTTTTGGGGCACATAAGATAAACAAAATGAGTCTTTTTAGGTCAAATTGGAAGAGACCCAAAACACATCTCAACATTTGAATCATCCTCAATTAAACAACACAAAGGCACATTTACAACAAGATCACATTTACGACATGTGTATACAACATATAGCAATGAGATACAAATAGAGGAATGTTATAATGAATTTGATCCCTTTGTTATCTTATGCCAATGGAGAAAAAAGGGTCATCCAAAGAGATAAAAAACAAAACATAAAGACATGTGAAGCATCAAATCACAAGAAACACATTACATGCAAGAAAACACATAAAACAATCAAGTACACAAGTGAAGCTAGTCTAGAAAATCATCTACCTCCCAATATTTCTCAACATCATTTAAATATGGTGTAAAAGATGTTAAAGGAGCCACAACAAGTATCATAGATGGAGCTATCACTAGTGTCAAACAAGGACCATGCTCTAAAGATGAATCACTATGTGTGTCACTAGGAGGTAGGGTTAAATCTTTTAAAAATCTTGAAGACAACTCATGATTAATCTCAAGAACTTACTACATATCATCAGAACCATTAGTATCAACATCATCATCCAAATTAATCACAATAGGAGATCTCATGCATAGATTGGGTGAAGAAGAAGAAGAATTTTTCATACACAATTTCAATTATTAAGGAGGATGATTAAGATAAAGCTCCTCCCTAGTATTATACGAAGGTTGGAAAAATGGTACCAGGTCAATATTCAATTGCTTATGGAAGGAAAAAATTTAGTAAGAAAGCTTGCAATCCTTGGCACAATGTCTTCATTAGTGTTTCTCTCACACCATGATTTCTCTTTTTATGAATCAAATCTTGTGTAGAAGAAGGTTGTGTTGAATATCCAAGAAACTCAAAGAGGGGGTGAATCGGTTGACGATAAAATTCCTTTTCCAACTTTATTCACAGATCTGAAACAACTAGCAGAATTAATCAAAAACAAATAAGCATGAAAGCGTATAAATATAACAAATCAAACACGAGAAACACCAGAATTTACAAGGAAAATCCAACAAGGGAAAAATGATAGAGAATGTTAATTCTCAATATATAAACATTGGTTAAGGTTATTTTTACAAAGGATGTATCACTACCAAGATTCTCACTATGGGAGGGCTCACTGCCCAGAAAGTCTCACTACCTAGTAAGAGGCTCACTATCGAAGAGAGAAAGATAAAAAGAATTCACCACTAAAACACAGCCTGCATTGTTGGAACTACTTCCAGTAACAATCCACAACACAACTCTATACATCAATTGGATTCTTTCAATCCCACTTGTCTTCAGCACCAAAAAGCCACACACTAACTCATCTAGATCATACTCCTGCATATATTGTCTCTGAAAAAACATAATCATTAATGTTGGCCAAGACATAGATCTAAAATAGTTCTCCACTAAACATTCTAGTGGTGGGAAGGAATGAGAAGTAGACCACATCACAATGTTCCTCATCGAACACATCAACACACTACGCACATCGCCAAAGTCAAATATAAAACATTATCCACATGCTATACAATCGCCATAGCACAACCTCAACTTTCAGACCAAAACCTTGACCTATGGATCAATCTTAACCCAAAACAACACTAATTAGTATTAGAAACACATCTTCCAAAAAGCCAAGACATTCAAGAAATCTGGGAAACCTCCAAATGCCCAACAATAACTCACACACTACTATTCAATATACCACATCTAGATCCAATTTGGACAACATGATTTGACATCCATGACAACATATAACATAATGCTAAAAATATCCCCCCTTTTCATTGATGGCAACATCCATCAAGATGAAAGAACATAATATTAATATACTCTCTCTCCACCTTTGACAACAATGGCAAAGATGGGTAACACTCCCCCTATGATACTCACTCCTACTCCCCCTAAGAGGAAGCACCCAAGCATCATTCCAAATAAGAATATGCAAGCTACTCATTGGACCAATGCACATCAAAATGCACACTAGATCAAACTAGAAAGGGGTGATACCCCTAACTTCTATCAAACATACTCAAAAGTGTCATTGCACAATGCCTTAGTGAAGATGTCTACAATATGCTCCTTTGTAGGTACATATTCAAGTTTGACTTAGTTGTCCAACACTTTTTCTCTCAATAAATGGTACTTGATAGATATATGTTTTTTTCTAGAATGTTGTATCAGATTCTTTGAAATATATTTATTGCACTGGTATTGTCACACATGATTGAGATAGGGTCATCAAAATTTACATCAATGTCCTTCAAAGTCTGCTTCATCCATAAGATTTGTGTGCAACATGAAATACTACAATGTATTCTACTTCAGTTGTAGATAGAGACATAGATTCCTACTTCTTATTCGACCAAGCAACCAACCAGAAACCAAGAAAGAATGCTCCTCCAGTTGTACTTTTTTATGTCATCAACACTTTTAGCCCAGTCTGCATCTATATAAGTTGTTTTGGTAAAATATGATCTCTTGGGATACCACAAACCAAACTCTTTTGTTCCTTTCAGATATTTGAAGATCCTTTTTACTGCCATGACATATGATTCTTTTGGTTCTTGTTGAAATCTGGCTTCCAAACAAACTACATACATGATATTCGGTCAGGTAGCAGTCAAATATAATAGTCCTCCAATCATTGATGTGTACTGACTCACATCTACCTTAGGAGATTTATCATCTTTAGTTAACTTCCATTTGGTGGTCATAGGTGTACATACCAGTATGGAATTATCCAACCCAAACTTCTTTAACAACTCCTTGATGTACTTAGACTAAGAAATGAAAATTCCTTTATCATTCTCATTAACTTGCAAGCCAAGGAAGAAAATTAACTCACCAATCATGTACATCTCAAATTCTTTCGGCATCTCCTTAAGAAATATTTTGCACATACCTTCATTTCCTCCAAAGATTATATCATCAACATATACTACAACAATTAGGATTTTACCTAAATTGATCTTGAAATATAAATTATTGTTAGCCGAACCCTTCTGAAATCCTTGATCAGTTAGATATTTGTCTAATCTTCCATGCCAAGCTCTTGGAGCTTGTTTCAATCCATACAAAACCTTCTTCAATTCGCAAACAATGTTTGGATCATCTTTTAGCCTAGAACCTTTTGGTTGTTCAATATAAACCTCTTCTTTCAATTCTCCTTTCAAGAATGTTGATTTCACATCCATCTGATAAACCTTGAAGTCCTTGAATGTTGCAAACGCCAAGAATATCTAGATTTCCTCCATCCAAGCAATCGGGGCATAAGTTTCATCAAATTCAATGCCTTCAACTTAAGTATATCCTTTGCAAACCAACCTTGCCTTATTTCTGACAACCTTTCCATCTTCATCCAACTTGTTTTGGAATACACATTTAGTTCCAATCATATTCTTGTCTTCTGATCTGCTAACTAATTCCCATGTCTGATTTTTATCAATCTGGTCCAGTTCCTCTTTCATTGCCTTCATCTAGTTCTTGTCATTACAAGCTTCTTCTACTATCTTTGGGTTAGTTTTAGATAGTAAACATAACAAAACTTGCTCTTGAGCTGCTTTGCTTCTTGTGATGATATATTTTCGCATATCTCCAATGATCTGATCTTCTAAATTATTCTTCTAAACATACCTTGGAGTCTTAGATGTAGATTCTGAATAATCTTGATCATTCTTTTCTTCTCTTATGTTTTCTTCTTCATTTTTCTTTTCTCTAGACTCAACATATTCATATCTTGATGCTATTTTTAAACCTTTTGAAGTGCTTTCATCAACTCTCAAATTTACACTTTCAACGATCTTATTCAACCTCTAGGTGTAACACCAGTATAATTTTGTCTTTGTTGAGTATCCTAGGAATATGTCTTCATGTGCTCTATTGTCAAACTTTCCAATATTATCCTCATCTCTTCGGATATAGCACTTTCTTCCAAATACTTTGAAATATTCAAATGTTGGAGCTCTCCCATACCAAAGTTCATAGGATGTCTTCCCATATTTTCTAAGAAACAAAATTTTGTTAAGAGTGTATGTTGTTGTATGAATTGCTTCTCTCCAGTAGACTTCCGATAATTCTTCTCCTTTCATCATAGTCCTAGTTGCCTCTTGTATATTTTGGTAAATCCTTTTCACTACACCATTATGTTGTGGTGTATGGGGGGTAGATAATTATCTTCTAATGCCATGTTTCTCATAAAAGTCATTGAACTCATCAGAAATAAATTCTCCACCTCTATCAAATCTTAAACACTTGATTTTCCTATCAACCTCATTCTTAACTTTTGCCTTGATTATCTTGAACTTCTCTGATGCCTCAAACTTCTCTCTTAGAAATAAAACCCAATCCATCCTAGAATAATCATAAATTAGTAACATGAAATACC
Organism: Cryptomeria japonica; assembly: GCF_030272615.1. Classification (NCBI taxonomy): domain Eukaryota; kingdom Viridiplantae; phylum Streptophyta; class Pinopsida; order Cupressales; family Cupressaceae; genus Cryptomeria; species Cryptomeria japonica. Next base: position 730,260,435 of record NC_081409.1, read on the forward strand.
TCTCACCTTGTAATCTCCTTGTTCTAGTCGAACCACATAGATAAATGAGAACCAAATCTAATAATCTGGTGGATGAGTACTCTTTTCCTTTGATTTTGCTCTTTGTTTGTTTTCCTACTTGACATTCCTTGCATATGTTGTTCTCTAATTTAGTCAATCTCGATAAATCTTTCACTACACTCCTTGAATTGATCTGCACCAGGTTGTCAAAATTGATATTTTTAGGTTAACTGGTGAACAACTGAGAGGGGAAGGTGAATCAGTTGTTAATAGATTATATTAGTCAAACTACTTTATAACCATTAATCGGAGCACATAAACATTGAATATCGGAATAGCAAAAATAGATACTGGTAAGAAATAAAACTTAAGAATGAAACCAAGAATTAACACAATGCAACCATACCACATTAAACCATGATTTGTACATGGAAAACCCAATAAAGGGAAAAACCATAGCCTACCCACAGTTAGATGATACTTTTGGAGAAAGTATGTGATACAATGAGGGGCTTGCAAATGCAGCAAGGCACACTGCCTAGAGCATACTCCTCATTACAAAAGAGTCTCACTAACTACAGAGAGCTTATAACCACCTCAAGATGATTGGACAACAAACCAAAAGAATGAACTACTAGAGGGAGCATCTATAATGCCTAATTGCAATCTCAATTAAGCTCAATACTAGAGGCCATTGACCTCTTACTTAAACCCAATTCGATCATGTATGATCGACCAAATCTCCTTCGCATATGATATTGCATTCCACAACCATGACACTTATTTCATTCCCTTTACATGCCATTCCATGATCTACAATGAGATCTTACATCAATTTATACAAACCCTAAGACCTAAACCAATTAGGTCGACCACTTAAAAGATATTACAATAAGATCATTACATACATCCATATTATAATGATATGCCATGTCAGCTTAAGATCAAAACAACAATAACCAATCCATAAATCATCCCGGTAATGTGTAGAGAACATGTTAACATGATACCAGTCCATAGCCTAGATAGGTACTGGACCTAATCTGGGTCCACCACACCAAAGCAATATCTTCAATCAATTGAGACATGATAAAGGATCACCTTCTGCATCCTGAAGCTGCACCAACACCACTTAGCATTATGTCAAAGATTCTCAATGAAAGATCTGTCAGTTAAACCTTAAACCCTTACTAGTAACACAAGATCTTCTACCGGTAACCAAAACCTGTATGTTGACAACTAACCATAACAGCTAGTGTTGACATCAATAACAAAACATCAATGTAAAACATCTAAGTACCAAAAAATGCCAAACAAGTCTCCCCCTATGGAAGACAACCAACAATCTCCTGTATATAGCGTTGAATATCAATAACTCTCCCCCTATGAATAATATCTCTGTAAATTTCTGAAATTTATTTTTCACATCACTATCTTTGCCCCTTTGACATCAATGCCATAAATCTGACAAAAATATCAAAGCAAGAATATAAGCCTCTGAATCTTAAAGTTGACTACTCCACCTGAGCAGTAGCACTACTCATCAGTGTCAAAATGAATAGTATCTCTAATAATGCATGTCAGACTGATGCCAAACCACATTAATCAAGTCTTTGTGGGAGGGACAAAAACCCCTAACCTGTCTCTCAAATACTCAAATGATTCCTTAGATAGTGGTTTAGTGAATATATCTGCAATCTTCTCTTTAGTGTTCACATAAACCAATTTGACTTCCTTTTCTTCCACTTTGTCCTTCAAAAAGTTATATTTTATTGATATGTGTTTAGTCTTAGAGTGAAATACCAGATTCTTAGACATGTCAATGGCTACAGAGTTATCAAAATAGATAACTACTGGTTCACTACAATTTACCTTGATATCCTTCAATATTTGCTTCATCCACAAGACTTGAGTGCAATTAGTTGTTGTTGTAACATATTCAGCTTCTGCAGTAGATAAAGAAATGAATGACTATTTTTTGTTGATCCATGAAACCAATTTCATTCCAGGAAAGAAAGCTCCACTTCATGTCATCAGTATCTCCTCCCCAATCTAAATCTGTATATGCACATAAAGTGAAGTTATCATCTCTAGAATACCATAAGCCATATTTTGTTGTTCCTTGCAAATACCAAAATATCCTCTTTACTGCACATTCATGATTTTCTTTGGGATTACTTTGATATCTTGAAACAATACTTACTGCATTCATAATATCTGGTCTAGTCTGAGTTAGATATAACAAGCTACCAATCATAGACTTATACCTTGTCGGATTTACCAGTGTTGATGTATCTTTGATAGATAATTTGTCACTAGTCACCATAGGAGTACTAACTGGTTTGAAATTATCCATACCAAACTTCTTCGACAATTCCCTTAGATACTTAGTTTTACAGTTAAAGATGCCTTTGTCAATTTGAGTGATTTACAAACCTAAGAAAAATCTCATCTCACCAATCATGGACATTTCAAATTCATTCTTCATATTGTTAGAGAATTCCATGCACAATTTATCTTCACCTCCAAAAAGGATATCATCAACAGATAACTCAATAATCAAAATATCATCATTAGTGATCTTATAATATAAATTACTATCAACATTGCCTTTAGTAAAACCAAGCTTCAAAAGATATTTATCCAACCTTGCATACCAAGCTCTAGGAGCTTGTTTCAATCCATATAAAGATTTCCTTAATCTATAAACCATATCTTTATCATCTGTCAGTGAAAATCTATCAAGTTGCTCAATGTATACCTCTTCCTCAAGTTCACCATTTAAAAATGCACATTTAACATCCATTTGATAGACCTTATAGTTCTTATAAGTTGCATAGGCAAGAAATAGTCTAACGGCTTCAATTCTAGCTACAGGTGCAAATGTCTCACCATAATCAATTCATTCCATTTGAGAATATCCTTTACAAACAAATCTAGCCTTGCTTCTTACAACTTGACCATCCTCATTCAGTTTATTCCTAAAAACCCATTTAGTTCTAATAACATTCTTATTTTTAGGTTGGGGAACTAAAGTCCAAGTCTCATTCTTCTCTATCTAATCTAATTCATCTTCCATAGTCATTAACCAATGTTTATCTTTATAAGCTTCAATAACAGATGTCGGTTCAATTTGAGAAATAAGACATACCTCTTCATTTTCCAGTCTTCTTCTTGTCATAACTCCCTTGTTCCTATCTCCAATGATTTCATCTTCAGAATGATTTAACCTTACATAACTTGGTGTCTTCTAAACTTTAGGTTCACTGATCTGATCATCAGTCACAGTTGAATTTTTTGATTGTGTCGGTGTAACTGTCTTAGTGTCTTGTACCAATTGAGGCATTTCCGGTTTAGTTATGATCATTTCCACTATTGGTTCCCTGTCATATGATATAGATTGATTTTTGTATTGTTCATCCACTTTCACATTTGCACTCTCCACAATTTTCTGCAATCTTTGTTATAACATCTATATGCTTTCCTTTGAATTGAATATCCAAGAAATATCCCTTCATCACATCTAGGATCAAACTTCCCAATTGAATCATCCCTTTTGATATATTATTTACTTCCAAAAATTCTAAAATATTTAACAATAGGTGTATGTCCAAACCATAATTCATAAGGGGTCTTTCCGGTTTTACCTTTGATGTGAACTCTGTTGAATGTGTAGACTGTTGTACTTGCTTCTTCTCTCCAGTAGATGTGAGGCAATTTGTCTTCCATCATCATAGTTCTTTCTGCATCCAAAATGGTTCTATTCTTTCTTTCCACTACTCCATTATGCTGAGGAGTCTGAGGTGCAGATAAATGTCTCCTAATTCCATTTATCTCACAATAACTGTTAAATTCATGAGAAGTGAACTCACCGCCTTGATCTGATCTTAGACATTTAATTTTCAATCCAGTTTCTATTTCTACCTTTGCTTTAAATATCTTGAATTTCTCAAAGGCTTCAGACTTCTCCCTAAGAAAAGTCACCCACATCATTCTAGAATAGTCATCAACTATCAGCATGAAATACCTATCACCTTGAAAGTTTCTAGTCCTTGTTGGACCACATAAGTCAGTGTGAATCAAATCAAGAACATCATTATATTTATCATGTATGCTCTTAAAAGAAGTTCTAACTTGCTTTCCCAATTGACATTCCTTACATACCGGACTATGAGGCTTCATAATCTTAGGTATATCTCTAACTTCCTTTGTTGAGTTGATTTCAACAATATAATCAAAATTAACATGACACAGCAACTTATGCCATAACCAACTCTCATCAATATGAGAAATCAAATATGTCTTATTACCAGTGTTCAAGTGAAAGATATTACCTCAAGTTTGAGTACCAGTTGCAATCTCCAAACCAGTTTTGTTAATGATTTTGCATTTTCTATCTTTAAACTAAAGTTGAAAACCCTTGTCCACCAATTGACCAACACTTAAAATATTATGATTTAAATCTTCTACATAATAGACATTATCAATATTATGCTTGTCATCCAGAGAAATAATACCTCTACCTTTGATCATACATGCTTTGTCATCTCCAAATCTAACTTGACCACCATTGTATTCTTGTAGGGATAGCAATTTTCTTTTATCTCCAGTCATATTGTGAGCATCCACTATAAATTTCTCATTCATCCTTGTGTTCAACTTTTGTTGTCAGGGACTTTTCTTCATTCATGATAGTTGGTTCTGGTTCATCTTCCTTTAAAGCATAGAACACCCATTCCTTTCCATTGTCGGATCCACTAGCAGAGTCTATTGTCAGTTCATCCTCAGAGTCATCAATTACTCCTTCCTCATCTGCTATGTAGCATTGTTTACTTTTCTTGAATCTATATATGTTCTGATTAGGTTTAAATGATTTCTTAACTCTCTCTTCAAATATTGCATTCCTTTTAGGACATCTAGATGCAAAATGACCAATCTTATTACATGCAAAATATTTAAAAGGTGCTTTTCCTTCATACTTACTTCCTGTCGGTCCTTTAGGTACTCTTTTGGCAAATAAGGCTTCAAGTTGCTCAAATTCTTCATCCTCTTTCCTCATATCTTCCAATTCTTTTGCATATAGGGCTTTCCAATCACTTTTGTTGGTAGATGATGATGCATGAAAAGAAGGTTCAGACTTTACAGCTCCAGAAGGTCCAAATTCTTCAAGCTCAAAAGCAAATAATTTCCCAATCAAAATATCTTTGTTAACCGAAGTGTTTGCCATTGTTCTCAATTCATTAATTGCAATTGCCTTCATCTTGTAATTCAGTGGAAGGGCTCTCAAGACTTTGGAAACTATTTCATCTTCACTCAGAGATCCTCCACAACATTGAATTCCCATGATAATCGCATTTGCTCTTTCCATAAATGTAGCAATTCTTTCATTATCTTCCATCTTCAAGTTTTCATACCTTACTCGGTAACCATCAAGTTTAGCAATTTTGACAGTAGGAACACCTTCATTCAGAGTTTGCAATTCATCCCACATAACCTTTACCGATGATTTATTAGTTAATCCCTTGATTTTATGATCAGTAAGTGCACACAAGAGGGCTTCTCTGGCTCTACAATCATTTTCAATATTCTTGTCTAGGTCTGCAAGAGCAGGATTGCCAGATGTCGGATCATAAGGTGTATATCCTTTCTCAGTGATCTCCCAAATATCCTTCCCAAGACATCTAAGATGAGTCTCCATTCGGATTTTCTATATCTCATAATTGGTTCCATCAAGATTAGGGATTTCTCTTTTGAAAATAGTTGCTCGTGGATTTAAAGTATTAGCTTCCATAGGATCTACCTCAAGCGGTTAAGCTTCTACAAAAGAGGACCAAAGCTCTGATACCAATTGTTAGGATAATCAATGAACAACTAAGAGGGGGAGGTAAATCAGTTGTTAATAGATTATATTAATCAAACCACTTTATAACCTTTAACTAGAGCACATAAAGATTGAATACCGAATTAGCAGAAAGAGATACCGGTAAGCAATTAAACTTAAGAATGAAACCATACCACATAGCACCATGATTTGTATGTGGAAAACCCGATAAAGGGAAAAACCATGGTGAGAAACCTACCCACAGTCAGATGATACTTCTGCATAAAGTGTGATACAATGAGGGGCATGCACATGTAGCAAGGCACACTGCCTAGAGCATAATGCTCATTACAAAAGAGTCTCACTAACTATAGAGAAGTTATAACCACCTCAAGATAATTGGACAACAATCCAAAATAATGAACTGCCAAAGATAGCATCTACCATGCCTTATTACAGTCCCGGTTAAGCTCAATACTGGAGGCCTTTGACCTCTTACTTAAACCCAATTCGATCACCTATGATCGACAAAATCTCCCTTGCATATGATATTGCATTCCACTACCACGACACTTATTTCATTCCCATTTCATTCCATTCCATAATCTACAATGAGATCTTACATCAATTCATACAAACCCTAAGACCTAAACCATCTAGGTCGGCCACCTAGAAGATATTACAATAAGATCATTACATACATCCATATTACAATGATATCCCATGTCATCTTAAGACCAAAACAATAATAACCATTCCATAAATCATCCTGGTAATGTGTAGAGAACACGTTAACATGAAACCGGTCCATAACCTAGATAGGTATCGAACCTAATCTGGGTCCACCGCGCCAAAGTGATGTCTTCAATCAATTGAGGTAGGATCCAGCATCACCTTCTGCATCCTAAAGCCACACCAACACCAGTTAGCATTATGTCAAATATTCTCAGTGAAAGCTCTATCGGTTAAACCTTAAACCCTTAACGATAACATAAGATCTTCGACCAGTAACCAAAACCTATCTGTCGGTAACTAACCATAACAGCTAGTGTTGACATCAATGAAAAAACATCAATGCAACACATAATCAATTCATCCATATTGCCAATAGATATGACACATCCTTCGATGCCATAGCTAGCTATCATGAAGTCATAATATTGAACAATGTCTTATAGCTCTTTCCGGCTAATAAATATTTCCACTTGTCCTTATTCTAGCTACAATAACAATTTTGGACTCCTTCCAGATCACACATCCATTATCCTAAAACAACATTATATCCATTTTTACACATCTATCCAACACTCAAAATATTATGATGCAAACCTTTCACATAGTAAACATTGTTAGTGTTATGTTTTTCATCAAAAGTAATTGAACCAATTCCAACAATTTGTGTTGTCTAATCATCTTTGAACCTAACAGAACTTCCATCATACTTTTCAAGCTTTATGAACTTACTTTTATCACTAGTCATATAATTCGAACATCCACTATCAATCAACCATTCATTCTTATCTCTTTTAGCATAAAATGCAGTAGCAATAGTCTTAGAAATGTCAAATCTGGGAACATCCTTTTCTACCAGAAATAAACAATCACCTTCTTCATAGTCTGATTCATCATCTGAAATGCCAACATCATCCTTAACATAATATACTTTCTTATTGAACTTTCCCTTATTTTCCCTAAACTTTTGTCTTGTTCCCTTTTCCAGACATCTAGTAGCTATATGACCAATCTTTCCACATCTGAAATATTTATAGGGTAACATACCTTTGTACTTGTTGATGTCTTTCTTTAGTTTACTCACAAGGTTTGCTTCCATCTCATCTAGGCTCTCATCGTCATCTAGACCATCTTCATATGCTTTGAATATTATCTCTGATTTTTCTTTGTCCTTTCCAAACTTTCTCTTCAAATGCAGTCAGGGTGCCAAATAGATACTCTCTAGTGAACTTTGAATCATAGGTTTCTTCAATAGCTAATATCTTCGATGGTATGATGAAAGAATAAGAATCCGGTCAACTACTGAGAGGGGGGGTGAATCAATAGATAGAAAAATTGATACTAAATTCACCAATCTCAAAATCAATCTCTCAAAGTAAACCTAGAACTATCAATGCAATATTATTGTCAAGATAAAAACTCTCAAGATAAACTAATTGACTGTTACAACAAACTAACAATAAACAACTTCAAACTCATAAACATCCAAATGCTTTTACTAACATAAGTAAAACTTCATTTCACAATGCTTTTGGTTATCATGACTTATCAAAGTAGTTAAGCAGTTAAGCAAATCAACCATAAGAACATAACCACAAAAATATTCACCACTTGACACAATATTTTTGACATCGAAACCCAAATGGGAAAAACCATGGTGAGATGAGAATCACAAGATAACTATATGAACTCCTTTGAAGTTTGCCCTGTTAGGAGCCTAGCCTATTAAAGCTTTACAAAAGTCCTATTAAGAACAGATCCTATTAAGAACCACCTGGTTAAGGGATTGACTACAATGTCTTGTTAGAAGCAATACCCTATAAGGAGTAACCTCGGTAGAGGATTTGAAATCCAAGCTAATGGATCACCTGGTTAGAGGATTTGAATAGAAAGCACCAAGCTTGTTAGAGCTTACCCAGTTAGGGGATTCTAATTCTATTGTAATTGTTAAAAAACAACAGAAATTTGTTGATCTATTTGAATAGCACTACACTTGCTTGTTCAGATCCATTCCATGCTCCTATATGCCTTTACTCAAACTGCAGATACATCATCTGGCTCGGCAACCACACATTCAACTAAAACTTTTCCAACTCTGAAACTAAACAACTCATCGACCTTATAAACAAATCAATTAGGTCAATAACACAACAAAAACCTAATTCTCTCATAGAGATTACAAACAAGTCAGTTCAAGTATGACCATTGGATTACATAGCAATCTCTACACCTCAATCAAGAAAACCTCAATCACTCCTTGACCACCACTTCATCGAACTCAGTAACTCATCACACACTTTGTATTACATGCAATATACTTGCTCATTCCCTAGACAAAAACTGTTACATCAACTCGCCAAAATCACTTGAAATTAACTTCATACAATAATCATACATGTCATAATCATTACCGCTCATCATCATATCATAAACCAATATAACCAATTCACCAAACTTAATCAGATAGGGTTTATCAAATCAAAAGGTAGGGTTTACTGGTTCAACTCTCCAATATATAGAAATTTTGGTTCACTCAACAAATTCTTCCTATTGGTTATAGTTTCCTTCACGAGCTCTTCCTATCAGTTACAAAATAATATTACAACAATATCAACAATATTATTACCAGTTAATTGACATCAATGACAACATAACATACCATTAATGTAATCTTCATGCAAATGCCAACAATCTTATAATTGTAACACTGGTAAAGTTATCAAGGTTTTGTTAGTTACATCTTCACCATTCAAGATGCCTCCAACTTCTCAAATTTTATTAACTATGTTGTCAACCTTCTTAAGATAGCTTACAATATATTTTCCTTCTTTCGACTTCAGGTTCTCATATCTTCGCTTAGTTGTTAGCCTCTTTGTCAACTTAACTCTCACATTTCCTTCATAGATATCTTTTAGCTGCTATCAAAACTCATAAGTAGTATTCAAAGAAATAACTTTTGTCAATTTGTTGTTTGACAATGCTCTAAAGATGACATACCTTGCCTTTTCATTTTTTTCATAGGCTTGAATCACTTTCGGAGTAGCAACACCATTCATTGGTTGAACATACTTAGTCTCCATAGCCTTCCAAGTGTTGTAACCCAGAAAAAACTTGATAACTTCTCATCTTTACTTTCCAGAAACTGTAATTAGATACTTCAAAGATAGGAATAGATAATGTGTGTCATCAGATCAGGATCTACCTCAAGTGGTTAAGCTTTATATCAAGGAACCAAAGCTCTGATACCAATTGTTGAATATCCAAGCAACTAAGAGGGGGGGTGAATCAATTGACAATAAAATTCATTTTCCAACTTTATTCACAAATCCAGATCAACTAGAAAAACTAATCAAAAATAGATAAGCATAAAAGAATGTGCACATAATAGATCAAACACGAGATACACCAGAATTTCATACAAAACCCAAGGGAAAAGCCACAAAGGATGCTAATTCTCAATATATAAACACCGATGAAGGTGACACTGGTTAAGGTGATTTTTACAAAGTATGGCTCACTGCTAAGAAGCTCATTGAAGGAAGTGTTAAGGAAACTCATAGATACTGAGAGGGGGGGGTGAATCAATATCTAACCGGTAATTAGAATTTCTCAACTTAAAACATGCAGAACATATTATAACAGTGTACCGGTATGCAAGAAATAATGAAATAAACAGAATTAAAAACATCCACATGAAAATCACACCATAACACAAGGATTTAACGAGGAAACCTAATGTGGGAAAAACCTCGGTGGGATTTGTGACCCACAATATCCACTTACTGGCCAATAAGAGAATATTACTTACAAAAGGGGGCCTGCACATGCAGGAAGGCCAACTACCTAGAGCTCACTACTCAATGGGAAGTCTCACTAACTTACAATGTGGATTATACAAATCCAATATCTTGTACTGTTTTACAATAGGATCTATAATGCCTGATCCAATACCGGTTTCTGCTTTGTTCTTTACATAAAACCTTTAACCTATATTTTGCATAGTAGGTCTACCTAATGTCTTCCTTTTTCGCTTACATCACTTACTTACAAAGTGTCTACAATGATCTCTTTATATATAAGAGTCATTTTACAACTTGCCAAGTTGGCTTACAAGGTTTTTACAATAATAAACAAAATGTAATACAACAAAAATCTTGTCGGCCTCTGTGCCGGTATGCTTCCTTTCTCTGTGCCGGTGTAGAGTGTGATCTGTTGATGCTGGTGTAATGCCTTGCTGGTGCCATAGGATTGTAAGGTTGCCATCAATGACAAAACCTTCAATCACATAAATGTCTCATTGGAGTGTGCATATGCCAATAGGAAGGCTCACTAAATGGAAGGCTCACTATCAAAGGGCTCACTGCCTAGAAAGAGGCTCACTATCGAAGAGAGAAAGATAAAAGAGAATTCTCTGTTGAAACACAATCTGCACTGTCAAAATTGCTTTTGGAAACAATCTGCAACACAACTCTATACATCAACTGGATTCTTTCAATCTCTCTTATCTTCAACACAAAAAAGCCACACACTAACTCATCCAGATCATACTCCTACATATAGTGTCTTTGGAAAAACATAATCCTCAATGTCATCCAAGACATAGATCTAAAATAGGTCTCCACTATCATTCCGATGGTGGGAAGGAATGAGAAGTATACCACATCACAATGTTCCTCATTGAACACATCAACATACTATGCACATCGCCAAAGTCGGATCTAAAACATTAGCCAAATGCTATACAATCACCATATCACAACCTCAACTTCCAAACCAAAACCTTGACTTTTGGATCAATCTAGACTCAAAAACAACACTGAATAGTATTAGCAACACATCTTTCAAAAATCCAAGACATCAAAGAAATATGGGAAACCTCCAAACACTCAACAATAACTCATACATGCGCTACTGCTCAATATACCACATCTAGACCCGATCCAGACCACAAGATTTGACATCAATGACAATGTATAACATAATACTAATAGGTTGGGGATCACTCAACATTGGATTCTATTCTTCCTTTGTGAAGTGAATAATATAAGAAACCATACTAGGTTGAGAGATACAAGATCCTAGGTGCTTCTCTCTTTGACCTTTATGATATTTAGAAGGTGGAATTACAACATATATAGGAGGGATAGGAGTACGAAGAATTCCACAATGTAGAGCTAGTGTTATGCCCTGCATGTCTAGTCCAATCATTTTCATTTCCCTAAAAAATATGGGTTCCCCCATTTTTTTGGTCTTTTTTTGTTAGTTTTCCCTTTTCTGTTTTAGCTTTTGTTTTGGTCACCTCGGGACTTTAGGTTTCCAGGTTCCCAGGGTGGGCTTTTGCTTGTTTCTATTTCTTGGTTTGGGACCCTAGGGCTTTGAGTTCCCGAGTTTGTTTCTCTTTTGTTTGTTTTCATCGCTTTAGAATTTCGGGTCCCCGAACTCTCGAGGCGTTTATTCTAATTTTTGAGTTGCAAGTCATTTTTTATGTTTCCTTGTTCGGAAGTTTGAGTTCCCAAACTCCTGAGTTTACTTATATTTCAGTTCAGAGCATCACTTTGGAACTCCAAGTTCTTGGATTCCCGAAGTGTTTGTTTGTCTTTTTTGTTTTCGTCTCGAAAGTTCGGATTCCTCAACTCCTGGGTTATTTTTCTATTATGTTCCTTGGAAACTCGGGCCCTTGGGGTTTCGAGGTTGTCACCTATGTTGCACTTTGAAAACTGAATTTCTTGAGTTCCTAAAGTCACATTTAATGCAGTGTTGGATTGGGATATAAATAGGATTTGAGGTCATTTTGGAGCTCATTTGTGCACTCACTCTTACGAATCCAGAGCTCTAACCTTGCAATTTCGAACTCTCATATGTCCAATCTGACACCTTCACTTTTCATGTCAGGTAGGTGCTCTTCTCACCTCCTTCATGCAGACTTCTATGTGTCTTAGGTTAGATTTTGTTTGGTTTAGTTTTGTTTTCTTGGTTTTTGCTTGGCTTGTGTGTTTTTATTGTGATTTTTTGTTTTTCCCTAACCTTGGAAACTCGGGTTCCTGAGATTCTGAGTTAGGGGTTTTTCTTGTTGTGTTATCATTTCAGAAACTTGGGTTCCCGAGTTCCCAAAATGAGTTCCCAAAATTGGGGTCATAGGTTTGTTTTCCACCACTTACAAAACTTGGGTTCCCAAGTTCCCAAAATGATGGCTTTAATGGTTTTGGTTCTTTGTTTAAATTACTTTGGAAAAACCGGTTTCCCGAGTTCCCAAATTAGTTTCTCTTTGACATATTTGTTCAATTCGGAACCCCAAAGTCTCGGGGTCTCGAATACTCTTTTCTACTTCATTTTTGTATTTTGTCGGGACTTCAATTCTGTGAAGTTTCGTGTTGCATGTTAGAGTCCCACCCCAGAACTTCAAAAACATGGGTTCCCAAGTTTCCAGAGTGCTTCCTTTTGTGTTGCTGGTGAGTTTAGTATATCGGGTTCCCGGGGTTCCAAATTTGTTAGTTCTATTAGCTATGAAAACTCGAGACCTCAAGACCCTGGAGTCCCAAAGTGAGTTGTTGTTGTAGTGATGTTTCTTTGAGTAGTGTTTGATGCTTGTTTGGTTAGTTTTGCAAGTTTATTTGTGTTAATGTAATCTTTCGAAAGGTGAAATGTCTCGAGAAGCTTCCAATCACAATGAAATACCAATATCAAGGGAAAACATACGCCTCCAAGTTGGAAGATGTAATTAAATGGGTAACAAACATAGAGATTGGGAATATTGAGCTCAAAGATATTGAAAAGAAATTGGAGAAACCTAGACTAAGTGCATAATACAGGCGGATTAAAAGATTTGGTCTAGTAGAGCCAATTGTCTTCCCACAGTTGGTGTAGGTTCCCAAATTCATCATGCAAGTGGCACAATTCTACAACCTCGACAATAGGAAATGTGTCGACGTTGACGAAAAATTAGTTATTGATTCCCACCAAGAAGGAGGTACTAGTTGAGGGAGAGGAAGATGGAGAAAGAGAATGGAATCAAAACATGAGCCAGTGTAAAAAGAGAATGAATGAGGAATTCCTCGAGGAAGAAAGGAAAACGGGCCTGAAAGATAATGAGATTTTGAGGTAGGATTTCAAAGAGCCACAAAGAGATCTAATCATAATGCTCAGCAAGGCCTTCAGCAAACCTTCCTATCGATACTTTCATCCATGGATGTTCTCATTCATGCTAACAATTTTGGATGGACGACAGTACTATGACTGGGCTCAAATTTTGTCAAATAACATAAGAGACCAGCTCAAGGAGGTACATAATACGAAGAAAAATTTCTTTACATCTTATATTGTTTGGATGGCAGCCAGTTTGGGACAATTTTCAGGGCTGCAGACAGGGCACATTGGGGGAAGAAGAAGGACATAATTTCATGTGGGAATACTACAGCCAGTTGTCGCTGAAAGAATCTCGGTTGCATTATAAGAGAATAAATGACACATTTTTGTTTCCAATCATTATAAGGCTAACAGGTGACACTGGATTTAGGCTCAGTAAGGATGCAATGGAGCTGGTAAACAAGTGTGTAATGCCCCGCCAGGAACCCTAAAGGAAAACAACACAACTAGGCAACTAAAGGGTGAAATAATTTTATTTTTTTGTTAAAGACTAAGTGCACTAACTAAAACCATTGCACGTTTAACAACACAACGGAAATCTATCATATGTTTTCCTAAGGGTAACCAACAAAGATTAATTTCGTAGATTATATTAACACCACAGTTAATCCATTTAATTAGATAAATTGAATACTTAAGTTTAAAACTACCCATACATCCAATTTTCATAAACCATTTGAACATAAAATCAAAACAATAACATTCATTTCACTGACATAATAATATTATAATATCCATAAATACATGGCTTCCAATAATACCACTGATTACAAAGATACCATATCAAGGTTAAATAAGAGTCTAATACAATGACCACAAGGTCTCAACTGAATAATGATCTCGAACAAGACCTGGTACATAAACCACAAACCAAGAAACACCAGCAAAGCCTTTCCTCGCCTGAAGATACAATCTAGAACATCCGATGGGAAGTGGCACTACCACCCGACCATATGATCCTGAAATGGGACCACCAGAATCATGCTAGGAGATAGTAGAAAACCCTCAAGCAAGCAAAGTAAGACAAGTACGAAAGAACTACAAGACTCTGCAAACATCCATGTGACTCAACTCACAAAACACTAGTGACTCTAAGAAGAGAGTGTCATCGCATAGCTTGATGGTTACCATGGTACAGCCTCCATAGGTCCCGGCCCCTATCCTCGGGTTTCTCCTAGTAACCTCTCCTGAGCCTCCGGTTCCAACTAAGTCTCATGCGGACCCTACCAATCCTTTCATGAAGACAAGGTGGTAAGTTTTCCATTCCAAGCCTTCTCGTAACATTATGAGCCCTGTACAAGCACTCACCTATGCACGTAGGTAGTATGCCCTACCCTTTTTTTTTTTTAATTTATTTATTTTAATTTTTTTTTTTTTAATATTTTTTTTTTAATAAAATTTTAATAGTAATAATAAAAAACAATATTTTTCCAATAATTCCATTTTCACATAATTTAAGTAAAATAATTTAAAAAAACAATATTTTTCCAATAATTCCATTTTCACAGAATTTAATCCTTCTTCATATATATATATATATATATATATATATATATATATATATATATATATATATATATATATATATATATATATATATATATATATATATATATATATATATATATATATATATATATATATATATATATATATATTTTAAATTTAATTAACCCAAATAAATTTAATGTGTAATTAAATTTATTTTCTTAAGGTAATTAAAACCATTTCTCAAGTAAATACCTTTTCTCACAAATCTTGCAATTTCCATGCATCCTAAAATCTTGACAAATTTTCTATAATAATTTCTCTTAATTTTCCCAAAATTACATACTTCCCATAAATTAGAAATACACATCAGGCATGGATTTTAAAACAAAACTCGAATTCACCAGAAGAGGGTTTGTATTTAAAAATAACTTTACACACACACATCAATCAGAGAAAAATAGAAATATTTACTAAAAACCCACAACTAAGAATTCATCCAACCTGGTATAGCTTTCCTGGAACAAATCTGTAGAAGAGCCCTAATCCCTTCAATAACTTCCAATAAATTTCTTCACCTAAATTCTTGACATGTTCTTGTGTAACTAAAATAAAGACCTAACCCCTATTTAAACTAAAATTCTAGGTTCAATAGCTTTTTCACAAAAAACCTAAATTTAGAATAATAGTAATTTTTATTTTATTTTCTAAATTTATCACATGCAATAATTAAAAAACATTATTCTTTCTTTTCTTTTCTCATGCACATTAATTAATTTTCTAAATAAAGAATTAAAACAATATTTTAATTCTAATTAATCCTTTTATTCATTTATTTAATTATCTTTAGAAAATAATAAATACAATTAATCTAATTTATTTTTAAAATAAAAATATATTTCTAATACCATGCAGCTTAATTTAATAATTTATTTAATTAACTAAATTTATAATCTCAATGCATAAACAATACAATAATGAGATAATTTCATAAACTTAATTAATCAATTAATCAAATCCACTAAATCACTCAAATTAAACAAATCTCAAGCAATTACCCATAAAAGATAAAATGACAAAATACAAAAACCGAACTTACTGACAAGACGACCAACTGACGACACTAATACAAGTGCAACTGAGTAAAAATAGGGTCAACTACTATCTCCTCCACTTCCATCGAAACATATAAGGCACGCTCAGACCTGTGAAGCTAGGTGGAGACGATACCCTGTACCTACCCAGTACTTGTACCTACAATATCCTGCATCACCGAACCACACATGCATATATATACAATATAGAAAACATGGCATACACACTGATGAAGGAGAATCGTGACGTTCCCTGTCTCACCGAAATGAGTGAAGGAAAATCGTCCCCTTGCATCCAATACACTTGTAAACACACAACATATAATTACACATAGATAAAGTAAAATGTCAATACATAGCAATAATCTATAAAATGTCATAAATCACAAATACTGAAATACTGTAAATAAATTATACATCTCATCTCCAAATAAAGCATAATGTCATAAAAAACTGAATAACATATCATGGTAATGTATCCACTGAAAAACAACCAATAATAAAATATGAGTATAATGAGTTCAAACTAGTAGGGGTACTACATTCTCCCCCCCAAAACTAGGCTTACTCCTGGAAGCCTAAAATAAATAAGAATACAGTTCTCTCATCTTTGCTGCATCCTCCCAAGTCACCGAGGTCTCATCATTTGGGTCCCATAGGACCCTTACCTGGTCGATGGTACGACCCCTGAGGATCAAATACCAATGTTGAAGAATGCACACGGGCTCCATGGAAAGTTGCTCGTCCTCGACCTGCAAAGAGTTCCAATCAAGAACATGTGTCACATCTGGATGATAAGGTCGAAGAACTGAAACATGAAAGACATCATGGATGTGGGATAGACTCGGTGGCAAGGCAAGATGGTAGGCAACAGGTCCTATCCTCTCAAGGATCTCAAAAGGTCCAACAAACTGAGGCGCCCACTTAGATCCCTTTCCATGATGGATTAGACTCTTCTGTGGACGCACTCTCAAGAACACATGATCGCCAATAGAAAACTAACGATCTACCCTATGAGCATCTGCATACTTCTTCTGTCTATCCTATGTTGCTACTAAATGCTCACAAATCCTATCTACCTGTTGCTCCATCTCCCGAAGAATATCCAGTCCTATAAGCACCCTGTCCTCTAACCGATCCCAACTCAAAGGAGTGCGGCAAGGATGACCATATAATGCCTGAAAGGGGGACATACCTATGGAGCTATGATATCCATTGTTATAAGCAAACTCCACTAGATATATATAGTCCTCCTAGCATGACTGTTGGTCCATCACATACATGCGGAGCATGTCCTTTAATACCCGATTCACTCTCTCTGTCTGACCATCTGTCTCTGGATGATAAGCTAAACTAAAATTCAACTGAGTCCCCAAAGCATGCTGTAGTGAGGTCCACAATGCTAAGGTAAAGACAGGATCTCTATCAGATATGATCCGCCTCGGAATCCCATGCAATCTCACTACTTTTTCTAAGAAGACTTGTGCCACCACTACTATTGTGTAGGAAGCTCGAATAGGAACAAAAATGAGCAACCTTAGTCAATCTGTCAACTATGACCATGATGGCATCATGACGATGTGAAGAGACAGGCAAACCAACAACGAAATCCATGGAAATGATATCCCATTTCCAATCCGGTACTAGATTAGGCTGCAAAAGCCCTGTTGGGTGCTGATGCTTTGCCTTCACTCACTGACACTCTAAACACTTCGACACAAAATCAGCAATGTCATGTTTCATACCCGCCCAATGATAAATCTGTCTAAGATCTGCGTGCATCTTCTTGACACCTGGATGTGTCGAATAAGGTGCACGATGGGCCTCACTCATGATCAAAACATGAAGACCCTCCAAAGGAGGTACATAGATCTGTCCATGGTGACAAAGAAGTCCATCTGCCTCAAGGTTATACCAAGAAAATCTACCCTCTAAAGGCCTTCCGGACTTTATCATAGCTCTAATATCCTAATACCAAGTATCCTGAGGAAGAACTCCAAGAATTCTCTCTCTTAAGTCTACTCCAAGGGATAATGTTGAAACTTCATGCTGCCTACGACTCAAAGCATCTGCTACTACGTTCTCTTTGCCCTGAATATAACAAACCTCAAAATCATATTCGCAGAAGAATTCCATCCATCTTCATTGTCGAGCATTCAAGTTTGGCTATGTGAATATATAATGCAAACTGCAGTGATCACTATGTAGCTCAAACCGACGCCCTAACAGGAAATACCACCATCAAACCAAAGCATGAACTACAGCTGCCAACTCTAAATCATGAACTGGATAGTTCAACTTGCGGTTCTTGGGTTTGTGAGACTCATACGCAACCACATGTCCATCTTGCATAAGTACTGCACCACAACCTTCCAAAGAGGCATCTGTGCATACCATAAAATCTCCAGATGGATCAGGAACTGCCAAAATTAGAGCACTGACAAGGAGTTCCTTCAAGGTCTTAAAAGCTGTTTCACACTATTCTAACCAAACAAACTTCTTCCCTTTTCTCTGAAGAGAAGTAATCGGGTGTCCTATCCGGGAAAAGCCTTCAACAAAGCGATGGTAATATCCGGCCAAACCCATAAAACTCCTAACTTCAGAAACATTGGTCGGTGCTGGCCAATCAACAATGGCTTGGATCTTTGAAGGATCCATAGATATACCTTCTCCCGAAACCACATGACCAAGATAGTTCACCTTAGTCTGGAAGAAGTCACACTTTGCTAAATTGGCATAGAGTTGATTTTCCCTTAAGCACTGCAGTACCTGACGTAAGTGACCCTCATGCTCCTCTAGAGATCTAGAATAAATTAGAATGTCATCCAAGAATACAATGATGAAACGATCAAGGTAGGTGCAAAAAACCCCATTCATTAAGCTCATGAAAACTGAAGGCACGTTCGTCAACCCAAATGGCACCACTGTGAACTCATAGTGACCATAACGAGTACGAAATGCTATATTATGAATATTTGCATCCTGAATGTGTAACTGATGGTATCCAGACTTCAAGTCAATCTTAGAGAACACCTTGGCTCCCTTAACCTGATCAAAAAGGTCATCTATACAAGGAAATGGATATCTATTCCGAATGGTTACCTTATTCAGCTATTGGTAATCAATGCATAACCAAAGAGAACCATCTTTCTTCTTAACAAAGATAACAGGCGCACCCCAAGGGGAAACACTAGGATGAATGAATCCCTTGGCCAATAATTCTTCTATCTGCAATTTCAACTCGCTTAACTCTTGAGTAGTCATCCTATATGGAGCTCTCGAAATAGGTTCTGCACCAGGAACCAAATCAATACGAAAGTCTATATCTTGCTTCGGAGGCATACCAGGAATATCCAATGGAAACACGTCTGCATACTCTCTAAGAATAGGGTTACTATCAAGAGTGATTTATCACCTCTCTGACTCATCCAATTCCTCAAGAGTGATTGCAAAAAGCTAACATCCTCTATGCATGCACCGCTTAAGTTGCATAGTGGAGATTATACGTAGGGATATCAACCTCTGTACTCCAACAATCTCCACTTCTCTGCCAAGGTCATCTAAACACACTACTGTCTTCTTGTGACAATCTACATGAGCACTGTGAGATGATAGCCAATCCATCCCCAATACAACTCCATAAGATCCCAAAGGAATAACCCGAAGGTCAATTGAAGTAACTATGGTTCCTAATTTCAACTCACAACTGGGAATAAAGGCATCTACAGAAACACAAACACCTATAGCCAACTCTACTTGCCACCTATCCGCCTGCTTAGCAGACATAAGTCTGCACCACTCCATAATGGATGAAGAAATAAAAGAGTCAGAAGCTCCAAAATCAAAAAGTACAGAGATAGGAGTTCCATGCAACATACCTACTGCCTTAATGATTGTACCCTGATGATCAGCTTGGCGGTCATCTACCACTGCAAATACTCTATGGGACCTCCCTGCTTCTCCTACTATAGGTTCAAATGCTGCTGGCCTCTGACTACCTGTGTTGTGGACATTTTGAGGACATTGTGCATCTCTGTGACCAAACTGCCACAAGAGAAGAAAGTTCCTCGATTACCTGTTGGTCCACTAGATTGCTGGAAACTTCCCTGGCTAGGGGCATAAGATGCACTCTGAGAGGCCTGCCCTGTAAGGCCCTATTTACCCCTCTGCCAGTTCCTACCCTTCTTATACTAAGAATTGCTACCTTGTTGGCCCTAGAACTATTTTGGTTTTGACTGTTGTTGTTGTTGTTGCCCACTCTTAGCGGGTGCTTGAGGAGTTTTAAATGGTGCAGCTGACTGGGACTGATTTCCCCAAGCTTTATTTCCACTGGTAGGTGCACTTCCTATCTGCACACCTATCTGACCACCAAGTGCTCGACAAGGTTCAGCTCAACTAATTTGGCCTTCGCCACAGCTATCTCCATTGAAGCTGGCTCGAATACCCTCACACCTCCACTGATACGGTCATTTAAACCTCTTAGGAAATGTTGGACAAGCATAGCCTCATCATTACCAATTTCGGCGTATTGTTTGAGCTCATAGAACCTGTGCTCATACTGGTCTACTGCCATCCCATACTAACCCAAGGCATAAAACTCATCTGCTTGATTCTGTCTCCACTGGGGTGAGAGAAATCGTGCCCTGAATCTCTCCAGAAATAGTTCCCATGTGATGGTGTTAATGCACACACCGACCTTCTCCTCCTCTAATCTCCACCAGATTGAAACAAATTTATTTAGACGCATAATAGCACATCTTGCCTTGGTGTTACCGCTATATGGAAACATAGCGAAACACTGGTCCAAGTGGATAAGCCAGGTCTCTACCTCAAGACTAGTACCCATACCATCAAAGGAGGATTGGACCTCATCAAGTCCTTTATGTGACCCAAGGAAGGTGGATCTCAGACAGTTGGAATCTCCCCTCGCCTTGGTGATCTCTCTCTCTCTCTTTCCTCTGGAACCTGTTGAAGCGGCTCCTCAACCTGAGCATGAATAGGTTGCTCAAACTCAGGCCTTTGGCCTAACCTAGCTAGAACCTCCTGAAACATCTGCCTCAGCTCTTCCCTTTCAGAAACATGTTCTCCTGCATGCTGAGAGTTCTGATGAATAGATTGTTCCTGCTCCTAATGAACTGACTGTTCCGGCTCATCACTCACATGAGTCAGTGGTGGTGAAGGACTGTGATGGTCAGAACCATGGCCCCATCCTCCACCTCTACCTCCTTTGCGACCACCCGTACGGCCACCTCCTCTAGCTTTCTTAGCCATGACCTGGTACCAAAAAAGAGAAAATGGTTCAAATCCATAGCAGGGATAAGATATGAGAGATACAAACATTTATGACCTAAGTAAGATGGTCAATGAAAGGCACACTACAAACCCAGAGTACCCAGTGTTGAAACTTGGCTCTAATACCAAATGTAATGCCCCCCCATGAACCCTAAAGGAAAACAACACAACTAGGCAACTAAAGGGTGAAATAATTTTATTTTTTTTGTCAAAGACTAAGTGCACTAACTAAAACCATTGCACGTTTAACAACATAGTGGAAGTCTATCATATGTTTTCCTAAGGGTAACCAACAAAGATTAATTTCATAGATTATATTAACACCACAGTTAATCCATTTAATTAGATAAATTGAATACTTAAGTTTAAAACTACCCATACATCCAATTTTCATAAACCATTTGAACATAAGATCAAAACAATAACATTCATTTCACTGACATAATAATATTACAATATCCATAAATACATGGCTTCCAATAATACCATTGATTACAAAGATACCATATCAAGGTTACATAAGAGTCTGATACAGTGACCACAAGGTCTCAACTGAACAATGATCTCAAACAAGAGCTGGTACATAAACCACGAACCAAGAAACACCAGCGAAGCCTTTCCTCGCCTGAAGATACAATCTAGAACATCTGATGGGAAGTGGCACTACCACCCAACCATGTGATCCCGAAAGGGAACCACCCCACCGTGCTAGGAGATAGTAGAAAACCCTCAAGAAAGCAAAGTAAGACAAGTATGAAAGGACTACAAGACTCTGCAAACATCCATGTGACTCAACTCACAAAACACTAGTGACTCTAAGAAGAAAGTGTCTTCTCATAGCTTGATGGTTACCATGGTACGACCTCCATAGGTCTCAACCCCCATCCTCGGGTTTCTCCTGATAACCTCTCCTGAACCTCCGGTTCCAACTAAGTCTCATGCGGACACTACCAATTCTTTCATGAAGACAAGGTGGTAAGTTTGCCATTCCAGGCCTTCTCGTAACATTATGAGCCCTGTACAAGCACTCACCTATGCACAAGGTACATTTATCTTAATTAATATTTAATCTACCCACCCCCTGATCAATTATTAGGTTATCACTTTTTAACTAACTCTCAACGGGTTATCTTGTCATCCACTTCGAGCACGGGCCCCGCTCGAAAGCCACTCTCTCTCCTAGGACACTAACAGGAAATGTTTCTCTCTACGAGAACTCTATGGTGAAACAAACAACCATAAACAATCCTGACAAGCACAGGTGAAGGATACACAAATACCAACCCAAGATTGACCATTTGGACAAAAACACATAATGGCTCATATCAAATAGGTTATACAACAACACCTGATCTAGGAGAAATAATAACATAGGACACAATGACAATTCAACCAGAATACCAATGAAATTTAAGCTTGACTAAAAACACCATTTACACAAGATCCAAATACAAGCAATCTTTTCTTAAAATAGCCAAAGCATAAATTATTTGCGAATAAAGATTTTTCCAATAATAAGAAAATACCACTATTTTAAAAAAACATCATTCTTGTCATTTGTCTAAAAAGATTTAAAATAAAAATAATTATCCTAATGTATTTTCAACATTTTTATAAAAATTATAAGCTTTATTCCTGAAACATTCCAAATTGTAATTAAATAATATTTAAAATACATTTAAAATATTATAATAACTACCATAAGAAAAACATATCTAATATATAAATATATATATAAACACATATATGAATACACATATATCTATTTATATACATATATACATAATAAATTTTATTTATCCAACCCCTGGGTACGAAACCCGAAACAGTCATACCGCAGTACGCACAGGGGTTGTAAATTAATTTTAAAAAATTAAAAACACTTTAAAATTTGTTTTAAAGTCCTTAGCACGGTAGCCTAAGCTACTGTTGGTAGCACTACTACCATAGGTAGCAGCTGCTACCGCCGGTAGCACTGCTACCATCAGCAATACTGTGTACTACCGCCGGTACCGGATGCTACCATAGGTAGTATGCCCTACCCTTTATTTTTATTTTTAAATTTTTTTTTTTAATTTTTTTTTTTTTTTAATATTTTTTTTTAATAAAATTTTAACGGTAATAATAAAAAACAATATTTTTCCAATAATTCCATTTTCACATAATTTAAGTAAAATAATAAAAAAAATAATATTTTTCCAATAATTCCATTTTCACAGAATTTAATCTTTCTTCATATATATATTTTTTTTTAAATTTAATTAAACCCAAATAAATTTAATGTGTAATTAAATTTATTTTCTTAAGGTAATTAAAACCATTTCTCAGGTAAATACCCTTTCTCACAAATCTTGCAATTTCCATGCATCCTAAAATCTTGACAAATTTTCTATAATAATTTCTCTTAATTTTCTCAAAATTATATACTTCCCATAAATTAGAAATACACATCAGGCATGGATTTTAAAACAAAACTCGAATTCACCAAAAGAGGGTTTGTATTTAAAAATAACTTTACACACACACATCAATCAGTGAAAAATAGAAATATTTACTAAAAACCCACAACTAAGAATTCATCCAACCTAGTATAGCTTTCCTGGAAGAAATCTGTAGAAGAGCCCTAATCCCTTCAATAACTAAAAATAAATTTCTTCACCTAAATTCTTGACATGTTCCTCTGTAACTAAAATAAAGACCTAACCCCTATTTAAACTAAAACTCTAGGTTCAATAGCTTTTTCACAAAAAACCTAAATTTAGAATAATAGTAATTTTTATTTTATTTTCTAGATTTATCACATGCAATAATTAAAAAACATTATTCTTTCTTTTCTTTTCTTTTCTCATGCACATTAATTAATTTTCTAAATAAAGAATTAAAGCAATATTTTAATTCTAATTAATCCTTTTATTCATTTATTTAATTATAACTTTAGAAAATAATAAATACAATTAATCTAATTTATTTTTAAAATAAAAATATATTTCTAATACCATGCAGCTTAATTTAATAATTTCTTTAATTAACTAAATTTATAATCTCAGTGCATAAACAATACAATAATGAGATAATTTCATAAACTTAATTAATTAATTAATCAAATACACTAAAACACTCAAATTAAACAAATCTCAAGCAATTTCCCATAAAAGATAAAATGACAAAATACAAAGACCGAACTAACTGACGACACTCATACGAGTGCAACTGAGTAAAAATAGGGTCAACTACTATCTCCTCCACTTCCATTGGAAAATATAAGGCACACTCAGACCTGTGAAGCCAGGTGGAGACGATACCCCGTACCTACCCGGTACTTGTACCTGCAATATCCTGCATCACTGAACCACACATGCATATATATACAAAATAGAAAACACGGCATACACACCGATGAAGGAGAATCGCGACGTTCTTGTCTCACCGAAATGAGTGAAGGAAAATCGTCCCCTTGCATCCAATACACTCGTAAATACACAACATATAATTACACATAGATAAAGTAAAATGCCAGTACATAGCAATAATCCATAAAATGCCATAAATCATAAATACTGAAATACTGCAAATAAATTATACATCTCATCTCCAAATAAAGCATAATGCCATAAAAATATGAATAGCATATATGGTAATGTATCCACTGAAAAACAACCAATAATAAAATATGAGTCTAATGAGTTCAAATTAGTAGGGGTACTACAAAGTGGGGGTGTTGGTTCATACAGAACTCCCGATCTACCTATTTGAGCGTGAGTGGGTTCACTGGAGAACCATTTTTGTTGCCCAGGTATTGTACGGATGGAATAATTTTGTTAGAATATGCAAGACAAATGCTACATTTGCAAAATTTGTTGTCCTCAAGGCATAAGATGGGGGTTATAGGTGAAGATTTCCCCTTAAATTTATCATTCTTTTCATGTGCAAAGATTCATGTGGCAAAGGCTACTGAACAAGAATTGCAAGAACTATAGTTGAAATCTTCAATTTTGCTAGGCAATTTTATGACCCATACAATAAACTAAAAGGATTGATGTCTAAAGTGTATGAAGGACATCAGCCTGCCCTGGAGAATTTTTGGGCCAATCTCTAGGATAGCTTTGAGGCAGGGGAGAAATATTACCATCGCCTCAATGTTCCTCAAATAAGGGATTTTGGTATTGAGACCAACCTACCCAAACAATTACATGATGATGGTATTTTGTTGGATCCCATGTATAAGGAAACACGAATAGATAAAAGGTTGCTCTCCCCTATCAGATGGTCATAGCAAGAAGTGGTAGACATTGATACCATCTCTCGGGTAGTAATAGATAGAACTAATAAGTGGTTAAGTCTAAGGATTAAACTAGCTGCCTCCAAAGGAAAACAAAAGAATATCCCGACTAAAAATCCTCAATCAAGGATACACAAGGAATATACAAGGAGAACACAATCAGATTCAAGGAAGAACATGTCTACAGACTCAAAGGAGGAAGCTAAAACTCCTTTCACCATAGAAGAACTAAGGCAAAAGTTAAATGAAAAAATGAAAGAGGCCGAATATTTGGCAAAACGGGTGAGTTTAAGGATTACTATCAGCCTAGGGGCCACACCACAAGAAAAATTTCATCCTATTAGGCTAGCTATTGAAGGTGTTGCAGCAACGACAGAATAGCCTTCTCAAGAGGCTCAACCTTCTAGTGCTACTACTACTCCTACCACCACTGCTACTACCTCAACAACAACAACACCTGCCACCACATCAACTGCATCTGTTGCACTAGTTATGTCAACAATGCCTCAACCTTTAGTTACAACAACGCTCACTCCATCTTCTATTGTTTCATAGATTCATGCACCTACAATGACTCCTACAACTAAAACAGTAACTATTAATAATGTGGAATCAAACTCAGACCAAGAGGAGGTTGAGCCAGAACCAAAGAAGGTAGAGCCCATGAAGACGAAAAGAATGACTCTTTCTAATGCAGAGAAATGAAGAGAGCCTCACATGAAAAAGTATCAAAACTTATACGGGTAACCCCTATGGACGTAGATGATCAGGGTCTGCAAGGGCAATAGTAAGATGAAGAGGGGGAAATCGGACAAGGGCGGGATGAAGAGAATGATGAGAGACTTGTTCTCACTCCACGGGATGTAGAAAACTTGTTGAAAAATATCACAAGTGGAGAAATAGAGAAACAAGGTCAAGATCCAACCAAAGACTTCAGCAAGAAAGTGAGCGAGAAATTGGAAGAATATCAGCAACAGTTTGATGTTGATAGCACTCTACAAGCAAACTTGGCTCAGTAAATGCTCTCACAACAACAACAGCTCACCATACCAATATAGCCTACCCATGGAGAAACCCAAACTCCTCCAAATACATAGGTTGGAGTGTTGGAAATATGTTGGATTTGGTTAAGTATTGTCATTGATGTCAACACTATATCCTAGTTGAAGGCTATCACTATTGGACTTATCTCGAATAGTCTTGGTGATCATCTTGGTTTTGGCTATCATTCTAATCTGGTATGATTGGATCTCTGGACTTGGTTTTGCATGCTTATTATGGATGGTTATATGTTTTCTATATTATGTTGGTTCAAGATTTGGTGCTCAAGTTGTTATCGCTTTTGTTCTTGGTTGGTATTTCTTGGTATCGGTTAGCTTTACCGGTAAGCGATATTTGATGATTTGGTCAGATGATTTTGGTTTAGCTTATGGAATCAGTTTCTATCATAAAGAAGGTGCTTCTTGATAATGTCTTGAGTGTTTGGTGACTTTGGATTGGCTGACGTGCTATTCTGATGGTCTTATTTGAATCCAATTAAACTTTTTATTATTTCACTGAGGGTTTCTACCAGTTGGTGAAGCGTGTTGGATTTTGGTCTTAGCGGAATTTATGGTGGATGGAATTGTTTGGATACTTGATTTAGGTCCATGCTATGTAATGTAAATCATAAGATTGGTCTAGTGGTACCGTGTGATGTAATTTTTGTAATTATGGGTTTATGGGTTTAAGGTTTAGCCAAGCTTGTCAATAAGGTTGATGATCTATATTTATAGGTGACTTATTCATGTAATTGGTATGGATGGATGGTTATGGGATGGTTTTGTTTGCATTATCAATGAGTGATTTATGTGTGAATAAGGTTATATCATTCAGTGAAGGTTTGAGAAAGTTTTGTATTGTAGGGAAGACATTTGTGCTTAACCGAAACTATATCAAGCATTAGTAGATGCTACTTTTACAATTCATTATTTCCGGATTGTAGTCTGATGTTTATGTAAGTCAGTAAGACTTCTTTTTGTGATGAGCAGTAAGCTCTTGGCAATTGACCTGATTGCAAGTGCAATCCCCATTATAATTATTTTATATACTACTACTGGAGTATTATCTGTTTGTGGGTAGGGTTTCTCACTGTGGTTTTTCCTTTTTATCGGGTTTTCCATGTCAAAAATATTGGTGTTGTGTGTACTATGCTTTCATGTTCTATCTTTCATTGCATTGGTTTCTTTGTGCTCTTTTTCAAAGGTTGTGATATGCAATAGTTTTAATTTCTAATAGTAAACTGATTCACCCCCCCTCTCCGTTTACTCCCGATATCAAACTTGTCTAACATGGAGAAGAAGAGCAGCAACAGGAGGAACAATCACAATAAGTTGGAAGGATGACAACATAGGTAACCACCGAAGGGGGGAGTACAGACAAAGGAACACCACAATGGTTAACCTTCACTTTTAATAAGAAACAAAAGGTGATGTTGCCTAAACTCTCACAATAGTAGGATATTACGGAGGAGCCAAAGAAAACAAAGAGGGCCAAAATGATTCATCATTTATCTAGAACTGGCTCCAATGAAGTAATCATCGGTATCACATCCCCTATGGAGGCTGAAGGAGAAGGTCCTTCAAAATATCAAGTGTCACAGGTTAGGCTTGGGAGGCAAACAAAGTGGAGAGAGCTTGACACTTTAGAATTTGCTACTAGTATAGTTAGGAGTAGAATGGACAAGGAGCATAGCTCCCAGCTATAGGTAAACGCACAATTAGAACAATGTAGGCAATTGCTTGTGGATATGGGGAAGCCTTTGGATTCAAGGGTAGATGACACACTACCATCTACATCATCACTCCCAGAAGATGATGTAAGAGCTTTAATTGAAATAAGGAAAGTAGCTACCACTACAAAATCATGGGCAAAGGATAACATTTCAAAGGTAAAACTTTTTCTACAACATACAACAAAAATTTATGAAAGGGTCCTTAAAAGGGAAAAGGCAATAAGAGATTATTTAGCAAATTGAGAAGTAAGGATCAGAGACTTCACCAAGCAATGTAAAAACTTGAATAAAATATTGGCCTTGGGCGAAGAAGTGATTAAAAATGAAGATTTACTTGGAGGAGATGATTTTGATAGTCTACAATCTTGTATTTTTGTAATAGAATTTAAGATAGAAGTTCTTGAGCAATGCAGGTTGAGGATTTTGGAGGCACATGCTCCTCTTTTGAAGTCAAGTGGTAAATATGATAATTTTGTAAAGAATTTGTTAGGGGCATATGGTCATGACATTTTGAGAGATGGTCACCTGAAGGAAGGTAGTGCTAGATCAATGGGACCAGTATGTGGCTCACGACTTTGCACCTATAGTGGAGTTCAATACAAAGTTAATGGATGGATACTCATTTTTTACTTCTAAGTGTATACATGCGGAGGGAGTGATTGATAAGTTGGTTGACTGGTGGGAGCAGGCAAAGCAAATTTTGAAGAAATCTGAGTTCTGGATTTCATATGTTGTTGATCCTCTTGAAGATACAGTTGCATGTTTTATCAGTAACTATAAGAGCTAGAACAGGAGTAAAGGATGAACATATAGTTTCTACACATACAATTTTGATTGTTTTTTGAAGATATTTTTGATTTTGATTGTTTTTTGAAGATATTTTTGGTTACCACAAAGGTTGAGAGTTGAACTATTGCACAACACTGACTTCAGTTTTTGGACAAATTTTGCATGGTTGTAATGGCAAATTTTGAGAACACATGTTTCGTAGTAATAGTTAATTGGTAGTTTCACTGGAGTTTAAAGAAAAGACTTGCATGTCAATTGCAGCTCCTTGTTTTTGTAGCATTTAGTTTAGATAGCTTGAATTCCTAGAATTTCGGACTTCAAACTCTATAAATTAGAAATTTTGATTTGTTGTAAGGGTCTGTGAATTGATGATTTGAGGTCCAATTTAGAGAATCTTTTAGAGATTTTTATGCAGATTTTTAAGAGTTTAGAAGATTTTGTGATACTCTTTGAGGTTTAATACAAAAAATAGCTTATGGATTGCCTAATCTACTTGTGTGTTTTATATGGTTATGTTCTTCGTTATCTGGTAACTTCTATTATTTGAATCAGCAACTAATTCTTTTGGATACTTTGTTATTTTATGAATCATATTGCACATGTAAATGGTATATGAGGATTAAATTGACAGGGTGATTATTGGTTTGATGATATTCATTTTTTTTGGTATGTGAAGTTGTTTGACTTTATATATTTTCTGGAGTTTGTCATTTGAATGTTTATTTAGTAATATTGATAATATTGGGTTATGAAATTCTGACTATGTCGATCATTCAGTTGTTATTATGTTGATTTCATTGTTATTTCTTTGTTCCTCTAATCTATCTTTTGTTGTTTATTTTTTAGAGAATCTAAATTAGAAAATACAAAAAAAAAAGTAGGTAATTCAAAGTTGTTCCAACCAACAAGCCCCTTGACAGATACAATCGCATCAACTATTGAGTTGCCCATCACCATCGAGACACAACTATAGAGACCTTGGAGTAGCTAGTTTCCCAAAACTTGTTGCTTTTTAGGAGAAGTAGTGAGTGTTCACATAAACTACCTGATTGTTGGTGAGTGTGTCAAAACATCCATCAATAGGTAGAATATCCATAACCATAGGTGAAGAATTATTAGGTTTACTTAAGGTTGATATCCTTTCAAATTTGTACTTTTGGAAGGATAGGAAAATGACATCTTGTCAAGGTTGAAAAGGTTGAGGTTTTTAAGGCCAAAAGTAATCAAGGGTAAAGTTTCCATGATTTTCTAAGGGCTTATTAAAATTATGATTAATTGTTATAACATGCTTATGTTGGGCATTGTTGCTACTAGGATATGTTGTTGTCATTGATGTCAACATCTTCCTATGTTTCGGTGTTGCAAATAAATGTTTTGGTGATCTGGTGATTGCAAAGAATTGATTTGGATGTGTGATCATGCATGAAGTATCTCGAGTGTCTCTACTTCATTCTTTATTAATTTCATGATGTTTTGTGGTGATTAGGTTGAGTTGTGGATTCATGTATGGAGACTGGTTTTCAATGTTCAGTGTTCTAGTGTTCTAGTGTTCTAGTGTTTGATGTGGTGAGCTTCGGTATGATTATATCTTATGTTGCATATTTGGGATTTTTGTGTGCATCTTCACTTCAAATGGTTCATGATTTGGTGCTCCAGAAGCTATCTTTCTTATCCGAGTTGTTGTTGTTAAGTGTTCTTGAATGTTAGCATGTTGGTCGATGGAGATTTGCATAAGTGTTGTTGGTGTAGCTATTGCAGATGGTTATAACATACTTGTTGGTGTTTCCCAATCATGTCTTATTCGTCTTGGTGGTTTGCATTGATTATTGTGTGACTTCCTGATAATATTCTTGGTATGGTGATATTCTTCATGTTATGCAGTATTTTGGTGGTGTAATGTATTGTGGTTGATCTTGGTGAGATTAATGGTGGCGGTTCACATTTAAGGAGTTGATTTAGGTCCATGCTATGATGTCTATGACATTGTATTGATCTGGTAGTTGATTTATATATCATGTGATGTAATTTTGTAATTAGGTGCTATGGGTTTGGCTGACCTTGTAGTCAAGGTTGATGATTTGTATAAATGGGTGTAATGTTCATGTAATTTGGTGTCATTGGTGTTGAGTCTGCATTATCAGAGAGCGGTGTATGTGTGATCAAGTGTATTTATCTTTCGGTGTACTGTGTTGAGAAAAGATTGGTGAAGGGCAGACATTTGAGCTTAACCAATAATGTCATCAGGCATTAGCATATGCCACTTTTGCAGTTCATTCTTTTCGAATTGTAGTATGAATATTTTTTCTAAGGTAGTGAACCTTCCCTGAGGGTTGGAGCCTTTTAGGTTATTGTAATTTGAGCAGTGAGATCTAGGAAGTGTGCTTGAATGCATGTTCATTCCCCATTGTAATATTTAAACATACTACTACAAAGTATCATCTCATTGTGGGTAGGTTCCCTCTATGGTTTTTCCCTTAACCGGGCTTTCTACATCAAAAATATTGGTGTTATGTGTGTTGTTGTTATTGTTGTTATCTTTATTTTTGCTACAGTTGACCAGATCTAATATCATGCTTAGTCCAATGAAAACTAATTCACCCCCCTCTCAATTTTCCTCCTTTGTTGTTGCCAACAAGTGGTATTAGAGCTAGATCCTCTGGAACAAGCTTAACCACTTGAGAAGATCTAGGATGGCAACTTATGTGTTTAAGAAGGACAGTCTTAGATTTGATGGAAATAATTATATTGTTTGGAAGAACCAGATAGAAGTTCATTTGAAGTGTCTTGGTGAATATTATTGGAAGATTACAAATAATGTTTACAATATTCCTCTGAATGGGCCAGTTATTGTTGATGAGATCAAGGAAGTTGAACATAACATAAGGGCTAAGGAAGCATTATTGAGTGCTCTGAACGATTCAGAGATGACTAATGTGATGAGTATAAAACTTTACATGAGATATGGAAAAATATATTGGTGTTGTATAAAGGAGATGCACAAGTTAAGGTTACTAATTTGCAAAGTTTAAAGGAAAAATATGAGACATTAAAGATGGGAGAAGATGAGAACATAACTTCCTTTATGGCTAAAGTGAATGAGCTTGTTATGAACATCAGATGTGTCGGTGGAACTCTTGAGGAAGATGAGATTTTTGCTAACATATTGAGATCCTTGCCTTCTTCTTATAAGGCTAAAGTTAATACTTTGATGAGATCCAGAGTGTGACTACTATGACAAGAGATATGTTGGTCTGAAACCTAGTTGTATTTGAATTGAGTGAATTTGGAGAATCACATGGTAAATCTAAGATTGCATTTAAAGCCTCTGTATCCGAGAAGTGATTGTATGATCCAGGAGAGAGTTAATCTAGGGTTTCAAGATATGAAAGAGAGATGAGACAAATGGAAGAACAGGAGAAAGAGTCGAATGAGCTTGAAGCATGTATTCCTTGGAGATTGCCTAAGGGAGCTGGTGAGTATGATGGAAAGTTACCTTTTAAATGTTTCTCTTGTAATAAGATGTGGCATTTTGCTTCTAGGTTTCCTATAAGAATGTCTAGGTATGATAAGCATGAAAGACATGATAGATTTGATAAGTATGATAGATATCAGAAGTATGATAAGCATGATAAACCCTACAAGCCCTATTGGAAGTACAGAAATCAAAAGAGATGCTATTATGCTCCTAATGAAGGTGTCGCATATGAGGAATCAGATAATGGGAATTTAGGAGATGAGTTTGTGTTTATTGCTATCAAAGAAGATGATCCGGTACCAGTGAATCTTACAAGATGCATTGTTGAAGAGAAATCTTTGGCTGCAAATATTGAAGAGAAAGATGAATGGTAATTGACAGTGGTTGTTCACATCATATGAAAGGTGATAAAAGTAAATTTGTGAATATGGAAAGGTGTGATGGTGGTATGGTAATATTTGGAGATGATAAAGCTTGTGTGATTCGTGGTAGAGGTTCTATATCTTTTGATGGTAAGAATAACATTGATGATGTCTTATATGTTGAAAGATTAAAGAATAATCTTCTAAGTGTTGGACAAATGGTTCATAAGGGATATGATTTGAAATTTATGAATGGTAAATGTAAGATTTTGAATGCCTCCATTGTATAAATTGAAACAAGGACTAAAGCTAAAGGTAATATCTTTCACTTGAATGCTAGTGAGAAAAGTTGTTTGATTGCTCAAATAGATGAAAGTTGGTTGTGGCATAGGAGGATGTGTCATGTTAACTTTGACTATATGGTGAGGATTGTTAGGTCCCAGGGACAACTGAGAGGGGGGGTGAATCAGTTGTCAAATAAATTCAAACCAAAACAACTTAACAAACTTTAATGCTTAATGCCGGTAAACTAAACTTTTATGCCGGTAGACAGCTTTATCAGTTAATTACAGTACTGGTAAAGATTAATGCATGAAATAGAAAGACAATAACATCCACAACACATAACACCAATATTTGTATGTGGAAACCCTGTAAGGGGAAAAACCATGGTGGGAAACCTTACTCACAATCAAATAATACTACTGCAGATAGTATGTGTATACAAATGGGGTCTGCACATGCAGAAAGGCCAAGTGCCTAGAACTCACTGCTCAAACACAAATAGGAGTCACATTGACTACAATTGGATAGTTAAATCCAATAAGGATGTACTACTCAAAATAGCATCTTACTATGCTAGATTCAGTACCGGTGTAGTTCTGATTGTCTTCACAAAAACCTTGCTTCACCTTCAAATGATGTCTACGTGTAAAGCTCTTCTTATTCTCGCATATACCAAATTGTTTCTTCCTTCGCATTCCACACTTGATCTTACAAATAAGATCTTACATTTATATCATAACCTAAGACCAATTTTAGTAGGTCGGCTCTAAAGGATATTACAATAAAATCATTTTACAAATAAAACAATATTTGATGCAATAACTGATTCAACATGTCGGCTTGATGCATTTACAACAATAATAAAACATCTCCATAGCGTGTTGTGTTGATCTGGAATAGATAAGTCTATCGGTGTATAACCTGGACCTATTTGCTGCTAACAGCAAATATGCAAATACGAATATGCCAATGAACAAATCTCCAAGAAAAAGTGTCCAAATGATGTCCTCAACATAACCAAGTGTTTTCCATATCATTCCAAGTGCCGGTGAACATAATATCCTATCGGTGTACCAAATACTGGTGACTGTGCATAAGTCACTTGCTTGCCAGTGAACATTTCTGATTCTTCAAAGTGCTAGAGTTGATAAGTGATAGTAGGTGTTGACATCAATGACAAAACCATACCAAAATACCAACAATCTCCCCCTTTGGCATTGATGGCAACACAAGATGGAAAAACCATCAAAGTGCCAAAACAGAAATGCCAAATACCAAAAACCAACAATATCCCAAAAAGAGATCATAACCAGAAATCAAAATATAGATATAGAGAGTAATCTATCATCTCAAAGTATTAATCTTTCTCTTAAATGAATAAGCTCTCCCCAAAAGATAATGTGTTTTTCCATAGATATCTCTCCCCCTTTGACATCAAATGTCAAAGCCAATAAAAAACTAGATGTAAATACAAAATACCAACCAATTCAGTATACCAACTACTCACCCTGAGAAGTAGCTTTCTCATCAAAGCCGGAGTAAAGGATTTCTCTGTTAATTCTGTCAGTTGATGACAAACATCAACTATCTAAGTCTCTACCGGTGGGGGCATGACCCCAAGCTGGTCTCTAAGATATTCAAAGGTCTCCTTAGGTAGAGGTTTAGTGAAAATATCTACAATCTGCTCTTTAGTATTCACATAAACCAGTTTTACTTCTTTTGCTTCAACATTCTCTTTCAGAAAATTTAGTTTGATAGAAACATGTTTGGTTTTAGAATGTAATACCAGATCCTTAGATATATCAATTGCTACAGTGTTATAACAATAGATAGTTATGGGTTCCTTACATTTTACCTTTATATCCTTTAACATTTGCTTAAGCCATAATACCTATGTACAGTTAGTTGTTGCTACAACATATTATGATTTAGTTGTTGATAAAGATGTACAACTTTGTTTCTTGCTCAACCAAGAAATTAATCTACTGCCAAGAAAAAATGCTCTGTCGGTGTTGCTTTTTCTATCATCCACATCTCCTACCCAATTTGCATTTGTGTATGCACATATTTCAAAGTTTTCATCTCTAGGATACCATAAGCCAAGATTTGTAGTGCCTTGTAAGTACCAAAAAATCTTTTTTACTATTGATTCATGATTTTCTCTAGGATTACTCTAAAATCTTGAAATAATACATATTGCATTCATAATATCATGTCTTGTTTGTGTTAAATACAGTAGGCCTCCTATCATAGATTTGTACCTAGTCGGATTAACAGGTGTAGATTCATCCCTTAGTGATAATTTGTCATTTGTAGTCATAGGTGTGCTTACCAGTTTAGAGTTTTCCATCCCAATTTTCTTTAGTAACTCCTTCAAGTACTTGGATTGACTCAAGAATATACCTTTATCAGTCTGTGAAATCTGCAATCCTAAAAAGAATTTTATCTCTCCAATCATAGACATTTCAAATTCTTGTTGCATTTCAATAGAAAAGTCTTTAGGTAATCCATCTTCTCCTTCAAAGATTATATCATCAACAAAAACTTCTATAACCAAGATTTCATCATTAGTCACTTTATAGTATAAGTTGTTGTCAACATTACCTTTAGAAAAAACAATCTTCAAAAGATACTTGTCCAATCTTGCATACCAAGCTCTTAAAGCTTGTTTCAACCCATACAAAGCTTTTCTTAACCTGCAAACTATATCTTTGTTATCTATCAAAGAAAATCCATCAGGTTGCTCAATGTAAACTTCTTCTTCAAGATCTCCATTCAAAAATGCACATTTAATATCTATTTGATATACTTTGTAGTTCTTGTGCGCTGCAAAGGCTAAGAATAATCTAACTACCTCAATTCTAGCTACTGGTGCAAAGGTTTCATTATAATCAATTCCTTCTTTCTGAGAATATCCCTTACACACTAGTCTTGCTTTATTCTTGATTACCTTACCATCTAAGTTTGTTTCTGAATACCCATTTTGTTCCAATCACATTTTTGTCTTTAGGCCGGGGAACTAATGTCCATGTGTTATTCTTCTCAATTTGCTCTAATTCTTCTTCCATAGCTTTAATCCAGTGTTTATCTTTACATGCCTCATTAATTGATGATGGTTCAATTTGAGAAATAAAACATACCTCTTCATTTGTTAGTCTTCCTCTTGTCATAACGCCTTTATACTTGTTTCCAATTATCTGATCTTCAGAGTGATTCAGTCTTACATATCGAGGTGTCTTTGTTTGTTGTTGTTCCTCAGTTACAGTGGAATTTTCAGATGATACCAGTGGGTTCAATGTAGATTCATTTGTCAGAATCTCTATTGCCAGTTCAGAGTCTATATACCTTGAAGTTCCTCTGAATTGTTCATCAATCTTTACATTTGTACTCTCAACAATTTTTTACAATCTTTTATTAAAGCATCTGTATGCCTTGCTCTTAGATGAATAACCAAGAAATATTCTTTCATCACTTCTAGGATCAAATTTGCCAATATACTCATCTCTTGTAATATAGCATTTACTTCCAAATATTCTGAAATATTTAAGAGTAGGAGTAATACCAAACCATAGTTCATGAGGGGTCTTATCGGTTTCCCCTTTGATGTGAACTTTGTTGAATGTGTAGACCATTGTGCTTATTGCCTCTCTCCAATATACATGTGGTAGATTTGCTTCAGATAACATACTTCTAGTTGCATCCAAGATAGTTTTGTTTTTCCTTTCTACAACCCCATTCTGTTGTGGTGTCTGGGGTGCTGATAATTGTCTTTTGATTCCATTCACTTCATAGAATGCATTAAATTCCTTTGATATAAATTCTCCTCCTTGATCTGATCTCAGAAATTCAATTTTCTTACCGGTTTCATTCTCTACCATTGCTTTGAATAGTTTGAACTTCAAAAGTGCTTCTGATTTTTCTTTGAGAAAAGTAACGCAACACATTCTAGAATAGTCATCAATGATTAGCATCTTACTATGTTGGATTCAGTACCAGTGTAGTTCTGATTGTCTTCACAAAAACCTTGCTTCACCTTCATAAGATGTCTGTGTGTAAAGCTCTGCTTATTCTCACATATAAAGAATTGTTTCTTCCTTCACATTCCACACTTGATCTTACAAATAAGATCTTACATTTATATCATAACCTAAGACCAATTTTAGTAGGTCGGCTCTAGAGGATATTACAATAAAATCAATTTACAAATAAAACAATATCCGATGCAATAACCGATTCAACATGTCAACTTGTTGCATTTACAACAATAATAAAACATCTCCATAGCATGTCGTGCTGATCTGGATAGATAAGCCTGATGGTGTATAACCTGGACCTATTTGCCGGTAACAGCAAATATGTAAATATGAATATGCCAATGAACAAATCTCCAAGATGAAGTGTCCAAATGATGTCTTCGACATCACCAAGTGTTTTCCATATCATTCCAAGTACCAGTGAAAATTATATCCTGTCGGTGTACCAGATACTGGTGACTGTGCATAAGTCACTTGCTTGCTGGTGAATATTTCTGATTTTTCAAAGTGCTAGAGTTGATAAGTGATAGTAGGTGTTGACATCAATGACAAAACCATACCAAAATACCAACAAGGATAAGTTCTACTCAAGCTATTTGAGATTTGTCTAAGATTGTGAAGCCCTCTAATCCAATATGTAAAGAATGTCACTTGGGAAAGAAAACAAGAACATCATTTAAAAGAAAGTTATATACATCTAATGGATTGTTGGAGCTTTTGCATACTAACTTGTGTGCTCCTACTAGAGTGAGAAGCATGCAAGGTGACAGGTACTTCATGTTGTTGATTGATGACTACTCTAAAATGATGTGGGTGACTTTTCTAAGGGAGAAATCAAAGGCATTGGAAAAATTCAAGATATTAAAAGCAATGGTAGAGACTGAGACAGGGTCGAAGATGAACTGTCTGAGATCTGACAGAAAAGGAGAATTAATGTCCAAAGAGTTTGATACATTCTGTGAGAGGAATGGAATTAGAAAATAGTTATCTTCTCCTAGAACCCCTCAATAGAATGGATTTGTTGAAAGCAAGAATAGAACAATCTTGGATGTTGCTAGAATAATGTTGATTGAAGGGAATATCGTGCAAACCTTTTGGAAAGAAGTTGTTAGCACTGTTGTATACACATTCAACTAGGGTACATATAAAAGGTGATTCCAGTAAGACTCCTTATGAGCTATGGTTTGTTCATGTTCCTATAGTTAGATATATTAGATTTTGAAAGAAAATGTTATATCGAAAGTGTTGGCATTGTCAGGAAGTTAAGTAGCGGAAACAACTTCCTACACTAACCTTGAGAGGAGGGTAATGCAAAACTTTTTCAGATCATTACAACAGTTACAGAAAATAGAAATAGATATAATAGCAATCATACCACAACACAATGATTTACGTGGGGAAAACCCTTTCGGGAGAAAAACCCCACACTCCAAAAGCAGCTCAATATTTTATTCAGCAATCAAAACAGATTACAACATACTTGCAGAGCAAGCTCTTCGCAGGAGTACCACTAATCAGAGATTCAGAGGCAACTCAATAGCCATAAGACTCTTACACACAACCTCTATCTCACACACCTCATAAATAGGAGATACAATACAAGAAACCGTCAAACGGTATTACAAAACCATGGGCTAAAACCACCCAATAAGGTGTAGCCGACCTTATCTCCCTTCTATGACATGTTAAAGCACACATCAACACATGTCGCTCCCTTTTACAGCTCATTTATGTATCTGATACAAATTATTTTTCCTATTTCAGGAGTACAAACTTCCGGAGGCCATAACTTGAAAACCGGGTGTCCGATTGACGAACCGTTTGAAGCGCCAGAAAGCTCGCGAAGTGCTCTATCACCTCGTAACCAGCTTCGCCAGTTACGGCCACTTTTCAGGGCGTTTCGGAGCCTCTAAAGTCCCCAAATTTAAGTTTAAACATTTTATTGCACCCCTCCAAGATGAAAACTTTAATATCTTCAAAACTAGCTGTGACCTTGCGACGCAACTTTACCGGAATGCTTATCTAGCCAACCAGAAGCTTCAGGGAGAGTTTTGCACCATTTTGTGCTCAAATGAAAACTTACTATAAATAGTAACCTCACATAAATGCAAGGTTGAGACACCATTTTTCCCAACAGGCATTGAACATAACTGATGAAGATGATGATGAGATGAGAAGATGACTGGTGATCTAGTATATGTTGTCATTGATGTTGTCAAAGGGGAGAATGTTGACTTGATGATGTGATAGGATGCTTGATGACTTTATTTGTGTTGTCATTGATGGAAACCATGTTTGTTTTGTCATCTAGTCATCTAGACTAACTGGTATGGCCTAACCGGTAGTGAAATGTGTTAGACAACAGAACTACTAAACCGGTAAGCAGGAACAATGCGATGATCAAGTGACCAGTATGGATGATTTGTGAGGAGTTAGGTGTTGCGGTTTTGAAAATATGTTTATGACATTGGCATGAGTTTGTGATTGCAACCACATCAAGTTTGGTCAACCAGAAAGCACATTTATAATCGACTGTTATGAACTCTATGAAGAAGAATGAATACCGGTAATGATTTATGGTTTAGTAGTGGCTCTTATTGTGTTCACAACTTAGTGATGACATGTCAGAATCTGTGTGTGATGATAAGATGGTGTTTGAGTGTGTACAAGGATTGGATTTCTTGGGAAATCGCAAAGTGCTTAGAAGAATGTATCAAGGGTTTGATTGCTTATCAAATTGATGTGCGATGATCATTCAATGACATAAATCATCTAGAAATTTGTTGTAATGACTTGTAATGATTTGTAATGTATTTTGGAGGATTGTTCTATCATGCTTGATGAAAATTCAATGTATTTTGAATGTAATTAGGTTTGTGTAACCAACTTAACTAGTAAGTGTATTTAGGGCTAGTTGGAGAAGAGATTTTATGTCGGTGGTTTGAGAAGAAGAGTGTGTCAAACCAGATTGAATTATTTGCATGTGTGTTGAAGACTTATGTTGAAAAGGATCTGTACTAGCAAGCAAGGAAGTGTTTGTTAGTCCCAACCGGTGCTAAGAGGGGAGGGGTGAATCAGCACTATATCGATTTTAACTCAATTAAAACTTTTACTTTAAGTTTGCACTAACTAAACATTCATCAATATAAATAATTACTGCAGAAGAATATGCATGCATGAAAAGATACATAGTGACAACAAGATTTATCTCATGGAAACCCAAATGGGAGAAAACCACGGTGTGAGTAGGAACTCACAAAATTTATACTTTTTTGGAGTACGCCCAGTGAGGAGCCATCACTATTAGGAGAATACAAAGACACTATTAGGTGCCACCTGATTAAGGGATTTTGATTAAGGCCTGTCAACTCCTTTAC
Source organism: Cryptomeria japonica (assembly GCF_030272615.1). NCBI lineage: Eukaryota > Viridiplantae > Streptophyta > Pinopsida > Cupressales > Cupressaceae > Cryptomeria > Cryptomeria japonica. The sequence continues at coordinate 730,301,379 of NC_081409.1, forward strand.
CCTGTTAAAGGTAGCCTTGTTAAAGGTCTTGGGATCATCAATTAAGATGACACCCAGTTAAGGTATTTTTATAATGAGACCTATTAAAGTCCACCCTATTAAAGGATTTTAGTTGCAATGGTTAGAAAGAAACATAAAGATGATCTGTTGGAGTGGCTACTGATAGCTTGATCAGATCACACTAAAAATCATACTATATCTACATCGGTTGTGTCTTCTCTAAACAACACTAGTTTCCTTAATATACCTTCAGCTCTGCCCTCTGCCGATTTATTGATCCTCAGCTCTACACTTTGTCAATCCTTTGTCACTTAGAGCCGCACTCAGTTCTACTCCTCCTGTGTTCACTTTCACATTTTCACTTTTTCATATGAACAACAACCTCATAAAAATGAGTTATGTGAATTTATTACCCTTTCAATCTATTGCCAACTTTCCCTCCAAAACATTGGATTCAAAATTTGTTACCACACCATAAATCACTCTCCAAAAATTATTGCAGGAATCTTTGTCAAGGCAGTCGTTCATGTCGATAAGTCTGCCGGTTGACTGGAGAAGATTGTTGGTTTAACTGGATGTTAACTGAACGTTAACAGTCTATTGGTTATAGACTCTACCGGTGTACCAATCAAAATATACCTAGCTAATTACCTTATGTATACCGATTTGTTCACTACTAATCTAGTTGACCTCTTCTGTGTCGGTCTACTCAGTGCTTGTCAATTGACCTCATGTGTGTCGGTCTACTCACTGCTTAGTCTGTCTATGCCTTGCTTAGCCGGTTAACCTCTGTATATCAATCTACTTACTATCGATAGGTTGTGAAGACTTGGGAGATGATGTTGCCAACAATGACAGCCATATCATTCACCAGTCATACAAAATGCACCAAAATGCCAACAAATTCCCCCTCTGGAATTGGTGGCAAATACTACAAAGTTGTGTTGGTTCTAGCCCATGTTTCTGACCCTTGTAACTCACAATGTACAAGTCTCAAAAAATCCCCCTTTTGCCATCAATGGAAAAGACTACACAAAATAATTTTTCAAAGTAAAGCAAAAAGGTCCTTGAAATTTTCTTGAGCTACTTTCAATGAGGATTCCCATGAAGATTTTACGGGTTTCATGGTGGTGAAGTTTCCATGCATAGCTGCAATAAAAATCTCCATATCATCAACTGTCTTGCAGTCAGGTTCACTTATGAGGCAGTTTGCTTCTTTAATGTTCATTTGCATGAAGTCAATAATTGGTGTTAGATAGCATTGTAGCTCTAACAAGATAAGACCTCATTTGTCCTCTTCTTCTTTCAACCTTTTGATTTCATGATTGAGTTGTTTGACCTTGCCAGTGAAAGTTGATGTTGAACTGGTGAGAGGATCAAAAGAACTTATCAGATCTTGAATTTATTTTTGAATCTGAGTTATTTTGTCTTCTAGATCTCTAATGAAATCGGTAAAACTTGAAGATTTGACCAGTAATTGACCAACTTCCTGAAGTAAATTTCTGACTTGTTTTGTTAGGGTGGAGAGGGTAACTTTTCCAACTGATATTTGTTCCATTAAATTTTTTCCTCTCTTGGATTCATATTGCCTTACTGCAACCTTCTCTAGATCGGTTGCCTCTAAACCGATTGTTGTAACAAGAGTACTTAACTGATCAATGATGCGGGCAATATTATCAACAATAATGTCAGGAATTAAGTCAGAGAGAACTGTCTTGGCAGAATTGAGAATTCTTGCCTTATTTTTCTTTCCTCTTAACTTAGCCTTTTCAGTTTGAGTTTTAATTTTTTTGAAACCTTCATTAGCTGCTTGGGAGTCATTTTATTTATGTCAATGACCGATTCTCCCTCTTCTTCCTCCTCTATTTCATCTTCCTTTTCTACAGTCTCAACTTCTGAACTAGTTGTTGTGATGATTTTTACCTTCTTCTTTTCACTTTCATTTTCTAAGTCTAACTTCCTCTTTGTCAGAGGAGTATCCATCATTGCTTTCTTATCCTCTACTTTCTTCTCTTCCTCTTTGCCTTCTTCTAATAGAATAGGATTTGGTGTCAATAACATTCTGTGAGGTGTATCCTCATAAGGAATGTCTTCAAATATCACTTCATCTTGACTGGGAAGCTTAGTTTGATAAGCTTCCTTCACCGGTGTAGTGTGAACCGGCTACTCAACATCCTTTGTCTGATTGGGAATGTCTGACACAACATTTCCTATAATCTCATTAACTAAGAAGACATCAAAACCTTCTGTAGATTCTTTTTCCTTACATTTTTCTTTGTCAAGGATAGTTGTACCTTGGTCCTATTTTGTTTCCTTTTCTATTTCTTCTTCAGCTTCCTTTTGTTGATTCATGATTTTGTTCCACAAGGCAACAAATTCTTCATGCACTGCTTCAACTTCACCTACTACCACTCTCCCTATTCTATTTCTTATCTTGAAATGTTGAATGCATGCTTCAGCCACTAGTGAAGCTTGACCAAGGTCTAAATCATGTTGCACTTCCATGAGTGCTTTTATTATGTGTTCTTTCTCAACAATGGGAGTTGTTTTCCATCTCCCTTCAATTTGATCTTGTAAATCTAATGGGATTACTCCATATAATTCTTTGGGAGTCCTACAAAACTTATGCAAGTTCCAGATCAGGGCTTCTTCAATTTTCCTTTTGTCTTCTTCATTACTAAGGGAATATATTCTTCCAACACCAAAAAAACCTCCAAATTATTTGATCCCGTCAACCAATTCATCAATTGTTGGAGCTTTGTTTCTTCCACTCCTTCTAACCTCTTTAATTTCTACATCTGATTGGGTGTCAGTGATATCACCCTCTTTCTCATCCTTTTTGAGCTTTGTATCAACTTTTCCTTCACTCTTCTTCTTTCTGGTATAAGTCACTCCTATCAGTCTATCTTTACTTGGGGAAGATACTGGAGTACCTAAATCCTTTTCTTTTGTATATGTTGCAGGCTTGGTTGTTGCAGTCCCCTTGGTTTTTTCCTTTGACACTTTCTTATTTCCACCTGTTAATTCTTTATCTTTATTAGGGTCACCCCCTAATTGTACACTAGCATCGGTGGAGGTAGTGGCACCGGATGCTTCACCTCCATATTTCTTTTCAAGCATGTCAATCATTCTTCTTACTTTCCTTTTCATGATTGGCACTTGAAGTTCCTATTTTATTTTGGATCTTGCCTCCTCACAGGTTCCAAATCTCTTTGCCTTTGAGTCTACCAGTTTGGATAGTAGCATATTGACATGAATTTTAACAATATTTGTTGCAACCTCATAGCCCATAGGTGGAACCGAAAAGGTTTTGGGTTGAACCGCTTGAATGATACAACAATCTATGTCTACAAGAAAGCAAATGTTGTCTTTGTATTTATGTACTATACCAGTTGGAATACTTTCCCTCTTGTGCATCCTAATTTGAAATTCCTTAAAGTATCCCCACATTGTTTCACCAAACCTATCTCCTAGATCCCTAATCATTTCACCTATCTGAACCATGATAGGTTTCTCTTCAGACCATACTACTTTACACTTATCGGGGAAAAAGTTTTGCACATAGAAAAATATACATACCAGTAGTGAGCCATATTTGAAAGATTGATTCTTGTCCTTCTTAATTATTTTCATGTTCATCGTGAATTGGCCTTTAATCATCTCACAAATATCATAGGTAGCATCCTCCTTGATAATTCAATAGGCAGCATGTATGGCACCGCTCGGCACACTATTTATCCAGCTTGATTGATAAACCTTGTAACCGAGCACTACAGAAGCAAATCCTACTTTAGCATCCTCAATATGGGTGATTGCAATTGCTCTACTATCACATCGAGATTTGGTTAATCAGATGAATTCAGATGATGAAATCGTTCTTAGGGTTAATGCTTCACCGGTTGCACTAAACCTTGTAACTCTTCGAATCACCTCCTTTGTGATCTTGATTGGTGCTTGAGTTTCCAACCACAACAATTGATCATGAACTCTTCTCAATACATACCTAACCCAATCATCATGAAACTAATCAGGAAAATCAACAACATTACACAAATCCTTGGTCTTCAAAGGTAGGTATTATGCCTTCAATTGATCATTAACACATAACCCTTTAAACTCATTTTGAAAGAATTTGTCTCCAAGTTCTTTGAGCTTGTAGTGAATGTAGGAACGAATGTCTTCAACCAATAATACAACAGAGGGCATAGATGATAAGGCACCGGTCATGTAGATCTCATTGGATTTCATCGGATGCAGCTTAAACTCGGGTTGGGGTTCTTTGATAGCTTCAACCAACACAGGAGTTGATATCGGCGCTGCCATGATGACCTTCAAACAAACTTTTCTCAAGTGGGGTTTGAATATCTTTTTCTTAGAAATACCAACCACCACTATCACTCTGCTTGAACTTTCCACACAAAAATTACTAACAAGATTTAAATTGCCTTTGATCACACAAGAGCTCAAGAAAGTTCACAAGAAATCAGTGTAAATGAAAATGTGTTGACATTTCCTTATTTATTTGTTGAGATTTATCGGTGTAATGATCCAATGGTTAGTTTTGAAACTTACAACTTAAAGTACATTGATTTGTCTTATACCGATTGTTTGTTACCGATACCAATACACAAACAATTAACTCACAAGGCATTTCTCAAACAAGAACTTTAGTCTAACTTTTATGCATCTCAACTATGTAGATAGACATAACTTTATATTGGTAAAGGGGATACAAAAAATAATCTTACCATATATGCTCCCCCTGGGCATTGGTATGCCTAGTTAGAAGAGGAACTGTCATCACCGATGGATGATGACTTGGTTTCATAATGACCTTCTCCTTCTTTTCTTTCTTCCTTCTTGATCCATGTTTTTTTTCATTTCATTTCTTACTTCTTCAATTGTCTTCTTTCCTTTCAGGTCATTTTGCTCTTTCTTCTTGTTAAATCGATTCTTGTCTTCAAACCAATTATAGGATCAGTTCCTGCACTCTCTGGCTAAGTGACAAATCTTATGGCAATTGAAACATGTCATACCAGTTGTCCTCCATGGTCGTGAATTATTTTTTTGGCTCATTCTCATTCTATAATTTTCTACAACATGACCAAAATTACCACATGTGGAACATGTGGTATTGAACTGATTATTCCTTTTATTAGGATTGACCAGTTTGAACGGTGATCTTGATACATTTGACTTGAACCTGCATTCTTCATATTTATGTCCAAACTTATTGCATGTGAAGAAATGTCCATTAAATCTTCTTCTATTTGATATACTGCTAGATTAAGATCTACACTTATAAGCAGTGTGGTCAAATCTACACTCATAAGTAGTGTGGTCATATCTACACTCATAAGCAGTGTGGTCATACTTATGACAATTATGGTAGTAACCATCAAAGGTTAAAATATTGTTTTGACTAACCGGTTTGTTTCTACAGTCATTAGTCTTATGACCCGATCTACCACAATGATTACGAGAGGATTTAGAAAACTTCATACCTTTCACTTTTGAATGGCTCCTTTTATCATCCTTCATCTTTTTGGATTTAGATGATTCTCCAGTTTCTATAAGACCTGTATCGGGGTAACCAAGACCGGTCGTTTCCTTTGTTCTTCTCTGAGCCTTCAACTATTTATCTACCTTCTCAGAGCTTTCATCGAATTTCCTCAGCTTCTCATTTCTCTCATTTTTAGTTTTCAACTGACTCTTGAGTTTTTCAAGCTCTTTCATCATCTTCTCCTTTTCTTTTGTGTTGTCGTGTAGATGCTTATGTATGTATCCATTCTCCTGAGTGAGAATTCGGATTTCTTCATTTTTCTCAATCATGAATGCATCATTTTCTCTTAGGGAATCTTCAGCAAGCCTCCTGGCTCTTTCAACTTTTGATGGATCTTATTCTACCTCCCTTTTTCTTTCATCAGCACTTCTGCTAGCTTCCAGTATCTCAGTCATTCTCAGAGCCTGACCTTCATGTTCTCTTTTGAGATGTGTGATTTCTTCAGTCAGCTTCTTATTCTTTTCCATCATTTCTGAGACTTCTTCTTCATCTTTTTCAGATCCACTCTGTTCAGAGAGTTTATCTATGATGTTTCGACTCTCATTTAGTTATTGAGATAATTCCTTTCTTTTTGCAAGAGATTTTCTCAATCTCTCTTTCAGTTGAGCAATAATTTCATTTGCTTCATCAATCTCCTTCTGATACTAGTATTCTTCCATCATCTTTATCCTCAAGTTATCAAGCTTCACTTCAGAGGAATATGGATCTGATACCAATTACTAGTCCCAACCGGTGCTAAGAGTGGAGGAGTGAATCAGCACTATATCGATTTTAACTCAATTAAAACTTTTACTTTAAGTTTTCACTAACTTAAAATTCATCAATATAAATAATTACTGTAGAAGAATATGCATGCATGAAAAGATACACAGTGACAAAAAGATTTATCTCATGGAAACCCAAATGGGAGAAAACCATGGTGTGAGTAGGAACTCACAAAATTTGTAATTTTCTAGAGTATGCCCGATGAGGAGCCATCCCTGTTAGGAGATTACAAAGACACTATTAGGTGCCACTCAATTAAGGGATTTTGATTAAGGCATGTTAGTGTCTTTACCCTGTTAAAGGTATCTTTGTTAAAGGTCTTAGGATCATCAATTAAGATGACACACAGTTAAGGGATTTTTATAATGGGACCTATTAAAGTCTACCCTATTAAGCTATTTTAGTTTCAATGGTTAGAAAGAAACATAAAGATGATATGCTGGAGTGGCTACTGATAGTTTGATTAGATCACACTAAAAATCATACTATATTTGCATCAGTTGTATCTGCTTTGTACAACATCGGTTTCCTAAATATACCTTTGGCTTTGCCCTTTGTCGATTCACTAATCCTTGGCTCTACACTTTGCCAGTCCTCTGTCACTCAGCTATGCTCTCTTTTCTACTCCCCCTATGTTCACTTTCACATTTTCACTTTTTCATATGAACAACAACCTCATCAAAATGAGTTATGTGAATTTATTACCCTTTCAATTTGTCGCCAACTTTCCCTCCAAAACATCGGATTCAAAATTTGTTACCATGCCATAAATCACTCTCCAAAAATCATTTCAGGAATCTTTGTCAAGACAGTTGTTCATGTCGATAAGTCCTCTGGTTGACTAGAGAAGATTGACGATTTAACTAGATGTTAACTAAACGTTACCAGTCTGTTGGTTACAGACTACCGATGTACCAATCAAAATCTACCTAGTCGATTACCTTTTGTATACCGATATCTTCACTCATTAGCCAGTTGACCTCTTCTTTGTTGGTCTACTCACTACTTCTCGGTTGACCTCCTATGTGTCGGTCTACTTATTGCTGATAGGTTGTGAAGACTTGGGAGATGATTTTGCCAACAATGACAACCATATCATTCACTAGTCATACAAAATGCACTAGAATGCCAATAAAGTTGTGATCAGATCATTTACCCATGTTGTTCCCTAACGGTTACAAGAGTTTAAAATCCCTTAACTAGGTAGATCCTAACATGTCTTATTTGTAAATCCCTTCACCGGGTGGCTCATTAACATGAGTTTGAAATCCTCTATCAAGGTTACTCCTAATAGGGTAGAGCTCCTAATAGGGTTGATGTTGTAAATCCCTTCACTAGGTGACTCCTAATAGGGCCTTCTCTTAACCGGGCATATTTTAAAACTCCTAACTGAACTAGGCCTTTAACTGGGCGCATTAAAAAAGAGTACAAATTTTTTGTGGGTGCTAATTCCCACCGTGGTTTTTCCCATTTGGGTTTCCATGTGAAAAATATATGTGTTCATATGGTGGATGGATTGTTGTTGTGCATTTGATATCTTTACATTGTTTGCATATTGATGAACACTTAAGTGAATGGTTTGGTAAATCAATTTCAGTGATTGTTTAAGTTGTTACCAGTACTAGTTTTGAAGTATTGCAGAATTGTTTTACTACTGATTCACCCCTTCCCCTCTTAGTAGTAACCGGATCCTCATAAGAACAATTGGTATCAGAGCACTAGGTCCTCTTTGTATGGAAGCTTAATCGCTTGAGATAAAGATCTGAAAGAAGAAGGAGGGTCTTGAGTTCACAAAGGATAACTACAAAATTTGGAGTGATGTAATGAAGATCTACATCAAAGGTATGGGGCAACAGTTCTGGAAGCATGTGGAAAACAAGTACACACCTCCTACTGGTCTACTAACTGCAAATCATCTTAAGGAGATGCAAGGGAATATTCAAGCATTGGAAGCCATTGTAAGTACACTTTCTGATTCTAAGTATATTGATGTTCATGGTTTAGAAACTGCCTATGAAGTTTGGGAAAAGTTGAAGTTGATTTATGGTAGAAATGAGCATGTACAAAAAGCTAAAGAAGAAAGCCTAAGAGGCAAGTTTGAGGATGTGAGGATGATGGAAGGAGAGAACATCAGACGGTATGGAGAAATGATAAAAGAAGTAGTTGCAGGAATCAAAAGTGTTGGTGGAACCATTGCAAAAGACACGGTGATGAGTAAAATGTTTAGAACCTTATTGTCTTCTTATGCTATTAGAGTATCTTCTATCCAAGAATTGAGGTAAGTTATTAAAGATAAAGTTATTGTTGATTCATTGAGAGGCAAGCTTTCTTCTTTTGAGTTGAATAGCTTTGATAATAGTGTACCTAAATAAGAATCTACTTTCAAAGCATCAATATCTAGTGCACCAATAAGAAAAGGAAAGGATGCCTATCATAACCATGAATGTAGGTCAAGTCATCATGGTGGTGGTAATGAAGGAATGGATGATGAACACAAATTGATAGAAATTGAGGCTTTATTGGCAAAAAGACATCCTAGAGGAACTGGTAAGTACAAAGGCAAGCTTACTCTTAAATGTTTCTCATGTAACAAAATAGGACATATTGCTGCTAATAATCCTAATAGTTATCAGAAGAAAATATATATATATATATAAGGGAAAAGGTAAGAAACAATGTTATGTTGCATTTGATGAAGGTGTTACCAATGAGGAATCTGAGGATGAAGATAATGAGGAAATTGTTTTTGTGGCACTTAAGGAAGATCTCTCTAGCAAGAAAGCTTTAGAATCTCATATTGGTAGCAATGATGAGTGGGTCATTGATAGTGGTTGCTCACACCACATAACTAGTGACAAGAACAAGTTCATCTCACTTAAAGAATTTGATGGTGGAGTGGTGATATTTGGCAGTAATACACCCTGCTTGGTAAAAGGTAAAGGTTTAATTTCTTTGAACGGAAAAAGCAATGTTGATGATGTGTATTGGGTTGAAGGATTGAAGCATAACTTGTTGACTGTTGGCCAACTTAATGATAAAGGTTATCATCTTGAGTTCAAGAATGGAGTGTGCAGGATTTTAGGAAGAAAAGGAGAATGATTGCTACCGGTAAACAGATAAAAGGTAACTTATTCCATCTAAATACTAATGTTAATAGTTGTTTGGTTGCAAAAGTTGAGGACAATTGGCTATGGCATAGAACATTTTGTCATGTAAATTTTGATAATTTGGATAAGGTCGGCAAGTCAAGTATGGTTAGAGGTATGCCACAACTAGTCAAACCAGACAATGTGATTTGTAAAGAGTGTCAATTGGGTAAGATGACTACTTCATCATTTTCTTCTGAGAATATTTTAAATTTTGTGCACATTGATTTATGTGGTCCTATGAGGACTAGAATGAAGAGCACTCAAATATATTGAGAGGGGAAGGGGGGGGTGAATCGGTATATTATATAATTTTACCCCTTTTTAAAAACAAATTAAAATAATGCTGGAACATTAATGAATTACACACTTATAATGGACACAAAGAACATAATACTTTTTCTCGTGGAAACACAATGAGGGAGAAAACCACAGCAATAAATGCTTTTATATAATTCTTCTATTACAATATTCGTAGGCACCAACCTACTAGAGGCACCAACCCCTAAGTTTGTTTGTGAGCACCAACCCACTGGAAGTACCAACTCCCAAAATGGAATTTGTGAGCACCAACCCACTGCAAGCACCAACTTCCTAATCCAAAATTAGTGAGCACCAACCCATTTCACATAAATCTGATTTCCACCTTGATAATGTTGTTGTATCAACTAATGATGAATTTTATTTTTCTTCACAAACTCTTTCTTCAACCTACTGATATGGTGACAATAAATCTACAACAAATTTGATAACAACCTCTTCATAAAATTATCACTTCATGATACTGCTTTGTCCTTTTTAAATTTGCATTATATTCTCTTCAGAAGTATGGAATAATCTTCATATACATATTCAAATATTTTATATCAATGATTGATCTTTACACACACACTCTTCACATAAAGATATTTTATTTTTCACACACATTCACACGTAAGTGCTATTCTCCTTCCACTATTAATCATGTACTCCACGCACACATTCCACTTGCACTATCTATTTAAATCTGCACTTGATCCTTTTGTATCTGATCTCCTTATACTTTTATCATAATGGTCATCTCTTCTTCAGTTGTATACGATTATTAACTTCATAACATATGCCTACAGATTTTCCCTTTTAAATTATAATTTTGCAATATACAGTACACACTTCTCTCACTCACCACTAAATGATTTGAATATTACTTATATATCTTTATACATATCTTTCCATAAAGGTTGTGACTTTTTTAACAACCATGAATGATAGTGTCTTTCTTTTTAAACAAAACCCATTTGCTTAATAATCGTAGCTTTTGGTAACTACAATAAACTGCACCTCTTTGACTTGTATAAACTTAGCGTAATCATCTTTACAATGAATCGTGGCACTCTAACTCATATCTTATCATTACATATTGCTAACTAATCATTGTCAACATGTAACTCATATCATTATCAAATCAGGCTTTGTCCACCGTTCTGAATATTAACACCCTTACCGTCTTCTTAATTTTTGTCTTGTCTTTATTAACCTCCTAATGCAATCGCTCTCTCTTTTATTGACTTCCTTTTGAATTGTAGTTTTATTAACATGTTAATACCGTGTATTAACAATATAGTTGTGGCTGAAGTTGCACCATTTGTTTTAGTAATAGATCATTTGTTTATTAATTAAAACTACCACAAAAAATTTGGTATATCAAAATTTTATGCCACGTAAACTCTATACTCCACCTCAACATAATTTCTAGAATAAGGTTTAGCATCGGGCCCCACCAATATTGTTTTATTCTTCTCTTATTTTTTTTTCCGTTGCCTTTAGGAAACAAACTCAACTTTTTAAATGTCTTTTGTCTTTTGGGCCTTTGTTCTTTTATCTCGACAACTATCCCCTGTATATGGTGAAAATGGATAACAATAATGTTGAAAGACTAAATAGATTCAACCACAAAACCCTAGCCTAACAACAACAAAGATCCACCATAACATATGAAGATTACCTAAGACAATGCAAATCAAATGAAATCACAAAGATTATACCATCACATGTCCAATAGGGTTTGGATCTCCATTCTTCCTATCTCCATTGATCTTGCTTGATATATTTGCTCTCAGATTTTATATGCACAAGAGCTCAACAAAGAACGGAAATGTGGTTGCAAGTAGGATCGCATATGCTCAAAAGCGTAGTGTAGTCAATTGATCTAGTAGTTAGATTGATTAGAATGAATGATTAGAAATGATTGATTAGGGGTATTTGATAATGAAGGAAGCATCTCCTTATATAGAAGACACTATATGAAATGGAGGGATAAGATTGAGAGGTGTAAAAGGAGGTCGGCTATGATTAGAGGGTAGGTAAAAGAAATAATAAAATAATGAAAGGGGTAGGTAGAGATGAATGACATGTGTCATGGGTAGAAAAGGTTAATGAATTAATTAAATAAATAAAGATTTATTTAATTAATAGAAGAAGTGGGATAATTAAATAATAAGATATTTATTTAATTTAGGAAAAGGATAATTTAAATAAATAAATGGTTTTATTTAAATGAGAAATAAGGCTAGAAGAGGATAAATGAATTAATTAAATAAATAAAGATTTATTTAATTAATAGAAGAATTAAGCTTAGATAATTAAATAAATAAAATATTTATTTAATTAGACTGGACAATTTTGGGTGTCTACATTTTGCCCCTCTTTGAGACAATGCGGCTTGTCGCGTTGTTTCAAAGAAGATAATATGAATTGATACAGAGTTGCCCCAAGATGGGAATGATATGCCCCCTCGAGAGATTGGATGAAAATGTCTGAAAAGATTGTAGACAACCTCTCGATAAGAAAGAGAGGCTAGAATGGACTGACCAGATAAAGTGACAGAGTCACGGGATAATGAAGACTGACTTGGGAAACGAGGGCTAGGGTAGTCTATAAGATAGACCATGAGGGAAATATATCCTCATTGTCATCTACACCTCCAAGAGATCAAAGTGCAGAGAGAGAAAAGACCAGCAGCGATGGCTTTGATTCACAGATTCGACCGCGTTCGCCGATTCTAGAGGCCAGCAGAGGCAGGAGAGCCGGTAAGTACCACAAAACCTCCTCGTACTTTGATGCATTTATTGTTGTCATTAATGCGTACTAGGTAATGTAATAAATGCACATTTGTGTCCAAAAATGTCAATTTGTGTCTTCTAGGTCAAATCAGCAGTTCTGTGATGAACATACATTGTCAATTGGATAAGTTGTTGAGAGGATACACTCAAGCAGGTCCTCTAGGGAAAACTAGGATAACAAATAGGGCTAGGATTGACAATTCTGTGATAGAACATACGTTGCCAATTAGGAATCTACTCAAGAGGATTCACTCAAGCATAGGCCCTAGGATAAGATAGATCAAGGCACTTTGTGATGAACAGTGAGTACCAAGATATAGTACTTTGTGATGAACAGGGAGTACTAAAATATGAGCAACACTTTGTGATGAACAGTGAGTGCAAATGTGAGCAGCACTTTGTGATGAACAAGGAGTGCAACACACGTAGTACTTTGTGATGAATAGGGAGTACCACTAGGATAATCAGCAACACTTTGTGATGAACAGTGAGTGTCACTAGGATAGATAGCAACACTTTGTGATGAACAATGAGTGTCACTAGGATAGAATGCCATGTGCACTTAGATAAAAAAAAGTAGCATTTTGTGATGAACAGTGAATGCCACGATGACTGACATGATTGATTTACTTGACTGCAAGAGTATTTGCCTATGTTGGAGTCATGGAAGAGATTCTCATTGACTCAGAGGTTGCGACCTGAGTTGACAACCGAGGACCGAGCTGCGATTGAGGCTATGGGACTGAGACATATTCTATATGTGCCTAAGTTTCGAGTGAACATGGGACTGCTGACTGCACTGGCGGAGAGATGGCACTCTGAGACTTGTACTTTCCATTTGCCGATGGGGGAGATGACAGTCACCTTGGAGGATGTATACAGGATTCTGTGGATACCGATCGATGGGGAGCTGATTACATATGATCGAGATGGAGATAGGGAGGCCCTAAGACAAGTGTTCTAGGATCCGAGACTAGAGATGAGGGTGGGACATGTGGCATGGGATACCATGACATGGACAGGATTAGCACTACCAATAGTGTTGACAGGAGTTATCAGTGGGTTCCTCTGTCCAGATAGGGTGACACGAGGGGTGGCTATAGAGGACACAGGGGCTAGGAGAGATGATCTTGGGGCGGGTCCTTCTAGGGCTCAGACTCCATCAAGGCCAGCCGGCTCTGAGGGAGGGAATTCATCATAGCTGTAGAGGGCTCCCTATGTATCAGTATTGTACCATTTTGTATGATGATGTAGACACCTTCGGGTGATTGTAGCCATATGATTTTGACATCATTGTATCATGACACTTATGATTATATATATGAGATGATTCATCTTTGCGGCAGCTATATGCATGCGTACCTATGTGATGTATGTTTCTATGTGATGCTTATGATATGGATGCAAATATGTATATGATGAAATACAATATTTTTTTATTTTATGTTTTTATATGTTATGCTAATGCAAATGTGAATGTATGAAATGCGGATGGATATGACAATGCAAATAACTATTTACATGATGAGAATATAAAATGTTCTAACATGTGTTGTGTGCAGGATGTGATGCAATTGTGATATATATATGTATGTATGGAATGCTAACATGTGATAATACAGGTGCAAACTACATGAAATGCAAATGTTTTTGGTGTGTCATTATACTCAGTCATGTGATAGCAGGCTACGCGGACTCAAGAAGGATGATGGAAGTCAATCAAGAAAGGGGGATGAAAGACAGAAGATATGAAAGTGAAAGAGCTTCTTGTGCATTATCATCATTGAGCTTTATTATGGCAAAATAGGTTATGACAACCGAGGCATATGTTCGACCCAGAAAGTCATTGTACCTGTTTGCATGGAGATAAGATAGTCACAAACAAGGAATGCCCCAATTCATACTAGACTCACAGTGTCCGCATATCCTTGGACAAGTCATAGCATTACTAAGAGACAATCCACAGACAGCAAAGAAAAATAGGTGACGATACCCCATCCTCATCTTTCTAGTCAAAGACATCCTGGAGATAGAATCTCTAGTCAAAGACATCCCGGAAAAGCTAAAAGATATGTCACCAAAAAGATAAAATCAAAAGAAAACCAAGACTCAACACCAACATCCACTGTAGTCCCCAAGTTTAGTGTCTCTTGTCACTCATATAAGTCTTATTTGATTGTGGTCACAATGTTTACTTTCACAGAAAGGATAGATAGCATAGAACCATATGTTGTCTAAGTCTGTTGAAAGATTTGATTTGTTGAAGCCCATTGTTGTTGTTGTGTCTCATCTGAAACTGACTGAATCCATAAAACTGATACTTTATTGTGGAGAAGATGAAACTTTATTGCGGATCTGTGATGCAAATGTTGCTTTATTGCAGATTGTGCGTGGATAGACTGAAGAAAATTGGAAGAAACTATAATCCCCGAAACATGTGATGCTCTCAATTCCACACCCATTACTAGACGTAGGATTTGCCTTAGCCACAGATAGGATCTGATTTATTATGGATGGAAAGGGAGTGAAAAGGCAGGTTTATTACGAATGGCAAACCAATCTTAGGTAGATCAATAACAAGCCATGATAGGAATGGGTAAGTTTATTATGAATGGATAGCTTGTGAGTGTGTGCAAAGTGAAAGGATGAAAGTGAATCGTGAAGGAGGGAGGAACAATGTCTCTACGCATGGCGTTGGTGACCTAGTTTTCACCATGGTACTTGCCCAGGGTGCCACCGAAATGGTTTTCACCATTGGACGAAATTATTTCTCTTTACTTTTTTCAATTTTTCAATGTTTTTTTTGTGTCACAAGGCGCCTGTTTGCCAGGTTTTCACCAAGTAACAATTTTTTTTGTTTTATAATTTTTTTTGTATTTTTTGAATTAGGATACTCTAAAGAGCTATGTGTAAAACCTGTGAAGGTGCATGTTGTTGATAGGATCCTCCAAAGGTTCACCTTCTATAGTTGAGAGATGATATGCACCAGATCCATATGTTGCTGTAATAATGTAGGGACCAAGCCAGTTTGGTTCGAACTTGCCCTTCTTCTCTCTGTCTTGCTGATTTTTGGGGTTTTCTCTGAGAACCAAATCACCTACCTCAAATGTGCAAGGATTGACTTTATGATTGTAGTTGCATTGTTCCTTGACTAAATGATGTGTAGCTCGAGTGACTGTCTTCCTTGATAAAGGAATTGAGATAGAAATACTAGTGTGTGGATTACACAGTCCCATATGTGTTTCACCTGAAGAAGTTTGGGCATCACTGATAACAAAGTCCTTCAAGGAAGCTCCATTAAAGGTCCATGATGTATCACCAGAAGGGAAAGCATGTGCGGAACAAGTGGATGAGTGATGAAGGCTTATGACTGTGAAAAGAAGTGAAAGTAGGATAGCATGATGGAGACTTAGGATCAACAAGTATGCTTTTTGACTTGAAATTTTAGAAATTTTGCCCCCAGTTATTTTGGTATTAAGGGAGATCAACTCTTGTTCTTTTTGCTTCATACGATTTTTATCCTTGACTTTGATTTTTGCAGAGTCCAATAGCTTTTGATTTTGATTTGAACTAAAGGACTTTTCTTTATTTTTGACTTTTAGATTTTTCTTTTCGTAGCTTGATTTTTGATCCCCAATGAGTAAGGGCTTTTGTAATTCTTGTTGATCCAAGTTTGGGAGAGGAATGGAAATGGAATGAGTGGATGAAATGGTAAGGCTATGTGAGTTCTCAAGAGGGTTGGCGATACACTCAATAGATTCTTCGCTGGAACCACTCTTAGGATTATTGATATCAAGAGATGCTTGCACCGCTAGAGGAGATTGGCATTCAGACTTAGTAGCCACAACACTAGGTGGTTCACACCCAATTCCTTGCAAATTGTTTATAGATTGTTCATGTTGACTGAATACCTTAGGAGATAGTAGGAGTCAATCAACATGAAAGATATACTCACCACATCCCATGTCTTTAATCTTGAACTTGTCTTTGAGCTCTGTGTGTTTAGATGTAGAAGCTTTCAATGATTCTGGATCCACATATGCTGATGAAGGAATAGCTTGTCTATTGACTGGAATTGTTATTTCTTATCTAGGTCACAGATTGTTGCAATATATGAATGGGTTTGGGTCAACTTTGACAATCACTTCAACTCCATTTTGTGGAAACTTGATACATCGATGATATGTAGATGGGATTGTGCTCATCTCATGAATTCATGGGCGTCCCAACAATATGTTGTATGTGAGCTCTAGGTCTCGGACTTGAAAAACCACATCCTTTGTAACTAGCCCAACTCTGAGAGGTAAGGTGACTGTACCCTTGGATGAACGCTCTTCATCATCATATGCCTTGATGGTGATTTTGTTTGTAGAATTTACAGCTTTATCAGAATATCCCAATTGTTTAATAGTTCTCAATGTACAAATGTTTAGACCTGCTCCTCCATCTATCAGGACTCGTTTGATTCTATGTTTATGTATGAAGGCTTCAATGTGTAGTGGTGCATTATATGGTTGGTTCACGGAGGCATCGTCAACTTATATGAATGTAAGGGAGTGTGGAATGGAAAGGTATCCCACCATGGCTTGAAACTGGTCCATGTTCAGATCAGTAGGAACAACAGTATCTCTCAAGATTTTGTCAAGAATAGCTTTATGTGCGGGGGATATGCGTAAGAGCTCAAGGATGGAGATGAGTGCAGGTGTCTTCCCAAACTGTTCTACAAGGTCGTACTCAGGTTTGGTTGATGAAGAAATGGTGTTTTTAGTTGGAGCACCTTGCAAAGTGATTTTACCTCGATGAGTTGTGACATGAAATTCAAAGGTAGGTTCGGAAGAAGATCCAACACCTTTTAGGACAATCCTGGGTCTCTGGGTAGAATTCTCTGGGTTTTTGTCCTTGATGATACTGGTAGAGACGTAATTGTCCATCAAAATGTGATTGATAGTTGAATCATAGTTATAGGTTGCTCTGGTATAGTTGGTTTGGTCATCTATGGCTTTAGCTTTTCCCTTGTCATGTTTTGGGAATGGTTCCTTAAACATCTCATGTTCTTGATTGGATGAGTGCCCTTCAATCTCAATGTCACCTCTATCAATGAGATCTTGTATGATGTTCTTCAGTTGATGACAATTTCCTGTCTTATGACCCTTGCTCTTATGAAATTCACAATACTCATCATCATTCCACCAATTTGGTTTAACCTTTGGTTCATATGGAGGAAAATCTGGAACTGTGATTACCTTGTTTGCCACTAGCTTCTTGAAGACTGACTCAAGTGGTTCTCCCAAGGGAGTGTATTTCCTTCGTGATCTGGAAGTTGTTTGAGTATTCACTTGACTATTTGTAGAACTTGATCCCAAAAAGATGAATTTGGGTCACACTCTGTTGGCGTCAACAACACCATCATTGACTGTGTTCTTGTTTCTATTCCAAAATCTCGGCTTGTCTTTTCCTTTAAAGTCATCTTTGTTTTCCTTGAATATCTTAATGACTCCTTGTTCAATTAGGACCTTTTCTGTCGCTAAGCCTTTTTCAATGACGTCCTTGAAGGTGGACAAACAAGCTTTTCTTAAGTCATAACCAATCTCTTTGTTAACATTTTGGGTGAACATTTCTACCATTTGTTTCTGTGGGATTTCACAAGAGCATCTGCTGGCTAGATTTATCCATCTTTGTAAAAATGATGCAAAAGACTCCCCATCCTTTTGCTTAGTATTGCACAAAGTAGTGACTGATATGTCTGTCTCTATGTTGTAAGAGAAATGTTGAATAAATGCCTCTGCTAAGTCACCCCATGACTTAATACCAGGTGGAAGTTGGGAGAACCATTCCATAGCTTGATCACCTAGGATTTGTGGGAATAATCTCATCAAATATGTCTCTTCTACTGCTACCTCAATGCAAGCTGTGAA
The DNA here is from genome assembly GCF_030272615.1 of Cryptomeria japonica. Classification (NCBI taxonomy): domain Eukaryota; kingdom Viridiplantae; phylum Streptophyta; class Pinopsida; order Cupressales; family Cupressaceae; genus Cryptomeria; species Cryptomeria japonica. The sequence goes on from NC_081409.1 coordinate 730,319,869, forward strand.
AAACTGTCTTATGTGTGCCTTAGGATCCCCTTTTCCTCTATACTTATCAAATTTAGGCATCACAAAGTGTGTAGGAAAAGGAGGCATTGGGATGCTCTTGTCAATGGATAAGGACATATGTCTCTCATTGTGTATGTTGGCTTCGGTGTATTTATGTCCTCCATTTTCTTTTGTAAGTCCCTAATTTGTTGCTCCAAATTGCTCTTAGGTAGAGATCGACTTCTTGGACCATACCCCATGCTTGAGGCACCAATTGGAGGAGGAGCATGTTGCATATATGGATGATATTGATCATACACATGTTCATATGGAGGAGGTCTATAGTGATGCTGCATATATGGACCACTTGGTATAGATTCCTGTTGAGGAACGCCATATCTATTTTGTCCATGTATACCATACTCTACAGGTATGTCATGTTCTAATGTGTTTCCCCCAAATCTGACATGGGGTTTCCTTGTGTCCAAATTTTGAGCATGCCTTTGAATATCCAATTGCTTTGTTGGTTGGTCCTTAGTATTGGTATGTGATTGAGCATATCTTTCTGCATAAGACTTCCATAATGGTTTGCGAAGGTGAGTATCATATACTTGACCATGTGTATGTGGGACCTTTAGTTTTTGAAGCAAAGATGATGGTGATTTAGGTACCATATATGGTCCTCTATTTCCTCCACTATTAGGCCTTCTTTGATCCATGTTAGAGTGAGGTTGTTGCAAAGGTCGATTTTCCATTATTTGAGACATGTCAAAATCATGAGGTATCTTGGCTCCACTTTGTGCCATCATTTGTAAAAAGTATTGTCTATCCCTCCTCATTATTTCCTCAACCAATCGATTGAAACGGGGATCCATAATGGATTCTTCCACATCTGTTGAATGTACGGAAAAGTTGTCCATATTGTCATTGTGTGTATCATTGTTGTTTGTAGTGTCTATGTTCTCAACATTTGGAATGTTTCTATAGACATCCATGTCAGGTAATGTGTTATGATCAGTATTGAAAAAGACATCATTGTCATACTCATAGACACTCATGTTCGCGGATTCTTGAGCCTCTTTAGTTTTTCTCCTAGATTTTTGAAGATGGGTTTCAACCATGAACTAGGTATTGATCGAGATGTGTGAGACTAGATGAAAAATGGAAAAAGTATGGAAGACCAAGAGTTGGATGGAATGTAAATGAATCTGAGGTGTACTTGCAATGTCCAAAGTGTAAGACCAAGTATGTATGTAGTAGAGTAGGTGTGACTTCCAAAGAGAGGATAGTTTCTCTTGATGTGGTAAGTTGACCTTGACTCTAAGTAAAACCAAATGAGACCCAAAGGTGATAGACCTTAATGAGGGACCACTTAGCAAAGTGTTGTTGTATGTAGTGTGTTGACAAAGTATGATGAGGACAAGCAAGTGACCTTTTGACTCAAGTTTGGACAAATGTGAATGTAATGTAAGGTGTAAAGCAATGATGGACTTTGTGAGACCCAAAGACAAGTTGAATGCTAGATGAAAACCTGGAGAAATAACCTAGGAAGCTCAAGAATTCTGAAACTGATTGCTCTTGTTTGATGGACTGTAAAATTTTTCCAATTTGTGAAGTTGTTGGTTGTGACCAAATCTGAATGTTTGACTATTTTTCATGACAAGAGGACACAATGTTGATGAGGACTCAATGTTTGCAAGTGTTTAGACTCAAAATTACTCCAAGAAAAGTGTGTTGTTTGATGTAAAATTGTTTTGCATACACTTGAAGACACAAAAGACACAATGTTTTTCTGTTTGGTCTTGAATGTTTTGAATGTTTAAAATAAGTCAAACACAATTCTTATGGCTAGCCAAGACAATAGTTGTTGATCCCACATGAGGTTTTACCCTCGAGGCTACGCTATTCAGAGCGGATACTTAGATGTTTGACCTCACTGGCTCCACCCTCGGCACTCACTTCTTGGGTCAGCCAAGCATCAGTCCCCATGAAAACTCCCCGTGGCGAACTTTGTATCTCTACTAAGAACCGTATGTGTGTGGGCCGCTACCAGAGGTCCGACCTCCTGCCCCAACAACTAGAAGGATTTGGGCTTCTAAAACAAAAAGGTGCTAGTAAGGGCATCCGCTCGTGTGGCCATACATGCGGCACTTTCAGCTCTATAAATACAGAAGGCTCCCAGCAAGGAGGGGTTACGCCCTACAACTGATCAAATAAATTTGATCAAACGGGTTTATGGGGAGACATAGTGTCGGTATGAACTAATCAGCACACGTTATCCATAGTTTTCACCATGAATACAGTTGTTTATAGTGGTTCGGAAGAGGTGGGTTTTCCTTGCTACCACTTGGGTCATTCTCTTCTCGCTAGTAGTCCTAATGACCACACAGGAAGACAGACCCTCTAAAGATTAAACAAAAAGAGCCTATTGCTCAAGACACAAAAGACAATGATTCAATTTTAGTGCACCAGTTGAAGTGTTTGCTAGTCTATGAAAACAAGGCACACAATAAAAATCCAAAAACCCTTTCCAAGGACCTGCAACAAAGATTTATTAGTAGTTTGGATTGTTTCAAATGATCACCCCTTCCTGCAAGCACACAAGTTAGGTAAATTTTAGATCCAAAAGACTTTGTGAAATAGGGGTCTTCAACAATGCGTTTTGTTGACCAATTCAAAGATATAATTCATCATAAAAAAAGAGCAACTGTAAAATTTCAAGAAATTTCCAGAAATGTAAGAAAATCCAAAAAATTTGCTAATTTGCTCCAAAAATTAATTTTTTATGAAAAATCATAAAAAATTCATATAAAATGAAAAATCGATCCAAAATATCTGAAATTTTTACTGGAGAGTCCTAATAGTCTTTCAAAATTGCATAAAAAAAATTCTACAACAAATCCAAGCAGTTTGTGAGATATGAGTAAAATAATGCAAAACCCTAATTTTCAAAGATCTAAATTTTGAGGAATGATTTTGCATCATATTTAAAATAAAAAAAGAACAAATCCTATGTATAATTCTGAGATATTTCCAAAAATGTAAGAAAATCCGAAAAATTCACTAATTTCCTCTCAAAAGTAATTTTTTATGAAAAATCATAAAAAATTCATATAAATTGACAAAATGATCCAAAAAATCTGAAATTTTTACAAAATCTTTATAATACTTTTCGTGACCTGCACAAAAAATTTACTGCCAAAATTTAAAGCCGTTTGTGAGATCTGATCAAAATAAGGAAAAACCTTAATTTTTAAAGATCCGATTTTTAGGGAAATATTTTGAATCAAAATTAAAATCACAAAGAATATATCCTATGTATAATTATGAGAGATTTCCAAAAATGTAATAAAATCCAAAAAATTCTCTCATTTACTCTCAAAAATAATTTTTTATGAAAAATCATAAAAAATTCATAGAAAATGAAAATGTGCTCCAAAAATTCTTAATTTTGGATTGAGAGCTCTTGATACTTTTTTAAACTTGCAAAAAAATTTTGGTGCAAAATTTCATAGCCATTTGTGAGATATGATCGAATCTCTCCAAGATCTTGATTTTGTGTCCAAAACCCTAGCTGCACAAGGTTATTCTCCAAATTGTTTTACAAAATAGCAATATAGGGTTAGAAAAATCTGCAAAAACATAGATCTAAGAAAAATCCATGTCCCATGGGGCGTGCCAAAATGTATATGGTGAAAATGAATAACAATAATGTTGAAAGACTAAATAGATTCAACCACAAAACCCTAGCCTAACAACAACAAAGATCCACCATAACATATGAAGATTACCTAAGACAATGCAAATCAAATGAAATCAAAAATATTATACCATCACATGTCCAATAGGGTTTGGATCTCCATTCTTCCTATCTCCATTGATCTTGCTTGATATATTTGCTCTCAGATTTTACATGCACAAGAGCTCAACAAAGAACGGAAATGTGGTTGCAAGTAGGATCGCATATGCTCAAAAGCATAGTGTAGTCAATTCATCTAGTAGTTATATTGATTAGAATGAATGATTAGAAATGATTGATTAGGGGTATTTGATAATGAAGAAAGAATCTCCTTATATAGAAAACACTATATGAAATGGAGGGATAAGATTGAGAGGTGTAAAAGGAGGTCGGCTATGATTAGAGGGCAGGTAAAAGAAATAATAAAATAATGAAAGGGGTAGGTAGAGATGAATGACATGTGTCATGCGTAGAAAAGGTTAATGAATTAATTAAATAAATAAAGATTTATTTAATTAATAGAAGAAGTGGGATAATTAAATAAATAAGATATTTATTTAATTTAGGAAAAGGATAATTTAAATAAATAAATGTATTTATTTAAATGAGAAATAAGGCTAGAAGAGGATAAATGAATTAATTAAATAAATAAAGATTTATTTAATTAATAGAAGAATTAAGCTTAGATAATTAAATAAATAAAATATTTATTCAATTAGACTGGACAATTTTGGGTGTCTACATCCCCCTCTCTCATTCTGATTTTGTCTTATGTGGCATTCCTTTGTCTTATGTGTTGCACACAAAATTTTTTGTCTTATCTAATGTTTTTCTTCGATTTCCATTACGAATCGTTGCTTTGTCATTGATTCTGATTAATATTACTATTATGTCACTGCCTGTTGCAACCAGTAATGTGTTTGCTTGTTAATCAAATGTCTTCACTGCTATTTTTCTTTATGCATATTTACATATCATCATTTGCAATTGTCTGACATGAACTGCACCGCTCTTCATTGTGCTGCATATAGATGTCATTTTAATTACTGAAATTATAATATGGTATTTGAATGCTCTATAATTCTTCTTTTGGTATAGTCACTGCTACTGCAGTCAAAAATCAATACTGTAAATGCTTTGACTTCTCCAACTGACCCGACAATTTCCTTTTCATTGCATACTGTATAAATACTGAAAAATGCATTGTATACTGAGTATACTGCATTGTAACATATTCTTTTCACTGGATACTATATAGGCAATCACAGAAATTACTTTGACATCAATGACAATTTTTCCATCAATCTCCCCCTTTGTCATTGATGGCAACCTTTTAAAATGAATGACAATTAATGCTCCCCCTTAGTCCAATGCTCCCCATGTCTCCAATTTCTCCCCCTTTGACATCAATGGCAAGGGGCCTTCTACTACATGTAACCTGCATTTTAATCAGAACATCAAAGTGATATTACTCCTAATTTTTCCCTTAGGTACTCAAAAGTCTCTTTTGAAAGAGGCTTTGTAAAAATATTTGCTAACTGCTCTTTGGTTGGGATATATTCCAACCTTACTTGCTGCTCAAAAACCTGCTCCCTTCGAAAATGAACTTTGATTGGAATATGCTTTGTTCTGGAATGCATGACTGGCTTCTTTGACATGCTGATGGTGCTCGTATTATCACAATACATGGAGATAGGATGATCATACTCAACTTTAATATCTTGCAAGGTTTGTTTCATCCACAATACTTGGGTACAACATGTTGTTGTTGCAATATACTTTGCCTCTGCAGTAGACAGAGATACTGAAGCTTGTTTCTTGCTTAGCCAAGATACAAGATTGTTGCCAAGGAAGAAAGCCCCTCCACTGGTGCTTTTTCTATCATATGTGTTGTAGACGTCTAAAAATGGTCAACGCTTGCAGAATCATACTTTAACATTTGTGCATTGCCTTATTTTAGGGTTTTTGTGTCACATTAACATTTCTCCTATGATTCACACTTGGTCTTTATCATTTGCGAGCATCGAGTCCTTCTTCTACATTCTTCATTTGTCTTGCTTTCGAATTTGGTCTTGTCAATAGCAATATTTGTCATGATTTTGGTCGATCTTATCTTGTCGCATCAATGTGCGTGCTCGTTTGTCATATTTTGACATCGTCAATTTGATTTCATTTTGGACATCGTCAATCCTAATTAGGGTTTTATCCTCTTATCAATCTTGTCATCTTGCGATCGATTTGTCATCGATCGTTGTCGTTATCAATCTTGTCATCTTGCGATCGATTTGACATCGATCGTTGTCATTTTCAATCTTGTCATCTTGCAATCGATTTGTCATTGATCGTTGTTGTTTTCAATTTTGTCATCTTGTGATCGATTTGTCATTGATCGTGGTCATTTTCAATCTTGTCATCTTGTGATCGATTTGTCATCGATCGTTGTCGTTTTCAATCTTGTCATCTTGCGATCGATTTGTCATCGATTGTAGTCATTTTCAATCTTGTGATCAATTTGTCATCGATCGTCATCCTTCTCAATCATGTCAATTTGGATCAATTAGTCATTGTTCCTCATCAATTGGCGCATTTATCAATCAAATCATTTGTCAGCACTGGTCCTTTGTCAGTCAGAATCATGATCGAATCGATATCAATTATCTTTTGTCAAGACTTAATTGTCATCCTTGCATTTTCTAATTCATCTTCTAGGGTTTCATGATTTAGTCATTTAACCTTGTTTGTCATTTCTCCCTCTAGGTTAAATAATTTATTTATTTATCCTAGGTCTTCTTGTCACAATTAAATGTTTATTTAATTGGCTAACTAATTCTTCCATCTTTGTGAATTAATTAATAAATAAATAATTGTTAATTAATTCACTTAATTCCTAATTTCCTCATTTTCTAATTTTCTAATTCACCTAATTTCAATTCTCTCCTATTTTTCTCCTAATTTCATGGGAATGACATAGCAAAGTTGTCATAATTTGTCATAATTGACAATCAATCAATTTTGACATAGAAATTTGTCATAATTTTTTCATAATTATCAATCAATCAATTTTGCATAGAAAGTGCAAATTTGTCATAATTTGTCATATTTGTCATTCTTGATTTGCAATTTCCATTCGAATCTCTTCATGCTAATTTGATCTTTTCTCCAATTTGTCTATAAATTGGATGAATTTCTTCAATCAAGGTCCCTGATCCCCAATTGATCGCATTTTCAAATCCCCTACCTGGTCGAATCAATCATGCTTCGAGTATTCTTGTGCTACAATCTTGTCTACTTGCTTTCACATCATGCTTATGCACTTTAAGATGAGATCCACAAAACAAAAGCAATTTGAAGGAGAAAGAAGGACAATGGAGCCACATGAAGGAGACATCTGCATTTGGTTTGCTTAGATTTCATATTGAATATCTTGTTTTCATGTTTTCATTGAATGTTTTTAGGATTGTTATCACTACATTTTAGTTTTCGTGATTGAACTAGGCTAATATTGATTTGCTTTGATGATTTCCAGATTCCTATCTACATGTGTCACTCGCCCAATCTGCATCTGTGTATGCTTTGAGAGTGAAATCATCACCCTTTGGATACCACAACCCAAAATCAATAGTACCTTTCAAATACTTGAAGGTCCTTTTTATTGCTTGCACATGTGTTTCCTTTGGTGCTGCTTGATACCGTCCAACCACACCAATAGCATGCATAATGTCTGGCCTTGTAGCTGTCAAATAGAGAAGACTCCCAATCATAGATCTATATTGAGTTTGATCTGCATCAGGAGATTCATATTCTTTACTAAGGTTGCAACCTGTGACCATAGGGGTACTCACAGGGTGGCAATCCTCCATTCTGAATTTTCTCAACATCTCCTTAATATAATTTGTTTGTGAAAGAAATATTCCATTACTTGATTGTAAAATTTGCAATCCCAAAAAGAAGGAAAGTTCTCCAAGCATAGACATTTCGAATTCTTTTTGCATATTAGAGGCAAATTCTTCATACATCTTATTTTTGCTACCACCAAAAATAATATCATCTATGTATACAACTACAATTAGCAAATCATTACCTTCATCTTTGAAGTACAAATTACTGTCTACAGCTCCTCTTTTGAACCCTTGTTTTTTAAGGTAGTTGTTTAATCTGGAGTACCATGCTCTGGGGGCCTGTTTGAGGCCATAGAGAGCCTTTTTTAATCTGCACACATAGTCTTTTTGTTTCAATAGAATGAATCCTTCAGGCTGCTCAATATACACTTCCTCTTCTAAATCTCCATTTAGAAAGGTTGTTTTACATCCATTTGGTATACCTTGAAACCTTTATGACTTGCAAGGGCTAGAAACATTCTGATGGCTTCTAATCTTGCAACTGGGGCAAATGTTTCTTCAAAATCGATCCCTTCCACTTGTGCATAACCTTTGCACACAAGTCTTGCCTTATTTCTTGTAATTTCACCATCCTCATTCATTTTATTATGAAAGACCCACTTGGTTCCAATAACATTTTTGTTTTGGGGCCTTGGAACAAGCTCCCATGTGTGATTCCTTTCAATCTAGTCCAATTCTTCATTCATTGCCTTTATCCAACACTTGTCTTCACTTGCTTCATCAAAGTTCTTTGGTTCTATTTTGGAAAGTAGACAAAAATGGGCATGTTTTGTTGTGTTGGAAAGTCTTCTCCTTGTTTGAACTTTTGTATACAAGTCTCCAATTACCAAATCTTCTGGATGGTTTCTTTGAACAAACTTTGATGTTGTCTTTGAGGGTGTCTTTGATGGAGTTTCAAAGCTTTCTTGTTCCTCATTTCACTCTCTTCTTTTGACTCTTCTTCTTCAATTTTTTCCTTAGGATGTTCTTCTACAATCTCTTCAAATTGTTTGCCTTCATCAATCCTCACGTTGGCACTTTTAACTATTTTGTGAAGTCTTTTGTTATAGCATTTGTATGCTTTGCTTTTTGTGGAGTATCCAAGGAAGATTCCTTCATCTGATCTAGCATCAAATTTGCCCAAATCTTCTTCATCCCTTCTAAATAGCATGTGCTACCAAAAATTCTAAAATAGTCAACAGTCGCAGCCCTTCCTTTCCATAATTCATAAGGTGTCTTGTCATTGTTCACCCTTATTTGTGCCCTGTTTAAGATGTATACAGCTGTGTGAACAGCTTCTTTCCAAAAAGTATCAACATTTTTTTATTCATTCAACATGGCTCTTGCCATTTCTTGGACTATCCTATTTTTTCTTTCAACAACTCCATTTTGTTGTGGGCTTCTTGTTGCTGAAAGTTGTCTTCTTATCCCATGTTTTGTGCAAAAATATTCAAACTTATTGGAGGTGAATTCTCCTCCTCGATCTGATCTAAGACACTTTATTTTGGCATACATTTCATTCTCAACTAATTCTTAGAAAGCTTTAAACTTTCCAAGAGCTTCTGATTTCTCCTTTAGAAAGGCAACCCAGGTCATCTGAGAATAATCATCTATTAATAACATAAAATACCTTTCTCCTTGCAAGCTTTTTATTCTAGTTGGTCCACATAAATCTGTATGTATAAGTTCTAGAGGTTTCGAAGATGTGTATTCTTTAGATTTAAAAATTGCTCTGGTTTGTTTCCCAAGTTGACATTGTTTGCAAATGATGTTTGGTAGCTTTGTAATTCTAGGCATATCCCCCACTACTTCCTTTTTGCTGATTTTGACAAGATTGTCAAAGTTAAGATGGCCTAACCTTTTGTGCCACAACCAACTTTCACCTTCATGAACAAGATTACGTGTTTCTTCATTTACTTCATTTAGAATATATAAATTATTTGCAGTTCTATGAGCATTTTCAATAACTTTTCCATCCTTTTTAATCTCACATCCCTTTGGCAAAAATGTTACACTATGCCCTTGGTCACAAAGTTGGCTTACAACACATTTTCTTTTAGACCTTTGACATACAACACATTTTCAGTTTTAGTTTTTCCATGATCTAGGCTAAGTGTTCCTTTACCTCTTATATCTCTTTTTGTGTTATCACCAAATCTTACTGTTCCTTTGTATGTTGGTTTAAAAGAGATAAATTTGTTTTTGTCACCTGTCATATGTCTTGAGCATCCGTTGTCTACATACCATCTATCCTTCTTGTTCTTGGCATGGAGAGCTATTTGAACAAATAAGGATTCTTTTCTTCTTTCTGTTTCTTCTTCCAAGTCATTTTGGATTTTTCTTCCCTTTCGATAGGTGCATCTTCCTTCTCATTTTGCTTTGGTAGATTAGGAAAGATAGTTCTGCAAAACCGAGCTCTATGCCCAAAATTGTGACATTTGTAGCACATTACATCATAATTCATTAGAGGAGAAAATGGATTGTAATTCTTTTGAGTAAGGTTACAAACATTTCTAGTGTAACTTCTGCAATTAACTACTTTATGACCAAACTTGTAGCATGAAAAACAATGTCCATTGAAAGGATAATGTCATGCCCAAAATTTAGGGCAAAAACGGAATGAATTTTTTTTTTAAAACAACTAGTTAATTAACAAAGTTTGCTTTCACGACATGTTTAAACATGTTGGTCATAACAAGGTTCAAACTAACTCTTGATACAACTACATATCAAAACTTAATTAAAAATCATTTGCGGAAACTAAATGTTTTAATTTATTTTCTCGTCAAATAAAGTCGTTAGTTTAATTTATTAAACTCGTTTAAATGGGTAGACGAAGATAAGAATTGATCTCTCATAAAGCCATATTGTTTGAATTTCATTTTAAATCATTAATTAAATTAATGGATTAAAGTGTCAACTTAATTTTCTAAATGACATTATCCGGGGAGGAAAATTATCTTTCCAAAATCCAATTTAGTTTTTGAGAAATTAATTTCCCCTATTTTTTTTTTTTTCTATTTAATCAAGGCTTCACAATTAGTTAATTTAATAGAATAATTAGTTGGGGTTAAAATTCCCACGTCTATCTATATTGAAAAACCTATCTAATCTTAAATATAGATTTTTACACTACTTTTAAAAGTAAATTTTCATACAAACCCTAATTAGGGATTATTATTTTTATATATATTAAATGACTCTAAACTAAATTAATCTAACATATTATTTTTATTTCATTTACCCTAGCCCTACCCGGGCTAGGGTTTAATTCTTCTTTCTTGATTCCCATTTAATTTCCACAGGGCCGAAACCCCATGGCGGCAGCCACAAATTTTTTGATGCAGGTTTATTGAGGAGCGACGGGGGGGTTTCCAAGGCGGCGGCTCGGCCATGGCCGCCCACTATGCACTGCACAGTGTTCGGCCTTGCCACCCACTGCGCAACGCACAGTGTGCGGCACCACCGCTCACTGTGCTTTGCACAATGCGCGGCACCGCCGCTCACTGTGCATTGCACAATGCGTGGCTTACCGCCGTTCACTGTGCGATGCACAGTGCTCGGCCCCATTTTTTTTGTTTATTTTTTTTTTTAATTTATATATAATATAAATTTAAATATATATATATATATATATATATATTTCTCAATGCTAATTTTATAAGCAATTTTTTTTATAAAAGAAACAAAATAACAAAGTAAACTCATAATGCTAAATATATATATATATATATTTATTTATTTATTTATATATATATATATTTATTTATTTATATATATATTTATTTATATATATTTAAATATATATATATTTGGTAAATAAACTTAGGCTCTCTTTTTCATTTGTTTTAAGAATATAGGGTTTAGAAGAAATTTCTATATATTTAACACTCTAATTTTTTTTTTTTCTTTTCTGGATATTATCAAAAGCAAAAATATGATATTGCTGGAGTCTAAGGTGAATAAATTTAATAAGATAACAGGAAAGTAATAGTTATAGATTTATATCTTGCAATTAAATAACCATAGAAATCAATAACTTAATAGCAACTAAAAAAATAATCTAAAGTTTATTAAACTCAAATTAAGGAATTAGAAGAGATGAATGCTTTGATTTTATTCCTAACTTAATTGTGAAATTTCATTTTTGCTACTATTATTGTCTAGGATCCAAAAAAAAGCTTAGATCTTACAATAGAAAAAAATAAACTACAATATTCACCTTTAAAACAACATGCATACATTCATTAAAATATTAACAATAAATACTACCCATATTTTTCTACAAGTAGAATGAAGGTAAAATCTATTAAAAAGTTGGTTTTCTTTTATATTTCAAAAAAAAACTTTTGCATGCAAATCAAGCAACCCTTTTCTTTTCAAAGTAGAAAATAGAAGCATATCTGGCTTTTTACAACTCTTTCAATATTCTGCAAAATTACAAGATGTTTCTTTATTTAACTACAATACTAAATCTCATGTCCTATTTCAAAATTACAACTTGCCTCTCATTCAACAAATGAGGGTATATTTCTACTATCAAATTTAAACAAATAACTGCAAATAGATTTAAGTATCTTCAACAATAATCTCCTGCATCTTTTCACTATTCCTATTCTCTTCTCCTGACTTTCCTGCATAATAAATCACAAAATGACCACAGAGTGCTCACCTCCCAGCCTAGGCTAACTAGTAGCCACCCTCGAGCTCGGAGAACCAATTCCTAGATGGGTAACAAACATGCAAACTCCAAGAAGACAAAAATACACACATAGATTTTCAGGCACACTCCCATCTTGGCTACACAGCACCACACTTTGGTGATGATCTTTTCAAGGGTGGTAGTGGACCAATACCCTGAGGAGAACTGCAAGTATGGAAAAACAAGTAGCCACGTCATGGCACAATAAATACATCAAGAATCTCAACCCCATATTCCTTATGCCCCCAAAGGCATTCTAGCCTTATATCCCTCCTTATGACCCCCATTGCACAAACAGGCCATGCAACAAGGGTCACACAAAGATCCCTTGTGATCGCTCTCAAACGAGAGTCTCTCACTTGAGGGTTGTCACTGCTACCACCCACAAGATCCTCTTCTCTCCCAAGAGTAAGAGGTCTTGAGAAAACTCCCAAAACACAACAAAGCATAACGCAAGATTTTCAAATGAAATTCTAAAACAAGACATACAAAAACACAGATTTCTTTCACCAATCATACTCTCAAACACATACAAGAAAAATAGACATTTTTAAGAATAATCAAACCAACCTTAATCTGCCCAATGGTAGTATAATATTTGAGGAAGAGCTGCCCAATCCACGAATCTTCTTTCTTCTACCCTTAGTCAATTTTTTTTTTTATTCCAAAACTATTCTTTTTCTTTTCAAAATTTCTCTTGTCTCCAAAAATGGAGAGTGGGTGATTACCCTCAATTTCTCAAAATCTTGCTTAAGAAGCTCATTCTCTGAGTTCTCACAAGTTTCTAAAAACCAAAAAGGAAAGTAAAGCAGAAAGCAAAAAGACTCATTCGAATAGGAAAAATCTCAATTAAATTTAAACTTCTAATTTTCAATTTTCGCACAACTCAAAAAAGCCAATTTTTAAAGCGTCAAAAAGATCATTTAAAAGTAGAAACTTGCCTAAAATTACCCCTAACCCCTAGGTATACTTTATGGGCTTTAGAAAACCCTATTAAACTACCCCTAGGTGTTCATTTAACCCATTTTAAACCCCTCTGAAGTTTATTTTCGGGTCAAACATATGTTGACCACTCCAAAGATTATATTCCCAAAGTATTTATGACAACACTTTAAATTATTTAAGGAAAAACTATAGTTAAACACTTTCCCACCAAGAGACAAAAATAAAACATTTAAATTTAAATCCACACATATGTCAAGTGACACAAATAAAACACTTTTACAAATTAAAACATGAAATTGTCTCTTGTGGTTTTTACACATTAAATTTAAATAACACTTAACACTCATGCAGCATATACTGTTACGAATAAAATACAACACAAACGGGGTGTTGTCTCTCCAAATAGACAACCCCTGCCTTACGAACATACATAAGTCTAGGTTTGGTTCTCCGTAATTTTCCATGGTCACATGGTATATTTCCTGCACATCTCAATTTACACATTAGTACTTTTCAAATATCCACATATAATATAATTCAAAGGAATAACAATACACATCATCACTTGCACACACTTTTCATCTGCACATATTAAATACATCTTTTATCTAGCAATTTCACATAAGCAATTTCATTCCAATTCACATAAACTTAACCATACATCATAGTTCTATTATCATAGTAAAGTCTTGCAATTTTAATAACGACATCTATCATTGCAATATCATCCTATCTAACAATCATGTAGTGTTCTATCTCATAAAGCATATAAGTAAATCATCAAAACATAGCAATGTTATCCAAATCCTGAAATCATATAAGTTCTAAGTCTCAAAATGCATCAAAATAAAGTATCCATAATAGTCTAAATATAAAATCCACTGAATGTCAGACTGAGTTGAGGTGAGGCCTCACAGATAATAATTGTTAGGTACATATGATTGCTTTAGGTGAGATCTTTTCAAATCATTTGAAGGAAGATTAGTTCTTTGAGGAACATTCTTCTTTCTTTTATTCTCCACTACTTTCCATGAGGTATCCAAGGTTTTTGAACTAGTAGCCTTTTCTTTTTTATCTTCAATATGGCCAAGACCTGTTTTGTTATATGTAGGTCTTTGTGAATTGAGAAGTTTATCTAACTTTTTGGTGTTGTTGTCAAACTTTTGCAATTTCTCTGAATCCTTTCTTAAGGAGACAATTTATGATTTTAATTTGCTACATTCTTCCTCTTTTCTTTTGAGCTGATTCTTTATTTCCTCCTCATTCCTCTTTGCTTCCTCTAGTTGCACTTTCAAATCTTCAATGAGCTTGCTTGATTCTTTCCATTGTGTCTTGTATTTTGAGACCCTTCTTTTTAGCTTTTCATTTTGTTTATATGCATAATGTAACTCCTCTTCAAGATCTACATCTTCTTCATCACAAGTAAATTCTTGTTCTACTTCTTTCTCATCTTCATCATCTTCAACTTTCATTGCCATGAAGAGGATCTCTTCTAATGAATACTAAGAGGGGGGGGTGAATTAGTATGCCAAAAATCTCTGCACTAAAACACTTCAACAGTCTGAAGATAAACCGGTAAAACAGTTTAACATATAGACCGGTTATCACACATGCAAACCAAAATGCAAATAAAGCATTCACCCACAAAAGCAATACAACCATAACACAAGATATTTGATGTGGAAACCCAAATGGAAAAAACCACGGTGAGATGGAACTCACAAGTCACTATCTGTAGAATAGAAACCAAATCGGTTAAGGTCAGACCGGTTAAGGTCTTACAATGTTCTTCACCAAAACAGATCCTGTTAGGAATCTCAATCTCTATTAGGAGATAAGTACAATTAAAGACTACCTTGCTAAAGGATTTTAGATTCACAGAGGTGAACCACCTTGTTAGAGGATTTTACAAAAGGCTTTTGGGCCTACCCAGTTAAGGGCTACAGACTTGTCAAAGATTTGAGTAATCAACAAGTGTTTGATCTATCTAATAGCACAGATTGCTTGGTTAGATCCAGTATAGCTCACAACTAATTCATTCCAGCATTACTTCAGTCTTCTCTATCTCTCACTCAGTTACAATTTGATCTTCTTAGATAAGATCACTCTTACAACAACTCATCAACCACCTTAAACCCTAGCACAGCATAAACCCTTCTAGCAACAACCTAAAACCCTAGACATGATGTCCTTTAAAAGGAATCTGATTTCATGTCAGTCCAATAGAATTACATTACAATTTCCTAAGTTCAATGAATCTAGACATACTCAGTAACACGACACAAGAACCGCCGTCAGTGTGTCGGCACCGTCAAACAATCGATGGATTGGTAACTCATCACAAAATGTCAATTGGTAACTCATCACAGAGTATTACCGATTCATACAAAATACCGGTTGCTGGTTTGACAAAAATGAAGACTAGTAAGAATGTGTTATGCCGCTTTGCTCCCTCGTACCGCTTGAGATCTATGAACCGCTTGGGGTCGACATGCCGCTTCAGACCGAGAAACACATTCTGCAAAATCACCAATAATCTAAAGACTCGAATACAACATACCGGTTGAAACAGATACCGGTTGAGCTCTAGCTCATACATATAAAGGGGATCTCAATACAAGTGTGTGTCCATCAATGACAATCAGAACATAAACATCAAAAAAGCCAACAATCTCCCCCTTTGGCATTGATGGCAACACTTAGGAAAATAAAATTTTGACATCTAAGTGTTTTACAACAAAAACATGCCATTAACAAAATTACTCCCCCTAAGCATATACACTATCCCTTAATCAATACAATGTATAGCAATTTGCATACAGAGCATAAACATTGAAATATCAAAGCATATATCAAAGTAGATAGCAAAATTTTAAAGCCAAATACTTCTCCCTATACTTCTCCAAAATAGATAGAGTACTTCTCCCTCTTTGCCAACAATGACAAAGTACCGTTGAACAACCCTGTTTCCATTAAAATAATAAAAGTTTATGACAACAAGGAATAATACTTGTCAAAAACTGATTTATAGTCCTACAAAAATTGTTTCATTGATAGAGACCAGGACTCAATTAGGGAGGTGGCCACTTCTTTCTCTATTTGCATCTGGGATACCTGTTCTTCCAAGGCATCAACTGTGCTCATTTCCTGCGTAACTGTCAAGGCATCCAGGTTCAGATAACACTTTTGAAGAATTTGCAGACGTGGAAGTAAAACCAATTGTAGCTCCTGCAAGTCTCTAGAATGTGTGTTGATCTCTTGCTTCATTTTGGCTGACTGGATCCGAAACTGGTGAACAGTTTGCCCATAAGTTGCAAAGGAATCATAAGGTGGCTTAAATGTGCTTAAGTAAGACTTTAAGTCCGTTTCAAGCTTTTGCTTCTCAGCTAGCACATCATCGTAGAATAGATGGGGTTGACAGATTTTGCTTAGAAGCAGATTTCCCTCATCCAAAGCATCCCTTATATCCTTTTGGTCTTTCAGTAGTTCAGACCGGAGTTCATTCAACTTCTTCACTAGAGCAATGTGAAGAGCCCTTTGATGCTCTTTCTTGACATGTGCCTCAACTGCTTCTTCCAAGCTCTGCACCTGATCATCCACTACAGTACATATTAGCTTAAGTTGTACTAGTGATGATTCAGTGGTGGGAAGATTGGTACCGGGGATCAAACCGGTAAGGGTGTATACAATCGCTTGAATTATATCTTGCTCCTTTTTCCTTCGAATGATTTCAAGGCACTCTTGAGCAACCTTGATGCTCTGCATTAGCTCCGATTCACTTGCAGACTAGAGATCAATAGGACTGATGATATCAGTTGGTTTGGCTTGACTCCTAGTTGCCTTTCGGAGTCTCCATCTGTGTGCTCTTCACCACTTTCGCTGCCTTGTCCGCTTTGCTTTTCTCCGCTGCTTTTTCTTCTTCTTCCTTCTTCTTTTTCTCTGCTTCCTTCTTCTTTTCTTGTTCCTTGTCATTTTCTTCTTTCTTTTTCCTCTCAGCTTCCTTCCTCTTCTCCTCTTCTTTCTCTTCCTCTTCTTCTTCTTTTCTTCTTCCTTCTGCTTTTCCTTTTCTATATCTTCCTCTTCCTTCTTCTTCTTTTCTTCTTCCTTCTTCTTCTTTTCTTCCTTATCCTCTTCTTCTTTCTTTTTCCTCTTATCTTCTTGCTTCTTTTTCTCTTCATCTTTTCTTTTCTCCTCTTCCTCTTTTCTCTTCTCTTCCTCTTTCTGCTTTTTCTCATCTTCATCCCTTTTCTTCTTCTTTGCTTGTTCCTTAGCCACTTCCTGTCTGTCCTCGGCTTGCTCACTGCCCTGTTCGGCCTGTTGCACCTATTATGTTCCCTTAGAAGGTATGTCCTAAGTGACATCTTCTATGTCTAGGGCATCAACATCAATAGTGTCGATTGGTTCTTCAATCGGGTTTCCTTCTTCATCAAAAACTTCATCCGGTTTGGATATAACCGGTTCTTCTTCTTCTTGTCGGTTGGCCAGACATGCTTTGTGAGTCTGGATAGCATGGTTCATATGTTGATGAGTGTCTTTTTCGACATCATCAACTCTTCCCTCTAACAGCCAGAGTCCTCTTCTCCTTGTGAAGAAGAGTCCTTTATTTTGGTCCAAAACATCAAATAATTCTGAGTTTGAGAGGTCGGGAAAGTACTGTGCAAAGACTTTTTCCCTAATCTCCAATTTTTTTCTATGGCAATGCGCCATTTATTATCTAATGCCTTATATAAGGAATCTAGTGTCTGAGATTTAATCTCTGATAGCGACCGGTCATTTTTACACAAATAAATAATAATCTCCTGTAGTACTTCTTCTTTCTCCTCATCACAAAAATCATCATAATAATCTACTAAGTCATGAAGCAATTTTCTCCTAATATTCTTTATTGTTCTTTGACAATGTCTCAAAGGTTTATATGAGGAGATATCAATATTTACCGCTCCAGATGCTGTCGGTTCATTCTTCTTCATCTTCTTCGTCTGTCTGGCCTTCTTTGGCATCTCCTCAGACTCAATCTCTTTAGAGTCTGGTTCATTTGACTTAGTCTTCCTTTTTCTTTCAAAGACTTTTGCCGGTGCCACTTCCGATTTCTTCTTTGCAGGTGACTGCTTGGTCACTCTTGGAGTTGCAGTAGTAGCCAGTGTCGATGCTGTAGGCACTGCCTTTGCCTTCTTTGCTGCCAGTTCTTTTCCTTTCTTAATAGAGGGTTCCTCAGCCAGTGCAATCCTTTCCAGATAGGTTCCGGTCCTCTTTGCCTTAGGATCAAGAGGTGAGGCAATAAGGGTTGAGGCATACCCTTCCAGCATATCATACATCACCTCATAGCCCATTGGCTCCACTTCTTCCATTCTAGGCTCAACAACCTCCATTAAGCATTTGTCCACTTGGATGGTGAAACAGATGTCATCTTCATATTTCTTGATGATATCACCTGAGATCCTCATCCTTTGGCTCATCTTTGGTCTGAACTCATCAAAATACTTGTTAAGCACATCAGGGTAACCAGTTCCGATTGCTTGAATGCTTTCCTTGATCTGCTTGGTTACCGGTTGGTCAGGGGACCATTGAACATCTCCTACTCCTAGGAAGTCGCCTTGAAAATAGAAGAACAACCCTACCAGTAGTTGTCCAAACTTGAACCTAAGTGCATTATCCTGTTTGATCACCTTTAGATTCAACAGGAGTTGTCTCTGCATACTGGTGCACAGATCAAATGATGCATCCTCCTTTATCATCCGGTAAGCAGCATTTACTACTGTAGCAGATACAGAGTTAATCCTGTTGGCTGAGAATGTCCGGTATCCAATAACCATACACGCATACTTCACCAAATCATCCTTGATAGGATTTACTATCATGCCTCGTGAGTCACTCATTGAACTGGTGAGCTTGGCCATTCTAGTTTTGCTTACCGTTCTTAGGGTTGGCACTTCCCCTATGTTGTAGAAACCAGTGACTGTATGAATTGTCTATGGTGTGATATCATGCGTCCTCTCCAGGTACATCTTGTCACCATGGACTCTGCTCAAAATGATCCTAATATGATCCTCTATAAAATCTTCCAGGAAGTAAACAGCATTGTGGAGCTTTTTCTTCTCCAAAATATTAAACTTCGGTTTGATCTTCTTATCCTTGCCACAAAATAAACCTAACTGGGTGTGAATAGCTAAAGACCCTAGGTCTTCTATTTTGCAGTCTATGTAGTCGGAGATTCCCTCTTCTACTATCACACCAGTCGGAACTTGTGATAGGGCATTATATTTTGACTTCCTTTGAATGAAACTTTCGGACTCAATGGATGCACTAGAACTAGTATGAGATGCGGAAGCCATTGTAGACTATTTTAAGAACTCGAGAATTACCTTTAAAATGCGAATTTAAGGCTTTCTGATTCTCCTTCACTCCACACTCCATCAGTTGCCGAATCACCGCTTTGTGTTCTCCACTTGACCGTTGACAATTTGAATTTGAATCTCCTTCATGATTTGTCAATTTCTTGAAATCTCAGCTCAAATCGCCTTTTCTTCGCTTTTATCTTTGAAAAAAATTTCTTCGCTTGAAAATAGATAGTGAGAAATGATTTGAAAAATGCTTTTATACATGTCTCTCACCTACCGCCATTAATGCTCCTCTATTAGGGCGTAAACCCTAATTTGCCTTTTTACTATTTTCGGTCTTCTGCCAAGCGACAAGTATCACATACCGGTTAAGGTCTTTTACCGGTGTGAACCGGGGGTTCGAAAACATTTTGCCATTTGCTCCCCCTAAGCCTTTTGAAGCTTAGTTTGTCGGTTCTGATATTTCCACACTAGGTACAAAAACCAGTTCCTCTTCCAACATTGTTGGTTTCTTCCTCCAGGTTTTGTTCATGTCCGCTTGAACCATTTCAACTTCAATTTCTCCTTCCGAATTGACCGGTATATCATCAGATATACTATTTCTACTTCTGCAGAATCTTGCAATGTGACCCAGTTTGTTGTAGTGGTAGCAAACCAATCCAGGTGCTCGCCAAGGTCCATTGTTCATGTTTCCATTCTTCCTTCTACATGTTGTAGCAGTGTGACCATGACCATGATAGATCATACAATTTTCTCTCCATCTGATTGCCACTTGATGGCCACCGCTTCTTGGCTGATGATTGAAGACATTAAACCGGTTGTGGTTCCGGTTCACAAAAGGTTCAGGACCAACTCCTTGGGTCCTTTGAGGATATCTTTCAGTGTTATTCATCACAGACCTGTATTCAAATGCTCTATGCCCAAACTTGTTGCATTCATAACAATGACCGATGAACTTATTGGATCTAGATACATTGTTAATAAAGTAAGGAAAATTATTGTAGGCTTTGCTCCTACATACATTAGCAGTGTGTCCTTCTTTAAGACAGTTAAAGCAAACAGGTTTGAATTTTTGCTTACCTTTTCCTTTGAATGTCAGTTGCTTCTTTGATGCTTCAGCATTTGTTCCTGAGGATTCTCCTTCCTCATATCCAGAGAAACCAATTCCATTGGTATTCTTTACTGGTCTAGCCGACTCAAGCTTCTGCTCTAGCTTAACAGTACTTTTGTTGAACTTAGCAAGTATTTCCTTAGAATTAGAGAGTTCTTTGGAAATAGTAGTATTTGTCTCCATTAGGCTTGCATTTTTAGAGATGGCTATGTTCAGTTCATCTTGTACTCCTTCTTTTTCCATTCTGATCTCATGAAGGTGAGCAGTCAGTGCACTAATCTCTTGTTTCAATTTGGAGATCTCATGATCTCTGTCCTTCACCAGATCTTCAGCTTTCCTCCGGTTCTCAAGCTCTTGACTAAACTGGATAGTCAGTCCTTCCAACTCCTTTCTTAGGTTGGAGTTTGATTCATTCAACTTATTTACTTCTGCTATCATGGCTTCCATAGATGCTTCATCTGCAGAACTATTTTTAGATAGCTCCATCAGCTTTTTTGCATGTTCTCTCCTTTTTGCTTGAGATGCCTTGTATTTGACCATAAGATCATCATAGGCTTGCTCAAACTGAGTGAGCCGTTGAGTAAGTTCCCTCAAGGTGTATTCCCCCATATCTCTTTCCAAGTGGTTAAACTTATAGAAAGGTAGGCTCTGATACCAATTGATGAATACTAAGAGGGGGGTGAATTAGTATACCAAAAATCTCTGCACTAAAACACTTCAACGGTCTAAAGATAAACAAGTAAAACGGTTTTAACATACAGACCGGTTATCACACATGCAAGCCAAAATGCAAATAAAGCATTCACCCACAAAAGAAATACAACCATAACACAAGATATTTGACGTGGAAACCCAAATGGGAAAAACCACAGTGAGATGGAACTCACAAGTCACTATCTGTAGAATAGAAACCAGACCGATTAAGGTCAGACCAGTTCAGGTCTTACAATGTTCTTCACCAAAATAGATCCTGTTAGGAATCTCAATCTTTGTTAGGAAATAAGTCTGATTAAAGACTACCTTGCTAGAGGATTTTAGATTCATAGAGGTGAACCACCTTGTTAGAGGATTTTACAAAAGGCTTTTGGGCCTACCTGGTTAAGGGCTACAGACTTGTCAAAGATGTGAGTAATCAACAAGTGTTTGATCTATCTAATAGCACAGACTGCTTGGTTAGATCCAATATAGCTCACAGCTAATGCATTCTAGAATTACTTCAATCTTCTTTGTCTCTCACTCAATTACAACTTGATCTTCTCGGATAAGATCACTCTTACAACAACTCATCAACCACCTTAAACCCTAGCACAACATAAACCCTTCTAGTAACAACCTAAAACCCTAGACATGATGTCCTTTAAAAGGAATCTAATTTCATGTCGGTCCAATAGAATTACATTACAATTTCCTAGGTTCAATGAATCTAGACATACTCAGTAACACGACAAAAGAAGCGTTGTCAGTGTGTCGGCACCGTCAAACAATTGGTGGATTGGTAACTCATCACAAAATGTCGGTTAGTAACTCATCACAGAGTATTACCGGTTCATACAAAATACCAGTTGCCGATTTGACAAAAATGAAGACTGGTAAGAATGTGTTATGCCGCTTTTCTCCCTTGTACCGCTTGAGATATACGAACCGCTTGGGGTCGACATGCCGCTTCAGACCGGGAAACACATTCTGCAAAATCACCAATAGTCTAAAGACTAGAATACAACATACTAGTTGGAACAGATACCAGTTGAGCTCTAGCTCATACATATAAAGGGGATCTCAATGCAAGTGTGTGTCCATCAATGAAAATCACAACATAAACATCAAAAATGCCAACACTCTTCACCATCACTACTGGTACAATCTTCAAAGTTTTCTTCTGATGAACTAGAGCTTTGCCTAGAGTAGAAGCTCTTCTTATGTTTTGAAAAGTTCTTCTTGAAGGATTTATTTCCTTTCTTTTTTGAATAGTTTTTTTTCTCCTCTTCACTATTTTCACTTTCATTTTGGGGACACTTTGAAGCATAGTGCCCAACCTTGCCATAATTGAAGCATTTGAATGCGAATTTTCCTTTGTATTTGCCTTTACCCTTTTTTAACTTTCTCATGAAGTAAGCTTCTGCCTCATTTGATTCACTACTTGTACTTTCATTTGGTACATAATTATTATTCTTACCCTTCTTTGATGCTTTGAAGGATACCTCCTTTTGTGATGGTTTGTGTTCAACTCTCATTTCATAGGCTGTGAGAATCCCATGCAATTTATCTTTTGTCAACTTTTCCAAATCCTTCATTTCTTCTATTGCTGATATCTTGAAGTCAAATTTCATTGTCAAGGATCTTATCAATTTTCGAACAAGGACCTTTTCATCAATATCTTCTCCTAGTCCTCTGATTGCATTCACAATTTCATCCACACGCAGAAAATAAGTGGCTATTACTTCATCTTCCTTCATTTTAAGGCTTTTGAATTTCATTCTATGAGATTGTAGTCTGGCCTCTTTTACTTTCTCATCCCCTTCATAAATACCTTTCAATTTGTTCCATATCTCTTTGGCTGATTTGCAATGCATGACCTTTGTGAACTCAAAATCTGCAAGGCTACACAGAAGAGCATGTTTGGCTTTGGCATTATTCTCACTTTTCTTCTTTCCTTCTTGATCTGTTGGAGGATTAGATGGAGGTGAGTAACCATATACCACATATTTCCAAACATCATAACCAAATGCATTCAAGTAGGCTTCCATCTTGATGCTTCAAAATGCATAATTTGTCCCATCAAAGATTGGGTTTCTAATTGTTGCATAATTATCTGTCATGGTGCTCTTTAGGATATTCCTTTAAGCTATAAGACTATCTCCAAAGGAACCTGGCTTTGATACCAATTGAAGAGCACTCAAATATACTGAGAGGGGGGGCTAAATCGGTATATTATATAATTTTACCCATTTTTAAAAACAAATTGAAATAACACTGGAACTTTAACGAATTACACACTTATAATGAACACAAAGAACACAATATTTTTTTCTCGTGGAAACCCAATGAGGGAGAAAACCATGGCAATAAATGCTTTTATATAATTCTTCTATTACAATATTCGTAGGCACCAACCTACTAGAAGGACCAACCCCTAAGTTTGTTTGTGAGCACCAACCCACTGGAAGTACCAACTCCCAAATCAGAATTCGTGAGCACCAACCCACTAGAAGCACCAACTTCCTAATCCAAAATTAGTGAGCACCAACCCACTTCACATAAATCTGATTTCCACCTTGATAATGTTGTTATATCAATTGATGATGGATTTTATTTTTCTTCACAAACTCTTTCTTCAACCTGCTGATATGGTGACAATAAATTTGCAACAAATTTGATAACAACCTCTTCATAAAATTATCACTACATGATACTGCTTTGTCCTTTTTAAATCTGCATTATATTCTCTTCAGAAGTTTGGAATAATCTTCATATACGTATTCCAATATTTTGTGTCAATGATTGATCTTTACACACACACTCTTCACATAAAGATCTTTTATTTTTCACACACATTCACACGTATGTGCTATTCTCCTTCTAGTATTAATCACATACTCCATGCACATATTCCACTTGCACTATCTATTTAAATCTGCACTTGATCCTTTTGTATCTCTCCTTATACTTTCAGCATAATGGTCCTCTCTTCTTCAGTTGTATACAATTATTAACTTCACAACATATGCCTACAGATTTTCCCTTTTAAATTATAATTTTGCATTATATAGTACACACTTCTCTCACTCACCACTAAATGATTTGAATATTACTTATATATCTTTATACATATCTTTCCATAAAGGTTGTGACTTTTTTAACAACCATGAATGATAGTGTCTTTCTTTTTAAACAAAACCCGTTTGCTTAATAATCGTAGCTTTTGGTAACTACAATAAACTGCACCTCTTTGACTTGTATAAACTCAGCGTAATCATCTTTACAATGAATCGTGGCGTTCTAACTCATATCTTATCATCACATATTGCTAACTAATCATTGTCAACGTGTAACTCATATCATTATTGAATCAGGCTTTGTCCACCGTTCTGAATATTAACACCCTTATCATCTTCTTAATTTTTGTCTTGTCTTTATTAACCTCCTAATGCAATTGCTCTCTCTTTTATTGACTTCCTTTTGAACTGAAGTTTTATTAACATGTTAATATCGTGTATTAACAATATAGCTATGGCTGAAGTTGCACCTTTTGTTTTAATAATAGATCATTTGTTTATTAATTAAAACTGCCACAAAACTTTTGGTATATCAAAATTGTATGCCACGTAAACTCTATACTCCACCTCAACATAATTTCCAGAACAAGGTTTGGTATCGGGCCCCACCAATATTGTTTTATTCTTCTCTTGTTTTTTTTCGTTGTCTTTAGGAAACAAACTCAACTTTTTAAATGTCTTTTGTCTTTTGGGCCTTTGTTATTTTATTTCGACAAATGTCCCCCTCTCTCATTCTGATTTTGTCTTATGTGGCATTACTTTGTCTTATGTGTTGCACACAAAATCTTTTGTCTTATCTAATGTTTTTCTTTGATTGCCAATATGAATCACTGCTTTGTCATTGATTCTTATTAATATTATTGTTATGTCACTGCCTGTTGCAACCAGTAATGTGTTTGCTTGTTAATCAAATGTCTTTGCTACTATTTTTCTTTATACAGATTTACATATCATCAATTGCAATTGTCTAAGATAAACTGCACCGCTCTTCATTGTGTTTCATATAGATGTCATTTTAATTACTGAAATTATAATATGGTATTTGAACGCTCCGTAATTCTTCTTTTAGTATAGTCACTACTACTGGAGTCAAAACTCAATACTATAAATGCTTTGACTTCTCCAACTGACCCGACAATTTCCTTTTCACTGCATACTGTATAAATACTGAAAAATTCATTGTATACTGAGTATACTGCATTATAACATATTCTTTTGACTGCATACTGTATAGGCAATCACAAAAATTACTTTGACATCAATGACAATTTTTCCATCATAGAAGTTTTCAAGGTGACAAATATTTTATGATATTTACTAATGATTATTCAAGAATGATGTGGGTTACATTTTTTAAGGAGAAGTCTGAAGATTTCAGCAAGTTTAAGGCATTCAAAGGCTTAGTGGAAAAAGAAACCGGTAAGAATCTAAAGTGCCTAAGATCTGACCGGGGTGGAGAATTCACATCAGCTGAATTTATGAAATATTGTGATGAAAATGGAACCAAGAGGCAACTATCTGCACCAAGGACACCACAATAGAATGGGATTGCAGAAAGGAGAAACTGGACCATAGTTGAAACAGCAAGAACAATGTTGATACAAGGAGATGTACCTAAGATGTTTTGGAGAGAAGCAGTCAGCACTGCTGTTTACACAATGAACCGGGTATTGGTTAAGAAAGGTAATGATAAAACTCCCTATGAATTATGGTATGGTCATACTCCTAATGTTAGTTACTTCAAAGTCTTTGGTAATAGGTGTTACATAAAGAGAGATGAGTGTACCAATAAATTTGATCTTAAGAGTGATGAAGGAATTTTCCTTCGTTATTCAACTAAGAGTAAAGCATTCAAGTGTTTTAACAAAAGAACCAAGAACATTGTGGAAAGCATTAATGTAAAAGTTGGTGAGTTTTCTAACAAATCTGATGATACCAGCAAGTCTAATGCAGTAGATGAACAGAGGCTAGTGATCATTGAACCAGAAGTTCAAAATGATGTTGAGCAGAATAGTATGGAGGATACTGCTCAATTGGTAGAAGATGAAGAAGATGAAGAAGAACAAGAAGAAACTTCTATACCGGAACCGGTTATACCTATATATGTAAAGTTGAATCACTCTATAGATCAAATAATTGGTGGCAGGAATGTTGGAGTACAAACAAGAAGAAAGATCAAAGAAAGTGCTTGTCTCATTTCCATAGTAGAACCTAAGACAGCTAGGTAAGCTCTCAAGGATGATAATTGGATAAAGGCTATGGAGGAAGAGCTGGATCAAATAGAGAAGAACAACACTTGGCCACTTGTCCCTAGACCAGCTAATAAAAATGTGATTGGTACTAAGTGGGTGTTTAGAAAAAAACTGAATGAAGATGGTGAAGTGGTTAGGAACAAGGTTGGACTAGTTTGCAAAGGATGTGCACAAGAAGAAGGTGAGGATTATAGAGAAACCTTTGCACCAGTTGCTAGACTTGAAGGAGTAAGAATGCTACTTGCATTTGCAGCATATAAAGGATTCAAGGTTTACCAAATGGATGTAAAGTCTTTATTTTTTAATGGAATTCTTGAAGAAGAGGTTTACATTGAACAACTGAATGGGTTTGCATTGACTAGAGACAAGGACATGGTATGCAAACTACATAAAGATTTATATGGGTTAAAGCAAGCACCAAGGCCATGGTATGAGAGACTCAATTCACATATAATAAAGATTGGATTTCAAAGAACCAGTGAGACAACAATATTTACTTGAAAACAGATGGAGAAGAGTTATTGATTGCAAAAGTGTTTGTAGATGATATCATATTTGGAGGAGATGATGACATGAGTTTAACTTTAGCAAGACAAATGAAAAAGGACTTTGAAATGTCTTTGATAGGTGAAATCGAATTCTTTATTAGTTTGCACATCCAACAAATGAAACGAGGAATCTTTATCAGTCGGTCCAAACATGTGAAAGAGGTATTGAAAACCTTTGGAATAGAAGACTATAAATGGGTTGGAACCCCTATGGTCACTGGTTGCAAATTATCTAAGCAAGATGATTCAGATCCAATGGATGAAATTGAGTATAGATCTATGATTTGTAAACTACACTATGTTGTTCATAGCAGACTAGATATTGCTCATGCAGTTGGTATAGTGGCTAGATTTCAGAAAAGTCCTAAAGAGACTCATATGGTGGTAGTGAAGATAATTTTCAGATATCATAGAGGAACTATTGATTATGGATTATGGTATCCATACAAAGGAAACTTCTCTTTGAAGGTGTTCACAGATGCTGATTGGGCAGGTAATATAGATGACCAGAAGAGCACAACCAATGGCACATTCTCTCTAGGTGGAAGACTAGTATCTTGGACCAGTAGGAAACAAAGTTACATTTCTCAGCCTATAGCAGAAGCAGAATATGTGGTTGCATCTCTGAATTGTACTCAAGCAATATGGATGAGACATGTGTGAGAAGGATTCAAGGAGAATATGACAGAACCAGTGGTCATATATTGTGAAAACACAAGTTCAATAAACATCTCAAAGAACCTTGTACTGCATGCTAGAACAAAGCATATTGAACTGAAGTATCATTTTCTGAGAGAAAGAGAATAGGAAAAGACAGTCAGGATGGAACATGTGCCAAGCAAGGAGAATTTAGTAGAAAAATTCACTAAGCCATTGCCTAAGGTTACATTTGAGTATCTTAGAGGCGAGCTAAGGGTTATACCTCTACCGAAGGTCAACTAAGATGTTGTTGAAGCATCAATCTAGTGGGCTAACTAAAGATATTTCACTATAGATTGATGAGAATAAGGCTACTCCTCAGGGGGAGGAGCAGAGATGAAGAATATAAGTACAGCAGAGATGAAGAAAGCAAAAAGCAGTAGAAAATGCTTTTGACACTTTGCACCTTTGGAATTGTTGTCAAAGGGGGAAAATAAAAGTAAATAGGGAGAAGTAATGAAAAGGGGGAGAAGGAAAGATAAAGGAGAAGAAGAATAGTACAGCAGATCAGTGTAGTAGTCATAACAGTTAGAGTTTCAGCTTTGTGATGAGCTTTTGGTGTTGCAGCTTCTGGTGTTGTTATCAATGCCAAAGGAGGAGATTGTTGGCATTGAACATAACTAATGAAGATGATGATGAGATGAGAAGATGACTAGTGATGTAGTATACGTTATCATTAATATTGTCAAAGGGGAGAATATTGACTTGATGACTTTATTTGTGTTGTCATTGATGGAAACCGTGTTTTTTTTGTCATCTAGGTCATCTATACTAACTGGTATGGCCTAACCGGTAGTGAAATGTGTTAGACAGCAAAACTGCTAAACCGGTAAGCAAGAATAGTGCGATGATCAAGTGACCAGTATAGATGATGTGTGATGAGTTAGGTGTTGTGGTTTGGAACATATGTTTATGACATTGGCATGAGTCTATGATTGTAACCACATCAAGTTTGGTGAACCGAAAAACACATTTGTAATTGACTGTTATGAACTCTGTGAAATAGAATGAATATCAGTAACAGATCTTTAACTGGTAATAATTTATGGTTTGGCAGTGGATCGTATTGTGTTCATAATTTAGTGATGACATGTCAAAATTTGTGTGTGATGATAAGATGGTGTTTGAGCATGTACAAGGATTGGATTTCTTGGGAAATAGCAAATTTCTTAGAAAAATGTATCAAGAGTTTGATTGCTTATCAGATCGATGTGTGGTGATCATTCAACGGTGGAAATCATCTAGAAATTTGTTGTAATGATCTATAATAATTTGTAATGTATTTTAGCAGATTGTTTTGTCGTGCTTGATGTAAATTCAATGTATTTTGAATGTAGTTAGGGTTTTGTAACCAACCTAACTGGTAAGTGTATTTAGAGCTAGTTGGAGAAGATATTCTGTGTCGGTGGTTTGAGAAGAAGAGTGTGTTGAACCAGATTGAATTATTTGCATGTGTGTTGTAGACTTGTGTTGAAAAGGATTTGTACTAGCAAGCAAGGAAGTGTTGTGATCAGATCATTTACCCCTATTGTTCCCTAACAGTTACAGCAGTTTGAAATCCCTTAACCGGGTAGATCCTAAGAGGTCTTATTTGTAAATCCCTTCACTGAGTGGCTCATTAACTTGAGTTTGAAATCCTCTAGCAAGGTTACTCCTAATAGGGTAGAGCTCCTAATAGAGTTGATGTTGTAAATCCCTTCACCAAGTGACTCCTAATAGGGTCTTCTCTTAACCAGGCATATTGTAAAGCTCCTAACCAGGCTAGGCCTTTAACCGAGCGCATTCCAAAAAAGTGCAAATATTTTGTGGCTACTAATTCCTGTCATGGTTTTTTCCATTTGGATTTCCGCATGAAAAATCTTTGTGTTTATATGGTGGATGGATTGTTGTTGTGCATTTGATATCTTTACATTGTTTGCATATTGATGAACAATTAAGTGAGTGGTTTGGTAAATTAGTTTAAGTGAATGTTTAAGTTGTTACTGGTACTAGTTTTTGAAGTATTGCAGAATTATTTTACTACTGATTCACCCCCCCTCTCAGTAGTAAATGGATCCTCATAATAACAAAAAGAGATGAGGATATAAGAAAGTTTGATGCAACATGTGATGAAAGAATCTTCTTGGGATATTCTACTAAGAGAAAGGCCTACTGGTGTCACAATAAGAGGTTGAAGAAGATAGTGGAAAGTGCAAATGTAAAAGTTGATGAGAGCATGCGGATATGAGATTGATGAACAGGATATTATTTCTAAGCCTGCACAGACTGAGATCCTGAAGCATATTAATCTCGTAGAGACAGTTAATCAAGATATTGTTATTGTCGGTGAAAGACTTCAAGAGCCTAAGAATCAAAATAATCTAAAGACTCTGAGATATGTAAAACTAAATCACTCTAACAATTGGATTATTGGTGATAAGAACAAGGGTGTGATGACTAGGAGAAGACTTGTTGCTGAAAAGATATGTTTGATTTCTAAGGTTTTACCTAAAGATGTTGTTGAAGCATGTAAGGATGAGAATTGGATAAAAGATATGGAGGAGGAGTTGAATTAGATTGAAAAGAATGACACTTGGGAGCTTGTTCTGAGACCTAAAGACAAAAATGTGATTGGCACTAAATGGGTGTTCCAGAATAAACTAAATGAAGTCGATGAAGTGATAAGAAACAAAGTGAGATTGGTATGTAATGGATGCTCTCAGATGGAAGGTAGTGATTATGAAGAAACTTTTTCTCATGTAGCTATAATTGAAGCTCTTAGACTGCTACTTATAAGAATTTTAAGGTTTATCAAATGGATGTTAAGTCAACCTTTTTGAATGGTGATCTTGAGGACGACATCTACATTGAGCAACCAAAAGGATTTTATTTATGGGATGAAGGAGACATGGTATGCAGATTGAAGAAATCAATGTATGGACTGAAGCAAGCCCCTAGAGCCTGGTATGCAAGATTAGATAAATATTTGATGAAATTGGGATTTTGTAAAGGTACTACTGGCAGTAACTTATACTTTAAGGTTGAGAATGATAACATTTTGATTATTGAAGTATTTGTAGATGACATTATTTTTTATGGAGATGATAATTTGAGTATGAAGTTTACTAATGATATGCAAAAGGAATTTGAGATGTCTATGATAGGTGAGATGAAATTATTCTTAGTATTGCAGATTACTTAGACCGGTAAAGGTATTTTCATTTCTCAATCTAAGTATCTAAAGGAACTATTGAAGAAATTTGGGTTAGCTGATTCTAAACCTATTGGAACTCCTATGGTGGCTGGATGCAAGTTTTTTAAGAATGATGAATCTAAGAAAGAGAATCAGACCTTGTATAGATCTATGGTTTGTGGATTGTTGTACCTGACTTAGAGTAGACGGGATAATATGCATGATGTGTGTCTTTGTGCCAGATTTCATGTTGATCCTAAAGAGACTCATGTTATAGTTGTTAAAAGAATTTTTAAATGCCTAAAGGGAACTGTTGACTATGGGCTATGGTATCCAAAGAATGATGATTTTATGTTATGTGCCTATACTAATGTTGATTGGGCAGGTGATGTCGATGATTGGAAGAGCACTACCAGTGGAGCTTTCTTTTTGGGGAAGAAGTTGATTTCATGGGCTAGCAAGAAACAAGATGCTATATCTCTATCTACTACATAAGTTGAATACATTGTTGCTAAGCACATTGTATTCAAGTAGTTTGGATGAAACAAATGTTGAAAGACATTAGAGTTGTGTATGATGAGCCTATTGTTCTTTACTATAAAAATTCAAGTGCTATTAATATTTCCAAGAATCTGGTACTGCATTCTAAAATGAAGCATATATCAATTAAGTATCATTTCTTGAGGGAGAAAGTTAGTGATGAAGAAGTAAAACAAGAGTATGTGTCTACAAAAGATTAGATTGCAAATATTTTCACTAAGTCTTTGCCTGCAGATACATTTGTGTATTTGAGAGACAAGTTAGGGGTCTTTGCCCCTCCTGATGAGGACTAGGTACATTGATATGCATCAATCTTTTGGACTCTATAGTCTTATATCTTTAGCCAAGTTAATGAGATGATGTTGCTACTCAGCTGGAGTAGTTAGTGAGTTGTTCAGAGTTGTGATTATGTTGTCTGGGTGAGAGAAGCTTGATTAATTTATATCTTTGGCATTGTTGTCAAAGGGGGAGAGAAGCATGTGAAAAACTGCCTTATCTTTGGAGCTTTGTGTGCATGATCTTATGGGGAGCCTGTTTATTCCTTTGCATTGATTGTTTTTCACATTTATATGTTATCATCAATGCAAAAGGGGGAGATTGTTGGACATTGGTGCTACTAGGATATGTTGTTGTCGTTGATGTCAACATATTCCTATGTTTTGGTGTTGCAAAGAAATATTTTGGTGATCTGGTGCTTGTAGATAATTGATTTGGATTTGTGGTTTTGCATGAAGTCTCTCTAGTGTCTCTACTTTATTCTTTATTAATTTCATGATGTTTTGTGGTGATTTGGTCGAGTTATGGATTCCGATATGGAGACTAGTTTTCAGTGTTCTATGTTGTAGTGTTTTGGTGTTTGATCTGGTGAGCTCTGGTATGATCATATCTTATGTTGTGTATTTGGGAGAGTATTTGGGATGTTCATTTGTATCTTTATTTCAAATGGTTCATGATTTGGTACTCTAGAAGCTATCTTTATTATCCGAGTTATTTCTATTTTGTGTTCTTGAATGTTAGTGCATTGATCGATGGAGATTTGCATAAGTGGTGATGGTGCAGCTATTGTGGATAGTTCTAACATGCTTGTTGGTGTTTCCTAATCATGTCCTATTTATCTTGGTGGTTTGCATTTATTATTGTGCAAGTTCTTGATGATCTTTTTGGCCTGGTGATATTCTTCATGTTATGCGGTATTTTGGTGGTGTAACATATTGCGGTTGATCTTGGTGATATTTTCGATGGTGGTGTGTGTTTGAGGAGTTGATTTAGGTCCATGCTATGATGTTTATGGCATTGTATTGGTCCAATGGTTGATTTATGTATCATGTGATGTAATTTTGTAATTAGATGCTATGGGTTTGGTTGACCTTGTAGTCAAGGTTGATGATTTGTATAGTGGGTGTAATGTCCATGTAATTTGGTGTCATTGGTGTTAATTCTATATTATCAGAGAGTGGTGTAAGTGCGATCAAGTGAATTCATCTTTTGGTGTAGTATGTTGAGTAGAGATTGGTGAAGGGAAGACATATGAACTTAACTGAAACTGTCATCAGGAATTACCAAATGCTACTTTGACAGTTCATTCTTTTTGGATTGTAGTTCGAATATTTTTGTAAGGTAGTGAACCTTCCCTGAGGGTTAGAGCCTTCTGGGTCATTGTAATTTGAGCAATGTGCCTGAATGCATGTGCATTCCCCATTGTAATATTTACACATACTACTATAGAGTATCATCTCATTGTGGGTAGGTTCCCACTATGGTTTTTCCCATAACCGAGTTTTCCATAGTAAAAATATTGGTGGTATGTGTGTTTTTTTTATTGCTATTATCTTTTTTTTTGTTGCAGTTAACTAGATCTGAGATTTTTCTTAATTGATTTAATTCGGTGAAAACAGTTTCACCCCCCACTCTCAATTTTCCTTCTTTATTGTTACCAACAACCCATTGTGAGGGAACTTCAAACATATATGAATGGTAGAAGGGATAGATTTTATATAATTAGGCCAAGAGTGTCCCAACTTAATACAAAATTGGTTCAAGGTAGGGATAACAACAAAGGTCAAATCTAAGCACTTGGTACCAACTTCAACAGAAAGGGTGTTGGAACGTATAGTGGGACAATTGAAACATCATGCACGTTAATCGCATTAATAAATTTATCATATCTATCTTGATGAATTATTTGTGTATAGAGACATTCTTTCATGATAACATTCAACATACATATTGGATCAATGAGCATTCGACATGAGAGACCTCCTTTGGCCCATCAAGTTTTTAAACAACATCTCTTGATTCAAAGGAAATACAAGGGTCACACTTAGGCTTAGGTTTTTGAATCAAGTTCATAACATTGTTGGCTTCACCACATATATCATTAATAGCTAGAAAGTCTGGATCATTATGCTCAACAACATTGGTAGAATGAGAAGGCAAAGGATTGGTAAATATTTGCAACTTTTGATTAGGAGGGGTCATGCATTTATTTCATTTATTATTCACATCATCCACTACTATAATATTAGAATCAATAAGATCTTGAATTTTATGCTTCAATCTAAAGAATTTCTCATTATCATGGTTAGCTTGATGATGGAATTGCCAATAGGCTCTCAAATCAAAAGAAGGTGGTAAATGTTAGGCCCAATATGGAAAGCTAATGTACTGAGAGGGGAGGGGTGAATCAGTACTTCAAAACTTTTCTTGAATAATAACTTTACTATTATGTATAAACCGAATAGTGCAGTAACATAAAATAAAGTTAAAACAAATAGGTAACAATCATTCATGATTCACTCCATAGCACATATATTTTGGTTACGCAGAAACTCTTGGTTAGAGAGAAAAACTGCGGTGGGGATGGCACCCACAACTTCACTACTGCAATAATAAAGAATGCTCGATTAGAGCTACATTTAGCTATTTCTGATAGCTTACCCTGTTAGGAGTAACAAGATCTGTTAGATCTACCTTGCTAAAGGATTTTACAACATTTATTCTAAATGTTGCACTTGGTTAGAGGCTTTACAATTTATAGACTTGGTTAGAGTCTTTTACCCTGTTAAAGGTTTCTCTTTCAACTTCACAATATTACAATAAAATCATTACAAATATCTGCAACTTTACATCTGAAATGTTATAGCAGATTCTATGTGCTCAGAATAAGATTACCTTGCTTATAGCATACCTTGGTAACCCATATAGTAACTCGGTAAACCCTTATGTTTACTCTGTTCTTTGACTGTTCTCTGAAAACCTTCTCGGTGACCTCTGTGTCTCTGTAACAGTCTTCCTACATTCATACATGCACACACCTTGCTCTTAACTCATGCTATATAAATAGATCTCTTAAAACGGTGATCCAATTCATTGCTTCGATCTTACAAACAAGATTTCTCAAATGAATATCTAAACAAAATATTTCATTGGTTAGATTGATCTCAAAATCATACACAATCTTCTAGTGCAATTTCCAATGTAATAACGGTTAGATGTGCCTCGATCTTGTAACATGTTTTCATATGCATGTCCAGGTTCAATGTATCTGGTAACATGTTTCACTTGGTGAATATCAACTCGGTGTGTCATCTTTACTGCTCGGTAGTCTCAAAAAGATACTCAGTAGACAGCTCAATGTATACTGTGTTCTGTAACTGCTTTCTTCTGTAACCGACTAGACTATGCATACCGACTTCTCTGTGTGTATACCGATTGCATGATTCGGTAGTGCTAACCGACTAGAATGTATAGTATGACTTTGAATATAAAACTAATGGCAACTTGATAAGTAGTAACAATCTCCCCTTTTGACATTAGTTGAGATGTTTGACAAAAACTACTTTCAAAGTCATAACTCAAAAATCTATATACTTTGCAAAATGACTATAAATGACAATATATACAATAGTCAATGAATTAGTATAATCAGATATACTCCCCTTATCATTATACTGTACATAACTCTGATTTTGTATGCTCGGTTATGTGCTTGTGTGCTCTCTGCTTGCTCTGCATACTCTGTATACTCTGCTCGGTATATTCCCCTTGTATACAATACTCAAAACTGTATCACTCCCTAAATATAGTATATTACTCCCCTTATGTAATATAGTATATTACTCCCCTTATGTAGTATTACTCCCCTTTTTTGACAAACATTAAAAACTTAATTTCCATCTGGGGGCGGTAACTGATCAAAAATAGATTTATACTTCTTACGGGCGTCGATGAGTGCGACTGAGAGTGCATCCTTTACACTTTCCATTAAAGAATTTTGTGCTTGAATATCAACCAATAGTGATATTAAGCCATCAAGAGTGCTTCCCTCTTGTGTAGTAGATAGGCGTGTAGCTTGGTGAATCTGTTCTTGAACTGATGAAAGATGAGGAAGAAATAATGTCTGGAGGGTCATTATATCCATCCTAATCTTATGCTCTTCATTTCTGAGTTCTAACTATTAAGCCATGAGCTGTTGAAGCTTGGTATAAAAATTATGAACTGAATTTGGCTCTGTGGTCAACTTAGTTGAGAGATCGGTGATATCTTTCTCAATTGCATCAGTTTTATTCTTGATATCTTTAATGAATAAGGAAAATCTACAAAGTTTCTAAAATAAATAAAGAATATGCTTGAGTTGAGGGGACAACTCAGCAATGAATTTGACAAGCTTGACTTTTCCTATAGCTAGAGCTTTTTGTACCTCTTCTATCATTTTTGCAGTAAGCTCTTTATCTTTTAGCTTGCTCAAGTACTTAGATGCATCAACTCCAGATGTTTCTATTTGATTAAGGAGTTCATCCAGTTGAATGTGGATGGCTGCATTGGTTGACACTATAGCTGATGGTAGCATTTCTGTTAGCAGTGTTTTCACCTTTTGTAGTACTTTATTCTTCTTTTGAATGGCCATCTATTTTTCTTGTTTGGCCTTTGCTTTGCATAGTTCATCAAAATCAATAAGTGCTTGCCCCTTTAATTTTGAGATATCCACATTGGGCAACACTATCGGTTTAGTTAAATCAACTTTAAAACTATGATTTTTCACTTTCTTCTCTTTACCTTTGGTTGGTTGTACCAAGACAATTGCTTGTTAGGCTTGTTGACCCTCGGTAGGTTGCTCGGTAGAGGCAACACTTTGGTCGGTTCTTGTAGCCGTTGTGGTGTCCTTGGGTGTCTCGGTACTGGGGGTCTTAGTTGTAACATTTTCAGTGCTTGACAGTTCTTTAGAGGTCTGATCTTTAGTTGTACCTTCTGCTGCTTCAGACTTGTGACCTTTAGTGCCTTGTGTTGTATCTTTAGGAGCTTCAGTAGAGATAGGTGGCTTGACTGGCGGATAAGGCTGAACTTGTACTATCATAGATTCACTAGATACAAGTTCTGCATAGGTAGTGCCTTCTATCATTTCCTGCTCCAGTGCTTCTGCATCCATGACATCTTCATCAATTTGAATAGTGCTAGCCGGGTCTTGCTTGGTAGCATCAGGACCTTGCTCGGTGACATTAGGATCTTGCTCGGTGACATTAGGACCTTGCTCGGTGACATTAGGATCTTGCTCGATGACATCAACAATTTCAACTTGAGATTGTTCACCAACATCTTTTAGTTTGAAGATTTCCTGCCACTTTGCTTTTGTCTCCTTTTCTACATCAATGTATAGCCCATTCATTAATTTTAAGGCTCTCTATTTGACAAGAAATTTAGAATTGTAGGTTGTCAAATGCTCCTTTATTTCTGCTACAGACATATTAGGAAATAGATGGACTAGACTTCTTTCTCTAATTTGTTTCTCTGAGTCCATTGCATATTTCCACCTGTTATCAATATGTAAGTATAATTCACTCGGAAGTGACTTTACTAGTTCTAATGGAGCTAGCCGAAACTTTAGAAGTGTGCAGATGATAGCTTCTTCAATTTGTCACTTCTCATCATTATTCCTAGTCTC
This sequence comes from Cryptomeria japonica, assembly GCF_030272615.1. NCBI lineage: Eukaryota > Viridiplantae > Streptophyta > Pinopsida > Cupressales > Cupressaceae > Cryptomeria > Cryptomeria japonica. Next base: position 730,357,483 of record NC_081409.1, read on the forward strand.
ATACTTGACATATCAAAATCCTACAAATCCACCATATTCTTTAAGATTGGCACAAAAGTTTTCAACACTATGAATATTTACCTTCTTGCTTTTTACAATCTAGAATTTGTTGGCATCTTTTGATTCTGTATCACTAGACTCTTTTTCCAAAATGAGTCTCCGAGTAGATTTCTTGTAGGTTTTGGTTACCTTGGGAATAGTAACACTCTTTTGTTTCTTACCCGGTGATGCAGCTGATGCTCTAGTGTTGGGTCTCTTTGTTGGTGGAGTCGGTAGGGCCTTTGTAGTGTCCAGTTTCTTTCTTTTCAAAACTTTTCCCTTAGGCAACTCGGTACTCAATGTTATTGTTGCCTCTTGAGATTCAGATTCCTCTTCGGTAATGGAAAGAGTGCCTTTGATTGGTGTAGAGGAGGATTCTTCTCCGAATTTCTCAGATAAACCTTTATCATCTTTGTAGCCTTTCTTGTAGCTTTAGGTACTGCAATGCTCATCTTCACCTTTTCCTTAACTTCTTCATAATTTCCATATCTTAGTTCAGTAGCATGCCTTGGCAGTGTAAGATATGCATCAATTTGTTGTTGTGTGATATCATAGTCAATCTCGTAACCCATTGGTGGCAAAGATTGAGTCCTAGGTTCTACAGCATTCACATAGCAGTAATCGGTGTCTACCTCAAAACATATATCATCCTTATATTTCTCTACCAGCTGTGGTGGAATCCGGTACCTGTTGTGCATCTTTTCTTGAAATTTGCTGAAGTAGTCATCCATGATATCATTAAAATTATCTCCCAATTTCTTGATAAAGTCATTAATTTGATGGGTGATAGGTCGGTGTAGCTCCCAAACTACTTTACCGACTGAGGGAAAGAACTTCTCAAAGTAGAAAAACATGCATACAAGAAATGAACCAAACTTCAGTGTATTTGCCGAGTTGTTCTTTTTCGGCTTCCTTATTGTGTTCAGGTTCTCAAACAAGTTTTTCAATAACACTTCACATAAATCTACTTTCATTCCCTTTTTCACTATTTTATAGGCTAAGTCAACTGCTGCACAGGGTACACTGTTTTCCCTTGCTGATTGGAAGAAACAGTAACCAATTACTCTAATTGCAAATTTAAGTTCTGCATCAGTGACATTATTAAGTTTCAGTCCTCGGTAATCAGATTCTAGTCCAGTTAAACTGATTAACTCCTTCTGTGATATCATTTTTTGTGCTCATGCACGATCATAGATAGGATATTCGGTGATCACATAAATGATTTGCTTAGTGATTTTGAATGGCTGCTCCTCTAGCCACATAAAATCATCATGAACTCTACTTAAAACAAACTTAACCCACTGGGATTTGAACACACAGGGATAGGCTAGGGCTTCAGTTAATCCCTTGATTTTGATATGCTCGAACTTGCTATCCATTTTGCCATCAGTACATAGCTCATCATATGTGTCACTAATCTCAACATGACCAAGTTCTTCAACACGGCATTTGGTGAAGAATCTAACATCTTCGACTAACAAGACTTGATCCGAGATGAGTGAAAAAGTTGTTTTGTCATCCAGTTCAGAGGTGACTTTAGGAGTCAAAGTGTATTTCAGTGAGGGCTTCTCCACATTCTTGACAACTACGGGATCTTGGATCTTGGGTGCCATTTGTAAATTTCAGATAAAACTTAGCAAACTATCCTTAGAGTTTGACGGTTTACGAATGGTAGACGATTCACACTCGGTAGATAATAGCAATTTGACAAGATCGAAAAACCAGCTTGACAATGCGATGAGATTTGATGTAAATACCTTGGATTCGCTTTGAATGAAGTTTGATCGCCTTGATTCGCTCTGCTCTGCTCTCTTGAAAACTTGGTGAATGAAAATGATCGCGAAAATACCTTTAAGTACACAAAATACCTTATCGGGCTCTGTGCGGGTTAGGTCAAAACATTAAATGCACTCGGTTTACCTTGAACCGATTTACTCTCTTTTCTTTCATTTTAACCGAGTAACCAAATTTCCTTGTTTACCGACTTGACAGGTTTTCTGTAAAGTACTTTTGATAGAATTTCAAACTTACTAATGCATCTTAACTATGTAGATTTTGAATTTAGTACATAATAGAATAGGAACTGTTATGATTTTAACCTTCAGAGAATGCAGTCCCTTCATACCTTTTATGATCAATTTGGAATAGGTGCACCTAACTCGGTAGGTAAGGTGCTTTCTTCATCTGACATGATTTCCTTCTTTTTCCAAATCATCTTGAATTTTTCTTTTATCTCTTAAGTGTCTCCTCTAGGTTTATCTCTGCAATCTTCAGCTAAATGTCCAACTTTGTGACAATGAAAACATGTCATACCAGGATTTCTCCATGATCTTCGGTTGTTCATTCCAAACCTTATAAAATAGTTAGCACTAATGTGTCCATACCTTCCACAATATTCGCACCATATCCTTGTATTGTAATCCCATGGTACTACTGCATATTGTCAGTAAGGATCCATGTGAGTTCAGTAACCACTAGTGTTTGCTCGGTGTGCAGACCACATGTGGTTCTTTTGCTTAAACCAGCACTTCTCGGTACTATGTCCATATCTATTACAGTTTTTACAAAACCCTTGGAATTTTGCCTTCTGATGGTTGTTAACAGACTTTGTCCTGCATTGATTAGATGTGTGACCATATTTATTGCAATTGTAACAATACTCATTTGACTTAGTGATATTCGGTTGCTTACCTTTTCTGATCTGGCATATGTTGGCAGTATGACCTTGATTTCCATAGTAGTAGCAAATAGGCTTCTTCCTTTTGATTTTATTCCTGTTTCCAGCTTGCTTTGATGATTCTCCTCTCTCGGCAGTATGAATTCCTTTCTCGGTAGAGTCGTTTCCTTTGTAACCGAGTCTTGCATCTTTGTTAGGTCTTCTTGTATTCAGTTGCTCATCCAACATCTTTGATGCTTCATAACTCTTCTTCAATGTTTCTTTGGATTTCTTCTCTGTTTCAAGTTCATCAATCAACCTTGATACTTCAAGTTTCAATGCTTGATTCTCATCATTCTTTAGAATTGCTTCATTATGTGCATAGCCTAGTTGATCTGTCATATTTTGTTGAATCCCAGTCAACCTTATGATTTCACCATTCTTATCAGATACTAAGACTTCAAGTTGTTGTTTCTCTCTCTATAGATCTCTTGCTTTATCCTCAACTGTCCTTAATGCATCTAGATTTTTAGTCATTTGTGTGCTGAAATGTTCATGTTCTCTTTTCATTGCTTTTAGTCGATCAGCCAATGCTTTGTTCTTTTCTTTCAATACTCCAATCATTTCTTTAGTTTCTTCAGATATGTTGTTCTCAGATGATGTCTCAATTTGTTCCACTAACTCTTGAGAATCCTGCAAGTCATCAGATAATCTTCTTCTTACTTTCAGAGATTTTTGCATTTTCCTTTGCATGTCTGCAATCACTTGATTTGCATGATCCAGCTCTTCTTGCAGATATAAAATCCTCTGAGATTGTTTATAGCCTTCCATTGATAAGATCTTTCTCTTTAGGTAGTTAAACCCTTTTCCAAGATTCGTGCTCTGATACCAATTGTTAGGCCCAATATGGAAAGCTAATGTACTGAGAGGGGAGGGGTGAATTAGTACTTTAAATTTTCTTGAATAATAACTTTACTGTTATGTATAAACCGAATAGTGCAGTAACATAAAATAAAGTTAAAACAAATAGGTAACAATCATGCATGATTCACTCCATAACACATATATTTTGGTTACGTAGAAACTCTTGGTTAGAGAGAAAAACTGCGATGGGGATGGCACCCACAACTTCACTACTGCAATAATAAAGAATGCTCAGTTAGAGCTACATTTAGCTATTTCTGATAGCTTACCCTGTTAGGAGTATCAAGATCTATTAGATCTACCTTGCTAAAGGATTTTACAACATTTATTCTAAATGTTGCACCTGGTTAGAGGCTTTACAATTTATAGACTTGGTTAGAGTCTTTTACCCTGTTAAAGGTTTCTCTTTCAACTTCACAATATTACAATAAAATCATTACAAATATCTGCAATTTTACATTTGAAATGTTATAGCAGATTCTATGTGCTCAGAATAAGATTACCTTGCTTATAGCATACCTTGGTAACCCATATAGTAACTTGGTAAACCCTTCTGTTTACTTTGTTCTTTGACTATTCTTTGAAAACCTTCTCGGTGACCTCTGTGTCTCTGTAACAGTCTTCCTACATTCATACATGCACACACCTTGCTCTTAACTCATGTTGTATAAATAGATCTCTTAAAACGGTGATCCAATTCATTGCTTCGATCTTACAAACAAGATTTATTAAATGAATAACTAAACAAAATATTTCATTGGTTAGATTGATCTCAAAATCATACACAATCTTCTGGTGCAATTTCCAATGTAATAACGGTTAGATGTGCCTCAATCTTGTAACATGTTTTCATATGCATGTCCAGGTTCAATTTATCTAGTAACACGTTTCACTCGGTGTGTCATATTTACTGCTCGGTAGTCTCAAAAAGATACTCAGTAGACAGCTCAGTGTATACTGTGTTCTGTAACTGCTTTCTTCTGTAACCGACTAGACTGTGCATACCGACTGCATGATTCGGTAGTGTTAACCGACTAGAATGTATAGTATGACTTTGAATATAAAACTAATGGCAACTTGATAAGTAGTAACAGTAAAGGCTTGGAAGTATCTATAGGATGGATGAGATGAACCTTTATCACATTAGAATTAATGAATTCATGAATGATGCTATGCAATGATTCAAAAAGAGGAATGAAGTTGTGGTGTCTAAATTTTGAAGAGAAGGGAGCTACAACTAGTATTGTGGCTACAACTTGAGAATCAATATGATTGGAAGAATCATTGTTGGTATTGATATTGATAAATTCTTGTTTTTTTTTCCAAATTTTTGAAATTCTTTATGAGTATATTCATTCTTATCAACCTCAATCAATGATGAAGAAGGTTCATATTGACTCACTTGAACCTAATAATTATAAAGTGTGCACAATTATGTGAAAGATGCATAATAAGGAAACATAAGTGTATCTCTATTGTATTTTTGCAAATTATTAATGAAAATTCTTTGAACATCGCCATCAAGCATAGGATAAAAAAATTGTGAATGCAAATATTTATATCTACCAATGAACTCGGACACTTTTTCCTTTAACACCTTGTTCGCAATACATAAAATTAGTCAAAGTAATTTGTGGACCAAAATATTTAGAAGTTGAAAAAATGCATAAGCCAAAGTAATTTGCAAACCAATATTATTTTGAAAATAATAAAAAAATGTATGTCATTTTTTTTGAAGAATTAATTGAATAAAAAGGCAAAAATAAAAATCATTTCAAAGCTTTCTCTCTTAAGGTATGAGTGAATAGTTTTTTCATAAGTCTTGGGTCATATGAAAAATCACTACAGAAAGTCAAAATGGTTTAACATGAGTTTGAGGTCACCTTGTCCATTATATTTCTCCAAATGGGAACTTCAATGTGTTCTGGGAATGGAGTATGAAGGATATGAATGGAAAGTGGCCTAGCGGTAGAATATGTAGAATAGTGGATTTGGATTGGGTTATGGAAGCCAATTATTATTGTGAAAATGAAACATTTTGGATCAAATGCTTTATAGCGGCTTTGTTGGATGAATTGGATTGAGAAATGTTGGATGGTGATGGAGGATTTGAAGGTGTACTCTGATAGGTAGGTAGAGCAGATGGTTGGCAAACAAATAGAATATTGGCTAAAGGTAGTATGTAGGTATATTGATTAACAGGATTCCCCCATTAGTAAAATGTGTAGAATTAACATTTTGTATAGAGGGAGACATGATAGAAGATGTATATGAAGGCACATTAGGCAAACATGTATCAATAAAAATAGAAGGCTCAACGTCGTTTGAAGGATTTGTATGTCCACACACATTGGCACAGCTTTTCATTGGCATAATTTTGCCATCCACAATATGAGCTATCCCATGCAACACTTCCATGCCTTTTTCATCATTTTGAATCAATCTCTTTAAATCATCAATCAACAGAATTGCCTCTCCACCAAAGTGTTGTTGACTCAAAAAGTATTGAAGATTTTCCAATTCCTTGTCAAGCTTCCCCAATTGTTCAATAGTCACTTGATTTGAAGAGACATTCACATAATAAGAAGCATGAAGGGAAAGATTCTTAACAATGTTAAGTATGTTATGTGTTGGATGTAAGGAAACTTGCAACCAACTTTATGACAATTTCCACATAACCCAATTTAGAATTCAACAAAATAATCATATATAATCCACATGAAAAGAATTAAAAAAATGTCTAGCAAAGATGACACAACATATACCCTTGGAAAACCCTCATGAGGGAAAAACCTAGCCTCCAAAAGCATCCATCACCATGTATTATTCAGCAATGTAGTTCATTACAATAAAACTATGAAAGCTTCTAAAACCAAGTCATCAATAAGCGCTCCATGGGACCAAGCATGTAACCACACATCCTATGCCATGCATCCAACCTCCACAAATGCTAAACTGACTACCTCACTCTCTAGCTAACCCAAACAACTACCCTTGTGGTTGCTTTTATAAACACATGCTCCCACAAAACCACCAAGTGGTATTACATCAAAACCATATGCTAACTACCCCATTGACACCATATCTAATATTAGGTACTTTATTATATTATATTCCCTAATATTAATTAAATACAATATAATATCTCAATGTTACGATACAACTCATCAAGTGGTCTCAAGAATATTCCCAAGGAATATCTACATGTTACACGTCCTTGTGCAACATCAAATAAATAAATATTACATTACATGTCCATGGGAAACTCACATAATAAATAAATATTCAATTACAAATATTATTATGCAAGGTGTACAACACCTATTTCCCAACATTGGATTGAAAGAGGATTCACCCAAGCTCCCAAGGAATGAGTTGGTCAACTCACTCTCAACACCCCTTGTTTTTAAACTTTGGGAAGCCATAAATTATAAATTATGTGATCAACAAGTTGGGTTCATCAAAATGTTGAGTAGTGGAATGGGATTCATTAGCCTCAACATGAAAAATTAGAAATAAAACCCATTCACATCAATCCACATTGAGGAAATGACCAATAGGCCCAATTAAAAACCATTGGAAGACTTCGGTACGATGATTGATTGTTTCCTTGTTGAGAATAGATGTAATTGGATAAGGTAGAATGATGAAATACAAGGAATAGGGTTAACGATGCAAAATTAAGTGTAATTGACATAAACAACAAGTTATAGATGAGATATGCAGACTCTAAGTACAAATTTGGAAATAGAAAACAAAAAGGAAATTTTGTCTGCAATTTGAGCCCAAAAGTGTTGGACTGTGTCAATGTGTCATTTTTCTCAAGGTGTCTACTGAAAATATTGGGAATAGATTCAAGATTAGGATGTCACTCTAAAAATTTCCCTAAAGTTTAATAAAAAACATTTCTAATGCTAACAACAGTTGTCACACTCTGGGGTTTTTTGCTTCTTCAAAGTCTAGATATCTTTATCTTAGTCTACACTTTCTAAATTTGTAATCCTTCTCTACTAAACCTAAAACATACACACACAAGAGAAGAAAAATAGAGTTGGGTTGATAGGGTTTTCTTAGGTCAAACCCTGGGTTTAAAATTAACCCTATAATGATGAATAGATATAAGAGAGAGCTTACCCTTACAGGCCAGATGCTAGATCTAGAATAAAATGTTGAATTGAAATGTTATACCTTCATTCATGAATCTCCTTTTCCTTAAAGTCTTTATGAAAATTTGATGTTTCTATGTGGAAACTCATGCATGTCTTAAAATAAATTTAATCATTGATGTCATCTTGAATACTTGAAAATATGAATACTTGACCTCTCCTTTACTACCATAATGATCCTTGATTGCTTGCTCAATTAGATTTCTTGAAATCTATTTAATTCCTTGATGATAGATGTTTCAAATAAGTGTAAGGCATTCAAGTAGCGGAACAACTGCCTACACTAATATTGAGAGGGAAATGCAAAAAAATTATAGATCTTTACAACGGTATCAAAAACTTAACAACAATAAATATAAACAACATAGTTATTTATGTGGGGAAAACCCTTTCGGGAGAAAAAAAAAAAAACCTACACTCCAAAAGCCAACCTTATATATTATTCAAAACTTAACAATAGATTACAATATATTTGCAGAGCAAGCTTCTCATAGGAGTATTACCAATGGAGATCCAAAGGTAACTCAACAACTATCACTATGATAATACATCACACTACAACCTGATGAGTGATCCCACAACAGTGGGATACACTTTGTGGCCAAACTTGAAATTGAAATGAACATTTTGAACTAAATCTTCACATTCTAACACCAATAGCTACTATACCATGAGGAATTTGAATATGATGCAAACTAGTGCTTTGTAACATTTTTTCTATAGATTCTAATTTATTTTTCTTTTTGAATCAAATTGCATTTTTTTTTTCATGTCCTTCGATAACTAGTTTTTAACAATGAACACCATTTTTAAAGAATGATGTGTACTATAAACCACATAACTTTTTTTTACGGAGGATAAAATTCTTTTTTTTTCAATTTAGATTTGTAACTATGATCCATGCCATGCATTTGGTTTCATATTATCTTGGTGTATATTTTTTCTAAGTTTTGAAGTCAAGCCAATTACAATTTAGACATAGGTGTACTATTTTTTATGTATGTATTAGAATTTAATTTATTTTTTATTGGATAGATATTCTTTAGAATATTTTTTTGGTAGTCTACTATTTTTCCACGTGTAAAATACAGAGCTTGATTTTCAATAAAGAACCTATGTTTAATTAAACTTTTAAAAAAGTATAATAAAACCAAAATATATTAGACTATGTTTGATTTCCACATGTGTAGATAAAGAGCTTGATTTTCAATAGAGAACCTATGTTTAATTAAACTAAAAAAAAGTATAATAAAACCAAAATATATTAGACAATGCTTGATGGAAAGCTTGTTTCGAGGACTATGATCTTGTAGCAAGGTTCGTCAATTTGATTTTGTTTTTATCCTCAACCTAAGTCTTGAAAACCAAAAATCTACAAAAAATTGCAAATGGAGGGGGTTAGAATGAACACCCCTTCATTCAAACCCTTTGAAAACCCTTGGAATGAAAGGGAGTTTGAACGAAGGGGGGTTCTCTGCATACCCCTTTATTTCCTTAATAAAAAATTATTGGCCATGGGTTCCAGTTAACCCCTCCCCCCCTATGAGTGTGTTCGTTTGAAGGTGGGTGCTCGAACAAACATAAAAATTCCTTTTGAGAAAAGAATTCTCTTCGTGCGAAGGTGCTTAAATTTTTTTTCTCCGACATGGATAAGTTGTTTTCATCATAAAAGGTGTAACCCACTATTATGGGATCACCCACAACCACAATACAATACCCTTATAATATAGGGTTGCTTTCTATGAAAAAACAAAGCACACAAAGTGTCCACCATTAGATATATGAACTTATGATAAATGATCAAAATTTATAATGATAAGTTATTCATAAAATGTGTCTTTATCAACTATTGAGCATTATACGATCACTTCCACGTCACACAAAATGCACTAGTGGGAAAAATTAAACATTCTATATCCAACACTCTAAATGCTCTTAAACACTAATGTTTTTTCAGTACTTTAAATGCACCAGTACAATTTTTGTATTATTGCAAGGTTTAGACACCATTTTCTTAACAAGTCTCCCATTTGTTGAACACCTTGCATGAGCGATGGGAGGGGTTACAACATCATTGTTTAATCATGGTCGATAGGCCCATAGACTCTTAACACCATATGAACTTATTTTTCCTCACAACCTTAGTTAAAGGATTTACAACATTCATCAAAGTCTCTACCATTACCAGTTTCACGCTATCATCCTTGACCATATCTCTAACAAAATGATACTAAACATCAATGTGCTTGGTCCTAACATGAAAAATTGGGTTCTTAGCTAGGTAGATCGCACCTTGACTATCACAATAAACTATCACTGCACCTTGTTTTATTCTAATATCTAAACATGGTCTCTTAAGCCAAATAACTTCTTTACAAGCATGAGTAGTTGTCATATACTCAACTTCAGTAGTGGAAAAAGCAACCACAACCTATCACTTACTCATCAAACTAATGCTGCCACCAAATAAAGTAAACACATAAACACTAGCAAATCTTCTCCTATCAACATCTACTTGCCTAGTCTAAATCCACATAACCATGAATATCAAGGGAAATCTTGTCTCCTATCAAATTAAAATGATGACATGCAAAGAATACTTAGAGATACATTTCAAATACATGAGGACCCTTTTAACTGCATCCTAATGAACTCTAGCTAGATTAGACATAAATCTGGAAAGAACTCTCGTTGTTTGGTAACGTTTGATCTAGTGTACACCATACCATACATCAAACTTTCAACTGCACCCTAGTAAGGCACTCTACTCATGTCTTACATCTCTAATGAATATGTAGGACAATTTGAAATAGATAATTTTTTTCCAACTATAAAGGGAACACATAATGGTCTATAATCTTGTATGTTAAACATTCATAAAACTAAATTCATATACTTACTTTGGTCTAGCAAAAACTTTATGAACTCATTCTTTCTCTTCTAATTTTCATTGCAAGAATGTGTTTCGCTACACCAAGATCTTTCATCTTAAACTTAGTAGCAAGTCAATTCTTTAATTTTGAAATCATACATTTCTCTTTATCAATGAATAACATATCATCAACATATAACACAATGTATAGGAAATAATTACCATCAAAATTATGATAAACACAATAATTTGATTTAGAATGCTCATATCTCAAGATTAACACATATGTATCAAATTTTTGGTACCGCATCCTAGAAATATATTTGAATTCATACAAATATTTCTTCAATTTACAAACCAAATTAGTTTTACCTTTTACCACATAGTGCTCTATTTGTGTCACATAAATGTCCTACTCCAAATCGCCATGAAGAAAACTAGTTTTCACATCCATTTTCTCAGCCTCTAAATCATAAGCAGTAGCAATAGAAAGAAAAAATCTAATGGATATCATTTTTGCAACAAGATAATATCTTACCCTAATCAACACCCTCAACCTAGGAGTAGCCTTTCTCCACCAATATTTTTCTTGAACACCCATTTGCAACCAACAACTTTTCGTCCTTCAAGCAATTGTACAAGATCTCATGTATCATTCATTTTCAAAGCTACCATTTTTTCATTCATAGCAATTTGTCAAGATTCTCAATCATGTTGGATATTGTTGCTACTAGGATATGTTGTTGACATTGATGTCAACATATTCTTGTGTTCCTGTGATCCGGTGTTGCATTGATGTTTCAGTTAGTTTGGTGCAGAGTTGCGTATGTTGATTTATAATGAAGTATCTCTAGTTGATTCAGTGATGATTTCATGATGCAATATGGTGATTTGATTGAGTTATGGATTCCGATATGAGGATTGGTTTTTCAATGTTCAATGTTGTAGTGTTTTGTTATTTGATATGTTGTACTCCAAAATGATTATATCTTGAGTTGTGGATTTGGGAGAGTGATTGAGATTTTCATGTGTATCTTCAATTCAGATGGTTCATGATTTGGTTCTCTGCAAGTTAGCTTTCTAGTCCCAGTTGTTGTTGTTTGAGCGTTCTTGAGTGTCAGCATGTTGATCGATGAAGATTTGATTAAGTGGTGTTGGTGCAACTATTGTGGATGGTTCTAACATGATTGTTGGTGTTTCCTAACCATGTCCTATTTGTTTTTCTAGTTTGCATCGATCATTATGCGCATTATTGAAGATCTTATGTGTCTGGTGATGTTCTTCATGTTATGCGACATTTTCAATGGTGTAGCGTGTTGCAAATGATCTTGGTGGGATTTCTAGTGGTGTTGCATGTTCAAGGATTTGATTTGGGACAATGCTATGTTAGAAAAATCATTGTATTGGTTCAGTGGTTGATCTATGTATCGTGTGATATAATTTTGTAATTAGGTATTAAGGGTTGAGTCGACCTTGTAGTCAAGGTTGATGATTTGTATAAATGGGTGTTATATTCATGTAATTTGAGTATGGTGGTAATGTATGCATCATCAGAGAGTTGTATATGTTCGAATAAGCGAATTCATCTTTCGATGTGAAGTGTAGAGCAGAGATTGTTGCAAGGAAGATAAATGTGCTTAGCTAGAACCATCATCAGGCATTAGGAGATGTTATTCTTTTAGTTCATAAAATCTAAATTGTTGTTTGAATCTTTGTAAGGCAGTGAGCCTTCCCTAGGATTGTAGCCTTTAGGAGTATCTTCTTATTTTGAGCAGAGAGCTCTAGGCAATGTTCTTGAATGCATATGCATTCCCCATTGTAATGTTTTCACATACTACTGTAGAGTATCATCTTATTGTGGGTATGTTCCCACCATGGTTTTTCCCTTAACTAGGTTTTCCACGTCAAAATCTTGGTGTTATGTATATTGTTTTTATTATGTGTATCTTTGTTGTTGTTGCAGCTGATCAAATTTGAAATTGTGCTTAAATCGTATGAACCAGTGAAAATCGATTCACCCCCCCTCTCAGTTTTCCTTCATTGTTGTTGCCAGCAATTGGTATCAAAACTAGATCCTCTGGATGAAGCTTGACCGCTTGACGAGATCTGACATGGAAACCTATGTTTTCAAGAAAGAGATTCTAAGATTTGATGGAAGCTACTACACTATATGGAAGGATAGGATGGAGTGTCACTTGAAGTGTCTTGGAGATGATTATTGGAAGATAACAAAGAATACCTACAATGCTCCTCAAAATGGTTCGGTTATTGCAGCTCAGATAAAGGATGTTGAACATAATATAAGAGCTAAAGAAGCATTGTTGAGTGACCTGACCAATTCATAGAAGACTAATGTGATGGGTTTGCAAACTACACATGACATCTGGGAAAAGTTAGAAACCTTGTATGAAGGAGATAAACATGCCAAAGTTGCTAAATTGCAGAGTTTCAAAGGAAAGTATGAGATGTTGAAGATGGAAGAAGATGAGAACATGTCATCATTTATGGATAAAGTGAATGAACTTTAAATGAACATCAAATGTGTCAGTGGAACTCTTGAAGAAGATGAGATTGTTGCTAAAGTACTAAGATATTTGCCTACTACTTAAAAATATAAAGTTGTTGCTATTGATGAGATCCAAATTGTGACCACTGTGACAAGAGACATGTTGGTTGGTAATCTTGTTGTACTTGAGTTGAGTGAATTTGGAGAATATTATGGTAAATATGAGACTGCATTTAAAGCCTTTGTATCCAGGAAGCAGAATTATGATCCGGGAGAGAGTTCATCTAGGGTTTCTAGATATGAAAGAGAAATGAGAGAGATCGAAGAACAAGAAAAAGAGTTGGATGAGCTTGAAGCACTTATAGCTCAAAGATTGCCTAAGGGAGTCGGTAAGTATGATGGGAAGTTACCTTTCAGATGTTTCTCTTGTAATAAGATAGGACATTTTGATTCTAGGTGTCCTAAAATAATGTCAAGGTATGATAGGAATGATAAATTTGATAAGTATAATAGATATGAGAAGCATGATAAGTATGATAATCCCTATAAGCCTAACCTAAAGTACAGATATCAGAAGAAATGTTATTATGTTGTTGATGAAGGTGCTACAAATGAAGAATCAGAGAATGGGAATGTTGGCATTACAATAAGTTTGATGGTTGATGATATTGAGAAGGTTGTTGGAGATGAATGATATAATTGATAAAGGATGATTACTGTCTTAATATTATTATTTTCTCATTGATGTCAAGCAATTGATTTTCTGTTTCAATATGATGTTTCCATATCTTAAAAAGTATGTTTTGATGAGTATAAAGATGTCAGTAAGTGACACAGAAAGAATGTGAAAATGAAGGGGAGTAATAAGTTATTCAATGGGCAACTATTACCGAGTTTGACAGTGATGAGATTATGATGTTTTGATTGTTTTGATATCCTATATATATGTATTCAAAGACTGAACTAGAAGGGGAAAAGATTTCATGTAATAGAATGAGTAAAGGTTTGATACTATTCTATTTTACAGAGCAAGGAGCTAGTCGGTAAACTCCAAGGTTACCGATGTCGGTTAATGAATGAAAAACTCACCGAGAAGAGATTGTCTACCGAGTAAAGTTCAGTATTAACCGAGTAGTAACTGAATGCATTAAATAAAGTGTATACATTATTTAATGAAGGATTCCAATGAGCTGGAGGTTTATTGAAGATAGGAATGTCGTGCAAGAAGTTTGTTAAGGATCAATGGCAATTAAAATTCAAGAGTAAGATCTACAGCACAGATTGAAAGGTCCTAACAGAGCACAAGTACCAAGGAAGGATACAAGTTTCAAGGCAAGATAAAACATTTTTCAGATCGAAGGATACAATGAACCTAGTCAAGTTTGAAGATCTGATGGCTAAGATTAATCATGGGAAAAGTGAAAAAGGAGATTAAGCGGTTGGGAATTGCTTATAAATAAAGAGTAGTTGAAGAACAAGAAAGCGGGCAAATTGAAGCATAGTGATGCTATAGAGGTGATTACCGAGTACAGAAGGTTGAAGATCTGATTGAAGAACAGATTGAGAAGCCCAGCAAGGAGAAAGATAAGTCTTATGACAAGATTATCTTGAGCATATTGAGCACATAGAATCTGCTTTAACATTTTAGATGTGAAGTTGCAGATATATTTTATTACTGTTATTTATGTTTGTAAGTGACAGGAAATATCTTAACCGAGTGGACTTAACAGTCTTATTTGTAAATCCTCTTGGAAGGTAATATTTTGAATGAGTGTTTGAAATCCTTTGACAAGGTCACTTCTAACAAAGTGAAGATTCTAACACATCTAAGGGAAATCCCTTAACTGGGTCACATCTAGCAATGTGTATGTAATCTTTAACAGGATTTGCTTTTAACCGAGCATACTCTAGAAGAGTATATTTTCTTGTAGGTCTGAAATCCCACAATGGTTTTTCCCTATTAGGGTTTCCACTTTAAATCTGGTGTCAAATATGATTTAATGTTTCATATTTATCTGTTTATGAGTTTGAATGATTTACAGTCATAAGTTGCATATCAAGTAAATGCTACCGAGGTTGAATCTAATTAGAGTAATTATTATTGAGGTTATCTGATTCACCCCCCCTCTCATCTAACTAACAGGGAATTCAGAAGATGATTTTGTATTTATTGCTATCAAAGAAGATAATTCGGTACCAGTGAATTCTACAAGCTGCATTGTTGAGGAGAAATATTTGGCTGCTAAGATTGAACAGAAAGATGAATGGGTAATTGACAGCAGTTGTTCACATCATATGACAGGTGATAAAACTAAATTTGTGAATATGGAGAGGTATCATGGTGGTATAGTGAGATTTGGAGATGATAAAGCGTGTGTAATTTGTGGTAGTGGTTTTATTTCCTTTGATGGTAAGTACAATACTAATGATGTCTTATATGATGAAGGTTTGAAGCATAATATTTTGAGTGTTGGATAGATGGTTGATAAGAGATATGATTTGCAATTCAAGGATGATAAATGTAAGATTTTGAATGCCTCCAGTGTAGATATCGCATCAGAAACTAAGACTAAAGGTAATATCTTTCATTTGAATGCTGGTGAGAAAATTTGTTTGATTGCTCGGATAGATGAAAGTTGGTTGTGGCATAGAAAGATGTAGCATGTTAACTTTGATTGCATGGTAAGGATAAGTTCTACTCAAGTTGTTAGATATTTGCCTAAGATTGTGAAATCTTCTAATCTGGTATGTAAAGAATGTCAGTTGGGAAAGCAAACAAAAATTTCATTTAAGAGTAAGTAGTATACATCTAATGGATTATTAGATCTTGTGCATACTGATTTGTGTGGTCCTACAAGAGTGAGAAGTGTGCAGGGTGACAGATATTTCATGTTGTTGATTGATGACTATTCTACAATGATGTGGGTGACTTTTCTAAGGGAGAAATCAAAAGCAATGGAGAAATTCAAGATATTCAAAGCTAAGGTGGAGATTGAGATAGGATTGAAGTTGAAATGCCTGAGATTTGATAGAGGAGGAAAATTCACATCCGGTGAGTTTGATTCATTTTGTGAGAAGCATGGAATTAGAAGACAACTATATGCTCCTAGAACCCCTCAGCAGAATGGAGTTGTTGAGAGGAAGAACATAACTATCTTGGATGCTGATAAGACTATGTTGATTGAAGGGAATGTTGTGAAGACCTTTTGGAGAGAATTTATTAGCACTGTTGTATACAAATTCAATCGAGTGCATATAAAAGGTGATTCTGGTAAGACTCCTTATGAGTTATGGTTTGGTCATATTCCTATAGTTAGATATTTCAGATTTTTTGGAAGAAAATGTTATATCAAAAGAGATGAGGATGTAGGAAAGTTTGATGTAAGATGTGATCAAGGAATCTTCTTGGGTTAATCTACTAAGAGGAAGGCCTATCGGTGTTACAATGAGAGGTTAAAAAAGAGAGTGGAAAGTGCAAATTCAAGGTTGATGAATGTCATGGAAAGAAGATTAGAGCATGTAGATATGAGTTTGATGATTAGGATGTTGGTATTTCTAATGAGGTTTTGGGAAATGTTGGCATAGCTGATGAACAACTGGTAAGGACTATTGGTGATGATATGCAATCGGTAAAGGACTGATGTTGGAATGTGATGAAGAGATTGAGATTGTTGATTCATGAATAAGTTTTGTGCTATCATTGATGGCAACAATGTTTTTGTAGTCATCTAAGTCTTGTATACCAACCGGTAAGGCATAACGGGTACAGAAGATAGTTTATGTTGGCAAATGCACACTCCAATGAGAAATTGTAGGTGATTGAAGGTATTGTCATTGATGACAACCTTACAATCCTATGGCATAGGTACACACATCGGCACCGGCAAAGATGTTCACTGGCACCCTGGCCGACAAGATTTTATTTATTGTATTTTGTATTTAATTATAAATCTTTTTGTAAGCCAACAAGGCGAGTTGTAATATGACTCATATAAGTATGAGTTCTTGTAGATCATTTAAGATATGCGGATATGGTTATATTATTTCATAACTAAGATGCGAATATTAAGGCAGAGTTTGGAATAAGGTTTTGGAAGTTGTATGAGCTTAAACTGGTACTAAACCTGGCATAGAAGATGCTGACCCAAAGCAATACATGACATTGGATTTTCATAATCCACTTTTGTAAGTCAATGAGACTTCCCTTTTTGTACTTAAGTAGTGAGATTTAGGCAATTGGCCTTCCTGCATGTGCAGGCCCCTACTGTATCAGTAATATTCACTTATTGGCCAGTGAGCGAATAGTGTGGGTCACAAATCCCACCAAGTTTTTCCCACACCAGGTTTCCTCATTAAAAATATTGTGTTATGGTGTTCTTTCTATGTTGTGTTTATTGTTCTTATTTACTACATTAATTCCAGTTTACTGTATACTGTTTTGAGATGAAATTCATTTAACAAGTTAAGAAAATCCATTAACCGGCAAGATATTGATTCACCCCCCTCTCAGTATCTTTGAGATTCCTAACAATTGGCATCAAAGCTTGGTCCTCTATTTTCAAAAGCCTAACAGCTTGAGGAAGATTCTGACATCGGTACAGATGGATAATCTGAGAAAGCAATTGGAAACATCTCTTGCAGATTATGATGCAGAAAAATTGAAGAATATGAAACTTGAAGATGATCTGAAGGCTGCATAGGAAATCAATCAAGGACTTCAAGAAAATATCAGGAACAAAAGAAGAGAACTTCATGAGAAGATACAGAGTGATGATGATGAGAAAGAAACTCTTAATGATCTTTTAAGCAAGTTGAAGCAGGATAACATGGCCTTGAAGAATGAAATGCAAGATATGACTATGAGGTTTTGTAAAGACATTGAAGACCAAAAGAAGAATGAAGATGACCTGGCTAGGAGAATCAATGATGTTGGAAATGAAAATTTAAGACTCAGTCATGAAAATGATATGTTGAAGACAGATATAATTCACTTGGAGCATGATAAAACTGAACTCATGAGACAAAAATATTTCTTAGAAAATGAGTTGGCTATTGCAAATCAACACAAGGAGAAATTCAAGAAAAGTTTAGAAGAACTTGATGACATGTTGAAAAATCAGAAACCTAATGGAGATACTAATGGCGTTGGCTTTGAAGTTGGTGAAAGCTCTGGCATTGCAAACAAACATGATCACAGCAAACTGGTGAGACAACCTAATGCTTATAAATTTAATGGAAAATACTTTAACTGTAACAAGTATGGTCATAGAGAAAATTGGTGTAGATCTAGAAACTATCAGAACACCAATGCACCCATCGATAAATGTTCTAAATGCAACAAAGTTGGACATAATTCAGAAAATTGCAGAATGAATGTAAGATGTTATGTTTGTGGAAAATTTGGACACTTATCTAATCAATTCAGAACACATACCGGCATAGGATATGGAAAAGCTATTCAGAAAAACAATGTGACTTGTTATGCTTGTAACAAAATTGGATATATTGCAAAATTTTGTAGAAGCAAGGCATCACCGGCAAACAACAAAGGAGCCAGTTTGAAAGGTAAAGAAAAGGTTGAAGAGGTAAAGCAATAATTTTCAAAACAATGGATCAGAAAGTCAGATATGAGTGTTAGTGAAGCTATTCCTTCACCGGTAGAACAAAGTATCACTCCACTGGCAGAAGGTTCTTCATCTAACTAAAGAGAACCTTTTGGGGGTATGGCAACAAATGCAAAACATGCTTATTTACCCTCGGTTGATGGTGAGAAGTTGAAATACTTCTTTACCGGAAGATGAGTTAAGGTTTCACTTAACCGGCAAGCACTAAATGTGGTAGTTGAAGGAAATGACATTATAAAGCAAGTGTTTTGGCTCTTTTTTCCATTCACCGAGCATTCAAACTTCCTTAGAGCGCGAAAATCCCGAGCAAAGGCATCCATAGCGAGAAGTGAAGCAAATCATTCAAGCACTCATACCTAAAGGCAGATTAAAGTATTTATAGCAATGGCTTCCTCCTCTACACTTGAATTCATTGCAAACCCTACTATAGTTGAAGTTGTTAAGCGCCCTAGGCCCGTATTTAAAATTATTCCCGAAATTGCGAAGAAAGATGATACCCTAGGAGCATTCTCAAAAATACCTAATGGAGTTGCTTATGCTGAGGATCCTAGAATCTACATACATTGTCATATAGAAGAACTAGGAGATGATGAGATTAAGAACATGTACAGGACTGTTATATGTGATGAAAATGGAAATGTTAAACCGAAACACAAGATAGTTGAAACCCTAGGTTTTGTTGAAATTCTTAGTATCCCTAATTTTCTGAAGGATGTTATAAGGATTGTGCTAAGTAGAGTACAAGGAGAGTTCTTTTGGTTGGATTCAATTCACAAGATAACCAAAGAGGAAGTTAGGGTAGTGACAGGCTTACCTTCCACCGGTAGCAGACTTGAGAAAGGGAAAAAGGTTCCTAATGACACTGTAATGACCCTAACCGGCGCAACCTTTGATAAGAGATCCCTAAGAGTAAATGATGTAAAGGATATCAATGTAAGGTTCATTAGCATGATACTTGGATACAAAGCTACTCATGCCAATAGATTAAACTTTGTTTCTAGCTTATGTATCAAAAGTTCCTATGACTTGGTAAATAACAATTCAATGATTGACATATGTGAATGGTTGAAGGATGAAATGATAGATAATCTGAAGAAAATCAAAGGAGATAAGAAAGGGACTTTTAGATTTGGCAACCTACTTGTATGTTTAATTTTGTATATAACCAAGCAAGTTCCCGGTATTAGTAGAAAGGATTTTGGCTTTAACATCCCGATAGGAAGACAACTACTGGACATTCTAAGCAACATGGGAGATAACAGAGAAAAGAACATAAATGAATACTTTTAGGCATTAAAGGCTAGAATGAAAACTAGGATAAGGATCTCTCAAGCTATTGTTGACAAATATCAAAAGGAGATATGCTTTGTAATAAAGAAAGATGAGATCTGGATGGAGGGAGTGGTCCCAAGGACTATTTGGGTTACTGAAATGGGATATGAGGCAGATGAGAATATAATTGAAACCTATGCAAAAGCCCTCCTAGAAGCCCCTAAAGAACCAACTGAAGAAATATTTGGTAGTGCTGAAATAATAGAAAGCAAAATTCAATCTTAGAAAAGAATAAAGAAAATTGAACAGATATTTAGAAGAGGATCAAGACAGGCTAAAGCAATCAAGGAAGATGTATTAAATGAAACTGGTATCAAGGAGAGTGACTTAGAAGGACTACAACCGGAAACACATCTTTCCCCAATTGCTACCTCCTTTGACAGTGAAATACCAGTAGAGTTTAAAAGGGTAGTCAGCAAAAGGAAACCTTCACCGGTACCCACTCCTACACCTAAAAGAACAAGACAGAAACAACAGGCGGTTAGGCCTCCGGCAAAGAAGTTAACTCCAAAGAAAAGGAAGGAAAAACAAGTCGTTCCTCCACTTGACAAACTTTTGGATGAGATAACTGAACATGGCAAATTGACAAATATCGGCAAGTTGTATAACACACTTTCAGATGATGAAAAGAAAAGTATAGAAAATAGTGTTATTTTACATCTTGATATTTATAAGAAAATTTTGATGGAAGTTGTAGATGATATACCCAATGACTTATACAGAAGATTAGGAGCAAGAAGGGTAGCAATTGTGGAATTAGATAAAAAAATAAAAATAGAAAAACTACTTGCAATTCACCCAGTGAACTCAACTCAAGAGATTGATGAGTTAATAAGTGAGGCTAACCGGACAGTATTCTCAACT
Source organism: Cryptomeria japonica (assembly GCF_030272615.1). Taxonomy (NCBI): domain Eukaryota; kingdom Viridiplantae; phylum Streptophyta; class Pinopsida; order Cupressales; family Cupressaceae; genus Cryptomeria; species Cryptomeria japonica. Next base: position 730,378,466 of record NC_081409.1, read on the forward strand.
GGTCACCGGCATGTAGCACTAATGGCAAGAAGAATTAATGAGATGTTAGAAGAAAATGCAGACAAGTGGGATATATTCTTTGTTGGAAAGGAGAAACAAGAAGAGCTTAAGAGACCAAAGACCTTTAAAGTCTATCAAAAGGAAAAGGACAAAGGTAAAGGTAAAGGTAAGGTAGGTGGACCTCCAAACATAAAGATAACAGATAACTTGCCCCCACCTCCTTCTGATACTCCACCGGCAACAGAGAGTATAGAGACAACACATGAGGACACAAATCTTGATTCAGAGGTGTTGTACACAATGAATATAGACACACAGGAACTGAACATTGTGGTTGATAAGGAATCAACTAAGAAGAGAGATGTGGCAACTAAGCCACTAGTAGAAGACACAACAGTTGAGACAAACATTAAGGATATAGTTGGAAACCTTGAGATTGGGACTGAACAACAAACTGAATAGGCAACTGATTCCCCGGATACAGGAATTGCAGATACCATTGGTACACATACTGATGTATCTACTGAGCAATCGGCAACTGATAGCAATGAAAAATTTGTTGAGATACCAACTGTAGACGTTTCTAAGGTGAAAACAGAAAAACTGGCAGTGGATACCATTGTAAAATCATCAGAGGCACAATCAGAGAAACCATCAGTAGAGAGCATAGAGAAACTGGTAGAGCAACAGGATTCACGGGTACATTCAGAGACAGTGCCACCGGCTACAACAGAAAAACCTAAATCTTTGGTAGTGGAAATGCAGACACACACTAACCCTCCAGAGAAAGAGGAAAACAAAGCTATTACCACCACCGGCGGATTACATATTGTGAAGGTAGATGGACAATCATTCGGAACCTCTATGTCTGAATTCAGACCTACTAATGTGACAGAGGTATTGCTAGATTCAATCAAGAAAATAACAAAGTGTAATGCACTAGCATATAAGGCTATCGATGATACATTACCAATTGTAAAAATAATTGCACCTAAGTGTAACATAGAAAATAAAGATTCTTTAGGTCAATTAGACACATTGTCTAAGTACATAACTGGCAATCTTCTGACAATTGATCAAACCAATGAGGAGACATTCAAAGAGAAAATGAATAAAGAGAAAGAAAACTTCTTTGAGGAGACAGTCAAGAAGAATAAGGAACATATGGATACCATATTATCGGTACTAGGCAAGAAAATTTTGGACTTCAAGAAATTGTACAGAGATACATGCAAAACAGACATTTTGACAAAAGATATAGACAAAGAGATTAGCATAGCTCAAAAGGAAATAAATGATATTGCTGACAACTTGATAGGTTCATCAGATTCAATATCGGTAATAGAACAGAAAATTGTAGGATTTGAAGAGAAAATAGAAAAACTTGAGAAAGACAAGGAAAGGATAAAGTTTAAGGCAAAAGAACTTAAGTGCAGACTAAGTCCCAAACTGGATATCCTCATCTCTTTGAGAAAAGAGATTTATGAGGCTCTCGTTCTAGGACTTAAGACACAGAAAGAGCAAATGCACTTTCTCGCCGGTATAATTCAGAGGACTGAAGCAGCACTGAAGGACAGTGGAAGATTCTACAACAGTCTGAATGTTGCTTTAGCAGAACTTTATCAGATTGTAACCAACCAGTTACAAGGATCAAGATAGGAACTACACTCAGTTGACATTGAATGACAGCCTTTGTCATTGATGCCAAAGGGGGAGTAGTAGAGGATGAGAAAAAGGAATGAGGATGACAAAAATGTATAATAGAAGAGATCATCTGCTCAGGGGGAGCACACAGTTTTGACAGTTTTTGTAAGACAGTTTTGGATACACTTTTGGTTTTTTTCACATGAGTGTTGCCATCAATGCCAAAGGGGGAGAATGTTGGCAAATGCACACTCCAACGAGAAATTGTAGGTGATTGAAGGTATTTTAATTAATGGCAACCTTACAATCCTATGGCACCAACACCGGCACCGGCACCGGCAAAGATGTTCACCGGCACCCTGGCCGACAAGATTTTATTTATTGTATTTTGTATTTAATTATAAAATCTTTTTGTAATCCGACAAGGCGAGTTGTAATATGACTCATATAAGTATGAGTTCTTGTAGATCATTTAGGATATGCGGATATGGTTATATTATTACATAACTAAGATGTGAATATTAAGGCAGAGTTTGGAATAAGGTTTTGGAAGTTGTATGAGCTTAAACTGGTACTGAACCTAGCATAGCATATGTTCATCCAAAGCAGTACATGACCTTGGATTTTCATAATCCACTTTTGTAAGTCAGTGAGACTTCCCTTTTTGTACTTAAGCAATGAGCTTTAGGCAGTTGGTCTTCGTGTATGTGCAGGCCCCTATTGTTTCAGTAATATTCACTTATTGGCCAGTGAGCAAATATTGTGGGTCACAAATCCCACCAAGGTTTTTCCCACACCGGGTTTCCTCATTAAAAATATTGTGTTATGGTGTGCTTTCTATGTTGTGTTTATTGTTCTTATTTACTACATTAATTCTGGTTTACTGGTATATTGTTTTGAGATGCAATTCATTTAACAAGCTAAGAAAATCCATTAACCAGCAAGATACTGATTCACACCCCCCCCCCCACCCTCTTAGTATCTTTGGGAATCCTAACAATTTAACAATGAACCAGTAATTAGGACATCAATCGGTAAATGAGGAACAAAGTTGCATTCAAGCAACCAGTACAAGCAATTGATGAAGAATTGGATGATGTGGTTTTATAGGAGTGTTGGAGACAAGTATTTGGTGCTATATTCACAACCGCATCGGTCAAGTTTTGATGTACAGAGAAGACAAACTTGAAGAACATTTAACCAGTAGTGATAAAGTCACTTAGATTAGTAAACCGGTACAGTTTTATTTTATTTTTGGATTGTTATGTCGGTGGCCAACATAAGTAAGGCATATAACATAAGAATGTCTAGATTCATTGAACCTAGGAAATTGTTCCAAGGTTGTAACCAATTAAAGAGATGTTTATAAAAAGTGTGATGAGTTGTGAATCGGTGTGTGTGAGATAATAAGCGAAGGATGCGAATTTGATTGTGCGGTGATTAGTGAAGCTCTGTATTGATGTGTTGTTGAAGTTTCTGAAGGATCTGAAGTGGATCTTATCAGATAAAAAGGTGTTATATGAAGATCACTTAATTGTTGTTATCTAACAGTTGGAGCAATCATATCTCCTAACTCGGTAGGTCCTAACAAGCCTTAATTTGTACATCCCCTAACAGGGTAGTTTAACATCTAAGTTTAAATCCTCTTGTGAGGTTTCTCCTAATAAAGAAAAGATCCTAATAGGGCTCATCTTAGAAAATCCCTTCGTCGGGGGGCTCCTAACAAGGTCTGCTCCTAATAGGGCATATTTGTAAGACCTTAACTAGTCAGAGATTTATATTCTCTAGATAGTAAATCTTGTGGGTACTAACTCCCATCGTGGTTTTTCCCTTTTGGGTTTCCACGTATAAATCTCTTGTATTATGTGGAGTTTGTTATATTAGATGATAGCTTATGTGGTGATCATTATTTTGTTCTTGATAAGTTTTAAGTTATTTAAGTTGGTGATCAGATTCATATTTTTTTTGCTTGCACTGATTCACCCCCCTCTTTGTGCCTTATAAGTTTATCAATTGGTATTAGAGCCTAACTTCCTTGAGGCTTAACCGCTTGGGAAGGATCCCTAAGGAAGACATGGGGGAAGGAATGAACTATAGAGAGATGTCTAATAGACTTGCAGAAACTAAGGAAGCTCTAGAAACATTGAGAGGCAAGTATAAAGCCTCACTTGCTAAGAGAAAAGAGTTAACTAAACAATTGTTGGAGTATTCTGAAAACAGTTCTTCTGATGAGGCAAACATAGATGCATTGGTTGATGAAGTTGAGAAAATTGAATAATTAGAAGGCTAACTTGAGGAGAGAGCTAGAAGCCCTAACCATCAAAATGAACCAAGAGCTTGAAGCAAGGAGGACAGTAGAAGACAAGATTAAAGAGAAAGAACATGAGATCTTTAAGTTGAATCGGGAAGTTGGTACTTTGTATGCTCATTGGCATGAGGAACAAAAAGAAAAACAAGAAATAAAGGCAGATCTTGATATGGCAATGTCTCTTAGAGAGACTCTTGTGAAGTAGAATGAAGATCTTACTAAAGAGCTTGTTGATGCTAATGAAAAACTTGCTAAGTTTAACAAAAGTTCTATCATGCTTGATGAACATATTCAATCACAAAGGATGAAAGGTGACACAACTGGATTGGGTTATACAACATTTGAGAAAGGTAAGTGTTCTGGTACTAAGGACAACATGGAAGAAGGTAAATATGTACCTAAAATTCAAAAATCCACCAGTAAGAAATCCTATAAGCATGTTTGTTTCAATTGTCATAAGCCAGGACATACTGCTAATGTTTGTTAAAGCAAATCTAATGTTGATATTGGTTTAAATCTAATACTCATCAAAGACATGTGCCTAGAAACTTTAATAGATATCATTACACATGCAACATGTATGGGCATAGATCTATTGAATGCAAATATGGAGCTAATAATCCAACACCTCACATGAATCAGAGATCTGATGGTGCTTGGAGAAGGAATATAAATGATCGAAGAAACCCTACTTTGCAAAGACCCTATGCTAACCGGTCTAGCCCCTATGAGATGGAAAAGAGGATGAATATGATTTGCACAATTTGTCATAACTTTGGACATGTAGCTATGAATTGCAGAAGGAGGACTAGTAGAGGCAATGCAGGACCTTGGAGAGTATTCAGTACGGCTTGTTATCATTATCATCAACCGGGACACATTGCAAAGTTTTATAGAGCAAAGATAAATCAACCAGTAAAAAATATGCTGACCGAAAAGGAAAGAAGAAAGTCAGTGTTGAGGAAACTAGAGCTAAAATGAATAAAATTTTAATGAAAAAGAGCGATGAGAAATCATCAGAAGAGCTCCATTCTCACCTAGTGTGGAGAACCCTTCACCGATAAACTAAGTTGTTTATACAATTCGAGGAGAGCTTATTGTCAAATCTTTTCAAAAACCCCTGGATGAAGTGTGGTAAGTCAGATCTACACATTTTGATACTTTTTTATGTTATGAAGTGATTTTGGATCATAACCGGTAGAAATGTTATAATTTTGGCAATCGGTAGTATGTTAAAAGAAGTTTTAGGGTTTTATCGGTAAAAGAAATTAATGCGATAGATAATGGGTAGATAAAAGGAACATTTTAAATATCATTTGTCACATTGCATTCTTGTGAGCACATAGAGAGTGAATAGAGCAAAGCACAGCTTGTGTATGCAGCATTTGAACAGATTGGCAGGAGATTTGGTATGATTTGTGATCGGTAATCGGTGAGAGAACATTGTTGGTGTTTGGAACCCTAGTGTGGAAGCATTGAAAGGTATTTATCTTGTTATCTATTTGTCTACCTGAATCTTTGAGAATGGACACCCCACATTTGGTAGATGTTACCGATACACCTTGACCTGAATTCAAAAGGCACCCATTTAAGTCTAACGAAACTGATCCCGTCAGAGCTTTATTCGAAGTTCCTTATGGAGTGTTACATGTAGAAGATGTTAGATCTTTTTATCATTGCAAACTAGAGGATCTTGGTATTTTTGTGATTTTTGATCAATATAGTGTTGTGTGATAAGAATGGTGTGTTGAAGGAATAGTTCAAGAGGGTTACCAAGAAAGGGTTTCACCATGCCCTTAACTCTATTGATGATTTTGATGATGAACTCGTCAGATATGTTCTTAGCAGGATTCACGGCCAATTTATGTGGCTCAACAGACCACATAAAATCTCAAAAGAAGCTATTCACGCAGTCACCGGATTTTGTGCCACTAGTGAGGTTCCAGTTTTAAGATTCGTTCTGAAGGATGATGTAGTTAATTTGACAGGTTCAAATTGGGATGGAAGAGCTATGACATTAAATAATACCAATGATCTAGCAGTTAAATATACTTCTATGGTTATTGGTTACCGGATTTATCATTCTAGTCGGATGAACAGCATCCATGTTGTTGCCATTCACATTGCCTACCAAATGATAAAGAAGGATGTTGCTTATGATTTATCTAAGGCATTGAGGAGTCCACTGATGTTGAATCTTGATTCCATGAAGAAGGACAAAAGATTAAAGTTTAAATTTGGACAGCTGATTCTTGGTTTATTTTTCTATTTTCAAAATTGTTTCCCCGGTATCGGTTATGTGCACTGGATAGATGGCACTCCAGCATTGATGCAAATGAAGAACGGCATAAGAATGTTGGGAAATGATTTTGGTAAAATTGCATGGGGATACTTTAAAAAAATCAGAAGAAAATGTCTACAAGGGAGAGAATACCGACAGAAGTTGTTAACCAATATGAGAATACAATTTGTTTTATGGTAGACACTGATACATGCATGATAGAGGCAGTTGATCCCATGACAACTTGGGTGATGCCCATGGGATACAAAGTGGACAAATATCTTTTGATAGCCTATGCTGATCATTTGCTAGCCCAACCAGTAGACACAACTGCTGAACGGTTTGGCACCTACAAAGAAAAATCCTTACAGGTGCATTCAGAACTTAATAAACTGGTTATTGTTAAGAAGGTAAGGATAGAAGTTGAAGCGTTTGCTGAGAAACAAAGATTCACCAAGGAGAAAATTGTTGAGGCAAGAGCTAAACATGTTGCACAACAGGCAGGTGCATCAAGTACTCCAACTGGTACCTCCACCGATGTGGAAACAAGAGCTAGAAAAGAGAAAGTTGCAAAGAAAGACAAAAATGTAGAAGCTAAGAAGGAGAAACTAGTAGAGACTAAGAAGGAAAAGCCTTCTAAGATTCAGTTCAAAAGAAAAGGTAATATTGTTGAACCACCTGTTGCACTGATAAAGACTGGTAAAAGAAAAAAGAAACAAGCACAAAAACCGGCAGTTGTAGATGATAAAGAGACTAAATCTAAAGGAGAGAATAAAACCTAAGGGCTAGCGGAAAAAGGTCTAAGGGTGTTGGTACTTCAACTATGAAATCTTCAAAGGAACCGGTAACAAAGCTCAAACCTCTTAAAAACTCAATAATAAACATTAAGGAGTATGGTTTATTGTCTGGTGTAAAGAAACTATATAATATTTTTAATGAAGATGAATAAAGACATATAGAGGATGTAGTTGTTTACATGATGAATAAATACAGCAAAGCCCTAATTGAATTGCAAGCGCAGATTCCCAATTATTTGTATAATAAGATTAATGCAAGATGGCAGGCAGCCATGAGACAAGAAAGAGAATTTATTGAATTTATTCTTAAAAATTTGCAACTTGAAGCTACAAGAGAGGAAATAGATGAAATTCTTGCAAAGGTAAAATCATCTTTTAGATCTAAGAAAAGGTTGACATGAATGTTAATTCGTGAGACCCATTCATTTCATGAGGAGACTGAACAAATTTTGAAGAAGGTACTGGATCTTATTCCGGAAGAAGAGGAAGAAGATGAGGAAGATGAACCGGAGAGGCTTAAGGTTAAAGATCTTCCTGAAGGAGTTAAAATAACTGATTTTGAGCCTGATGAAATTGTGATGGATGACCAATTGATGAATGCACAAACTGAGACAAAGACAGTTGTCATCCCTAATAATGACACTGGTAATAATGATGTTGATGTTGTTGGAAATATGTCTCGACTTATCCTGAACAGTGTTCGGGTTGATCGGGGTAACTTACCCTGATGGAACAGCTTGCGGGAAGGTATCAGGTTGGACTCTTTCTATCCGGACAACTCTAGCCGATGAACTCAACTTCTCGGATTTGGTATCAGCTATCGGGAGAGGTTGTTATTCGCTACATCGAAGTCCCAGTGTGTTAGTTGTCTTCTGGTTGGAATGCTTCGCATATCAGATAGTTGGTCTTAGGTCATCCCAATGACCCGATGAAGTCGATATCTGATGGATCCGCTTTGGCCGACTTCGGTGTTATCAAGGATCGGGGTAGCCAGTTCGAGTGTGTTTCTGATCAACCATTGAAATCGACTAAGTTCTATTGGGGATCAGGATTGCTTGTTCATAGTTATGTTGATGGCCAATGGAACCTTCTTCCTATGATCGGTTAACAGGTGAGAGAGTCTGGGATGATCGGATGATTGTCGCTATACTGCTATGGCAAGATGCATAAAGTTTATCCTCCACAACTTGGCGACCAAGGTGGGGCCCGACAAAGGAGAAGCCATGTTGAAGTCCGGCCGATGCCCGATGGTTCCAGTCTCAAGTGGTTGATATGCCATCGGATATCGGGAGTGAAGTTTATGGTCGTGTCGATGCCCGATGGATCCGCCTTCGGTGTCATCGGGGATCAGGAGTTCAAGTTTCTTCTTGTGTTGATGCCCGATGGTTCTATCTTGGATCATCGGTGTATCTCTGCTTATCGGAGTAACAATTTTGATGTTATGTCAAAACCCGATGAGGTCGCCTTCGGCGATCAGGTTGATATTGGTGATCAAGTTGACAAGATGGAAGCTATGTCGGTGACTCGATGGAGTCGTTGTGGTATCTTCGGAGATCAAAGTAGCCAATTTGGTTGTCTCGTCGATAACCTAATGGAGTCGCCTTCGGCAATTGGGGTATCATCGGGAGATCGGGTCTACCTGTTGAAGGCTATCCTGATGAGCCAATGGAGTAGACACCGACTATGGGTGTGCGCTTAGACCGGAGTCCAAAAGATAAACACTTGGACACTGAAGATAGTCTTGTCAGTGTAAATGAATACAAACTGACCCAACTTCCTGGTGCATGTGGGATAATGGACAAGTTGTGAATGCAGACCGACATAGACAGTTAGACTTCCTAGCAATTGGAGTGACTGACTGTCGTCTGAACCGCATCCGACAGATGTAATGAGAATTGCCAGAGGAAACTGAAATACAATGTTGGTTAGGTCATTGGACTCCATAATGGTTATGCTCAATGACTGATATATGTTGCCAGAGATGTAACTGATGATGAGGTCGAACGACGGTTGAGCAGAGCAGAGTGAAGGGATAGGTCTATGTTGATCAGAGCAGAACGGAGTGACTACGAAGGGAGGCAGAGAGGCTACGTTGTTGTAGTCTTGCATGTTTGTAGTCTTGAATGTTCTGCATGATGTTATAGCAGAGTTCTAAACTGTGTAGACTGAGAATGAATACCTTCTTTGTTAAGATTGTATCTTTACTGTAATCTTTTTACTGTAAATAAAGTAGTCTTTCAGTTGGGTGGTGGGTTTTTTCTCGTAAAGATTTTCCCACGTAAATCTTGGTGTTATTTCTCTGTGTGTTTGGATATTTGAATCATTTGTCTATGTCATCTTAATGTGTTGCAAAAGAATTTTAAAAGGCATTTGCTTGATCCCCTATTGAATTGACGATAGGAGAGCATTTTTCATGCATGGCTTTCCTTACAAGTGGTATCAGAGCCATTTAGTTGTGTTATCCTTGTCGGGTAGGGTTGTTTTGTGTCAATTATGTTTTCAGTGGGAGTCTAGCAGAGTATCTTGTTTGCAGTTTGAGATGGCAAACTCTTCTGGACGAGTGGAGATTGAGAAATTCAATGGCTCTAAATTTGAGATGTGGAAACTCAAGATGGAAGATTTGTTGGTTGATCGAGATCTGTGGGTTGTTGTGTCAAGACATAAACCTTCAGGCATGAAGCAAGAAGACTAGGATCTTGCAGATAGAAAAGTTAGAGGATTTATCAGACTCTGTTTGGCAAACTCTGTTTTGTTAAACATTCATGAGGAAAAGACTGTACATTTTTTGTGAAAGAACCTTGGAGTTATTTATCAAGGGAAATCTCTGGTAAACAAGTTGTTTCTAAGGAAGAAGTTGTATTCCTTGAAGATGGATGAGGGTACATATGTTGCAGATCATATGAATGTTTTCAACATGCTGGTTGCTCAACTAACTTCCGTGGGAATCAAGATTGATGACGAGGATAGATATATGCTTATGTTATGTTCTTTGCCTGACACATGGGATCATCTAGTAATGGCCATTGGGATTACAACAACCACTTTCAAGATGGAAAAAGTGGTTGCTTTGTTGCTATCAGAAGAAACGCGAAGGAAATCTTCTGAGATGGTCAAGGAGGCCCTTGTTGTTCGTGGTAAGACAACGGACAAGAAGTCTAAATCCAAGTTAGAGGAAAGTTCTGCTCCTGGAAAGAATTCCAAAGGGAAGTGTTGGAACTGTGGGCAGGTTGGTGACATTCGGAAGGATTGCAAAGTGAAGAAGAAGAAGAAAGAAAACAAGAGTTCTTCAGATTCTGGGTCCTCACAGAATGAGGATGGAGATGGCTTCTGAGCTTCTTTGGCAAGTCAGACACCTGGTGGTGTCTGGTTCAATCATGATGCCATGTGAGACTGGGTACCATGGGTCTTTGGCAGTGATGCAGATTCATCATTTGATGGTGAATGTTCTTCATGTGACTGAAGATGCTGACATCTTGAGGATCCATAAAGGGGTCCTTGGTAGAGATGTTGTTTATGTCATATTTTGACATGTTTTCCTTAGTTAGGATGTGTTATATTATGTATGGGTACACTCTTGAGATGCATTTAGAGTTTTGACATAATATGGTTATGTTCATATAGAGCATGTAATCTCTTTGGATGAGATGTTTTAGATCATGTGTGTCATGTTTATGTTCCTAATTCTACAGTTGGAACTTTGACATTGATCTTGTTTTTGTTTCTATGTTTTGAGTACATTGATCATTTGCTTGGTACTTCATGATAATGTGGTTATGCATTTGAAGTTTTGGCATGGGCTTATCAGCTACATGTGCTCTTGGAAACGTGGAAACATAGATTGTGCTGGTTTGGAATGAGTAATAAGTTCAACTAAAAAGTATTCATCTATGATAACACTGTTAGCATTTAGAGGTGAAGAAAGGGTATGATACAGGATGTTGTGAAGACTTGCTTGCAGGTTTTTGTTTACAGTTAGTATTGTGAATGCTCTTGGTACAAAGGTTTTATTTACTTCTATGCAATGTTGAAAAAGAAATCTTTTTCAATTCTGGCGTTACCTATGCAGTGGGAGCTTCTTGGTGTGTATGTGACTGTCATTGCACTTGAAGGTTGAGACTGTGAGTAACAGGTTGTATATATTGATGATTTGAAATTAATCTTGTTATACCATGGAGGTATGTATAGTTGGATGTACTAGCACTGGTTGTGGTTGATATTCTAGCTATGTCTGTAACAAATGTTGGTACATTCGGTTAAGCTTTTGGATCATGAGTTTTGTGTGCTTGGGAGACAGAGTCATGGTTTTCTCAGTGGATAGCTTCTATGTGTGTCCAGTGCCAATGGCATGGTAGAAGGTGGGAGTATCCATGAATCAGATGATACTTCTCTGCATATGTCTCACTAGTGCACAAAGTAAACTATATTTTTTGATGGTTTATGATCGAGTGGTATATCAGCATTGATGGGCTTTAGATTCCATGGTTCTCAGTGTAATCGATGTGTGTTCGGCATGGTAGACATGTCCAGTGAATTCCTCAGCAAGTGGGAGATTGTTGGAAATATGCCTCAAATTCTCCTGACCAGTGTTCGGGTTGATCGGGGTAACTTACCCCGATGGAACAGCTTGCAGGAAGGTATCAGGTTGGACTCTTTCTATTGGGAAAACTCTGGCAGATCAACTCGACTTCTCGGATTTGGTATCAGCTATCGAGAGAGGTTGTTATTCGCTACACCGAAGTCTCGATGTGTTAGTTGTCTTCTGGTTGGAATGCTTCGCTATCAGAATAGTTGGTCTTAGGTCATCTCGATGACACAACGAAGTTGACTTCATTCATCGGGGTGACATCGGCTATCAGGAGGAGTATGTGAGGAGCTATGTCGATATCTGATGGATCCGCTTTGGCCGACTTCGGTGTTATCGGGGATCGGGGTAGCCAGTTCAGGTGTGTTTTTGATGACTCAATGAAACTGACTAAGTGCTATCGGGGATCAGGATTACTTGTTCGTAGTTATGCCAATGGCCGATGGAACCTTCTTCGTGTGAATAGTTAACAGGTGAGCGAGTCTGGGATGATCGGACGATTGTCGCTATACCGCTATGGCAAGATGCACGAAGTTTACCCTCTGCGACTTGGTGACCAAGGTGGGGCCCGAAAAAGGAGAAGCCATGTTGAAGTCTGGTCGATGCCCGTGTTAGGATTCCCACAGATACTAATAGGGGGGGTGAATTAGTATCTAGCTGGTTAATAGATTTTCTTAACTTAAAACATGTAGAGCATATTAATACTGTGTACCAGTAAGCAGAAAGTAATGCAATAAACAGAGATAAAAACAACCACATGAAAAACACACCATAACACAAGGATTTAACGAGGAAACCCGGTGTGGGAAAAACCTCGGTGGGATTTGTGACCCACAATATTCACTTACTGGCCAATAAGAGAATATTACTGCTACAAGAGGGGCCTACACATGCAGGAAGGCCAACTTCCTAGAGCTCACTGCTCAAATACGAAATGGGAGGTCTCACTGACTTACAAAAATGGATTGTATAAATCCAATGTCTTGTACTACTTCAAAATAGCATCTATAATGCCAAATCTAGTACCGGTTTCTGCTCTGCTTCTTACATAAACCCTTAACCTATAATTCGCATAATAGGTCTGCCTTATTTCGCCTAATTACATTTCTCTTCCTTACTTCATTACAAAATGTTCTATAATGATCTCTCTTATATAAGAGTCATTTTACATTTTGCCAAGTCGGCTTACAATGATTTTTACAAATAATAAACAAATTATATTACAACAAAAATCTTGTCGGCCTCTGTGCTGGTATGCTACCTTTCACTGCCAGTGTCGGTGACCTGTGTGCCGATGTAGAGTCCGATTTTGCTAGTGTCGGTGGAATGCCTTGCCAGTGTCATAGGATTGTAAGGTTGCCATCAATGACAAAACCTTCAATCACCTACAATGTCTCATTGGAGTGTGCATATGCCAACAATCTCCCCCTTTGGCATTGATGGCAACACTCATGAGAAAATTCCAAAACTTGTAATCCAAAAATGTGTACCAAAAATATGTGAGCTCCCCCTGAGCAGATAAGTCTTTTACTGATTATTTTCTCATACTACTACTCCCCCTTTGGTATCAATGACAAAGGTTGTCAAGGTGTCAATAGAGTTGTAGTTTTCTGTCTCAACCTTGTAGCTGGGTGGTTACAATTTGAAAGAGATCCGCCAAAACCAAATTTATGCTTTCCATAAACTTCTTATTGTCTTTTATTGTTGCCTCTGTTCTTTGAATTGTACCGGTGAGTTGTTGCATATGCTCTGTCGTTGTTTTCTGTCCTTGTACTAATGCCTCAGATATTTCCTTTCTCAAGGATGCTAGATAGTCCAGTCTTGGACTTAGTCTTAGTCTCAGGTTTTTAGCCTTGCTTATTATCCTCTCCTTTTCTATCTCTAGCTTCAGTAGTTCTGCCTCAAAACTAGTTACCTTTTGCTCAAAAATTGATAATGTATCAGGTGAATTAACAAAATTGTCTACAAGTTTATTTATTTCTTCTTGTATCTTGCTCATTTTCTTGTCTATGTCCACTGTCAAAAAATTTGTCTTGCAAGTATCTTTGTACAGAGTTTTAAATTCCTTCAATATGTTACATAGTTATGGTAGAAGTGTGTCAAACTCCCTAGTACACTTCTTTATTTGATCCTCAAAGAATTTCTGTTTTTCAATTTCCAACCTGTCTTTGAATGCATGTTCCTTTATTTGTTCAACTGTCACTGTGTTGTCAGTAATATACTTTGACAAAGTGTCAAGTTGACTCAAAGAATCCTTATTATCTATATTGCATTTTGGAGCTATCATCCTCAAAATTGGGATTGTGTCATCTATAGCTTTATAAGCAGTAGGTTGTCTTACCGGTTTGCTATGATCTTGTGTGTTTGCAGTACCAAAGCTTTCACCAACTTCAAAGCCAATTCCAGAAATGTCACCTTTAGGTTTTTGATTCTTCAGCAAGTTACCAAGTTCCTCTGAGCTTTTCTTGAATTTCTCTTTATGTTGATTTGCAGTATCTAGTTCTCTTTCTAAGACTTCTTTCTACTTCATCAGTTCATTGGAGTCATTCTGGGTGTGCATCAGATCTGTCTTCAATAAATCATTTTCATAACTGAGTCTTGTGTTTTCATTTGCAGCATCACTTAGTCTTCTAGTCAAATCTTCTTCATTCTTCTTTCTATCTTCAATTTCTTTACAAAATCTCATAGTCATATCTTGCATCTCATTCTTTGTTGTCATGTTCTCTTGTTTCAGCTTGTTTATCATATCATTAAGAGTTTCTTTTTCATCATTCTCATTTTGCATCTTTTCACAAAGTTCTCTTCTCTTGTTTCTTGAAATAGTAAGATTTTCTTGAAGTGCTTGAATAATATCTTGAGCAGCCTTTAGATCATCTTCAAGTTTGATATTTTTCAATTTTTCTGCATCATAGTCTGAGAGAGCTCCTTCAACTTGCTTCATCAAGTTTTCCATCTCTACTGGTGTCAAGATCTTCCTCAAGTTGTTAGGCTTCTGAAAATAGAGGACCAGGCTCTGATAAAATCAATTTTTGTAAGTCAGTGAGACTTCCCATTTTGTGTTTGAGTAGTGAGCTCTAGGCAGTTGGCCTTCCTGCATGTGCAGGCCCCTCTTGTAGCAGTAATATTCTCTTATTGGCCAGTAAGTGAATATTGTGGGTCACAAATCCCACCGAGTTTTTTCTCACACCGGGTTTGCTCATTAAATCCTTGTGTTATGGTGTGTTTTTCATGTGGTTGTTTTTATCTCTGTTTATTGCATTACTTTCTGCTTACCGGTACACAATATTAATATGCTCTACATGTTTTAAGTTAAGAAAATATCTTAACTGGTTAGATACTGATTTTGCTAGTGCCGATGGAATGCCTTGCCGGTGTCATAAGATTGTAAGGTTGCCATCAATGACAAAACCTTCAATCACCTACAATGTCTCATTGGAGTGTGCATATGCCAACAGCCAGATGGTTTCGGTCTCAAGCGGTTGATATGCCATCGGATATCGAGAGTGAAGTTTTATGGTCGTGTCGATGCCCGATGGATCCACCTTCGGTGTCATCGGGGATCGGGAGTTCGAGTTTCTTCTTGTGCCAACGCCTGATGGTTCTGTCTAGGATCATCGATGTATCTCTTCTTATCAGAGTAATAGTTTTGATGTTATGTCAAAACCCGATGAGGTCGCCTTCGGCGATTGGGTTGATATTGGTGATCGGGTTGACAAGATGGAAGTTATGTTGGTGACCCGATGGAGTCATTGTGGTATCTTCGGAGATCGGAGTAGCCAGTTTGGTTGTCTTGCCGATGACCAGATGGAGTCGCCTTCGGCGATCGGGGTATCATTGGGAGATCCAGTCTACCTGTTAAAGGCTATCTCGATGACCCGATGGAGTAGAGACTGACTACAGGTGTGCATTCGGACCGGAGTCCAAAAGATAAACACTTGGACACTGAAGATAGTCTTCTCAGTGTAAATGAATACGAACCAACCTGACTTCCTGGTGCATGTGGGATAATGGACAAGTCGTTAATGCAGAGCGACGTAGACGGTTAGACTTCCTAGCGGTTAGAGCGATTGACTGTCGTCTGAACCGCATCCGACAGATGTAATGAGAGTTGCTAGAGGAAATCAAAATACAATATTGGTTAGGCCATTGGACTCCATAATGGTTATGCTCGATGGTTGATATATGTTGCCAAAGATATAACCGATGATGAGGTCGAACGACGGTTGAGCAGAGCAAAGTGAAGGGATAGGTTTGTGTTGATCAAAGCAGAACGGAGTGACTACAAAGGGATGCAGAGAGGCTACGTTGTTGTAGTCTTGCATGTTTGCAGTCTTGAATGTTTTGCATGATGTTATAGCAGAGTTCCGAACTATGTAGACTAAGAATGAATACCTTCTCTGTTAAGACTATATCTTTACTGTAATATTTTTACTGTAAATAAAGTAGTCTTTCAGTTGGATGGTCGGTTTTTTCCCGTAAGGTTTTTCCCACGTAAATCTTGGTGTTATTTCTTTGTGTGTTTGGATATTTGAATCATCTGTCTGTGTCATCTTAATATGTTGCAAAAGAATTTTAAAAGGCATTCTTGCTTGATCCCCTATGGAATTGATGATAGGACAGCATTTTTCATGCATGGCTTTCCTTACAGATGTGTAGGCTGAAGATGTCCAGATGAATGACCAACAGGAACAGGGACAGGAAGAGAAGAAAGATGAAGAAGAAAACAAAACAAAAGAGCCATTGATAATAACTCAAACTGTTGATACACAACTGCTACCGGTAAACGCTAGTGAAGAAGAAAAGGAAAGAGATAATGACAAGGAGAAGGAAGAGGGAAAAAAAGAGGAGAAGACTAAAGAAATGACAGAGGAAGAGGAGAAGAAAATAGAGACAACAGAGGCCAAAGTGACACGTGTCACTCACTTCTAAGAAGAAGGTTGTTGATGATGTGGATGATGATGATGTTATAAGCATTCAAGGACCAATTGATATGGATAACTTGAGTTCGGCTGAATTGATGGAGATTGCAACAACCGTGCAATCTCGAGCCAAGAAGAAGAGGATGAAGGAGAAACAGAAAGAGGTTGAGACAATAAATAATGTAGTTGAAATTTTACCTAGTTTACTCCTTGAGACCGATACAAATAACTTTTCTATTACAATTGATAAGCTTGGTCAATTGGTAGCCGATGTCGGAGGACAGATGAAATCTTTTGAGGGTGCAGCATATGTAAATGTTGAAAAACAATATAAGAAGCAGCGGACTAAACAATTAATGAAAGATATTGATAAAGGGAAAGTTGCTATGACTGTGAATAAGGACCACTTGAAGGCAGAATTGGAGACTAGTGGTAAGATTCTTTCAACTATGGCCAAATTTTCATTATTTTGTGATGATTTGAACGAGAAGAACCAAGAAGCAGAGAAAGAACTGGAAGTTCTTAGTGAGTCATTTAAACCCCTAAAAGACTCTACAATAAATTTTGAAAGATCTATTGTAGACCTTCAGAATAAGCTGAAAGCTTATGAGAATGAACAGGTGAAGAGGACAAGATCCCTGCAGGAACTACAAACACAGTTGATACCGAAGGTTGAAATCTTGCAAAGAGCTTATAAAGAGTATGAAGCAATTCTTGCAACACTAGAGATGAGCACCATAGATGCCATGGAGAAGCTTGTTGGATAGATTAGAACACATGTGGAGATAACCGGCACTATTTTGGAGACCTGGCATAATGATCTTAAGCAGTTAAAATCTCATTTTAGTGATGCTTTTTTTCTAAAAGTGCATTGTAAAAGACATTATAAATTTCAGATTTATAAATGTTATGCAATTTTGATGTAAATGTATTCAATTTTCATGTATTTAGTTTCCTTTGTCATTGTTGTTAAAGCGGGAGTAATAGTTGAAGACTCAATCAAAATTTTGTATGTAATTATATTGGGGGAATAGTAGTTGAGTCTTTTAAATTTTGTAAATTTGTGTAATAGCATGTAATTGCTAAGACGGAGTATGTGTTATTGTTGAGTCCATTTTTGTATTGCACACTTAGACAAAAAATTTCCTAAGTGTTGTGATCAATGCCAAAGGGGGAGAATGTTGGCATTTCTAATGATATTTTGAAAAATGTTGGCATAGTTGATGAACAACTGGTAAGGATTGTTGGTGATGACATACAACCGGTAAAGGAGTAATGTTGGAATCTGATGAAGAGATTGAGATTGTTGATCGATGACTAAGTTTTGTGTTATCATTGATGGCAACAATGTTTTTGTAGTCAGCTAAGTCTTATAGACAAACCAGTAAGGCATAACCAATATAGAAGATAGTTTAACAGTGAGCCGGTAATTACGACATCAACCGGTAAATGAGGAACAGAGTTGCATTCAAGCAACTGGTATAGGTGATTGATGAAGAGTTGGATGATGTGGTTTTACAGGAGTGTTGGAGACAAGTATTTGATGCTATACTCACAACCGCATAGGTAAATTCAACATGATGATCAAGTTTTGATGTACAAAGCAGACAAACTTGAAGAACATTTAACCGGTAGTGATAAAGTCACTTAGATCGGTAAACTGGTACAGTTTTTGTTTTATTGTTGGATTGTTATGTTGGTGGCTGACATAAGTAAGGCGTATAATGTAAGAATGTCTAGATTCATTGAACCTAGGAAATTGTTCCAAGGTTGTAGCCGACAAAAGAGATGTTTATAAAAAGTGTGATAAGTTATGAGTCGGTGTGTGTGAGATCATAAGTGACAGATGTGAATTTGATTGTGTGGTGATTAGTGAAGCTTTGTATTGATGTATTGTTGAATTTTTTGAAGGATCTGAAGTGGATCTTATCAGACACAAAGGTGGTATAAGAAGATCACTTAATTGTTGTTATCCTAACAGTTCAGCAGTCATATCCCCTAACCGGGTAGGTCCTAATAGGTCAAAATTTATAAATCCCCTAACAGGGTAGCTCAATCTCTGAATTTAAATCCTCTTGTGAGGTTGCTCCTAATAGGGCACAACTCATAATAGGGCTCATCTTAGCAAATCCCTTCACCGAGTGACTCCTAACAAGGTCTGCTCCTAACAGGGCATATTTGTAAAACCTTAACCGGTCAGAGATTTCTATTCTGCAGATAGTGAATCTTGTGGGTACTAACTCCCACCATGGTTTTTCCCTTTTGGGTTTCCACATATAAATCTCTTGTGTTATGTGGAGTTTGTTATAGTGGATGATAGCTTATGTGGTGATACTTATTTTGTGCTTGATAAGTTTTAAGTTATTTAAGTTGGTGATCAGATTCATATTGTTTTTGCTTGCACTGATACACCCCCCCCCCCCTCAGTGCCTTATAAGTTTATCATAGGATATTATTTCAAAGCAAGTGCAGACTGAGAACCTAAAGAAGAATGATCTAGTGGAGACAAGTAATCCAGATATTGTTGGTGTTGGTGAAGAAGTTCAAGAACCAGAGAATTAGAACAATCAAAAGACTCTGATGTATGTGAGATTAAATCATTCAGAAAATCATATTATAGGTGACAAAAATAAAGGTGTGATGACTAGGAGAATAATTGTTGCTAAAGAAGTATATTTGATTTCCAAGATTGAACCTAAAGATGTTGTTGAAGCGTGTAAATATGAGAATTGGATAAAAGCTATGGAAGAAGAGTTGAATCAGATTGGAAAGAGCAATACTTGGGAACTTGTTCTGAGACCTAAAGACAAGAATGTGATTGGTACAAAATAGGTGTAAATTAAATGAAGTCGGTGAAGTGGTTAGAAACAAAGCAAGACTGGTATGTAAAGGATGTTCACAAATGGAAGGTATTGATCATGAGGAGACTTTTTCTCTGGTAGCTAGAATTGAAGCTATTAGATTACTTCTTGCATGTGTTGCTTATAAGAATTTCAAGGTATATCAGATGGATGTTAAGTCAGCCTTTGTGAATGGTGATTTGGAAGAGGAAGTCTACATTGAGAAACCGGATGGATTTTCATTTTCAGATGAAGGAGACATGGTATGTAGATTGAAGAAAGCATTGTATGGACCTAAACAAGCCCCTAGAGTTTGGTATGCTAGATTGGATAGGTATTTGATGAAGTTGGTATTTTGTAAAGGTACTATTGACAGTAAGGTTGATAATGATAACATTTTGATTGTTGAAGTTTTTATTGATGACATTATTTTTGGAGGAGATGATGATTTGGGTATGAAGTTTGTTGATGATATGTAAAAAGAGTTTGAGATGTCTATGATAGGTGAGATGAAATTCTTCTTAGGATTGCAAATTACACAGACTAGTAAATGAGTTTTCATTTCTCAATCTAAGTATGTAAAGGAATTGTTGAAGAAGTTTGGGTTAGCTGACTCCAAACCTGTTGGAACTCCTATGGTGACTAGATGCAAGTTGTCTAAGCATGATGAATCTCCAAAATTAAATCAAAGTTTGTATAGATCTTTGGTTGGTGGATTGTTGTACTTAACTCAGACTAAACCAAATATTATGCATGTTGTTTGTCTTTGTGCAAGATTTCAAGTTGATCATAAAGAGAGTCATGTTCTTGTTGTGAAGAGGATTTTTAGATACTTGAAGGGACAGTTGACTATGGTTTGTGGTATCTGAAGAATGATGACTTCATGTTATGTACTTATACTGATATTGATTGGGCAGTTGATGTTGATGATTGGAAGAATACCTCCAGTGGTGCATTCTTTTTGGGAAAGAAGTTGGTTTCATGGATGAGTAAGATGCAAGATGTGATTTCTCTATCTACTGCAAAAATTGAATACATTGTTGTTGCTAGCAATTGTACTCAGGTAGTTTGGATGAAGCAAATATTGAAGGACATAAGAGTTGTGTATGATAAGCCTATTGTTATATATTGTGATAATTAAAGTGCTATTAATATTTCCAAGAATCCGGTACTACATAGCATATATCAATTAAGTATCATTTCTTGAGGGAGAAAGTCGGTGAGGAAGAAGTTAAATTGGAGTATGTATCTACAAAGGATCAGATTGTAGATAATTTTACTAAGCCTTTTCCTGCAGATAAATTTGTATATATGAGAGACAAGTTAGGGGTCTCTACCCCTCTTGGTGTGAACTGGATGCATTGAGATGCATCAATCTGGTGGACTTCATAGTCTTCTCTACTTATCCAGATTGATGAGCGAGTGTTTTTACTCAACCAAAGCGGTCAGTATGTGTGGTTTAGATGTTCATATGTGTGAGTTTATCCTAATGGGGAGAGATTGTCCTTCTTAGAGGGATAGATATATGACATGTATGTGTCTTTGGCATTGCTATCAAAGGGGGAGAGAAGCATGTGAAAAAATGTCTTGTCTTGGAAGCTTTGTGTGCATGATTTCATGGGGAGATTGTTGGTGTTGATTTATTTCTTTGCATTCATTTTTTTTCACATCCATATGTTGTCATCAATGCCAAAGGGGGATATTGTTGGATATTGTTGTTGCTAGGATATTGTTGTTATCATTGATGTCAACATATTCATGTGTTCTTGTGATCTGGTGTTGCAGTGAGTTGTTTCAATTAGTTTCATGCAGAGTTGCTTATGTTGATTTATAATGAAGTATCTCTAGCTATGTGGTGATTTGATTAGGTTATGAATTCTGATATGAGGATTGGTTTTTCAGTGTTCAATGTTGTAATGTTCTGGTATTTGATCTGTTGTGCGTTGAAATGATTATATCTTGAGTTGCAGATTTGGGAGAGTGTTTGGGATGTTCATGTGTATCTTCAATTCAGATGGTTTGTGATTTGATGCTATGCAAGTTATACTTCTAGTCCCAGTTGCTTTTGTTTTAGTGCTCTTGAGTATCAGCTTGTTGACCGATGAAGATTTGACTAAGTGGTGTTGGTGCAGCTATTACGAATGGTTCTAACATTCTTGTTGGTGTTTCCTAATCGTGTCCTATTTTATCTGTTGGTTTGTATTGATCATTGTGCGTGTAATTGAAAATCTTATGGGTTTGATGATGTTCTTCATTTTATGCAACATTTTATGTGGTGTAGCATGTTGTGGATGATCTTGGTGGGATTTCTAGTGGTGTTGCATGTTCAAGGGTTTGACTTGGGTCCATGCTATGTTGACAACTACATTGTATTGGTCTGGTGGTTGATCTATGTATCGTGTGATATAATTTTGTGATTAGGTCTTATGGGTTGAGCCGACCTTGTAATCAAGCTTGATGATTTGTATAAATGGGTGTTATATTCATGTAATTTGAGTATGGTGGTATTGTCTACATTATCAAAGAGTTGTATATGTGTGAATAAGAGAATTCATCTTTCGGTGTGAACTGTAGAGAAGAGATTGTTGCAAGGCAGACAAATGCGCTTACCCAAAACTGTCATCAGGCATTAGGAGATGCTATTCTTTTAGTTCATGTAATCTAGATTGTTTTTTGAATCTTTGTAAGGCAGTAAGCCTTCTCTAAGTTTGTAGCCTTTAAGGGTATCTTCTTATTTTGAGTACTGAGCTCTAGGTAGTGTGTTTAAATGCATGTCCATTCCCCATTGTAATATTTTCACATACTACTGTAGAGTATCATCTTATTGTGGGTAGGTTCCCATCGTGATTTTTCCCTTAACCAAGTTTTTCACATCAAAATATTGGTGTTATGTGTGTTGTTGTTATTGTGTTTATCTTTTGTTGTTGTAGTTGATCAGATTTGAAATTGTGCTTAAATTGTATGAACCGGTGAAAACTGATTCACCCCCGCCTCTTAGTTTTCCTTCATTGTTGTTGCCAACAAATCATTCATACCTAATGCCTCTTCTACAAATCTAGGTAAATCCACATTAGTATTCAAAGAAAAAATAAATCTCCAGTCATCAAGTGAATATGTTTCAAGTGGTTTTCTATGTCTTGTAGACCTTCGAACAAGTTGAGTTGGAGATTTTTCCTCCTCTTCTAAAGATTCAGAGCTAGATGAGCTCTCCTCAACTTTTTACCTATCTAGAGGTTTCAATTCAACTCTTTCAATCATAGAACAAAATAGAATCACATCTTACTATTTAGTTTGTTTTAGCTACAATGTAACAAAAGGAGGCTTAGTTTCTCTATAAATAACACTTCTACTATGTATTACCTTATATGCAACAAGGTTCCAAATCTTGTATCCTTTCACAATATAACTATATCTAATGAAGATACATTTCATAGCCTTGTCCTCCAACTTTGTTTTCTTTTCCTTTAGAACATGTGCATATGTCTTGCAACCAAAAACTCTAAAGTATTTCAATAAAGGTGTATGCCCTGACCATGCCTTCATAGGTGTTTTATCAACGAGAGCCAATGTAGGAGACTTGTTAATCATGTAGCAAGTAGTGGCAACAACTTCAACCCAAAAAATTTGTTCAAGTCCAACATCACTCAGCATACTTCTAGCCTTCTCCATTATTGTCCTATTCATTCTTTCTACAACTCCATTCTGCTTTAGAGAATACAAAGTTTTCTTCTATCTATTAATGTTACAAACTTTACATAATCTATCAAAATCATTATAGCAAAATTCACCACCATTATTAGTCTTCAAACATTTTATTTTCTTTCCAAACTATAACTCAACCATCACTTTAAATTCTTTAAATCAACTAAAAATTTTAGATTTACTCTTTATGTCCTTCTAAAATCATCAATAAATAAAATATAATATGTGGATTTTCCAATGAAAGGAACATCTACAGGACCAAACACATTAGAATTGGGAATACTCAACACACCACAAGATTCATGAGAACTCGAGTAAAACTAAATGTAGTTCTGTTTTTCATAAATGTAATGCTCAAAAAACTCAAAATCAAGAGTATAATCATTCGAACCTTTATCAAGCTTTTTATTTTTCAAATTCCTTAGACCCATTTCCCCAATGTGGCCAAGCCTCTAGTGCCATAACATAGTCTTCTCTACAAAAAACTTTTCTTAAAAAGAAAGAGAACCCTTAGGTACCCAAAAGCCATGTCCATCTGTTGAATATGAAACCAAGTCACATCTTCCAATGAAGTGTGCACATATTTTCTTTTCACATAAGTGCTATTACACTCAATAGTGCTTCTAGCTTATATAATGTGTTAAATCTAACACCTCAAGCAATCACCATAGCACCTCTATCCATTTTACATCATGCATCAAAAAAGACTACTTGCACAACCGCATCAATCACTTTTCTCACAGATAAAAAATTTCATTATAGTCAAGGAATATACAAAACACCACTAATCCTTTTTACTCTACCATCGGGAAACCTAATTTTAACTTTACCACAACTAACAATATCTAAATGAGAACCATCACCTAAGTACACCTTACCTCCATTAAACTCTTCATATTCAAAAAACCAATCTCTATTGGAAATCATATGAAAAATTGTACCTGAGTCAATTAACCATGCATCATTACCTACATGAGTGGCCAAAGATACAATGAATGCATCACCAACTTCCCTCTTAGACTCAAAATTAAAATCAAACTTCTTTTTCTTCTTCTTTTCTTCATTGTAATTTTTACAAAAAAATTTTGATTTACCGCAATTCCAACAAATTGGACTTTCCAAGAGGTTTGGATCTCCCTCTAAACTTGGATTTATCACACTTCTCATTCTTCTTGCATTTTTCCTTAGGTCTTCAACGAACAATTAGGGCTTCGTTTGAACTGATGCGTACCTTCCTTTGCATCCCTTCACAAAGCAAGGCATTTGCCACATCTTTGGACTTCAAAACAACAAAAGTATTATCGATAGCCATGACAAAAGAATCTCGTGGATCAGGCAAAGAACAAAGAAAGATCTAACATTTCTCCTCATCGTCCATCTTGACACCAATAGATGCCAATTGAGCCACCAACATATCAAATGCTTCCAAGTGATCTGTAATTCATCCATCCTCTTCCATTCTCAAAGAATACAATTTCTTGCTCAAGCAATTCTAATTCAATAAAGATTTGTCTTGACACATCTCACCAAGATTATTGCATAGCTTCTTTATTATTGCATAGCTTCTTTGTAGAGGTCTCTTCATGGACACTAATTAAAACAAAGTTTGGCAAGCACAATCTAATTAGACCCTTGACTTTAAAGTTTATAACATCATATTGAATAGTCACGGTAGAATCTATAGGTCATGAGATGTTCACGTCAACAACATCCCACAGATCTCAATCTATTAGTAGATTCTCCATCTTCAGCTTCTACTTCTCAAAATTACTTCTAGAAAATTTCTCCACCTTTGTTCTCTCTAGCAAACTTGTCATCTAAAAATTGCTCAAATAAAATCAAAAAGTATCTTCTACAAAAGCTCTCACTTGAATCTAAATTAATTCAAAAAACCCAACAGCCTACAACTAAAATCAAAGGTGATCAATCTTTGATATCACTTGTAAGGAAGTTAAGTAATAGAACAACTTCCTGCAATAATCTTGAGATGATGATAATGAAAAACTTTTTCAAATATTTACAACAATTACAAAAACTTAATAGCAATTAACATAAATAGCATGCATACCACAACACAGTGATTTATGTAGGGGAAACACTTCGAGATTTTAAAAAAAAACCCCCACTCCAAAAGCCGCTCAATATACTATTCAGATTTCAACAACAGATTAGAATATACTACAAAGTAAGATTTGCACAAGGTTATCACCAATGGAGATGTAGAACTAACTCAATAGCTATCAAACTCTGATAATACATCATACTACAACAATCGTAATACAATGTCCTTATAATATACGGTTGCCTTCTAGCACACAAAATATCCACTATTAGATCTATGACCTAATGATAAACGATCAAGATTTACAATGATAAATTATGCATAAAATGTGGCTTTATCAAATATTGAGCATTCTAGAAGCACTTCTACAGCACACAGAATGCACTAGTAGGAAAAATCGAGCATTCCTTATCTAGCGCTTTAAACGCACTTAAGCGTGTATTTTTTTCAGCACTCTAAACACACCAATACAGTTTTTATTATTGCAAGGTTGAGACGCCATTTTCCTCACAATAAGGGCATAAGACTTTCTTTTATACTCAACATCATGAAACGTGTTGAAAATAACAAAGAAGGTCGACATTGAGTATCTTTTCCCACTCAACATTTTTTGATTGTTAGGATTCAAATTTGGGCCCTTTTTGTCTGGACTATGGTGCCTAGCACCCTAGTCTAGGATGACAAAGGTGCTAAGCACCCTAGTCTAGTCCTTCTAGACTTATCCAAGATCTGAAAGCAAGAGGAGAAAGTAGAGACCATAGATCAAGCATTGGTTTGAGAAGAATCAAGCATAATTAGGGCAAAGAAGGAAAAAAAACACCAAGATGATACTTATATGAGAATGAATTGTATGGAGATAAAATTTACAACACTACATGGGGGATTGGAAGAGTTGGAAGAGACAAAAAACACCAAGATGAGACCGAAATGAGAATGAATTCTATGGAGATAAATTTACAAGACTACAGTTGGGATTGGAAGGTTGGAAGAGACAAAACTAGCACTTTTCTTTTATCATTTCTCATTTACAAGGTCAAGCACACCAATAATCTTATGGAAGCCCTTGCTCTCCTTGATGCAATGAAGAGGGGATGTTCTCTTGGTTGGCATAAGCTTATATGTGAGCTGTATTATTAGATTTTGTTTAATTTTTTAAACATGAAAAATCTTAATGGTTTTAATTGGCAGTTGACTTTGATGGTCCGATAGATTCTTAGGCTAAGTAGCTCACTAGATTATGTTTCTTTTGTCCACATGCGATTTGAATGGAATGGTGTAGTTGACTATCTAGCTAAATGGGCTTTATGAGCATTTGGGCAATTGACATATTAGTGATTGGGAGAATCTATATTTGGATTGCTCCCAAAGGTTGGAGAAATTTATTTGTTTTAGGATATGCATGGCTATGGCTTGTTTTGTCTGGGTTTCTTGCGGGGTAGCTCTTCCTTTGTCTTGTTGACGTATGTGGTTGATTTTCTTGGGCCCTTGATGGGGTTGGGCTCTAGCCTCTTGGATGTAATTCTGAATTCTTTCGATTGAATAAATTTTTAACCATTTGATTCAATAAAAAATCAATCATGATTTATAAAAAACTTGTTTTAAAAGAAAACCTTTTTAATTTTTTTCTAACAATCTACAAATAAAACTCGAACAGGTATCTAAGGTAACTAATACCAATGCTTAACTCTTACAAACAAATACAATAGTTATCCCTTTAAGACTAATAATATGTAAATAACAACTTAGAAAATCTTATTAAAAATTAGATAATTGAAAGCCAAAAACATAATTTTTATCTTTATTCCAAATGTCATTAAAATTTGTAGTTTTTATTTATATGAAAAATATAACCTTCATCTAAATCGTAGAAAATATTTAAAAGTAAATTAACAACCATCAACAACCAAATTGAAAAAAAGCATTCAATACATTTGTACATCAATCTCTTGATTATTTATTTTTTAATTAAAAACTAAATTATAAACATGAGTATCCTTTGGTACAGTTAGAACAATATACATAATAAAATACAAAATCTCAAATAAATAATATCAATGAAAAAGTTTGCACTACTATTTTTTTAGAATGTATCTTCTAAAAGGCTCAAGTGGTCTCACATCAAAACTTCAATCACTCCACTTACTATTATGTACTAAAACATACACATCCTAGAGCTTTAAAGTGCAGTTCAAGCACACCACAAGATGATGTGTGTTATTTTCAAAGTTTTTGAGCTACTAAATTATTAAGGAAACTTCATTCATCTTTGATTTTTTTCTCAAGTGAAATAATAGTCTTAGTTCTTGAATACCATGGCAAGCATAGAAATATGGAAATTTTTAATAAGGTGTGAAAAATATATGTCAAATTGTTGAGTAGAAAGTTTGGATCAGGGTAGTTGAATATGTGGAGCAAGTATAGAAAGGTTGGAAAAGGGTAGTTGAATATGTGGAGCAAGTATTCAATAGAAGAAGCATTGTCAAGTTATATTGGATAATTAATTATATTAAATATTAAATGAAAATATTTTTGGCAAAGTAAAACAAGGATAAAGTGCAGTTGAAAAGAAGAAGAGCTATTCAAAGAAGTAGAGGGGGTCTATCACAATTAGGAAATGAGCTTCTCGTATGGGCGTGCAACAAAATGACCTAAACCCAAATTAGGAGTATTAATCATAGTCACTTTTCAAAGAACAAATATTCTCCATGTAAATTGATGTTGAAGGGTTATATTAGGCAACCAAAAATAGAAGAGGAAGAGAGATGAGGGTCACTAAGATAGATGAAGACTAACAATAGTAAATGGTGGGATAGGCATAGAAGTGGTAAAATAGTCTGACTGTATATTGCATGGGAAAAGAAAGATCAAGAAAGGCACAATCAATAAAATGAGGAATACGAGACAAAGTATGTTTTACATGATGAAAGGAGCATTTCAAAGGTAGAGCACTCTCAATAGTGACTAGGAAGGAGGAATAGGAGACAAAGTATATTTTACATGATGAAAGAAGCATCTCAAAGGTAGAGCACTCTTGTATCATCTAGTACCATATTATTATCATTTTATTTGTTTGTTTTTTTGTTTAAAGGGTCCATTTATTATATTGGTGTGAAAAAAATTGTATAATTTTGTTTGAAAGTGTATGACTATCTAAAGAATACTCTATGGTAACACAAATCTCGTTGGGTGTGACATTGTTGTCATAAAAAGTATATTTGAATTGTTTAAAACCTCATGTTACTATCTGAGACTAATTCATCATCAAATCAATTGATGTGGCCTAAAATCTAACTCAACCTACTTGAACAAGGTAAGTAAATGAACCCTCAAATATCCTTGACTCTTCTAAAATAGAAATCACTTATCCATCAAGGGAGCCATCAGGCTTTCAAAAATGACAATGAACTTGCAATCAAGGACATTAATTAATTGAGCCTTTGATATTTCATTTCATTGAAATTAATGAAATGAGGACCCTCAACATACTTCAAAACAAAACTTAAAGCGATCAGGCATATACATGAACTCTACCTCTCCTCTTTAATTTTTTAAGTAGTTGAGTGGATACATCACCTTAACTTAGTCAAACAAATAAAGATTCAACAACCAATCATTATTGGTTTAGTATAATAATCACCCTCTTTCAAAACAAGGCCGAAGTCATTCAAAGATTGATCCTATGATCTATCATTCAATAGAGTCTTTCACTACCATTACTAATTGAAATCTCTTATACTTTCGAATTCAATTTGAATACATTCATTGATTGATACTATGATCATTCAATTCAGCCTATAAATTATTGACCTCCACCTATCATTCAAGGAAATAAATGACCTTGAAAACAAGCATGAAATCTTATTAAATATATGCCAATGAACCAACTCCTTGTAAATAGAAAGGTTATAGCAATTATATTAATGTGCATATAAAGCAACTCTCCTCTCTCATCCTCTCTTACGAATTTTATTTTTTAAAGTGTTATCCAACTGTATCATATCTATTAAAAGGTTTAAAGATTAAAGATAGAGCTAACACACTCTCCTTATTGTATATCAAAAATATAGCTTACATTCTTCGTGGTAGGAATCAAAGAATATCCACTTTAGGAAAGCAGCCTTCTATATCTTACTAGACATACAAAAGATCAAAAAGTGACCATAATTGTTCATTACATTTTCCAATCTATCAACTATTGCACTAGAGAAAGGGAGTTTGTAGGGACAAAAAAATCATGAAAAATTTGAGGTGAGAAATAGAATTCAAGATTTTGGGGTTTTTTGGGACCACTTATAATGTGACTCTTCCAAACACAAACTTTATTCATTCATGCATGATATTATGAGTTATCAATCATCATATTAAACCTCTCCTAAATTCATCTTAATTGGAGAAGGGCTTGACCAAAAGGTTACTACCTACTAAATGGGTCATACACCTTCAATAATAATTATTTCCTCTATAACACTAATAATGGGTCATGCATTTTCAATAATAATTATTTCCTCTATAACACCAATATTTAATTAGCTTGGACAATCCTCAAAAACTCAAATTAGCCTAATGGGTACGATCTAGGTGATCTTCAATCAAGAATATTTCCCTAAGAGGGTATTTTTAGAAAGAGAGGTGAGCTTGGATTATTTCCAATTAGCGATTTCTTATAGAGATAAATGCAAGATAGAGAGATGTGGTGTAGTTCAATCAACTTTGGAGCACTACACCCTCAGCCTCCCCATCCTATCCTAGAGTGCCCCACACTATAGAGATTTTGGTTAGGTGGATAGTTTACACAAGGTAACTATTAAAACTGAGATGCAACAATGCAAAATACTTCCATATTCATATATGTATCTATTTATATATAAATGCAAAAGTATGACTCCTAAAGTCTCCAACTTTGGCAGCACAAGGCACTTACATTTTAACTCACTAACCTACGACTAAGATACTCTTAATAGCAATTAGACATGAGTTGCCTTCACTTAAACGAGATCCTTAAATAATAGTTGTTGAATTTATATTGGAGCATTGTACTCCAACAAACTTAAATCAATTTTACCCATATCGCTATTCTAAAATCCAACTCTATTAAGTTATCTTGTCCCCACTTAAAGATATACAACTTGAGTTCACTCTATTAAATCCTCAAGTTTTTGAACTCCACCTTCTTTAAGACCTACATTCCAAATCTCTTGAATTATTGGATAAAAATCCATATTGATCTATACCTTCATAGATTCTCCACTAGCAACAAAGATTCATCTTCTACAAGACAATAAAATATTTTTGGTTTGATTCATCACATATTCATTATGTTTGTATATGTATGTGTGTGTGTATATATACACATATATGTATACATACATACACACATACACACATACATACACACATACATATACACGCACACACACACACACACACACACACACACACACACACACACACACACATATAACCTATTTAGTAATATAGTTAGCTCAATGAACAAGAGAGAAACACTAGCTCCTCTTTCAACTATAGAAACAAAGTTTGTGGAGCTACTCATTCGTATAAGAAGGCAATGTGGATTTAGATATTAACCTAGTATAAGAGACCGTGGGGATAGATTATGATAGCTGGAGTGCTCAAAATTTAACCAAGAGCCCTACTTTCACACACAAAACGAATTATATCATTTATGTTTGTGACAATGTGGAGAGCAAAATAGCGATGATAAAGAAAGTGAGCACTTCTATGAATATTGTAAATCCAAAGTCAAATGAGCACAAAGAATTATCAATGGTGCATGCATGCATATGCATACACACATACATGCATACATGCATGCATATGAATAGTAATGTAGTTAGCTCAGTGAGCAAGAGAGAAACATTAGCTCCTCTTCCATCTATAGAAACAAAGTTTGTGGAGCTACTCGTTTGTATAAGAAGGCAATGTCGTTTTAGATATTAACCTAGTATAAGAGACCATGAGGATAGATTATAATAGTTGGAGTTCTCAAAATTTTACCAAGAGCCCTACTTTTCACACAAAATGGATTATATCATTTTGTTTGTGACAATGTGGAGGCTAAAACAGTGATGATAAAGAAAGTGAGCACTTCTATGAATGTTGCAAATCGAAAGTCAAATGAGCACAAAGAATTATCAATGGTGCATGCATATACATACATACACACATGCATGCATATATATATATATATATATATATATATATATATATATATATATATATATAGAGAGAGAGAGAGAGAGAGAGAGAGAGAGAGAGAGAGAGAGAGAGTAGCTCCTCTTTCAACTATAGAAACAAAGTTTGTGGAGCTACTCATTTGTATAATAAGGCAATGTGGATTTAGATATTAACCTAGTATAAGAGACAATGAGGATAGATTATGATAGTTGGAGTGCTCAAAATTTAACCATGAGCCCTACTTTTCACACACAAAAACGAATTATATCATTTTGTTTGTAACAATGAGGCGGCCAAAACAGTGATGATAAAGAAAGTGAGCACTTCTATGAATGTTGCAAATCCAAAGTCAAATGAGCACAAAGAATTATCAATGGTACAAATTGGCTACGGTAATTTCTACTACTACTTATTAGACCAATTTAGCATTGTACCCATTATGTTCCCTTTTTTAACAATATATACAAATGATAAATTGTTAAGACAAATATAAGAGACATCTTGCAATCCATGTGATTGTAGTTTTACATAAATTGACCTATTTGGAATGGATCACCACTCTTGGAGTAATCTTGCAGATTCTCTATATGAAACATCTTGCCACTTAAATTGTATATTAAATGTAAGAGAGCATTCACATTAGGTGTTATAAGAAGAACAAGTGAAGCATCTTTGAATGGCTAAATATAGTACAAGTAAGAATGTAAAAGCAATTGATTACTCCAAATAGGGATGCATGGGTTGTCTAGGTTAACTCCTTGATTGTAGTAATCAAGATCTCATGAAGTTGTTATTTTAAGAGGTACATTCATGAAATGTGGCACATAGGATGGATTAGGCCAAGTTGTCCCATGGATTGGAGCTCATGATTTAGAAACCACTCTTGGTTATTTGGTTTGCCTCTAGCTAATAAACCTAGTACTCGTCTATGGTTAAGTACGGTTTTGATTGATAGGGAGGTCCATGTCAAAGTCATTCTAAAGAAAAGTTTGAAGATCTCTTTCAACACAAGTCAAATCTCTAGGAAAAGATGCATACTAGCATAGATATTTGTGTATACATCATGAGGTGCATAATAAGAAAATAGTTAAAAGAATGTTCCCAATTACCTCGACCTCCTTCCACAACTCCCCCTCCATCCACTTCAAACCTTAAATTTATTTATTTTTCTACTTGATTTGATCTTCTAGCGACTTACACTTCGCTTCTTGTAGTTAAGCTTGTTCATCTCCTTGTCACCCTTGGTTAGATTTGTTCTATCAATGCCTTTGTGTCTCCTAGCCACACAAGTTCTTTGGAATATCGATCCTACACTTAGTTATGAAGTTGAGCATGAAGGAAGAAAAAAAATATTAAAACCATGAAAGACGAAAGTTGCATTTGGCACATCAGCTTTATCCATTGTATCAAGGACAGCAAAGACACCAAGGAAACAATTTGCTATGCCCAAGAGAAGCAAGTGAGCCTCGTAGGATCCAACCTCCACCAAAAGTGCAAAAGTTGTTCAAAGAATATTCAAATATCAGCCCATCATAGTTGGCAATTCATTTTCTTCCTTCAAGAGGCATTACACACCATATTGATTTAGTGTCAATATCAAAGCTCCCTAATCAAGTAACATATCGGTTATCTCCAAAACAAACGAAGAGATGAGAAGGCAATT
The DNA here is from genome assembly GCF_030272615.1 of Cryptomeria japonica. Classification (NCBI taxonomy): domain Eukaryota; kingdom Viridiplantae; phylum Streptophyta; class Pinopsida; order Cupressales; family Cupressaceae; genus Cryptomeria; species Cryptomeria japonica. Next base: position 730,411,459 of record NC_081409.1, read on the forward strand.
TTTTGAGTTAAAGTAGGCAACATGTGAATGGTTGATTCTTTAAGGAGGAAGAATCACCTAAATGACACAATGACCAATGAGACTGTTAGATTTAAAGAAATGAAAGACGAGTACACAACTAATTCCTATCTTAACGAAGTCATTACTGCTCTCAACAATGCTATTGTTAAAAAATACTGTCAAATGGATTTTTGTTCAAAAGAGTCCAGTTTTGTATACCCGAAGGATTTAAGAGAGAGAAGCTAATTCATGAAGTGCATTCAAATGGCTTGGGGGAACATGTTGGAAGGGACAAAACCCACAGCTTGTTAAGTGAGAAACTATTTTGGCCTCAATTAAGGAAAGATGTGAATAAGTTTGTTTCTACGTGTAGAGTATGTCAAGTTTCTAAAGGAGGGCAGCAGAACATGGACTTGTAAAAATCTTTACCAATTCTTGAGGGACCATGGATTAACATCTCCATGGATTTTGTGAAGGGTTTGCCTCTTACTTATGGGAAAATGATTCTCTCTTTATCGTTGTGCATAGATTTTCGAATTTGGCCCACTTCATTCCATGCAAAAAAACTACATATGCAAGTAATTGATCAGTAAAGGCAGAGCTGAGTCCATATATTGATTTTAGCTAAATACAGTATAAACATACATGAATGATGTAGGATCAAAAACTTGTTGTATGCTACTGAAACCATTCTCAGCACTTTCGAGAATAAAATTTCAAGGCAAACAGAAAACCCTATGCATCATCTTCTATCATTCCAAAAAACTATCAAGTTTATGGCATCGAAGATCATATTAACTATAATAAGTTTAAGTAGCAGGTTCTCAACTGCAAGATTAACAAAGATTTTTACCATAATTTTATAGCCAAAAATTTAACAAAGACTAGTGTCCAGCTATAAGCATTGAAATGTCTAAAAACAGAACCAGAATATAAAACCTAGCTTTCAAGTTTCATCAAGGAGCATGGTTGGAGGAGTCGAAGTTATGCCTCTTCCTCGACCTCTGCACGGAGGTCAACCTTGGCCGCAACTGGACCTACGGCGCACCCTTCTGGCACCATCTCTTCTAGCCTGTTCGGCTTGGGGTTCCTCTTCTTCGGCTTTAGGAGGTAGGATTCCGTTTAATCTTGCAAATAAAATGAGTTCTTCCTCTCTGTCCAGGTCTTCTAGATTTTCACCCATGAAATGCCACTTGAGGTATCTGAGCCCCACTCCAGCAAATGCCCTATGTTTGTCCAGGGCCTTGCCTTTCAGGTCTAGCAGGAAGGGGTAATACTTTATTAGCTCCCCATGAACGTTGAACAGAATTCTTTCACTTGGCCGAGGGGCTCCAGATTCATGAAGCGCCTTGTTAAGAATTTCTTGGAATTCTTGCAAGATTTCCTCTAGGAATAACTTCTTAGTAAGGCTCCATACAGCTTGTTTGGCCAGTTTCAAGTCCATCAAAGATGCGACGAACCTGGATGATATGCTTGTGTTATCTCGAGGATACTCCTCCCTATTCAAATGCCCGCTACCCAAGATCATTTTAACCGCCAAGATGACCGAAGGCTCTGTGTGGAGTAGGAGTCGCTTTAGCCTCAAGTCTATTATTCTTCTGAACGATACTTGGCGCGTCGAGGCCGAAAGAGAAATAGGAGTGTCTACTCCAAAGCAAGAAGTAGGCCTTGGATAAACACTCATGATAAACCCATACGGTTCCTCACCAGACATGATTGACAATTGCAGAGGCTTCGAGCAAGAGAAGGATTGAATCAGATTAATCTTTGAAATGATTTTTGGCACGTTAAGAAATAATAATGGCTTGCAGCATACACTAAGTAGAGCCTGGCGAGCACTCTCTTTCACACCTAATTATGAGGACAACTTAAACGAGATAGCGGAGAAGACTGAGATCCCTTACCTGAAATAGATTGAATCAACTTACCTGACTTCTCTCTTGGAAGCCGATGTTTTTCTAGGGGTGTGAAGGAGCAGGAGATACAGGCTGAGGAGCTAAAACTCTATCTTGAGACTGCAGAGTAGCATCCTTGCTTGTCGGGGCAACATCCAGTACAGGTGGGTCCGATAGGTTTTCCATTCCCTTGTCCACCCTCTACAGATCTAGACCAACAATGCTTAGCTCTGGTGTTGGACATATTGGGTTCAGAGCTCCCATAGAAGCTGCCAATGAACAATTTTTAACTATTTGATTCCGAAGGATACATTTGCCAGGGATTTCCTTTCCCAATCTCAACAATTTATGTTTCCATCTACCCATTTCTGAAATGATTTCTATTTCACTATAAAAGCCTTGTTTAAGGTCAATCTCAACATATATATTAGCTACATCCCATTTGAGGCCATTCAGGAAATCTGCCTCAATCCTCACTAAGGATCCTAATGCATCACCGATCTTCAACAGAGCCTTCGAGCACCAAAACTTAGATGGGAGACCCACTAATGAAAGCCAAACTGGAGTTTTCTCAAATCTATGATTCACCGGATCAAAGCCTCGTTTCCAGTCTAGAAAGTGAAAGGTCGAGCCTTGAAAAAACAACGGGCTGCCGTTTATGATTGCATTCTTCAGTGTTGAGTCCATGCATTCTAGGAAGAAATTTTCATTTTATAGTTGTCTGGTTGAGATCAAACCTGGAAAGAAAGAAGTCCACCAGGCAATTATTTCTTTGCTATTCCCACCACTACCACACCATTGCGCAAAGAAAGCATTTTCTTTGAATCGAGCAATCGTAGGATTCAAAGAGTCTGAAGGTAGAACAAACAATTTGCTTCCCATAGATTTCCTGTTCCATTTTTTAACCTCGTGATCAAATGGGAGGTATTTGCCACGAGGGGAAAGGTTTTTTGAAACCCGAAACCCTCTGACCCCTAAAGAGCAGGGTGGATGAAGCTAGAGGGCGAGCTTGCAAGTTTTGATGCTGAGACTGCTGATGATATGACGAGGCTTGCTTGGGTGGAGCAAATCTTTGTTCCCTAGATGAAATAGGGATGCTATTTGGGCTTGTTGCTACTTTCCTAGCAAAAGATTCTAAGCTTTGGTGCTTAGAAGCATCATTAAACATATGTTTATGTTTACAAGCTTGTTGGGTAACGGCAGACCGACAAGGAGAGACTGAACTTTCTTGTGGAAGGTGTGCGTGAAATCCAATCCAGAAATGACTTTGATTGTTCTAGTTCTTATGAAACCCTTAAACTCTGTGATTCTTCTGAAAGCTCGAGGATTTCTGGAAACCCGTCCAGTAGATCTGACTCCTAAGGGGGCCCTGATTAAAGTATTGATTTTGGAAGCACACTGATTTCTGAAAGCTCTGATTTCTCTAGGTTCTCTAAGGTCTTAAGGAGTAACCCTGAGGTCTTGAGGAGTAACCCTGAAGAGCCCATTTGCTCTAAATCTTCTGGTTTGAAAATGCATTTGGCCTCTTAGGGATTTTGTTTGCTTGCATGGGCTTTCCAAGTCTATTACTAGTGACTGAAATACAAAGTTTTTGAGTCCTTTTGGAGGGCTTTGTGGAGAAACCTTGACAATAAACTACAATATAGTTCAGCTTACCACCCTCGAGCAGATTGCCAAACAAAAGTGGCAAATAGAAATCTGGGTAATTTGCTTTGATGTTTGGTTGGGGAGAATCCTAGATATTGGGATCTAGTTTTGGCACATTTGCTTTTAATTCCAACATTAATAGATCTACTAGAATGTCTCCCTTCCAAGTTGTTTTGGAAAGCAATCCCAAGGGAATTGTTGATCTTATAGATCTTCCATGAGAGGTGGGTGAACACAAGTTGCAGTAAGCTTTGTGAGACATATCCAAGAAGTGCAGCGAGGCATCAGCTGCAACTAACCAAAGAGCAATATAAAAGCAATGCTGATTTGCATCGGAGAGAGTGTGTATAAAGAAGGTGATCAAGTTGTGGTGTATTTGCATAAAGAAAGATTTCCCCAAGACATACAAATTTTTAAAAAAAGAAAATGGGGCCTCGCAATATACTTAAAAAGATTAATGAAAATTCCTATTTGTTAGATTTGCCTGAATATCTTGATATCAGTCTTGTTTTCAATGTGGCTAACCTTAATGTGGCTAACCTTTACCCCTATTATTCTAGTAGTGAACAAGTCTATAACAATAAAATGCTAGGACATGTTATCAGTCATTTACCACAGACGAGGGAACAGATTGAAAAAATGGTTGACACTAACGTGGTTGCTACAAGATCCCAGAATTATAAAATGTATTTGGTAAAATGGGTCAGTTTACCTGATTCCAACAACACTACACTTGGGTCATTGAAGCAGAACCCTTGAAATTTTTCAAATCATACTCCGCTGAACCAGGAGATTCAAAATCTTTCAAACATGGGGAAGATAATGCAACAGATGGTTCTCTAACATAATGAAAATTTTCCGTAACTAATGGGGAAATGCTGTCAGTTTCTTGCAGACCATTTAATCTTCCAGTTTCTTTTTATTTTATATTTTGGGCTTTTCTTTATTAAGCAGATCTCTTGAGATTTTCCAAATCATACTCCTCCGAACCAGGAAATTCATTATCTTTCAAAGATGGGGAAGACGATGCAACGGATGAATCTAACATAATAAAAAAATTGTGTAACTAATGGGGAAATGCTGGCAGTTTCTTGCAGACCATTTATTCTTCCAATTTCTTTTTGTTTTATATTTTGTGCTTGTCTTTATGAAGCAGATCTCTTGAAATTTTCCAAATCATACTCCTCTGAATCAAGAGATTCAAAATATTTTAAAGATGGGGAAGATAATGCAACGGATGGCTTTCACATAATATTAAATTTCCGTTAATAATGGGGAAATGCTGACAGTTTCTTGTAGACCATTTATTCTTCCAATTTCTTTTTGGTTTTATATTTTGGGCTTTTCTTTATCACTACTTTCTGGCTGTTGTAAGTGGGTGACGTTCTGGGGGAAAGCTGTTGTTTTTTATTTTTTATAAGCCAAAATAAAGCTCCATTTTTGGTGGAGAGCACGGGGCAGCAGCAGGGGGAGTTTTTCAAAATGGAATTAAGGAAATCAATCTCTATGCTGTGTCTTTTATCCTTTCAATGACTAATGGAAAATACATGTTGCAGTTATCTGTTGTTTTGGTTATTTACTGTGTAACATGTGGCTGATTTCCAATCCTTTTTAATTTTTATTAGATTTCTGTTAGTAAGAACTTACAGGTGCAGAGGCGTTATCTGCATCACTTGGTAATGTTTCCTCAATGCATTCCTAGTGATAGCTGATTGGAGTTTGTCCCTAACCCTTCCGTGTTGTGGTCACTGGCAGTGCTCATTTGTCCATACGTTTGGAAGTGATTAAATTCTCTAAAAGATTCCCCTACTTGTTTTGGGGTGAAATTTTGAGGAGGACCAGTATTCTAGGTTAAATATGGTTGTGGATTCAACCAGTTTTGACCTAGTTTGTCTCATCTCCATGCTTAGACACATAAAAATTGGAAGCTTGTCCTTGAGAATGTAGAAAGCTTCAGCTGCGCATAAACTTTTTCATTGATGTTTTCAATTCCAAAATATATAGAAATTTTATGTTTAACGAGATACTTTGGTTCTGGGGAAAGACTGCTCTTTTAATGAAGTAGTGGTATCCGGCTTTCAACCCTCTAATAGAATCCTCATCCATGATGTCGGTTTGATTCATGTGCCTAGCCTTCCTTTACAATTTTGGCTATTCTTTGGAGGCTATAGGAGATTCTCTTGGAAGTTTAATGTCTCTCTTCCAAGACTTCTGCTGTCTCATCCCAGCTTTCCCTGTATCCAAGTTGAAATAAAATGGATATTCCAAACGGTGTTCTAGCACAAATTTGGCTCAAAGTAGAGGGTCAAATCCAGAAACAGTAGTTGGATTATGTAAGGATTGAGAATGCAATTGGATCATAACTTGAATCTCAATTTTAGATCTGCAATCTTGATTCTACATTTCATTATAGGCATAGATTCATTTCAAATTCTATCCAATCATCACTGTTATTTTCATTCCATGGTCCATAGGGTTGCAGTACACTGTAGTGATACACCCAGGGTCACATGTAAAATATGGAAACTTCTAAAGAATCGCAGGAGGAATTCAAAACATAATTTCACTGTGGAAGGTTTATGCATTTGCTCAGTAGCACCTGATGAGTAGATTTATTAAGTGCCTTCCATGCGACTCCTCTGTTAAAGCACTTCTTACCAGTTGTCGTTATAATTATTTCATCAAAAGCAAAAAAAAAATTGATAGACAATAATTCAGCTACTATGACCCCCAAGAAAAGGTACTGAAGCTGCAAATATATCACATAGGGAAATTTTGCCAGTCTCCCACGATTACAAAGACGCAGATGAAATTTTATAAAGTCCCCTTCTATGGGACCACTCCGATAGGGCGATTGTTGCTTCTTGCACAAACAAACCAGGGCAAGCTTTATCAGGGAATGATCTTTACAATAAAGGCTGCATCCAAGACTCTTAAGCAGTTCCGACATATTTGACAGGACATCAGAGACAGATAAGGATGCGCACCCAAGAAACCTGCCTCAATTTCTTTAAGAAAATTAATTTGGTATTGGTATCTTCATAAAATTTAAAATAATTTAGTATGGTTTTCAGATTTGGCTTAATTTTTGTAGATACATTAGATGTATAAACACACCTGCACCCCATTAAACCTTAGAAATAAAATTGGATATCCCTACTGAGACACCCACACTCTGGAAACTCATTATCCTATATCTACTATTTACATAACCCCCAATTAACCTGTCAATGGTATACATTTTCCCCAAATAGATGACCTTGCCTGATTTCACATTAACCCCAGTCCATAACAGGTAACAAACACAAAACAGAAGAGTGGTTCATATCACCAGTTTTGACGATGACAACATAATTTGATAAATGGTAATATATGCATGGCTTGCCACCTTAATCAAGTGGATATCTAAAATTTCTCTGAACATCCTGCAGGAAACAATTACAACGATCAATATAATATTTACAGAATTATAGATGTGACCAAATATAAATTCTATCAATATATGAATATAGATATGTTGTACATTCTCATGCTTACGTGTAGGTAAGATTGGCCTTAGAATTGGCTGAATGTTGAATGCTTTAACACAACCCAAAACATACTCATTGCCTGTTGCGACAAAAATCCTCAAGACTCTTTCTGTCAACTTCCCAGCAGACAAGGTTTTCTGATAAATGCAGAATACATTGTCCTCGTCATATTTACTAATATTGTCTTAACATCAATGACAATTAAATTAACCAGAATAATAAAAATATTAACCAAGTCTTGTCAAAACAAGATAAAGAGCAACAAAAACATTGTTCTTATTCAAGCTCCCAGTCAGTTTACTTGCCACTAAGAGAAAAGCTTGATATGGTTTCCAATTTCTCAGGAAAATTCAAAATTGTCATACCAATTAGCAGCACATTGTTATCATCCAAATGCAATACAAAACAACAAAAATTAATGCAGTTGTGTGTGGTATAAGAACTATCAAGATGCAGATAAAAAAAATATACACACTTTCAGAGTAATCTAATACACTTGAAAGAGAGCCCACAGGATTAGTGATGAACGAATCATTAAATGATGCCAGAGCATCTGGGTCCACATGTGATCCTGCTTGCCCAAAAACAACAGTTTCATTTTGGCTTTTGTTCTAATTTTGTGTGTTTTCAGGTTGTTACTACTCTTTTTGAGAAATGCTTTAGGGTTTATATCTTGAGTCTCAATGACATCAGAACCTCCATGTGCTATTATGCCACACTGGACTCTTCAACAAATACCATACTATGTTTTAGTTCCACTTAGGCAAGGATAACGTACCTGCCATTCTTCAATTTCATGTGGAAGCTATCATCACCAAAGGGAAAGCCATACGCGATTTGACTATGTGGTGCATCTCCATTCTACAATTTGAGAGTTGCTTAATAATTTCACACATTCATTCCATAATAAGAGCAATTGTTCATGCATTTGATAATCCGATGGGTCATGTAACAACCATTGTTGAGGCATTTCAGACTCTGATCAAATTCATTACCTAGACAAATAACATGATGAAGGATTTGGCTCATATATGGTCCCCTCCAATTTATCAAAGACTTCTTAATGCTGATAAAGAGAATGTGACATGGCAGAAAGGTGTCTTTAAAAATTAAGTCAACTATCCTACCTCCATTGCCACTCCTTTCAACGACTCTTGCTACAGACATCTACCAGTACTTACTTTTGCAAGTGGAGAAGATAACTGCAGAATCATGGCTGGTAAGTATTCCATTCTGAGCAGCATTTTCAGGCAGTTATTTCATTCCTGCATGCTGCTGACAGTTTCCTAGCTGGGCGTAAATATTAATGCCTGCTAATCGGACAGACAATTCAGGGCATTATTCCTTTTATGAGGTCGTGTAGTTTATTTGCCTGCAGTGATAGTTTCAATATGCTAGGCAGGAGTCATGCTGTTCTCTGGCTGGCAGTTTCAAACTTTAAAAGCTGACTAGAGCTTCCTGTAGCAACAATTCCTTACCAACAGCAATTATGTTTTAACTGCTGACAGTTGTTCATCCTTTTGCTGTGTGGCAGTCTTTCTCACAGGCTGTTACACTTAATTTCCTAGCCTGGCCATGGATTTCAGAAATTGAATGTTGCAATTACAGATCTTAATATTCCCAGATGTTAGCACGTTAGAAGAGATCATCAACGGTATTTTAATTCTCCTATTACCATGACAGGCTTATCTATTTTGTCTCATACCATAAAACATGATTGATTGATGGCACGACATTCTGGACTAAGCCTACTTTTCGGCTGGCTCCGACCTTCCCATATTTAGGAATCATGTTCCTATAAAAACAAACACATAAGTATGGGTAAAATACCTAAAAGAGTGAACAGGAAAAACAATGACAGATCCTATTCCTTAGGTGAGGGTTCAGAGATTAAAGCACATAAAAGGAGAACATATTATTTACAAGGCTGTTGTAAAGGCCTATTGCATGTGACGTGAGATTGAGAAGGTTGTAATCCATGGCATCATCGAAGGCCGACTGATTGTTTAAGGTCAAGAAAAAGACTGGAAGCCTGTAAGGCAAGTATGTTAACTGAGATTTATTAATAAAGAAAATTGTTTTCTATTATTTTTTCCGAATGCATGTTTTAGCCCATGGCTGTAAGTGTGAAAGTTTTGGCTGCTAGGATTAGCTACCCTTCATCAGGTGCCTGATCATTGACTGCATCATTAAATCTCAAGGAATAAAGCATTTTGTTCAGATGTACCCTTACAATCCTCATCAATTCACTCATCTTGGCTCTTCACAGATGGTAAAAAGATTAGACTCCTCACAAATAGAGCATTTAAAAAAATAATCTGCGATTCAACATTCTCACTACTAGGATACTCAAACAGTGGAATCAATCTTCTCTAACCAATGCCTCGTAAAATTTCATGAATGTAGTAAACCGAGTTACAACACTTGCCAAATCCTGAACCCAGCTAGACCAACCAAGGTCTGCCGACTCAGCTACAATCTAGGTGAGCACAAAATGTTAGGTCCCAGGGACAACTGAGCGGGGGGGGTGAATCAGTTGTCAAATAAATTCAAACCAAAACAACTTAACCAACTTTAATGCTTAATACCGGTAAACCAATCTTTTATGCCGGTAGACAGTTTTATCAGTTAATTACAGTACCCGTAAAGATTAACGCATGAAATAGAAACACAATAACATCCACAACACATAACACCAATATTTGTACGTGGAAACCCTGTAAGGGGAAAAACCACGGTGGGAAAACTTACCCACAATCAGATGATACTACTGCAGATAATATGTGTATACAAAGGGGGTCTGCACATGCAGAAAGGCCAAGTGCCTAGAGCTCACTGCTCAATCACAAATGGGAGTCACACTGACGACAATTGGATGGTTAAATCCAATAAGGATGTACTGCTCAAAATAGCATCTTACTATGTTGGATTCAGTATCGGTGTAGTTCTGATTATCTTCACAAAACCCTCCTTCAATCTTCAAATGATGTCTGTGTGTATAGCTCTGCTTATTCTCGCATATACGTTCACACAATTCCTTTTCGCATTCCACGTTCGATCTTGCAAATAAGATCTTACATTTATATCATAACCTAAGACCAATTTTAGTAGGTCAGCTCTAAAGGATCTTACAATTAAGTCAATTTACAAATAAAACAATGTCCGATGCAATAACTAATTCAACATGTCGGCTCAATGCAATTACAACATTAATAAAACATCTCCATAGTGTGCCGTGCTGATCTGGAATAGATAAGCCTGTCGGTGCTTATTCTGGACCTGTTTGCCGGTAACAGCAAATATGCAAATACGAATATGCCAATGAACAAATCTCCAAGACAAAGTGTCCAAACGATGTCTTCGACATAACCAGGTGTTTTCCATGGCATTCCAAGTGTCGGTGAACATTATATCCTGCCGGTGTACCAGATACCGGTGACTGTGCATAAGTCATTTGCTTGCCGGTGAACATTGCCAATTCTTCAAAGTGCCAGAGTTGATAAGTGATAGTAGGTGTTGACATCAATGACAAAACCATACCAAAATACCAACACAAAAACCCTGACATTACACCGGATAGAGCTTGCCTTTGTTTAAAAAGCAAAAAAAAAGGAATTGTTTTGAGTTGCACTAGATGAAAAAGCAACGCATTTTTTCCTTTGTCTTGAAATAACAAAATCAGTATTTTTCCCCATTTTTCAGAATTTTCAACAGTTTCTGATTCTCCAAATTTTCCTGATTTAATCTCAAAGAATTGAATAACCATTACACTTTTGGTTTGCCCAAGTCAATCCCAATCCCAAGTAATGCTACTATGGCTGTAGCAGTATTTTGGACCTATCTGAGCTAAGAGCATAGGACCCACCACAGCACTAGTGATGCTGGTGCCAAGTGTACATGGTCCCCTACAATAGTTCATGAATCCATGTGATTTTTATTTTTGATGCCAGGGATATCATAATTCGTGAGTTTTGTGGACCAAAATCACTTGGGAATATGATACATTTAAAAAAATTGTCTTGTTTGGCTCAAAATCGCTTTTGTACTCGTTTGTTCGATTTATAATAGTGCATGTGATCAAAATACCTTGTAATTGATTTGGTTTATGTCTTTAAAATTTTGGAGAAGAGTACATAGAACAACCTTGAAATCCTTTAAAAATCTCTATATTTCATTGTTTTTGGAATTTGCTAAGTCTGTGCAGAGTCTGAGTGTCGTGCCAAAGTTCAAGTCTGGTAACTAAGTAAAAGGTAAGAAGCACATCTACTCTGATTATTAACACTTGGCTAAATGGTATTATAAAGATTTCAACAAAGCATGTCAACGGGTATATTAAGGCAAATCTTGTTACACTTGCATGGTAGCATGCCTGCAAACATTAAGTACAATCTGTGAAAATTTTCTTAAATGCATATCAATCTTGCTGCTTGCATATCACAAACTTGCTGATTTGTATATTGGAGCAAGTTTGCAGAAATGGTAACACCTATAAGACACCATGCAGGAAGCAGGGCTGTCAGACAGATTTGGGCGAATAGCAAAGAAAAGAATTGAGAAAAAATTACTGAGTTTAGTAATGCAAACTACTCATTACCTGTAAAAGTAATGACAGCTGTAATAAATTCAAGTAACCTGCACTATACTCATCTGCCCAAAATTTATGCATTTTAGATTATCAGTTGTGTGCTTAAATGGAACTCAGTGCTCACGCCGTGATAATCACCTTTCATGATTTCAGCATTATAATTACACCTCATGGACACTTGGCACATACAATAAAGACTTGTCAATTGATCAAAAATCTTAAATAAAAAATTTAATCATTAATCAACCAGTTGAACTGATTAATGAAACTCAATCCCTGAATAGATCTGTCATGACTCATTTGAAGTAATTATTGATGATAACTCCAACATAAGGTCATCCTTAAGTTTAGCTGTAACTGGCATTGACCAGGTGACTGAAACAGGAGAGAGAGTATTTGTGTGAGTGGGTAGCACCATAAATACCACATCAAGGGTGTTAACATCAAGGGCGATATCACATCAACCAAATGGCGCCACAATTTCATCAGATGACCTATTACAAGTGCATTTATTACATTATAGTTAATCCTTGAGTCTAATGTGCCTTCATGAATGCACTTTGGCTCAACGAGATCATCACCATATAAAATAGAGAATCAATTTGGAACAAGTCCATTATCATCCTCTTTGTGAGAAAAGATTTCTCCTTTAAAACAAGTCACTCCCTCAGCAACAAACCTTTCCTTTTGGTAGTGGCTTAGCAAATTTACAATATCCAGACCTAAAGGAACATATTCAAAAACCAATGCCTGCATTGTACCTTGTCTCAAGGAAAATGAATTGGATGCCAATTTCTTCACATCCATTGTGGAGAACAATTAAAGCAATATTATAATATTTAGCTTATAATGGTCATTTGAATCATTTTGTTAGTTTTTAGTAACTTTCTATTCTGTAAGTAGGTCAGTATTTCAAATCTTTCTATTCTTTCTTTAGTTCTCCATCGTTTCTGTTATGGAAAGATCTTATGAAATTGCTTATATAAAAAGTATTCCTCTCCTTTGTTAATAGAACAATCAATTATCATTTCATGGTATCAAAGCATAGGTTCCTTTTTTGGCAAATTTTTTAATAAAAAATTTGTGGTCCATTTTGTAATGTCCCCAAAACTTTGGTGAAATGAATTAGTTATAATAATTATTCTAAAGCTGTCCAAATAAATAAAATATTAAAAGGATGACTTTATTTTAATTAATTTAATTGAAAGTGACTTAAATAAAATAAATATTATTAAAAGTCACTTCATTAAATAAAGTTCTCCAACATTCTCTAGAAGTTGCTTCAAGAGGTGGAAAATAGAAACTTCTAGAAGGCTCATCAAAATATTATAAAAAGAGCTTTGGAAGGGTTACAATATGTTCAGATGCTTATGGATTTTTATGATGAGTTGATATATTGATGCTTGCATCAAACTGGATCTCTGACGATAGAAACCTTAAGCAGATTGACAGAAGGGCTAGGTGAAACCCTAGTTCTTCTAACTTCTAAGGAGTGGATTCGCGATGGAGTTCACACTTATGCCAAATTTATTAAGTCTCCCTTGGAGACAAATTTGTAAGGTTTAAGATTTTGTTTCAGAACTAAGACAGTAGCATATTTTGAATATTTTATTGTTATCTCCAATGTTTTAATGAATGAACGAGTGCTTCTACAATAATCAAGTTTTATAACTGTAGAGTCTAATATTTGTGATGGAGAGTGAAATCAGGCTCTCGTTATTATTTGCAAATGTTTAGGGAGTGGATATAATGAAGTTCATATTTACTAACTTTCATTTTGTAAAATCGTGGGCTCCAAATTATTATGAAACAATGCTATATTAATGTTTGGTGACTAATATTTTTGACACCCAAAAACTATCGCATAACTATTGTGGTTGTGCGAATAATACTTGTGCCATAAAAGATTTATAAATCTAGTTCACAACTAGCCAATTGATAACTTGGAGATGGTTGGGATTGTTATCACTGGCGGGTGCAATAAGAAGAATACTGAAATCATGATGATAGTATACTGAAGCAAATTATTTGAGTGAGTTCTCTATTAACGGGAAGGGGCCAAACCATTGGGCAGCGCAGGTTACTTTGAATAGAGTGGTCGCTGTCATAGCGGCACCCCTAAACATTGCCGACAATTTATATCCCCAATCATAATGACTTCATACTATCCGGAAACCACAGAAAGCAGGGGAACATATATATTTCTATAGCTACACACAACTGGAATCATCGGATGTGTATACAGTCGACCTTGGCAATGATCGTCCACCTCAAGGCTGTCGTGGCTTTATCCCTCCATGCTACCGAACCTATAATAAACAAAGAAGTCTTCATGAGCAATACGGTTGAACATACAAGCAAACAATAGATCAAAGAGAACCTAAGTGTTGTTCTTCAAAAGGCTAATGGGCTCAAATTATAGATTCAGAAGGCTAATGGGTGTTGTTCTTCAAAATACTAGAGCCTTCTAAAGAACAACACCTTAGATGCTCGCCATGAGTCACCATCCTTGAATGGTGTCCTGTGTTGCTTCCCAGCCTGACAAGCTTCACAAACTCGCTAATTCTGAGTTTGAATTTTAAGTAGGCCACGTACTAAATCTTCCTGAACAAGCTAAGCAAGGTAGTGAATGTTCAGGTGACCATATCGTTGATGCCATAAACTAGTGATAGAGGATGATTTAGTTGCGAAGGCATGCTCAAGAGAATCACCCATATCCACAAGTCTATAAAGACCATGATCCTCAATGCCAACAACTACAGTAGGGCGTGTCGCACAATCAACAATCGAACACTTGTGAGCACTGAATATCACATCAAGCTGACGAGAATGCCACATAATCTGACTCACGGAAAAAGGTTCAGTTCCATGCTAGGAACATAGTATACATTGAGGAATATGAGATTTTCCTCCCACCAGACTATATCTAAACGTTGCCCTTGCTGACAACAGTATATTCTTCACCTCCTCCAAAAATGACTGAATCAATATAGGGAGCAAATTTTGTAAACCAATCACGACTGTGAGTGAAATGTCGAGAAGCACCCGAATATATATACCAGGCAGAAGACTTCACATGGTCTGCAAGTCTTTTAGCCATGAAGGCGTAAAAGGCAAACTCTTTCTGCTATGTGTGCTTAGCGACATTGGCTTTAGGCAGAGACCCCACCTTGCTTCTGCTGTTTGGAATCTATCTGATTGCAACAATCCTTGATCATATGGCCATATTTATGACAGCAGTTGTACTGAACTTTCTTCTTCGAACCATCCAGAGACTGACTGGAGCCCTTTTGCTGAGATGACTGAGAGGACAGAGATTTGCATTTATCCTTGTGAAAGGTTTTGGCTACAAAGGCTTGTTCTAAGCAAGACGAAGTGGCACCGCTACCAAACTGTTGTTTCTAGTGATCCTGCTACAGAAGTTTGCTGCGTAACTCTAGAAACTTTAGATCAACATTCGTAGACATAATGTTGAGAGTTTCTATGAAGTGCTCGTAGGATTTTGGTAGACTCTTCAGGGTTATTACGTTCATCCATCATGATGGAGAACAACTAGTTCTTCGGGAAGAAAGCTCGGCTTTTGTCGGACGTCTCATGCAATTCCTTTAGATGCTTCCAGATTTTCTGATGCTAACTACCAGAAGGAATCTGAGGCAATTGGTCATCTGTGACAGAGAGCTTGAGAAGCATGACAGCTTCTCGATTCCAATCATCAAACTTGTCCTGATCTGCTCCTACTGCTGAAGGACGAGATTCTATTCCCAAAACAAGATCAAGGCGACGGTATTCAAAAATAGTCAGCATGCACTGCTTCCAAGTATTATAATTCTTGCCATTAAATCGCTGGCTGCCTTCCAACATTAAGTTGGTCAATGACGCCATTGTGCACACTTCCCAATGCACAAAAAATGAGAGATCTGAAAAAGGCATAAAACTGAAAATAAATCCCTATGCAAAAATAAAGGCAGAATCAGGTACAGGCACAATTTTGGAGTCAAATCCGCTGGCACAAAAACCAAGGCACGAAAAACGATGCACCCAAAAAAATCCGAAGGGAAAACAATTTAGAACTCAAAAAACCCACAAAGAATCTGCAATTGAAAAAAAATTCCAACGAAGAACCAAACACCACAGAGGCCCTGGGCAGCAGAAAATTGTGATTTAAAACCCACAGCCATTGTCTGGAAAAAAGACGATGCAAAATGCAAGCCACAAAATTAAAAAAACTATGTCGTTTGCTGAAGGAAATCATGGGCCGGTTGCAGAGGCTTATGGCACAACGCAGGAAGAAACCACAACGCGAAATAAATCACGAAATGCAAGTCGCGAGCTGCAATCACAAAAGGGCACAAACACAAGCGACGCGCAGGTTATTACAAAGCTGCGAAATAAAAACACGACGCGCAGAGAGAAAACGGTTTGCGTCAGGCAAGAACGGTGCCTTAAAAAAATGACACAAAGAGAGGGTCACCCAAACACGAAAATAAAATGTGGGAGTTGCAGAAAGTCGCGCGAATGGACAGAGAAGGATTTCAACCTTCGACACGAGTTGCAGAGAAATCAAACAAATTTCTACGAACTAGAAACAAACCGCCCAAAAATTTAAAAATCCAGCTCTAATACCATATTACAACACGTAATTGGTAAAAAATTAGATTGATATTTACAAATGATCAAACGATCATTAAATAATTTACAAGAGAACGATGTTTCTAAAGAAGAAACAATTGTATAGAAAGAAACTAAAATTATATAATATTACATAAATGTAATAGAATATTAAAATATGTTAATTTTAGTATTAATGCTCATTCAGTGTATATTCTATTTTAGAAAGATCGTCTTCGATCTTCTCAGCAGTTTCTTTTAGAAACTTGCTATTCTTGTAAATAGCTTGTATTATTTATGAGCGTTTTGCTCATTCTGTTTATTCAATCAATTCTTTGAAATCCATTGCGTGTTTTCGCACTGTATTATGGTATCAGAGCTACAGGAATTTTTTCGAAAATTTTTTTATCCTCGTGGAAATTTTCGAAATTATTTGTTTGAAAAATTTATCATTGTTTTTTCTTGGCTGGGGCGGAATCGTCGATTTTTTCGTCGAATTTTGGCGTTTGCACTGTGTTAGCGGCGGAATCGTCGAATTTTTTTCGGCGTTCGTGGTGTTTGCGACTCTGTGCAACACCTGGGCGCGTATTTTTTTCGGCGTTCGTAGTGTTCACGGCTCTGTGCAACGCCACCTGTTCGCGTGGTGACTGTTCGGCTCCCGCGACCTCCGCCTGCAACGCCACCTGTTCGCGTGTTCTGTTCGCGTCTGCAGGCTTCGGCCTTTGTCACCTCCGCGGCGCCACCTGCAACTGTAATCTGTTCGTGTCTGCAGGTTTCGGCCTTTGTCACCTCCGCGGCGCCACCTGCAACTGTAATCTGTTCGTGTCTGCAGGTTTCGGCCTTTGTCATCTCCGTGGCGCCACCTGCAACTGTTTTTTTCTACACTATCGCGTGGAAACGAACCTCTGCAACTCGTCATTTTTGCATTATACCTTCTGTCTGCAAACAATGGCATCGCCGTCTGCAAACTTCGATTGAAGTTATTACCTTCAGTTTTCATCGCAGTTCAGTTTTTCTTGCAGAATCGTGGTGGGTTTTTCAAACTCTCATCTGGGTTGTTGTCCATTTTTTCTGGGTGCCTCGATTTTTGTGCCTTGATTTTCGAGCCCGCGAATCCAGATTCTGACAGGAGAATCCTTCTGGGTTTTTTGCACGCTTTTTTGGGTTGTCCTTGGATTTTTCTGGGTCAGCCAGGAATTTTTCTTGGGAATCGTGCAAATGGCTTCTCTCACCAATCTGATGCTAGAAGGCAGTCAACGCTTTAATGGTCACAACTACAACATCTGGAAGCAGCGTATGTTGACCATTTTTGAATATAGGCGTCTTGACCAGCTTGTTTTGGGAAAAGAACTCAGTCCTGGTACACCTGGTGCAGATCAAGATAAGTTTGATGAACGCAATCGGGAGGCAGTCATGCTTCTCAAACTCTCAGTAACTGATGATCAGTTACCGCAGATTCCTTCCGGCAAGACAGCTTCTGACATCTGGAAGCATCTGAAGGAATTGCATGAGACATCCGACAAGAGCCGAGCATTCTTTCTGAAGAATCAGTTGTTCTCCATTATGATGGACGAACGTATGTCCTTACAGGAGCACCTCACGAGGATTAAGGACATTCGAGATCAACTCGAAGCTATTGGTCGGACTATGGAGGAAGAAGACATGGTTGTAATCACTTTGAAAAGTCTTCCGAAATCGTATGAACACTTCATTGAAACCCTCAATATTACTTCCACTAATGTTGATCTGAAGTTTTCAGAACTGTGCACCAAACTTCTACAGCAGGATCGTTGGAAACAGCAATTTGGTAGTAGTACTACATCAGCCTCCTCGGAAAATGCCTTCACAGCTCAATCCTTTCAGAAGGATAAAGGCAAATTTCAGTCCTCTCAGTCTTCTCAGCAGAAAGGCTCTTCTCAGACACAGGATGGAGCTAAGAAGAAAAATGTGCAGTGCAATTACTGTCACAAGTACGGCCATATGAAGAAAGATTGCCGTCAGAGGCTCGCTTCTGAACAAAAGAAGCAGGGAGGGTCACACCAGAAGGCGCATGTTGCGGAACATTCCGAGCAGAAGGAGTCTGCCTTTTATGCTTTTATGGCTAAGAGGTCTTCAGATCATGCCAGGTCTTCTGCTTGGTACATCGATTCTGGTGCATCACGTCACTTTTCTCATCGGCGTGACTGGTTTACAGACTTCTCACCTTTCAGTGATTCCGTTGTATTTGGCGGAGGTGAGGAGTATACAGTTGTTGGCAGAGGCACTGTTCAGATACAGTCTGGTGGCAGGACTCTTCTTTTTCTGAATGTGTATTATGTTCCTGGAATGGAACTTAATCTGCTCTCTGTCAGCCAGATTATGAGGAATTCTCCTCAACTAGGTGTGGTGTTCAGTGCTCACAAGTGCTCCATCATTGATCGGGAGACTCGTCTTACTATTGCTGTTGGTCTAGAGGATCATGGCCTATATAGGCTCCTTGACACTGGTGATTCTCCTGAAGTGGCTCTGGCAGCTCGTGTTTCTCCTCTTAGCACTTTGTGGCATCAGAGATATGGACATCTCAACATTCAGTATCTCTCTCAGCTGTCTCGGGAGGGACTTGTTTCAGGGTTACCTGATATTCAGACTCAGCATCTTGGCGTATGCGGCGCCTGTCAAGCTGGCAAACAGCATCGAACTTCATTCCCACATGGAAAGTCTTGGCGCGCATCTAAGGTACTTCAATTACTTCATGCTGATATTTGTGGTCCTATGAATACATCTTCTGTTACTGGTTGCAAATATTTTTTGCTTATTGTAGATGATTTCAGTAGAAAGATGTGGGTGTACTTTCTTAAACATAAATCAGATGTATTTAGTATCTTTCAGAAGTTTAAGTCCTTTGTTGAAAAAGAGTCTGGACAAAGTATCATTACTCTTAGGACAGATAACGGGGGGGAATTTTGTTCTTCTGCATTCTCCAACTTCTGTGATACCCATGGCATCAAACGCCAGTTGACTACACCCTACACTCCTCAGCAAAACAGTGTTGTCGAGCGTCGCAATCGTACGGTTGTTGAGATGGCTCGTTCTATGTTACAACACAGGAGTGTTTCGAATAAGTATTGGGCTGAAGCAGTATTTACTGCTGTCTACCTTCTTAACCGTTCTCCTACTCAGGCTGTTAAGGGGAAGACTCCAGAAGAGGTTTGGTCTGGTCGGAAGCCTCAGATCAGCCACCTGAAGGTTTTTGGCTCTGTTGCCTATGTTTGGATTCCAGATGCTAAGCGCTCCAAGTTGGATTCCAAAAGCCAGCAACTCATGATGACAGGATACAGTGATCACCATAAGGCCTACAGACTGATAGATATAGACACTGAACGTCTTATCTTTAGTCGTGATGTTGTATTTGATGAAGACAGAGGATTCTTTCAGTCCCCTTCTTCTGAGCAGATTTCTGATGGTCAGCCTCCCAGTGTTCTTATTCCATTAGGTTCGCCTGATGGGAGGGATGATGCAGAATCTATTTTCGATGATGCACTACCTGAGTTCCCTCCGGAGAATAATCCTCCTCTTGCTGCTCCTGTTCCTGATCCTGAGCCTCTTCCAGCTCCTCCAGATGTTAGCACTTCTACTCTCCGGCCTAAATGGTGGGCCAAGACTATTGGTGATCTCAGGGATACTGAGCTCATTGAGGGTAGAACCTCCCGTAATAAGAGCAAACAGCAGCATACAGTCAATTTTGCTCTCATGGCTAACATACACAGTGTTTTTGAACCTCAGACATATTCAGAGGCTAAAGGTATACCTGAGTGGGAACAGGCTATGGAAGCTGAGTTCCAGAGTCTTCAGAAGAATCACACTTGGGCCCTTTCTGATCTTCCTTCAGGGAAGAAGCCCATTAGCTGCAAATGGGTGTACAAAGTAAAATACAAAGCTGATGGAACCCTAGACAAGTATAAGGCTCGTCTTGTTGCTCGTGGGTTCTCACAGAAAGAAGGCATTGACTACGAGCAGACTTTTGCTCCTACAGCCAAAATGAGTACCATACGGCTCGTTCTTGCCTTAGCAGCCCAGTTCACTTGGAAAGTCCATCAAATGGACGTAAAGAGTGCCTTTTTGAATGGTGACTTACAGGAAGAAGTCTACATGACGCAACCCCCAGGATTCAAGGTTGATGGTCAAGAACAGAAGGTCTGTAGACTAGTCAAAGCACTCTATGGTCTGAAACAAGCTCCTCGGGCTTGGTACATGAAAATTGATAAGTACCTGACAGATCATGGCTTTCAGCGGAGTCCATCTGATGCAAACCTGTATATCAAGCATACTAGTAATGATATTCTGTTTGTAGTTGTCTATGTGGATGACTTAATCATTACTGGCAGTTCAGCACATTTGATCACTGGGATCAAACAGGATTTGTGCCGCACTTTTGATATGACAGATTTGGGACTTCTACATTACTGCTTAGGAGTTGAAGTTTGGCAGACTGAGACCAGTATCTTTCTCTCTCAGTCCAAGTATGCCAGAAGTCTTGTGGACAGGTTCAGAATGCAGGATTGCAAACCTGCCTCTACTCCTATGGAACCCGGGCTCAAACTTTCAGCTCAGTCATCCTCACCAGTTGTGGATGAATCTCTGTTCAGGCAACTAGTGGGCAGTCTCATCTATCTTACTGCTACTAGACCTGACATCAGTTTTGCAGTGAGCTACATTTCACGCTTCATGACAGCTCCCAAGGCTGATCATTGGTTAGCAGCGAAGCGTGTGCTGCGTTATGTGAGTGGCACTTCTGATTATGGACTTCTGTACACTCGGAGTTCTGATCCTATACTCAGTGGTTACACAGATTCTGACTGGGCAGGTTCGGTTGATGACCGTAAGTCTACAGCAGGGTATGTGTTTAGTTTGGGATCTGGTGCTGTCACATGGACTAGTAAGAAGCAGCAGGCAGTGGCTCTCTCCTCGACAGAAGCAGAGTATCGGGGAGCAGTTAAGGCATCTTGTGAGGCGGTTTGGCTTCGGCGAATGCTTGCGGATATGCATGTCTCCCAGGCAGGTCCTACTCCCTTGTTCTGTGATAATCAGGGAGTGCTCAAACTCGCCAAGAATCCAGTCTTCCATGAAAGAACCAAGCATGTGGAAACGCATTGTCACTATATTCGACAGCTGGTTGAAGACGGATCCATCCAGTTGCTGTATGTTCCTACCTCGGAGCAGCCAACAGACATATTCACCAAGCCCCTTGGTCCTGATAAATTTGTAAAATTCAGGGGGTCTATAGGTGTAGTTAATAGATTGAGCATTAAGGGAGGGTAATAGAATATTAAAATATGTTAATTTTAGTATTAATGCTCATTCAGTGTATATTCTATTTTAGAAAGATCGTCTTCGATCTTCTCAGCAGTTTCTTTTAGAAACTTGCTATTCTTGTAAATAGCTTGTATTATTTATGAGCGTTTTGCTCATTCTGTTTATTCAATCAATTCTTTGAAATCCATTGCGTGTTTTCGCACTGTATTAAAATGACCACTGATAAACAATAAAGAATATTATACTAATATTTACCTCCCCGTTCTCTTGAATTTGCAGCCTTTACACATGGAATAACTAATGAAGGGGAGTCTACAAGTGTTAGCACTTAAAGGGCAAGTGTTGAGCATAAAATTTTCAATGAAGTGATGCTTGTAGAGGTTGAAGACATGACACAAATGTATCATAGCAGCAGTTTATCTTCCCATCCTCGTGAGTTTGTTGCCTATAGTCATGAAGAAGTTAATGATATATACTAAGTTACCGGTACCTCCAAGTTTTCCCCCAAATCCGGGTACGGTACGTGTCTGATTTAGATTCGACTTGGAATCCCTGTGGAATCGGACAGGGTTCCTCTTTTTTGCTCCTGAAACGTATCCCCATTTTGACCCACGAATCCCGGCGCATCTGAGGTCGACATGGCGATTCCATGGAGTTTTTTTATGAATCCGTGTCACGCATGAGGGGTTATTCATTGACTGCACCGAATGAAATTGGGTCGTTTAAAGTTTAAACCCTAAAACGAAAAGCTAAAATGCATTTTGCTTGTCTTCGGCAGAAAAAATGACACGACGCACTTGTCTTCGACGGAGAAAATGGCACGACGCACAGAAGAAATGGCAGAGAAAACCAATGACGACACAGAGGTAGACCAGCACAGAGGTAGTCGGCACAGAGGTAGACCAGCACAGAGGTAGACGACGCAGAGGTAGACCAGCGAGGGCACGACGACACACAACACACGGCACATGGCACACTATAATTAAAAAAAATTAATTCCTTTCTATAGTTTTGTTTATGTCTTGTTTGTATTTTAATCTTCATCGATTTATTTTGTTTATTTTGTTTATGTTTATTTTCTATAGTTTTGTTTATATATTCTTTGTATTTTTATTTTTATTTTGTATTTTAAACAAAATAAATGGAGCCTTAGATATAAATTAATGATTTATATATTAATTTATACAAATAATAAATATTAAATATTTAAATTTTATTTAATGTGAAAATAAAATATTAATTACAAAATAGTTGAAATAATAATTATTAATAATACAAATCAAAATTAAATATGATGTTTAATTTTAATTTGTAGTATTATTAATTTAAATATGAATATTTTTTTATTGTGTAATTAATATATTATTTTCACATTAAATAAAAGTTAAATATTTAATTATAAGTTACTTTCATAATTAAATAATTATAGGTTACTTTCATTATTAGAAGTTTGTAAATATTTAAATATTGTTATAGGTTACTTTCATAATTATAATAATTTCACTTCACTTTAAATTAAATTTAAATATTTAACATCTATAATTTATTGTTTAATATTAAATGTTAATAATTATATTTTAATTTGTTGTAGATAGCATAATGGCAACCATTGCTAGCTTTATTCCTCTACAGACTTTCAAAACCAATCCAAATTCACCCATATGTGTATATATTTATGATTTTTATATCTTTTTGTACGGACGTACCTAGACCATCCAAAAAAAAAATGTCGTACCGATGTACCGTACCCACATACCCGTACCCGCAACTTAGGATATATATTCAACCTTTGTTGATAACCCTCCTTTCAAGATGAGTGCTGACTTGACTTTGGATAATTCACTCTTTGAGTTGGATGTTGAGGAGGCTCTTGATCCCAATGACACAAATGATATGTGGGATTCAAGTGTGAGATGTGAATATAAAGTTGAGCATACACTTAGTGGACCAGTCACCAATGCCATGTCTTTATATACAAATAAAGATATCCATAATGAAGATTTGGTTGAGCCTTTGATTATTCATGACGAATTTGAGGACTTATCTTTTCTAGAGGCTCACAAGGTAGAGCTTACGTCTTTTAGACCAACTTATGAAGGAGTATATATGAATGATGGCATTGCTGGTTCAGATTTGTTTGAGCATGCAGACAGTCTTGAAGAGGTTATTGATTCACTACTTCCTTATAATGCATATGGAGCTATTCTATTTTCAAGGTATGGGGTATGCATGATCATTGTTTCTCCTATTGAGTGGCATTTACTTGCAGCAGTTGATTGGAGAAGTTGGAAGGATTTGCATCATCCTTTCCATGGTGGAGGTAGGCCTAGTGATGAGCTTCTATCATCCTTCGACATTAGAGGTACATGCGACGTTTTCACACATCGCCCCATTGCAAATGGGGACCCCACTTTTTTTGCTTTCTACGATAGTGCTAGAGTTGTGTAGCTATTAGATTTTGTTTGGAAGTGCAAAGTTGAAAATTCAAAAATTTGGCTAAGGCATGAAAATGATCTAGGCTTCCGGTTTTCTTGCACCCCCCTTCCGGTTTTTTTCGCACCCCCCTTCCAGGTTTTCCGCATCCCCTTTCATTATTCTCGCACCCCCCTTCCATTCTCATCGGCCCCTCTCCTGTTACTTTCAACACACCCTGTCATTGCTTTTGACACCCCCCTTCTAAGCAATGACAATCAGCGATCTAAGGATTAGCACCTCCTTTGCTACATGAAATCAATGCAGATCAGACTTGTCCTGGGCCTGAAATTTATCAAATCAGGCATAAAAAGTGAGAAATCGGACATAAATCAGGTCTCAAATGGGCTCATTTCATGATCTTTTCACAAAATCAGACTCAAGTTGGTGAAGAATCAGACCTGATACACAAAATCAGACTTAAAATTAGATGTTTTCATGATCAGAAAATTCAATTTCAGACTTTAAAAGGTAATAAAAAGCATGATTAAGTACTTTATAAAATGTTTTGATTCAAGTTTTGTTGTTTCCAGGTTTGATGCAAGTGAAATGAACATGCAAAGGAATGTGAGGAAGGTCAAGGATTCGAGGCATGGAAGATTTCATCATAACTTCAAGGGTGGCAGTGAATACAAAGAACATGATCAGCATGATGATACATTAGCACACTTCAACTGCAACATGTGACAAGGATCAGCTCCAAGGTGAAGGAACATCAGCTCACATACAATATCAAGATTTCATCACCTAAGCAAAGGAAGGATCAAGCACAGGAAAAACAAGCTCTACATCAAATGCAGCACCAAGGCGAAATTCCCAAACAAGAGATGAAGGGTGAAATGTTGAGTATCAAGAGAGATGCACCATTCAATTACAACTTGTGATGGGTTACAAAGAACAAGCTGAGGTGGCACCTACTCATCATTCATCCATGACTCATCCATTGAAGGAGATAACTACCACATGGGCACAAAGTTCAATGTACCTACCCTCATCATCTATTGGTTGAATTTTCAAAGAATGACATGTGTCCTGTCAAATGTAATTGTATCATTGGTCAAGCATTAAATGCTTCGCATTGAGTTTCTACCTTTTGATCTTGGCCCTTGATTATGAATCAATCTGAGCCACTGAATTGTAAGAGCACTATAAAAGGTTCCACTTCTTCATTTGTAAGGTCAATAGACTGAGTTCAAGAAAGTAGTAGAGCAGAAAATAATTAGAGTAGAGTAGGAAGAGAAGGCAAAGATTGTTGCCAAGACATTGTTGTAAGAAGCATGTAAGCTTCATTGAAGATATGGTGAAACTGACATTTTGATTCAACAATTTGCATGGTCTCTACTTCTCATTTAATTTCATGTTGTTTAGATGAATGGAAGACGTTATGTATGATCAATGGTGAAATTCGCACATCCATACTACTAACACCTTGCCAATGGTAAAGTGCCTTGCGTCGTCAACTAGAATCATTCAGCTAAAGCTTAATTTCAATTATCGCTCCTTCATTGATATGCATCAACTTGATGGTGTCTATGCTTGTCGTGATGATTTGAAAATCATAAAGCTATCCTTAGAAGATCGCACTAGCCTTGTGGAGATGTTCGTAGCATGTCAAATCAAGACTTAGTTAGAGTTTCATTAAAGATCGTCCATCGTTCTTGCATTCTTAGAGTTCGACTCGCCTTCTAAATCCTATTACCTTTTTTCCCTTTTTTAATCGAGTGAATCCCACATTCCAACATCATTCGAGCATTCAAGTATTCAGCGTAAGTCCACCCTGTGATCCCAGAACTACCACATCATATACAGCTGAGTCTATCCAAAAAGCACGTCAAGACTTGGCATTCGAGAACCTTGGAGTCATCCCACTTGATCACGCAGCTTAGCATTTGGGATTCTTTATTCAAGAGAGGATAGAATACTTAGTATTTTATTTTGTGTTGCATAGTGCCTAAAAACACCATCAACAGTGATGAGCTTCTATCATCCTTCGACGTTAGAGGTACATGTGACTTCTTCTGGAGTGAGATTCTCAATTGGATAGACGATGATCTGATTCATAACAGCTGCACAAGGTAGATTGAAATGATTGATTATGCACCTAGGATAATTTGGGATCTTCGCATTGACATGACTGGTGCATTGTTTCTTATGGGTCAAGATGAGTTGCTTCACAACTCTAGGGATAGAGATATTGATATTAGAGTAGTGCAACAGATTGGCGGAGCAACATTCCTGAGGTTGATATGGGATCCAAGTATTTGGCTTCAACATGCAAGTATAGATTGCTTGAGGGAAAGCAATCTCCGGGAAGGGAGGACTATAATGTCCCCCAAATTTTGGTGAAATGAATTAATTAAATTAATCATTCTAAAGTTGTATTAAATTAATTATTCTAAAGTTGTCCAAATAAATAAAATATTAAAAGGATGACTTTATTTTAATTAATTTAAATTAATCGTTCTAAAGTTGTATTAAATTAATTATTCTAAAGTTGTCCAAATAAATAAAATATTAAAAGGATGACTTTATTTTAATTAATTTAATTGAAAGTGACTTGAACAAAATAAATATTATTAAATAAAGTCCTCTAGCCTATTCTAGAAGTTGCTTCAAGAGGTGAAAAATGGAAACTTCTAGAAGGCTCATCAAAATATTATAAAAGGAGCTTAGGAAGGGTTTCAATATGTTCAGATGCTTATGGATTTTTATGATCAGTTGATATCCTGATGGTTGCATCAAACTGGATCTCTAAGGATGGAAACCTTTAGCAGATTGACAAAAGGGTTGGGTGAAACCCTAGTTCTTCTAAGGAGTGGATTCGCAACAAAGTTCACACTTGTGCCAAATTTGTGAAGTCTCCTTTGGAGTCAAATTTGTAAGGTTTAAGATTTTGTTTCAGAAAAAAAGCAATAGCATATTCTGAATATTTTATTGTTATCTCCAATGTTTTAATGAGTGAACGAGTGCTTCTACGGTAATCAAGATTTATAATTGTAGAGATTAATACTTGCGATGGAGAGTGAAATCGTGGCTCTCATTATTATTTGCAAATGTTTAAGGGAGCGGATATAATGAAGTTCAAATTTAGTGGCTTTCATTTTGTAAAATTGTGGGCTCCAAATTATTATGAAACAATGCTATAATAATGTTTGGCGACTAAAATTTTTGACACCCAAAAACTATCACATAACTATTGTGGTTGTGCGATTAATACTTGTGCCATAAAAGATTTATGAGTCTAGTTCACAATGGCAAATCAATAACCTGGAAATGGTTGGGATTATTATCACTGGCCAATGAAAAAAGAAGAATATTGAAATCATGGTGATAGTATAGTGAAGTGGATTATTTATGTGAGTTCTCTATTTATAGAAAGGGACCAAACAATTGGGCAACACGGGTTACTTTGAACAAAGTGGTTATAGCGGCACCCCTAAACATTGTCGACAGTTCATATCCCCAATCACGATGACTTCATACTATTCGAAAACCACAGAAAGCACAAGAACATAATGTATTTCTATAGCTCCACAC
The DNA here is from genome assembly GCF_030272615.1 of Cryptomeria japonica. Taxonomy (NCBI): domain Eukaryota; kingdom Viridiplantae; phylum Streptophyta; class Pinopsida; order Cupressales; family Cupressaceae; genus Cryptomeria; species Cryptomeria japonica. Next base: position 730,439,025 of record NC_081409.1, read on the forward strand.
AACTGGAATCATTGGGTGTGTATATAGTCGACCTGGCAATGATCGCCCACCTCAAGGTTGTCATGGCTTTATCTCTCCATGCTACCGGACCTCTAAGAAATAGAGAAGTCTTCATAAGCAATGCAATTGGGCATACAAACAGACAACAAATTCCATATGCATTAATATTGTAATCTCTGTCTTCTACATCAGAATTTATCAATGCACATCTCTATTGCCAAGAACAATATTTTGTATGTAAAAGATAGAGTTGTCTTGAGATCTTATTAGTTATTTGTAGTTATGATATGTTATCATTTGTGATTTTATATTCTTCAATCATTGTTATGCAAGTCTCTATATATATGTAAGTCTATAACAACAAACTACCTAATTCAAGTTCAGAACAATGGATTTACTTGTGTCAAGAGAAGGTATGCAAAGTGTATGTTGAAATGTCTCTGTGGAATAAGTGAAAATTTCAGAATGATATGACCATACAAATATTTGACGGAATACCCATACTATGTATGTGTAATTTGTGATGCAATTTTGGGTTAGATCTAGTAAGGGTTCTTACACATTTACCTATAAATCTTGAGGAAATTCCTAGAAGTTTTTTATCGGTTTCTTAATCAAAAATCGTAGGTTTTTGGATGGATTTTCTTATAGAATAAATTCGTGGTTTTTTCTACTGGAGATCTAGGGTTTTACCCAGCAAAGTTTTGGAATGATTTTTTTTATAAAATTGTGACTTTTTGGTTTGCATTTCTTTTTCCAAAAGAATTTCAAGAGTTTTTTCTCGACAAATTTGCATCTTTTTCTATCTAAAAACCATGTGTTTGAGATCGTGGGCCTTCTTGTCTGAAAATCATGGCAATTCTATGTTTTAAAATTGTGGATTATTTTCCTAAGAAAAACCGCACAAACTTATCTCTAATATTTTAAGAACAATTTTTAAAGAGAAATCATGGGTTTTATTCATGTTTCTCTGCATGACTTTTCTGGTGATTTTACCTACACACAAAGTCTATGCATTTCTTTTTGTTGCTACTAGAGTTTTGGTGCAACACCCTCTCCATTGTTTTTGTGCAATTTTTTTTCAAAAAATCATTGGCTTTTTATTGCGATTTTTCACAGCGGCTCAATTTTCAAGGTATTTTTTATCAATTTTTTTGCATGATTTAAAAAAAATCATGGCTCTTCCTTCAGCACCTAGGGTTTTGACAATTTTTCCACAAAATCATGAGAACTTTGAGTTTCGGCTCGGGTTTTGTTGGTGTACATTTTATCATCTACCAAACATTAGAATAAAATACCGCAAGGATACTCTATCCTCTCCTGAAAAACCACCACTTATGCTAAGGTTGCGAAAAGATCATATGGCGATTCCAAGGTCTATATGTGTGAACAAGCGACTTTAGTGGGATAGCTTCTTGGGTAGTGTATGCTGAAAACCTCAAGGGGGACTTACACTGTCAACTCATGTCATTTAAGTTGTACTTAGGCGGATTTAACAATTTATGCTCTATGTTTTTGGATTTTCTAGTTTAGGACATCAAAAAAAAGATAAAAGAGGATAGGGTTTAGGAATTCTAACTAATTCTAAAAACTCAAGAGACGGTATAGACTGGGTGAAACTAATAACAATACTCTATTTTGCTACACTAGGGACAACTACGCAAAGTATCTGCAATCTTCTAGGATTGTGCTTATGATTTTCACACTTAGGAATAATACCAACAATTGAACAATATCATTCCAAGTAGAAGTTAAACATCCACATTAAAAGCTCAGGCTAACTTTACACATTGAATGGAAATCATCCATCCAAAGAAAGTATGAGCAAAATCTCACCAATCTATACTATCAAATCTATCATTCATCTAACAACTTCAAAGCAAATAACTTCAGCAAATTTAATCTAAGTGTTGAAGGAAATATGCAACCATGCAACCATTTAGCAATAAAAAGATTTCAAGACAATACCGATAATGAACTTTTATTACTCAAATAGCTCTAAGCAACAATTTCATAAATCTCTCCACACTGAAATGAAATGAGAGAATGAGTTTATATAGAGTTTCTGAAAACAAATGAATGGCCGAGATCAATCTAAGATCAATAGTCGAGATTAAGCCAACCTAACCCTAATTAGGGTTTCCTAAAATAAGATCCAAGATCAACTGCAAATGAGAAAGTGGCACAAGATGCTACTTTTAGGATTGCACCCCCTTCTTCTGATATTCGATGAAGCTAGACACAATCCCGTCAACTTCCTCCATTGTGACATGTGGCAACATGTTGATCCTGAATTCTAATCCTTCCAAGTCATCTACACATAGAGCAAAAGTGATTTCCAAATCTAGTTCTTGCTTTTGGAAAGCATCTCTGATGGATAGGAGATTTGATGCCTTCGCCAAATTGCTCTTCAAGACTGGTCTAGTAATGGAAAAGAAGATGTCTTGTGTTCTAACCTTCAAATCCTCCAACTACATATCCCTTTCTTGAATAGTATCTTTCACAAGTATCTCTGCAACTATAAGGAAAATCTTGTCTTGAATTGCCTTTAACTGTTCTTCTATTCTATCCGCATCAACCTTTACCTTTTCCAAGACTTCATTCCGTGCAACCAACATCCAGAGCCAACCATTGAAATCATAGGCAGCCCCTACTTCAATTATTTTTCGATTAACCAATTCTTGTGGCAGTACTCCTTTTAGCTCTCGTAGGCATGGGATAATTCTATCTTGGATATCCTAGAAGTAAATCCACATTTCTGCCATGTTCACTATCCTAGAAAATAAAGAAGACGTTTGTTCATATGCTGATGATATTCCTTCCATAAATGTAGCTGCTTCTTTTCTTATACTTTCCATCCAATCTTTAGTTTCTCTGGTTGTCACTACGTCTTCCTCAGAACCTCTGACTACCTGCTATGAATTCAAAAGTGGGAGAGCCTTTGGATTGGCTTGATTGAGTTGCTTAGTTAAGTGCTTAATATAATCTCTCAGACGCTCAACTTCCCTCCTGTACTCATTCTTCTTTCCTACTTCCCTATCCAGTCTTGCTTTCATGGAAGCAACTGAATTGTCCAAGTCTTCTTTTAATTGGGTCTTCGTGCTTGGTCCCAAGTCAAAGGTGGTAATCTCATAGTCATGGGGACCAATATCTCCCTTTGCCTTGTCTACCTTTGGCACTGCAATAGATTGCACTACATCCTGTTTCATCTCTCTAGAAGGTGGAAAACCTTCTAGCTAGCTTCTTTACTGCAGTTTGCTCTAATTTGGCCAAGAAATCAGCCATATCATCTTCTTCTTGTTCTTCTACTATTTGTGTTTTTATTTTCAATCTCTCCCTCAGCCAATCAGGAACAGTGGGCTGCTCAATGCCTTCTACTTCTTGGTTGCTTTCTTTACGTGCAATACCCCGGAGAGCGGAAATCGTTCCCTCTTGAAACTCTCCTTCTTCAACATCCATTTCATTTTCTGATTCTAGGATTTTTGAGCCAGTAGAAGACGGTGGTTGTTCATCTTCTTGATGGACTAATTCTACATTCTCCTCATGGATTAGGGAAGGAATCTCCATCTCTGCCAACAACTGATCAATGGCCAATACATCTATGTTTGTGGATGCAGCAGAACGAGATGGTTCCACCCTTTGTTTCTTTTGAACAAGTCCTTCAGTAATAATTGCCTTTACTTTTGTTTTCGAAGAACTTCCCACTTCTTTCTGTTTTGCACTGTCAATTTGTTTGGCACCCTGAGAAGCTTCAATATTTGAGCAACATTCGTCTACTTCTCCCATAAAGTCATGTCAAGTTTACATTTCTTCTTCTCAGCCTTTGGATCTGCTGATCAACCCACCACCAAGAATAGTTTTCTACTGGTCGCATCAGGGTAGCTAAGTTAGGATGTTAAGGTTTTGACCATTTGATAAGACGGAGAGGTGCATCCTCATCAAAGCGTGGCTAAGTGCACTCTTCACTTTCTTCCACTTGATCTGGCACAAGGAAAAGTTCAGTGATCCCGATCAAACAAATTGGCAACCTAGACCACATCCTTTTCCTGACGGCATAATCATCAACAGCATCTGCCCAATAGTCTTCTATATCCACTCTATGTCTAAATCTTTCTCCATTCACTAATTCAATATTGCCATGAGGATCAAAGTTTGCCCTGGGCTTGTAAAAGGTAAAAGTGTACCATTGCATCTCCAATCTAGTTGTTTTAGTTGCTTGTGTTGAAGGACAAGATTCTAGCATGTTTCCAATAAAGAATGGAAAAGAGATAGCAGTCTTCTGCCTTATTTTCTTGAAGCTCTGATATGTTTCTAGCTGTCTAAGAGCTTCCAACAAGACCATCTTGATGGTTGGATAGATTGGCAATCAGTAAGGATAGCCAGTGAAACCTTGGATTCTGATATAAGTGAACCTTGAAAACTAGATAAACCAAGATCCATACTTGCTGATTAGACTTTTTGATTCAGGAGAAAGTCTTTTATGAGTACCTCCTTGCAATGTTCTTGTGATATACATGAGGAACGCATCATTCACCCATTTGAAATGACTTTTCTCCTTGAGTTGCAGCTAAGGAGAACAATCATATGACCGGAATTCATTCTCACCACCTCCAGCTATGCCTTTGCAAATCAGTCCTGAATATCTATAGGTTGCAGCCAATAGATAGATTATGTAAGAACTCATGTAAAATGTCTCTGTCCTCTCCAAGTTCATCAACTGTTCATGAAAGTTGTCGCTGATTATGCGGGAACAGTTGAATAACTTGGTCCCTGAGGTGATTTCATCCATGAAATAATACATCCATGTGTGGAATGGTGCACCTTCAGGACTGCCCATTATTTTGTTCAGTAGCAGGATGATATCACCATATTTTTCCTTGAAGTAAGGACGCAACAGATGCTTTGGCACTTTCCCTTGAGGTCTTTTCTTCTCTAACCAAGACTTGTTAACATTCGCAGCACAAAGTTCAAACTGACCATCATAGACCCTCTTGGTTTGCTCCTTAGTCTTGTATGTGGCCTTACTATGGCTTGGTATGACAAATGTCTTCTGAATGGATAATTCTGAAAGATTAGCCAGGACTCTTCCATTTGGTGCAATTATCTCTCTTGATTGTGCTTTATAGTGCAAGGCACATTCAACTATCAACTCAACACATTCCTTGGATTCCATCCTGCATCATCTTGCGAGCAATAGGTGTAGGAATGTGTCCACCATATCCATACATTCTTTTCTTAAATTCTTCCAAATCAACATGTTTGAGGTCTATGTCAGTGATGTTCTTCCATTTGGATTTGACCTTGGACTTCAACTGCACTCCTTTGTTGGCGAACTTCATTGGTGCTTCTTTGGTCTAACACCTGAAAAACACATGAAAACCTAATATTATTTTCAGATTTTTTTTGATACTTTTTTCTGAAAATTTCACTACCAGCCTGTTAAAAGGTTAAGTTTCCGCGAAAAAGCAAACTGAAAGTGAAGGGTTTGGCCAAAAAATTGATAAAATTGAGGAAAATGAGACAGAAAGGTAAGAAAATTCAATCAAATTGAATCTTTGAATGATTGAAATTTACCTTCTACTCTAAAAAATCTGTCTTAAAATCAGAGAAAGCACTCAATTTCTTGACCTCTAACACCTAGAAGATATTTACTTCCTGAAAAACTTCTCTTCAAAAATTAAAAAATCACAAATTGTGAGAGAAAACTTCTCTTCAATGCTCTCCAAATTCTCAACCCGAATAGTGGATTGTGAAATGAACTGACTGAAAATATATCGAGTTTAGGGTTTTTAACTTGAAAAAAAAAAATTATTTTTATTATTTTTTTATTTTTTTTTGTTTTTTTGTTTTAATCTTTCCACAATGGAAAGTTTTATTTCTCTCAAAATTTCATCTTTTGCCCAAAAAGCAAAGAATCTTCTAGAACTTTCTTTTAATTTCCAAAAATCTTGAATTTTTTAAAATATTTCCCCGTGTTGAAAAATAATCTTTGAGAATAATCTTAATTTTGGAAAATAATTAAAAAATTTATGTGACAAATTGATTTTCCAACTTGCTGATCTGATTTCATGTGGATTTTGATCAAAATTTATCTTCCTGGCATGGCAAAGTAATTGTCTTCATGTCTGATCAATGAGCGAATTTTCATCTCTCATCAGGCATCTTCACATATTCCATTTATGCTCAAACAATTGGAATGCCTAAGTTTGATCAACTTGTTTGGACAAAGGATTTGGACAAATTTTCAGTCTTGTCTTGTGGAAATGTCATGCTTTAGGGTTTGTGTCTAGGAATTTACTTCAATCTTCATGTCTTGGCATGCTACGTGTCAATTTGTTTGTTCTTGGACTTGGAATGTTCTTGGACAATCATCCCTTAATTTGTTTTTAATCTGTTTTATGCCTTGGAAAGAGTTCAGGCAATCATCTCCTTGTGTTTGGTGGATTGGAAAAGTTTGGACAGTCATGAGCCTTCTTGGCAAGCTTTGTTTCATCTTGTGTCATGTTTAGTGTCCAGCCCTAGGCAGACTTGGATCAGGTTATGCCATGTTTTATGGGACAAATTTCATGCTTGAATGCTTTCCTCTTGGCAAGGCAGAGTTTACACATCCTTGGACAAGTTTGGATTTGAGCTTTAATTCAATGGACAAAACCTTGTCTTGAGAGGGTGGAGATAGAAGAAGTTTAGACAATTTTGTTCTTTCTTTATTTCTTCTTTCCTTGCTGAGTTCATATGTGCTAAACCCTAGCTGCTCATTGGAATCAATGAACCTTGGATCAGAGTTTATTGCTTGGACAAATTTGGATTACTTTCTTCCTCAGCGAATTTGGATAACCTTTTTCCTTGAATATGGTTGGGCGGACTTTCCACATCCTTGGACAAGTTTCAAAAATCTTCTCCTTGATCAAGACAAACTTAGAGATGGCAGATATTCTTCCTTGCAAGTGAATTGGAATATGCTAAGACATATTACTTTGTCTTTGTGCTCATCAAACTTCCAATTTTAAATTCGCTATCTATGATGAACTTGGATGAGTCTTGGACATGTTTGGCGGAGTTCAAAGGTGGAGATTATATCCTTTTCCTGCCATGAACGAATTTGCTTTTATTCATGCCCATCTTCATCTCCTTGAGCTTGGCAAACCTTAAATCTGCTTGCTTTGATTGCTGTTTGTGACAGACTTAAACAATTCTGTTTGGTTTTCAGAACCTTAGACATGCTTTATGGCGAATTATGTCATCTGTGTTTGAAGTCTGATAATCTGATCAGGTTCTGTCATGCTTGGAAGCTGCTTATTTTGCTCAACCTTAGCAAATTTTGGACAGAGGCTTATGCTACTCTCACAATATGCGAACTTTGCTTAGCGAAAAGAAGTTTTAATGAAGTGAAACCATGTCTTATACTTGCTTGGTGGTTTCTAGAAGTTTCTATACTTGCTTTCTTCTAGAAGAAACTCCTTCAATCTTAGCGAATTCTGAATGCTTTCTTTGTTCTATTTACTTCCTTTTTTTGGAAGCCTTGGAAGCTTCTCCTATATGCGATTTCTAGAAAGCTTTCTGCTTTGTGCTTTATTTAGCTTTGATTCTCCTTCAAGATATGTGAACTTGGGAAGCTTTATTGATTTCCTTCTAGAAGGCAAACTTGAGATTGTCTTTCATCTTTTCAGATTTAGAAAGCTTCTAAACACGTGTGCTCTGAATCTTTCAAATGCCATGTCACTTGCTTTACTTGCCTTATCCTTTCCTCACTTTGGTGAACTCTGAAAGGTTCTTACTATGCTTTCTTGGCTTTCTTTTTAGAGGACAAATTTGAGGATGACTTTATTTGTTTTTAAAATGCCATATCATTATGCTTTATTTCAAACTCCAAGTGAACCTTGATCTTTTTGCTTTCACATGCCATGTCACTGCCTACTTGGCTCTACTCCATGCTTTAGTCTTATCTTTAAACTTAGGTGAACTTGGAAGGTTCTTATGCTTTTCCAACTCTGGCGAACTTGGAAGGTTCTTATGCTTTTCCAACTTTGGCGAACTTGGATGATGTCCTAGGCAAGTGCTTGGACATGTCTAGGCAAACTTGAATGAGTCCTTGCCATGTGCTCATGTTTTGTTGCCTTGGACGAACCTTGGACAATCATCTTCCTACCTCTTTTCACACTTCCATGCCTTACTTTATTTTCAACTTGATTTTTCTTGATTAACCCCTTGTAGGAGTTTGACTAACTCTTGCCAAGAGTTAATTAACCTTCGGTAGGAGTTTACTATCTTTCGAACAATTTTGCTTGATCATAAGGCGGACCTGACTGAGTCTTGGACAACTTTCCTATGCCTTAGCGAACCTTGATCCTGCCTAAACATCTTCCATGCTTGCCATTTCTGGGCAGACTTGACTGACCATCTGGCATTTTTACTTCTTCAACTTAGGCGAATTTTTCAATGTGCCATCTCCCACTGTTACCTTTATACTTGATCAGCAGGTCATCTCGAACAAAACCCTAATTAGGGTTTCCACTTTGCTTTTTGCACTTGGAGACCTAATTTTTGAAATATGAGAACATGGGCACTGATAATATGGCTGATCTTCTGGAACAAAACCCTAATTAGGGTTTGCATTTTGCTTTTTACTCTTAAAGACAATTTTTCAAATTTGAGAACATGGATAGTAATAATTTGGCATGAAGATCAAAACCCTAATTCCAAAAAAAAAATGCAAACCCTTTCTTTTTATACTTAAAAGCAAAATTTCTCGAATATAAAGACATGGGCAGGACTGATGTGACCTAAAGAACAAAACCCTAATCTCAGAAAATAAAAATAAAAAATAAAAAATAAAAAAAAATTCAAAGCCTTGTTTTTTATACCTAGAGACAAGATTTTCAAATTCCGACAACATAGGGAGAGATGAAATACCCTGAGGAACAAAACCTATATGCCACTTTCAAAAAAGTAAAACATTTCTAAAAATAGAAAGTTGTCAGAAATGACCTAAAGCAATTGTGATCCTCATCCTTCAAACCTTCTAAGTGCTTTGACAACACTCATACATGATTCTAAACATGATTTCTCAACTTGGCTTGGGATGACCTCAGAAACACAAACTCAAAACTCTCAAAGAAAATGGAGTTATGAATCTGCAGAGCTAGGACAAAACCCTAAAAAGTAAAAAACTAGGGATCCCCATCTGTGATTGGGCGATGTGTGAATTAAGTCACAATAGGTTTGCAAGGAGCTCGATATCTATTGTTGTTCTTCTGCCTAGGCTTTCTACAAATCTTGCATCTAAGGTTTGACGGTATTTCCACAAAATCATGGTGTTGTTTTACAACAACTTTTCGGCTTTCCGCCTTCGACAATTTCTTTTGAAGATTTTTTGTAAGGTTTCTTTCTGTTCGTTTTTGCAAATTTTTTAATCAAACCTAAATTTGCTTCAGCAAGTGTTTTTGCATAGTATTTTCAACAAAATCGTGCGTATCAATTTTTTGCAGTGTTTTGGAGTCATGCCTAGGGTTTCCAGGACGAATGGCATTTCTGCAAAAGTACTAAGTTTTTGCACATTGTTGTTTTTCTCCAAAACAAAGGATTTTTTACCTGGTTTTTTGACGATTTTGGAAAATCGTGTATTTTCATAACTATGAAGGTTTAGAGCGATTTTCTAGAAAATCGTGGGTATTCAGAAGTTTTGCATGCTTTTTAAAAACAGATCATGGATTTAAAAAAATTTCCCCATTTTTTATCAACAAAAATCAAAGGTACTTGAAAAGATTTTTATCTCATTTTTCGTGTCTCTAGATGGTAGGAAGTTGTCATTATTGTGTTAAACTTGGTCATATAAAGAAGTTTTGCAGAAAGCGGTTGGTTGATCTAAAATCCAATTAGGGAGGGTCTCAACAGCAGGCTCTTGTCATAGAGCATTTAGAGATGGGGTCAACCTTCTATGTATTCATGGCTAAAAGACCAACAAGTCATGACAAGTCTTCTGCATGGTAGTTAAAAGAATGGCCATTTAGCTTATAATGGTAGTTAAAGTAATATTGTAATATTTAGCTTATAATGGTCATTTAAGTCATTTAGTTAGTTTTTAGTATCTTTGTATCTTTCTATTCTAAAAGTCAATTAGTATTCATAATCTTCCTATTTTGTCTTTAGTTCTCAATCGTTTCCATTTTGGAAAGATCTTCTATCATTGCTTATATAAGGAGTCTTCACCTCCTTTGTTAATGGAACAATCAATTATCATTTCAAAAACAAGATTCTCAAGGGGCCAAATGCATGTCGAAATAGATTACCATATGTTCTAGCCTTTGACCAGTAAAATTCACTGGTACTTTACAAATCCAAACAGCTTCACAATTAGAAGAATATGCTGCAATTGTAATCTGCCTTAGTAGAAATAAGAGCAATTGCCACCTATTTCATGCTAAATTAGAAAATCACACTAGTACCAAACGAAAAATAATACTTGTATGTAGACTTCGAAGTCTCAATATCTATTACAAATCTAAAATCTAAAAATGCAAACAAATCACCCATTAACTGTGAAAAGTACAATGATGGAGAGTAGTCCCCTTCAAATAGGAGAGCTTGTAAGTTTCAAAAAGAAACAGAGAGATCAAATTGTTTTCATTGCTCAAATATATAAGAAATTTACATATTTATAGATAAAGTGCACCCCCTTGCATGTATGCCAAATGTCAAGACACAAGTCACTTAATATAAAGATGCCAAGTGTCAAACATCAAAATAAAGAGAGAATATGACACATAACCCTTTAGTGCCCTATCTTACATTTCATTAAATAAACAGTATATTCTAACACTCCTCCCCTACAAAACCCTTAAAGTTTAGATTCTAGCACACATGCCAAGAACCCCTCTAAAGAAACAAAACTTATTTTTACTCAGCAGCTTGGTGAAGATGTCAACTGTTCGTTCTAAGTTGGGACAATACTCCATTGCATGAAGCCCTCTAAAGAAACAAAACTTGTTTTTACTCAGCAGCTTGGTGAAGATGTCAACTGTTTGTTCTAAGTTGGGACAATACTCCAACCCTAATTTTTTTAGCTTCAACCTTCTCTCTAAGAAAATGGAAATGCATTTTAACGTGTTTAGTTATCACATCTGCTGTCAATTCTTGTGTGAAATATAGGAAACTCTGCAAATTGTGTGAAATATTCAGCTTCTGGTGAAGAAATTGCTACCTGTTTTTTGGAGATCCATGGAATTACTGCTAAATTACAAGAGTTAATCAATCATTTCTATAGTGCATTGGTTAATCAAAATTCTTTCATAATAGGGTGAAGAACAGAAGAAACTTCAATAGGGTTTCTAAGGTCAAGCTAGCCAATGGTTCAATTCTAGAAAATCCTGATCAGATTAGGAAGGAAACAGTTAGATTTTTTGAGAATCTTCTAAACAACAGGGAGGGATCAAATCTGGTGGCTCAAAGAGAAATTCTTCAGGGCATTCCTTGTGTGGTGATGGAGGCACAAAACAAGTTGCTTAGTGAGTGTTTTACGGAAGAAGAGATTAAGTTGGCAATTGGTAAAAATCTCCCTGATAAGACCCTTGGACCAGATGGGTACCCTACTGCTTTTTATCAAAAATGTTGGACTGTCATTGTTAAAGAGATAACAAAAGCCATAGAAACTCAAGGGCTTCCAAGAAAATTCTAGAAGAGTTTGTAATACATTTATAACATTCATACCCAAGAAGGGTAATGTTGTCCAGCTTGATGAATCCATGCCCATTTCTCTTATTAATATTCTTTATATTATTATGGCTAAGGCAGTGGCTCATAGATTAAAGAGAATTGTACCGAGGAGATCCATTTTAGATGGGATAGTGATAGCTCACGGAGCGATGCACTCTATACATAGTACAAGGACTTCAAGAATGATGATTAAATTGGACATTAAAAAGGCTTATGACAAAGTGGATTAAAGGTTTTTTCTGAAGTTTCAGAGCTCTAATACCATGTTGAATTTTGCAGCACAAGCACCTGCAAGATCAAATGACAAACAAAACACCTTCCACAAACGAAAGCTACATAAATAAATGCTATTTTACTCAAAAGCAAAGAACACAAAATGAATTACAATTGTACAATGAGGTGTTTATAAAGAAAGCCCGGAGTGAAATTTAGGAGAACTAAAGTGCAAGCATGAGGAACTAAATAAAGCTCAACTCTAGTTAAACTAGATGCATAAAAACTATACAAGGTGCACAACTAAAATAAGCACTCTTAAGTGAACTTAAGCCAAAAAGCATAACTAGTTGTAAAAAAGCAACTAATAGCTAAATATGCTCTAACATCAAGAGATGCAATGTATGAAAAGAAACATGAACTGCTAAAAAAGAATGAAGGACTAAGAAGCCTCTAAGAAAATGTCCCAAAAGAAAAGGAACATGAAGAACATCCTCGAAGCACAAAAAGCTGCAGACAACCATCAAATGGTAACTACTATAGTGTTGAATAAAGAAGCTCCTCTCAAACCAAGATGATGATCAAGATCAAGAAGACAACAATCTGCACGAATGCCCCTAACGACACTATTCGAACAATCAAATGGAAAACAATGGCAAAACATTTGTCAATCAAAGATACAAATGGCACATGAATCTGCACGAGTGACCCCAACGACACTACTCAACCATTAAAGAATTAACTACTAGTCGAAAATACAGGTGCCAATAGTTTGGAGAACACTAATAAACAATAGAAGATGGAAGGTCGCCTCCACAAAATTGGAATGCAAGAGTGGCTATATTGTAAAAACTCCAACTCTCTGAAATACATCCACTGCATCCAGCTAGTACATAGGAATAAATACCGAATACGTAGCTCACTCCAAAACGAAACCAAGGAAGCATTAGCACCAACAATAGAAACACCCCATAATGCTAACAAGGGAGAGGCATCACAGATCCACTGAAACTGTGTCACCATGAACTGGATGAAGGAGAATTTGAATGTGCACAAGAAGGTACTTGCAACTAAAACAAGATATGCAACTAGTGCATACATGCATGGGACAAGAATCTCTTGGGTTCAATGTTGTCGTGGTGGGACACTCGCCGGACAAAAGTGTGATGGCAAAACAAAAGGCACTACACAACCCCCCATGGCACTTTATAATACCGTGCATGTACAAAATAATACACAACAGAATGTGCAAAATCCCCAAAACCCATACACAAGAGTGGCACTTTATCTCAATGTGTCTACAAGCAAAGAAGTGCATGAAAAGGATACTCAAAATGCCCAAATAGGGCATTGTGTTGCAAATACATGTAGGATAGCCCAAGAGAAGCCATCCACTGCAAACAGAAAGATTCTAGGAACTAGAATGACCAAGTAATCAGCCATGAAGTGAAAACACAAAAGACTAAACAAAAGTTACCTAGGGCAATATTTGGAAAAATTAACAACAAATTTGAATGGAGAACTCTGAGAGCTTTCCAACAATATACAGAAGCTAAAAAACGAAGTTCGTTTGCCCAAGTTATGGCCCTAGAAGTGCGAAAACAAGTCTGACTTTGGAGGCCTATAGCAGACACATGGAGCAAAATCTAACAAAACTACCACCATGGACAGATCGACACCGGAACTAACTTTCCAATGATATGTGAAAGTCAAAAATCGGAGCCTATATGACCAAGTTATAAGCAAAAACACAATTGTATGTCAATTAAAGCTTAAAAGGCTTGAAGGGTTCTCAAAATGGAAAAAAAATTAAAATAGCAGCATTCTAAAAATATAAACTTTTCAAAAATAGTAAGTTTCCAAAAAAAAAATTATTTCCAAAATAGAAACTTTTCAAAAAATAAAAAGTTTCTAAAATTTGAAACTTGCCAAAAATGGGAACTTACCAAAAAAATTCGTCGATATTCACCCAGTCACAGATTTTGACGATTTGGAAGGCAATCTTAGGGTTTTTGGGCTTTCTGAGCATGATAGTGACCTCCATTTCAGTCCAAAGTGCCCAAATTTTACACCTCAAAAAGTGTGCCCTCAATCAGCTTAACCCAAATTTCAACTACTCAGATTTTGATTAAACGATAGTCAATCTTAGGGTTTTTCGACACTACGCATGCAATGGTGATGCTCATTTTGCTCCAAAATTGATAAAAAAATTGCTCACAACTAGATCCACAAAAAAAGTAAATCTGGGACCCTATAATGCTTCTACAAAAAACCCTCAAAACTTGAGAAGGAGCTTGTCGAATGCACACTCTAATACCATGTTGAAGTAAAGATTGAGCTCTAACACCATGTTGAATTTTGCAACACAAACCTGCAAAATCATACGACAAGCAAAACACCTTCCACAAGAGAGTTGCAAAAATGAATGCTACATTACTCAAAAGCAAAGAATACAAGATGAATTACAATTGTACAATAAGGTGCTTATAAAGAAAACACAAGCTAAATTTAGAAGCATTCCTAAGTGAACTTAAGCAACAAAGCATAACTAGTTGTCAAAAAGCAACTAATAGCTAAATATGCTATAACAATTTTTGATGAAGATCTTAGAGGCTTTTGGATTCAGCAAGAATGGATAGAATAGATCTTTACACTCATTTCCAGCCCCAGATTCTCAATGTTGATCAATGGTTCCCCCAAAGCTTTCATTGAAGTATCGAGAGGTTTAAGGTAGGGAACCCTCTTTTCCCCTTTCTTTTCATTATAATGGTTGAAGCTCTAGAAAGAACAATCGGCAAAGCAATATCAAATAACAGATTGACAGGAATGCAAACAAAAGTAATTTACCTCCCATATCACATCAGCAATTTGTTTATGAAACAATCCTTTTTGGAGCTGCCTCTAGCTAGGAGGCAAGAGTAATTAAAGAGATCCTTCAAATTGTATTCAACAACTTCAAGACAAGCAATGGGAAAGGAGAAGTAGGAAATACATTTCTTCACTTAACTAGAAAGGAGCGCGAAATTATGAAAGTGTTGGCATACAAAAAAGGCCAACTTCCTTGCTCATATTTAGGAATGCCCATGGCCAAGGGAATTAGATCAAATAGACTATGGGAACCTTTAAAAGAAAAGATAGTCAATCGAAAGACCTTGTTGTTATCCTAGGCTAGTAGGACCAATCGAAAGACCTTGTGGTTATCCTAGGCTAGTAAGATAATGATGTTAAAGGCAATTATCTCCACCATCCCAATTTAATTGATGTCTTTAGTTGACGCCAGCAAGAAGATGAACCAACAAATGACGAAATTTTTTTGGCAAGGGAATGAGGAAAAAAGTGAAATTGCATTAATAACATGGGATCAAGTTTGTCAATCAAGAGAAGTAGGAGGATGGTGTATTAGAAAGCAATTATTACAAAACGGAACTTTTAAGGCTAAATTAGTGTGGAGGATGTATAGAGTGTTGTTTTTAATTAGGGTGGCGGATTCCAATTGTCGTGGGCAACATTGGAATCTGCCTAAGGGGGCCAGCCCCTTCTCCAACACATAAGGGCTGGGCCCTATATCTCCACGCTACACTAAAGTCTACACGCCATCATGATAGGGCCTATCCTAAACATTTTGCATTAAGCAATTAAATAAATTAAATAATTAAAAAGGTTTTAATTATTTTGCAAGCCGACATGTTAAAGGAGTTTGCTCCTCATATATATAAACATAAAACCCACATCACAATTCATTCCATTCAGTTCTCACTTCATGCGAAATATACTTGTCTGGATAATGCGAACTTCAAGAAGAAAGACTACATCTGCACCTACAGCAATTACATCTGCTACATCAGCAATTTGGATCTGCTAGTTGAGGTGTGAATTCTTGATTAGAAGTCAGCGAACTTACTGAAGATAGTGTGAATTCCTTGAAGGTCTGTAAATCTGGGTTAAAGGAGCAGCAAGTCAGCAGCAACCAACACACGTGACAGCCAACCAATCTGTCATTCTTTCTGTAACAGCAACGTCTGCTTCTACAAGTTCTTGAGATAAGTGTTGTAATGATTGCATAACCATAATCCATAATCAGATCCGAGGATCTTTTCTGGCTGGGTTTTTCCTCCTAGGAGGTTTTCCCAGGGTAACTCTGTCTAGTCTTTATTTCATTTTCTTTCCTTACTTTGCTTGAATCTGAAACTATAAATCTCTAATCTAATTAATCTAATCAGTAATCAAATTCTGATTTTCTGAGTTTAGTTAATTTGAAAGTGTTAAAATTAACATAGAGACCCACAAGCTAAGTGGGCAAAATTCAACAACATAAGTATTTGGAGAGTAATGAGGAATCTAATATCCTCACAACTATAAATACACCGAGAGGATCAAAGATTTGGAACTTTGTGAGGGCATGCAAACTCTAATAACAGACTATCTCACTTGGGATGTCCATGATGGGTGGACAACATTGTTCCGGGAAGACTCTTGTTTTGGGAAGACTCTTGGGATTTCTCAAATTGATTTCTATGCTGCTTTCCAAGCATACATGCTTCACATAGAGCATTGGCTTTTACAACTTTGGGCAGATCAATAACCATATTTGATATTTCTAAGACCATACTATATTCAGACAAATGTACATACATTGAATGTGAATGTCACCTTTTATTGAGATAAACAGATTGATTTACAAAATTTAGATTGCAGAGGAAAAGTAACCATGAGTTTATAAAGGAAATTCTTTTCCATTCCTACTAAAATTTTGTAATCCTGCTTTTTATGTCTAATAAAGCATTTGTCTTCATCAAATTCAACATTCAGATGTTTTTTGTTCATTTGACATTAACAGAGGACTCTTTTCAAAGCCAACAAGACATAAACATTTCCTAATTACTTTATTTCACTGTTCACCAATACCATTAAAATAATCCCTTTTCCTTAGATTAAGTGAATAGTGTTATCACCTAGTTCCACAGCAGCTCTGGAATTGTATTTTTTGAATGTTCCAAACCAGTCTTTTCTGGAGGCCATGTGTCATGATGCTCCCAAATCAATGAACCAAACAACCTTGAATGTAAATTTTGCAGAGAGAGCACCACAAATTTTGAACCTTCACTGTCTTTGCCTGGTGTTTCTTCATTAAAAATCTCCTTACTATAATTTTCACTTTATCTCTTTCCTTGTGCAATATCAGCCTTCCTGATCCTGCAATATTTGGCAAATTGTCCTGGAATGCCACGATAATAGCATAATATTCTTCCAAAATCTTGCTATCCTCATAAGAAGCCTTTATTTCCTCTTCCATATTCTTGCCAAATGACTCTGCCCCTGATTTGTAGAGTCCAAAGTGAAGACATTTTCTAGATCTGAATCCCCTTCACAAGAATTTCTCCTTTGTTCGATGAAGAAGACTTCCACAAAGTTCCTCAAATTTCATTTTGATTTATTTTCCCATTTCTGAGAGATTAGTTACTAACTTTCCATAAAATAATGGAACTTTACTCAGAGCAGGCTGAACAAACTCCTTATCAAACAGCTTCACCTGCAGGTGCTAAACTCTCCCGTGTTTTTCATTTTAGTCTTTAAGTCTGTAACTCTCCCGTGTTGATCTTCTTCCATATTTATCTCTATATTCTGCTGAGGCGCAGAGAATCCCTGATG
Source organism: Cryptomeria japonica (assembly GCF_030272615.1). Taxonomy (NCBI): domain Eukaryota; kingdom Viridiplantae; phylum Streptophyta; class Pinopsida; order Cupressales; family Cupressaceae; genus Cryptomeria; species Cryptomeria japonica. Next base: position 730,456,596 of record NC_081409.1, read on the forward strand.
GACTTGTCTACTCTCAGTGTCACTTCCGGGATCTGCAAATTGCTGTAGCATCCAACGAACCTCTGTGATTGCTTTGTGACATCCTTTACAAGTGAATTCTGAATGAGAGGCGTCGTGAACCCAACACCAATTGGTCAGCAATAGCTCATGAATCTTACTCCTCATTTCAGCTCTCTGACACACGTTCGTCCATATGAATTCTTTGAAACTCTCGAACAATCTTTTCTCTTTATCCGGATCGTCCATCACTGTGAAGTCGAAAAGGTCTACATTGGTTTCCCCTATGGAGGAGGTTTGTAGTGTCAGAATTTCATTCGTCCTAGGTGTATAGGACCCTAGGTCTGTTTCAAGGAACAATACCTCATTATTTTCTCCATATTCTGTAATCATTAGTCTAAGTCTTGGGGTACTATCGATTTTGATTTGATTGGGAACCCCTTTCCATGGCAACCACATGTGAGAGAAGTCAGTGGAAATGTATCCATTCAGTCTTCTGGACCAATCCCTACTTAACAACATGCCATATCCATCTGGGATGTCTACGACAAAGATATCGATGCAACTTTTGCACTCTTGGGTCTGCTGCCAATTGCATGTGAATATTGTTGAGCTCTCCCATCACCGGTACCTTGGTCTTATCTAGTTGTGTGACTTTCTTATTAGTCTTTGCCGGAACAAGTCCTAATTTTTGACAAACGGCTAGTGGCATCACATTGCTGGAGGCCCCAGAGTCTACTAGGCAATTATGCAACATTTTACCAAATATCCTCACCGACAACAGGAATGGAGCAGGTTCATCTTTCCCTTGGTAGAAAACTACTTGGTTCTTTCCTGGTTCCTCTTCTTGCTCTTTGAAGGGAGAATCCCCACTGTGTGAGCTTTTTGATAATTCTTTTGCTAGAATTTCTTCCTGGAATATGTTTGTGTCCATGAGGACTTCTTCTGGTGTGGTGCTTTCCTGGTTTTCAACTGAAGTCTGCATCATGCCTACAAAATTTGGAGATTGTTGTGGGGCATTGGATGACACAATATTGGTATTAGCGGGAACATTGACCGTTCCTCTGTGTACGGCATTTGGTTGAGGGATTCTTGGTGCCCCAGCTTCAATAATACTACCAAAGATTGTTTCTCTTATTTCATGGATTTTCATCAATTCAATCAAAGGCAGACTGACTTTTATCCTTTTGAATTCTTCTAGCACAAATGAACTTAGCCTCTTTAATTCCTCCTTAGGGCCGTCTTTTGTTTGGGTGTGAACGGGCCCTAGCTGGGGATCTGTTAGTCACCTTTGGTCAACTTGATGGGAACTAACAGGTTTTGAACTACTGGGTTGGACATTCTACTGATGATATTCAGGAGAATCCCGAGGAGGTGTTGGTGCATTGGTAGCATTGGGATTGGGTGAGGTCTGAAAGTTGTTGGGAGGAATAGATGTGGTTAAAGGCTCATTGTATTGAGCATTCCTTTGGTATACACGAGGTTGATTTCCGGACGTTTGTTGGAATGCTTGTACTTCCCTCGTGCCTTCAACTAGAACACTATCATATAATGGGGGGAAGTTATAGCCATTGACGGTGGTTGGCTGGTTCGATACTAATTGGACTTCAGGCTTAACTTGACCTTGTGGCGGTTCCACGGGGCCATTAGCAGACGCAGGTGGGAATCTCTGGCTAAGCTGGTATGATGAACCATTCTGGAATGGGGACCTGACATTTTCTATGACCAAAGCTTGATCATATCTCGTTACAGGAACAATCTCATACCCAGTCGGCAGAGCTTCTTCTGCTCCTAAATTCCTTCTCTCGCTTTGGAAAATGTCTGCTGCTACCTGGAATTCATGGCATTGTAACTCGGAATGCTCATCAATACTGTGCAACCTACACCATCCTGATAGTGCAGCGTCTGCCAGGAATACTTTGTCTGCGGGACAACTATCTGCAGCAGGTTGGCTATCCAAAGGGGATGGTACAGTACCGTTGTTGGGCCCAATATTCCATGTTCTCTTCTGGGGAACCTGATTATTGTTTCGGAAACTCTGATTATTCCCTTGGTAGTTCTGACTGTCTCTTTGGAAATTTTGACCGTCTCTTGTATATCCGGAAGAACCTTGTCCTGGATGATTCCCTTGATAATTTCTCTGCATTTGGTTGTTCTGTCCTTTCAAATATGTTACCTCCACCGACAATTTCTTTACTTGATTGATTAATTCCCTCATTTCTTCTTTCTCCTTTGAGGTCCGACTGGAAGTTGTCGCGTTTTCTTTACTTGATTGGTTAATTCCCTCATTTCTTCTTTCTCCTCTGAGGTCCGATTGGAAGTTGTCGCGTTTTGGAGGTATACCGGCTGCGGCGGTGGTACTTGTGAGACAGGATTTCCAGGGTGAAGAACCAACTGATTACTGGCCATAGGAATTGGGTTCATCACTGGAGTATTTTGAGACAACGCTCTATTGATATTTTGGACTTGTCCTTGTGCAGCAGGATTTCCCAGATAGTTCAAGGGTCCTGTAGCGGCACCTACTTCCAGATCATTGCTGACTAAAATAGCTGAAGCATAGGCTTCTTTCAAATTGGTTGGGCGGGTGCCTTTTGTTTTTACAAACATGGAAGTGAGGCGGTCCAATGTTGCATAGTAAACAGGCAATGCAGCAGCATTATTTAAGTTGTAGGGATCTCTTAGTCTTGTATATGCTTTGTGAAACCTATTATTGAAAGTGCTAATAGGTTCATGTTCTTGTCTTCTTATTTCCACAAACTGTCGATATAATTCAGAGGGAGAGATTGGCGATCTGAATTTTTCTAAGAAGATATCTTTCATCTCTTGCCAATTATGAATGGAGTCAACTGGCAGGTGGATATACCAGTGAGAGGCTTCTTCATCAAAGGTGTAAAGAAACAACCTACAAGGCACATCTTCATGCTGGATATCTCTATTATGCAAGAGATCTTCAAAAATCTTGATATGTTCATCAGCTGAGGGACTTAGGTCACCACTATGAAACCTAGAACATAAGTGTTCAGGGCTCTTTGGCATTGCATTATAGGCGGTGAAGACCATAGGGGATGCATTGGCCGGACGCCACGCCATTGGGATGTTTGTTGGGGAAATCACTGGCTGAACTTGTTGGGCAATTGGTGTAAAGGAGACTGTAGGCGAAGTGCTTGGGACTTGAGGGGAGGGGGTTCGGAATAAATTGGAAATGTCTTCCACCTTTGGTCTTTCTTCTTCTGCTTGATTCTCTCCTTTCTCTGGCGAAACTTCTCTTTTCTGTCTAGATCTAGTGGGTCGTTCCAATTCTACGAACTCTTTGGATGAACCTTGTGCTAATCTGAGGATCCTCTGAAATTTATCCGGGGAGAAAGAACTTATGCGATCCAGCGTAGCGTTTATTCTTGCTGAGGCGGTGCAGGAGCAAGTTCAAGGCCTGGATTAACTTCCTCTTGTTCTCTCTAATTTTGTGCATCGATGCGGTTAGCAATATCTTCTTCTTCTTCTAGGACGAAGCACATTCGACACCACTCAGGATAATTTCTTTTCACGGACCAGGCTAAGCTATATAACTCAGTGATGATGTCTTCTTGTTCGTTGTTGAAGCTCAAATCTAGTTGTATCACTGGTTCGGGGTCTCTTCCTGGTTCATGAGGATTGATAGGCAGACCCATCTCTCACCATGTTAGTGGACTGGGAAGAAAATTGTAGGATTTCTTTCAGAACTTGCTTGTGAAGGATAGAAATCCTTAGTCTCTCTAGATTTTCTTTGATCACAGTCTCTATTTGTCTTCCTTTTTCTTCTTCTTTGGCAACCACGTGACTTACTTGCCTGAACTGAGAGTAATTTACTTTGGACTTCCAAGCAAGTGCTCGTAATTGATCTGTAATGCAGGACTGATTTAGTCCTTGTTCAGGTTGTTCAAGAGGCAGATTGAATGGGAATTCATGCGGCAATACCATGCTGCCTCATATCTGCTATCCAGAATAGGTTGCTTTAGCTGGTCAAAACTTGACAATGATCAAGCCCTTTTATGTTGCGTTTGAGAGGAGGGTTAAAACAAAACTCTGCTTAATTGCTCACAAGTATGAATTGGTATGATCTCTAGTTCCACTGCTTAGGAGGGTAAAGAAAGAGTTGTGGACGACTTCTACAAGTACAAACTCGAGTTCAGCTGGTGAAGACTTGATAATGATCAAGCCCTCCTTCTAGCTCCATTTTATGTTGGTGTCTGTTTTATCATCTACCAAACATTAGGATAGGATACCCGAAGGTATTCTATACTCTCCTGAAAAATCACTACTGATTCCAAGGTCTATATGTGCGAACAAGCGACTTTAGTGGAATAGCTTCTTGGGTAGTGTATGCTGAAATTTTCAAGGGGGACTTACGTTTGACAAGTATTCTTTTGAACTGTTGAACTTAGATGGATTTAGCAATTTAGGCTCTTCTTTTTTTGGGTGGGATTTTCTGGGATTTAGACTTTCAAAAGAAAGGGAAAAAGAGATAGGGTTTAGGAAGGCTAATCTAATCCTACGAATTTCAAAGATGGTATCAACTGGGTGCTTTCGAGAAACCAAACCTTGCTTCACCACGCTAGGGACAACTACACAAGGCCGGTGCAATCTTCAATGGGTTGTGCTTATGATCGACATGTTGGGATGCACAGGGGATGGGCTCACACTAACTTTGCACGGTAGAATGGAAATCATCCATTTACCAAAAGTATGAGCGGAAATACACCATCAATTGACACTTATCAAATCCTTCATTCAAATTAACAACAATGAAAGCAAATCTAAATTAATTCTAAGTGTTGAGGCAATTGAAACCATGCAAATCATTCAAATAATAGAGATTACAAAGCAACGCACATGCAATATATTATCTGGAAATGACCTTAAGCAACAATACATCAAAAAACCTCACCCTTTTCAAATGAGAGGAGGCAACCTTACATAGTTTCTCAAAAATAAATGAATGGCCGAGATCAAACAGTGATCAAGGGCCAAGATTGAAAGTCCTAAACCCTAATTAGGGTTTCCCGAAATACTATCAGTTCAAGCAAATGAAAGAGTGACAAGTGGCGTAGCTGCTAATTTTACTGAGGTGAGTGGCCACTTTCCTCTTTCAGAGATTCAAAGTATCTAGACACCACGAGCTTGACCTCCTCCATGGTGACACTTGGCAAACCGCCAATTTGGAAGTCGACGAGATCCACATCGTCGGCACATGTAGCAAGGATGCCTTCCCACTCCACCGCTTGGGTGAGGAAGTTGTCATCGATGGAGAGGAAGTTTGCAATCTTCGAAAGATCACCTTTGTCAATCATCCTTGAATCTCGGAAGAAGCTTGTCTGAATCCTGGCTCTCAAGTTCTCTGCTTGCAAATGCTTCTCCCTTAGGCTTTCCTTCTGCCAGATCTCTGACGCCACCCGGAATACCTTGCCCAGGATTTCTCTAACCCTTGCCTTTGTCTCAAAACACTTGGTCTCGGATTTCTTCAAAACCTCAATCCGAGTGACCAGAGCATAGTACCACGTGTCGAAGTCATACCTGTCTCCTGTCCGTATGATGCCTGCATCCACTAAGCTCTTCTTTGACATGCCTCGGATAACTTTCAAGTGAGGGAGTATTTCATTTTGAATTTCATCCACTTCTTCCCAATTGGATGATAGATCCTGGATACGATCAATCAACAAAGAAGTTGCCTCATGTGCTGATACTAAGTTTTCTACCAGGGTGTCAGCACGTATCACAGCGTCTGAAATCCATTCCTTTTCTTGAGTGTATGATCCCTTCATCTCATCATAGTCCTTCATTGATACTTGCTGAAGAGGCTGTGGTGGAGTAGCTGGGACTTCATGGTTGAGCGGCCTGGCAAGGTGAAGAACATATTTCCTCCACTGCTGGTTCTCTTCTTCCACTTTCTTCCTCTTTTCTTTCTCATGAGCCAGCCTTGTCTTTAGAACATTACAGGAGTTGTCAAAATATTGGATCTCCTGGTCTTGGGTAGGCTTACCCATCTCTATGGTGGTGATCTTGTAGTCATCAGCGGTGACATTGTCCCTAGTCTTCCCTTCTTTGGGCACTGCTATCTGGACTGTCCTGAATCTGGCACTGTCTCTCTGAATCAAGGAGAACTTCCTGGTTGGTTTGGGCGGTTTAGCTCCGGCGGGCTCATTCACCTTCTCCAGGAATGTTGTGGTGGCCTCCTCGGTTGAGTGGACCTCCTTGGGAGCCTTGGCCTTTATCCTTGCTCTCAGCCAATCAAGAATGGTTGATTGTTCTACAGTGTTCCGATCAAACTCATCGTCTGCTTCTCCTGGGTTCGCTGGTATGCCATCCAAGAAGATTATAGGGGATTCATCCTACCCCTTGTCTGGAGTTCGGAAGACCTTCTCCACCACCTCCTCAACTGGCTGGGAAAGCACTCTTACTTCATCATCACTCACATAGATGTTCATCTCTTGTTCCCCAATTGTACTCTGATCAAGTGCAATGGAAGCAGCACTTAGGATGGAGTGACTTTTGCTGGATTCTCTTCTCTCAACTACAACCCTTTTCCCTGTGCACTTTGTGGAGCTTCCACCCAACTCCTTTCTCTTTCGAGATCCAACGCTTTCCGGATTCCGAGCATCACCGGCGGAGGTACAAGGGTGGACGGACAGAGTATCATCCACTCCCATTAATTCATAAGTTAGAACCATACCTTTGGCCTTCAACTGTTTTGTCTTTTCAGATGCCCACCACCTTGAGTACTCAACCACTGACCTCATGAGGTCTGCTAGATTTGATTTTTCTCCCTTTGTCCAATCTATCAAGACTAAAGGTTCATTCTTCATCTTCTCAAAACCCAGCTGCTGAAGTTCTAGGCTTTCTTCCACCTGATCGGCAACTTTGAACACTTCCGTTGCTCTCACCATACTTATAGGAATTCTTGACCAGAACCTCTTCCGAATCTCGAAACTATCGGTTGCATTAGCCCAGTAGTCTTCCAGATCCAGGCTGTGCTCAAACGTTGTCCCTTCGATCTTCTTTATCCTATGGAATGGATCGAAATCTTTTCTTGCCTTGTATTGGTAAAAGGGATACCAGGCCAGTTCTTTCTCAACGGTAGCTGCAACTTGTGATGGTGGACATGTTTCCAGCCCATTACCAATTGAAAGTGAGGATGTCCCTACCTTCTTCTGCTTATCCCTTTGAATCACTATATACTCCTCCAATTGTCTCACAACCTCGAGCAACACCACTCGGTTGGTAGGGTAAGCTGGAAGCTTGTATGGAGGACCAGAGAATCCCTAAATTCGGAGGTAAGTGAACTTTGGATATTGGATGTACCAACACCCGAACCGACCGATGAAGTTCATAGACTCTTGAGAGAGCCTCTGGTGCAGGCCACCTTGAAGGGTCCGGGTAATGTGCATCAGGAAGGCATCATTCACCCTTTTGAAATGGAACTTCTCCTCCATATGGAGCTCGGGATAGCAATCATATACCGGAAATTGGTTCTCCTTGTTCCCAACTTCTCCTCTACAAGTGAGACCTCTGTACCTGTAGGTCCTGGCTAAAGAATAGAACAAGTAAGAACTCATGAAGAAAGTCCTATTTGCCTCCAGATTCCTTAGCTAGCTGTCTAAACTGTCACTGATCATACGGGCCCAGTCTATCATTTTTACTCCATTAATTATTTCATTAATGAAATAATACATCCAGGGTTCGAATGGAGCTCCCTGAGAATTTGCTATTATTCTATTGAGCAAGACAATCATGTCCCCAATGTCCTCCTTGAAGTATGCTCGCACTAGGCTTCTTCTCTGGAGTTTAGAGGCACCCTTCCTCGGCTTGTCTAGCCAGGAATGATTAACTATGGCATCATATTCTTCCAGGTGATCATGGTACAGACTGTCAGCTTCGTCCTTGGTCATATATATTGTGTTGTGGTACTTAGGGATCCTGAAGGCCTCTTTGATGGCCTCATCGCTGACATTCGCCAACACTCTTCCATCAAGTGCAACAATATCCTTACTGATGGGGTTGTAGTGTTTGGCACATTCAACTACTAGTTCATTGCACTGCATGGTGGGGAGTAAGCCGGCAACGTGCACGATACCACTCTTCATCATTTTCCGCGCAATGGTGGTAGGCACAAGGTTGTTCAGACCAAACATTCGCTTCTTAAACTCCCTCAGATTGATGTGTCTGAGGTTGGTGTTGTTGATGTTCATCCACTTGGAAGTCATCCTTGACTCTAGAAGAGCATCTTTATCTACCTGGAACTTCATGGTTCTTAAGACCTGCAGATGAATGATAAAAACTTTAACTTAGAAAAATTCTGCAGAATTTCGAAAAAAAAAATAACCGCGCCGCGAAATGGCTAAGTGTTGGAAAATTTTCCATTTTTTCACTCTCATGCTTAGCCACAAAAGTTGAATTTTCACCTCGAGACCCTCAGCCTTGAAGCTGGTTGACGTCACCATCAAGTGTTAAAAAACTTTCGAAAATTTTCATACTTAGCCACAAAAATTGAATTTTCACCTCTAGACCCTCAGCCTTGAGGTCGGTTGGAGTTACCATCAAGTGTTAAAATTTTCAAAAACTTTCATACTTAACCAAAAAAAATAATTTTCTTTCTCCAAAATTTTTGAAAAAAATCATTATTAAATTCCGGAAAATATTCAAAAAATTCACAATTTTAGTTTTACCTCTGACTTGGATAGGAATAAGGCTAGACTTTTCTCCAAAATATTGAGAAAATTCAAAAAAGATGCCTTTCTCCAAAAATCTGTAAGCCTTCTGCCAAAAAAAATATTATCCCACTTCCAGCAATATCTAGAATTTCCTCCAGATGATCTTCAAACTGACATACTTTACTAAGCTCTCCTTAGTAATTTTGAACTTCTTGATATAATAATGAATTTGATAATGAAGTATTTGTAGACAAGTTTTAAGCAAAACCCCTAAAATCATCCAACTCATACTTCTAATTCTAAAAAAAACTTTCCATTTTGATTTAAGTTTGAAGATATTCATTAATCCTCCAATATTCCCTTTCAAAAAAACTTTCCATTTTGAATTAATATCTCAATAAATTTTTAATATTCCCTCAATATTCTCAACAAAAACTTTCCATTTTGGATTTATTTTGAGGATTTTTTTTTTATTTAGATATTTCTTCATTTTGGATTTAATTTTGAAATCTCTGTGGATTTTGTGACATCATGTTGACTTTGTTTGACCTTCCATGTGTAGGTTGATTTTTCGAATTTTATCTCCATCTTTTTCAAAATTTTGGCGAATTTTGCCAACCTCTCCAAGGTACGGCGGACTTTGTCTAGAACTCCTTCATGGCCTCTCTTAACGTGAAAATTTGACTAAGGCATTGGGGCGAACTTTGATGTTAACTCCTCCATGGCCTCCTTTACCTTGGCGGACTTTGGTGTTGACTCCTCCATGGCCTCCTTTAGGTGGGGCGGACTTTGGAGTAGGCACCCTCAAGGTCTCCATCATCCTAGCGGACTTTGGCTATGACACCCATGGACCCTCCTAGCCTATGGCGGACTTTGGAGGTTGCTCCCAACACTTGGCAAGCTTGGGCAGACTTTGTTGTTAGCTCCTTCCTTGAGCAGACTTTGGAGACACCTCCTAGGGTGGACTTTAGGCATCCCTCCTCTTGGGCGGACTTCAACCTTAGCCCCTTCCTGGCTTCTCAAGCTTTGGCGGACTTTGGCTTGGCCTCCTTCATGGCCCCTTCAGACTTGGGCGGACTTCAACCTTAGCCCCTTCATGGCTTCTCAAGCTTTGGCGGACTTTGGCTTGGCCTCTTCATGGCCCCTTCAACCCTTGGCGAACTTTGGCTTAGCCTCTTCATGGCCCCTTCAACCCATGGCGGACTTTGAAGTTACCTTCTCCATGGCCCCTCTTCTTGCTTGGGCAGACTTCAACCCTTGCGCCTTCATGGTCTCCTTCCTCCTTGGGCGGACTTTCACCTTAGCACCCATGTGACCTCTATAGACTTGGGCGGACTTCAACCTTAGCCCCTTCATGGCTTCTCAAGCTTTGGCAGACTTTGGCTTGGCCTCTTCATGGCCCCTTCAACCCTTGGCGGACTTTGGCTTAGCCTCTTCATGGCCCCTTCAACCCATGGCGGACTTTGAAGTTACCTCCTCCATGGCCCCTCTTCTTGCTTGGGCGGACTTCAACCCTTGCGCCTTCATGGTCTCCTTCCTCCTTGGGCGGACTTTCACCTTAGCACCCATGTGACCTCTATAGACTTGGGCGGACTTCAACCCTTGCTCCTCCATGGTCTCCTAAGGCATGGCGGACTTTGACCCTTGCTCCTCCATGGCCTCTTCAGGTGGGGCGGACTTTAGAGTGGGCACCCATGTGACCTCCAAACTCATGGCGGACTTTAGGCAAGGCGCCCACATGGACCCCTAAGGCATGGCGGACTTCATGCATGGCTCCTTCATGGCCTCTTCAGCCTTCGTGATGGGGTTTGAACCTGCAGAAACACTTCAAAACCCTTGTTAGCCAGACTTAGAAGAATTTTCAAAGAAATTTCAAAATTTCACAGTTTAATCTAATTTAACCGGATTTAACTTGAAATTTGACATCCATGCTTAGGTGGATCATCTGAAGCAACAAAAAGCCTAAAATCTAGGGATTCAGTCTTTTTAGGTCAAAACTTGGAATTTTCAGGTTCCGGTCGAAGCAAGTCAGTAGTACAAGTGTAAACCCTAGGTTTGCATCCCAGAAAAAGCAAAAAGCCTAAAATCTAGGGATTCAGCTTTTTTAGGTCAAAACTTGGAATTTTCGAGTTTTGGTTGAAGCAAGTCAGTGGCGCAAGTGTAAACCCTAGATTTGCATCTCGGAAAAAGCAAAAAGCCTAAAATCTAGGGATTCAGCTTTTCTAGGTCAAAACTTGGAATTTTCGAGATCTGGCCAGAGCTGGTCGATGGTGCAAGTGTGAACCCTAAGTTTGCATCCGGAAAAAGCAAAAAGCCTAAAATCTAGGGATTCGGCTTTTCTAGGTCAAAACTTGGAATTTTCGAGATCTGGTCAAAGTTGGTTGATGGTGCAAGTGTGAACCCTAAGTTTGCATCCGGAAAAAGCAAAAAGCAGACATCCCTAAAAAATAGGGAAAACTTTCCAAAAAATAGCCATACTGGGAATTGGGCTAAAAAGGCCAAAAACGAAACTTCCTAAAAAATAGGAAAAAGCTAAAAAGCAAACTTTCTAAAAATAGAAAGTTGTCCAAATTCGTCCAAATCAATTGCGATCTTCGTCCTTTGGCCTCTCTAAGCACTCTGGTGGTGTTCACACTTCGGAATCACATAACTTGCAAAAACTAACTTTCAATCATTAAGGCCTGAAATGCTCTGAACTGGACAAGGCTTGGTGAAACTGCAGCAAAAGGTCACAGGATACTAACAAAATCCTAGAAAGCAGGAAAAGAGAGGGTCCCCATTTGCAATGGGGCGATGTGTGGAAAAGGTCACAACACTACCCCAGACCTCTTTTGCTGAATTAACACTCGTAACATGAGGCAAAAGAGAATCAAATACACACAATGTAATAGCTGCAAGAGCATACCTGTCTTTTCATCATATATTTGAGCCTTATTTGTGTTTGTTAGTCTTGTATCAGTCCATGTTACAATGCTCAACGCTACTTTTGTAAGAAGCGTTTCTCTCATCTTTGTTTTCCAGCCTCCGTTATTTGTGTGAGTCAGTTTTTCAGACTCCAGCAACATACATATGGAAGCCTTAATCTCAAAAAAAACAGATATCTAAAGATCAAACTGTCTTCTGTTAATGTAATCACACCACATGAAATCACATCAGTACCAAGTGTAATTCAACATAGACTTCAAAGTCTTGACATCTTTTTACAAATCAAAATCTACAAAACCATGCAAACAAATAACCCATTAACTGTGTGCAAAATAACATGATAAAGATTAGTCCCCCTCAATTGGGGAGCACATGCTTTGCAGTCCTCCAATGGGACTGCCTCAGCTATTCCATGAATCAAATGTGTTAACTACATCAACAGACAAAGTGTTCAATCAACCACATCTGAATTCTTACAATAAGCTACCTTGAAATTCAGCATCATTGGAGCTGACATTGGCTTGCAACAGAACATATAAATTCTGTTCAGAGTTTCCAGCAAATACTTCCCTTGACCAAGGAAAACATCAACTTGCCAAACTCCTCATCCCATAACATCTCATATCCTTTGTATCAAGCTTACCAGCGAACTCATTCTTACAACATAAAAAGTGTTAAAGAACATCTGGCAAGAATGACATCAACATACAAACCTAAAACTAGCAGCTCAGATTTATCAAGAATAAAGTACAAATTTGAATTTGCTGACAATGAAAATCCCAAATTCCTTGTTTAGGCCATACTCCATACAATGCCTTTTCTAGTCAGCATAAATGAGCATCACATTCATGGTCTCAAAAACCTTAGGGTTGGTCAAGATAAATTTCTTTTCAATGAAACCATTCACGAAAGCTACTTTTACATCGATCTGATGTATATTCCAGCTAAACCAAAGAGACACAGACAAGATAATTTTGATATTGGTACACCTTGTTATAAGGGCAAATGTCTCATCGCAGTCCACTTCCTCTTTCTTAAAAACTGTTGGTCTGCAAATCTTGCTTTGTATTTCATAATGCTCACGTCTTCTGCATGCTTTATTTTGAAAAACAATTGGGCATTAATCACGAATTTCCCCACTAGTATTGGTACAACCCCTCTGACATTACGTTGGAATTATATTCTCCTTTGTGGCTTCAAATGTCATAGCAACATCATCCAAACCCACAGACTCTACATCAAGAATAGCAATCAAGAAGCCCAAGAAATTCTTCAGTGATGACTTATGTGAAGTCAAGTACTAAACTTACGGTTACCAACATGTTCCTCTACATCCTACAATGACCTAAGAAAGACACTGTTGGTTTTTACCATCAATTGTAAGGATTTAGATCTTGCCTTCTTGACTAGAATCAATCAAATCAGAACTGATTTCTGATCTGAATTCAGTATAGCAAGTGCCATGGGCTTTTCGGTCATCCTAAGAGGGTCCTAATTACTTGAGAACCATCCCTTAATAAATTTAACATCTTTACTTGCTATTGTCCCTCTCTGTCTGGGAATATATATCCAAAAAGCCTTGGATGCCCCACAACCCAATAAAGCTGCCTTTGACACTTTAAGAGTCCATCCTTCTATCTATAGGTAGATGTATGTAAACCAGGAAACCCAGAACTTAAAAAACAGATGCCTTTTGCTTCTCCCCTGTGAAGGCCTTCTCCAATATTTTGTCTACTAATTCTCTGTGTAGGCACCCATTCAAGATGTAGAAATCAGTATTAGATGCTTCAGCCCAAAGACCGAGCAAATTCTTACCATGAAACCATCATGTTTGCGGTTACAGTGATAGAGAGATTTATTCTCTTGGCCACATCACTTTATTGGCAAATGTAACAAATCATGAATTCTCTCTTTATCCCACCATCTCTCTGCTGTCCAACTTCTTGGAGGTGTACTCCGCATTGTCTGATTCGAGGTTCTAACCTTCTTACACATCTGGTTCTCCACGAAATCCCTAAACACTTTAACCTTGGTCAAATCTCCCTGTTTAGTCTTCATAAAGTAAATCGATGACTTTCGTGAAGAAAAATTTAATTAAAAAAGACATCATAAATACTAAAAACTACCTGATATGGATCAATTCAACGATCTCCGTTGATCTCCACTCACTGATGGGAGCACTTCCATGTGCATCCTTTGGATACTCAATAATATGCTTAGTTTTAATATCGATAGCCCATGCAACATATTCTTTTAAAGAGAATAACTTACTGTAGTACAAATGATCAAAGCATTTGAATTTTGTGTCATAACTTGACCAACTTAGTATTAACAAGGACCAAGGTTCAAAGAGTCGCAGAGGCTAAAAGAATCCTATAAAAACCATTATGCACCCCCTTAACCACAAGCTAAGAAGAAAGCTCTTGGTTGTAAATCCAATGACACTAATTCTAATGATTACCCTTCCCCAGTCTGAACTAACTGTTCTGGCCTTGTTTCCCTTACATCACCTATGGCGTTCTCTGTACCAAATGGATTTGTCATCCTCCTATCACCAACATTGAGTCTATTGATACTTTGTCAGTCATGGTTTGGCAGTCTCTGTCCATACTCTCAATAGTCTACACATTATATTCTCCCAACCCTCATAGTTGGGCCTCTACCCAGCCTATTCCAGTTGGGGTAGGTACCAATAGTGAAGTGAAAACTTTCATGTGCCAAACATCAAAGTGATCAAGCAAACGAAAGAATGAAAAAATCATAAAATTCAAATTAACATTCATTATCATAATTGCTGAAACAAAACAAAAAAAAAAGTTGGGACAATCCAGAAAATAAACATGTTTGTCAAGAAAAATACATCGTCTAAAAGAGTTAGAACAGAAATGGTGACAAGTTACTAACTTCATCACTAAATGATGTCAGAGGGTACACACACGAAACCCTCTATCACACAAATTTATACAACCAAATGCAACAATGAAAAATGAAACAGATTTGGAATCTGCACAATGAACTCATGAAATGTTCATTCAAATTCACCAGTAAATCATTACAACAACTCCTCAAAATGAGGATACATCAACTGCAGCCTCTACGGCTAGGAAATATGCCTTCAAAACTGAAAATAAACTGGTCTACAACAACACATAAGAAACAAGCTACAGAAATTCTTTATTCAAAATCACATTCCTTCTCAACATCTCAGCGATGCAACCTGCAACATACAATATTAACTCTCTCTAGAATTTAAAAACACGCATCTCCAGCCTTAGTCACCGGGTTTGCCAAATTTCATGGTTGAAGTTTGAAATTCGGCAAACACTTAAAAAATGTATACAGTTCGTTAAAATTCATCACTAAATTCATACGGAAAACTTTTTATTAGGTTTTTTTAAACAAAATTCCTACTGCTCGCGGCTAGGGCACAACATATTTCTTCAAGGTGTGACAACAGAGAAACGATGGGAGAGAGGAGATGATTTAAGGCTATGCCACCATGGAATCAGTCTGCTCGAAGTCCCAATGGCTGCCGGGCAATCGATTTGATAGTGTAAAGCGGAAAATCGAACCCTAGGTGTTCTCCCCCTCTCCAAAGAGAAAGGGGGTCACTAGGATTGACGGTTTTCACTTAGGAGGGACTTTACATTCAAAAGAGGGGTTGAAACCCACAAGATCCAATCCCACACAATGCAAGACTGGATTCTAAATGAGTTTCAAGGGTTGAGACATCAAGGATACCCTCTTTTGTAAAGAATGTAGATAGAAAGATTGAACTAGGAATGCATGCAAAGTAAGAAAGATTCACTTATAAACAGAGATAGGGATACGGGATGAAGCTGCGGACCTGGAATTAGCAGTAAAATGTCGAGATGATGCTGTTCTGCAAATTTGAGCGAAAGTTGACGAGACGATGGCGCCCGGCATGCACACGGTCCTCCGAAAAATCCGCAAAACGAAGGGGGATCTGTTCGTCTCTGCATAAGAGTTCCAGATCTTCAATTACAGCCGCATACCTGCAACCTACACACAGAAAAGAGAGGACAATTGGGGGGTTAGGGATTAGGGGTTTGCCTTTAGGTCAAACCCCGGTTTTGGAATTAACCAAGAAATGAGAATGCTGTAAATGTAAATGTTTGTAATGTAAACAAGTACTGATACCTTGTTGTAAGAATGTTTGTATTCTTACATGCGAAGGTGTAATGAATGTTGTATTTTGTATGTTGTAAGTGATCTCCTCTTCAATGGTTGAATCCTTGTCTTGAATGCAACACTTAGCCTTAAATGGAGACTTAGAATGCTCAATTGCTTGAAGGAATGCTTGAATGCTTGAATGTTTGAATATCGCTTCCGCCTCTTGCTTGCATATATCTTCCTTTTTCTTACCTTTTTCTACCTCCTCAAATGGGAGGGGAAATGTAGTTTATATACTTGTCAATTAGGGCTGATAGACTGATTTTTCCGACCTTAGGCCGACCTAGAAACAATATTTTCCAATTTGCAAACTTAAAGACCCGATGCCCAAAAGAGACCGGGCCCAAAATAGGGCCAGGGACCAGGGCACTGGGCGCCATGGTCCTGAAGGACCAGGGCGCTGGGCGCCATGGTCCCACCTCCCGGGACAGCAAGGTGCAAGGAGGATCATGCCAGGGTGCTGAAAAATGCAGTTTTTGGTGTCGTAAACAGGTTTCGGGGTCTCCATTCAGGTTCAACGTTGCGCCGCCATCGTGAAGACCCAAATGTAGTCGAAATTGCAAGTGTCGCAATTTTAGGACGCTACAGATAGTGTTCGATCTTGGCATAGCTTTCATTCGTTCCCACTACTGCTCTCTCTCCCATCGGGACTTCATCCCAAAAATTTTAAGTTTTCTTATATGTAGTTGATTTAAAACTTTTCTATAGTTTAAAATTTAAAACATATATTTTATATTTTAAGAATTTAAATTCATTAAAAAATTAATATTATTTTATTTATATTAACATTTAATATATTTTAAACTTAATATTATTTTACTTTACTTGTTTATTTTTATTTTTTAATATTAATATTTAATATAATTAAACATATTTAAATATCTAAATTTAATTTTTAAACTTATCAACTTAAATATAATATTATTTTAAACTTTATTACTTATAAATTATAATTTTGTGAATATATTACTTATATTTTAAAAAAATTATATAAGGCAAATTTAATGCCGAATTTTTTTCCAAATTTTTACCCTTGCCGAACTTTATCCGAATCTTATGGTTGCCGAACTCAAATTCAAACTTGAATCTAGTGACTTAGTCTCCAGCCAATATGCTGCTATAAATACCTCCTTACACCTACAAAAAAATGAGTTTTTCAACAACATCCAGCTCTTCCCTCTTGCCAAAATCTGGAAGTTTCTTCTTCAATTTCTCAAAAAGACCCTTCTTCCCCAAACTCCCTCACTCCAAATCTGCACACCAAGAAATGCGATGCCCAGGATGAAAAGAGGCATGCCAAAATCATTAATTGCGAATCAATTAAAATTTGCCAATTTTAGAGCCATTTTTTTGGACTCTACTCTTCACAAGTAGTGGCTCTATTTTGAAAATCTGTTCCACTCCACTTGGGCGTCTAGATTCACCACTACTACCATTCAGGAGTCTTTAATGAGCTAGTCAAAAGGCATAAACACCCAAAATCTAACGCCTTCTAGAAGGAAATTTGAAATTTCAAACTTGAAGTTCCCTCCCACACTTGGATGCCCCTGCATCACTAGATAAGAGGAATCATCAACTAAAGCCACCTGAATATGGTTTTTGTTCTTCTATTAGTGAAATGAATAGCCTCTTGTAATGAAATGCACCTCCATGATCCACAATTCATGTACCAACTTTGATCGGAACTTATAGATATCCAATGCTAGTGTATCAGTGGTTATCAAGCTACTGGCTTATGGATCAAGGATGCACCACTCAAAGGGATAAAAATTCAGCATTTTATGTGGCTGAACTTACTTCAGGAAAACGGCATTTTTTGCAAAGGGAGCATTTTTCAAGTTTATTTCTTTCTATTTAAAAAACCTAGGCCATACCCTGCCCGTTACCAAAAACATACCAGTACGGGTATGCAGGCCTGAGAAGGGGTACCTTGCAATGTAGCTCCTTAAGCATTAGCTCTTCATAAGCCACTATTACTTTCATTGAGTTGTAATAAAACCTTCGTAGGGTAACCGTCACGTTAAATGCCATGACTGAGTGTTAAACCCTTCGCCCAGTCATGCAGAGGTTGCATCCAGCTATGCATCGCACCCATCAAGTTCGAGTGCTCTTTTCCCCAATTTAAACACCCATCTCGCAGGCAGCAAGTCAAAAGATGTGATTTGCCCAATTTTAACATCGAAATTTAACATTTATTATGCCTCCTTGGCGATTTGATCCAAGGGCTCCACTTTGGATGCCTTGATAATTTTACTGCGTGTGCTTATCTCCATCAGGCATGGATGTTCTGACTTGAACAATTACTATTTATATATGTTACTGTATCTGTGTTCTATTTAAAGATCGCCTGACGTAAGGATAAACTTCATATATCTCGCGTGATGGTAAAAAGAGATGCTTACAATTGCATGGCTCGGGATGAAATCACCGCAGCCCAATAAGGTTAAACATAATTCATTAGAAGGCATCTGCTAATCATATCCTCGCCAATGATTAACCTAGCCGAACATAAGGAGCAAAGACAAATGGAAAATGTCAAACCCTTCGAACAGGGAGCAAATTGTCCATCCGTACCTGAAATTGCTAGAACTAAACCAAAAACAAACCCAACACAACACAAATGTCTTTAAAAAGCATTCAAAATAAAACCTTTCCCAGACGCAGAAAATCATCAAGCCCTGAAACTTCCACCGAGATTTTTTTTAAACAAACACTACCCACAAAACGGAACTTGAACTGTGATCAAAATAAAGCCCTATATGATAAAACCCTAATCAATATGAAAAAATAAACGGATGTGGTTGAAGAATACTTACCGTGAAGAGCTCGACAACAATATGATCAGGTATCGAGTTGAGACTACCAATGCGATGTATGTTAGAAACCGCAGTGTCTATTGTGAGATTGAGCAGAGTTGGGGAAGCACTGCGAGCTGATGACATGTGACTACCCGCTGTATAATGAAATTCTCTCCTTTTTACAGAATCAAAAACCCCAATTGCAGATGATATTCACACGATAATTGTCAATCCTGCCAGCATGTATTGTAAGTTGAATTTCTGTAATCTTTTTTAGCACGATGATTTTGTAACCCCGACACGCTCAGCAGACATTTTCAAAGGTTGCGAAGAATTCTGGTTTGAATTTTCGTCGTTCCCGACAAAGCGGAAATTTGACTTGTCTTTTATTGCTGTTTTCATCTGTTTCTGTAGCTCAAAAAATTTCAGCCATTTGGTAGCATACGCATCTATTTCCGATCACGATATACATTTCCAATATGTTTTAAAATCTAATTTGTCTTTTTTTATATATATTGAGATAATGCAGAAAATTACACAGATTTAGGCAACCACAAGATTTGAAAAAATAAAAATGGAAAACTCCCAGCAGTCTTATAATACAAAACCACAACAACTAAATTGAATATAGCTAGCAAAGAAAGCATCCAAAGTTCAAAAACAATAATGTCACTACTAAACCTCTTTTTTCGTATGCCTCTTGAATCTTCTACTGTGTATCTTGATTAGAAAATCTGCAACTCTTGTTATTTTTTCTTCGTCAAATATGTTAGTCAAATGGTTACATTTAGTGTCTAAACATAGTTGATTTGAATATCATTGTAAGTTGGACACTCCATGATGTAATGTCATTCTATCTCCACCACCCCTTGAGTGCAATATCTACATCTTATGTCTTCCCACTCCTCTTTGGGTAGCATCCATCTTCCTATTTCGCATCTAAGTTGATGTGAGTTGGTTCTTATATGAGCAATTCACATTTTTGCTTTTCATGTAGTTCTTTTGTGTATGGTCATGTGTGGGATTGAAATGTTTGATATAGTATTTGCTTTTCCTCCCTGTTTACCATGTCCACATGTTTTCTTTAAATTTTTCTTGTGCATACTTTTTTATTTCTCCTTTGTTATTTGGGCAATCTTTTATGTTAACATGTCACTTATTCGCCCATTTAATGTTTTGTTTCATCCATGTGCTCTTGCTTCTATCTAGTTTCTCTATTGCTGCTACTTTTGGTCAACGATGTATCTCCACATTTTCTAATCTTCTTGGATAACTTAACAATCAAAACATAGTTGATGCTTCAATAGGAAAAGCCCCCACTTCCACTAGGACAATCTCATATGAGATAGGTGATTTAATCTTGAGGCTATTCATAATTAAAAAGTTTTGTAATCTCTTTATCTATCTCCATTTCCTTGCTTAAGTGTTGTTGCCCCATACCTCACATCCTTATAGTACCACAAGTAGCCCAAAAAGAGTTTTCTTAGTTTTCTAGTCTCACAGTTTAGCTCTTCTACATCTATTTTGCAGTGAGTATAAGGCCCCTTGAATCTTTTTTGCTCTACGTGTTTCCCACCTAACTTTATTGTGCAATTCAAGGCCAAGGTACTTATATGCATTGACCATTTGTAAGAGATTTCCCTCAAAACAAATTCTTTGTGGACCTTTTTTCTCTTCAAGGTAAAGATCATGATCTTGGTTTTGTTAGTGTTCACCTACATCCCCACCTCATGGCAAAAATGTTCTAGAGACTTCAAGTATTCTTTCAAATCTCAATGTGTTCTTTTTGCCATTAAAATAAGGCCATCTACATATAGAAGCATCTTTATTACATAATCGGTCAAATGAACTCCCCCATGACCAAAATTATCTATCCATTCCTCTAACTTGTCAATTTATATCCTGAATAAAGTAGGAGATAATGGGTAGCCCTGCTTGACCCTAGTGTCACTTATGAAACATTTTGATAATCCTTGTCTGGCTCGTATTTTAGCCCAAACTTTGTCATAAAATCTATGAACAATAGCTCTATATTGCCATGGAATTTCTAACTCTTCCATTCTATTCCACAATTTGCTTCTAGGTACCATATCAAAAGCTTTATTGAAACAACAAACTAGCAAAAGAATTCCCCTCCCTATTTGTACCATACTTTTCAATCAAGTGTTTGAGTGTAATACAATGATCAATGGTAGAATGCTTTGGCCTAAAACCCTCTTGCCATTTCACTCTATTTCCCTCCTTTTCAACCCAAATACTGATTCATCTTTCTATCATGCTCCCAAAAAGTTTACCAAAAAGAGGATTGATCATTTTAGTTTAGTAATTTGAGGGGTTATGGGGATGACAACGCTAGTTATCCAACTTGTCGAAAATCCATTTTGAAAGACTCCATTGAATATTCTTTTGATGTATCGAGCTTTACCAACTTCAAGCTTTCTAATTCCTTCTTTGATATTGTTTGAAGAGAAGAGCTTATTTCTTGAACTGATTATCAGAGGGGTATCTTTATCTTGAGCTCTCTCATGTAGTTGTTTTGCATATTTTAGCCATTGAAGATCTGTGATATTATTTTCTTTGATTATGTCTCTTTGTTGCAACTCTTTCCAAAAGCCCCTTGGGTTGTGCCTCCCAAGCAAAATCAACTATTTTCTTCTTGTTTTCATGTAATCCCCTT
This sequence comes from Cryptomeria japonica, assembly GCF_030272615.1. Taxonomy (NCBI): domain Eukaryota; kingdom Viridiplantae; phylum Streptophyta; class Pinopsida; order Cupressales; family Cupressaceae; genus Cryptomeria; species Cryptomeria japonica. Next base: position 730,477,868 of record NC_081409.1, read on the forward strand.
TTTTCATTCTCACTAGCTTTGTATATTCCTTGTTATTACCCCATATTTTGACCATTTTCTTTGTTGCCTTGCAGTCTTCATGATACCACAAGTTTGCAGGGAAGTTATTCTTGTTGCTTCTTTTAGATCTATACCTTTTGCATGAGCTAAGACCCTTGAGGATTATAGAGGTCAACTTGATGTTGCCCATTGTTTCCTTGTTTGAATTGACAAACCTATTTGTATCCCACTTCATAAAGTTTTTTTTTAGCATTTTTCGAAGATTTATTGGTTTTCATGTGTTAAAATGATTGTCCCTTGAGTGACCTCTTTATTTTCTATTTGGTGCATCTTCTTTTGGTGTTGATTATATTTTTGCATGCTAATCTTTACATATATTGGGTTGTAGTATGATTTAATTTATATGGTACAATCCTTCACCTCTACATCTATTAAACTTGTCATAAGCTTCTTTGAGGTTATAACATAATCCACCACACTTTGACCATTGTAGGTGTGACATGTAATGTTCCCTAAGCTTGGACAAGCCTTTAAACCATTGCATATAATTAGATCATATAAGCCACAAACTCCCAACAAATTTTCCCCATAATGTGTGATAGCTCCTTTTTAATCTCGAGACACTCTCTTCCCATTTTTGTCTCCCTTCCTCCTCTAACCATAAAGGATTGTCTCCTAATCCCTCTTCATTGTTAAGGCAAAGAGATTGGTTTGTTTCTATAGCATTAAAGTCTCTAATTAAGATGTTTTCACCTTTGTAAGTTGTATGTTGATATATCCTTTTTCAAGGTTGCATAAGGGTTCTCTTTGTCTAATTTCTTCTTATAGAATTTTGAACCATGAGGAGCAAAGTAGCATGTTGCAAGATAGATTACGAGCTTTTTAACCTCTATATTTATCCATATGTGTTGCTTATTTGGGTCTTCCTTTTCCACATATATAATTCTTTCCCAAGATTCTCTTACTAAGATTGTCACTCCTCCATGGCCCTTTCAACTTTCACTTACCTCATTCCATACTAATATCTTCATGTATCCCTCAAAATTCAAAACCTTACATCCTTCATGCTTGTGTATTTCAAGTAAGACAATCACGTCCATGCCCTCCACTATGGGCCCTAATGGCCCTCTTCTCCAAGGGTAACCTCTACAATTCTAGCTTACCATTGAGATGGGCCCTGCCTTCCTATTTACTATATATTATTTTGTTGATGAACTAGTCTTTCCCTATATACATCCATGCTTCATTATCTAAACTTCTTGCTACTACTACTTTTTCCCATTTCTTCCTTCTCTCTTCTAATTGTAAAGGGGTGAAATCTTCATTTGTGAAGAATCGTGTACCTTTGAGAAACCTTTTGTTCCTCAAAATTTTGTTCTTTTCCTCTATGATTTTCAATGTTACTCTTAAATTTTTATTTTTGTCATCTTGTGACACTCTACCAATTCTACTTGCAAGATGAATATGCCCTATCCACTCCAACTTGTCTGCTAGAAAGTCTTTTATTAACCTATCGGTATTCTCATCTTCTTCGTGATCCTTCAAATCTTTTATTATTGTATTTGTTGCCATAACCTTCCAATGTCTTTCTTCCCATATTTGCACTCTAATCTACTTCTCTGCAAGTTCCTTTTGACTCTCTATTGACCCTTTCATTACTTGTGTCAATGATTTTGCCTCTTTGAGTTGCTCCTTTAGTTTAGCTTCTTTAATATCTATGTTTTCTATTGCTAATTGAAGCTCTCATAGATGTGAAGTATCTCTTCCCTTTGTTTCTTTAAGAAAAATTCCATTTTTTATCTTTTTTAGTTCCTTCTTCATGGTCATGATTTCTTCCTGCCCTATTTTCAAACTAGATTATAGTTGGATGATTTCCTCTTTACGAAACTTGTTTTCTTGAGTTACTTTATGATCGGTGTCCATGATCTCTTGCCATTTGTTATACTTCAACCATTTTGATGCTTCCAAACCTTCAAGTCTCCTCTTTAAACACATTAATTCCTTAACATACAGATCTAAGGACCAAGTTAAAGGAGTTGAATTAGGGTTATATTGGTCCAGCTTGTTTTCACCTTCAATCTCCTCTCCTATTTCTGTCTTTTGTTGCTTCGCTCCCTCAATGAATTTGAGTTGATGATTTTATTGGCATACTCCTTCAACTTGATTTTCAAGATGTACCTAACCCACTTGCATTTCCATCTTTGTCTTTGCTTGCTCTTGATGCACCTCATGAATAATTGGTGTTTGATCGAAGCTTACTAGCCTTGGCAGTATAGTGATAAACTTAGTGTGCCCTAGCCACCTTAACCTCCTATTATATTGGCTTTCCTTCATTGTAAAATCATCTTATATTGATTTGCATTAACAAATGTAAGTCCTCCTCTTACATTTGGAACTTTGTCTTGTGTGTAGACATGGGGTTCCAGATTCCTTGTTGAGAAACTTGTGGTATACGACATCAACCTACCTATCTAAGACACACTTTCATTTTCCTTTCCAATCCTCCTCTCACATCTTTCCTCAAGGTCTTCTAATGAGGTAGTGTGCTCATCCTCTTTGTATTGTGAGAAGTCTATCAGTAGATCCACCTCCTATCATGTGATGTTTTCTACCATATTATCTGAACTTTGATATTTTTGGGTTTAGAGTTTAGAGTTATTGTAAAACTCACACACAACAATTGCCAGAGTTTTTTTACTGTTATCAGGCTTGTTTCCTATTGTGGTTGCCAGAGTGAGAAATGATTTGAGGAAAATACATATAAAAAAACCCAAATATTGACAAAAACTATCATTGGAGAGAAGATGTGTCATTAACTTACCTATAATGCTTTTACACATTGTCTTGAGGTCCACCAAATCTCTGTTATGCCCTACTAGGGCCCACTCTGATTGGCCCACGAGAAACCCTCGGATCGTTGGGGACTAAAGCCCTTTGCTGGTTCTTGTAAACCCATTTCGAATCTCACTCAAATCTCTACTCAAAACACATGTTGCCTAGAAAAATCCAAAGCTCGAATCTCTGCTCGAAACCCTAGTATATTTTTGTGCCCTCAATCACTGGCCCGTGGGACCCTTTATGATTGCCCTGACTTATTTGATGCCACTTTCTCCAACCAACAGATTTTTCTTGGGTTTGCATTCTTGTCTTCAAGCGCATTGTCTGGAAACGCCTCTAAGACTACTCGACAGGGGATACCTCATCAAGGAGGTCTACATTGTACTTTAAAATCTAATTCATTATGATACTTCTATCACAATTCAACTTTTTAGTTTTCATTCAAAATTCATTAATCCATGTTTTATTAATAGTGGTTTTATTGAAATTCACCTAGTATTAATGAAGCATCCAGTACTGATGAATTTCATAAAAAAGTATCATGATTTTTAAGGTTAATCATTCTAGAATATTTCAACTTAAGCATGCTTAGGGAAGGTCCCCATGTTGATGCTTAGCTTATTTTTGCTAGCAACCATTGTTCAATATTTTTAGGAGCAATTTACGTAGCTCGTGGCCCCATGGATATTTAATTTTGTTGCTTATTTTTTAAGAAATTATCTTAAATTTTATTTTTAGAAATCATTAATAATATTTTATTTGTAGTAAATTTAGGAGAAAATGTTGGAGGGATATAAAATCGAGGGAAATAAATTTGTGGAGCCACTTCTTATTTCCAACCTTCCCGCCAACCCCCCTCCCCCCACCCCCTCTTTTTTTAAAGCTTATTTTTTATTTCTAAGCAGTAGCTACTCCACAAAAATAGGGAGAGATTCTAATTTATCCTTTTTCCTATAAATAAAAATTTGTATGGGGACACACCAATTGATTAAATTTAAGCAGATAATGCAATTAAGTAGCTATGTGGGGACATGGGGTTAATCATGGACATTCTTTGATATTAAACTCATTTAACTTGCTAATTCATTTATCAATATATAAGAAAGGATCAAGTAGCTAAGTTTTTAAATGGAAAATATTTTATAAGTAAATTGAAGAGTTTGAAGTAATCATTTAAAATACTAAGTATCAATAATGTACCCCATCATATATGTTCTTGTTGAGTTGTCAAGAAACACTTTAAAAAATTAGATTCAAACATATACATGTAAGTATATATTACTACACACCTTACACCTCATTGTATGTTTAGTTGTTTTTTATGTAATGTGTGAGAATAAATGACCTCAAATTATATTTTGGAGATTTAGTTTTACTTATACATGTACATATGTATGTAATTGTTGACTTAGATGATTATCAAGGTCTAGAAGAGCTTATGTAAGGTGTGATAGGAAAAAAATAATAAGGAATAGATGAGTGTAATCTGAGGGAAGCAATAATCATCAAATATTAAGACAATATTTAAGAACACATTTGGTGACATGAAAGTTAACATACAATCCACAAGCATAAAGTTTGGACTATATGCCATAATTGGCAAACTAGTTAAAGCACCTAATGTGTTATCAAATGTCCAATAGATACATATATAAATAGTCTTATTGTTCAAGCTCTACACATTTATGTTTTTTTAAACCATTTTATGTAGTATCTGGTCAATAGGACCATTTATATATGTCCCTATCAACTATTTGATAGCACCTTTGTATGTTCTTATTGGTTTAAATTAGATGGACTTGTTAGCAAGAAAAGTGGGGGACCACAAATTGGAATTTCGTGCCCTAAGTATTCTCTATAAGTTATATATATACCCTGGACTAGTACTAAAAGAGGGATTAGAGATTAATGTCTTATGCGAAATTAGACAAGGTGATAGAATAACTTATAAATAGAAATTAAAAGGTATTTGGCACATATCATACAACATTAGTTCATTTTTCTAATTGATATCATGTATATTGCATTCCCACCATTCCATCATACATACTATTTTTCATACATCCAAGGATGCATCACTTCTTATCATATCTTCCTATCTCACTTATCATACTATTGTCTCTCTATTACATTATATTTCATTCTATCCATGTTTAATCATATTAGGATGTGTCCCTTATAATCCATTACTATTATTGGGGTTACATTGTTGATCAAGAGCTTCACAACCACCTTGCAATGGTTTGCAATAGGTTTTTTTGGCTATATCATGTACTCTTTTGATTTCCTTTCTAACATCATCCCCCCCTTTCAAAATTATGTCTTGTCCTCAATACATCTTCATGTTAATTAGTTGGAATGATGGCTTCATATATTTCCTTTAAATAGGTGAAGGTGTTATCCCATTGGGCTTTGGCTTACTAGAGGAGTTGATTATGTACATTGATCTATGTCGGGATTTTTGTTACTCACAACAAAGTGGTAGGCATTTGGATCCATTAGGTTAAAATTTGTGTCTCTTTTTATCAATGTCATATGTGCATATGCATGTTAACAACTTCCTCGAGTTGTTTGAATCGGTTCCTTGTTTGCCCCCTTTGATCTTGTAGCTGTTAAAATTATGCATGCAATGTATACATTTGTGCTCGAGTTTTACCATCCATATATTTCATGTCTTCATAGGAAAGTGGTATCTGAAGAATGTGTAGTTCAATTTGATCTATTTATGCCTTGATGTTTTTGTGATATTAGGCCATTACAAAAAAAATCAATAGTGTGTTGATACCACTCTATAGATTCTTCAAAGCATTGATACTTGTTTCCAACATGAAATGAGTAGTGGTGCATTTCTTTCTTTCTTGAAGATTTGCAATGATAGAGTAATAAATATTTGATGTTTTTTATATTCTATCCTAGAGCAACCCATCTACCAAGAGTTTTATTTGTGCAATAAGGGGTTGGGAAGAGTCCCCTTATACTTGTGGGAACTTATTCCTAATATCTTTCATTATTTCCTCTAGTTGTTTACTATTGTCCATGTGATATTTCAAAGTATCCTCATGGAAAGTTTGGTGAAAAAAATTGCCCAATTGAAACTTTTGTAAAGGGGAAATGTTTAGAGGTCAATCTGGGAGCCAACCAATGGAAGTTGTAGCAATTGTAGAGAGGCCATTGACTAGATTTATTTTCTTTGACCAAAAGGTCCTTGATGGACTACATAGGGTAAGTGGCAGTAGATGATGAAGGTTTCTCTAAAGATGGTGGTGAGAAGGTATGGAAATGTAAATCTAAATAAGATGGAAACACTACAAAGTAAGATCCAAAACTCACACTCACACTCAGTCAATAAAGTTGAAGATCTATGCATAAATCAAATGATGGACAATAATACCATAGAAAAGACTCTAGATTGCTCCATTGTTTCTTGATAATTGCTTGAATGATGTAGTTTTTTCCTTATATTTTGTCTAAGTATAGCTTTGATATCATCATGATAGTGAATTAATTTTCCCATGATCCGTATATCCAATTGTTTCAATATAGAGACAAGGTTCCTTCCGGAAGCTATTATGAAATTGAAATATGCAAGATTCTCTCATTCCTATTCAATGAAAAAAGAAAACAAAAAAAAAATGAATCAAGTTGATCAAACAGAGCGGAAGTAACTGACAGCTAGCAAGATGGTTCTATCCTGCTCCCTTTTAACATTAAGCAAAATAATATTGCTATGTTAGAAGAAAGTTAGCTATACTTAGTATACTTCAAATATACCCTTGGTAACAAATTGACAATCAAGCAGAGATTGTAGAAGATATCAGTTGTTTTCCATTTCTCGATCTCTTTCTTTCATGGGATCAATTTACACTTGATTTTACAATAATGGATACTTGATAATGATGATGATAGATACTTTCTTGATAATGATAGATTGCATAAGATGCTTGATCATAAGAGTGCTAGCTAGGAAGAAATGAATGAGTGGTGGTCTTATTTATATGTCTCACTTAACATTTGATCAATGCTAAAGATTAATTAGAAAGATCAATGGATGAAAAAAATTGAGAGACGATACAACCTATAATTTGCAAATAAATTGATGAATTTGAAGGATAGAGAGAGTATAGATGCATAGAGGAAATAAATAAAATATTTATTTTTTTATTTGAGGTGGGAAAATTAAATAAATTATCTAGAATTTATTTAATTTTGGAAGAAGTGTTAGCTAATTGAATTTTTTTTTAAATTATTTAGTTATAGTGGGAAATAAATTAAATAATAAAATATTTTAATTGATATTGAAAGAAAATAGTGAAATTAATTAAATAAAAATATTAAATTAGTAATGGATAGAAAAGATGTTGATTGGGGAGGAGGTTCCTCTTATGACTTCCCCTAAACTTGGGTCAGACTAAAAAATCTAAAAGCTCGCCGATCAAAAAAATAATGGATAGAAAAGGACAATGAATTAATTAAATAGTTAAAATCTATTTAATTAATAAAGGAAATGTTATCTTGATTATTTAATTAATGGAGAAAACGTAAGATTATGTATGGATAAATAATTAATGAGAAGGTGATGACAAGATGAAAATGCATTAGTTAGTTTTAGATGTTTGCATTTTGCCCCTTTGAGACATTTTTATTTTGATGGAGATCCAAACTTGCAATCACAACAACCTGGCAAGGGCACAAAGTCCATGAGCACCAAGTGAGGGCCTTCACAAATTAGTTTTTGTCATCTGATATGGGGGCACAAACCTATAGGCTAAAACCTCTTTGACCAAGAGCCAAGGATTGAGGGGTATTCATTCTGCCAAATTCTCCCAAGGCACGATCTCAAGCTCATCCCTTATGATGTCGGAGCCTTGCACTCAGCAAGACATGATCCCTGGTGCTCTAATTTGGATCCATTAAACTTCACCAGTAGACAAAGGGCCCATTGATGAGATAATATTTTTAATAACATTGTTTCAAAGAAAAAATGATCCTAGTGATATGTCCCAAAGATTAGATAGAAGTAGGGTACAAAAGGATGGATGGATGTACCTCCTCAAAAGCTTGGTACAAAAAAAAAATTTGGGGTCAAACTCTCAACAAAGAAGTGATTTAGGATCATCCACGGTGGATATCATTTCTTTGTAGTGCCCCTCCCTAATTCATCTCGTCATTTTGTACATCAAAGGAATATATTGATCTAGCTTAGTCTACTTTATGATGATTTGACGGTATCATATTATGTATTAACCCTATTTCATGATTGTATTGGATATGATGATGGATCTATATTTGATCATTATTCATGATGGATCATATTTCTTATGGGATTTTGATGACATTATGATTATGCTAACCCTACTCTATGATTATGATGACTACGTTAATGCTACGATGTTTGTGATTGTCTTCTAGTATCTTTGTGATTAGAGATGATGTCATACCACTCATTGGGAGCACGATATGACACTGTGATTCTCTATCACTTGCCTAATCATTTATGATGTATATGTGTTGTATATATGTTGTATTGTGTTTAGTGGTGGATGCAAGATTCCAGGTACTAGACATCAACTCCACATGGTCTCACAGGTCTGAGTGTGTCTTTATCCCAATGGAAAGTTGTTGGAGATGGCATGTATTTCCCTCTCATACTTTAGGCTTAAGTTGACACCCTTGTCAATTAGCGTCTTGGCTTGAATCATTGGTTTGTGCCATGTGGTATGTTGTTCAACCTTATGTCAAGTTGCCTTGTGAGTTTGTGATTATTTATTAATTAATAATAAATCAGTCTATATAGTTTATAAATATTAAATTAAATTAATGGATGACATTAATATTTAATATTAATGTGTGATTATTATTATTATTATTGAAAATTATTATTCATTAATGTTTATTTTATGGATTTATATTTTATTAGTTATTTGGAATTGTGGAAATTAATTAATCAATTTTATTTATTTTTATCGATAATTTTTGTATTGTATTAATTCAAAAATAAAAGATATACATATCAACCAGCATCCATGAACCATTTACATGTTGTAAATAGCATCCCCAAAATACCTGCAGCCATATCATATTCTAAAGCCATACATATGCAAGCCAAAAAGGAAACTGTCCAGTGCATCTCCGCACCAAATATTATAGAGATGATTTAAAACAACTAATAATAGTATATCAAAAAAGCAAAGAGAAAATAATGGCCAAATGGCCACTCACTCGCTCTCGCTCTGATTCTCCTTCTCCCCTTCCACCTTATCAACAAGAGCTTTACCCCTTGCCGCTTCACTTTTCATCTTTAGTATGCACTCCAGGCATCCAAAGTCGAGGTCTCCTTCCAAACTCGCTAGCAGTTGGACATCCCGCCCTTCCTCAAACCTATCTCTCAGTTCCCTCCCAACCTCCATCCATGCCACCACCTTTAAAGCCTTCAAAACCTCATCTTTTCTAATAAGTTTTACACATATCTTCATGGCTTCCCATCCAATGCGATCTTGTTCGCGAGATTGTTCCTTTATGTCATCCTTCAGCCCACGAAAAAAGGGCAACAACTCCTCCTAATCATCTCCCTCCTTGATGCGAATTCTTGTCTGGGGTACTACCCACTCCATAATGGAGTTGAGATTGGTCACATACTCCCCGTCGATCAATTTGGTCAAAGTGAGTTTGATTTTCTCCACCTCTGGCTCAAACTCACATGCCCATGCCAGAAACAGGGAATACACCTCCATATTCGTCCTGTAATAGAAGTGGATGTGCGCCACCTCTTCTGCGAGCATAAGATGCACCACACTCCATAACTTCTCCTCCTTGTACCGGAAGAGCCCCTACATCCTCTTCTCTGACACTTTGCCCAGGAAAGGCACCAACTCCTTCTCTGTACATAGGGTGAAATTTGCTTCCATGAACACCGGCAAAATATATTCACTCCAACTTCTACAATAAGAATGTCATAAGAAACACTGAGAGTTGCAATAATAAAGAAGCACAACCCCAAACATGCAAACCAAAGGAAATAACTTCCTCTGTCATCGTTTGAGTTGAGTAATAAATGCAGGATTGATGTTGTGAATGCCATGAGATTGTACGACAGATTTGCTACCTCCGCCACCCTCTCTAAAATGTGTTGTCTGTCATGGACAACTGCCCCTTTAAAGAGAAAGCGCCAGCTTGCAATGTACTTGCCATAAAGGAACTTACTCTACGTGCATATTGTAGACTACAAATTATGACTGCATTTAAGACCACCTCCACACACTTCTGTCTCCTTTCCACCACTTGGCCATATAACTATCCATGTCGCAGCCAATATTATAGAGTAGATCCACTGTATTTGCACCTTGCCTGACATGGGAGACACGAAATTCCACAAATAAATTGTGTTTCTCTCGGATAATAGACACCCAGCGATTTAATTTCCAACAAGGAGTGTTGCCTTTAGCAATTGCATCAAGACCACCTGAGAGTCTCCTTCCAAATGCAGTTGTTGGACTTTCATATTTAAAGCCAACTCGGTTGCCAGAAGTGCCGCCTGAGCCTCTGCTTTGTTATTCATACCATCCTATAGACGTTGTGCTCCTTTGAAAAGTATAGATCCAACAACATTCCTCGCCACTACCCCAACAATTGAGATTCCCGAATTTCCTCTAGAAGCACCGTCGAAATTTATCTTTATCCATTCCTTGCTAGGTGGCTCCCATATGACCTCCCTTTATTTGATGAAAGATTAACCCCCAAAGACCCATTAACGGGTTGGCAAATCACAAGAGGCCAGTTCACTTGGATGTCTGTCTTCATTAGTAAAAGGGTGTTTTGCCAAGTTATGATTCCTAGCCGCCACAGACACAACTTCAACTATTGCTCTTTCTACCCTTGAAAACAAACTCCCCATAGATTCTTCTTTTTCTTGGAAAATTCTCCTATTTCTCTCCTTCCATATCTCCCATACAACAAGGGAGAGGGCTACTAACCAAAGGCTAGAGTAGACTGTCTTGCGACAAGGAAGTCTCCAAATTGAGAAAAGGTCAAATTTGAGTTGGGTAATAGAACGGCCCAATCCAGCTTACCCAGGAGGAAGCTCCATGCCTTATGTGCTTCCTCACATTGTAGTAGTAGATGATCCAAAGATTCTTCTTCCTTCTTGCACATAATGCATCTAAAAGGGCCCAGAAAGCCCAATCTACACAATCTTTCCCCTGTTAAAATATGTTTTTTCAAGACCAGCCAGGAGAAGGCTCGTGCTTTCAAAAGGATGGAGGAGCTCCATAACAGTTTAGTTGGCCGGTCCTTCCTACCTTCCAAATTTTATAAAATACTATATCCAATCTTGATCGAGTATTGCCCTGATTTTGATCCACACCATCTAAGATTATCTTCCTTGCTAGATAGAATTGGCGTGTACTCCTACATGATGGTCTTCAAAAGATCTTTGTGATGTGCTATCAGAGGTAGGTTATCTGCCTCCTTCCACTCCCAATGATCTACCCCATTTATCCTGTATTTCGTAAGGAAATCCCCTACCTTCACTCCCCATTGTTCTTCGATGATCTGTTTGATATCCTCAAGACCTTGTCTCTCAAAGAGAGTCAGCCTCCCCTCCCAAGAATCCATCCAGAACTTAGCCGATGTCCCATTACCTAATTCCCAAGTGATATGCTCAGTAATAACATGTCTACAGGAAGCGATGAAGTTCCAGATAGCAGAGCCTTTAAGTAGGACGCTGATGGTAAATATACATTTTGTACTCGTTTGATCAAGATACTTGTGTTTTAAGATTTGTGTCCACTTCTTATTTGGATGAGAATAAATCTGCCATATCAATTTTTCCCCCATTGCCTCATTTAGCAGAGTCTAGTTCCACAATCCTACACCCCCTGCCTGTTTGGATTGACAAACTTTATCCCACACTACCAAGGGGATTTTGTCACTTATCTCTTTGCCATTCCATAGAAATTTTTTCATTCCTCTGTTTATGCAGCTAATCACTTTCTCTGGTATCTTAAAGTCGTCATGGAATATATAGGAAGAGCAGAGAGAACTGATTTAAGGAGCATAATGCGCCCAGCCAGAGTGAGCCATTTACTCTTCCAGCCTTCAAGATGGTTAGCACAACTATCAATAAGGCTGTGCCATAAAGCAGTGTGGTTTGGCCCACCAAATAAGGGGGTACCCAGAAATTTTCCAAGTAAGATGCTCATTTTGACTCCTAAGATGTTGGAGATTTCCTGTTGTCTGCTACCCCCCATATTGAAAAAAAAGAATTTATGATTTTGCCCAATTGACCTGTTGTCCAGTAGCCCTGCAAAAGGTATCTATTTTCCTTCTAATTACTCTAGCCTCTTGAAGTGAAGACTATCCACATAGAATGGTATCATCCGCAAATTGCTGGTGTGTTACCAGATCCATACCTTCTGCAATTTTTATTCCTTTCCAGGATCTGCGGTGCTTCTGGAAGCTAATTAATCTTTCCAACACTTCAGCCAAAATGATGAAGAGGGAGGGTGATAACAGATCACCTTGCCTGACCCCACGGGTAGAAAGAAACCTTGTGGGCTGCCATTAACCAAAACAAAAGTCCACACTCCCCCTATACAAGCTTGAATCCAATTAATCCACTCTTCTAAAAACCCAAATCTGTGCAGAACCTGGAGCAGAAATTCCCAGTCCACCATGTCATATGCTTTCCTAATATACAGTTTGATCAACATTCGATCCACCTTTGCTTGTCGTACTATATGTATAGCTTCATGTGCAATTATTATTCCTTCAACAATCGATCTACCTAGGACGAAGCCATTATGTTCTTCTGAAATAATGTGGTTCAGTAATGGCTTCAACCGATTTGAAATCACTTTCACTATCACTTTATAAATGGTGTTGCATAATGAAATTGGCCTAAATTCATTAAAAGAAGTAGGATGATCTACCTTGGGGATAAGGGCTAGAAGAGTGCAATTTAGTTCCTTTGCAACATTCGCCTTTCTCTATGACTCCTCCACCATTGCCCAAACATCTTTTCCTACTATATCCCAGAAAGTTTGACAGAAAAAAGCCAGGAAACCATCCGGCCCCGGAGCTTTGTCACCCACCATACTAAAAATTGCCTTCTGAACCTCCTCAAACTGGATGGGTTTCATAAGTGCCTGATTTTGTGCTTCTGTTATTAGCTTCGGAATGACATTGAGTCCATTTTGTTGGTACTCTAAGTTGACATTTCTCTCCTTGGATAGCAATGCCAAAAAGAAATTAACCGCCTCTCTATTAATATCCTCCAAATTATCCAGCAAGACATTTTCATTGTTATAAATGGATGTGATTTTGTTCTAGGACCTTCTCACCTTGACCGAGTTATGGAAGAATTTTGTATTTCTGTCCCCATCCTTAAGCCAACACTCCCTCGATTTTTGTCGCCAGAAGATCTCTTTCCATGCCAAAATTTCATTGTATTGTTTTTTGAGATCTCGCTCCTGCAAAAGGGTCTTAGAGGACATTCCATTTTGTATTATAACCTCTTGCAACGTAGTCAGCCTCTCCTCTATATCTCTTTTATTGGCAGAAATGTTGCCAAATTTAGTGTGGTTCCACTCTTTATTTTAGCTTTAACAAATTGCAATTTCTTAACAAAAAACAAGGCCATGGTACCTATGACCTCAGGGGCCCTAGACCACCATTCAATAATTAAATCTCTCAAGCTCCCTTCCCTCAACCACATCTTTCAAATTTAAAGGGGCACCTGATGGGGGGACCATCAAATGCAATGATGAGTTCCACCAGAAGATAGTCTGAAGCAACCATTGGTTGGACATTTGAGACAAAAAGTAAAGGGGAATCTGCCCAGGACCCTCCCAGGAAGAAGCGGTCAAGCTTTTCTGCTACATGGCTCCCCAAAATTCTACAATTTGACCATGTGAACTGGCCCTCCTTGGATTTAACTTCTCTAAGACCATTGCCCATCACAAAATTTTGAAAATTTACTTGGGACGAAGAAGGTCCTCTCTTGCCCCCCATTTTATCATTTAAATCCAAAATGGCATTAAAGTCACCCCCAATAATGATAATCCCTTCTTCCAATTCTTGAATGAGGGAAGAGAGGGGTTGCCAAAAGTTTCCTTGATGAATTGGTTTTGTCGAGCCATAAACATTAATCAGAATAAAATCAGTATTCAAGGGAAAGGAATGAATCTTACACACCTGCCACATACGGGAACCAACGATTACCTCTACCTTGTGGTTGGTTGGATTCCAGAGTATACCCAAAACTCCCAAGGCTCCCTCCGAGTCCACAAAGACCCCTGCCCACTGCTTCTAAGATCTCATGAGCAAACTAGCTTCCTCTTTATCAAGCTTAGTTTCCTGTAGAAACACTACATCCGACCTTAATTGATCCAAACCTCGTTTGATCAATTGACATTTGTCAGGGGCATTACAACCCCTGACATTCCAAGTTGTGATTTTCATTGTCCTTCAGGAAGGGTAATTCCCTTCCCTACTGTCAGTTTGCTTTGTCCCTTAGCACTTCCAACCAATGCAATTCTAACTTGGTTTCACTTTCTACCTCTGGATTTCTTTTCCCCCATACACACCTTGTTACACACAAGCTCTGTTTTCTCTACTGTCCTTGATTCCAGGATATCTTCCTCATCCATCCATCCTCATTCCTCCTCATCATCATCGTCACCAGACTCTCTATTTTCAGCAGTTCCATCCTTTTCAAGTACAATATTCTGAGCATCTTCAGTCTTTTGGACTAACTCCAAAATTTGTCCCGTTTCCACAGGAGGTGAAGCTCTGGTCTTTGCTTCGCCCAGGATCTCTACAACTTTCTCCACTCTAACTATAGCTACTTCTACCCAACCTGCAACCTCCATATGTTTGTTTATGAGAGAAGCATCCAATACTATTTCTTCCTCCTCATGGGTTCTATTGCTAATGGCCACCAAGCCCTCCCCTTGAAAGAAAGGTTGTTGCAAAGGTTGTGGTGTGTCATTAATTGTTCCCTTCCCACCCATTGAATTTGCTTCACTCACAAAAAGATTTACCTTGTCTTCAATCATTGTCTCCACATTTTTTCCTTTTGGGCCAATCAAACATGTATCCTCCACGTGGCCCTCTTTTTTGTAGTATTTGCATCTTTCATTTGTTTCCTCGACCTCAATCTTTTGTAGCCACTGCCCTGCATTGGTTATGATCTCAATGTGTTCTGGCAGTGTTTTGTGGGGTTTCCAACCAATGCAGATTCGTGCATACATACTGAAGTCTTTTGATTCTATAGCCTCATCCGCTTTGAAATAGAACCCTAGTTTGTTACCTATTGCTTGGAAGGACTCCTTGTTCCAATACTCTCTGGGGAGGTTATATAAATGTAGGCATATGGGAACCTCCTCATTCACCGCCAACAAGGGATCGAAGTTGGGTTCCCAATCCCTAATGTGCAATCCCCTATCGCCCATAAAAAAAGGCCCATTATTCAAAATCCACTGCTTATCCTTACCCTCATCAGTAGTTACCAAGAAGAAGCCATTTGGTAGGGTTTTTAGTTCGATTTTGCAGTTCCAATTTTCGGCACACCAACCTTTCATTTTTCCCACAAACAGCTAGTCACCAAAACATTTCATAAAAAAACCCCACTCCCGGAAGAAAGCCACTGAGCCGGTCCAGCTTTTAATATCTAACATTAACGAAACTTTCTCTAGCCTCATGCCCTCTCTTTTCTCCAGGACATTGATCGTCTTCTGTAGATTTCTTTTGGGTTGCCACTCTTTTTCTTGAAAATGTTGCCAAATAGTTTTAGGTCCATATTCCTTATTACGATGTCCATGGCTATTCAAGTTCTCACTTCTAAAAAATTTGGGCTCCCCGGCTTTCGCCTCCTCCCCCCACTGCTTTTGGGGATGAAAAAATTTGTTCTGATCCTCCCAAACCTTGCTATGATTTTTCCATGGGCGTTTACCTAGTCGCAACTGCTTGTCACTTTGCTACGTTCCCTGGCCTTCAAATCTTCGTTCATGTGAGAGCCCCCCATTTGATCGGAAACCCTGCAACTCCCTGGGTCGAAGCCCTAATCTTCTCCGCCGCTCCATTCCTTGCGGGGTTGTTCGAAGAAACAATAGAAAATAATTCAGTCTGCCTATGGAGAGTGTGGTAAAAATGGATTGGTGATAGATGAGTGCAAGAAATGGTGAAACTTGGGGTGTCAAGTTTGAGAGGGGGGTTGGGAATCACAGCGTTGTGTTACGTGGGCATAGATTATCTACGGAGAATAGCTCCAGCATGGCATGCTACGCTTCAGCCTAAGAATTTGCGAAGGCTTAATAAATCAATTATTACATATAGCCCATTGGCGTAAATTATTAAATAATGGTTAGTACGAATACAATATATTTATACATATTTATTTACTGGGAGTTTATAATTAATTGGTTAAATTATATTAATTGAGTATTTATGTTTATCAGTACATCCATTTATTTATTTATTACTTATTTGATTAATTATATGTATGTGGGAGATATTTATAGTATTGAGTTTAAATTATATTGGCTAAAGCATTTATATGTATCTGTACATTTAATTATTTGTTTATTGTTTATCTATTTATTTATTTTTGGCTCATCTATTTATTGGTTATTTATTATTTATTTATATTGGTTTTAATTTATTATTTGAGCTTTTGATTCATTAGATTATTATTTATTTATTTATTAATTTATTGTTTGATTACTAGATGGATATTTATGTTTGTTCGTAAATTTATTTATTTTTCTTTATTGATTATTTATTGTTGGATTATTTATTGTTTATCTGTAGTCACATAAATCTGTCCACTTAATTAAATGAATACTTAGTATTTATTTGATTATTTAACCATCAATTAATAATTAATTAAATTAATATTTAATTAATTCATCTTAACCCTCTTCTCCTATTAATTAAATAAATTATTCAATTTATTTGATTTAATTCACTTAACCAAATTCAGACCATTAATTAAATAAATAAATCATATTTATTTAATTAAATATTCTCTCACATTTAAATAAATTAATATTTATTTAAATCCCCCAAAATCCCACCTCTCACATTTAAATAAATTAACATTTATTTAAATCACCTTTATCCTCTACCCACTTGCATTTTCCTACAAATGCAAGTTGCACAATTATTTTAAATAAATAATTTATTTAAATCACCTTTATCCTCCACCCACTTGTATTTTCCTACAAAAGCAAGTTGCACAACTATTTTAAATAAATTATTTATTTAAAATCCTATTTATCCTCACCCACTTGAAACCTTTAATGGTTTCCCTTAAAGTCTTCAAACTTGATGGCTTCCTTCTATAGTCTTCTTAAGCCTTTAATGGTTTCCCTTAAAGTCTTCAATCTTAATGGCTTCCCTTAAAGTCTAAGACTTTAATGGTTTCTCCTTAAAGTCTTCAAGCCTTTAATGGTTTCCCTCAAAGTCTTCAAGCATTTTAATGCTTTATCTTCCTTTTTCTCATTTAAATAAATTAATATTTATTTGAATATTTATCCAAATGCAAATTACACCATTTAATTGAAATAAATGATTTTATTTTAATTGAAAATACCAAAATTCCTCCCACTTGCATTTTCCTACAAAATCCACTTGCATGCTTAAACCCCTTCTAGATTCTTCTAAACCCTTCCTAATTAACCTAATCCATCTCCTAAATATTGTCACATTCCTAAGCAAATTGGAGTCACTTCTCAAAGACTCCAAAGTCTTTGAAAAGCAATTAAAGCTTTGTGTGTTCAACAAATTAACCTCTAAAGTCTTCCAAACCACTTATGGCTCTTACATGACCATTAATGGTTAATTCCACTTGCACCCATGGTTAAGGACTTTGACCCCTAACTTAACCTTCATGTAACCCATGTGTCTCTTCAAAGCATTTATATCTTTGACTAGGGTAACCATCATGTCCCCTCAAGCATTTAATGCTCCTTATCTCTCCTCTCAAGCCTCCTCATGGTGACACTTGTCAACATGGGATTGGGTTGAAAGTCTCACATGGATTGAATATCTTTCAATCCTAACCCTTGTTAAGATTGCTCAATCTTAACCCTTCATTTCTCCATTTCTTCTATAAATAGAACCCTTCTCCTCAAGCAAAGGGAGAAAGCATTAGAGTATTGTTGTTATACTGGCATTAGCATAGAGCTTTCTCATAGCATCACTATCTACACTTGCATAGCATTTGCTTATCATATTCAACCATCTTGAATCTCCATATGGCATCCATGGCTAGTGCTAAAAGCTGAGAGCTACACTCATTTGGGACTTGGAGAGGAGAGAAACAAGGGAGGAGCAACTATGAGCATCTTGATTAGCTATTTTATTCTATGTTTATATGCTTTCTATTTCATGCTTAATATCTCTCTTGATATGCCTGTTTAGGATAATCTTTTGTTGCTAACACTAACGTTTGTTTCTTGTGCTCTTGTGTGTGTTGTCATCAAACAGATTTTCTAATCCTTTTTGCAGAGCATCATTTGGTGAACCTGACGTGAATCCAAACACCAAAAAGATCAACTTTTTTTTTTAACCAATAACATGTTTGAATGTTGAAAATGTCACACAGGTTGCGCTTTTGACACTGTTTTGGTGCGTTTGACATTATTTTGGCACTATTCACCCTGTTTCAGTGCTTTTGCCTTCTCTGTCTTTCCCTTTCTTCTAGTGTGTTTGTGTTAAATAGTGCCTCTGTTCAAACGCAGACTAGCACTATTGTAACAAAACGTTGTACAAATCACCTTGTAACCAAAAAAAAAAAAAATTAGGCTTGTAGAAGCCCACCAAATAGGTGGATTTTACTAACTATTTTTCTCTTTTGTGTAGATTTAAATTAGATTAAAAAGTAGATTTATATTTTTTACTAACTTGTTTTTGAAGTTGGTTTTAAAAATGAATTCACTTTTTATTTTGGTTTAAAATTAACTTCACATTTCAAATTTGGGCTTTTAAAAAAGAATCACACATTTGTTTGGGGCTCTTAAAAAGAATTTCATTGTTCCAAGGTAAAAAGAACCACAAACTTATACAAAACAACTTTATTTCTTGCAAGTTAGGAAACAAACTTCGTTTTGGTGCTTAAAATCAACAAAACAAAATTTATTTTCTTGCATCAACTTAAAAGAAATTTACAATCAACACTTTGTTTTGGGCGATCTAAAAAGAACAAGCCATTTTTCCTTCAAGCTCAAAAGCAATTTTACTTCATGCAAACGTGTTTTTCATTAAGTTGACCACGATTTTCAAATTCTAGTTTACTCAAACAATTGCCTTTGAAAATTAAAAAAAACACCATGATTGTTGGAGCAACATCTCTAAATAGATAGAAAATCATTGCGATGACAAGTTAAAAGGAACAAGTGAATTTTGTGTTTGGCACACTTGTGCAAAAGAGTTGGTCGAGTGGTCCTACTTCTAACACACACTATCCTCTCCCTTGGCTCTCGTGGTCCTAGGTGCAAGAGAAAAGTGTTAGTAACACTCAAAATTTTATCTTTTTAAGAGAGGCCTGCCAAGAGACACATCACTCTTGGGAACGACCTCGAGTGGTAAATCCTTCGAGCCGCTATAGAAATCAGGTGTGAGCGAAAGCTGTAGCCTTAGGTATAGCTGTTCCTATAGTGTAACTGGCCGAAAGGACAAATGGGCCCCACCACTGGTTACAAGGCTCTTAAGTGAGTCACTGCAGAATGAACTTATGTCCAAAAACATCGAACATGACTAAACACCTTTAAGTAGTAGCCCACCCGTTCTATTGATTGAGGATATTTGCGATATAATTTAGTGCAAGAGCATAGATGGTTTTTCTCCCAAGATACTCACCATACATATTTCCTTGAGTAGAAACATAGCTTTTTGAAAAGTCACTTGTGGCTTGATAAAAGTGGTGACTCCCCCATCATAGGGATCATCTATTTGTTATGCTCATGCAAGACTTAGTGTATCACATCCTTACCTGCCAAGGCGGGATTCATAAGGTATGTAGTACCAAAGTCGAAGAAATATCAAGATGTGGGCTAAATTTATCACAACTGGCCATTTGACCTTAGGGATAAAAAGTGTTTGAAGTGTGATCATTTTAGTCAAGACCAAGTGCAAATTGAGCCGACTTCAGGCTTTGGAAATACACTTTAAAATACATCTAAAGGAAGAGTTATATAAAAGTCCAAGGATTGGGTTGATCTAGACCCATACTCATTTGTGCCTTTGGGGCAACATTCTTGTGTTTGTGTGCTTGCTTTGTTTTCTTGTCAAAGAAAAATTAGAAAATCACTTCCCAAAAACAAAGTATTCATCCAACCAAACATCTATCAAAACAACCAAAAACATCAAAAACAAGGTACAAACAACAAAGAGTCAAATTTTATGACCATTCTTCACATCTTGCGAAAGAAGAAGCGTCATCAGAATATCAACTCGAAAAGAAAACCATTGAGCTCAAAGGCTTTGATCAAAAGGAGGAAATTCTTCTATATAAATAGACAAATCTTTGTCTCACATAGAGTCTTTCTGCGTCACATGTGTCTCTACCTTCAAGGAAAAACAAATGAATTTGATTCCGAATCATTGAACCGGAGAGATTTTATGCAATATAGAGCTCTAAGTTATCACAAAAACCAAGGAGGAAAGATTAATCCCAACTTCTTCCCAAACGTTTGGATCACATACAACACAGCTCGAGAAATACCACCAACACCTGAAAGGGAAGAGATAGAGTTTGTCCCATTTGTAACACAAAGTTTTTATTGAAGTTGAAAACATTTTCATCCATCATCTCACTCATACATCATCACTTCATCATCAATCCGTCCCAACTCTCAAAACATTAAGAGGTTCTTGTCCCAAGTTCTCTTTTAGATATTGCTTGAAATCAAACACATCACATCACTTTTTAGATTGTTTCTACATCTAGGATAAGCTCATCCTAAGAGACACATCTACACAGGTTAAAACTAGTTCATGAGTGAATCCTCTCATTACTAGGTAGTTAAATCTGTAACACATCTCAGATTTCTCTACACCTTATCACATCAAAACTTATCAAACAAACAACTTATGAGAGGTTATGTTGTGCCTCACTGTGGAGGATCATTCCATGTTATTGGATTCATGTATTACCCCTAGATTACGTGTATTTGAAATTATTGAGGCTCTCTTTATTGTTGCATTTTGGCATTATGAGCTTATGGCTTGATCCTTGTTAAGTGGTTGTTGGTTGTATGTTGATGGCTATCTTTGTGATTCATTTGTATTAGTTTTATAATGAATTTTGGATGCTTCCCATGTTGAGTTTCCTGTTATTTTAAGATGTATCTTGTTATGTTTTTACCCTATGGTCTTGGTTCGTGTTTGGGAGTGTGGGCTCTTGTATGTGTTGGACTTAGGTCATGAGCACTAGATCTCTAGGAAGGGGTTCTAGACCTATGGAACCACATAAAGAGTTTATGGTTTAATTTGCAAGTGATAACATTATTAATAATTGATTAGTGGGTTGGGTATTTAGGAATTCACCTAATTGAGATCAAGAATATGATGTTGTATGCCTCAATTGGACGAACCCAGGGAGGTGATTTCGGGATCCTAGATTGGGAAGACCATTGGAGCGGTATACCCGATCTCTCTTGAGTGACTCCAAGGTGGAGATAGGTGCCACATGAGGTTAGAATGTGATGACACTTTACCCCACATGTGTCCATTATCCATAAGCCTTGATTTGTTGAATTATGCCTTTGGAGGTTGATTGATTTGATTTAGCCATGGGATGTATTTTGATATTGTATTCCTATATTGGAGTCTATGGTGTCATGTTGTATCATTTGGTTGTTAGGTGTCAGCTTAGGTCTTGAGTGTGAGTTGGAACCTTATGTCATCTCTTAGCATGAGGGGTGGTTCCTATTTGGTTCCACACGGTCGGGTGGTTTGATGCCTTCTACCATTGGGATATTCTTCTTGGATGTTAGCATGCATGGATTTAGATCTATAGTATCTCATCATGAGCTTGGATTCTTGGAGCAAATTTATGTGATCATAATTGATATCATGTGTTATGAAAGAGGGAAATGTAAAGAAGACCATGTAATCATCGTATTGAGAACATATATTATAGAACATGTGGTAGGATGATTTCTGAATGAAATGTATTGCATAGGATTGTTATAAATGGATATTCTATTGTAGATGTTGTTCTTGATTAGAAAGGAATTAAATGATTTAGAAATATGTATGCTATGTCTTGAGTATATTTTGTGGATAGTAGTGATTATGTTATTATCATATATGCCTCGTGTAGTCACATAAATCTGCCCATTTAATTAAATGAATATTTACTATTTATTTGATTAATTTAACCATCAATAATCAGTTAATGCATTTAATGCTTTATGTGTTCAACAAGCTAACCCCTAAAGTCTACCAAACCACTAATGGCTCTTACATGACCATTAATGACTCTTACATAACCATTTATGGTTAACTCAACTCACTCACATGGTTAGAGACTTTCCCTTTAACTCAACCCTCATTTTACTCATGGGTCTCTTCAAGCATTTATTGCTTTGACCATGGTTATCCTCACTAACTCTTGCACAAGAGTTTATCCATTGGATAAAGGCATTATTTATTGGATAATGGCTTTATTCATGCAACTCAATATTAACCTTAACTCTCAAGTTAACCTTCAAGTCATGTCAAGTATTTAATGCTTCTTCCCTCTCCCCTCAACCCATCTCATATTGACATTTGTCATCCTAGGATTGGGTTGAAAGCCCTCACATGGATCATAAACCTATCAATCCTGGCCCTTGTTGAGATTACTCAATCTTAACCCTCCATTGCTCCATTTTACCTATAAATAGAGCTCATTTCTTCATAATCCAGATCTTGAAATCTTGTATGCATCTAATTTATAGTGAAATTTAGAGAGCATTTAGCATAATAATCTATATTTGTCTTTTGGGCTAAAATTGACATTAGATAATTAAATAATCTCTCACATTTTAGCTTGTTCACATTTGCATTCTCATAAGTTTTCATTCTACAATCTGGAACCTCCATAAGACATCTAGAATAGTGCAAAAAGCTACTGAGAGCTACACTCATTTGGGAACTTGAAGAGGAGACGAACAAGGGAAGAGTAGCTACAAACATGGTGGAGGGAATTTGGAGATGCCTTATTGCATTTCTTAGATTTGTTAAGCTTTTTATCTTATGTTTTGTGTCTCTCTTGATATGCTTGCTTAGGATAGTATTTGATTTGTGATTTCTAACACTAACACTTGGTTTGTTGCTTGTGTGTTTGTGTTTGTCTTAACATCAATCCTAACAATCCTTTTTGCAGAGCATCACCTTGATTTGAAAGATGTTAATCTCCAATGTTAGATATATTGAGATATGGAAGTTAAGGGAGTAGTTGTGGTTCGTATGGAAAATACGACTCTTTATTATGCGGTTGTCCTATGGTGTTGATTTCTATGTATTAGAGATGTTACCATATTATGATGTCTTGTAAACGAGGAATATGAATATGTGTCTATGTAACTTGTATTATTAAGCACTAGGATGGGATGTAGCAAGGAGACTATGTGCTTGCTCCATGTGCTCTTATGTAAATGAACTTGATATAGAAGAACTATGCTATCATTATAAGATGATGTATTGGTGTGTGATTCATATTATAGATATGTTTATCATGTTGAGAATAAAATCCTATGTTGAAATTAGGGGATTTAAATATTAGATTTTATTTATTCTTTTAGAATCATATGACTCTTGAACCTGTTTAGTAGATTGGAATCCTATTTCGATGTAGATAAGTACTTTCTACTATGATCTTGCATATGGCTATGAATAGTATTCTTGATGAGTTGTACTTAAGGAAGTAATTGGATACCATTAGTAAAAGAAGGATAAATGCATTTAGTTTCATGATGTGTTAAGTGTAATGAGTCAAGATGGGTATTAGAAACATTCAATTGATACTTAAAAATGAACCTTAGAAAGAGTATGAAAGGGAATAGAGTTATGCATATGTGTTAATGTTTTATCATAGTTGCATGGGAAGTAAATGTTTAGTTGGATGATAGTATATGATGTTCTAGATGGATATGTGATGTGTTAGTTTAATGTCAAGTAATGACGTTGAGATACCCTAGGGAATGGAGATGCATTATATGGTTTTATTATGTAGTTATGTAAATGATTAAATAGATGTTCTTCTTACGTAATATGATTCATGGTTATGTTCATGTTAATTCATGTGATCATGTATATAGCTAATGATAAATTATTGGTAGTTATGATACAAACTAGAAATTAGTATCAACGTTGTAGTGAAGATTAATTTAAAAGAAAAAAAAAATTATCTCTATTTGTTGGTAGATTTTGGTTTAATTCTCAGGGGTATTTTGGCAGGCATTACATTATTAATTTAAATTAGCATTTTCAAGCACCAAATATGGAATATTCCCTCTTGGGGATGTGAAATGAGAATTACAACTTGAATTAAAAAATGGGTGCCCAAGAATGAGTTATTGGGCAATTTTTATTTTAGGGTCCAATTGAGTGGAGTTGATGGCATAGTGGACTAATATTTTTAGTAGGTTTGGAGGTGAAGTTAACAAACAATCTATAAGTATCTATAATAAGAAGAAGAAGGACAAGGACGAGGAGAAAGAGGATTAGGAGGAGAAAGAGTAGGAAGAGGAGGAGGAGAAGGAGAAGAAGGAGGAAGAGGAGAAGGAGAAGAAGGAGGAAGAGGAGAAGGAGAAGGAGATGGAGAGGGAGAGGGAGAAGGAGAAGTAGAAGAATAAGAAGAAGGAAGGAGAAGAAGAATAAAAAGAAGAAAGAAGAAGGAGAAGAAGAAGAAGAAGAGGAAGGAGGAGGAGGAGGAGGAGGAGGAGAAGGGAAGAAGAAGATGGAAACAAAGAAGAGGAAGAAGGAGAAGGGGAAGAAGGAGGAGAAGAATAAGGAGGAGGAGGAGGAGGAAAGGAGGAGGAGAGGAGGGGGAGGAAAGGAGGAGGATAGGAGGGGGAGGGGGAGGAGGAGAAAGAGACAAAGGAGTAGTAGGAGGAGAAGAAGTAGAAGGAGAAGGAGGAGAAGGAGGAGGAGGAGGAGGAGGAGGAGGAGACATTAATTAAATAAACAAAAATATTTATTTAATTAATAGAGGACATTAGGATAAAAATAATTGAATAAATAAAAAATATTTATTTAATTAAAGGTTAATTTCAAGTTTCCTCATTTTCCCCCTCTTTGAGATAATGCAGTTTATCACATGGTTTCATAGAAGATTAAAACATAGTGGGTAGGAATGAGATAAGGACTAAAAGTGTGATGCCCTGATCATGGGAATGATGACAAGCTAGTAGGATGGTGCCCCCTTGAGAGGACATATGGATTAGGAGAACACGTCCATGCTCTTGAAAGGAAAGATGGGGGATGAGGCTAGAAGTAAATAGATAAGGAGATGGTAAATTGATGGCCATAAAAGTAGTCATCTATGAGAGTGGATATCAAATATATAAAGGATGAGGGTGATGGAATCTTATTCTTAATATAGTGTTAAATCATACTTGAGCTTATTATGACAAGAGAATGCAAGCATCTAGACATGACAAAACCTAGATGACTCTCATACCATTTGCATGGAGTGATACAAATCACATACAATAATAAAATGATAAAAATAATGATCCATCCTCGCTTCTCTAATCACTTGTGGATATCCTTGAGTAGCATAGGATCATGATACAAGATAAATCAAATAAATGATAAAACTCACTAGTCCAAACAAGTCAACAACCATTTAGATCTTCTTGATAAAGTTACGTGTTTTTATTAAAATGATGTTTGATAGGATGTACATTGTAGGAAAGATGTATCCACAGGAAATGATATCTAGCAAGGTGCTTGTTCTAGGAATGATGTATCCATAGAGGCAGATTGTTTGATAAATATGTTAAAACTGATAAGTAGTTGATCGATAAGGTTGCAGACTACTCGATAGTTTGTTTGTTGATTTGTGATTTGTTAAGCTCGGGTTTTTGTGTGATGTTTGTTCAAAGTGTTGATGTCTTATCAAGCGACAATTTATTATGGATTTTCAATTTTTGAAAATGATTATTTTTTGGGGATTTTAAAAGTTTTTTTCTTTAATATATATTTTTGAAAGTTTTTCACATCATTGATTGAGGTAAAAGACATATATCAAGATTTATTCTCAAGCAAGATGTACTTTTTTGCTCCTAATATCTAGTAAGGCATAAGGTGTCACGAGCAAATGAATGAACTACGAGAATGGAAATGGATAAGTGAAGGAGTTAGACAATTTATTATGGAATTGTTGTTGCTAAGGATTGCGTCCAAATTCTAAGACCTTAGCTCAACAATATTGAACAACATGTGATCACTCCTAGGCTTGTGGGTTGCCTAATAGTTCGAGTGAACCTCTAGATTAGGGTTGGTTCCCCTGAAAATACCTCATAGAGCTACTAAACTTGCTTGGAAAAGAGGAATGATATGACTGTAAATGAAATCCTACTGCTACTAAAATGATGATGCACTAAGATTTTGAACATGAAAATACTAATCTAGCTCAAAATCTAATCCAGATGACTTATTTTTCTCACAACTCAATTTAAAGCATAGAGTACATAAACATTTCATATGGAGGTGTTGTTTTCAACTATTTGTATGAAGGAAAATGAAGTTTCAAAACTCCAAACTATTGGTATACAATCCAACACAACATATAACCTACACTAAGCATGTAATATCTTGCTCAATATTTCTTGAAATGAAAAAAATACTAAATGATATAATGAAAAATCACCGTAACTTCCCCAAAATTCACACATTTATAGTAAAAGACAAGAATATGGAAAAAAAACACTTGTTGTTTTTATTAAACTAGAAAATAATCTTAGTTAATGCATAGTATATCTGATAAAAATAATGGAAATTTGAGTTACAAGACACTCTCTACTGTATGTACAAGAAATAAGCAAGAACTAACTGAGAATTGAAACTGGATCTACCTTTTATGAAGAAAAGTTCCCCTGATGATGTGTTCAATTGATCAGATTTGATGTTTCAATTATCTCCATTAATTGAAAATGTGCATGTGAGATGACTAAATGTGTTGATGTGCTAGCTCATACTCAATTGCAATATTCTCCATGAAATTAAGGACCAAGTTGATGAATTAGTTGTGCTAATTGATGACTCGTGATGATAATTGCCCTGGAAACGAGGATCTATGCTCCCTAGATTGATGTATTTCCTTTCACTAATGTTTCACCTTCATTATTTGAAAATCAAAATTTGAAATTCAAAACTTGGCTCCCTTAGGTCATTGAATCTAACTTAGTTTAAAAATTGAAACTCATTGTTATCATCCTAGAAATAGGGAAACTACACCTTCAACTAACTCCCCCCCTTAAAATCAAGACTTCAACTAAATTTAATGCAACCACTTTTTTTTTTTGAATTTTAAATTGAAACTCTAGTCATCCTTATTTGACTTCAAATTCAAAATGATTTCTCACCCTTGGTGTCTTCATGATAATTTCATGAGCTTGAACCTTGAATGCTTGAGTGTCTCTTTATTGTGAACTTATTTTGTTCATCTTCCTATTTTCATTGTCACTAAGTTTCTATGAAAATCATTGAATACTATGCCCTTAAGACCAATCATCATCAAGATTCATTCTTGAGCCTTCTTATCCTTGATTTCTACTTTTTTCATGTCTCAAACCCATTTCATAAAAATAATACTATGTGGAGCTTCATCCTTCATTATTGAGTTCCTTTGATGACTGCCCTTTTTTGCATTAGGACTACATTATCATACCTATGTGACCCTTGCTCTTTGACTATGATCTTCTATTTTATCACTCTCTCTTTGTCTTTTTAGCTCCATTTTGACAGTGAAACCTATCCTTGTTTGACAAATCATTCTACATACCTTTACATATTCTTATGGACGACTTCTCTTTTAAGCCTCACCATAGACCCTATGTCAACACAACATAGAAAAACTAACTATATTCTTTGCTTACTCTCTATGTTTTGTAGTATTACCTATTGCTATTATCTTGGTCTTATTGGTAATCTAGAATGCTTTCTCTAGAGGTAGATGATTCTTCTTGTGTGTTCTTTGTCTTCAAAATTGAGGGACTTTTTGATGATCCATTCTTTAAACAAAATTGTTCATCTTTCTCACCCATGACAGAGATCTCTGCTACTCAAAAATTTGTGAACTCCTTCATTGATATCACTAGTTTTTAAAAACTTGACTTTACTTTTTGCTTATCACTATGATTTTCTTGGCTTCCACATGTTTTGAATGCTCCTTCATGATTGTATTGTAAGACAACTCATCACAGAACTTTGTTTGATTGGTATCTTAGGCTTTTGAGTTCATTGACATGCTTGCACTTTTCACTTATTTTGAACACCCTTTGTCCTTTAAAGCCCCTAACACTGGTATCTCTATATTTGATAACTCTTTATTCATTTGGATTTGTACAATTCTTGTACTGAACTTCAAGGACCTCTTTTATGATGATTCTCATATCTTCACTACAATATGGTAATGCTTGAATTCATCACTTATCTTGAGAACAATATAGACTGTTGCAGTCCCTATCACCCATGCTTGAGACTAGATTGTATCTTCCCTTTATCTGCAAACACTTTGACTACATTCTTTCTTGTATTTAAGCTATGCTTGTTGTCCTTTCATTTCGTTGTTATTACTTCCATTAGATATTTTGGTGATGACTTCATTATATCGGTGCTCATGGTCTTTCACAAGTAGAAGATTTTCACCTTCCTCTTTTGCTTCTCTTAATCTTTATGAAACTGTAGATGAGGGATATAAAATTATTTTTTAGTCTCAAAAGTCCAGCTATGAGCCAAAAACTCAAGAAATGAAATCCAACATCATGCAATAGAGCATTCTCTCAATGAACACAAGTGAAGAACAAAACAAAATAAACAAAACAAATACATTTACAAGCTATCTAACTCCATTGTTTCTCTATCAACCAAGATCTTGCCTTTGCTCTCATATTTTTAAGCATCTTGCACAAGAGGCTATGGAAGAACGAGATAGAATAAGTATGCCTAAATAAAAATGATAGTATAACGCTTGAATTCCAAGAAATGAGAGAGGCTTAAATGAGAGGGGCAAATGCATTTATAGGTATCCTCATGAAGGAATTCCACTGTGGGAGCAATGTGGGATTAGAGAAGGTAGTTATGGCTGAATATTTATCCCACATTCTCCAAGTGAGTGTGATATATGAGAGGTGGAAGAGATAAATAGGTATGCCAATGTGATTTTCGTTCATAATTAATGTGTTTTGTTTTGATAAGTCGATAAGGTGTTGTTATGTTTGCTCAATCGAAGTCTTGTCATGTCACGATTTTGTTGAAGTTCCAAAGCTGCATGTTTATCCAAAGTGTTTGTGTCTTTGCAATGTTTATTAAATGTTTTTGGATTTTAATGAAAAGTTTTACGATTTTTAGGGGGTTTTCATGATATTTTATGATTTTTAGATATTTTTCAAGACTTTTTATGATTTTTAGAAATTTTTCAGGACTTGTTATGATTTTTAGAATTTTTTCAAGACATTTTATGATTTTTATATGTTTTCCCCTAGTGTCTAGCAAGGCAAAATGGATTTTGAGTGGGTGAATGAACTAACAAGACATGAATGGATAAGTGAATGATGGAGGAAGCTTAAGCGATTTTCAAGGACTATCTCACAACGTTAATCAAAGCACAGGGACTCAATATAGTAGTATAAAGCAAGGATATGATGTAACGAATGTCATATGGTCCAAAGAAATGACCATGTCAAAGGGTTTTTTACATTTTATGTCCTTAATTTTGATCAAGATCAAATTATAGATTTGGATAGGATGAAGATATGATAAGCAAGATCAAAGGTGGTAATGAAAGATGAAAGTAAGCGATGGACAAAATAATGGATAGGAGTTGAAGGGTGTGGATCAAGTGCAATAGATAGGACACACAAAGCTTGTAAAGATCCTTAACCTTGTCAAGATCAAAGGTGGAAAAAGGGATATGCATAGATATAGAGTGAATGAGAGATAATGGAGGATGAGGGATAATAGGTGGATGTGCATGAATGAAACTTGCCCCCAGTGAATAGTGCAAGAAAATAATGGATTACGTAAGACGCATGTTTGTCAATTTTTTTCTCTTTACTATTTTTTTTAAATTTTTCACTTTTTTCTTTTCTTTTTCTCATTTTGTTTCATTTTTTTTAATTTTCTTTTTTTGGAAGATAATGGATGCATGATAGGAGATGGAAGAAGGACTCAAGCATCTCTCTTCTTTGGATGATACCCTTGAAATATGTGTTGCAATAGACCATGGCCATGAAGGTGTGTTCAAATATGTTGATAGGGTAATGGTAAGGGGAGATGAAATGGATGATTGGATGGAACTAGGGTAAGAATTTATGCAAAGAATTGGATAAGAGGGATGGAAGGATGGAAAATATGTGTTGGATAATGGATGGGATGTTGGAAAAATTGCGGATGAGTCGATGGAAATGATGACAAGATCAACATTGGCACACACCTTAAAGGGTGGTGGAATGATGGAGGAAAAGTAGATTTTGAGGTTGTGATTTTAATGGAGGAATGACATTAGATTTTGGAACATGAGAACCCAAAATGGATGAAGGAGGTAATGAGGTTTTTAAGACAGTGGATTTGAGGGAAGCCCTTGGAATATAAAACTTGAATGCCAATTTTGAATATTCTTTAGTCTGCAAGTCTTGTATGAGCGACTTGGAAATCCACATGATTCTTGATTTTTTCATTTCTTTGTGATTCTTTAGAATGCATTTCTTCAATGTAAGACTTAGGAAACCATACATATTTTTACTTTTCTTTTTCCTTTGCGGGCCTTTGTGTCCTTTTGGACATTTCTTTTTCTTTTTGGATCCAATTATTTGTTTTTGCATGTTGATTAGATGAGACATGTTGATCCTTATATGTATGTGGAATTTTAAACATATTAATTTTATGCTTGGCATCCAAATTTATTCCAAGAGAATTGGGATTCATGGATGGATATGAATTATATTGGGGTATTCTAGAGGAGTTCAAGTATGTAGGTGATTGGAAGGCTCTCAAGAATGTGTGCCTTTATCGATCTTGAATAAGGGATCGAGGGGTATGAGGACCTAAAATGGATGGAAGGGGTGAAGGGATAGGTGTATATTTGGACTTAGATGAATGAATGTAGGATTTAGTAGGGATACCAACATCTTGAAAGTCAGCTTTGATATGGAGGGATTTTGATGTACCTTATTCATGGAGGCCTAACTACTTGCCTTGATCAATCTTTTGACTAATGGGATACCTATTTCTTTGGGAAGAAGACACGAGTCCATTTTTAGATGGATACAGAATGGAAGAAATGATAGGGTCATGAAGTAGACTAGACCCAATGAAAGTGGGGGAACCCATTTGACCTATAAGAGGTTTTTTAACAACTTGCACATAGATATTAGGGTCATGAGGGGGACTAAGAGAAATGATGGGATCTTTAGGTGGATATGGAGGCATGATAGGATCTTTAGACAAAATAGGAGGAATGATAGGTTCATCTTGTGAGATGGGATCTTGTGGAGGACATGGAGGAATATGACAGGGAAATGGAGGGATACTTTGATCTTGTGGCGGGCCATTAGATAAAGTGGAAAGGGTGTTTGGCTCTTCATTTTGAATAGGATCATTTGAAAAGGTGGAAGAGGCATCATAATATTGCTTAGGAAGTGGATTAGGAATAAGATTTGGAAGGATGCTTATCTCTTAGGATGGAAGGGAATCGTTTTGGAAGAAATGGAAAGGTATAAGAGGATCATCATGGGGTTCTAGGGAGATAGAATCTTGGTCAAACATTGGATGTGATTGGAGAATCTTGGCATCTTGATCTTGATTTATGATAGGACCCGTTTATTCATTCTTTAGATTATCCTCTTGACATGGAGCCACTTCTAAGAAAGGGGTAAGATTTTGGATCTACATGGGGGATTATTGGAAGGTATTCATGTTTGGGCAAGATGGGTAATCATTTTGAATGATACTCTTTGGAGCATTTATGATTGGAATTGAAGTGCATGATGGCATAGAATATAGATTTTTTAAATCATTAGAGGAACTTGTATCAAGATTAGAATTAGCTTAGATTTTCATAGGAGATAGCCCTCGAGTTTCAACATGAAAAATCTCATCATTAGGTTCATTTTTTGAAGGAAATGGTATGGATTGTTGTTGAGAAGCATGAGGAGATGAAGGAATGGTGGAAAATATGGAGGCTACGTATGTGGAATCTTACTAGACATAGGTGTATTATTTTGGTCATGCTTGGGAATGACATCTAGTTTCTCTTTAGGTGATTCAATTAGATCTTCTGCAATTTCAATGTCACCATTGTCAAGGAGGTCTTGGATTCTATGTTTCAACTCCATGCAATCTGAAGTTTTATGTTCGTTGTGTTTATGATACTTACAATAGTTTCTCAAAAATTAGCATCCCCTTATAGTCTTTTTAGGTAATGTTATAAGATTATTCTCAAGAATCTCTTTTAAATATGACTCAATAGATTGCCCCAAAGGTATGAATTTTCTATCCAAGGGATATTTGGGTATGCATGTGCTTTGTTGTTTTGGTTGTGGAGACATGTGATTTTTCTTGAGATCTTGCTTTTTTTTCTTTCTTTTGATCTTGAATTATTTGTTGCTCTAGTTCCTCTATTTGTTTTTCTATTCTTTGAATTTGTGCGATGTATATCACTTCTGGGAGGTTTCGCTCAAAAGTTGTTTTTGGTTCCATTCCTCTTTCATGATATTTTTGCAATTTTTCCATTCTCAATTGATATCTAGTCTTAGGTGGTATGATTGATAATTCTAATCTTTGACCTATATGACAATGTATATGAGACTCAAGGTTGGATGGGATGCCAGTTTGAAATGCAAGGACAACAACCTAAAAGTGTAACGTGATAACTCTAAGTGGATTATGAAGACCAATATGAGATTTTGAATTGACTTGAATGATGATAACTCCAATATAAAATAAAGGTAACTCTAGGTCTAAATTTGATTGTGTAGGCAAGATTAACTTGTGTTATGATAAATAGACATAAGGAAAATGATCAAAGGAGGGTATGCTAAGGTAGGAGATGATGAACTCCAAGAAAGTTACCCTATTATAATACATTGATATGATTCTGAACTCAAGTATGATAAACCTTAAGCGATAAAGGTGATATGATAGCCAATGTTTGATTTAAGACCAAGGAGAGTAACCTAGATGCAAGCTAAGAGTTTTGTTAAATCAATAATGGGAGTGAATCTAGATATGCAAGGACTAATGACTCAAATCCTAACAGATCAAAATTGGAAAGGTGATGCCAAGAAAGAAAGATATGTCGATGTTCTCAATTCTTTGTCACTGAAGTGTAATTTTCTCAAGTGTAAGATCACTAATCAAATGTGCAAAGTTCTGATACTATGACAAGTCTGGTTGATCTCTAAAAATTATGGTTGAATTTTCTTGTTTGTTGTGACCAATTGTGACAAGAAAAAACTCAATCACAAGAACATAATGCTTGAGTGTCTGAAAGGAAATAGTGTAAGCGTAATGTGTATGTTCAATAGCCCCTCAAGGCCAAGTTTTCAATAGTCTTAACACAATTAAAAACACTTGAAGATGAAAGCTTATGGTCAATTAGTTCACAATGCGAATGATCCAACCCACAATTGGGTATTTCTTCACCTCTAATGTTGAACACCTTAAGAAGTGTTAAACAATATTGGCTTTGCGAGAGGGGACAGGTAGGGGGCCCAAGCCTGGAGGTATAACCCAATCACCCTTTTTCTAGAAAGCTATAAATAGCCTATACAAATCCATAAAGTTCTATCTCATCTCAAGGAAATACATATGATGAGTATCTTGGGGGAAAAACCAGCTACCCCCTTGCACTGAAATCACCACACCAAGGCAAATAAGAGTAGGATTTTAAGTAAGGTGTCTAGTGATATTATGAGGGATCCTAATCCAATGATGGATTCTCGAAGCAAGCCACTTAAGGATTTAATTGATCTTATTAGTGTAGAGAGGGCCTCCACATACGTCAAATTCATTCAACACTTTAGCCGCCTGACCAGTATATTTATATAGCAGCTCAAAAAACCTGCTTGAGATCTCACTGAGATAGACTATATCCCTAATGTGTCCCAATTCAAGATACCCTTGTGAGGTGATGAAATCCTCAATCAAAGATATCCTTCAACTACAAAATAAAAAATGGGCATTTTTAATCACCTTTCTCTTACACCCAAGATCCATGAAGGCAAGGGGAGAGGATACTCAGTGTAACAGTGGGTCCACTCTACAGATGTGCAAGTGCACTAGACACAAAGGATAGTTGTTCATTTTAAGAACCAAATTAAAATATGATTTAATCTAGAAAAAATAGACAATCAATTTGTTTCAAAATCACAATTTCTTCGACAAACATCCTGCACCACACAAGTTAGTAGTTTCAGAATATGATTTTGACAAGTGATGGATGGATACCCTACACAAATTGTTAGTCCTACAAGATTAGTACCAAAAATAAAAAATCCAACATGCTAACAAAAGCCCACTAACAAGCAAATTAAAGATACCCTAAGATCAAATAAAGACTCAAAGACACAAACAAGATGACTCAAAACATTGACTCGAAGTAATAACCTACTAACAAAGACGCCAACTCTATAACAACACTAAACAAGACACTAACTAAAAAACTAAAGATACACTAAAACACTAACAAACAAAAAAACAAACAAGCACACTGACAAGAAACTATACTAACTAAGCAATCAAACAAACAATAATGAACAAACTCTAGACAAAGTCCTAACAACAAAAACACGACTAACAAAAAAAACCAAGACCCACACTAAGAATTAACAAAGACACAACAAAAGATGCTTAACAAACGAAACACAAAAACTAACAATGACTAACAACTACTAACAAAACAAAAAGAACACTAACAACTACAATTACTAACACTAATCACACAAACAATTTAAAACAAACACAAACAATTACTAACAAAAACTAAAACAAACATCAAACACTATCTAACTACAAAACACACACAAACACAACACAAAGATAACCAAACACTAACACATGTCACTAACAACAAACTCACCAAAAATAAAAACTAACACAAAATACTAACAAAAAAAACTAACAATAAAATGCTAACAAAAGTTATTAATCAAATTAAACTACAAGGTAGTCATAGACCAAGCTGCCACACATTTTTTTCTTGTACCAAATTGCCATGTATTCATACCAGATTGCAAAGTATTTTTATGATAAAAACTCTCAACATATTTAGTATTCAATCAGCACCAACTTCATATTTCCAAATTGCAATGTTTTGCACCTCAAACTATTATTAGTTCCTGCCTGCAGGAAACTATAGTGGAGGCTCTGTTTTTATCCGGTGATTAAAATTTTTTTCAACAACCAATCAGAAACTAGTTTTACATATTGCTAATTTATGTGGTGAAGATTTGAGACTCAAACATGCTCACAGATTAAGTGGGCAAAAATGAGGTGGCAAGTAATTGGCCTCTGCAAAATGTCAGAGACAAAAATACGAGTTCCCATACCAGAGAACGCACCAGATACAATGCGTTTGTCAAGAGCTGCAGACATTATTAATATTTCTGACAAGTAAGAATAATTTATTAAAGCGACGGTTTCTTCGAGCTTAGGGTATGCCCATCTTGATGAATAGTTGGCGATTGAAGTTTTAATCTTCTTGCATACAAAGTGAGAGGTGGCCACGTCATGTGGATGGAAAAGTGTCTTTTATCATTTAATCTTTTTCAAGGCTGTCTTCATATCCTACGACTAAGTTTAGCAACCATCGCAGCTCTTTCTATTTCTTCAGCTACAGTAGTACCATCAACAAGTAGGTATATAAAATCCTGAAATTTGACCCTTCATTTTTACGGGAGTGTTGAAAATTTAGTTCTCATATGTCCTTCGAAATTTTGCATAAAAAATCCTCCAAATTGACATAGATTTTCCACATTTTTCCAAAATCCTATAAGATTTAGTGAATCTTTGGCGTTCGCGTTCATAGTAGGCTTGAGTTTTGCATAGTTCATAAGAATTTCTAAATAACTCTATACGTTTAATGAGTTTCAGAGCAATTTCTATAAATAAATGTCACTTATTCCTGAATTTTAATCTGAAAAGATCCCGGACCATTGTAC
Source organism: Cryptomeria japonica (assembly GCF_030272615.1). Taxonomy (NCBI): domain Eukaryota; kingdom Viridiplantae; phylum Streptophyta; class Pinopsida; order Cupressales; family Cupressaceae; genus Cryptomeria; species Cryptomeria japonica. The sequence goes on from NC_081409.1 coordinate 730,514,080, forward strand.
CTTAGGGTTTCTACAATCTGTTTAGAGACTGTTTGAACTTTTCTACCAGTTGTATAAAGTTTTGTCCGAAGCTGTCTCTAACTCTGTCGCCACATTGTATAATTCACGATTATTTTCCTCTTTTTAGATTTTGATTGTCTTCAAAGCGTCAATAATATATTTTGTGTTCATTTTAGCTATGGTTTCTTTGTAGAGTCTTGTAATATGTGTAATATGTTTATCCATATGTGCAAAGTAGGAGATGAACTCTTGGCGATGCCTGCGAGAATAAGTTCTTTTAAGAACAGGTTCTGAGGGTTGGGTAAATAGGACAGCTGCAGGGCTATTATTTATAAGGCCAATTTTGTGGAATTGGGGTCTCATAAAGGCTTTATATAAGTTCAATGTAGCTCCAACATGTCTTCTTATAACCAAAAAGCAACATTTGTGCTAATCACAGAAGAAGCAACATAAAATAGAACAAGGAAATTATAGCGATAATGACAGAAATTGAAAATTACACAAACAAAAAAAATACTTATCATCAATGATTTTAAAATAAAAAAAATCACATCCATTTTAAACATAGTAACATTAAACAAGGCTCATCTCTTAGACTGCGCCCTTTGCAGAATATTTTCCAAGCTCTTGATAGTGGCATATAATGCTTCTAGATATAACTGTGTATGTCACTCAGGTTGTTTGAGTCTTGAGCCAAAATCTTGGAGGTTCAATCAACATACCATCAAAATTGAACGTGTGAATGAGTGGAGGCTTAATGGAAGAATGCCCATCAACTACCAATGACAAGCCCTAGGCTTCTTGTAGGAAGGAAGAAATTGATAGCGTTGTAGCATCCTATATAGGAATAACTAAGGGATTTGCTAATGTGGATGCAAGGGATTTGCTTATGTTGATCTAAGGGTACATTAATTGACAACTACAAAATCATTTGCCTTGATGAGTGGGATATGAAATTGTATGAAGGCATTTTGTGCTAGAAACAAGTGCCTAAGATGTTGATTGGAAGGTTTCAAAAGACAATCTTGTAAGGCAAGCAAAAAGTGTGTTAACATCTGTCAATCCTAAGGGGCCACCAAATCGTGATGTTGTAGCACAAAGAATTTCTTTTGCAAGGTGTGTCTCTTTTTTCTTGGAGTTTCCTTTTAGTCTCTTTCTTCTCTTGTAATATTGAAAGATGAGTTTTTTTGTTGTTAGAAGATAATAATACTGATTGCATGTAACCCTTGAAATCTCTATGTAACACCCATTTCACAAAGTTGTCATCTATTTGTTTAGATTCATAGCCAACCCATATGTTCTACAACTTAGAAACACAATTTTAAAATCTCTTTCTTTGGCATGGATTACTACCTGAAATTTTGAAAACATAATTTAAAATGTAAGACATACAGATACAAATAATACTCCACTTTAAATAATTATATAGGTAAAGATAATGATCTGAACATTCACCATCCTTTGAGCCTGACAAGATTTATGGAATCTATAAAGTAATTAGATCATTCATGTTTTATGTTTCAATGCATCTATTTTGCATTTGAAAACACAGAAAATGAGATTAGCAATCTATTTTTTTGCTACTACTTGCCAAATGCTCAACCTACTAAGTAAAAGTTGAAACCGTGTAGGTGAATTAGATGGTTCTCTCTTCCAGCAGTTCATATATTCTATAGAATAAACTGCACGCTTGATCCGTACTCCCAAACAACCACCTTAGTTCCAAAAGTAGACTGTGTATCCACAACCAGATGGCTTCAAGGGGAAATCAGTGGTGTAGTATTCATTGATGTTGTTTTAATAAGCTTGTAATAGAGAAATTTTGGGTCTTACAAATGTCATGTTATTGATGTAAGAATGCCCAGCAAATGCCAATGACAGGTCCTAGACTTACTTTGAAGGAAGGAAGAAATTGATGATATTGTAGTATCCTGTGTATGAATAACTAAGGGATTTGCTAATGTTGATCTAAGGGTGCATTCAATTGACAACTACAAAATAATTTGGATTGATGAATCATATATGATATTGTATGAATGCATTTTGTGCTAGAAACAAGTGCCTAAGATGTTGGTTGGAGGTTTCAGAAGCCAATCTTGTAAAGCAAACAAAAAATGTGTTAACATCCGCCAATTCTAAGGGGCCACCAGATTGCGGTGTTGTGGCACAGGGAATTTCTTTTGCAAGGTGCATCTCTTTTTTCTTTTAGCTATTTTTTAGTCTCTTTATTGTATGAATTTATTCTTGCCCATTGCCTTTGGTTTATGATTGATTGTGATTTTATCCTGCTCTCTAGTTCTAAGTTTTTTTTAGCTATCTATTTTCACATTTGCATCTGTAGTTGAGGTGAAAAATATATCAGATGGCTTCTGAATAATTATGAAAGAGGGCAGGCATCTAAAGGGTGTATTCAACAATCTGACTGCTAGTATTGTCACTAAATATTGTCAATAGTTTGCAATTGTACTTAAGGTGGATAATGAAAGTGATCTTCTTCTTCATATTATTATTGGTATGTATATATTCATGATTTTTTAGTTTGATTAACAAAATTTTATTTAATAATTAATTTGCCAAAATTCATGAGATAATGGAATTTTCCTAGCCATTAAACTATATTGTTTGATTGCTTCTTGAATTTTAGAAGGTTTTTGCTTCTGGCTTGTCTTTTGAATTTTGCTTATAAATCAATGTCCAACTAATTTGAAAGCTTCCATGGGGTTGTATCATAAGTACAAAAAATTTAGTTTCCTTGTTCATTAAGTTGGAGAATTAAATGTTTTCATTTCTATGAATTTAAGGAATTTTCACATCCCAATTTAAATTTCATTCCCAGATTTGGATATGCTTGTAGATAAGTGGTCACCTTCAAAGAGGATTAGTTAAGTCATATAGATGGGTGAATTCTCTTTTAGTGGTTTTATCTTTTAGGACATCATAGTGGTTTTATCTTATAGGACATCATAGAACCTTTTGTTGAGAAGTCTCAAGTTCAATAGCATGCACTCACAAGATGAAAGAAAAAACAATGTTGCATGTGTTAATTTGCAAAATTGGCCTATGTCAGGCTTACATAATTCATGAATGAAAATAGGGACTTCTTCTTGTTTTGGAAAAATGTGTAATTAATTAAATGGGCTAAATAAATATGGATGATCCACCACACACAATACCAATTTTTTAATCTCTTCGCTAGTAACCCCTCCCATGGGACCGACAATTTTAAAAAAGGCTAGCAAAAATTTGAAAGAAGAGTTGGAATGAAGTTTCCAACTGAATTTGTACAGACCCACCATTTGCAAGCTCGCTATGCTCTTGCCCTCTTTGTGTTTCTTCAATTGTAACATTCTCATGTTTACTAACTATTGTTAAGAAAAACTATATTTTCCCCTTTCCTGCGTATACTTCATTTGGAAATAACACCCCCCCCCCCATCATGAAACATAATTTGTTTCTTAGCTTGTCTCAGCATATAATAAAAGAGAATGTATGTATATGCAAACAAATTATCAAAAATCAAAACTGTTCTTCTAGACTTTGGCAAGAACTTCACTGCTTGTAGCTCTTGTATTTAATACTACAAACTGCAATGTTTTATAAATCAGATTTTCAATCTATTATAGATTAGATTGCAACATATTATAGATCAGACTGCAAAGAATTTAAATTAGATTTGGAATATGATATAAATTAGATTTGGAATATGATATAAATTAGATATGAAAAAGTTATAAATCAAATTTGGAATGTTTCACAAAGAAAATTTATAGAAACGTGTTTAAAAACTTCCAAACAAGTTAGCTCAAAATGATTTTAGAGACTTTCTAGGCAAGTATATTTCTTGTCCAAAATGTGGTGCATGGATAGAGTAATGAATAGTTTAAAATTTGCAACTTGTGGTAGCATATAAAGAAGCTCACAAATTATTTAAAATTTGTAAAACATGATATCATAGAGAAGGCTGCAATTTTTGTTAACAAAATAGTAATATGGAAGCACAAAGAAAGGCATCACTTGTGACAAGAATCATTCTTGCATGAAACATGATGTTTGTTTGTTTGTTTGGTCCTTGATTGTCGTAGACACCTAAATTTGGTTAATTAATTTAATCAAATTTAAATCCTATTCTTCCAAGTAATTAACCCAATTGATTAATTTCCCTATCCCTTTCTTCTAATTAATTAATCTCCCAATCCTATTTCTTCTAATTAATTAATTCCCCAACATGTTTCCTCCCAATTAGTTGATTATCCTTGTTGTCCATCCCTTTTGATTAATTACTTTAATTAATTAAATGTCCCATTTCCAAGCCCATGGATTAATTAATTAAATTAATTAATTTGGTTCAAATTCCTATTTGAGCACATGGCTCCTAACTTTTTCTCCCTAACCTCCTTCCAATCCCATCCTAACCAACTCTATCCTTCCAACCCACTTCCCTAGCCTAATCATCCCTCCAACCAACCTTATCCTATCCCTTCTAACCTCCCACACATGTGTGCACATCCTAACCAATTCCTTATTTTGGGAAAAATATCCTATTTTGGGTGGCCTTTTCCAAAATAGACATGTTTCCTTAGGGACACATGTCACTCTTCCTATTTTTGGGTGGCTTTGCCCAAAATAGACATGTGTCCTCATGAACACATGGCATTCCTTTTCCATCTAGTTGAGCCACTTGTCCTTTTTTGGAGGACAAGTGTCTCCTCTTCACCTCCCCTTTCCTTCTTCTCATCTCCTATTTAATCCCTCCATTTTTAGACCAAATCCTCTCTGATCCACTTTTTCATACATCATGCCATTACTCTACCAAAATCATTACTCAACCTATCCATTATCATTTTCATCCATCAATCCATTATCATTTGCATTTGCTATCATGGAGAAATATCGAACATCCGAAGCTACGTCATGCACACACATCCAATTGCAGAATAATCAAATTAAAGTGGGAATTATGGTTTGCATTTGTTTATCATTTTGTTCTCCATTTTAGTTTTACCATTCTAATCTTGGTGTATGATGTATTGTGTTTGCTTGATTAATTATCTTGCTTTTTAGTCCTTAGTATTCACACACACATTTTTCATCGCATAATTATTTCTTATTTGTCTTTCGTGACATGTCTTTTAGCTTTTCTAGGATGTCTCTAACTAGAAAGGCGAGGATGGGCGTGTTCACATGTTTATTGCTTGTAGATTGTTCCTTAGTAATATGATGACTTGTCTTAGGACATGATTTTCTAAGATCATCAAGCACATGTGGGTCTCATGTGAATTAGAGAGTGTCTTCCTATATGCAACTTGCATGATTCATTTGGGTCTAATCCATATCCAAATGAGTTCATCCTTTTTCCATAATAAGCTCAATGATGATATAAGCACTCTAAAAGCACAAGAATTTTCATTCTTTTTCTTTCATCCCTTCTTCGTTATTTTCATCACTTCTTCATCTCTCTCATCAAGTCTTCATTTCTCTCATCGCTCCTTCATTTCTTTCATCACTTCTTCTGTTCTTTCATCACTTCCGTTCTTCTATCATTTCTTTTGTTTCCTCCCTTATTTCCCCATTCTCTTCATCTTCTTTGTTTCAGAGAGATCAATCAAATAAATCAATCATTTGATCAACTTATCTTGCGCTAACATCAATCCTTATCAGCTCAATCCACTCAATCAGCTTCATCAACTTCTCAATCCAGCTATATTGCTCATTTTCATCAATTATTTAGTTACGACTCTTAGTTGTGTATTATAATCAAATGTGAATCTTCACTTAATCACTCGCGCAAGGTTAATCATCTAACTATCTTCTCGTAATCTATTGAGATATCAATCTTCATCACAATTTGTTCGATCAATCTGTCGAGGGGGCATACATAAAATTTGTCATATTAGTCATCATCACTCTTACCAAGATAGCTTTGGGGCATATATTCGTTAACCATTTTCTTTGAAACAACATGACAAGATGCATTTTCTCAAAGAGGGGCAAAATATAGACACATAAAAGTTATCCTCTTAATAATCTTATTAATCAAATGGATATCATTATCTAAATCATTATAGTTCATTAATTTATTAAATCCTTTTGATCTATCCATTAAATTATTATTTCTTACTCTATTTTGATTATTAAATCATTACATTTATCTATTTATTAATCTGAATATTTAATCTCCATCCTATCACAAATTATCTTCTATTTATCCTTCCATCCTCCACAAATTGCATTCACTCAATGAATGTGGGATAATTCTTATACATAACTACCTCCTTTATCCCACATTCATCTCTCAACTTGATTTGAAATCTTGTTGTCGTAACATTGTTTGGCTTACTTGCATACTTATCTTTTGTTTTCGAATCAATCATTCTTCCATTCTTCATAGCTTTTGGTGTTTAAGTGCAAAAATATGAGAGCACTCACTATTTATTGTCAGATCTTGAAGATATGAAGGCAATAGAGTGAAAATGCCCGTGAATTTAGACGTTAGATTATTTTAGAGTTACATTTGTGTGATATTGCAGGTACTCTATTGAGGATGGTGAAGAAATATTAATCTCAATCCAATAAGATCTCTGCTCTTTCCAACCATCTAACATAAACATATTAAGAAATTCTCATTGTGATTTATGAACTTGATGACTATGGCAGTAACCTACTCAAACTTTCACTAGTGACAAATCTTTGTGTAATGGTGAAAAATTAGGGTTTCCACAAGAAGGATGAAAACCGCAGATTTTTACTTGGGATGACCACTACATTAAAAAGAGGGATGAAACCCAATAGATTCAGTCACAAACCAACAAGGATAAGGATTGAATGCTAATTGGATTTAAGGGGTGGATTTGTTTACCCTCTTTTGTGAGTTGAATTGCTAAAATTAGGGTAAAGTGCTGAAAATGAAGGTAAAAACACAAAAATAGAAAGTTACAGTCATTGGATTAAGGCACACACATGGATATGAGGAATATAAGTAAATTCAAACTTGATCCCTAAAAAAGCTCCAAAAATGTTGGGACCATAGCGAAATTTGCCTTATTCCTTTGTACTTTTCACACACCAAAGGGGGTTGATTCATCTCTACAATTAATGTTGATTATGAAGATTGCAGCTCTATACTTGTTTCTTACACACAAAAAGAAAGGGAAATAGGTTGTGAATAGGGGCTTGCCTAAGTCAAACCTAGGTTTTGAAATTAACCATGAAATAGAGATAAAATATAATTGAAATGCTATAAATGAAGATTCTCCTTTTAAGGGAGATGTTGAATAACGACTGAAAAGCAAATAATATACCTCTTTGTGAAGTTTTGTTTCTGTCTACATGGGAGGGTTTCATGAAGTCTTTGACAAAATAGGATGTGAACGTCCACCTCAATTCTTGAATCTTGACTTTGGCTGCTCCAAGGCTTGAAGGAAGGCTAATTACTTGCTAAATTTCTTGAATGCTTGATCTCATGTGTGTAATGTATGCTTGATGTCAAAATGAGAGGGGAAAGCCTCCTTTTATACATGCTCATCAAAAAACTTGCTAATTTACCGACATGAGCTGACATGGAGTTGGGATTCCCGCTCAAATTTGAAATGGAAAAGAGGGTTTTAAAGAGGGCACAATTAGGGAGGACCAAAGAGTGGCACTTTATTCCTAATTAGGAATAGAGAACGACACTCTGGTCCTACCCCAATTTAGGGCTAAGACAAGGTGCCATGTTGGTGCAAAAAATAAAAAATGCAATCATACTTGAGTGATATGAGCAGAATCAAGTCCTAGTTGGGCCTAGGGGTGCAAATGATAAGGTAGGGAACCAATGTGGTCAAAATTGTACAATGGTGTGTTGAATGTATGGGGAGATTGCTAACATAATGCTGCAAATATGTGCTTATGAGATATTTGAGGATGTTTGAGAGATGTGTTGTCATTGATGTCAACATATTTCTATGTTTGTGCCAGTGTTGCAGTGTGGTTCAGCGAGTTAGTGTATGTGGTATATCTTGTATTGTAAAGATCATAGTTTGTAGATTAAAGGGTTTTCAAAGGGATATCTATAGTTGATTTCATTCAATTTACAGAGGCCCGCATGAAGATTTGATCAAATTATGAGTATTTGTGTTGTGGCTAGTTTCTCAGTTGTTAAGTTGTGTTAGTGTTCATTATTTTGATCTGCATAGCTCCACATTGTAATATCATGATATGCAGATTTGGAAATGTGTTTGGGACATTAATGCATGTCTTCAATTCATGTGGTTCATGATTTGGAGGTTTGCAAGTGATTTTTCTGGTTGACAGTCAGTGCAGTTGGTGTTCTTGAGATCTGGTATTGAGATAATGATGATTTTAGTAATTTGTGATTGTACGGATGTTTTTGTGGTAATTCATGATGCTTGTGGATGTTTCTAGATCATGTGCCTTCTATGTTGATGGTCCGCATTGATTGTTGAGCCCATAATTGATGATTTTATTCGGTATGGTGGTGTTCTTTATGTTCTTGGTTGAGATGATGATTATAGCGTGTTGTGAATGTTTGAGGCATAATTCTTGGAGGTGTTTCATGTTCGAGGTGGTGATTTAGGTCCATTCTATGTCTTAGCCGATATTGTAATGGTCCACATGAGATATTTTGTATTTGATCAAAAGCTATATTATTTTATGTGTGTTGAGCCGACCTTGTTGATTGATCCAAGGTTGATGTTGTGTATATAAATGTAATAATCTTATATGAGTTATGTGAGTGTGTGAATAATGTATTGATCTTTTGGAAGTAGAGAAGAAGTGCAAAGAAGTAGATGATAGTTGTAATGTGCTTAAGCAGAACTGTAACCAGACATTAAGATGTTATTTCTTAGTTCTTGATTTTCTGGAAGTGATTTTAATTTGTTTGTAAGACAATGAGCCTTCCCTAGGTTGTAGCCCTTTCTTGTTTTTGAGTAGTGAGCTCTAGGCAGTGTGCCTGAATCCATGCGCATTCCCCATTGTAATACTTCTAACAATGTATACCCATTTTGTGGATTCATCCCCATTGTGTTTTTCCCCTTAACAAGGTTTCCAGTTCAAAACTATTGGTGTTATGTGTGTTCATGATGTGTTGTTGATTTATGCTTTCATGATTAATAATCAGATCTGAGATTAAGTTCAAGTTGTGTAGGTTTTGGAGACAACTGATTCAGCCCCCTCTTAGTTGTTTGCCCTATTGCAAAGCTATTTCACCAGGGTGTAATTTTAGGATGCTACATTTAGCCCACACTTTAGTGGGAGTATGAAGTCAATCATACTCTCGATAAAGTACAAGGGTCCACATTGAAATTTTTTCACCAAGTCACCAAGAAGGCAATATACACCAAGCCCCTAGTGGAAATTAGGATCTCACAACTTCAATAACAATATAAAAGGGACATCATGAGAGAAAGATAAAGAGAGAATCATGACTACAAACTAGTAAGGTTCTCTTACTATGAGTCATGAAAAGAAAAAATACCAAAATTATGAAGCAAAAGACTAAGTTCACTAAGTAACTTAAGTATCAAGATATGCAAAGAGAGAGACATTGAGTGGAATGTATGCCCCCACGTTAAAGAAATTGCATATGCCTCATTGAGAGAAATTTCTTTAAGGTAGGATACACCCAAAAAGATAGGCACATTATCACAATAATATTCCCCAAAGAAAAGGGCAAATCAAAGATCACGAGACATAAAATACAAAGTAATTTTACTTAACTCTAGGGCCTGTATGCTTTTTATGATAAATAATGTATATCATGTATATATATATATATATATATATATATATATATATGCATAGATTTGTCCTCATCCCCCAAAGAAATCAAAACCACCATGGAAGAAGGGCGCATGTGTCTTTTGAATCAATATGGTAGAGACCAAAAGAGCTCTCAACACTTTGCATCGTCCTCAACTAGACAACACTAGGGATGACAAATAGAAGAATTGAGAGACAAATAGAAGAAGGTCACAAACAAGAAAGAGAGGAGAGAGAGAGATAATCTATGATACAAACGAAGCTAATCATACAAATCATCCGCCTCCCCATCTTGTTCATCATTGTTTTGGGAAGGTGGACAACACACAAGAGGAGCCACTTCAAGCACTGTAGATGGAGCTATCATAAGTTCCAAACAAAGACCATGCTATAATGATGAGTCGCTTTGTCTATTACTAGAAGCTAGGATTAATGCTTTTGAAATTGTTTAGATAAATAATTGTCAACATAAATATGTTCATATTCATCGTCTAAATGATTAGCATCAACATTGTCATCATGAACAAAATTCTTATCTATTTCTTCATCAAGATTAACAAAAATATGAGCTCTAATAGGAATAGAACTTGAACCATAATTTGTCTTAATCATTTTGTGCCTTGGAGATTTAGGTTGAACCTCTTCGTTGGGAGAGGGTTGAGAAAATGGTATTATATCAATAGTTGGTGTCTTCAGGGAATAAATGGTTTGAGAAGTAAGTTCACGAGTCCTATTATGATGTTTCCATCAACATTCTCTCGTATGACATTTCCATCAACATTCTCTCGCACATCGGTTTTGTTTAGTTTTAGGCAAGGGTTGTGAAGGTTCAGGTTCGACAGGCATAGACTTCTTTTCTTCTTTTAAGGAAGGATGCATAGGAGAAGGTCTTTTAGGTTGAACAATAGGAGATGTCGGGCACTCTCCTCTGTAAGATGTAGAAGGAGGAACCACACCATATAAAGGAGGAATAGGAGGTTTAGGAAGAAGATCGGGTCCATCACGAGGAGGAGGAATAGGTCTATCCTTAGGAGGAATAATATGTTTATCATTAGGAGGAAGAATAGGTTTATCCACAGGAGGAAGAGGGAGAGTATCCTTAGGATAAGGAATATGGTCATTGCTAGGAGGAAGACTAAGTGTTAGATTTGTAGGTTTACTCAAGGATAAAATGATGTCATTTTTACATTTTTGATAGGATTTAAAAAGAGCATCGCTTATAGATTGAAGAGGCTGGAATTGTTTAGACCAAAAATAATCAAGACAAACATCTCCACGCCTCACCATAGGTTGATAGATTCTATGATTAACAATTATAATTTCATCATCATTAGGAAATTTCAAACACTTATGAATAGTACAAGCAATTTATTTCATGGAAGAGAGCCAAGGATGTCCCAACTTCACACAAAATTGATCAGATGTAGGAATGATAGCAAAGACAACATCAAAGCACTTAGTGCCAACTCAATATGAAGTGTGATAGAACCGATAGCAGGACAAGAGAAGCCATCAAAAAATCTAACTATCAAATCAATTTCATCATATGTCACTTGATGAATATAAAGTGAAAATAAAGTCTTCAGCTATGACATTAACCATACAAGCCAGATCAATGAGCACCCCTCGAGAGGGTATGTCTTTGATTCTCTCAATGATATATAATGGGCTATCGGGTGCTTCAATAGTCTCACTAGGATCAAATGTAATGCATAAGTCCTCAGGGGGTTCAATTTTATCAATAAGGTTCACCGCATTATTAGACTCAAGGTCAAGATCAGTAGGAGAGAAGGCAGGACGATTAGTCTCAATCACATTAGTGGAAGGTAAAGGATTAGTGAAAAAATGAAGATTTTGATTACGAGGAGCTACATATTTATTTTCTTTATCATTTACACCAGCCACAAACGTGGTATTATTATCAATCAAGTCTTGAATCTTACTCCTTAAAGAATAACACTTTTCAGTGCCTTGACTGGGTTGACGATGGTATTGGCAAAATTATTTGGAATCAAAGTAAGGTGAAGAGGTCTTTGATGGATCAAGTGGTTTAATAGGGGGAAGCTTCAACACATCCCTTTGTAACAATTGTGTCATAATACAAAGATTCATTAAGAGGAGTGAATGCTTTTCTAAAGTATTTGGACAAAGGAGGCACACATGTTGCTTTGGCTACTACTTAAGTGTTGTTGTTGTCACTGAACTTGATGAATCCCTTATTCGGTTTGAACTTTGCAAAATATTGTTGAGCGCTTTCAATTTTATCATTTGGAGCCATTGAAGATGACTGTTCCAATTGACTCATAGTAAGATGATAATTGTGAAGTACTGTGCACAACTGGGTAAAGGAAGTAAACTCAGAAAAGAGAAGTTGCACTAAACTTACAACTTCAGTAAACTTAGTAAGCCTTAATTCTACAACTTCTTCTCACGAGGATATTATAGATTGCACTAATAGTAATAAAACTCATGCACGAAGGAGGAAAATTTGAAATTTGAAATTTGAATTTTAAAAATAATTGAACAATGCAAAAATTTATAAAATGATTGTTCAATTAATTAAGCAAATTGATTTGGAAAAGATAAATTCATAAAGAGCATGCAATCCACTAGTAACTTTAAATTTAAAAATTAAGGTTTTGTGAAAATAACCTCTTAATTTTTGAAATTAATTTGAAATTGGATCTAAGATTGAAATTTTGAATTTGAATTAACATTAACAATCAGATCTAAAATTATTAATTCAAAAATTAGACAACCCATAAGCTCAATTTTAAATTTAAAAATTAGGATTTTTGAAATTAACCTCTAAATTTTTTTAATTTGATTGTAAATTAAACCTGTAAATGAAAATTTGAATTTTGAAATATGAAAACACTCAGATCTAAAATAATTAATCCAAATTAAGCAATTCACAAGCTCAATTTTAAATTTAAAAATTAGGGTTTTGGTGAATTTAACCTCTAAATTTTTAAAATTCACCTGGAAATCAAACTTGTAAATTATGAAAATTTGAATTTTAAATTACATAAACACTCTAATCTAAGAACACAAATGAGAATTAAAGGTGTAAGGAGTTAGGTTCACCAAAATGCAATGGTGAAAAATTAGGGTTTCCACAAGAAGGATGAAAACCACCATTTTTTACTTGGGATGACTACTACATTCAAAAGAGGGATGAAACCCAATAGATTCAATCACCAACTAGCAAGGATAAGGACTGAATGTTGATTGGATTCAAGGGGTGGATTTGTTTACCCTCTTTTGTGAGTTGAATTGCTAAAATTAGAGTAAAGTGCCGAAAATGAAGGTAAAAACATAAAAAATAGCAAGTTACAGTCATCAGATTAAGGTACACACTTGGATATGAAGAATATAAGAAGATTCGGACCCGATCCCTAAAAAAGATCCAAAAAAGTCAAGATCGTACCAAAATTCGCCCGGGTCCTCTGTACTTTTTGCACACTAAAAGGGATTGATTCATCTCTATAAATAATGCCAATTCTGAATATTGTAGCTCTGTACCTGTTTCCTATAAACAAAAAGAAGGGGAAATAAGTTGGGAATAGGGGCTTGCCTAAGTCAAACCTCGATTTTGGAATTAACCATGAAATAGAGATAAAAGGTAATTGAATTGCTATAAATGAAGATTCTTCTTTTTAGGGAGATGTTGAATAATGATTGAAAACCAAATGATATACCTCCTTGTGAAGTTTTGTTTGTCTCCACACAGGATTAGGGTTTCATGAAGTCTTTGACAAAATAGGATGTGAATGTCCACCTCAATGCTTGAATCTTGAATTTGTTTCTACTCCAAGGCTTGAAGGAAGGTTGATTACTTGCTCGATTGGTTGAATGCTTTAATGCTTGATCTCATATGTGTGTAATTCATGCTTGATGTCAAAATGAGAGGGGAAAGCCTCCTTTTATACATACCCGTAAAAAAACTTGCTAATTTCTTGACATGAACCAACACGGAGCTGGGATTCTCACTCAAAAAAGGGATTCTCGCTCAAAAAAGGGATTCTCGCTCAATTTTTGAATGGGCAAAGAGGGCCCAATTAGGGAGGACTAAAACACGACACTCTAGTCCTACCCCAATTTAGGGCTAGGAAAAGGTGTCACGTTAGTACACAAAATAAAAAAATGTAATCATACTTGAGTGATATGAGCAGAATCAGATCCCAGTCAGACCTGGGGGTGCAAATGCTAAGGTAGGGACCCAATGCAGTCAAAATTGTACAAGGGTGCAATTTTATGATGCTACACTTTGTATAATGCTCACTATTTTGTTAGTGATTGACAAATACTCATGACCTATAAAGTGTTGGAACAAAAAAATTCTTGTTGTTGTTAAGACTGTTTGAACCTTTATGATTGCATCCTCATTCTCATATCATTTTCATTGTGATTGATACTATTGATACCATTTGGTTGCAAATGGTCCTTTTGATTATATTTTTGACAAGCTTACAACTCAAAGTTATTTCATGTGTCTCTTTGCTTGGTCTAACTAAACACATCTATAACCTTGTTCATGAAGTCATTATGTCTCATGCATACCTTTGTATTTTCTCATTTGTGCATTTGGCCTTCTCAAAGGCTATTTACAAGGTATGTATCTTCCTTTCTGGATTGTTCATAGTGTTATTTGTAGTCTTTGTTGTGATCTTTTAGAAACCCTATCTTTTCTTTCCAATCCTACTGTCCTTCAAGTGCCTTGATATTTTTCATGATTGCAATTTTAACCTTCTCTTTTGACAACTATCTACTGCATTTTGATAGTGGCTTCTTTTATTCATTGGCCCTTTGAGCTTCAATTTAACCCCAATGCAAGCTATAGCTCTTATTTCATGTGATTGTTTCCTTGAAATTTGATTCTTTGTTATATCTCTATTACCCTTGTTACATATAAGATTCTAGAGACAAATATAGGCTCTTTAAGTATACAATCCAATCCTCCATGAATTGACTTCAAGATTCAAGGACAAAACCTCAAAGGTAAAGGCAACATCTTATATGTCAAAACTTAAACAAACCCTAGCCCATGGATTATCATGGAGAATTAAACAGAGAACTCAGATAACTCAGAAAAACAGGACATTCTCCTTCCTTTGAAATTCAAAAAATAAAATGATTCAATGCAATCTTCTCCAAGAATGTAAAGTAGATCCATAAATGGAGTCATTAGAAATGAAAAACTTATTAATGAGAGAATTGTATGTAAAACCTTTGTTTAAATGCTCTCCCTCCTCTGATCATGGCTAATAATGAGCATGATCAATGCATAAAATAAGTTGACGTTCAATTGTTTGAAAGAAGAAACTACTAGAAGCAACCGTTGATGAGTCATGGACATGAAACTAGGATTCTTTTCTTCCTTTGAAAGAGTTGTTTTCTCTTATGGAAATTGAGATCTCCTCCTTTACCATGAGTTTCACCTTGAGATTTGATAATGTTAGTCAAAACATATATTGAGTGAAATTTGAAAATCATTCCCTCCAAAATGCAAAAATTAAACTTAAACTTATTTGCCAAGAGACCACATGATTCTTCATAAATAATTAATTCTCTTCAAATAATTTTCACAATATTACCTTAAAAACAAAGGTTTTGACACTTTTGGACAAACTAAGGCTAGGAAAGCTTTAATAAAATTTACAATAACCTTTCAAAACCTAGTATTATATCAAAGGGTTGAGCTTGTAGACCTACATTCCCTACCAAAAGACAAAACTAACATGTATTTTAAGGTGTAAATAACCCTTCATGCCAATCTAGGTCTTAGACTTGAATTGGGAAAACAAGAATCAAGGTTGATTTGATTTTCAAAGATCATCTCATGACAACATAACATGTTTATCCAAGCTAAGAGTCTAAATATGGAAATGTAAGGTGATGGCATGGTGCTTTGAAGGGCATGGGTTCCATAGGGATTAACATGTCAAGAAGTTTATGAAATCATGTTTTGTATTATATGTCCTTAGTTTTGATCAAGATCAAGAGATGGATTTGGATAGGAGATAGGATAAGCAAGATAAAAGGTGAAAATGGATGATGGAAGTAACAAATGGATATGGACTGAAAGTGTGGATAAGGTGAAGAAAATAGGATGCACCATGCTTATGTAGATGTCTAACCTCGTCAAGATCAAAGGTGGAAAATGGAAAATGGATGTAGATTTGCTTAATGAGGGATAATGAAGGAAAAGGTTGATAAGATAGAATGGATGAAACTTGTCCTCAAGTGTAGAGTGCAAGATAGTAATGGATTACATAAGGCACCTATTTACTAGGTGGTCATCACGGTACTTACCATTGGATGAATTATTTCTCTTTACTTTCTTTTTTCTTATTTGACTTCCCATGAATTATTTCTCTTTACTTTCTTTTTTCTTTTTTGACTTTTGGGAAGATAATGTATGGATGATAGAAGATAAAGGAAGGACTCAAGAATCTCATTCTTTAGATAGTACCCCTAAAAAGATGTGCTACAATGAACCGTGGCTATTGAAGGTATTCTAGAAAACATTGGTAGGGTGATAGTAAAGGGAGATGAAATGGATGATAAGATGGAAAGGGGTAAGAATTCATGAAAAAGTATTGGATAGGTAAAATGGAAGGATAGAAAATAAGTGTTGGATAATATACAAGGTGTTGAAAGATTTGTGTAGGGTTGGATGGAAATGTTGTTAAGATCAGCTTTGACACACACCTTGATGTTAGAAATATAGTTTCCATTGCACCAAAAGATCGACCTGTTAATGCTCAAGACAACCACTAGACTTATAGAATCCACATGAGGTGGTTTAAGCCATGTCACAAAACTGAGAGCTGTTATGCACAACACAAGGAGACCAAGGGTGCACACCTTGCAACAATCCCTCCTAGTGCAAACGAAGGGGTTTGAACCTGTGACCTAGAATTCGATACCACTTGTTAGAAGTACGGTTGTCATTGCACCAAAATATTGACCCGTTGATGCTTGATACAACCACTAGGCTTATAGAATCCCTAGGAGGCGGTTAAGCCATGTCACAAACCTGAGCACCGTGTTGCACAACACAAGGAGACCATGGGAACACACCTTGAAACACTTGAAGGGTGGTGGAATTACAGAGGGAAAATATTTTGGAGTTTGATATTTTGGTGCAGAAGTGAATGTAGATTTTGGGACGTAAGGACCCATAATAGATTTGAAAGGTGGGAGATGTTTAGATGGAGGAGTGAAGAAATCCTTTTGAATAGAAAGATTGGATGCCAATTTTTCTTTTTCTTTTGGATGCATGTCCTTTATGAGCAACCTGGGAATCCACATGGTTTTTGAATTTTCTTTCCCTCATGATTCTTTGGAATGCATTGCTTCTATGAGAAGCTTAAGAATCCACATGACTTTTGATTTTCCTTTTTGCTTGATGGCCATTCGTGGATTTTTGGACATTTATTTTTTTCTTTTGGATTAAATTTTTCTTTGTGTTTACATGTCTTTTAAATGGGATTTGTTGATCTTTTGGTATATTTGGGTTTTTGGACTTATAGATTTTATGCTTGGCATCCAAATTGCTTCCAAGAGCATAAGAATTCATGACTGGATAGGAATGATATGGAGGTATTTTGGATGATTTCATGTAGGTAGATGGTTGGAAGGTTCTCAAGTATGTGTGCCTTTTTGACCTTGATAAATGGTAGGATAAGTGGATTGTGAGCTAGGGGTAACATGGATAGTGGATGGAGGGACATAAGGACCTAAGATGGATGGAAGGGATGAAGGCTTTGGTTTTGGGGTATAAGGACCTAAAATGGATTTAAAGGATGGAGATTAGGCATTCTTGGAGTTAAATAGAGGAATGTGAGACTTGGTAGGGATACCAATGTATTGAGAGTGAGATATGTAGCCAAGGCCATGATAATTAGGATTTGCTTTTATATCAAGGGGTTCCAATATACCTTGTTCATGGATGCCTAACCCTTTTCCTTGATAATGAATGCTTTGACGAATCCTTTTAGCAATGGGATAATATTTTCTTTTGAAACATGATACAAGTCCATTTTGAGGAGGATATGATGTGAAAAGAATGATAAGCTCATGAAGTAAACTAGATCAGATGAAATTGGAGGACCCAAGTTGACAAGTAAGTTGTTTATGAATTACTTGGGTAGGAGCAATGAGATCTTAAGGAGGATTAGGATCACGAGGGGTATTGAGAAGGATGTTAGGATATTGAGATGGATATAGAAGATTATGACAAGGAGATGAAGGGATAATTAGATCTTGACATGGAAGAGGATCATTGGATGGAGTGGAAAGGGTGCTTTGCTCTTGATTTTGAATAGGATCATTTGAAAGGATGGAATGGATATCATGATCTTTCTTAGGAAGTGGATTATGAGTGGGACTTGAAAATATACTTTTCTCTTGAGATAGAAGGGGAGATCATCCTGGATGGAATGAAAAGGGAAGTTGGGATCATCATGAGATTCTAGGGAGATGGGATCTTCATCAAGAACTAGATGGGATGGGAAAGATTTGGGATCTTTATCTTGATGTATTTTAGGACTTGTTTCTGTATACTTTAGATTATGCTCTTAACATGAGGTATGAGTTTAGATATGCATAGGAGATTATTGGACCGAGTCAATATTTTGGCATGATGGGGATGGATCTTGAATGTGACTCTCTTGAGTGGATTTTATTGGAAATGGAGCATATGGTGGTATTGGTTCTAGGAATTTTTAATCATGGGAGGGATTGGTATCAAGAATTGGATTGGATTGGATTTCTATTGTAGATATCTCTTGGGGTTAGATTTGCAAGGTGACATCATTAGGTTCATTTTTTGATGGAGATGGTCAAGATTTTTGTTGTAGAGCTTTAGGGGATGAGAGAATGGTGGGGAGAAGTGAAGGATTTGTTTTGGGATGAGCCGTTGCTAGACATGGGTAGGTGATTTTGAACATGGTTGGAAAAATTATCTCGACACATGCTTAATTCCTCATTAGGTGAATTTTTAATATGTTCTTCAAAAGTAATGCCACCTTGATCAAAAAGGTCCTAAATGAGGTTTTTGAGCTTACAAAAATTGCTACTTTTATGTCTTGTCTTCATATGGTATTCACAAAATTCATTACCATTCCACCATGATAGTTTGATTCTAGGTTCAAAAGGTCCACCCTCAGGAAGTGTAATTAGCTTAGATGCAACAAGTTTTTGTAAGGTGGGTTCTATTGGCTCTCCCAAAGGCATGATTTTTTGTCATTATTGAACCATAGGTTTTGATGTTGTCCTTTAGCTGTTGACTTGGTTGTTTTAAGTGCTAGGTGTGCATGTGGATTGTTGGTTGGGTAGAATGTTATTTTGGGGGATGTAGTTTGGATGTGTGACTCGGGGGTTTGGCCTAGATGCTTTAACTTCCATAACCATTTTTTAATATCGATCCCTATAGTAGACCTGCCATACACCTCATAAAAAGTCCACGGTGTATGGTGGGCCTATAGCCCCACCTTACACAGCTCATGCAAAAGGAAAGAAATGAAGGTGGAGTGCGGGTCCATAAACCTGAACTCCACCAAAGGTTGGTGTAGTTTGGGTTTACGAACCTACACCACACTAAGGGTTGATACAATGCAAAGGATAAATAATGTTGCTAGACCCAAACAACATCAAAACATAGGTGATTGCATAGTTAAAAACCATCAAAAGGAAGAGAAGAATCAGGTGTATATTCAGATTGATGGACTCGAAATGGTGTGGTTCGGGTTCATCAACCCGAATATACCATTGCTTTGTGATATTACATAGGAAATGATTCAAAGAGAACCAAGAGCCTTAAAAAGAAAAAGAACTAAGACACTTTAGCTTGAAAAGGGAATCCAAAATGATAGCGGAAAGGAAGGATATAAAATTAAAGTAACAAAACTCCTATTTGAACTAAAACAAGAAGCATTAATAGAAACTCTAATGCCATTAATAGGTGCAAGTCGGGTTTATCAACCCAATTTGCACTTGTCACGAACAAGGTACATTTTGGGTTTACAAACCCGATTTGCACCTAGTTCAAAAAGGTGACATAAAAGGGGTGCAAATTGGGCCTATGAACCCGATTTGTACCTAGATTGCAAATTTGGTGTAAATCGGGTTTATAGGTCCGATTAAAACTTGAAGTGCAAAGTTGGTATAACTTGAAAAAGAAAAAAGACAAACATGTGCGAGATAATGAAGTTGTCTCGAAAAGTGTATGTAGAGAAATTAAACCACAAATAGGCCAAAAATTTGTGGTGTTACCCCAATTTTTCCACGTGACTAGATTGGGGATAACAATATCAAAACGCCATACAAGATGCTACAATAATCTTGTCAAGGCAATCTCTGAATATGTTGTCCATTAAATTTATAAAATTCTAGTGTATTTGTCACCCGAAAGGGTAGAGCTATGAAATCATAGTGTCCATACCTTGTTCTAAAGGTAGTTTTATGGATGCTAGATTAACAATCTACCTTGGCCCTATGTTTCCATAAACAATTAATCCATAAAATAATATCATAGGACTCCAAAGGAGTCATGTATAAATTGAACTCCATTAAAAAGGTGGGAAAATTAACTCTAGTTTCGAATAGACATTGCTCTACCTAAGCTCTAGGATGGTTTGTATACTTTGTAGTCTATGTGGTGCAGGAGCACCTAGTTGAGCAAAACTCCCATTTTTGAGTATTTAATGCTTTAATGTTTGTAAAGTATTGTGTTAGGTTAATTGTGTTGTTTTATGTTGTTTTGGGTTAGGTTTAGTGGTTTTGATCTCATTTTGGGCTCAAGAGATCAAATTGTGCCTTTCAGGCTGTGAGTTGACAATTTTTGGCTAAATAGTGCAAAATTGCCAAAAAGGTCTTCTAATTCTTTCTTGAGAATTGGAACATGTTTGTTATATGTTTTTAAACATTTCTTAGGTGGTTAGAAGTGTTGAATTAGTAAGGTTGTCAAAAATGCACTTTTGAGCAAAAACAAAAGTTGTAATGTGAGCAACAAAAGTTGTCATTTTTGCATTTTTCTTGGAAAAGGGAGTTATAAAAGCTTAAAGTCCGTACAAGGCTTGATAAATACTTGTTCTAATTATAAAAAGACCTTCCTTGGCCTTGGACAAGGTTGGAGAATGTAAAGACTAAGTTTTGCTAATGAGAAAATAACAAAATTCTGGGTTTTACCTTGTTTTTTCTTCTTTTTGAGTGCAATCCGTACTGTACATGTACAAATCCATACTGTACCTTTTGTAAAGTGGAAATACAGATGTTAAATATCCTTCCATGTAATTGTTTCATTGGATTTGTATTTGTAAGGTGGTTTAAATAAATTGTTTCAGTTTTGACTATTTGCGGCCCTATCAAGGGTTTGGAGTTCCAAAATGCATCAACTTGGTTGATCCAGGTCTGGGATCCCTCCAATGGATTCTTCCAAGTTGGTATGCTTGTATATATTATATAAATATTCCATTTTATTCCAAAGTTGTGCTTACAAGAAGGTTTTGAGTGAATACTAGACAAGTTAAGTGAATAATTTGTCTAGTAGATTAAAATAAGAAGCCAAAATGTTGTTCTCAAAGTCTATTTGAGTCTACAACATGGTATAATGGTCTGCACCTTCCCTATGAAGGTTTTAAAATAAGTTGGAGCTCCAAGAGAGGCCGTTTTACTTTAAAAAGTTTAAGGAAGTATGTCAGGATAGAGAGTTCCCTGTTTTTGAAGAATTAAGTAATGTTGGTGTCAAAGTATTTTTGAAGCTTGTTATGCTTGGGATCTTGGCTCATTTGTTAATTTCAGGGTTAAAATATTGTTTAAGGATTGATGACACTAAAGTGTAGGTGGTTTTTGAAGTTCTAACCCTATGGTATGCAACCCAAAACAGTGAAAATCAGAAGAAAAAAAATAGTGTTTTGATAGAGGTTCTTGTTCATTTTTAGTTTGTTTGCCAAGTGTTTGGCATAATGGTTGATTGTTAGTGGCAGGGAAGACATTGAAATGTTGTTTTAGAGGTGTGTGTTGAGAAAGGAGACAAGGTACAAGGCCATGGAGTGATTTGCCAAACTCTAAGTTACCAAAACCCCATCAAAACCCTTGTTTTGAGGCTACAAAATAGGACAGTCATAGATTGACCTCCTCAAGACCTCTCTTAGCACTAATTCATGACTTTGGCCAAAAGGGTACTAAAAAATATTCACTTTTTTCAGATATTCCAAGATGGGAGTGAGTAATGAGCAAAATAGTGTTTCAGGAAGGCTAAAAAGGGCTTATTCCTTATAGCCCTATTTTGAAGAAAATTAAGAATCCGATTGGAGTAAGTTTAGGTGACCTTGTAAAACCTTTTGAAATCAGTCCAAAACAACCTTGGAAACCTTGTGAAGCCTTCAGAACTCCAGTTCAAACATTTGGGGGTTTAGACCTAGCATGGTAGTTGAGTGGAGCAAGTGTATGAACAAATGATGGGAAGAGCTCAAGGAGAAAGTTTTGGGTTTGAGAAAAGCTTGTGAACATTGAAAGTGGGTCTATAAATGAAAACCAAAACCTTTCCTCTCTCATTTGAAGGAGTCTCTTAACAAGTAGCTTTAAATTGGTCCTCCTTTTGGGTTTCTCGCCATCAAATTGGTACTAGAGCAAGGAAGTGGATCCTTGCAGTGAGTTGTGAGTTGTGAGAGTTGAAGAAAGAAGTTCCTAACAGCATGGAGAGTAGATATGATCCAAGACAAGCCATTTTAAGAACCAAGTGCAAATGAAAGGGTAAAGTATGTAAGGTCGTAGTTGACAGTGGTTCTCTTGACAATGTAGTCTCCTTAGAAATGGGGGAAAAGTTGAATCTACCAAGGATACCTCATGAGTCACCTTACAAAGCATTTGGTTTGAGTGATGATCATTGGGTTGATGTCTTAGAGAAGTTTGTTGTTCATTTCAATTTTGGTTCTTACTATGAGATGGTGGAATGTGATATTATGCCCTTGAGAGATTGCCATTAGATCTTGGGAAGAGCATGGCAATATGACAATTGCACTATGTATGATGCTTATAGGAATGTTTATCAATTTACTCAGGGTGGCATAAATTTTACCTTGAACTCTATGAGGGAAGAAGATGATCCTACATGGCATATGACAAGAGGTCTAGGATTGGTTGAGAGAGTAGATTTTCCTGAGCATACGAATCACCAGGAGGAAGATGTTGAAGAAACAGATGGTGAAGTGGTACACAATGGAGGTTTAGCGGTAGAAGTGACCCCCAATACCATAGAAGGTAAAGTTGAAGAGGTAGACAGTCCATTCAGTGACTTGGAGCAGCAGATGCATGTTGAAGTGAAGAGTGAGCAGCAAAGAGTTGCAAAGGAACCTTATATAGCAAAGGTTCTTGAGGATGAGTAAGGGGTAGAGACCAAATTGATTGAAGCACATAGTCTTGATCCTGATGATGGAGTTGTTGAATAGATTGGACAAGCAGAATCAATGGTACAAGGGTCACATGCACTCGAGAAGCCTATTGACAGGCACGATATAGAGATAATTGTTGCTGATCATTATGTTGCTACAGAGGTCTACATGCATGAACACTATCATATTGGTATTTGTCTTTATGAGGGTGTCATGACCTTTATGGGAGAAATGTTTTCTCCTGGGTTATTGATGCTAGACACCAAGCACCAGGATTAGTACATAAGATTGAGCAGTACTCCTACCTTGGAGATGACAGTTGTTGGCTTTTCTCTCATGGCACCATGGAGTTGTTTTTGGAATGAGAGTTTTCTGACATGGACATGGCTGGTGTGGTCTACATCTTATGAGCAGTAGCAGCGGTGGTGGATGTTGGTTTTGGAAGCAAGGCCTCGGGTGAAGATGAAGGAAGAAGCTTTTCATTTGGCCATGCCTGATGAAGCAGAAGACAAGTACATGCCAAAGGTCAAGATGAAGCCTATATGATTTGCAGGTATCATTTGTTTTGCAGGTATCATTTCCAAGAGGACTTGGAACTTTTTCAATTTTGGGGAGTATGGTGCAGGAGCACCTAGTTGAGCAAAACTCCCATTTTTGAGTATTTAATGCTTTAATGTTTGTAAAGTATTATGTTAGGTTAATTGTGTTGTTTTATGTTGTTTTGGGTCAGGTTTAGTGGTTTTGATCTCATTTTGGGCTCAAGAGATCAAATTGTGCCTTTCAGGCTGTGAGTTGACAATTTTTGGCTAAATAGTGCAAAATTGCCAAAAAGGTCTTCTAATGCTTTCTTGAGCATTGGAACATGTTTTTTATATGTTTTTAAACATTTCTTAGGTGGTTAGAAGTGTTGAATTAGTAAGGTTGTCAAAAATGCACTCTTGAGCAAAAACAAAAGTTGTCATGTGAGCAACAAAAGTTGTCATTTTTGCATTTTTCTTGGAAAAGGGAGTTATAAAAGCTTAAAGTACATAAAAGTCTTGATAAATACTTGGTCTCACTATAAAAAGACCTTCCTTGGCCTTGGACAAGGTTGGAGAATGTAAAGACTAAGTTTTGCTAATGAGAAAATAACAAAATTCTGGGTTTTACCTTTTTTTTTCTCCTTTTTGAGTGCAATCCGTACTATATCTATACAAATCCATACTGTACCTTTTGTAAAGTGGAAATGTAGATGTTAAATATCCTTCCATGTAATTTTTTCATTGGATTTGCATTTGTAAGGTGGTTTAAATAAATTGTTTCAGTTTTGACTGTTTGCTGCCCTGTCAAGGGTTTGGAGTTCCAAAATGCATCAACTTGGTTGATCCAGGTTTGGGATCCCTCCAATGGATTCTTCCAAGTTGGTATGCTTGTATATATTGTATAAAAATTCCATTTTATTCCAGAGTTGTGCTTACAAGAAGGTTTTGAGTGAATACTAGACAAGTTAAGTGAATAATTTGTCTAGTAGATTGAAATAAGAAGCCAAAATGTTGTTCTCAAAGTCTATTTGAGTCTACAATGTGGTATAATGGTCCGCACCTTCCCTATGAAGGTTTTGAAACAAGTTGGAGCTCCAAGAGAGGCCATTTTACTTTAAAAAGTTTGAGGAAGTATGTCAGGACAACGAGTTCCCTGTTTTTGAAGAATTAAGTAATGTTGGTGTCAAAGTACTTTTGAAGCTTGTTATGCTTGGGATCTTGGCTCATTTGTTAATTTCAGGGTTAAACTATTGTTTAAGGATTGATGAAACTAAAGTTCAGGTGGTTTTTGAAGTTCTAACCCTATGGTATGCAGCCCAAAACAGTGAAAATCAAAAGAAAAAAAAAATAGTGTTTTGATAGAGGTTCTTGTTCATTTTCAGTTTGTTTGCCAAGTGTTTGGCATAATGGTTGATTGTTAGTGGCAGGGAAGACATTGAAATGTTTTTTTAGAGGTGTGTGTTGAGAAAGGAGACAAGGTACAAGGCTATGGAGTGATTTGCCAAACTCCAAGTTACCAAAACCCCATCAAAACCCTTGTTTTGAGGCTACAAAATAGGACAGTCATAGATTGACCTCCTCAAGACCTCTCTTGGCACTAATTCATGACTTTGGCCAAAAGGGTACTTAAAAATATTCACCTTTTTCAGATATTCCAAGATGGGAGTGAGTAATGAGCAAAATAGTGTTTCAGGAAGGCTAAAAAGGGCTTATTCCTTGTAGCCCTGTTTTGAAGAAAATTAAGAATCGTATTGGAGTAAGTTTAGGTGACCTTGTAAAACCTTTTGAAATCAGTCCAAAACAACCTTGGAAACCTTGTGAAGCCTTCAGAACTCCAGTTCAAACATTTGGGGGTTTAGACCTAGCATGGTAGTTGAGTTGAGCAAATGTATGAACAAATGATGGGAAGAGCTCAAGGAGGAAGTTTTGGGTTTGAGAAAAGCTTGTGAACATTGAAAGTGGGTCTATAAATGAAAACCAAAACCTTTCCTCTCTCATTTGAAGGAGTCTCTTAACAAGTAGCTTTAAATTGGTCCTCCTTTTGGGTTTCTCCCCATCATTATGTCTTAGCCATATTACCAACTCTTACATATATTTTATTCAACAAAATAGGTGATACAAATATTTTGTTGCACTTTTGTCTATCAAAATTAAAATTGGTATACTAAAATCACACTTGCAACGTCTATAGGAGCAACTTGACACTCATCATGGTAGTTAGCCATCATTTGCTTGAGTCCTTTTTGAAACATAGAATTGTTGGAAGGTAAAGATTTACTTTTGTACGAATTTCCTTAACTCTTTCTTGGGTGCTAATTTACATAATGGCCTCTACCGTATTTAAAACATCCTCTAAGAGGTCCTTTCTTCTTTACATGGAAATTATTATTGAAATTATCCTTTTTCTTAAAGCCATCGTTCCTCTTTCCATTTTGGGAATTGATTCTATTATTGGCAAGTTCCTTTCCTTTAGCTTTTGATTTAGATTATTGACTCCAACCTTTCTTTTTGAATCATGACATTGATTTAGTCCATTCAAATGTCTTTCTCATCTTTTCTTGGTATGTCAAGACCAACTTCAATTTATTCTCCTATTTTTTAGCTTTCTTAAACACTTGGTATACAGTTGTCGAATTGTAAAAATCAACTTCTCTTATTTGTGCATTGAGGCCCATTATGACTTTTATCAAATCCCGAATCTATCATGATCCCTCAATATTTAGGTACATATTTCAATAGCCTAGTGAACTTTGTAAACGTCCAAATATAATTAAATTAAATATTAAATTAATTTGATCCTTTCTATGTAATTAATTGATTTAATTATGTTACCTTTATTCTTCTCAGAATTAATTAAATTAAATTTAATCAATCTTGTCACTATAGTCCAATAATTAATTTATTAAATAAATTGATTATTCTCTACTTTTAAAAGTCCTCAAAATTAATTAATTCTTCTAAATTCTCTTTTAGTTAATTAATGCCAATTAATTAACTTAGTCATTTGATTCCTACAAATCACTTTCACTAATTCTTCATTAAGCTAATTAATTCTTCTAGAAACCTCATTATCATTATTTCCTAATTTTTAATTCCTCCACTCATTCTCTCTCCTCTTGTCAAATCCTCCTACACATCCCACTTGTCTTCTAATCCCTTATTAGCCCACCTAATCACTCCTCTTAATCATTTGCTAGTGGAAGGATTAGCCATCGAGTCAACCAATAGCCATAAATGGCTAAATCCTCTTTTCCCCTGCTCACCTTCCAACCTTAAATGCACATAATTCAATCATTTCAAGGATCTCACACTCGCCCATGTCTCTCATCTTCCCGAGGAATTTTTAATTCCTTTTCCCATTTTCTTTCCCATGCAAGTCATTATTTGGAAATTTTTAATTCCCCTTTCCTCTTTCCAAGGAATTTTTAATTCCTTTTATTCCCCCAAGGTACTTGAGGGTATTTTCTCTATGCACCTTGTGGAGTGTGGAGACAAGAAATATTTTAATGGCAAATCTCTTGGTCTCCACACTTTGTTCACTCATGTCCCCTCAATCCATGTGCTTTCTCTCCTTCAATCTCCACCCTTGATTCATCTTCAATCTTGACCACCCATTCATCCCCCTTCAAATCTATAAATTAGGGTTTCCTCCCCTTCACTTCATGTCTCCAATTCAAGGAATCTTATGCTGGCCTAATAGCTCTAGAATCTTCATTTGTGCATCCATACTATAGCTATATTTGCATCCATAATCCTCATTTGGGAATCCATCCATCCATAGAAAATTTAAAAAATCAAGGATCAAACTTTAAGATTAAGATCAAGTATTAAATATTGAGATTGAAATAAAAATGATCAAAGACTAAAATTAAGATAAAATGATCAAAGATTAAGATAAAAAAGATCAAAGACTAATATTAAGGTCAAGGATAAAAGATTAAGATAAAAAGATCAACAATTAACAATTAAGATAAAAATAAAAATATCAAGGATTGAATGTTGCATATGCTCTTCTTAATTTTTACAGTATATCTATTGGGTGAAAATTTTGTAAGATGGTAACTTTACATGATATACTGTAAAAATATCTGCAAAATTTGGTAATTTTTACAGTATATCTGTTGGCTCTCCCTTTCTACTACAATTTCTATCTATTCTTAATATACCCGCTAACTTTACACTAATCCAATATGATACAACAACTTAATTCTCTTTTTAGAACAAGTTTTATCTGATTCTTTATTTAGAATAGATTTCTCCTTTCCTCAATAAAATAACTCAAATTTGTAGTAATCTTAATAATATAAAATAATTGAAATCAAAGTGTCCATAAGAGTACAAAGCCTCCCATTGCTTCCTTTGCTCAAAATGACTTTAGGGGTCTAGACCTTTGGTATACAAAAGAACTCAAAGTTTCTTTCAAATACCTAAAACCTATCAACCACTGTAACCCAAATATCAATATATTGATAGCTCAAAGACTTTCAAATATATCATAAGATTTTCTACTCTAATAAGACAACTCAATAAAGCACAAAGACTTTATCTTATTATCCACTTAATGCAAACTTTTATAGATAATAAGCAATTTAAGCTCAAAGTCTTCAAGCTATTATCCACACTAGTTTCCTATTCTCAAATTCTCATAGTAAAACAAAGTCTACTTGTATGAACTCAAATTACTCTTCAATATTTTGTAGAAATAAAAATTCTCAACTTAGATCATCTTTTCAATAACATAGAATATAAATGACATGAGAACATCTATATCATACACAAGATTGATTCCAACACAAAGTCTGAAAGACAAACTTGTCTTCTCTTTGATTAAGTTTGCAAATTCACAATATGAACACAAAGTCTCACTTTGCTTTTCACTTTGACAGAGTTTCATTGCATAAAATAATGATGGAAAAAGATCCATATTCCAATGAAATTCATCATATATAGAAGAGGGATGATTCACAAAAATAATTTTTTTTTACAAATAATTGTGACTAAATGAAAACTAGAGACCTATTTGACTTAGAACATGTGTAGTCCTACATGTGTACTAGATAACATACAAAATGACACTTAAGGTGTCGTTTGGAAGTACAAAATGCCACTAGAAAATCATGAAAATGTCTGTCATTGTCTTCATGTTGATTTCGCTTCTGGAAGTCTTCAATTTTTTGTAGAAATTTTTTCATTTGAGCTTCATTGGGTCCTTGGGTATGACTAGTAATAACCTTGACCCATGTGATGGAATCTCCTGAATCAACACAACATTTCTTATGTTTCTTTAGAAGTGAATCCAAAAAATCTAGAGTGAAATGTAGATCAACCAATTTATCAATAGAAGACAAAGAGAAGCCCTCTCTCTCAATGTCAATAATTAACAATAAACTAAATTCCATGATGACAATATCAACATTTTTCGATTTTCATTAAGTAAAGTACAAGGAATTTTTGATATCTTGTCAACAATCTCCTTCTTTTTGTTTGTGCATTCCTTCTGAGCTTTCCTCATATCCTTGATAAGCCACTCCAGGATGTTCATTTGATGCTTGAGTGCCTCTCACTGCCCCGCATAAATATTCTGAGAAGGAATGACACTATTCTGCACAAGATTATCTAAGTCAAAATCTTCAATTTTCAACCATGCATCAAAATCCTTTTCCCGTGCTTCTAACTGTTGGGAGAAAAGTTCTATGGTTTTGTGCTACTCAGTTTTCATGGCATCAAGATTGTTGACTAAGGTATGCACTAGACTTAGGAGTTGTGTGCCTTGGCTAAGCATCCTATCCATCGACTTGCCCACTGCTCTGCTTCATGTGTTGAAAATATTATTGATGTCAAAGGTGCTAGCCAAATTATTAGACAAATAATCATGAATGCCAAACATGAGCAAGAAGGAAATCAAGATCTTAAATATATTGGTGAAGTGCAAGGTTGATTGGAGAAATGTTTGGGTGTGCACAAGATCACCAACCATGCATCATATTTATGAATAACAGTTAGAATGAGCTCATTAGCAATAAACAAGACAATAAGAGACCATGATTTTGGTACAAGGACAAAGGCACATATGTATCACATGGAACATATTATAAAGAAAAGAAATCAAGGATATAACTGAGGAGTTACATAAACTCAAATTTTTGTCATCCATAGATTTGATCAAAGCAATGGTATAAGTTAAAGGTCAATGAAGAATGAGCATATGGTAACTTCAGAATATTAAGAGAAAGCAACAATTCATATAAAAAAAAAGTGTGGCTGGTATAAAATTGTTACAGGTGCAGTTGTTGTTGCACCAAAAGATCAACCTGTTAATGTTTGATTCAACCACTAGACTTATAGAATCCAAAGGAAGCGGTTAAGCCATGTCACAAACCCCAGCGTTGCACTGCACATCAAAAGGAGAACAAGGGTTCAAACCTTGCAACAATCCCCCCTAGCGCAAGCAAGGGGTTTGAACTTGTGACCAAGCTCTGATACCACTTGTTACAAGTGCAATTATCGATGCACCAAAAGATCGACCTGTTAATGCCCGATACAACCACTAGACTTATAAAATCCATAGGAGACGGTTAAGCCATGTCACAAACCCGAGCGTTGCACTGCACATCACAAGGAGACCAAGAGCACACACCTTGCAAAAAAAATGATATGAAGAGAACGTTGACTAGAATGGTCAAATGAATACCATTGACATAGAACGAAGGTTGACCAACTATAGTTAAATGAAAGACAATCATAATATGTCTTCAAGCAATGATTCTATACATACACAAAAAGATTGAAGATAATCTGAAGATGCTTACAACAAGTAATCATATGAATCGTTGAGAATGACTTTGGACAACGACCAATTTGGAAGCATCAATGCTAAGAGGACAAGCAACAAGTATATCATGCCCGTGCTAAAACAATGATCATATTGATTGAAAAGGTGGTAAATTTATATTTAGAGTATAATATGTATCCTAATACAAATGTTGGTACATATTTGTAACATGAGATAAGAAAGAGTCAGCAAGCATCTATTATTTCAAGCCTATACAATTCATACGAACAATTATTTCAGTGCGACATTGAGAAGAATTGCAGTGGTATGTATTGAGTAAGGCAGTGATTCATGTATGCACAATGATAAGAAAGACATATATAACTTGATCAAAAGAAGCACTGAAGATAAGGAGACTTCATTATATGCAAAATCCTTTGAGAATCAATTGTGTTGATGCAGCGATCATACAACATAACAATTAAGATGCAATGATATATTGATATACTTGTGAAGAAGTTCTTGAGATAGGTAACAATGAAATCGACTTAATAGAAATATATCAAATGAAATCATTCATGGCATTGAAAAGTGATTCACAGATTGTATACCATTGTCAAAGGTAGCGCTCAAAATTAACGACAACAATTATAGTAGAATACTCACAAGCCGATGAATAAAGTATATTAATAAGCATACCAATATGGCATGGATTTATCAAGATCGATTAAAGAATGGAGCCACCAAAAGGATACTCTAACACTAGGTGAATACAGATTGGCGACTTCATTATATAATGATTATGTTTGAATAAGTAATGTTTGACGTAGATTATCTCAACTATAGTTTGATGCTCCTATACTCTATAATCGTATCCTCTATTGTTTTTCTATAAAGTAGTAATTCATAAATACAATATATCTTTTACATTCAAAAGGATGATTATGATCACAACTGTTTGGAAAAGTACAACCCTTCGATGAAAGATTGTGTGCAAAGTATATAAATGGATCAAACATTAGTTTTCGATATAGATGCAAGTACACGGCATATGTAAGAATATTTCAGAATTGAGAAATAAGCTTGTGGAGTATAGGAATAAAATAATATATTTTAGAGAGTGGAGTGTGTTGTGTCTACAATGAGGTAATCGTTCTAAGTAGAGCAGATGTAATATAATATAAAGCAGAAATATAAGTAAAAGAATAAGAGCATATGTGTAAAGAAAATATGAAAAGTATTGCACAAAGTTGGAGAAAAGTATATGGAGAATAAGAGAAGTATATGGAGAATATGAGCAATATCTATATGAAGAATATGTGAAGATACATATATGAGACATTGTATCTTGATAGGATTGGCTGCAGATTATAAAAGGGGATAGTTAGAAGTTTCGTAAGCATAATTAAAGAAGAAATTGTGAATATATTATGGTAGATTTATTGTTACCATAATATTGGTTTGAAGAAGAGAGTTTGTTCCGAAGAAAAAGTCATCCATCATCCATTGTTATAAAAACATTGTCAAGGTGAAAATTCAGAAACAAACTTAAGGGTTGGTGCTCAGAAACAAACTTAAGGGTTGGTGCCTAAAAACATTGTAAAAAAGACCTTCATATAAAAGCATTGATTTGTCGTGGCTTTCTCTCATAATGGTTTCCATGTATATATCTTGTGTTCATATTAGTTAGATCACATATGAATGTTTGTATGCAATGAATATGTTAATGATATAAGTTATTTACTTGTGATTGAAGTTGAAAAAGTTTAAATTGGTGAAATTCATTGTTACACTGATTCACCCTCCTCTCTCAGTATAACTGTGTGCTCTTCATCGTGAAGTAGCTTTCTCAACTCTCTTCATAATCTGTTCATCCAGTGATGAGGTCACTGGTTCAATGGCCTCTAAAGGCTAAGTCACCTTGATGAGCACAGTGGTGAGTTGCTCAACCTGTGCTTTGATCTTATCCTTCTTGATTTTGTCTTCATCATATCTAGCAACAAGAGCATCTAGAGTTATTTGAGCATCTCTTGTGACAGAATCATGAGTTTGTTTGCCCAATTCAACCCTACTGATGATATAATTTGATTCTTGGATCTGATCAATATCTTTATTAGGAGGAGGAATGTCAATTTCTACATATTTATTTCTAGCTTTATCCACCTTCACCCTTGATATGGTATTGGCTTTCTTGGTGGTCCTAGGCTTGGTGGATATGAGCTAATTGAAATCAAAATCATCTGGAGAAACAACTTGTTTCTTCCTCTTAGGGGCATTTGAGAATAGCCATGGTGGCAAGGAGGAATCATCATCAACACCTGTGACTAGGGCTTGAGAGGGATCTATTTGTTCTTGAGTAGTAGTCACAATAAGTGGCATTGTGGTAACAACAACAAGATGATTTTCTAAAGATGGCTCATTGGGTCTAGGACTTGTCTCTATCATAAACTTATCAAAGTCATCCAACATGGTACCCGACACTTTAGACAAATTGGGAAAGTAGAGAAAACATTCTCGATATTGTCATGCGAGGTATCCAACACAAAATCACTAACACTAGTGGAAGAAACATGTAAAATTATGCAAGGGTTGACACATGTGACAATAGAGCCAAAATGTTTCAATTCAGTGGTAGAAATAGGAGCATGCACCATAGTAGAAAAAAGAGATACCAGGGGTAAAGACTCATAGGACTTATCTGATTGTGGTAGTCCTTCTTCATCATACTCATCATGCTCTTCATTATTCTCTTTCTCATCCTCGAGTTGATCAACATCAATGGGCTCGTGATTAGGATGTTCATCATTAAAATGTTCATCTTGTATTTTAGACTCCTTTGTCTCTTAAACATTTGCATTTGATGGTTCTCCTTGAGCTTTTCCTTTGTTTGCCCCAACTGTAAATTTCAACTTTGAAGCCTTCTTAGGAGTATCAGGATCATGTTTATTCTTTGTTCTAATCTTAAACCTCTTACCAATAAGTCCAATTGTATCATCATCAAATCTAGTAGAAAAGGGTTTCAATTGAATTCCCTTGCTTGAAAGCCAAACATTGGTATTCACAAAGAATACTCTGAAATAGATGTCTCTTATTGAAGTTGTCTCCTTCTAAGACCATTGAATGAAAGACAAGGGGGTTGACAAAACTTTCTTTTCAACATAGGTAAGGTCTAGAACATTACCATATTCTTCTAGATCATTCAAGATGTCAACAAGATGAAATTATCAAATTTGATCCACTGTGAGTCGAAAGTAATCAATCTTCTTGATATCATGTTCCATAATACAATCAATCCACATGTCTTCAATGCAATAAATGTTAACATATGCCTTCTTCAATTTGTTCCTCATTCCCCTATAATCAAAGTCTCTTCTTGCCTTGAAGAATCTCATAGTTACTCTCCTCATCTCTTCCTTCATCACCCTGGCTTTGAAGTTTGAGCTAATAGAGTATCTACCAATAATCAAAGAGAATTTCAAATGTCTAGTGTGAACCTGATTGTGTTGCATGTACCGCCACCATCTGACGAGACAATTTCATCAAAATAATTATCTGATGGATATCTAGGGAGCATGAAAGGTTCACCATTGAAGCAACCCACACTTAGATAGGTGAAGGTAGGGAATCACAAGAACATGCATCCATATTCATTCACAACTTCACAAGCATGATTTGACACCCTTTTATTGTATAAGTCTTTGTTCAACATGCACATGTGATAACCAAAGAATGCATCATTCACTCTTTGGAAATGATTGAAACTATTCTTTAGTACCAATTGGGAGTAGTACTCATGTTCAACAACTTACCTCTTGTCTCTTGATGTAGACAGTCCTGGGAAATGCCTCATAGAGGTTGCTGCATACACTAGATAGGATGTCATGTAAAATTTTAAAATAGTTGGCACTTTGGTGAGTTGCTCACATATAGCATCATTTATCTACTTCCACCAAGACATCTTCTCCTTGTTTTGCCCGATGATATGGATATACTGATGCATCCATTCATTATAGGTGTTAGAAGTAGGAATCCATTTTTATCCTAATTAGGAGAGTAACCAAATCATTGACCTCTTCAATAAGATCACTTCTAGGAAAAGTATTTGGCCACCTGGCAATTGTAGGCTTTGGGGTCTTCAACCAATTGGCACTCCTGTTCTTCCTACACTTGTCTGAATTCTTGTCATACTAGGCCCGTGCTGATTGCATGGTAATATCAGAGTAATTTTAAATGTTAGGACACTTGAAGATAGTGTCAAAGAAATCTTCATCCAGTTTGATCAACTTTTTTCCACTTTTGTCCTTGACGCTCCTGCTAATAGGATCAAAATGACTCACAACTATCATGACAAATTCAAGATCCTGAGAAGACATGGGGAACACTGAGACTAGATGAATACCACTATTGATAATAGGTTCCATCTTGTAGTATGAAGGTAGTCATGCTCTATTCTCTTAAGAAACTCTGATAGGTCAACATAACCTATCTCAGTGTCCCTTATGTGATCAATATTTGATGAAATTGATGAAGGTGGGAAAACAAAATGTGGATCTTTCTTTTTGAACTTCATAGCCTTCTTGGTTGGAGATGGTTTCATCGTTTGTATAGTAATAACACTATAACATGGAGAAATCATCAATACTAGAGAAGAGCAAACATCAATAATCTTGATCATCTTAAACTAAATAGGCTCATGAATGAGTTGTATTTGGTATTATTAGGGTTTAAAAAACCCTCATTGTATCATGGTAATTCAAGAGTAAATTGGGCCTATGACCCTATTTACGTGTGCACAATTGGTGTAATTTAGGTTCGTAGGCTCGAATTAAACTTTAAGCAAAGTGTGGTTCGAAGGTGTAGTTCAGGTTCATAGGCCTGGACTACACTTGGTAAAAAGGTTAGGTGTAGTTTGAACCTATGGACCCGAACTGCACCTTGGGAAGAGCTTATTACTAGTGTAGGTTAGACCCATAGGGAAATATAAAGATAAGGCTAAAAATTGGTGTAGGGCAGGTTTATGGACCCGCCATACATCACACAAGGTTTCATGATGTAAGGCAGATCCACAAACCTGCCCTACACTTTACATCACAAACTCAAGTGGTGTGGGTCAAGCCCGTAGACCTGTCATACACCTCATAAAAATTCCACAGTGTATGGTGGGCCTACGGCCCCACCTTACACCGCTCATGCAAAAGGCAAGAAATAAAGGTGGAGTGCAGGTCCATAAACGCTAACTCCACCAAAGGTTGGTGTAGTTTGGGTTTACGAACCTACACCACACTAAGGGTTGATACAATGCAAAGGAAAAATAATATTGCTAGACCCAAACAACATCAAAACATAAGTGATTTCATAGTTAAAAACCATCAAAAGGAAGAGAAGAAGCAGGTGTATATTCAGATTGATGAACTCGAAATGGTGTGGTTCGGTTTCATCAACCCGAATATACCATTGCTTTGTGATATACATAGGAAATGATTCAAAGAGAACCAAGAGCCTTAAAAAGAAAAAGAACTAAGACGCCTTATCTTGAAAAGGGAATCCAAAATGATAGTAGAAAGGAAGGATATAAAATTAAAGTAATAAAACTCCTATTTGAACTAAAATGAGAAGCATTAATAAAAACTCTAATGCCATTAATAGGTGCAAGTCGGGTTTGTAAACCCGATTTGCACTTGTCACGAACAAGGTGCATTTTGGGTTTACAAACCTGATTTGCACCTAGTTCAAAAGGTGACATAAAAGGGGTGCAAATTGGGCCTATGAACCCTATTTGCACCTAGATTGCAAATTTGGCGTAAATTGGGTTTATAGGTCCAATTAACAAGTGGAGTGCAAAGTTGGTATAACTTGGAAAAGAAAAAGACAAACATGCGCGAGATAACAAAGTTGTCTCGAAAAGTGTATGTAGAGCAATTAAACCACAAATAGGCCAAAAATTTGTGGTGTTACCCCAATTTTTCCACGTGACTAAATTGGGGATAACAATACCAAAAAGTCATACAAGATGCTACAATAATCTTGTCAAGGCAATCTCTGAATATGCTGTCCATTAAATTCATAAAATTATAGTGTATTTGTCACCCAAAAGGGTAGAACTATGAACTCATAGTGTCCATACCTTGTTCTAAAGGTAGTTTTATGGATGCTAGATTACCAATTTCATTTAAACATTTAATTGTTTTGTCATAAAAATCTACCTTGGCCCTATGTTTCCATAAAATAATATCATAGGACTCCAAAGCAGTCATGTATAAATTGAACTCCATTAAAAAGGTGGGAAAATTAACTCTAGTTTTGAATAGACACTACTCTACCTAAGCTCTAGGATGGTTTGTATACTTTGTAGTCTATGTCTTAGCCATATTACCAACTCTTACATATATTTTCTTCAACAAAGTGATACAAAGATTTTGTTGCACTTTTGTCTATCAAAATTGAAATTGGTATACTAAAAAGCACACCTGCAACGTCTATAGGAGCAACTTGACACTCATCATGGTAGTTAGCCATCATTGCTTGAGTCCTTTTTTAAATATAGACTTGTTGGAAGGTAAAGATTTACTTCTGTACGAATTTCCTTAACTCTTTCTTGGGTGCTAATTTGCATAATGGCCTCTACCGTATTTAAAACATCCTCTAAGAGGTCCTTTCTTCTCTACATGGCAATTATTATTGAAATTATCATTTTTCTTAGCCATCATGCCTCTTTCCATCTTGGGAATTGATTCTATTATTGGTGAATTCCTTTCCTTTAGCTTTTGATTTAGATTATTGACTCCAACCTTTCTTTTTGAATGATGACATTGATTTAGTCCATTCAAATGTCTTTCTCATCTTTTCTTGGTATGTCAAGACCAACTTCAATTTATTCTCCTTTTTTTTTAGCTTTCTTAAACACTTGGTCTACAGTTGTCGAACTGTAAAAATCAACTTCTCTTATTTGTGCATTGAGGCCCATTATGACTTTTATCAAATCCCGAATCTATCACGATCCCTCAATATTGAGGTACATATTTCAATAGCAAAGTGAACTTTGTAGACATCCAAATATAATTAAATTAAATATTTAATTGCTTTTATCCTTTCTATGTAATTAATTGATTTAATTATGTTACCTTTATTCTTCTCAAAATTAATTAAATTAAATTTAATTAATCCTGTCACTATAGTCCAATAATTAATTTATTAAATAAATTGATTATTCTCTATTTTTTTAAAGTCCTCAAAATTAATTAATTCTTTTAAATTCCCTTTTAGTTAATTAATGACAATTAGTTAACTTAGTCATATGATTGCTACAAATCACTTTCACTAATTCTTCATTAAGCTAATTAATTCTTCTAGAAACCTCGTTATCATTATTTCCTAATTTTTAATTCCTCCACTCATTCTATCTCCTCTTGTCAAATCCACCTACACATTCCACTTGTCTTCTAATCCCTCATTAGCCCACCTAATCACCCCTCTTAATCATTTTCTATTGGCTAATTCTTATGATTAGCCACCAAGTCAACCAATAGCCATAAATGGCTAAATTCTCATCCCCTCCTCACCTTCCAAATGCACATAATTCAATCATTTCAAGGATCTCACACTCTCCCATGTCTCTCATCTTCCCAAGGAATTTTTAATTCTTTTTCCCATTTCCTTTCCCCATGCAAGTCATTATTTGGGAATTTTTAATTCCCTTGTCCTCTTTCCAAGGAATTTTTAATTCCTTTTATTCCCCCAAGGTACTTGAGGGTATCTTCCCTATGCACCTTGTGGAGTGTGGAGACAAGAAATATTTTTATGGCAAATCTCTTGGTCTCCACACTTTGTTCTCTCATGTCCCCTCAATCCATGTGCTTTCTCTCCTTCAATCTTCACCCTTGATTCTTCTTCAATCTTGATTGTCCATTCACCCCCCTTCAAATCTATAAATTAGGGTCTCCTCCCCTTCATTTCATATCTCCAATTCAGGGAATCTTATTATGGCCTAATAGCTCTATAATCTTCATTTCTAAGTCCATACTATAGCTATATTTGCATCCATAATCCTCATTTGAGCATCCATCCATCTCTCACTCCACATCCTTAATCACTTGTTATGCAATTAGAGGGAGATCCACATCAACCAAGAAGGGCAAATCCAAACAATTGGAGCACAAGGGTGCATCTTCCACTTCATCAAGCCTAATCCAAAGGAGAAGGTATAATTAGTAATGTATAATGGTTTTATTTTGTGTTTTGATTGATTTATTTACATTATAACCATTTAATCTTGCCTTCCTAGTTTTAACCCTCTTGAAACTTCTCCCAATATTTTGTCATAGTTATATCTCATTGCTCTAGTTTCTAAAAATTACTGAGCTTCTAGTTAAAATAGATTTGAGGTACCCATCTATGTCTAAAAATGACCATGAATTGATCCCAAATTACCTTTAACGAACTTAGTCCTAATTCCATTTTCTTGTTCATCCAACTTGTAGATGCCTCTCCAACTAATTGATAAGCCCCACAAACTACCTTGGTTATTTTAGAATAGTTCCTTATTTCAAAATATTTTTCCATTTTTATGAGCCATTCTTTGGCTCCATCTCCTATCATGGCACTATCAAACCTTTTTCATGTGTCAATCCAACTCATTGTTCATGCAAGCACCTAGTTTTCAATATTTTGGTTAACTTCTCCTTGACCATTGTGAGCACAATGTTCTTGATCATTATTTTGGCCATTTCACTGGCTTGCTTTATCTTCATCCTCGAGACCACTTGCCCCTCTTACATCCCAATCAAGGGCTCCCATCCTTTATCTTCAATTATTATCGCGTACATTACATTAAGCTTGTTGATTTTTTTTAAAGGAAAGCAATGTGCATGACATTCTTTTTTCCCTCGTGTTAGCATGCTATATAATTTGCGGTGGCTTGATTATGATTATGCAAGAGAGGTCCAATGAAAGGGACTTGCCATTATATACACTCTTAATCATGGTTTGATTATCTTTTGTCTTGTTTACATTTTAAATTTTCCTCGTGCTCTAAAAAAGATGGATGACTCCATTCTTCTTTGTGATGAGGGGCATAATTGAGCCCAATAATAACATAATGTCAGTCTCCACTACAACATTATTCGTAAAAAGCAGAAGTGGCAAATTAACCGGCAAAAAATAATAGAAAAAAATTACCCAACATTTCCTCCATCAGGCATACAATTTATTCACCATTCTAAAACTCAGTGTTGTCACCTTGCATGTCCCTCTTTGCTTAGTGAAAAATGTGATGGTAGTAATCCAATCCTAATTAATTTTACCCTTATAGTGAAATTTCCACCTTACCTATTATCTCAATACTAACAAAACAAAAGAACCAAAAAAAAAAGAAAAGAAAAATGTTGTGTTATTAGTGCTTGCCAAGAGGTAATATTATAGTAATGATTTTTTAAAGACTTAAATAGTTATTAAAAAATTTGATTTTAATCAATTATAATAAATTATTATTTTGTTTTTAAAATATATTTCGTTCTTATTAAATTTAGATGTATATTTTTTAAGTTTATAAATTCTAAAATACATTTTTCTTGATACTAATAGACCAAATAATAATTGAGCTCTTATACACAGATATTTCAGAAGACCAACCTAACTATTATAAGCATTATTCTGGACACGTTTACGTAACAACCTAATAGAAATTTGAACCTTGCAAACGTTTTAACCGTTGTACTACATAAGTCACTTTTTAATGGATTATAAATTATTAAATATAATATTATTTAAATCAATAGAAAAAAGTTTAACACTTTTATTAGATAAAATATTATATGAAATTATTTTTAGTTTAAGTATCAAATAAAATTTGAAAATTCTCCTTTGAAGAAAATGAAATATATTAGATGACAAATACTAGTCACTATGTGACACTTATTTTTAAAATGGAAAGGTGGCCTTATATATATGATACCCATGCCCTTTAAAATAGCCCCTTAAAACAACATAAACAAAAAAAGCCTTTATAATAGTATAATCTCTTAAGAATAATTTCTCCCTATTACTATAGAATTAAACTATATCCATTGTCCCTTAAATGGTTCCCTTTGTTTATTTTTTATTAATAAATTTTCTTATATTAAATAAAAAAATATTAAAAAATAAGTAAATAAATAGGAAATAAATAAATAAGTATATAAATGATACTTTGAATAAATAAAAAAATAGGGAGCTATATTAATAGTATGAAACTTATAAAGAATAATTTGAAAATTTAATAATAAACATAAAAAATATTGGGTATAAATTTTATAGTATAAAATTAATTTTTATATTATTATTTGTATAATTTTTTAATTGAGGTGTTGAATTAAAAGTATCTAGGTTTTTGTGAAATGCAATAATTTGGATAATCTATGATAGAGAGCACCAGGACAAAAATAGATAATATTGTAGACCTAACCACAATAAAAAGAGTGAGAAAGGTGGGGAGAGGGAGAGAGAGAGTATGAGGCAAGGACAAGTGGCAACTTAGGATAGGGAGATTAAAATATCAATTCAAAAACAAAAAAAGACATCAACAAGCTAAAAAACACCACAAAATAAATTTACTATATTACTTGAAAAAATTAAAGAGATGTGTACTCATAAGATTACAACATACCATGTGTACCTAATACTAAAAAAAATACAAATATTTATTTACACATATATACATGCAAATTACACCATGAATAGAATACAAAATGAACTTGCAACAACTAAAAGTTAGTACACTTGTTGTAATTTCTAAATTTATTTTCTATAAATATTTTTAAAAAAATTAATATATGTAAAATAAAATGTATTTGTTATTATTATTATTATTATTATTATTATTATAGTTGATCTAATTTATGTATATGATATTGTTAATATTTACTATATTTATATATAAAAAATATTACTATTCATTTATAAATATGTATTAATTTATTATTTTGAAAATATTAAAATAATAATATATTTAAAAAAAAAAGTTCTTAAATCAAATTATCTTTTACAATATTAAAATATGTTAAGTTTATTAAAAGATAAGATTTTAAATTATATTTTAAATATTAAATTTAATTGAACTTTTCTAAATTAAAAAATATTTTTAAACAAATTAAAATTTTATTCTCTTAATTAAAGTGAAAGATTCAACCATTAATTTTGCTTAATATATATTGTGTGTCAAAATTTGTATGTTATTTTATTTCATCTTTATATTGTGACACTCTACTAAATTATTGTCTGCGCTTTGATTAATGAAGTAATTATAATGTAGTTTTTACATTATGCGAACTTTTACCCTCTAATATATTATTTAAAGTATATTTTATTATCAACTTAACCCTTGCACCTTGTTTTGGTGCAAGTGTTAGTTCTGGTTATGGTAGAATCACTTTATTGTCTCCAAGAGCTCTTTTAGGCAACCATTTGATTAAATACTTTAACCTTGAAGGCTAAGGTTAATGGCTATAATTTTTTGTTCCTCGTTTATCTCGTAAGCTAAAACGAAAAAGAAAGATTATTCTCTTGTTATTGAGAAGGGTAAAAATAAAATAGTTTTCATCAAGGAAGCATCTAACTCTACTTTTTACGAGACGTGTGCTATAAATTATGAGCCTAGTCCCATAACCCCTATTTCTAAGCATAAAAAGGTTAATGCCCATTCCCAATTTTGATGACTTTCTCCCTCTACGCCTTCTTTTAATAAAAAGAAAGGAAAAAATATTCCTAAGACCCCCCTAGAGGATATATTAATGTCTTTAAAGGAGAATAAGAAAGTATTAAGTTTTTCCTTTAGAAATAGAAAAAAGAATATTAAGTGAGCCTTATTTAATGTTAATATTAATTCTACTTTTGTCAATTATAAGAGAGACAATGATTGGGATAATAATGCTATGATACTAAGGAAAAAAAAAAGGCTTTTTTGTTGTCGAGGTGGTAAAGTAGGACATTCACTCTTTCTTATTCAGAGGATGATATGAGGGCTGAGGATGGAGATTTCATTCTCTTCAGGATATTGATGATGTTATGTCCCTTTCTCCTATCAAAGAGGATGTTTCAGAAGAGAGCCATGATGAATGAAACATGGTGATGATGAAGAGATCAAAGAAGACATTATGGAGGACACTTTAAATACTTATTATTCTAAAATCATTGATCTCCAAGCCAAGATTGATAAGTTGAAAGAGTTGCAAGGTAGGGTTATGGGTTGTAATAGATTTAAAGAAAATTGGGTTAATATGTATGATACTATGAAAATCTACCAAAAAAAAATTATTTTGGAAAAATCTATTCACGAGCTTGTGAAAACCATTGATGGAGTTATGAGATTGGTTATGACTAGCATTGTTACTTTCTAATATGAGATGAACAAACAAAAAATCAACAAGAGGAATATCTTTAGGTATCTAAGAAAATGAAGGAGCAGGACAGGCAACTAGTTATTGGTGTGTCTAGTTGGGACAATACCCTACAAGCTATGAGTAAGGATTGGGATTCCTTGCTTTAGTTCCAAATTTTGTTATGCCTAGTTATGATCTTATTACTTTTTGTTGCTATTTTTTTGTTGTTCTTTGGCTGTGTTTTATTTGGTTATCTTATATGGTTTAGTAGCCAACTAGTGCTATAACTATTATTTGTTTTGTCATGCAACTTTCTATTTTTTAACTCTATTATATGTAATGAACTAGGACCCTTTCATAGCTTATCTTAATCAAAAGCATATCTACTTATATACGTTCTAGATTTAAATATATAATGTTTGATTATTATTGAAGACAAGGATTATCTCTATAAATGATTTTATTTTACTTTAAAATTATTTGATTTATTGCATGGAAATATTTTGATTTTACTTCAAGAATTAGTCCATTTATTTTTTGCTAACTATTTTATTTTATTTTCACTTTCAAAAGTGTAGCAAATATTATATACTTATATGATACCTTTTAAATTTATGTTTACTATTAAAATTAAATATTAAGGGGCTTTTATGTACATGTTCTTTATAGAATATCTCTCACCATAATTAAAAATTGGATAATTTAATAATTACCATGAAACTTTTTAATTTTAAAATCTAAAAAATGTATAAATAAATTAAACTATTAATACATAATCTAACCAAAAACTAATTTCAACAAATATTATGATAAAAATCTAAATGATTACAAGTATTTTCCTTTACAATAATAAAAAAGATATATAAAAGGTAACTTATCAATACTCCAAATAATACTTCCATACAATTATAGTCTAGTCTCTATAGTTTTT
Organism: Cryptomeria japonica; assembly: GCF_030272615.1. Lineage (NCBI taxonomy): Eukaryota > Viridiplantae > Streptophyta > Pinopsida > Cupressales > Cupressaceae > Cryptomeria > Cryptomeria japonica. The sequence continues at coordinate 730,557,813 of NC_081409.1, forward strand.
CTATATGCGATTACTCCATTTTCTAACTAAATCAAGACTTGCAAGAAGGATGAAAACACATGTAAATCAACTGTGGAATTAGATGTGCATGCACATATAAACCATAATATTAAAGAAAGTGTTAGCTAACCATGTATGAAATAAAGAGTAAACACAATCCATCTCCATCCAAAATTAACATTTTTTCACATGTAAGAAAAAGAGATCACTACAAAAGGTTTGCATTGTGCTATAACATTGTCACTTAATCACCTCATTATATCAAACCATCAAAGGTAGCAAGTGAGAACTAATAATTGAGCCTAAAGAATCATGTAAAGTATTATAACATGTTATAGAGATATTCAATTGCAAACCATTCCTTACTTTACTATCCCTCCATATGATTTACTAAGCATACAATTTTACTCCTTCCAAAATTAATCTACACCACTTGATTCCCTAAACTACATCTAGACACATACATACCATATAATTAGCTCAAGGGTTAATCCTCAAAAGTGCAACAAGGTTGCATCTATAGAATTTAGGTCCAATATATGCATGTAGCCTTGAAGTCCTTTCAGGTTTAGACATAACTCATATAACTCACCATGATTTAAGAACTAGTCATGTTAAAAAATCATTTGTAGGAAGGCACACACTTTAAAAAAAGAGAAGAATCCACATGGGATCAATAAATTGGTACCTAGAAGGGGTGATGAGACCTTCCATCAAACACAAGTCAATCTTCAAATTTTATGTATCTAAAGTAAATAAAATAAATATCTCAAATGCAAAAGCAAGGGTTGAATATGTGAATTAATATCTTCTTCGGTAAGTAAATGGGATGCACAATACCCTAAGAGACCAAGTAATAGATGAGCACCAATCAAAACCATCAAGGCACATTAATCAAAATAGAGAAATAAAAGTAAATGTTATACAATTCATGTAACTTTTGTCTCCTTCATGTAGTTTTTATAACCGGGCTTTTGATTGTGCAATTATTTCCTTTTGATATTTTTGATAATTTCATTCTTGTAAAATAACTTAATCACTTTGTTCAATATTTTAAAAAAGTAAATGAGCTCTAAAACAAAAATAGGTAAACCAAAAAATCCTAAAATAATATATTGAATGTGATCAAACACAAAATTAGACTCCTAATAAGTGTAGAAATAATGCCTAGACACCTCCACAAAGTTATGTGACCACCTATATAAAAACACAATTTCACCATATTTGCAATATTTGTGGGCCCAAAAAATAATGCAATTCTACCCTAAAATCAACTTTGTGTTAATTTGCATCCATATAGTAACACAATCCTTAAGCATCACATGTCTAAGTTACAATGTGTCAATAGGTCCTTAGTTTGTTGGTGAAGTTGAATGGCTCCAAATGAGCTCACTAGGGATCAAGTCTTGTTGAGTACAAGGCTTCGACATCATTAGGGATGAGGTAGGGATCGTGTCCTAGGAAAATTTGTCAGAATGGACACCCTTCAATCTTTGGCTCTTAGTCGAAGAGGTTTCGACCTATAGGCTTGTGTCTATGTATCATATGGCTAAAAACTACTTTGGGAAGGCCTTCAATAGACTGGTGTGCTCACAACTTCATGCCTTATTGAACTATTGTGCTCGCATGTTTGAACCTACATTAATTTTTTTTTTACAATATCATAAATTAAAAACTTAAACACAGATCATATTCTTATACTTAGCCATGTCTTCCTTTGATGAAGTCACACAATTTTTATGCCACTTCACCACTTTATGGAATGTGTGATACATGAAACCTTGGTGAGAGATCTCACTAATGATATTCATTATAAGGTAATTTTGGGCACAAAAGAAGGGAAATTTAGTAAAATAAGATTAGGTGCCAAAAATTAGTATGATCTTGTTTTTTAAGATGTTATAGAATTTTTTTGGCTTGGACAAAGTCCAACTAAACAACAAGGGAATGATCGTCACATTTTTTAAAAGAATTTTTATGTGCATTAATTATTTTTCAGTGTAGTAATTAAAGATATATTTAGTGGATTAACAATTCTTGGTCAATTGTTTGAAATGATGTAGGATAATGAGAAGGTTGATATCATTCAATTTTTATTATTATATATATTTAGTTTACTTTAAAGCATGGTAAAAAATGGTATTTTATAGAAGAATTAAGGTTTATGGAGATTGTAATATCCGTGTTTCAAGAATTTAAGAGGAATTTTTTATTTTGATTGTTTTAAATTTTGTTATTTTTTAAATCTGTGTATCTATAAAAGATTAGTAGATCTTATTTGAAATATCAAATAAATTATTCTATCAAGTAAATAAAGTAATTTTTTTAATAGTTTAGGCTAAATTTATACATTAGTGATTTCAAAAAAATATTTGTTAACATGAAACAAATATTTTTGTTATAATATTATTATGTAGATAATGAAATTTCTAATGTTTATTTTCATAGTTCATATTTAAAATAAAAAGTGTGTTGTCTTTGTTACGCACTCTATGGATGAATATAACTCCTTTTGATGTTCTATCCAATCTATTTTTATATTCCCATAATTCAAAGAGTGTTCAAATAAATTATGTATTTTCTTAATACTCTTGAATTTTTCCTTCAATTACAAGGTATGTTATTCTACACTTTTCTCTTTATTACTATATCGGTATTATATGATACATTCCATCTTTCTACAACAGAAATTTCTCTCATTTACTACACTTACAATTTATATATATTCATATTGTCCCTATCAACATAGTTATTCATCATCATGCATAATTATTGGAATACAATTTAGTTTAATATAAGAAATAAATTCAAAATATTTAAAATCAATCCTATAAAATCGCTTCAAATAATATACACTTATGTAGGTACCTCTAAACAAAGTCCATAAGTATATTAATTAAATGCGTGTTTATAACTTTGGTGTGATAAAATGTAGACAATTAAGTTCAATGTAATGAATCAAAAAGTAAGATATAATAAAGACTACCTAATAGAAAAAAAAAGTAATTAAAGTGGTGTTGCATTTTTTTAGATAATCAAATAACAAAGGCCTAATTTTTTTAGACAACTAATAGAAAATATATAATTATAATAGAAAAAATTGTATGCATCTATGTCATTTTTCACTTGAATTTGTATTTGTTTTAAGGAAAAATCTTCACATGCACATGCACACACACATACAAAAAGAGGGGAGAGAGAAATAAATGGTGTAATTTTGTGCAAAGTTGAGCTCACTTTCTTAACATTTATCCATTCATATATACACAAAATTAACATGCACCTAACTTCTACCTTGTCCTTTTGTACACATACTCTTATATATTCACTTATACTCGCATTTATCACATTACATATGCACATACCTCCATACACTCCTTGGCCACTTGAATTTATTTTACAATTATGGGATTGACCTCACAATTGTAGACTTGACCCTTTCCATTTTGAAAATTTAGATTGGTCAATTGGTCCCCTATTTTTCTTCTCTAAACCAAGTACATGCTTGACATAATTTGATACTATGCAATAATGTTTAAAGACACTCAATTCTCTCTAATCCTAAGGCATTAAAGGAGTAATACACAACAATAATTTTAATTAGATGTTTTAAAGAAGTAATAAATTTGTGTGACTCTTTCTTAGTATTTTTGAATATTTGTACATATTTTTTGGGGTTGTCTTTGGAGAACTTATCTCATTGAGACAAAATGATAAACCCTTCTAAGATATTCTAAATACATCAACCCTTATATCCTATAAAAGGAGTAGAGCAATACAAAATTATATAGGCAGGAAATAAGGGAAATTTTTACCTTACACAAGGTTAAGTGCAAACTTAGAGGACAAATCTATGATTGAGAAATTGAACTAGACCAATGAATTTGACCTTTTATAGAGAACAAATTTGACATAGATTTTGTGGCATCCACTCTAGTAAAGAGATCATATTTCTTGAGTAGATACTAGTTTGATTTTCAAATATTCCTCATTGTCACATGATATTTTGCCATAGAGTTAATTACTCTTATCTACTACATTTACTTTACAAAAATGATTATTATTATTATTATCAAGTTTACTTATCCCAACAATCATTTGTTAATTTAGATTGATTTATGCTTAATTGATTATGTTGATATATTTCACTTAGATTAATCCTCATAAAATATTATTAGTCCCCACCTTAATAAATAACCATTATGAAAAAATGATAATGATTATTATTCATTTTACTTTCTATCCAATCATTTTTTTCTTCTAATAATGCTTACATTTCTTTTTGAATGAGAAGTTATCTATTTGTTAATATCACATTATCAAAAATGATTTGTTTTGAGTTTCAATTAGCTAAATTTTTAGAGTGCTTATTATAACTTTAATGTAAACCAAGAAAAATATCTCATCAAATTCATTGAACCAATAATAGTATTGTCTAGGTAAAATGACTAATCCATGACATATAATTTAATTCTATATACTAGAAAAGTTATTTATATTCAATGATGATTTTAGTTCAAAATTTTTACAAATGAACACTTAATAATTTGAATAAAAAATAAAATTTAGTGGTAGTTTTGGGTATAATAAACAAGTCTTTACAATTAGCCACTTGGATTTGAATATTTATATATTCAAAGGCATTTCCATAATTGTGAATCCAACCTCATAATTGTAGATTTGATCTTTTCTTTTATTAAATTTTAAATTTAGAGTTGGTCAATTGACCCCCTTTTTTTCCTATACAAGCCAACTAAGTACATGTTTGACAAAATTTGATACTATGTGCCAATATTTAAAGGAACTCAATGCATTCATTCTAACACATATGAGACATATAAGTTCTTTGTCATCTTAAAACATTAAAGAAGAAATCCACAATAACACATTTTGATTAGATATTTTGAAGGAGTAATAAATTTGTATACATCATTCTTAGGCTATTGCCTATTTTCTTTAAATCCCCTGCACACCTTTTTTAAGGGTTATCTAGGAAGAAGTTGTCTCTTCATGACAAAATGATAATCCTTCCAAGGTTTGTTTAAATACACCAACCTTAAGATATTAGATATGAGTAGAGAACCAACAAATTATCTAGGTAAGAATAAAGCAAAGTTTTACCTTATGCAAGGTTAAGTACAAACTCAAAGGATACATATATTTTTGAGAATTTGACCCAAAATTGTGGACTTGACCTCTAACAGAGAACAAAACTGGCATAGATTTTGTGGCATTTACTAATCGCCTTTTTTGAGGATATACTAGTTCAATTATGAAACATTCCTCATTGGTGCACACTTTTTGGCCATAGAGTTGAGGAATTGTATCTATTGTATGTTCTTTCTTAAAAAATGCTATTATAATGATCTTATTTATCAATTTCAACCATCTTTGCTAATCTAGGTCACTATATGCTTAATTGATTGCATTCATGTAATTGACCCAAATTAATCCTCATGAAAGCTTGTTAGTTTATACTGTAGATGTATAAAAATGACCATATTCCTAAATGAATATTTAATGTTCATTTTATTCTCATTCCTCTATTTAGTTAAATCTAATTTAATTAAATCACCCACATTCTTCTATTTAATTAAATAAATTATTCAATTTATTTATTTAAATTCATTTAAGCCCTTTATATCATTTAATTGAATAAATTATTTTATTTAATTAAATCCATTCTCTCTACTTTTTAATTAAATTTACATTTAATTAAATAGTTCACCCCAATTAAATAGTTCTAATTTATTTAAATCCCCAACTTGCAAACAAATTGAAATAAAGCAATTTATTTTAATTAAATCCTATTATCCCTCATCCACTTGCATTTTCCTACATCTCCCACTTGCCTCCTAACCCTCTTCCTAAATTCTTCTAGAATACCTCTAATCCTAATCAATTAACCTAAACCCATCAATTATCCCCTTTCCCTAAATTTGAGGAGGTCACTTCTCAAATTTGGAGTAAAGTCTTCCAAAGGCATTAAAGCCTTTATGCCTTCAACAAGCTAACTTGTTGAAAACCCCCAAATTTGGAAGTACTCTTACAAATTTGTCCCCAAAGTCTTCAAACCATTAATGGTTAACTAACCCTTAGTGGCATGGTTAGAGACTTTTTGCCTAACTTAACCCTCATCTAACCCAGGGGTCTCATCAAGCATTCATTGCTTTGACCATGGTTATCCCCTTAACCTTTGCACACGAGCTTATCCTTTGGGTAAAAACTTTGTCCAATGGATAACCTTAACCTAACCTTAACCTTTACCTTCTAAGGTAACCTTCATGTCTTCTCAAGCATTTAATGCTTCTTACCTCTCCTATCAAGTAGTCTTATGTTGGCAATTGTCACCATTTCATTGGTGAGAATTGCAAACATGGATTGATAGCTTTCAATCCCGACCCTTGATTAGATCATTCAATCCTGACCATCCATTGCCCTATTTTCCCTATAAATAGAGCTATCATTCCTCCATTTCTATCATCCAAGTCTTTAGCATCATACTTATACTTAATTTTAACAAGCATATAGCCTCTTTTTGTAATAGAAATTAATCTAATAAGCATTTTAGAGTATTTCTATCATCTTAGATCAAATCATATAGCTAGTATATCATGTTAGGATACTATTTTTACTAACCTTGTCATCTTATCATCTAGTTTAGTTCATTTACTAGAATCATGCATAAATAGGATGCATTCATACTAAATTCGATCAAAAGCATCCCTCGTTCTTGCATTTGTCATCCCTAAGTCACTCTGCTTAGTGATCTGAGAGCAAAGGCATTGGCTTGAGGGACCTTGTGAGATAGAGAACAATGGAACACTCCTTGGGAAGTTGTCATTCCTCATGGCTCCATAACTTGCACCAAGAGTCTCGTGGGTGTGTGGGCAAGTCCTTGAAATATTTTCACATTTTGAATTTCATCAAACCGCTTTTCCCGCATACATATACCTTAACAAATAACAATTACGATAGATAAATGATAACTATTCAATATTCATTGTACTTTCTTCCCAACCATATTTTCTTTTCTAATAATACTAATATTTCTTTTTTTAATAAAAACTTCTATATTTATTAATTATCATATTTTAAAAAATGAATTCTAACTAAAACTTTTAAATTTTATTAGAACCTTCATATAAATTAAAATATATATATATCAATTTTTATATTCAATAATTAATCTTCCCATATTCATTTGAACTAATAATAATATTACTTAGGTGAAATAACTACTCCAGAGTATCATATCTATTTATTTATTTCATATAGCTCACAAAACAATCCCATATTTAGGTATATGCACTCTTCATGTAATCGAAACTTTTTCTTTCTTTTTAACATGTTTTCATTATGAGTGCCCCACTTTAGTTCAAGGATAAAAAGTGTCTCTAATCATGATATCCTACGGTGATAAGTTTAGCGTGCATGCATCATGCAAACATAGTACTAGAATGTAGTCCATAACGATAATTATGAAAAACAAATAAATTAGTTATAGATAAATAAATTAATTATAGATATTTTTTAATGTTTTTATAAAAATTATGATATAAAATGTTATCTTTGTTTTTATATTAAAAGTAGTAAAATAAGGGTGGTGATCCTTTATGTTACTAGCAGCTTACCAACAAATATCAAAAACCAACCAATCAGTGACTATATCATTAAGGAACTTAAAAAATTCTTTGTAATTCCCTTCATTGTCAACATTTTTGACCAAGACTTTTTTCTACAAGAAGTAAAGAAGAGTAAGTGTGAGTAAGAACCTTGCCTTTACCTTGGAACACATGCTCATATTGTAGGATTTAATGGCAAAGTGCATATTGTAGGGTTTAATGACAAAATGCATATTGTAGACGATCTAGATGATGATATTTCAAATCTTCTACAATATTTTAAAAAACTTTTAAATTTATGTAATTATTAAATATTAAGAAAATTTTATGTACATAATCAATATAAATTTAAATAAATTAATAATATTATAGAACATATTTCATATTATTAAAAAATGATCTCATTTTACTTTTAAATTATTAAAATGACTTAATTTTATCTATATCATTTTTCATTTCAAAAATTATATTTAGTAAAGAATTATTTCATTATATATAATTTCTTAATAATTTTTATTAAGATGATTACGTCACTTCACTGTAATTAGGGCTAATAAAAAAATGGTGTTTCTACAGCTGTTCTGTATGGTGCTTGATGTAGCTGTTACTGTAATATTATTATGTAACAGGTCCATGTTGAGGAAGTTAACCGACTACTGGTCCCCCTCCTCTAATACTTATACTTACGTGTAACTGTAGTCTAGTCTTGTCTCTATAGTTTTTCTCTGTACACACTTACATAATCATTTCTGAGTTTTCTTTTGTGGGACAACAAAATTATGGTTTCAAATGCAAGGGGCAGCTAAGCCTTGGTACTCCTATTCCGTATTATTTGGCTTATGTCAAAAGCAAACTCCATTGGTGAGTAGTGCGTTACAGCTAAACAATTGCAAACTCTTCTCTTGGAATTCTATTTTGCATCTCGTCATTGTGTAGATAGACTTCAGAACCAAACCAGATAAAAGACAAGATATGCAAGTGCGCGACTTCCAATATTTATGCCCATATCAGATATGAAGTGTCTTGAACGGAATCGTATGACTGTGAACAGCTGTAGTCTGGACCTCAGTTTGAGTGAATAAGATCCAAGTTACACCGAAGATTCTGCCCATAATCTCACTTCCTTTTGTATCTTGTAGATGCATAGCTTTCTCAATCTTTTTCCTTGTGTTACAATCCATTCTTGTCAGAGATTGTGATCAATAATGTAGTGACAGTGGAAGGAAAGCTCACGCATTCAGTACAACAGTAAACTGAGTTGCAGTGCATTCTTAATATCCTTTTACGTTCATAAGTATTAATATTAATAATGATGCATTGGACATTCCCAAATTGTTTCATCCTAAAAGGTCAATTTCCATCCACTAGGCAACCGACAAATCTCTTGAAATGTAGGACCAGTGATTAATGGATTCTGTTCATCTCTGTTGTGCGTTGCATTTTTGAATTTTCCCATTCGAAAGCAGGAATCTTGATGGGATTAGTAGCCTTAAATGTTCACCAACTTCATTAAATTTTATTCGATAGCATTTGATAACCATTAAGGCCTGGTGAACTTCAGTTTTGAAACTGTTCAGGCGGTGCTCCTGTTAAAGTGAGCCCGGGTATCATCAATTTTGTAAGGGATTCATTTACTGTTTTGAAAAAATGGGTTCTGCTATTGTAATCCAGGTTTCGCTGGTTGTATTGTGCCTGCTAGAAGTTTTGAGAGGCTGTGTGTGTGTTGGGGAGGAGGATAGCGGTAATTTGGTGGTTGGTCTGAAGCACAGAGGCTTCGGGAGCATCGAAGCCAGGAGAAATCCCTTTGAATTGCTGAGGATATCAAGTAACAGGAGCTCTATTAGGCTTCATGCTCTAAGGGCGGGAAGAACACGTCACCATCAGCGTGGGAGAAAAAACCATTCTCTGGATGTCTCTCTGCCTCTGAGACCGGCAAGTGACTACATAATCCCTCTAATGCTGGGCACGCCGCCACAGAGGCTTGAAGTTTTTATGGATACAGGAAGCGACCTTGTATGGGTACCGTGCTCAACCAATTCGAAACGTTCTTTTGAATGCATCATGTGTGAAGGTTTAGACATCCCTATATTCTCTGCATTTGATTCTCATTCAATGAGACGTGAATCCTGCGCCAGTGAGTTATGCTCTGCTATCCATAACTCAGACAATCTTAATGATCTCTGCATAATGGCTGGATGCCCATTTGATACTGTAGACATGAAGCCTTGCCAGAAATCCTGCCCTCCGTTTTATTATGCCTATGGGGATGGCAGTTTAAAGGGTAGGCTGATTAGAGACAGGCTTACGGTCAACTTGGCCAAAGGTGGGAGTAGAAAAATCACCAACTTCACTTTTGGATGTGCAAAAATTTCACTTGGGGAGGCGGTAGGGGTTGCTGGATTTGGCAGAGGGAGCCTTCCTTTCCCTGCCCAATTAGGTGAAGCGGGGAGCAGAGGCTTTTCCTACTGCCTTGTCAGCCATAGGTTTGATGATAATCTCCATATCTCCAGTCCTCTTATGTTTGGAGACTCTGCCATCCCCAGGCAAGGTAAAGTCCACTACACCCCCATGATCAATAACTGTAAGCATCCTTATTTTTACTACTTGGGTTTAGAAGGAATCAGCATAGGAGAACACTGGCTCAAGCTCCCTTCAAGCCTGACTGCATTTGATAGTGAAGGGAATGGGGGTTTGATCATCGACTCTGGCACCACTTTCACCATGCTTCCTGGGTCCCTGCATAGGAAAATCTTGAAGAGGCTCAAGTCTGCAATTCAATACACCAGGTCTTTTGAGCTTGAGGAGGCTTCTGGGCTTGATCTCTGCTATAAGTTTCCCATCGCAAATGAGCCGCCTTCGTTTCCAAGCTTCAAGCTTCATTTCAAAGAAAATGTCACTATCACACTTACTGCAGAGAATTACATGTTTGTAATACCTGATTCAGATGAAGATACTACCACTAATACTGGCGCCGCTTCGGCAAAAGTGGGGTGTCTGATCATTTCGAGCAGTGGAGATGAATTATATGGACCTGTTGCTGTCCTGGGGAATTATCAACAGCAGAATTTGCATGTTATTTATGATATAGAGAAACAAAGGGTTGGATTTCTGCCAAAAACATGTTCTCCAGTCGCCCACTGATCTCTCGCTGTCTCTCTGTTTCTCTCTCTCCGTCTCTCTGTCTCTCTCTCCCTCCACACTGTTCCTGTTTTAAGTCAACAGTATCTATTTTGAAGAGCTTAAATGCATTCCACAAAAGCCTCTGGATTGCAAGCATCTCAAAACTTGCAATTGATGTTTCGTGCAATATACTACCAAAAGAAATTTGGAGTTTGGTCCAATCCCAGGCCTCCAAACAGTTGTAACTATTTTCGCGTTGTCATTGCCTTGGCAGACTGTAAATTCTTCAACAGGCAGACAGCCGTCCATTACAAATATGCAGTGCAGCCACTAATAGTACCGCCTTGTTCATACTGTTTATAATCAAACGATGCATTAAGTTCACCAGAATTTGAGTCTCATGTATGAATATACAGAAAATAGCTTTTGGTTGTAAGGAACAAATTTTGAATTCCTTATATGTAACATATAATATATATGCTTAGCTACTGGAATACAGTCCCCGCGGTGCCTGAAATGCCTGCTTGTGAACACTGAATGACAGGTCCTAAAGATTTATTCCGTTGCGTACTGTCCTTAACGACACATCATATATATTCAGTTCGAAATGCATTCTCGCTAAGCAGAGGTTTTTTCTAAAATGTAAAGCATGATTAATTCATCAGTGTAGATTGTTTTCCATATCCACCTCCAGTTAGTTTGGAAGTGGCTAGAATAGATTGAAACTTCAAAGTATCTATCAGTGCGATAAGTTTTTTCTTTGTATAAGGTCAAACTTTTCATTTCAAAAAGTGTTTAAAAAATTTATAGTGTTAAAAATATCAACATCACTGTTAGACTGAAACAAAGGTGTATATCAGAATAGTAAATTTTTTCTTTATATAAGGTCAATCTTTTCTTTTCAGAAAGTGTTTTAAACTTAACTATCTCAAAAATCTCAACATCAACAACAGTGATTTGAGATATTGCCATGAGAGGTGTTGCAAAACAAATATCAATTTTTAAGTTTCAGAAAATTCACAGAGAAGTCTATTAGAATTAGAGAAATTGTAAGCAACTACATCTGTTAGATTTCAATGTGCCAGTTGTTTTCAGAAAACTGTCTTTAATCCAAGATTGGTTTTAACTATTCCAGTCTCCAGAGCTATAACTGAGGTAATCCTTCAGGATTTGTGCACATATCTTCTAAATCCCTGTTTATCCATATGTGGTTTTCTCTTACTGATCTCTTAGAGCTTTTTCCATGGGATTTGTTTTTGAGAATTCTTTGTTTGGCTTTCTTCATGCTGGAAAATTAAGGATTCAAATTCGTGCTGAGCCTTTTGCATTCCTTTTGAAGTTTTAGATCTAAATATTGTTTTTAAAGAAGCAGTTATTGATGTGAAAAGAATATGATTAGTGTGTGATGCAAGGAGACTGCTTGAATGATATGATTTTGAGCAAAAACTTCTTGGCTCTGAGGACTCATTTGACTATTCATTTTCTCTGTCTTCCGCTTTGTTGTTTTCTTCTGGGGTATGATTTTGAGCTGCTTCTTTTGTGTGCTACGGTTGCCCTTTGCATGCATGTCCTCTATTATTTACGCTTGATCAAGGAGGCTTTGCGTTAGTGATTAGATATTTTCTCTATATTTAGGCCAACTAATTGTTGGTAGGTTTTTGAAAGTTAGTTACTCTGGATCTCATTGGGTAGCTTCATTGTTATTATGGTTGATGCATATGTGAGTGGACATTTGTTTACCTTTGTAAAGGTCCGTTGATTCTTAAGAAGTTGCCTTTGATTTGTGCTTCTTTGTTATTATGGTTGCGTGCGGGACACACCCTAATCAGACGACCATATACATGACAAAGCCTACACTGAATATAATCTATGGGATGCTGGTATTCAATTATCTTCATCTCATATATAATTGGGCAATCCCTGCATATAGTTAAGATCCCCAAGAAACTTGATAAATTTGATGCAATAATGTACACTCCTATTGTTCCTCCAATTTTTTCGAGGATGGATTCTTATCAGTATTCGCCAGAAAGCAAGACTGGCACAATGTTCAGAAGATATTTTAGGATTCAAGGTAGCTACCAGTGCTGCATGAACAAAACTGAATTTTCATCAATGAGGGGTCTCAAAGAACTAGGTCCTTTTTTGTTTGGTCAAAAAGATTTCTACGAATATTCCTTTGGCTAACGAAACTACTTAGAAAACCTCAAGGTTTTCAATATTCTTGCATCTAGATTTTCAATGTTCATTGTTTTAGTCTCGGAAAAGCCTCAATAAATTTGTAGAGAGAAAATTACAATTGGTGGGCCTTCTATCCTAAGGTAATAACTATTTTATGTTTTTGGTGAGGAAAGAAGACAAACTAATCTTCCTATGAAAATGGTGCTGAATGAACTGGAATTTATCTTTGTTACATAGCTGAATTATTTCAGGGAAGACTACAGATTTGAATGAGAGAATGGAAATTTAAGAGTGGGAGTGCCCTTGACCCTCCCAAAGGCGATATCCTTGTTCCAACCAGTGGTTAACTGTAAAGGAAGATTCCTGGTTCAAAGGGGGAAAAGGACATGGACCTTACCACATTAGGCAGGAAGGTAGATTATAAAACATCGCATGTCAGAATCCTAATCTGGAATTATGAAAATTGTGATTGAATTTTTCTGCTCTGAATAGCTTATGTCACGTGATCATCTGCTGAAGGAAACCAATATTGGATAGATTTCCAATCACAGACTAGTAAGATACCATTTTCAGTATGGTTTAGGTTAATTGCTGCAGATTTAGAATTTCTTTTATTAGAACTATGTTTATTATTCCCCACTTATTTTACATATATCCCTTGTATTTTACGTTGAGAAACACTTATCAACAACTCTGCACCAAATTTATGAGTGAATTGCCCACTGGGAAAAAAAGCATTTGTTCAGTCAATTTGTGTATATCCACTATTTTTTCACCATGTTAAAGCTATCAAGTTTTAAACTTTTCCATTTCAAATGTAGCACACATTCTACTCCATCTGTTGTTTCTTTGTACATGATGTAAAGACCAAATAAAATTGATTTTTTTAAAGTCCTTTGCACACATTGTAGAGACCAAACAAGATTTGGGAACGTGTTGAGTATACACACGCAAAAATAATTGATCTCAACTGAAAATTTGAACCAAAGTGGACTTCAAAAATTATTATTACCCTCTCAAATTTTGGTGGCAAGAAGGGCATTTTATAAAGGTAGACCATGCGTTACAGACATGTCTGGCACAATTTTGGCTTTGATAATGAGTTTAGAGATGCACATTATTTTATAAGATCTTGAAGAAAATCTGCAGTACCAAGATGAAGATGAATTGTCTTGCCGACATGATTTCTTTATGGTAGATGTCTTTGAATGTCCTATCGATGGAAGTTGTGGTCATTAGATATTGGTTTTCAACACAAATAAGTAGGCCCTTTCTTATTGCAGAGGATAAGAGTGTTATGCTGCATCTTTATGCCTTAGTTTCATGTCACTTTGCATGACTATTGTAAATTCATAGATTTAGCTAACAATTTGTCGCTATTGATGCACTAGCTGACATTGATTACGAATTATCACTCCTATTTGCTACACTCCAATGACTTAATATTAGTATTGAGCCATTTCCCAAGGATTTTACTACCCTAGGACTATGCGGCTGCGTCTATTCTGGCTCCAAAACGGACCTTTCGTACAGCATGTTAGCGACAGGTTAGTCAATTGCAGCTGTTAATTGCAAAATCGATGGTGTAAAATGCGTGACTAACATGCGTGTTAGTCAATCTGTACTGTCGTTTTGAAGCCAGAATAGACGTGTCCATTGTGCTAACGGTTTTTGGATAAAACCATTCTAGTGATCTAGTGCTCTCAATTTGAATTTCAAATCCTTTGCTTTGCTAGGTCAACATTATAGGAATATGGATGTTAACCTTTTGCTTGCACACCAAGTTGTCTGTTGAGGACTTGTCTTGAAGGATATCATCTTATATCATTTTAACCATTGATAGATCATCAAGGTGAGAGCATCTTGCATTTGCATATAGAGCATTAGTCATGACAATCTTAGATTTGTCTTAGTATACTTAGTTTCAATTACATTAGCGTTGCACTCTGTTTTTGTGTCTTTGATCTGTCACGAGGTCTAACTGCTATCAAGGAAGCTAATGATTTCCCCTCTATCTATAGTAGGCTCTAAAAACACATAGAAGGCTCTAAATGTGTTTTTAGCACCACCAAATTTTCAAATATAAGGGTTTAGTGAGGAAATGGCACACTTCCAAACATTTGGGAATCAAAGATATGATTTCTTTCTTGAATGGAGATTGATGTTGTCTCCAAGGTCTTTATGATGCAAGTTATTAGCTTTGTGGGACAACTCAAGGGCGATTATATGATGTTTTACAAGGTCCTTGGCAAAAGTCACCTCAATCTTTAGTTGAGAGGTTAAGTTGAGCTTATCATGGACTTCAGATGAACAAAGACGTAGTAGCATATACACGATCGACTAGTAGCAAGTAACGTCAACATGTAATCTACCGCTGATCAACTAGAAAACAAAGGACTACGAGAACAAATAATCAGTTAACCAAGTTTCTCTGCAATCTGCAGTTGCACAACCAAAGCAAGAATTGGTGCTATCCTCAAGGAAACATTCAACAAGAGGAGCTCCAACCCATCACACATCATAGTCATGTATAGTATGAGTCTAAACACTAGCAATTGACAAGATTTCGAATATTTTTCTTTATATTCATGTAAAACAGAGTTTGCTACAGGTATAGCACATGGAAAACGCTTCAGAACGACAAGATCCAAGACAATAAAAAAACCTAGTTTAGAAGAAAATTGTAGAACTCCCAAAAGAAAAACAAACCCAAACTTCTATCTCCTCCACAAACTGATCTACTTTCTAATGCCTAATGTATGATGCCTTGGTGAGAGCTTTTTCAGTCTGACATCTTCCATATGGAGCCCAACACGTTTTACAAACACCTAAATTAATTAATCATTTTCAAATTGGGTCCAAGCATGCATATTGGTCAGACCTTGCACGACTGAGTCTGGAGCGTGCAAGTTGACCTAGGGTTGTACCAGGCCGTCAGCAGGGGAGCAGGGTTATGCCAGCAGAAGAACAATCAACCCATGCTTGTCTTCAGAGTACGTTCCCCAATCGTTCGATTGTTCATTTGAGGCAAACCCGCCAAAATAAGCCTGCACTCGAGCCATGCCTTAATTTAATCTCTATCCAACCCCACGTCTGTTCCCCAAATTAGGGGAAATGCTTTTAGTCCTGCAAAATTAAGAATAAGACCTAAAAATCTGGTGAACAAAACAAAAAAGGATTGAAAACGCATTTGCAGGCTATTAAAAATGCTTAAACAGGCAGGACTTAGCCGTAAAAGGATTCATGTGTGAGAATAGATCAAAATCGTGCATTTGGTAAGTCAAAAAGTGTCTCGGCCAGGTAGATAAACCCTAGACGTGTGCAGTAACGTCACTGCTTCAGGGGAGAGGCCGTCGATTTTAATTCTAACGATAATGCACTTTTTCTGCTTGTTTTATGGGGTCGGGTGATGGTGAACACATGCCATGTTGTGATTGGCCAAGAGAAGTGAATAGGTAACATACGGCAACATATTGGAAAGTATTGCTTAAGAGCATTTTCATTTGGAATTCCTAATTTTTTGAAGTGCACACATACACCATGACCACCACATACTTGAGAATGGGAGTTTCGAGTCTTCTACTCAATTTTCCAATTTGATTGACTTTGACTTACTCTTTTAAGAAGAAATAAAATGAAAGATTTTTAATAACATTTATGATGTCAAAGTAGTCTATGAGATCTAAGAGTAGCATAGGATATTTTAGCATTAAAGTCTTATAAGATTTGTAATCTTCTTTTAAGATCAAATCTTTTTTTGAATTTTGATGATAAAGATTACAGCTTTATCCAACTTTACCTCAAATAAGGTGTTTAGATTATCAACTTTCAAGGTGTCTTCATAACTAATACATATGTTGTTGTATGTTAAGCACTCCATGATAAGTGTCATTTTTTCTTCATCGTTCCCTTGTTCAACATATTCTTTTTTCCTGCTCTTTAGGCACCATACATCTACTATTTTCACATTTAAGGTGATGAGAGCTAGTCTTTAGTTGGTCTATCAACAAATTTTCTTTCCACTTAATATTTATTCAAATGTACGCTTTTTCCTAATGGTCCTACATGGGGTTAAATATTTTAATATTGTAAGTTATTTTGTGCCCTATTTCTTTTGTTCACATGGTGTTCCTAAATTTTTCTCCACCCTTCTTTTTTATTTGCTCAATATTGTTTTGCATGAATGCATATAAGCATCCCACTTCTTCACATATTTGTCATTTTTGTTTCATCTTTGTGTTCTTTCTTCTAGAAGCAACATAAAGAGACATCACAAAATATTACAACGATAAAAAATATAATCTTTAATTGGATATAAATAAGGATATTATAGGAAACCAAACCAAACCAAAAGTATTAAAAGTACATTAAGAATGATATATGAGGTAAACACTTGAGAGAAAAAACAACAAAAGAGGAGTTTCTTGTTTTTTCTATAAATTAGGGATAGTGTTATAAGACATAAATAGGTATAGGCAAAAACAAACATTTTTTGTAGATCTTGAAGGTGAAATTCAATAATGGACAAAATTGGAAAACAACATAGTGTACAAGGATAGAACCATAGGTGCAACATAGTTCCAACCATCAAAAAACATTTGCTATAAGACCTTGATCAGTGATTGAGTATTAGTTTCAAATTTCCAATTCTTTAATGTAACATTTTAACTAGTCAAATAGTCAAAGTTAATAACACAACAAATACTATACAAGCTCTTTCTCTTCTCAACATTTTTATTTTTGCCTCAATTACTCAAACCTCTATCCTTATTTTACTCTCGACTCTCTTTAAAAATCTAGATTTTAATTCATTGAGGGTTTTATCTTAAAACCCTCTATGTGTGATGCATTTATTTCCTTTCATTTTGAAAATATTAACTTCATGCCTATTGTTTTAAGGTATAATTTGTTGTTCCCAGTTTATTATAGTACACATTGCTTTTTGAATTATTGTACTTAACTTTGCATACCTAAGAAAGTTTTTAGGCATGTGGGTCATTTGTTGAGATTAGGTGTTTCACACCTTGCAATTTTTAAGAAAATTGTAATTATTTAATTATTGTAATGTGTTGTAATATTTGGTTGGAATAGGGCCCATGTTGGAGGGAATTTCAAGATGCAATGAATGACATTATTGATAGTTATATTATGATAGGTGAAAGAAGGCATTGAAGCTTCTGAGGGTTACATACTATACTAGGAAGAACACTTTTGATCAACTAAAAATAATTATGTAAGAGATGTGTATGTGTAATTATTGCTCCTACTTGAAGCACTTTAAAGTTACATTCAACCCTTTTGGTAGCAAGGGTAAAAACTATTCATCTAGGCTTACATTATATTCCACAAAAGAGTACCTCTTTGAGGAGGCACATGGGTTCAACTTGGACTAGTTGGAACAAGACTAGCCTTGTGGTTTTGGGAATCCATGTTGGTTTATTTGGCTTCCTTGGTCTATAAATTGAATGCATAAGGAGATTGTATGATGATTTTGTTTTGAGATTATATTGTTGAATTGACTCTAAAATTTTTTAAAAATAAAAATGATTAGACTAGAATTGATATTGTATTCAAACCCTCTTGTTCAATTTAATATATTGAGTGTGTTTTTGTTATTGGGTTTTCACAAGGCATGTCTTGTGTTCTCTTTGTTGTTACTTTATAGAAATTTGTGTTTTTATTCTTACTTGCATTGTTTCTCATATGATTAGAGTCATATCAAATCTAATTTTATTTCATTTAATATGAGATCTAATTAATTGTTAGATCCATGGGAGGAGATGTTATTCGATTAATCTTTGTTTGTGTGGGAGCTTTGCTTAGGTGACGATGTTTTTCCAATATAAATGATAGCTAGCACATCCAAAATGAAGATTAAGAATTTCAATGATACGAACTTAAAGCTTTGGAAACTCAAGATGGAAGATCTTATTAATAGAGAAACAAGAGTTTGCAATTTTTAGTCAAAAGATTCTCTAATAATTTTGTTGAAGATTGGATAGTGGTTGATAAAAAAATAGAGTTTGAATGTTCACTTTTTTCTTTTTTAATTCATTGCTCTTGAATGTATTAAGAGAAAACACCAACCAAAAAATTGGACACATATTTGAAACTTGTATTAGAGAATCCTTTGTCAACAAACTTCTTTAGGAAGTTGTTTTATTGAGGATTGGTGGTGGTGATTTTGTAATGGAGTAGTTGAATGATTTAAATATTGTGGTGAGCTAGATAGCTTTTATTGAAAAGATGGATAAGTAAGACTAATGTATTACCTTGACAGATTATTTCCTAGGAATTATAGGACAACTTTGTCATGACAATTAGTAGCATTGTCTCCAAACTTAAACTTGAGGAGGTGGTTGGTGTTTTATTGTTAGAGGAAATGAAGTGGAAGATACTCTGGTTTTTAGAGGTTGTTAAAATAAGAACAAAAAAATACAAAAGATAAGAGATCAAAGTCTAAGAGGAGATCTAATATTTTTGGCATATTAAAAGTTAAATGTTGGAACTTCACAAAATTTGGTCACCTAAGGGCTTAAAAGAGAAGGTTAAAAGAGAAGGTTAAGAAGGAGTTCAATGATGATTTAGATTTGAAGACCTCAAATGAAGACATTGATAATGTCTTTGTTGCAACCCTTACTGCACATGCACATGAGAATGCTAGATAATTGATATTGGAGCTTCTTTCTACATGAATCCATACAAGCAATGGTTTTTTAACTATGAAATCATTAATGGTGAAAAGGTCAAATTGAGATATTATTTTTCAAGATTATTGGTCTTGGTAGAGTTAATCTCATGTTTGGAGATGGAAAGGCAAAATGTCTAATTTTTTTTGCAGAACCTCTTGTTTGTAAGTAAAACAAATTATATGAGTGTATAATTAGTTTTCAATAATGAAGAAGAGAAGATGAAACATGGAGCCATGGTTTTGGTTAAGGGAGTTTGTTTCGGAAATTTGTTTTTCTCCTTGACATGAACATTCTTATTGAATATAACTATTTTGAGATTATGTTTCTTAAAATCATAAGCATCTCTTTGATAAATTGTGTTGTGGAATGAAAACATGGGGCACCTTAGTGAGAAAGACCTTAGGGCTTTAAGATGTGAAAATATGGTAGATAGGTTAGTTGGCCATTCCTTGGATTTTTAATTCTATAAACATGGTATTTCTGGAAAGTAAAATCATGTTAAGTTTTATTTAATCTATGCTACATTTATATGGATTTTGAATTTTGTTTAGTAGTAATATATTTGGGACTCATGTTGATGCACCTTCACTTAGAAGATCCTTGTGCTATGTTTCTTTTATTGATAATTTTTTTATTTAAACATTAGTATTTTTCCTTAGGTAAGAATTTAGAGTTTTTTTATAGATTCAGTGAGTTCACAGCTCTTGTGAATAACTAGACGAAGAAGATCAAAACCTTGAAGATGAACAATGGCAAAGAATTTCGCTTAGAAAAAAATAATTTTTTTTTGTAAAGACAATAGAATTGTGAGATATAAAATAGTTCCATACACATCAAAAAAATAAAATTATAAAGAGGATGAACATAATGTTGATGTATCAAAATTTTGAGCACAACATATGATACATTCTAGTATTTAATTAATACATCTCTTACATCAAGAATTGTTGATAAAACCTCAGAGGTTTTAGATGTGTAGAAAACCCTCACTTGAATATATCATTTTCTTGCTGGAAGACATATGTGCACATGCCAAAGGAGAAGAGATCAAAGTTGGGCTTTAAAGAAAAAAAATGCATATTCATTAACTATAGTGATATGGTCAAATAATACAAGATTTAGAATCTTGAGACGCCTTTTCTATGGTTCAGTAACTAAGTGATGATGCAAAGAAGTTGGTGCTTTTTGAACCCAAGTATGAGAAGACTACACTTGAAGATTAACATGAACCTAATAAAGAGGATTATTAAAATGAATTAGAGAAAGAACAATCTCATACTCTACTTGGGAAAAGTTTCACTCAATGAAGAAAGCAATTGTAAAGGTATAACCACCTAATTTCATTGCATTTTTATTTTGTTTATTGATAATGACCTATGCCTAAAACAATAGAGACAATTGAATCTAGTTTCATGAGGATGGAGATAACCACTTTAGAAAAAATAGAACATCAACCTTACTATAATTGAGTAGGACATAATTTATTTGGAAAAAAGAATAGAACATTCGGCTTGTTACAATTGTTTAAGCATGAGAGAATTATTAGTTGCAAATGAGTTTTTAAGAAGAGATTTATTTTTAAAGGTAAGTTTGAAAATTACAAGGCAATATTAGTTGCGAAGGGTTATTTTCAAGCTAAGGGAAATGATTTTAGTGAGATCTTCTCTATTGTTGCAAAGCTTACATGGTCCATTAGATTTTTTGTATTTGTTCCTATTACATTTGATCTAGATGTTGAGAAAATGAACGTGAAGACAACTTTCTTGCATATGGATTTGAAGGATGAGATTTGCATGTCATAGCCAAAGAACTTTGTTCTAAAAGGTAAAGAGGATATAGTTTATAGAGAGAACAACTTTGTTATTGTCTGAAACAATCCTTGAAGATGTGATATCAAAAATTTGAATCATATTACAAAATTGATATATTTAGAGATAATTAAAATAATTGTGCTTATTATAAATACACATACAATCACTTTATTGTTATTGTTTTGTATACTAATGACATTCTAATTGATAATATCTAGGGTAAAATCATGTCTATAAACCTTAGCTTTCATAACAATTCAATATGAAGGGTTTGGGTGTTGCTAACCTCGTATTACAGATGGAGATCTAAGATTTTCAATTGATAAAAAAAATTATATTGACTTTATTTTGTAGAGATTTATATGCATGATTGTAAACTAATGAAGGTTCATACCCTTGAAAGAACAAAGCTTTAAGTTGAGTAGTGTCCTTCGACATTTGATTATATTGATAATATAAATTATGCTTCTTAAGTGAATGTAATTGGTAGCTTGTTATATGATATTGTTTGTAGAAGATTAGGTATTACTCAAATAGTGGAATTCATAAGTGGGCATATGTTCAATTTGGGCTAGGGGCATTGGATTGTAATTAAGAGGGCCTTTAATACCTTTGTGGTATTTCACAATATTGTTTCTACTATTAGGGAGGGTTTGATTGAGCAAGGAAATGGATATGCACGAATTTGTTGATGTAGATTGCATTGAAATCGTGGATAGCAGAAGGGCTACTAGTGTTTATATTTTAAAATTATTTGGTGGAGTGATCAATTGGATAAGCAAGATAAATTGTGGTTACTCTTTTGAATATAGACGCATAGTATATAATAGATACTTATGCTTGTAAAGAGGCAATTTCATTTCAAAAATTATCTTTAGATGTTGATTTGAGTTAAGATATAGTTTGTATTGATTGTGATAGTAAGAGGTGTCATCAACCTAGCAAATAACTCTAGACATGCAATGGTGTTAGGGAAGTGTGTCTTTCTACAAAGGAGGGTTCATAAACATGTAGAGGTGTTAGGGAGGTGTGGAATTTGTGTAGAGGATAGGAAAGTGTTGAACACACCCCAATATTGAGAGGGGGGTTGAATTAGTTTTGAACCAAACTTTAAACCTTAAAGTACAATTCAATTCCACAAATCCTTAGTCTGATCAACAACAATGAAAGATGAAGCAAAGAACACACATGCACAAGAGAACACAAGACTTACATGGAAAACAAAAAAAGGGAAAAACCATAGTGAGATTTAACTCATACTATATGAACAATATTACAATTTGTTTTAGGTCTTGCTACCAATGGAAGCTCACTACTCCCATAAGGACTTGCAAGTTGAGGTTCACTACCTCAGGGAAAGATACAATGGACTTGATAAGGAGACTCACTATCTCTAAGCAAGATATATGAAAATATGAGTTACAATGGACAAGCCTTCAACATCACTAAATCTAGCAATCTCCTTGAAATGTAGCTGCCCTTGACTCGTTGCTTCAAGCAACCATTAGGCAATTCAACTTCAATACTTTCACCACACACACTTATTGCTTCACATTTGCATCTTCCATATTCCACTTTGATACACACCAATTTCAATAGATTTGATCTTCTTTATATACCATCCACACCATCTTAAAACATCAAATAGGTCAACTAGAACAAGGAACAAGAAGTGATCCTACAAGGTTGGCCACAAAACATAATTGCGATGAAAGCAGTCCTGCCTAGGAGATAAAGAGGACCAAAATTATCTTATTACATTATCCATTGTTTTCCTAAACATCATAGATGCTAATGCACAACTTCTGAGGTCAGCAATACGGTAACGTGTAGTCCTTAACCAATTGACCTAAGAACATATCTTCCAAATGACTTAAATCAATACAAATCACTACAACCCATAGTAGGACTCAAATGCAAATCATCACACCCTCCAATGCAAAATAATTGATCAAGATCGACCACAAATAAGGGAAATCAAAGTGTCAGCCAAATAACCACAAATGACCCTGAAAGCTAATAATAGCCAACATGTGGCACCAAAGAGATCTTGACCACGATCATAGAGACATTCCTAGTCCATCCATTATCACTTCCAAATACATCTTTCATACTATCAAGCCAAAAAAATCTAGCAAAACCAAACTGATAAATAGGTCGTTGTTACCGGAATGCCAAGAAACACAATCATGAGATAAGACATTGATAGACACACTTCTAGAACACTTTTTCACCTGAAATCTTAAGTGAGACATTGCACAAGCATAATAAGCATGTCCTTCAAGCCATAGCAACAAAGACATCAATGCAGAGCAATATGGAGCATTTTCTGGACCAATCCTGATAAGTCGTCAAACCACCAACATACCGTCTTAACCAAAAACATTAGCTACAACATTAGGGACCTAAAAAGACATTATATCCAAAAACGCAAGACCATAGCACAAAATGTGGATGAATGTAGAGCATTATTCTAGATTGTATTCAACACACTTTCTTGCAATTCTCACTCTTCATCAACTTTCAGATACCTGAATACCTTGTACAATGTTTTCTCACTTAAAAAAAACTAAACAAATCCTACATCAACTTGTAGTATGCATAAGACCATCCAAAAAAAACCATCATGCTTCTAATCCTCATCTTAATATGAAACAAGAGAATCAACACCATCATTGTTCTTCAAAATACCACACCAACAAGATCATACATGATACCACAACACATTAGGTATAGATATGATACCACAACACATTAGGTATAGATATAAAAAAGGGTGGACATCTAACCAAGAACATATCTACACTAAACTATATGTCATTTACACATTCATTTGAATGACAACGCCTGAAACATCAAACCCTAATGATCACAAAATCCAACAATCATGACACATTACATCAACAACATTAGCAACATACACTGTATTAGTAGTAGCACCAGTATATCATTAATGACAACACCTAGTCATCAATGACAACAATTCCAACAATCTCCATCATAGCATTGCACATAATTGTACCATGTGACATCAATGAAAACACTACATTGAGGGTTGACACCAATGACAACAACTGCCAACAAAAAGCATGTATAAAAGCTAAGGAGATGTGACACTTGTGCAAAGGAGGATTGCCAAGTCGACACAAGTACTATGGAGGTGTGGAAATTATGCAAGGGTAGAGGATGGGCACTAAACATGTAACAATAAACAAAAGTGTGTGCATGGGAGGGGAAAAATGTGAGAGGGTTTAATTGAAAAAATTAAGGATTCTATTATCTAAAACATGCTAGGATATTTCCCTTATCCATTTCAAGGTTGCAAGCACACAATGAGGATGGATAGGATATGATGAGATAGGTAGGCATATGAAAGTGGTGGGTAGGTAGGATGAGGTAGATAGTAAGAGAGAAGGTTGCTACAATAGCATAAGCAACCAAGGAGACAATTTTTTACAAGAACATGCTACAATAACTACATCTTTGCAACTTAAATAATAGCTTTAATGGCACACACTATAAAAAATGAAACCTAAAACTATTTTGTACTAGATATAGTGAAAACCCAATTTAACCTGCCTCTTACAAATAATAAAGATTTCATAAATATAGACCCCCATCATGGGAATTTGTACTTTATAGGGGAGGTGTCAACATCATCTTACAAGTGTCACCTAAACCATCATTTCTCTTTATAATCTTTAATGCTCACACATAAAAATAACATGATTAGGATTCATAGAGATACTCAATTGGCAAGAAAATATTCACCCTTTTGATTGCCATCACTCAAAGTAGTAATGGAAAAAGTCTTTGAGAGTATAAAGCCAAAATAGGTTTGTAAAATATAATGCAAATTGATCTGGACATGACATGAAGGTATTGGATTCTAAGAGCCCAAATGACCATATTAAATCAATGTGTGATTTCTACTTTTCCTCTTCTTTCAATCCATGCTTGTGAAACAAAAATATCATCACGGTGCAATCCAACCATGTCTAGTGGTTGGAAAGCTCATTATTGAACATTAATGATGGATTTGAGTCATTTTCACCATTACCTCTTGAAATGGCATGCAAATCCACCTTCATTATGTCAACAATGTGCTTTAGGTAGCAACATTATTATTGTATATTAGGGCAACAAGATTGGTCATAAGTGACCTTTAGGATCATGTTGAAGGGTAGGTGAAAGCTATAGTGAAAAATAACAAAAGTTTTGAACTATCAAGGTTTGAGGAGAATCCATACCTTATGCATTTGATTGGGGCATTAGGAATTAGAGGTGGAGGGGAAATCATGTCATTGAGGTACATGGGATGGGGCAATTGTCCAAATGAGCAATCCCCAAAAAAGGATCAGAACATAGGAGTAACTTGTGACAAGTACCAAGGTGAAGGGAAGACTCGAAAAGGAAATATTAAGGGATTGACTGAGTTTAGGAGGGTCAAAAGAGCCATGAAAGGCATGATGAGTCTATAAGTCCTAAAAAATACACTTAAGAAAGTTTCAATAAATGGGGGATTGAGAAGTTGGGGATGACATGGAAACGGTACTCAATTAAGGGATGATCCAAAACTATGATCCAAAAGTAGGCGAATTTAAAAGACAAAGGTTCAACTAGTGGGGTGAAGATGGAAGGCGCACTTTGAGAAGGGGAAACATAACAACCTGATGAAAAGGAAATACATAGACATTTTACTGGAAGTCCTTAGGGATTATAGACTGGGGAGACAAATAAAATGGCATTGACATACATTGAAGTAGACTATGGCAATGATAAAAGTTTATAAGGCACATGGTCAAGATATTGAATGAGTGAATGTCATAATAATAAGAGAAACTCTGAAAGTCTACAACTCTAACAAAACACAAAGAATGCCCAAAAAATATCTTAAACACACATATTTTTGACATGAACAATGCATATGGATATACACATTTAGGAAAAACACAGCAATGAAAAGTCATACAAATATTTCTTAGATTGGTTATAAATAGGAAAAGAAAAAACCCAAGTGAAGAAACAAAATGGAATTGATGTAAAAAGTGACACTACAACATTAAATCTTAGGAGGCAAGGATTTGGGATATGAATAGACAAAAGGAGGATTGGTTTAGAGAGGTAAGTTTCCTTATTAAAGGTGACATTAAGATTAACAATAGGTATGCATTTTAGATTGGCAAGATAACTTGCGCTAGTCGATTCTTGATCTTGATGGTTAATGCTTGGGTGGTTGAATGTCATGGAAATCTTACTAAGGAAATTTCATCAAGGGTATATTCATCTCGATTCACATGACTATCCTCATTGTCATGGGTATGTTCAAAGGGATCATATTCGTCAAAATCAAGAAGACTACCACCAATATCATCAAATAAGGGATTTTGAGATTAATGAGGGGACTCGCCAAAACAAAATAGATTCATGATTTTGTCTTGGATTGGGATTGAATTTACGAGGTAAATGGAAGGGAGTTAGATTACATTGCATTTGGTTGGAGTAAGATGATCAAGGCATATATATATATATATATATATATATATATATATATATATATATATATATATATATATATATATATATATATATATATATATATATATATATATATATATATATATATATATATATATATATATATATATATATATATATATATATATAGTTTTCTATAGTAAACAACATTTTTGAAAAGTGGTGTTTATGTTGTAATACATAACTCTTTTTTATAGAAAGGATCAAATTCTAATTTTTAAAATATAGATTTGTTACACCAATATCTAGTGCATGGATATTTTTTCAATTTTTTTTGTTGCATTTTTTAAATTAATTTTTTTATGAATAGGCATTTCCATTAAATTAAGTATAAAAGAGTACATTATTCACAAAAAAAAGTGCGAGGAAAGAGTCACTCCCTGAGACTCACACAGGCATAGCTCGAAATCAACCAAATAACATGGGCCTAGCCCAAAAATCTAGAAACATCCAAAAAAGCCTAAGATGCTAAAGCAGTAGCAACAGAAGGAGGAGGCGGATCCATGCCATCTTTTTTACCCCATACATCAGTGGAGTCGGAGGGGTGGGTCAGGAAGAGACCACCCATCCTTAGCATCCTCTTCTTTATCATCTTTATCTTGCCTCGTCGGAGAAATTGCAAGAGAAAGCCAGGGAAACCCTTTAGAAGAACTCGGCCAATTAGAAGCCAGCCAATCAAAACCACCAGGAGTAGAAGAAGCATCACCACCCCAAGGCAGATCCACCCCGAGGTGGAGAGGTAGAGCCGAACCACTGAAAGTCTCTCCCTCCGCCAAAGTGGCAGCGATGAGCTTGAGAGTGAGGTGTGCAGGAGGCACCGACAAAAGAGCTATGACCACGCTGACATCCAGGGGCCGGTGAACAGTTGCCGGAGGCAGAAGGGTCCTCTAGAATCCTGGCAACTGTACAAGTGGCATTACCCAAGTGATCCAAAAGCACTTTGCAAATGGGCTACTTCAAGCACCACTTTATTAGCTTGTACTTGAATCTGTAACATCACATTACTGCATATACAAACTTTAACATACAAAGAAACATGAATATCAAGAGAGTTGTGAGAAAATAAAACAATATTTCTCTCTTTACATAGGCTAAAGAGGATTTCCATCTTGAAAGCATGTCATATTTGCAAGAATTTGAAAGGGAGTCGAGGGCAATCTCCCAATAGAGCCCTATGCCAAGAGAAAGGCTCAGGTTGAAAAGGCTTAAAAATATCATGTATATAGGTCCATAGTTGTTGGGCTCTTATGTAGAAACAAAAAATGATGCATAAAGGTCTCAAGCAACCCACAGAAGGGACAATGAGGGTCTAACACCCTCAAATGCCTAAGACAAGATTCAAAGGAAGGGCCTTGGAAAAGAATATACTAAGCAAAATGAGCCAATTTAGGCTCAACAATAGAAGACTAGAGGGTAAGAAATCTGCGACTCCATGTGTTCTACAAACATTGCAAATGCCACCTGAGATTCAAAATGAGAACCATAGGCAAATGAGGCACAAGCCAATGGTAACCCATCTTGGGTTTGTAATTACAGAAAACGGTGTTGGGAAACCAATGCCAGTCTTTCCACCAAGGCCTCACAGAATGAATACCAAGATTGTGTAGCATATTCAGAGGCAGAGCAGATAACACAAGCTCAAATATTTGTCGATCTGGTCAGGCAAGGTGATATTGGGTTTGCAAATCTTCCCAAGAATGAAGAGTGATAGTGGCATGGGAGAAAAGATCTCGAGGAGTGCAAATGTCATGTTTGTGAAATCGCAAAGCATGAATTCCAAGAACACAGGCAAGAGGAAGCCTTTGGACCTATATAAGACGAGACCACCAAATGTTGTGATGGTTGAAAGAAGGACCATCATGAAATCTTGACCCATCCTAGCAAAGACAAGGCTTAACAACTTCCCAATCCCACCAAATGCTTTTGGCAACAAAAGTGCCTTGAATGTGCACAAAATCTTTCATAAGAAGAAGGGTTTGAAAGCCAATCCCCTTCTAGGCCAATCTATTACTGAGTGTCCCGAAGAAATACAATTTTATAGCAAAATTTTCTAGGCTTCATTGCCAAAATAGCTCTGAGAACCCATTTGGCACATAAGGCAATCCCCTGGTTCTGGGTAGATAAAATACCAAGCCCCCTAGATTTGCATGGGAGACAACAATAATCTCAAGTGACCTTGTGAAAACCATGATGGTCAACTCCATTAGCCCACAAAAAGTCTCGTAGAAGCTTCTCAAGCTTGTTGTAAGAGGCTTTGGAATGAGCCCAACAAGAAGAATAATAGACATGAGTAGCCACAAGAACCTTGGAGCAAATCTAAAATTTGCCTGTCAAGGAGAGTGGTTTAGTAATCCAGTATGCAAGCTTTTTCTCAATTTTGGCTAACACAATATTCCAGAGGGACACCACTGACCCTTGAAAAGCAAAGAGAATGCTTAGAAATCAAAAAATATCCCCATGTTGGATCCATTTCCAACCATACTACAAAATCCAAGGCAGAGCAAGAAGGAAAGACTATATGTAACATTGGGTTTTGTGCGATTGGATAGCCGACCCAGACGCCAAACAAAAAATATCCAAACAATGAAGCGCCTCCTTGACAATATTCTCCTCTTTCATGAGAGTAAGAAATGAATCATTTGCAAAATGGTCATTGACAAGCTGAGAAGGTGACTTAGGTAGGAAAATCCTCCTGACATGTCCTAGCGGATACAAAGAGGGAGCAAGAGGACAACCCTAGCGGATAGACCTGAAAAGGCCGAAAGTTGAAGATTGGTGACCATTGACGGTGATGCAAGATGAAGCATCTCCAAAATGAGTTTGAACAGATTGGAGATAGCGAGGACCAAATCCTAATGCTTTCAGCATTGCAAGAATAAAGGGCCATTCAATGTGGTCATAAACTTTGGAAAAAACAATTTTAAGGAAGAGGGATTTCTGTGAAGAACGTTGAACCCACTCCATACCTTCCCAAACTACAATAATCTTATCCGAGATAAACTTGGATTTGATAAAGCCAGTCTTTGCGAGCCAGACAATCTGAGGAAGGAGATGTCTGACTTTAAGGGCCAAAGCCTTGGTAATGATCTCGTAGGAAACATTCAACAGAGTGATGGGTCGCCAATTACAAATACCCTTAGGGTCACTAGATTTAGGGATGAATTTGATATTTCCCTTGTTAATAAGTTGTCCCAATGATTGAGAGTGAAAATTCTCCAAATAAACATTGTGCAGGTCAAAATCAACACAAGGCCACAAGGCTTTATAAAATCACAAGGGAAGGCATCACAACTAGGAGCTTTGTCATCTACCATAGAAAAGGCAGCCTCTCTAAGGCCCTCAAGAGTGAGAAGCTGATCACATAACACTCTTTGAACTTCAGAGAGCCAAGAAGGAATTGCCGCAAGGCATTCCTACAAGGCCCGACCACGTTCAGGAAAAAAATTATGCACTATGAACACCTTCTCATAATGTCTGACAAAATCTTCAAGAATAACAGGTAACTTAGAGAGAACAACATGATCATCCTTAATTCTTTTGATTCCAAGAGAGGAATGGCAGGCTCTGAGAGCCAAAAAGAACTCTTTAGACGCCCAATCACCAACCTTGAGCTGGTGTAACCTGGCCTTAATCTGAGCCCCTCTAGCAACATGATTATCTGCTATCTATTTTTTATGACGAAGTTGGGCAACCCGAACTTGTAACTCAGGGTTGAAAGGGTTAGCCATTAAAGCTTCGGTAGAAGATTTCAAATCCTTGGTGGTAGCATGATACAACCGCCTGCGATACATAGACAATTGTTTGCCATAAATACGGACAAAGCGGGTTGTGCATTGTATAGCATCAATCCACCACGTAATCCAACCATTAAGCTTAGTGGGACGACTTTCAAGATTCCAGACCCATTAGATGTGGGCCATCGTGGACGGATGACTAAGCAGAGAAATATTGAGAAAAAATTGTATTTTAGAAGGACGCATACGGTCTAACAACCATTCAATACTGAACTTGATGGGAAAATGATCTAATAAGGTGACCTTAGCAAGAGGTAAAATTGGAAGGGTTTGATTTTCCCCCAAAACAAAAAAAGATTGGGTTAAGATCATGGCACAATCAAGGTGTTTAGAAATCCTGTCAGAGCCAACTCTATAATTACACTGAGTATGCCAAATACCCTGAGAAGGATGGCGGTTGGTGTTGGGATCAAAAAGACCCAATTTATTACGCACATGAAACCATGCCTCCTGCTCACCAACTGTCCAATGAAAAGGCAGAATACCATCTTTATCGGAGGCCACTTCAACCATATTAAAATCTTCGCACATAACCTAAGTGGCAGGTGGCAAGGAGTCAATAATCCACTGCCACAAGCAAGATTGCTCGACAACATCATTGGAAGCATAAACATTAATGATCCTAAACGAGTGATTGTCGACTGATAGGATCCACACCAGCCACTAAGTGAGATCCAACCCATGATCAACTATAGTAGAATGCCAACGTGGCAACAACAGGGTGACGATACCTCCTCGACCAACTTCATGTTCTGAAGCAAAAACCAGGCCATCTAGCCAAATCACATGAAATGCAACAAGCATGAAAGCTGCAATTTTAACTTCCTGGAGGTAAAAAACATCAATACCAGGATAGTTTTGTCTAATATCTTGCACGAAATATTTCCTAGTGAGGTCAGTGAGACCTTGGACATTCCATGATAAGAAATTCATTATTCAAAATCTTGCATATTATCTTCATCCTCAAGAGAGGAGTATTTATTTTGCAAAAAATATGTAGCAGGTTGAAAGCCAAGGTAAGAATCTCTGGAAGAACCTTGTGTTTGTCATGAGCTTCACCATCACTGTCATCCCGCCCATAAGGGTTGTGCGAATGACGTAATGAAATCGATCGAGCTGCTATAGCTGAAGTTGCTTGAGGGGTGCACACCCAAGCAAAGTAGGAGCTCCCCTCAGCGAAACCTTCCCCTTATGAACAGGGTTTGAAACATCCCATTGCATATTAACTTGCGCCTAAATAAAAATTGGTTTAGCAAAAACAACAAGTTGCAATGGGGGCTGCGAAGCAGCAAAAGCATTTGGTTTGGGTTGTGAAGCAGTAGAAGCATCTAGCTTGGGCTTATTTTTTCAGCCCATAGTGGTGCATCCTTCCTCTAATCTAGACTCAGAGGGAAGAGAAGGCACAAATTCCTTGGGTCGAGACTTAGTACGCGGTGCCACAAGAGGGCAATCCTTAATCTTGTGATTAGAGGATTGGCACCGATAACAAGTATTGGGCAAATTCAAATAAAGAATGTGTTGAGTAAAACATTTCCTGCCAACCTGAATATCAATAGACTCTTTGAGATCTCGGGACAAATCAACTTCAATGCAAACCCTCTTTTGAGGACAAGCATGGAAAAAATGGTCTAACTCCATGCAAACCACTTTGCCAAGAGATTGAGCAATAGTTTGCAGGAACAACCAACAAGGAAGAGGAAGACTAGGGAATTCAAACCAGACTAGGACCTTGAGCTTCTTTTCATCAGAGACTGTAAAGTCTCTTGACCATGGTTGAAAAATAAGCTGGGATGAATGCACTAACCATGGCCCATTCTTAAGGACCCCCTCAACAATATGGGTGGGATTGGAACAATGAAAGAAAAGGAAACCCTTGGTGAGATTTTGAACACCCTCAAGTCAGACCCCATGAGGGGCCCAAGCTTTGGTGACCCAGTCTCGTAGCATGCTTTCAGGTGGAACCCCCCCCACAAAATATCTTATTCAATTATACTTTTCAAGCCAATCACAGGCACTATCAAAATCTTGCAATGACAAAATAACATCAAGGGTACCAAAAACAGTACCTTGTGAAATCCTTTCAGGACTAACTTGTGAGGCCGCTTGTTCGGAGGATCTTCGAAGGATCCAGATGCCAAAACACCAGCACCAACATCAACTGTTGGACTGGGAATGGTTGAAGCCATAATAAAAAGGCTAAACTTCTCACAATAAATGTGGTATGACAACAGTAAAACGCAAGACGCAGATCAAAAGTATAGAGATAGCAAGGAAACTCTATTTAAATTAATTTTTGAAGTTAGAGTAATTATAATTTGGATAAAGGTGTATGTTGTACTGCATTACATTGTTTTATGCATTTGAATTAACTTCCTTTTTTAGTTGAAATGAGGACATCAATACCTAGTGAATAAATATTTTATAGATTTTTTTCTCTATTCCAATTTTTTCACATGTGTGAAACAAAGACCTTATTATTTGGTAAAAACCTACATTCACAAGAAATAAAAAATAAATAGAATAATAGAATAAAATATATTCAAAATTATACTTTTTGGAAAGCTTATAATAAGGGCTACATACTTACAAACATAACTTCTAAATGAATCCATTTGGTCACCCAAAAGGTAAAGCAAAAGTGGTTTTTTGTTAGCATTTTGATAGGTGCAAAGGAGACTCCACTGCAAGAATTATTAAGACTACAGGGTTTCTATCCAAGGGGGTTTAATCTATAACCCTCTTTAATTAAAATCCTTTAAATGGAGTCTCTCAAGACTTAAATAATAATACTTTCTAAAAAAATGTGATTTCACGCAAAAATCAAGATGTCCCAAAAGTGGGGCACAGTATTGTGGGATCACCCAAATGATAGTAATGGTTGTATTAAAGTATTTGAATTTGATTGGATTTAAACGAGATTAAGCTCATATTTTTGATAAAATAGAAAGATTGGAATCCCAATAAGGTTGGATTTTGGGATTTAAATGATTGGTTGGATTGAAGTTGGATTTAGTTTATTGTATTAAGGTATTGATCTTGATACACCACAAAGCATGTTGCTTGCACCAAAAAGTTAAAATAAGTGTATTCACAAGCACCACAATATGTTGCTTGCACCAGTATGTAAAAATTAATGTACTTGCTTGCTCAAACATTTAGTTTTGGACGGTTATTTGTCGTAGGCGTAAAGGAAAATCTAACCACCTTTCCCAAGCCCTCCTTTCTCAAGATTTGGGGTTTTCTCCTCCCTCTTGATTTGGGTTGGGTTGCTGATGGTTTGACTGGTTGGTTTGGTCAGTCCGACTTTGTCCTTTTGGGGTTTGCACCCCTACTTGGTCTTTTAAATTTGATAGCCTTTGGCTTTGTAAAGGGTCAGCGCCCTTCTTAACGCCGTTGTTTCTCAAAAACAATTAGCAATAGTTAATGCTAATTGTAGAGGGGTTGAGGTCTCTATGTCAAGGCTCAGCGCCCAAGTTAACGCTGCTTTTTTAATAAAAAACATTTAGTTTTGGATTAAAACTAACTTGCATTTTTATTATCCTAAAGTGCACTTGAGTATGTTTTGCCTTTGCACCCTAAGGTGATCTTGGGGAGAAAAAATAAGCGTTACTTTATTTTTTCTCTTTTTAGTAGGCTTGCTGAAGGATTTGATCACCTTAGGGTATGAACTAAACCACATGTACTGATTGAGCATAATAAGAGAGAAGGGTGAAAGATGTAACTCAAAGGAGCACCATCATATTTGGCTTAGCCTTGGCACCCTTTTTTGTAAGGAGCTAAGGTAAAGTGGAATTAGAATTGTTCATGAAAACAAGCTTGTAGATGGACTCCTACTCACAAACTTTAGCCTCATGTACCCCTAGGTATATAGAGATAATCCCTAGAAAGCGTGTTTATCTCATAACAAAACCTTTTAGTTGTGCTTGAACATAATGCATGGGTTAGTGATTAGCCTCAAGAGGTTATTTACATTGTCCTAAGAACTATGTATCTGGATAGGACATGTATGATCTTCCCTTGTACCATATAACAATATTAGGTGATCCAAGGTTATCCATGCCCCACTATAGACCTTGCAATTGAAGTCTAGAAAAGGTGTATTGGTGGGCTTACACTAATTATTCATTATTCGAATAATCTAGAATTGTTGTTGTGTTTACCTTGTTTGGTGTTGTGTTAAATCAATTCTTGTTTTCAAAGCTCAAAGGAAATCAACCTTTGGAAAATCATATTCTTTAATCCAATCTCATAATCAAATTAAACTATCTAATCAAATCCAATCCCTCAAGACAATCCAAATCCAAAACATCGAATCTTTTACCAGCTTCAACCTCGTTCAAATCAATCTCCAACCTTTGAATTTATTAAATTCAAAATCTATCCAGAATAAATTCTAAACTAAATGTTTTTCTCTTCCATCTCTTCATCCTAATCTAGACCATCAAATCCATCCTCTTCATCATAATTCTCTAATCCTAATACTATTCATCATTCAAATCTTAATCTAATCTATCATCTCGATTCCTAATCTAAATCACCATCCATCAATAAAATATAACATCTACCCTATCTGAATCTAAAATATAATCAAGATCAATACCTGAACTATAAAAAAAACAGTAAACTTTGATTCATAAAGATCCAATCAACATGCTCTATGGTGTTTCAAGATCAATACCTTAATACACCACAAAGCATGTTGCTTGCACCAAAAAGTAAAAATAAGTGTCTACACAAACACTACAACATAGGGAAAAGACACCACATACCTAAAATGCATCAAAGAACATTAAAAACCTAGAAAAATCACAAAAAATAGACTTCAAGAAGAAATATTAATGTTGGGACAAGGTCCCACTAATCATGCCAAAATTGTGGATGGTAAAATGTAGAAGAAGCAAGGATTGAAACAATAAGTTATATCATTGATTAAACTAAGAATTTGCAACAAAGATTAAAGAAACAAGTGTTCTATCACCTACAGCCTCTCATTGCACACACACAAAGTGTTGTACTCAAGATGCATGATGATAGTTATGTGGTTGCTATTTAGACAACACAATAACTTTACATTGGAGAGACATGTTCATTTTGGGTGGAGTATGGTTTCATTTATAGATTTTTAGCATGGAGGATTAGGAGTTTAGATGTTCAATGGATGAGGGTGCTTGAGAGATTTGGAGAAAGGAAGGATTAAGAGAATTTGGAGGGCTAGATTTACCTTATTTTGATTAAACAATTAGATTGAACTTTGGGGACCATGGAGAAGAGTGATATGACATGTGAGTCCTTTCACGTCTAAAGATCCAATAGGGATGTGGGATGTGGTATGATTCCTTTCACTCATGTGTGAGATCACATGGAGATGAGTGACGTGATAAGTGATGGCTCTCACATGTGATATAATTGAGGCAAAGATTTAAACAAGATATTGGTACATCAATGAGATAATGTTATCATTAGGAGGATTGTAAGTGCTTTAAAGTATATTCATTTCTCATCAAAACCATTAGTTTCCCCTTTATAAATAGGAATTCATGTACCCTTGTTTTTGAACTATGAATACTAGTGTTAGGCTAATCTCAAAAAGGCAACAAGTCACATTTTTGGGGCTCATCAACAACCTCCACCTAAATAAACATTTTAAAAAAACAACCATTATCATTATTCATGCAATTAACCTAGTATTATGAGAAAAGTTTCTACTTGGTGACCATAGATATTGAGTTAATCCAAACGTAAATTCAATGTTGGTTGGGTGTTTTTTGACATGAGGGAATCTAAAGCTTTGATTAGGCCATGACCACCAATGTTATTCACTTTCAATGGCACTAGGGGTTGGATATGATCTAGAAGGAGGCAATGTAGGTAATTTATAAGGTAATCATGTGTCCCTAGTCAACTTTTGTCACTTGAATACCATGCCTTTTAGAGGCAATACATAGCCACAAAGTGAGCTTAGGTATTAATTTTCTTTAATATACGATAGGTGTATTTCCCACTTCAACAAATAATTGGTCATTAACAATCCTAGTATAGGCAAAGGAAGACATAGGTGAGCACGTAGGACATGGTGAAGCTTAAAGTCATAATTAGACATTAATTTTATATATCTAATAATAAAACATATGTTATAATTAACCAAATTAAATAACAATTATCTTGATACACTCATAATTTATAATCTCTAACTTTACACTAACAAGACAATACCTCTATATTTTAATATAAAAAATAATTCCACGACTATATTTCATTCTAAAAATGAATAAATAAATTTTAATTATACATAATAAATTTATTTTTAAACCTACATAAAAATGATAATGACATACAATATTTCTTTTAAGGTAAGTTATTGCTTTTCTATTTAAATAGAAAGCTCCCAATTCACCTAATGTGATTTTATTGGAACATTTAAACTTTAGTGTACCTATTGCCAACTCATTTATTTTCTTAATGAATGTTAATTATTTTATTTTATTTGTGAAGCTTCTTCACAAAAAAGTACAAGGTTATCATCATCACAATTTTATTTTTCTTTTGTCATTAAATTAAAATTATTTTAAAAATATATATATTTACATTTTGTAATATGTAATATTATATACAATTTCATTTTGCTACTAATCTTATATTAAGCTATTTAGGAGTTGTAAATAAGAGTAGTTAAGATTTAGATTTTGGTAATTATTAAGATTATTAGTTTCATCAAGTTCATCATACTCTATAATGTATTTTCCAAAAAATTCTACCACCCTTAATCAAAACAACAATCAAGTCTAAACTCTTCGCAACTAAACCAAAATAGCCACCTTATCTATATAAGATCTTGCCAAAAACTATTCAACATGAAACTATCATATATACCATCAATCATATATGCTACTTAGATCATTTATCTTTACTACTTTACACTATAAGAGCTGTACCATATTAAAATTATTGGTTTATGTCCCATGTTAAACCCAAGCTAGCCATTATAGCAATGAAGTAACCAAACCGACAAAGCGCAGATAATAAAAAGTCATCAAACCTTCCTTAAAAAATAGTTGAAGCATGGAGCAAGATACAAATTACACAAGTCACCTCTGATCTTTACAACACACATTTCTTACCACTCGTCTCATTAGTCGAATACACATTCACAATATTCTCATACTCGATATCTTCGTCATAGCAATACGTTGGTTGATTAGCAAGAGATTACCACCAATTACAAGGATAGGTCCAATGCTCAGTAATGATGGTTGGCCACCTTATAGTTTTCACATTATCCAAACTAACTTTATATCTCATGCGAACCTATCTCTAAACCCCTTATAAAACATAACATTATATACAAATACACAGGCATCCGCACTTTATGATAAGCCTGGGAATACACCAAATCGTGCTAATCTGTCCAAAACAAGAGCAATCCAGATACCAGGCAAGAAAGTGACACACATGCAAAACATTGTTGTCATCATAATAGAGCCTTTTGCTCCCTTTTGGGAGAGATCATATGTAGTTTTGAGTTGGATGAGCATGCAACTAGAAAGTTTCTGATAGTGAGGACAACTAGAATTCAGGATTTACTTAGAGCAAATATTTACCTTTTTCTTAAAAAAGTGAAGACATAAATTAAATGATCTCACATTTAGGATCTCCAAAAGCTAATCACGACTCTTAGATCAAAGGAAAAATGTCTGTATTTGAAGTTCAGTGGGTCAAATAATAAATAAACATAGTAATCTGGCCAAATCTTGCGAATGAATTGTGTCTATGGCTAAAATAGACTAAACAGGTGAAACACACATTTGAAAAGATCTACCACAAAGATCAGGTGAGAAACTTTCATGACTCTTCAAATATCAAATACAATTAGACTAAACATTCCCACTACATAAAAATTTAACAAATGTACCCTTACTGAATTTAACATGTAGTATTCAAGTAAAACTCTATTGTTTATTATGCATTATTTTAATAGTGGTTGAGAATGTCTACACATATTTATAATACTAAAGCATTAAGAATAAAGAAAGAGAAGAGCAGAATAGAGCAGCAAACTCAATCATGGTTTATTATTAATCAATGGAGAATACAATTATATAGATACAATTGACTTCAACAAGGTCCTATAATTATGCTGATAGAAATGACAGCAAACTAAAACTGTTGCCAAGAAACTCAAACTTTTGACAACAAACTAGATCTAGAGACAATGAACTGGGACTCTCAACAATTGTTGTCAACACCTATTCAACGCTTAACAACAGAAATGTAATTTTGTTATTACTTATTCTAACACTCCCCCTTAAGAAATAACATAATTTTGATGGACTCTTAACATATCTCTGAATAGTACAATCTGACTAATCAACATAAGACAAAACAATACATTATGTAGAAGCTATCCTTTGAAAATAGTTCTTGGACCAATAAGACATCCTTCAAGCTGCCCCCCAATTGCAGGTATAGTCACCTTGCTATCATCCAAGTTCCCAACAATACATTATGTAGAAGCTGTCCTTTGAAAATAGGTCTAGGACCAACAAGACATCCTTCAAGCTGCCCCCCAATTGCAGGTATAGTCACCTTGCTATCATCCAAGTTCCCAACATCATTGGACACTATTTGCACATGAAGTGTCTCATCACCTTCGTAAAGATATAACGCTGAGCTTCCAAATGTTGGGTCTCCCCTGAACTATTGGACACCAATCCTCACATGTATGTCTCATAACCTCGATGAGGTCTAGTTTCTCCGATCTACAAGCACCTCAAACTATTAAGCATCCAAATATTCTCTACCGCATCCCTCTCTATTTTCTAAGTGTTGACCTCTTCAAAATAGGACAAGTTCATCATCTTCAATGATGTCATCATCACTATCAACATCTAGTGGTTCCTCAACAAAAGCTATATTTAGTGATTCATTAACTTTCCCTTTGAGAAGGTCACTTGCACAAATTTTATAATTAATTGCACTATGACCTATTTTCCTACAGTAGTAACACTTAATCTCATTCTTACCTGACATTCTCTTTCCCAACCTTTTCTTTGAGTATAGTGCAAACTCTTGCTTTATCTCTCATAATTGCTATCTTTTTTTCAGCCAAGAGCATTGAAACCACACCTTCTAAAGTTTGTGAGAGCATCTAACTGAAAGAAAAAATAACATTGCTGTATCTTCAAGGCAAACTATTTAACAAGAAACTTTAACATCCTCTTTATCTTCCACAACGTCAACTTCTGCTAGTCGTTTAATGAGAGATCTTAGATTGCTTGTGGTTAGACATAGTAATTTCATCTGACATTTTGAATCTAAATGATTGCACCTTCAAAGAGAACTTTGCATTTGTTGCTTTGGCTCCAAACAACTTATTTATCATCCCAGGTTTCTTTTGATTTTCCAAATCGATATGATGTAATTCTGAATCTGAAAGAGCAAGGACAATAAATTAAGAATAAAGAAAGAACAGAGCAGCAAACTAAAAATGTTGTCAACAAACTCAAACTTTTGACAACAAACTGGATCTAGAGACAACGAATTGGGACACTCAACAATTGTTATCGACACCTATTCAACACTTAACAATAGAAATGTAATTCTGTTATTACTTACTCTAACAGAAAGTCCTAAAATAATTATAAATATTGAAAACAAGTATAAAATGTGGAGATTTTGCGATGGGGAAGACAAGATCTTTTCGATGGTAGCTATACAATAAAAGCCTATAAAAACAACCATACTCTTCTTAGTAGGTATCATTTTTCATATTGTTTCAACGCTTGGATTGCATTTTTATCTAGAGGGTTATTTTGCTTTGGTCATCAAGATTCCTGATTACCTTTTCCCATGTTCTTATTTTTCCTAGTATTCTTTTGTCTATTGTGCAGACTCGAATCAATTGGAAGAAGGCAAGGTTTTTTTGCCTTCTTCGAATCAACTTGGTCACACTACAAGATTGACAGGAAAAAATTGCACAAAACATTTAAATGCACATCTATAAAATATGTTTTATTTTATTAAATAGCTAAAAGAACATCATGTTACATTGTATAGGAACTTTTAAGAAGTCTTTAAATTTTTTTATCTATTTTTTTATGGTCTCCACTATCAAAATGACATTTCAAAAGTGAAATATATTACCATATTTTTGCTGATGGGCACTATGTTATATACACCAACCCAACTAAAAAGAAAGAACAAAGAGAGAAACTATACCAACATCCACAGATGACCAGAAGTAGGTCAATGGGGCTTCAAAACTAAAGTCAGTTCCAATATAGAACTACTATGAGAAAATTTCCTTAGCTTTTGAAAAATAATTGAATATTTAGCAATATGCAACAAAAACATAATGAGGGAGAGTGCCTCGGACATCGAGACCTTTGCAAGGGATTATGGATTTTTCCTTTGGGAAATTTTCAAGTGCAAATGATTTTTAAGAGTGTTTTCTTACAAAATTTCATTAATAACAATCTCTATTGGAAATTAAAGAATATTACATGGCAAGAAAACAAAGCCTTAACTCAAATTCATCTTTCGAAGGACGCAATTTGAAGGGTAGTTGAATGGTGAATTCCATCATTCATTACTCTGATGTTGGTTGAGTAATGCCTATACATTTTTAAATCGTACACAATAAAAGCTGCAGGGATCTGAATATGGAAGGGTCAGAGTTGCAAAATTGGTTAAGCAGATCTGGATATCCATCTTAATGCAAAGTGGATGAAGCCCAGCTTGGGTAAGATACATTATACACAAAGGAAAGAAATGGAGAAAAGATTACTGTTAAGGCCCGGGGATGAAATGCTAACCCATGGTTATTTGGAGGTTGAACTGCAGAGAAATTCTCCAGCTAGTGAGATGCACAGAAAATGTGAAACCTGAGAAACAAACAAATTATATAATGGGTGAGTCCATTTGCAGAAAAATCCATTTTACTGTTAAAGTTCAAACATTGTTGAGAACAAGCTTCCCTGTAAATCCACGTATACTTGACCGTCTGAGACCAAAGGAGATAATGTTTCCTAGGAAGCACTATTGAACTGTTTAAAAGGTATAAAACCTGTCAAACAAATCATGTTAAAATAATAAATCTGCTGAATATCACCAATTACCTTCTTACGGTCATGAAGAATTTGTTAGATTTGACATGCAAAAGCAGTCAGGTAGAGCAGAGCCTCTCCCATCAACTAAAGCTTTACTATGAGTTTCCCATAAATATTCTGCTAATTTCTCCCCTTCAAGGCCTTTCAAAATAGCTTCTGCAAACGCTCTCCTGTTGAGAAAAAGAGTCTTTGATTGTCCATTCAAAGCTCTCATTGCAGCTACCATCTTATCCATGTTCCCAAAGTATGTACCAATATATGCGTCACTGTTGATGGATACATAGTAGTCTAATGCAGCTCTGCTATTGCCCCGCATTGCCATCAGACTTGCTTTGTCCAGAAGAGAAG
Source organism: Cryptomeria japonica (assembly GCF_030272615.1). Lineage (NCBI taxonomy): Eukaryota > Viridiplantae > Streptophyta > Pinopsida > Cupressales > Cupressaceae > Cryptomeria > Cryptomeria japonica. The sequence continues at coordinate 730,600,027 of NC_081409.1, forward strand.
ATTTGGTGTAACTGTTCCTGTAAATTGAAGTAAAATCCTTTGATTCCAATAGGCTTTCACCAGCAGCCAAATAAACAGTTGTGTTGGTAGGAATTCCAAGTGCTTGTAGAATAAAGGCTGTCTCTCTTGGAGTAAGAGGACATTTTCCTCTCTTCCTCCATGTTACTGCAGCATCACCCGAGATGATTGTCCTGCCATTTCTAGCTGAGTTGATTGCATCCAGAGAGCTTTGGGAAAGATCATTATATTGGCATCTACTGTAAGCTATCATGTCAGGCTCAAATCTCATATGTAGAGACAGAATGGGTTGAGGTATTTTTTGCAGGAGTTCAGCTCCCATTTTCTGAATGGCAGGAACAAGTCGTAAAGCTTTGAAGCATACATGACAACGAGCTGCCTTGGCAAAAACTGGGTGTCTGCGAATTGTTCATGGAGTCAGTCCATAGTTCATGTTTCCTAATCAAAGGACACCAAAATTTAGAGCTATATATTCTTCAAATTGACTATATTTTGGTTCAGAAGATAAATTTATTTTTGCCTTCTAATAAAAAAAATCTATAAATATCATAAAAGATTATATGAGGAAAAATAATAAAATCATAAGTTGGTCACTGACAAGAAATTGTATGAAAGTGCATCACGATTATAAGTACCATTTTTAAGATGTATTAATACTTCTATGAACTGACTAGAGGACTGACAAAGGTTTGTATGTTGAGCATATAAATCTTTGATAGAAAAAAAATACTCTATGGCTTGGTAAGTGGAAGTTGGGGAGAGGATCCAGCAGTCATATTGACTATCTTCACACCCCTCAAGCTCCTAAATGGTAGATCAGATTTTCTTGAAAATTTCACCACACCTGTTGGCAAGCTAACTGATTAAAGCTATTGATTGGGATCGGGGTCATTAAAAATGAACGAGGAATTACTCATTATGTGGATGGTGGTCATAAAATGGCGATTTCAAATGGTTAATTGAAATTTGTGCAGGAAGGGCCCCAATAGTAATGCACTATACTTATCAAAACAAAACTATTAGAAGTAAAACCCCTATTCCTATGTGCCTCACCGTGAATGCCACATTACCCCTACACACATGAACATGTAAAGTGGCCCCTCCCTTAGCCACTAGTCTTAGAATTAAAAGTACTTATGGTTGGAAAAATATTACCAGGCTTGGTATCTCAAGCACTAGTTTTGGATTTCACTTTTATGTTTTTACCCTCAACCTAATTCACTCCTTACTCTCACTCTCCCACTTCTTGCTCTACTGCAATTTTTTTTAAAACATTTTGGAGACACTTGAGATTGTTGACCACAACATTGCCCATAGGTTTGAAGGGTTGCTGTCACACACAACCTGCAACTGCCATTGCAGCTAATGATTATCTGTGCCCTATTTTTGCCTTCTTGTAGATTCTGATTTTTTCACTGTTAAATTTTTTTTATTTGATTGTTTTACTATGCCATATGCAGATATTCAACTCTTGGAAATATTCAATATTTATACATTTGCAGTGTATGCCTTCTTCTGGGATCAGGGTTTTTTATGTATACAACATTTGCAGGAGTCCTTTAGATACTTCAGATTTTGTGAGAGGCTTCACTATGTTGTGTTGTCTATTTGTAGGAACAATTTCAAAAAAATGTATGCCTTGTTCTGACTATGACTCTTTTTGTCACGAGTGGGCTGAGGAAATAAGTTATGCTAACTTTTCAGTATTAGGGTTTTTATTCTATGCATTCTTCTGTGTAAAGATTTTTTATTTGCTCAAAATTTGTAAATATGCAGCCATAGATTTCCTAAATTTGCATTCTATGCATTCGTGGTCAATTCTTTGTGTTGATGGTTTCAGTATGCGATGTCCCTAACCCTATTATAAAGCATTTGCAGTATATTTCATATAATCTTCCTCATACGTGCAATTTATTTCATTACACAGTATGCTGTTGATTCCACTGGGTATCCAAGGGTCCAGGTAATTGGCATAACCAAAAGATATTAATGTTCAAAGAGCCAAAGTGAGAGGTGCGGAGAGGAGGTCGGTATCCATCTTGTTGAAGAGAAAGAGGAATGTGTCGGTTCGCCTATGGAAGAACCAAAAAAAGGGGAAGCTCTCATGATGAGGAGAATTTGTTGAAGCCAACAAAGGATAGCAATGGACCCATTCAAAGAAGAAGTCTTTTCAGGACCATTTGCAAGTCCAAAGGGAAATGTTGCAAAGTAAAGAGTGATAGTGGGATGATAGATAAGTGAGTTAAAATGGAAATGGTGAGAAGGTTGGGTCTAAAGAAATTAACTCACCCACACGCACATTGGGTTTCATGGCTTAAAAAGGGGCAACATGTGGTAAACTGCTGCCTTGTGAGTTTCAATATTGGATCCTTGTGTGATCAGGAATGGCGTGATGTCATGCAAATGGATGTGTGCCATGTCTTGTTTAGGAGGCTATGGCAGTTTGATAGAGAAGCTATTTATGATGGTAGAGCTAATACCTACACCCCTGTGAAGGATGTTGCTAAGAATCACTTAAATCCAATGAGGGAATGGGATTATGAAAATGCTCTAGAACCTAGGGATATTTTAGTTGATGGAAAGGATTTCCTTGCTGAATTGGGTTCAAAAGATGATGGTTTTGTGCTCATAGCTAAACCTACATCTAAATACTTGGAGGTGGATGGTAAGATGCTATAAGAAGTAAAGAAGCTACTTGGTGGGTATTTAGAGGTTGTGTTCGTAAAAGAGAAGCGTGGATCACCATATTGAGCTGACTCTAGGGGCTAGTTTGTCTAAGAAGGCTGCATATAGAATGACACCCCTAGAGAACAACAAGATGAATTGACAAGTTCATGAATAGTGGAAGAAGGTTTTGATTAAAATTAGCTTGATTCCATGTGTGGTCCTAGCTATATTAGCATCAAACATAGAGTCCAAGGCCATTAACAAAAAGCACTATCAAATATTGATTTTCTTTGCCCAAGATGGATGACTTGATGGATTGCTTGAGTGGAGCCAAGTACTTTACATGATTGAATTGGTGAATGGACATCACCAAATAAGGATAAGAGAGGGTTGTGAATGGAAGATTTCCTTTAAGACTAAGGAGGGGTTATATAAGTGGCTTGTCATGTCATTTGAGTTGACCAATGCTTCAAGTACATTCATGAGGCTAATAAACAAGGTATTGAAACCCTTCCTCGGTAAATTTGTAATCATCTATGTTCCACCAAGTTTTCAAGATTGAGACAAGGGGAGGGATTCATGGGATGGATTTTTGGAGACTGTTTTTAAGGATGCAACTATTTAAAAAAAAGGAAGTTTTTAAAATACAGTAAATTTTATATATTCATATGATAACATTGATAAGGAATTCACCGTATACATTATAGAACCTTATTGCATAACATCAAAGATGAATGAGATTTCACATGAATAAACACACAAATTAACAAAATTTCATTAATTTAATTGTTAATGTGCTATTATTATATAAAATTACAATTAAATGCCCAAACGATGTGGTCATCTATGTCTTTATACATGTCTATAAGGATGTGATCCAAGGATTGTGATGGGGTGTTACCAAGTTTTCCTTGATTACAAATCGTAGTGGGGCTGGAGTGTGTATGTGTGGGTGTGTTGAGAGTGGGAGCTTGACCAATGTAATCTTTGAGAAAATGGAAAACTACAATTTTTGAAACATCATTGGTAAAATGAAATAAATAAAAAGGCACTTGGGATTTTAAGAAAACTATGTGCATACGCTAATTAGTACAAACCACATGCTGCCATTCCAGTTGAAGAACATAGTCAAACGACATTCCTTATATAACAGACTTCACAAAGGCATTATAATAAATTTGCTTTTTATGGCATACCCTTTTTTTTTACTCAATTTTTGTATTTTTTTGTTTAAAATTGCTTCTTTCTTTATTGGGCCATAGGGGATGGCTAGCTGTCCCCTAATATTTATTGATGTCTCAAGGACATTTCCTTTTTTTTCTATGAATTGAGGATGGTTGGGGGATGTCTCCAACCAAACCTTGCATCCCTAAAACATTTTTGATAGGGAACAGAGTTTGAAAATGCAAGGGATGTGTCTATAGGGTACATAGGTGATTGTTTATCTAAGTAATGAGCAATAGTCCACTGAGTTTTTGGGATGGGGTAAAACGGGACAGGGGAGCACATTTCTAGGACAACTAGGATGAAAACCTATTTTGGGGGAATCATAAGGAGCCGCAATTTAAAAAGGGAAAATTAAAAAATATAGGAAAATTAAAATATTCGTATGATAAGATATTCACCATATTCATTATAAAACCATATTATGAAATAGTAGAGCTGAATTTAGAATTCACATAAGTTGGCATTCAAATTATCAGAACTTCATTATCTAATCACTAGAGTTTTTAATTAGCAATGTGCATATAAAATAAACTGAAAAGGCCGAAAGGTTACAACTACAAAATAACCAAATGTAGATGACCGGATCTATTGTTGTTGTGTGTCTACCTCATCTTTGCTTAAATCAAAATTGAACTTTCAATATGAGTCAGTACTTATATGAGGGATTGGATCATCCAAAAGAACCCCAACCAATCCTTCTTATGCCTCCTCATCAATCTATTGGCAGCTACGAGATCAACATCCCATCATAAAGTTAGATTCTATTGATTGAAGTTGGAAGGCACTATATACAACCACCAACTTCTCCACTCTTTGAGAAGTAACCTATTCCTCTTGATTGAAGAATGGAGTTGTATGTGAACCAATTTCTCTCTACAACAAAGGAACTAGCAACATGTTCCTTTTGATTGACTAAACAAAGTTTCATGTGGATCAATTCCTCTTTACAACAAAGGAACTAGCAACTACTGAAAGGCGGTGAATGGTAAGCCTCCTCAACTCTATTGCATCTTTTCCATGCCATGCCCACCATCCAATAGGATTAGTTTGAGCTAATGTAGATCTATTTGTTCTTGCCTTTGGTTTGCCAAATGTTGGACCCCAAAGATTGACAAATGCTGGCAACTACATTTGAAATAAAGTTGCCTCCTCATTGCTACACATCTTTTGAAGGACCTTTAGGAGCCTTTCTTTCACCTCTTCATCATCAAGAGGAGGCACTCTCCCAATTCATAGTGCATACCTTTTGGGATTTAGAGTATAGAATGTCATTTGAAGCAAGGTGTTCAATGTTCCATCATCGCAACACAATGGGTTAAATATGCTCCTCATATAATCCCAAACAAGATCTCAACTAAGAATTGCTTGCTTCATTTGCCCAAACATGTTGTCAAATGTCTCATAAATCTCTCCAAGACTAGGAAAGTTTGTATTAGCATATCTAATGATCAATACAACATGTGAGATGAAAGAGCAAACATGACTATCGACAAATATTTCAAAACAAAAAAAGACTCAAATAACAAAGAGTGAATGGTATTACAAAAAAGATGAAATTTACAAGTTGCAAAAAAAATATAATTATTAATTTAATAATAATATATAAATGGTCTTTTACTTCGCTCTAGACCATTGGTCGTCATCAATGATCTTTTACTTCACCCTTTTTCTTTCAACCGTGTTCACCTATGGCTATCTACCTCAGTCTAAATTAACTATCATAAACTTTGAGGTCCCTACATCTCAAGCATCTTATCTAAGAAAATTAAATAGTTAGCATATCTAGTTACAAGGGTTAACGAATTCTTTCCCTGAAAAAGTCTTTAAGACAGCAAGCTAGAGTGGTTGTAAATGAACGCTTGTGTATTTATTGATTCTACCATCACTTTCTCCACACAATCTATTTTCTCTATGTTTTTCAAAGAATTGTTCAACATATGAAGTTATGAACACAACATAATGTCCAAAAAATATGCTTTTAAGAACACTCCACCATCATGCCAACTAGCTTACATACACATGCTAAATTGGTGATCACTTGTGCAACATTTGAGGTCCCAAGCCCCTCTATGGTCTCCTTCAAATTATGAAATTGGTTGTGTGCATCCTCCACTCCCCTTAACAATCAAAAGCTAAAAAATTAAGAGTCAATTGCACAAGTGACTATGATATTGATGAGTGGTTTGTCTAATATCGGTCCACCCAAAGATAAAAAAGTAGCCTACTGTAAGCCACCTGTAAGCCAAGTTTGCCCCATGTACTCTCACCAAACTCACCTTAGAACAAGGAGGCTAGTGTAAAGTTTTTGTTCTCTAGGGAGACATGAAGGACAAACAACATTTTTTTTTTCAGCACTTGTTTGAAGTAGAGACTGTGCTACATGAAATAGGATGGCACAAGAAAAAATATGGTAGGCTCTTTTGAATTTCTCCAATTAGTGATAATGCATGGCAAGATATTATTAGCTTGGGTTCTTCATCTTCATCTTCTCCTCCTCCTCCTCCCTCTCCTTTTTCTTGTTCTCCTTCTTCACTAGCACCCATTTTCTTTAATCTAGTGATACAGGTAAAGTAGTTATTTATAAGACTATTGCCAAAATGTGTCATGAGTACCTCTTGGAAAATGGACCGCGTGACAACACATCCCTTCTATTTCTTCTTTTCACAAAGCCAATGATGGCAAATGAATTGGTCTAGTTCCAAGTACAGTATTTCATTGCAACCTTCTATTAACATGGAACATGGTGAAGATCAAAGAGCCACTCCATTTGGTAGAGTCAATTGGTTGGATATTTGCCATCAAACTTTCACATATCCATCTTTAGTCTAAAGTGCCTAGCCATAGAATTATTTTGATGATGATCCAGCTTTACATTTGAGTCAAACCCAAAAGCGTCATGACCCTTTGAAGACACATATTCTTCCCAAATTTGTTCACTAATACTTGGATATCTTCTCTCTTGGTGAACCCTTTCGTCTCCTCCCTCAATGCTGAAGTATCATCCTTAAGAGATTCTACATCTATGGAACCCTTCTCAATCATTACATCATCCTTGTCCAAAGATTTTCCAGGGGAGACAAGATTCCTTCCCTTGCCTCTTGTTGAAGCCCATGGTGGCAAAATAATTTTGTAATCAAATGCACAATGAATTTGAATAACCTTAAATTTTTATTGTAAGTTACTAGGGCCCAAATGTCACCTATGAAGAAAAATCTCTAAGAAATTTGCTGATTTGCAGCCTTGATAGCAAATTTGGTGCAGTCCCTAATTTCACAATAACTACTTCAATTCTGCTCAAAATGACCTTAAATTTGAACTGTAGCAGCTTCAATATGTCTTTGATCAACCCCCCAAAATTCTGAAAAAAAAAGAACAGAAAAATTGTTGGTTTACACCCTTGAGAGTGAATTTGATGAAAACACTAATTTTGCGATAGTTCCTTCAGATCTACTCCAAACGTGTAATGTCCCCTATTTATAGGCTGTCAATTCCCAAAGGGAAACATATATTACTACCTATTATATTACATCAATCCAGATTAAATAGTTAAAGTTGCTCATAATACAGCTTAATATTATCATTTCCCTAGTCCTAATCCTAAAACCTTCTAATTCTCATTCCCAAAAGAGGGCATTGGCTTGTCTAGGGCGCTTGACACCACCTCCCTAATACTGCCCAGATGTCAGGAACATTGTCCATTCACCCTTGGGGCTCTTTCCTTGGAGTGGAATTACTCTGCCCCTCCCTAACAGCACCCATCTCCCTTGGGGAATAGAAGGATTAGAATAGATTTATGACTTTAGGACAAAGTTATGGCAATATCACTTAGTACTATGGACGTATATTATGACTGTCATACAAATTGCAGTCTATATTAATATTACTATTAAATTCTGCATAAGAACATTATCAGGCTTCATATATTAAACATACACATTAAGCACATGCCCATGCATATCACCAAGAACAAGGATGTTACTGCCTGTAACTTAATAACAATTCTGATCTGATCTGGTCAATGGTGGTGTCACCGGATGCTTTAGATTCCTTTCCTTTATATCTCTCAATGTGAGGGAGAGGTCACACCTCTTCCTCACTTATGCCCTTTGGCAAGAGACGCCATTTCTCCATTAGCACCCTTTGAAAGAGTGCAAATCTTCATTATTTCCACCCTTTGAAAAGGACACAACCTTTCACAATCAGATCTGCACTTCTTATTTAGATCAGATCTGCACTTTTGATTCTCAAATTATCCCCTTCTCAAATGAGGTTCTCTTCTCCCTTTTATATCTCATGTTTGAGTGAGTCACAACTTTTCCTTCCATGTCTTTTGACCATTCATTAACTTAATTAAATTTTAATTATATTCTAGTATATTTTAATTTTATTTTTGTTTTTATTCTTTTGTATTTTAATATTTTTATTATTTATTATTAAATTCTATTTCAAAGTGGGGACATTACAAAATGACCTAAAATCTGGATTGTAGTAGCTTCCATATATCCTCAACCCTCTAAAATTCAGAATTTTTTTTTGTCAAATTGAGGGAGATATGTGCTTCGCAGTTCAGCCTTCTTAATAAATAAAAGATCACCTTGTTTCTTACCTTTTGGATGACATGATCATGTTCTAATACCACTTGTAATGAAATAACTTGCAGAAGAGAAGAAACTAGTAGGAAATATTCTGTAAATACTGCAGAATGATAAGCCACTTTGGGGGAGCAAACCTCCAAAAGTCTCCAATAAGAACAAAGTTCACAATATGATGATCACAAACTGACCACTAGCTCCTGTATATATCATAATTATGCCTTGGATGCTACCCAAGCTGACTTAACGATTAAAACTATAAATGATTATATAATTTAAATAAGGGTATGCTAGCCACACATCAGCTACATATATCCCTAAACACACTATAGGTTAAGGGCATAGCACTTTTAAAAACTGTTGCAGGAGGGACATCAAGGATATGGTAATAAATTGAAAATAAAATTCATTCAAACTAGACAAAATTGCTGTCATATGCAACTTGATTCACTATATTCTGCAAGTTGAAGAGGCTAAAAGCCCTGCTGTAAGTTGATGCAAATCGGTTAAGGTTATTGCTGAAATATGTTGAAACACCAGAGATTTGGTGAAATTAGCAACAAAGATATGGAAGCTACCATGAAATATGCAAAGAAAAGGGCATCCAAACTACTCCTGTATTTGACAATCCATGATTGCCAGGAACTGAAAATGAACTGTAATGATGACTAAATCCTAGGCAGTTTGAAGAGGCAGTGAAGGGGCAGAGAACAACAGGACGTGAATGATACTAACTAAAAATTAAAAATTCCTTTAAACCCTAGGCACACATAAATAACATATGAATTTCTAAATTTAATGGCATAAAACCCCACTAATCATAAATAGAAATCCCGCACAATATGTGCATCCCTTCTGAAAATTCTTAGGAACTGCTGCAATATAACTGGAATGTGCCTGCAAACTGCTACAAAAAACTGTTACGGTGATACTGTCTTCTTATACAGGCATTTGCATGCTTAAGGTCTCTGTTATTTGCTTTAAAACTGACCCCAAATTATTGAGTGCAGACTGCTAAAGCTTTTGCTATCCGAACTGACCAGGCAGAGAAAATGAGTGACAAAACCACCAGAAATGTGTGTCTCACTTTAATTTCAGTGGCTGATTCTACCTTTGTGGGCACTTAGTGTCTTTTGACTATGCTTTTGCTAACAAAGTGGAGATTTTAGGTTTCTCAATCACTTCTAAAGTAGTGTGCTTGGAGGAGAATTATGAGGGCAAAATCCTCTCTAAATTACAGCTCATTTTTAACGTAATAGCTGGGCAGTGTTTGATTATAGTTGAGCCAAGATTTGGTTGGAGCCTTTTGTGGTCTCAGCCCATCAAAAGAGCACCTACATTAGTCCTTTAGTTTTACCAATGGTGGAAACCACTTAACACAACCCTATTTTCATATGCTTCGGCAGAGCTTTGAGAGTTCAAAATCCATGTGTAAATGTGCCACCTTATGACTTGATCCATATTTCCATTATTGGAGTGTTTCACTTTCACTAACCTATTTGCCACTTTCCTAGGTGCACTTTACTTATAAGTTTATCAATACCTTTTCACAACTGAGTCGGGTTTTTAGGTGGCAGAATCACCTCTAAAGTTCACCTGACTTGAAACTTTTATTCCTGCTTTGAGCATAGGCATGGATCGCTTATAATTCTGCCAGCCTTTCATATGTCTTTGGCACAACTTAATAAGGATTTTGCCTGCCAAAAGTTTCACTTGGAGGAGAAAACACATGGCTAAACCATCAAAAAGGTGCAACAATGTTTGTTTTGTAATTTGCTGAGGTCTTTTACATGCCAACTTCTGATTTTTCTTTTACTTCCTTCAAAGCTGGGTGCAAATCACTCAAATCTTAGACAATTTTGCTGTTTTAGGCAGAACTTTTACTAAATTAGACCAGCCACAAAGCACCCCAGCCTTGAAACATGTTAAAGAGCCATCCTTGAACCCTACGCACACTTCCCTAAGGCATTTGCCAACCATTTTGCTTGAGCAGAAAAACAAGTATGCCTTTATTAGCTGAGTGGAGATTTGGGTGGAGAATGCCATTGAAACATTGATGGAGAAAACATGTGGCAAAGCCACCTTAGGCATGCACCATGACCTCTTTTGATCATCACTATTCTAGTCAACAATAATGTACCTGAAAAACTTCACTTTGCCAATTTGCTAGTTTGTATCCTTCAAAGCCTTCAAAGTTTCACACTCCTTCACACACTTAGGCCAAGTCACAACTCATTTTGCCATGTCAACTCAGCTGACCTATTCTTACATGTTCCCTTGCTCTGCTCCATTGTCTTCATCATTCTTTGCCTCTCCTTCAGCCCTTTTACATTATCATTGTTTACTCCTTATCAGCTTGAGGTAATCATTTTTTTGCCTTGGAAAAGTTTTTAATTGAAAATACCAAGATAGGACAAGTTCTTGCAAATTCAATGGGGAGAACACAATCAAGTGTTCCCTGGGGATGCATCCCCCCGGAAAAACTACGCATTTCCGAGACAGGGACGTCCCTGTAACTCGGAAACTCCAAGGGAAGGTCCCTCCGCCATCCCTCTACCACCACCACACACCCTCTGCCGTTTCCAAGACGTTCCCTCTGATAGGGGATGTCTCTGAGATGTTTCATAAGGAGACACTGGGGTGTCCCTGAGACTCCCAAACGTCTCGACCTTGGAGGGGACTTGAAAATTTTTAAGACTGTTTGATATTGTTGAGTCTATCTCAGACTGTTTGCCATTGTTTAGGGGGGAACATGGTTGCATAGAGTGAGTTTTTGGAGGATTTAAGGGGTTGTTTGGACCCACTATAGTGATGTTCCAAACCTGCAACATATTTTATAATTGTATCAGACCTGCATTGTCATATACAGTAATTTAAATGTGTTCCCCACCTGCTGTGATCATTTCAGCATGCTTTTCCAGGTATTTTGCTTTATTGCTTTCTATTGGGTGCTAGTTTCATGCAATTTAGGCAATCTAGAAAGTGTCTTTTCAATGTGCTGCCCTGTAACAGCATTTGTATCAGCTTATAATTGTTATCAATACTTAAATAGCAGACATAGCATTGTTTCAATTTGCATGGTTCTTATGCTTGTTAAAAAATAATAGATCGTCTAAGGTGCTCATTACACATATAAAGATGTTTTTCATGACAACAAAATTGAAATAGATTGTGATTATTATTTCCATACTTTGAGCTGAAATGATAGAGGTAATTAGAGCTTTTACTGCCTTTAGGGTTAGATCCTTTTAAGATGCTCCAACACAATCTTTCTACTTATAACTTAATATTCAAAGTTCAATGCAATCATTGTAATCTGTTTACTTATTCCTTCTATAGTTATACATCTTTTTATGACTAATTTTTCAAGTACTATATATAATTCAGCACCGCTCCACCACCACCCCCCTGCTGCCGTCCCTCTACCATCCCCACACTTAAGCCCCCCATACCCCTGTCAAGGAAACCCATCCCCCGTCCCTGCATCAAGAAACTCGGTGGAACATAGATCACAAATCAAGTGGATTGACAAACAACTGACAATCAACTGAAAAAAGAGAGCACAAAAATTGAGTTTCATATGTGGGTACCAATGCAAATTCATAATGAATATTTGAAAACAAAAAAAATATTCCAAGGAGATTGAAGATCTGGTCAAAAAATGTACTTATATCTTAATCAACTTGATGTATGACCAGAAATGCAGCTCCCAAGCATTTTTCATATCAGTGACACGAGAAGCTAATCAATGTTGCCCATTTCAAGCTTTATGATCAAATTGAATTTGCAGCTATAATATTTTTACTATAGTTATAATTAAACTGTAATTCTAATCTGGACAGGAAACAAGTACCATCTAAATTGGATATTAGAAACAGTTAAATGGTAGATATTTTAGCAGTCCACTTGTATAGAAAAACATTCATTACATGGTCATAAAACTGGATGTTAATATCCAAATTGGATATTAAAAACTTCTGTGACTGCATAATGATTTTCTATACAATCGAACTACTCTAATATAGTAAGGATTATTACAGTCTTATATAGAACTGGTATAGCACAAATCCCTAAAATCTTCTTTAGATGAGAGAAGAAAAATATTTCAGCATCCACATACTCTGAAATGTCAGAATAATGTTATCAAAGGTTTAGTTTAAAATAACAGCATAAAAAACAATAGGGATCATCATGATAGGGACTATTCTAGATGACATTTTCAGTGTCTTGAGAATTGCTGATTGTTGATTTATAGCTAGGTTGGATTCCTAGCTTGGGCCGACCTAGCTCTCTAAATTGGCCTTTTAGCCTTAGCAATTTGTCATCGTGTTGACTAGGCCCTATTTGGGCGATTTATGTTAGATACATATGTAACATGCTGACTTGCATGTATAACGTGTAAACATTATGTAAAATATGGACTGACAACAAAATTGTGTAACTTGTAAATCGGTCACGACCTATACTTGTAAAATGAAATTATTTGTTTATAATTTGGCAGGAATTAAACCTAGCCGACCTAGGGTGAAGTGAAGGCTAGAGTCTCCTATATATGTGAAGCCTATCTCATTGCTCAAAGATATCTCCAGCGAATACCTTCTATCTGTCCACAAGCAGCGAATTGTCTTCAGTAATCAGCGAATCACCTTCAGCAATAAGCGAATATCATTAAGAGCATAGCAAACATAATCAGAAGACAGCGAATCAGTATTAGAAGCCAGTGAACATCAGCAGATACACAGTAAACACCTTTTGCAGTCAGCGAACCTCATCAAGGCACATCGAACTCTCTTGAAGGACTGCGAACTGGTCTAAGGGGGCACCAAACATCGTCTTACGGTCAGGGAACATCATCTTTGTGACAGCAGATCGATCTTGTAGACAGTGACCTCAATCTGCCATCCTCCTTGTATTGCAGATAATTTTGTTTGTGCTATTTACCCTAAGGTTCTGTGCATAATTGCTGACAGCTTCAAGTAAGAAGCTAATTGTAAATTCAATTTGACTAATCAAGGTCTGAGAATTGTTGCTGGATTTTTCACCTCCAAGAGGGAGGTTTTCCCAGGGTACTGCTGTGTTGTTCTTGTGTTGTTTTGTGCTGTTATGTGTTGCATTTTCAGTTTCAGTTATTTACTTTCAGTCTGATTGCTAAAAATCAGTTTCAGTTATAAAATTGGTATAGCACAAATCCCTAAAATCTTCTTTAGATGAGAGAAGAAAAATATTTCAGCATCCACATACTCTGAAATGTCAGGATAATGTTATCAAAGGTTTAGTTTAAAATAACAGCACAAAAAACAATAGGCATCATCATGATAGGGACTATTCTAGATGACATTTTCAGTGTCTTGAGAATTGCTGATAACACAGTCTGATTTTAAATGACATCTTCCTTTCAAAGATCTCTCATTAAATGAAGCTGTGACTGAAAGATCTAAGACTCTAATCTTATATTGGTAAGAAAACAAGATCAACTTTTTAGATGTCTACACTGTAAAGGCAAACTGGTCGTAATTAGAAGCTGGGCATTTCTTGTACATATTGTACAATGGGAAGAAAATATACTTCCTTCTGTACCAGAAGAATACACATCTTCAGAAGGTTGCAATTGCAACCTTCTCTTACATGTCAAGAAACTTGATATCAAAACGAATACAAATTGCACTTGCTCTAGGTAATTTGGAAATGCTCTCAAAACTTTCACCAGTCTTTAAAGTAAAACAAAAAAACCTGCAAGCTGAAAGCCATAGGATCCTCAGTTTTATTCTCCAGTACCTACACTCTGAAAATGTTGAATCTTTTGTCTTTCTGAAAGGGAGTGTGACTGCATTTTTCACTGAGAATCTGCTTTTAAAGTCCTGCTATGCATAAATCCACAAAACAGAAAATTGTAGATCTGATACCTCAACAATAGCCAACAATGTTGTACCCACATTGCTATTAACAAAGATGAAGCAAAAATGGAATGCAAAGACTGGATACAATTAGAATGAAGAGTGGCGATGCGTAGAGAATATTTATTTATATGCAAAGAAATATTCACCTTAATAGGTTTTGGAGCGTACTCTATGAACAATTATGAACATGCCATCCTAACAGAAGCACAAACTTGTACAAGTCTAATGTGAAAACAACTAAGAGTTTTTCTATGACCAGAGTCCCAAATCTTGTCCCCAGTAAGAGGGCATTGTTACCTGAATTGAATTGCTATTTCTTCATCACTCCCAAGTTCCAAACAGACTATTAAAAGCAATGTCTGAATGAAACCAACAAAAATAGAAATCTTATTTGCATTTTATAGAGGTCCCATATTTTTGAGAAAAGATCTACTGAAATTTGAAAGTCATCATAAAAGAGAAAGAGGCAACCTGAAGAAAGATTTGCGATGTAATAGAAATATTATTTGCATTTTATAGAGGTCCCATATTTTTGAGAAAAGACCTACTGAAATTTGAAAGCCCTAATAAAAGAGAAAAAGGCAACCTGAAGAAATATTTGCAATGTAATAGAAATCATATTTGCATTTTATAGAGGTTATATATTTTGAGAAAAAATCTACTGAAATTTGAAAGCCATAATAAAAGAGAAAGAGGCGACCTGCAGAAATATTTGCAATGTAATAGAAATCTTATTTGCATTTTATAGAGGTCCCATATTTTAGAGAAAAGATCTACTGAAATTTGAAAGCCATAATTAAAGAGAAAGAGGTAACCTGAAGAAATATTTGCAATGTTACTTACCTATCTGGTGTTTGACTCGCTGCTGGGGTAATGACAATATATTGATGCTTAGTTAAAGATGGAAGTACAGATTCAATGTAATCAAAATGACCCTTCTGCTTACGACAGTCAACTCTAACTGGTTTTTTTGAGGCCAACTCTTTTGGTAGTTCTTTCACAACATGGACAAAGTCTTTTGTCCGTTGAATGAAATAGTCTACATCAAAAATGTCTGCAAAACCACTGAATATACAAAAATATCTCAGGCCAATAGAATAATGGATAATATATCAATTAGGTGTGAAAATAAATCAATTTTATTTCATTAATTCTGCTAGCTGTGGTATTGTATTCTGGGAATCATAACAGCACCAGAGACGAGCTATGTTAAAATCAGGGCATTTTATTAACTCTATATGAAAATAGTAAATACAATAATGAGAACTTTTCTAAAGTATTATAAGAAGAAAGTTACTCTTGAGTTGCTTGGATTCCTGTACAATAATTTGAAAAGGATAGATTCACACAGCATTCTAAATGTATTATATTAAATGTTGAGATCCATGAATGTTTAAAAGCTTCACTGATATGATACATGTGATGTCCCCTTCTAGTTGACATCTGTCAGCTAAGTAGATTAGCCTATCATTGACCCTCGTAGGCTGATGAGGTTGGTTAGAGGGTCCTTCGGAGTTTGTTCTTCATCTTCAGAGTAAGCACTCCAAGACTGGCTTTCGTTTGGGGTCTCCAGGACTCCGGTTGAGATACTTTCTATTTTTAGCAGTCCTGCTATTTATAGCCAATGGGTTGGGCAGGGGCAGAGTATGGTTTGGCAGTCTCCAATTCTGACAGCAGGCAATTCTGATGGATACTTAGAGAGATATTAATATTTAATTACTTTAATTAAATATTAAATGGGAACTTTAATGTTTTAATGTTTTAAAAGTCACTTTAAGTTATAACTTAAGTGAGGGTCTATTTCTCATCAGATGGGGCCAACTTTTATATTAAATTGAAAGTGATTTATTTTTGATATTTCAATAGTCAAAAATAAATAATAAAAAAAGTTAAGAATTTCATTAAATGCCAAAATCGTACCTTTCTTGAAAATCGTGCCAAACCCAAAGAGGAGGAGATAAAAGAAGATTTTTTGGTCTTCTTTCCATTATGCTAAGTTTTGGATATTTTGTTTGGAGCTCTGAGAGGAGTTATTGGCCAAGGGTTTCAGCAGAAGATTCTTCTGCAGTGATCAGAGGTATCGGTACAAGAAAACGTGGGATTCTTGTGCAACAACATCAGAGGCTGTGAAATATCAGTCGATCTTGCTCTTCCAGTTGGTTTCATTCAGGGACCAAGTTTGTGCTTATTAGTCAGAGAGGCATCGTTATTCATCAGTATTTTGTTGCAGCAGCAAACAGGGAAACAGAGGCACCCACAGGAGATATTTATTGGTGGCTGTACGGCTGCTTGGGGAGTAGCGCCAATCACCTAAGGGCTGCGATTTTGCATGTGGAGGAATCTAAAAAAATAAATAAAATAAGGAGAAGGTGCGCCTAGCTTGGGTTTCTCCATTCAGCTATCATGCAAGCTGTTCGGGCCAGTCTAGAATAAATTACAACATGCTGTCATAATGGACTGTGCATGACCAGCAAGAAGGAAATAAGGGTTTCCAGAAATTCTTGGTATTTATCAGCTCTTATCTTTTATTGTCTGTTTATGTATTGAGGGTAAATAAAGGTTGAATAAATGTAACAAGGGTTTGATCAGTTAATTACTGAATTAGAATTTATTTCTAGCGCTTCCCTATAGTTGCTTTTTTGAGCTTGTAATGGTTAGAATATACTTGCTGTTCAAAAAAATGCATAGAACAAACTTAAAAACGCAACAGGTTCAACTAAACTTCAGTTGTCAGAGTTGAGGGCCTTTTGAGGTTCTTACAATACATTTGTAGAAAGAAAAAGAAATCATAAACTACTTGGTGGATATTTTCTCACTGAAATGCCCTATTTAGCAATATAAAAGTAGTAAATTAGTAATTATGCCATTCAATCCTTGTCAAAGATTATTTTTTCCTTTGGTTGGGCTTTGGAATTGTTTCATCGACAATCATTGGTAGGTCATTGGCTCTCTCTTTTCGTCTGTTTGGGAGGCTATCCCATGATAAGAATGCATATGATTGGTTGAAAAGTGATCCTGGAGCATTTGGAGCAATCATTTTAATTGTAGAAGAGTATAATGAGGAAGCCCATTTATTCAAAATTCTTGTTTATTTCTTGTTTGATTTTCAGAATTTCCTATTAAAGCATGTGATTTTGTGTTTTGAGTTTTTGGTTGTATCAATCAATCAAAGAATTAAAAGAGTACAAAGGTTGGCAGAAGCCCAATCTATGACACCAGAGCATCATCAATTCAAACAAGCTAGAAAAGGAGCTACAGCACCCAAAATAATGGGTCTAGTTACATTATATGATATAAGGTGATATCAAGCATGGTTGAGAAGCTTCAAGCCCTTGGGAGAGATTCTGTAACTTGTTAGAGTGACAAACATAATTACAATTTGTAAGCTTTGAAACACTGGTTTTTGGTCTGAAGACTTTCCAGACGATTTCAGGATTGAAGACTTGATGTACTGCTCCATCCACAGACATTTACGGTCTGTGCCATCATATCATGACTTAATGAACAAAGAATCATAGGTTGTCAAGCTTATTGCATAACTGAAGCTGCAGTAGTTGTTTTTAAATTAAATAAAGTTAAAAAGATATTAGAAGAAGAACTCAGACAACTCTAGGTTTCAATTTTTCAAAGAAATAAATGAAGTTCAACAATTTTAAATTACTGGAATCAAGTCAATTAAAACCTACAAGTTTTCACTATTCACTGCAAAAATCTGAAGAGCGAAGTTTTATTAAAGTTCAGACTAATAGAACTTGACATTGGGTGACTCAACTCTAAAAGTTGCATTACATTAAAGTGATGTCAATTAATATTTGCATTGGTCAAGAGAACACAAGATGACCATACCCATGGAAAGAAACCTTTAAGGCAGCTTTTCAAACACACCAAAAAATGGCATGCGGTAACTTGTGATGCTTTGAAATATTTCCAAAGCTAATGTATATCCAAAACATGGCATCTTGAGGGAATTGTGAAATTTTAAGGATGCAGTTTCAAAGTTTCTAAAGTGACTATAAAGTGACCCTTGGCATCCCCAACACTTAGTGAAAATTGTAAAGGAACTTGATAGAAAATATTTGCAACTTATAACAGGTTACTGGGTGGTACCTGTTGACGTGTTTTTTATCACAGTGTCGAACACAGAATAAAGTTGCCTAACGGTCACTTCACTCTCTCTTGATCAAAGTGCAATTGCATGCTAAGATTGCAAGAAATTCAAACACCCGACTCCAAGGTTCCTTTATGCTACGGACGTGACTCAGTTGGCTGATGTGATTGTTGGTAATCCAAGCGGCCTTACATTTGCATCATTCTTTCATTTCTTTGTTGTGGCTGGAACTCCATCATCAGATATGGAAATTTTGTGATGTTGTTGCTTCAAACGAACTGAAATGAACTGAAAATAAAAGGGTAAGGGTTTAGAAGGATCTAAATCTACTCCTAAGGGCAGCAGTGATAACAACAGTTTAATGCTTTGGTGGACAAATTCCAAATAAACCAAGCTTTGCTTCGCCAAGATCAACTACAACTCCGCAAGAACTGGTGCAATCTTCTGGGGATGGTAGAGGATTTTCAAATCGAGAAAGTACATTTGAATACCCAAAAACGGCGCAATCCAAATGACTATCCACAATCAAACTCAGCACAAATTTAGGGAACTCAGACTAACTTTACACTGCAACTTACAATCAGCAAGATGTAAAAAGTATGAACCATGGAAATTCATCGGACACCATTACATTCTCCATTGAAATCAAAGCACTTTACTATTTCTAATCTAAGTGAGGAAGGTGAAACCATGCAAGCTTTGAAAAAACAATTTAAGTGGACACCATCAGAGAACAATGTTTCATTGTTATTATCTCAAAACTTATCGCAACAATTTCATACAAAGCTCCCTCCCTTTTAAATGAGGGGGGGTCACCCCTTTATATAGGCCTCAGGCCATGACTACATGCAAAACCCTAATTAGGGTTTTCCCAAAAGATTCTCCACTCAAGATGCAACAAGTTGGGAATCAGCAATAAATACCCCATAAAGCCC
This sequence comes from Cryptomeria japonica, assembly GCF_030272615.1. Taxonomy (NCBI): domain Eukaryota; kingdom Viridiplantae; phylum Streptophyta; class Pinopsida; order Cupressales; family Cupressaceae; genus Cryptomeria; species Cryptomeria japonica. The sequence goes on from NC_081409.1 coordinate 730,619,471, forward strand.
ATATATAATTAATTACAATCCTGCCGAAAATGGCACCCATAAAGCATTAATTAACCATTACATTTAAAAAGTGCCCACTATGCAATGAATGTACCCTCATGCAAAAATCGCCCATGATGCCATAAATGCACCATCACCTCCACATGTGACGGCGGCATGCAAAAGGAATCTGCCATAATGCCTCAAATGTGACAGTTGCATGCAAAGAGATGCTTCATTAATTCAGCGTCTGTTGACTCAACTACCATTTGGTGGAAAAAACCCTGGAGAGAGAAAAACTTCAAGAGGGAGAACCTCTGACTCTGGAAGTATTTTCTTGAAGTTTTTGAACTTGCCTTGCTTTGGAAAAGATTTTCAATGATTTTTCAACATCTCTTATTTTTTAGGAATTTTGCAAAAATTAGGGTTTCAAGTCCAGAAGGAAGAGAATTCTCCTAAGAATCCAAATCTGTAAAACTTTTGAAATTTGGATGTGATTTGATGCCCGCGAATGGATTTTTCAAATTTTTCCGTTGGGGGGGAAATTTCTTGTTTAGTTCATCCCTAATTCCTTCCTCGTCTTAAAATTTTTATCTTCAATTCATCCTTGGATGTGATTTCTTGTTGTGGAGGAATTCTCCTTTGGAAAGAAATTTGTTCCTTACCCTGAGGAAGGAAATTCTTCATACCTAAGCCAATTTTCATGATTTCCAAGAACTATGTCCTGAAGGAAGAAATTTCAAACACTCAGTCAATTTTTCACCTTTCTTGGAATTTCTTCTTTTTGGGTGCAATTCTTCCTGGATGAAGGAATTCATCTCTTTGTGCACTGTCCATGAGAAGATCATTTTAGCGCACTCTTGTGTTCCTAGGCGGCATTTTACGCTTGGTGGGGAATTCTTTCAATTCCATGGATTCCTTGCATCCCTCTATCTGGCACTCCTTCTCTCACTTGGGCGCAAAAATGCCTTGGTCAAGGACTCTTGCAATTTGCCTGTTTCTCCATGCACACTTCATTCTGGCACCCTCCACAAGGATGGGGCGGAAATTCCTCCTGAGAAAGGAATTCATTGTTTTGTGAATTGTCAATGTCTTCTTTTCAACATCCCTCCTTTTTAGGGATCCTCCTAAAATTTAGGAGCTAGGTTCATTCGATGGAGAATTCTGCCACGATTCCGAATCTATAACAATTTCCTCATTCCGACAAGATTCGGTGTCTAAAAATAGCAAATTCAAAAATTTGCTCGAGGGGAATTTTGCTTTTTATTCCTCCTTGACTCCTTGGATTCCATGCCTTACGCAAAATTTCAACTTTTTAGCTTGGGCGGAATTTTCGCTATGCCAAGGATTCATGGAATTTTCCATCTGTCCTTCCCTGACCCATTTTAGCGCCCAACTGCATACTCAAGCGCAATTTTGCTTATGCCAAGGATTCATGGATTTTTCCATCTGTCCTTGCCTTCTCTAGTTTGGCGCCCAACTACATACTTGGGTGGAATTTTGCTTATGCCAAGGATTCATGGATTTTTCCATCTGCCCTTGGCTTCTCCATTTTGGCGCCCAACTGCATACTTGGGCGGAATTTTGCTTATGCCAAGGATTCATGGATTTTTCCATGTCCTTGGCTTCTCCATTTTGGCACTCAACTACATACTTGGGCAGAATTTTGCTTGTGCCATGGATTCATGGAATTTTCCATCTGTCCTTGCCTTCTCCAGTTTGGCGCTTGACTGCATATTTGGGTGGAATTTTGCTTATGCCAAGGATTCATGGATTTTTCCATCTATCCTTGGCTTCTCCATTTTGGCGCCCAACTGCATACTTGGGTGGAATTTTGCTTGTGCCATGGATTCATGGAATTTTCCATCTGTCCTTGGCTTCTCCATTTTGGTGCCCAACTGCATCCTTGGGTGGAATTTTCCATCTGTCCTTGGCTTCTCCATTTTAGGCATGGATTTCCAGCACTTGACCCATTTTTGGCTTTCTTTGTCTGTTGTCTAACTTACCGGAATTAGAAATATCTACAAGCGTCTAATCCTTGTCGCCTTGTCTAACTGACCCTGCCAGTACTGACTTTCCAAAAATAGAAACCTTCAAGGTGTCAACGTTAGACCGTAGACAGGGTGCAGGAATGACTTACTATAAATAGAAACTTACTAAAAATAGAAATTACTAAATATAGTAAGTTTGATTTTTGGCAAAATGACGACATTCCGATACTCGGAAAAATCCCTAAAAAATAGGGACTTTCTAAAAATAGAAAGTTGCTCCGTTTGGGCTCAAATTTTACTGGGAGGTCCCTTTAAGGATCCTGATTCTAGTCGTATGTTCAGTTTTCCCAAAACCCTAACAGGAACCCCTAAAATCTAGGACAAAAGGCAGAAACCCTAAAAAGGTACAAAACAAGCCCTAGACTTTATAGAATTCGTTCAATAGAGAAGCAGATCAACTCTAACTGACCCTCGAACATCCACGAAGCGGAGAGATTGAAGGGATTGCGGGGCTAAAAGCTAGGGGGGGCCTATCTGGGATGGGGTGATGTGTGATTAGGTCACAACAGTACCACCATGAATCTTTGAAAAGTCAAAGGAGAGCAAAACAACAGAAAAGTAATTTCGTGCTTACAGAAAGACAAGTCATATTGGAAAATATGAAGCTCAATTATGAATGCCAGTGAAGAGATAAGATATGGTTGAAGATGAATAAGTGATCCTCTCTCAAATCTGATAATTAAATTACAGGAATACAATTAAAGTACAACATAATAGGGAGGAGCATGGGATCATTTATGAAAGCATAAAACTAAAAACCAGATGAGAACATATAATTGACAAAACCAATGGTAGCTTAATATCCAATGGACAAATCGTCATAACTGGGATCTACTTTTTATTCTATCATGGGAAACATATGGAGCAAGGTACAAAGTTGAAAACTATTAAGTGCCAGGATATTGTTTAGTTTAATTAGACCAAGGAAGGCCTGTTGACAATGTTGCAAGAGCTGATTAAGTAGAAGACCACTTTTAAAAGGCATTCAAAAAATCTTCTGACCGATAGGATCTTGCCACATGGTGGATATTGTCTATACAAACTGTTCACCAAAAGTAACATTATCAAATCACCTTCATGCCAAAAAAGAAAATAAGCATGGGATAAACTGTTTCTATCATAGCTTTTGCATACAAGTTCTAAATGTACTAAGCACTTTGATGGAGATTCTTTCGAGAGACGTGAGATTCTTAAATTTTACTTTTTTCTAGTTCCACGTCAATTCACAAGAAAAGGAATTATAATTTTTATACAATGAAATAACCTAGAAACTGTAGACAAGATTGAGCTGAAATTATGACTCCTCTAGAACAAGCAATATAAATTAAATTCATTATATAGTCTCCTTTTTCTTTACCTATGTTGAGAAAATTGCCCTTTTTCAAATATGAATGTATTTGCAAATCAACCTTTGCAGAACATCCATTTTAAGACTAAACGATAAACACCATATTTGTATTTAAAATACCAAACACTTAGCAGTGAGAGGTAATTATTTCAGCTGATAAATAAGGGTGGTCATTGAGACTAACAAAAGCTCTGATAAAAACCTTAATAGGGACCAAGGATTGGGGGTAAGCCACTCGTGGTATCTGATGATTAACACAAAACAAGGATTAGAGGTAAGCAAGTTGTGTTGTCTGACTATTAACTCAAAAAGATCAACAATTAAAATCAAAATGTAAAACTTTATAAAAAGTTTGAATTGTATCTCATATGATCCTTTTATTGTTCTAAATATGGTTTTTCACTTCTGTTCTTTTTCTAATTTCTATTTGTAATATTTGTTTTTAAAACATTTTATAGGACCAATTGTTTACAATGACAAGATGTGTTAAAAAGTGTCTCATGTTTAGAGATAATTAAATATAACTAGGAATCGTTCTTTTATGTTTTTAGTAATTCTTTTATTTTTTGCCTTTTTAGATGGTGATTTGCATATTAAAGAACTTTGTTTCATGTTCATTTTTACACCATTTGGTCTTAGTTTTGGATTCTAAATCTTAAATACTAATTGATAATCCATAATTTTTAGAAAACAACTATTAGCAGCACCACTTTTAATATGGCAATGGTGCTTTTTGTCGACATTATATTAAAATTATTGGCAACATAATGGTGACTCTTTCTAATTTATCCCTTTAATTAATTTTAGGGCTTTTGATGTACTTTGGCTTTTCTCCCTTTTTTCAGGGTAACTCTTCTCGGAATATTGAACATTACATCTAGAAAGATAATGTCTGCCATCATCACTCATTTGTATTATCCTAATGATGAATCACAAATTGTGATCATTGATACATAAAAATCTCTACACATTTTTTTCCCAAAAGCTGTGTATCAGTTGACATAGACTGGCTAAAAAAGTGATGTTCTTGAAACTCAGAAATACAAACAAAAAAAACCTTGTAACTAACCTCAATCATCATCGCAACTTTTATGTACATATCAAGCCATATTGACCTCTTTTATTATCGTTAGCATGAAATAAATACAGGCACTTTCACACTCCCTTAAAGATTTAACTAAGGTGTTGTGCACCTAGTTCCATATATGAGAGATGAAATTTCTCTTAACACAATAGAATATAGAATCTTGTAGCTGGAATTTGATTTCCTAGCAACTATGCAGCAATTTTCAAAATTTAAATTTATATACATAAAATTTTCACAACATGTACTAGAAATTATAGAGGGTATCTCATTAACATGAAAATGTAGAGTATGTACAACAATTGTTCAAGATTTAAATAACATGACATGAAAAGGATAAAAGATAGCCTCATTAACTCAGCTACATAGAAACCAAATCTAACAGATAAAAGAATATAGCGATTTCAGTGGAAGCTCTCCAGTCCTGTACAAGATTAACATCCCAGGACTAGAACAAGGCAAGGTCCAAAAGATGCATATATAGTTGACATGACAAACAGTAGGGATGAACTCTGCTTCTACTCACCAGAACCAAAGTGGCTTCACTTTGGCCTAGCAGAAACCTCTCCAGCCCAAGACCAAAGGCCTCAGCTCTCACCCTCAAGTTATCTACCAATAATCAGTCACTAAAAATAGGCTTTAACTAAGGCCCCAGAATAGCCTATCCATTTCCATGTAAACAATGACCTAAACTTTTGCAAAATACATAGCTTAAGGTAGATCACAGCTGCCAGGGAATTTACCAAGGCCACTAAATTCCAGTTATAAAATCTTTTTTCCTCTCTCAAGATCAACACCATTCATCCAATGGAAACTGAAAGTTGGAACAAGGAATGCTTCATCTTTTGCATACATGCAAGAGCTGATCTGATTGGACAAGTGGTGACATCCTCTTCCCAATTTGTAATGTAATAAGCCTCATGTGAAACCAGACACTGAAACTAAAACCCAATGGGAAAATGGAATTGGGGACACTTATAATATAGGATATCCACAGTGTAAACCATTAGAATTTACATCTCAAGAATCTTTGAGAATGTATGATTGTTGATATGCCCATGTTCAAGTAATCAAGTCTCATACAACTAGCTGGTACAGTGAAATTGAAAGGAAGACTATTGGCCAAACCACATAAAGGAGCCATTCAAGGTATCCCTTCATCCAAATGGAAGACTTGCAGACCAACTTGAATAATTTTTTCTAATGGGAATGATAACTATAAACAAACTAGTTGAACAGTGTTTTTCCATTAACTCACATCAGTTTTTCTCTTCACAAATTAAACAATACCTGAGAAGAATAAGCACACTTTTTGCATATTTTTGAGGATTTTTTAATGTGTTATATTACTTATTTTGGACCATCCTTTCAAGATCAATTTCAAATGTTGTCACAAGCTACAGCAATCTTAACAGTTATTCATTGTAACCTATTATGCTTGAACCAGTTTATACTAAGGTTTTTCCTAGAATTGTGCACTGGTTTGCATTTGATTGTATCGGATAACAAATAAAAAGAGTTAAATGTATTCTCACAAACCTAAGACTATGACCCTAGAATAATAAATGACAATAAATAACTCTCTGAGATTTTTTTTTTTTTCCCCAAGATAATGTCAGCCAAAGACATTGTTTTAGGACTTTTGTATCAAATGCTGTTTGTTGATAGAAGAAACATGAAGACCATGTTTAAACCTAGCATTACATCCAGATATTTGAGTATAATACACTTAGCAAGTAAGGAAGAACATGGCAAAAATTAGGTGAAGCCATTAATTAGCAAGCCAAAATCCCAACTAAGGAGCAGCAAAAAATGTCAAATGGCATTGTTAGATAGTAACTAGTTGATTCTGTGAAATTCCTGTTTCTTGCCTTTGATAGATGGATGTATAGGAGGTTCCCCAACATTTCCCAATACCGATGGTAACAACCTAGGCAAACATCTCTTGTTCCGTGACTGTCTACAGGCAAGATAAAGGCAATCCTAATAAAACCTAAACTGCCTGTAGTTTCATGCCAATTTTCAATTTCAAGATGTTAAAGAGCCTTTCTTGTGTTTTGTTTCCTTTGCACAAGAATATTGAACAAATTCTGGTTTTGTAAGAAGGAAGATGTTTGCAGACGCTTCATAAAGGCATGGGTTACTAATCAAACCACGTGGAATTCTAAAGGAAAAAGTTAGCTTGAAAAGTTTTCATCATTCCTTATATATGTTTGACTAAAGATGGTATAACAGAGCCTACAAATGCAATTCGCCTATTAGGTAAATAAAATTCAAGAATGAGGACCGGCTAAGAAAAGGTAGAGTCTATACCATCTCTCCACACTGAGGCATAAAAAGAACGATTTTATCTACAAAAGCCCAGAGAAGAGCATAAAATGTCAAGGCATAAATAAATCAGGAGGATAAATCTAAGATTTGGGCTCTACTAGAATAAAGAATCAATTTCTAAAGGTAAATTTTGATATAATCATTCTGCTATAATCAACTGAACATTGTCATTTCATCTCTTTTTTTTTTAAATATAGCTTGAAAAATATATTACTGCATTTCGTAATTATACATTAGAAAAGCATGCCTTTCCAATTTATGAGCATGTTCCTAATCAAAAAATTATTTGGTACTTTTCAAGGTTCCAAACAACTATGGTATAGGCTGTTAATATTTAATGTCTAGGATTGTCAAGTTGCTTTAAGTTGCACTGTCTCTTCAAGGAATTTTTCCTGTATGTTGAATTTCAGTAGTATAATGTTTATATGCTAGACTACATCAGGAATCTGTTGAGTTGTGACCTTCAGACACGTTAGAGCACTGCCTGAACTGAACAAGGTTCAATTCCTTGGTAGGTATGTTTTGACAACTTCCAAGTCGGTGAAAAGGTCTTTTGAAAAATCCAAATAAGTTACTCTAATCTGAAATTGTGGTTGTATACCTTTATGATATAACTGTGTTTAAACATCTCGGTGAAATGTTTGGGACACATTTTTCCCTAGTTTGCAGAGATTGACATATTTCATATTTGTTCTTAACTCTTTTTTTCTCAACTAATTTAAAAACAGAAGCACTAATCTTTTTATTTATTTTTATGGGTAAAGCTGAGTACATAGGTATCAACGCCTCTGTCCATGAATAGCTCATTATAAGTTGCTGAGCAAGTGTTCATGTATATCAGAGGTCTCCTCTGGCTAAAGCTGCCACAACTAGGGGGGTCCATTCCATCAAAGTTACCCAGGGATTGAACCTGGCCCTCTCCATATCAGGTGTCTCCAGGGAATTATACCTTGGTGGATGGCATGACATGCCATAATCCGCACTAATTGGGCTACAACCCCCTTCACTGATTTTTTTGAGATATTCCTTTGTGTGGTGAAAACTTTAATGATGTATCATAAATATGGTCATTTGTGTCAATTTCAAACATTTGCTTCAACTTCTCACTGGATTTTATCAAATTAGGAATTTAACAACCAGATAACTTCCTTCTAGCATAGCATTGGATCATCTATGAGCTTCATGGCTGATCAAGGGGCAGGGATGGTCCTCTCCAAACTTTCCTTACTAAGAAAGATGATGTTCAGACTCGATCAACTAAACTAGCTTAATGTTTTGGAGTGCTGGTTTTGATCCCAGAGATAAGTTGCCTTCTGTAGCTCCAATATAAATAGGCCTTTTTATTTAGCCTCTGTAGCCATGGAATGAGGGTTCATTTGAGGCTATTGGTAAAATCATATGAATATGTAGGTATCTAGTCTTATTGCTCGTAAAGAGAAGAGCAAGCTCATATTTATGTTTAGGTTGGTTGAAGAGAAATCGTTGACAGGTACCCTTCATCTTTGTTTATGGATTACATAGCGTAACAATCTATGATTGTAGATGTATTCCCTATAGATGCCATATCTGTCCCTAAAATGGCCATATTGTTTGATATTGCTGTCTTCTTCTTGGGCTTGTCATATAAATATCCAAAGGTAAACTACTAGTGTTGATTCACTAGTTGAGCCAGCTTTGGGATAAAATGCAGACATGCGTACAACCTTCCCTAAGTTACAAAATAATGGGATAACAGCTACTCAAAATCAATTTCACTTGCTTGAGGTAGTTTGATGTTGTAAGCCTGCAGATATGGGTACCACTGCGCCCTCCTGAACCTCATGAAGTGCAAATAATAAGATTTAGTGTTGGCTAACTATTCGCAACAGGATTCACATGTAATTTCCTGGCTCTCTGTCTTCTACAAAAAAGGAGGGTTAAGATTTCAACTGCAAACAGATAAACGCCATATAGGAAAACCTCTAATAGACACATTAGACAGAGGTATACTGTTTGCTCACATTCCAGGTCATATAAAGACATATTCAAGCTTTTATTTGGTGGTATTACGTATCTAAAACATCAATGTTTGTTCTGCTTATAGAAAATGTACTTCTTTTATTAGAAAACCTTTTTGGAAGACTATGGATGGTAGCTAAATCCATTTTATGTATACACTTGACAACCACATTATCAAAAAGAGGGTCCCTATCAGTTTAAAACTGGTTCATTCTGAAAATAAGAACTCCAACATACTGATTGACCATAACCTGAAGGATTGCAGGGACTCAGCAGGTGAGACTATTCAACAAGAGTCTGCTGATTATTGCTTACTCTTCCAACTTCATACATTAACATTTTCTGCTAATATTCTCTTTGTAATTTGCATTGCTTTCAAATTCCAGATGACAGTTCTCATCTTTAGTTTTTTGGAAATGTTAATGGATTATCAAATATTAAGACAAAATCTCTTGAGTCTTTACTTGGCAAAGAAAAAGGGCATTGTTATTGGACTTTCCAGGAAGGTATTTGAAGGTTACCTTGTATCATTCCAATATGAAGCTGCTTCAAAATCTGGCAGAACTAATGTTGCATTGAGCAGACGGGCAATGTCTACACCATCACATAACTACAGAGGCAGAAAAGTAAATATAAGAAACATTATAAATAAATTCCAGTTTTCTGCATTAAAAAATAAAAAAATTAAATATTAGATAGATTATTCAGCTGCATCAAAATTACAAAACATTTGTCTGGGTAAGAGAGCAATTTTGTGAAGCTAAAATTGGTTTGTCATTTGAGAGGCTTACATCTCTACGCATTTGATTCAGACCACCATAGCAATCAACTTTAATGTATCCGGTGCTTTTTTGTGGAAAACCTGGACATTTTTGACAGAAACGGTGAAATTGTCTGCAAATGAGTCCAGGCCTAGCTTCTCATAGCACAATGTACAGTTAGACATAGGTCCACCTAAAGTCATATAAAAACTTTCACATGGATAGAAAAATAAAAGTCAACTTTCACCTGTCAAAGGCTTTGCAGTCCACCATTCACAAGGCTTCCAATCTACACGACTCTGCACATTCCATATATGTTTTGAAATAAAATGCTTTCTGTATGTCATGCTCCTGTGCTTGTATCAAAACAAGAAAGAATTTATACATTTGGAATGGATACCACCAACTTTCAAAGTTAAAATAAGGTGATATGTTTTTAAGCGTCTGATATTTTTTCAGCAACCATCTTGCTCTTTTTTGTATTTCCTTTCATTCATCCAAACAACAGACGTGTATTCTTATTGGTAATATTTTTAGGCAATTCGATTTTCACGAGTTTCAAAATATCAGAAAAATAGAAACTGCCAACAGACTCAGCAATAACATGTATAGTATATACATAAAATCAAGCCAAGTCTATGTAGCTTCCCAGATTCTTTTCGCTCTTTGCTCTTATATATATCATTTATTTAAAGATTGCAGGCTCAATCAATTATTTATAGGGAGATCTGGTCAGGTGTTGTTATGTTACCAATAATAGAATAGCAAAGTACTGACAACATTCTGAAATCCATTTCCTCGAGAAACTAACATCAGAATATAGGTTTTCCAATTACCTGCGTTTCTTCAGCCATTTCTGGCCTGCAACAGATTGCTTGCTAAATCAGAAAAGAACATTTCAATAATCAATACCAATTATGTCCCTTATCCAGTAACCATATCAACATCTGTCCATAATGAATCCCTCCATTGATCTTTCAAACTTAACTCCATTTTGTCTCTTGTTGCGTGTTTCATAAATATGTTGGCATATATTTTATATTTTGTCCAGACTTAAAGTATTAATCGACTATAAAGTAATTGTCATATGAACGTCATTTGTTGTCTCTTGACTCTCCAAGATAAATCTGAATATATGTTCTGACTTGTGGAAAGATGGATTTATCTGTACACTTTTTGGTGTGATTACTTAAAATGTATCAATTTTTACTTGTCTATAGAAAAACCCTAAATGGTTACTTATACCCAAAACCTGAGAACCCCTGCTTTAAACCCATTTATATTTGATTTCATGTTTCTCTTCATGATAACATAACACTAGCAGGGTTGTCAATTTGCCACACGATCATGATAATTGAACATTACTAAAAAACTAAAAAAATATAGACGCTTCAAAAGATATACGAAGAGCGCAAAAGAGACCAGAAGAAGAAAACGGTATGAATAATGAGCACCCAATTGCGTGCCCCTCTTATATTAACACCAGAATGCAATTCTATGCTTGTTAATAACCAGTAGTCCTTTTATCAAAATTTTGAGAATGGAAATACTCAAAACAATACTTTCATTTACTATTCTTCATGTATAACAGTACAGAGGAGGATAGAGAATACCTGGTAGGAATAGTTTCAAGATAAGCTTGATTGCTGGTTGTAGGCCATGGACTCAGATGCATTATAAGCAAGCATAAAAGAATAGCTGCTGCTGCTATTAAGCCATTAGATACTGGTTTTGTGAAAGCCGGCATTAGAACAGAAAGCTTAATCATTTTCTACTCTCCTAGAAGCATTCGAATTGTTTCTATCCAATTGTGAATTCCCACAGGTAACCTCACAATTCCAGCACCCACTTGAGAATTTTCACTGTGACAATGAACCAAGAACAGATTCAACTTAGATCTCAAGATTATAGCAATAAACCAAAATTTCAAAGCAAGGCCAACCACAAAAGCGCTCAGACATACAATTCAGACCAGAGGTAAGAGTTTTCAAAGCATCGTTAACTTCATCAGCCACACGGAATGATTCTTGGTAAAGGACATACTTACCATGGATCTCAAGTGAGTGATCGATGTCCATACCCTCATTAAAAGCATATGCACAAGAATGCTTAAATCGCAGTATGTGGAATACATGAATCAGTGGTTTTATTGTAATTTCTTCTATAAAATGCCCAATGATTGGTGGGAAATACCAGTTCATATGATCGTTGTGAATGTGTGCAGCCAGAATTGAGAAGCTAAAAACAAAATGTCGTTCTGAATTGACTGAAGATCAGTTTGACGCGATCTTCTGTTATTTTGGTTTGCTAGGAACTTATACAATGTTGATTTTGGGAGGAAGGGCAAACTTGATTGCAAATCACTCGTTCCCAAACTCTCATTGTGACAGCTTGAATGATTCTTTAAATTAGGCTGTGACTGCCCTAGTTCTCTATATATGATGTGCTAGTGAAAATTACGTGCTTGCGCTTTCCTCTTCTTTTTGGGAGAGCTTTGTCTTGATTATTTCTTATGTAATCACAAATATATAATTTTTAAAGAGGGTCTTGATTTAAAGTTTTTGTTCATTTTCTATCTAGATTTAGATTTATGATTTGTACAAGTGACTTGATCTAAAATGTGTTTTATGGAAAAGGATAAATTTTTAATTTTAAATATATATTTCAGAATCTATATAATTATTTCTATTAGTTATTATGTGTTTAATTGAAGTGTAAAACATTTCAATTGTTATCTTTGGAGTTCTATGTAAAGATCAATCCTAGTTAATTTTTAATTATTTGATAGAAAGTGTGATATACTTATTCTAATAATGAAAACATTTTTTTTTTTTTTTGTAATCATAAGGATATTCCTACGACTGAGCACCCAACTTGCCTTGCCTTGGGCTTACATATTGTTAAGTTGGAGTTTAATAAGGGACGAGCTAGGGTGAGACTAATCCCCTAGGGATGCACCAAGTTGCCTGCAAGTGGGTGCATTGGATAATACTAGGCCTTAGAGATGAAAACATTTATTGTTGCATTACATATTTGCATCAACACGTTGGGTATCTTTTTGCATGTTTGTCTTTTTTTTTTATCATTTCTAAAAATTGTTGACTTAGTATTTGACTTGGTATCTTAGGGGTTTGACCAAAGGGAAATATATTCTATGTCATTGACAAATTCATGATTAGCATAAAGGAAAATTAAGAGTGAACAATAGAAAAAATACACAAATTAGATATAGATACATCCAAATCAAGTCTACACTTGTGTAGATTGGATCTAAACATGCCCGATTGATCTTACAATTATGAAAGTTACCCATAGTGATAGGCAATGAGTTTTCATATCCCAAGACATTTGCTAATTAATCCCAATTTTTCTCCACTCTAACAAATCATTTTCAATAACAACATATCAACTTTGTTTTTCTAGCTACATATATTTGTTTTATTTGTCCAATTTATGCATTTATTTTGCTATTTTACTTTTGATAGTTACCTGGGTTAACTATTTAAGTCCAATGTAATTACTTGATTATGTTTGTCGTGTATCTGTGAAGTGTGGACCTGTGAACCTGCAGCTGCAACACAAAAACACTCAATAGATCATTACAAGCATGATTAGCAAATATAAACAAAGAAATATGAAATCATGGCTAATCGATCTATCACCTCCTAATAAATGCGAGTATGAATTTGCTCTTAGATCTGGTTAGCAATTCTAGTGACTTGACTACACCTAGACGGAGGATTTAAATGATAATGATGATGCATTTAAGCTAGAAATGATGATTAAGCTAGATGATAGGCAAATTAAGCTAGAAATAAGCTAGATTTAAGCTAAAATTGAACATGATAACAATGCTAAAATGATATTGCTAAGAGCTATATGCCTATAGTAACAATGCTTGAATGCAAATGAGATGGATGAATGTGGATCGGGATTGGATCTATTTATAGGATTTTCCAAGGCTAGGGGTGATGTGGCATGAATCAACGGTCAAGATTTGATATGAAGATATCAATGGTTAAATTGGAGGTGGATGTAGAAGAGGTTGGATGAAAGGGGACAATTGGTGGTAGGTAGGAAAAGGGGTTGGTTGGAAGGGAACACTTGGTGATGAGTGTCAAGAAGCTTTGCTCATGAGAAGGCAAAGTGTCCAAGGAAAGGGTACATGGTGGTTAGGATGTGCAAGCTAGGATGGGGTTAGGCAAAACCTGGGGTTAGACGGAATGGGTTAGGTTTAGGAGTGGTTAGGTTAGGTGGTTAGAAGTTAGGAGAATTTGGATTTAAAAATTCAAATAATAGAAAAAGGCTAATTAATTCCAACAACTCATGAATTGATTTGTTTTAATTAATTAGAGGATTTTAGAAGAAGTGAATTTGATGGGGGGAATTAATTAGTTTGAATTAATTAATTGAAGGGGATTATCGAAATGAACGTATTAAATAAATCCTTAGATTTATTAATAAGTAGATGAAAGGGATAATTTAATCAAATTGCTAATGAATTCAATTAAATTGGGAAGGAGGATTAATTAAATAATTGCTTATTCTATTAATTATCTTCAGACCATTTTTAGGTGTATACATTTTGCCCCTCTTTGAAGCGAGGTGTGATGACGCGTTGATTCAAAGAATAATTTTGTTTTGGTGATGATTTGATAGGATGCCCCAGACATTGATTGATAAATTGATGATGATATTGATTTGATAGGATGCCCCAGACCTTGATTGATAAATTTCGGTATGTTCATGTCCCCTCGGGAGATCAATTGAGATAATTGATTTCTTGGAGTGTTTTGGATGATTGCAAAATTGATGTCCCGATTAGAAAAGATTCGATTCTGCAACATTGATTGATGAAAGTGCGAGTTCTTTGATCATGATGATTGATAGGGTTTGATAAATCTTGATTTACAAGATAAGATTGATTAGATTTGATAAGATCTAGATTTAGTCTGGCTTCAGGGAAGATACCTCCTGTATAAGACAAAGATGATCAAAAGCATCTGGTTTCAGGAACGATATATCTTGTATAAGACTTGATCGGAAGTGTCTGGTTTCAGGTGAGATACATCCTGTGTAAGACATGATAAAATAGATCAAATACGATCGATTGATAAGATGGATAAGGTTGATTGGGTAAAGAACTAACATTTTGTTGATATCAAGTTGCATAATGATGTAAATATGTTGATGTTGGTGTATTTTAGGGGGTAGCATAAGTATTTTGCTGGGTTGATAATATCTGAAGAGAGATGAGTCATCATTTTGATTGTGTATACACTTATGATAATACATTGATGATTCCTGCGATAGAGTTGACCTTGGATAAGATGAGCTTTTTAGGATCCCATGCAAGAATGAAATGCAAGCTAAACGCCAATGCCAATGCTAATGAAATGCAAAGCTACGATCAGTGCAGTCACTGGGTTATTGCTTTTTATTATCATTGAGCTTTTGAAATGTGGGAAGTGAGTGCAAACATCGATGGTATAATTAAACCATGATGACCTGAGCACTTCTTTCCTGGATTTTGATATTGCAAGTTAGCACAAGCATCAAGGTATAATTAAACCAAGATGACATGAATGTTGCTTGCGTAAAACAGGCAGTATTAACCATTAGCATATGCAAATTGGAAATGTCTTCAATGATACTCCGATGATCATGTCTTGAGACCAATTTGCACTTACTAATGATTAATTTATAGACAACAGACAAGAAAAATATCACATTCCTTCCTTGTTCCTCTAATCAAAGACATCCTGGAGGTAATCAGAAATCATGATAGCGAAAATGTGAAATCATGGCTAATTGATCTATCACCTCCTAATAAATGCAAGTATGAATTTGCTCTCAGATCTGGTTAGCAATTCCAGTGACTTGACTACACCTAGATGGAGGATTTAAATGATAATGATGATGCATTTAAGCTAGAAATGATGAGATTGAGCTAGAAAATATGCTAGATTTAAGCTAAAATTGATCATGATAACAATGCTAAAAATATTGCTAAGAGTTATATGCCTATAGTAACAATGCCTAAGATGCAAATGAGATGGGATGAATGTGGATCGGGATTGTGGATGTGGATCCTTTGAGCTCCAAAATGGGGTCTATTTGTGGGATTTTCCAAGGTCGGGGGTGATGTGGCATGAATCAATGGTCGAGATTTGATCTGAAGATATCAATATTTAAATTGGAGGTGGTTGGATGAAAGGGGACAATTGGTGGTAGGTAGGAAAAGGGGTTGGTTGGAAGGGAACACTTGGTGACAAGTGTCAAGAAGCTTTGCTCATGAGAGGGCAAAGTGTCCAAGGAAAGGGAACATGGTGGTTAGGATGTGCAAGCTAGGATGGGGTTAATTAAAGCTACGGTTAGATGGAATGGGTTAGGTTTAGGAGTGGTTAGGTTAGGTGGTTAGAAGTTAGGAGAATTTGAATTTAAAAATTCAAATAATAGAAAAAGGCTAATTAATTTCAACAACTCATGAATTTGATTTGTTTTAATTAATTAGGGGATTTTAGAAGAAATGAATTTGATGGGGGGGATTAATTAATTTGAATTAATTAATTAAAGGGGATTATTGAAATGAACCTATTAAGTAAATCCTTAGATTTATTAATAAGTAGACGAAAGGGAGAATTTAATCAAATTGCTAATGAATTCAATTAAATTGGGAGGGAGGATTAATTAAATAATTTTTTATTCAATTAATTATGTTCAGACCATTTTACAATGTTTGATCAATTATTTCACCCTTGGAATATTTTTTGAAAAGGTTATTTGTTTTCATCTTTATTTTTCATTAATATGGCTACTCCTACACCCCCTTAGGGTCTTATGTTTTGATTTCTATTCATATTTTTTCTAATCTAAGACACATACTAATATATCCCCTTGATTTGTCATTGTATATCTATGCGTCACAAACAAGATGAAGATGAAAAGATTGATAAAATGAAATAAATGAGACAATAATAAAAAATTTAGTGAAACCCTTATCATTTATACATTGATCAAATTGTGATGCAATGTCCATATTTATCAATATGAAATGATTGTTCAGTTCATCTTCTAAATGACTCTTCAACTTCTAATGTATCTCGAAAATATAAAATATAAAATATTATCCTACTATATCTAAGATTATGTGTGATAGTGTCGCATCCCCCCCTTAATTTTCAAAGGTAGTGCATAAATCATTGTTTGTGTTATACATCTTGGGTAATTTGTTTATGGTGTCTCATTTGCTTGACATGAAGCTCTAATATTTTGCAAAAGGTTTTTCTTGATTGATAGCTTATTAATTTCTATAAATTTAACATTTCCATGAACCAAGATATTGACTTGGTAATAAATTGAGTTTCTTTTATCAAGTTAAGTTAGTTTTCCATGACGATATATTTGGTTATAATAGAATAGAACACCTATTTGTTGTGAAATTTATGAATTCACTACCATTTTTTTGCTAAGTGAAAACTTATCATTAATTATAAGTGATGAAATTTATAGAAGATTGGTCCACTTCTATCTATGTCACTTTTGTCTAGAGAACCAAAATTGATTACACCCATGAGTAGTCCAAAGTATGTCACAACTAGACTATGTGTCTTAGAAACTAGATAACATGTGCTAATTATGTTAGAGTGATAAGGCAATCATCTAATTAATTATTATTAAGTCCCTATTGAGACTAACGTACTTAAGATTACTTAGCTCACATTCTTTTTTTTGTCCTAATTTATAGGATTAATACACATGTAATGAACTAATTTAATTCTATCATATTAGGATTTCATCCTTGTCTTTATAACAAGGGTTTCAATATATGTTATCATCATATTTTTTTTCATCCAATGAATTCATAGGCTTCATATCAAATCAATCACTTTTTTAATTGTAGGTGATCCTCTAGGTATTGTGGTAGTTCAGTCATCAACTCGAATAAATTATTCCTACGAGTAACCCAAATTTATGTTGAAGAATGCATTGGGTGGACTTTCTATATAGTTAAAAATGTGGATAAATTGCTATACACATTGATCTCAAGTCAATACGCATATCAAAATGTACAAAATTGATCCTATGACAACAACAATGAGTTAAACAATGAAGACATGTGATGATCTTTCTTCGCACATATTCATCAAAAACCAAAATCAAGTGTGCAATCTCAATTGTTCAAATGTTAAGTTAAATGTTACTTACTAAGATGTTATAGTGATAAGAAATAATATGTTACAATGATAATTCCTCAATAGAAAATGTGAGAATTCTTCAAGTACCCTACTTGAAGAACTCAAAATCAAAATCTTGATGGTCCTTCTATAAGATGAGAGTGGAGTGCCACTATAAAGGACCCTCTAGAAAGAAGACAACATATATGAACATATGTATAGAGATGCATAACTCAATGATGTTCTCTCATATTTTTTTCATGAGTCTTCATTAAGCTAGAGTCTTTTTGGTTTAACTTAATTTAGGAAGACCTTGTAAGGTAGTCTTTTATATTTTCAACTTACAACTCACGTGCAAAAGTATAACCAACAAGATGTAATATTAATAGCCTCAAATAATCAATGTTTGGCTATATATCTAGTGATCTTAGCATGTCACCATCAATAGCCCAATCAGAATGAGAAAACATAGGTTAAAAAACTGCTAGTCCTATCAACACCATAAAGACTAAGTGTGTAATTATAATTTCTAGTCCAATTGTGTAAAAGCATATAATTTTATTATTATATTGTTTCTCAATAAAATAATTATCAATAGTATTTGTAATGGGGTCATCCCACAATAGTGAGTTCCAAACTTGGGACATCACTTTTTTTATAGTGTGGGGTGCTCAAAATACTCAGACACCTTTGAATGAAGGTTCCTTTGTTCAAAGGTGTTTCTTTATTGTTTAAACAAAATACTTCATTCATTTGAAGGTAACCTTCCAATGAAGGCTTTATTTTAATGTAATAAAAAGTAAACAACAATTAAATGACCTTTCAAAAGTGAAAGAAAACTTATCATTTCACTTTTACATTAGATGCAACATGATACACAGTGCTCCTATTGACTTAAATACTGCTAAATTGTGTCTTCAAGCAATCATTTACAATTAATCTACCATTTGACTTTGAACAAAGGTTTTCTACTTGCAAAAACTTACAAAAGTTTCTATTTATCAAGGATTTTTCTATTGATATGGTGAAATTTTATGTGATTTTTTACCCCAAATATTTAATTTCAAATTGTAAATGGTTATTGCCAAAACCACAAACAATTATTTTGAAATCCTAGAATATTTAATTGAAACCCTAAACAACAATTTTAAAACCCTAAAATATTTAGTTGAAAGCTTAAACAACTATTTTGAAACCCTAAAAGCTTCAATTGAAACCTTAAATAACTAGTTAGAAACCTTGGAACATTTAATTAGAACCCTAAATAATTTAGTTGAAAACCTAAACAATTATTTTGAAACCCTAAAAAGCTTTAATTAAAACCTTAAATAATTATTTTGAAACCTAAAATATTCAAATTTGAAACCTTAAGATCTTCAAATTTGAAATCCTAAATTCTCCAATTCAAACCCTAAAATGTCTAATTGGCAGCCTAAAATGTCTAGCATCTCTATCTAAAGAGCTTTATTTCAAAGAGAAGAACATTTCATACACAAACTAGCTTGATGATTTATTGTATGCTCAGATTGTGGTACCTACAAGAAAGACACAAACAACACAAACACACCAATGGGATATTGCATTAGAGGTTAGAATCAACAAAACAAGTTGTTAATCAAAAACTCTCAAAATCGTCTCATTGTCCTCTATCTCCAAGGATCTCTCAGATTCAAGGTAGCTCTCAACTTGGAAGAGCACTTGATTTTGGGATGACTACTCAAAGAATGAGACATAGTGTATGATCTAAGATCTAAATAGATGCAACTAAGCTATTAGTGATATGCTATGGATATGAAACTACATATGGTGCAAGATAACAAGATTAGTATGATATTAAGCTAGCATGAGAGTGATATGAAGATGATATGGAACTAGCATGAAATTGAAACTAGCATGATAAAATCTAAGCTATGATGCAATTAAAATGATCTAAATGCTTAAAGATGACAAAATGATCTCTTTGATAACCTACACAAGACAAATTAACTATAACTTGGATGCAAAATAAAGATGGATCCTTGAATTGAAGAAATGAGCTCTATTTAGAGAGGAATTGGTCAAATGGATGGCCAAGATTGAATAATCTTGACAAGGGCTAGGATTGAAAATTATCAATCCATGTAGGGTTTTCAATCCAATCTCATGTTGACAAGTGTCACCATGTGAAGGGTTGAGAGGAGGCTAAGTAAGCATTAGATGCTTAACAAGCTTTGAAGGTTAACCTCAAGAGGATGATTCATTGGATAAAGCTAATATCCAATGAAGAAGACTATTATCCATTGGTTTAATTCTTGTGCAAAGTCCAATTTGTACAAAGGGGAGAAGCCATTAAGCTTGATGTGTTGAAAGGATGATGTCTTGTAAGAGCCTTGAAGGCTCTTTGAATACTTTGGAAGTTTAGCTTGTGTGAAGGGAGAAACCTTCAAGGCTTTGTAATAGCCTTTAATGGTTTAGAAGACTTTAGAGGCTGATTTGTAAGAGCCTTACAAATTTGGGAGAACTCAACAAGTTAACTTGTTGAAGAAATAAAGTCTTAAATGCATTTAGAAGACTTTCTTCCAAATTTGGAGAAGTGACTTCCCCAAATTTAGGGATGTGACACGATTAGAAGAATTAAGGCTAGTTAAGTGTGATTTAAGATGTTCTAGAAGAATGCTTAGGATGCAAGTGGGAGAAAAGGGAAATTTTAATTAAAATAAAAAAGATTTATTTCAACCAAAATGAATGCAACTTGCATTTGTAGGAAAGTGCAAGTGGGGGGATTTATAAATAAATTTGATTTATTTATATGCAAGAAATATTTCTAATTAAATGTAAATTCAATTAAAATATGGAAAGAGAAATTAATTAAATATATAGAATTCATTCAATTAATGGAAGAAAGGGGATTTAATCAAATGTTGTATTTAATTAATGGCTATATAGAAGAAAAGGGGATATTAATTAAACCTTAGTTTAACTAATAGGTGAATAAGAAATAATTAAACAAATAAAATTCATTTAATTAGATGTGAAAGCTTTAGGTGTCTACATTTTGCCCCTCTTTGAAGTGACATGTGATCACATGCTGATTCAAAGAAAAATTGCTCAATATGACACCAACATTTTTTATTTTGTTGTTGTCGCCAAAATTTTCGATATGATGCCCCAGATATGAATATTGATACTGATATGAAATTGATATGATGATGATGCCCCCTCAAGAGATGAATGGAAAAAAAATTGACGTTTGGGATGATTGTGTTGATTTTTGGCAATGTTTTGGATTTTCTAAAATTTTGCGATTTTTTGGATTTTTTAAATTTTTTCGATTTGTTGAATTTTTCAAAAAAAAATCGATTTGTTGGATTTTTCAAAAAATTTTGATATTGATCTACTGATTAAAATTAATTAAATTTATTGAGAATACGGTGTGAGCATAGTGCGTACATGTCCCACACGTCCATCTAGGCAACAAACTTTGCCTACATCATCACATGTTATATAAGCCTTCATGGGTCCCTTTCCCGCTCATTTGTGCACGTGGCTTTGGAAGATTGGAGCTTTGGAGAGGAGAAGAGAAGAGAGAGCAAGATGGTGCCCCCCCCTATCAGAGCCATAGATTCTAGTGGGTTCAACGTTATGAGAGGCCAACAATGTATGGACCTTTGGTAGGGGGTTTTTGGACCTCTTTGTGTGATTTTTACGCATTTGTAGATAGATTTTTCAAGATTTTTAGTCATTTTTGGTGCATTTTTCGTGCTCTAGGTTTTTAGCCTTCTTTTAGCGCATATGCCCTATCGCAAAGCGCATTTGAATTTTTGCATGGTGCATATGTTTTTTGTCGTAGCGCATCTGAATAGGCTTTTAGCGCATATGATCTTTTAGTTAGTGCATATAACCAAGGTTGCAACACATATAATGATTGCTATAGCGCATATGATAGATGAATTAGCGCATATGAGGTATGATGTAGCATATTTGATCACTTAGTTAGCGCATTTGATTAATGTTGTGGCACATTTAAAAGATGTTGTGGCGCATTTGATGAAGCACATAAGAGGACTATTTTAGCGCATATGCAACAATATGATTTTTTTGATATTTTTCGAGATTTTTTATGTTTGCAAAATTGATTTTGGTACTTGTGATGATGTTTGATACTTGGTTCAATGGTCGATAGGTCTTGTTTTCATCTGATTTTGTCAAAAATGTTGAAGTTCGATATTGATAGGACTTGGTGTTGTGTCTATTTGTGTTTGGATAGATAGAGTTTATGATCGAAACTCTAAATGGATAGCATGACTTGCATCACTAATAGGAGAGGTCTACTTGATAGGGTATGATCGACACTCCAAGTGTTTGATAAGGTCAATGACTAGGTCACTGATATGATAGGCTAGGATGAACTTTCTTGTTTTGATAAGAGTTTAAGATCAAACCTCTAAAATGATAGTGTGACTTGCGTCATTGATATGGGTCAACTGGATTTTTGTTATGGGATAATTTGATTCTGATATGGATTTGTTATGGGTCTTTTGATTCGATATAGGTTCATTTGATTCGATATGGGTTCATTTGATTTTGATATGAGTCATTGATGTCAATATGGGTCGCTTGAGTCGATAGGAGATAACTTTGTATTCAATACAGGATAGCTTTGTGTTCGATATAGGATAACTTTGATTTCGATAAGAGTCTTTTTGTTACTGATATGGGTCAATTGATGTGATAGGAATTGACTTGTATTGGATAGCGTGACTTACATCACTGATAGGAAAGGTTTGTTTGATTACCGATAGGATAGGCTAAGATGAACCCACTTGATTGATGAAGAGTTTATGATTTAAACTCCAGAATGATAGTGTGACTTACGTCACTGATAGGGGCTCAATGAGTTTGTGTAAGAGCTCACGTTGAGCTGATAGAAGATTGTTTGATTGACACATGTGTATTGATCGATTTGATAAATATAACTGATATGATGTTTGATATTGTATTATAGGCTCGACGTGGTGTGTTGATTCTTTGGGAGCGATACCCGAAGACTTTGGCTATGCGGGGAGCTTTGACTGATGGGGATAGAGCAACTATTGCTACATGTGGTTTGTCACACATCATGTTCATGCCTTCCAATTGGAAGAACATGGCTCTACTAACTACATTGGTGGAGAGGTGGCATAGTGATCATAACAACTTCCATTTGTTGACTAGAGAGATCATGGTGACACCAGAGGACATGTATAGGATCTTGTAGATCTCGATTACTGGTGAGTTTGTATAGTATGATATGGAGGAGTAGGGTGACACTGAGGTATTACAAGATTTATTTGGTGACCCGCACATCAGTGGTTATTCAGTGGCATGGAAAGACATGGTAGATCATTATGCCCCACTATCGTCTATATTAGCAGGCTTGATCGGTGGCTTCCTCTGTTCGAATAGGAGGTCACATGGATTCTCAGTTGGATGGGGTCAGATATTATGATAAATGGTTAGACAAAGGACATGGTATGCATGGGGTATTTGTGTATTGGCCCATTTGTATCACTAGTTTCACCAAGTTGTATACGATGACGGTGTTAGCTTAGCAGTAAGGGTCACACTTCTACAGATCTGCGGCATGGGAGCACATAGCAATGACCCATCTAGTGGTGGAGAGATCACGACCAGTTGAGCTATCCTATTTATTTATGTATTGATAGGCATCTTTGCAACCCATGCCTGGGAAGTTGGATTACTGGAGACAGACCATAGATGACATGGATTCGGTGATATGGAGACCGTATATGGACTGTGAGGCATGGGTCGAGGATCGTACAGAGATCCTCGTGATATTCTAGAGAAGGTACTTGATAGGGAGGACTCCCTATGTTATTGAGAGATTCATTTTGACACGTATGTACCGATAGTTTGGCCGTACCCAAGGGATGCCTCAAGATGTAGCCATATATGCCTGAGTGCACAAGGAGAGAGTAGACTTGGTCCCCACACTGGACTTTGACACAACATGGGTAGAGTTTGAGGCACTACCACAGGTATGGTGGGAAATGCGGATAAGGCTAGCAAATGCAGGTATGACTGAACAGTATGCACAGTATTTTTGCAGAGCATCCCTTCTCATGAATGATTGGACCTGGGGAGATGATACCACCCTTGGATGAGGTAGATGATGATGATGATGATGATGAGGGAGGGCCTAGAGGTCAAAGGGGTGGCAGGAAAGGATGGGGGAGAGGGAGAGGTGGGAGAGGTAGGAGAGGTGGAGGTGTGGGCAAAGCTCGAGGTCAGATTGGTTGAGGTGGAGAGGGTAGAGGAGGTGATGGCGAGGGAGGAGAGGGAGGTGATAGAGAGCGAGGCCACATGTTTATTGACAAGGGAGGAGAATGGCGATGAGACTTAGGTCATGGAGGGCCATTGCAACTAGAGGAGGTGGTGGGGGGTGACGAGTTTGAGGGGAAGGAGATTAAGGAGGAGGATGGGTCATCCAAGGAGACTGAGTCTGAGGATTCAGGGGAGGAGGTGATGGGTGGGATGGGTGGGATGGATGAGGAGGAGGAGGAGGAGGAGGATTTGCAACCTTTGATTAGGTGGAGGAGGTTAGATATGCCTCCACCTGCTGCCCTAGTATAGGTTATGGCTGCACAGGTTGGTCAGGATCCACAGCCATCACGATCATCAGGGGTTCAGATTTTGGTGTCACCTCATCATCAATAGGCACTGATAGCCGCTCTATAATCCTTGATACATGGCCTACAGGGACAATTAACGCAAGCTCAGGCACAGATAGCCCAACTACAGAAACATGTCACCACTCTTTCTCTAGAGAAAGATACAGCTAGGGAAAAGAGGGACACAATGCAACAAGGTTTACCTGCTACACAGGATCAGATTTCTCGGCTCACCATTGAGTGAGATACAAAGATTGGACGATGTGGGCACGTTGAGCAGCTCATGCATACGATACAACACGCATCCACGCAGGGGTTGACGAGTGATACTATCATAGATCTTATGCGTTAGTCGGAGCAAGCTGAGCATTACCGGAGCCTCTATCATCAGGCGGTACCTCCAGAGTGGTGAGCCCATCCTATGTGCCTAGTTCTCAGCGTGGGGGATCTTAGAGATAGGAAGTTAGCCGAGGAGTTTTGAGACCTAAGAGAGACCCAAGGGGTGGTGATACAGGTGTTGGTGGTAGTTAGGGTCCTAGGCCAACAGACTCAAGTGGCAGCCACTCTTAGATTTTCCCCTCATGTTGATGTATTTTGATCATTTTTATATAGTCCTTGATGAGATGTATACATTGATGTATCTATTTTGATCATTATGATATGACTGGATGTACACAATTTTGTATAGTGATTATTTAGATCTTCTTTGTTTATGCACTTTTTATTTGTTGAGATGATATCTAGGGACTATGGACATTTATTCTTTCAGTTTGATTCATTCTGACATGATTCATCGATCTTTCTTTGGATCTACATGGTTTAATTTATACATGTTGATATGATATTGATATGTTGATGGATGCCCATATGTTGATGATCTAGATGTTTTGATATGCATGTCTATATGATTTTATGATGCATATGATTTTGATGTGATGTGTGTGATGTTGTGATCTATATGATGTGATTTTATGTTTTGAAGGTGATATATGTCTCTATGCGATGATTTTTATTGACGTGATAATGCAAATGATATGCAAACGATGATGTGGATGTGTATATATGATGAATAAATGTCCTATTATGCTTTTATGATGTATGCATGTGTAAATGATATGAAATGTAGATGTGATGTTGATATGATGATGCTTTTTAACATGCTTTTTGAATTCTTTAAATGATATGATAAATGCTTTGATATGGTACTAAATGACAATGATTTTAAATGATATGTAATGCACCTCTTAAATGATATGAAATGATAATGCAACTAAATGCAACCTTTCAAATGATATGAAAAATGATAATGCACCTAAATGCAAATTTTAATGACATGAAAAATGATAATGCACCTAAATGCACTATTTAAATGATAATGAAAATGCAACTAAGTGCACTTTGATAATGATATGATATGCCATGAAATACATATTGTGGACTGATAATGAGATGTATCTTGAAAATGAGATGCAAAATGATACTAATGCAACCTTTAAATGATGTTAGCCAACCAATGATATGCAGCTAAGTGGATATGATTAATTAATGCAACTAAATGTAGGTGACTATGATATAAAATGATCCTCTCATTACTAGTATAGTCATCCTTTCGATCAATTTCTTTTTATAGTAATTTCCTTTTATCATTATCGAGCCTTTGATATGTTGAAAGTTGACACAAGCATCATGGTATAATTGAACCATAAAGACCCGAGTATAACTTAAATGGAGTTTGATATTGCAAGATGACACAAGCATCGAGGTATAATTGAACCAAGAGGACCTTAGTGTTGCTTGCGCGAAACATACAAGAGTTAACCTATGTCCTATGCAAATCTGAAATATCCTCAGTGATATGTGTAGACGTATAAATCTGACCATCTAGTTAAATAAATATTTAATATTTATTTAATTAATTGGAATCACATTCCTCTATTAATTAAATTATATTTAATTATTTGATTAAATAAACTATTCAATTTATTTAATTAAATTCATATAGCCAATTTCTAGCTTTTAATTAAATAAATCACTTTATTTAATTAAATCCCCTTCTCCTTTTAATTAAATTCACATTTAATTAAAAATCCTCTTCCAATTTAAATAAATCAAAATTTTATTTAAATTAGGCAAGTTGTCATCCAATTTTTGGAATAAAATACTTTATTTCAAAATTAAAATCCAAAATTATATCCCACTTGCATTCTCCTAACAAATCCACTTGCATGATTAATCATCCTCTAGAGCCTTCTAGATTATTCTAATCTTCCTAATTAGCCTAATTCATTTCTTAAACATTTGCACATTCCTTAAGAGAAGTCACTTCTCAAAAATGTCTCAAAGTCTTTGAAATGCATTAAAGGCTTTATGTCCTCAACAAGTTAACCTTCAATGTCATCCTAACCATAAATGGTTAACTCAACCTTAGCACATGATTAGAGACTTTCTCTCTAACTCAACCCTCATCTAACCCATGGGTCTCATCTAGCACTCATTGCTTTGACCCTAGTTATCCTACTAACCCTTGCACAAGAGTTTACCCTTTGGGTAAAAGCTTTACCCACTGGTTAACCCTAACCTATCCCTAACCACACCCTCATAAGGTGACCCTCATGTCTTCTTGGGCATTTAATGCCTCTTACATCTCCTTTCAAGCCACCTCTTGTTGACAATTGTCACCATTTCATTGGTGAAAATTGTAAACATGGATTGAAAAGCTTTCAATCCTAGCCTTTGTTAAGATTTATCAATCTTAACCATCCATTTCCCTATTTTCCCTATAAATAGGACTCACTTTCTTCATTATCCATATCCAAGTCTTCACGCATCTACACTATAGTCACATAAAACTAAGCATTTAGCCTCTCTTTGATAAATACCATTTTAAATTATTTAGGAGCATTTTAATATAACATTTTAATCATGAATCATGTTAGCATAGCTAATTAGTTTCATTATCATATCATCAACTTCATCATAGCTTAAAATCATATCTTAATAAGTTTTGCTAGGATCTAGGATGCATTGCATATATATCATTATCACTCACTATCACTCATTCTTGGAGTTGTCATTCTTAAGTCATTTGCTCAATGATCTGAGAGAAAAACATTGGCTTGAGGGATCCTGTGAGATAGAGAACAATGAGACACATCTTGGGAAGTTAACTTGTTTACATTAGTTTAAATTTAGTTAATCTTTGTACTCAAAAGTTTCATTGGTATGTTATCTTTTGATCTCAATTTTAGTATTTTGATCACACTAAATCTTGCATACATTTTTGGCGCCCACCGTGGGGCCAAACCCCATTTTTTAAAATCGCTTTTTGCGCATAGATTGAAGATAAGGTCACACTGGAAACATAGAATATCACATATGCTAGGTCCCTTAGCACATTAACCACATTATGTAGCGCATAGAACTCACATTTTAGCGTGTTGCAATGACACTCTAACGCATCACAATTTTGTTTTAGCGCTTAGTTTGTCTTGTTTTGTTAGCACATTAGGTCTTCAGACTAGCACATCTAAGAATTAGAATAGTGCTTGTGATTTGTTATTTAGCACTTGGCCATCATTTTATAGTGCATAGGCTTCAAATTTTAGTGCATGAGACAAACAAATATTATTGTTTGTAAGACAAAGGGAAAATTAGGCTTGTAATCCCACCATATCAACTGACTTGCTAGAACAGGTTTTGCAGGTCTAAAATTTGTCTTGCATGTGTTGGAGGACTTAGTATAGTCTTTTTACTTCTAACAATCAATTTTTCATTTGGAGGCTTTAAAAAAAAGGATCAATTTTCATTTGCAAAGGCTTTAAAAAGAACAACCAATTTTCATTTGGAGGCTTTAAAAAGAACAACCAATTTTCATTTGAAAGCTTTAAAAGGAACAAATCATCTTTTCATACCATTTCAAAAGCTTTCAAATTCAAAAATCGTTATCTTTTGGCGATTCATTTTGTCGACTAGGATTTCATTTTCAGGAAAAAAAAAAAGTTCAAAGTTTTTGCTATCTTTTCACACATTGCTATCTTGGCTTAAAAAGAACCACATGTCTTTTGGAAAACATCTACAAGGTATCTTTTAGAAAACAACTATGATATTGGATACAAAGAGTGTATTCCATGTTTCGAAGGTGTTAAGTATATGCTCTCCCCTTAATTGGGTGATCAAAAAGCCAGACACTCACCCAATTGAGTATATGTTTCGAAGGTGTTAGGTATATACTCTCCCCTTAATTGGGTGGGGAAGAATCCGCCCCCAAGACACTCACCATACATCTCCCAGGATAATGATTCAATTGAGGAGAAATCCTCTTTGAGTTAATTTCCAAATGAAGGCAAAAAAATGGGTGCCCTCGAGGGGGTGACACAAATATTTGAGCTAAAGGAGTATCAAGTGTGGGCTATTGATATTTTAAATGACCCTTGAGAATAGAGAGGTCTATCTAATGTGTAGTTTTTTTTCAAACCAATGAAAACAAACAAGGATTTGAAAAGATCCTATTGAAAATACAATATTTGTTTAGAATAGATAAACTGTATTTTTCTTGTTACTGTGTTTTCAAATCATTTCCAGAAGATCATCCATTTGAGAAAACATCACAAACATGAGTCAAATTATCAAAAACATTCAATCACAAAGCAGTTTAACGCAAACATTAGTGCATCCGAGGAAAACATTAGCGCATCAGTAAAAATAAAATTTTCAACCACTTGGAGGAAATTAACACCAGTTTAGCGCTTTGGAGGATCATTTTAGCACATTAAACTTAGATTTTAGCGCATTCATTGTTTGTCTTAGTGCATCAAGCTATCATCACCGAAGAAAGAGAGCAAAATAAGAATTTTCTCTAAAAAATGAAACCACTTCTAGACACCCTTTTCAAAGTAAAGTTTGTCTTTTATCAAACGACAATTTAAAATCCAGTCATTACAAGTGTAAATTGTCAACTAAACTTAGATCAATCAAAAGGGAGTGCAATTTATCGTTCTGATCTTTAGCTGAGTTTCATTATCAAGTGTAGACGTATAAAAATGACCATATTCCTAAATGAATATTTTATGTTCATTCCTCTATTTAGTTAAATCTAATTTAATTAAATCACCCACATTCTTCTATTTAATTAAGTAAATTATTCAATTTATTTAGTTAAATTCACTTAAGCCCATTTAATTGAATAAATCATTTTATTTAATTAAATCCCTTCTTCTAACCTTTTAATTAAATTTACATTTAATTAATAGTTTATCCCAAATTGAATAAATCTAATTTATTCAATTTCCCAAATTGCAACCAAATTGAAATAAAGCAATTTATTTTAATTAATTCTATTTTCCCTCACCCACTTGCATTTTCCTACATCTCCCACTTGCATCCTAAACCCTATTCCTAATTTCTTCTAGAATTCATCTAATCCTAATCAATTTACCTAAACCCATCAATTATCCCCTTTCCCTAAATTTGAGGAGGTCACTTCTCAAAATTGGAGTAAAGTCTTCAAAAGGCATTAAAGCCTTTATTCATTCAACAAGCTAACTTGTTGAATACCCCCGAATTTGGAAGGACTCTTACAAATTTGTCCCCAAAGTCTTCAAACCATTAATGGTTAACTAACCCTTAGTGGCATGGTTAGAGACTTTTTGACTAACTTAACCTCCATCTAACCTAAGGGTCTCATCAAACATTCATTGCTTTGACCATGGTTATTCCTTTAACCTTTGCACAAGAGTTTACTCTTTGGGTAAAAGCTTTATCCAATGGATAACCCTAACCTAACCTTAACCCTTACCCCCTAAGGTAACCATGAGGTCTTCTCAAGCATTTAATGCTTCCTACCTCTCCTCTCTGATAACTCAAATGATGAACAATGAGTACTAAACCAGTACTGAGAGAGGGGGGGGGGTGAATCAGTACGGACAAAACACTTCTTAAAACCGGTTTGTCTGCAAACACTGTGCTTTGGTAAGCAAATTGTAATACCAGTCTTAACCAAAGTACAACTGGCAAGACCCAGAATAACTGAGACAAGCATTAACCGGTTGTTCACTTAGCATTCTACTCCACCTAATACCATGCTTCCATTTCAACCTTATGCATTAACAGTTAATCTATCATCATAAGTATAACAACAGCTAATTCAACATGATTTACTTTCAGACACAAATCACTTAGCCATCACATGAAAAACACCACACATGACACACAAATTTTTCACATGGAAACCCAACTAGGGAAAACCATGGTGGGAATGAATACCCACAAGCTGTTCTTTGAACTCTTTTGAAGTCCGCTCTGTTAGAAGCCTTGTTTGGTTAGAGACATTACAATAGGTTTTGCTAGGAACCGATCCTGTTAGGGATCACCCGGTTAGGGGATGGCTATATACCCGGTTAAGGATTAAACCCTGTTAGAGGTTACCTTGTTAGAGGATTTCAAGAACTCAATGAATTTGAGTCACCCTGTTAAAGGATTTACAGCAAGTCGGTTAAGGCTACCCTGTTAAGGGATTTTCCAATTGTTGAGGTGGTTAGAGATCAACAGGTATTACAACGATCTGGTAACAACACTCAATGCCAATGCAGATCCATTTCAATTCCTTTCTTGGTCAGTTCTAAGGCACTTGATCCTTTTACCACTTTCCTTCTCCACTAATGCTCTCAAGGATTTGAACTTCCCAAAAGCTTTAGACTTGTCTTTCAAGAATGTGACCCACGTCATCCTTGAGCAGTCATCTGTGAGAATCATGAAGTACCTGTCTCCCTACACACTTCTGGTTTTCATAGGGCCACACAAATCAGTATGCATAAGATCAAGTAAATTGTTTGCAGTGAAAGGTTTACCTTTAAAGGTTGAGGAAGACATTTTCCCCAGTTGACACTCTCTGCACAAGGTATTTTCTGGTTTGCTCAGCACCGACAATCCTCTAACTACCTTGATCTTACTGGCCTTCACAATGTTATCAAAGTTTACATGGCAGAGTCTCCTATGCCATATCTAGCTTTCATCGAACTTGGCCATAAGACATGTACTGATGTTTGCATTTAGCTGAAATAGGTTACCTTTGGTCTGTATGCCGGTGGCCACTAATTCACCATTCTTTCCTTTGATTCTACACACTCCATTCTTGAACTCCAGAGTGAGTCCACTATCATTTAGTTGGGCAACACTCAAAAGGTTCTGTATGAGACCTTCAACCCAATACACATTGTCAGCACTGCTCTTTCCATTCAAAGAGATGGACCCTCTACCTTTTACCATGCATGGTGCATCATTTCCAAAGCGAACCACACCACCATCATACTCTTCCAGAGATAGAAACTTACTCCTGTCACCAGTCATATGGTGAGAGCAACCACTATCAATAATCCAATCATTGGAATTATTAAAGCGGGAGACAAGAGCCTTCTTGTCAGACACATCTTCCTTGACAACCACAAACACATTATCTTCACTTTCTTCATCTTCAGACTCCTCATTAGTAACTCCTTCATCAACTACTACAAAATAGTTTCTCCTATTTCCTCCTTTGAATTTCTTAAACCTTTCCAGTTTTTTCCTTGTTATCTCCATTAGGACAATTTATAGCAATTTGTCCAATCTGATTGCAAGAAAAACATTTTAAAGGGAGCTTGCCTTTGTATTTACTGGTTCCCTTAGGGAGTCTCTTGGCAAGAAGGGCTTCAAAGTCCATAGGGATCTCCTCATCATTTATTTCTCTACTTTGCCTTGGTTCACAGCTGGCACTGGCTTCCTTTCGTTTCCTAGAAGGTGTAGCAGATGCCCTAAAAGATGACTCAGTCTTTTGAACACTACCATCAAAACTGTTCAACTCATATGCAGTCAACTTAGCAATGATGGAGTCTAGGGATACCTTAGAGTTGTCAATAGATCTCAGCTCCTGAATAGCAGCTACCCTTATAGCGTAGACTAGTAATAAGGATCTCAGGACTTTGCTCACAATGGTGGAATCCTCTATTTTGCCTCCTACACTCTTAATGCCTCCAACAACCATTTTGATTCTTATCCCATATTGTTGAATGTTCTCTCCTTCAACCATCCGCATGTCTTCAAACTTACCCCTAAGGCTTTCCTCCTTAGCTTGTTTTACATGCTCATCACCACCATAGATATTCTCCAGAGCTTCCCATACTTCCTTGGGATTATCTTTATCCTGGACATCAATAAACTCAATGTCAGATAGACTACTGATTAGGGCTTCCATGACTTGCCCATTCTCCTGAATCTCTCTTCTCTGGTGATCGGTGAGGGTACCAGTAGGGATGACATAAGCATTCTCAACATAGCTCCAGTGTTGAGCACCCATGATTCTGATGTATATCTTCATTCTGTCTTTCCATATTTTGAAGGTGTCTCTGTTAAACTTTGGACCTCCCCTCTTCATCATGAGATAAGGATCTTTTCCCCAAGTGGTTAAGCTTATGAGACAAAGGACCTGGAGGATGCTCTAATACCAATTGATAACTGAAATGATGAACATTGAGTACCAAACCGGTAATGAGAAGGGGGGGTGAATCAGTACGGACAAAACACTTCTTAAAACCAGTTTGTCTATAGATACTATGCTTTGGTAAGCAAACTTTAATATCGGTCTTAACCAGAGTACAACCGGCAAGACCCAGAATAACTGAGACAAGCATTAACCGGTTGTTCACTTAGCATTCTACTCCACCTAATACCATACTTCCATTTCAACCTTATGCATTAATAGGTAATCTATCATCATAAGTATAACAACAACTAATTCAACATGATTTACTTTCAGACACAAATCACTTAGCCATCACATGAAAAACACCACACATTACACACAAATTTTTCACATGGAAACCCAACTGGGAAAAACCATGGTGGGAATGAATACCCACAAGCTGTTCTTTGAACTCTTTTGAAGTCTACTTTGTTAGAAGCCTTGTCCGGTTAGAGACATTACAATAGGTTCTACTAGGAACCGATCCTATTAGGGATCACCCAGTTAGGGGATGGCTATATACCCGGTTAAGGATTAAACCCTGTTAGAGGTTACCTTGTTAGAGGATTTCAAGAACTCAATGAATTTGAGTCACCCTGTTAAAGGATTTACAACAAGCCAGTTAAGGCTACCCTGTTAAGGGATTTTCCAACGATCAACAGGTATTACAACGATCTGGTAACAACACTCAATGCCAATGCAGATCCGTTTCAGTTCCTTTCTTCCTTCTGCACTCACACTTTGTAGGTATCACTTCTTTCCTCTTGGTCTGGCAAGAATCACGTATCGCTTCTCTTGGATACTCACACACAACTTTTCCCAACAACCACAGAAAGAAACACACCATCAACCTTATAGGAAACAGATAGGTCGATAGCATAAACCCTAAACCCTAAATCTATTAGGTTAAGCAATTCAAACGATTCAATCCTGACCGTTGAGAATATTGTATTAATCTCAAGACATTCTCCATCATTCGTTCTCCATTGCTTGCATGGCGGCTGATAACCCATCATGCATTTTCACTGTTTGGAGACTTTGCATATTCCCGAGGTAGATAGGGTCAATCTCCTCCATGCAAGATCCTTCATGCGCACAAGGTTGATGTGGCAACATGATCCATTTGTCGTTACAAATGCTAATTCATCACACCGGTTTGAACATTTTAACCGGAAACCCTAAGATTGAGACTACCAACCAGTTAGTCATACACCGGTTCCCATGTATCGGTTCCCATACCAACATGCCAGTTCACTTTGAACAAAAAATTTCGCTTCACTTTGGCACAGATACCAGTTCACATCTTCAGCATATTGACATCAATGACAACATACAATGTCATCATGTCCTCATACCGGTTCACATAATGCCAACACTCTCAACCAGTCTTATGTTGACAATTGTCACTATTTCATTGGTGAAAATTGTAAACATGGATTGACAACTTTCAAACTTGACCCTTGATTAACTCTTTCAATCCTGACCATCCATTGCCCTATTTTCACTATAAATAGAGCTCTCCTTCCTCCATTTTTAGGACCCATGAAAGCTTTTAGTATCTCATTTATGCTCAAATTTATCAATACATCTAGCTTCTCTTTGTAATAGGAATTAATTTAATAAGCATTTTAGACTATTTCTTTTATCATTAGCTTAAATCATAAACTAGTATATCATGTTAGGATAATATTGCTACTAATCTTGTCATCTTATAATCTAGTTTATTGCATTTGTAGAATCATGTATAGCTTAGGATGCATTCATGTTAAAATCAATCTAAAGCATCCCTAGTTCTTGCATTACCCATCCCTAAGCCACTTTGCTCTGAGAGCAAAGGCATTGGCTTGAGGGACCTTGTGAGATAGAGAACCATGGAACCAACCTTGGGAAGTTGATTCATTCTTCATGACTCCATAACTTGTACCAAGAAGGCCCGTGGGTGTGTGAACAAGCCTCTTTGAGACCACATTTTCACTTTTTAAGTTTCATTGACCTGCTTTTCCCACACACATTTCTGGCACCCACCGTGGGGCACTACCCCATATATCAAATCAGTTTTTAAAAATAAACACTTTTGCAGGTACACGGGAAACAAGAATCAGCACATAGGGAACATCCCTTAGTGCATTTGGTTGATCTTATAGCGCATCTGACTTACTGTTTAGCGCATGGGACTCATTCCCTAGCGTGTGACAACCATACCGTAGCGCATCATCTTTCTAACATTTTCCTGTAGGTTTTGGCACAGCAGAATAATAGAACAACGCATCAAGAAAATAGCTCAACGCATCGGGTCTGTCCGATAGTGCATCCTAATTATCTCGTAGCACGTACAGTCTGTTATGTAGTGCATAACAGACAAAGGCAAAATTAAAAATTGTAACCGAATGAGAAATTAGACTTGTTGAAGTCCACCAAACGCACATATTTTTCTAA
Source organism: Cryptomeria japonica (assembly GCF_030272615.1). Taxonomy (NCBI): domain Eukaryota; kingdom Viridiplantae; phylum Streptophyta; class Pinopsida; order Cupressales; family Cupressaceae; genus Cryptomeria; species Cryptomeria japonica. The sequence goes on from NC_081409.1 coordinate 730,654,780, forward strand.
CAATTTTGCTTGGTATCTTGCAGGTTTTTTTAACAAATTTCTTGCATATGGGAGCTTAATTAGGATCATAAATAGTTTAAGTTTTTACTAACTTAGTTAAGTTAGTTAAAATATAAGGCTCTTTTTTAAATTTTTGTTGGGTAAAATTGAACTCACTTTGTTTGGGTTTAAAAAGAACCACAAAAGAATTTTTCCTTGTTTTTCTAGGAGAGAGAATTTCCAAATTGGATCTTAAAAAGAACAAATAAATTTTTCAAAGTTTTGCAAACAAAGGGATTCAAAAGAACTTCACCATCCTTTGGTGCATAAAAGGATCCATCTTTAAGTATTTGCAAAGTAAAGAATCACACAAAGTCCAAAAGTCATTTGCAACCAAAGAGGGAAGATCTTCCCCTTTGGATCGATTTATTTTGTTGGCCAAACATCGATTTATTTTGTGGACCAAACGTTGGATTTACTTTGTTGACCATTCATTTTCAAATAGATCAGAAAATCATTGTCTTGCAAGGTTAAAAGGAACACCATGTTTTTGTGGAGCAACATCTCCATATAGAATTAGCAAATCATTGCTTTGAAAGGCTAAAAAGAACTTGTGTGCTTTGTCTTGAAAGTGGAAGGTATATGCTCTCCCCTTAATTGGGTGATCAAAAAGCCAAACCACTCTTAAAGCTTTCTTTACTTCAAGTAATAAATCCTTTAGCAGGCCTGTCTTCCCGAGGGGTTGAAAAACTCTTAAAGCCATTTTTGACCAGTGTGAAGGGAACGACCTAAGTGGGAAACGACTTTATTGCCAAGAGTTCCAACCGACTATAATCAAAAGTGGAGGTTGACAAAAGTACCTTCAACGGTTTTGCTCAACGATTAGTCTTCCTCCAGTATCCTTGAGATACGTAAAGCCTTTGTTCTAAAGGTTGGGAAGCCTCTCGAGGGAGGTTATCATTGAAGACCGAACTGGAAGCTTGATTATGAACCTTAGCATAGAAACTTTGAGCCGAGTCAGTAACCAGACATTTGCAATATCATAGTGCAAGGGTGGGGAAGAATCCGCCCCCAAGATCGCTCACCATATATCTCCCAAGATAACTACTCAATTGTGAAGCAATTCACTTTGAGTTAATTTTTGGTAAAAGGCAAAAAAATGGGCACCCCCTAGGGGGTGACACGGCTGTTTGAGCTGACGAAGTATCGAGACTAGTGGGCTATGATATTGCTTATGACCTTTGAATAAAGAGTCTTTTTGAAGTGTATTCTTTGTATCCAAACCTGTTAAAACATTGGGGATTTGAACACATCCTCGCAGAACATACACTTATTGTTTAGATTAAGAAAAATGGTTGTCTCTTTGGTGTCATGCTTTCATTTGTTACTTCAGAAAATCATCTATCAACACTAAAAACTCAGAGCAAAATTCCAAAATTGCAGAAAAACAACCAAGTCAAAATATATCAGGGTAGTTTAGCGCATAAAAGCAACTTCTTAGCGCATAGGAACCATACTTTAGTGCATTAAACCTTACTCTTAGTGCATTAAGGCTTAACATTAGTGCTTCACCAGAATCCAAAACTAGCAGTTTCAAATAGTACGCCTTAAGAACAATTTGGCACGTTGAAGCAACAACTTAGTGCGTAAAGACAAAACCTTAGCGCATAGGGTTAAACAGTTAGCGCGTCACAAGCCCATATTAATGTATAACCTTTTAAACCAAGGTAAAATCAAAACAAACCAGTTAGTGCGTCACAAGGGCAGCTTAGCGCATGGAAGAATTTCTTTAGCGCATTCTGTCTTTGTCTTAGCGCGTGGCAGAAACTAAGAAAACAGGGGGCAAAACAGAGGTCATTTTTGAAAAATTTAAAAACATTTTCGGGGGCTTTCCTTCCTCGGTCTGAAATTCATCAAACAGAAAACCACAACAGAGTATTCAAAACTATTCTCAAAGCAAGTTTTTTTAAAACAAAGTTATCCCAAAATGTGAAAAACTAGTTGCAAGATAAAAAAATCTATCCTATCAAAATTAGGAAACCTCATCACAGGTATCAAACATGTCCTTCAATCATACGGATTTCTATCCCAAAACACACTTGTTCTAAAAACTCCAAGTTGTCAAACTAAGTTTCCATATCTTGAAAGCTCATATTCCATATCGTTTGACACACTTTGTCGTGAGGGGGCATCTAAACCTTCATTTGATAAAGTAAAACTTGAGTTTCCAAAAACAAGCTAAACTAAATCCAAAAACAAATCAAAGGAAACCATTGATCATTTATGCATGACTAATCTTTATATTTTGAGAAGAAAGAGTATTTATCATAACATTAAGTTGAAGAAACAACAACCTAGTTATTTGAAACTTGCAAAATGATATCAATTTTTATACATCAATCTCCAACTCTTTAAATCTCATCGAACATTCCTTCGTCATATTTGCTTGTATCTTCAAAACAAAACCAACGAATTTGACAAGGAACCATTACGGAGTAGAGCATTCTGTCAAAAATCAACATTCAACCAACAAATCAATCATGGAGGAAAGATTAATCCAGCATTCTTTCCTAAAGAGTGCATCACTTATCACATACCAAGGTTGTCACCGCCAACCCCCAAATATTTCTAAAAATGTTCACTGTCACTCGCTCTCAATGAAACAAACAAGGCGAAATGCAACCAGAGTCCAACATGGATTAGAGATTATGAAATCCTTTCGAGGGTCCAAATTTAGAAGACATTGAAATTTCTGAGGAACTCCTCTAAGAGTGTCAAGAAAGCGCTTCATTTCAAAAACTCATAGAAAGACTTATAGAAAATGACAAAGAAAAATATTTGCTCATGCTCACAAGTAAAGGAGTTAAACTTCCTGATGACTCTGACACTGGCATATTTAGAACAAGGTCTCGACATTATGATTATCAAGAATGACAAAGAGAGGAAGAAACACGTGACCCTGAACTAAACATACCCGAGCAGAATCTACCAGAACAGAATTTGCCTGAGCAAAACATCCCAGAGAAAAATATACCATTCCACACACCACTCCAGTTGAGAACTAATGGAAGGGAAGAACTCTTCCCTCGACAAACAAATGCATCCTTGATTGCTCTTACACAACAAATGCAAATGTTGCAAAGACAAATGCAAGACATGCAACAAGGGACAACAATACGATATTCATTAATTGAAATTTGTCCTTATCTGTTTGATAGACGGTTGAACATGGTGCCTTTTCCTCCAAACTCAGACATTCCCAAATTTGACAGATATGATGGGAAGAGTGATCCCCATGATCATGTTTGAGAATTCTGTACAATGAGTCTTGAATTTTCTCATGATGATACCTATTTGATGAGGTTATTCCCAAGAAGCTTGGGAGGGCAAATAATGGAATGGTTATCCAAAATCACACCTCCTGTCAGATCCTTCAATGAACTAGTTAACAAATTCATAACTCAATATCCCTATAACATTCAACATGCTATCACTATGCTAGATGTCTATAATACCAAGCAAAAAAACAATGAAACATTCATGGTATTCCTTCAACGTTGGCGACGTATGGTTTCAAGATATCCTCGTGATGTGCCTGAAAAAGAAAAGATGGAAATTTTCATCGACAACTTGAATAGTGAAATGGGTTACATACTCAAACTCCAATGCATACCATCTTTTGCCAAATTGATCGAGAATGGCATACAAGTAGAAGAGGCATGTGTCAAGAAAGGAACATTAAAATTCTTCAAAGAAGGAACAAGTTCATCCAATTACAACAATCAAAACAGTAACAACTTGGACAAATTCAGATTCTGGACCATAAACAAAAACAATGGAAATGAAGGAGGCAATGAATCAAATGATCTAAAATCAAAGTAGCTTGTGCTTGCGTTATCAGGTAATCCTCAAGCTACAAAAAATACCAAAGGTGCTAACTCAAACACTAACACTTATGCACCAAATGCCAATCAAGATCAACTCAACACAAACAACCCCAAACATTCCCAAAACAATATCACCAATCGGGGACCTAATCCAAACTCATGGGGTAATGCAAACAACTTTCAAAAATGCATTTACACACCACTGGGGCAATCGCTAGAGTCGGCATTCAGAGAACTCTTGGCGAACAAAATTATCTCTTTACCAGCAATCAACAACTTTGAACCACAAGTCAAACCACCTTGGTGGAATGACTCACACTTTTGTGATTTTCATCGCAATAAAGGTCATCAAACCAATGATTGCATGAGGCTGAAGAACATTGTCCAAGACATGATTGACTGAGGATATTTAACAGTCGATGGTCTCAAAAGAAATGGTGACCATGGAGCCTTCAGGAATCCTCTTCCAAACTACAACAAGGATGGAGCTTCAACCTCAAATGATACACGTGAAGCTCGTATCAATCACATATACATTAACACCATCAATCATATATCAGCTGAGGACCATCAAGTCAATGTTATCACAATCAAAGACAAGCATGAACATGAATCCGTCAACGTAACAACCAGAGCTCAAAAATATGTCTTGAAGGGACATATGTCAACAACAAACATTGTACCCAAAATTCAATATGATCTAGTCAGTCAACTGTGCAAAACTCCTACTCAAATATCTATACTAGAGTTGCTGAAACTTTCACCAAAACACAAAGACATATTGGAACAAGCGTTATTGGAAACAAATGTACCTCAAGATCTAGATGCTGACAAATTCAAAGCCATGGTGGCTCATATGACAGGGCCTCATAACCTCACTTTTTCTGAGCATGATAATATCTCATTGAGCCATCCACACAATACTCCACTCCACATTGAACTCTTGGTTTACAAGCATCAAGTCAAAAGAGTATTAATTGATGGAGGAGCTAGACTCAATATCTGTACCTTGAAACTTATCCATGCATTAGGCTTCTCTGAGGAGTCTATTGATCCACGCAAAAAGATCACTATCAAAGCATATTATGATGAAGAAAGATTATCTAAAGGAACAGTAATGTTTCCAATTCAAGTAGGACCAATACAAAGGGATACTATGTGCCAAGTCTTGGACATAGACCTCACATACAATATCTTATTGGGTCGGCCTTGGATACATGAAATACAAGCAGTACCTTCTACTTATCATCAATGTGTTAAGTTTCCCTACAATGGACAAGAAGTTTGCATCTCAGTAGATCATAATCCATTTCAACATTGTAATGCCATGGGGGCAGCCCAAGACAACTTGGTTCCACATAATAGAGAAAAACAAAGTTACTCAACAACAGATCCTCTGTAGGAAAAACCCAAATCTCTATCCATCGATTTCAAACAGAAGATGAAAATCAAAGAACAAGGTATGGGAGAGTACTCTTTGGAACCCTTGTGTTTAACTAAACTACCAGCATCGCCTAAATCTCATGGGTTACCTTCAGAATCAACACATCAAGCAACACAGCCCATCACCAAGTTTGATGGTAAATTTATCCAACTAGGCACCCTAGCACATGAATCAGAAGAAAGGGACATCCTTAGTTGGCTATACAAGGATGAGGAAGAAATCAGAGCAGCTACTATAGAAGTCACTATACCAACCCAATTATATGGTAAGGGCTATCTAATCATGCAACAAATGGGATACAATGGCAAAGGACCTATCGGTAAGTGTAAGGAAGGCATCATAGAACCCTTAGATCCTCCACAATTTTGTAAAGACAAAAAGGGATTGGGCTATGAACACACCATACCACCAAGGAAGACACCAAGAAAATATCAAAAACTGCAGTGGAAGGCAAAGAAGAAATACAAGGAGGACTCATGGCAGGAAGCACTATTTGAATCAGCCAAGACAATTTGAAAAGAATGCGAATACCAAGAAAAAAGGAAACATCAAGAGAAAGTAGTCCTTCAAATAATAGAAACACCTTGTGCAGAGGTACATAATATTCAAGAACCTATTTTTGACAAAGAGGAATCACCTCCTGACAATATCATTCCTCCCTGAGAAGAAACAACATATGAATAAATGCAAAGAATAGAAGCAGGATCTGACGCAGAATTAGAGAAAACTAGTAGACTAGTATCAATTATCAAAGATCTCTTTTCACCATACAACATACCTATTCATAGCACTGAAAGAATCTGGGATAATACCTCTAAGACTGATTCAAATGAATATGAATGGGGTAGTTGTTCAAATGCTACTGAAGATACTGCTGAAAATACTAGTCATATATCCCTTTCTCAAGAAGAACATAGCATAGAGCTTAGACTACTTGAATTTGGTCCACAAAATATCTATGATGCTAAGGAAAACGAGCAGCAACATTATGAGCAAGTCTACAAGGAAGATGATACCATCAAAGACCTTGACGAAATTCTTAATTTCTTTAACAAACTAGCCAATCACGAGGATACCTCTGTCTTAAACTTATAGTAGCAGAACTTGATCCACCTAACAACTCCTTACCACTTGTCTTTCCTGACTTTATAGACTGAGACAAACCTGAAACTCATGATATACCAATTTTCCCAAATGACAAATCCATTATCCATTACTTGTGTACCATTAAACTGGAAACAGACTCTATCAATAAACAAAGTAACGACATCTACAATCAAGGGAGTGCCAAGTCTCTCAGTCACAAAAATGAGCAAAATAAAAAATCTAATGCTGAAAACTAGTCAATGGCAGCAATAGATCACAAAAAAGTAAAAATAAAGGATGCATCTAAAGGTGAAAACCTTTTAAAGGCACCTAAAGATGGGAGACTTGACACTCTTCCTGAGCATTATCACTAGTGATCACCCATATTGATTGAGCCCACTCAATCAATCAACATTGGTACTACAGAAACAACCAAAAATATACACCTTGCAGAATCTCTGACAGAGGAAGAAAGATCAGAATTTATCAAATTCTTCAAAGCAAAGCAAATCAACTTTGCTTGGTCATACGTAGATATGCCCGGGATTGATCCATAATTAATCATGCATCACCTATCCATTACTCCAGGAGCTAAGCCAGTTAAGCAAAAACTGTGAAAAATGAATCCACATGTGGCACTCATGGTTAAAGCTGAGCTGAAGAAACTATTGGATGTCGGGTTCATTCGACCTATCGACTATGCTGAATGGATTTCCAACATTGTACCAGTATCAAAGCCAAATGGCAGTATTAGAATATGCATTGATTTCAGAGATGTCAACAAAGAATTTCCAAAGGATGACTTTCCTTTACCCAGTATCGACATATGTAGACCTCACAGCAGGCCATGCAATGCTATCACTAATGGACGGTTTTTCAAGCTATAACCAAATCAAGATAGCTCTGGAGGATCAAGATAGAACAACGTTTACTTGTCCTTGGGGAACGTATTGTTGGAACCTCATGCCTTTTGGCTTGAAGAATGCTGGGGCAACTTATAAATGAGCAATGACAACAATCTTTCATGACATGATGCATACCTTCATGGAAGACTATGTAGATGATTTACTGGCTAAATCCTTCACCAGAGCAGAACATCTAAGCATCTTAGAAAAGATTTTTGACAGATTGGAGAAATTCCAAGTCAGGCTCAACCCTAAGAAGTGTGTCTTCGGGGTTACATCAGGCAAGTTACTAGGCTACATAGTTTCAGCTAAGGGTATTGAAGTGGATCCAGCAAAGTTACAAGCCATTATGGAGATGCCACCACCAAAGAACATCACCCAACTCAGATCTCTACAAGGATGACTCCAATCAATCAGGTGATTCATCACTCAACTAGCAGATAAAATTCTATCATTCAATCATCTGCTACATAAGAATGTATTGTTCAGATGGGAAGCCAAATGTGCAGAATCCTTCTATCAAATCAAGCAATATCTAATGAACCCACCAGTTCTAGTACCACCAATAGCAGGGAAGCCACTTATTCTCTACATTTCAACAACAAAAATATCACTGGGGGCATTGTTAGCACATGAGGATCAACAAGGTAAAGAACGAGCTATCTATTACATCAGCAGGACATTGAACGGATATGAACTTAACTATACATTCATTGAGAAAGCTTGTCTAACAGTGGTATTTGCCTCTCAAAAATTTTGGCACTACATGCTAGCTCACACAAATAAGCTAGTTGCAAAAATTGATCCTCTCAAATATTTAGTCAGCAAAGTAGCTCTTACAAGCCGATTGGCTAAATGGGTCATGATTCTCAGTGAATTTGATATCCACTACACAGAGCGATGAGCTATCAAAGGACAAGCAATTGCAGATCAACTTGCAGAAGCACCACTACCTAGAAAACAAACTATGGAGATCGAATTTCCAGACAGAGACATTCTTGCTATCTCTACAACACAATGGACCCTATACTTTGATGGATCACTTACTCAACATGGCTCCGATGTTGGCATTCTGTTCATCACTCCTAAAGGAAACACCATACCAAGATCATATAGGCTTATGTTTCCATGCAAAAATAGCGTTGTTGAATATGAGGCATTGGTTATAGGCATCAAAATGGCCATAGAATGGAGAATCACAGAATTAAAAGTCTACAGAGATTCACAACTAGTCATCAATCAAATCAATAATGACTATCAGACAAAGGATGACAAGTTGTTGACATATAAGCGAATGGTGGATGATTTCAAACAATATTTTGTACACATCATCTTTGAGCAAATACCAAGGTTGGACAATAGAGCAGCCGATGCAATGGCTACTATCGCTTCACTACTGCAAATTCTAGAGCAACAGAGTCGTTACGAGTTTTTGGTAGAGCAACTGTTCTCCCCAGCCTATGACCATTCTGAATCCCATGTTATCTATGCCTTGATTGGTTCTGACTCTCCATTATATGGATTGATATATGACTATCTAAAGAATAATATCCTACCCATAGACCTATCCCGAAACCAAAAACGTAACTTTATCCGACAAGCTACCCATTATACTCTTACTACTGATACTTTGTACCGTCGAGGTCTAGATGGTACTCTTCTTCATTGCCTTGATCGTAATGAATTTGACTTTGCTTTACACGAGCTTCACGAAGGTATCTATGGCACACATTCCAGTGGTACTACTCTTGCTAAAAAGCTTCTAAGAATGGGATATTACTGGCCGACAATGGAAAAAGACTCTCATCACTTTACAAAGAAGTGTCCTAAATGCCAAATCCATGGCAATCTTATACATGCACCAGTATAGGAACTGCAGCCATTCACAACATCCTGGCCCTTCTGTCAGTGGGGAATAGACTTGGTCGGCAAAATTCATCCTTCATCTTCAAATGGACACAAGTTCATTATAACTGCAACGGAATACTTTACCAAATGGATTGAAGCAGTCCCCATGACCATAGTGACTGGGAAACAAATTGCCTTTTTATCCTTAATTATCTGATCTGCGGATATGGCATTCCAAGTTCCATCATCATAGATAATGAACGACCTTTTAAAAACCAAGATGTACGAGAACTATGTGAAAAATTCAAAATCCAACATCGTTTGTCTACACCTTACTACCCACAAGGGAATGGTCAAGCAGAAGCATCCAACAAAACAATATTGAAAATCCTAAAGAAAACAGTGAATGATGCAGGCAAAGACTGGCATGTACAACTCAATCCAGCGCTTTGGGCATACAGAACTAGCATCCGCACACCTATGGGAGCTACACCATTCTCATTGGTATATGGATCAGAAGCAATTTTACCCCTGGAGGTAGAAATTCCATCTCTTAGAGTCTCTTTGAAAGGCTTAATCCCAGATGAAGAGTATTGAGTCAACAGATTGCAAGAATTAGAACTTCTAGATGAAAGATACCAATGTGCCTACACTCATCTCAAATCATATCAGCAACACATGTGCAGGAGCTACAACCACAAGGTTATCCCTAGAATCTTCCAAATAGGTGATCTAGTACTCAAAGAAAATCCTAGAAATCAACAGGATCGGGAAAAGAAAGGGAAGTTTGAACCTAATTGGTTGGGTCCCTATGTCATCATATTAGCCTATGGATTAGGTGCCTATCAACTAACTACCTTATAAGGAGATGTGCTCAATGAACCAACCAACAATATCCATTTGAAGAAATACTACACTTGAGCAGTCTAATGCATGGAAAAAATGAAAAATACAAAAAAATAATTAAAAAAATTAGAAAAAAGCAAAACAAAAGATGCAATAAAAACAAACTAGTGAAAACCTGGCAATAGGTGCTACCTGTGAGAGGACAACTCCTTTATCTATCTTTATTCTCGAGCCTATTATATATCCATAAATCCAAGTACTAATGGCCATTGCCCAACACCTTTATCAAACTAAGCATTATCCAGGACATACTTAGCGTAGTCACTATCCTTGTTTATCACAAATCATTTCATCACATCCCACCATGGCTTGGTAATCGCTGTACATATCCACGTCAGACAGTACATTTAGCTAGGGGCAACATTTATTTGCATCCTGTCCTATCAACATATCACGCATTGCACCAAACCAAGCGAATCATGTCAAAGCCAACATTCAACAAAACACGAAGAGAACCAAACACGAATACACTTAATGGATTCACAACACACGATGGATGATTTTCTGAAGTAACAAATGTTTGCATCTTGCATGAAGTTTTGACTATTTTTTTCACTTGAACTCTTTTTGAACGATTGGATCCTCTACATTTTCTCAATGATGCATCGAGCTACAAAAAGTAATGGGGACTCTAATATCTTTTTAGTCTTCTGTCTGTGAGGTGATCACTTGTACCGTGCAAAGACTTGTCTTGAGACATGATTCAAAGCATATCAGTGAAGACATGATTCCACTTTGCGCATACAAATGGTTTAATCTTGTCTGTTTATCCGCAAGCAACATTCAGGTCGTGCTGGTTTAATTACACCTTGATGCTTATGCCATCTTGCAAAATCAAAAATCATGTAAATTTTTCTCAGGTCATTATGGTTCAATTATACCATTATGCTTGTATCAATTTTTAACATATCCTAACCAACCAATGCTCAATGATGATACCTAAAAAAGAAAGCAAAAACATGTGACATATCAGGATGACCAATGCAAAATGAGGATGCTCATAATAGTTGCATATCATTTTACAATTAGTTGCATATCATTTTTTGCACTTAATCTCACATCATTATCATATCATACATCTCATCTTCGAGATACATCTCACATCGTTATCATATCATACATCTCATTTTTAAGATACATCTCGCATCATTATTATATCATACATCTCATTTCCAGGATACATCTCGCATCATTATCATATCATACATCTCATTTTCAAGATACATCTCATAAATCATATCATATTCATCACATATCACATCACAGGCATTTATCTAAGCATTGCATCATCATTATAGAAACATTAACATCATATATAAAGCATCATCCATAACACATCACATGCGGATCAAAGAAAATGGTATCATATATATATATCTCAAAAATGATCAAATGTACAAAATATGTCATATATGTGCCCAACACAACAAAATCATCAAAATACAATAGAGACAACGTCTCTCAGGTATGACTATCTCCTGATGGTGATGGTCTCTCAACATATGTCACCGCACCTGGATCTCCAGGTGGATCCCTTCGAGGTGGCCCAGTCACACCCCTTCTCTCTATCCCTAACTGACTTTGCAGTGACCGACTAGTAGTAAATCTAGGAGCTCTATCTCTCTAGGGACTAGGTCCACATACAACTGTCTATAGTACTCGACTGCCATGGTCATGTGTCGTATCTCCCTCAGGGCGTCTTGCATCGGGGCACCCACTGTCACTCTCTGCAAGCTCCTCTGCTCAACCCCACCACTCTCTCTTGATATCCCGCTCTGCGATCTGCTGTGTAATCTATCGCTACTGTGCCAATAGTTGGTCCTGCAGCTGCTGTACTAACAACTGTAAGGCCCTAATCTAGGCATCCTCCCGACGAGTCAGAATCCGAATCTAGAGGGGTACTTGGGAAGAGGTACTCCCTGTCCTTCCCCCTGTCCTCGGTGTTGGTGGGAGTAACACATCAGTCCTCCTCCTCTGGGCTGGCCGTCTCAACTCATCAATACCTCCCACCACTGCTATCACCTCTCCTACTCTCTCCTCACCCCTCGCTCTAATCGCTAAGCCTCCTCTCCCTCTATCCACCACAGCTCGCCATACTGCTCTCTCCACCCGAATCCCTTTGTCACCACCATCTCCACCTTTGTCTCCTCTCCTCCCCCGATCTCCTCTTCCTCTCTCACCTCGCCATCCTCAACCACCTCCTCCATTATCTCCCCCATCATTAAATCCACCATCCCCACCTCCCTCATCCTCATCATCATAAAAAATGGGAAGCATCTCCATGGGATTTGATATCTTGGCCACTGCATGAGCCACAAACAATCTGGCAAACTCATCCATCATACCCACATCCAATATCTCAGGGACATAGTCCCATATCTAACTAGCTAACTAAAAGAACTCCTCTACCGTCGCCACTCTATCAATAGTGGGACCCCAATTTGGCACATCCTACCTCTGTCGAGCATACAAACATGTTCCCTGGAGTATACCTTGTTGTCGTCCATATTGCCACAACACTCGACTAGCTAGGAATCTCTCAATCACAAAGGGCATCCACCCTATAAAAAATCAGGACATGAAGACATAAGGCATGTCCATCCCATCCTCGGCCCATACCTCACAACCTGTATAGAGTCACCAGACGACCATATTAATATCATCCAAAACTCTCCTCCAGTTCTCTAGTTTTCCCAGCTTACATTGGACAACTACCCCTTGATATTTGTATGCATAAGCACACCCAACAGGCCTATCTCTATCCGCTAGTGGCCTGGCTGTGAGAATATGCTCCCATGCCCATACTTGTAGCAGTGTCACTCTAGCTGATAGATTGCTATACCCCAAGTACACCACCTGATGCAAATCCCTATATAAATGAGCTAGCATAGCCGACCCCCATGCAAATCGGCGACCCTGTGTCACCATGTCCTCCAAGACCAACCCCCATCCTATAGCCAGTCCCTTCGAACTCCGGTTGGGACATAAGAACCCACCTATAAAACCTGCTAGTACTGATGGTAGGGGGGGCATAATCCAAATCTAGAAACTCCTGCTAGGGGATCTCATATCCACAAACTGTATCATCCTAAAAAATCTGACAAAGTGCCTCTATCCCACCCTCCTCCGTCTGCTTATAGGGTACCAATGCACCTACCATAGGAATGCGTAGAATCCGGTAACAATCCTTAGGTGTCACTGTGATCTCACTTGTCACCAAATGAAAGGTGTTCGTATCACTGTGTCATCTCTCTACCAATGTTGTCAATAAACCCCGGTTTACGATAAACTGAGGCATATCTAATAATGAGGACAGGCCACACCTCTCAATAATATCTCTATCAGCCTATGTCAATCGTGGTATCAATAACCACGGTCTCGAAAATCACTCACGTGACTAAACCACTCCAAGACGCTCTTGTCAAAAAGCAAAACAAGTCCAATGCCAGTTTCCTCATCAAAACAATTCATATCAAAATGAAAATTCATATCAAAAACTTGAAACTTTGAAAATCAAATCAAGTTCCACATCATACCAATCCCTTTTCATATCAAACCATATCAACTTGTAACAGAATTCAAGTTTCACAACCATATCAACTTGTAACACAAATCAAGTTTCCAATTATATCAACTTGTAACACAACTCAAGTATCACATCCATATCAGCTTGTAACACACCTCAAGTTCCACAATCATATCAGCTTGTAAAATAACTCAATCTCCACATATATATCAACTTGAAACAATTCAATTCAAATCAAGTTCATATGCAACATCCATATCAAATTCACATCAAATCTATATCAACTTGAAAAATCACAAATCAAATCAAGTTATATCAGAACTCATATTGGACAACTTATCGAAGCAATGACAACAAACACACAGATTGACAATTTACACCTATCTCGACAGAACTGGCCTCAACCTATCAATTTTCTTCATTCACAAATCACACTATACCAAAAATTTTCCCTATGCACTAAACAATCTTGTCTATGCACTAAACTACTTACCATGCACTACCCTGTCCTCTCTAAGTGCTACCTAATCCACCCTATGCGCTGGCTAACACCTATGCGCTACCCTTTTCTCCCAAAGCGCCACCTAACCTACCCCACATACTATAACCACCCTATGTGTCATCCTACTTGATTGCTACACTATGACCCTTCCTCGTTGCGCTAGGTCATACCTACGCACTACCTAGACCTACCCATGCGACCCCCTAGAAACCCTATGCGCTAGGTATCTTCTATGCGCTATCCCTTTTGCCCTCTGCGCTACCCTGTCATTCCAGTGCGCTAACCTAACCCAAATCGCTACCCTAAACTACCGATGCACTACCCTACACTTTTCGAACACTACCCTATTTATTAAACCCTATACGCTACGAACCCTATCGTATGCGCTACACCTTGACCCCGACGTGCTAACCCGCCAAATCCGGGTGACAAAACTCAAAAACATGATCAAAACTGACAAAATCAAAATAAAAAAGGGGCTAAAAATAATGACTTACCAGTGGTCCATACGCGGCGGGCCTCCGATGCCTCTGAATGCGCTCGAATCGATGAGTAGAGAAGGGAATAGGCATCTTGTCTTCTCTCCAAATGTCACTCTCTCCAAGGTCAACATACACAAATGAGACAAAACAATGCACTTTTCCCCTTTTATAAGGTAAATTGAAATTAGGGTTAGGAGATGGGGCATGCATTTTGCTCATGGTCTCCGTCTAACCCTACCAAACATCATTATCGGAAGATGAATCAAATTATCGCATTCCACATCGACAAAATTTTAAAAATGCAAACAAAATTATCAAATCAAATCAATTTTTCAAAAAAATTGATTCATCTCTCGAGGGGTTATTATCAACATCATTTATCAAATTTGGGGCATCACTTATCAAATCTGGGGCACAACATGAAAATCTTAAAACGACATCACACTGATCATAATCAAATTTTGATGACACATCATTTTCTTTGAATCAACATGTGCACACATGTCACTTCAAAGAGGGGTAAAATGTAGACGTATAAAAATGACCATATTCCTAAATGAATATTTTATGTTCATTCCTCTATTTAGTTAAATCTAATTTAATTAAATCACCCACATTCTTCTATTTAATTAAGTAAATTATTCAATTTATTTAGTTAAATTCACTTAAGCCCATTTAATTGAATAAATCATTTTATTTAATTAAATCCCTTCTTCTAACCTTTTAATTAAATTTACATTTAATTAATAGTTTACCCCAAATTGAATAAATCTAATTTATTCAATTTTCCAAATTGCAACCAAATCGAAATAAAGCAATTTATTTTAATTAATTCTATTTTCCCTCACCCACTTGCATTTTCCTACATCTCCCACTTGCATCCTAAACCCCATTCCTAATTTCTTCTAGAATCCATCTAATCCTAATCAATTAACCTAAACCCATTAATTATCCCCTTTCCCTAAATTTGAAGAGGTCACTTTTCAAAATTAGAGTAAAGTCTTCAAAAGGCATTAAAGCCTTTATCCATTCAACAAGCTAACTTGTTGAATACTCCCAAATTTGGAAGGACTCTTACAAATTTGTCCCCAAAGTCTTCAAACCATTAATGGTTAACTAACCCTTATTGGCATGGTTAGAGTCTTTTTGACTAACTTAACCTCCATCTAACCCAAGGGTCTCATTGAGCATTCATTGCTTTGACCATGGTTATTCCTTTAACCTTTGCATAAGAGTTTACCCTTTGGGTAAAAGATTTATCCAATGGATAACCCTAACCTAACCTTAACCCTTACCCCCTAGGGTAACCATGAGGTATTCTCAATCATTTAATGCTTCCTACCTCTCCTCTCAACTAGTCTTATGTTGACAATTGTCACCATTTCATTGGTGAAAATTGTAAACATGGATTGACAACTTTCAGACTTGACCCTTGATTAACTCTTTCAATCCTGACCATCCATTGCCCTATTTTCACTATAAAT
This sequence comes from Cryptomeria japonica, assembly GCF_030272615.1. Taxonomy (NCBI): domain Eukaryota; kingdom Viridiplantae; phylum Streptophyta; class Pinopsida; order Cupressales; family Cupressaceae; genus Cryptomeria; species Cryptomeria japonica. Next base: position 730,670,829 of record NC_081409.1, read on the forward strand.
AGAGCTCTCCTTCCTCCATTTTGAGGATCCATGCAAGCTTTTAGTATCTCATTTATGCTCAAATCTATCAATACATCTAGCTTCTCTTTATAATAGGAATTAATCTAATAAGCATTTTAGACTATTTCTTTTATCATTAGCTTAAATCATAAACTAGTATATCATGTTAGGATAGTATTGCTACTAATCTTGTCATCTTATAATCTAGTTTATTGCATTTGTAGAATCATGTATAGATTAGGATGCATTCATGTTAAAATCAATCTAAATCATCCCTTGTTCTTGCATTACCCATCCCTAAGTCACTTTGCTCAATGATCTGAGAGCAAAGGCATTGGCTTGAGGGACCTTGTGAGATAGAGAACCATGGAACCAACCTTGGGAAGTTGAGTCATTCTTCATGACTCCATAATTTGCACCAAGAAGTCACGTGGGTGTGTGAACAAGCCTCTTTGAGACCACATTTCCACTTTTTAAGTTTCATTAACCCGCTTTTCCCACACACATCAAGATATATCATTTCTTTATCGTAAAACAAGGTTGCAAATCAGATTACCCCGAGTCATATCAATAGGAAGGATCTTTCCTATTCGACTTAGGTATCTCACATCACATTAGCACTCAAACAAAGATCAAAAGTTTAAAACAATTTCAAACACTTGTATGACCATTCATCATCAAACTAAGAAAAAGGAAACTCAGTCAAAGGAAATGAGTCCTAGCATAAATTAAGATCACAATATTATGACTCTTCAATCTAATCCCATTTTCGATCAAGATCCCACCTTTCAAGAATCTTATGATGATCCCCTAGGCTTTTGGTATTCCTTCCACAATGATCCCCTTTCATCTCAAGAGCAGAGTGTCCTCTCAAATCCCATTCAACACCCACTACCCAAGCAAGATCATTATATCCCTTCCATTTCCTTCAATGATCCAATTCAAAATCAAGAGCAAGGCACAAACTCAAATGATCCTATTCCAAGTCTAGATCAAAGTGTCCCTTCTTCTAAACCCCCACATAAACATCCCCCTTCATCCTCAAAATCCATTTTAGGTCCTTTCATTCCAAATTCAAAGCCTTCCTTTCTTCTATCTATCTTAGGACCTTACTGTTGGCATTGCATGAAGATTGCATTGAAGAAGTTTATTAGGAAGTGTTGTCATTGATGTCAATTGCAACCGGTAATGAAGTAGTGAAGATCAATCACTAACCCTATCCAGTTGAGAAGTAGAACCCTAACTGATGGAGCTTGGAGATTAGTTGTGATGATTTATGATCGGATGATGATCGGTGATGAAGATGACACGAAAGTATGTTGCATGTGATGAGTTTCGAGATGGTTTTGGCACGTAAAGTTAACCATTTATGTTGGGAATGATCAAATGCATAGTATGAAGTGACAAACAAATGATGTGTTATAGGATTCAAAGTGCGATGATCCAGGAGCGGTTGTAGATGCCTAGAAGAATGTAAAGTTGATTGCATATAATCTAACGGTCAAGATTGAATCGATTTGTGTTTGTAATCTCTATGAGAATTTTATGGTTTGTGTTGTGTTATCGACCTAATGCATTTGTTTATAAGGTCAATGAATCGATTGAATGAGTGGTTGGCAAATTTGATTAAGTGTGAAAGTGATTGTTGTAGAACTAGGAGGTGTGTCTGTAGAATTATGTGAAGGCAGATAGGAGCAATAAAGGATCTGATTCAACAAGGAAGTGCTATTTCCAAATCGGTCAAAGAACTTGTTGTTCTCTAACCATTACAACAATTTGAAATCCTCTAATAGGCTTGTTGTTGAAATACTCTAACCAGGTGATCCATTAGTTTGGATTTGAAATCCTTCACCGAGGTTACCTTTAATAGGTTATTTGTAGTCAATCCCTTAACCAGGTGGTCCTTAACCAAATCTGTCCTAATAGAACATTCTTGTATAAGCTTCTAACCAGGCTTGGCTCCCAACAAGGTGAACTTTAGAAGAGTTCAAAAATACTTATGGGTATTCATTCCCACCGTACTTTTTCCCATTTGGGTTTCCACATGAAAAATCATTGTGTCAAGTAGTGAATGATTTTGTGGATGTGGTTTTGGTATGGTTGATATGAATGATTGGTAAATCTGCATAGATACATTTAAATGATTGAAATGATCTTAAATATGTCATTATTGGTATTAGTGAAGTGGTTTAAGGTTTTGGTCAAAGGATATTTAAGTTTCAGATCTGTTGCATTATATCACTGAAGTATTAGGTCAACCGGTAAGGTTTAACAATGCAGATGCAAATTTGTTAAAGTGACTAAACTGGTAAACTTTGTGAGCTGATTATTAGATGAAAATAAGTTTGGTGAAAATTTAGTTTACTTTCCAACTACCGATTCACCCCCCCCCCTCTCAGTGGTTGACCAGATCTTTATAATTTCATCATATTATCACTTACACCAACCCATCCAAAATACCTCCATATCATTCATATCCATCCATGAATCTTATTCCCTTTGGAAGAAATTTTGATGTCAAGAATAAATTCCATGATCCTAAATATCCCCATACATCCAAAGATCAACATGTCCAATCTAAAAGACATGTCAAATCAAGGAAAATTTTGATCCAAAAGAAAAAAGCAATATCCAAAAGGATACAAAAGCCCTTTAAGAAAAATCAAAAGTCAAAAACTATGTGGCTTCCTAAGTCGCCCATAAAAGCATTACAATCCAAAGAACAATCAAAATTGACATCTAAACTTGTTGTTCCAAAAGCTTCCTTTAACCATCTATCTAAACATCTCCCACTTTCCAAATCCATTCTTCCATCATTTCCTTTATCTATTTTGGGTCCTTATGTGCCAAAATTCATTTTTCCCCCATCACTCCACCACCTCTCAAGATGTGTGCCAACATTCATCTTGAAGACATTTTCATCTATCCTTGCAAAAATCTTCCAACATCCTATCTATTATCCGACACCTATTTTCCATCCTTCCATCTCTCCCATTCAATCCTTTGCATAAATCTTTCATCTGTGAGATAGGAATTTGCATCATTTTATCACATTCTTGCCTACACTCAATCTTATGTTCAGTCCATTTTCTAGATATCTATTGATGAAATGCTTCAGAATCTGAGGTTGTTCCTTTTCAACATTATCTTTTGGTTAGGATGCATACTCAATCCATAATAGAACCACTTATCGTATCTTGGTACCAACATATTTTGATTTCTATATCTCATACACTTAATCAATTGCTCTAAATCATTGTGATCTCTTAGTCGAAGACATGGCTAGTAAAAAATCTAAAATCCTACTTCAGCGCCATTGTAGTTCTCAAACCCACGTAAGCTTCATTGCTTATGAGCCAATGCACAAAATAATCAGCGACAAAGAGAAAAATAATATCAAAAGATCAAAACAAAAACATGAGCAAGAAAAGAAATATCAAAAAATAAAAAAATAAAAAAAAGCAATGAAATGTAATATCAAAATGCTTGGCTTTGGGAACATACGAGTAACTCCATTGGGGATATGGACACCTGGTTGGCAATGGAGCAATATTTGTGAGATTACAATGATAACCTCATCAGGGCTATGGATGCTCGCTGGGAGCAAGGCTCTATCTAGGATGCTTTTGAAGTCAGAGTAACTCACGTAGCTAGTCATGTTAGATTCTAAAGATTAGTCAGAATGAACCCACTTGCACACACATGGGTAATCAAAGACTAAGTACCTTGGTCCAGCTTGGGATTCTTCTTCCCTTTTGAGTATGCTTCCTAGTTGCTAGATATGTTCAGTTGAATTTTTTGGAGGTTCTAAGTGTGGGTTGGGTCTCTATATTTGAAATTTTCAGGAACACTTTTTTGGGTGGTGCTAGATGTTGTGACAATCTCACATATCGCTCTTTTGCAAATAGAGACCTCTATAATTGGGGGCGAGTTTCATCCACTATTTTCTTCCTACCACATCTTCCATTATCCTTCCTCCAATGTCCATTACCTTATCTAAATCCATCACTATCTATGATCTTACTTCTCCTATCCATATTCTATCTTCATACATATCCTCTTTTCCAACAAGAAAACTCTCAAAGTCTACAATCAAACTGATCATGTATCTTGTTAAATCAATTCACGGATCAAAATCTATCAACATCAACATGTCTTATACAGGGAAGGGTACACTTGAAACCAAACAAATCGGTCTTACATGGGGTACTCACTCTTTGAAACCAGGCAGATCGATCTTACATGGGGTATTCACTCTTTAAAACCAGACATCATTATCAACCATCACATTGATGTTGAAAATATTCAGGACTAACCAAGTTACTGAGAGGGGAGGGGTGAATCAGTAACTCTTGAAACTTTTAACTCATTTCTGTACTTGCATATATTAAACCATTCATTCATTTAATCTACTGCATGCATGAAAATATAATCATTCACAACACATAACACAAAAATTTGGTGACCCAGGAACCTTCCAAATAGAAAGTAAAACTGGGGTGGGGATGGTACCCACAAAACTTTGGTACTACAGTAAAAGTTGGCCGGTTAAGGCTTACAATGATCACTTCTGATGATCTGCCCTGTTAGAAGCAAATTTGGACTGCCAGGTCCACCTTGTTAGAGGATTTACAAACATACAATGAAGTATGCACTCGGTTAAGAGATTTACAAAAGACTGTTAAGTCTACCCGGTTAAAGGATTTACAAACTGATTCAACTGTTAGAATGAAATAGTAGATCTTGACTTACAACTTTATTGCTGATAAGATCCTTTGAGTATTGATCTCCTTCTGAGATAGATATGTCGATTCTGCTCCTTTACTGACTCTGCGAAAATGTTCTGGTCTGCTGCCTTAATGCAGTTTCTACTCTGCTTTTTCTAATTTCGCATATCCATACATCTTACATACATATACACACACATTACAGATGGTATAATACATTACATATATACACCGTCCATAATTACATTTACATTTCATAAAGTCGGCCTCATATAAATTCAAACTCATTCTTAAGTCGGCCTTACATAGGTGAACAAAATATTACTGAGTCGGTAGATACTCGGTTCCTCAAGCTAGCTCGGTGATCTTCTGATACACGGCGTCCACTACAGTACTCGGCATCGTCATGCTCTCGGTAAGAGTAGAAGCTCGGTCCATACTAGTCCCGAAGTGTAGCTTGGAACTCGGTAGCTGTGGTGACTCGGTAAATATAGTGTCACTCGGTAACCACTGGTAACTCGGTAAGAACTGACTTCTCAGTAACTGCTGTTTGTCTCATATGCTCGATGACAGTCTTACTGCTCGGTATGAACTGTTTAATCGGTAAGCTTTACTGAATGCTCGGTATAGTCTGTGGACTGAGTGATGAGCTCGGTAAGCATTCAAAATCGAATAAGTGTTTTCACTAAGTGTTATTCACTAATGACAAATATATCATTATTCCAACAATTGAGCAATAAAAAACAAAGACACATATCAGTATCCATCTAAATAATCTACCATCTCTTCTATCTATTAATATCTATCATAAATCCATTATCCGCTATCATGAATCCATTATCCATCTGGAAGCAAGGCCTTGTATATACCTCAAGCATTGCAGTGACATCTCATCATGGATTAGTAATCATTGTACATATCCATAATAAATGTTTTGTCAAAACTAGAGGCAAAATCTTGATCTTAGTAGGGGCAATCCATTTTAGGCTTCATCAAACAAGCAACCTGCGATAGGACAAATGCATCAAAGCAAATTATAACACACCTCAAATGACAAACACAAGGTCAATCATCAAACTCAACATCAAGCTTGGGATCAAGATCATCAACATCAACATAATAATCAGTGAAAAATAGAAACACAATGGATGATCTACACTAAATCATGATTTGATTACTTTAGCATGAGGTTTGACTATTTATATCTTAATTTTTGAGTTATTAGGTCTCCTCAGCTACTCAAGGATGTATTGAACTAGAGAAGCAAGGATGGAGTTTGATATTTTCTATGTCTACTATCTGTGAGTCAATCGTTATTACTATGCAAATTTGTCTCGAGACATGATTGGACACATATCATTGAAGACATTTCTCATTTGCATATACTAAATGGTTAACTCTTGTCTATTTTATGCAAACGACACTCAAGTCATCTCGGTTCAATTATACCTTGACACTTGTCTCATTTTGCAATATCAAAATCCATGTAAGTTGTACTCAGGTCATCATGGTTCAATCATACCATTGTTGCTTGTACTAACTTCCAACATTTCAAAAGCTCAATGATGACAAAAAGAGCACAAACAATTGGCTAAAAGGAATGACAACATTGCACAATTAGGCTTGCATCACTAAAATAGATCATCATCATTCATCATTGCATTTAGTTTCATTCATATCATTTAAATAAGCATCAATAAACATCATCATGATACATGCATAATCATCATATGAACATGTCATAGTAAAATCATGTGCACATCTATCACATCATCATAGAATCATTCTTCACTTTAATATTTTCATCATTCATTCAACTATCGTCTATCATGTCTTATACAAGATGTATCTTTCCTAAAACCAGACGCAATCATTTATCTTCATCTTATACAGGATGTATCTTTCCTGAAACAAGACATTTTGATCATCTTTGTCTTATACAAGAGGTGTCAAAACTGAAACCATACTTGATCTTAATCTTATCAATCTTATCAATCCAATCAATCCAATAATCAAATCATCCTATCGAGGGATGAATCGATCGAAAAATCCTAAAAATTCCAAAATCTATCTGATTCATCTCTCGAGGGGGCATCATTATCATATCAATTCTAACAATCAATGTCATTCATCAAATCCATATTTGGGGCATTATGTCGAACATTTTGACAAGTGACACCATATTGATAAAAAATTTGTAACATATCAAGCGATTTTTCTTTGAATCAACATGTGCACACACATCACTTCAAAGAGGGGCAAAATGTAGACATTTAAATCTAACTAGTTATTTAATTCATCAAAACCACATTCCTCTATTAATTAAATTATATTTAATTAATTTCCCCACTTTCATCTATTTGATTAAATAAACTATTCAATTTATTTAATTAAATTCATATAGCCAATTTCTAGTTTTTAATTAAATAAATCACTTTATTTAATTAAATCCCCTTCCCCTTTTAATTAAATTCACATTTAATTAAAAATCCTCTTCCAATTTAAATAAATCAAAATTCTATTTAAATTAGGCAAGTTGTCATCCAATTTTTTGAATAAATCACTTTATTTCAAAATTAAAATCCAAAATTATCTCCCACTTTGATTCTCCTAACAAATCCACTTGCATTCTCCTAAAAAAACCACTTGCATGATTAATCCTCTTCTAGAGCCTTCTAGATTCTTCTAATCCTCCTAATTAGCCTAATTCATCTCTTAAACATTTGCACATTCCTTAAGAGAAGTCACTTCTCAAAAATACCTCAAAGTCTTTGATTTGCATTAAAGGCTTTATGTCCTCAACAAGTTAACCGTCAAAGTCTTCCTAACCATTAATGGTTAACTCAACCTTACCACATGATTAGAGACTTTCTCTCTAACTCAACTGACATCTAACCCATGGGTCTCATCAAACACTCATTGTTTTGACCCTAGTTATCCTATTAACCCTTGCACAAGAGTTTACCCTTTGGGTAAAAGCTTTATCTGCTGGTTAACCCTAACCTAACCCTAACCACACCTTCCTAGGGTGACCCTCATGTCTTCTCAAACATTTAATGCCTCTTACATATCCTCTCAAGCCACCTCTTGTTGACAATTGTCACCATTTCATTGGTGAAAATTATAAACATGGATTGAATAGCTTTCAATCCTAGCCTTTGTTAAGATTTCTCAATCTTAACCATCCATTTCTCGATTTTCCCTATAAATAGGACTCACTTTCTTCATTATACATATCCAAGTCTTGATGCATCTACACTATAGTCACATAACACTAAGCATTTAACCTCTCTTTGATAAATAGCATTTTAAATCATTTAAAAGCATTTTAATATAACATTTTAATCATGAATCATGTTAGAATAGCTAATTAGTTTTATTATCATATCATCAACTTCATCATAGCTTAAAATCGCATCTTAAGAAGCTTTGCTAGGATCTAGGATGCATTGCATATAGATCATTATCTTTAACTATCACTCATTCTTGGAGTTGTCATTCCTAAGCCATTTTCTCAATGATATGAGAGAAAAATATTGGCTTGAGGGATCATGTGAGATAGAGAACAATGAGACACATATTGGGAAGTTAACTTGTTTATATTAGTTTAAACCTAGTTAATCTTTGTACTCAAAAGTTTCATTGGTATGTTAGCCTTTGATCTCAATTTTAGTATTCATACAATATGTTACCTGATCACATCTTGAGACAAACTTGCACAGTAATATGGCTTCACTCACAAACAGTAGACAAAGAAAAATCATGCTCTTTCCTTGCATCTGTAGTTTCAAGACATCCTTGAGTTGCTTAGGAGATACGATATCAAAAATAAAAAAAAGAACCATAAGTGAACATGCATGCTATCCTATGTATTCTGTCAGATAAAATATCTTGCAAGTAGATCTTTGTAATGCCCATACCCTAGTCGGACTTTTAAAACCCGTTTAACCTTGATTGACTTCCTATGTGGCATTCTTGAATGATAGATTAACCGATATGCAATGTGTAGTTTAGATAATAGAAATAACTGTGCATACTTATTATTGTGCTTTTGCTTCGATTCTCATGTAAATGTAATTGTTCCTAACCCTTGTGATAAATCTTGAGCTAACGCTTTCATTGAATATGTATATGTATATGCATGCTTGTATGAATTCATGGGTGCAGGAGATTTGCAGGAACAACACCGCTTAGGGCAAGGTTCATCTCCTTTGGAATTTGCAAGGTTGAGTATGCTCCTTCATCTTTTGAATTCGAATTTAGTGGTCATATAACTCTCGTCTTGCCTTAGCCATGATTAGGAGAGCATCGTGTGTGGATTCGTGGGGCTTGCTTTTCATTGGGATGCGTGTCGAGAGATTTGGAGGACTTCCTCGATTTGCGTGCCTTGCGCGAGGTAAGCGAGGTTTGTTATCCTAAGTATTAATTCAAAATTATGAGTAGACGAGCACATTAGTAATTTAGAAATTTAAATGGGTAGCTTCCTTTATATGATTAATCATTAATTTAAGAGATTGCCTTAAATTATTAATGTAGTAAGCTTAAGGTATTTAACTTGGGTTAGCGTGCTCATTTACGCATTTGTAACATTTACGCATTTGTAGTTGAGAAATTAGAATAAATAAAACTCTTGCATTAGATTAGTCATTTATTTAAAAATGTCGCTTTATTATGTTATAGCGAGTTAATTTAATAGCTAATTTTAAAATAATGAATTTAATGAGTTATGCGTTTTTGGGAAGGAAAAATTTTAAAGTCATTTGAGAGATAGAATTAAATTACTCATTTTCGCATTTTGGAAGAAAAAGGGGTAAATTATTATTATTAAGCGAAATTATTTCCTTTTTACTTGTAAAGTCGATATAGTATAAAAGTTTGACTTTTAGAAAATTAAATTTATCAAAACGCCTTACCCGGTCAATAGTTCCAAAATATAAATGTAGGCCTAAATCGATATTGAGAAATTAAAATTTAAAACTCAATAAGAAAAAGAAGCATTTTAATTTTAATAAGGGAAAACAAATAAGATTAATAAATAATGGAAAGGAATGACTTCCATTTGGGATTTTCATTCATTTTATTTTAAAAAATAAATGCCTAATTTCGAAATTGAAAATTAGGGCAAAATTAGGGTTTTCCTTTTAACCTAGTTTTGTAAGCATTTTGGGGGTTCTTTGGCTTGGGAGCTTTTTTTTGGAAAAAATGGGGGATTTGCATGGGAGTTGCAGGTGGAGCTCTTTGTCAAAGAAATCTCTTCCCGGAATGCATTTGGAGGTAGGATTCTATCTACCCGTTTGTTTATTGTTATGATCTCCATGAAATGTTGAGAAAAGAAGAGAAATAAATGTTTTTTTTAAAACCATGAAGGTTCTTGAAGATTAGTTTTCAGATTCTTTTAACAGTTTGGTTGTTCTTGAAATGAATTTCTGTTTCTTAAAGAGATTAGTGGCTCCAAACCGGATGTGGGGATACTTGTTCCATAACGAAGTTTTGGGAAAATCTGGAAATTGAATAGAAAACACAAAACAAAATAAAAATGAAAATGAATGAGGGTTTTTTTTTTAACATTTTGTTTTGGTTGTTTGTTTATGATCATTTCAAAAAAATATAGTTTTCCCCAGTTGGTTGTTTGCTATGAGAAATTTGGAAATCTATTTTAAGACTGTAAACATGGGGGTTTATTTTTTTACATTTTCATTTGGGGTGTTTTGATCATGATATTCAAAAAAAAAAATAAAAAAACAGAGAGGTTGCTGGAAATTGCTCTTTTCTTTCTGTCTCAGGCTGTGTGAGTGCACTGAGAACTTGTTGTTTCTTTTTTTTTTTTTTTTTGACTGTATTTTTTAATAGTTTTAACAAAATATATTTAAATTTTTTTTTTTTAAAAAAAAAGGGTTTTGTGCCCCCACGGCAGTTGCTACCAGTTGGTAGCGAACTGCTACCAAATGGTAGCGCTGCTACCTTTGGTAGCGCCCTGCTACCATTTGGTAGCAGCGCTACCAATGGTAGCTAGGCTGCCAAAAGGGGGGGGGGGCACGTGGATGTCCACGTGGGTACCCTCTCCCTCTCTTTTTTGAAAATTAAAAAAAAGTTTATTTTAATTGTTTTTTAATTATTATTATTTTTTATTATTTTATATTATTTGTTTAAAAAGAAAAAAGATAAAGATATACCTATGTCACATATAAAAAAAAAAAGAATTCAGATTATTTAGTGAATTAAAAATTAGTATAAGGGAATTGAATCTAGTCTGCCTTGATATTAAGTAATTTTAAATTCAGTATCTTATCTTATTTAATTTCAAACTTAGTAAATAATATATTTGGAGTTCGAGAAGCAACATTTAGTAAATCCTTAGTCTAATACCAGTTTTTAATTTCATGTTGATTACATCATACTCGAGTTAATACTGTTATTAACATGGAATAAATAGTGATGGCGGTTTAATAAGAGTTTTAAATAAAAGTTAATTTAGCTAGTATATCGAAGTATCGACATTATTAGTCAGAGCAATATGATAAAACGAATACCTCTACCGGATAATGCCTATGCTGAATTAAACTTCTATTATTGAATTTGGTTATGTAATGGTAAGACTTGACATGATAGTGTTGGTTGCAAGTTGGTCAAGCCCCTAATTAGGAAACCGTCAAACAAGAGTATCCAGGATTGTTTGTTTCTTTTTATTTGTTATGATTCAATTTGACCCGCTTCTAAAAGGGATCATTACGTAATGAATGTCTGAAGTGTCTGTTGTATATTGATTGTATTCGCGTAAGTGGCAAGATGTAAAAGACTTATAAATTTTGTATTCCTAACGATATAATACCAAAGGGGTCTTGCAGTTGAGTAGACCCGGAGATGTAGCCCATCCGGGGTGAACTCCGAGATCATATCTGTGTTATGCGATGTTTATAGCGTGCTTTGTTTTATGTTTTAAATTATCATGAATGGTTGTAATCTTGCATGAGTGTATGGTGGAAGTTTAATGAATTCGAATTTAAGTGCATAATATTAAACATCTGGATAAATGTAGTTATTTAAGTTCATAAACATTGTGAACTACGATTATGGCAAAGTATTTAAAATATTGTAATTAAAGTTGTAAAAAAATATAAGTAATTTGATAATGTTAACTTAAATTGTAATAGTGGAAGGAATCTAGTTAGAATTACTTCATTGGATTAATTTGTTAACAAGTATGTTAATGGATTGAATGTAAAAGGGAAAACAAAGTTAAAACTTATGTCACAATTCCCAGATTGAGATCAAAAAGGTTGAACATCATATAAACATCTATCTTTTTACCTTAGTGAATGAATTCACGCCATGTTAATTATGCTTCATTGCATTGGATGGTTTGTTAAGTTATTTCACACTTCAATCTTAACTATAATCCTCACCAGAGTAATTTGATAATCGTGTGGACTCAATTAGGTAATTCATGCTGTATATTGGATGAATACACTTAGTAATTTATGTTGTAATTATAATCAATAATCCTCACCAGATTTATTTTATAATTGGGTGAACTCAATTAGATATCCATATTTTTAATCCCTTATAAAAGGAATCCCTCATGATTGCTAAAATTAATCTAAAATGGAAAAGTAATTGATTTGTTGTTTATACATTAAATCCTAGTAAAAGTATCTCTCGCATATTACTTTCATCTAACAAAAAAAAAGAGATATGCAATAAGATAATTGTATTTTAATCCTAATAGAAGAACGTCATTATGATCTTATTACTCTAACCTTGAAATGATGAATGTCATCTAGTTAACGATACTCTAAATTCAAGGATGCTTCCGTTTGTCCTAATGCTAGTCCATCTCTTTGCATTATTAAAACTTCAAATGAATCCTATGGCTACTCACATTATACCTTTCATAAAAGAACTTCAACTCATCAGTTGGCTATGCACGAAATCTAATGAAGGGAATCTCATTCTATTAACTGTAGTTAATCTTTAAGGAATGAATTTCTGTTATCAACCATGCTTTTAATATTTAAGAAGGATATCAAACGAGGGTGAATATTTAAAAATCAAATGAAGGAATCCTCGTTTAACTAATCGTAGTTTAACCTTAAAGGAATGAATCTCAATAGGCATTTTTTTAAACATTAAAGGATGAAATCAACTGTGAATGGATACCACAAAACCAAGGAATGAACTTCATCATATTAAGCACATGAACCCTTTTGGGGGACCTCATAATGTAATTATGAAATTAAGTGCATTGGATAAATAACTCCTCGATGGCCTCTTAACCTCTAAAGTAAATGAACGCCTCCTAAAATTTTAAGATGTCATATCCTTGAACACATATGTAATTAAGATCTATGCATTATCCCATAATTAAGATATCCAGATTAATGGATCTGTTGACGCAAGTTGAGTTAGGTGTAAGGTTATGTAATCGCGTTAGGAAACCTCTTAGGATTGTTTGAGCCTTCCGCTGTGATATCTAAGTTGACAGATAACTCCAATGTATTTTAATGTCGTGCCTAATTATGAATTGAGTTAACTTCAACTATCTTAATGTTGTAACTTTGTATTAACGCTCTTAATTATTATTAAAAAAAAAATAAAAATTTGCACTCTAATTGAGTGTTTTTAACTTAAACCCTTAGGGGTTTCCTGGTGGGGCATTACAATCTTTGTTTAGTTTGTTCAGTTCCTGGTTTTGGTGTCTACCATTGATAACTCTGATCTTTGTTTTCGTTCAAATGTCTATGTTTCGATGGTTATCTGATTTGTTTAAAATCCCTAAAAGGTGAGACTCCCCCAATTGCAGTCAGGATTTTGCCCCTAGCTATGGACAGTTCTTTCGATATGGATATATACTTTGATCACCAAGCCATGATGAGATATGATGTAGATAACTATTTGGATAATCAAGGATAATGACTATGCTAAGTGTGTCCAAGATTGTGCTGCATTAAAAGGTTATGTGATGGCTATTGGCTTAGATCAGATGGATGCCAAAGATATGATATATGCACCCATAGATGGAAGAGCCGATCTATCACAAATAGCGCATGTTGCTAGGTTTGCACTACTTGAGGTTTTTTTTATTTTATTTTTATCCATGAATTGGATAACTCATGTATATAACCTCTTGAGATGAATGTTATTAATAGGTTCGTCAAACAGGCCCCCTTTTGATGTAGATAGTCAATATGCTCCTAATCCATAAGCTGATATGATGACAAAATGACCTAACTAGTTTGGTTCAAACTTGCCTTTCTTTTCTCGATCCTGTTGATTGCGGGGATTTTCCTTCAGTACCAAGTCACTGATTTGAAATGTCCTTGGTTTTACTCTGTGGTTGTAGCTCCTGCAAATGCGTTGCTGGTATGCTTTGAGGTGATGAAAAGAATGTTGATGGCATTCATCTAGCAATTCTAATTCTTGCAGTCGGTTTACCATGTACTCCTCATCTAGAATGAGTCCTTTCAGTGATACTCTAAGTGAAGGTATTTCAACCTCAATTGGTAAGATGGCCTATGATCCATATACAAGTGAGTATGATGTGGCTCCTATAGGTCTGTGGATGCTAGTTCTGTAGGCCCATAATGCTAGGTTGATTTGTACATGCCAATCGCGACCAACATCGTTCATAGTTTTCTTTAGGATTTTCAGGATGGTTTTGTTTGAGGCCTCTGCTTGGCCATTCCCTTGTGGATAAATGATGTTGGACATGGAATCATTCACATAGTTCTTCACATTTTGATTTTTTAATGGTCTTTCATTACCTGATAATGGAACTAGGAATACCATACCGATAAATGAGATAATTCAAGATAAAAGAAGATATTTGTTTGTCGGTAACTATAATCAATGAAATGACCTTTATCCACTTTGTAAAATAGTTAGTGGTGATGATGATGAACTTATGTCCATTTGATGAGGAAGGATGAATCTTGCCCACTAGGTCGAGTCCTCATTGATAGAATCATCATGATGTAGTGAAGAGTTGTAGCTCCTGTGTCAGTGCATGTATAAGATTGCCATGAATTTGGCATTTCATACATTTTCTGGCAAACTGGTATGATTCATTTTCCATGTCTGGCCAATAATATCCTATCCTTAGAAGTTTATTGGGCAGAGTAGGACCACTTGAATGTGTTCCAAAAATACCTTCATGAAGTTCTTGCAAGGTAGTTTCAGATTCATTACGATCAAGACACCGAAGAAGAGTACCATCGAGACCTCAATAGTAAAGTGTGTTGGTGATTAGGATGTAATAGGCTGCTTGATGAATTAAGTCAAGTTTCTGGTTTCGAGATAGATCTGGTGGAAGGATATTGTCTTTTAGGTATGCATAGATGTTTCCATAGAGTGGTGAGTTAGAACAGACTATGTGGCATATGACTTGGGATTCAAAATTGTCATAGCCAGGGGAAAACAATTGCTCCACTAGGAACTCATAATGACTTTGTTTCTTTGGTATTTGAAGGAGTGAGGCAATGGTTGCCATGGCGTCTATAACTTTAATATCCATCCTTAGAATATATTCAAATTTGATGTCCACAAAGTACTTCTTGAAGTCATCCACCATTCTCTTGTAGGGCATCAAATTGTCATCCTTTGTTTGATAATCATCATTAACCTGATTAATGACCAATTGGGAGTCTCCATAGACTTTTAACTTTGTGATCTTCCATTCTACGACCACTTTGATTCCTATTACTAGAGCTTCATACTCAATTATATTATTTGTGCAAGGGAACATTAATCTTTAAGATCTTGGGATGGTGTGTCCTTGTGGAGTGATGAATAGAATGTCGACACCTGGTCCATGTTGTGTGTATGACCCATCAAAGTACAAAACCCATGGTTGTGTTGTGATGTCCAAGATATTTGTGTCTAGAATTTCAAGATGCATCAGATGATTGTCTTGTAATGGTGCTTTTGCTAACTGATCTATTATAGCTTGACCCTTGATTGCTCTTATGTCAGTGAACTGAATATCAAACTTGCTCAAAATCATCACCCATTTAGCCAGTCTTCCTATTAAAGAAGCTTTGCTGAGTAGATACTTTAATGGGTCTATTTTTTCTGTTAGCTTGATTGTGTGAGATAGCATATAGTGTCGACACTTTTGAGAAACGAACACCATAACTAAATAAGCTTTTTCAATGAAGGTATAGTTGAGCTCATATCCATTCAATGTTATGTTGATGTAGTAGATTTATTTGCCTATTGAATCTTCTTGTGCTAATAAAGCTCCTAAATATACCTTTGTGGTTAATATGTAGAGAAGTAGAGGTTTATCTGCTATTGGTGACACCAATATGGGTGGATTCATCAAGTAGTGCTTTAATTTGTGAAATGATTCTGCACATCGATCCTCCCATCTGAAAGGAACACTCTTGTGGAGTAGGTGACTAAAAGGGAGGCACTTGTCGGCTAGTTGAGCGATGAATCTTTTGATGGATTGTAGTCATCCCTGTAGAGATCTTAACTGACTAATATTTCTAGGAGGTGGCATCTCCATGATTTCTTGTACTTTTGCAGGATCTACCTCGATGCCCTTTTATGATACTATGTATCCCAATAGTTTGTCAAATGTTACACCAAAGACACACTTTTTTGGGTTTAGTCGCACATTAAATTGTTCTAGCCTTTGAAAGATTTTGTCAAGAATCTCCAGATGTCCTTCTCTTGTAAATGATTTAGCTAATAGATCATAGCTCTTTGATAGGTTGCTCCTGCATTCTTTAAACCAAAAGGCATGGAATTCCAATAGTAAGTACCCCATGGAAATGTAAATGTTGTTTTATCTTTGTCTTCTGGTGCTATTTTTGATTTGATTGTAGCCCGAGAAACCATCCATAAATGATAACATAGCATGTCATGTTGTTAGATCTATAATTGTGTCGATGTTGGGTAAATGAAAGTCATCCTTAGGGCAGGCTTTGTTCATATCCCTGAAGTCGGTGCATATCCTGATACTCTTGTCCTAACACACCTAACACACCTAGTATCCATCTTTAAGGCAATATTATGCCATAATGCTTGAGTCTAGTGAATATCTTAAATGATGGTTATAATCCATATTTTTCATATCACATCAATTGGTTCATCTCACTCTTCAATAGCATGCAACATCTTCTCATGGTCATTTCTATCTAATCTCCACTTAGGATGTCCACATGCATGTGGAATTCAATGATGAAGAGACACACTAGTAGCTATTACTAGGTGAAAATATTGATACACCATGTTGTGAGGTTGGCAATCCATAAATTGAACTCCATTATGAATAGTTTTAATTTTTTTGAGATATGTTCCTTGCAAGGTAAAAGTAAAAACCTTTGTCACACTTTTATAAAGGAATCAACCAACAAAAACAAATTTCTTTAACTTCAAATACATAAAAGTGGCCTTTATGTTTCAAATTTTAAAATGATGTAAACTAATGAAATGTGGAATCTTGATCAATTGTATGCTTGAAATTTTAAAATTTTAAAAAAATTGACTTGATATTTCTTTATTTATAAATTTAAGAACATAATTTGAATCGCTAGAAAAATTAGAAAAAAGTGAGGTTGAGTTTATGCCACAAAAAAGAGAAAACAATGTTTATTTTTCCCCAGTTTTGTCTCAAATAGATAACTTCAATATCTAGTGTGCGATTTTTTTTAATTCTCAATGAATAACTTTCTTGAAGTAATGTTTTAAGTCAAACTTATCAGAATGTTATAATTTTCATATAACACTAAATTTTGTCTAATTTTTTTTATCACTTTCAAAAAAATTATACCCTTTTGGAGAGGATTCTCTCCTCTAGTGCACCATACATTTTAAATTTTTTTAATATGGTTGAAAATATATATATTTTAATTTATATTAAAAAAACATATAAAAAACAAATCAAAATATTAAAAAAAAAGGATTATAGACTATAAGCTCTACAAAAAGGTATTTTTAGATTTTCATGAATTTTTCACTAGTTAGAGAAATTCAAATTTAAAGTTGAAGTATTTTTTAATTTTCCCCAAAAGAGGGGTTAAGTTTCCACATAGGAAGCCACATAGACAATTTTGGGTGAAAGTATTTCTATTGAAATAGTTTCAAGTGAAACCCTTTCGCCTTGAACCTTGCATGCAAATTTGACCTACAATTCAAGTTTTCCAAAGAAAAGTAATAATTTTATGGTTTCAAGAGAAACC
The DNA here is from genome assembly GCF_030272615.1 of Cryptomeria japonica. Lineage (NCBI taxonomy): Eukaryota > Viridiplantae > Streptophyta > Pinopsida > Cupressales > Cupressaceae > Cryptomeria > Cryptomeria japonica. The sequence continues at coordinate 730,688,740 of NC_081409.1, forward strand.
CTTCTACTTGAGACTCTAGTGCCATATATATGCACTACAATTGAACCTATGGGAAATACCACTCCACCACTTTCTTTGATTGTGTTAGATTCATCCTTAGTTCTATGTAATGTAATAAATAATAACTTACACCTTCTATGTTTCCAACCTATTCTATGATTGTAAAAACATCTCCTACACCATAATGAAATGTAAGAAAAGGAGAATAATTTGTCATTAATTGTAATGTTTCAAAACCAAGTTAAAATTAAATTTTATCAACATATTAAAATTTTTAAAATGGAAATTACAAGAGTTTTACATGATCTAGATATATACTTTTTTAATCAGTCCTAAAATGTGTTCATAATCAATTGAATCAAAGTAATACCTCTGAATGTTTCTTATTCATCTTCATCATATGTGTCAATAAAATCTAGTGACACCAAATTCCATTCATTAACAAATCTATGTCTTCAGATCTTGCATTTCTCATTTAATCCCAACATGCAATCATAACAAAAACAAGAGAAATTCCTAGTGCACAATGTTCATGCTTGGCTATCTATACTCATGACACGATGTGAAAATATTTTTATCCACCCTTTTACATTTGTGCATCATTCTTCTATCCACACACATACAAATGTCAAGCTCATAAATTATAATTATTTGTTTTCAAAATTATTAAATTTTTATAGAATGAAAATAGAACCAAGTAGGACATAAGACCAAGATCCACACTCATACTAACATTGGAATACATAATCACCTAGAGGAGTGATCATATATGACTAAATATTTGTAAAAGAGAGTCGAATGACACTTCTGGGGTTTTTAATTTTTCACTACTATGGAAAGTGAATGAACTTGGGAGATATGTCTAGGTGATGCAAACTATGGCTAAGGTATGAAGAAAGTAAACACTTAAGTTGTTGTAAATGATTGGCAAATGATCAAAAAATGTTGTAATAGACACAAAAATAGATAGAGAATTTTATTGTGCACCTGTGACTCAAATCTAATAGTGTTTTGGCAGGACCAAGGTGCCCAATGCCTTGGTCTTCTGAGCCATTGTCAGAGAATCTAGAATATGAAGATGTCTAGAATCCACATGTGAAATATGATGCAAAAAATTGAGGACCACAAAATCCCAACACCTTGGTCGTAGGATAGGGGTGACTTAGTACCTTGGTTCCAAAAAATTAGGTTTGAATTCTAGGAACAAGTCTATATTAGGCTCTTGATGTTATGCAAGGTCTTTCAACTCTGCAAGTACCTATAGCTGCACATAAGAGGAAAAAAAGGGGGTCATGGATAGGGGTTTACCTTAGGTAAAAACTTAGGTTTTAAATTAACCCTAATAGAAATAGAAATTGCATTATAACTAAATTGGAAAAGCTTTCCTTTTGAGGGCAAGGAATTGAAATGCTTGGATGTACATGATTATACCTTCAATAGGTGATGCAATGTTCTTAAGATGAGTCCTCAATGTGTTGATGCAATAACATGATAAATCACATAAAATCCATCATGAAATCATAAATAAAACATAAATGAAAGATGCCTTGTATTTTGTTTCTTCTTGAATCAAATATGCTCTTAAGGAAGAAGAATTGCTCTTGAATTGGATGACAATGTTAGCATAAGCTGTAATGATGAAAATAAATTGAGAAGGATGCCTTATATAGGGATTTGATAATTAAAATAACCTTTAGGACAACCTAGATTTGATATATTTTTGGACGAAACTAGAATTGGACAGGGTAGGACCATCTTATAATACTCCTGAAATTCAAGGAAAAAAGTGTGGGACCGGGTAGCTCTAGTGACCTGGTCCTATCATCTTTTTTTTTGAATTTTTTAGGGATGTGAGATAAAAATATTCTAATGTCAATTCCAACTTGGTGGCTCAAACCATAATGTATAGATATGCAGAATATGTCTTGAAAGTTCAAATTAGGGTAATATTAAGGATAAACTAGGATATTGAAGAAATAAAGGGCACACCTAGAATCAAGGACCCAAATAATAGTGTAATAAAGTGGAATAAGACCCATAATATTGAATTAAATATTAATTAATTACAATAAAGGTCCTATAATGCATAGAGGAAAGGGACATACTAAAATAGGTGCTAGGAGAGTGTGAAATTGGACACCCTAATAAAGGTGTACATTTACAATGCTGCATAATTATAATAAAAATATTCTAAATAGTCAAACTATTTTTAAACAATATACATACTTGATATCTCCCAAAAAACTCTAGTTGGATGTGGGTTCCTCCCAAAGGATGTGTCAACATCACATGTGAAGTATTTCTTACACTATTCAACAACATCATGATCATCATTTATATGATCTCCCTAATAATTCATTTGACATTTTTATACAACATATTTGAAGAAGGTCCCACACCTTCATGTTCATCATTTCTAGAATCCATGTCCATTCCCAAAGACATTCTAAATGTATGGTATATTATTGTATTGGTGAAAAAATTAGGGTTTCATAACTTATGCTTTGTAAACTAGGAAACCGCCTAATTTTCACATACCAAAACATTAAGAGAAGGATAAAAACAATAGATCTAACCTCAATTCTATTAGAAAGAGGGTTGAGTGCTAATTAAAATCTTATTCCCCTTTTGTTTGAGTTGAAAATGCAATTGAAATTGTAAAGTTGAATTTAGGGCAAGTATTTAAGAATTTGAAGTAAATTGACAAAAAAAGATTGTTATAGATATCCAACAGAGCCATAGTCAAGGATTTGGGCAAAAGAGGAGAATTAGAACCTATTCCTAGAAGTTTGGGCTGATTTTTCAGGACCAGGTAGTAGAGATTTTCCCTGGTCCTCCGACTTTCGCTCTGTGAAAAGCTGAACATGTTCATTGTCGTCAACTCTATTAGAATATCTAAGTGCAACTCCTAAGTCGATTCCTTATACACAGAAAGAGAGGAAAAATGTTGTGGATAGGGGTTTGCCTTAGGTCAAACCTCGGTTTAGGAATAAACCTTGAAATTAAAATGATAAATGTAATGGAAAATCATAATAAGATACTTGGAAAGGTTGGATCTCAAATAAAATGTTTATAATTGAAATGTATACTTTGATGAAGCTTTAATTAGATCCTCATGCAAAGGTTTTAGGATGTCTTGTAGAATATATCCATAGAAATTTGATCATGGATGTCATCTTGAATGCTTGAGCTTGAATTCACTTCTTCTCCAATGCTTGATGAATGCTTTACTACTTGCTCACTTTAGTTGAATTTGGCAGAGTGTAATTGAGATCATTAGATGACTTAGGTTATAAATGAAAGGTGTAGACCTCCTTTTATACTTGATTGTTCGAAAAGTATTTGATTTTTCAGAGTAGATCGACATGTGATCTAATTTTTGGCTCACTTGATGTGACTATTATAAGGACAAAATTTAAGTCTTGATTGAGAGGACTAGGGCACTTAATGCCATGGTCCTGAGAATCAACACTCAAGTTTGGGGAGAAGATAGAGAAGGTGGTGAATTTGTGATGGTGTGAGCAGAATCAAAATTGTCATCAAGCATCGAGAGATGAAGCACCAATGTGAGGTTTAGGTGAGGATAAAATTGTATGTAGATACAAATTATGACACTAGATTTAGCCCCCACTTTAGCGTGAATATGAGAGTAAACATACTCATGATAAAGTACAAATTTATGTTAAAAGGTTTCACTAAGATATCAAAGATACAAGAAACACCAAGCCCCCAAGGGCTTTATGATCTTACTACTCCAATACCAAGATAAAAGGGACAACACATGAAAGGGAAAGAGAGAGCATGACTATATTGGCCTAGTAAGATTTTTTCCTACTATGAGTCATGAAAAATAAAAATAAAAAATTACAAAGTCAAAGGCTAAGTTTGTAAAGTAACTTGAGTATCAAAACATGTCATGGTGTGTGTTGAAAGCATAACATCGAGTGAAGTGTATGCCCCCATGTTAAAGTGATTGCATACACCTTATTGGGAGAAATTGATTTAAGGTAGCATGCATCCAAAAGACAAGCATGCTACGATAATGAGAGCCCCCAAGAAAGGACAAATTAAATGATAATGGTCACAAAAAATATAGGAAAAAGCACATAAGGGATTTGCTAACTCTAGGATTAGTATGCTCTTATGATAAATAATGTATATCAAGAATACTTGTATTGAATTGATCTCACCCCTCCAAAGGTAGTGGAATTGTGAGCAAAACGGAAGAAGAGAAGAAGAGATAACAAATAATTATCTTTTTGAGTCAACATGGAAGAGACCAAAAAGAGATCTCAATGCTTTGCATTGTCCTCAAGTAGACAACACAAGAGCATATTTATGAACAATAGCACATGGAAGAATTGAGATACATATAGAAGAATGTCACAATGGATTCGATCTCTTTATTACCTTGTAACAACAAAGTAACAAGGATCATCCAAAGAGAACCAAACCTAACACAAAAACATGTCAAGCAACACATCACTAGGGAAGCACATAACGAACAAGCAAATATACCAGAGAGAATTCATAGCATGAATGAAGCTCGCCAAGAAAATCATCTACCTCCCAATATTTCCTAACATCACCTAGGGATGGTGGACAAGATGCAAGAGAAGACACTTTGAGCATAATAGATGGAGCTACTGCAAGTTCCAAACAAGGACCATTCTCTAAGGATGAATCACTTTGTTTGCCACTAGTAGCTAGGGTTAATGCTTTTGAAAAATGTGAAGATAACTCATGATTAATTTCAACAAGGCCATACATATTATCAAAATCATTAGAATCAACATTGTTATGAATACCATTATCATCATCTATATCATCATGTAGATTAATAAATATAGGATCTTTAATACGAAAAGAAGTTGAACCATCATTTTTCTTAATTTTTTTTTAATTTAGGCGATTTAAGTTGAACTTCCTCCCTAGGGTTAGGTGAAGGCTAGACAAATGGGACCAAGTCAAAATTTGTTGTCTTCAGAAAGGAAATAGTTTGGGAAGTGATCTTGCAAGCCTTAACACAACTTCTTCACTGACGTTCCCTCGTACAATGATTCCTTTTAGTTTTAGTTGAGACTTCTGAAGGTTGAGGATCAATGAAAACATGATTATTTTCTTCCCTTGTCGAAGGAGGAATGAACAAAACCTCGATAGGTTGAGAGATACTTGGTGCCGAGCACTTTACTTTGTAAGATGTAGGAGGCAAGATTGAGGCATATATAGAAGGAATAGAAGGAGCAGGAAGAATACCAGGTCCATTATGAGGAGGAGGAATATATATGGGTGGAGGGTCTCTAGGTTACTCAAGGCCATGATCATCTCCTTTTTTTATTTTTGATAAGATAAGAAAAAGGTGTCATTTCAAGGCTTAAGAGGTTCAGGTTGTTTATGCCAAAAGTAATCAAGAGTGAAATTTACACACTTTTCTATTGGTTGGTAATGGCTATGATTAATCATTATAATAGTTCCATGAGGAAATTTCAAACATTTATGAATTGTAGGAGTAGCTTTCATGCAAGAGAGCCAAGGATCTCCCAACTTCACATGAAATTAATTGAATACAAAGGTGACATCTAAGCACTTTGTACCAACCTCAATGAGAAGAGTAATAGAACCAATAGTAGGGCAAGAGAAACCATCATACACCTTAACCATAACATCATATTTATCATATGTTACTTGATGATATAGTTGAATATGGTGTAGTAACAGTGAGGAGGGTCCTCAAAGAGAACAATTCAGGCCATGCAACAAGAGTAAACACAATAGAAGCAATAAAATGTGATGGAGGCAATGTAGAACTAACTAAATTATATCATAAAAACCATTTACAATCAATCAACAACATGCGGGCTACAAGTTTCAACTCACTAGCTTGAATACATACATGCTGAACTACAATATCAATCAACTTTGGACCTCTTATTCTCAAGATGTATCTCTATGCCCTTTCAAATTTTTTTTTTACAAGATTAATTACATTTATTTATATGATCAAGAGGTATCTGCGTCGGCCCAAGGTGAAACAATCCTCATTGAACAAGATGAAATGTGTAAAACAACAAGGTCAACCTCTGCTAAAGAGATCCATCCGAAAAATCCATAAGATGAAGTGCAAACCTAAGGGAAGGTTGGCCACACACCAAGGAATGTTGGAAATAATGAATTGAAGCTCTACAAGATACATAAATGATCCATAAGATTTGCCAAAAGAAAAATAGGTCCAAGCGATTCTGGGGTTCTAAACTAGAAAATTATCTTGGATTATGGAAGCGATAAATTGCCCAAAAAATACAAATGTCCTGCGAACCAAGGATATGGAAAATAAACATGTCCATGATCAAAATCGAGCTTTGTAAGATCTGGTGAGCAAATGCAAAGAAACGTAGAATGAAATACAAAATAGGAACAAACTGAAAGAAAATGTTTTTGGTTGATACAAGACTGCCAAGAACTAGAGATGCTCCTGCATCAGACATCCAAGGGTGTTGAAAAAAGTGAGTCCCTCACTTTGTTGGGGTCAGAGGAATACCAAGGCAGTCTACCTCTATCTGAGAAATCCAAGATCAATCTTCAACTGGTCTGTCCTTCCACTTCACAAGATACTCTTTGTACTAGTTGCTCCGAGTGCTACATCCAATCCTACTGTCCAAAATGTCTTCAATCCAATCTGGTTCCTTTTGGGGAATCTGCTTCTCCAAGTCTGCAACACTGTCCTCACTGAATTCTATCTCTTGATACTGATGTAGATCTACAATGTTGAATATAGGTGAAATACCCAAACTATCCAATAACTCTACTTCATATGCATTTTCAGAACTGAATTTCCTCAAGATCTTACAAGGTCCAAACTTTCTCATCTTTAACTTGTTATAAGTTCCAACTAGAAATCTCTCTTTTCTCAGATACACCATCATTTCATCTCCACCTTCAAAATCCTTATGTCTCCTCCTCTCATCTTCTTTCTCCTTATACTTACTGTTCATGTCCTCTAAATGTTGTTTAACTCGAGTATGTACTATCTTCATTTGCTCTGCAATTTCTTCTACTTCTACACTTCTCTTGTCTTCATCATTGATGTCTCTCAATTATGATATGCCTCTAGGGTGTACTCCAGTAACAATCTCAAAAGGTGTTCTTTTGGTACTCTTGTTCACTAAATTATTGTGGGAAAATCCTACTTAAGAAAGAATCATAACCCAACTTTCGGTCTTCTCTCCAACTAAGCATCTCAACAAATTCCCAAACTCCTATTCACTTCCTCTATTTGTCCTTTAGTCTGTGGGTGAAAAGTAGAACTGAACTTGAATTTTGTCTTCATCTTCTTCCAAAGTGTCCTCCAAAAATATCCAACAAACTTAGTGTCTCTGTCTGAAACTATGTTTTTAGGTAATTCATGCAATCTCACCACTTCCTTGAAAAATAGGTCTGCAACATGTACTGCATCTGTTGTCTTTTTACAAAGTATGAAATGCACCATCTTTGAGAATATATCCACCACCACAAATATAGAATCATTTCCTCTCCGTGTCTTAGACAATCCAAGTATAAAATTTATTCTTATGTCCTCCCAAGGTCTCTCTGAAACTGTCAATGGCTTATACAATCCCATATTCTGACTACTACCTTTTTCAAGTTGACAAATCCTATAGCTTTGCACGAATTCCCTAACATCCTTATGAATATGAGGCCAAAAGTAATGTTTACTTACCAATACCATTGTTTTGTCAACACCAAAGTGTCTGACTAATCTTCCACTATGCTTCTCCTTTATCAAACTATTCTTGATAGAACTCTTAGGTATACACAACGAAACCCCTCCGAACAACATCTAATCTTGAATGAAATAATCCAACCACTTACTTCTATCCATCATAATCGGTTCCTTACATGCTTTCCAAGGTTCTAGAAAATCTAGGTCATCATCATACAAGTTCTTCAATTCCTCAAAACCTAACACCTCCACCCTCATCTCTATCAACAAGTTCCTCCTTTTTCTCAATGCATCAACAACTTTATTTGACTTCCCACTCCTACACTTCAACAAAATGGTATAACTCTTCAAGAACTCTACCCATCTCATATGTCTCTGATTCAACTTACTCTGATTGTTCAAATACTGGAAAGCTTTATGATCAATATACAACACAAAATCCTTAGGTAACAAATAATGTCTCCACTTCTTTAATGCTTGAACTATGGTGTAAAAATCCTGATCATACACTGAATATCTCCTTCTTGCATCATTCAACTTCTCACTAAAATAGGCTACTGCTCTCCCTTCCTAACTCAATACTGCTCCAATTGCATTCCCACTTGCATCACAATCCTTCTTGAAATACTTTGCTAAAATCTGGTAAATCTAACACAGGCTTCTATGTCACCTTCTGCTTCAACAATTCAAAATTCATGTTTGCTCTAGTTGTCTACTTGAAATCCTTTCTATCTCCTCTCATTGTCTCAGTCACAGGGCTACAAATTGAACTGAAATTTCTGATAAACTTTCGTTAGAAACTAGCCAACCCATGAAATGATCTTACCTTTCTAATGCTTTTTTGTGTAGGCCATTCAACAATTTCTCTTACCTTCTCAGGGTCCATCTTCAATCCATCCATAGATATCACAAATCCCAAATATACTAACTCTTCCTTCATGAAACTACACTTCTTAATTTTATCAGCAACTTCTCTTCTCTCAACCTATGCAAAACGTGTCTCATATGCAACAAATGTTCCTCTTTTGTCTTACTGAAAATCAGAATGTCATCGAAGTACACAATAAAAAACTTAGCCAAAAAATTCTTCAATACCTCATTCATCAATCTCATGAAAGTGCTCGATGCATTAGTTAGTATAATAGTTGTGAAAAAGGATGACGAAGAAATCAAGAGGAAAGATTTTCTCTCCTCCAGAGAAGGAGTGAAAGTTTCACAAAAGATCCTCCTTAACCTTTTCATGCACATTACATTTAAAGGAGGGGGGATAATTCGCTAGATCCAATCTCAATAGGAAGATATTGAATGCTAAGTGAATTGATAAAGAGTTTGGAAAGTGAAAGTAACCCTTCTTTAGAATGCAATAGGTTGATTTATGCAATTTAAGACCAAGTGTAAATATGACAAAGAAATGATTGTAACTTGAGATAGAAATGTGGGATGAAGCTGTGCACCTAGAATTGGCAGTAAAATGTCGAGACAAAGCTCCCCTGCAAATTTAAGTGAAAGTTGTCAAAACTATGTTGAAAGTGCACACGGTCCTCAAAAAAATCCACGCATCGAAAAGGGTTTTTTTGCATCTGAAAATGGAGTCCAAATATGCAAATGCAGCTGCACACTTGCAACCTACAAATAAAAAAGAAAGGAAAAGGGGTTGGGATTGGGGGTTTTCCTTTAGGTCAAATCCCGATTTTGGAATTAACCAAATGATGGAAAAGTACTTGCAAGTAAATGTAAATGAAAGACTGAAATAGAATTCACCTCAAGGGAGAATGCAATTGAAATGTAGATGGAATTGCTTGAAGGATATGTAGAATTGAATGTCAAGAGAGATCTCCTCTTCAATGGTTGAATCCTTGACTTTAATGCAACACCTAGCCTTGAAAGGAGACTTGAGAATGCTCAATTCTTGAAAGGAGTGCTTGAATGCTTGATTTCACTTAGAATCATAATTTCCACGATATGTATGCTTATGGAACTTATTTGATGTGAATAGGAGAGAGGAATGCATCTTATATATTCATTAATTAGGGTTAATAGACTGATTTTTCGTCATAGGCCGACATAGGGAAAGTTTTCCTGCTTTAATTCCAAAGCTCAATGTTAAGATAGGACAAAGGGGGGCCCAAGATAGGGTAAGGATAGGGGTGCTACACCCTTATCCTGCCCTTATCCAAGATAGAAAGAAGATCTTGGGCAGTGTAGAGTGCAAAAAGTGTAGTTTTTCAGGGATTGAGCAAGTCTTGAGTCTCCAATCAGGCTTGGGGATTCAGTCGCCAATGTGAAGACCCTAATGTGGTAAAAAATTGCAAGGGTCTCAATTTTACAACACTACAGTTAGTCCAAAAGGCACCACAAACTATTCATACAGTCCTTCATTTTTCTTGAACTCTATCTTCCACTCATCTCCTTCTCTGATTATGATATGATGGCATCCACTCGTTAAGTCTATCTTTGTGTAGTATTTGGCTCCACTCAAACAATCCATTAAGGGAATCTATACTTCACTTTGATCTTGTTTATTGCTTTGGAATCAATAAACATCCTCCATTCTCCATTCTCCTTAGGTGCTAATACTATTGGAATTGCTCAGGGACTCAAAATTTCTCTGATCAAACCTTCCCTCAACAATTCCTACACTTGTCTATTCAACTCCTCATTCTCTATTGGTGTCATTCGGTGTGCTGCTTTGCTAGGTAAACTAGCTATGGGTATTAGGTCCATGCAATGACTAATACATCTCATAAGGGGTAATCCATCAGGTATATTACTTGAAATGATGTTTGCATACTCTGCCAACAACTCCTTTATCTCCTCTGGTGGTTCTTCTTCATGCTCTAGATTGTCAGTTTTCTTAGGAACTAAAGTAAAACATATATTCTCATGTCTCATCTCATCCATGAATTTCCTTCCATCCACCAAACACATTCTAGCACTGGTATACACTTTAGTTTTTAGAGGCTCCTTCAAGGGCAATAAGGTCTACTTCATCCCATTTGCAATAATAGGGTATATGTTATTTCTTCCTTCATGTATTTTTTGTCTATCATACTGCCAAGGTCTACCCAACAAGATATGACAAATATCTATAGGCGTAATATGACACAAAAGTTCATCATGATAAGATCCAATCTTCAATTTCACCAAACATTGTTCACTTACTAGTATATTATGATCATCTTAAATCCATGCTATCTGATAAGGCTTAGGGTGCTTCAATCTTTCCAAATTTAACTTATTCACCATCTCCTCCTAAACAAGATTATCTAAACTACCACTATCAATTATAACTTTACAACACTTACCAGATACCTTACATCTAGTTCTGAACTAATTCCTTCTTTGTAAGGCCTCTTCATCATCTCCAATTTGACACAAATCTCTCCTCATTATCAGTAATTCTCCATCTTCCGATTTATTAGCTCATTCGGTATGGTCTTCTTCCAACAATGTTGTTCTTTCAGTGTTCTCAGTCTTCTTACATTCAAAAGCTTGATGTCCTTCTCCTTCGCACTTAAAGCAGGTTCCTCTACAAACTATTTTATCTTGTCTTCTACCATCTTTGTCATAACTCTCATTCCAGTATCCTTTAGGCTCTCTTATCTGGTAAAAAAATCTATCATCCTTTCGGTATGAATTATTATCTCTGCCAACTTCCTTGTCTTTGTTCTAATCTGCATAGGGTCCTCTGCCTCCTTGAAATCTTCCTCCAAAAAACCTTCCACCTCTACCTCTTTGCTTCTACTCATGTCTTTTGTTCAAATTTTCTTTGGTCTTTGAGGCATATTGATAGGCTTCCTTGACACTCTACAACTTGATTAAACCGAGTTCATCTTGTATAGATATCTGCAACCCATTCAAATATCTAGAAACTTGTTCTATCTCATCATCAACATGTCCAAATTTGATATTCAACTTGTAAAATATTTCGGTATACTCCTTCACACTAGATTCATTCTACTTTAGGTTATGCAACTTCCATAATAGATTCACTTGATAATTGGTAGGCATAAACTTTGATTTTAACTTACTAACCATCTGTTCTGAAGATTTGATCTCCTCTTTTCCTCTTCTCTGCCTATCAACCTGCAAATGTTCCTACCAAAGAGATGCATGACCTTTCAACTTAGTGCAAGCATATCTTACCTTCCTATCTTCTGCGGTGCCTTCAAAATAAAAATATATTTCTATCTCTATGATCCAATCTAGCAATCTATCCGAATCTAGCTTGCCATCACAATCCGGTGGGGGTAAAATGCGGTCTAGTATTCGCTCTAGACAATGACCTTATCCTTTCTTCATCTAGATCATTCGTTAGTGGATTTTCTCCTTGTTCTCCAGATGCCACCTCTTCTTCATCTTCGCTCACATCTTCAACATGTCGACCTCTTCTTTGGGCCATTTCAATAGCTTCCAATCAAGCTACAATACCTCTCAACATTTCTATCATAGCAGGGTCTGCATTTCCACATGCTCCACCATTCTTATTTCCTCTTCGTGCCATCTTCATGCAAGTCTTCTGCAGCTATAGGTCAGATCCTCAATCCACCACCCTACAACAAAATCTTTCAGGATAATGCAATCTCTGGAGTAAAATCTCACATTGATACCACTTGGTGCAATCGCGGTAAGGAGGGTCCTCAAAGAGAACAATCTAGACCATGCAACAAGAGTAAACACAACATAAGCAATACAATGTTATGGAGGAAATGCAAAATTGACTAAATTATATCATAAAAATCATTTACAATCAACTGGCAACATGTGGGCTACAAGTTTCGGCTTACTAGCCCGAATACATACATGATCAACTACAATATCGATCAACTCCGGACCTCTTAGTCTCAAGATCTATCTCTATGCCCTTCCAATTTTTTTTCTACAAGCTTAATTACATTGATTTATATGATCAAGAAGGATCCACATTGGCCCAAGGTGAAACAATCCTCGATGAACAAGATGAAATGTGTAAAACAACAAGGTCGGCCTCCACCAAAGAGATCCATCTAAAAAATCTATAAGATGAAGTGCGGACCTAAGGGAAGGTCGGCCACATGCCAAGGAACATTGGAAATAATTAATTGAAGCTTTGCAAGCTATGAAAAATGATCCACAAGATTCACCAAAAGAAAAATAGGTCCAAGTGATTCCAGGGTTCTAAACCAAAAAATTGTCTCGGATTCCGAAAGCGATAACTTGCCGGGAAAAGATCCAAATGTCTTGCAAACCAAGGATAAAGAAAACAAACATGTCCATGATCAAAATCCAGCTTTGTAAGATTTAGTGAGGAAATGCAAATAAACACATAATGAAATTCAAAACAGGAACAAACTGAAAGAAAATGGTTTTGGTTGATGCAAGATTGCCAAGAACCAGGGATGCTCCTACATACGAATATAAAGATGTGCTTGAGTAATCACATTTACCATACACACCATATCAATGAGCACCACTAGTGAGAGTTTGTCTTTGATATTTGCAGTAATATATAATTGTCCATTAGGTGCAACAATATTCTCACTAGGATCAAAAGTAATGCATGTCTTTTGGAGGCGTAGGTTTTTCAACAAGATTCACAACATTATTAGATTCTCTGCCAAGTTCATTGTGAGAAAAATCAATAGAATCAAACTCAAAAACATTGGTAGAATGAAAAGGCAATGGATTGGTAAAGATTTGGAGGTTTTGATTAAGAGGAGCTATAGATTTATTTCCTTTACCATTCATACTAGCTACAGATATAACATTGTCATAAATAAAGTTTTGGATGTTATTTCTCAATTGGTAGCATTTCTCAATATCATGGCCAAGTTGATGGTGATATTGATAAAAATCTTTAGGATCATGGTAACTTGGCAATGGTTTAGAATTGCTAATTGGTTTTATGGGAGGAAGATGCAACACATTAGCATTTATAAGCCTCAACATTTTACTATGAAAAGACTTTGAAAAAGGTTTTAATTCTTTTGTAAATTATTTGGATAAAGGGATCACACCCGATTTCATGGTTGCCACTTGAGTGTTGATGTTGTAATTTATCGTGATGAATCCTTTGTTGGGTTTAAACTTCGTAAATAATGTTGAGCACTTTCATTCTTATCAACCTGAACCATTGAAGATGATGATTCAAATTGACTCACTTGAAGCTGATAATTATGAAGCACTACACACAATTGTGTAAATGAAGTAAACTCAAAAAATAGAAGCTTATCTCTAACATCATTTTGTAAATTAGTAATAAAAATTCATTGAACATCATGATCAAGCACAAGATATGCAATTTGAGAATGCAAATGTTTATATCTTCCAATAAAATCAATCGCATTTTCTTTAACTCCTTGCTTACAATTAACCTAATTAGTCAAAGTAACCTTAGGACCAATGTTATTTTGAAATTGTTGAATGAAAGCATTAGCCAATTGTTGAAAAGAAGTAATAGAATAAGGAGACAAAGAACAATACCATTGAAAGGTATCTCTAAAGGTTCTAGTAAATAATTTAGCCATAAGTCTTTGGCCATGAGCAAAATTACTACATAAAGTTTGAATTATGTTCACAATAGTCAAGGGGTAACCTTTTCCATTGTGCAACTCTGATTGAGGGACTTCTATATACTTATGAGGAACCGTACAGACAATGTCATTGGATAGTGGGATCATTGCATCAAATGTGGGAACATTAAACTTGGATTGAGTTATTGAAGATAATCAATATTGTAAGGATGTAACAGTTTGAGCTAGGTTATTGATAATTGCTTCGGTGGATGGATTAAAATTAGACATATTGGATTGTGATGGAGGAGTAGCATTGTTGTAAGTAGGTGGAGCTTGAGAATATGGAGGGGGAATATTATGGTATGTTGGTGTGGGAGATGGTTCTGACACAAATGGAAGACTCATGAAAGGAGGTATGTAAGAATATTGATTAATAAGATTGTCTCTATGACTAATATGTGTAGGATTAACATTTTGTGTGGAAGTAGTCATGATAGAAGATGTAAATGTAGGCACACTAGGAAAGGATTTAGGCATAAAAATGGAAAGGTTAACTTGGTCAGTGGGTTGAGAGTAACCAAGGACTTCAATACAACTTTTGATTGGAATAATATTAGTATCAACAATATGAGCAAGGCCACACAACAAATCCACACCTATCTGATCATTTTACACCATTCTTTTTTATTCTTCAATCAAGGGGATTGCCTCAGTATCTAGGTATTGTTGACCCATGCATTGTTGAATATTCTCAAATTCATTATCAGTCTTTTCCAATTGGTCAATAGTAACCCTAGTTAGTGATTCATCCATATCATGAGAAGAATGCGGAGAAGGAGGATAAGTAATGTCATTTGTTGGGTTAGAAGAAGCACCAATGCTCACATAGAACAAATTATCCAACTAAGGCTCCATATCCTTAGCGTTTAAACCTTGGGAAGCCCTAAGTCTATAACTTCTTCTCACTGGAATATTGTATGTAGGACTAAGGGTAAAAAAACTCATGCATAAAGGAGGGACGTTGAATGCAAAGATTGAAAACTATGATTAAACAATGCAATTATTTGTAAAAATGATTAGTCAACCAATAAATTAAACAATGTCAATTATAATACTGGATATTATATGTATCTAAATCTGAATACAAAATGTCATAACAATCAAATCTGAAAACATAATTGAAAAATTATGCAACACACAAGTCAATTTTAGAATAATAAATAAGAGTTTTTGTGAATTTAACCCCTAAATTTATGTAATTCAATTGAAAATATGATTTATGAGTGCAAAAATTAATGTTTAATTGCATAAAAATCATATATGAGACAAAAAATCATAAACATGCATGAAAGAAGTTGGGCTCACCAAAATGTATTAGTGAGGAAAAATTAGGGTTTCATAAGTTATGATTTATAAACTAGGAAACCACTTAGTTTTCACATACCAAAACATTAAAGGAGGATAAAAATAATAGATCCAAACTCAATTCTATTATAAAGAGGGTTGAGTGTTTATTGAAGTCTTATTCCCCTTTTGTTTGAGTTAAAAATGCAATTGAAATTGTAAAGTTGAATTTAAGGCAAGTATTTGAGAATTTGAAGTAAACTGACAAAAATAGATTGCTATAGATATCCAATAGAGCCATAGTCAAAGATCTGCACAAAAGAGGAGAATGAAAACCTGACCCCAAAAGTTTGGGCTGATTTTTTGGGACCAAGTACTAGAGGTTCACTTTGGTCCTCTGAATTTCGCTCTGTCGAAAGCTAAACCTATTCATCATTGTCAACTTTGTCCAAATATTTGTATAGCTCTCGAGTTGATTCCTTGCACACAAAAAGAGAGGAAAAATGTAGTGGATAGGGGTTTTCTTTCGGTCAAACTCTGATTTAGGAATTAACCTTGAAATTGAAATGATAAATGTAATGGAAAATCACAACAAGATACTTTCCTTTTGAGAGAAAGGTTAGATCTAAAATAAAATGTTTGTAATTGAAATGTATACCTTGGTGAAGCTTTGCTTAGATTCTCATGCAAGGATTTTAGGATGTCTTGTAAAATGTCTTCATAGAAAGTTGATCATGGATGTCATCTTGAATGCTTGAAATTGACTTTATTTCTTCTCGAATGCTTGATTTATTGCTCACCTAATTTGAATTTGATAGAGTGTAATTGAGATCATTAGACAAATCAGGTTACAGATGAGAGGGGTAGACCTCCTTTTATACCTAATTGCTCAAAAATTATTTGAATTTTCAGAGTAGGCTGACACAAGATCTAATTTCTCACTCACTTGATGTGACCATTATGACGACTAAATTTGGTTTTCAATTGAGAGGACCAGGGTGCTGGGCACCTTGGTCCTGAGAATCAAGACTCGGGCTTGGGGAGAAGTTAGGAAAGGTGGTAAATTTGTAGTTTTGTGGATGGTGTGAGTAAAATCAAAATAGTCATTAGGCATCGAGAGACAAAACACCAAGGTAAGGTCTAGGTGAGGACGAAATTATATGCAAATACAATTTATGACACTACAATTATCTTGTAGATGATATATACAAAGTGCATAAAATATCCTTGATGATTTGAATTGTAACATGAACACTCATCTAACCATAAAAAATATTTATTAATTTTCACACCCCTTCTTGCAAAATCTTCAAATAAATTCTTCAAGAAATGTTTTACAAGACGTGTGTCATGCTCTTTATGATCACTAATATAAAAGTGATACTTTCTTAAGGACTCGTTGTAGATATGTACTCTCAACACCATCCAAATCTAATTGTGCATGTCAATAACATACATGCACCATAGTACAATGACCTGCTCTAAATGATAATATTGTGAACTTGAATCTCCTTTTGATGGGTAAAAGCGTAAAATTTTGCAAAGTCAACTATTGATAAATTCCAAGTGGAAAAGTATCCCTTAAACAATTAAAAATATTTAGCTTTCCACTTAGCGAAAAATGCATGCTGTACATATGGTTGTATTAATTTACAAAAAAAATTCATAAATGTTTCAATAGGAAGTTCCTCTTCCAAAAAATATAGCATTGTGTATGCTTTCCCAAATTTAATTTAATACTTATGGACTTGTAATTCTTGTAATTTACCATCTTTTACATGTCAATGTCTTCATTTCTCAAAGGTAATTTGGCTAAATTTCCACATTTTTTACAAATTCATTTTACACATTTCATTAGACCACATAAAATGGATGCTATGATTTGACTTACCCTTTTTTGGAGGTTCATTTGCAAAACCATCACTTTCTTGTATGATCATTTGATACAACTAATAGTAGAGATCAAATTAAATATGGTGACTCACAATACATTTCAAAAAATTATTTGGTTTGATACACCACACCCTTAACATTTCAAATATTTCTTTCCCAATTATTATATAAGGATTCATATAAAAAAATGCCACATACATCTCATATCATGTTATTTCTAACTAATATTGTGTATGTAATCCATAGTCATTAGGTCCAATCTCATGTTTGAGTGCATCTCTACTATTTGATAAAGGACTAGTATGATCATGCCAAAAATATGATATAAACTTTCTAACACCATCTTCAATTTTGTTAGAATTAGGAGCTCTACACATCAATGACCATTTACCTTCTATAATACTTTCATCCAAAACCTTTGTTCTTTTCACTTATCTTGTTAGTCTTTTTTTCTACTAAAGATAATTTCACTTGAGAGTTAAGAGACTTGATGCTTTCTTGGAATTTGTGGACTTACAATAGGGGTCAACACAAATCTTCTTGAAATGATCTTATAAACTAATTGATATTTTTTACTAATGAGACTCAAACCTTTTGTAACATTTTAAACAATATCTTTTTCTAGGTTTTCTTTTCCTCTTTTGTGAAATCTACACCCAACAATTGTAACAACTCTTTTAGATCACCATAAGTAAGTGTATTCCTTTGAAGTTCTATTCAATGACCTCTTACTAAATGTACTAGGTTATTCAACATATAATTTTAATTTCTCTATATCAATATCAAGTAAAAGATATTTATTTTTTCTCTTAACATATTTAATTAGGATCATAGATACATATTTTTAGAAGGAAGTGATCTAGAACTCTTTGTAACATTAAAGTTTGGTTTGAACTCCTCCCTGACGTCAATTGTGTGTGGTTGAACCTCCTCCATGATATCAACTATATCTCTGGTTGATCCCCCTTTACTCCAATATCTAAATTATGCTAAACTTGTACACTCGACTTTCTATGTGTTGAACCCGCATATGTATAAAAGAGAGAATATAAGTTAGATTCATACATATTATTTATTGTGTGTGTGTGTGTGTATTATATTATATATTATATATAATATAAGTTAATATTACATGTTCATTAGCCACATATGAAAATTTATATCAAACACTTCAAATATAAATGTACTACCATGAGGAAAAAACAACTCAATTTAGATTTTGTAAGTGACTTAGATAGATCTACAAACTCTAGAGAGGCACTAGTGAATTTGACGTAGGGAAAAGAGATGTACAAACTATGTTGAAATCCTAGAGTTGAAGAAGTAGGGGATAGATATTTACAAACCCTAGAGAACAACTCGTGAATTTGATGTAGGGTCCAAAGAGAGCCTAAACTATATTGAAACCATAGAGTTGAAGAAGTATGAAAAAAAAGATCTGCAAAACCTAGAGAGGAATTGATGAATTTGATGTAGAGAGCTTATGTGAGGTCTATACATAATTTGAAACTTATGAATCAATTTTTTTTAATAAAATAAAACTTCTAAAATAGAAAACTATACATTTCTAACCCTAGGGTTGAAGAAATAAGGGTAAATACAAATCTATTATTTTGGAAAAATTTGTATACATATTACAAAAATCACATACCTTGTCTTTGTGAGATAAATGTCGATGCATTCTATATTTAGGAGGCACACTCTTTTTAGGTTAAGCTCACTTAGCTTGGCCTTTTAGAACTATTTCTATTCCCTAATTATAGATTATGTTTTCATTGATATTTTTTTATAAACCAAATCTTTTACTTTGTTTTTCATTCATTTTGTAGTCTTTGCACTTGAGGAAGTAACAAATCTTTTTTTTCACTCTTGTTTGTGGAAGGTGTTCTTGTTTGCTATTTGATTTTTCTCATGGGCTTGTTTTGTAAACTTCAACATGGTGTCAAGAGGGGTTATAATTTCCCTAGGTTTGGCATCTACATCTTGTTTTTGAACTTTTTAGAGTTTGATTTTTATTGGTGCACTTTGGAGCCAAACAAACCTTGCCATCACATTTGAAGTAACTAAAAAAATAAAGATTAACTATCATTTAGCAAAAATTCAAGTAAATGATTTTTTGGGTGTTTTCATCGAGGTAAAATTTTGACGATCAACAATATTTTGGTTCATTTTGGGACAAAAGGACCTCGTCATTGTGTTGAAGAGGCCCAAAAATCCTAAAAATGCTTGCCCGAACACTAAAATCATATTCTAAAAATCAAGGCAAATTTTTTTGAGTATTTTTTAGTTCATGCATTAAAATTCATACAATTGTATTGATTTGTATGACATACCAAGATGTATTGTGTTGTACCAATCTACCATTAGTGCATTTAAGAAATTGCTATTTTGTATAATTTTTTTCCAAAGAAAGGATTTAATCATCCAAGCAACAAAATTATGTTTTTAGTAGGTTGTACAAAATCTGTAGTGGCTAGGTACTACATGCCTATGTTGCAGTAATGTCAACAACAAGGGGGAATATATTTGTTGTTTTTGGATTTGATTGTGTGTGACTTTTTTATCATCAGCGTTTCATATCACACTGTGATCCATCGTCAAGATGCAAGATATTTAAAGGAGACATGAAATGAGGGAGAATATTTTAATAACACAAAGCATATTTTTGTCATTGATTTTATGATGTCAACATACTAATTGATGCATCAATAGTACCTTGCATAAGTGACCCTCCCAACATTTTTTTGTCTTTTGACTTATTTTTTGTAAATCGGCCATAAATTTTGCGTATGATATCAAAATCAAGAAAACAAGATATTATAAAAAATTTCGTTTGGAGACCAATCCAATTTTGTAGATATTTTTTTAAATTTTTGTTGTTGGTACATTCTATTGACTTGATGGCTTTAGTGCAAGTTGAATTTATTTAACTTAGGAATTTGTCAACTTCATAGAGTTGATTAATAGGCGAAGAATCAAATTGTTATTCTAAATATCTCTAGAATAATTTTGATAGATTTTGTATATTTTGACACATGAAAATTCATAACACTTGTATACCCTACACAAGTATGATATTTTTTAGATTTTATTATCTTCAAAAATCACATATTAGATAGAGATTAAACAATATTCGGGTCAAAATTTCGACGGCAAATCGTTGGAATTCTGACGAAATTTCGTCACACTACCAACAAAAAAAACCGTCGAAAACTTTTTGTCGGAAGTTCCGACTATCCTTGTGGTCGTCGCAATTCTGACATCAACTCCAACCTTTTCGACGGCCGCCATGGATGCTCATACCCAGAAATAATACCATTGCGATCTCGGCCTATCGTTGGCATTTTGACTCCAAAGGGTAAAATTTCGATAGAGGAGTGTCGTTGGATGCACAGTATCCTCGTCGAAACTCTCCTGGAGGCCGTCGTAATTTTAAGCCTTTTGTGTCAGAATTACGACGGCCTCCAGGAGAGTTCCGATGAGGATGTTGTGCATCCGACGACACTCCTCTGTTAGAATTTTTACCCTTTGATGTCGGAATTCCGATGGTAGGCCGATTTTTTGGAAAAAAAAAATTTATAGAAAAAGATTGACATTGGTATCTCTCTTCTATCTCTCTTCTCAATCCTTCTCTACTATCTCTCTTCTCTCTCCCCTCTCTAGGTCTCTTTCTCCATCCCTCTCTTCTTCTCTCCCTCTCTACTTCTCTTTCTCTACCCTCTCCAGGTCATTATCTCTTCCTCTCACCCTCTCTCTCTCTCTCTCACCTCTATAGGTCTCACCTTCCATTCCTCCATCATTACCCATGTTGTCAAGTTGCAAGATATTTCCCAAAGTACTTGGTTGCTAGGGTTGATTTGCTTAAGTGTTGGAGTCAGAGTTAGATGAGACCTGCATGATTAAGCTGTATTAAGTGATCAAGTCACCAAGATCTCAATTGTAAACATGACTAGGTTGTAGGGTTTTATGGTAGCATAGGTCAAGATTGAGGTATGGTGGTCAAGAATTACCTTCCAATGACAAAAGACATCAAAATGATGAAGAATGAAGGTGATAAACTCATAGAAGTTTGGAGGAGATAATTTGAGTAAGTTAAAATTTTGTTTAAGTCATGGTCATGATACTAGCTTGCTCATCAAGAGCAATTTGTGTGAATGAACCCTAGAAATGTGCTCATGCTAGAGAAGCAAGAATTCCAATAAAACCTAAGGCAATGCTAGTAAGGGGTCAAAATTAGAGAATTAGGGTACAAAAAACAAAATTTGGCTAAGTCGAGATGTTGCTCAAGGACGACCTAAATCATGGAGTGTAAATCAGTCATGAAACATGAGAATGGATAGGTCTTGACCCAAGCAACGTAAGTCCCCCTTGTGATTCTAGCAGATATCACATCATAATCATTGAGTCTATCTGCAATATAAAGTCAAGACCTGACTATTGGAATCTTGGAGTCATCCCATTTGATCACGTAGTTTAGCACTTGGGAGGATTTTGTTCAAGAGGATATAATACTTAGTATTTTATTTTGTGTTGCATAGTGCATAAAAAACACATCAATAGAAACCATTGAAAGGTTTGGTTAAAGCCTTCAAATCATAATCTCTACGAGAAGCTATCAAGAGTGCCCAGTGTATGGTGGAAAAGTGGGCGAATAAAACTTAAAATGTGAAAATTTAGTTAAATAACTAGTCCACACACACACAGGACTTCTTGATTCAAGCTATGGAGTAACGATGTGTTACTCAGCTTCCCAAGGAGGGTCCCATGGTTCTCTATCTCACAATGTCCCTCAAACCAACGTTTTTGCTCTCAGATTATTGAGCAAAATGGTTTAGGGATGGCAAATATGAGAACGAGAGATGCTTTTTTAGATTTTTAGTATGAGATGGATGTTAAGCTATGTATGATGCTAAAATGCAATAAACTTAGATGATAAGATGACGAGGTTAGTATGAATACTATCCTAGCATACTATATTTAGTCTATGATTGAGCTAAAATGATAAATAAATTACTCTAAAACATGCATATTAGTCTATATTCCTGATTTAAAGAGAGGTTAAATGATGAGCATAAAATGATATGAAAGCTTGAAAGAATTTGAGCATAAGTGTGATGCTTCAAATTTGAAAGATGATTGTTTAAAATGGAGGAATGAGAGCTCTATTTATAGCACAAATAGGGCAATGGATGGTCAGGATTGAAAGGTTTAATCAAGGGCCAAGTTTGAAAGTTGGGGATCCATGTGCACAATTTGCACCAATGACATGGTGACAAATGTCAACATAGGATTGGGTTGAAAGAAGAGGTTGGAGGCATTAAAGGCCTGAGAAGACCTCATGGTTATCTAAAGGCTAAGGGTCAAGTCTAAATTAGGATTACCCACTAAATTAGGAGTTAATCCAAGAATAAACCTTTGTGCAAATGATTAAGAGATAATCATGGTCAAAGCATTAATGGCCTGATGAGACCTTTGGGTTGGGTAGAGGTTGAGTCAAAACAAATGTTTTAACCATGTGGGAGGGTTTAAAATAACCATTAATGGTTATTGGAGACTTTGGGGATTAAGTGGTTGAAGGTTGGAAGCCTTCAATGGTTTTCAAAGACTTTAAGGGTTTTGGTGGTTGAAGGTTGAAAACCTTCAATGGTTATCCAAGACTTTGGGCCATTTGAGAAGTGACCTCCCTTTGCTTAGGGATGTGACAAAGTTTAGAGGAGGGTTAGGTCAATTAGAATCGATTAGAAGATTCTAGAAGGGATTAGGAAGGGGTTTGGGATTTTGCAAGTGGATGGGGGATAATAGGATTTAATTGACTTAAATGATTTAACTCAATTTGGTTGTAATTAAATAAATTTGATTTATTCAATTTAGGATAACTATTTAATGGATTTTAATTTAATTAAAAGTGGCTAGGGGGGATTTAATTGAATAAAATGATTTATTCATTAAATGGTATAGTGAATTTTATTTAAATAAATTGAATAATTTATTTTAATAAAATAGAAGAATGTGGATAATTTAATTAAATTGGATTTAATTAAATAGAGAAATGAACATAAAATATTCATTTAGGAATATGGTCATTTTTATACGTCTACACCCAGAATTTGGAAACTTTAGTATCCAAGAATATAATTCATAAGGCACCACTTTTAGAGCAACCAAAGAAGCCTATCAATGTAATATTTTATTTACCTTGGATATGTTTTATCCTAAGTGTGATATTCCACTATTAAAAAGCTTAACTAGGTAATATTTTTACTAGGTAGAATAAGATAATGAGTTTGCACATTCTCCTTCTTTGATTGAGATTCTACTTTTTCCTTGTCACAAATTTGGAAACTTGGATAAGCAATTTCTTTTTTTGGTTTTCTACCTCTTCACGATCCTCATGGATTTGGAATCTTGGAAGCTATATATTGTAGTTTTTTCCTCAATTAACATATCAAATGAAACTATTGTGAGCTTTCATATCTTAACATACCAAGGGCTTAAGTTTGGGGATGACAGGGGGATGATGAAGGGGGTGGGGTGGGATGCAAATATATATACAACTTAAAAAATTAATTATAAAAGGATGCGTATAGAATAAGTATAACAATTGTAAATAAAACTTTGCCACACTATGTAAACTTTACAATAAACATTAAAAATATGTCAATGATTGCAGAAAGAAGGTTTTGTAGAAAAGTGGCTAATAATTAAAGCTTGATGAAAGCATAAATCCATTATTGTACATTATGAAATGTCATCATGAAAACAAACTGTTATTTGATCTGAGACAATTAGTTAATTTTGCATATAGTGTATATGATAGAAAGAAAGCTAATACAAGTGCAATGCTTATGCTGTACAAAAACCAGTTGAAGAAATTTGATATCAACTTTCTCTCTTTTCCATCATTCTCATCGAATTGTTCTACCCCATGAACAGGCAAAGAGCCCTTAATGCCTCCAACACCAAGAGCCATGACATACAGACCAGTGTAGAGTATTATAGTTTGTCCACCTTCCACCTGCTTGCAAATCCCAGCTTTGTATGCACTTCCCATGTCACTTGCCAGAGGCTTTAGTGAAGGAAAATGTGCTTGTACTGTTAATAACACCCAACCCTGCATATTTCATGAACATCAGAATCTAAACAAGTCGGGAAGAATTTTCGTAAACTCTGGAAATAATGGTTGTAGACACCCAAAATTGTCATGTCTAATTAAATAAATATTTTATTTATTTAATTATCTAAGCCTAATTCTTCTATTAATTAAATAAATCTTTATTTATTTAATTAATTCATTTATCCTCTTCTAGCCTTATTTCTCATTTAAATAAATACATTTATTTATTTAAATTATCCCTTTCCTAAATTAAATAAATATTTAATTTATTTAATTATCCTACTTCTTCTATTAATTAAATAAATCTTTATTTATTTAAATAATTCATTAGCCTTTTCTACCTATGACACATGTCATTCATCTCTTAATTCCTACACTACCTACCTCTTTCACTATTTTATTATTTCTACTACCTACCCTCTAATCCTAGCCGACCTCCTTTTTTACACCTCTCAATCTTATCCCTCCATTTCATATAGTGTCTTCTATTTAAGGAGATGCTTCCTTCATTATCAAACCCTAATGACCTAACAACTTGATCAATTGGCTACACTACGATCCTACTTGCAACCACATTCCGTTCTTTGTTGAGCTCTTGTGCACATAAAAATCTGAGAGCAAATATATCAAGCAAGATCAATGGAGATAGGAAGAATGGAGATCAAAACCCTATTGGACATGTGATGGTATAATCTTTGTGATTTTGTTTTATTTGCATTGTCTTAGGTAATCTTCATATGTTATGGTGGATCTTTGTTATTGTTAGGCTAGGGTTTTTGTGGTTGGATTCATTTAGCCTTTCAATCTTGTTGTTATTGTTATCCATTTTCACCATATACATTTTGGCACGCCCGATGGGACTCTTGTCCCTTTGCATTTAACCTTTTTGTTGTAGATTTTGCGTTTTTGAAGTTGCAGATCGGACATTTTTTGACGACATTTTAGGTTTTTCCGCATCTGCGAACTTTCGGATCGTGTCTTTGATTTTCAGGCGCGTCTGCGGAACCTGGAATCGCGTCTATGTTTTCAACAAATTTTATTTTGTAGGTTTCAGAAAGGAGCGTCTGTGTTTCAGAAGCGCGTCTGCGTTATTTCTGATTACGTCTGTGTTGGAGAAGGGCATCTATGATTTTTGGCCGCGTCTGTGCATCACAGAACCACGTCTGTGTTATCCAGACGCATCTGTTTCGTGGGTAACAGCGTCTGTGTTTTTACTGTTTATAAATTTTAAAATTTTCATTGATTCAATTTTCGGATTTCGCACTTAGGGTTTCAGATCTGGTTTATTTTTGGACTAACCCTTTCAGATCTAGCTAACTAAGTTTGTGCAGCTTGTCTTGGAAGCAAAACCTTTTTGTTGAAGGCCCCTCTTTCACAAAGTCTTTTGGGTTTCTAAAATTTACCTAACTTGTGTGCTTGCAGGAAGGGGTGATTATGTCAAACAACCCAAACTACTAACAAATTTTGTTGCAGGTCCTTGGCTAGGGTTTTGAAATTTTGTTGTGTGCCTTGTTTTCATAGATTAGCAAACACTTCCATTGGTGCACTAAAATTGAATCATTGTCTTTTGTGTCTTGAGCAGTAGGCTCTTTTTGTTTAATCTTTAGAGGGCCTGTCTTCCCATGTGGTCATTAGGACTACTAGTGAGAAGAGAACGACCCAAGTGGTAGCGAGGAAAACCCACCTCATCCGAACCACTATAATCAAATGTATTCATGGTGAAAACTATGAATAACGTGTGCTGATTAGTTCATACTGACACTATGTCTCCCCATAAATCCGTTTGATCAAATTTATTTGATCATTTGTAGAGCGTAACCCCTACCGGCTGGGAGCCTTCTGTATTTACAGAGCTGAAAGTGCCGCATGTATGGCCACACGAGCGGATGCCCTTACTAGAACCTTTTTGTTTTAGAAGCCCAAATCCTTCTAGTTGTTGGGGCAGGAGGTCGGACCTTTGGTAGCGGCCCACACACATATGGTTCTTAGTAGAGATACAAAGTTCGCGATGGGGAGTTTTCATGGGGACTGATGCTTGGCTGACCCGAGAAGTGAGTGCCGAGGGTGGAGCCAGTGAGGTCAAGCATCTAAGTATCCGCTCTAAATAGCGTAGCCTCAGGGGTAAAACCCTATGTGGGATCAACAACTATTGTCTTGGCCAGCCATAAGAATTGTGCTTGTCTTATGTTAAACATCCAAACATTCGAGACCAAACAACAAAATATTGTGTCTTTTGTGTCTTCAAGTGTATGCAAAACATTTTACATCAAACAACACACTTTTGGAGTCTAAACACTTGCAAACATTGAGTCCTCATCAACATTGTGTCCTCTTGTCACGAAAAACAGTCAAACAGTCGGATTTGGTCACAACAAAACAACTTCACAGATTGGAAAAATTGCACGAAGTTTACAGAAACTCGTCTATGTCTGTTTTAACCGCGTCTGAGTCATATAAACGCGTCTGTGAAGGGCATAATAGCGTCTGTGTGTCTAGCAGCGTCTGTGTTGAACAGAGACACGTTTGTGTCTGGGAATCGCGTCTGTGAAGTATACAGAAGCGTCTGTGTCCAGAATTGAAAATTTTTACAGTCCAGCAAACAAGAGAAATCAGTTTCGGAATTCTTGAGCTTCCTAGGTTGTTTCTTCAGGTTTCATCTAGCATTCAACCTATATTTGGGTCTCATACAGTCCATCATTGCTTCACATCTCATTTTACATTCACAATTGTCTAAACTTGAGTCAAAAGGTCATTTGCTTGTCCTCATCCTACTTTGTCAACATACTACATACAACTACACTTTGCTAAGTGGTCCCTCATCAAGGTTTCTTACCTTTGGGTCTCATTTGGTCTTACTTAGAGTCAAGGTCAACTTACCTCATCAAGAGAATCTATCCTCTCTTTGGAAGTCACACCTACTCTTCTACATACATACTTGGTCTTACACTTTGGACATTGCAAGTACACCTCAGATTCATTTACACTCCATACAACTCTTGGTCTTCCATACTCTTTCCATTTTCATCTAGTCTCTCACATCCTGGTCAAATACCTAGTTCATGATTGAAATCCATCTTCAAAAATCTAGGAGAGAAGCTAAAGAAGCTCAAGAGTCCGCAAACATGAGTTCTTATGAGTATGACAATGATTTATTTTTCAATCCTGAGCACACTACATTACCTGACATAGATGTTTATAGAAACATTCCAAATGTGGAAAACGCAGACACTACAAACAACAATGCTACACACAATGACAATGTGGACAACTTTTCAATACATTTAGTAGATGTAGAAGAATCCATTATGAATCCCCATTTCAATAGATTGGTTGAAGAAATAATGAGGAGGGATAGACAATACTTCTTACACATGATGGCACAAAGTGGAGCTAAAATACTTCATGACTTTGACATGTCTCAACTTATGGAAAACTGACCATTGCAACAAACTCACTCCAACATGGATCAAAGGAGACCTAATAGTGGAGGAAATAGAGGACCACATATGGTACCTGAATCACCATCAGCTTTGCTTCAAAAACCCGAAGTCCCACATACACATGCTCAAACATATGATACTTACCTTCGAAGACCATTATGGAAGTCTTATGCAGATAGATATGCTCAAGCTATGGATCAACCAAAACAATTGGACATTCAAAGGCATGCTCAAAATTTGGACACAAGGAAACCCCGTGTCAAATTTGGGGGCAGCGCAATAGAACATGACATGCCTGTAGAATATGGTATACATGCACAAAATAGATATGGGGTTCCTCAACATGAAGCTATACCAAGTGCTCCATATATGCCGCATCAATATAGACCTCCTCCATATGAACATGTGTATGATCAATATCATCCATACATGCAACAAGCTCCTCCTCAAATTGGTGTCTCAAACATGGGGTATGCTACAAGAAGTCGATCTCCACCTAAGAGCAATTTGGAGCAACAAATTAGAGATTTACAAAAGAAAATGGAGGACATGAATACACCAAAACCAACATACACTATGAGAGACATATGTCCTTATCCATTTGATAAGAGCATTCCAATGCCTCCATTTCCTGCACACTTTGTGACGCCAAAATTTGACAAGTATAGAGGAAAAGGAGACCCTAAGGCACACATAAGACAATTTTTCATAGCTTGCATTGAGGTAGCGGCAGAAGAAACATATTTGATGAGATTGTTCCCACAAAGTTTAGGCGATCAAGCTATGGAATGGTTCTCTCAACTACCGCCCGGTATTAAGTCATGGGGTGACTTAGCAGAGGCATTTATTCAGCATTTCTCCTACAATATAGAGACAGATATCTCAATCACTACTTTGTACAATACTAAGCAAAAAGAAGGAGAATCTTTTGCATCATTTTTACAAAGATGGAGAAATCTAGCTAGCAGATGCTCTTGTGAAATTTCACAGAAACAAATGGTAGAAATGTTCACTCAAAATGTTAACAAGGACATTGGCTATGATCTAAGGAAAGCTTGTTTTTCCACCTTCAAGGATGTCATTGAAAAAGGCTTAGCAACAGAAAAGGTCTTAATTGAACAAGGAGTCATTAAGATATTCAAGGAAAACAAAGATGACTTTAAAGGAAAAGACAAGCCAAGATTTTGGAATAAAAACAAGAACACAGTCAATGATGGTGTTGTTGATGCTAACACAGTGCGACCCAAATTCATCTTTTCGGGATCAAGCTCTACAAACAATCAAGTGAATACTCAAACAACTTCTATACCACGAAGGAAGTACACCCCATTGGGAGAACCACTTGAATTAGTCTTCAAAAAGCTTGTGGCAAACAAAGTGATCACAGTTCCAGATTTTCCTCCATATGAACCAAAGGTCAAACCAAATTGGTGGAATGATGATGAGTATTGTGAATTTCATAAAAGCAAGGGTCATAAGACAGGAAATTGTCATCGACTAAAGAACATCGTGCAAGATCTCATTGATAGAGGTGATATTGAGATTGAGGGACACTCATCTAATCAAGAACATGAGATGTTTAAGGAACCATTCCCAAAGCACGACAAGGGAAAAGCCAAAGTCACAGATGATCAAGCCAACTATACTAGAGCACCTTACAACTATGACTCAACTATCAATCACATCTCGATGGACAATCATATCTCTACTATTACCATCAAGAACAAAAATCCTGAGAATCCTCCTCAGAAACCCAAGATTGTCCTAAGAGGTGTTGGATCTTCTTCCGAACCTACTTCTGAATGTCATGTTACAACTCGTCGAGGTAAAATTACTTTGCCAGGTGCCTCCACTAAAAATACCACTTCTTCATCAACCAAACCTGAGTATGACCTTGTAGAACAGTTAGGGAAGACACCCGCGCTCATCTCCATCCTTGAGCTCTTACACATATCCCTTGCTCATAAAGCTATTCTTGACAAAATCTTGAGAGACACCACCGTTCCTACTGATCTGAACATGGACCAGTTTCAAGCCATGGTGGGATACCTATCCATTCCACATTCCCTTACATTCACAGAAGCCAATGACGCCTCCGTAAGTCAGCCACATAATGCACCTTTACATGTTGAAGCCTTCATACACAAACATCGAATAAAGCGAGTCCTGATAGATGGAGGAGCTGGTCTAAACATTTGTACATTGAGCACCATTAAACAATTGGGATATTCTGATAAAGCTGTGAATTCAACAAATCAAATCACCATCAAGGCATATGATGATGAAGAGCGCTCATCCAAGGGCACAGTCACCTTACCTCTAAGAATTGGGCCAGTCACAAAGGATGTGGTTTGTCAGGTCCTAGATCTGGATCTCACTTATAATATATTGCTAGGACGTCCTTGGATTCATGAAATGAGGGCAGTCCCATCGACATATCATCAATGCATCAAGTTTCCTCATAATGGAGTCGAGGTAACAGTTAACGGTGATCCTAATCCGTTCATATATTGCAATAACTTGAGATCACATACTGAGACCATCATTCCCAGTAATCGTGAGGCTGTTCCTTCTTCGGCATACATTGACCTTGAGTCATTGAAACCTTCGACATCAAAACAAGGTGAACTTAAAGGCAAATTTCAGGACAAAGGCATGGGAGAATACACTTTAAATCAGACCATGTATTTACGACAAGTCATGAGCTCTCCAAAAGAATATGGAAGGCCACATCCTAACAAGCAAATATCCATCATGATACTCAAATGGGATCCTACTACCTTTCAAAGATGGGGCGAACTAGAAGAGGAAGATTTATACAAAATGCTTTATAAAGACATTGAAGAGGACACACAAGATCAGATCAATATACCTTGTGAGAAATATGGCAAAGGCTTCAAGATTCTACAAAAATTTGGGTATGATGGAAAAAGCCCTCTTGGGTTATGCAAGGAAGGCGTTATGGAGCCCTTACAACCTGAATTGACTGTAAAAAGGGAACGCTCAAAGGGACTTGGTTTTCTGACTTCCAAGATCCACACTAAAAGGATAGAAGAGGCATCACAAATCAAAGTTGCCAAAGTTCAACAAGAGGATTACTATTCCACAGATTCCAACGAATGGGAATGGGGTTCAGACAAATCCTCCAGTGACTATGAGCTCACCGAGACATTCAGAGAGCCAGATGAACCCACAGAAGAAGAATAATTTTATAAAAAGTTCAGAGTTGGTCAAGAAACGACCCATAAGGATTCTGCACAGTCTTCGTTTCAAGGTTCTAGGTCGAAATCACATAGGATGAGGACACCTGTCCCGGAAGGCGCTACTAGTGATGACAATTTGGATTCACTTGCGATTGAAACTGATGAGGAGAGTGCCATCGATGACCTCGACGATTGCCTCGATATACCTGAATATAACCACATCTTCACTCTTAGCCCCACAAGCTCTGAAAACATTAAAGGCCTTCCCCTTGTTCACCACCAACTCATTGACTGGGATTATGAAGGACCAGCACAATTTGACACATTTCAAAATGACGAAGCTATTATTGACTATCTTAGCATACGAGATGATCTTCCCCCTGGGGACCACAAATCAGGATACACCATAGAACTCAACAACATGTCATATTTTGGTGAGGGTGTCGGACCTTCCAGTCGCAAAAATGTGAAAATAAGAACAAATCAAGGGTCTTATGGCGAAAACCACACTGTGGCGCTATCTGATCCCAAAAAAGTAAAAAGAAAGGACGTATCTGAGGGCGAAAACCTCTCTGAGGCACCCGAAGATGGAAGGCTCGACATTCTCCCAGCATCATATGAGGAAAAGTCATCCATGTTAGTAGAGGAGACTATCAAAATGAACATTGGTACAGAAGAAGTTCCACACAATATATTCCTGGCTCAATCATTGATAGAGTGCGAAAGGGCAAAATTCATAAGCTTCTTCAAAGAACGACAAATCAACTTTGCATGGTCATACGCTGATATGCCTGGACTAGATCCGGATTTGGTAATGCATCATTTGACAGTCAAACCGGGGGCAAAGCCAGTGAAACAGAAATTAAGGAAAATGCATCCACAAGTGGCATTACTAGTCAAAGCAGAGCTGGAGAAGTTATTGGATGTCAGATTCATACGCCCAATTGATTATCCCGAATGGATCTCCAATTTAGTACCTGTCAGTAAACCAGATCGCAGCATCAGAATATGTACAGATTTCAGAGACATCAACAAAGCTTGTGCGAAAGATGACTTCCCATTACCAAATATTGATTTGATCGTTGATCTCACAGTAGGTCACGAAATGTTATCTTTAATGGATGGATTTTCTGGTTATAATCAAATCAGGATTGCACCTGAGGATCAACACAAACATCATTCACTTGTCCGTGGGGAACTTTCTGTTGGAATGTCATGCCCTTTGGGCTGAAAAATGCAGGTGCTACATATCAAAAAGCAATGACCACTATCTTTCACGATCTTATGCACATAACCGTGGAAGATTATGTTGATGATCTCTTGGGTAAATCAATAGACAGAGATACACATTTGGACATACTTTCAGTCATCTTTGATCGGTTGGAAAAATACAAAGTAAGATTAAACCCCAAGAAATGTGTCTGTGGAGTGACCTCCGGGAAGCTCCTAGGATTCATTGAGTCCAAAAGAGGAATCGAAGCCGATCCAACAAAAGTCAAGGCTATCTTGGACATGCCGCCACCTAGAAATATCAGTCAACTTCGATCCTTACAAGGGAGACTTCAGTCTATATGAAGATTCATAGCACAACTTGCAGATAAGTGTAATCCTTTTCAGCACCTGCTACATAAAAATATCAAATTCAAATGGGATGATAACTGTCAACAAGCTTTTCAGACGCTCAAAGATTATCTTTTGAATCCACCAGTTTTGATGCAACCAATTCCAGATCAGCCTTTGCTACTATACATATCAGCTACTCCAACAGCACTGGGGGCACTCCTAGCACAACAAATTGCTGACGGCAAGGAAAAATTAGTATACTATATCAGTCGCACATTGGTGGGATATGAGCTAAACTACACACCAATCAAGCGTGCATGTCTCGCTGTGGTCTTTGCTTCACAAAAATTACGCCATTATATGCTTACTCATAAGACTAAGTTGATTGCAAGAATTGATCCATTAAAATACCTCCTCAATAAAGCAACACTTATTGGGCGATTGGCCAAGTGGGTAATGATCCTGAGTGAATTCGACATCGAGTATGTAGATAGAAAAGCAATAAAAGGACAAGCAATCGCGGATCAATTAGCAGATGCCCCCATGATTGATGATGTTCCTCTAAATTCAGAATTTCCAGATGAATCCATTTTAACAATATCACATGCAAAGCCATGGCAACTGTATTTTGACGGTTCATACACACAACATGGGGCAGGAGCTGGTTTTCTCTTTATAACTCCTCAAGGCGATTCTATACCAAAATCATACCGCTTATCATTTCCTTGCACTAACAATATAGTGGAATATGAGGCATTAACAACTGGATTACGAATTGTAGTTCAGTGGAAGATCCAAGAACTTCGTATTTTTGGGGATTCTCAACTTGTCATCCATCAAGCAACTGATGATTACCAAACAAAAGATAAAAAATTAATGCCTTACAAACAAATGCTGGATGATTTGAAACAACACTTCACAAAGATAGATTTTGAGCAGATACCAAGAGAGCAGAATCGTTCTGCAGATGCCATGGCTACAATTGCTTCACTAATTGATCTACCTCAAAATGAAACCTGCTATGAGTTCTTGGTAGACAACTTGCTGGTTCCTTCATATGAGATCACTCCTACTGAAATGATATGTGTTGTTGGTCCCGAATCCCAGTTATATGGTTCCATATTTACATATCTTCGCGATAATACCTTACCTCCTGATCTATCGAATAACCAACATCGCACTTTCATTTGCCAATCCTCTCGATATGTCATTTTAGCTGATATCCTATACCGACGAGGTCTAGATGGCACTCTTCTTAGATGTTTAGAAAGCGATGAAGCTTAGATTGCGTTACGTGAAGTGCATGAAGGGATATGTGGTCCGCATGCTAGTGGTCCTACCTTGGCCAAGAAACTCATCAGGACTGGATATTACTGACCCAATATGGAAAAAGACTCATATCAGTTTGTCAAGAAATGTAAGCAATGTCAAATTCATGGAGACCTCATACATGCACCAGCACAGGAACTACAACCACTCGCGTCTCCTTGGCCCTTTTGTCAATGGGGACTTGATCTCATAGGCAAGATTCACCCTCCTTCTTCCAATGGTCATAAATTCATTATCATAGCCACAGAGTATTTCACAAAATGGATTGAAACCGTGCCTCTCACACAAGTCACTGGAAAACAAATTGCTACCTTCATCCTTAACTATATCATTTGTCGATATGGTATTCCTGATTCCATTATTACTGATAACGGGTGTCCCTTCAAAAATCAGGATGTTCGTGAACTCTGTGACCGCTTCCATATTTCCCATCATTTCTCCACACCATATTACCCCCAAGGTAATGGCCAAGTTGAGGCGTCTAATAAAATAATTCTTAAAATCCTCAAAAAGACAGTCGACGACGCTAGCCGTAATTGGCATATCCAACTCAATCCTGCACTTTGGGCCTACCGCACAAGTGTCCGCACACCTACAGGAGCTACACCCTACTCACTTGTCTATGGCGCTGAAGCCATCTTGCCTATTGAGGTCGAGTTACCTTCTTTACGGGTCTCTTTGCAAAACATCATCAGCGATGAAGATTACAGGGTCTCTCGCTTACAAGAACTAGAACTGCTGGATGAACGGAGACAAAGTGCTTTTAATCATCTCAAGGCTTACCAACAATGAATGAGTCGCAGCTATAACCACAAAGTCAAGCCTCGCACATTTGAGGTAGGTGATTTGGTTCTCAGAGAAAATCCCAAGAATCAGCAAGACAGAGAGAAGAGGGGCAAGTTCGAACCAAATTGGCTTGGTCCTTACATCATCACAACAGTATATGGATCTGGGGCATATCAGCTCTCAACTATAGAAGGTGAACCTTTGGAGGATCCTATCAACAACATGCACCTTCACTGGTTCTACACATAGCTCTTCGGAATATCCTAATTCAAAAATACAAAAAAAATAAAAAAAATTCAAAAATACAAAAAAAAAATTATAAAAACAAAAAAATCGTTACTTGGTGAAAACCTGGCAAACAGGTGCCTTGTGACACAAAAAAATTGAAAAATCCAAAAAAGTAAAGAGAAATAATTTCGTCCAATGGTGAAAATCACTTCGGTGGTGCCCTGGGCAATTACCATGGTGAAAACTGGGTCACCAGCGCCATGCGTAGAGACATTGCTCCTCCCTCCTTCAGAATTCACTTTCATCCTTTCACTTTGCACACACTCACGACCAATTCATCCATAATAAACTTACCCATTCCCATCATGGCTGTTGAAAATATTCAGGACTAACCAAGTTACTGAGAGGGGAGGGGTGAATCAGTAACACTTAAAACTTTTAACTCATTTCTGTACTTGCATATATTAAACCATTCATTCATTTAATCTACTGCATGCATGAAAATATAATCATTCACAACACATAACACAAAGATTTGGTGACCCAGAAACCTTCCAAATAGAAAGTAAAACTGGGGTGGGGATGGTACCCACAAAACTTTGGTACTGCAGTAAAAGTTGGCCGATTAAGGCTTACAATGATCACTTCTGATGATCTACCCTGTTAGAAGCAAATTTGGACTGCTAGGTCCACCTTGTTAGAGGATTTACAAACATACAATGAAGTATGCACTCGGTTAAGAGATTTACAAAAGACTGTTAAGTCTACCCGGTTAAAGGATTTACAAACTGATTCAACTGTTAGGATGAAACAGTAGATCTTGACTTACAACTTTTTGCTGATAAGATCCTTTGAGTATTGATCTCCTTCTGAGATAGATATGTCGATTCTGCTCCTTTACTGACTCCGCGAAAATGCTCTGGTCTGCTGCCTTAATGCAGTTTCTGCTCTTTTCTTTCTAATTTCGCATATCCATACATCTTACATATATATACACATATATTACAGATGGTATAATACATCACATATATATACCGTCCATAATTACATTTACATTTCATAAAGTCGGCCTCATACAAATTAATAACATAAACTCATTCTTAAGTCGGCCTTGCATAGGTGAACAAAATATTACTGAGTCGGTAGATACTCGGTTCCTCAAGCTGGCTCGGTGATCTTCTGATACACGACGTCCACTACAGTACTCGGCATCGTCATGCTCTCGGTAAGAGTAGAAGCTCGGTCCATACTAGTCCCGAAGTGTAGCTTGGAACTCGGTAGCTGTGGTGACTCGGTAGATATAGTGTCACTCGGTAACCACTGGTAACTCGGTAAGAACTGACTTCTCGGTAACTGCTGTTTGTCTCATATGCTCGGTAAAGGCTTACTGCTCGGTATGAACTGTTTAATCGGTAAGCTTTACTGAATGCTCGGTATAGTTTGTGGACTGAGTGATGAGCTCGGTAAGCATTCAAAATCGAATAAGTGTTTTCACTAAGTGTTATTCACTAATGACAAATATATCATTATTCCAACACATGGCTTGTTATTGATCTACCCAAGATTGGTTAGCCATTCATACTAACCATCCCTTTTCACCCCTTTCCATCCATAATAAATCAAATCCTATCTGTGGCTAAGGCAAATCCTACGTCTAGTGATGGGTGTGGAACTAAGAACATCACATGTTTCAAGGAGTACAGTTTCTTCCAGCTTTCTTCAGTCTATCCGCGCACAATCCGCAATAAAGCAACATTTGCATTGACAGTCCGCAATAAAGTTTTGTCTTCTCCGCAATAAAGTATCAGCTTCATGGATTCAGTCAGTTTCAGATGAGACACAGCAGCAACAATGAGCTTCAACAAATCAAATCTTTCAACAGACTCAGACAACATTATGGTTCAGTGCTATCTATCCTTTCTGTGAAAGTAAACATTGTGACCACAATCGAATAAGACTTATACAAGTGACAAGAGACACTAAGCTTGAGGACTACAGTGGATGTTGGTGTCGAGTGTTGGTTTTCTTTTGATTTTATCTTTTGGTGACATGTCTTTTAGCTTTTCCAGGATATCTTTGACTAGAGATTCTATCTCCAGGATGTCTTTGACTAGAAAGGCGAGGATGGGGTATCGTCACCTATTTGCATTTGCTGTCTGTGGATTGTCTTTTAGTAATGCTATGACTTGTCCAAGGATATGAGGACACTGTGAGTCTAGTATGAACTGGGGCATTCCTTGTTTGTGACTGTCTTATCTCCATGCAAACGGGTACAATGACTTTCTGGGTCGAACATATGCCTCGATTGTCATAACCTACTTGCCATAATAAAGCTCAATGATGATAATGCACAAGAAGCTCTTTCACTTTCATATCTTCTATCTTTCATCCCCCTTTCTTGATTGACTTCCATCAT
The DNA here is from genome assembly GCF_030272615.1 of Cryptomeria japonica. Classification (NCBI taxonomy): domain Eukaryota; kingdom Viridiplantae; phylum Streptophyta; class Pinopsida; order Cupressales; family Cupressaceae; genus Cryptomeria; species Cryptomeria japonica. Next base: position 730,726,270 of record NC_081409.1, read on the forward strand.
CCTTCTTGAGTCCGCGTAGCTTGCTATCACATGACTGAGTATAATGAGACACCAAAAACATTTGCATTTCATGTAGTTTACACCTGCATTACCACATATAAGCATTTCACACATACATATAGATATCACAATTGCATCACATCCTGCACACAACACCTGTTAGCACAATTTACACTTACATTATCATATTCATCTGCATTACATACATTCGCATTTGCATCATACATCACATATAAAACATAAAAGAACAAAAATATTGCATTTGCATCATATACATTTTTGTATCCATCACATAGAAACATACATCATCAAACATCTCATCACATAGGTACACATGCATATAGTTGCTGCAAAGATGAATCATCTCATATATATATATAAAGTGTCATGATACAATGATGTCAAAATCATAAGGCTACAAAATCACCCGCAGGTGTCTACAATACAAAAATGGTACAAATACTGATATAAGGGAGCCCTCTATGGCTATGATGAACTCCCTCCCTCGGAGCCGCTTGGCCTCGACGGAATCTGAGCCCTAGAAGGACCCACTCCAGGATCACCCTGCCTGTCCCCTCTATCTGGTGGTGGTGGAGGACCCATGACCCCACCACTCGATGCCTGTCTCCTTCGGCTCCCTCCCGTAGCTGTCGCTGTCCACGATGGTCTATGGAAGCTCCTCGCCCGTTGATCTGTTGGCACGACACCATAATAAAGGTCCCTCCAGTAGGCAATCTCCTCTCCGGCTCGCAGGACATATGCGTAGCCTGCTCCTGCGTCCTCCGCCGCCTGCCTCCCTGCCCTCAGCGCTGTCTCAGCCTCTGTGTAGCGCTGAATCGCCTGATCCCTCTCCCGCTCAGTATCCCTGAGCTTGATCCTGAGTTGGTCCCTCTCCCTCTCCAGATCCTGGATCTCATCTGCTTGGCCTTGGCAGATCTCCCTGAGCTCAATCAGCTCATCCTCCTCTGGATCCCCACCCTCTGCCTCTGCCCGTGGCTCTCCCTCTGCGGGTGCCTACCCTTGTGCCTGTCCCTGTGCCTGTACTGGTGCCTGAACAGGTACCTGTCTCGGTACATGTCTAGGTCCCTGTCCCTATCTCCATCCCTGCTCCTATGCCTGTACTGGCATCTGTCCCTGTACCTATCCCTATCTCTGTCCCTGTGCTCTAGGACCCTGTGCTGCTGGTACCTGCAGGGGCAATCAGCCACGACCCCTCACCACCTGGGCCTGTCCCTCCTGTCCACCCTCCCTCCAAGCTACCACCCTCCTCTCCCCAACTACTCCCCTCCACCTCTGTTGGCCTCGACCTCCATCACCCCCACCATCATCATCATCATCTCCTCCCCCATCTCCCTCCAGTAGCTCTCCTGGATCTGTCAATTGAGGGAATGGATGTTCGGTCCAATATGCTGCATACTCCGCATCCATCCTGGCGTCCTCGATCTCTAGCCACATATCCCAGTGTAGGGGCACCATCTCTGCCAGCTGTGTCAGTGCCTGATCATATGACAGTAAAGGCCCGAATTGCGCCTGATCCCTAACTGTGCGGGCATACATACTCGAGCCTCGTGGCATCCTCTGGATCCTGCCATACTGCCTACATACTCTGTCCACCAACTGTGTCTCCAGTATATAGGGCGTCCGCCCAATCAGATACCTGCTTCGAAAGGTGTAAGGCAGCTCCATTGCATCATCGTCCCACTCCTCACATCCCAGATACGGCCTCCAGATGACTACGTCAATGTCATCTATCACTCGCCGCCAATGCTCTAACCTGCCAATCCGCGGCTATGAAGTGATCATGTCATACAGATGAACAAAACTCCGTCCATGACCTCTCCCTCTGAAATGTATCGGTCGCGTAATAGGCAGATGCTTGTATGCCCAAACCTGCAGTAGTGTCACTCCACAGCCCAGTCCCACTGATCTATGGTATACAAACTGGTGAAGCTCATAATATAGGTGGGCCAACACACATGGACCCCACGCATATCTGGTGTGCTGCGTCACCAGTGTCTCCAGTGCTCCTCCCCAGCCCACTGCCAACCCCTGTGTCGCCCTGTCCAGACATAGGAACCCACTGATAGCTCCTCCAATCACAGCTGGCAAGGCTAACCCTGTCGCGGTCATGGTGTCCCATGCCACATGTCCTGCTCTCATCTCTAGGCCGGGATCCTGAAACACCCGTCTCAAAGCCTCTCTGTCTCCGTCGCGATCATATGGAATCAGATCTCCATCAATCGGTGAATGCAGAATCCTGTAAACGTCCTCAAGGGTGACTGTCATCTCACCCATCGGCAAATGAAATGTGCAAGTCTTTGAATGCCATCTCTCGGCTAGCGCAGTCAACAAACCCATGTTTGCCCGAAACTCAGGCACATATAGCACGTGTCTCAAACCCATCTCCTCGATGGCAGCTCTATCCTGAAATGACAACTCCAGTCGCAACCTCTGTGTTGACGAGAATCTCTCCCGTGACTCCAACATAGGCAAATACTCCTACAGTCAAACAAATCAATCATGTTAGTCATCGTGGCATTCACTGTTCATCACAAAATGCTACTTTTTATCTAAATGCATATGGTTATCTATCCTAGTGACACTCACTATTCATCACAAAGTGTTGATATCTATCCTAGTAGTGCTCCCTATTCATCACAAAGTACTACGTGTGTGACACTCCCTGTTCATCACAAAGTGTTACTCACATCTTGCACTCCCTATTCATCACAAAGTGCTACTTATACTTTGGGTACTCCCTGTTCATCACAAAGTACTCTATCTTGGTGCTCACTATTCATCACAAAGTGCCTTGATCTATCCTAGTCTTCCTAGAGGACCTACTTGAGTGTCTCCTCTCAGTAGCTTATCCAATCGACAGCGTATGTTCATCACAGAACTGCCAATTTGACCTAGAAGATAAAACCTTGCATTTTTCAGACATAAACGCGTTTCTAACTCACAAACACGCCTAAACAACATAGACACGCCTGTTTGACATAAACGTGCCTACATTGTTCACAAACACGACTTGGAAACACAAACGCCCTTGGAGGACGTAGACGCGCCCGCATTTGGCACAAACACGATTCCAGACACAGACGTGCCTGGCACCGACACAGATGCACCTGTCGGACACAGACGCGCCTGAAACCTACGCAGACGCGGTTTCTCAATTTTTTGCATTTTTTGCACCCTACTTCTAAGCGCATTTATTGCTCTATTCGGCATGCATTAATGACAAAAATAAATGCATCAAAGTATGAGGAGGTTTGGTGGTACTTACCGACTCTCCTGCCTCTGCTGGCCTCTGAAATCGGCGAACACGGTCGAATCTGTGTACGAAAGCCATCGCTGCTGACTGCTGCTGCTCTTTTCTCGCTCTGCACTTTGATCTCGTGAAGGTGTAGATGACAATGAGGATATCTTTTGCCCGTGGTCTATCTTATAGCCTACCCTAGCCTTGGCCCTCGCATTCATTTCCTGAGTCAGTCTTCGTTATCCCGTGACTTTGTCACTTTATCTGATCAATCCATTCTATCTTTTCTTTCTTATCGAGAGATTGTTTGCAATCTTTTTAGACATTTTCATCCAATCTCTCGAGGGGGCATATAATTCCCATCCTGGGGCAACTCTGTATCAGTTCATCTTATCTTCTTTGAAACAACGTGACAAGCCGCATTGTCTCAAAGAGGGGCAAAATGTAGACACCCAAAATTGTCATGTCTAATTAAATAAATATTTTATTTATTTAATTATCTAAGCCTAATTCTTCTATTAATTAAATAAATCTTTATTTATTTAATTAATTCATTTATCCTCTTCTAGCCTTATTTCTCATTTAAATAAATACATTTATTTATTTAAATTATCCCTTTCCTAAATTAAATAAATATTTAATTTATTTAATTATCCTACTTCTTCTATTAATTAAATAAATCTTTATTTATTTAAATAATTCATTAGCCTTTTCTACCTATGACACATGTCATTCATCTCTTAATTCCTACACTACCTACCTCTTTCATTATTTTATTATTTCTACTACCTACCCTCTAATCCTAGCCGACCTCCTTTTTTACACCTCTCAATCTTATCCCTCCATTTCATATAGTGTCTTCTATTTAAGGAGATGCTTCCTTCATTATCAAACCCTAATGACCTAACAACTTGATCAATTGGCTACACTACGATCCTACTTGCAACCACATTCCGTTCTTTGTTGAGCTCTTGTGCACATAAAAATCTGAGAGCAAATATATCAAGCAAGATCAATGGAGATAGGAAGAATGGAGATCAAAACCCTATTGGACATGTGATGGTATAATCTTTGTGATTTTGTTTTATTTGCATTGTCTTAGGTAATCTTCATATGTTATGGTGGATCTTTGTTATTGTTAGGCTAGGGTTTTTGTGGTTGGATTCATTTAGCCTTTCAATCTTGTTGTTATTGTTATCCATTTTCACCATATACAATGGTATTGCAAGTTGAATTCCACTGTCATTTCTGAGCATAAAACAATAGATTCTATGTTATCACATTCTTTTATTTGTTCAGGGCTGATTAATTAGAACAAAAACATAGGTTCTATATGATCCTAGTTTTCTATTGTACATAACAGATTGCTTATAGTTGTTTATTTTCCTGGTCCTTAGAGCTTAGTTTACATATTTGCATGCTAGTGGGAAAGGTTTAAACATGGGATGTCAGACGGCTGTTCACTCAAATTATTGAAATTATTCATCTTATAAGTGAAATCCAGTGTTTGCTTTTGGATAGTTTTGTAATGACGTTAGTAAATTATTTGATTGCTTTGAAGGGTTCCTCTAGAGACGAGGAGTTCCGCTGGTTTGTTTGCCAACTTTTCTATTCATAACAATGTGCAAAAGTTATGTCTGTGCTTAGCACTGATACCGTTCTAATATTATATAACCTCCTGCTAGTCACTCCCTTCTTTTGCATTCCTTTGATCACAAGGAGTGAGCGTTCTTCTATCTCTAGTCCCCTAATGCCAAAGTGGAGGGCTAAAGCTTATTAATGCAAAGGGCTTTACATTCACTATCCATAATGAGTCCTCCACTTCCTGCAATACCTGGGTTGTCCTTTGGAGCAATGTCAAAATTGAATTTGAATCTGCCTTTCTGTTGTGGAACACATTTTCTATAGGCTTCTTTGTTAGAGTTCTTTTTCATATTCTAAGCTTTAGGCTCATTCCAAGTTTTATTAAGGTTTTTAAAGCCTTAATTTATTCAAAGGTGTCACATTTGTTTTATGGTAATACTGTCAAAATCTTTAAAGTGGGGAGCTAAACTTTCATCAAAAGAGAAATAAAAACTTGCCTGGCCTTATAATTCATGAGTTGAAGTTTGAGTTTAACATTTTGGAGGTAATTTTCTTAGACTATTCAATGCCCATTCTAACTAAGGTCAATCAAAATTCAAGATAAACTTGTGGTAAAGATGAGGATCTCAAGTTCATTGGTAGAGGACTCCACTTTTGATGGGAGAAAACCCTAGTATTCAGTTTGGTAAGCTCTAGTCGAAGGTGCAGTATGACAGCCACTTAGAAGGAGAACCATGACATGTTGCAAAATTAGAAGGGAAATTCTAACAAAGAGTAGCTACGTGTCTGGAACATTCAAAGCATTTCATGTCTGGGCTATCTATCTTCTTTACTCTAGTCGAGGATTTCACATTTTTGAGAAAGCATGATTTGTATGGATGGTTTGTTTGTTTCAAATGAAGTATAGTCCAGCCTCCACCAAAATAACAATGACAGTAAGGACTAGTAGAGTAGTCTATTAGAAGGTTTAGACATTGATAATAGTGTCTAGGTTTTACTCAATTCTTGAATAACATTAATAGATAATCATAAGTATAGCAAGGAATAGATTACTTAGAGCTTGTAATAAAGAATGGTTTTGAATTAAAAAGACAATGATAAGAGTTTTTTTACGGTTCAAAACACAAAGACAATCACAACAAAAAATTACAAGTTATAGGGTTACATTGAAATAGAAAGGTGGATTTTAGAATTTTTGTAGTAACATTCACTGTTATAGCCACGTGAACAACTCATAGGACTTGTAACAATCAACATGGATAAGAAATGGAAATCCTCTTCTTAGAGTATGGGATCATTGTCAACTTTAGAAGAAGCTCCTTCTTTATTTGAGTAGGTTTGATTGATTATTGAAGAATTTATTGTGTTTCTCTATCAATAAATAAGAGGTCTCAAGAAGCTAAAGACAATGAAAACTAATTGATGGGCAACCTTTTGACTGTCAAGAAGTGATTGCCTCAGATGAAAGTAGTGATAAATGTCACTATCAACAAAAGAACCACTAATAAATGATAAATTTGTAGTGAGATCATTGTGCCTAAATCAGTCTAAAAGCTTATAAGGATCAGAACCAAGCCATATAAGCTTCAAGAACAATTTGAGAGCATCAAAGTCATCCACCAGACATTAGAAATTGTCAAATCAATGACACATAGCAGCCTCATTACAGTCTTATGTTGTATTAAATAGCAAAAGCCAAGTCTAAGATAGTGTTAGAAGGTGTATGAGAGTCTTCAACATGGATAACTGATAGGTATAACACTGAGAGCAACAATATATGAGATTTGATGAATGATAGTGGCCATGATATGGAGATGACAGTGTCAAGTATCATTGTCAAAGCATGAATAGAGGTCCTAATCTGAGTCTTTTCAAGAGAGAACAATAAATATGAAGCACCAAGGTCTACAGTCAGATCAGAGACAACTATCTAGCAGCCCAAAAAAGAATCAAAAGGCTGTGAAAGGTCAAAATCACAATATTTCCATAGCCCATGAAGTTCTAGAAGATGTGCAAGGGCAGTTCATAGTGCAACGTCATAGGTATTTAGTGTCATAATTATTTTCTTCACCCCCAGATCTTGATGAAAGATAAAAGGATGCCATGACACAAAGTGAAAAGTCTATAGCACTGATAAATAGGTTAGCATTATGTCATATGCATACAAGACATCATGAAGTAGATTTGACAGTAATAAAGTTGCAGCAATCATCAACTCAAGCATAATGAAGGCATGGACACTGAGCATGCAAAAATATAATTGATAACAGTGGTGAAATGATTAATGTTGTATCACAATTTGATATCAAACTGTCTATGAAGATGGTTGTTGAAAGGTTTAGTGTTGGTTTTAAAGGTGAAAACATTGCATGAGGTCTGCCACCATAAAGGAAATTTGTATAATTCTATTAAATTTGTTAGTTTTTATAATTATAATTATCATGCGCAACTTGAACACTATAACGTACCACAAAAATGTGTTAGCCCTGGGGCATCATGTATTGTCCATACAAGCATTGAATGGAATTGAAATTGTCTTTGTCCTATTGGTCTAGAGATGTCATACATGGTCACACCATTCCATAACTCCAGCAACTCGTCGATAAGAGGCTCAATATATAAATTCATATCTTTAACTTGGTACTTGCCTAGTGAAATGAACAAAAATATTACATAATTATTATGACCATTTTACTGCAATATTTATAATTAAATGTAGATGACTATTAAATGATAAAATACCTGGAACAATCATTGCCAAAATTATGTGCTCCCTCTTTATTGACATCCATGGAGGAATATTATTGTTGATAACAAAAATAGGCCACACCGAGTAAACAGATCTCAACTCTCCAAATGGATTGACACCGTCTGCTGCCAATGAAAGCCTGAGATTACGAGGTTCTTCTCTAAAGTGTGGCCACTTTTCCTCTATGTCCATAAATTCTGAACCATCCATAGGCATCCGAATAATGTCATCTCGACTTCTATTGCGTGCATGGTAATCCATAAATTGTGCCAAGCTAGTGCACCTGAATAATCGTTGCATACGTGGAATAATGGGAATATAACGAAGAACCTTGCGAGGCACCTTTTTTGTTATTTGATCTGTTCGATATCTACTGATATGACATTCAAGGCATTCTATTCCAAATTCATGTTGTTTATGATATATAATATGATCATTGGGACAAGCATCTATTGTTTGATACTCCATTCCAATATCTTTCATAATGGCAGATAATTCTCGGTATGAGCGAGGTAGAATATTTGATGGTGGTAAGAAAAACTCACCTATCAATCTACAACAAAAAAAAAAGTTTGAGGTGTTAATATAAAGAATATTAATGGTACATGATTCACCATTTATTAACTGTAAGGACATGTATGACACACCTTAACATACGTGAGATTGTTATGTTGGATGAACCATTCATAACCTTCAAGTTCACCAACAACAATACAACAGAGAGAAGAGTTGTTTGGGAGCCTTTGTAAAGGGGCTCATATGCGTTCTCAAGAAGAGGTAAATCATGAACATCAAGGTCATCCTGATCGTCATGATCAGCTGTGCCAGTACTAAATGTGTCATGGATCAATGTATTTGTACCATCATCTTCAATTGTGTTTTTTGGTGCATGATCGTCATCTTCCATGGGATCATTATCTTCAACTTCGATATTCACACCTCCATGTTCCTCCGCTTCGAAAACCATATTCTCAGGGTTTTGTTGATCCATACCATGTGCTCCAGGGTGCTCCACCTATATAAAATTGATATACATAAATAAACCATGATCATGATCTCATTATCAAGTGATTTCTTATGTATATAAATTCTTAAAATGATATAATGAACAACTTACCAGTGGATGATAATCATGTCCCCCTTCAATGTGACCATGCTGCCTACAATGTTTCTTAGCTATTTTGATTAGAAGTCTTCTAGTCTTCAAGCCCTTACAAATTTTGCAGGGACAATAACATTTCCCATCACCTTTTCTTTTCAAGTTAGACCATAATCTAGCAATTGTCTCCTTATTTTGTTCTTCGCTGATATTATCTGACATGGTCTTTCTTCACAGGCAAAAAAATTAGGCTATGGAAACTTCAGTGCAAAAGCTTCACAAAAATTGCAAATCGAACCAAAACCATTTAACTCTTCTTTTCCATCTCAAAACATTGAACTTAATAGAGAACGTATTTAATGTAGCTGATTGTGTGAATTTCTGAGCATTGTGTCTGCAAATTCTTACTAATACTATTTTGCCTTGTTGATTTTGCACCCACAAAAATGATAGAACCAAATATAATATGCCATCAATGCCCATATACCGACAATGCTCAAGATGAGCCACTTAGAGGTAGAGTTTAACCACTTTCCATATAGGTAGATTATCTCTAACCTCATTTTCCCTATAGGTAACTGATTAGGTTCATTTTAGAGTCTTATTTCCAAATATGTACCTCTATGTTAGCTTTTTGCTTTATTATTTGCTTGTTTATGCTTAATCTTGTCAATTTTGCATAATTTTACTTAGTTCTTGCATATTCAATGAAATTATATCTAATCATCTCCAATCACATCAAAATGGAACAATTAATCATATTGCTGGTCTCTCCTAGAGGAATTAAATTGAACCAAATTGACTATTCCCCAATAAAATGTTTTGAAATGGTGAATGTATAAGTTTGTAGTTTACTTTCTTAGACTAGGACCCCATTTTGTCAACATTTCATATGAAAGCAGAAATATTTTTTCTTGAAGAGAACATCTTACAGATTATGCTTTCAATGTATAACACATTTTCATAATCAATCATTCGACTTCACATGGATAAAAGAATTCACATATTCTAAATCATGATCTGATGATGTGAACAACTCATATGCAACTATATGGCATGCAAAGCATTTATTTTAACAACATGTAACCATCAACATCGCTACCATCAACAACATGTAACCATCACCTACACTATATCAAAACATAAGTATGGTGTGACATCATATCTATTTCCATAATGTCAAAACACATGCAAACATGAAAATCATCATAGCATGGCAAAAATCAATCTCCACATGTTGGAACAAAGATATAAATAAGATAATAGGGTAAGAGGAAACCCATACCAAGAACCACATACCAACTATTGGCAATGCCATCAAGATAAATGTAGGATAGGATACCACTATGAGCCATCCAATGGTCCATTCTATGAGGAGAACTAGGGGATAATATCTTTGAAAGGTGTGGTCAATAGGGATAATCCCTACTAATGCCACAATATGTCACCATAGCTTCTTGAGTTTTCCATTCTTCTACTTAACACCACATTTATTGAGTTCCTCAACAACGAGGTTGGTTCTCAATAGGATGCACAAACATGTAAACACACAAGCATGGTTTCATCATACTTGTACAACAATACAAATTCATTTTTCTAGTTAATTACTTCGTGTAAAAATAACTCCATTACATAACATAGGGCAATAATCACCATAAGTTTTCAAATAAACTGCCCAAACATCAATTGGAGTTACCCTTTCTATGGTACAAACATAATTTATTTATAACTTCAAAATTAAAATAATCACAATACATCCAAATAAGTTCAATAGTGCATGGAAATAGACAACATGATCCATAATTAAACCCACAAATTACCCTAATTGGATATGCTAATAAAATGGTGTCTCAAATAATAGAGATTATGTTGGACCTATAATAGAGATCTGGACTTTGTTTCATCATACACAAGCATGGTTTCATCATACTTGTATCCAAATACACCATCCATAGATAGGTACTCAGTACCACAATCTCATGGGTACCCTTTTAGCTGAATTTACCCTATATTTAGGCGAATCTACCCTTGTATCATTCCTTGATCTAGTATGTCATTCCACCAATCAATAATTTTTCCATATTCTTGGGAGAATACACTATCCCTTAGGTGAATATGCCATATCCTTAAATGAGTCCTCCTTGTCATCATCCTAAGTCCTCTTTTTGTTAAGTCTTCTCCCTTCATCTTTAGGAAAATCCACCTATCCTTATGTGAATCTATTTCACATAAATCATTTATCTTATCCATCTTTCTTACGCAAATGGTGAATTTTTCCTATCCTTAGATGACTACACTCACAAACAAGAATAAGCTATATTTTATCAATGAATGCAAATAAAAATGAGATTACAAAGGAAACCCCTTGGTTATATAGGCCAAGACGAGGAGTAAGATATCATAAGATTATGACAAGTGTACTAATCTTATGATATGAGAAATAAAGTGATAAGATAAGATCGCATGTAAAGTGATAAGTATCCCATGTGAAACCTAAGTAAACTTAAGTGATAAGGCATAAATAGGACACATAATCTAATAGAATCACAGGTTTTTCATTGTTGGAAATGGGTGAAATAAGAAACAAGTGACTAATGAAGTGAGGCTTTTGTGAAAGTTTGGGATGATTATAAATTTTTCCCTATTGATATGGTGTGGAGAAGGGATTTAGAAACATCACCTAAGAGACACATGCACCCTATGTGGGATTGCATTGCATAACTTGGTTTTTAGCTTTTTCCATAGTTTTTTTCTATGGTTTATTCCACAAGTATCGAAGACCAAGATATTTGTTTGAGCTACTCATGTAGGCATGATTATCCCTGAATATAAAATCACTTTCTAAGAGAGGTTTTCTTTCTTCAAGACATTGGTATGAATTTGATTTGTCTTTATTATTGTGATACTAATTGATCCGTTTGCAATTCAACCCATTGTAATGACCATATCTACAAATCATTTAAAGCATGGACCACTGTCTAGAACTAGCATTCTAGCCATTTCATTTGTTGTTTAGTATTGAAGAGCAAATGATTCAGGTTGTTCTTATATTCAGTAATGAGTTCATCTCTAGATGTTACTTGAAAAGCCACTATGGAAGACTAAAATTGCTAATTGTATATGAAAAAGACTAAATTTGAAATTTGTACAAATATCTGATTGTGCAGATATGAAAAAATCTTATGCATCCACTTCAAAACCTTCTTGGAGGAGAGCTTGCTTGAGCCTTACTCATTTAGGTATTTTACAGCTTCTAATTACAAAGTTGGCTGTGTATGCCTGAATCTTTAAAAAAATTATGTTGCTTTTATATGTATTTTCTAGTCAGACTAGCAAAGGAAACATCTTTTGGCAGCTAAAAAGCATAGAGCACAAAAATAGCATACGGTGGCAATGTTTGAGCTATTTTTGATACTGTGCAATAATCTCTTAAGTTGCCGTTCTTTTTGCACCTTTCTAATAGATGGCTTGTTGTTTTAAATAGGTGCAAAAATTAAAGCTCGACATTGAAACGTAAGTCATGGTACTAAAATTTCTCTAGTAAAATGCTATTATTCCTTTGGGCTTGTAATATGATATTTTTTTTTATGGTATGATGGGGCTGTACAGGGCAATGCTTGAGCTGAATCAGATTCTCAGAGCAAATGAAATAATTTTTGCAATACTTGCTGCTTTGCCAGCATTTTTTATTACAATCATACTTGCAGCAAAATGAAGGTAGGCTTCGACCTTGTTAATTAGGGGAGGGGATTTTATTAGACTTGAACTGGGGGTGCTCCATCGGGGTTAACTGCTTTCTTTCTCATTGAAACCTCGTGAGCAAGAACAAAAGCCCCTTTGGATGCAGTTGGAAACCCCGTGAGCGAGAACATAAGCCCTCCCTACTATCAACTATACTAGTCGGTGTGGGTCAATCCATCCCAACCATATTACTACTCGATCGGCCATCCAGGGGTGAGGACAGGTAATGTCGGGTGGGAGCAGACACAACAATACACTGGGAAAGAAAGAAAATGAAATTATGAAAAAATTATTTAAGAAAGAAATTGAAAAACAAAGAGTTCTTACCTTGCTTGTGCAGAGATCGCTTCGGCGGGGGGGGGGGGGGGGGGGGGCAAGGAGGCAAGATTTGCTTTAACAAAATGAAAATGCGTTGTGTTCTTTTTTTTTAATATAATGCCGAGGTCGTCGGAATTTCGACGAACACAGGCATTTAAAAAAAAAAAAATCAAATTTTCACACAATGCTCCTTGTCCGTCGGAAACCTCCGTCGGAATTTGACTCCAAATGTATTAGTGAATAAGACTTAAATGTATCATATCCATGATAGGTTTTGATCATATCAACTTTGGTAACAATATTTTAGTTTATCTCATGAAATTGAGTGTGGTATAGTGGAGTTGTCAACACTCATTAATGTTTAAAAAATCTAGAGTTTCCTTGGCTTAGTGGTTTATTTATTTTTCATTCATTTATAGATTTCTCTAAAGTGGCACACCCTATGACTTGTCTTTAATGAAAACTGAATAAGTTTGTTTAGTCTAAGTAGTGTGAGAGAGTCTTTTAGATTATCAAGGAGAGGCTCAATAGTGAACTCATTCCTCAAGTACTTAATTGAATTGCATGAATTATTTATTTATAAAGAAACAATAGTAGATTGTACTTCATGTTAATAACAGAAAAGGTCCTATTGGGGTAATAGTTCAATTAATATGTTTTGTGGTTCCATTTTATCTACATGTTTTTATATTTATGATTTACACATGCCATTTTATGTTCTTTGTTGCAAGTCATACATATCCATAATTATTCTAATTAGGAGATAAATGTGAGGAATTTTTTTTATTCTTCCTCTTTCACATGAACAAATGTAAGTATTTTTTTTTTTATTAATTTATTATGCTCATTTTGTTCATGTTTGTGCTTCAATCTCACATTACCATGGTTATGATTCAATTCTATATATATTTCCTATTTAATAGGCCATTACCTAATCACTCTCTCCTTCCTCGGTTTATTGGCATCTTAAGGGGCACACTCAAAATCAAGAGGAATAACCTTACTAGAATCACTCTCAAAGTTTATGTGTAGTTCACAAGTGGACTTTTAGTCATTTCTATGACTATTCTATTTCTAATTGTGTTTATCTTTTATCTTTTTCTACTTTGGTATACTTGACTCAAATAGATTTAGCTATACATGAACTTGTGGAGACAAAATGTAATGGTAAAAAATATATAGCTTGCACTTCTACAATTCACTATAGTCCACCTTGGATGGGTGTCCTAATTAGTTGATATTAACACATGCATTTGACTAATCTCTCACTACTCCATTTGCCATTTAGTCCTAAAAACATAAATAAAACCATCCAAGTAGACATTATTAGCTATTAGAATATTTGACCCTTAGATTCCAAAAATCACAATTCTTTTAGTGACAATTTGTCTCCTTTCTAACTAGCCATTATGTGTTGACTCACACACAAAAAAGATATTAAATTGTATCTAAATCAAGTTTAAAGAATATCACGAGGATTGGGTCATTTATATCCTTTCATTTTTAACCTAAGCTCATATAGGAACCTTATCTAATTCCATCACTCTTGCCTCTGTCATAATGTGTCATTATGTTACCATATATCAATTGAATCACCTCTTTCATGCTAGGTCTTTTACATTTTTTTTTTCTAAGTTTGGACTTTTAAGTTACCCTCATTTATGATAGTGCTTAATGCATTCATTGCAAATTATTTTCCTCTCTTGTAAACAAATGATAAATGAATTGAATCTATGGGCTTGTAATAATGTGGTGATCCTTAAAAAGTTCCTAAATCTGTTTATAAACATCAAAATTCTTTATTACAAGTCAAGACATAGAGGCTAATATCTATTTACAAAGACTTAGCTTTGCAAGTTACCAATTCATTTATGTGGGTGAAAGCTCATTTCTTATCGTAGACTTCATTTGAACCATGCATATTTATTTAACCTTAGCCATTTTTTGAGAATACTATAGTTCCAAATATGTTCTTCTAGTTTTGAATCATCCAATTGTAAGTGATAATGAACCATGATTTAAAAATTATGACAAAAACATTAAATAATTGTTTATTAACCATTAACATTAACTAAATACTATTATTATTTTTATTTGTAATTTTCTAAATTTTACCATATAAACTTATCAACTCGAAATCAAATTAACTCATCACAACTCTAAATCAAATCAACTGATTTTTATTATTTATTAAACCTAATTTTAGTAAAAGTTTTTATTTTATTTCTTTACACTACTAAAATTGTTGATAAAAAAATATGTAAATGACTATATTTAAATATAAAGGCATTTCCTCTTATAACAAAGTTTATTTTTTTAAGGGATTAAACTATGTAATTAGGTAAGTTTGCTACTATTATTTCTTCTGTTAACGTGAGACCTCTTCATTTTTCCCTCTCGAGTTTAAATTTTAAATAAAATATCAACGGTTAGATTCCTCTCCGCTCCTCGTTTGTCGTGTTGTGGTCCTCGAGAAATGCAGAGCCTGTAAATCTATATCCTGGCCGACCATCTTCAACAGTGGATTCGCCTTATGAATTTTTAGAAGCACAACTTTTTTGAAGCTTGGAGAATAGTTCATCTTCATTTACTGTAATTTTTCGGCACTGATCCATTCCCTGGTATGGATTTTTTTGGTTTCTAAATGCTATATACACCATTTGAGAATGCTGTTCTTTATACCATTCAGGAATGGATTTAGGAAAGTTTTGTTGGTTCTGTGATTATATTATTTATAATATACCGATTTCTTGCAATTGTCTTGTAGTGGTGCAGGGAGTTTCAGGTATGTCCTTTCTGAGGATATGTGTATCTTCTCAATAAAGAGAGAATTGGAGGCAAACCTGACAGCTCAGAGGTATTTGAATTTCTTTACCTTTTGGATTGATACTGTTCTTGCATTCATAGGAGGAATGATGGAAGGAGCGTTATGCTACCTGTTTTTTATGCTGTAATTTGCCAAAGGGTGGGTCAGTGGACATTGTCAAGCTAATAGTTCATATATTTTCTTGAGATTTCAGTTTCATTGTGTTTGATTCATAGTTATTATTGAAGGATGTGATTCACTATCGACTGGAAATGAATCACTTCCCACTGTAGTGTTGTGTTAGCCTTAGCAAGGAATAATATTTTGGTTCAGTTACAATTAGATACTATCACTTTAGATAAAATGGAAATGGCTAGCTTGCAAGAAGTTTGTAAGTGGTGGATGCTGTTCATCCAGCCGACTCTCGTATTTTGCTCACCTTAGAAGTTAGAACACAGTTTTAATCTGCAATTCAAAATAAGATATTCCCCAAGTTCAATTGATCTCCATTTTTTATTTTTACTGCTTTGACTAGATCTCTGAAGAGTGGGTTTCTCTTCCGCTTTTGAGTCCTTTCCTGGGGAGTGATATGAACTTGGCTCGTCCTGAAATAACCCTGCTTTCAAAAGATGTGTTTGATGTTAAGTTAGGTAAGAGAGAGTCATGTAGAATAACAGTTCCAGATTCCAACGAAGGTGGGTTATCATCTATGTTTTGTCGGGGTTGGTTCTTTCAAAACCAATCTGCACTAATGTTAAAATCTTGGTCGAGGGCTGATCCTGTACCTTCCCTTTAGATGCATCAACTATCTGAAGGCTGGTTGTAGGGCTGCAGCTTGCCTTCCTCTCAAAATCTATCTGCAATAAGGTTCAAATCTTGTTTGAGGTTAGATGCTTCAACTGTCTGAAGATTGGTTGTAGGGCTACAACTTGCCCTTCCTCTCCCTCTTCCAAAAGGGCCTGTAATCTTCAGTCTCAGTAATGAGTTTCAAATATAGAAACTGCAGATATGGATTTCATTTGGAGAAATGAGTTTCAAAGAAAGAAAGAAAGGCGTTTTCTAGGATTCTAAGGAAGCTTCTTTGGAAGCTATAGCAACATCAGATTCTTCTTTTCCTTCATACGAGGAAAACAATGCCATTGGTCTAGAAGCATCGGTTTTAGATCAGGGTGCAGAGGACACAGAGGAAGCATAGACAGATCCTGTAGAGTTAATGCAGGATGAGAGCAAACTATTGTGTTGTGACTTTTTAGGTAAGTAGAGGATCTGTTGACTTGTGTGGGTGATTTAGATCCTGTGGACTAGGACAGAGAAAATCTAATGTAGGAGGACATCAGAGAGAAGCCTCTTTCCTTGCCTTATAAAGATCCCTTTGCTGTTTAGGAAGTTTTTCCTTCCCTTATGATGCAAGACAAAACAACTCCTGCTCTCCAAACCTGAACACAACAAACAACCCAACATAACAGAGAGTTTCTCCTCACATAGTTTCTTTGATTGCAATTAAGAAACGTAAACAAATCTGCAAAACATAAAATTACATTGATGGCCTAACAGTTGGCCTCTTACTTTCAGCTTTGCACATCCTCATGGGTTTTCACCTCTGCAACTACTCTTGAATTTCCTTGGTCTGTTCAAGGCCCCCAATTTTCTCCATATCAGGCCAAACTCAGTCCCTGACAAAATCCTTCTCTTAATCCAATGCTACCTCTGTTCTTGATTGCAACCTCACACTGCTAACCTACGCACTACTCTCCCTTAACCATGCAGGCCTTTTTCCTCTTGGACGCAGCCCCAATTTTGGCCGATGGCCTCCCTTTTATTATCTCGCATTATTTCCCTTTGTAAACATTATATAGCTATCAATTTTAGATCTGTGTCTGCTCAACTTCATTGCTGGGTCTGTTCACCGTGGCTTCATTCGACCCTTCACTTCCTACGCAGATCATGCCTTTCCTCGTCTCATTTGTGTCCTCCTGTTTGCTCGTTTCATCTTCCACGCACTGTTGTATTTCGCTCTCAAGCTATTTCTCGTCTCCCTTGCCATCGCTTGGTTTGGAATCGAATTATAAATCATATTTTGTTTATTGGCTTTACACTTACCGATATCATTCGCTTTAAAATTTCTACAGACTGATAAACTAATCCATTTTGAGCGTAACCTGCATTCATTGCAAGCCACGACATAAAATTTCTTTGAGGCGTTTCCAGTATATGCTTCCACATTTGTATACATTACGGCCAGGACATTAGTTATTGTAATATCGAACAAAATTCCTCCTTTCGTTGTGCTTTGATGGTTGTCGATACCCTGTACAAAGTTCCCATTTGGCACTGGCAAGGAGGATGTTGAGAAAGTTTGAGGAAGTGGGCTTTACGCCTGCCAGATTGGTTTGCTTGAAAGTATCTAAAGCCTTCGATAGCTGCAATCATTGCAGCCTGAGACAAGGCATTCTGTCAAACAGTTACCTGTCCCCGAAAATGCTTACACATTTTGCATAAGTGACTATCAATGCATTTGCACACATGTTTACTAGGAAATTCCAGCATAATCATTACTTGTTTGAATGTCTTTGGAAACCAATTCAAGCTTAGATGTCTCCACCTTATCCGTCAGTGTCTAATGTACATAATAAAAGAGCCCACTGACAGTAACTAAGAGCTTCAAGATTGTTCTGCATTTGTAGAGCCAAACGTATTTTGAAGTATAGCTACCAAGGCAGCTACAAAACTGAGAGAGATGCCAGAGACCATCGAACAAAACCAAAACGGAAAACAAACCAGAACAAAACTAAAAATCTTATTTTTTTGGGCTGTCCCGATTGCCACTTTATGCCATGCTATTGTGCCATCTTTAGTTTGCTGGAGAGTTACTTGGTTTAGTTTTTAAAGGAAGGATGGCTATTTTAGATGTTCTTTGGATCCTTTTAGTGGCATATACTGGTATTGTGTGTGTCTTGTTATTCTTGTGGATTTCAGCATATGTTTGTTTGTCTTGTCTGGTTGCAAGAACACTTGTAATTGCTTTCATAAGCGAGGGCCACAATCGGTTCCCTCATCTCATCTATCAAAATAAATAGAAAGCTTAATAACAAGTGATTACGTAAAGTTGAGATGAACTTGCTCATTAGGTTTCATTAGGTGAAACACAAACTCTAACTATATTGAATTAGCCGCAAATGGTAATCGGATTAAATTAATTAAAAAGCGAGGGGTATCAAGAGCGTACATTAACCAAACGGGATAAAATCCACCCCTAGGTTAATTCGTCAACGTCCCTCGATAGGGGTAGTCTTTTAGGATTAACTAGCGAGACCACCCCTAAATAGGTTTAATTATTTTAATTCGGTCAATTATGTTTTAATAAAAAGGATTAAGTTAAATCTTTGATTAACGTTTAAAATTTAATTTAATAAATTCTAATACACTTAAGTCTTATTTAATTATTATCCCCATTAATTTTCTCGATCTCGCTTAAGGATGATTGCAATATGTCAATATCACTAAGCTAACATTAAGGGTAATAATAACCTTATTATTAAAATAATTCCTTAATTAACCATATTAACATTAATATAAATTATTTATATTAATATTAATTCAAATGTCAAACCTCATAATTGACCGTAAGATCATTATTTTAAATTAATAAAGTTTCACCTAGGCTAAAATTAATCTTGCATTTTAAGTTACACATTTATTCTTTTATAAATCATTAAACCTATATTTTATTAACATTTTGATCAAACTCTCATTTTAAATAAAAACACTTAAATTTATCATCTGTTATTAGAATATGCCCTTTTGAAAATGAAAACATTCATTTATAACACTTACAAATTAAATACCCCCTTTTTAAATCGAATCTCTTAGAAACACACTTTATATACTAACCCTAACCTTATTTTATACTATATTTTAAATAGCCCTTTTTAGGGTTTCCTATATTTTATTTCATGAGATATTTCATCTCATTTCGTTTATTTCGTTCTTTTACTCTCTCATCCCTAATTAAATTAGGGTGTTTTTTTTTTTAATTTTATTTAGTTGGGGCTCTCCTTTAATTTTTGAAATGAGCCCATTCATTTGCCCCTAACTTGAGTTAGGGCTTCCCCCCCCTACCTCATTCCCTATCATTTGTTAGGGTTTTTATCTTATTGCAGGGGGTCCAAAATTTTCTACAACCACCATGTTTGGGGTGGGCTAAACCTCGACGTGGATGGCGCGAGGTTGTGTTTGCATCGCAAGGGGGTTGCAGGTGGTGCAGAGAGTGGGGTGCCACCGAGTGGAACGACAGGGTGGGGGTAGTGTTTGAAGGGGCCGAGCTCCCCTATGGGTCACCCACGGTGGCGGCCGTGCTGACCATTGTGGGTCATGACCCACAGTGGCGACTGCGTCGCCCCTATGAGACGCGGCCCACAGTGGCGACCGCCCCACACTGGGGTTGCTCCCCACTGAGGCCGGGTGGGGTGGAGTCATGGCTCCCCCACCCGTTGGCCAAATATATATATTTAAATCATTGATAATGTTTCCTATTAACTATATCTCTCATTTTTGAAAACTAACCCCCCTTAAAATTTGAATAATCATTTACAATTAAATTACCCCTTTAAGAATTTAAATAACCATTTACCACTATAATACCCCCATTGAGTAAAACCCCTAGAAAACAACTAGTGAATTCGATGTAGGGTCCAAAGAGAGCCTAAACTATATTGAAACCATAGAGTTGAAGAAGTATGATCTACAAAACCTAGAGAGGAATTGATGTAGAGAACTTATGTGAGGTCTATACATAATTTGAAACTTATATGAATCAATTTTTTTTAATAAAATTAAATTTCTAAAATAGAAAACTATACATTTCTAACCCTAGGGTTAACGAAATAAGTGTAAATACAAATCTATTATTTTGGAAAAAATTGTATACATATTACAAAAATCACATACCTTGTCTTTGTGAGATAAATGTCGATGCATTCTATATTTAGGAGGCACACTATTTTTAGGTTAAGATCACTTAGCCTGACCTTTTAGAGCTATTTCTATTCCCTAATTATAATTATGTTTTCATTGATATTTTTTTATAAACCAAGTCTTTTACTTTTTTTTTTCATTCATTTTGTAGTCTTTGCACTTGAGGAAGTAACAAATCTTCTTTTTCACTCTTGTTTGTGGAAGGTGTTCTTGTTTGCTATTTGATTTTTCTCATGGGCTTGTTTTGTAAACTTCAATATGGTGTCAAGATGGGTTATAATTTCCC
The DNA here is from genome assembly GCF_030272615.1 of Cryptomeria japonica. Taxonomy (NCBI): domain Eukaryota; kingdom Viridiplantae; phylum Streptophyta; class Pinopsida; order Cupressales; family Cupressaceae; genus Cryptomeria; species Cryptomeria japonica. Next base: position 730,747,086 of record NC_081409.1, read on the forward strand.
TAGGTTTGGCATCTACATCTCGTTTTTAAAATTTTTGAAGTTGGATTTTTTTTGGTGCACTTTGGAGCCAAACAAACCTTGCCATCACATTTGAAATAGCTAAAAAAATAAAGATTAACTATCATTTAGCAAAAAATAAAGTAATTGATTTTTTGGGTGTTTTTATCGAGGTGAAATTTTGACCATCAACAATTTTTTGGTTCATTTTGGGAATAAAGGACCTCACCATTGTGTCAAAGAGGCCCAAAAATCCTAAAAATGCTTGCCCGAACACTGAAATCATATTCTAAAAATCAAGGCAATTTTTTTTGAGTATTTTTTAGTTCATGCATTGAAATTCATACAATTGTATTGATTTGTATGACATACCAAGATGTATTGTGTTGTACCAATCTACCATTAGTGCATTTAAAAAATTGCTATTTTGTATAATTTTTTTTTCAAAGAAAGGATTTAATCATCCAAGCAACAAAATTGTGTTTTTAGTAGGTTGTACAAAAGCTGTAGTGGCCAGGTACTACATGCCTATGTTGCAGTAATGCCAACAACAAGGGGGAATATATTTGTTGTTTTTGGATTTGATTGTGTCACTTTTTTATCATCAACGTTTCATATCACACTATGATCCATCGTCGAAATGCAAGATATTTAAAGGAGACGTGAAATGAGCGAGAATATTTTAATAGCACAAAGCATATTTTTATCATTGATTTTATGATGTCAACATACTAACTAATGCATCAATAGTACCTTGCATAAGTGACCCCTCTCAACATTTTTTCGTCTTTTGACTTATTTTTGTAAATCGGCCATAAATTTTGCATATGATATCAAAATCAAGAAAACAAGATATTATAAAAAAGTTAGTTTGGAGACCAATTCGATTTTGTAGATATTTTTTAAAATTTTTGTTGTTGGTACATTCTATTGACCTTTGAAGTTAAATGTGTTATTTGCTTTTGAGTTGGTATATTTTTTTCATTTCTTTTATTTTTTTTTTCAAGTTTTATGGTATTGGAAAGGTCTCTTGGAGATATTCTAGGCTATCCATGCACTTTTTCTATATTTGTCCCCAAGTACATTTTATTTAGTTTTTTGTGTTTTCACATTCTAGATGATTACTTGGTCATTTTGACTCCTAGAAACTTTATGTAACTTATGTGGGATGAATACATTTGGGTTGTTCTACATGAATTTCCAACATTTTATTCTATTTGGGCATTTTGAGCATCTTTTGCATGCATTTTTCCTTTTATATATGCTTTGAGATAAAGTGCCACTATTGTGTATATTTTTGAGGATTTTGCATTTTCTTTTATGCCTATTTTATACTCGCATTGTATTATAAAGTTGCATGGGGGGTGTTGTAGTGCCTTTGTCTTTGCCATCACAACTTTGTCAAGTGAGTGTCCCCTCCATGATAACACAAATCTTAGTGATTCTTGTCCCATGCATGTGTGCCTTGGTTTGGACACCCTCTTTCAAATGCAAATATTATCTTGTGTAGGTTTAGATGATCTTTGTTCTCCTTTATGCACTATATGGTGACATATAGTTTCAATGAACTTCTCTACCTTCCCTTGTCAATATTATAGGAGGTTTCTATTGTTGGTGTAATGCTTCCTTGGTTTTACTTTGGAGCGAGTTAGGTATTTAGTATTTATTCTTATGTACTAGGCACATGCAGTGGTTGTTTACCCACACATTTAGATGAGATGGAGTACTTTACCATATAGACACTCTTGCATTCCTATTTTACGGAGGTGACCTTCCATCATAGGTTGATCAATTTCTTCAAACTTTGGCACCTATATTTGTTGACTTGCAATTTACTTTTGCATTGTTGAGTAGTTTTGTTGGGGTCACTTATGCAAACTCATGTGCCATTGGTATCTTCATCTGTTGGATATTTTTTGCCTTTGTTTCCATCTAATCCTTGCTTGAGTAGTGTTGTTGGGGGCACTAATGCAAATCATTTTCTTCTTGATCTCGATCTTCGTCTTATTATAGAGGAGGTTTTTCATTTATAACACTATAGCAATCATAATTTAAAAGTTGGTTTAGCTTCTTCATGCTTAGTGATGTTCTTGACGTTCCTCTTTTTTAAAGAATATTATTTGGAGGTTTCTTAGTCCTTCATTCATATTTTCCTCTTTTGGAGAGGATTTTTCTCCCATGGGGTTTTTTCTTCTTTTCTCTAAATGTGAGACATTTTTTCATTTGTAGGTGGGTACTTCATCAAGCTTTTTGTTGGTAGGACCCATCCTTTGCATTTTCATGCATCATTTTGTGCCACCCTAAATTTCACTTAAGGAGGGTTGGTGCATTTTGTATTTAGGAAGCACACTATTTATAGGTTAAGATCACTTAGGGCTTTTTAGACTCTATTTTTAATTTCCTAATTGTAGATTATGTTTTCATTGATTTTTTCTACAAAGCAAGTCTTTTTCTTTTTTCTTTTCCATTCATTCAATACTTTATGCACTTGAGGAATATAATATTTCTTTTTTGCAACTCTCATCTATGGAAGTTTTTCTTATTTTCTACTTGATCTTTCTTGTGGGTTTCTTTTGCAAATTTCAACAATAAATATTTGAGTTTCTTATTCAGATTATTCCTTATCAATTTTTAAAAAATATTTCTTCAGAGTGTTTTTTCCCCTGTCCTCTTATTTTCCATTTCCTCATAGATTACAAAATATTTCTCTAAGATTTCTCCGTCAAATATTTTCTTCTCCCATAAAGCTAAAGTTTGCTTCAAAACATTCAATTGTAAAAACTCAAAATTTGAATTTTTTTTTTTTGCAAAAATTTTCTTAAATTCATATTAACATATAATACTTATTGATTTTTTTAAAAGTCAACTTAAAAGAGTGTTTTTCGAAGTTCACTTATATGAATTAATTTACTTATTTAGACCTTTGCTCAAAGGTCCTTTTTATTGATTATTTTATTATTTCTCACAACCATCCAAGGACCTCTTAGATGATCTCTTCCCTTTCGTTTTTGAGATTCTTAAGATTTTCACATTCAAACTTTAGGTTGAACCTTCAAATGGAATCAACCATACAAGATATTTGTTAGGTTTGTAGCACTCAAAATATGTTTCCAATGAGTATAATTTTGAATATATTTAATTTGGGTATTATATTTATTTTTTATTTTCTAGTCAAGATAGTTTATCACTAATTGTGAAGATCTTTGTTCCACACATGGAAAACTAACAAAATAGATTTAAAAATATATGTTCTCTAGGTATTGATATTCTAAAAACTTATTTCAAATGAATACAAAAAATGTTATGCATTGTTGAATTAACCTACATCTAAATTATAGTTAATCTTTCTTCAAAAAATTATTAAAAATTTATGAGAAAACATATGTGCGCCATTCTATCTTTAAAAATTTATAATTTAATCCTTTCTACAAATAAAGATATGTTTTATTGAAATAATGTCACTTTTTAAAAATATTGTTAACTGTAAAAAATAAGTTAATAAAAGTTATGTAAAAAACTCACAAATTACTATTTTTAATTAAAATATATATTTATAATCTATAGAAAAAATCTTAAAAATCACTAGTTTGCATTATTTTCAAATTCATAATGATTTTGTGTTCAAAAGTGAAAATTTGTTGAATAATGCTAATTTCAATGTCTCATTTTGATAAAAAGAAAAAAAAGACATAATATTGTGGTTTGATCTAGTGGTAAGCTCACTATCAATTGAATTGACAAAAGCATCTATATCATGAGCATACAAACTCAACAAGGTTTTGTACCAATGCTCAATGCTCAATAATATTTGTAATGTTGAGCTCATTCTCACTTTGATAAAAAGAAAAAAAATACATAATATTGTGGTTTGATCTAGTGGTAAGAACTTTATCAATTGAATTGACAAAAGCATCTATATCATGAGCATACAAACTCAACAAGGTTTTGTACCAATGCTCAATGCTCAATAATATTTGTGATGTTGAGCTCATTATCACTTAGATCAACAACATAAATAATATTTGTAATGTTGAGCTCATTCTCACTTTGATAAAAAGAAAAAAAAGACATAATATTGTGGTTTGATCTAGTGGTAAGCTCTTTATTAATTGAATTGACAAAAGCATCTATATCATGAGCATACAAACTCAACAAGGTTTTGTACCAATGCTCAATGCTCAATAATATTTGTAATGTTGAGCTCATTATCACTTAGATCAACAACATATGCATCATGAATATACAAGATACTATCTAAAATGGTGGATTGAACTCCCTATCATATTTCAAAAATAGGAAAGCCCATTTGGAGTGATCCATCTATTCAATTTTCATATACCTGATGAGCTTGGTAGGAAAATCCTTAACACAACATTATTTTGTCTAATGTGTCTTGAGTACATGATAAGCAAGGATTACATTAAAATAATTACTTGACGTATTTCCTCAATATCCATAATGATATGTTTGGACTTGATGGGTTTAGTGCAAGTTGAATTTATTTAACTTAGGAATTTGTCAACTTCATAGAGTTGATTAATAGGTGAAGAATCAAATTAATTGTTAGTCTAAATATCTCTAGAATAATTTTGATAGATTTTGTATATTTTGACACATGAAAATTCATAACACTTGTATACCCTACATCAGTATGATATTTTTTAGATTTTATTATCTTCAAAACTCACATATTAGATAGAGATTCAACAATAATAAGACTTAAATGTATCATATCCATGATAGGTTTTGATCATATCAACTTTGGTAACAATATTTTAGTTGATCTCATGAAATTGAGTGTGATATAATGGAGTCGTCAACACCCATTAATGCTTAAAAAATCTAGAGTTTCCTAGGCTTAGTGGTTTATTTTTTTCCATTCATTTATAGATTTCTGTAAAGTGGCACACCCTATCACTTGTCATTAATGAAAATTGAATCTGTTTGTTCAGTCTAAGTAGTGAGAGAGAGAGTCTTTTAGATTCTCATGGAGAGGCTCAACAATGAACTCATTACTCAAGTCCTTAATTGAATTGCATGAATTAATTATTTATAAAGAAACAATAGTAGATTGTACTTCATGTTAATAACATAAAGGGTCCTATTGAGGGTAATAGTTTAATATATTTTGTTGTTCCATTTTATCTACATGTCTTTATATTTATGATTTACACATGTCATTTTATGTTCTTCTATGCTCTTCACTTGGTCTAGCCACTTGTGGCAAGATGGTCAATTAATATTGCAAGTCATACATATCCATAATTATTCTAATTAGGAGATAAAATTGAGGAAATGTTTCTATTCTTTCTCTTTCACATGAACAAATGTAAGTATTTTTTATTTTTTATTAATTTATTATGCTCATTTTGTTCATGTTTGTGCTTCATTCTCACATTACCATGGTTATGATTCAATTCTATATATATTTCCTACTCAAAGTTTATGTGTAGTTTACAGGTGGACTTTTAGTCATTTCTATGACTATTCTATTTCTAATTGTGTTTATCTTTTATCTTTTTCTACTTTGGTATACTTGACTCAAGTAGATTTAGCTACAAACGAACTTGTGGAGGCAAAATGTAATGGTAAAAAATATATAGCTTGCACTTCTGCAATTCACCATAGTTCACCTTGGATGGGTGTCCCAATTAGTTGATATTAACACATGCATTTGACTAATCTCTCACTACTCCATTTGCCATTTAGTCCTAAAAACATAAATAAAATCATGCAAGTAGACATTATTAGCTATTAGAATATTTGACCCTTAGATTCCAAAAATCATAATTCTTTTAGTGCCCAATTTGTCTCCTTTCTAACTAGCCATTATGTGTTGACTCACACACAAAAAATATATTAAATTGTATCTAAATCAAGTATAAAGAGTATCGCACGGATTGGGTCATTTATATCCTTTCATTTTTAACCTAAGCTCATATAGGAACCGTATCTTATTCCATCACTCTTGCCTTTGTCATAATGTGTCACTATGTTACCATATATCAATTGAATCACCTCTTTCATGCTAGGTCTTTCACATTTTTTTTTCTAAGTTTGGACTTTTAAGTTACCCTCATTTATGATAGTGCTTAATGCATTCATTGCAAATTATTTTCCCCTCTCTTGTAATAGAGGCAAATATCTATTTACAAAGACTTAGGTTTGCAAGTTACAAGTTTATTTATGTAGGTGAAAGCTCATTTGTTATCGTAGACTTCATTGGAACCATGCTTATTTATTTAACCTTAGCCATTTTTTGAGAATACTATAGTTCCAAATATGTTCTTCTAGTTTTGAATCATCCAATTGGAAGTGATAATGAACCATGATTTAAAAATTATGACAAAAACATTAAATAATTATTTATTAACCATTAACATTAACTAAATACTATTATTATTTTTATTTCTAATTTTTGAAATTTTACCCTATAGACTTATCAACTCGAAATCAAATTAACTCATCACAACTCTAAATAGAATCAAGTGATTTTTATTATTTATTACATTATTAAACCTAATATTAGTAAATTTTTTTATTTTATTTCTTTACACTACTAAAATTGTTGATAAAAAAAAATGTAAATGACTATTTAAATATAGAGGCATTTCCTCTTATAACAAAGTTTATTTTGTAAGGGATTAAACTATGTAATATAGAGACCTCTTCATTTTTCCTTCTCGAGATTAAATTTTAAATAAAATATCAACGGTTAGATTCCTCTCCGATCCTCTTTTGTCAAGTTGTGGTCCTCGAAAAATGCAGAGCCTGTAAATCTATATTCTGGCCGTCCATCTTCAACGGTTAACTAGTAGTGGATTCGCCTTATGAATTTTTAGAAGCCCACTTATTTGAGAACCTTTTATTTGAAGCTTGGAAAATAGTTCATCTTCATTTACTGTAATTTTTCAGCACTTATCCATTACCTGGTATGGATTTTTTTGGTTTCTAAATGCTATATACACCATTTGAGAATAATGTTCTTTATACCATTCAGAAATGGATTTAGGAAAGTTTTGTTGGTTCTGTGATTATATTATTTATAATATACTGATTTCTTGCAATTGTCTTACAGTGGTGTAGGGAGTTTCAGGTATCTTCTCAATGAAGAGAGAATTGGAGGCAAACCTGACAGCTCAGAGGTATTTGAATTGATACTGTTCTTGCATTCATAGGAGGAATGATGGAGGGAGCGTTATGTTACCTATTTTTTATGCTGTAATTTGCCAAAGGGTGGGTCAGTGGACATTGTCAAGCTAATAGTTCATATATTTTCTTGAGATTTCAGTTTCATTGTGTTTGATTCATAGTTATTATTGAAGGATGTGATTGACTATTGACTGGAAATGAATCACTTAGCACTGTAGTGTTGTGTTAGCCTTAGCAAGGAAGAATATTTTGGTTCAGTTACAATTAGATACTCTCACTTTAGATAAAATGGAAATGGCTAGCTTAAAAGAAGTTTTTAAGTGGTGGATGCTGGTCATCCAGCCGACTCTCGTATTTTACGCACCTTAGAAGTTAGAAGACAATTTTAATCTGCAATTCAAAATAAGATATTCCCAAAGTTCAATTGATCTCCATTTTTGATTTTTACTGCTTTGACTAGATTTATGAAGAGTGGGGTCCTCTTCCGCTTTTGAGTCCTTTTCTGGGGAGTGATATGAGCACGACTCGTCCTGAAATAACTCTGCTTTCAAATAATGTGTTTTATGTTAAGTTAGATGCTATAGGTAAGAGAGATTCATGTAGAATAACAGTTCCAGATTCCAACAAAGGTGGGTTATCATCTATGTTTTGTCAAGGTTGGTTCTTTCAAAACCAATCTGCACTAATGTTCAAATCTTGTTTGTGGGCTGATCCTGGACCTTCCCTTTAGATTCATCAACTATCTGAAGGCTGGTTGTAGGGCTGCAACTTGCCTTCCTCTCAAAACCTATCTCCAATAAGGTTCAAATCTTGTTTGAGAGTTGGTACTAGACCTTCCCTTTAGATGCTTGAACTGTTTGAAGATTGGTTGTAGGGCTACAGCTTGCCCTTCCTCTCCCTCTTCCAAAAGGGCCTGTAATCTTCAGTCTCAGTAATGAGTTTCAAATATAGAAACTGCAGATAAGGATTTCATTTGGAGAAATGAGTTTCAAAGAAAGAAAGAAAGGCGTTTTCTAGGATTCTAAGGAAGCTTCTTTGGAAGCTATAGCAACATCAAATTCTTCTTTTCCTTCATATGAGGAAAACAATGTCGTTGGTCTAGAAGCATCGATTTTAGATCAGGGTGCAGAGGACACAGAGGAAGCATAGACAGATCCTGTAGAGTTAATTCAGGATGAGAGCAAACTATTGTGTTGTGACTTTTTAGGTAAGTAGAGGATCTGTTGACTTGTGTGAGTTTTCCTTGCCTGATAAAGTTCCCTCTGCTGTTTAGGAAGTTTTTCCTTCCTTTATGATGCAAGACAAAACAACTCCTGCTCTCCAAACCTGAACACAACAAACAACCCAACATAACAAAGAGTTTCTCCTCACATCGTTTCTTTGATTGCAATTAAGAAACGTAAACAAATCTGCAAAACATAAAATTACATTGATGGCCTAACAGTTGGCCTCTTACTTTTAGCTTTGCACATCCTCATGGGTTTTCACCTCTGCAACTAGTCTTGAATTTCCTTGGTTTGTTCAAGGCCCCCAATTTTCTCCATATCAGGCCAAACTCAGTCCCTAACAAAATCCTTCTCTTAATCCAATGCTACCTCTGTTCTTGATTGCAACCTAACACTGGTAACCTACGCACTACTCTCCCTTAACTATGTAGGCCTCTTTCCTCTTGGACGGAGCCCCAATTTTGGCCGATGGCCTCCCTTTTATTATCTGACATTATTTCCCTTTGTAAACATTATATAGCTATCAATTTTAGATTTGTGTTTACTCAACTTCATTGCTGGGTCTTTTCACAGCGGCTTCATTCGACCCTTCACTTCCTATGCAGATCATGCCTTTCCTCATCTCATTTGTGTCCTGTTTGCTCGTTTCATCTTCCACGCACTCTTGCATTTCGCTTTGAAGCTATTTCTCATCTCCCTTGCCATCGCTTGGTTTGGAATCGAATTATAAATCATATTTTGTTTATTGGCTTTACACCTACCGATATCATTCGCTTTAAAATTTCTAAAGACTGACAAACTAATCCATTTTGAGCGTAACCCGCATTCATTGCAAACCACGACACAATTTCTTTGAGGCGTTTCCAGTATATGCTTCCACATTTGTATACATATTACGGCCAGGACATTAGTTATTGTAATATCGAACAAAATTCTTCCTTCCACTGTGCTTTGATGGTTGTCGATACCCTGTACAAAGTTTGTATTTGGCACTGGCAAGGAGGATGTTGAGAAAGGTTGAGGAAGGGGGCTTTACGCCTGCCAGATTGGTTTGCTTGAAAGTATCTAAAGCCTTCAATAGCTGCAATCATTGCAGCCTGAGACAAGGCCTTCTGTCAAACAGTTACGAGCCACCCCAAATGCTTACGGACGTGATTTATGTTGATAACGCGGGGGACTTGGTCATAATGCGGACTGGTATATTGAGATCATCGGAACATTGGAGGGACATAAATTGAACTATGCCGATACTCGATGGTACATATCGGTCTATGTTTCGACTATCGGGAGGGAAACACGGACCAAGAACAACATGTTAGTGATAGGTTACGCGTTCGGCCACAACTTCAAAACAGATATATTTTTTTTGTTATTTTAGACTATTTTATGCAATAAATAGTAAATCATATTAAAAAAGCAGACAAAAAACCCTGTGTAAAATTAACTACAAATTTATATGGGTATTTCTACATATTCATTTGAATCATTTGAAGATAATTTCAATATTACTGTTAATTGTTAATCGCCCAAGGAGTAACATGCGTAATCGCGTGTTACTCAGTGCGTACGACGGAGTCGGCAAGGCCGCGGCTATTGCGCGACTAACAATGCAAGGAAATCCATCGGAGAAGCGGGAAAACCGATAACAACGCATGGAAATCTAAGGTCGGACATATCGGTATTACTCTTGCGGATTAAATTAATAAGGCAACGATGGTTACATTGGAGAATCGACAAAAACATAATATTGTCTTGCCGATAACTGAAAAGCGTAACAGAAATGACAAACTAAAACGACAGTACAAAGATACTAATAGACACCAAACACCCAGCAAAACGACAGTACAAAGATATTAACACATTTTTGCCAATGGCTTTTTGGAGCCAGAAAACATGCGTCCAACCCTATATCTAACCCTAATGCGAATAATTTCAAGCTACAGAAAAACAAGAATAACCAAAACAAAACAAAAGAATATAATTTTTGCACAACGTATACAAATCTGAAAGAATGACTACTCAACAAAACAATAAAACATGCAAATTTTCCAACTGTATACAACTAGAAAAAATGGCTACTCAACATACTTGTTAACCTTGAGAAATGAACGTAGGCTACTCTTGAAAACTAAGTCCTCGCTGCCTCCTTTAAACCCTTCTTTGCCTTAAAAAATGCCTTAAAAAATAGCAAACACATGAACAAATGAGGGCTTTGGACTTTCTCTAATCGCGCATTAGTCCTTTTATGCTTCCTTTTTTTTCCCCAACACACAGAAAATGGCGGGAGGACGTGTCGTACGGTCCACCTAACACGTGTGGGTTCTACATCGTCCATTTTTTTAATGAACGACTACAATTTTTTTCACATGAGGCCCTAGAAAATGGCGGGATGCTCTATTCTGGCTCCAAAAAGATAGTACGGATTGACTAACTGGTCACTAACACGTTGTACGAAAGGTTTGTTTTGGAGGGAGAGCTATGGCGTCGGTTTTTATAACACATGTGTTAGTGGCGCATTCTAATTTTTCACTAAACGACTGCGATTGACGGATTGACTGAGTAAGGACCCACCTGTCAGTAGCACATACGAGAGAACCTGGAGGGAGCCACCGCGGTTTGGAAGCCCGCGCCTTCTTTTTCTCGTCGTTTTGGCATTTGAACGCAGTCATCAACACTTGCCGCTGGATGTTTGTTTTCTATGGCTTTTAATGTGCGTGTTAGGCACAACACATTGGCGCGAGCTGCGACCAACGATCCGCCGTCCTCTGGCATGTCCACGTAGTTTCGTGTGGGCCTCAACGTTTGAAACAACCAAGTCCAGGACAACTCTACGTCATTTTCCTTGGGTTCGGCGCCTGCGCCAAATTGGCATGGTATGCATGGGCTATGCATGTCTCAAACATGTATGTCGTTGGTACGATAGGTCACTTTTGGACCCAGAATAGACGCGTCCATCCGTCAGTGTCAAATGTACATAATGAAAGAGCCCACTGACAGTAACTAAGAGCTTCAAGATTGTTCTACATCTGTAGAGCCAAACATATTTTGAAGTATAGCTACCAAGGCAGCTACAAAACTGAGAGAGATGCCACAGACCATCGAACAAAACCAAAACTAAAAACAAACTAGAACAAAACTAATTTTTTTAAATTTTTGGGCTATGGTGATTGCCGACTTGCTGGGTGCTCCTGCACCGCTTTATGCTCTACTACAACATCAACAACATCTGGTAATAGAGATTTAAGAGGTTTAGGCACTAGGTTTATGGTGAGAACGAAACTTCTGCAAAACTGAGAGAGATGCCAGAGACCATTGAACAAAACCAAAACTGAAAACAAACCAGAACAAAACTAAAAATCTTATTTTTTTTTGGGTTGTACCAATTGCCACTTTATGCCATACTATTGTGCCATCTTTAGTTTGCTGGACAGTTACTTGGTCTAGTTTTTAAAGTAAGGATGGCTATTTTAGATGTTCTTTGGATCCTTAGATCTTGGAACCACTTCCTTTTACTGGCATATGCTGGGATTGTGGGTGTCTTGTTATTCTTGTGGATTTTAGCATATATTTGTTGGTCTTATCTGGTTGAAAGAACACTTATAATTGCTTTCATAGGTGAGGGTCACAATCGATTCCCTCATTTCATCTATCAAAAGAAATAGAAGGCTTAATAACAAGTGATTACGTAAAGTTGAGATGAACTTTCTCACCAGGTTTCATTAGGTGAAACATAAACTCTAACTAGATCGAATTAACCGCAAATGGTAACCAGAGTAAATTAATTAAAAAGCGAGGGGTATCAAGAGCGTACATTAACCAAACGGGGTAAAACCCACCCCTAGGTTAATTCATCAACTCGCGAGACCACCCCTAAATAGGTTTAGTTATTTTAATTTAGTCAATTACGTTTCAATAAAAATGATTTAGTTAAATCTTTGATTAACGTTTAAACGTTTAATTTAATAAACTCTAATACACTTAAGTCTTATCTAATTATTATCCCCATTAATTTTCTCGATCTTGCTTAAGGATGATTGCAATATGTCAATATCGCTAAGCTAACAGTAAGGCTAATAATAATCTTATTATTAAAACAGTTCCTTAATTAACCATATTAACATTAATATAAATTATTTATATTAATATTAATTCAAATGTCAAACCTCAAAATTGACCGCAAGATCATTATTTTAAATTAATAAAGTTTCACCTAGGCTAAAATTTATCTTGCATTTTAAGTTACACATTTATTCGTTTATAAATCATTAAACCTGTATTTTATAAACATTTCGATTAAATTCCCATTTTAAATAAAAACACTTAAATTTATGATATGTTATTAGAATATCCCCTTTTGAAAATGAAAACATTCATTTATAACACTTACAAATTAAATACCCCTTTTTAAACCGAATCTTTTAGAAACACACTTTATATGATATAAATTTCCCCTTTTTGAAAAGAGGTTTCCCCCACTTGACTTTTTGAAAAAAAAATATACTAACCCTAACCTTATTTTATACTATATTTTAAATAGCTCTTTTTAGGGTTTGCTACATTTTATTACACGAGATATTTCATCTCATTTTGTTCTTTTGCTCTCATCCCTAATTTAAATTAGGGTTTATTTATTTATTTAGTTGGTGCTCTACTTTAATTTTTGAAATGAGCCCATTCATTTGCCCCTAACTTGAGTTAGGGCTTTTTTTTCCCACTTATTCCCTATTATTTGTTAGGGTTTGTATCTTATTGCATGGGGTCCGAAATTTTCTACAACTGCCATGTTTAAGGCCGCTTGAACCTCGACGTGGATGGCGCGGGGTTGTGTTTGCGTTGCAGTGGGTTGCAGGCGGTGCAGAGAGTGGGTGCCACTGGGTGGAACGACGGGGTGGGGGTAGTGTTTGAAGGGGTCGAGCTCCCCTATGGGTCGCCCATAGTGGCGGCCGTGCCGACCATTGTGGGTTGCGACCGCGTCGCCCCTATGAGAGGCGGCCCACAGTGGCAGCCACCTTGACTTGGGGGTCACTCCCCACTGTGGCGGGGTGGGGGGGAGTCATGGCTCCCCCCAGCCGTCGACCAAATATATATTTTTTTGTTATTTTTTGTTTGTTTAGGTTTTAAAAATATATATAAAGATCCAAATGACATTATAATATTTAAATCATTAAGAATGTTTCTTATTAACTATATCTCTCATTTTTGAAAACTAATCCCCCTTAAAATTTGAATAATCATTTACAATTAAATTACCCCCTTAAGAATTTAAATAGCTATTTACCACTATAATACCCCCATTAAGTAAAACCGCTTTTAAATTTTCATCTTACCAAACTCCAAAAATAAATAGTCTCCTCTAAAATAAAATTTAACTCCTTCCTATAATTTCATTCACACAAGATATCTTTTTTAAAAATAAAATAAAATAAAATACCTTCTTATATTAAAATAAAACTCAATAAGGTATTATAAAAAGCTCTTTGTTTGAAATGAGGTTTTTCCCCAATATCAATATTTTAAAATATAATATCCTATTTGAGTTAACCCTAATTTTTTAAATTATTTTTTATTGAACCGTTTTTAGGTTTCCCTTTTATTTTATTAAACTCCTATCTATCTAATCTCCTCTTCTCTTTTTCCCTTTTGCTAACCCGAACCCTAAATCAGGTTAGGGTTTCCGTATTGAATGATACCCATTCTTTTGTTTTTATCCTTTTTTTTTTGTTATTGCAAGTTGGGTTTTCGTGGCCGAGGGCATGAATAGGGGCGACGACACTAAGAGGGAGGCGACAGAGAAAGGAGGGAGGTGAGGCCACGGTGGTGAGTGCAGAGGCCAATCCCCTACTAGTGGTGGTCTGTGACCACTGGTGAGTCACGACCCACACAATAGTTTATATATATATATATTTGTACATGATCACTTTTTAATATGACTTTTAATTTACACACACAAACACACACACACACACACACACACACACACACACACACACACACACACACATCGACCCACAATGGCGACCACGTCGCCCCTATGAGAGGCGACCCACAATGGTGGCCGCCTTGCCCCTGGGGTCACTCCCCACTCTAGCGGGGTGGGGTGGAGTCATGGCTCCCCCACTCGCTGACCAAATATATATATATATATATATATATATATATATATATAAAGATCCAAACGACATTATAATATTTAAATCATTAAGAATGTTTCTTATTAACTATATCTCTCATTTTTAAAATCTAATTCCCCTTAAAACTTGAATAATCATTTACAATTAAATTACCCCCTTAAGAATTTAAATAGCCATTTACCACTATAATACCCCCATTAAGTAAAACCCCTTTTAAATTTTCATCTTACCAAATTCCAAAAATAAATAGTCTCCTCTAAAATAAAATTTGACCCCTTCCTATAATTTCATTCACACAAGATACCTTTTTATCCACAAGATACCTTTATATATATATATATATATATATATTTGTACGTGATCACTTTTTAATATGACTTTTAATAAAGTTTATTCAATTTTAGCAACACCATTTTATTTACATGCTGTTATATATACATGTGTCTATTTACACAAATACACTTGAGCAATAGTTTTGACATTTTGATTTAATAACTTTAGACATTTAAATGTAGACTAGTATACATATACATATACTCATACTTAGCTTAATTATAGAGATTTATTTTCTTTAAAATTCTAGTTCAAAAATTCCTTACTACTGATAGATTAACAACTAACATTTTAAACATCAAGAAATGATTTAAATAAATAAATTGAGTGCAAGTATATCTATTTAAAAACTGCATGTTAGATTAATTACTAACTAGATTTAGACAACAAACTGAAAACAACAGATAAATCTGTAAATTAATAAAAAGATATTGCTTCTTATTTCTTTCCTTAGACATTACATCTAAAAAATAACACCACAACTTAACTCTCTTTTTTTGCTGTTGAATAAACAAACCAGGGAGAGAAATACATTTTTACTTCTTTTCTAGAAATACATTGTTCACAAGGAAATACATGAACCTTTCCTTTTATACATTTTTAATGAAAATGACTAAATATAATAGGAAGATTTAAATATGAAAATGAACAAAGGAGTGCACTTTCAACACTCTTTAACCACCACTTTAGGAAGGTAGTTTTTTTCCATCCTCTAAATGAGTTGCAAACTTGCAAATAAAACTTTGGATGTGACCATGGAGGTTCACCTCCCAACATAGGCCAAAAGAGGCCACCCCCGAGCTAGAAGAACCAAAAACCAAACAAGCTACACACATACTCAAATACACACATACAAAATACCAATTTTACAAGGAAAAACATTTCAACAATAACTCCCAATCCGAGGCTTGCACATAGTCACCAAGTGACTCAAAGCAATGAGGTGAAGGTGGACCAAAATCTACAGGGAGATCCGCAAATAAACCATTACATTCAAATGCCTTCACAAGACTAAAATAACCTCCTACTTGGTTTCTCACATGACCAAAAACATACCTTATGACACCCAAAGGCTTCAAGCCAAAATTCTCTTTATGACCCCCAAATTTTATACAAAAAATATAGCCACAAGGATCTTAGATCCATGTTTATCTCTCTCTTCCAAAAAGAGAGATTCTACACCCAAAGATTGTCTTAAAACCTTTCACCCCAAGACTACTTTGTTGTTTTGTAACTAGTTTGGAGAATATTTATAATGGATTTGAATTGCCAAAGGAAACATTCAAATCCATTAGGATTAAATAGGGTTGGGCCCTATCTCAATCTAATATGTAAAACAAATAGGGCTGGGCCCTATTCCAATGTTGTTCAGATCATTATAGGGCTGGGCCCTACTTCCCTTATATTCCTAACATATAATGTTCAAAACACAAGGACCTATTTACCAAACGTGTGGGCAAACATGTGGACCCATCCTCATTATGTGGCATGTGAATTAAAGTGAGTTTAGGCACTAAAATGTATTGGGGCGACTCTATATGCATTCCCTCTACCTTGTATAAATACATATTCATTTTGGAAGGAAACCATTCAAGCAAGTTCACAAAATACCTCTGCTCCAAAAGTGCGATTTAGATTTGCTCTAGGTGCAAAATCTCCTGCTGTGCAAATTATCCTTGAAGGTCTGCAAACTCAGTTAGGAGTCAACGAATTGTCATTGTATGGTGCGAATTACATTTGCTGGGTGAAATCCATTTGCTGTTCATCTATTATATGAAGACAGTGAACATCATTGATGGGCAACGCAACATATCATCATAGAAGCACAGTGAACCATCATAAAAGGAAAGTGAATTCATTGTCTTGTGATTTCCTTGCATCCGAAGGACTGAGATAAGTCAGTTTCTATCTATTGTCATCTACTGTTATTGTGCCTTAGCTCCAGGGGTCAAACTTGTAGCTATAATTTCTGTCTATTATAATCAGATCTGAAGATTTGTTGTTTCTGGGTTTTTCCTCCAAGGGGGAGGTTTTCCCAGGGTAGTCTTGTGTTGTGTGCATCTCTATTTATGTGCTTTATTTCTGTTACTGTACATTATCTACTTCTGCACCTATATGTTAAGTGATTGCAAATCTGATTACTAAAATCTAGCATGGTATCAAAGCCCTAGGTCTGTATAAGAGGCTGTAATCAGATTTGTGCTTCCTTCTAACTTGTTGTTCAAAAGTTTAGTCCCCATGGCTTCTTATATTAGGTCTGAAGATAGGTTGGAAGGTCACACAAATTTCTCTTCTTGGAAGGTTAGGATAAAGATGGCATTGAATGATCTTGCTGAATATGTTAGCAAGAATGGTAAGGAACCCGAGGATGCAAGTGAGAAAGAAGATTGGAAGAAGAAGGACTTCCAAGCTCAAAGGATAATTATAGACTCCATCAAAAATCATTTGGTGCCATCCATCTCCATGAAGAAGTCTGCCAAGGAGATGTTCTCTACATTGGAAAAGATGTACAAAGTCAACAATACCAACTTCATCCGTGCTTTAAGGAATCAACTCTCCTACATCAAATTAGCGAAAGAACCTATTGTTGCTTACTTCATGAGAATCTCTGAGCTGAGAGATCAGCTTGCCACCGTTGGGAAGAGCATTGAAGATAATGACTTATTTATGACTACCCTAAATGGTCTTCATCCCTCTTGGGAACCATTTGTTCAAGGAATCTGTGCTAGAGTTGAGCTTCCTAAGTTTGATCAATTAATGGGAGTTTGCATTCAAGAAGAGTCTTGACTGGCTGCGAAAGGAAAAATTGAGAACCCTTATGATGAGCAACATGTCCTCTTGGCTAAGAAGGAAGGCAGCCATTGGAAGAAGAATGATTTCAAGAGAAACAGAGATTTCAGCTCTTCCACCCCTCCTTCAAAGAAAAAACCAAGAGACTTATCCCACATCTGATGCAACAAGTGTGGCCACTTTGCAAGGGACTGTCAAATTCAGGATGAACAAGAAGACGCAAACATAAATGAAGTATCAAATCCTCACAATTGTGAAGATTTCCTCCTTTGATCTCTTGGTTTGTTGATCCATCCGTTAGTTAAATTTTGTTTTAGACTTAAGGTTGGTTCCAACTTTAAGTCAGAAATTTGTTGTGGATTTATATTCTAGATAGGGTTTTAGAGGGAGTCTCGTGATATACTTATTGCTGGTTTCTAATCATTGTGATCTTTTGCTCTAATGATGGAATTGATAAATGTGTTACTTGATTATTGCAAATGTTTTCCTTTATTCTATCTTGAAACTAACAAGTGTTCTTGTTATATTCTATGATACACTAGGTGTATCATCCACCCTCTGCGGAGTGCAAGGTGGCAGTGCTCGCTCACCCTATGCAGAGTGCAAGGTGGCAATTCTTTCCACCCTCTGTGGAGTGTAAGGTGATAGTTCCTTCCACCCTCTGCAGAGAGCAAGGTGGCGGTTATTTCTCACCCTCTACGGAGTGCAAGGTGAGTTCACCCTCTGCAGTGTACAAGGTGATAGGTTGTTCTTCTCAGTAAAGAAGCTTATGTATCCTTTGCGGTTGTGCATGATTTATGGTTATATATATCTTTGAGTATTAATTATTGCAAGTGTGCATATGGAAAGGTCTCTGTCATCCTCTGCGGATGTGCATGATGAAAGATCATGGTGTTACATGCAGGTCCCTAGGAAAGTGTAAAGTTATTAAGTGTTGGCTTCATCCTCTACAAGCATTGCAAGAGAAGATCATGTAAAGGTTCATTGTAATTGCATATTGATTGTACTATTAGGGCTGGGCCCTAATCTTAAACATTGTAATTATTCATGTCATGGTAATGTCCATGAAAATCAGATTATGTAATTAGTTTCCTCCCTAGTTAAGAGGGAGTGTTGTTTTGTAACTAGTTTGGAAAATATTTATAATGGATTCGAATTGCCAAAGGCAACATTCGAATCCATTAGGATTAAATAGGGTTGGGCCCTATCTCAATCTAATATGTAAAACAAATAGGGCTGGGCCCTATTCCAATGTTATTCGGATCATTATAGGGCTGGGCCCTACTTCCCTTATATTCCTAACATATAATGTTCAAAACGCATGGACCTATTTACCAAATGTGTGGACCCATCCTCATTATGTGGCATGTGAATTAAAGTGAGTTTAGGCACCAAAATGTATTGGGCTGACCCTATATGCATTCCCTCTACCTTGTATAAATACAGATTCATTTTGGAAGGAAACCATTCAAGCAAGTTCACAAAATACCTCTGCTCCAAAAGTGCGATTCAGATTTGCTCTAGGTGCAAAATCTCTTGCTATGCAAATTATCCTTGAAGGTCTGCAAACTTAGTTAGGAGTCAGTGAATTGTCATTGTATGGTGCAAATTACATCTGCTGGGTGAAATCCATCTGCTGTGCATCTATTATATGAAGACAGTGAACATCATTGATGGTCAGCGCAACATATCATCATAGAAGCACAGTGAACCATCATCGAATGAAAGCGAATTCATTGTCTTATGATTTCCTTGCATTCAAAGGACTGAGATAAGTCGGTTTCTATCTATTGTCATCTGCTACTATTGTGCCTTAGCTAGGTCAGACTTGTAACTATAATTTTTGTCTATTATAATCAGATTTGAAGATCTGTTGTTGTTGGGTTTTTCCTCCAAGGGGGAGGTTTTCCCAGGGCAGTCTTGTGTTGTGTGCATCTGTATTTATGTGCTTTATTTCTGTTACTGTACATTGTCTACTTCTGCACCTATATGTTAAGCAATTGCAAATCTGATTACTAAAATCTAACATACTCTTCCCTCCCAAGGGTGAGTTTAGTGTTGACTCTCATGAACCTATATACAAGAAAACTCAAATAGAAATAAACATTAACAACTCAAAACGTAGTTCATCGATTTAGGAGCACATTCAACACATAACAAAAATCAGATTTACATATAACAATAAGAATGTATATAAGCTATAGAAGGGATAACACCAACCTTCACTCCTGCCAATGGTTTGTGTGTTGAAGAAGAGCTGCCCATTTTCCCTTAGTCTCCATACTTTTGCGAAAAAAAATCTATCTTCCACCTAAATTCCTACTCAAACTTATCTCCAAGATTGGAGAGTGGGTGATCAAAATCCCCAAATTAAAAATCTACCCTAAGTAGGCTCTCCTCACCCTTTCCATTTCCTTGAAAACTACAAAAGGTGGTGGCAAGATGGGGAGGTAACCTAATCACCAAAAAAAAGGAATGTTGTCTACCCATGATTCAATTTTCAAAAAATTTAATATTTGTCCATCTTAGAAAACCCACTTTTGAGTGACTCCACCACCACATGTGAGTGGACACATGACTCAAAATATCTCTTACCCATAGGTGTATCAAGTGGGCCTTTAAAAGTGACCTACACTCAACGCTAAGAGTTAGTGAGTTTTCAAGTTGTATAAATTGTGAGTAAATCTCTTCATTTCTAGTTTGGAAATAATAGATTTGTTTTTATTTGTTTGGAGATTTTCAAATTGTTCAAAAATAAAAGGTTATGTTGGCAAAACTTTTACAAATTGGCCTTCTTGTTGAAGAAGAGCTGCCCATTTTCCCTTACTTAGTCTCCTTACTTTTGGCAAAAAAAAATCTATCTTCCACCTAAATTCCTACTCAAACCTGTCTCCAAGATCGGAGAGTGGGTGATCAAAATTCCCAAATTGAAAATCTACCATAAGAAGGCTCTCCTCACCCTTTCCACTTCCTTGAAAACTACAAAAGGTGGTGGCAAGATGGGGAGGTGCACCTAATCACCAAAACAAAAAGAATGTTGTCTACCCATGATTCAATTTTCAAAAAGTTTAATATTCATCCATCTTGGAAAACCCACTTTTGAGTGACTCCACCACCACATGTGAGTGGTTACATGACTCAATATGTCTCCTGCCCATAGGTATATCAAGTGGGCTTTCAAAAGTGACCTACACTCAACCCTAAGAGTTAGTGTGCTTTCAAGTTGTATAAATTGTGAGTAAATCTCTTCATTTCTAGTTTGGAAATAATAGATTTGTTTTTATTTGTTTGGAGATTTTCAAATTGTTAAAAAACAAATGGTTATGTTGGCAAAATTTTTACAAATTGGCCTCCTTGTGTGTGTTTTTGATTTTTTTCATTTGTGCAAGAACAATGGAAATTTGGATTAAATCCTCTCTATTTTGGTTAAATTTGTTATGGATTTTGCCCAATATCATTCGATTTGGGTCTTATTGGTATCTATTTGTAAACATAATTTTTTATTAAGAATGTTTCTTTCAATTTTTTTTTTGTTTCCTCTGTTTTTATAGAGTGTATTTTAGGTGTAGGAAATTTTACTAGTAAAATTATATTAAAAATAAATTAAAAAAAAAAATGTTAATGGACCCATGTGGTAGGGGACCCACCTTCCCCCACCACGTGGGATGGTAGACGCTACTACCATTGGTAGCAGCGCTACCATTGGTAGCCACTGCTACCATATGGTAGCAGCTAGCAATAGTTCAAGTCACACACTCCCATAATCCATTTTCTCCATATGGTAGCAGCTACCAGAAAATTTTACCTGTAAAATTATATTAAAAATAAATATATAAAAAAAGAAAAAGTTTATGGACTCATGTGGTAGGGGACCCACCTTCCCCCACCATGTGGGATGGTAGATGCTACTACCATTGGTAGTAGTGCTACTATTGGTAGTCACTGCTACCATTAGTAGCTGCACTTCATATTACCCCTTCTGATTGTTGTATTTATGTTAATGCACTTTCTAATGATCCACAAGCAAGGTATTTCGGGTCCTTTATAAAAAGGAAATATACATTTTGAATTAGTATTCAAAGCCTATTATTATTACGATATATCATTGCCACGAAAAACATGTTTCTCATATTTCTCCTTTCAATTATTAAGTATTCTTTATTTAATAACAACTAATTGAAGTAGATACTCATCTCAGACGGAGAAAATGTATTACGGGAGTGTGTGACTTGAACTATTGCTAGCTGCTACCATATGGTAGCAATGGCTACCAATGGTAGCTACCATTGATAGTAGCGTCTACAATCCCACGTGGTGGAGGAAGGCGGGTCCCCTGCCACATGGGTCCATAGACATTTTTTAAATTTTTTTTTTTTTTAAATAATTTTATTTCCTTCATCCAAAAAGCACTCTGTAAAAAGAGGAAACAATTTTTTTTTTTGAAAGAAAAATTCTTAATAAAAATTTAGGTTTACAAATAGATACCAATAAGACCCAAATCAAATGATATTGGGCAAAATCCATAATAAATTTAACCAAAATAGAGAGGATTTAATCCAAAATTTCTGTTGTTCTTGCACAAAAAAAAAATTCAAGAACACACACAGGGAGGCCAATTTGTAAAAATTTTGCCAGCATAACCTTTTGTTTTTGAACAATTTGAAAATCTACAAACAAACAAAAACAAATCTATTATTCCCAAACTAGAAATGAAGAGATTTATTCACAATTTATACAACTTGAAACCACACACAAAAAACTAACTTTTCTAGTTCTAAAAACCAATTTCTTCAAAATTAACAAACTAAGTTGGGAAGAGATAAACTCAAACATAAAAAACACTATTTCCACAACTCAAACTAAATTTAAAATTTCCAAAAGAATTCCATGAATTCCCAAACACACACATAGGAAGAAAGTTAAAACATTTCAAATTTTTGCAACAAAAGGAAAGAATAAAATCTACCCAACCTTAAATGCACTCCTGGAAGAAAATTGGAGATGAGCTTCAACCTGCACCAAATCCTCATCCCAAAAATCTAATTTCCAATTTTGTTTTCAAAACTTGGCTTCCAAAATTTTTCTTCCTTTTTCCCTGTGAACTCTTAGGCAATATATGAAAATATTTTAACCTAAACTTTTAGGTTAAAAGTTTTGTTCAACCAATAGAAAATTTTCTCCATAAAGGTAAAATCTAATCTCCTTCAAAAAGGTCAATGGAGATATTTTCCTTTTCCTCATTTCTTTTTCCATAAAATGAAAACAACTTCAACATATAAACCAAAAATTCAAAAAACATATTTTTTAACTTAATACCTTTTTCAAATAAATACAATTACTTTTCTTAAATATAACATGCACTTAAGTCATTTAAATTTAATAACTCAATTTATTTAATTAAATCATTAATAACAAATACATATTAATTTAATTAAATACACCAACATGAAATAACAAAGGCATATTAATTTAATTAAATACACCAACATGAGATAACAAACACATATTAATTTAATTTAATTTAAATAAACCAATATGAAATAATATAATTCATTCAAACTAACTTTTCTAACTAGTAGGAGGCACATAAAATGAGAAATAACCACCAGACGACTCACAAAAAAAAAATGCCAAAGAACCAAGGTCCAAGATTCACATACTGGTCAAACAAAAAATGATGACTGACTGACAACACTCACATGAGTGTAACTGCGGGTCAATTTAGTGTCTAACAACTATCTCCTCCACTCCCATTGGACAAATAAGGTATGCTCAGACCCATGAAACCAGGTGGAGTCGATACCCCGTACCTACTCGATACTTGTACTTGCAATGTCCTGCATCAAAGAACCACACGTGCATATATACATATATATAAAAGACACGACACACACACACACTGACGAAGGAGAATCGTGACGCTCCCTGTCTCACCAGAGTGAGTGAAGGAGAATCATCCCCTCACACCCCATACACTTACAAACATGAAACATGAATATAACACATTGCATGTATAAAGTAAATGTGTCAGTCCATGACAATAATCCAATAAAAATCACATTAAACATCCACAAAGAAATACTGCATGAAACATATACTACAAATCAAAATAAAGCATATCACCATACTGCATAATGTTTGAGCAAAATATCAGAATAATGTTTCCACTAAAAAAGTCAACATAAGTCAAACATGAGTCTAAAAGTCTGATCGAGAAAGGGGTACTACACCATCTATATTCTTTAATGTTCCTTATGCATTATCCTTCCATCTTGTGGATTTTTTTACCATCATTGATCCATAATTACACTACCTCTAGTGTGGGGCATCTAATTCCTTTGCAAGATAGCCCTTGGAGCTCCTTCCTATTCTCTTATCTCTCATTGCCATCTATCCATTCAAATCCCTTTTTCTTCCATCCTAAAAATTCACACATCATTCCATTCTTTTACCATGCTTTAGTTCTCCCTTGTCATTGGATTCTATCTATAATATATCATGTCATGTCCTTTTATCCTTCTATTTTCCATACAATCATATTGTATCTAATCCATTTATCCTCCTTCCATACATCCAATCTAATCCATTTATCCTCCTTCCATACATCCAATCTAAAAATCCCAATTCAATCCATCTAATGCAACCAATCCTAATCCATGCAATCTAATCTTGCAATATAGTCCATCATCCTCAAATAATCCATCAATTTTAATCTAGAAAAGGAAATAGTCCATTGATCCATTATTAATTTATCATCATATAAATGTGTCCATCAATTTTAATCTAAATAAGTAAATAATGCATTGATCCATTATTAATTTATCATCATATAAATGTATCCATCAATTTTAATCTAAATAAGTAAATAATCCATTGATCCAATTATTATTTTAATTGTTAACGACACAACTTTTGGATTATGCATTATTCGTAGCATTAAGCTTACTATCCTCATCCCCATCCTCCTCCTCCTCCTCCTCCTCATCATCATCATCATCAATAAATCAATTAATCAATTAATCAATTAGTTTTTAGCTTGACTTAGACAATAGTCCTTATTTGCTTATGGTTTATTATACATGCCTTCTTATTGTTTGTGAGCATTTTTCATTGTTTGCATTTGTTATGGTCTTTGGACCATATTGTTATGAGAGCATCATAGTCTTTAATACTATGGTGCTATAAGACATATTTGTATTTGACCTTTTTTCGTCATATATATGACACATTATCATCCTAGTTGCTATACCTTGATGTATAACCAAGTACAATATTAAATATAGGTTTATTATATATCATTGTAGCATGATGATCATATATCCTCCCTTTCCATTCATATCTTTAATTTTCTTTTATCCTTTATCTTTTGATCTTCCCATCCATTTTAAGAAGACACTTATGTTTTTTGACCAGATACGTTCTCTTTAAGGGCAAATCTAACTCCCATCTTTCCAATAAATAGGGCAACATGCCATTACCTCATCCCTTATTAATCGTATTTAATACAATATGACCTCTTATTATTGTGAAATCATATAAAAATGGTCAAAATATAGAAATTTAAATTGTCCATACTTTACCACACTTTACTTTACCCTATCCTAGCCATTAATTAAATAAATATTTATTATTTACTTAATTAATTTAATCTTGAACTTTATTTCCCACTTTAATTAAATAAATTTATATTATCTAATGAAGTCTATCTTTATCTTCAAAATGTTTCAACTAAATAAATAAATAAATAAATAATTTCTTTAATTAACTAATTAAGGTTAATCCCTACCATCTTTTCCTCTAATATTTAATTCCACTTTATCTTTCAATCCTTGTCTATTTAATTATAGTCATTGGATTCATTCACATGGATCACAATCTTATCTTTTCACTATATGACAAGTGTCCTCACATTCTAACCAAGACCTTGTCTAGATTTATTGGACTTAAACTATAAATATATCGATCCATTTCATATTATATCTTCAAATCTTAACTATTATATTTTCTTAATTAAATCATAAACCCTGATTCTTATAAGAAGGTAAGAGACCTTCTTATATGTAATTTTTTAAGAGAAAAATTATGAGACTAGATAAATTAATTAATGGATGGTTATGACTGAATGAAGATTAGGGTTTGGATCAAAGTTGTAGTAATGTGACAAGTGTCACATGAGATATAAGAGTTAGAGTTTATGAAAGGATTGGGAAAAGATCTTTATGTAGATTGTTGAAATTTGGATATGTAGTATGAAATATATGGATGAGATGAAAAATTATTTTGACTGTGGCAAGTGTTTAGATTTCGTGAACCCAGACAAGGTTTTAGTTAGATATGTGAGATGAACACTTGTCACATGATGACAAATTTAGATTGTGATTCATGTGAATGAATCTAATTACTAGAATTAAATGGACAAAGATTGAGAATTTAGAACGAAATTAAATATTAGAAGAAAAGGTTGTGGAGATTAAATATTTTAAATCAATTGATTAACTGATTTAATTGGAGGATTTTGGAGATAAGGTTAGACTCAGCTAAATAAATAAAAATTAAAGTGAAAGATAAAAGTAATGGTTAAATTATTTAAATAAATAATAAGATAAATAAATACTTAATTAATTAATGTCTATGATAGAGTAAAGTCAAGTATAGTTAGGTATAGACAGATGTAGGTGTCTACATTTTGCCTCTATTTGGTATGATGTTATAGTTTCAAGTTTTCAATATTCACCACTAAATATATGGAGGTAAATCCAACCGAAAAGTATTATCACCAATCTTTTCCAAAATTGTAAATGGAGCTTTTTACTTTCACCTCTAGGATGTTCTTTACATATGTATAACCAAACTCGATCGTTAACTTGGAAATGCTGATCAACTCGATGCTTTTCATGGCTAGCCTTATACTTGGATCTTTTGGATGAACTTTGTGAATTTGTCTACATTGCCATATCCATATGCTACTAAATCTTCCTCAAAAATGAAATCCAAAGGAGGCTTAGGAAAATTACCAAAACATGTCTCAAAAGGAGAACTTTGTGTAGAAGAATGTATGGCACAATTATAGGCATGTTGTACATAATGCAATTGTTCATCTCAAATATCAGGATGCTTGCTACAATATCCTTGGAGTAAATGTACTACTATTTTGAACTTGCAACTTTGATCCATAATTAGTGATAAATTACTTTTTTACACTAATTTGAATTCCAGCAATTCATATATCATTATTCATTTTTTAAACTAGATTTTATTGAATTAATAACATTCAATAAATAATATAAATGTCTAAAATTGAAAAAGAACCAAAATAAAATACAGACCATACATTGCAAGCTATTAATAGAGTTAACCTCTTTATGGGCTACATCTCCAAGTTTGCTTCAAATGGATAGGTGCTCCATTAAAATTGATGAAAAATACATCAAATTGCCTTCATAAATAAAAAAAATTTTAAACCTGCAAAATTAATCTTAAAGATTTTTTTTGGAAGATACGAACTCACTAAGAGGTCATCTAAATTCTTTAAAAAAACTATAAAACCTTTAGTTCTTCAAAACTCTTGTCAAATATAATGTATATACAATTGTAGGGATCTTCTCTATCATCAATAGACGTGTTTTGTAATGGTAAGACAATCTTTATATAGGTAAGGTTGCAAGTTCAAGTCTTTTTGTTGCATTAAATTTTGGATTTGTTTTATCTTTAAATGCATATTTGCGCTTATCTAACATGTCCACAACCTATGGTGTAGTGGATAAGGGTAAGCCTTATCCATAGGAGGTTGTGGTTTTAAATCTTCATATTGGTTACTTTTGGATAAGCCTTATCTCAAGAAGGTTGTTATTTCAAATCCCCACGAGCTGTTTTGGTTGATTTTTTTTTTCAACAATACAATTCATTTACATGTTTAAATAATTATCACCTAACCATTCATTCATGTGAGTATATGTTAGCATAGCGATAAAGTAATTGAATTATTATTGATAGGTTCTTGGTTTGAATCCCTCTAATATCATGTGGTAACGCTTGGTTGGTCCATGTGGAATCACATGATAGCTTTTGGTTGGCTACACAACTAGTATTTGGTCCACATAATACCACATGTTAGACTGGCATTATTTTATTTGTAAACCTTTATTATGTTATTATATCATGCCACATATCAAACTGTAAATGTGTCATGTGTTTTTGATTAAGTGAAAACAAGTTTTGAAGGGGCCACGAAACCCTTTACATCATATTAAAAGAAAGATAAAGCATTGAAAGCCCAACTAGATAGAACACCCAAAAAGATAGAAGGGCCAATAAAACCAACCCAAACAACCACCTAAAAAGGCCCTCATTTGGCCTTGTGGGAATGAAGAGTCATATCAAAAGAGGGCTTGGACGTCTTTGAATGCTTTCCCTTAATAGTAATCGGACCATCTTCAACTTTAGCTGTTGCACCAGACCAATCTGAAGGGCCTAGCACCGATATTTACAGAGTGGAAAAAAGGGTGCCAGAAGAGGGAGCAACAATCGTCACGGGCATAGAGTCACAACCAACATAAGTTGTGGCAGCACCCTATGAAGCAGTTGTCGAGGTAAGAGGTACCACTGTCCCAGACACAAGACCGCCACTAACAAGAGGGATAAATGTTATATCAACACACAAAGAAATCAGCG
Source organism: Cryptomeria japonica (assembly GCF_030272615.1). NCBI lineage: Eukaryota > Viridiplantae > Streptophyta > Pinopsida > Cupressales > Cupressaceae > Cryptomeria > Cryptomeria japonica. Next base: position 730,775,386 of record NC_081409.1, read on the forward strand.
GGGTAACAGCCAACAATCCATTTTTCAGTAGAGGGGACAACAACATTTGGTATCACGATATCATGAATCATAGAAGCATCCTTAGTGGCAGCCGAAGAATCTTTCATTGTCACTTAAGAGTCTGATCCGACCAAAGTAGAAACCCCAGCATCAATAGGAGTTTTCCTAACCGTATAATGTTGGTGAGAGGCCCTCGACCACCATGAAGCCGAATTTTTTTTTTCTCAATCTCACAATTCCTTATCGCATGACCAATTTTGAAACATCTACGGCACTGGAAAGGAATACCCTCATAATCCAAGGTCTAGACCTAGCTGCCAAAAGATGAGTTAATGACAATTTCTGCTGGTAGACCATTAGAAATATCTAGCTCAACCAGAATGCAAGAAAACATAATATGATAAAGGTCATAGGAGTCATTATCCACCATAATGAAGCTCCCGATAGCATCACCAATATCCTCAAAGAGAGAATCAACCCACAAGTGTAGAGGAAGGTACAAAAGCTTAACCCAGATCATAATTTTACTGAATGTCTTTGAAAGGGGGTTAAAATGAAAGTACCAAGGTTTGGCCAACAATGGTTACATATTATCTTTCTCATAGAAAAAACTTTCAAACTATATTTTTCTTCTGTCATTATCATCCTCAAATTTAGCAATAAAGAAACCTTTAGCCATAGGGAAAATGTGAACTGTACCATAAATGAGGGGATCCCAATTCTGGGAATCCATTTGTGTAGCTTCGGGAGGATTGGCCAGATATCCTTGAATCTACAAATAACACTATGCTCCGTGAAGACCTTCATGTTGTTCATAATTTACTATTTAGACTCCTTATTCACGTTAATATAAGTGACACTGGAGACAGGGATAAACCCTCTCCCAACCCCTCTGTGTGAAGAAGGAACCCTAGTAGAACAACATTCAGCGTCATGGAGAGGGCCCCTAGCGGCCACTAACGCTCATGAGGGACCAACATCCATGACCGATCCAACAGGGCGATCATTAGGATGGGATATGTAGGGGAACAAGTGGGAGAACCAGGTGCGAGCCATTTCAAACGCTCCATTCTATTAATGTTATTTGAGCACTAAATGTGTCATGTGTTAATGCTCTCATCTTTTGCTTTTATCTTTCAAAGATTGTAACTTTTGCATACGACATCCATTTAAGCCCATTCAAAATATGTTGAAAAACTTTTGATGAACTGGATGACATGAATGAATTTTCATAAACATTTGTCACCATCAATTTGAATTGATTGTGGGAAATCCTTTTGGATTAATCCTTCTCACTAAGAAGATTGTATCCACCAAAAGTTTGATTTTATTCAGCAAGTGAGGGTACAACTCCCCCACTCTTTCGATTTCCATCCATATGGTTTAGTTAGATAATCCACATCAGCGCTTTGCGAAGTTCTAATCCTTCTGTCAAGAATAACATCTTCTTATAGTTTTATTAAGATATTCAACAAGTGAGGGTACAAATCCCCTACTCTTTCGATTTCCATCCATGTGGTTTATTTAGATGCATTCTTTTTAGTCCTACATGAAGATACTCCACATCACGTCTTTGCAAAGTTCTAATCCTTCTATCAAGAATAACATCTTATAATTTATTAAGATATTCAAAAGCACAATCATCAAGCAAAGGAATTGAAACATTCTCACCTTGATCCACAATCATAGGAGACTCATATAATTTTAAGCTTTTAACATTTACCATTGAATACATTTGCATATATGAAGGGAAATCTAATTGAAAAATATTATTACTAATCTTTTTATAAATTTTAAATATATTACACCTAGTTGATTTGAGTTTTTTACCTTCACCTTTAAGATGTTCTTTGTTGATGTATAACTAAATTTGATCACCGACTTGGAAATGATGATCAACCCGATGGTTGTCATGCCTAGCCTTATACTTGGCTTGACTCTTCACCAATTGTTTCTACACGACTTGATGAACAATTGGATCTTTTAGGTAAACTTTATGGCTTTGTTTGTATCATTATGTCCATCTACCAAAAAATCTTTTCCAAAATTGAAATCTAAGTGAGATTTAGGTAAATAAGAAAAAGATGTCTCAAAAGGAGACCTCTGTGCAGAAGAATGTCTGGCATGATTATAGACATCTTGTACATAATGCAATTGCTCATGCCAAATCTTAGAATGCTTACTACAATATCCTCAAAGTAGATGTACTACTATTTTGTTGACCACTTTCATATGTCCATCGATTTGTGGATGAAAAGTAGTGCTTTTTAAAAGCTTGGTGTCCATTAAACCTTCACAATGTTGACTAGAACTCCCTAAGGAAGTGAGAATCTCGATCAAATATAATGGATGCATGGATAAACCAAAATGAACCCACACGTTCTAAAAGAATATATGTGCAGTCTTCTCTCCTATCACCTGCTTTGTACAAGGCATCAAGACACACATTTTTCTAAATCCATCCACTACCACATGCAAGTAATCATGTCCTTTTCTAGAAATAGGTAAACCCCCAGCAAAATCTATAGATACACTTTCCCATGGAAAAGAAGGTATTGGAAATTGTTGGAATTGTTTACCATTGCGCCAAAAGCTTGAACTATCAATGCTCGATACAAACACCAGATTTAACTCGATCCATGGGAGACAGTTAAGCCATGTCATGAGTCCCCAAGGAGGTGCTGACCACCAAGTCAATAATCTCCCCCTCGGCCCCGATTGAGCCTTTAACACCTACTCAAGGGAGACTTGAACCTGTGACCCAAGACTCTGATACCAATTATTGGAATTGTTTGTTGTTGCGCCAAAATCTTGAACTATCAATGTTTGATACAAACACCAAATTTAACCTGATCCATGGGAGGCGGTTAAGCAATGCCATGAGTCCCCAAGGAGCTGCTAACAACCAAGTATATGGCTAGACATGACAAACATCAACTTGATCATCATTTCCATGTTGATGATCAAATTTGGTTATACACCAATTAGATATGACCCATTCAAAATTTTAAAAAAGATTGGTTGTAATGTTTTTCGGTTAGATTTACCTTCATATATGCAAATATATTCAATGGTGAATATTGAAAACTTAAAACTATATGATCATGGATCGAGGTGAAAATATTTTAGTTCTTTTAGTTAATGATTTTTCTCTTGAATATCTTGATAATTTGTAGGAAGATGTTATTCTTAAAAATATGATTAGAAATTCATCAAAAGGTGATGTGGAATATTTTGTGTAAGACTAAAAGGAATGCATCCAAGTAAAGCAAAGTAGATGAAAAGCTTGGACGAATCTATGTACCTCTGACGGATCTATGTACCTCCTTTGGAGGGTCTTTGCATTTTGATCATGACTAAGGCCCATCATGCACGTTATTCGACACATCTAGATGTCAAGAAGATGCACGCAGATCTTAGATAGATTTATCAGTGGGCTGTTATGAAATATGACATTGCTGATTTTGTGTCGAAGTGTTTGGAATGTCAGCAGGTGAAGGCGGAGCATCAACACCCGATAAGGCTTTTACAACCTAATCTGGTACCGATCGGCTTGGAAATGGGACATCATTTCCATGGATTTCATTGTTGGGTTGCCAGTTTCTTCGCATCATGATGATGCCATCATGGTCATTATTGACAGATTGAGCAAGCTTGCTCATTTTATTCCTATTTGAGCTTCCTATACAACAGTAGTGGTGGCACGAGTTTTCTTGGAAGAGGTGGTGAGGTTGCATGGGATTCCAAGGTGGATAATTTTTGATAGAGATCCTATCTTTACGTCAGCCTTGTGGACTTCACTTCAACATGCTTTGGGGACCCAGTTGAACTTTAGTTCAACTTATCATCCAAAGACAGATGGTCAGATTGAGCGAGTGAATTAGGTTTTGGAGGACATGCTTTGCATGTATGTTATGGACCAACAATCGCGCTGGGAGGAATATATTTATCTAGTGGAGTTTGCTTATAACAATGGATATCATAACTCCATAGGTATGTCTCCTTTCCAGGCATTGTATGGTCATCCTTGCCGTACTCATTTGGGTTGGGATCGGTTAGAGGATAGGGTGCGTATAGGACCAGATATTCTTCGAGAGATGGAGCAGCAGGTTGAGCGGATTCATGAGCATTTGTTAGCTGCTCAGCATAGGCAAAAGAAGTATGCAGATGCTCATAGGGTAGATCGTCAGTTTTTTGTTGGCGACCATGTGTTCTTGAGAGTGCGTTTGTGAAAGAGTCCGATCCATTATGGAAAGGGTTCTAAGTTGGCGCCTCATTTTGTTGGCCCTTTTGAGATCCTTGAGAGGATAGGACCTGTTGCCTACCGTCTGGCCTTGCGATCGAGCCTATCGCGCATTCACAATGTCTTTCATGTTTCAATTCATTGACCTTATCATCCTGATGTGACACATGTTCTTGATTGGAATGCTTTTTGTAATGCCCTGTCAGGAACCCTAAAGGAAAACAACCTTACTAGGCAACTAAAGGGTGAAATAAATTTTTTTTTAAAAGAATAAGTGCAATAATTAGTACATTGCACGTTTAATAACACAAGTGAAAGTTTAACACAAGAACTCCTAAAGGGTTACCAATGGAGATTGATTCGTAACTAAAACAACATCATAAGGTTAATCCAATTATCCATCTAATTAGGGAACTCAAATACATCTAATTAAATCATATTCATAAAACTGAATTCCACATTGAAAGATCTAAGGTGATACAATTTATTTACTTTCAATGAAGCATTTACACATAAGAATAAAGATAACTGAATTAACATACATTCAACTGAATTAAGATTATAATATTCAATAATTACATGGCTTCCAATAGTACATATGAAATTACATAAATTACAATGCCAAGGTTACATAGTTTACTGATACAATGACCACATGGGTCTCAAATGTACAATAATCATGGACATGTGATGATACACGAATTATGAATCATAGGTACACAAGTGAAGCCAATCCTCACATGAAGGTACAGATAAGAATATCTGATGGGAAGTGGCACTACCACCCGACCATGTCATCCTAAAATGGAATCACCCCACCGTGCTAGGAGATAGAAGAAGACCCTCAAGCAAGCATAAACATGACAAGTACAATAGTACAACATGACTCCACAATACTCATGTGACTCGATCTCACAATACACTAGTGACTTTAAGGAGACAGTGTCATCACATGGCTTAAGATGGTTACCCTAGGTAGCCTTCCATAGGTCCCGACCCCCATCCTGGGTTATCCTGGTAACCTTTCCCGAACCCTCAGCTCCTTCTAAGTATCATGCAAAACTACCAACCCTTCGTGAAGAGACAGTGGTAGGTTTGCAATTCTAGGGCTTCCCACTACATCTTGAGCCTATACGAGCACTGAACCATGTGCGGGGTACAATATCTTAATTAGCATTACAACTACCCACCCCCTAATCAATTATTAGATTATCACTTATTAACTAACTTTCGAGGGGTTATCCTACTAGCCACTTTAGGTGCGACCCCCACTTGAAAGCCACTCTCTCATAGGACACTAACAAATATGGACTCTCTACAAGGACCCTATGGCGAAATCGACAGCCATATCTAATCCTGACAAAAATATAGGTGAAGAAAACACAATTCAATAACCTAGGATTGACCATTTTGAACAAAACACACAACGGTTCACATCAACAGGGTTACACAAACGACACCTGATTGAGAGGGTACAACAACCATTACAACATGACGACAACTAAAAACAAGAATTGCAACGCAATTACCAAAGATACCATTTTCACTAAAGATCTTAATACAGACAATCTTTTTAAAACAATCAAAAACATTAAATACTTGCAAATATCGATATTTGAGAATTATAGAAAATACAACTATGTTGATAAAAAAATTCAGAGTCGTCATTTGTCCAATAAGGCTAAAATTAACTACATTTAAGGAAATAAAAATAACCCCCTCTAGAAAAGTTAACACATAATCATTTTAATTAACACATTATATTCCACTTTAAATAAACCCACTAACATATATTCATGATTTAATTAAAAAATCAAATATATGTTTCCAATAAAATAAAATAACTTCCAAAATAAATATATATAGTAGTATCTAAAATTTCGATAGTAGGGCCTTCCGGGATGAAAAGAGAAGGGCAGTTCTTGGGTAATGGTTGTTGCCCTCGCTCGCGGTAACCCAGGGAATGAAAGAACCAAGCTTTATATTCATCAAATATATACCATATAAATATATCATATTAAAATATATATATTAAATCGTAAAAACCAAATTCCACAATTATACATTATTTCCAAATACTCCCAAAATAATAATAATATATTATTATTTTTTAAAAACTATATACATACATACATACATACATATATATATATATATATATATATATGTATATATACATATACATATATATGTATATGTACATATATATACATATATATGTATATGTACATATATATACATATATATGTATATGTATATATACATATATATACATGTATATGTATATGTATATGTATATATACATATATATATATGTATATGTATATGTATATACATGTATACATAGATGTATATACATGTATATAGTATATATATACATATATGTATATATATATATATGTATATATACATCTATGTATACATGTATATACATATACATATACATATATATACATATACATATACATATATATATATATACATATATATATATATATATATATATATATATATATATATATATATATATATGTATATATATATATATATATATGTTTGAACCACTTGAGTGTCCCAAGTTCCCATCATTTGGTCGTTAATGGCAACCCCCCCTGTAATTAAGGACTTACCATGCACCTCACAAAACCTGCCTAATTCTTTGGTTAAAAAAATGGTTAAAGATCTGGAAAACCCTAATCGTGGTGCTGATGATGCTAGCATCAGTGATAATTCTGCAAAAATGGTACTCAGATCTAGAACACCCAAACATACAGTACCATCTTCATTTGCAGGAGTTACCTTTGAGGTTAGCACTACCAACCCCTCGATAGGCTCCAAGCTTAAGGAATTAGAGGATAACCATGTGATAGAAGTTATTTATGCCAACAAGAGTCTAGATGACATTAGCCCTACCACGATGCTCCTTGGTTTTCTAGGCTCCCAGTTGTCTGGGTCTAACATAGGAAGACATGCGAATGTTAGAATTGAGCCATCAAAGATTAGTGAAGATGATGAGGACCTTATTAAAGGATCCTCCATGAATAAGAAGAAAGGTAGACCCATGGGATCTAAGAACAAGAAAAAACTTGGAGATCAACAAGATCTCCCTACCAGCCCTGCTTATCCCCCCTTTCTAATGAAGTACATATCATGGAACATAAGAGGCCTTGAGTCACCTGAAATTAAATTTGTTATCAAAAGGTTTCTAGACTCCCATAAAAACTTAGATTTCTTGATGTTACAAGAACTTAAAGCCGTTGGCTTCTCTCTTGACATTGCTCTTGACTTCATTTGGAGAGATGCTATTAAAATTTACACTGAGCACCCAAGAGGTAAGTGAGGAGTTGGCCTTCTTCTAGCCCCTAAATGGGCTACCTATCTCAGGAACAAGGGAACTTCCCTATGTAATCGAGTAGCCTAGGTTACATTGGACATTAGAGGATCTTGCTTTGGCATATGCTCCATATATGCTCCTAATGACTATAAGGAAAGATTGTCCCTTTGGATTTGGCTGGCATCTCTCCCAAATATCCCCTGGATCATGGCCGAAGACTTTAACAGGACTGAGCACCAAGATGACAAGGCTGAGGGCCTTCCTTTTGAATGGAAAACTCCAGAAAAGCATCATTGGGATAGGTTTAAGCAACAATTATAGCTATTTGACCCCCTGGAAGGCGCAAAATCTGATGCCCATAACCTGTGGTTTACTTGGTGCAACTTCCAGCAAGGCACTAACCGGATCTATTCCAAACTAGATAGGTTCTATGTTAACAATAATTTCTTCTCTTTCTCCCCCAATCAACTTGGGAACATGGTGGCTATCCTTCCAGTAACCCTTTTTGACCATTTTCCTATCCTTGCCATCATTAACACTAGGGACTCCATCACTAATAACTACTCTCGCAGTAAGAAATTTTTTCTCAACACCTCCCTGCTACAAGACAAGTTAGTCCTTAATGCCATCAAAATAGTTAGTCTTTTCAACTTGCAGCCTCAACTTCCTCAATCCCATATTCTCAGATGGAAGAGGAACATCTCCTCCTGGCAAAAGATATTTCAAACCATTGGCCAGAAGAAAGCCAAGGATTTTAGATCCCGGGAGAAATCCCTTACATATTAACTCCACTCTCTGGACCAAGAAATACAGGCACATCCGTCCTCCCCTACCTTGGCCAAGCGGGTCTTTGAAGCTAGGGACATACTTATAAAACATCAACAAATTAAAATCAAAGGGGCCTTCATCAGAGCCCATAATCACTGGCTTAAGTATGGAGATAAGGGCTCCAAACTTTTCTTTAATCTCCTAAAGCAAAAACAATTCAAAGAGAAAATTGATAGAATAACTATAGAAGATAAGGAGCTCCTGAATATCAATGATATCAAAGATGCCTTTGAGATGTTTTACAAAACCATGTTTACCTCAAAAGATAATAAAGCCGCGGAAGATGCTCGAAGTAAATGTAGCTCCATTATTCCAAAATGAGTCTTTGAGAATGAAGCCGTCCTCCTTAAAGATGAGATCTCCAAGCAATAAATTGCTAATGCCATTAAGGCGCTCAAGGATAATAAGGCCCCAGGCCCCGACAACCTTCTTGTTGAGTTTTACAAAGTTAATATTGATTGGATCACTAATGATCTCTATGATATCTATAATGAAGCATTTGATACTGGCACCCTGGGGGAATCCATCAATATGGGTATTGTTAAACTTATCCCAAAAGATGGGCACAAAGCCCTCATAAAAACTGGAGGCCAATTACCCTCCTCAATGTCTCCTACAAAATCTAAGCCAAAGCTTTATCCTCTCACCTTGTGAAGATCCTCCCCAAATTCATCTGCTCTACCCAGACGGGGTTCATTAAAGGTAGATACATTTTGGAGAATCTTGTGACCAGCCGGGAATCCATGGAATGGGCCGAAACCTCAAACTAGGACTCAGCCATGTTCCTTGTTCACTTTGAAAAAGCCCATGACAGGGTGGAGTGGGGCTTCATCCTCATGATGCTCCAAGCCTTCGACTTCCCCACTGAATTCTGTGATTATGTCCACATCCTCCTCAAAGATGCCTCTGCCCTGATTGAAGTGAATGGGTCTCTCTCCCAGCCTATTCCCCTTTCTAGGTATATTAGGCAGGGTTGCTCCCTTGGTCCTTCTCTATTTGTCATTGCATATGATGCCCTATTTTATCTCCTAAGAGATGACACCCTGTCGCCTAGAGTGCATGGCATCAAGATGCCAGACAACTTTGAATTAATCAACATTCAGTTTGCCGATGACACCTCGCTATTCCTGGAGCTCTCTAGGCATAATATCGCTTCCCTCAATCAAAAACTTGACATCTTTGGTAGGGCGTCAGGTGCTCGGATCTTCGGCTCTAAATCCATCCTACTTGGGTGGAAAGATGAGCCTCCAGATTGGCTTCAACAGTTTGGTTATGCTTGGGGAGGACTTAACAAAATTGTTAGGTACTTAGGTATCCCCTTCTTTGTTTCCCCCTCTCTGAGAGACATGTGGAGCTAGGTCAAAGCAAGAATAGACAAGAAGCTAAATAAATGGGACAATAGGGTTCTATCCCTAGCCGATAGGATTCAAGTCTGCCAAAGAATCCTCTCCTCCTATAGTATTTACTATTCCTCTTTTTGGATGTTCAACAACTATCAAGTTTTTGAAATCCAAAAGGCTATCAGACGTTTCCTTTGGTCGGATGGCAAGGGCAAGAGGAAAGCTCATGCAGTCAAATGGGCTTGGTGCCACTTAGACAAAAAGCTTGGTGGGTTGGGCCTTAAAGATCTTAGACTGCAGGGAATAGCCCTTGTGGCCAAATGGATATTCCACTCACTTGAAGGTCATGAGCCATGGAAGATTCTCATCAAGAACAATATACAGAATGGTGTCCCCAAGATTGCCAAATCTTGGAAAACCCTCCGCTCAGTGATCTGATTGTAGGCAACTTCTCTGTGTCGATCCAAGGGACCTGGGTATTTAAATCTATCTGGAAATCCTGGGAGCATGTGCGTAGGTTTATTGTCAACTCTAACATTGACTGTGATGCTACCCTCCACGGTGAAAGGTCAATATGGTGGAACTTATATCACAACTCTAAACCCCTTGCCTTAACCCAAGGATATATTAGAACATGACAATCTTATCAGCTATGAAAGTCTTAGCAATAAATATGATCTCCCTACCTCGTATAAGAGGACCCACAACATGATTATGAAGGCATGTACCCCTCTCCATCTTCCTAAAAGCATGCATGTAGATGCTCATAGGTACCTTACCTTCCTTTGGAAAGATGGCTCTACCCTCCCCAAGATTAAGGCCAAGTCTATTTATACCCTGCTTAACCATGACATTTGGGTGATTGATCATGTTAATGATCTATGGTATGTTGATCATGATTTCCACGCATGGTAGAAAATCTTTGAGAAATTATGGAGATCCCCCATCCCCCCTAGGATTAAATGTTTTAGATGGCAACTTATACTAAACAGATTACCTATTAGGAACAAAACTGCTTCATACGACCTACGCTCTGTTTGCAAGAAGCCTGAGACTGTGCGCCACATTTTCCTTGACTGCTCTTTTGCTAGAGAAATATGGCTGTTGTTTGGAATCTCTATCACAGAACATGAATGTACTCTTGATATAATTACAGGTTTTATTCATGGGCTCAAGAAGGATGCTAACCTATTCTGGCAAATTCTATCTACCTTCATTCTTTGGTTTATTTGGAAACTAAGGAATGAGGAGAAGTTTCAAGTTAATGAAAGGGTACTTACTACTTTTTTTAGAAAACTCACACACTACAAAATTGCTATACAAGTTTGCTTTCTGATGAACTTAGAGAGGAACAAGTTGCTGCGTTTCCTCAAGGATGGTAGAGCAACTATGTTTGTTTACGAGATGCAAGATGGCTATGAATGGGCTAGGCTCGCTGAGAACCAAGTCTCCTTTGACAAGGCTTTGAAAAAACTCATTAAGGAGCTAAAAGATAACAAGCCTCCACCCTTCAACAAGGTTGAAATGTGTTCCTAGATCTTGGAAGGAAAAAAGGTGGCATGGATGGAAGGACCACTAGGCTGGACCACCTGGTTGGAAGATCAGGACGAGGTCCTGCAATAAATACCTACTGATAGCTGATAATTTTTGTCTATTTTGTATAGTTGTTAACTATATGTGATGTTTGCTTAGACTGATTTCTCAGTTTGGTGGTTGAGGCCTTGCCTCCCGCCTCCTTTTTGTATAAACTCTCCTATTTTTGGACTCTCGATTTCTAATACAAAAAAAAATGCATAACATTACTGGTAGCGTTGTTAAACCACCGAATGCGCAGAACAAGGAAGGTAGGTTTGTATTTAGTAGCATTGCTACTGCCCCTCCCCCTGCTTTGTAATGCCCTGCTAGGAACCCTAAAGGAATGTAATACTACAAGGCAACTAAAGGGTGAAATAATAACACAAGCGGAAGTCTAACTCAATTATCCATTTAAATATAGAACTCAATTACAATAAAATTATATCATATTCATAAACTGAATTTCACACTGAAAGGTTTAAAGTGATACAATATATTGATTTCCAATGAAGCATTTAGACATAGGCATAAAGATAACTGAAATAACATACATTCCACTAAATTAAGATTATAATACTCAATAATTACGTGGCCTCCAATAGCACAAATGAAATACATAATTACAATGGCAAGGTTACATAGTTTACTGATACAATGACCACGAGGGTCTGAAAGGTACAATAATCTCGAATAGGAGCTGATACATGAATCGCGAACCAAAGGTACACCAATGAAGCCAATCCTCGCATGAAGGTACGAACCAAAATATCCGATGGGAAGTGGCACTACCACCAGACCATGTGATCCCAAAATGGAACCACCCCATCGTGCTAGGAGGTATTAGAAGGCCATCAAGTAAGCAAACAAGACAAGTACAACAATACAACATGACTCCACTATACTCATGTGGTTCGACTCACAAAATACTAGTGACCCTAAAGAGAGAGTGTCATCACATGGCTTAAGATGGTTACCCTAGGTAAGCCTCCATAAGTCCCGGCCCCCATCCTGGGTTATCCTGGTAACCTTTTCTTAACCCCCGACTCCATCTAAGCATCATGCAGACCCTACCAACCTTTCGTGAAGACAAGGTGGTAGGTTTTCCATTCCACGCCTTCCCACAACACCTTGAGCCTATACGAGCACTCAACCATTTGCGAGGTGCAATATCTTAATTAAATTTATAACTACCAACCCCTAATCAATTTTTAGGTCATCACTTATTAACTGATTTTCGAGGGGTTATCTTGCCAACCACTTTGGGTGCAGCCCCTGCTCGAAAGCCACTCTCTCATAGGACACTATTAGGTACAACCTCTCTACGAGAACCCTATGGCGAAACTGACAGCCATATCTAAACTTGACAAAATACAGGTGAAGGATGCACAAAACAATAACCCAGGATTGACCATTGGACATAACACACAACGTCTCACATTAATAGGATTACACAACACCACCTGACCAAGGGGGTATAACAACATATGACATAATGACAACTTCACCAGAATTGCAACGAAATTAAGTTTTGACTGCAAATACCATTTACACAAGCTCCTAATACAGGCAACCTTTTCTTTAAACAACCAAAAGCATAAAATACTTGCAATTAATTTTTTTTTAGAGAATAAGTAAATACAACTATATTAACAAAAGAAAATCAATATTGTCATTTGTCCAATAAGGTTAAATAAAACCACATTAAAATTAACCCCCTAATCATATGTTCATGATTAATTTGCAAATAAATCCGATTAGATGATATCAATAAATTAAATTAAATTTCAAATTAAAAATATATATAATAATATAATATAATTACATGAATATATATTCTTTGAATATAACCCATATAATTATATCATATTTAAAACATATATATAATAAATTGAAGATTTAATTTTCAAATAAAATACTTTTAAATACTCCAAAATAACATATTAAAACCAAAGAAAATTATATATATTGATGATACAGGATATTACAAGTACAAGTACCAGGTAGGTACGGGGTATCGTCTCCACCTGGCTTCACAGATCTGAGCGTGCCTTATATGTTTGATGGGAGTGGAGGAAATAGTTGTTGACCCTGATTCTTATCCTCAGTCTACTCATGTGAGTGTCGTCGGTTGGTCATCCGTTTCTTTTGTTCGGCTTTCGAGTCTTTTGTTTGACTTTTTTGGAGTCTTCTTATAGTTTTTTCGATTTACGTGCCCTAGTGGGTTCGATTATTTATTTGAGTTTAAATCATCATTTCATAGTTGGTATAAGTGATTTATGCATTATTATGCCTTTGTGTTATGGACTTAGCTAATTGAGTGAAATTATTAGATTTAAATTAGTAGTAATTGCTTTATTTTGGAAAAATAATTATATTTAAATCAAGTAGAAAAATAAAATAAATAAAGTTAATTACTATTGCTTTTAGATTTAAAGAAAAATAAAGATAGAGTTGAATTATTGTTTTTCAGTTTTTTTGGAAAAGTTAATTATACTCCATGATGAAAGAAATGTATTTTTCAAAAAAAAAAAAGAAAAAAAGAGAGATTCACATTTACCTTTTTGAAGGAAAATAGAAAAAAATAAATTTTATTATTTAAATATTTTCGATGAGAAAAACATTTCAACCTAAAAGTTTAGGTTAAAATATTTTCCTATTTATCCCTGTGAATGCTTTGGAAGAGGGATGCATGTTTTTGGAGGAGGAAAATTATGGGAAATTGTTTGGGAAGGTGTTAGTTTGGTTTGGAAATCTATTGCAAGATAGAAGCTCTCCAACAAATTTCTTCCTGGAAAGCTCCACAGGTTGGATGGCCTTTATCTTGTTTGTTTTAAAAATCTATGCTTCTTTCCCTTCTTCTAGATGTTGTAAAAAGATTGATTAAATGATTGAAGTGTTATTGAATTAGTTGTTATGAGGTTTATTGATAAATTTCAGTCCATTTTGATTAAAAATGCAACTCCAATCTCTTCCTGATTTATTTCATGATAAGTTTTGGTTTAAAATCTATTTTTTCATTTTTGTTTATGAAAATAATTTGATTTCCTGATTATTGTAGCTTTTAAATTTGTGATATTGGAAGAACCATGCTGGCAAAATTTTGCCAAAATTTCCACCTTGTGCCTCCATTTAACTAAACTTTTCTTTCTGGTAGTTTTCAAAATTGGAGAAAATTCTGAGTTTAATTCCTCTTTTTCCATTTTTGTTTTGGCAAAAAATCCAATTGGGGATTGTTAAGCTATTTGGTTTCCAGTCAATTTGGCTTCGTCAATGAAATTGTTTGGTTTATGATGCTATTTTTCATCTCTGTTTTATCTCAGAGATTGAATTTTCTAGTAAAATTCTTCACGAGTAATTATTATTTTTATGTTAGTTTTATTTAAAAAAAATAAAAAAGTCTGCTGTGTTTTATTAGACTTTATTATCTCAGAGTGTGGGTAACAGAGACTTATTAATCTCTGTTATTTCAACTGATTTTAAATTGAAATTAAAAAAAAACCCCACGACAACAGGGCTATCGTCATGCTACCTTACGGTTAGCCAAGGTTACCGTAAACTTTTAATTCGCTCTCCCTTCTTGCGTGCCTTCGAATTAATTTTTAATTCGTTTTTAATTTTTTTTTTTTTTTAACAATAATTCATTTTTTTTTTTGATTTTCTTTGGTTTTAATATGTTATTTTGGAGTATTTAAAATTATTTTATTGGAAAATTAAATCTTAAATTTACTATATATATATTTTAAATATGATATAATTATATGGGTTATATTCGAAGAATATATATTTATGTAATTATATTATATTATTATATATATTTGGTGGTTCTATTTTAGGATCACATGGTCAGGTGGTAGTTCCACTTCCCATTGGATATTCTGGTTCGTACCTTCATGCGAGGATTGGCTTCGCTGGTGTACCTTTGGTTCATGATTCATGTATCAACTCTTGTTCGTGATTATTATCCCTGTAGACACTTAAAAATAATTATTTTTAATTCCTCACATAATTAATTAATTAATTAATTATGTTAATTCAAATTCTCCTCAATATTAATTAAATATAATTAATATTGTCACTATAGTATGTGACTGATTTATTTAATAAATCAATCCCTTTCTTTATTTTTCTAAAAATTGAATTCTCACAAATCTTCCTCTTCGCTAATTAATTTCAATTAATTAGTTAACCTACATGATTCCTACAAATCATCTTCTTAATTCATCATTAACCTAATAAATTCTTCTAGAAACTCCCTAAACTCACTTAACCTTATTCTTCTAATTTTTAATTCCCTCCACTCATTCTCTCTCCTAGTCAAATCTTAATCCCACCTAACATTTCCTCTAATCCCCCTCCTAATGAGTTGCTAATGGCTAATCATCATGATTAGCTACAAAGTCAACTCCTTGTCCCTTCCATCCAACCACTAGCTTTTAATGCTCTTTTCTTAGGTGAATGTGAGATTTTCAAAATCTCACAATCCTCTAGGCATCTCCTCTCCCAAGGAATTTTTAATTCCTTCTTATTCCTCCAATTTCCATGATTATCCCTTTTTGGAGAATTTTAAATTTCTCCTCCCCATTTTTCAAGAAATGTCACATCCTTTGCTTCTCTCAAAGCACATTGGGAAGCCTTCCCAATGCACCTTGCTTTTCTCAAGGTACCTTGAGAAATTTTCTCAATGCACCTTGAGGAGTGTGGAGACAAGAAATGCCTTTAAGACATATCTCTTGGTCACACTCACTCTTGGGCCTTGTGTGAGCTCACAAGCAATCCTAGCCCTTCATCTTAAATCTATCCTAGCCATCCATTCTTCCTTTTCTCTTCGTATAAATTAAGGACTCCATCCTTGCATTTTTCATCTCCAAATTCGGTAATCTTATGCCACCTTTTTGAGCCTAGGAAATTATCTCAGCAACCTTCTCATGTCCAAATCATATCTAATCCACACTTAATCATCTTTATCCATATCGTCCTCCTAAAATCCATTTTATATTATGCACAACATTGGAGAGCCATCCACATAAAGTAAGCAAAAGGAGCACATCAAGTGGAGCATCATCCAAAGGTGCCTTCACTTCATCAAGTTCTATCCGAAGGAGAAGGTATTGGTTTGTGAGGTATATGCATTTATCCTTGTTTTGAACATTTCAAATTATGTATTTGGATTTCATATGATTATATGTTTGATTTGCATGTTTTCTAACTGAATCCACCTCACAAGTCTTTTCCCTTCTTCATTCTGGCACGCCTGGTGGGACCCACGTCCCTGAATTTAACCTTTTTTTGTGAATTTTTGTGAGTTTCTCATAGGTTCCACTTCAGCTCGAAAACTCGTACGAGTTCCTATCTAACATAGAATGACTCTGTTTTCTTTTATCGTTTGGACTACCAAGAAAACTCGTACGAGTTGGGATTTGTCGTATGAGCCTGTAGAATAACTCGTACGAGTTTCTGTTTACTCGTATAAAAACAAAAAGATTTTTTTTAGCAATTTTATATATGGAATTGTTTCTTTTGTCGTATGGACTACTAAGAAGATTCGTACGAGTTTATGTATACATGTTCTGTTGATTCTTTTCTTTCTGGTTTCTGTCCTCTGTACTGAAACTCCTACGAATTTCTGTCTTACATAGTACGAGATTTTATGTTCTGTCGTATGGTTATCTGGGATTTGTCGTATGAGCCTATAGAATAACTCGTACGAGTTTCTATTTTTGTTTACTCGTATAAAAAACAGAGAGTTTTTTTAGCAGTTTTTGGAGGTTTTTCCAAATTTCAGACTTAGTCAAATTTCAGGGCTTTTTCAGGATCGGGAGTTTTGGATCTTTTGACAGTTTAACAAGTGTTTCCATATCTCATTTGTTAAAGGATTCGTCAATCAAATCTATGTTTGTCAAAGACTTCATTTTGAAACTACTAACCAAGTGGTGTTGCAGGTTGCCTTGGAGATTCAATTAAACTGTGTGTTTTCGATTTTTAGGCACTTAGGCTTAATTAGGGGGTAAATGGATCATTGTCTTTTGTGTTTGTGGAAAGTGTGAAAGTAGGAGAGAATGCTCTTATCTATCTAGACAATCAAAAATCCAGACCTTCGACACTTTTCTAATTTGTTTGTGTTCACCTTTAGCGAGCATGCCCTCCCAACTTGCTCTTTGAGAAGGTAAGAGGGGAACGACCCAAGTGAGTACACCCGGACTTGGGGTTCCCAACTCACTATAATAAATAAAATATTGACTACGAAAGGGTCAATAGTTGGAGCTATATGAGAGTTTACTCCCACATTGGGTGTTTAGTAGGATCCTAGAGATCTCAATGACGCTTGCATGACTACTATGTTCTTGGTGCTTCGTTGGGCTATAGGCCTCAATTACGCTTGCGCAACTTTAAAGGGTAGCTCCTAACGGGAAGACTTACTAAACACCTTGTTCATAGTGACCAAAAACCTTCTAGTCATTGGTGCAAGAGGTCGGGCCTCCATAGCCGCCCATATTTTTATGGCCCTTAGTAGAGACACAAAGTTCGCCATGAGGAGTTTTCATGGGAATTGATGCTTGACTGCCCTAAGAAGTGAGTGTCGTGGAGGGGAGCCAATGGGGTCAAACATCTAAGTGTCCACTCTGGGTAAATGTAGTTGGGAAACCAATTGGATCTAATGACTATTGTCCTTGCTAGCCTTAAGAGTGTTGTATATGAGCATGAGTGTCTTTGAATGAAAATGCATTTGATCATTGTGTTTGCTTTGTTTGATACATACTTGCCAAGAGAAGACTAAAAACACGTCATTATCATCAAACACTTTGCAAAATATTAAGTGGTCCCCATTGCTAGAAGGTGGTACTTTGACATTGCATGATTGGTTTTAGGTCCTTTTTGAGCTCTTTTGGTTTGCCAAATGACTTAGGAGAGAGAGGTAGGTTTCCTATTAATAAGACGTCCTCCAATTTGTATTCTCCATAGCCATTGTCCAAGATCTTGATTTGATTATCTAGTTGGGATGAAATGGAGGCAACATTTGATGTGTCAAATGGAGGCATTAACGGGGGTCTATTTAGTGGGCAATGATACAGATGCTTCCCCTCTAATAGTTTGCAATATTGAAAAGGTTGGTGATCACCTTTGATAGTGACCTCTCTTCCATTATAAGAAAATTTGATGGATTGGTGATAGGTGGAGGGCACGACCTACAAGGAATGAATCCATGGCCACCTGAGGAGAATGTTGTAGGGGAGATCAAGATCTAATACTTGGTAAGGGGTTTCAATTGTAATGGGGCCCACTTAAAGAGGTAAGGTGATCATGCCCTTTGAAATAATTTTCGCATCATCATATGCCTTTATTGTGATCTTTCCTGACGTGTCTACCAAATCTTGAAAAAGTCCCAATTGTTTTATTAATTTGCATGTACACAGATTAAGTCTGGATCCACCGTCTAGCAAAATATGTTTGACCCTGTGTTTTTGGATAAGGGCTTCAATGTGCAAAGGTTTGTTGTGGTCTTCATCTGCGGGAGCATCTTTGGAGGTAAATACAAGGTGCTGTTGGGCAGCAAGGTTTCCAATTAGGGTTTGGAATTGGGTGGCATTGATGTTATCAAGAACACATGATTCAAGAAGGGCTTGTTCCAAAATTTCTTTATGGACTGGGGAAGTCTTGAGAAGTTCCAAAATGGAGATCTGTGCGAGGGTCTTCCCAAGTTGGTCAAGCAGTTCATATCGGCGGGTGGAAGACATGGGTGGGGGGTTTGGTGGGGGAGGGACCCCTTAGATGGTGACTTTTCCTCGACGCGTGGTTACATTATGGTCATTTTGGGGATGGGAGGTGGAAGGCATGGCACCTTGAATAACTATCCTAACAGGATTTGGTCTGCTTTGGGAAGAAGGAGGATTAACTCCTTGGATGGTTATGACATTGACATGATTGTCTGCAGGTTCAATGCAACCTACTAAAAAATCAAAGCCGGTTATGTGATTAGTGTGGTCATAACCCATTGCGTTAGATGATGAGCCTTTTCCTTTATCATGCTCTGGGAAGGGTTCCTGGTACATTTTGAGTTTGTCATTGTTATTACCAGGTTTTGCATTTGCTACTTCAATCTCACCCCTATCAATGAGATCTTGTATGTGGATTTTAAGTTTCATACACTTTCGTGCATCATGCCCCTTGATACGATGGTATTCACAATACTCATTTTCATTATACCATCTTGGTTTAGGTTGATTGGGGTCAAACAAGCGAGTGATTGGAAAAACCACTGCACTTGCTTGGACAAGTTTTTGAAACACCATTTCCATAGGCTTGACCAGAAGAGTGAAGTCTCTTGGAGTCCCGCTATTCGATCAGGGTGGTCGTCC
Organism: Cryptomeria japonica; assembly: GCF_030272615.1. Lineage (NCBI taxonomy): Eukaryota > Viridiplantae > Streptophyta > Pinopsida > Cupressales > Cupressaceae > Cryptomeria > Cryptomeria japonica. The sequence goes on from NC_081409.1 coordinate 730,795,060, forward strand.
CTGGATTGAGACATTGTTGTGAGGTTTTTGAGATTGATTTTGATTGTTTTGATTATTGAATTGATGATTATTGGTGGTGGATTTTGGGGGAGCGACCACGGTTTGGACCCACTTTGCATCAGTTACACCATCATTGACCACGTTTTTATTTTTAGACTAGAATTTGGGCTTGTCATTATGATAAGTGGATAAAATTTGTGTCGACTTCTTGTAATGTTTCAAAGTTCCTTCCTCCAACAAGACACGTTCGAGGGCAAGGCTCTTATCGGTCAATTTTTGGAAGGATTTGATACATTGGGATATTAAGGGTCTTGAAAGTTCAGGCACCAAGTTCTTTTGAAATAGCTCAATTTGATGTTGTTCTGGCATGTCCCACTATAATTTCTTGTTAAGATGTTGCCATCTTTGTAGGAAATTGGTGAAGGCTTCTCTGGGCCTTTGTTTTGTATTACATAGGTCCATCATAGAAACATCATTGACCATGTTGTAAGCATAGTGGGCCACAAATTTTTCTGCCAAGTCTGCAATGGAGACAATGGACCCTCGTGGTAGAGATGAGAACCATGCCACGACATCTCCCGTGAGACTCTTGGGAAAGAGTCTGCGGAGATAAAGGTCACTATAGGAGACTTTTTGGCATAAGATGTGGAATTCTCGGACATGGTCGGGAGGTTCTCCTTTGCCTTCATACTTGGTGAATTTGGGGATCTCAAATCCTAGGGGTTGGGTGCAACTGATATAGACAGGTCATAAGGACAAGGAAAAAACTTTTTGAACGAGTAAGTTTTCCTTTTATTAGTCCTTTCTTTCATGTCCTTGATGATGTTTTTCATGTCTTGAATTTCTTTGATGAGGTCTTGTTGTGGACTTTGATAATGATGGATTGTATTTGTCCCAAGAATTGGATGAGCCAAAAAAGGTGGACCACCACCAATATATTGATATGAGGAAGAGGGGGGAACATGAGATGTGATGACCGATGTCATTGGGGTTTGAGTGAGAGTTGGTTGCGGTACGCAAACTGTTGTGACAGGATTGAGTACGTCCTGGATAAAACTTGCGACATTGTTGGCAGGAAGGGATGTTTGTGGAATAGAAATATGTGGTTGAATGGATCAAGGTGGTATAGAAGTGTGTTGGAGAATAGATGAGATCGGATTTGATAGTGGTATAGATGGTAAGGAGGAAGAAGGTGGAATGGAGAGTATGGTGGGAGGTGCCACAGATGACATTGATTGAGCTTGGATGATTGATGGGGTTGTAATTGATTGAGTTTGAATGCTAGGTGCAACACTTTGTGAGGGAACAAGGTCTCCTTGTGGTTGTTGGCTGAGAGCGGATCTATTAAATTCAGGCTGAAGTTGAACTCCATTTTCAAGGAGACTTTTTAGAAGTGCAGTAGGATTGTGTTGAATAAAATTTTCCATCATCTCTTGTTTATAAGCATATGCTAGGAAAGTTTGCACTTCCGGAGAGAGTTAATCTTGGCTAACCAGGTTAGGATTTTGGCTTTGATCTTGATTGCTAGGTTGACCACTTTGTGTAGGATCTTGCATGGGATCTTCATATAGGACACTAATGTTCGACATCCCATATTGTTGTTCAACCATCTTTCTCTTTTGGGATCGAGTTGTGACCATACACAAATAACCTTAGAAACATTTGGAGGAGGAAATTTGTGATGAAAGTTCTTAGCAAGATATTTGTGGAATTTTGGATTTTGTCTTTTATAACAAGGGATTTTGTTGATTTGTTGGTTCTTGGATTAGAGGTCGAATTTGATTAGGATTTGACACCTTAGCCTTTGGATGAGGACTTTAGGTGGTGGATGCAACCATAAGAAAGGTGATAACCAAGTTGGGTAGAATTTAGACCTTGGATTGATGATCAAAAAGCCTCTCTTATACTAAGGGTTGAGTAATGACCCTAAACAAAGTAAAGACGTGAGTTAAGAGTCTTGATCAACTCAGAAAGGATTAGGCAAAAGGTACTTGGAGAGGATTCTCCTTGAAGCACGAGAGCCAATTGATTGATGATGAGGTTTAAATAGAATTTCACAAGGCATGCAACCTTAACGTGAGGTTAAATTGGATTAGAGGATGATTGAATTTGGATTTTGATTTTGATAATTGATTTGATAATGGTGGGAGATTGATTTGATGTGCTATGTCCTTAGGAAATTTGAGGATGATTGATGGAGGAGGTGTGATAGTGATGACCTAGAAGAAACTTGATGACTAGGTTGTTCTTGCTATGAACATGACTCAATAGAGGATTGACTCGAATGGCAAGTTGTATGAAGGGATACGACCACCCTGATTTTAGCGATAATTAGTGTTTTGAAGGACAAGTTTGAATGTTGATGGAGATGACAAACTCTTAGCTTCTCACTTGGGCTTATGGGACAGACGAAGTTTTGACGCAACTTTGGACTTTGTGTGGGTAGTGACTTGGATAGGTGTTGGTGTTTTGGATAAATGTTTTGCAAAGTGTTTGAGGATAATGACGTGTTTTTAGTCTTCTTTTGGCAAGTATGTATCAAACAAAGCAAACATAATGATCAAATGCATTTTCATTCAAAGACACTCATGCTCATATACAACACTCTTATCCAGAGCGAACACTTAGATGCTTGACCCCACTGGCTCACCTCCACGACACTCACTTCTCGGGGCAACGAAGCATCAATTCCCATGAAAACTCCTCATGGCGAACTTTGTGTCTCTACTAAGGGCCGTAAAAATATGGGCAGCTTCGGAGGTTCGACCTCCTGCACCAATGACTAGAAGGTTTTTGACCACCATGAACAAGGTGTTTAGTAAGTCTTCTCATTAGGAGCTACCCTTCGAAGTTGCACAAGCACAATTGATGCCTATAGCCCAACAAAACACGAAGAACTTAGTAGTCACGCAAGCGTGATTGAGATCTCTAGGATTCTGCTAAGAACCCAATGTGAGAGTGAACTCTCATATAGCCCCAACCATTGACCCTTTCATAGTCAATAGCCTATTTATTATAGTGAGTTGGGAACCCCAGGTCCAGGTGTACTCACTTGGGTCGTTCCCCTCTTACTTTCTCAAAGAACAAGTTGGGAGGGTAGGCCTGCTAAAGGTGAACACAAACAAATTATAAAATTGCCAAAGGTGTAGATTTCTAATTGTCTAGATAGACAAGAGCATAATCTCCTACTTTCACACTTTCCACAAACACAAAAGACAATGATTCATTTACCCCCTAATTAAGCCTAAGTGCCTAAAAATCGAAAACACACGGTTTAATTGAATCTCCAAGGCAACCTGCAACACCACTTGGTTAGAAGTTTCAAAATGAAGTCTTTGACAAGCGTAGATTTGATTGATGAATCCTTTGACAAATGAGATTTGCAAACACTTGTTAGACTGTCAAAACATCCAAAAACTCCCGATCCTAAAAAAGCCCTGAAATTTGACTAAGTCTGAAATTTGGAAAAACCTCAAAAAATTGCTAAAAAAAACTCTTTGTTTTTATACGAGTAAACAAAAATAGAAACTCGTACGAGTTATTCTATAGGCTCGTATGACAAATCCCAGATAACTATACGACAGAACACAAAAACTCGTACTATGCAAGACAAAAATTCGTACAAGTCTTTTTAATAGTCCATACGACCAAAAAAATAATTTCATATATTAAATTGCTAAAAAAAACTCTTTGTTTTTATACGAGTAAACAGAAACAGAAACTCGTATGAGTTATTCTACAGGCTCATAGGACAAATCCCAACTCGTACGAGTTTTCTTGGTAGTCCATACGATAAAAGAAATAGAGTCGTTCTACATTAGATAGGAACCTGTATGAGTTTTCGTGCTGAAGCGAAACCTACGACAAAAACTCACAAAAAATTGTAAAAAAAGGTTAAATTCAAGGATGTGGGTCCCACCGAGCGTGCCAAAATGAAGAGGGGAAAAGACTTGTGAGGTAGATTTAGTTAGAAAACATGTAAGTCAAACATATAATCACATGAAATCCAAAGACATAATTTGAAATGCTCAAAACAAGGATAAATGCATATACCTCACAAACCAATACCTTCTCCTTCGGATGGAGCTTGATGAGGTGAAGGCGCCCTTGGATGATGCTCCACTTGATGTGCTCCTCTTGCTTGCTTGATATGGATGGCTCTCCAATGTTGTGCACAATATGAAATGGATTTTAGGAGGATGATATGGATAAAAATGATTAAGTGTGGATGAGATATGATTTGGACATGATAAGGTTGCTGAGATGATTTCTTAGGCTTAGAAAGGCAACATAAGATTACTGAATTTGGAGATGAAGAATGGAGGGATGAAGTCCTCAATTTATAGTAAGAAGAGAGGAAGAATAGATGGCTAGGATGGATTTAAGATGAAGGGCTATGATTGGTTGTGAGCTCACACAAGGCTCAATAGTTGGTGTGGAGACCAAGAGATATGCCTTAAAGACATTTCTTGTCTCCGCACTCCTTAAGGTGCATTGGGAAGATTTCCCAAAGCAAGGTGCATTGGGAAGGATTCCCAATGTGCCTTGAGAGGAGTAAGGGATGTGACATTCCTTGAAGAATGGGGAGGGAGAATTTAAAATTCTCCAAAAAGAGATAATCATGGGGATTGGAGGAATAAGAAGGAATTAAAAATTCCTTGGGAGAGGAGATGCGTAGAGGATTGTGAGATTTTGAAAATTTCACATTCACTTAGGAAAATAGCATTAAAAGCTAGTGGTTGGATGGAAGGGACAAGGAGTTGATTTTGTGGCTAATCATGATGATTAGCCATTAGCAGCAACTCATTAGGAGGGGGATTAGAGGAAATGTTAATTGGGATCAGGATTTGACTAGGAGAGAGAATGAATGGAGGGAATTAAAAATTAGAAGAATCAGATTAAGTGAGTTTAGGGAGTTTCTAGAAGAATTTATTAGGTTAATGAGTAATTAAAAAGATGATTTGTAGGAATCATGTAGGTTAACTAATTAATTGAAATTAATTAGCAAAGAGGAAGATTTGTGAGAATTCAATTTTTAGAAGAATAAAGAAAGGGATTGATTTATTAAATAAATCAGTCACATACTATAGTGACAATATTAATTATATTTAATTAATATTGTGGAGAATTTGAATTAGCATAATTAATTAATTAATTACATGAGGAATTAAAAATAATTATTTTTAAGTGTCTACAATACCTTTGAGACCCTCGTGGTCATTGTATCAGTAAACTATGTAACCTTGACATTGTAATTATGTATTTCATTTGTGCTATTGGAGGCCATGTTATTATTGAGTATTATAATCTTAATTTAGTGGAATGTATGTTATTTCAGTTATCTTTATGCGTATGTGTAAATGCTTCATTGAAAATCAATATATTGTATCACTTTAAATCTTTCAGTGTAAAATTCAGTTTATGAATATGATGTAATTTTATTGTAATAGAGTTCTATAATTAAATGGACAATTGAATTAACTTTAGGATTTTGTTTTAGTTCGAAGTAATCTTCGTTGGTAACCCTTTAGGATGTCATTGTTAGACTTCCACTTGTGTTATTATATGTGCAATGTTATATTTAAGGCACTTAATCTTTAACTTTTTTTTATTTCACCTTTTAGTTGCCTTGTAGTATTGCAATCCTTTAGGGTTCCTTGTGGGGCATTACATTTGATATAGTGAGCCCATTCATCTTGACCTTTTGTGTAGGTCTTAGTGTTTGTGTTTCCCTTGTTTTATCCTTGCCGAAGATTTGAACCATTTTTCTTTTTTTGTAGTGTTAGGTCATGGCTAGGAAAGCTAGGGGAGTTGGTCGTGTTGGTGGCCACAATAGAGGCAGAGGTGGGGGACGGGGTCAAGGTTTAGACTGTAATAGTCCTTCACCACCACCCACTCATGTAAGTGTGGATCTAGAGTAGTCTGTTCATCAGGATGAACATCATGCAGGAGAGCAGGTTCTCGAAAGGGAAAAGCCGAGATAGATGTTTTAGGAGGTTTTAGCTAGGCTAGGCCCCAAGCCTGAGGGTGAGCAGCTCCTCAATACTCAGGTCAGGGAGTCACATCAACATATTCTAGAGGAGAGAGAGAGAGGTGTCCCAAAAGGAGGGAGGTTCCAGCTGACCAGGACCCAACTTCCGTGGGTCACATGAGGGACTTGATGGGGAACGACACTCCCTTCTTTGATGGTAAAGGTATCGATCTCGAGGCAGAGCCCTGGCTTATCAATTTGGATCAGTGTTTCACTATGTTTCCATATAGTAGCAACACTAGGGCGAGATATGCTATCATGCATCTTGATAGTTTTGCTTTGATCTGATGGAGATTAAAGGAGAAGATCGGTGTGTGTATTAACACCGTATCATGGGAGATATTTTTAGAGAGATTCAGGACATGATTTTTCTCACCCTAATGGAGGCTGTTTTGGGTAGACAAGTTCTATGCTTTGCGTCAGCATGGTTCGTCAGAAGACCAGTTTGAACACAGGTTCTATGATCTTAAACAGTATGCTGAGATTGGTAATGATGAGACAATGCTAGTGCAACACTTCTTGAGGGGTCTTAATGATCGCATCAGTGGAGGAGTGAGAGTTTTTGGGCCAGCTTCAGTTGAGGTAGCCGTGACAAAAGCCAGGTTGGTTGAATAGAACCTTAGCCATGCACATGGTGGTTAGTCAGGGGTGCAGATAGGGAGTGTTCCTTTCAGTGGTCCCAAAGATCATGGGAACCAGTCCCGACCAGTTGCATCATTTAGGAGTCCTCAGGCACCCGCTAATGGTCGACAGTAGTAGCAGCCGCAGAGACTGAAATAGTTCTAGGGCCACCAGGGTGGCAACCCTCAACATAGTAGGAACAAGAATTGGTAGAGGAGCAGATAGGGTTTTCCAGGATAGTCCTCTTAGAGTGCATCTTAGGTCCCTAGCAGGGGAAGATTTTAGCCGTCTAGTGGGCCGAATGGAGTTAGAGGACCAGGTAGGGGAGCTTGCTTCTCTTATGGATAGTTTGGTCATATAACCGCTCAGTGCCCTCAACATTCTCACCAGATGGGGAGTCAGAGGCCAGCAGCATCAGAGCAGATAGTAGGGGATGCAGGTAGATCCCACAGAGTGTTTGTAGCGGTAGATGACCGCCAGGCTAAGCACCAAGGGACATTTATTGAGGCCGTAGGTGTGTTGTGTGGTATTCCTATCTCTATCATCTTTGACTCCGATGCTTCAGATTCTTTCATTTCTTCATCCATTATGGAGCAGTGTGGGCTTGCGTTTGTTAATAAGGCTGATAGGTGGCAAGTAGAGTTGGCTATCGGGATGCGCGTGTTCATAGATGCCTTTGTTCCTAGTTGTGAGTTGGACCTAGGACCCTTTGTGACTTCTATTGATGTTAGAGTCATTCCTTTGGGATCCTATGGAGTAGTGTTGGGGATGGATTGGCTATCATCTCACAGTGCTCATGTGGATTGTCGTCAGAAGACAGTGGAGTGTTTAGATGACCATGGTAGGAAAGCGGGGATCGTTGGAGTTTAGAGATCAATATCCTTACGTATGATTTCTGTTATGCAACTTAAGTGGTGTATGCGTCGAGGATGTCAGCTTTTTGTAGCTACTCTTGAGGATATGGATGAGGGAGAGAGTCGAGAAATCATTCTTGATAGTCACCCTAATCTTTGAGAGTATGTTGATGTGTTTCCATTGGAGATTCCTGGTATGCCTCCGAAGAGACATAGACTTTCACATTGACTTGGTTCCTAGTGTAGAACCTATTTCGAGAGCTCCATATCGGATGACTACTTAGGAGTTGAGTGAGTTGAAGTTGCAAATGGAGGAATTGTTGGTCAAGGGATTCATTCGTCCTAGTGTTTCTCCTTGGGGTGCGCTTGTTATCTTTGTTAAGAAGAAAGATGGTTCTCTTCAGTTATGCATTGATTACCGATAGTTGAATAAGGTAACCATCTGGAATCGCTATTCATTGCCTCGTCTTGATTATCTTTTCGATCAGGTGAAGGAAGCCAAGATGCTCTCTAAGATTGATATGAAATCTAGGTATCATCAGTTGCGCATTCATGATGCAAACATTCATAAGACGGTGTTTCATACTCGTTATGGTCAGTATGAGTTCACAGTGGTCTCGTTTGCATTGACAAACATGCCTTCAATTTTCATGTGCCTCATGAATGGGGCTTTTTGCACCTACCTTGATCATTTTGTCCTTGTGTTCTTGGATGACATATTGATTCATTCTAGATCTATGGAAGAGCATGAGTGTACCTTACGACAGGTATTGCAAGGCTTGAGGGATAATCAACTTTATGCCAATTTGGCGAATTGTGATTTCTTCCAGATTGAGGTGAACTATCTTGGTCATATGGTTTCGAGAGAGGCTGTATCTGTGGATCCTTCAAAGATCTAAGCCATAGTGGATTGGCCAGCCCCGACCAATGTTTGAGAGGTTCGAGGTTTTACGGGTTTGGTCGGATATTACCATCACTTTGTTCAGGGTTTTTCCTAGATAGGTGACCCGATTACTTCTCTTCAGAGGAAAGGGAAGAAGTTTATTTGGACAGAGTAGTGTGAGTCAGCATTTCATACCTTGAAGGAACTCCTTGTCAGTGCTCCGATTTTGGTATCCCCTAATCCATCCAAAGATTTTATGGTATGCATAGATGCCTCTTTAGAAGGTATAGGTGCAGTGCTTATGGAGGATGGACGTGTGGTTGCCTATGAGTTTCGCAAACTCAAGGACCATGAATTGAACTATCCAGTTCATGATTTGGAGTTGGCAGCTGTAGTGCATATGTTGGTTAGATGGCGACATTTTCTGTTAGGGCATCAGTTTGAGCTGAATAATGATCACTGTAGTTTGCAGTATATCTTCATGCAACCGAACTTGAATGCTCGACAACAAAGATGGTTGGAATTCCTCTGCGAGTATGATTTTGAGGTTCGATATATTCAAGGGAAGGAGAACGTAGTGGCAGATGCTTTGAGTCGTAGGCAGCATGAGGTTTCAGCATTGTCCCTTGGAGTGGACTTGAGAGAGAGGATTCTTAGAGTTCTTCCTCGAGATACTTGGTATCAGGATGTTAGAGTCATGATGGAGTCCAGAAGGCCATTAGAGGGTAGGTTTTCTGGTTATAATCTTGAGGCAGATGGTCTTCTTCGTCATCTTGGTCGAATCTATGTACCTCCTTTGGAGGGTCTTCGCATTTTGATCATGACTGAGGCCCATCATGCACCTTATTCGACACATCTAGGTGTCAAGAAGATGTACGTAGATCTTAGGAAGATTTATCATTGGGCTGGCAAGAAACGTGACATTGTTGATTTTGTGTCGAAGTGTTTGGTATGTCAGCGGGTGAAGGCGGAGCATCAACACCCGACTGGGCTTTTATAACCTAATATAGTACGAGATTAGAAATAGGACATCATTTCCATGGATCTCATTGTTGGGTTGCCTGTTTCTTTGCGTTGTCATGATGCCATCATGGTCATTGTTGACAGGTTGACCAAGGTTGCTCATTTTGTTCCTATTCAAGCTTCCTATACGACAACAATGGTGGCTTGAGTTTTCCTGTAAGATGTAGTGAGATTGCATGAGATTCCAAGGTGGATCATTTTTGATAGAGATCCCGTCTTTACCTTAGTATGTGGATCTCACTTCAGCATGCTATGGGGACTCAATTGAACTTAAGCTTAGCTTATCATCCAGAGATAGATGGTCAGACTGAGCATGTGAATTAGGTTTTGGAGGACATGCTTCGCATGTATGTTATGGACCAGTAGTCGCGTTGGGAGGATTATATTTATCTAGTGGAGTTTGTTTATAACAATAGATATCATAGCTCGATAGGTATGTCTCCCTTTCAGGCATTGTATGGTCATCCTTGCCATAGTCCTTTGAGTTGGGATTGGTTAGAGGACAGGGTGCGTATAGGACCGAATATCCTTCGAGAGATGGAGCAACAGGTTGAGCGGAGTCGTGAGCATTTGGTAGCTGCACAATATAGGCATAAGAAGTATATAGATGCTCATAGGGTAGATCGTTAGTTTTCTGTTGGCGATTGTGTGTTCTTGAGAGTGCATCTGCGGAAGAGTCCAATCCGTTATGGAAAGGGTTCTAAGTTGGCACCTCATTTTGTTGGCCCTTTTGAGATCCTTGAGAGGATAGGACCTGTTGCTTACCGTCTTGGCTTGCTACCAAGTCTATCTCGCATCCACGATGTCTTTCATGTTTCTGTTCTTTGACCTTATCACCTTGATGTGACTCATGTTCTTGATTGGAACACTTTCTAGGTTGAAGACGAGCACCTTTCTAAGGAGGTCATGTGCATTCTTCCACGTGGGGATTTGACCCTCGGGGGTCACACCATTGACCAGGTAAGGGTCCTATGGGACCCAAATGATGAGACCTCGACGACTTGGGAGAATGCAACGAAGATGAGAGAACTCTATTCTTATCTGTTTTAGGCTTCCAGGAGTAAGCCTTATTTTGGAGTGGAGAATGTAGTACCCCTTCTCGATCGAACTTATTAGACTTATATTTTGTTGCAATTTATTTTTCAGTTGATACATTACTGCTAAACATTATTCAGACGTATTTGATACTATTTCTTGCTTTAACTGGATACGTGATGTATGCTTTATTACAGTATTTCAATACTTGTGATTAGTGCTATTTTTATGGATTATTGTCATGGACTGACACTTTTACCTTACTTATGCAATGCGTAATTATATGTTGCATGTTTGCGAGTGTATTGGATGCGAGGGGATGATTTTCCTTCACTCACTTCGATGAGATAGAGAATATCATGATTCTCTTACATCAGTGTGCGTACTGTGCATCTTATATTTGTATATATGCATATGTGGTTCTATGATGCAGGATATTGCAGTTACAAGTACCGGATAGGTATGAGGTATCGTCTCCATCTGACTTCACAGGTTTGAGCATTCCTTATATGTCCGATGAGAGTGGAAGAGATAGTTGTTGACCCTAATTCTTACCCTCAGTCTACTCATGTGAGTGTTGTTAGTTGGTCGTTCGTTCCTTTTGTTTGGCCTTCGAGTCTTGTCCGTTTGATTTTTTTGGAGTCTTGTGTTTTTCTCAGTTTGCATGCCCTAGTGGGTTCGATTATTTATTTTAGTTTAAGTCATTATTTCATAGTTGGTATAAGTAATTTATGCATTATTATGCCTTTGTGTTATGAACTTAACTAATTGAGTGAAGTTGTTAGATTTAAATTAGTAATTGCTTTATATCGGAAAAGTAACTATATTTAAATCAAATAGAAAAATAAAATAAATAATGTTAATTACTATTGCTTTTAAATTTAAAGAAAAATAAAGATAGAGTTAAATTATTGTTTTTTATTTTTTTGGAAAAATTAATTATACTCCATGATGAAAGAAATGTATTTTTCAAAAAAAAAAAAAAAAGAGATTCCCATTTACTTTTTTGAAGGAAAATAGAAAAAAGTAAATTTTATTATTTAAATGTTTTGGATGAGAAAAATGTTTCAACCTAAAAGTTTAAGTTAAAATATTTTCTTATTTATCCCTGTGAATGCTTTGGAAGAGGTATGCATGTTTTTGGAGGAGAAAAATTCTGGAAAATTGTTTGGGAAGAAGGTTTTGGATTTGGTTGGAAATCTGTTACAAGATAAAAGCTCTCCAACAAATTTCTTCTTGGAAAGCTCTACAGGTTGGATGGCCTCTACCTTGTTGTTGTTTTAAAAAAAATCTATGCTTCTTTCCCTTCTTCTGGATGTTGTAAGAAGATTGATTAAATGATTGCAGTGTTATTGAATTAGTTGTTATGAGGTTTATTGACAAATTTCAGTCCATTTTCATTAAAAATGCAACTCCAATCTCTTCCTGTTTCATTTCATGATAAATTTTTGTTTAAAATCTATTCTTTCATTTTTGTTTATGAAAAGAATTTGATTTCCTGGTTATTGTAGCTTTTAAATTTGTGTTATTGGAAGAGTCATGCTGACAAAATTTTGCCAAAATTTTCCCCTTGTGCCTCCATTTATTTAAAATTTTCTTCCTGGTAGTTTTCCTATTAGTAACATTTTCCTATCATATATGGGAGAGTAAATCTAAGCTAATATATTATATTTATCGTGTAATCAGTACAAAAGTGTCTTATCATATATGGGAGAATAAATCTAAGCTAATATATTATATTTACACGTAATCAGTACAAAAGTGTCCTATCATATATGGTAATAACTTAACTAGTTTGGTTGTTTCCCCGGCCTGGTAATGATACTGACTCTGATGCCGCGGGTCATCCAAAGTGACTTTCATCCCAACATAGAGTTTCTTGCCTCCCATCCTGCTCCATCCTCCACCTCCGGTTTGGGCATTGTTCGGGGGCTCCTACTACTAATTGTTTTCTGTTGTTACCATCTACAGTTCATTCTGCAGGGAGGCGGATACTGGCCCCTCGGCTATCTTGTCCAGCCTGAACCCCCTCGCATCTTTCCTGCCAACAACCGGCTATAGCTAATAACGTTTGCTCGCTCCTTCTCCTTCCCACACCCCCTCATTGGATTGTTCATTCTCGCCCATTTCCAGAAGGCTGATAGTCCATGCAAGGGAGGAGATTATAGACTTTGAATGTCTAGGGGAAGCCCTACCTTTATTGTTGAACGAGTTGACAACCGGAAGGCCTAACTGACCATCCTTGCCACCAGCCGCAGTTGATCCATCCAGTTGTTGGACTATAATTTCCCACTTTCTATTTCCCATATTAGTTATGACTGGGCTCGTTTGATCCCACCTGAACCGGGAGGAGCCACAGTTAGTTAGATGCACCCGGGAAAGTGAACAAGAAAGGAAGGATATCCCCAACGCGTTGAGAAGGAAAGGATAACTGCAATCTGAGGAGGGAGAAGAGTGAGATCCTTGTTCAACGGGTAGTTCGAGCTTCCATCCCGATGAGCTTCCGGTAAGGTTACGCCCAGATTCATTGGGCTCCATCGGTTAGGAGGTGGTGCGTGCTTGGTATCCATGAGGTAGTCCATCAATTAGGTAGGTAAGTGAGGATGATGACAACTTCTCAAACCGGGGTATGCATTTTCAATTCCCGCTCCTCTGAACTATAGCTTAAGCCTCCCATCGGGGGTGTGGAAGGATAATCACTACCTTCCTAATTCTGAGTTTAATTCATCTTTTTCCATTCTTGTTTTGGCAAAAAAATTCAACTGGGAATTATCAAGCTATTTAGTTTCCAGCCAATTTGGCTTTGTGAATGAATTTGTTTGGTTTATGATGCTATTTTTCATCGCACTACTACCGTGGGGTAGCAGGCTGCCCCCCTATCACAGTTTAATTTTTTGTTTTTTAAATTTTAATTTAAAATCAATTGAAATAACAGAGATTAATAAGTCTCTGCTCCCCCCACTTTGAGTCAACAAAGTCTACTAAAATATAGTAGACTAATTTTTTATTTAAAAAAAAATAAAACTAACATAAAAAAAAAATTACCGATGAAGAATTTTACTAGAAAATTCAATCTCTGAGATAAAATAGAGATGAAAAATAGCATCATAAACCAAACAATTTCATTCACGAAGCCAAATTAGTTGGAAACTAAATAGCTTGACAATCCTCAATTGAATTTTTTTGCCAAAACAAGAATGGAAAAAGAGGAATTAAACTCAGAATTTTCTCCAATTTTGAAAACTACTAGGAAGAAAATTTTAATTAAATGGAGGCACAAGGGGGAAATTTTGGCAAAATTTTGCTACAATGATTCTTCCAATAACACAAATTTAAAAGCTACAATAACTAGGAAATCAAATTATTTTCATAAACAAAAATGAAACAATAGATTTTAAACCAAAACTTATCATGAAATAAAACAAGAAGAGATTGGAGTTGCATTTTTAATCAAAATGGACTGAAATTTATCAATAAACCTCATAACAACTAATTCAATAACATTGCAATCATTTAATCAATCTTTTTACAACATTCGAAAGTAGGGAAAAAATGATAGATTTTTTTTAAAACAACAACAAGGTAGAGAGCATCCAATATGTGGAGCTTTCTAGGATGAAATTTGTTGGAGAGCTTCTATCCTGCAACAGATTTCCAAACCAAAACCAAAACCTTCTTCCCAAACAACTTTCCGAAATTTTCCTCTTCCAAAAACATGCATCCCTCTTCCAAAGCATTGATAGGGATAAATAGGAAAATATTTTAACCTAAACTTTTAGGTTGAAATATTTTTCTCATCCAAAACATTTAAATAATAAAATTTACTTTTTTCTATTTTTCTTCAAAAAGGTAAATGAGAATCTTTTTTTTTTGGGAAAAATACATTTCTTTCATCATGGCGTATAATTAACTTTTTAAAAAAAATGAAAAAGAATAATTTAACTCTATCTTTATGTTTCTTTAAATTTAAAAGCAATAGTAATTAACTTTATTTATTTTATTTTTCTATTTGATTTAAATATAGTTACTTTTCCAATATAAAGCAATTACTAATTTAAATCTAATAACTTCACTCAATTAGCAAAGTCCATAACACAAAGGCATAAGAATGCATAAATTATTTATACCAACTATGAAATGATGACTTAAACTCAAACAAATAATCGAACCCACTAGGACACACAAATCGAGAAAAAAATACCAGAAGACTTCCAAAAAGTCAAACGAACAAGACTCGAAGGTTGAATAAAAAGAACAGACGACCAATTGACGACACTCACACGAGTAGACTGAGGGTAAGAATTTGGATCAACAATTATCTCCTCCACTCTCATCGAACACATAAGACACACTCAGACCTGTGAAGTCAGGTGGAGATGATACCACGTACCTACTTGGTACTTGTGCTTGCAATATCTTACATCATTGAACCACACATGCATATATACAAATCTAGGATACATGACACACACACCAATGGAGGAGAATCATGACGTTCTCTGTCTCACTCGAGTGAGTGAAGGAAAATCATCCCCTCGCATCCAATACACTCGTAAACATGGAACATATAATTACACATTGCATAAGTAAGGTAAAAGTGTCAGTCCATGACAATAATCCATAAAAATAACACTAATCACAAGTACTGAAATACTCTAATAAAGTATACATCATATATCCAGTTAAAACAAGAAATAGTATCCAATATGTCTGAATAATATTTAGTAGTAATGTATTAACTGAAAAATAAACTGCAACAAAATATGTCTAATAAGTTTGATCAAGAAGGGGTACTACACGCGTGGTGGGTTTACCCTGCCACGTGGGGTCCAACTATTTTTCTTTAATGATTAAAACTCTCTCTGCCCAACATTGAGAAAAACAGAGTAGAATAAAATTTTATAATTTTTTTTTTAAAACTAATATTTTTGAAATAATTTTTTTGGATTATACCGGATAAATAGAGGACTCCCAAATAGAATATTTTAGACAAAATCATGAGGATTTTGTAAACCATAAGAGATAATTTTAAACCAAAATTTGTTGTTTTCTCCACACACAAAGGAAGAAGAAATTTCCAAAAAAATTGCTAGCATGATTTTCCTTTCACCACAAATTTGTAAATTCACTCAACAGACAAACAAATCCCTTTCCCAAACCAGGAAACAAAGAATTTAAACTCCAAATTAAAACTTGAAACTAATAACAGGAATAATCAAATTTTTGATTTAAAAACCATTCTCTTTCCATTTTTAACATACTAAATCAAGGAAAAGTTTAAACAACAAAAAAATCAACTGTTTCCCAAATTTGAACTAATTTAAAAACTTCACAAATAGAGATTTTCCAAAATGTCAACAGAGAGTCCCAAACTAAATTAAAAATTTTCCAAACAAAATAAAGAGTGGCAAACACCCAACTCGTGATAGGAATTGTAATGCCCCGCCAGGAAACACCGAAGGGATTAAGCCATAACACAAGAATAGAGTGCAATAATTTTTTTTAAAAAAAAGTTACACCACATAAGATACAACAAGATATCAAAGATTCAGATTACATAGCGGAAGACATCAACTAACACCTAAAGAGTTTCCCAACGAGATTACTTAAATTTCACAATTCACTTAACTCACACAATTAATCCAATAAGCTGATTATCTTAATAACGAGATAATTCTTAATCAGGATAATTTCTTTCAAAAGATGGAAATATAAATCACAAGCAAAGATTCATCCATTAAGATCTATTCATAATCTTCGTTCAAGCTTTTCATTTAAAATTACAAGCCATACATCTAATATCCTAACACACTAGAATTCCATCATAAACATAAGAGATCTTTTTCAAGCATACTTAATTTTCTAACCACAACTGAATAGATTCCATTACTCTAAGTTACATTCTTTCATATTCCAACTTATTGCATTTAAAAGACGATTGCATACTAGCATCTATGATAAATCTCATCTAAACCACTTAAGCATTCAATCAAAATGGCATTCAAGAAAGGACTGAATACAAGCAATTAAAGTTAATTCCATCTTATTCACTTATACATTCTAACATAAGCTATTCATACATGATAAAGCTGAATAAGGGAAACATAAGAGAATACATCACATAACACCATAATGATCTTGGAGTTCACCCCTAAAGGGCTACATCTTCGAGTTTGCTCAACTGCAAGACCCCCCTGATAATTAATAAAGTTAGGAGTACAAGAGGTTACACCATTACAATCCGGCCATCAAGGCGAAATATAAACAATATACAAATGACCACATCGGTCAATAAATACATAAACGATCCCTGAAAAGAACAGGATCCAGTTGAACAACAATCAAAGCTAAAACAACGGTCCTTTAGAGCATCCATAAAACTGAGCCATCACCACCCAAGGTCTAACATGAAACCGATACTCACAAGGGCAGAGACAAAAGGACGATCCACAAAGGTGCTCCTAACAGGACAAAACGACAACACACTAGCGAACGTAGGGACAAGTGTCATCACACAACCTGGTACGATTACCATGGTAGGTCTTCATAGGTCCCGACCCCATACATTGGGTTACCCTGGCAACCTAATCCAAGCCTCCGGTCCATCCAAGCCTCATGTGGACCCACACATCCTCTCGTGAAGACAAGGATGGTGGTTTGCCATTTCAGGCCTTTTCACAGCATGTCGTGTCTATGTTAGCACTCGTCCCATGTGTGAGGCACATATATCTTACTTAGAGATTACTCGTCCCACTTACTAACGGTACTCTAACTAGAGACCTAACCAACAATGGTCAACCACAAATCATCATTCGACTCACACAAAGAGGATATGACCAAAAACGACACTACCACAAAACAACAGTCAACTCGAAACCGAGGACTGAAACAGGTACCCCAAATCATTCCATACGACAGGGTCCTAACAAAACAAGCACGACTTGCCATTTCATAATCAAAAGCGAATACAGAAATTAAACTCGCAAAGGCAATAATCAGAAAAGACAATATTTTCTCAAATTGATTTAAGCATAACAGTTGATCCAATTCTTTGATTGATCTAAGTTTTCAAAAAGCATTGACGGGAAATCACCATTACCAGGTGAGTACAATATCACAATCTACAATAGTACCATAGACTATTTCTCAAACCAAGGGAAAAATATAAATTATCCATTCATTTTACTACATGAGCTTATCAGTAACTAAACAATTTCCCAAATGATACTAAATTAAATTCCCAAAAGGACATTGTTTAAATTCAAATATCCAATGATAAAATATTTCACTTACTTCTCAATTACTCAAATGATATGTTCTGGAATAATATTTAACATCATCAATTAGTAATAACATCATATTTCAACAATTTTCCAATAACATAAGGTCAGTGCAAGAAGATGAGTCCACTTTTTGGTCAAAAAGTGGAAGTGTTTTCCCTGATTTTTAGATTTTGTCTCATTTGAGCTTAAATTTTGAAACACTTAGAGATTGAATCTTGGAAAAAGTCAGTAATATAAAAGATAGCCCTCTGAGTGTACTTTCCAAATATATAATTTATTTTAGTACCCACATAATAAAAAATAACTTTTTGAATGGAGTTCTAAAAACTATGTTTTAAAAATGCCTGTTTCAGGACCATACCATGCATGTGTACGACCCACACTTTTTGACACAATTAAAATTATTTTCTCAAACCGTTTTGGGAAATGGTTTGTAACACACTGAAGATTGATGAGCATATTTTTCTGTATTTTTTTTTCTAATATTTTTTTTTTAATTAATTTTTTAATGGCCGTAATTATCTTTTAAAAAATTTGACGTGTACGACCCACATAATTTGATGTAAACTTAACATTTTTTGATTTTTTTTTTTTTAAAATACAAAAGAATTTTGTGTAGATTGATGACATATAATTTTTTTTCCAAAATTCTTTAAAATAAAAAAGTTATTAAATTAACAAAATTAGTTAATATTTCAAATTTATGGACCCGATTTAGTATAAATTAAATGAAAAATAGTTAAAATAATCAATTTTTAAATAAATTTACATATTTAGAATCTAGATAGTATAATCTGAAATGGGTTTTAATTTCGTATAAAAATTTCCTGATTAGAGGCGCATAAACTATTTCTGAAGTTCATATTTGTGCTTTCATTCATGGAGATTTGAATTTGCAGGTCCATGTCTCAGGTGTGGCCATCCCAAGCCTATCCCGGGCCTAATCCCGAGCCAAGTGGCAGGTTGTGGAATCAACTTCCACAAACGGGCCCCCGTTTTCAAACAAGGGCGGCTTGTGGAAAAAAAAAAGGAAAAATGCCATTTAGAAACGGGGGCTCGCTTTTAAACAAAACGGGGGCCCATTTTTTTTTGCTTCGGACCCTCATTACCTTTCGGCTCGGGAGCCCGAAGCATAAACGGGCCTCCGTTTTTTGAAAACGGGCCCCCGTTTATAAGAGCGCGTTTTCCAACGTGTGGACTTCCGCGAATTTGTGACTCATTACCTTGCACTTGCCACGTAATATTCTATTTTATTTTTAAACAATACTACCTCAATTAGCCAACTACCCTAATCAGCTAGAAGGTAAGATATAAATTCATTAATCCAAGATTAGTCCAAGATATAACCAATCATTATTCAATGACGAAATTAGCAATTCTAGAATTTAATTAGAAAGTGTGCACTAATCCTAAAATGAAATTGAATATTAATTAACGGTAAATTCCATTATACCATTAATTAATATGAAATTAATCATTAAATAGAATTATGCCACAGTATTCATAATTAAAGACTTAATTAAAAATTTTCCATTAAATAACATTTAAATATTATATATATATATATTTTTTGAGCAATAAAAAAAATACATAAAAAAAAACTTTTTTTAAAACTAATTTAAAAAAAAATACCATTTAAAATGGGGGGCGGTGAAGGTCGGGCCCACCTCCCAACGCGGGGGTTGGGGGAGCCAAACCCCAGCCGCAGGAAACCACGCGGCAGCGCCACTGTGGTGCCTGCAGGTTCCGCGACGCCCTACGGCCACCGCGGCCCCTGCGGCCACCACAGTGAGCCGCGACCACTGAACGATGAGCAAGAGTAGGGGGACGAGCGGGGGAGGGGAGGAGGAGGCGGGTGGAGCTCCGCTCCCCGCCCTCCAAACCCCAAACCAATAAAAAAAACTCAAATAAATCACGCACAGGTTCGATAAAAAAAATGCGTTTATAATTTTATTTTATTTGAACACATAGTTCGAAATAAACAAAAAACGCCACACCAAATATGTTTTATAAATTTCAATTTAATATAAATTCGGTTTAAAAGAACTATGTTTTGGTATCACATTTTCTTTGATGGTTTTCATCCTTTCCAAACATAAAGGGGTTTCAAACACTCAAAAAGAAATGAGGAATAACAACACCTCAAACAAAATTTCCAGCCAAACTCAAAATGGGCCAAAAGGGGCACTATTTTTACCACAATGATGCAACCAATTTGTTTTCTTGAAGATCATAAGCAAATAAGCATAGATCTAAACCCACAATTCCAAATTTCAATCTGATAACAATTTTAAAAAGATTGGATTTTAACAACAAGCAATTTCATTCAACAACAGACTATTTCCATGGCAACAAGGAAGAACAGTTAAGGTAATTCCTACCTTCATACGCATTCCTGGAAGAGCTGAAAGAGAGCCCAATCTTGCCAGATCCAGAAGAACTTCCTTGCTCCCAAAACCCCTAAATTTCATCCCCAAAATTTCTTTCCAACCAAAAATTTTCCAAAAATATCCATCCTCCAAAATTTCCCAAAAAATTAGGTTATAAGGAAGAGTTGACCAAAATTCCATTTTTGGAATTAAAATTTTTATTTAAAAATAATTCTCAAAATTAATTCTTTTCTAACTATAACAACAAATTAAATTGTTTTTCAATTCCAAATTGATTTCCTCATTTAATTCAATTTAACCTTTCTAATCTAAAAAGCCAACAGAATACAATTAAATCTATTGCAATTAAATACAAGACTTTCTTTTTTTAACAGCATATACAAAATGCATTTAATATTCAAAATCAGTCATTTAATCGAACTTACTCCCAATTTAGGACGAACAATCTAATATCAACGAAAATCGCATAACGAAATCCCTGATTAATTCAGTCCATTAATCTTCAATGCATCAACACATATATAGTCAAAATAATCACTAAGGACTAATTAATCAATTTAACCATACACACCAAGCACGCAAACCAAGAAGGTCAACCAAACAGATGACTCGCAAACCCAAATAAAAAGGGGATACCGACGATGACTAACGATGCTCACTTGAGCACAACTATGGTCAACTAGGGTCTTACGACCACCTAATCCAACTCTAAGGATTAAAGAGGTACACTCAAACCTGCAAATCCAAGTGAAGACGAACCTCGCACTCATGCGGCATTGTACCTGAAATCTCCTGCAACCAAGAGTCATACATGCATACATATATAAAATTTAATGAAAGCGTTAGCCCGATATTAATACCACGAAATAGGTACACTAAACAACTTGCATACAACTAGTGTGAAAACCACATCCACAGCTATGCATTAAATCAAACATCTGACTATAACATTAAATTAAGATAAACTAACCAAGATTAAACCAAGATTAGAGATTGATTAGGGTAGGGGTACTACAGTAATCCTAGAAGAACACTCTAAAATCAATGTGAATCCAATCTCCAAGCTCTAGTTCTAGTTTCCAATCTAGCCTCCAAAATTGCCCCCCCCCTCATTCCCGTGAGCTCTCAGGCATATATGAGGAAAAATATTTCTAATCTAAACTTTTGGATTGAAATTTTTTTTTCATCCAATCACAAATTCCAATTTAAAATTTGCTTTTCTAGTTTCTCACAAGAAGGTAAATGGAAAAGTTATTTTTTTAACTCATTTCTTTTCTCAATGAAATTTAATCAACTTTTTTCTAAAAAGTTATAAAGGCAATAAGTTAAACTTTATTTATTTTTAAATGTAAAAAGGCAATAGCATGAAATTAACTTTTATTTTTATTTTTACTAGATTTAAATATGATCACTTTTCCAAATATAATGCAATGATCACTTTAAATTTAATAACTCCATTCAATTAACTAAAACCATAACACCAAGACATATTAATAAATAAATTAAATACACTAACTATGAAATGATGCCATAAAATCAATTAAATATTTTAACCGAATGAGGCACACAAACTGAAAAAACTATAGGAAGACTCTAAAAAAGACAAACGACCAACACTCGAAGACTGAACAAATGAAAAGGACGACCAACTGACGACACTCACATGAGTGTAACTGAGGGTAAAAATTAGGGTCAACAACTATCTCCTCCACTCCCATCGGACGAGTAAGGTACGCTCAGACTTGTGAAGCCAGGTGGAGATGATAACTTGTATCTGCAATGCCCTGCATCAACAAACCACACATGCATATAGACAAATATATAACCAAACATGACACACACACTGATGAAAGATAATTGTGACGTTCCCTGTCTCACCGAAGTGAGTGAAAAAAAATCATCCCCTCACATCCCATACACTTGCAAACACACAACATATAAATAACACATTGCATATGTAAGGTAACAGTGTCAGTCCATGACAATAATCCATAAAAATAACATTAATTATAATTACTGAAATACTATAAGAAAGCATACATCACATATCCATTTAAAGCATAAAATAACATCGAATAAGTCTGAATAAAGTATAGCAGTAATGTATCAACTGAAAAGTAAACTGCAGTAAAATATAAGTCTAACAAGTTCGATCGAGAAGGGGTACTACACTTTGCAGGTCGAGGATGAACAACTTTCCATGGAGCCCTTACACATTCTTCAGTGTCGGGATTTGACCCTCAGGGGTCATACCATCGATCAGGTAAGGGTCCTATGGGACCCAAATGATGAGACCTCAACGACTTGGGAGGATGCAGTTTTAGTGGGGAGAATGTAGTACCCCTTCTCGATCGCACTTGTTAGACTTATATTTTACTATAGTTGACTATTCAATGGATACACTATTTCCATATTGATTTAGACCTTATGCGATGTTATTTTATGCTTTAATTTGATTAGCAGTATATGTGTTCATGTAGTGTTTCCTTACTATGTTAAATGTGATTTTATGGACTACTGATACAAACTGACACTTTTACTTATATGTGCGATGCGTTTTATATTCATGTGTCGTGTTTGCAAGTGTATGGGATGCGAGGGGATGATTTTATTTCATTCATGTGGTGAGACATGGAACATCATGATTCTCCTTCATCGGTGTGCGTACCATGTATTGTATATATCTATATATGTGCGTGTGGTTCGTTGGTGCAGGACATTGTAGGTACAAGTACCAAGTAGGTACGAGGTATCCTCTCCACCTGGCTTCACAGGTCTGAGCGTACCTTATTTGTCCGATGGGAGTGGAGGAAAGAGTTGTTGATCCTAATTTTTACCCCCAGTTACACTCATGTGAGTGTCGTTAATTGGTCGTCCTTTCCATTTGTTTGGTCTTCAAGTCTTAGTCGTTTGACTTTTTTAGAGTCTTCGTGTGACTTTTCTCGATTTGCATGTCTCCATTGGGTTAGAATATTTAATTGAGTATATGATGTCATTTCATAGTTGGTGTATTTAATTAATTTATTAATATGCATGCGTTATGGATTTAGTTAATTGAATGGGGTTATTAAATTTAATTTGATATTTGCATTTATTTAGAAAAGTGATTATATTTAAATCAAGTAGAAAAATAAATAAAGTTAATTTCATGCTATTGCCTTTTTAGATTTTAAAAAAATAAAGTTTAAATTATTGCCTTTATAACTTTAAAAAAAAAGTTGATTAAATTCCAATGAGAAGAAAAAAAAAGAAATGATTTTAGAAAATAACTTTTCCATTTACCTTTTTGAAGAAATTAGAAAAGTAAATTTTTAAATTGAAATTTGTGATTGGATGATGAAAACTTTTCAACTTAAAAGTTTATGTTAGAAATATTTTTCTCCATATATGCTTGAGAACTCACGAGGAATGAAGGAGAGGAAAATTTTTGGAGGCCATATTGGAAAACTAGAACTGGAGCTTGGAGATTGGATTGTTAATTTCAAAGTGTTCTTCCAGGATTGCTATCACAGGTTGGGTGTTTTCCACTCTTTATTTTGATTTGAAAATTTTAATTTAGCTTGGAAAAATAACTCTCTGTGTGTTCATATTTTTGAAGATCTCTATTTGGGAAGTTTTAAATTAATTCAAATTTGGGAAATGGATTGATTCTTGGTTGTTTAAACTTTTCCTTGATTTGGTTTTTTAAAATTAGGAGATTGATTTTTAAATCACAAATTTGGTTCTTCCTGTTATTAGTTTCAAGTTTTAAATTTGGGGTTTAAATTCTTTTTCCTGGTTTGGGAAATGGATTTGTTTGCCTGTTGTGTGAATTTGCTTATTATTTGTTTCAACTTTCAAATTTGGGGTTTAAATTCTTTTTCTTGGGTTTGGAAATGGATTTGTTTGCTTGTTGTGTGAATTTGCAAATTTGTGGTGAAAGCAAAGTCATGCTGACAAATTTTTTGGAAATTTCTTTTTCCTGTGTATTTTTGTGGTCTTCCTGTGTGTGGAGAAAATTAGAATCTTTCGTTTAAAATTCTTTCTTATAGCTTGTTATCCTCATGATTTTTGCCTATAATCTGCTATTTGGGAGCCTTTCTATTTATCTGATATGTCCAGAAGTTTTATTTAAAAAAAAAATAGTTTTTTTTCACAAAGTGTTGGGCAGAGAGTTTGTAATTTAAAAAAAAAAAGGGTTTGACCTCACGTGGAAGGATAACCCCACCACGTGTGGGGGGGGGGGAATGGTAGCATATGCTGCCATATATGCTACCAAAACTACACCTTCTCTTTTTTGCGTGTTCGCTGTTTTCACAGCGCTGCCTGTTGATGAATTTTGATTTTCTTTTGTTATATATATAGTTTTATGAAAAAATATATTATTATATTGGGCTATTTGAAATAATGTATAATTGTGGAATTTGGTTTTACGATTTAATATATATTTTAATATGATATATTTATATGAGTATATATTCGATGAATATATATTTATATACATATATTATATTATTAGATATATTTATTTTGAATTATTCTTTTTTGGAAACATATATTTGATTTTTTTAAATTAAATCATGAATATATGTTAATGGGTTTATTTAAAGTGGAATGTGTTAATTAAAGTGATTATGAGTTGACTTTTCCAAAGGGGGTTATTTTTATTTCTTTAAATGTGGTTAATTTTAGCTTTACTGGACAAATGACGACTCTGGATTTTTTTATCAGCATAGTTGTATTTTCTATAATTTTTAAATATCGATATTTACAAATATATAATGCTTTTGACTATTTTAAAAAGATTGCCTGTATTAGGATGTTTAGTGAAAATGTTATCCTTGGTAAGAGATTATTTGCGTTGCAATTCTTATTTTGAGTTGTCGTCATGTCGTAATGGTTGTTGTACCCTCTCGATCATGTGTTGTTTGTGTAACCCTGTTGATGTGAGCCATTGTGTGTTTTGTTCCAAATGGTCAATCCTAGGTCATTGAAGTGTGTTTTCTTCACCTCTATTTTTGTCAGGATTATATATGGCTGTCAGTTTTGCCATAAGGTTCTCGTAGAGAGACCATATTTGTTAATGTCCTAAAAGAGAGTGGCTTTCGAGTGGGGGCCGCACCCGAAGTGGTTGGCAGGATAACCCCTCGAAAGTCAGTTAATAAGTGATAATCTAATAATTGATTAGGGGGTGGGTAGTTGTAATACTAATTAAGATATTGTACCTCGCAAATGGTTGAGTGCTCATATAGGCTGAAGATGTAGTGGGAAGGCCTGGAATGACAAACCTACCACCTTGTCTTCACGAAGGGTTGGTAGGGTCTGCATGAGACTTAGATGGAGTCGGGGGTTTAGGAAAGGTTACCAGGATAACCCAAGATGGGGGCCGAGACCTATGGAGGCCTATCTAGGGTAACCATATTAAGCCATGCAATGACATTTTCTCCTTAGGGTCACTAGTGCATTGTGAGTTCGAGTCACATGAGTATTGTGGAGTCATGTTGTATTATCGTTCTTGTCTTGTTTATGCTTGCTTAAGGGTTTTCTGCTATCTCCTAGTACCGTGGGGTGATTCCATTTTGGGATCACATGGTCGGGTGGTAGTGGCAATTCCCATTGGATATTCTTGTTCGTACCTTCATGTGAGGATTGGCTTCGCTGGTGTACCTATGTTTCGTGATTCATGTATCTCCTCATGTTCGTGATTATTGTACATTCGAGGTCCATGTGGTCATTGTATCAGTAAATTATGTAACCTTGACATTGTAATTTATGCAATTTCATATGTATTATTGGAAGCCATGTAATTATTGAATATTATAATCTTAATTTAGTTGAATGTATGTTATTTCAGTTTTCTTTATTCTTATGTGTAAATGCTTCATTGAAAATAAATAGTGTATCACTTTAGATCTTTCAATGAGGAATTCAATTTTATGAATATGATTTAATTAGATGTATTTAAGTTCCCTAATTAGATGGATAATTGAATGAACCTTATGATGTTGTTTTAGTTATGAATTAATCTTTGTTGGTAACCCTTTAGAAATTCTTGTGTTAGACTTTCGCTTGTGTTATTAAACATGCAATGTAATAATTAATGCACTTAATCTTTAAAAATAATAATTATTTCACCCTTTAGTTGCCTAGTTGTGTTGTTTTCCTTTAGGGTTCCTGGTGAGGCATTACACGGAATATTTTATGTAAGACTAAAAAGAATGCATCCAAGGCAAAGTAGATGAAAAGCTTGAGCCAATATTACATTAATGCTTTATTACAAATGATAGACTTGATAACCTATCCAAGTCAATTTCTCATAATCCCAAGATTGCTTGGAAGTGTAAGGGTAGAGGTTACTCTTGACTTGATCCTAAGGGAGTCTTGTGACACTTGACTCAACACTCGATATCTAAAATCTAACACTCGATCTAACTCTATACAAGACTTAAGGGAACTCTACACTCCAACTTTATACAAGACTTAAGGAAACTCTTACACCTGATGCCTCCAATGAGCTCACAAGGCCTCTATTTATAACATTTGGTGTCAGAGCTTGGGGTTTCGTTATTATATTTTCACTGTAAATTGGTATCAAAGCCTAGGGTAATATTGTAAAGCCTTTATCATCATTATAAAGTCTTGAGCGTAATAGAAATATTTTGTAGTGTCCATTTCAACATTGTTTTTATGTCTCTTGCCATTGTGTCATTCTAAGAAACATCAAGAGAGTTTTAAGTCTAAGAGATTAAGGGTAAGTCTTGCAAGTAGCCATGGACCCCACAAAAGTAAGACCCATTGTTGAAGCTAGGGAGGCATTGTGAAGGGCAGTCGTAAGTTGGGAAATTGTAGCAGTGAATGCAAATCAAAATTTTGAGTAAGATCTAAAAAATTTCTTGAATTTTAAGAAATGACAAGTCGTAAGAGTTTAAATATTACCATGTCAGAAATTGCATATTTGCATAATAGTTCAAAATATAAGAATGTTGCAATGAATGAAAATGAATTAGATACAATTGGAAACAAAATTTTGAGGAATGAAATTTTTTTTATGCATAAAAGAATATCAGACAAGTTTTAATTATCTAATTTGCAAGAAGGAATATCAAACCGAATGGTTAACAGTGTCATTCCTTGTTTTTACAATGCATTGTCTTAACATTAGCAAGAAATTACTAAATTTATCTTCCAAATATATATTATTCATGACACTAATTATGTACAATAAAATTCATTAAGTTGTTGCAATATCATCATAGGTCCTATGTCCAGTCATTCCACCATAAAAACATGCTAATGCCCAATATTTGCAATAAGATGAAATCTTGGTAAATTGAAGACATTGTGAAATTCCATAACATACTTATATTTGTAAGTATGTTTCAGTCTTTTTGGTAGAAGCGATCCTATTTTTGGATGATATTAGTCACCTTTGATCTAGGTGTCTTTATGCTCGATTATCCATTTCAATTGGCATACAGGAAAATGTACAACAAGATAGATAATATCCATAAGGGTTGTCTTGGACTTGTATAAGGTTAACCGGGATAATAAGATCTTACAGGAGGGACTAAATGCATTAACCAAATCTTCAACATTAAGATATTCTAAGGGCAAATGGCTTGCAATATTTCTGCATCCAAAAATTATATGAGTTTTTTAATACTATCTTACTAGTGCCTTCAGTACAACTAGTTCTCCCTTAGTGAGATTTGAAGACAAAATATGGATTTGCTTTGCACCTAGAACTATCTATAAATTGCCCCATCCTTCGATTCTGGATACTGTAATAGGATTGTTGAAAAAATTATTTTCCAATATCTTCTTTTGACATTCCTCAAGAAGCTCCTTGTTTCACCGAACAACAAATTTGCATCAAATTTGCCAATAACATTCACACACATTGAATGTTGATCAAAATCAACAAAGTTAGTTTCGAGGTCACTACGCAATTATATAACACCAATTCGAGTAAAAGAAACCTTTTGAAACTGACTCAAAAAACTCCATCCTAAGAGAATATCGGTTTTAATGCCATCATCCTACCAAAATGAACATGAATAACTAAGTTCTCCTATATTTATTGAAATTCTGCATGCTTTTCTTTCCAACCTCTTCTTAGCTCCTATTCCCTAGATTAGAATATTTTGGGGTTGCCAATAATGAGATGGTAATACATATTCTTTGGCAATACTAATTGCCAATCCTGTATCTAAAATAGCAGAAAATTCATGTTTAATATTTGGTCCTACTGTGACAAGAATTATGGGATTTATAGGTTTTCTAGGATCCACCTTTTTGGCATCATGCTTTTTCTATTTTGCATAACTGCTCTTCCTAAACTAAAACTTTTCCTCAATTATTTTTCTGCAATATTTCATCCATGTTATGATTTCATTAGCTGTTGCAAGATTATTAGTTTGTTGTAGCATTTCATCCATCTGTGCTATGACGTCTTTGTCTTCAAAAGATTCTTCAAAACTTTCTTCTAGTAAATGTGTTGCATAGTCAAGAAGACTTTGATCATACGCATCTTTAACACTTTTCTTATTATTTTTAAAATTTTGATCAAACATCCATTCATTATGATTTATTTATTTATTGTATAAATCCTTAGGAAAAAAATATTGATCCAGTATATTCATTATGCTTTCTTCATTTTCAATCAATCTTGCTAGACAATTTCTATTATCTTCTTGTTTTGTTAATATGTTATGCAGCGAATTACTACAAACTTATTTTGCTAGAAGATAATTTTTATCTTGAATGCTTTGTGTCATTTCTTGAGAATGAGCATAGTCTAATTCATTAGCCTTCTTCAAGCTTGCATCATTAATTTGAGAAGAACTTGCTTCATCATGCTTAAAAGACATTAAACACATGCATTCTTCACATATTGTTTCAAGGTTTTTTTCATCAATTAGCTCTTTAGAATTATTAGTTGACAACACTTTAATATTTGACATCTTTTCTTGAGAGCTTTCTTGCTTTCCTTTGATCTTTTCCAATATTTTCCTAGCCCTTGTAACATGAGAATCATCTTCTTTTTGCAAAAGATTAGTCTTTGTTTTCAACTTCAATTTATTTATTTCTTTTTCAATGTAGACTTTTTCTTTGTTAAGTTCTGTTATCCTCTGAAAATATTTTCTTTTTGCATTCTTCTAGCTACTGAGTTTTCTTGATATCTATACGATTTTCTGTTTATTTCTTTTTCTAATTCCCATACTACATCTTCAAGATTTCCTTTTAGAATCTTTATATGATCTTCTACACATCTATCATATTTCTCATTTGTTATTTTCTCTTTCATCTTAGAAAAACTATCTAAGCAATTTTCAGCATCACCCATACTGTTGACGTTGTTGGATATGGTTTCTTTTTACTACTGCTTGGATATGTTGTCATTGATGTCAACATATTCCTGTGGTTTATTCCAGTGAGTTTGGGGAGATCTTTTGATCCGATTTTTTAGTTTGGTTTTACTGATCACTGCTTTGTAGAATCTGATATTTCCTCTGGTATACACTGGTATGATCAAATCTTGTGCTGAGGTTTTGGGATATTGTTTGGGATGATCTTGTGTATCTTCATTTCAAATGGTTTATGATTTAGTGCCCCACAAGTTATCTTTCTTCGTGACAGTTGCTGATTGGTTGTGTTCTTGAACTTCCTCATGTTGATTGATAAAGATTTGATAAGTGGTGTTGGTGCAATTGTTGGTGAATGATTCTAACATGCTTACTGGTGTTTCCTAGTCACATCTTATTTGTTTTGGCGATCCGCATTGATCATTTTGTAAGTTTTTGTATTTTTTTGTCAACCGGTATTGATTTTCATGTTATGTGGTATTTTTGATGATGTAGCGTGTTGCGGTTTATCTTAGTGTGATTTTCGGTGGATGAGATCATTTGGGAATTTAAATTAGGTCCATGCTATTTATTATAAACCATTATATTGGTCTGGTGATCGATCCTTGTATCGTGTAATATAATCTTAGTAATTGTGAGTTGAGGGTTGAGGGGTTTAGTCCTTGTTATCAAGGTTGATGAACTTTATATATAGAAGAGTTATTCACTTAGTTCTGGTGTCAGTATTGTGTCTACATTATCAGAGAGAGGTGAATGTGCAAACAAGAGATTTATCTTTTAGTGAAGTGTTGAGGTGAGATTGGTGTTGCATAACAAACAATTGTGCTTAACTGTAACTCTCATTAGGCATTTGTAGATGCTATCATTGCAGTTCATTTCTTCCGGATTGTAGTTTGAATCATATTGTAAGTCAATGAGACTTCCTTGAGGGTTGTAGCCTTTCAGGCAAATATCTTTTGAGCATTGAGCTCTAGGCAATGTGCTTGAAAGCATGTGCATTCTCTATTGTAACATTTTCACATACTACTGCAAAGTATCATCTAATTGTGGGTAGGTTCCCACCATGGTTTTTCCCTTAATTGAGATTTCCACATTAAAAATCTTGGTGTTGTGTGTTGTGCTATTAATTTGCTTACCTATTTATTGTTGCAGTTTATTAGTTTATGTCTTGAAGTTTAATTTTGAGATCTAGTGAAGACTGATTCACCCCTCCCCCTCTTAGTCTTCCTTCTTGATTGATGCTAACACGTACAAGATTTTCTTTCCTTCCTATTAACTTGCAAAGTTATCGCAGTCAGCCTATTATTCTTTTCTACACAAGCTTTCTTTTCATTCCTTAAATATGATAGCCTATTTTTTTAAAGATTTTAGAGCATCCATTTTCATCAGCAAATAATTCATTATAAATAATGTTATGTTCTGGCATGGATCTTGAACTAGAAGCATTTATACCTCTGTATGCTGTCATTTTGAGCAAATATTATTGAGAAAAGCTTTTGATCCTACTCAAAAATTTCGGTCCTTGTTCACTGCTACAATTTTTCATCTTACGACTACCCTTAACAATGCCTCACTGACTTCAACAACGAGTCTTATTTTTGTGGGGTCCACAGTTTCTTACAAGACTTACTCTCAATCTTTCAAATTTTACACTCTCTCAACAAGATTTGAACAAAATAACAAACAACACATAACACAAATACTTCTATCCAAAAGTCTCACAAAGAACATAGCATAATAGACTCAAATTTTAATTGATAAACCTGGATAATTATAATATTTGCATGCTATGTGAACAATAACTAGAATTTGATACCAATTTCAAGTTGATACAACAATATGGTCTGATACCAATTTAGTGCAGAACAATACCAATACAAATAATGCAAGCTAGAGCATATATTTCATGGAAGCTTTATTACATGAGACAACTCTATTATATGAGACAAATTTCATAACCTATGCAAGTTAATTTCTTATAATCCCCAAATCACACAAAAGCGCGAGGGTAGATGATACTTCTAGCTTGCTCCTATAAGACTCTTCACACCAAATTCTTGACACAAGACTTTAAACATTATCTCTTAAGATCTAACTCTAAGACTATCAAATTCTATACAACTCAAGATGCCTTCAATGAGCGCACAATGCCTCTATCTATTTTAGTTGGAAGCTAAGGAGTAGATAGATTTGACTGGTAGGTGTGAATGGTAGATGGGTTTGACCGACAGATGTAGGTGGTAGATTGTACTAGTAGATGAAAGAGTAGGAGGAACTTTTGAAAGGTAGTGGAAGTGAAGTGGTAGATGGTAGTACGTACTTTGAGATGTGCAATTTCTATAACTTTCCTACTGACCCACTATTTACTTATTTATTTACTATCACTTTTGGATCTTGTCTTGCGTGAAGTTAGACTGTTGTGTCAAGAGTCTCATAGGAGAAAGCCACAAGTATCCTTTACCCTCACACTTCCATGCAATCTGGGGATTATGAGAAATTGACTTGCATAGGTTATGAAGTTTGTCTCATATAATGGAGCTGTCTCATGTAATGATGTTTTCTTAATGAAATATTAGCTCTAGTTTGCATTATTATTGTTCTGCAGTTGTTTGGTATCAGAGCCATGGAGATATTGTAATCATCTATGTTCATCAATGAAAATTTGACTCTATTATGCTATGTTCTTTGTGAGACTTTGGATAGAAGTATTTTTGTTATGTGTTGTTTGTTATTTTGTTCAGATCTTGTTGAAAGTGTAAAATCTAAAAGATTGAGGGTAAGTCTTGCAAATTGTAGTACCTCTCCCTCGATCAAACTTTTTATATTTATGTTTTGACTTTAGTTGACTTTTCAGTGGATATAAGTGGATACAGTATATTGTGATATTTTACTTAAATATTATGCTATGATGTGTTATGCTTTAATTTGAGTTGCAATGCATGTTTTTCATGCAATATTTCCTTACTGATAGTTAAATGTTATTTTATTGGACTGACAAATTTATTTTATATGTGAGTTACGTTATATACACGTTTCATGTTTATAAGTGTATGGGGTGCGAGGAGATGATGTTCGTTCACTCACTTTGGTGAGACAGTGAACACCACGATTCTCCTTCACTAGTGTGTTTACTGTGGTTGTATATATATGCATATGTGGTTCATTGATGCAGGGAATTGTAGGTACAAGTACTGTGTAGGTATGAGTTATAGTCTCCACGTAACTTCATAGGTCTGAGCGTACCTTCTTGACCCAATGGAAGTGGAGGAGATAGTTGTAAGGCCCGACATTTTAACCCTAGCATTGCTCAAAGTGAGCATCACTAGTCGTCCGTTAGTTCCCTATGTCTGGTATGCAAGTCATGTGTTTATCTGGGTTACTTGAGTTTGCATTTTATGCATTTGTGAAATTAACTATTAGATCTTAAAGTGTTTAAATTAGTTAATATATTTTATTTGCAAATTTAAATAAAGGGATTAAAATTAATTGGGACCCCTTTGTATTATAAATTGTTAAATCAATTGGTTCAATTCATTAAATTAGGGAATTTGAAAATTTGTTATTTTAAATTGTGAAATTAAATCATGTGGATGCATTTTTGAAAAGATTAAATAGAAATTGGAAAAATAAATATCTCCCTGATTGACTTTTTGAAAATAGAAATTTTAATTTTAAATTAAATGGAAAATAAAATTTTGAGGAAAAATTTATTTTTTGGAAATGCAATTTAGGAGAAAAGTTTTGATTGGTTGAAAAGATTTTAATCTAAAATGGATATTTTTGGTAAAAGTTTTCTATTTAACTTGTGCATTCACGAGAATGAGGGAGGAGAAATCGCATACAAAATTTAGGGGTTTTTTATTTGCTTGAAAGAAAAAAAAGCTGAGAAGATGAATTTTGGATTGCTCTTCTACAACTTGACTTCTAGGAAAACAATAACAGGTTGGTTGATTTGGTTTAGTTTTGTTTTTAGAAACTCTTTGTATAGCATAAATTCTGAATTAAAATTTTATCTCTAGTTTGTTAGTTTGGTTGGTTTGGTTGGAAATAAAATCTTCTTCTTCCTTTTTTAATTTGTGTCTCAAATTATTGAGCAAATTGTTTTTTTTAAAATAAAGTTATGCTGTCAAAATTTGGAAAAATTTGGGTCTAGGTATTGGATAAAAATTGGGTTTTGAACTATTTGTAGAAAATGAGTTTTCAAAGTTAAATTTGGATGTGGTTGTATACTATGTTTTTGTAATAATTTCATATTTGAAGTTTTCAATTTGTTTTTAGAAGGAAAAATTAGATTTCTTATTGTAAAATTTATTTGGAAAAGTTTGAAAATTTGTTAAATTTCATCCTTGTATGGGGTTATGTTGACAAAATTTGCCCAAATTTAGTTGCCTAGAGATTAATTTATTTTCAAAAAAATTCATACCCTATTAAAATAAAAGAAAAGAAAATCAAATTTAACTATTAAATTAATAACTAAAGAAATTTTCGAGTTACTATGTAAACTCGTAAATTTCTGAGTTTGCTATGTTTTCTGAGAGGTGCAATATTTTTTTTTGAAAAAAATAAAATTATTATCATATTTTATGTGGTAAGTGGGGGAGCTCGGGGCTCGACCCCACCCACCACATTGGAGAGCGTTGTCCCCCATAAAGTGGGGAGCACTGCAAACCACTATGTGGGCCAGCCCCCACGTGGGCAACAACACCGCAAGGTGCTTATAAAGTTTTTTTTAAATTAAATGGGAACAATGCTCCCCACATACCGTGGGAACAACGCTCCCAACTTTATGGGGGACAATACTCCCCAATGTGGTGGGTGGGGTGGAGCCCTGAGCTCCCCCAATTACCACATAAACTATAATAATATTTTTTTTTTGAAAAAAAAAACATTGCACTTCCCAAAAACTATAGCAAACTCGAAAATTCACAAGTTTACACAACTTAGAAATTCCTTGAGTTATTAATTTAACAGTTGATTTTTTTATTTTTTTTATGTCAATAGAGTATTTTTTTTTTTGAAAACAAATCAATCTCCAGGCAACTAAATGTGGGCATATTTTGCCAGCATAACCCCATACAGAGGTGAAATTTAATAGATTTTCAAACTTTTCCAAATAAATTTCACAATAAGAAATCTAATTTTCCCTTCTAAAAACAAATTGAGAACTTCAAATATGAAATTTTTACAAAAGCATAGTATACACAAACATCCAAATTTAATTTTGAAAACCTATTTTCTACAAATAGTTCAGAAATTGATTTTTATCCAATACCCAAGTTTACCCATATTTTCTAAATTTTGACAACATAGCTTTATTAAATAAAAATCAATTTGCTCAATAATTTGAGACACAAATTAAAGAAGGAAGAAGAAGATTTTATTTCCAACCAAACCAACCAAACTAACAAACCAAAGATAAAATTTTAATTAAGAATTTATGATATACAAAGAGTTTCTAAAAAACAAAACTAAACCAAATCAACC
Organism: Cryptomeria japonica; assembly: GCF_030272615.1. Taxonomy (NCBI): domain Eukaryota; kingdom Viridiplantae; phylum Streptophyta; class Pinopsida; order Cupressales; family Cupressaceae; genus Cryptomeria; species Cryptomeria japonica. Next base: position 730,830,008 of record NC_081409.1, read on the forward strand.
AACCTAATATTGTTTTCTTGGAAGTCATGTTGTAGAAGAGCAATCCAAAATTCCTCTTCTCAGCTATTTTTTTCTTTCAAGCAAATCAAAAACCCCAAAATTTTGTATGCGAATTCTCCTTCCTCATTCCCATAAATGCACAGGTTAAATAATTTTTTTACCAAAAATATCCATTTTAGGTTAAAATCTTTTCAACCAATCAAACTTTTCTCCTAAAGTGCATTTCCAAAAAATATCTTTTTCCCCAAAATGTCATTTTCCATTTAAATTAAAAGTAAAATTTCTATTTCCAAAAAGTCAATGAGGGAGATATTTATTTTTCCAATTTCTATTTAATCTTTTCAAAAATACATACACATGATTTAATTTCATAATTTAAAATAACAATTAATCAAATTTCTTAATTTAATGAATTGAACCAGTTGATTTAACAATTTATAATACTAAAGGGTCCCAATTAATTTTAATCTGTTTATTTAAATATGCAAATAAAACATATTAACTAATTTAAACACTTTAAGATTTAATAGTTAATTTCACAAATGCATAACACATAACTCAAATAACCCAAATAAACACATGACCTACATACCAGACATAGAGAGTTGATGGACGACTGACGATGCTCACTTTGAGCAATGCTAGGGTTAAAATGTAGGGCCTTACAACTATCTCCTCCACTTCCATCAAGTCAATAAGGTACGCTCAGACTTGTGAAGCCAGGTGGAGACGATACCTGTACCTGTAATTCCCTACATCAACGAACCACATATGCATATATATACAACCACAATAAACACATCGGTGAAGGAGAATCATGAAATTCTTTATCTCACCAAAGTGAGTGAAGAAACATCATCTTCTCACACCCCATACACTTACAAACATGAAACAAGTATATAACACAACTCACGTATAAAATAAATGTGTCAGTCCATGTTAGTAATCCAATAAAATAACATTTAACTATCAATAAGGAAATACTGGGTGAACAACATACATCACATCTCAAATTAAAGCATAACACATCATAGAATAATGTCTGAGTAAAATATCTCAATATACTGTATCCACTAATATCCACTGAAAAGTCAACTGAAGTCAAAATGTGAATCTAAAAAGTCTGATCGAGGGAGGGGTACCACATCCTCCCCCCCAAAACTAGGCTTACTCCTGGAAGCCTAAAATAGATAAGAATAAAGCTCTGATCATTGCTGCATCCTCCCATGTAGTTGAGGTCTCATTATTTGGGTCCCATAGGACCCTTACCTACTCGATGGTACGACCCTTGAGGGTCAAACCTTGACATTGTAGAATGCATATGAGCTCGATAGAAATCTGTCCATCCTCGACCTACAATGCATTCCAATCAAGAACATGGGTCACACTAGGATGATAAGATCAAAGAACATAAACATGAAAAACATCATGGATGTGGGATAGGTCACACTAGGATGATAAGATCTAAGAACATAAACATGAAAAACATCATGGATGCGGGATAGGTTTGGTGGCAAGGCAAGATGATAGGAAATAGGTCCTATCCTCTCAAGGATCTCAAAAGGGCCAACAAAATGAGGTGCCAACTTAGAACCATTTCCATAACAGATCACTCTTTCTCGAACACACTCTCAAGAATACATGGTTGCCAATAGAAAACTGACGATCCACTCTTTGAGCATCGACACACTTCTTCTTCCTATCCTATGCTGCTATCAAATGTCCACAAATGTACTCAACCTGCTGCTCTATCTCTCGAAGCATATCCGGTCCTATACACACCAAGTCCTCTAACCGATCCCAATTCAAAGGAGTATGACAAGGATGACCATACAATGCCTGGAAGGGAGACATATGTATGAAACTATGATATCCATTATTATAAGCAAACTTCATAAGATATATATATTCCTCCCAGTGTGACTGCTGGTTCATAACATATATGCGAAGCATGTCCTTCAAAACCTGATTCACACACTCAGTCTGACCATCGATCTCTAGGTGATCAGCTGAACTAAAGTTCAACTAGGTCCCTAAAGCATGCTGAAGTGAGGTCCACAATACTAAAGTAAAGACAAGATCTCTATATGAAATGATCTGCCTAGGAATCCCATGAAGCCTCACCACATCTTCCATGAAAACTCATGCCACCACCATTGCTGTATAGGAAGATTGAATAGGAACAAAATGAGCAACTTTGGTCAATCTTTCAACAATGACCATGATAGCATCATGACGACATGAAGAAATAGGCAACCCCACTATGAAATCCATGGAAATGATATCCCATTTCTAGTTTGATACCAAATTAGGTTGTAAAAGCTTTACAAGGTGCTAATGCTCCGCCTTTATCCGCTGACATTCTAAACACTTCGACACAAAGTCAACAATGTCACATTTCATACCAGCCTAATGATATATCTGTCTAAGATCTGCGTGCATCTTCTTGACACCAGGATGTGTCGAATAAGGTGCACGATGGACCTCAGTCATGATCAAAATATGAAGTCCATCCAAAGGAGGTACATAGATCCACCCAAGATGTCGAAGAAGACCATCTGCCTCAAGGTTATATCCAAAATATCTGCCCTCTAATGGCCTTCTAGTCTCAATCATGACTCTAACCTCCTGATACTAGATGTCCTAAGGAAGAGTCCCAAGGATTCTCTCTCTCAAATTAACCCCAAGGGACAATGCTTCAACCTCATGTCGCCTACGACTCAAAGCATCTGCCACTACATTCTCTTTCCCTTGAATATAACGAACCTAAAAAATCATACTCGCAGAGGAATTCCATCCATCTTCGCTGTCAAGCATTCAAGTTCGACTGCATGAAAATATACTGCAAACTATGGTGATGACTGTGCAACTCAAACTGACGCTCCAACTAGAAAAATGTCACCACTTGACCAAAGCATGAACTACAATTGCCAACTCTAAATCATGAATCAGATAGTTCAGCTCATGGTCCTTGAGTTTGTGAGACTTAGGCTACCACATGACCATCCTACATAAGCACGACTCCTATGCCTTCTAAAGAGGCATTTGTGCAAACCAAAAAATATTTGGATGGATCAGAAACTGCGAAAATTAGAGCACTAACAAGGAGTTCCTTCAAAATACAAAAATTTGCCTCACACTGTTCTGACTAAACAAACTTCTTCCCTTTCCTCTGAAGAGAAGTGAATGGGTGACCTATCTGGGAAAAACTCTGAACAAAGCGACAATAATATCAGGCCAAACCCATTAAACTTTGAACCTTAGAAACATTAGTTGGCACTAGCCAATCTACAATGGCTTGGATCTTAGAAGGATCCACAGATACGGGCAAGTGCAAGGTAATGAGTCACAAATTCGTGGAAGTCCGCGCATTGGAAAATGCGCTCTTATAAACGGGGGCCCGTTTTCAAAAAACGGGGGCCCGTTTGTGCTTCGAGCTCCCGAGCCGAAAGGTAACGGGGGCCCGCTTTTAAACAAAACGGGGGCCCATTTTTTAGAAACGGGGGCCCGTTTTAAAAAACGGGGGTCCGTTTCTAAAAACGGGCCCCCGTTTTGTTTAAAAGCGGGCCCCCGTTTCTAAATGGCATTTTTCCTTTTTTTCCACAATCCGCCCTTGTTTGAAAATGGGGGCCCATTTTGTGGAAGTTGATTCCACAACCCGCCACTTGGCTCGGGATTAGGCCCGGGATAGGCCTGGGATGGCCACACCTGAGACATGGACCTGCAAATTCAAATCTCCATGAATGAAAGCACAAATATGAACTTCAGAAATAGTTTACGTGCCTCTAATTAGAGAATTTTTATACGAAATTAAAACCCATTTCAGATTATACTGTCTAGATTCTAAATATGTAAATTTATTTAAAATTTGATTATTTTAACTATTTTTCATTGAATTTATACTAAATCGGGTCTATAAATTTGAAATATTAACTAATTTTGTTAATTTAATAACTTTTTTATTTTAAAGAATTTTGGAAAAAAAATTATATGTCATCAATCTACACAAAATTATTTTGTATTTCAAACAAATAAAAATAAAAAAATGTTAAGTTTACATCAAATTATGTGGGTCGTACACGTCAAATTTTTAAAAAGATAATTACGGCCATTAAAAAATTAATTAAAAAAAATATATTAGAAAAAAAAATACAAAAAAATATGCTCATCAATCTTCAGTGTGTTACAAACCATTTTCCAAAACGGTTTGAGAAAATAATTTTAATTGTGTCAAAAAGTGTGGGTCGTACACATACATGGTATGGTCCTGAAACAGGCATTTTTAAAACATAGTTTTCAGAACTCCATTTAAAAAGTTATTTTTTATTATATGGGTATTAAAATAAATTATATATTTGGAAACTACACTCAGAGGGCTATCTTTTATATTACTGACTTTTTCCAAGATTCAATCTCTAAGTGTTTCAAAATTTAAGCTCAAATGAGACAAAATCTGAAAATCAGGGAAAACACTTCCACTTTTTGGCCAAAAAGTGGACTCATCTTCTTGCACTGACCCATACACCTTCTCCTAAAATTACATGACCAAGATAGTTCACCCCAGATTGGAAGAAATCACAATTCGCCAAGTTGGTATAAAGCTGATTCTCCCTCAAGCACTGCAATACCTATCGCAAGTGGCCCTCATGCTCTTCCCTAGATCTAAAATAAATCAAAATATCATCCAAGAACACAAGGAAAAAATGATCAAGGTAGGTGCGGAAAACCCCATTCATGAGGCTCATTAAAACTGAAGGCAAGTTCATAAACCCAAATGGCACCACTGTGAACTTATAGTGACCATGATGGGTATGAAAGACCATCGTATGAATATTTGCATCATGAATGCACAACTGACGATACCCAGATTTCAAATCAATCTTAGAGAACACCTTGGCTCCCTTTACCTGATCAAAGAGATCATCTATACAAGGCAATGGATATCAATTCCTGATGATTACCTTATTCAACTGTTGGTAATCAATGCATAATCAAAGAAAACCATCCTTCTTCTTAATGAAGATAACTGACGCACCCCAAGGAGAAACACTAGGACAGATGAACCCCTTGACCAACAATTCCTCCATCTGCAACTTCAACTCACTCAACTCCTGAGTGGTCATTCGCTAATGTGCTCCCGAAACAGGTTCTGCTCCAGGAACTAAATTAATGCGAAAGTCTATGTGTCACTTTAGAGGCATATCGGGAATGTCAATAGGAAACACATCGGCATACTCCCAAAGAAGAGGGTGACTATCAAGAGCTAATTCCCTATTTCTCTCCTCATCCATATCCTCAAGAGAAACTGCAAAAAGATGACATCCCTAATGCATACACCACCTAAGGTGCATAGCGGAGATCATACGAAGGGAAATAGGTCTAGGAATACCAAATATCACAACTTTCTTGCCATGATCATCTAAACACTCCATTGTCTTCTGATGACAGTCTACATGAGCACTGTGAGATGCTAGCCCATACATCCCATCATAACTTCATAAGACCCCAAAGGTATAACTCAAAGATCAACTGAGGTACAAAAGGGTCATAGGTCCAACTCAAAATTATGAATGAAGGAATCTATGACCACATGAAATCTAGTAGCCAACTCTACTTGCCACCTATCCACCTCTCTAGCAGACACAAGCCCACACCGCTCCACAATGGAAGATTATATAAATGAATCATAAGCACCCAAATCAAATAAGACTGAGATAGATATACCACCCAACACACTTTTAGTCTTGATCACGGTGCCGTGGTGCTCGGCTTGGCGGTCATCAACTACCATGAAAACTCTATGGGATCTACCTGCATCCCTAATTGTAAGCTCTGATGCTGTCGGTCTCTGACTACCAGTCTGTTGTGAATGTTGTGGACACTGTGCAACTATGTGGCCATACTGACCACAAGAGAAACAAGATCCCCTACCAGGTCCTCTACCTCCAGTCGGCCTACTAGACTGTTGGAAACTTCCCCTACTAGGGGCATGTGAAACACTCTGAGAGGATTGCCTCGAGAAACTCTGCATATTCCTCTACCAATTCCTATTCTTCCTAGACTAAGAGTTGCTCCCTTGTTGGCCCTAAAACTGTTTCGGCCTCAACTGAAAAATCTGCTACTGCCCACCCTTAGTGGGTGTCTGAAAACTCTTGTAAGGTACGACAACCTGAGACTGATTCCCTCTAGATCTAGAACCACTGAAGGCACACTCTCAATCTAAACTCTAGAGTGACCACCATGAGCTTGGGCAAGGTTCTGCTCCACTAGCCTGGATTTCACCATGACTAACTCAACCGATGTAGGCTTAAAAAATTGCACACCTCCACTAATGCAGTCATTAAGACCTCTCAAGAAGTGTTGGACCAACATAGCCTCATCATTCTCAATATTGACATACTATTTGAGCTCATAGAATCTATGCTCATACTGATCAATAGTCATGCCAAACTGACACACCACATGAAAATCATCGGCTCGACACTGTCTTCATTGAACTGAGAGAATGCATGCTCTGAACCTCTCCAGCAAGAATATCTCCCAAGACACCGTGCTAATGTCTACATTGGTCCTCTCCTCCTCCAGCCTCCACCAAATAGAATCAAATTTCTTGAGATGCATGATAGCACACCTCACCTTGGTGTTACTACTATACAGATGCATGGCAAAACACCTATCCAACTCTCAGCTTTGAGTCCAGTACCCAAACCATCAAAAGAAGGAGTACGGGATCTCAACAGATCCCTCATATGCCCCATAGTGATTGAATCCTTGTCCACTGGGACCTCTCTCCTCCTGGGAGACCTCTCTCTCTCTCTTTCTCTCTCTCTCTCCTCAAGATCTTGATGGTAAGACTCTCCAATCTGCACATTACCCTACTGTTCGACCTCTGGTCTAGGGCCAAGTTTAGCTAGCACCTCCTGAAACATATGTCGCAGCTCCTCCGTTTCGGGAATCTATTGTATAGTGTACTGCTCATTGCGTTGACCATCGTCCCTATGCTCACTCTGATGTACAGACTGAACCTGCTCTACACACTCATGAGTGGGTTGTGGTGAAGGACTGTGGCGGCCTGAACTACGACCATGTCCCCTACCTCTACCTCGATCGCGACCAACTCCATGACCTCTACCTTTGGCTTTCCTAGCCATAATCCTAACACAACACAAGAGAAAAAGTTTAGATCTACATCAAGGATACTAACAAGGGAAACACAAACACTAAGACTTAGCAATAGGTCTATTTGAATGGGCTCAATTTAAAACCAGAGTACCCAGTGTTGAAACTTGGGCTTTGATACCAATTGTAACACCCCACCAGGAAACCTCAAAGGGATTAACTAAAACACTAGGTAAGAACGAATACAGTTTTTTCTTTAATTTTTGTGTTAATTAATATTTAATTTAAAAAATATTATATATATATATATATACATACATACATACATACATACATACATACATACATACATACATACATATATATATATATATATATATATATATATATATATATATATATATATATATATATATCTGTGTGTGTGTGTATGTGTGTGTGTATATATTTAATTAATGAATTAAATAATATGTTATATGAGGAATTTTGAAAATGGAAAATGGAAAAAATAGTTATAGTTGAGAATTTGATAATATTTTTATTTTGGAGAAATATAAATATTAGTAGAATAAATATATAAATTAATTTATATTTTTATATGTATTAGAAAATATGTATAATTATATAAATGAAATTTTGATGTTTAGTTTATTATGTAATGGTTATTTATATGATGTAATTTAAAATTAAGGTGAACCAAAAAACCTTGGTCGATTGGCTTTTTAAATGAAATGGAAAAATTATTGTCAATTTAGATTATCGAAGATGCGTGTTTAATTATTGTATTCACATTTATTTTTGAAACTGCAAGTCTTTAGCCAAGTTATTAAATGTTGTCATGTGGTGGTTTTCATGGTTGTTCATGTCTCGTGTCAAGGATTTGTCAGTTGGTTAACATTGTGTAAGGGCTTGTTTGGCCAAGTGGTTTTCTATCATTTTGAACTCTGTGTACATTTCATGTTAAACTTGGTTTTGGGAGTTCGTTTGTTCATTTTGGTTAAGTGTCATAAGGGAGAGTGGCTTTTGATTGGGGGTAGCGCCCAAAGTGGTAAGTATGGTAACCCATCAAAATTTTTCTTAAGTAAGTGATAACTTAATAATTTATTAGGGGGCTTGGTAGATGAAACACTAAGTAAGATAATTTTACCTTGGTCATGGTTGAGTGCTAGTACAGACTCAGGATGCAGTGAGAAGGCCTGAAATGACAAACCAACAACCTTGTCTTCACGAAAGGATTGTTTGGGTCCACATGAGACTTGGATGGGGCTGAGGGTTTATGAGAGGTTACCAGAGTAACCCAAGATGGGGGTCGGGACCTATGGAGGCCTGCCAAGGTAACCATACCAAGCTATGTGATGAAACTCTTCCCTTATGGTCACTAGTATGTAGTCTTGTTGATTTCACCTGATTTTGATGTGGAGTCATCTTCTACGAGTTATAATTCATGTGAGTCTTTCCGATGTTGTGATTTTGATCATGTGTGTGTGCATACCTATAAGTTGCTAGTGTGCCTTATCTCTATCTCCTAGCACGGTGGGTTGGTTCTTTTTGAGCCACATGGTTGGGTGGTAGTGCCACTTTTCATCGGGTGTGTTCGTCCCTTCTTGTGGAGTTGTCTTCATAGGTGTTCCAGTTGCGCTTGGATTCAAGCATTTTGTTATCCAATTAGATCCCATTTGTTATGGATCATTCTTTGTATATCTTGGACCTTTCATGGTCAGTTGTTATTGATTTGATATTTATGCCTTCATGGCAAGATGTAAATTGCGATGTAAGCATTATTTGATTTTGTAACTTAGTGATTATTGGAATGCAATGCAATTTCTATCTTATGATGCAAGCAATGTATGCATGGAAATTAAATGTAATGCATATGTTTCATTTGAATATAGATTTAATGTAATGGTTAGATTTCTCATGAATGAACTTAAACATGTTATCTGTATTTTATACTATTGGATGAATTAACCATTGTTTAAATGTGATTATATTATTAAGTTTAATCAACTTAATTGGATTAGTAATGTTAGCAATGTTAGTCGTAAACCTAGTTAACCAAGTTGGGAAACCCTTTAGGTGTTAAGTTAAGTCTTCTGTTGTGTAATATAACTTATTGTTAACTCTTTGTCTCATTAAGCTTATTAAGTTTTAAATTTATTTGCTCTTATCTAGTGTTTTAGTTAACCCCTTTGGGGTTTTCTAGTGGGGCATTACACAAATAGCTGTGGATCCTACAAATGTAAGACTTGTTGTTGAAGCTAGGGAGGCGTTGTGAAGGGCAGCTGTAAGCCGAGAAATTGTAGCAGTGAACGAGGATCAAAATTTCAAGTAAGATTTAAAGCTTTCCTTCGTAATATTTGCTCAGAATGACAACATACAGAGTTCTGAATGCTTCTAGTTCAAGATCCATGACGAAAATTAACATTATTGATAGTGAATTGTTTGATGATGAGAATGGATGCTCTAAAATCTCAAAAAATAGGCTATCATATTAAATGAATGAAAAGAAAGCATGTGCAAAAAAGAATAATAGGCAGATTGTGATAACTTTTCAAGTTAATAAGAAGGAAGACAAGTCTTGTATGGGTGATGCTAAAAATTGCTTAGATAGTTTTTCTAAGAAGAAAAGGAAAATAACATATGAGAAATATGATAGATGTGTAGAAGATCATATAAGGATTCTAAAAGAAAATCTTGAAGATGTAGTATGGGAATTAGAAAGAGAAATAGATAGGAAATCTTATAGATATGAAGAAAACTCAGTAGCTAGAAGAATGTAGAAAGAAAAATATTTTCAGAGGACAAAAGAATTTAACAAAGAAAAGATCTACATTGAAAAAGAAATAAAAAATGGAAGGTGAAAGTAAAGACTAATCTTTTGTGAAAAGAAGATGATTCTCATGTTACAAGGGCTAGGAAAATCTTGGAAAAAATAAAAAGAAAGCAACAAATCTCTCAAAAAAAGATGTCAAATATTAAAGTGTTGTTAGCTAATACTTCTAAAGAGTTGGTTGATGAAAAAAACCTTGAAATAATATGTGAAGAATCCATGTGTTTAATGTCTTCTAAGTATGATGAAGCAAGTTCTTCTCAAATTAATGATGTAGAACGGAAGAAGGCTAATGAATTAGAATATACTCATTCTCAAGAAATGACTCAAAACATTCAAGATAAAAAATGTCTTATAGCAAAAGAAGTTTGTAGTAATTCTCAGCACAACATATTAACAAAACAAGAAGATAATAGAAATTGTTTAGCAAGATTGATTGAAAATAAAGAAAACATAATGAATATAGTGGATCAATCTTTCTTTCCTGAGGATTTATACACAACATAAATAAATCATAATGAATAGATGTTTGATCAAGATTCTAAAAATAATAAGAAAAGTGTTGAAGATGAGTATGATCAAAGTCTTTTTGATGATGCATACATTTACTAGAAGAAAGTTTTGAAGACAACGAAGTTGTAGAACAGATGGATGAAATGCTACAACAAACCAATAATTTTGCAATAGTTGATGAAGTCATAACACAGATGAATGAAATATTGTAGAAAAATAATTGGGCAAAAGTTTTGGTGCAGGAGGAGCAGTTATGCAAAATAGAAAAACATGATGCCAAAAAGGTGGATCCTAGAAAACCTATAAATCCTACAATTCTTGTCATAGTAGGACCAAATGTTAAGGATCCACAATTAGTATTTCCAAAGAATATGTATTACCATCCCATTATTGACAACCCCAAAATATTCTAATCCAGGGAATAGGAGATAAAAACAAGTTAGAGAGAAAAACATGTGAAATTCCAATAAATATAGAACCTAGTTATTCCTATTCATTTTGACATGATGATGGCATTAAAACCGATATTCTTCTAGGATGGGATTTTCTAAGTTAGTTCCAAATGGTTTCTTTTACTCAGATTGGATGGTTTCTTTTACTCAGATTGGTGTTATATTGGGTAATGACCTGAGAGCTAACTTTGTTGATTTTGATCAAGATTTGGTGCATGTGAATGTCATTGGCAAATTTGATGAACATGCAAATCTTCTTCCAGAACCTCCAGAATCCATAGTTGTTCGGTGAATCAAGGAGATTCTTGAGGAATGTCAAAAGAAGATATTCGAAAAATATTTTTTCAACAATCCTATTGCTGTAGTACCCCTCCTCAATTGAGCTTGTTAGACTCATTTTATCTTTGGTGTACTTTTAGTGGGTACATTGCTTTTTTGTGATTCAAACTTATTGAAATTATTTCATGCTTTATCTGGATATGGGATGCATACTTTATTTACAGTATTTCAGTACTCGTGATTGTGGCAATTATAGATTGTTGCTTTGTACTGACACTTTACTTTATCTATGCGATGTGTCATATATATGTTGCATGTTTGCAAGTGTATTGGATGCAAGGGGACAATTTTCCTTCACTCACTCCGGTGAGATAGGGAATGCCATGATTCTCCTTCATCGATGTGTATGCCATGTATTCTATATTTGTATATATGCATGTGTGGTTTGATGATGCAGGATATTGCAGGTACAAGTACCGGGTAGGTACGAGGTATCGTCTCCAGTTGGCTTCATAGGTCTGAGCGTGCCTTATTTGTCCGATGGGAGTGGAGGAGATAGTGGCTGACCCTAATTTGACCTTGTTACACTCTTGTGAGTGTCGTCAGTCAGTTGTCCTTTCTGTGGTTCAGTCTTTGAGTTTCGCTTGGTTGACCTTTTTCAGAGTCTTTGTTTGGGGTTACTCAGTTTGCGTGCACTTGTGAATTGGTTTAATTATTTAAGGTCATAACGTCATTGCATAGTTGGTATATTTAAATTATGTATTATTATGTATTTGTGATTATGAATTTAATTAATTAAATGAAGTAATTAAATTTAGTTTGCAATTGCATTATTATAAAAATATAATTGTATTTAAATTTAGAAGAATTTAAATTGAATCAATTGTATTTAAATTTAGTAGAATTTAAATAGAGTTAAATATAATTGTATTTAAATTTAGTAGAATTTAAATAGAGTTAAATATAATTGTATTTAAATTTAGTAGAATTTAAATAGGGTTAAATTGTTGCCTTAATTTCTTTTTGGAAAAAGTTAATTAGTTGGCATGAGGAAAGAAAAGAAAAACAAAGAAAAACAAATATGATTTTTGCTAATTCATTGTATTTAGTTTTTTTTGGAAATTAGGAAAGAAAAGAATATTCCTTTATTAATAAGTTTAATATTATGTTTTTAGAATAAGATATTTTTGAACCTAGATGTTTAGGTTAAATATATTTTACTTTTCATTCCTTTGAGTTCACGGGAAGAGGCGAAGATTTTTGGGAGATAAAAATTATTTTGGAGGCAAGATTTTGTGGAGAAAGAAATTTACCAAAGGATTGTTGGTAGGAGGGATTAGCTTTGAACCTGGTTGCAGGATTGAGCTCATCCAAGTGAATCTTCCAGGAAAGCTTCACAGGTTGGGATCTTTGTCCAGTGTTCTTTTGTTTTCTTTAATTAAATTACTTTAGTTGTTTGAATCTCCAACCTCTGTTGTGGAGATTCTCATGTTACTGATTTTTTTCCTGCATGTTTTTAGTTTTGTCATTATGGAAATCATAGAGGGTTATGCTGGCAAAAATTTGCCAGATTCACCCTCCTTTATGCATGAAAGTTTTTTTTGCTAGATTCACCCTCCGCTATGCATGAAAGTTTTCTCTATGTGTTATGCATATTATGTTTTTCCTGGTAGAAGAGATTCAAAAGAAATTGGGTAAAGAAAATGTTAGACTATGAAAGATGCATCGATTTTAATCTCTGTGTATTTTGATTTTATTTAAAAATCTCTGTTCAAAGGTAAATTAATTTTTTTCCCTGTGAAAATTGATTTTTCTTAAATCTCTGTAAAGATTGATATTCTTATATTTTCTCTGTTGAAAATTTTCCTTTAAAAAAATAAAATAAATTAAAGGGCCTTGTGAAATTTAATCTATGCATTTCAATCCAGGCATTTATTAAAATTTAATTTTTAGATAAAAAAAAAAAATGGCTGTGTGTGTTTTATTTAACTCTGTTGTCTCAGAGTAAAAATTAAAAAGTAAATTAAAAAAAAAATAGGGAGGGGGGAGGCGGCAACCTGCTACCCCACGGTAGTAGTGCTACTGTAAGGTAGCACTTGCTAACTTTCGGTAGCAACAGGAGCAGCCTCAAAAAAATAAAACTGCGCCCACCTCCCCAGATTGCCCTCCGAATTTTAGATTCGGTTTCTTTTAATTTTTTTTAAGTTGAAAAATAAATAAATAAATTATATATATATATATATATATATATATATATATATATATATATATATATATATATAATTTTCATTATTTTTTTAATTTCTTATGTTATTTAAAAAAAAAAGAAAAAGTTATTGCATAATTTTGGAAATAGAAGTTATGGTAAATTAAATCTTTATTTTTTTTATATATTCTAGTGTAATATAATTATATAATATTATATTCAAAGAATATATATATATATATATATATATATATATATATATATATATATATGTTTAATTTAGAATTAAATTTAGATTATGGTTATAGTCTAATCTGGTTTATTTGTAATTTAATCATGATCATATGATTAGGGGGTTAATTTTAATGTGGTTTTATATAACCTTATTAGACGAATGACTTCATTATTTTCCTGGTATTAATATAGTTGTATTTTCTTAATTTCTGGAAAATCTTTATTGCAAGTATTTTATGTTTTTGGCTGTTTAAAGAAAAGATTGTCTATTTTAGGATCTTGTGTTAATGGTAATTGTGGTCAAGTTTAATTTCGTTGCAATTCTGGTTGAGTTGTCATTATATCTTATGTTGTTAAACCCCCTTAGTTAGGTGTCGTTGTATAACCCCGTTGATGTGAGCCATTGTGTGTTATGTTTCCAAATGGTCAATCCTGGGTTAGTGATTGTGAATCCTTCACCTATGGTATGTCAGGATTAGATGTGGCTGTCAGTTTCGCCATAGAGTTCTTGTAGAGAGATTCTTCCTGTTAGTGTCCTAGGAGAGAGAGTAGCTTTCGGGTGGGGGCCACACCCAAAGATGATGGCACGATAACCCCTCGAAAGTTAGTTAATAAGTGATAACCTAATAATTGATTAGGGGGTGGGTAGTTATAATGTTAATAAAGATATTGTACCTTGCACATGGTAGAGTGCTTGTTTAGACTCAAGGTGTTGTGAGAAGGCCTGGAATGGCACACTTACCACCTTGTCCTCACGAAGGGTTGGTAAGGTCCACATGATACTTGGATGGAGCTGGGGGTTCGGGAAAGGTTTCTAGGATAACCCAGGATGGGGGTCAGGACCTATGGAGACCTACCTAGGGTGACCATCTTAAGCCACGTGATGACACTCTCTCTTTAGGGTCACTAGTATTTTGTGAGTTAAGTCACTTGAGTTTTGCGAAGTCATGTGTACTGTTGTACTTGTCTTACTGCTTGCTTGAGGGTCTTCTGCTATCTCCTAGCATGGTGGGGTGGTTCCATTATGGGATCACATGGTCGGGTGGTAGTGCCACTTCCAATCAGATATCTTTGTTCTTACCTTCTTGCGAGGATCGACTTCGCTGGTGGTTTTTGGTTTGTGACTCTTGTATCGGCTCATGTTTGAGATTATTATACATTTGTGGCCATGTGATCATTGTATCATTAAACTTTGTAACCTATGTACTTTATTTGTTCAATTGAAGCCATGTAATTTATGGAATGTTGTAATTTAAAATTCAATGGAATGTATGTTATTTCAGTTATCCTTCTTCTTATGTGTAAATGAATCATTGGAAGTAAATATATTGCAACTCTTTAAACCTGTCTTTGTGGAATTCAGTTTTTGAGTTTGAGTTAATTAATCATAATTGATTTTCTCTAATTTAGATGGATAATTGGATTAACATTGTGATGTAGTTTTAATTTGAAGTAATCTTCATTGGTAACCCTTTAGGATGTCATTGTTAGACTTTCGCTTGTGTTTTATTTCGTGCAATGTTATATTTAATGCACTTAATCTTTTAATTTTTTTTTGTTGTTGTACCCTTTAGCTGCCTTGTAGTGTGGTTTTCCTTTAGGGTTTCTAGCGGGGCATTACAATTGCAGTATCCAGAATTGAAGGATGGGGCAATTTGTAGACAGTTCCAAGTGCATAGGAAATCCATATTGTCTCCAAATCTCATTAAGGGAGAACTAGTTGTACTGAAGGCACTAGTAAGACAGTATAAAAAATTTCATATAATTTTTGGATGCAGAACTATTGCAAGCCATTTCCCCTTAGGATATCTTAACATTGAAGATTTAGTTAATACATTTTGTCCCTCCTATAAGATCCTAATTATCCCAGTTAACCCCTTACAAGTCCAAGACAATCCTTATGGATATTATCTATGTTGTTGTACATTTTTCTGCATGCTAATTGGAATGGATAATCGAGCATAAAGACACCCAAATCAAAGGTGACTAGTATCATCCTGAAACAAGATCACTTCTACCAAAAAGACTAAAACATACTTACAAATATAAGTATGTTATGGAATTTGACATGTCTTGAATTTGCCAGGAATATATCTTATTGCATACATTGGGTGTTGGCGTATTTTATGGTGGAATGACTCGACACAAGTCCAAGACAATACTTATGGATATTATCTATGTTGCTGTACATTTTTCTGCATGCCAATTGGAATGGATAATCGAGCATAAAGACACCCAGATCAAAGGTGACTGGCATCATCCAGAAACAAGATCACTTCTACCAAAAAGACTGAAACATACTTACAAATATAAGTATGTTATGGAATTTGACAATGTCTTCAATTTACCAGGAATATATCTTATTGCAGACATTGGACGTTGGCGTATTTTATGGTGGAATGACTGGACACAAGACCTAGGATGATATTGCAACAACTTAATGAATTTTATTGTACATAATTAATGTCATGAATAATATATATTAGGAATATAATATTAGTAATTTCTTGCTTATGTTAAGACAATGCATTGTAAAAGCAAGGACTGACATTGTCAACCATTTGGTTTGGTATTCCTCCTTGCAAATTAAATAATTATATTATAAGATTAGGAACATAATAATTTGTATAAACTAGCACAAGAGTTTATCTGTGTCGTGAAGTCAACCACATTAAATTCTGACAACAGTATGCGACTCTGTCTAAAATTCTATCATGTCAGCCATGTGAATCTTGACAACAACATGCAAAACCTGTGTAAAAAGCAAGATCCCTGTAGCCACTTATGAGTGTTAAGTGGACTGTTCTCACTTTTTGGGAATGCAAAATGTTGTAGAAATTATTAAATAAATTATAAAGGGCCCATATGAGTTTGCACATATCAGAGTACGTACTCTATAATGACAATATTCCATTGTACGTACTACCATCTACTACTCCACTTCCACTACCTTCCAGAAGTTCCTCCTACTTTTCTTATCTACCACTCACATCTACCACCTACATCTACCGATCAAACCCATCTACCCATTGACCTCCAACTACTATAAATAGAGTCATTATGGGCTCATTGAAAACACCTTGAGTTATATAGAGTTTGATAGAGTCTTAGAGTTAGACCTTGAGGGGTAGTTCCTAAAGTCTTGTGTCAAGAGTGTGGTGTGAAGAGTCTAATAGGAGCAAGCCAAAAGTATCTTCTACCCTTGTGCAATGGAAGTGTAAGGGTAGAGGATACTTCTAGATTGCTTGTATGAGACTCTTGACACCACACTCTAACTTCACACAAGACTCAATGCTTGAACTCCAAGACTCGATGCTACAAATCAAGGTTGCTACACTCAAGGTCTAACTCTAAGACTCTATCAATCTCTATACAACTCAAGGTGCCTTCAATGAGCCCACATTGCCTCTATTTATAGTAGTTGGAGGCCAAGGGGTAGATGGGTTTGGCTGATAGGTGTGAGTGGTAGATGGATTTGACCAACATATGTAAGTGGTAGATGGTACTGGAAGATGTGAGCGATAGATAAGAAAAGTAGATGGAAAAGTAAGAGGAAGTTTTGGAAGGTAGTGGAGTAGTAGGTGATGGTTTGTACTATGGAATATTGTACTATGATATTTGCAAGCTCATGTAGGCCCTTTATAATTTATTTAGTATTTTCTAAAACTTGTCTACTGATTCACTATTTACTAATTTATTTATTATCACTTTTTATATACCTAAAAAGTGAGAATGTTTACTTAACATCCGTAAGTGGTTACATGGATCTTGCTTTTTACACAGGTTTTGCATCCTGTTGTCAGGCTTCACATAGCTGACATCATGGCTTTTTAAACAGGGTTGCATACTGCTGTCAAATCTTAACGCGGCTGACTTTATGACACAAATTAACCCTTATGCTAGTTGAGATGCAAGACATTAAATTACTAATCTTATAATACAATTATCTAATTTGCAAGGAGGAATATCAAACCAAATGGTTAATAGTGTTAGTCCTTGCTTTTACAATGCATTGTCTAACATAAGCACAAAATTACTACTATTATCTTCCTAATTTATATTATTCATGACACTAATTATATATGATAAAATTCATTAAGCTACTGCAATATCATCTTAGGTTGTGTGTCCAGTCGTTCCACCAGTCTAAAACATGCCAACACCCAATGTCTACAATAAGATGAATTCTTGGTAAATTGAAGACATTGTCAAATTCCACAAAATACTTATATTTCAGTCTTTTTGGTAGAAGTGATCATGTTTCTGGATGATACCAGTCACCTTTGATCTTAGTATCTTTGTGCTCGACTATCCATTCCAACTGGTATGCAGGAAAATACATAACAAGATAGATGATGTCTAGGAGGATAGTTTTAGACTTATATGGAGTTAACTGAGATAGTAATATCTTACATGAAGGACTAAATACTTTAGTAAAATATTTAACATTATGGTAATTTGATGGAAAATGTCTCATAATATCTTTGCAACTGAACATTATATGTTCTTTTTTATACTGCCTTACTAATGCCTTTAAAACAACCAATTCTCCTTTATTAAGGTTTGGGGACAAGATGTGTATTTCTTTTGTGCCTACCATTGTCCGCAAGTTACCGCAACCTTGAATTTTGGTTACTAAAACAAGATTTTTAAAGAAATATCTTTCCAATATCTTTCTTTGGCACTCCGCTGGCAACTCTTTAATTTGTCAGATGATTGAAAAATTATGGAGGCTTAGGAAGGAGATTCCCTTCTATATCAAATTTACCAATAACATTGATACAAACTGAATCTTGGTTGAAATCAACAAATTTATCTCTTGAATCATTTCCTAGAATGACACCAATCTAGGTAAAAGAAACCATTGAAAACTGGCTTAGAAAATCCCATCCTAGGAGAATATTGGTTTTAATGGCATCATCCCGCCAAAATGAAGAGAAATAACTAAGTTCTCTATATTTATTGGAATTCTGCATGATTTTCTCTCCAACGTCTTCTTAGCTTCTATTCCCTAGATTAGAATATTTTGGGGTTGCCAATAATGGGATGGTAATACATATTCTTTGACAATACTAATTGCAGACCCTGTATCTAAAATAACAAAAAAATCATATTTAACGTCTGGTCCTACTGTGACAAGAATTATAGAATTTATAGGTTTTCTGGGATCCACCTTTTTGACATCATGCTTTTCTATTTCTATTTTGCATAACTGCTCGTCCTGGGCCGAAACCTTTTCCAAATTATTTTGTTGCAATATTTCATCTATTTGTGTTATGACTTCATCAATTGTTGCAAGATTATTGGGTTTTTGTAGCATTTCATCCATCTATGCTATTACTTTTTTGTCGTCAAAATATCCTTCAAAACTTTCTTCTAGTAAATGTGTTGCATAGTCAAGAAGACTTTGATCATACCCATTTTCAACACTTTCCTTATTATTTCCAAAAACTTGATCAAACATCCATTCATTATGATTTATTTCTTCTGTGTATAAATCCTCCGTAAAGAAAGATTGATCCACTATATTCATTATGCTTTCTTCATTTTCAATCAATCTTGCTAGATAGTTTCTATTATCTTCTTGTTCTGTTAGTATGTTGTGTTGAGGATTACTACAACGTTCTTTTTCAAGAAGACAATTTTTATCTTAAATGCTTTGAGTCATTTTTTGAGAATGAGTATATTCTACTTCATTAGCCTTCTTTCGTTCTGCATCATTAATTTGGGAAGAAATTGCTTCATCATTCTTAGAAGATATTAAACATGTGGATTCTTCATATATTGTTTCAAGACTTTTTTCATCAATCAACTCTTTAGAAGTATCAGCTAACAACACTTTAATATTTGACATCTTTTTTTGAGAGCTTTCTTGCTTTCCTTTTATCTTTTCCAAGATTTTTCTTGCCCTTGTAACATGAGAATCATCTTCTTTTTTGCAAAAGATTAGTCTTTGTTTTCACCTTCCATTTATTTATTTCTTTTTTGATGTAGACTTTTTCTTTGTTAAGTTCTTCTATCCTCCGCAAATATTTTTCTTTCTACATTCTTCTAGCCACTGAGTTTTCTTCACAACTATAAGATTTCCTGTTTATTTCTCTTTCTAATTCCCATACTACATCTTTAAGATTTTCTTTTAGAATCCTTATATAATCTTCTACACATCTACCATATTTCTCATCTTTTATTTTCCTTTTCTTCTTAGAAAAACTATCAAAGCAATTTTCTATAGATCACTCATACAAGACTTGCCTTCCTTCCTATTTACTTGCAAAGTTATCACAGTCTGTGTATTATTTTCTTTCTTTTCACTCTTCAAACTTCTGTTAGCAGTAACTAGTTCTTTCTCACACATTGTAACATTTCTATCTTTTGAACTATTATGCATTGACCTAACTTTTGACATGCTAATATTTAACCTCTTACTACTTGCCATCTCTTATACTACAAGAAATTTTTTAGATCTTACTCAATATTTTGATCTGCATTTGTTGCTACAATTTCTGAGCTTATGACTACCCTTCACAGTGTCTACCTGGCTTCAACAATTAGTTTTTTTACGTGCGGGGTCCACAACTACTTGCAAGGCTTACCCTCAAATTTTTAGACTTCAAACCCTCTCAATATTTTTCAACATGACATAATGGCAAGAGATAAACAAAGACAAATATGGAATAGACATTGCAAAATATTTCTATTATGCTTGAAAGATGATACAATGGTGATAAAGGATTTACAATAACCAGGGCTCTATGAATAACAACCAGTATCTGATACCAATCAAGTGTGGAACAACAATAATGCAAGCTAGAGACAATATTTCATCAATAAAACTTCATTACAAGAGACAACTCCATTATATGAGATAGACTTCATAACCTATGCAAGTTAGTTTCTCATAATCCTCAGATCACATGGAGGTGCAAGGGTAGAGGATACTTGTGACTTGCTCCTATGAGACTCTTTACACCACACTCTACTTCACACAAGACTCAATACTTGAACTCTAAGACTCAATGCTACAACTCAAGGTTGCTACACTCAAGGTTTAACTCTAAGGCTCTAATACCAAACAACTGCAAAACAACAATAATGCAAGCTAGAGCCAATATTTCATTAATAAAACTTCATTACATGAGACAACTCCATTATATGAGATAAACTTCATAACCTATGCACTTCAGTTTCTCATAATCCCTAGATCTCATGGGAGTGCAAGGGTAGAGGATACTTTTGGATTGCTCCTATAAGACTTTTCACACCACACTCTTCACACAATACTTTAGACACTATCCCCCAAGGTGTCTTCAATGAGCCCACAATGCCTCTATTTATAGTAGTTGGAGGCCAAGGGGTAGATGGATTTGACTGGTAGGTGTGATTGGTAGATGGGTTTGACCGACAGATGTAGGTGGTAGATGGTATTGGTAGATGTGAGTGGTAGATAAGAAAATTAGATTAAAAAGTATGAGGAACTTTTGGAAGGTAGTGGAAGTGAAGTGGTAGATGGTAGAACGTACTATGAAATATTGTCATTATGGATTACAGACTCTGAGATGTGCAAGCTCATATAGGCCCTTTATAATTTATTTAATAATTTCTACAACTTTCCTACTGACCTGCTATTTACTAATTTATTTACTATCACTTTTTGTATTCCCGAAAAGTGACAACAATCCACTTAACACCCGTAAGTGGCTACAATGATCTTTCTTTTTACATAGGTTTTGCATCATGTTGTCAGGCTTCACATGGCTGACATCATGGCTTTTGAAAATAGGGTTGCATCTTGTCGTTAGATCTTAACATGGTTGACTTCACGACACAAAAAAACCCTTGTGTTAGTTGAGATGGGATCCAGGTGGCAAAAGATTATTTGGAAGAGGTTCAAAAATATCATCCCAATCTTCTTATCTCCTATGGAATGCATGTACGATTCTAACTTGTTCTTCACCTCATACAACATTGCATTCTATGCATACAACTAGTTTAGTAGGAAATAAGCACGACATTACATCCTCAATCATTACTTCTGGAAACCATGGAGATGTGAGATGATAGAATTCAATCCTTAGGAGACAATATCCTCCTGGTTCAACTAAATAATTGCCCATTCCTTCAAAAATGGCATGAAACAAATTTCCGTGTATGAGATTAAGGAATTGACTCATATCAGGTGGGAAGTTTGGAGTAAAAATATATGCATAACCTTCAAACTCACTTTGCAGGAGAGTGATACTATTAATGAATCCAAACTTACAACATTTAAGGAAATTTATTTTTGTTGGATTTGTCCAACATAAGAATTGAAACCTTGTAATCTGTATATCCATAGAATAATGGTTCTTGCAAGTGAAAGCAATTGGAGCATATGATAACCCAAATGTTTCTAAGAACTTTTCTTTTTCTTCTGGAGAATGAAACCTTTGGTCGTGATATTCTAGGATGAGTCTTCTAAGATCTCGTAGCCATTTATCTAAAAATCATACTTCGACAAGCAAAGTAATAATTTATAGTGGAAGTTGTGGAAGTTCTATAATACTCCCATCTGATAATTCCCATCGGGGTATTGGATCACCAAATTGAATTTGCATAGTTGTTGCTAGTTCTCTAGTTAAGGAATCTGTAAGTGGATTATTTTCCCCTTTTATCCATTCAATATCAAAATCATATCCAAGAAATTCAAAATACCAGCGAGCGATTCTCCCTTGTGCAATATCTTTATTACGTTTCTTCTTCATAAGGATCCTCATAGCTTGGCTATCTGTTCTTACCACAAAATGCTCTAGTTTGATAAATATTTTGAATTTCTCAATTCCTTTTTTAACAAAAAGAATCTTTTTTTCATAAATGTGACATTGAGATTCTGTATCTGTAAATGTTCTAGATCGGTAGCCACAAATCTCCATCCATTTATAAGGAAATTCCTATATCAAAACAACATACCATGTTGTGTCAGAAGCATCGGTATATAAAATTAGGGATTACCCGGAGCTGGAATCTGAAGGCTAGGTAGGCTTTGACATTTGGTCTTGATTTGTTGAACTACTTTTGTAGTTTGAGGATTCCATCCAGAAGATGATTCCTTGAGTTGATCTTGAATCCTTTTCTTGTCTTTTGCCAATTCCTTATAGAATGGTACTAAATAGTTCAAACACCCAAGAAACCTTTGAATTTGTTTTTTTATCTATCAATACATCTAGAAATTCTTGGATTCTTTTAAGAACACGAGGTTGGAGTTTTATCTTTCCCTTATCTAAATGTAACCCAAGAAAGTCTATTTCTGTCTGACCAATCACCATTTTCTTTGTTCATAAGATAATTCCATTTTTCTTTATTGCTATATGGTCAATATGTTCATAAACATTTAGAAAGAAACAATTATATCATCACTATAGATAGCACAAAAAACTGTGAAGCGCTTGAGAGATTGGTCCATTCTTCTTTGAAAATATGCTGGTGTAGTACAGAAACCAAATGGCATAATATTCCATTCAAATAAACCTTGTTTTACTGAGAATGTTATTTTATACCCGTCTTCTTCCTTGACCATGATTTGCCAGAATCTTGATTTACAGTCAAATTTTAAAAAATCTATTTATTTGCTTCTCTTCTAATCAAGTCTGAACTGAATGGTATGGGATAATTGAATGATAATATAATGACATCAAGAGGTTTATGGTTAATGGAAAATATCTTTTTATCTATTTCTCTTTCAGCTCTTTTATTTACTAGAAATGCAAGACATGCAAATGGACTTTTACTCATAAAATTTTCTTCTAACAACTCATTCAAATCTTCATCCATTTCTTTGAATTTAGTGGGGCTTAGTAACTATGCAGGTTCATGAGCTATGATGGACATGCATTCTGGTCTTATTGTAATTAAATGACAATATAATATCATTAAGAGGTTTATAGTTAATGCATTCTCTTTCAGCTCTTTTATTTACTAGAAATATAGGATACACAAATGGACTTTTACTTTCTCTTATAAAATTTTCTTCTAGCAGCTCATTCAAATGTTCATCCATTTCTTTGACTTCAGTGGGGATTAGTAAATATGCAGGTTCATGGGGTATGATGGACATGCATTATGGTCTTATCTTAATTTCACATTCTTCTTGCTTTGCAGAGCAAAATTTTAGGGGGTTCATGCTACAACAATCTTTCTCAAATCTTTCTCTAATTTGAGCTAGTTCTTTTTCATTCTTATCTTCTGAAACCTCTTTTTCCCATTCTTTTGTAGAATTATTTTCTAGTCCTTCTAGTCTATAAGTAACTACCTTAAAAATTAGAATTTTGACTTCTTCATCTTTATGATGTAAACAAATTTGTGTTCTTCTAAGAATGAAGGGTTCATATTTGACCATGAACAAATGTCCTAGTAAAATATCACTATCCATATCATTGAACTCTACAAAATATGTAATAAATTCTTTGCCATGAATCTTGATATGAACATCTTGTGTGTACCTTCCCCATTTGAATTTTTCCCCCGTGATAGAATGTCCTCTTGGTAATTTTGGTTTTGGCTTTCAAAAATTTCAAGGAATTACTTTTGTTTTGGCAAAAGATCTTGCTGAACTCGAGTCAATGAATGCATCAAATTCAATGGGTTTGTATCTTTCAAAACATAAATAAATTCTAATATATACAATATTATTTGCTAAGAGCGTTACAACAAAAGATTTTTCTTTTTCCCGTTCTTCAGGTTCTATGTAGGTCATTTTTATTTCAGCCTTGAATAGAACATCTCTGATTTCTCCCATAGATTGATTAAGTGTTCTTATTTGTTTCTTTTGTTCCTTAACCATCCTATTTAATTCTTCCACATCATTCCTTATTAGATCTAGTTTTTTGACAATAACAATTTGGTCATTATTCAGATTTTTAATGCCTTTTTCTTTTTTGAATCAAATTCTTCTTCTGAATCTAAATCTTTATAATGTTCAACAAACCTGTTGGTACTATTTTTTGGCTTATTCTGACATTCTTGTTGCCATGGTGGAATCTTGTAACCAACCATTTTCTTCCCACATGCTAATAATTCCTCATTTATGTTTTTCAATTATTCTTTCAGATCATTTAACCTTTTTAAATGTCTTCTTCCTGCAAACCTTCTTTCTTCTCTAGATCCAATCTCTCTATAGCGATCTCTACTTTTTTCTATATCATATTTTTTCTGAGCTTTGCTCAATTTTTATCTTAGAAGGCTGAATACATAATTTTGTTTTTCTTCATTAGAAGAGCTTTCTTCAAAATATACCAGCTTTTTGTTTTCCTCTTTCTTTTACCATATTATAAGTTTCTAAGCCTATAGGAAGAATTTCAAAATAATCATCTTCCTTAAGAAATCCTTGATATCCTAGAACAACATCCCACTCCATGTTTTGTTGTTGATACACTGCATATACTTTGGCTGCTACATTCATTTTCCTTTTACAATTTGTTACATAGTGGGGTCCATTACAAATGAAACGTTTAACCTATTATGGAGCCTTTTTTGATGCATTTTTCCTTTTAAGTATATATGGTGGAGGCCTGAAACCTTTTCTTTTAAATTGGTTTCTTTTGATTGGAGAGACTCTAAATTTTCTCTGGTGGCGAGGAATCAGGAGCAAAGTATGATTTCTTTTTAGGCTTTTTGCAAGAATATTTATTTTTAAATTCTTTAACTAAAGCAAACTCCTTGAAATCCTTATTTGGGGCTTACTGCAAAATTCCTTAAGATTGCATGTGGAATTAAACTCATTATCATTACGGCTAATTGATTTTAAGGGACAATGTTTTTGTAGCTTATTTGCTATAACATTTTTGAGCTCAACAAATGTGCAATTTTGAACTTGAAAACATGTTTTGTTCATCACATAGTCTTCTGCCTAGCTTCCTAATTGACAAGGCAAGGAGTTTAGATAATGTCTTTTAGCTGACTCATTATTTTGTAGGTGATCTTGGAATAAATACTTTTCAAAAAACAACTTATATCTATGTAGAAAGCTTAAATTTCTTAATTTCAAACTATATAAGATTCTCGTAGCTTGCCTAGCTTATTTTTGGTAGCTATACAAAATTCGTCAATCATTTTAAATTTTAATTGTGGAAACCCAACAACCATTATATCTTGTTTTCCAAGATTTAAATATTTAAAAAAAGCTTCCTCAAAATATTCAGTCTGATCACCTATAGCATCTGCAGGGTCCTCATATGGCAATCCTTCCCATCAATCTCTTAACTTTCTTGAGAAAAATATTACTGCATAGGCTACCTTTTTTGATTCTATCCAAAAAGTTCTAGTATCGATGAATTTTTCTAAGGAATCACAGCATACAACAATTGCATCATAAGGATCATTCAATTCATCTATATTTAAGATATACCCATTTGTGGCTTGTGGCCTTAATTGCTCGGGATAAGTATTTTGGGTAAGAGGACCGAGTGAACTATTTTCTCCCATTCTTTGTCTTCTTCTAATGGGAGTTCTGTGATTTGTTCTTTTTGTGATGCTAAATCTGAAGTATCTTCATCAGTAAAGTCCATTTGTATTATTGTTTCTTGAATAGATTCTGTTTCAAAGTCTTTATCTTGTTCAACATACATAGGTTCACTAATCTGTTCAATTATCCCATTTTCTTGTAACAAATCTATTTCTACCATAACACTAGTGTGTTCCTTTTGTTGGTCATTTGGAGAAATTGATTATGTGTTGCATTGATGTTTTGTCATTGATGTCAACACTAGTTATTTTGGATGCTTTACCCACACCCTTATGGTCCCGGTAGGTTATGTGGTTTCTGGTTGGATTAGATCCGACATGATCCAGTATGCTCTGATATGATTTGGTTATGGAATTTACTTATTCATATTATTCATGTTTATATTCAGTCAGTTGGTTTTGGTCTGGTGATCAAATGCTATCCTGTTTTCTTGAAATCTTGGTTTGTGGTTTCAGCGAGGGTTTCACCGACAAAGCTTTGATGAAGATCTTTGATGATATGCACAAGTGGTGTTGGTGCGGCTTCTAGTGGAGTTTTAGGATGCTAATGGTGATCATGTTCGAGACTTGGCAGATTGGGATCATTGCTTTAGCGTGTGGACGTATATTGGATCTCAGTTGATCTAGGTTATGGTCTGGCTTAATGTAATGTGTGGATTGGAACTCTCGATATGTTTCTGGGATGTCTCATGAGTTGGATATTATTTGTTTGGTCTAAGACCGACATGTTTTATAATTATGTAATTGGTTTATTGTCTGGTGGCTGACCTGATTGTTTATGGTCGAGGGTTTGTATATATATGATGTAAGATCTCATTGTAGGTCATGGCCATAGGTATGGGAAATGGATATATAATGTGCGAATAGTGTAGTATCATTTAGTCAGAGAATTTGGTGGATCATTGGAGATCGAGTTGGGTTTATGTAAGAGGATTTAGTCTTTTGGTATTGAGCTTAACCAAAACTGCACTCAGGCATAGGAGATGTTATCTTTGCAGTTCAATCATTTTTTCGGATTGTAGTCTGGATTTCTATGTAGTCAGTGAGACTTCTTTTGAGATGAGCAGCGCGCTCTAGGCTATTGGCCTTCCTGCAAGTGCAGGCCCCTCTATTGTAATTCACATACTTACTGCAGAAGTATTATCTGACTGTGGGTAGGCTTCCCACCATGGTTTTTCCCTTTACCGGGTTTTCCACGTACAAAATTTGGTGTCATGTGGATGGTATTTATTCTCTAATTATTGTTTGTGCTTAATTGGTTTATTGATTATTTTGATATTAATGTTTTAATTGCTAATGGTTCCAATAATCTGTTATTTCGGTATTACTGTTTTGGGTTCCGGTATTAAAGTTTTAATTGCTAATGGTTCTGATAATCTGTGACAACTAATTCACCCACCCCACCCCCTCCCCCTCTCAATTGTCTTCTGGTTATTTGAACTATCTAACACCTTTGTGCTATGAGATTTAAGAATCTTCCCAGGTTCATCATCATCTGAAATCCCTTTTCTTCTCTGTATGATAACTTTTCTTAAAGGTTTCGTTTGAGGTTTCTTTTTATCTTCTCCTTTAGAACTATCATATTTGGCTTGAGTTACCTTGATATTTTTGACATAAGCTCTAATCTTATCTAACGTTTTAGAGACTAAATCAACCAATGCTTTGTTTTCTGATATATCTTGCTTAGTTCTTTGTTGGCTATGGGTTACTCAAGAGATCACTGTATACATAGCATTTATTTGAACATGGTTGCTTTTAGAAATCTGTAAATTTGTAATGACATCAAGATCTATATCATCAATATTTTATTTGGTTGATATATTCCATTGGGAAAGCTCTGAAATGAACATTAAAACTAATATTCTTATTTTCAAGTTCCGAAATGTAGGAAAGCAGGCAAGTTTTGTGTGCAAAATACTGTCAAAATTGAAAATTGCTCAAATAGTCTTTGTAAAAATAAAAGAAAAACCACAAATAGAAAATATGAAAAATATGTAAATGTCCTAAAGGAATATCTTGAAGGAGTAGAATGAGAACTTGATAGAGAAATAAATATAAAATCTTACATAAAAGAAGAAAACATAATAGCTAGAGGAATCCAAAAAGAAAAGTATCTGCAAAAGATTGAGGAACTCAACAAAGAGAAAGAAAGACATTGAAAGAGAGGTAAACAAATAGATGATAAAATAAAAACTAATCTTTTGCAAGAAGAAGAAGAAGATTCTCATATTACAGAAATTTCTATAAAAAAAAAGAAAATTATATATATTTGGAAAAGTATCTACACTTTCCATCTAAATGTAGAAGTTTTTTGTTTGTCATCCGATTTTGAGAGCTCTTTTGTTTTCCTTTTATCTTATCCAAAATTTTCTTTACTCTTATTATATAAATTTATATAGTATGAGAATGTTCTTCTTTTTCTTACAAAAAAATTAGTTTTTGATATCATCATCCATATATTTAGCTCTCTTTCAATCTCTTCTTTCTCTTTGTTTGCTTCCTCAATCTTTTCCAGATGCTTTATTTTTGAATTCTTCTAGCCATTATGCTTTCTTCTTTTCTATAAGATTTTCTATTTATTTCTTTCTTCTTTTCTATAAGATTTTCTATTTATTTCTCTTTTTAGTTCCCATTCTACTTCTTCAAGATCTTCTTTTAGGACCTTTATATAATATTCTATATATTTTTCATATTTCCCATTTGTAATTTTTCTTTTTTCTTTACAAAAACTCTTTGAGCAATTTTCAAATTTGATAGCATTCTGCACACAAGACTTGCCTTCTTTCCTATATTGTGGAACTTGCAAATTAAACTCAGTCAGTCTAATATTCTTTTATGTGCAAATTTACTTTTTATTCTTTAATATTTTGTTTTTAATTGTATCTAATTCCTTTTCATTTATTGTAACATTCTTATCTTTTGAGTTATTATGCAAATATGCAATTTCAGACATGCAAATATTTAAACTCTTATGACTTTCTATTTCTTAAAATTCAAGAAAGCTTTTAGATCTTCCACAAAATTTTGATCCATGTTCTATTACAATTTCTCGGCTTACGACTGCCTTTCACAATGCCTCCTTGCCTTCAACAATGGGTCTTACTTATGCGTGGTCCACAACTACTTGCAAGACTTACCCTCAATCTTTTAGATTTCAAACTCTCTTGATGTTTCTCAAAATGACGTAATGGAAGAGACAAATAGAGACAATGCTGAAATAGACATTGCAAAATATTTCTATTATGCTCAAGATGTTACAATGATGATAAAGGTTTTACACCAATTTACACATGAAATACAACAATGTAAAACTTGAGCCAATATTGCATTAAAAATTCATTATATATGACAGACTTGATAACCTATGCAAGTCAATTTCTCATAATCCCAAGATCACATGGAAGCGTAAGGGTAGAGGATACTCTTGACTTGATCCTATGGGACTCTTGTGACACTTGACTCAATACTTGATACTTAAAATTTAACACCCGATCTAATTCTATACAAGACTTAAGGAAAGTCTTACACCCAATCTAGCTCTATATAAGATTTAAGGAGATTCTTACAGCCGATATCCAATATTATTCACAATAACAATTGATGCCTCAAACGAGCTCACAAGACATCTATTTATAGCAATTTGGAGGTCAATATATTAAATATTTTGTGTAGGACTAAACGGAATGCATCCAAGTAAAGCACATTAGATGAAACTAGAAGAGTGTGGGAGCTATACCCTCATTTGTTCAATAAAAACAAAATTTTGGTGGTCTAAAAGTTTCTTAATGGGGAAGATTTATCTAGGAGGATTCCCCACAATTGATCCGAATTGATGGTGTGAAAAGTTGATAAAAAAGTCCTTCATATTGTTGATTTTGTCAAGAGTTTTCTAATGCATTTTGAATGGGTTCAAATGAACATCGTATGTAAAAGTTATGATTTTCAGAAGATGATGGTAAAAAAGGGGAGTATTTGACACATGACACATTCACAATTTGACATGTGGCATGATAAAATGACATAAGGTAAGGTTGACAAATGAAATAAATGTAGTATTATGTGAATCAACCAATTATTGTCATATGGCATCACATGCCAACCAAAAGCTACCATGTGGCTTCATATGGACCAACCAAATGCTATCTTTTGGCAATACAAAGCTGACAAATTAAAGATGCAAAATAGAGGTATTCAAACAAAAAATATCTCAACAATAATTCAATCATTTTATCACCATATCCACATATTCTCATGGGAATGGCTAGGTGTTATTATTGTTTAAACATGTATTCAAATTGTATTGTTGGAAAAAAGTCAAGAAAAAGTACTCATGTGAAAATTTAAAATAACAATCTTCTTGAGATAAGACTTTTGATAAGGCTTTTCTAAAAGTCGCCCATGTGATAATTTGAAATCACAACCTCCTTTGGATAAGGTTTTTTTTTATCCACTACATTATAGGCTATGGACATATTTAGATAAGCACAAATGTGCATTTAAATATTGTCTTTTGGATAAAACAAATCTAAAATTTAATGCAACAACAAGACTTGAACTTGCAACCTTGCCTATATAAAGGTTGAGTCTTACCATTGCAACACATATCTTTTAATGATAGAGAAGGTGCTTAGAATTATTTATGCATTGTATTTGACAACAAATTTTGAGAGCTAAAATTTTTATAGTTTTTTAATTTGTGAGAAAAATTTAGAGGAACCTTTAATGAATTCATATCTTCCTAGAAGAATTTAAAATACTAATTTTGCAGGTTTTTAGATCACTTTTGATGTATGAAGGCAATTTGATGTATTTTTTGTCAATTTTAATGGATTAGTTGCACATTTGAAGTGGACCAGAGACGTAGCCCATAAGGGGTTAATTTTAACAATCTGCAATGTACATGGTCTATATTTTATTCTAGTTCTTTTTCAATTCTAGCCATTTATATTATTAAATGTTATTAATTCAATAAAATAGTCATAAATAAATCAAATAATGATATTTAAATTATTGAAATTCAAATTAATGTAAAAAATAATTTATCACTAATTACGGATCAAGGTGGATTCGTAGCTAAATGAATTACACTCTATCACAATTAATTTGAGTAACCTTGCAATCAAAACCAATTACCTGCACACAATATTTGTAACCATACTACCTCAGAATAATGAATAACAACCATGTACTTTGCTTCAGTGGTGGATAAAGCAACTGTAGCATGTCTTTTATTCATCCAACTCACAAGACCCTCCTAACAATGCATGAGACATTTTAGTTATTTTGGCATCTTTCAATAGCATCAAAATGAGGATGGATAATCCTTTTCTATAGTGACCTAGGATCTTGGTATAGGGGCACCCCTTCAACATGATCATTCAGGCTCAGAGGAGGAAGGATAAGACCTTAAACACGTCTTAGGATGTTTTTCTTGTGTTTCAATCATGCATTTTGTGTTTGTAATAAAGGACCCCATCTTGTGAGCCAAACTCCTATTTTGGCATCTTGATAAGCCAATTAGGACTTTTGGACAAAAGGGGACTAAGTATTCTTAGGATATGTTTGTCCTAGTGGTTTTAGTTGTTTTATGTGCTTCGAGGATGTTTAGAGGTGTTATTCTTGACCCAACAACTCTAACCTCTTTTTTTTGGTTGAGAGAAGTTGTAGAGTGGTATAAACACCTTGAGGACACAATTCACAAGGTTAGACTATATGGAGAAAGATTTTATGATTGCAAACAATAAGAAATTCTGAGTTTTTCTTGCAAATGTGAAGTTTTGGCACGGGGTAGGGAGTTGTATGGATTGGGACCAATCCCTAATATTTTGATTTTGTTAGTGTAGTGAGTTACCAATGATTTGGTCTTTATTTGAGGTCTTGATCGGTTTTTTTGCTCTAGATATCCAAGTTTTGCTGTAGGTACTCGGAAAACCAGGGTTTACCTAGAGTTTTGCCTTTCCGTGGCCATAACTTGCAACTTGTCCATATAAATTTCATGACAGTGGGTGGAATGCAAGTGTTGCCTCTTTAATCTATGATTCCAAAATAATTTTGCAGGAGGAGCAAGGGAGATGTGTGTTTGATTAGGCCTAGGTAGACATCTATATGTGGCTACCTAGCCCTTAGACTGCAATAGTTACCCTAGAAGACAATTGGCGATGATTCTAGGTGTGCAACCCTAGAATCTATAATGGTTTATGGTTACCCACATGCTCATGGGGTTTTGGTTGTAAGGTGTGTCCATTTTGGATATAGTTGCTTCACGAATGGAGGCCTAATTAGTCCTTTAAGACAGTTGGTCATCACCGGGTTTAGACCTTTCCTTATCAGATATTGACTTCTCCTTTTGGGGGATTGTGTAAGACCATAAAGGGTATCTGAATCAGTGATTTTTTTCCCATGGTATTTGGAAAATTTTGGACTTAAGGTCCCATTACCTGTCTTCAAGGGCTATAAGAAAATAGGCCTAATTATGAAGGTGTCATAGGGAATACGGTTAAATATTTGAAACCAGTGTTTGGTCTGGTCAATGTGAGTATTGTATGATCCAAAATAGGTGTTGTGAAGGTCAGGAACCTTAGGAGGCTTCATGATGCATAATGGAGCAAGTTACCCAATTTGAGTAGTATGAATCTTGGAGTGAAATGAGGAGTTGGAACTAAGATTGTAGAGCCTTGCTTTGTAGGATCCTATTGGTGTTTTGAGGGGTCAGTGTCGTATAACATCCTGAAGTGTTTGAAAAGATACAAGGAGGGATCTGCATCAGATCCCTATTCTTACATATGATAAGTGCATATATTGAAAGTTTTTGGGACCAAATCTTGCATGACATTGGAGTGCACCAATTTCTATTTTTTGTAAATAACTTTAGATTCCCTTCTGACCCATTAGTTACTACATGTTGTAACTCAACTACTTTACAAAGACTGACACTTTTATAAGCAAACAATTCCTTAAGACCTCTAGGTATATCTTTTATAAATATCAGATGGTTTTATTTTAGGGACTCTAGATTGTTTATCAGGAAATCTATCATTATCATCTTCTAAAAGATTGGAAGAAGCTTGCAAAGAGAATTTTTGTTCAAATTGTGCAAAGAAGTACGTGAAATTTTCCTCAACATTTTGTGTATCTGTCTGATATTGATTACTAGGGAATGACTCTATGCTCAAACTTGCGCTCAAATCCTCACTTGAATCACAAGTCTTACTATCTAAATCCACCCATTAACTATGACTTAAACAAAAGTGAGACTTACACAATTAGGATTTACAACGAAAATCAGGATTTGTGAGAGATAATAAGGTGAGTAAATACAAGGAGCAATATACCATTATGGATATAAGATAATAATCAAGATAAATAGATTAAGGAAATGTAGTGACAAATTTTGTATTCACTTAATGAAAAAGTTGGAACATAAGATTTATTACAAGCTCTGATACCATATTTTTCATAAGATATGAGACAGAAGCAATACCATCTTCTATTACTTTAATCACATGCTTAGACATACAGACTACTCAAGACAGATAGACTTATGAATTAAGCGAGGTTTGAGTTTCTGAATCCTTGTAAGGGAAGATCATACTTAGACTCTACTCACTTTTGACTCTAAGACTCTAAGGCTCTAAGACTCTTTGAGCTATGGTGTTTTCACTTGCTATCCTCATTATGCTTGTTATGAGTGAGCGGGCATAAGGAAATAATGAAGTTTGAAATCCTCCAACTAGAAATTGACATGTGAAAAACACAATCAACCCTTTCTTGGACGAGATGCCCACTATAAGGAATCCTCTGGGTGGACCACAATATCTCATGAACAAATAAAGTTAGAAGGACAAACATGTAGGATCGCTACATGTGGAGCACTTCTTTATTGTTGAAAGCACATACGACAAGAATATTTTTTATCACTGAAAGCATTACACATGGTTATGTTATGGTGGTAACCTTACCACTTTTACCATGGTGTGGTCCATGTCAATCTTTTTATTCAAATAGATTGATAACTTTTATGAGTGGCAAGCCCACTCATTAGTCACTATCGGCCATACCATGAATACATTGTAGACAATTTTGTATCACGTGGGTCATTCAATGAGCATGGATGTGTAGGTGGATCTGATTCTTTCCACATAATTCATAGTATTTTTGTTTGACAAGATCCAAGTATTTCTTTTGTTGCAGCTTCAGGATCTCCATATTCTAGGCGATAGGTTTTAGTATGAAGCCAAATAGGTTGTTGATTATTGTAGAGATACTTGATTCGTGCTCCATAAGTCCAATGTTGAAACATTGAATTTTCTCCATATGGCCCATATTGTTGGCAGACAAATCTATTGACCAGGTTGTCTTGATAAGATCCTAGTGTTAATTTCCATAATACTTTTGGATAGCCGACATAATCAAAATGAAGATTTTCATAAGGATATGGTCCTTG
This sequence comes from Cryptomeria japonica, assembly GCF_030272615.1. Lineage (NCBI taxonomy): Eukaryota > Viridiplantae > Streptophyta > Pinopsida > Cupressales > Cupressaceae > Cryptomeria > Cryptomeria japonica. The sequence continues at coordinate 730,864,579 of NC_081409.1, forward strand.
AAATATATCACAATGAATTCCATTCCTTTCTCCTGATGTAACCACCATTGTGGCCTTTGAATATGAGGGTTCAAAAACTGAATAGGTATTTGAAATCTAATCTCTGGTTGTAGTAGATGATGTTTAAATTGTTCATCAACGAGCGTCATGCTTGCTAGTATTTGGAAGAAGCTTATTTGATTCCAAATTCCCAATGTTGTTAACATTTTCTTGGATTGAATCATTCAATGTCTATCAAAGAGAGAATTATTTTCCAATTCAAAATTATGTCTATCTCTTCAATTGAAGGAGTTATTGTTGAACTTAAGACAACTTTTCTCAAACCATCGCTCTTCTCTAATTCACATTAACTGGACATTTCCATGTTGTTGATTCCCTTTTAAAAAAAGAAAATCGACAAAAACATTCTTGTTTCCAGGAAAATGTTCAATCTCAAAATCAAAGGTATTAATAAATTGAGCCCATCTTAACAATAGATCCCGAATCACCTTGTCTTTAGATTCCTTCTTAAAAAATCATTTCAAATTTTGAAGATCACTTTTTGATTAGAAATTTTTTATCAACAACAACCATACCTACAATGATAATTCAGTTCACTGCCTTTAAAATTACCATATATACATATCTGACAATTTTCTCTTTACCTTGTAATATATTTTCTTTTAGGATACCTGCCCAAACAATTTTCATTTGAATCTGTTTCTATGATTTTATCACCATTACCTGGCAGACTGGAGGTGGTAATGAAGCATATTTTCTTTTGATTCTATCAACAACTTCATCATGCTTTGATGACCAAGATAGAGGATTCTTTTTGAGTAACTTATTGAGTTCTATTCTATTTTAGACAATATTAGAATATAATCCTGCAACATAGTTAACTAACCCAAGAAAGCATTGAATCTTTTTTAAATTAGTCACCTAGAGATTGGCAATTGGTGTTAAAATGTATTGTTGTGCTTGCATTCTACCCCATAAGGGACTCTTGAGCAAAACGGATTTTTGAGGGATTAACAACAAGACCATACCTCTGACATAGTTGTAAAAATTGTCGAAGATGCTCAAAATGTGCACTGGGACTTGAAATGAAGACTAGGATATCATCAATATATGACATGATGAATTTAGAGTATTTGCAAAAAATGACATCCACGTGTTGGTTAAAAATAGTACTAGTTTTAATACCGAATGAAAGGACATTCAATTCATACAAACCTTGTGAAACCGAGAAAATCATTTTGTAATGATCATTAGGATGAATAGAGATCTGCCAAAAATTCTTTGTTAGATCAAACTTAGAATATATATTACTACCTTGAATAGTTTTCCATATGTGATGTTTTCCTTGAAAGAGGATGATGATTATCTTGTAAATAGATATTAAGAGGTTTATAGTTAACAATCAACCACTATTCTTCAAGTTTGTTTCCATTTTCATCATATTTAGGAACATACATTGTGTAACAAGAAAATGGAGAGGAAGATGGTGAAATTAGACCTTGAGCTAATAGATCATCTATTTCCTTTTTATAGACTATTTAGAGAATAGACACTCTTTCTCAAAGCATTAGCCAAACAAAAATGCATCTCAAAAATACTGTAGTAAGGCAAACTAAGGAAGTCAAAGCACATGTTTTTGCATCTATACCCGCATCATCTCAACCAGTAAAAAGGATGAATTTTCCCATGAGTTGAGCTAGTTATTTGCAAATTCAATATTCAGGAAAAGGTTTAAATCCTAAGTTGCTAGAGCCAACCATAGAAAAATTCTGAGGCTCTGCCTTAGGAAAAATGAGAGATGGTACACCAGAAGAAAAAACCCAAGGAAAAATGACTATGGATAGAGGGAATGGATCCTTAAATCCTTATAAGAATATTCAGAATTTTAAAGCCGAAACTACTCCTTTAGTAAACTTTGATAAATTTGATGAAGTGAAAAATATGAGGAGTATTGATGCAAAGAGATCATGAGTCACTAATTATCTATCCAATAGTTCAAGAGTTCATCCTGGCGATGTTACTCACAAAGCCTTAAACTCAATAACAATAATGGTGAAAAGAGTTTGGGATAAACTATATGACTCATACCAAGATGATCTTATTAAAAGAGAAAAAGATGAAGTTTTTTCTTAGTTAACCGGAATGTTTGTTGTCTGCACATACGCAATGGAAAGAATGGCCTATAACAAATTGATGTTAAATAAATTTAAAGATTTGACTCTATTTAAGGAATATTGTGTAGAAGAGTATGAAAACTTCTACTGGTTTGGTAAAGAACAAAACCAAGAGGTCATTTATACAACTTTCATTAAAAGTTTTGAGAAAATAGGAGAATGCTATCATAAAAGAGTTCTGGAAAATCTTGTCCACGAATAAATTGAAATGAAATAACTTACAATTTCTCAAATAGTCCAATTGATTATAGAGATAAATGAACAATTTTGTAATGAGGTGAGAAAAGAAAATGAAATGGAAAGGGTTAGGCCTCTAATATCTCCTACAATCTACAAACAAATTACTTCTGGTTTCCAGTTCATTGAACCCAAAATTCAGAAAACCCATAAGAAAAAATGTAGAGATCAGTCTTGCTTAGTTGTTCCCATTAACATGGGGACTATAAAAAACAAAAATTTCTAGGAATAAGGATTTTTCAGCAAGAAGGATAGATTCAAGAGAAAATCTAATTAGAAGCCAACATGTTATATCTGCAAAGGAGAACATTATGCAAATAAATGCCCAGAAAGACATAAAGGTAAACAAATGGGAAACACTAGAAAACTTAAAGAAGCAAGATTAGATGGTTAAAATGAATATATGTATATAGCTGATTATGTTTCTAACCCTTATGACATTATCCCGACTGATGTAGAAGAAATAGATCAATTGAATGAAAGTGAAGAATTTTTTGAGCCAAAAAATAAATCTACAGATTCAGACCTGGAAATATCAGAAGTATCATTCTTTGTCAAAATGATGCATGGAAAAAACTATTTTACAAATACAACTCAAACATTGGACACAATCATTACTGAAATACGTAGAATAGAAAATATTAAAAAAATGATGAATATAGGACCAAAAAGTTGGAGAAAAAATAAAGAAAAATTGATGAGGTTAGAAGATTAAAAAATACATTTACTTCATCAATGAGAAGTACCCTCATCCTCTACCAGATCAATCAAATATTCTCATGTAGAAAAAGCCATACCTTTGAGCCAAAGAAATTCTTTTGAAGAACCTATCAATGGCAGTATGGCTCTAAGGATTTGGTGAAGATAACAAATTGAATTTCTTCACAAAGTAATTCATCAAGTCAAAGAGAAAATTCAAGAACTTGAGGATGAAAAAAATTTAAACCCCATAGAAGGATTAACGAAAGGAAAAGAAATGGAAGTGTTCACTTCCAAATTCAATGAACTTTCTGTTGGCATTATGTGAACCGGCATTAGCCTTATGTAAATTGGCATGAAGACATAATGATATTGTATGTTGTCATTGATGTCAATATGAGACATAGTGTGAACCGACACATGAGATAAGTGAAGAAAGAGGTACCGACATATGCGTGAACCAGTATATGTCAAAGTGAAGTGACACATTTGTTCAAAGTGAACTGGCATGCAGTTATGGGAACCGACACATGGAAGCACTGTATGACTACCGGTTGGTAAGGCAGCTTCCACTTTGAGGTTTCTGGTTGGAGTATCTCAAGTCTGTGTGACTCAATTGATGATCTTTGTGTGATGAGTTAGCAGTATGATGGAGGACAGATCGTGTTGCCACGTAAGCTCTGTGTGCGTGAAGGATCTTGCATGAAGAAGACTATTCCTATCTACCTTGGGAATGTGCGAAGTCTGTCAAATGGTGATAACGCGTGATGGGTTATCAACCGCCATGAAAATGGTGGATAATGGATGATGGAGAATGTCTTGAGATTGACTCAAGATTGGTGCATTTAATGCAGTATGTTTCAACGGTCAGGATCGAACCGTTTGAATTGCTCAACCCAACATGTTTAGGGTTTAAGGTTTTTGCTACCGACCTGTATGTTCCCTATAAGGTTGATGTTAGGTTTCTGTCTGAAGTTGTTGGCAAAAGTTGTGAGTGTGTATCCAACGAAAGTGATACGAGATTCTTGCCAGACCATAGGAGAGAAGAGATACCCGCAAAGTGAATGTGCAGAAGGAAAAGAGGAGCCTAAACAGATCTGTATTAGTATTAAGTGCTGTTAATAGATCATTGTAATACCTGTTGATCTCTAACCACTTCAACAGTTGTAAAATCCCCTAACAGGGTAGCCTTAACTGGCTTGACTCAAAATCCCTTAAATCGGGTGGTCTTAATCGGCTTGCTGTAAATCCCTTAACTGGGTAACTTGAAGCTAATGAGTTCTGAGAAGCTAGAGAAGCTTAGGAGATCCTTTCAGCTATTGAGTTCTTAAAATCCTCTAACAAGGTGACCTTACCAGGTTTAACCCTTAACCGGGTATCCCTTAACCGGGTGACCCCTAACAGGATCGGTTCCTACCAGAACCTATTGTAATGTTCTTAACTGGACAAGGCTCCTAACAGAGCGGACTTCTAAAGAGTTCAAAAAGTAGCTTGTGGGTATTCATCCCCACCATGGTTTTTCCCAGTTGGGTTTCCACGTGAAAAATATGTGTGTCATGTGAAATGCTTTTGTCTTGTGATGCTTTGTTTTATCTGTTATTCACATGAAGGTTCTATGTTTTATGCCTGTCTATAAAACATATTGAACTCACTGTTGTGAAGATTTGATGGTTAAGTCTACTAGTTCATGCATGTGAATATTATGATAATGTGGTATTGAGCTAAGAGAAAAGCTTAGCAAGTGACCGGTTCATGACTGACTGAGCTATACTGGATGTTACCGGTTGCACTCTGTTTTACCGGTATCTTTGTTTATCAGTCATTGCGAGTGTTTGCTGTCAAACTGGTTTTGGACTGTATTTGTGTCTGTACTGATTCACCCCCCCACCTCTCAATACCGGTTTGGTACTAGTGGTTCATCATTGAGGTATCACTTTCTCCAGTCCCTATATCTTTGACGATCTCAACAAAGGAAGAAGAGGAACTTTACCATCACGAGAAAATTTACAGTCCTCTTGTACAGGAAGTTATCTATACTAAAGGGTTTGACCTAAACATAGGAGAAGAAGTACCCAAACAATATCAATTTTTAAAATTACAAATCCATTTTCAAAGGATAAAATCACATCCATTGGCCTTCCTATGGGATACTGGTGCCGATTTGAATATTTCTAGATATAATCATTTTCCTGAAAATTAGTGGATAGAAGCTACCATTGAAATTACTTTTGGAAATGGGAAACATGTATCTCATTTAATATGTAAAACTCCAATTGAATTTTCTGATGGGCATATTGATGAACTTTTTTTTGTTCATTATAAAATATATGGATATGATGGAGTGATTGGAAGTCAAACAATGAAAAATTGGGAACCAATTTTGATTACCCAAAAGTATATCACATTGAATAAACACCAAGTTCCAAGGTTGCAAAAAGAATATATTTACACAAGCAAAACCAATGTCTCAAAAGAAAAGAAAAAGAATACAATACGAATCACCAAACAAGTAGCAAACATCCAACCTGAGTTAGAACAAATAAAAACAAAACTTGAAGCAATAGTAATAACCAAGGACCTCAAAAAACATTCCAGAAGTCTGGTGTGTAGATTGCCACTCAAAAAAGATACCAATGGTAAAGAAATGTTGCCAAAGGCCAAGGAAAACTATTTCTTTATGAATCCAGTTGAGATGGAACTCTGTAAAAAGGAAATAGATGATCTATTAGCTTGAGGTCTAATTTCACCATCTTCCTCTCCATTTTCTTGTCATGCAATGCATCTTCCTAAATATGATGAAAATGGAAGTGATCTTGAAAAAAAACCGCTAGTTGCTCACTATAAACCTTTCAATACCTGTCTACAAGATAATCAACATCCTCTTTCAGGAAAATATCACATATGACAATTTATTTAGGGAAGTAATATATATTCTAAGTTTGATTTAACAAAGGGTATTTGGCATATCTCTATTCATCCTCATGATCGCTACAAAACAACTTTCTCGATTCCACAAGGTTTGTATGAATGGAATGTCCTTCCATGCAGTATTAAAACTACTCCTATTTTTTAGCAACACATGGATGCCATTTTTTCGCAAATACTCTAAATTCATCCTGCCATATATTGATGATATCCTAGTCTTTAGTCAAAGTTCCAACGCACATCTTGAGCATCCTCAATAGTTTTTGCAACCATTTCAGAGGTATGGTCTTGTTGTTAGTACCATAAAAATCCATTTTTCTCAAGAGTCATAAATACTTCCTATGATAGAATAAAACTCAATAAGTTACTAAAAAAGAATCCTCCATAGTGGTCATCAAAGTATGATGAAGCTGTGGATAGAATCAAAAGAAAGTGTGCTTCATTACCAACTTTGCATCTGCCAGGTAATGGTGATAAAATCATTGAAACATACACAAGTGAAAATGTTTGGGAAGGTATCCTGAAGGAAAAGACATCACAAGGTAAAGAGGAAATTGTCAGATATGTATCTGACAATTTTAAAGGTAGCAAGTTAAATTATTATACTACTCAAAGAAATTCTCATTGTGATAAATTCTTTAAAATTGTTTTATATGTTTGTTGCTAATAAAACATTTATAGTCATAAGTGATCTTCAAAATTTGAAAGGATTTTTTAAGAAGGAATCTAAAGACAAGGTAATTCTGGGTTGATTGTTAAGATGGACTCAATTTATTAACACCTTTGATTTTGAGATTAAACATTTGCTTGTAAACAAGAATGTTTTGCTAATTTTATTTCTATAAAAGGACATCAACAAAATGGAAATGTCCAGGTAATGAGAATTAGAGAAGAGAGATGGTTTGAGGAAAGTTGTATTAAATTTAACAACCCCTTCAATTGAAGAGATAGACAAAATTTTGATTTAGCAAATGATTATCTCCTTCATAGACATAGAATGAGTCAAGCCAAACAAATGTTAACAAAATTCTAAATTTGGAACCAAAGCAACTTCTTCGAAATATCAACAGGCATGGAACTCATTGATGAACAAGTTGATAAATATCTACTCCAACCAGAGATTAGATTTCAGATACCTATTCAATTTTTGAATCCTTATATTTAAAGGCTAGAATGGTGGCTACATCATGAGAAAGGAATGAAATTCATTTGTGATATGTTTCAAGGACCATATCCTTATAAAAATCTCCATTTTGATTATGTCATCTATCTAGGAGTATTATGGAAATTAACACTATGATCTTATCAAGACAACATGATCAATAGATATGTCTAAGAACACTATGGTTCATTGCATATGAAAAAAATTCAATGTTTTAACATTGGACTTATGGAGAATGAATCAGGTATCTATACAATAATCAACAACCTATTTGGCTTCATACTAAAATGTATCACCTAGAACATGGAGCAAATGAAGCTGCAATAAGAGGAATAGATTGATCATGTAAAACAAAAATGCTATGCATTATGTGGAAAGAAATAGATCCACCTACACATCCATTATCATTGAACGAACCACATGATACAAACTGTCCACAATGTATTCATGATATGACCAACACTAACTAATGAGTGGGTTTGCCACTCATCAAAGTTATCAATCTCTTTGAATAAAAAGATTGACATGGACCACACCATGGTAAAATGGGTAAGATTACCACCATAATGTAAGTAGGGGCTATGCTTCCCGTGTTAAAAAAGATTCTTTCCCTATTTGCTTTTGGTTGTAAAGTAGTGCTCCACATGTAGCGGTTCTACATGTTTGTCCTGCTAACCTTTTTTGTTCATGAGATGTTGAGCTCCACTCGGAGGATTCCTCATAGTGGGCATCTCCTCCAAAAAAGGGTTGTTTGTGCTTTCCGTGTGTCAGTTTCTAGTTGGTGAATTTCAAACTTCATTATTTCCTTGTTCATGAAAAGGTGCCCACTTACTCATAACAAGCATAATGAAGATAGTAGGTGAAAACGCTAGAGCTCAAAAAGTCTTAGAGTCTTAAAGTCTTAGAATTAAAAGGGGGTAGAGAAGTATGCTCTTTCCTTGCAGGGAATCAGAAACTCTGACCTCGATTAAGTCATAAGTCTATCTATCTTAAGCAGTCTATATGTCTAAGCACACAATTAAAATAGCATGAGATAGTCCTGCTTCTGTCTCAGAACCTATGAAAAATATGGTATCACCTACTAGTGGACCTTAGACTATCCAAGCCACCTACCCAATTTGTAAAAATTCAATCAATGAAAACTCCCACAAAAGCTCAAAAACCTCCCTTCTACCACCCAAGACACAACTAACTAGGCTCTAATACCGAATGTTAGAAAAGAAGAGGTGAACAACAATACATATAGCTTCATATTAATTGAAAATCATAATTATCTGTATGTATCAAAGAGAATAAAATTAGCTATAATAATAAAATAAAAAATATCATAAGAGATCAACACATAGCACTAAAATTACATGGAGAAACCCTTTCAAAAAAAATATCCACCAAGAAGAGATGAAATACTTGTATTATTATCAATATGAATTACAATACAACTCTCAAACTCTACTCAATCTTCAATTTGGTAGCATAGAAAATTTTGAACAAACTCATATATGTCTTCAACTCAACCCCTCATATATAAGACCCATGGGAGCTCAAATTACCACCACAGAACATTACCATGGGCCAAAAATAAGGTTCCAAAATACCATGATAAAAATTTATAGGATTGTTCCATGAAAACCTTTATGGAATCATTAAATTGACCTATAGATAACCTCTTACAAATGCTCTTACAGTTGTCATAAGACATATTTCTAAGATAGACAAGATGTGCAATAAATATTATCATAGTTGTCATGACATTTTATGATAGTTGCCATAAATGTCATGAAGGCACTTACAACTTATGATAATATTTATGACATTTGTCATAAGTTGTAAGAGCATTCATGATAGTTATAGCAACTTCATAAGATGCTATGACAACTATGACAATATTTATGACACACCTAGTATATTTTGGAAAGATGCCTTATGACAACTGTAAAAGCATATGTAAGAGGTTTATTTATGGATCAAATTGATAATTATAAGGAGGTTTTCATGAAGGGGTGATGGATTTTTACCACGATATTTTATAATTATGTTTTGGCTAATGGTAATGTTTTGTGGTGATATTTTGAGCCCCCATGAGTCTATATATTGAGGGGTGGACTTAGAGACATGTATGAGTTTGTTCAAGATTGGTTTTGTAGGGGTTATGGTATTGGATTAAAGATTGAGTCGATTTTAAGAGTTTTATTGTAATTTCATATTAATGATAATACAAGTATTTTATCTCTTCTTGGTGGAGTTTTTTTCTCAATAGGATTTTTTTTCAGGTAATTTCAGTATTATGTGTTGATCTTTTATGGTGTTCTTGATTTCATTATTATAGCTATTATATTTTCATTTGATCAACATCAATAAATCCAATTTACAATTAATTTGAAGCTACATATATTGCTATTCGTATCTTATTTTCTAATATAGAATTCCTCTAAACTGTGCATAAACTTGATATTAGATCCTACATCAGGTATCTATAAGAGTAGCAAAATATTTTGCTCCAATTTCATAATTAAAGTGAGTGGACAATAATATCTAATAAAAAAATTATTCATGGAAATAACCCTTTTCTTTCCATTTTTAACAACTTTAGGATCTATGAATGAAAAATGAATAGGATGTATTCCTAGACCTTGAACTTGTAAATTTAGCTATGTTTGCCTAACAATAGTCATTAATGTTTCTTTAATTCCTTAGGAAAAATATTTGAAATACTAACGTCATGAAACTTAAAATTACCTTTTTCATCTAGAATAACATTTTTATCTTTATTTTCAATAGTATAATGCAAAGGTATAGTTCCAACACTACTAGCATTCATACTTCTATGAGTAGCCATTTTTCTAAAAATACCAAGAAAGTCATAGATCTTACTTGTAATTTTGGTCTTCTTTTGCTACTACAATTTTGGCCTTATAGTTTCCCTTCAAACGCCTCCCCAACTAACACTCAATTCTTACAATTGTTGATCCACAACTATTTTGAAAACTTACCCTCAAACTTTCAGACTCTAGGCTTTCTTCAATATTTATTGAAAATAAATCGATTTACAAAAGATATAAATGAAGACTGCTGAAAAAATATTTTGCAAAGATTGTTGATCCACAACAGAAAACTTACCCTCAAACTTTCAAACTCTAGGCTTTCTTCAATATTTCTTGAAAATAACTCGATTACAAGAGAACTTTCAGAATCTAGACTTTCTTCAATATTTATTGAAAATAACTCGATTACAAAAGATATAAATGAATAGACTATTGAAAAAATATTTTGCAAAGATTGAAATGATTCATAATAAGTAGAATATTATTGCAGTATGGTCAAAGATGTTACAAGGTAATAAACACATTACATGCTGAAGATTACATCTCTTCATCTTTAGAGGGGATATATTTGTCTTTGGATTGTGTTTTACATCAGTTACTAGGAGATTTTGGTGCCATCTTCAATAATGTAGCATAGAATACTTGATTTAATTTTGATAACTTTCAACATCAACATGGATACCACAAAATAGAGTTTGGATGAATCATACATTTTTAGTTTTATTCCTACATATTCCTTTTAGGATTGGAGAGGTCTCTTGCATACACCTATGGTATTGTTTCTTCCTAAGGGGAGGTATACTATTTGGTGGTCATGGACCATCTTCTATATCTAGTTTTTGTTAATAATCTTGTCATCGATGACTTTATTTTGACCTTAGAGTAGAGTTTCAATCCACCCTTTCTCATTGATAACAAAGGGGGAGAGATTTTTTAGTGGATTGTGGATTGTTAGTAGATATAAAATGAGGTAAGATCAAAGGGGAAGTGCATTGTACAAACAGTACGCAGAACAACGAGTTGAGTTTTTCCATCAATGACAAAGGGAGAGATTGTTAGTAATCTTGTCATTGTCAAAAGGATACATCTTTGAGATGTAGAGTTGATGTGCACCCTCAGGTATAATAGACAGTTTGTGTGGAAAGGAAAATAGACTATGAGGGTAATGGTCTTGACCATTTATCCCACATTGCTAGTTTTGCAAGGCTATCAACTATTTATATAACCCGATGCATAGTTGATAAGTGAGCAATAACTCACGAGCTTTTTGTCACTCAACATGGAGCATGGAAGGTGCAAGTCGTATTGATGAGACATAATAATTTCAGTGAGAGTCAATCTTTGTCTCAATGACATGGTTATGTCACATCGATATGAAGGGTCAAAAGGTTTTATGGAAGTTCTTCAATGAGACAATCTCATATCAGAGAGAGTTGGTCTCAGTCGCATTGACAAGCTCAAGTCTCATCGATCAAGCAAAAAGGGAAGGAGGTCATCAATATATCGGTGAGATATCTTCTGTGTTTCACTGATTAGATGAAAGGCAAAGGTCATCTGTAAGACATATCATTTGTCTCACTGATCACCTAAGGAAGCTTGTCAACTCAGTGAGATATCTTCCAAATCTCACTGAGCCTTCGAGTAGTGAAATGGTAGATGACCTGGCAGACAAAGCAGTTCATCAATGATCAATGAGATGTCTTCCAAATATCATTTAGCCTTTGAGTAGTGAAATGATAGATGATGTAGCAAACAAGTGGTTCATTGGTGATCAACGAGATGTCTTCCAAATATCATCGATCCTCTAAGTAGTGAAATGGTAGATAAAGTGGTTCATCGGTGATCAATGAGATGTCTTCCAAATCTCACCAAGCCTCTGAGGAGTTAGGCATGTAGGAGACGTATGTAATCCACACAGTTTCAAAAAGGGTCATCGACATGAGATGTGTGATTGAAGAGAGATATAAAATTCTCTCTTCGATACGATGTTGTCACACCATGTGATATGTGACAAGTTGTGTGGAACCCACGAGGTAGACATCAAGGATACAATGCGATGTCTCTTCGATGAGTTGCAAAGGTCAAAGTATTGACAAAGGCTAGATGAATGTTTATGAGACATGACCTCATAGAAGAGAGATCTTTTCATGTCTCTTCGATATAGTTTGAGAACTCAAGGAAAGATGAAGTAATGTGGCACATGGAATCAACATGATGGTAAGAACAATCAATCATTTTGGTCAAACTGAGATGATCAACAATCTAGATCTAAAATATCTAAAGGAACTTGTCTTGGTGTGATAACAAGGCATTCTAGGAACTTGCACAAGTGAAATATGGGATGGATTCTCTATGTTGTGATGATAAGAACAAAGTGCAAACCAATTGAATAAATGATCCTAATGCAACATAGAGAATTGTACAAGATCATGTTGTATGATTACGATAAAGAGTGATGTTGGCATGATCTGTGATGAACTATGTCTTGTTCTGACTTGGTGGAGGTCAATACATAGCATACAAATAAGATGTACATTGACATAGTGGATTGACGATGTTGAATTGAGAAGAGAGAGTTGTAGAGCTGAAAGAGTGTGAACTAAACTTCTAAAGAGACAAAGCAAAACTATACAGGTTCATCTTTTGATTCATTTTTCTTATATGTTATTCTAACAGGTTGGTGCTCCTTTGGATTGGTCTCCATAAGTTGTAAAGGGATTGGTGTCCCAAAATTTTGAGTATGTTATTGTAAGGGGTTAGTGCTTCTTTGGATTGGTGTCCTTAAAGTGTAGGGAATTTGTTTCTCCCAAAGGTTGGTGCCTTCAAATAAATTATAATAACTTGATACATTTGTGAGGCCGGATTTGGACAGTAGCTCCAAGAAGCATTTTCTCACTATGGTTTTTCCCATCTTGGGATTTATGCATATATCCTATTGTTGTGTGTTATGTTATTGATGTTCACATTCTTATGCATTATATGATTAATTACTTGTGAGCATTGGAAAGAATTTTGTTAAGTGTTAAAGTATACATTGATTTAACCTCCCCTTCTAAGTGTATTCGTGTGTTCTACAATTGGTATCAGAGCCCAGGTCCTTTGTACATGCTTATTCGCTTAAGGTAGATCATGGTCTTGAACACATATCTGGTAATGAAGGAAATTCATCTTACAAGGCACCATTGTTCAATGAAATAGATTACACTTTCTAGAAGATTAGAATGGAATCTTAGATTTCTTCTCTTGGATTTGATATTTGGTAGTCAGTTGTGACTGGGTATACACCTCCTAACAATTCTCCATCTACTCCAGACGAGAAGAAATATAAGAATATTGTAAAGGCAAAGAATACCATATTGTGTGGACTATCAAACTCAAAATTTGTCAAGGTAATGCACTGTAAAATTGCAAAGGATATTTGGGACAAACTTCATAGTATCTATGAAGGCGATGATACATTTAAGAAAGCAACGTTGTAGACTTATAGAGCTCAGTTTGAGGGATTGAAGATGAAGGAAGAAGAACGAATTGCATAATATTTAGTCAAAGTGGTTGAAGTTGTTAATGCTATCAGAGGACTCAATGAAGAGGTTAAGGATGCTATGATCATGAAGGCATTAAGATCTCTACCCTTCAGGTATGACTCAAAAGTCTCTACTATTGAAGAAGCTAAGGACTTAGATAAGATTTCTATGGATGAACTATTTGGATTTGTTTTTGCATATGAAATGAGAATAGGAAAATGTGATACATCAAAGAGAGGTTGCATTCAAGGCAGTTGAGGTTGAAGACTCCAAAATTGATAATGAATAGGCCAACTTTGTAAGGAGATTAAGAAGAGGATTAGGTAAGTACAAAGGAAAACCACCATTCAAATGTTTTTGATTAAGGAAAAACAGGTTTTAAGGGATGCAAAACCCACTTACATATCATAAAGAAAAGCATTAGAGAAGCAAGAAAGGACAAAATGAAGAAAGAAAGGCAACAAAAGATCAACACAAAACACAACAGCCAGAGAAAAGTACAACAAAAGACCAACGAGATACTGACACACCTAAAACAAAACTAGAACATCTAGGTGAAAATCTTTATGGTCTCCTCAACATCCTTGACAAGCATCATAATTGCATTTGATGCCTCTTTAAGGTCTTTTCTTTCCTGCACCTGTTGATTACCTTTAGTCTTCAACTCCAACTCTTTAGCATTTTGCCTAGTTCTACATCTTGAAGAATGTTGGACAGAGCTAGAACCTGACTCATCATCAACAATCACGATATCTTTGTTCTATTTATCCTTCTCCAGGAAGGAAACCGATGCATTCATATTTTGGGAAGTCACCTTCATCACAACCAAGCTATGCTCCATGATTTTTCTCAGAACACTCTCAGTTTTTTGAACCCTATTGTTTATCAGTTCATAATTAGACTCACCCTTTTCTTTGAGAGTCCTCACCACATCCTCCACGTGCTTCACATCTCCCTTTTTGATCTCACGCTTTGACCAGTCAAGAATATCTTTTTCATCCTCTACTTCACTAATATCCTTAAAATTATCCTCTTTTCCTTTGTCATTAGTATCCTTAACCACATTATCAATTTTGAGCTCCAGCTCTCTCTATTTTTCCTGAATGTTGGTAATGTTATCAACCACACACTTTTGGAACTTAAACATTTCTAGAGAGCTATTTCTAACAACATTCAGAATAGTATCCACATCCTCCATGTCCTAGACAGAATCTTCAGGCCTAGGGTTGCCCTCCTCCATATTATTTTGAACCTCATCCCTATTGTCCATGTTATAGAGACTCTCCTTCTCCTCTGACTCATAAAAATCCTCTTTACCCTGCTCATTATCCTTGTCTCCTTTCTCACCCTCCACCTCCTTCTCCTTCTCATGCTTTGCCTCCTTCTCCACCTCCTTCTCTTGCTCCCACTCAGGATCAACCGTCTCTTCAACGTCTTCTTCAGCTTTCTTACTAACCCTTGATTTCTTTTTAGGGGGAGGATTGGTAGAATCCTCATCAGATTTAGAACTGTCATCATCCTTAGAGATATGGGAACTCTCCACAAGGGGATAATCCTTATTGGGCTTAACTTTATCCTTAAGATACTCATAATTAACAGAATAAGACCTTGGTGGGCAATGGGGTAGGAATTGGGTTTCTTAGCATGGTCAGCCAAACTGTCATTAAGGAAGGAGGCCAAATAGAAGGGAAAAGATATCTTAGAACCATGGTGAAAGTGATTAAGGATAACCAAGTGATAATTATAGACTTTCAAGAATCTACCATCAACAATAAGATACTCCATTAACACTTTCAACATTTTTTGCCAAAAGGAGTTTACCTGGATAGGGAGATAATAGGAAATATTATCCTTTTTGGCAAGGTGAGCCCTTTCTTCTTTGTTCTTGGGGAAATTTTTGATGGCTTCCACTGAGAACTTACAATCTCTATAAAACTTGATACCATTCTTTTTCAAACCAGTCACCTCGGCCACCAAATCTTCATCCACTCTCTAGGTCTGACCAAACAAAGCAACTCTGTTATTTTTCCAACCCTTGGCAAAACCACGAGAAACGGGCTTCTTGCTCCCATGCAATTTCTCCATATAATCAGTGAAGCCATTTTTATGTAGCCTTCTCCAAATTTTTTTTACACCCTCTCAACTATCACATCTGGTGGGCTCATTACGGTTGAGATTTCCACTCATAATATAGAAACAGTTCAAATTGAAACCCTTAGGAGAGCACAAACTAACCAAATGTTGAAGAACAGAGAAGCTGGAATCAAAAACCAAGGTAATTATCTTGTTTTTGAAGTATCCCTTTAAAACATGCAAATTAACCCAGTACTTAATATGATAAGGCCTTTCACACCTATACTCATTAATGCGATGCCTGAGACAAATCATCATCTGACAATCTGCCTCACTCCAAACTCTGTCATTGAAGTCCGAAACAAAAAGGGTAATGATGAGATTAATATGTACCAATGATCTTGTCATAAAATAATTGCTCTCAAACTTTGTTCTTATATGATGACTCTTTGATATAATTAGCATCTTCCGCTAAAATGACCCCCTCATTAGCTAACAAATCGACTACCCTATTACCTTCCCTAAAGGTATGGGTAATAACCACACTATCACAAGAATATAACATTTTTTTGCCTTATCAATGATATTTTGGATATTCCAAGGGGGAACTGATACCTTTAATAACCTGGATTATATTAAGGGAATCCCCCTCCAGCCAATTTTTTTAAAAAATTGAAACCCTGAGCAAGCTGAAGACATTTTAACATTGCTAGAGCTTCTGCAACATGGTTGTTTTGAATTCCAAAGGGAGAAGCAATCGCATCAACACAAAAGCCATGAGAATTTTTGATAACGCCTCCCCCCTCAACATTACCCAGATTTCCTTTAGCTGCACCATCAAAGTTCACCTTCACCCAATGATGAGGAGGGAACCTCCAAACCACATGATCTCTTCTACTCTTCAGACCAGACTTCCAAACCTTATTCAACAATTTCCATTCTGTAAGAATGCTTTTATCATTATCATTCATATCAATATAACTACATTGCTTGTTGCTTTTGTGAATGGTGTTGATGTTTTCTTTAATAGCCCTACAAATATTTTCAAAGACCACCTGAGAAGAACTCTTAGTCTCCCTAAAAATTCTATTTTTTCTCTCCTTCCAAATATGCCAACAGGACATAGGAAGAAGAAAAGACCAAAGGGTCTTGATGATGGGAAGGTTGGTAGGGAAAATCCAATGCCAAAGGACTTCCTTAAAACTATTCTGCATAACCCAATAAACTTTATAGTGCGTCAACACTTTACCCCAGATTTCCCAGGTAAAAGAACAATGAATGAACAAATGATCCACTGACTCAACCTCTTTCTGACATAACTCACACCTATTAGGGATCATAAATCCTCTTCTAATCAGGTTATCAATAGTGAGAATCTTGTTATGAGTGGCAAGCCAGAAAAATATATTAACTTTAGGAATGAGGAATCTATTCCAAACTTTAGTCCACATAGGGTTACAAGCCTGAGTTGGTATCCTTTTGTAAGCAGAAGCAATAGTAAAAGTACCCCTAGGATTACTCTTCCATAAGAAGACATCATCTAAGTCTTTGCTGACAGAAAATGACAACAAAGCATGTTGGAGCGAAGAGAATCCAACATAAACAACATCAAGTCTAACCCATTTATTCTCCTCCCAATAATTAAAGACCATAGAACCAAACCTCCTTTTACAATCTTCAATAATATGGATGCAATCCTGGTTAAAAAGAGGCTCATCTTTGATCTTGACATCCTCCCAAAATCTGATTTTGTTACCTTTTCCAAGGACCCAGTCAGCTCTAGCTTTAGCAACTTTAATAGATTTTATCCTACTATTCCAAATAAAAGATCCAACAGAGATATCTTCATAATAGAGAAGGGAATGAATGGGCTAATTATGGATGTATTTGTCAAACCATACCCTAGTCCAATCTCTCTTAATACCATAGGCCGTCCAAACCTATTTGGCTAACAGAGCTTTATTGAAAGGTTTAAGGGATTTGATACCTAACCCCCCACTACTTTTAGGACCACAAACTTTATCCCAAGCAACCAAAACAATCCGTTTCGTATCTTCCACACCAGACCAAAGAAATATTTTCTGAATTCTTTCTAACACTTTTACAAATTTTACCGGTATACTAAAAAAACTAAGAGCATAAATAGGTAGATTCTGAAGGGTAGCTTGAAGAAGATGGAGCTTACTAGCCTATGACAACATAGAGCCTTTCCATCCAACCAGTTTTTTGTTGAACTTATCAATCAAATAATTCCAGAAAGAGTTTGGAGGAGCCAAACCAAGAGGGAGGCCCAAATAAGTAGAGGGGAGTAGCTCAACCTTACAACCAATTATGTTAGCAATCCTCTGCTGCCTCAACAAGGGAGTGTTGATGAAGTAAATAGAAGATTTCTTCCACTTAACTTGTTGGCTAGTAGCAAGGGAATAAGAGTTGAGAGCATTTTTGAAGGCATAAGCTTCACTCACAAAAGAGTATCCCAATAATATAGTATCATCAACAAACTGTTGATGAGTGCAAAAGAAATTAGCTGAAGAGGGTTTTAATCCTTTGATGACCCCTTTCTCCTTCAACTTTTGAATCAATATACTCAAACATTCTGCCAAAATAGTGAAAAGAATGGGCGAGATAGGATCTCCTTGCCTAAGACCCCTTGAAGACTTAAAAAATCTAGAAGGAGATCCATTAACAAGAATAGAAAAATTTGCCATAGATATCATCTCTGTCATGCCCAAAATTTAGGGCAAAAACGAAACGAATTTTTTTTTTAAATGACTAGTTAAATAACAAAGTTCGCTATCACGACATGTGTTAACAAGTTGGTCATAACAAAAGTCGAACTAACTTTGATACTAACTAAGTATCGAAACTTAATTAAAATTAATTTGCGGAAACTAAAAGTTTTAATTTACATTCTCATCAAATAAAGTCGTTAGTTTAATTTATTAAACTCATTTAAATGGGTAGACGAAGGTAAAAATTGATCTCCCATAAGCCATATTCTCTAAATTTCTTTTTAAATCAATAATTAAATTAATGGATTAAAGCATCAAATTAATTTTGTAAATGACATTATTCGATGAGGAAAATTATCTTTCCAAAAAAATCAATTTAGCTTTCAAGGAATTAATTTCCCCCTTTTTTTTTTTTAATTTAAATCAAGGCTTCACAAATTAGTTAGTTCTAAAAATAATTATATGGAATTAAAAATTTCTGACTATCTAATTTGGAAACCCTAACTTTTTTAAATATAAATTTCTTTTCCACAACTTTTAAAATTAAACTCATGAGAACCCTAATTTATGATTCATTATAAAATTACTTTCTTGACCCCTTTTTTTAAAAAAAAAACTTAAACTTAATTTTTTTTGTTTTGTTTTTCCCCTCTACCCTAGCTCCCATCAAGCTAGGGTTTTCTCTTTTTTTTTAATAATTTATATATATATATATATATATTTTGTTTTGTTTAAACCCCGCGTTGCAAGGCCGAACTGAGAGAGAGAGAACGGCGAAAGGGGAACTCAAAGGATGGCAGGGGGTTTTACCGGTGGCGGCTTGGCCATGGCCGCCCACTGTGCACTGCACAGTGTTCGGCCTTGCCGCCCACTGTGTAGTGCACAGTACGCGGCCCCGCCGTTCACTGTGCATTGCACAGTGTGCGGCGCCGCCGTCCACTGTGCTTTGCACAGTGCGCGGCTCCGCCGTTCACTGTGCGATGCACAGTGCTTCGGCCCGTGGTTTTTTTATTTTGATAATTTTTTTTTTTTTAATTTATATATAATATATATATATATATATATATATATACATTTATATATATATATTCCTCAATGCTAATTTCACTTGCAAATTTATTTTTTTAAAAAGAAGCAATAATAACAAAGAAATCTCATAACGCTATATATATATATATATATATATATATATATATATATATATATATATATATATATATATATATATATATATATATATATATATATATATATATATATATATATATATATATATATATATATATATAGTAGATTAACTTTGTCTCTCTTTTCATTTGTTTTATGAATATAGGATTTAGATGGAATTTTATATAATCCTAACACTTTGATTTTTTTCTTACAGTTATATTTTCAAAGGCATAAACATGGTATTGCTGGAGTCTAGGGTAAATAAATATAAAAGAAATCAACAAAGTGAATAACTATAAATTTATTTTCTACAATAAATTCTATAGCAACTTAAAAATCTAAAATTTAATAAACTCAAGATAAGGGAGTAGAAGAGAGGAATGTTTAGGATTTTATTCCTAAAATTAATTGAGTAATTTCATTCTTGCAACTATCATTTTCTAGGATCCAAAAACACAAAAATCTACAATAGGAAATTTAAACTGCAATATATGCCTTTAAACAATATGCATACAATCATTAAAATATTAACAATAATTATTATTCATATTTCTTTTTCTGCAAGTAGTAGATATCAATAAATTCTATAGCAACTTAAAAATCTAAAATTTAATAAACTCAAGATAAGGGAGTAGAAGAGAGGAATGTTTAGGATTTTATTCCTAAAATTAATTGAGTAATTTCATTCTTGCAACTATCATTTTCTAGGATCCAAAAACACAAAAATCTACAATAGGAAATTTAAACTGCAATATATGCCTTTAAACAATATGCATACAATCATTAAAATATTAACAATAATTATTATTCATATTTCTTTTTCTGCAAGTAGAATGAAGGTAAAATTAATTTAAAAGCTGATTTTTCCATATTTCAAAATAAAAGAAACTTTTGCATGCAAATCAAGCAACCCCTTTTTTAAAAAAGAAAAGAAAATAGAAGCATATCTGATTTTTTTACAACTCTATCGATATTCTGCAATATTACAAGATGTTTCCTTATTTTACTACAATATTAAATCTCATGTCTTATTTCAAAATTACAACTTGCCTCTCATTCAACGAATGAGGGAATATTTCTACTTTCAAATTTAAACAAATAACTGCAATTGGATTTAAGTATCTTCAACAATAATCTTCTGCATCTTTTCTCTGTTCCTATTCTTTTCTCCTGACTTTCCTGCATAATAAATCAATATGACCACGGAGTGCTCATCTCCCAGCCTAGGCTAACTGGTAGCCACCCCTGAGCTCGGAGAACCAATTCCTAGACGGGCAACAAACATACAAACTCCAATAAGACAAAATATACACACAGATTTTCAAGCACACTCCCAACTTGGCTACACAGCACCACACTTTGGTGATGATCTTTTCAAAGGGTGGTAGTGGACCAATACCCTAAGGAGAACTGCAAGTATGAAAAAACAAGTAGCCACCTCATGGCACAATAAATACATCAAGAATCTCAACCCCATATTCCTTATGCCCCCCAAAGGCATTCTAGCCTTATATCCCTCCTTATGACCCCCATTGCACAAACAGGCCATGCAGCAAGGGTCACAATAAGATCCCTTGTGATCACTCTCAAATGAGAGTCTCTCACTCGAGGGTTGTCACTACTACCACCCACAAGATCCTCTTCTCTCCCAAGAGTAAGAGGTCTTGAGAAAACTCCCAAAACACATCAAGCAAAATGCAAAATTTTCAAAAGAAATTCTAAAAAAAACAAGTCATTCAAGAACACAGATTTCTTCTCCAATCATATAATCAAACACATGCAAGAAAATGGACATTTTAAAGAATAATCTAACCAACCTTAATCTGCCCTATGGTAGTATAATAATATTTGAGGAAGAGCTGCCCAATCCACGATTCTTCTTCTTCTACCCTTAGTTAAATTTCTTATTCCAAAACTTTACTTTTCTTTTCAAAATTTTCTCTTGTCTCCAAAAAATGGAGAGTGGGTGATTACCCTCAAAATGTCAAAATCTTGCTTAAGAAGCTCATTCTCTGAGTTCTCACAAGTTTCTAAAAACCAAAAAAGGAAAGAAAAGCAAAATGCAAAAAGACTCCCCTTCGAATAAGAAAAATCTAAATTAGATTTAACTTCTAATTTTTTTCCAATTTTCGCACAACTCAAAAAAGTCAATTTTTAAGGCGTCAAAAAGATCATTTAAAATTAGAAACTTGCCTAAAATTACCCCTAACCCCTAGGTATACCTTATGGGCTTTAGGAAACCCTATTAAACTACCCCTAGGTGTTCATTTAACCCATTTTAAACCCCTCTGAAGTTTATTTTCGGGTCAAACATATGTTGACCACTCCAAAGATTATATTCCCTTAGTATTTATGACAACACATTATATTATTTAAGAAAAACTACAGTTAAACACTTTCCCACCAAGAGACAAAAATAAAACATTTAAATTTAAATCCACACAAGTGTCAAGTGACACAAATAAAACACTTTTACAAAATAAAACATGAAATTGTCTCTTGTGGTTTTTACACATTAAATTTAAATAACACTTAACACTCATGCAGCATATACTATTACGAATAAAATACAACACAAACGGGGTGTTGTCTCTCCAAATAGACAACCCCTGGCTTATGAACATACATAAGTCTAGGTTTGGTTCTCCGTAATTTTCCATGGTCACATGGTAAATTTCCTGCGCATCTCAATTTACACATTAGTACTTCCAAATATCCATATATAATATAATTCGAAAGTATAACAATACACATCATCACTTGCATAAAATTTTCATCTGCACAGATTAAATACAACTTTTATCAAGCAAAATTCTCATAAACAATTTCATCCCAATTCACATAAACTTAACCATACATAATAGTTCTATATTCATAGTAAAGTCCTGCAAATTCAATAACGACATCTATCATTGCAATATCATCCTATCTAACAATCATGTAGTGTTCTATCTCATAAAGCATATAAGTAAATCATCAAATCATAGCATTGTTATCCAAATCCTCAAATCATATAAGTTCTAAGTCTCAAAATGCATCAAAATAAAGTATCCATAATAGTCTAAATATAAAATCCACTGAATGTCAGACTGAGTCAAGGTGAGGCCTCACAATCTCTCTAGTGATTTTGATAACCTTCATCAAATCCAAAGCCTTCCATGATCCTAAAAAGAACCTGCCATTCAACCCTATCATAGGCTTTTGCCAAATCCATCTTTATGAGGAATCCCTCTTTGTTTGCAGCATTGAGAGAATGGATATTCTCATGCACAAGAATTATAGAGTCCAAAATCTGCGTACCCAGGACAAATCCTTTTTGCTCCTCATAGATAACAAGAGGAAGAACAACCAACAATCTAGAAGTCAGGACTTTTGAGATTATCTTGTAGAAAGAATTGCATAGACTTATTGGCCTAAACTTACCCATAGAATCAACTCCAACCACCTTAGGAATTAGAGCAATGAAGGTAGAGTTGATTTCTTTAATAATTCTTCTAGAACCAAAGAATTCTTTGACAACATTGACCACATTAGCCCCAACAATGTGCCAATATTCCTGAAAGAAAAACATGGGGAAGCCATTTGGGCCCGGTGCCTTATCCACTTGGAAGGAGAAAACAACTCTTTTAGTTTCATCAACTGAGAGGATGGAAGATAAAATATTATTCTGATTAGGTCCAATAATCTTAGGAATATTTTCAGCTAGATCTTGCTGCTTAACAAGGTCAAGTTCCTTGCTACCAGTCAGAAGGTTAGAGAAGAACCTTACAACTTCATCAACTATATCATCATATTTGACAAGAGTTTTATCATTAACAATCAATCTAGAAATTCTACTTGCCACTTTATGCTTCATTGATGTCATATGAAAGAATTTAGTATTTCTGTCACTAGCCTCTAACCAAATTTCCCTGGATCTCTGCCTCCAGTAAATTTCTTCTCTTGAAATAGTGCTATGTAATTTGGCTAGAACCTCATCTTCTTTAGTCTTGGGGATATTCTTATAACCATGTTTCTGAATAGAATTTTGAATATATTCTAATTCCTCCTTGAGCTTCCTCTTAGATTCAAAAATATCCCCAAAAACCTTTTTATTCCAAACCTTGATGTTATCTTTGATGTTTCTTAACTTTTTTGTAACTTTGAACATGGTAGAACCATCCACAGTTATATTCCACCATTTGGAAATGCAAGTCGGAAGAGAAAGCAGTGTTTGTGCTTAATAGAATCAGCAACAAAAGAAATAAGATAATGGTCTGATCCAATTCTGTTAATAACAAATAGAGATCATCTATACTTAAGGACCCAATCAGGAGTAATAAGAGATATATCAAGCCTTATCTAAATAATTTCTCCTCCATCCCTTCAATTAGACCAAGAGTAGGAAGCTCCAGAAAGGTCAACGCCAATGAGGGCATTGGCATTGATAAATTCCATAAGATCAATCTTGCTATCTAGTTGAGCTTGGGTTCCACCAAATTTTTCAATTTCCTACAGAGGAGTGTTGAAATCTCCCATAAAAAGCCAACTATCCTGGGTAAAAGTCCCTCTTTTCTGTTGGATTTTGTTCCAAAACTTGCTTTGAGCAGCTTTAGAGTTGGGGGCATAAATGTTGGTAACCACCCAGTCCTGTCCTTCAGCAATGCATTTGACTCTCATATAAATGATATTACCATCTTCATCAATCAGGTCTCCATCAATGGTTTTCTTATTCCAAAATATGGCAACCCCACCAGAGGATCCATTAGAACTACTACCACACCCCCCCCCCCCCAAGTTTAAAGAATTTTAATTTTTCTACTTTTTCCTTACTCATTTTAGTTTCCTGAACCAGGATAATGTCCGGCTTATGATCTTTGATAAAATTCCTGAGCACATCTTGCTTATGGAGACCATTTAGGCCTCTAATGTTCTAAGAGATTACCTTCATTTGGAAACTTGGGAGCAGGATTCTTGAATGGTTTAGCTGCCTTCCATCAGCTATGTTTTGTTTTCTCTCCTAGCCCCTGTGGAGATTTGGAAAGTCCAATATCTACCTTATATCTGGTTCTAGTTTTAACCCCATTAGTACACCTTGTTTTCTTGTTTTTCTTGTTTTTCCCATTTCTATTAACTCTTCATCTTCTTCATTTTTATATGCAGACTTCTTACTATTCCAAGGTTCTCCTTTTCGCTGAGATGAGGTGGGCAAATTAGTCCCAAAGTTCTGGAATAGAGAGTTAAGATTAACCTAGGGCGATCTAAACTGGGTCTTTTCTTCAAAGATTACATTTGGAGCTTCAAATTCCTTTGAACACACTTTATTACATTCCTGTTCTTTTTTCTTTTGGAATCTCATATTGTGATTCATTTGTGTCTCCAATCTCACCGTCTTCAAGAATTTATTCTATAATTACATTTTCTTCTTCTTGAATCTATAAAGCTTCAAAGCCATTACTTGTTTTAACTTCAAATACATTCTCTTTATCCTTTCTGATTTCCTTCTGAGGACTCTCCTTGGAAGGACTAGCATTCCTTTCATCCCTTGTTATATCTTTTGAGTTACTAGGGAATCCAGTTCCTCCTTCTGATCTACCCTCCTCATTTTTGTTTAGCTTCTCTTTCAAGATCTGTTTAACATGATTATTGTTCTTCTGAGCATTCTTTAGGTTACTAGGACAAGCCTTTTCCCAATGTGCAACTTTCTTACATGAAAAGCACATGAAAGGGAGGGATTCAAACTCTATGACTTGTTCCCACTTACCTAGCTTGGAATTTATTTTGATAGAGAAAGTCTATGTTCTGTGAGATATTAACGCATATCCTCGCATACACGAGTCTCTTTCACACTGCTGTCATAGAATATATAGCCACAAGCTCCCTGAAGGATTTAGCAATGCCTAAAAACATGTCTTCCAACCAAAATTCAAGCGCAAACTAGGAAGCTATACCCAGACCGAAGCAGATTCAAAAAAGGATTCATTAAGCTCCATTTTTGGAGACCATTTTCTTAAAGATAAAGAAGAATTCCCAAGCATCTAGGGTCCTCCACTCAGAGCCATTTCCAATCTTCACCACAAGAGAAGGAAAAGACAACAAAGCCCCCTGACAGGGCTGAAACATCAACCTATCCTTTCACCCTCTATTTTCTCTTCACAAAAGACCTAACAACTTCAATATTAGGTCTGGGTCCAACAAATTTCCCCACAAGAGAAAATGCCATAAGAGAAATACTGTGATCTATGACCATGTCTGGTACAACAATAGCTAATCTACCTACCTTTCTATCAGAAATATCTTCCACAGAGGGAAAGGTAGATTTACTAGTAGGCTTGTTTGCAAAGAAACTATTCTAGGATTTGACCACCTTGTTTCCAGCCGTCTTTTCCAACTCAACGTTCAAGATCTTGTGACCCATCTTTGTATAATCTTTGATATTTTTAAAGTCAAGAGGAGGATCCCGATGCCATGGGTCCCCATCCTTTCGACCATCCTCATCATCCCCCATAGATCCCAAAGAGACAAGTTGTCCTTGAGCTGTAGAGGCTTCAAAACTAGAGGAAAAACCAGCTGCGTTGATCCCTCCATTCACAAAATTCAAATTTCCCTTCATTTGTTGATAGCTTCCTTAATTTTATACCACCATTGAAATGTTATGAATGTTGTAAAGTAGGAAATTATGCATCTCAATGTAGAAACAAAAAGGAAAATGAAAGTCAATCAAAATTTCCTAAGAACAAGAAAGGAAACAACCAGAAGAGTCTATATTCCAAAGAAGATAGTGGTACCTCAGATGCTAAAAGTGATGTTGAAGATGTCACTAAACCTGTAGATGAGGAAAATTTATTCATGACAATTGTTAAGGTTTAGAAGAATGATAATGAATTAAATAGATCTAATGAAGAAGAAGAAGCCAAGGTTGACTTTGAAGAAGAGCTCATTTTTGCCTTGAATGAATTGGACTAGGTAAGATCGAAGAATCAAACGTACAAAAAGAAGATTGAGGAATCTAAAACACTAATCATCAATCTTAGAACTAAAATTAAAGAATGTAAGAAGATAAAGGATGCTTTGACAAAAAAACTGCAGGCCAAAGAAAATGAATGTGAGCTTCTTGAGGCTAGGATAGTATGTTTTTGATTAAGAAAAAATAGGTTTTAAGGGACCCAAAACCCGCTTACATTATGAAAGATGAGCGTGAAAGAAATAACACAAAATAGCTGCAAAAGACCAACACAAAAACTAGCAGCTAGGACAAAAAGACAGCAAGGAGCCAACAAGAAATTGGCATCCAAAACCTAGCATAACAAATCAATTGAACACTTTTATAGACTCCTCAACGTTCTAAACCAAAAGCATCATCACCTTAGCAGCTTCTCTCAGATCATTTCTCTCTTGTTTCAGCTGGATATCTTTCGTATTGGTCTCCATCGTAGTAGTGTTTTGCCTAGTCCTTCACCTGGAAATTTGATGGGTGAAGTTGGAAGTCGATACATCTTCAATGATTACCAAGTTCTTATCTTGATTTTTCCTCTCTAAGTGATCCACCAGGGCATTCATATTATGTGATGAAACTCTTAGGACCTCAAAGTTGTGGTTCATGAAGCTTTTCAGAGCCTTCTTAATTCAAGCCACCCGGGTATTAATATTGTCTTTATCCTCCTCGACCTGTTCTTTTACAATTTTGATAACATCCTCCAGATATTTCAAATCCCCTTTTATCAGGTCTTTTCCCAGCCAATCCTCCATCTCAATTTCCTCCTTGGCTTCACTGGTTTCCGTCTCCTCATTCTTTTTCCCCAAATTTGTTTCCTTAGTCAAATTGTGTATCTTATTTTCCAGGTCTGTCTATTTGCTTTGAATGCTAGTAATGTTGTCAATAATCCATTTCTAGAAGTTGAAGGATTCCAGAGTACAATTACGAGCAGTATTCAGAATAGTATTCGCAGAGTCCCTCCCCTACTCATTGCCCTCAGAATTAGGGTTTTCTTCTTCCTTAGAATTCAAGGTGACATTCTTGTTGTCCGAGCCCTTAGGGTTAGAATAAGGGTTTTCGGAGTTAACATCTTTATTCCCTTCTTCCTCTTCACCATTGTTCTCATCCTTTTCACTCTCCATATTTGTCTCAATATCCTTCCCCTTTTCCTCCTCCAAATCACAATGTACCTCTATTTCCACATTATCTGTATCAGCTCTCTGTTTTTTGTGGGTAGGGGCGTTAGATTGATCCTCATCCGACTCATAATCTTTATCACTCTCAGAAATATGTGCATTAATAACCAGGTGGTCATCCTTGTTAGCCCTGACTTTTTTCTTTAGGTATTCATAAATAAGCAAGATAAGCCCCTGATGGGCTATGGGGTAAGAATTAGGCTTTTTAGTGTGGTCAGCCAGACTTTCATTCAGAGAAGACACTAAACAAAAAGGTAGGGAGATTTTAACCCCATAACGAAAGTGATTAAGTGTAGCGTCCTAAAATTGTGACACTTGCAATTTCGACTGCATTTGGGTCTTCACGATGGCGTTGCAACACAGAACCTAAATGGAGACCCCGAAACTTGTTCATGGCATCAAAAACTGCATTTTTCAGTACCCTAGCCTGATCCTCCTTGCACCCTGCTGTCCCGGGAGGTGGGACCATGGCACCCAGTGCCCTGGTCCCCCAGGACCATGGTGCCCAGCGCCCTGGTTCCTGGCCCTATTTTGGGCCTGGTCTCTTATGGGGCTTCGGGTCTTTAAGTTTGCAAATTAGAAAATAAGGTTGCTATGTTGGCCCAAGGTCGGAAAAATCAGTCTTTCAACCCTAATTGACAAGTATATAAACTAAATTTCCTCTCCCATTTTGAAGAAGAAGGACATATGTGTGCAAGACGCGGAAGCGATATTAAAACACTCAAACATTCAAGCATTCAAGCATTCAAGCATTCCTTCAAGCAATTGAGCATTCTAAGTCTCCATTCAAGGCTAAGTGTTGCATTCAAGACAAGGATTCAACCATTGAAGAGGAGATCACATACAACATACAACATACAACAACATTTACACCTTCACATGTAAGAATACAAACATTCTTACAACAAGGTATCAGTAGTTGTTTACATTACAAACATTTACATTTATAGCATTCTCATTTCTTGGTTAATTCCAAAATCAGGGTTTGACCTAAGGGCAAACCCCTAATCCATAACCCCCCAATCATCCTCTCTTTTTTGTGTGTAGGCTATAGGTACACGACTGTAATTGAAGATCTAGAATCCTTGTGCCGAGACGAACAGATCCCCCTTCATTTCACGGATTTTTCGGAGGACCGTGTGCACGCCGAGTGCCATTGTCCCGTCAACTTTCGCTCAAATTTGCAGGACAACGCTGTCTTGACATTTTACTACTAATTCCAGGTCTGCAGCTTCATCCCATATTCCTATCTCTATTTATAAGTGAATCTTTCTCACTTTTCATGCATTCCTAGCTTAATCCTCCTATCTACATTCTTTACAAAAGAGGGTAGCCTTGCTGTCACAACCCTTGAAACTCATTTAGAATCCAATCTTGCATTGTGTGGGATTGGATCTTGTGGGTTTCAACCCCTCTTTTGAATGTAAAGTCTCCCCTAAGTGAAAACCGTCAACCCTAGTGACCTCCTTTCTCTCTCCTTGGAGTGGTGGGGGGAATACTTAGGGTTTGATCACGCTTTTTCCACTTTACATTTTGGTGAACCCGATGTGAACATCCTTTCTGATTATTCATGGTTAGATCTGAAAATTTGCTTCCTTAATTACATTTCCATGTTGGATCTTTTGCAAAATTTTAGAGGTTAATTGCATAAAAACCCTAAAATTTTCTTTTTAGTAATTGAGCTTGTGAAATGTTTAATTGTTAATGCTTGTTTCAAATCTACCCTTCTATTGCAAATTATCAATTCATATTTGTGCTTTAATTTTGAAAATTAAGTGGTTAAGTCTCAAAACCCTAATTTTTAAAACCCTCTTGATTCAACCTTTGACCGACAATTTCACTGATCAAAACATCTCCAAATCAGCTGTAACTTTGGATTCCGCAACAAAATCATAATATCTTTCATCCCTGAAAATTTGGAAAAAAGTTGCGAGGACCGTGTGCACCCCGAGCGCCATCGTCCCCGACATTTTTTTCGAAATTTCGGGAGCTAGATCTTACTGTATTTTTCTGCTAAAATCCAGAATCTTGGCTGATTTTATCAATGCTAACACTTTCAAAATTAAAGTCAAAGCTGATCTAGTGATTGCTTGGATTAAGGCTTCTAATCATTCAAAAATTGTTGAAATTGAAATTTTGTGTCAAAATTGTGTTCTTACTATCCTAAATCTGAAAAGTGTGTCGACATTCATTCGAAATTTCAGTGCTTTATTCAAATTCTTGCAATTTGTGACTTTTGAAATTAAGTGTTTAATTACACCAACTTTGATTTCCGCTTTCAAAATTGAATTTTGCGTGAAATTGAGTCAACTTTTAAATTTCAAAGCTTGCATTGCTCTTAGTATTCCCTCTAAAATCATAAAATTCAAAGTTTCAGTTTCCATCTCTTTTTCAAAATTCAAATTTTGCATTTTTCAACAATCTTGGTAGGGTTCAATTTTGAGATTGCAACTTTAATTTGGCCTATCTACAGATCATACAATCACTCAATTTTTTCAGATTAGCTTTAAAATCATCATAACTTTCATCCCTAAAAATTTTGAAAAAAGTTGCAAGGACCGTGTGCACTCCGTTCACCACGGTCCCTGACATTTTTTCTGAAATTTCGGGAGATTGTCATGATTGCATTTAACAGCTTAAATCTAGGAGATTGGCTGATTTTATTGAAATTTGTTACCTTTAAATTCAAAATCTTCTCTCCCTCTCTAGTGCATGAGTTTTACAACAATAAGCCCTAATTACACTATTCCTGTTAGACGAAGCCTTAGAATTAAGTCTTTCCAAGGTTTAATTACCGAGGAGATGGAACCTAATTTGAATAGCCTTTTTAACGAGGACACGGGTAATTCCTCTAATCCTCCTAATGATGAAGAAGCTCTCCATGAGGTTTCTGTGGAACAACTTTTGAAATTGGATAACCAATTTGATGATTTTCAGCAATGGATGTCTCAAGAGTATCCCGATAGTCAAGCTCTTTCATTAATTGAGGGTCTAAAACGTATGGTTCAAAGTGATAAGAATGGAATTGATATTTTGCGTGGTATTGCACACATTGTGGATTCGAATGTGATGCCTATGAAGAGTTGTGCCAAAAATTTAGGTTATACACAACCTCCTACTCAAGTCAATCATTCTATTCCTTTGACAACTTCTATTGCTAGCACACCTACCTTTACATCAAACATAATGACTACTTCTATACAAGACATTCCACCTATGATCACCAGTCATGGGGGCAATTCTTCCTCTCTTCCTTCATTCAATCCGACTTCTTCATTCATTCCTTCAATGAGTGTTCCTATTATATCTCCACAAATGAACATGACGCAAGGGGGCAATTCATTTAACCATTCCATTCCTCTTTGTAGTGCTCCTCTTTTGCAATCATCTCCTATGACTAACTATCATAGTGTCCCGCCACCTTACTCTCAATCAATACCTTCTTTCAATAACATAATACCTCCATCACAATCTAACACGTCTAATATGAATTCTTCAACTGAAGTGACCATTAACAATCTTGCACAAACTGTCTCTTCTTTACAACAACAAATTGCCTCTATGAATCAATCTAAGTTTAGTGTGCCCACATTTGATGTTGCGAGCCCACTTTCTCTTGACATTGTTCGAGCTATCCCTCCTAAACATGTTGAAATCCTGCATTTGGAGCTTTATAATGGTAAAGGTGATCCTCTAACACATGTTAAGACTTTTCAAACAATATGTACCGATTTTACTTATGACCAAAGGTTGCTTGCAAAATTGTTTACTAGGACATTAAGAGATAAAGCCCTACAATGGTATTGCTCGTTGCCTTCTTATTCTATTACTTCTTTCGAACAACTTGCAAATGCTTTTATTCAACAATTTCAAAACAATATAAGTCCTAAAGTTACTTTGATTGATTTAATGCATTGTAAACAAGGTGTTAAAGAAAAAGTGACTGATTTCATTGGTAGATATAAGCATTTGTATGCTCAAATCTCTTTTCCAGTGCCTGACAATGATATTCAAAGAATCTTTATTTCTAATTTACAAAAAGATATTCGAGACAAACTTCTATTTTCTGAGTTTACTTCTTTCCAACAGTTGTGTGCAACTCTTCACAATTATCAACTGACTGTGAGTCAAATGGAACAAGCAAATCCTATGGCTCCGAGTGATAAGGGTGATAGTAGTCAACAACCATTTGGGAAGTGTAAACTGAACAGAGAGTCCATTAAATTCAATGAAAACATCATCAACAACAATGTGAATGAAGCATCAGGTGTGCCTCCTATTTCTAAGTTTTTCAAGAAAGAAAGAATGTTTACTCCTTTGAATGAATCATTGCATAGTATTATGAATAAGTTATTGGAACAAAATGTGCTTACTCTCCCTCCTATAAAGCAAATAGATCCTGCAAAGATTAATTCACCCTATTTTGATAACAAATCTTTTTGTCAATTTCATCGTCAACCTGGGCATGATACTGAAAAATGTTTTGCTTTAAAGGGTAAAATTCAAGATTTGATTGATAATAATACTATCTCTGTTTCTGGTATGAATGATAAACGCAATACATCTGTAGCTCCTCCTAACCAAAATCTTAAAATTTTTACTGATCCATTACCTTTTCATACCTCTAATGTGATTGAGACTAATGATTCCTCTTTCTCACCTGATGGTCTTGTGTCTATGACTCCGAATGTGATTAACTTTGTAGAGCAGCAGAAAATTCCTCAAGAACCTTCCATGACATTTGATTCCAGTGAAACTATCAGGGCACCTGATGGTCCTTTATATATAGTTGCAAAAGTCAAGAATACACCTTGCCGTGGAGTGCTTATTGACCCTTGCATGGTTAATGTTATTACTGAAGAATTTATTTTTACTTTTCAATTGAATCAAGTGATCTATGACAAAACAGATGTGATTGTGAAATTATTTGATGCATTTTCTTCTCCTACAATTGGTTCTATTACATTACCTATTGAAGTCCATAACAAATCCCTTGATGTGAACTTTGCTATTATTCCTTCATCCGAACAATTTCGTGTGAAGCTTGGCTATCCTTGGCTATCTTCCATGAAAGCTATTGCTTCTCCTATTCACAAGTGTTTGAAATTTCCCCATAATGGTGAAGTTGTTACTGTCAATCATAGTCTCTTTAAACCAGCTGAAAGAACTTCTAGTGTTCCTATTGATTATTTTTGGCCTAAACAATTCCAATCTCTTCCACCGTGAAGTGATCATCTTTTCAAATCTTATCAAAAGTGGAAAACAGATATGATCCTATCTCTAAGTGAACCTAGAACACCCAAACTTGATATTCCTATCATTCTTGAGAAGGAAGTTCTTCCTTTGAAAGATACAACTAATGTCTTTCCTCAAGAAGATTCCCAACCCATTCCTATGGATGTGATTATGTCTATGTCTAAAAGCAGACCTATACCTCCTCGTCATGATGGACTTGGTCTCCTTCCTAAACCAAATATTCCTCCTTTATATGGAGCAGTTCCTCCTCATTCCTCTTATAAAGAGAAGAGACCTTCCTCTTCTCCTATTATCCAACCTAAGAGACCACAACCTAAACACCCAAGTGATAAGGATGAGAACATTCCTCCTCCTCAATCTTCTCCACTTCCTACTAAGACTAGACGAAATCGTTCTACGCGTGAACGCTGATGAAAGCGTCGTCTTAGAGCTCAAGCAGCTACTTCTCAAACTTTGCAATCCCCAAAAACACCTTCAACAAGCATTATTCCATTTTCTCCAAAATCTCCTAAACATAAGATGCATGATGGTTTTGATCCTGTGCAAGTTAAAGATCCTATTTTTATAAATCTTGATGATGATATAGATGAAAATGTTATTCATGATGAAAATGTTACTTCTCTTGCTTCTGATAGTGAATATGAATATGTTGATGTTGATAACCATTTATGTAACAAATTTTCTAAAGCACTTATCCTAGCTCCTAGACAAGAACAACGTGGCTTGGAACATGAACATAGCCCTTGTTTGGATCTTGTGATAGCTCCATCTGCTGTGTTGAATGCTCCTCCTCTAGCATGTTTCCTGCCTTCCCGAAATATTGATCAGCAAGATCGGGGGGTGGATGACATGCTAGACTAGTTTCATTAGCATAGCAGACTCTCTCCTCCTCTCTTGTGTTACTTCTTCTATGTGTTATTCTCATTCTTCTATTTGTTGTTCTTAGTGTTGTCTACTTGAGGACGATGCAAAGCATTGAGATCTCTTTTGGTCTCTCTCATGTTGACTCAAAAGACACATGTGTTCCCTTCTTCTAGGTGACCTTCCTTGATTGGGGAATGAAGAACAATTATGCATACATACATATGATATACATGAATTATCATATAGCATACTGACCCCGAGGAAAGCAAAGTCACCTCGTGCTTTGTGTTTTGTGTCTATTATCCTTGGGTTTATCTCACACTTGGGGGCTAAATCTTTGTGATAACGTGCTCCTTTCCCTTCTCATTTCTTATGTGTATCACTACCTTAAAGCAATCACCCCCGTTGAGGTGTGTGCGATCGCTTTAACGAAGGGGGGCATACACCCCGTCTATCCCTTTAGGATACTTGAAAATTTCTTGGCGAACTTAGCTTTCCCTTGAAAATTTTTGGTATTTTTCTTGCATGACTCATAGTGAGGGAACCTTACTACTGATAGTCATGGTTCTCCCTCGTGATATTCCCTTTTACTTTGTCAATCGAAGTCATAAGATGCTTAGTCCACTGGGGGCTTGGTATGTCTTGCCTCCTTGACGTGATGAAAGTTTTTCAATGTTGTTTCCTTGTACTTTACCGGAAGTATGAGCGTACGCTTATACTCCCGCTAAAGTGGGGGTTAGATGTAGCATCCTAAAATTGTGACACTTGCAATTTCGACTGCATTTGGGTCTTCACGATGGTGATGCAACACGAAACCTGAATGGAGACCCCGAAACTTGTTCATGGCATCAAAAACTGCATTTTTCAGTACCCTGGCCTGATCCTCCTTGCACCATGCTGTCCCGAGAGGTGGGACCATGGCGCCCAGTGCCCTGGTCCTTCAGGACTAGGGCGCCCAGCGCCCTGGTCCCTGGCCCTATTTTGGGCCCAATCTCTTATGGGGCTTCGGGTCTTTAAGTTTGCAAATTAGAAAATAAGGTTGCTATGTCGGCCCAAGGTCAGAAAAATCAGTCGTTCAACCCTAATTGACAACTATATAAACTACATTTCCTCTCCCATTTTGAAGAAGAAGGACATATGTGTGCAAGACGCGGAAGCGATATTAAAACACTCAAACATTCAAGCAGTCAAGCATTCAAGCATTCCTTCAAGCAATTGAGCATTCTAAGTCTCCATTCAAGGCTAAGTGTTGCATTCAAGACAAGGATTCAACCATTGAAGAGGAGATCACATACAACATACAACATACAACAACATTTACACCTTCGCATGTAAGAATACAAACATTCTTACAACAAGGTATCAATACTTTTTTACATTACAAACATTTACATTTATAGCATTCTCATTTCTTGGTTAATTCCAAAATCGGGGTTTGACCTAAGGGAAAACCCCTAATCCCTAACCCCCCAATCGTCCTCTCTTTTCTATGTGTAGGTTGTAGGTACGCGGTTGTAATTGAAGATCTGGAATCCTTGTGCCGAGATGAACAGATCCCCCTTCGTTTCACGGATTTTTTGGAGGACCGTGTGCACGCCGGGCGCCATCGTCCCATCAACTTTCGCTCAAATTTGTAGGATAGTGCTGTCTCGACATTTTACTACTAATTCCAGGTCCGCAGCTTCATCCCATATTCCTATCTCTGTTTATATGTGAATCTTTCTCACTTTTCATGCATTCCTAGCTTAATCCTCCTATCTACATTCTTTACAAAAGAGGGTAGCCTTGCTGTCACAACCCTTGAAACTCATTTAGAATCCAATCTTGCATTGTGTGGGATTGGATCTTGTGGGTTTCAACCCTTCTTTTGAATGTAAAGTCTCCCCTAAGTGAAAACCGTCAACCCTAGTGACATCCTTTCTCTCTCCTTAGAGTGGTGGGGGGAATACTTAGGGTTCAATCATGCTTTTTCTGCTTTACATTAAGAATAGAAAAATGATAGTTATAGATTTTAGTGTATCTACCATCCATGGTGAGAAACTCCATCAGAACCCTTAAAAATTTTTGCCAGAAAGATTTTACCTGCTGTGGAAGGTAGTAGGAGATGTTGTCTTTCTTGACCAGCTTGGCCTTCTCCTCCAATTTTGGGAAGTTTTTGAGCACTTCAACATCATACTTCTGGTCTCTGTAGAATTTAGTGCCCTCCTTTTGAAGACCCGTGACCTCCGCCACCAGGTCCTCATCAATTTTCCATATCTCCTTGAACAATGTGACTCTGTTGTTGCTCCAGCCTCTAGCAAATCCATGTGAAACTGAATTTTTCCTTCCATGTAGCTTCTGCATATAGTTAGTAAACCCATATCTGTGAAGCCTTCTCCATACTTTTCATTCACTCTTCCAGTTTTTGCATCCAGGGGGTTCATTCCTGTTTAAGTTACCTCCCATTTTGAACAACAAGTCAAAATACCCAAAAAAGTATCTCACAATCCACAGGTATAACCCCAAGTTCTTGTGTGAAATTCTAGAATAACAGAGCAGAGTCTCGTTCATAGTTTTAATGCATATGTTAATGGCGACACAAAACCAACATTTATTATTATAATCCCCTGCACACATTTGATCATAGAAATGATGCCTTAAAGCACTCATTAACTGACAGTTCATCTACCACCAAACTCTATCTTTGAAATCCGGACCCCGAAAGGTAATCATGATTTTAACTTGATCCATTGATGTGATTAAAAAATAATTGCTCTCTAACATCCCTTTTACAATAGGTCTCTCTGATATATTTAACCTCCACCTCTAAATTGACCCCTTCATTAGCTAAAAGGTGCGCAACCTTATTGCCTTCTCTTAAAGTGTGAGTTATGATAATACTAACATAGTCATTTAATAATTTTTTAGCACTTTCAACTAAGTTAGTAATATTCCAAGAAATAGAGCTAGTACCTTTAAGGGCCTGGATGATATTTAGGGAGTCCCCCTCCAACCAATTTTTTAAAAATTTGAATCCCTAAGCAAGCTGGAGGCTTTTTAGCATGGCCAGAGCTTCAGCCACATGATTATTTTGGACCCCAAAAGGAGAAGCAATAGCAGAAATACAGACACCTTGACCATTTCTGATGACTCCTCCACCACCAGACTTCCCAAGGTTGCCTTTAGCCCCCCATCAAAATTCACCTTTATCCAATCATGATCAGGAAAGCGCCAAACAATATTGTCTCTCCTATTCTTATTGTCAGATCTATAAACTTTGTAAATTAAGTTCCAATCAATAAGGATGCATTTTTCAATTTCATTGATATCAGTAACAAGCCATTGTTTATTGTTCTTGTGAGGAATATTTATGTTTTCTTTTATAGCCCTACAAATTTTTTCAAAGACCACCTGAGAGGTGCACTTTGCTTCCCTAAATATTTTGTTATTTCTCTCTTTCCAGATTCCCTAGCAGGTCATAGGGAGGATCAGGGACCATAGGTTCTTTATAAGAGAACAATTGGTGGGGAATGTCCATTGCCAGATAATTTCCTTGAGGCTCTTATTCGTGACCCAATCAACTTTCCATATCTCCCAAAACTTACTCCAAATTTCCCAGGTAAATGAGCAGTGGAAAAATAGATGATCAACTATTTCTTCCTCTTTCTGGCATAGCTCACACCTATTAGGGAACATGAAGCCTCTTCGGACCAAATTGTCAATAGTAAGGATGCTATTGTGAGTAGCAAACCAAAGGAACATATTGACTTTAGGGATAAGAATTATATTCCAAACAATGGGATTATTGGTTTGAGTGAAAGTGTTTTTGTATGAAAAAGCAACCGCAAAGTCACCTCTAGGATTACTTTTCCAGAGAAGAACATCATCATAGTCTATGTTAATAGAAAAGGACAGTAGCTCCTATTGGAGTAGGGAGAATCCAACATGTATAACATCAAGCCTAACCCATTTGTTCTCCTTCTAGTAGTCACACACCATAGGTCCAAACCTCCTTTTACATTCCTCAATAAGTTGACTGTTACCTTGATCAAAGAGAGGTTCATTATTCATCCAAGGATCCTCCCAAAACCTTATTTCGTCACCTTTTCCAAGGACCCATCCAGCTCTAGCTTTGGCCACTTTTATGGATTTCATAATACTATTCCAAATGTAGGATTCGACAGGGATGTCTTCAGAGTTAAGGAACTCCTGGAGGGGTTGATTTTGAATATATTTGTCAAACCAGATTTGGTTCCAATCTTCCTTGATGTCATAAGCTCTCCATATTTATTTTGCAAGGAGAGCTTTATTAAAAGTTTTTAGAGCTTTAATCCCTAGCCCTTCTTTGTTCTTTGGTTTACACACTTTGTCCCAAGAAACCAAGGATATCCTCTTTTTTTCTTCAACTCCAGACCATAGAAATCTCTTTTGGATTCTTTCTAATGCTTTAGCAAATTTAACCGGGATACCAAATAAACTGATAGCATAAAAAGGGAGATTCTGGAGAGTAGCTTGAAGAAGTTGCATTTTCCCAGCCTGAGATAAGATGGATCCTTTCCATCTAGCAAGTTTTTTGTTGAGTTTGTCAGTAAGCATATTCCAGAAGGAGTTTGGGGGAACTAAACCCAAGGGGAGACCCAGATAGGTGGAAGGGAGCATGTCCACCTTGCAACCAATTATTTTAGCAATTCTCTGTTGTCTTGTGACTGGAGTGTTCATGAAATATATAGCCGATTTGTCCCAATTAACTTGTTGACCAGTAGCCAAAGCATAAGAATTAAGAGCACTTTTAAAGGCATCAGCCTCCCCAATAGATGAATATCCCATAAGGATAGTATCATCAACAAACTGTTGGTGAGAACAAAAAACATTAGCAGATGAAGGTTGAAGGCCTTTGATGATTTTATTCACTTTCAATTTTTGGATCAATCTACTCATGCTCTCTGCCAAGATGGTGAAAAGAATAGGAGATATGGGATCTCCTTGTTTGAGCCCCCTTGATGATTTAAAGAATTTAGTAGGAGATCCATTAATGAGAATTGAAAACATAGGAGTAGATATAAGCTCTCTGATAATTTTGATAATCTTCTCATCAAATCCAAAAGCCTCCATGATTCTGAAAAGAGCTTGCCAATCCACTCTATCATAAGCTTTTCCCAGATCCAACTTTATCAAAAATTCTTCTTTGTTAGTAGCATTGAGGGAATGAATATTCTCATGCACAAGAATGATAGAGTCCAAAATCTATTTGCCAGAAACAAAACCTTTCTGCTCCTTAGAGATGATGAAGGGGAGGATAGCCAAAATTCTAGTAGTCAAAACTTTAGATATAATCTTATAGAAAGAGTTACATAGACTTATTGGCCTGAATTTTCCCAATGAATCCCCTCTAGCAACCTTAGGAATTAAGGTAATAAAAGTGGAGTTGAATTCCTTCAGGATTCTTCTAGAGCCAAAAAATTCTTTTACGCATTGACTGTATCTTCTCCCACAATATGCCAGAATTCCTAGAAGAAAAACATAGGGAAGCCATCAAGACCCAGAGCTTTATCCCCTTTAAAGGACAAGACAACTTTTTTAATCTCCCCAGTAGAAGGGATAGCAGAAAGGGCCTTATTCTGATTAGTATTAATGATCTTGGGAATGATATTAACCAAATCTTGTTGTTGAGTATAATCAACTTCCTTGTTCCTAGTCAGGAGCTGAGAGAAGAACCTAACAACTTCATCCCTAATCTCATCATCATTAAGAAGAATTTTGTCCTCAACAATTAATTTGGAAATTCTATTCGTAACTTTATGTTTCAAAGAAGTCACGTGGAAAAATTTAGTGTTTCTGTCCCCAGCCTTCAACCAAATCGCCCTATATCTCTTCCTCCAATATGTTTCCTCCCTAGAAATGACATTGTGAAGTTTGACTAAAACATCATCTTCCATAGCTTTGGGATACTTTTTATAGCCTTCTTTCTGTATAGAATTTTGGATCTGTTCAAGTTCCTCCTTCATCTTTTTCTTTAAATCAAAGATGTCACCAAAGACCTTCTTGTTCCATATCTTAATGTTGGCTTTGATGTTTCTAAGTTTTTTAGCAACTTTGTATATGGCAATTCCATTCACATCAATATTCCACCAGTTGGCAATAGATTTTTCAAGATAGGGGTACAAAATCCATATTTTCTCAAACAGAAAGGGGAAGCTCTGATTGTTCTTAATGATCTCAGTGACAAAAGTAATGGGATAATGATCCGAACCAATTCTATTGATAACAGACAGGGAGCATCTATGAGAAAGAATCCAATCATTAGTTACAAGGGATCTATCAAGTCTTACCTGAATGAGGTCTTCACCATCCCTGTGGTTAGACCAGGTGTAGGAAGCTCCATTAAGGTCCATATCAATAAGAGCATTGGCATTGATAAAGTCCATCAAGTCAAATCTGCTATCCGGTTGAGCTTGAGTTCCTCCAAATTTATCAGTGCCTTGTAGAGGACTATTAAAGTCTCCCATCACAACCCAACTGTTCTTAGGGAAAGATCTTCTTTTTTGCTGGATTTTGTCCCAAAAT
This sequence comes from Cryptomeria japonica, assembly GCF_030272615.1. NCBI lineage: Eukaryota > Viridiplantae > Streptophyta > Pinopsida > Cupressales > Cupressaceae > Cryptomeria > Cryptomeria japonica. The sequence goes on from NC_081409.1 coordinate 730,904,911, forward strand.
TTGCTTCTAGCAGATATGGAGTTAGGGGCATAGATATTGGTAACCACACATTCCTTTCCTTCATAGATGCTTTTGACTTTCATGGATATTATGTTACCATCTTCTTCAATCATTTTTCCTAAGATAGTTTTCTTGTTCCAAGATATAGCCACCCCACCTGATGCACCATTCGAGTTGCTACCACATACCCCTCCATTTTTAAAGAAGTTTAAATTATCCACTTTCTCCTTACTCATTTTGGTTTCCTGAACAAGGATAATATCTGGTTTTTGGTCTCGAATGAGATTCCGTAATATATCCTATTTATTGAGACCATTTAGGCCTCTGATAGTCCATGATATTACCTTCATTTGGAAACCTGGGGGTAGGATTCCTGTATAGTTTGTTGCCTTCCATCAGCTATGTTTTGCTTTCTCTCTTGGTCCTTATGCCATTTCATAGTTTTATGTCCCGACAGAGATTTTGAAGCACCAATATCAGCCTTGGACCTGGTCCTAGTTTTCACCCCATTAAGGCCTCTTGCATTTCTTTTTTTTTTTCTTTTTTCCATTCCCTGTTGTTTCTTCCTCTTGCTCCTCTCTGAGCTTGTCTTGCATATTACTCCACAGTTCTCCTCTTTTCTAGGATGATGTGGGTGTATCAACTCCAATATTCTGGAATAAAGCATTTAGATTAACCTTAGGCGATCCAAACTTGTTACTCCTTCCAAGTTTAATTTCATGTCCTTCAAATTCATTTAGGCACTGTTCATTTTTTTTATTATAGGAATTTGAGGGGCCTCATGATGAGAGTCAGTGATAATCTCAATCTCACCATCTTCAAGTATCTCTTCACTGATAGCATTCTCCTCCTCCTAAATTTGTAGAGCCTTAAAAGTATTGACTGTTTTGATCTCAAACTCCCTGATTTCATTCTCTTTATCTTCCTTCAAAGGGGGGTTCTTAGGAGGGTCATTTCTATCTCCTTCCGATAGTTCTGTTATATTATCAGGCCTTCCACTTCTTCCTTCCACTTTGTTACCTTGCTTATTATTTTTCTTTTCTTTCCAAACCTGTTTGTGGGTATTAACCACCACAAGTTTTTTAGGGTTGCTAGTGCAGGCCTTAGCCCAGTGACTAGCTTTTTTGCAAGAAAAGCACACAAAGGGGAGTGATTCAAACTCTATTATCTGTTCCCATAATCCAAGTTTAGAACATATATCAATAGAACTAGGAAGATCCATCTTCTACAAAATATTGACACAGATGCGCTCACAAACCAATCTTTTATGAGTTGTAGTCATTGTATCTATCGCAACAAGCTCCCCAAAGGAATTAGCAATTCCTGAGAAACATCCTCAACCCAAAATTCCATCGGCAAGCCTGGCATCCTTACCCAGACCAGAGAAGATTCAAAGAAAGAGTCATTGAGTTCCATGTTAGGAGACCATTTTCTCATAGATAAGGAGGATTTACCATACATCCAAGTGCAACCGCTTAATGCTGCTTCCATATCTTCCCCACAAGATAAGGAGAAAACAAAAAAAACCCTTGGATAGGGCAGAGACATCAACCTGACCTTTCATTCTCCATTTTCTCTTTACAAAAGACCTAACATCCTCAATATTGGGTCGTGGTCCAACAAACTTCCCCACCAAAGAGGAATCCATTAAAGAAATGCTATGATTGATAACCAAATCTGGAACCTCAATAGCAAGTTTTCCTATTTTTTTATCAGATATGTCTTTCACAAAGGGAAAGGATGATTTACTAGTTGGTTTTCCAATTGCTTTCCTTGCAAAAAGACTACTCCAGGGTTTGAGGGCTTGCACTTCCTTGATCTTTTCTGAGTTAACTTCCACAACCTCAGGACCCAATTTTGGGGAATCTGTCATCTTTTTGCGGTTAGGAGGAGGGTCCCATTGCCATGGATCCCCATCCAGTCTCTCAACCTCATCATCCATCACTTGTCCTTGATCTACAGTGGCATCAGAACTAGAGGATCCAGTCTCGCTGTTCCCTCCATTTCCAATTTTCAAATTCCCCCCTCTGCTTGCACTATTCCCTCCATGTTCAATAATCCTTCAAATTCCCCCACTCTACCAATGTTGTTGAGGCTAGGATAGTATGTTGAGTAAACAATGGAAATCTAATATCTTGAATGAACTAGGCTATGAGAAGGGACAATGTTCTAACAACACTGTGACAAATAATAAGAAATTCAAAGAGAAAATTAGTGATGCCTTCATAATGTCTAGAGAAAAGGAAAGATGAAGAGAAGACCCAATAAATTGCAGAAAAGGAGAATGTGACAACTGATAAGAATTCTAAAAACAAAGAAACAAAGGGATTCATTGACATTATTAGTAAGAAGAGAAGATCCACAAGATCACCTCCTGCCAGCAATAACAAGCATTCGGGTTCAAACACTCTTTTCCTAGCTATTGTTTCTCTTGTAATGAGTTTGGTCATAAGGCAACAGATTATAGACTTAATATGAGAAGAAATACTTTCATAAGTCAAAATCCATTTGCACCTCTTACTTATTTCACTATAGTATGTTATAAATATAACAATCTTGATCATATAGCAAATTTTTGTAGAAGTGGTATTAAGTCTCCCAAAAAAGATAAGAAAATTAATACTCATGAAAAAGGATAAAAGAAAACAAAATCTTAAACAAACCAAAAGAAAGAAACTAAAAAGGAATGGAAGGTGAAGAAAGAAGCACATAACATAGAGAAGTCTCTTCTTGTTCAGGCTACATTTCATGCACAAGATGAAAATGGTGTGTGGTATGTTGGCAACGACTACTCAAATCATATGACAATTGACAAGAGTATATTTCTCTCATTAAAAGAGACTTGAAAAGGATCAATAAGATTTGGATCAAATGACATTGCTACCATAGTTGGAAAAGGTTCAGTTAGTTTTTATAATGGAAGGACAACTGTAGACACCTATTTCTGTCTACTTGATTAAATGAATTTTATATTTGTTTAATTATCATTCATCCAACTATTAATTAAATTAATATTTAATTAATTCATCCCAACCCTCTTCTCCTATTAATTAAATAAATCTTTTAATTTAATTCACTTAACCAAATTCAAACCATTAATTAATTAAATAATCATATTTATTTAATTAAATCCTCCTTCACATTTAAATCAATTAATATTTATTTAAAATCCCCAAATCCCATCTCTCACATTTAAATAAATTAATATTTAAATCCCTAAAATCCCCTTTCTCACATTTAAATAAATTAATATTTATTTAAATTCCTAAAATCCCTCCCCTACTTGCACTTTCTAGAAAATGCAAGTTGCAAGTTAACCTTCCTCCTAATCATGTCCAAACCTCTATTATTAGCCTAATCACCCTTTAATAGTTTGCACATTCCTAAACCAAAGGTTAACCCAAAACCCATCAACTCAAACTTTTAATGGTTTTTTTAAAACTCTTCAAGCCTTTAATGGTTTTCTTTTAGAGACTTCAAGCCTTTAATGTCTTTCTTTAAAGTCTTCAAGCCTTTAATGGCTTCCTTCTAGAGTCCTCTTGAGCCTTTAATGACTTCCTTCAAGTCTTCAATCATTTAATGCTTTATCCCTCTTCTTCTCATTTAAATAAATTAAGATTTATTTAAATAAAATAAAAAATTCACATGCACATTTAAATAAATAATTATTTAAATCTTATTTATCCCCACCCACCTGCATTCTCCTACAATACCCACTTGCACACTAATATTTCTTCTAATACCTTCTAAATTAGCCTAATCCTCTTCTAAGTGTTTGCACATTCCTAATTAAGGGATTAGTTAATAGTCACTTCTCAAAAACATACAAAGCCTTACAGGCCTTCTTCCTTCAACAAGTTAACCCACATGGGTCCTTGACCAAACTAACTCCCCTTGACCCTTGGTTAGGGAGTTTTTCTCTAACTCAACCATCCATTTTACCATCAAGTCTCTTGAAGAATTTTAATGTTTTGACTAAGGTAACCCTTTAACCCTCGCACATTTATTTATCCCTTGGATAAAAACTTTATCAAATAACCTAAGCACATGAGGTTACCCTCATGTACCCTCAAGAATTTAATGCCTCTTCCCTCTCCTCTCAAGCTCTCTCATGATGCCACTTGTCACCATTGCATTGATAGAAGTTGTAAACATGGATTGAGGATCATGCACTTCTATCCCTCCATAAGCCAAATCAATCTTGACCATTCAATTGCCGATTTTGCCTAAAAAAGGAACCCTCATCTTCAAGAAAAGGAATAATATTTTTTAAATATTGTTACTATATTGACATATACACTCATATTTATCTTTCTTGTAGCAATTCTATTTGTGCATTTGTATAACAATAGAAGTTCATTTTCCACCATTTAATCCTTCATTTGGCATCCATGACTACGTGCTAAAACTAAGAGCTACACTCAAACAAGAATTTGGATCTTGGAGCTCGGAGAAGAAAAAGGAAGAGCCATCAAGAACACAATGGGAGAATCTTAGGGAGTCTCCTCTCTCTTCTTTTATTTCATTTTGCTTTCATTTGTATGCTTTTTATTCTATTTTGATATGCATTTGAAGGTTAAAAGTTCATTTTATTTTAGTTGAGACTAACTTATTGATATTTGAGCTTGTTTCTGGTGTGTCCCATTTCATGTGCACCATTTTGACACCAAAATGATGCACATGAAAGGGGGATACACAAAACAAAATCTCAAAGGTTAGTATGTTAGTCTCAACCAAAACTAAATAAACTAAGGAAACCTCCAAATGCATACCAAAAGAGATAAAGAACAAGAAATAGAAGAATAGCATATGAAAAATAAGAGTTGAAAACTCCCTAAGATGCTCTAATTGTGCTCTTTGATGTCTCTCCCTTGTTCTTCTCCTCTCCAAGATGCAAAATGCAATGCTTGAGTGTGCCTCTTAGTTTTAGCATGAGCCATGGATTCCAAATGAAGGATTGAATGGTTGAAAATAAACTTCTATTGTTATGCAAATGCACAAATAAAATTTCTATGAGAAAGCTAAGTATGAGTGTCTATGAGTAACATGTTAGAATCAATGACAGTCCCAAAGACACTGAGAGGGGGGGGGTGTGGGTGAATCAGTGCAATATACTGGTAAATAAGAATTAATATAGTAAACTAGAATAATAGAGACAACATAGAAAACACACTATAACACAAGATATTTAACGAGGAAACCCGGTGTGGGAAAAAACTCAGTGGGATTTGTGACCCACAATATTCACTCACTGGCCAATGAATAAATATTACTTACAATGAGGGGCCTGCACATGCGAGAAGGCTAGTAGCCTAGAGCTCACTGCTCAATCACAAAACATAAGTCTCACTGACTTACAAAATGGATTATCAAAATCCAATACAATGTACTACTTAAGATCAACATCAACTTTGCCAGGTTCAGTACCGGTTTAAGCTCAGTCCACTACCAAAACCTTCGCTGTCAACTATAACACCTTATAAAAATAATATCAACTATCATGTATCATCCTCTCATATTTTTCATACAAAATGACCTATAAGATCTCATAGATATATATAAGTCTTTTACAATATGCCATGTCGGCTTTTACAAAAGATAATTACAATATAAAACAATAAATAAAAGTTTATTCCATGTCGGCTTGAGTGTTGGTATCCATTGTTGCCACTGTTGGTGAAGTGCTTGCCGGTGAATGTAGATGTCTATTATTGGTGCCGGTAACTACCGGTGGGTTGACAAATGATTTCTAGTTGGTTTCCAGTTGGTTGCCATCAATGACAACATCAACTATTCTCATAAGAGTGTAGAATGCCAACAATCTCCCCCTTTGGCATTAATGGCAACACTCATGAGAAAAATCCAAAACTGTTCCAAAAACTGAAGTCCAAAAAAAAGATATGCTCCCCCTGAGCAAATGATCTCCTCTGTCTGAATAACCATAACCTTTTTTCTCTCCACTACTCCCCCTTTGACATGAATGACAAAGGTTGTCAAAATTGTCAAATGAGTGCAAAAATTTCACCTCAAGGTCTGTAACCGGTGGTTACAATTTGAAAGATATCTGCTAAAACCAAATTAAGACTTTGTAGAAACCTTTTGCTTTCATATAAGGTTGCCTCAGTCTATTGGATCGTGCCAGTGAGATGATGCATGTGATCTTCCATATATGTATGTATGTACACACCCACATAGATGTATGCATGTGTGTGTATAGGTGATCGTTCTCCTTGAAGTAATCCCTTGGATATTTCCATTCTTTGAGATATAAGATTTTCTAGTTTTGGACCAAGTTTATTTTTTAGTTCTTTGATTTGAGACCTTATCCTTGCCTTTTCTTTCTCAATTTTCTCTAGTTTTTCTTCAAAGCCTGCCATTTCTTTCTCAAAAACTGATATGTGGCCGGATGAGCCAATTATGTTATTAGCTGTCTTCAATTTCTTTCTGCATTTTACTGATTTCCTTGTCTATATCCTCTATTAGAATGTGTGGTTTGCATGTTTGTCTGTACAACTCTTTGTATTCCAAAATTATAGAGTTCAATGTTGGTAATAATGTATTCAGGTGTTCAGTGCACTTCTTTATAGTGTCATCAAAGAATTTGTTCTTCTCCTTTTCAACTCTGTCCTTTATTGTGTCCTCATTTACTTTATCAACCGTTATTACATTGTCAGCAATGAATTTGGACAATGTGTCCAATTTACCTAAAGAATCCTTAACATGATCTATGTTAAATTTTGATGCAATCAATTTAAGAATTGGTATAGTGTCATCAATTTCTTTATAGGCCAAAGAGTTGCAATCCGTTATCTTTTTGATTGAATCCAGGAGTACTTTTGTCACATTAGTAGGTCTGAATTCACTTGATGATGTGTCAGATGTCTGACCAATTGCCTTTATTACCTCTGTGCTTCTATCAATTGTAGCCATTTTGCTTGTGTTTACCTTTGGTGGATCAGTCTATCTTTGCATCTCAACTAGCAAGGGTTTCTCAGAATGCTTTGATGTCATAGTGATTGCCGGTTTCTTTGCCATGGTATGTACCTATGCCTCAGTAGGTTTCTCTGTATGCTCAACTATCAGTATCTCAGTCTTCAGTGGCCTTGTGCCAATATCTATTCCTTCAGTAGGTTTCTTTGTTTCTAATGATTGCTCTATTTGGGTTGGGATCTCAACCTCAACAGTCTCTACCCGTTTCTCAGCCATGTTGCCACAGTCAACATTGTCATTCTTAACCTCTGCATTGTCCTTGTCCACAACAATATTCACTTTCTGAGTGTCCACATTCATGGTGAATAGTATCTTAGATTCAGGATTAGTGTCATCATGTGTGACACCTTCAGTGTCAGTAATCGGTGGATCATCAGTATGTACTGGTGCAGTATCCAAAGGTGGCGGTAAATTGTCAGTGATCTTGATGTTTGGAATACCACCAACTTTACCTTTCCCCTTGTCCTTATCCTTCTGATACACTTTGAATTTTTTGTTTGGCCGGTTCATTTCCTCTTTTTTTTCCTTCTCCACAAAGAATATATCCCATTTATCAGCAGTTTCATCTGCAATCTCTTTTACTCTACCTACCATTAAACTTACTTGTCGGTGACCACTGGCAAAAATAGATTGGTTAGCCTCTGAGATTAGTTCATCAATTTCCTCCTTTGAGTTTATCGGATGTACAGCTAGAAGTTTTTCAACTTTTAGTTTCTTATCTAATTCCATCACTGCAATCCTTTTTGCCTCCATTCTCCTAGACAGATCATTGGGTAAGTCATCCACTACTTCAATTAAAACCTTTTTGTATATATCCAGATGTAAAATTATACTGTTCTCAATGCTTTCCTTGTCTAAATCATTGAATGTGTTATACAGTTGGTGTACATTGGCCAAATTTCCATCACTAGTTATTTCACTCAATAAATCATTTAAAGAAGGGGTGATAGGCTGTTGTTTCTTCTTTGGTGTTAATTTCTTTGGTGGTCCCCTTACTACCTATTGTTTCTTCCTTAAAGTCATTGTTCTCTTGGGTGAAGGAGAGGGTATCAATGAAGGTTTTCTCTTCCTCTCAACTCTCTTGAACTCTACTGGTTTGTCACTATCAGAAGATGTGCCAACCGGTGAAATGTGTGCCTCTGGTTGCAGTCCTTCCATCTCACTAGCCGATATCCCAATGATTTTCATTACATTTTCTTTGATTTCCTGTACTTTCTTTGATGCATCCATAATGTATTTTTCTCTTTTCTTCCTTTGCTTCAATATTTTCACATCACTTTCAATAGTTTCAGCACTACCAAAAACTTGTTATGTTGGTTCTCTTGGTCCATCTAACAAAGCTTTTGCATAAGTCTTAAGTATGTTGAGATGTACCTCATATCCCATTTTAGTCACCCATATAGTCCTAGGGAGTACAACTTCCATCCACGTCTCATCCTTCTTGATGACAAAACAAATTTCTTTGTCATATTTGTCCACTACACTCTATGGTATTCTTTCTCTAGTTTTCATTTTAGCTTGGAAAGCTTTAAAGTATTTAGTTATATTGTTGTCCTTAACATTTCCCATGCCAGTAAAAGCTTCCTATAATTGTTTTCCTACTGGTATGTCATATCCAAAGTCTTTAGGTCTTGTACTAGGGATTTCCTTAGTGAAATACATCATTAAGCATACTAAAAGATTACCAAAGCGAAATTTCCCTTTCTTATCTCCTTTAATATTTTTCAAATTATCAATGAGTTCATCTTTCAGCCATTCACACACATCTATCATTGCATTGTTGTTAACCATCTCATAAGCACTGTTAATGCAAAGACTAGAAACTGAATTAAGCCTGTTTGCATGTGTAGTCTTGTAACCTAGCACCATACTTATGAATCTCACATTGATGTCTTTGATATCATTCAGTCTTAGTGATCTACTATCAGATGTTGCTCCTGTTAGGGTCATCACTTTGTTATTAGAAACTTTCTTTGTTTTGTCAGGTCTGCTACCGGTTGAGGGTAAGTGAATCATTGCCCTAATTGCTTGCCGGGTTATTTTGTAGACATAATCCAACCATAGAAATTCTCCATGTGCTCTACTTAAAACTATTATCACTACTTCTTCCAGAAATTGGGGAATGTTCAATATTTCCACAAAACCTAGAGTTTCTACAATCTTGTGCTCAGGTTTAACCATGCCACGTTCATCATAAATTACCTTAGTATACATTTTCATCAACTCTTCAAAACCTAGTTCTTCTATATTGCAATGTGTAGACGTATAAAAATGACCATATTCTTAAATGAATATTTTATGTTCATTTCTCTATTTAATTAAATCCAATTTAATTAAATTACCCACATTCTTCTATTTAATTAAGTAAATTACTCAATTAAATTCACTATACCCATTTAATGAATAAATCATTTTATTCAATTAAATCCCTTCTATCCACTTTTAATTAAATTCAAATTTAATTAAATAAGTTATCCTAAATTGAATAAATCTAATTTATTTAATTTCCCCAAATTGCAACCAAATTGAATTAAATTAACTTTATTTCAATTAAATCCTATTATCCCTCCATCCACTTGCATTTTCCTACATCTCCCACTTGCATACTAAAACCTATTCCTAATTTCTTCTAGACCCTTCTAATCACTTCTAAATTAACCTAGCCCATCTTCTAAACTTTGTCACATCCCTAAACAAAGGGAAGTCACTTCTCAAACCCTTAAAGTCTTTGATAACCATTAAAGGCTTCAAGTCTTCAACCACTTAATTTTCCAAAGTCTCCCAAACCATTAATGGTTAATTCAACCCTCTTACATGGTTAGAGACTTTTTGCCTAACTTAACCTTCATCCAACCCAAGGGTCTCATCAAACCTTTAATGCTTTGACCATGATTATTTCTTAATCATTTGCACAAGAGTTTATCCTTAGATTAACTCTTAATCCAATGGGTAAGCCTAACTTAGGCTTAACCCTCATCTCTAGATGACCATGAGGTCTTCTCAGGCATTTAATGCCTCCAACCCCTTCTCTCAATCCAACCCTATGTTGACATTTGTCATCATTTTATTGGTGCAAATTACAAACATGGATTCCCAACTTTCAAACTCAACCCTTGATTAAACCTTTCAATCCTGGCCATCCATTGCCCTATTTTTGCTATAAATAGAGCTCTCATTCCTCCATTTTGAGATCATCCATCCAAGTTTGTAGTATCATACTTATGCTCAAATACATTCAAGCTTTCATACCATTTTTATGTTCATCATTTTAGCCTCTCTTTTAACTAGGAATTAGTCTAAATATGCATGTTTAGAATACTTTCTTTATCATATAGCTTAAATCATTGAACTAATATAGTATGTTAGGATAGTATTTATACTAACCTTGTCATCTTATAGTTAGTTTATTGCATTTCTAGAATCATGCATAGCCTAGGATGCATCTCATATTAAAACCAACAAAAAAAACATCCCTCGTTCTTACATTTGCCATCCCTAAACCATTTTGCTCAGTGATCTGAGAGCAAAAACATTGGTTTGAGGGACTGTGTAAGATAGAGAACCATGGGACCCACCTTGGGAAGCTGAGTTATACTTCATGACTCCATAGCTTGCACCAAGAAGTCCTGTGGGTGTGTGAGAAAGGCTCCATAGAGCTCCGTTTTTCGTATTTTGAGTTCTATCGACCTGCTTTTCTTGCATACACAATGTATATATATCCTAGGGTCTTCAGCATAAGATACACCTTTAGGAATTTTTGAAAATGCTCTTATGGAATCATCTTACTTAGCTACTTGGGGAATTATTTTAAATACGAGCCTAGGGTGTTTTACATTTTCCACAATAGCAGGGTTCCCAATAAATTTGGGAGCAGAAGAAGAAGCCATTGAAAAATACCTCTAGTTGCCTTAAAGTATTCTAAATGCTTGAAAGAAATCACTCCGCACCTTCGCCTTGAATGCCTTGCTTTGTTTTTGCGCTCTCTGATAATTTGAATGCTCGGTGAATCAAAAATGAGGGAAATCCGATGATTTATAATGACTTTTCTCTTACCAACCACATTAAATGCTTGCTAGTTAAGTGAAAATTTAACACATCTACCGGTAAAGAAGAAATCTATCTTCTCACCATCAACCGAGGGTAATATGCATGATATTCAATTTGCTGCAATACCCCTAAAAGGGTTACTTCTCAGTTAGATGAAGATTCTCCTGTCGGTGGAGGGTTACTCTGTTCTACCGATATAGAGATAGTCTCATCAACATTTTTATCTCTCTTCCTAACCCATTGTTTTTAAAATTCTTGCTTTACCTCATCTACCTTTTCTTTGCCTTTCGAACTAGATCCTTTATTATTTGCTGGTGAAGTCTTGCTTCTACAAAATTTTGCAATATGTCCAATTTTGTTACAAGCATAATAAGTCACATTATTCCTTTGAATAGATTTTCCATATCTTATGTCGGTTTGTGTTCTACATTGATTAGATAAGTGTCCATATCTTCCACAAACATAACATTTCACATTCATTATACAATTTTTTGAATTATGATCAACTTTGTTACATTTGGAACATTGACCAGTGGGTGCATTAATATTCTGATTGTTTCTAAATCTACATTGATTTTCTTTATGATCGTATTTGTTGCAATTGAAATATTTTCCATTAAATTTATAAGCATTAGGTTGTCATATTGGTTTGTTTTGATCTAGATTGTTTGCAATACCAAAACTTTCTCCAACTTCAAATCAAAGTCCATTTGTATCTCCATTAGGTTTCTGACTTTTCAACATGTTATCAAGTTCCTCTTAAATTTTCTTAAATTTCTCTTTGTGTTGATTTGCAGTAGCCAACTCATTTTACGTAATTTTCTTTTGTCTCATAAGCTCAATTTTATCATATTACATGTGAATCAGATCTGTCTTCAACATACCATTTTCATGACTAAGTCTTAGATTTTCATTTCCAGTATCATTGAGTCTCCCAGTCAAGTCATCTTCATTTTTCTTTCCGTCTTCAATGTCTTTACAAAACCTCATAGTCATATCTTGCATTTCATTCTTCATAGAGCTGTTTTATTGTCTCAACTTGTTTGCAAGTTCTCTAAGAGTTTCTTTTTCATCATCCTCATTCTGCATATGCATACGAAGTTCTTTTATTTTGTTCTTTGCAATAAACAGGTTATTTTGAAGTGCCAAAATAAATTCTTGAGCAGTTTTAAGTTCTTCCTCCAATCTGATGTTCTTCACTTTTTCTGCATCATAATCTACAAGATCTCCTTCCAATTGTTTCCTTAAGTTCTCCATCTGTACCGGTGTTAGAATCTTCCTCAAGTTGCTAGGCTTTTACAAATAGAGGCTCTAATACCAATTGTTAGAATCAATGACAATCCCAAAGACACTGAGAGGAGAGGGTGAATCAGTGTCTAACCAGTTAGCAGAAGATTTAACCTTATTAAGAGCTTTGCATCCCAAAACAATGTATCGGTAAATAAGAATTAATACAGTAAACTAGAATAATAGAGACAACATAGAAAACACACCATAACACAAGATATTTAACGAGGAAACTCGGTGTGGGAAAAACATCGGTGGGATTTGTGACCCACAATATTCACTCACTGGCCAATGAATAAATATTACTTACAATGAGGGGCCTACACATGTAGGAAGGCTAGTAGTCTAGAGCTCACTGCTCAATCACAAAATAGAAGGCTCAATGACTTACAAAAAGGATTATCAAAATCCAATACAATGTACTGCTTAAGATTAGCATCAACTATGCTAGGTTCAGTACCAGTTTAAGCTCAATCCATTACGAAAACCTTCGCTGTCAACTATATCACCTTATAAAAAAATATCAACTATCATGTATCATCCTCTCATATTTTTCATACAAAATGACCTATAAAATCTCATAGAGATATATGAGTCTTTTACAATATGCCATGTCGACTTTTATAAAAGATAATTACAATATAAAACAGTAAACAAAAGTTTATTCCATGTCAGCTTGAGTGCCAGTATCCATTGTTGCTATTGCCGGTGAAGTGCATGTCGGTGAATGTAGAAGTCTATTGCCGGTGCTGGTAACTACCGATGGGTTGATAGATGATTTCCTATTGGTTGCCAGTTAGTTGCCATATGACAACAACAACTATTCTCATAAGAGTGTAGAATGCCAACATAACAATACTTAAAACTGCTTCCTCCTTTTCTTGAAGATGAGGGTTCCTTTTATAGGAAAAATGGGCAATTGAATAGTCAAGATTGATTTGGCTTATGGAGGGCTTGTTAGGCCCAATATGGAAAGCTAATGTACTAAGAGGGGAGGGGTGAATCAGTACTTCAAATCTTTTTCTAAATAATATCTTTACTATTATGCATAAACTGAAAACTACTATAACATAACATAAAGCTAAAACAAATGAATAACAATCATACATAATTCACTCCATAACACACATATTTTGGTTACGCAGAAACTCTTGGTTAGAGAGAAAAACTACAGTGGGGATGGCACCCACAACTTCACTACTGCAATAATAAAGATGCTTGGCTAGAGCTACATGTTTAGCTATTTCTGATAGCTTACCCTGTTAGGAGTATCAAGATCGGTTAGATCTACCTTGCTAAAGGATTTTACAACACTTAATCTAAATGTTGCACTTGGCTAGAGGCTTTAAATTTTATAGACTTGATTAGAGTCTTTTACCTTGTTAAAGGTTTCTCTATAACTCAAAATATTACAATGAAATTATTACAAATATCTGGAACTTTACATCTGAAATGTTATAGCAGATTCTATGTGCTCAGATAAGATTACCTTGCTTATAGCATACCTCGGTAACCCATATAGTAACTCGGTAAACCCATATAGTAACTCGGTAAACCCTTCTGTTTACTCTGTTCTTTGACTATTCTCTGAAATGCTTCTTGGTGACCTCTGTGTCTCTATAACTTCATACACTCATGCATTACTATATCTTCCTTTCTGCATGTATGTTTCTGATCTCAATCCATGTTGTATAAATAGATCTCTTATGACGGGGATCCATTCATTGCTTCGATCTTACAAACATTTTTTATCGAATGAATAACTATACAAAATATTTTATTGGTTAAATGACCTCGAAATCATACACAATCTTTAAGTGCAATTTCCAATGTGATAACGGTTCTATGTACCTCGATCTTGTAACACGTTTCCATATGTATGTCCAGGTTCAATGAATCTGGTAACATGTTTAACTTAGTGTATATCAACTCGGTGTGTCATCTTTGCTGCTTGGTAGACATAGAATGATACTCTATAGACAGCTTAGTGTATACTAGGCTCTGTGACTAGTTTCTTCTATTACTGACTGAATATTTTGGTAGAGTTAACCAACTAGAGTATATAGAATAACTTTGAACATAAGACTAATGGAAACTCAATAAGTAGTAACAGGGATAAGATTGCATGATCCTCATTCGATGTTTGCAACTTCCACCAATGCAATGGTGACAAGTGGCATCATGAGAGGGCTTGAGAGAAGAGGGAAGATGCATTAAATGCTTGAAGGGATATGAGGGTAACCTCATGTGGTTAGGTTAATAGATAAATCTTTTATCCAAGGGATAAATGAATGTGCAAGGGTTTAAAGGTTACCTTAGTCAAAGCATTAAAGGCTTTAAAATAAATGAGGGTTAGATGGATGTTTGAGTTAGAGAAAAAGTATCTAAGCAAGGGTCAAAGGGGGGTTAGATTAGTCAACGACCCATGTTGGTTAGCTTGTTCAAGGGAGAAGGCCTTTAAGGATTTGTAAGAGCCTTAATCATTTTGGGAAGTGACTCCTTCCTAATCCCTTAGTTAGGAATGTGCAAATGTTTAGAAGGGAATTAAGCTAAATTAGAAAGAATTAGATGAATTTAGAAGAAAGGTTAGTGTGCAAGTGGGCATTGTAGGAAAATGCAAGTGGGTGAGGATAAATAGATTTAAATAAATATTTATTTATTTAAATGTGCATGTGAATTTTTGATTTTATTTAAATTCATTTAAATGAGAAAAAGGGGGATAAAGCATTAAATTCTTGAAGACTTGAAGGAAGTCATTAAAGGCTTAAGAGGACTCTAGAAGGAAGCCATTAAAGGCTTGAAGACTTTCAGGGAAACCATTAAAGGCTTGAAAACTCTAGATGAAAACCATCAAAGGCATGAAGACTTTAAAGAAAGCCATTAAAGGTTTGAGTTGATGGGTTTCGGGTTAACCTTTGGTTTAGGAATGTGCAAACCATTAAAGGGCGATTAGGCTAATAATACGGGGTTTAGACATGATTAGGAGGAAGGTTAACTTGCAACTTGCATTTTCTAGAAAGTGCAAGTGGGGGAAGGATTTTAGGAATTTAAATGTGAGAAAGGGGATTTAAATAAATATATATTTTTTTAAATGTGAAAGATAAGATGTGGAGATTTTAAATAAATATTAATTTATTTAAATGTGAAGGAGGATTTAATTAAACAAATATGATTTATTTATTTAATTAATGGTCTAAATTTGGTTAAATGAATTAAATCAAATAAATTAAATAATTTATTTAATGGTTGGAAAAGGGGAAAGGATTATTTAAATGCGAGTTTAATTAATAGTCGAATAATGATAATTAAACAAATATAAAATTCATTTAATCAAGTGGACAAAAATAGGTGTCTACAACAACAACACAAAATGTCTTCTATGATGAAGGGCTCAAACATAATTTGCTAAGTGGCAGTCAAATGTGTGATAATGGATACAATATGGTATTCCATAAGAGCGTATGTGATATCAAGAAAAATGGAAGAGCAATCACTGATGCACATAGAATAGATGGAAATTTTTACATACTTAACATGCTAAAGGAAAGGAATGGACCCAAATGTCTCATGAGTCAAAAGCATGAAAGCTGGCCATGGAATAAAAGGTTGGGACATATTAGATTTGATAGTCTTGTCAAAATAAGCTCAAAGAAGGCTGTAAGAGATATGTCTGCTATCACAAAGCCATCAAACAATGTATGTAAACATTGTCAAATTAGGAAACAAACAAAAGTGAGCTTCAAGACTAAAGAGAATTCAACTACAAGACCACTTGAGCTGATACACATTGATTAATGTGAACCCATGAGAACAAAAGGTTGGAATGGTGAAAGATATTTCATGTTGTTCATAAATGACCACTAGAATGACTTGGATGTGCTTCTTGAAAAAAAATCAGATGAATTTGTGAAATTCACAACCTTTAGGCGTATGATTGAAAATTAGATGAACCTATGATTGAAATGTTTAAGGTTTGACAAAGGTCCATAATTCACACTAGATGAATTTGAAAATTACTATGAAAAATATGGTATAAAAAGATAATTTTTTGCAGCTAGAACACCACAACAAAACGGTGTGGTTGAAAGGAAAAATAGGATAGTGCAAGAAATGGTAAGAACCTTTTTGAATGAGTCAAAATTAATAGATAGATTTTGGAAGGATGTTGTTCATATAATAATTTAGATTCTAAATAGAGTGCAATTGAGATGAAATAGCTCCAAAACTCCTTACGAGTTATGGATAAGAAGGACAACTTTAGTTAATCATTTGAGGGTGTTTGGAAGTAAGTGTTACATAAAGTGAGATGATGAAAATCTTGGCAAATTTGATGCTAGATCAGATGAAGGATACTTTGTTGGATATTGCTCAAGAAGAAAGGCATATAAATGCTATAATACAAGTATGTGTAAAATTATGAAAAAATACATGTAAAGTTTGATGAGGATTCACTTTGTACTCCAACAACTAAAGATGATCTAGAAAAACCTAAACCAATTCATAGTGAGCCAATAGTTAAGGAACTATCAAGGAAAGACACAAAGGCACCTTCAAGAATTGTACAAAGAGACCATCCAAAAGAGAAAATTATTGGTGATAAAAATGTAGGTGTATAAACAAGGAGAAAGACTGCAGTGAGGAAACAAGAAGGTCAATATGAAAATGATACTCAACTTGGAAGCTTTGCTTTACTTTCCTTGGTTGAACCCAAGAACATCACAGAAGAAAGTCAAGATGAGAATTGGGTTGATGCTATGGAAGAACTCAATCAGATTGAGAAGAATGAATCATGGGAGCTTGTCCCTAGCCCTAAGGACAAGAATGTAATTGAGACCAAATGGGTATTCAGAAACAAACTAAATGAAAAAGGTAAAGTTGTTAGAAACAAAGCTAGACTTGCATGCAAGGGTTATGTATAGGTTGAAGGCATATACTTTGAAGAAAGATTTGCATTTGTGGAATGTTTGGAAGAAAACTTAATGTTCCTTACATTCTTAGTCTACAAAAAATTCAAAGCGTATCAAATGGATATCAAATCTACATTTCTAAATGGTAATATTGAGGAGGAAGTATATACTGAGCAACTAGAAGGTTGGCTCTTAGCAAAAGACTAGTGACTTAAGAAAACTTTGTAGGGGCTGAAACAAACTCCTAGAGCCTGGTATGCAAGACTGGACTCATACCTACAATAGAAAGGGTTTAGAAAAGGTGTTGTAGATAGTAATTTGTACATTAGAGCTGAAGGAGATCATCAATTCATTCTAGTTGTGTATGTTGATGACATAATTTTTGGGGGAAGTAGTGATGAGATGTGTAAAGTGTTTGGTGAAGCTATGAAAAGTGAATTTGAAATGCCCATGTTAGGTGAGTTGTCATTCTTTCTTGGTTTGTAGATCACTTAGACTAAAAAAGGTATTTTTATTTATCAAACCAAGTACATGAGGGAAATGTTGAAGTCTCAAATCGAAGATTGCAATCCAGTTGACACACCCATGGTGACGAGGTGTAAATTGAGCAAAGAAGATGAATCTCCATTAGCAGGTCAGATAAAATATAGATCAATGATTGGAAGATTGTTGTATCTAACTTCTTTTAGGCCTAATATAATGCATGTTGTATGCACAGTTGCAAAGTTTTAGGCCGCTCCAAAGGAAACTCATGTGAAGGCAATCACAAGGATATTTAAGTACCTACAACATACAAAAGACTATGGTTTATGGTACCCTAAAGGCGAATATTTTAGCTTAAATGACTATACAGATGTTGATTGGGTAGGGTGTGTTGATGGTAGAAAGAGCACTAGTGGTGGTGCATTATTTGTTGGCAACAAATTGGTTTCCTGGTGCAACAAGAAACAAAATTGTGTGTCACTATCAACTATAGAGGTATAATATATTACAGTTTCTTCATGTTGTACTCAACTATTATGGATGAAATAGACCTTGAAGGACATCAAGGTAGTATGAAAAGATAGTACCAATTCTTTGTGACAATACCAATGCTATTAATATATCAAAGAATCCTGTAATGCATTCTAGAATGAAGCATATAGCTATCAAGCACCACTTTTTGAGGGAAAAGATTGTAGATCAAGAGGTTCAATTAGAGTATGTGGCCACAAAGGACAATGTTGTAGACATTTTTATAAAGCCACTTCCCAAGGAGACATTTTTATTTTTGAGACATAATTTGGGGGTTTTACCCCTTTCTTCCTTGTGAAATGCTCTTAAAGAGAGAGTTATGCTCAGGGGAGTGTATATGACTTTAGTTTTCCCCTAGAGTAGAGTTTCAGTTCACCCTTTCTTATTGATGACAAAGGGGGAGAGATTTGTTAGTGGACTGTGCAGTGTTGGTAGATATAGAACAATGAGGAAAGGTCAAAGGGGAAGTGTGTTGTACAAAATAGTGGGAAGAATAGTGAGTCGAGTTTTTCTATCAATGACAAGGGGGGAGATTGTTAAAATTTTTTTCATTGATTTCAAAAGGATACGTCTTTGAGATGAAGAGTTGATATGCACCTTCAAGCATAACAAACAATTTATGTACAAAAGGAAATAGACTATGAAGGTAATGGTCTTGACCATTTATCCCATATTGCTGGTGTTGCAAGGCTATCAACTATTTACATATCTTGATGCGTAGTTGTTGAGTGAGCAATAGATCACGATCTTTTTGCCACTCAATGTGGAGCATGGTGGGTGCAAGCCATATTGATGAGACATAATAATTTTGGTGAGTGTCAATCTCCATCTCACCAATATGAAGGATCAAAAGGTTCTATGGAAGTTCATAGATGAGACAATCTCATATCGAAGAGAATTGGTCTTGATCCCATCAAACAAGCTCAAGTCTCATTGATCAAGAAAAAAAGGAAGGAGGTCATTAGTATGTTAGTGAGATATCTTTTGTGTTTCACTAATTGAACAAAATGCAAGGTCATCGGTAAGACATATCTTATGTCTCATTGATTACCCAAGGAAGTGTGAGCTCATCAACTCAATGAGATATATTCCAAATCTCACAGAGCATCCAAGTAGTGAAATGGAAGATGATGTGGTAGATGAAGTGATTCATTGGTGATCAAAGAGATATATTCCAAATCTCACCAAGCCTCCAAGTAGTGAAATGATAGATGACGTGGTAGACGAAGTATTTCATTTGTGATTGATAAGATATCTTCCAAATATCATTGAGCCTCCAAGTAGTGAAATATCAGATGACATGATAGACGAAGTGGTTCATTGGTGATTGGTAAGATGTCTTCCAAATCTCACTGAACCTTTGAGCAGTGGGGCACACGGGAGATGTATGGATGCTACATGGTTTCAACAAGGGTCATCGGCAAGAGATGTTTGATTGAAGATATATATAAAATACTCTCTTCGATACGATGTTGTCACACCGATGTGGTATGTGACAAGTTGTGTGGAACCCGCGAGAGACATCAAATAGACAATGCAATCTTTCGTCGATTAGTTAGAAAGGTCAAAGTATTGACAAAGGCTAGATGCTTGTTGATGAGACATGAACTCATAGAAGAGAGATCTTTCCATGTCTCTCTGATATAATTTGAGAACTCAGGGAAATATGAAGTGACATGGCACGTTGAACTACCATAAAGGTAAGATTGACCAATATTTTTAGTTAAACTAAGATGATCCATAGTCCAGATTTAAAAGATCTAAATGAACTTATCTTGGCATGATAATAGGGCATTTTGGGAATTTTCACAAGTCAAATGCAATTAGACAATTACATTATGGGATGGATTCTCTATGATGTGATGATAAGAATAGAGTGGAAACTGACTAAATGAATGATCCTAACGCAACATAGAGAATTATACAAGATCATGTTATATGATTAGGATGAAGAGTGTTTTTGGCATGATCTGTGATGAACTATGTCTTGTGCCAACATGATGGAAGTGAATACAAAGGATACAAATAGGATGCAAATTGACATAGTGGATTGAGAAGAGAGAGTTGCAGAGCTGAAAGTGTGTGAACCAAACTTCTGAAGAGACAAAGAAAAACTATGAAGGTTCATCTTTTGATTCATTTTTCATGTATGTTATTGTAAGGGGTTGGCGCTCCTTTGGATTGGTGTCCATAAAGTGTGGGATAATTTTGTCTCCTGAAGATTGGTGCCTTCAAATAACTTATAATCACTTGATACATTTGTGAGGCTAGATTTGGATAGCAGCTCCAAGCAACATTTTCTTACCATGGTTTTCCCCATCTTGGGTTTTCCACATAAATCATAGTGTTGTGTGTTGTGTTATTGATCTTCACATTCTTCTTCATTGTATGGTTAACCACTTGTGAGTGTTGAAAAGTTCTTTTAGAAATGTTAAAGTATACATTGATTCAACCCCCCACCCCTTCTCGGTATATTTGTGTGTTCAATAGTTTTGAGCAACTACCATTGGTTCTACACATTGTGGGGGTGCTACTTGATTCTTAAACTTTTCTCTCTCTATTTATTGGGGGCATGCTTGTGTGAAAGGGATTCTTCTTCTTTGCTGAGATATTTCTTTATTTACATGGACCCATGATCTTTTCACCCACCTAAGCCATGCTTAAGGGGGGGTGTTAGTGTAGGTTTTTATTTTCCTAATGGGACATTACTTTTTACTTAGTCTTAGGTTTTTCCTATACTTTTATTAATGTTGCATAGGTTCATAAAATGAGTTTAATTAATTAATAATTCTATGATGATGCTGAGGTGCTCCTTCCTTAACAAGTGGTGTACCCATTTTTAAAGGGTGGAGTATTTGCTAATTATAGACTACTTGGTGGTCACACTTTTTTGGTTGGATTTTCCACCTCCATACTCTCTTTAGTTCTATATAAACTTACTACTTAGCTTGTATTTGGTATTCGTTTGCATACATTTCTATGATCTTATATAGGTTGGAACTCATGCACTTTAACTCATGTAGTTATTTTCAAGGACTTTTCTTTGAGCTCCTAATATAATCTTGTCAACTTGACATTTGCACATCCCTTCTTATCATGAGTTTGTAATTTCTTTATTTTATTTATGTTTTTAAAGTTGATCTCTCTACTAGAAAGATCTTGGTGATGTATCTATTTTAGATTTCTAAAAATATGTCCATTCCCCATCCTTCAAATCTATATTGGGCCATTATATTCCAAAGTTGAATCCTTCATCCCTTCCATCTATTTTGGACTACTATATCCCAAAACCAAAACTTTCATTATTTTTATTTATGTTGGGTTATCGTATTCCTCCATCCACTATCCCCATTATTTCTATGCCAAAATCCTTTTATCCTATTATAAATCAAAATAAAAAAAAGTACACATCCTTGAAATCCTTCCAATATCCTTCCTCCATTAACCCATCCATAAAATCTACCTATCATTCCTCTTCATGCACCCATACCATTTCTCTTGAATGAAATTTGGATGCCATTTATAAAATAAAACAATGCAAAAATCCACATACATCCAAGGATCAACACATCCCTTGAAAAAGATTTGTCAAAGCAAGGCAAAATATGTTCCAAAAGAAAATAGATAAATCCAAAAGGCCACAAAAGGAACACCACAAAAAACATCAGAGATAAAAATTATGTGGATTCCAAATTTACTCATAAAAGAAATGTATCTCAAAGAAAAAGAAAAATTCCCATCCAAGCTTGCTAATATAATAACTTCCTCCAATAATAAGTCCTCCAAATACATTTTTGGATCTATGTCCCAAAATACACTACTTTAAATCTCCCATCATCTACTCCATCCATTTTGGGTCCCTATGTCCCAAAATCCATCCCCACTCATCCATCAAAATCTAAAAATTAAAAATCCACTTTTCTTCCATAAATCCCTATGTTGGTATTGGAAAAATTCCCATCCATTCATCTATAAGTATTCCTCCCCTCATCTATTATACAATATTCATCCCCCATCATCCTCCTCTATTGCAAGCATTTACATGTACATCCTTTTTTTTTTCCGCCATCATGCCATCCTTCTACCAGTTTCTATGAGCATACTTATAATTGCTATTGTTTATTGTAACACATCATCAATAAATACCACATATGGAAGCAGTAACTTGAGTCCTTCCCCCATCTCTTATTCATGAATCCACTATCCTCAAAATCCATTTGTCAACATTCTTCTCCACTGATACTATTTTCAAATATCTAATAAAAAATTAAAGAGAAATCATTCGTCGAATGGTGAAAACCACTTCTTGTGGTGCCTTGGACAAGTATCATGATAAAAATTTGACTAAGTGTAATGTGTAGTCCCTCATCCCCTTCCACTCTTCACTTGGGGTCAAGCTCCATCCATGCTATTTCACTTATCATATCCCATCCACATCTTACACTACTCATTATCTAATTTGAAGCCTCTTTTTCCAGCTTTGATTTCGATAAAGCTAATGATCATCTTAAGTATTATATATCTTATCTGCATTATCTTGTCCACACCTTCCATCTCATATTCCTCACTCTACCTCTTATCTTATCTCCATTATCCTATCCAAATGCATCCTGACTTACCTTCTTTAACCTTGATATAAATAGGGGCAAAATGTCCATGCACCATCCATGCTATCTTGAATCCATGTCCTGTCTATGTACTTTATTATTATCCATCCCCATATCTTTTATAATATCTATATCCTTTTACCATTCATTCTATCCATACCATTACCTTTCATTAACCATATAAAAACCTTGAAAAAATTACTCTACTTCTATCTTCCCAAATGTTGAAGAGAATTCCCATCTTGAAAGCATCCTAAATTTGAGTATACTTGAACAAAAGACAAGGCCAATCCCCTAGTAAGACCATATGCTAAGAAAATAAAGTAGGCTTAAAAAGGCCAAAAGATCATGTATCTAAAGCCAAAATTCTTGATCTTTATAAGAAAGCTAGAAGAGGTGCTTGAGATTCTCAACGTGCCCACAAAATGTAGAATGAAGATTGAGAACTCCAAACAAGGCCGAACAAGAACCAATAGGAATACCTTGATAAATGATACAATAGGTAAAGTGGACAAAATTAGGTTCTATAATAGTTAATAGTTAAAAAAACTAGAAGTAGCAATGGCATGAATTAGTACATGACTAAAGCCACCAATGGTGGTTCAATTGACTAAAGCCACCAATATTGCAAGAGGATGGGAGTTGGGGTGCTTTTGGGGGTTTACATTTTGGGGTTTCCATTAGTGTAAATTTTCATCAATAGCAATTGGGAGAGCCAAGGATAAAGATATATGGAGTTGAGGGGTAAAGATTTCAAATAGTGATTTTTTTAATAAGACCACCTTCTCAACAATATTAAAAATGGGGATTTGGTTTATTGAGGTAATTAATCTTCTGGTCAAGTTCAAAGCCCAAGCCAATTAATTTAATGGTGCTTGTTAGAGCCTAAATTAAAACCATCATAGCACAAGCCCTAGTTTAAACTAATAGGTTGGCCTATTTATTCAAGTTCTATTTACACCATAGGAATATGCTCACTTGAGAATTTATTTCATGAAAACATCCAATTTATAATTATAATTTATTATATTGAAGCAAAATAGTTCTTAAATATACATATTCATGCACAATAAGTATTACCGTTACATCCAATTTAGCTACAAAATAAAATATATTTGAAGATGCTATTGTCTAGATATTATTTAATTTTATATATTAAAAATTTAGGTAGTTGATAGGCTATATTTTGTATCATCTTTCACCTAGAAATTTGTCTCACACTACAAAACATTTAATTTTATGGAATTCAAAGATTCCTTGCATCGTGGTTGAAAACAAATTTTAACTCATAACCAATATTGCATTGAAATTCTCATTAATCCTTTCTTGAGCTCAATAATCTAGGAGTTATAATACCACAATATTTATAGATCTCCTTTTCTTTTATTATGAATAATAGATTGAAGCAACTGTTGGCATTGTGTTGTCATTGATGTCAATTGGTATAGAAGGACAACTGATATGAGAGTATTGTTGATATGTAGTCATTGATGTCATCTAATGTTGCAGGCCACCAGTAAGGAAGAGAATATCATTCAGAGGAATGACCACTAGAGTCACTAGTACACAAGTTAGTGTTTGTCTTGTGTGAATGAAATGGAGAGGAATCGATACTGTTTATCACCAGTAAGGAAAGGATGTCAACTGGAAAGAGTTATGTTGATGTAGTGAGTAGTTGCTGACCGACAAGCTTATGACTAGTGTACAAGCAGGATGAGTGAAGTGCTTGAGCTGTTGTTTGTGATGAAGAGGGGGAATGTTACCTACATCACATCAAACAATAACACCATGGACAGACTTGACACAATGCCATACAATGTCATCATGTCAAGTACATCCATGAATCTTTTATTTATCTGGTCCTTGGCATTCGTCTGAAACAATAAGACCATGGACAGACTTGACTAAAAAAGGACGCTTGAAGTATCTTAGGATATATAAGATTTCTAGATTTAAATCAAGATGGAATTAACTCGTATAAGACAATGATAATCACAAAAAGCACATCTCGTAAATGCATTATGCTAACAGGAAAATCTCAGGAAAACTTGTGAACTTTTGTAACAGGAAAATCTCAGGAAAAACTTGTGGACTTTTGTAATAGGAAAATCCCAAAGAAATCTTATGTTGGTCTACAAAAATCATACACGAAAGAGAAATTTAAAAGTACGATAAATTAAACAGTGAAGATACAAGTGACGTAGAAGAACATACTATATACTCCATGGCAGATTGTAACTTCCACAACCATACAAATCCTTTGTCATACTTTATTTCAGTGGCACATTATGTCTAACAATTGGTATCAGAGTGTAGGTTCCCAGTCAGATGAGCTTTCTCTAGCTTGAGTAGATTCTTGGCTTAAGGACACAATGGTTTGTTTAGTGTCAATCCCTGCTCCAGTTTTTGATGGTTCAAACTATTCCATTTGGAGTTGTAGAATGGAAGTGTACCTATCCTCTCTAGGGTTTGATATGTGGATGCTCGTTGTAAATGGCTGCCTTAGTAAAGTAAGTCCTCCTACCGATTCATATGTAGAAAGAAGAAACCAATGCAATGATATAGAAATGAAGGCTATACTCTATGGGTTATTAGATGATGTTACTGCACAGGTGGATATATGCAGATCAACAAAAATCTTATGGGATATATTGAAGAAGCTCTATGGAAATGAGCCTACTACTACAAAATCGGCTTGTAAAGATAGAATGAGAAATGCATCTCATGCATCTGCAGATGATGAAGATAGATCTATTAGGAGTCGCAACAATGATGAAGATGGAACCCACCTCTTCATGGCTCAAGAATCAGAAGATGAGAGACACACATCTAAGAATGATCATGCATATCACTCCTACTAACAAGATGTGTTTAAGAGTGATAGTGAAGGTGAAGAAGAAGAGGAAGCAGAAGTTGATCTTGAAGGAAAGCTTGTAAATGCACTTAAAGAACTCAGTAGAGTAAGAAATGAATACAAGCTATTCAATAATGCTACTATAGTGGAGTAGAATCAATTGATTAAATGCCTTGAAGAATTTGAGAAATGTATCTCAAAGTTGAAGACTCAAGAAGAAGACACCAAGGAGTGTTGGTGTAAAGATCTAGCATTTGAGCTAGAGGTAAAAATAAAGAATATAAACAACTACTTGGAGAAATGGAGGTTCTCCAAAATGTCCTTGAGAAATGTCAGGATGAGCTCAAGGTAAGAATCTAGTTTGATAGCAACAGTGATGCCTTGGATAAGATGCCAAAGAAACAAAAGTATCCCAAGGACACTGAAGGTTTAGGTAGTGGTGTAGGTGAATGCTCCACTAGAAAGAATGTCCCCCACAATGACATTCTATTTGTCTCCTCAAATGGAGAGAAAAAGGGACAGACCTTCAAAGTTAGAGATGCTCCCCAGAAGAAGGTTGATCTAACCACAAATGGTGAAGACTTGCAAACAAGGATGAGGACCAGTGCTACAAGAAGAAGAAACACTGCAGATCCCAAAGAAAAAGGGAAGATGGGAGAAGACAACTTCACTGGAAATAGGAACATGAGAAGACAACAAAGAAGACATCCTACTGGTAGAAGACAAGGAAGTGCTATCGCCCACAAGACAAATCAAGTGTGGGAGAAGAAGAGATCAGGTTGAAGAGCTGTTGAGAATGGACAACCTAGAATCCATCCTTGGAGAAGCAGAAATGGAAATGCTAGACCGGTAAGATCTCCTTATGCATGGCAAAATAAGTTTGTAAGTTGTAAACCTTCGTTCTCTGGTTATTTCTTTGCATGTAATGGTCATGACCATAGGGCAGAAGAATGTAGAAAGTGATGAATACTAAGAGGGGGGGTGAATTAGTATACCAAAAAATACTGTAAAAAAACTCTTAAATAGTTTAGTAGATAACCGGTACAACAAATTCACTAATAAATCGGTTAAGATAAATGCAAACCAAACAATAAACAAAGCATTCACCCACATGAGCACAATCACCATAACACAAGATATTTGACGTGGAAACCCAATTGGGAAAAACCATGGTGAGCAGAAACTCATAAGTAACTATATGCAGAATAGAAACCAGACTGGTTAAGGTCAGACCGGTTAAGGTCATATAATGCTCTTCACTAGAACAAATCCTGTTAGGAATCAAGATCTCTGTTAGGAGATAAGTCCTATTAAAGACTACCTTGTTAAAGGATTTCAGATCCACAGTTGTGAACCACCTTGTTAGAGGATTTAAAAAGGCTTTTCTGGGCCTACCCGATTAAGGGTTTTAGACTTGTCGAAGATGTGAGTAATCAACAAGTGAGTGATCTAGATATTAGCAAACTATGCTTGGTTAGATCCTTGATAGCTCATTATTAATGCATTTCAGCATTACTTCAGACTTCAATATCTCCACACTCTAACTCTCCACAAAGACCTAATCTTCTCTACAAAGATCTCACATACAAAACCCTCATCTGTCATATACAAACCCTAGACATGATGTCCTTATAAAGGAAACTGATTTCATGTCGGTCAAATAGGATTAGACTACAAGTTCCTAGGTTTAGTGCATCTAGAAACATTTGGTAACACGGCACAAAATCACTGCCAAAGTGGCGATGGGTGATAACTCATCACAAAAATATCGGTTGGTAATTCATCACAGTGGAATACTGGTTCATACAATATATCAATTACCGGTTGTTAAAAATGAAGATTGGAAAATGTTAACTACCGCTTGGGTCCTTTGTATGGCTTGAGATCCTTAAACCACTTGAGATCTTCATACCGCTTGGGTTCTCCATACCGCTTGGGTCTTCAGTCAATTTGTGACCAGTAAACATCTTCTGCAAAACACCGATAGTCTAAAGAATATAATACATAATACCGGTTGGAACAATTACTGGTTGAGCATAACTCATACATCAAGAAAGCGTGTGTCCATCATAAAGAATGTGTGTGTCCATCAATGACAATCAAAACATCATCAAAATGCCAACAGAAAGGGATCTAGAAGGAATAATCTAGGATCTCATAGTTATCATGCAAATGAGAAAAATGTATCAAGGAATAGATACATGCATATCCCCTCTCCCAGTTATGCAAATAATATTTGTTATAACTACAATTGATTAGGCCATAGAAGTTATGAATGTAGGAAGAAGGACCTGCAGTCACATGGAAGCCGATATAGAAGCTATGCTCAACATAGAAATGTATATAGAGCATATGGAAGTCAAAGACCTGCATGGAACGAAAGGAGAAATGTCCCTGCAAGATCAAGAGGTCCACCAGTTTTGGATGCCAGTCACAACAACATGACCAAAAGAAGATGGTCAAACCGGTATGTTAAGAGATTCCCCAATCACGAAGTTGGGATGGATGCTATGTGCTACTATAGAACTACTTTTGGTTGTGATGTAGATTCTGAAAATGAAAGGATAAATTAGCAAAAGAGGGTAAGACTTGCTCCCATGACTGAAAATGGGAAGAAAATGAGACCAAGCAGGTGTGGAGGAAGAAGACCATGGACAGGCAATGTGCATTCAATGCACATGTAATATCTCCTAATGCCTAAAGGAGATGTAGGACCTTAGGGGGAGTTACACATTGACCTTATCATTCACCCCCTCAATGGAAGAGGATACATGGAAAAACAAACTGCTGCCGGAATGGAGGATGGAAATAAGAATATAAGTGTGTGTAGAGGTTGCCTTGGCTACACACTTACATATCAGAGTTGGAATACTATTGCATGTGTCAATAGATGGAAATTAACAATTGGACTCAGATGCAATGTGACATGAAATGACAAGAGTTACAAGAAGGTTCTTCGGTAGTGATGGGGACTGGTACAAGAAACCAGTATATGGAGGATGTTACCAGTAGGATGCTAACAAGTACTTGTAGGTTATGTAAGACAATGAGGTTGGAGATCATTGCATTAGCCCCACTAACATGGAATAAGGAAGTTATTTCTTAGGTGGTGTTGATGAAGACCTGAATGACATATATTGGCCCAGTTGTTGATCATGTAGGCATGCATGTTTTTGAGCTAACCGATTTGATTTATGACTTGATGATGACATTGTATGGCATTGTGTACATCCACGATCATGTCATAGGCTGTGGTGGATATAATGGAGCTAAAAGATCATTAGATGATCACATTTGTACAACTCAACTGATATATGGAGATGATTAGAGCCCTGGTATTGGACCTGACAGGCAAATGAGGACCTGAGATGTATAACTCAGGTGGAGTTCAAGTGTTTTTGAAGCAAATCCGACATGCTTGAACTTGTAAGTGTACTGACTACCTAAATTGTAGATGATGGAAATGGATGTAGGAATACCCAGGATAATTTCATGGATATGGGTATCTACATTTCATTTGGTTGGTTGTATTCATATTACCATCACACTTGATTCTACAAAAAATTATGATCAAACGGGAGGTGATGCAGTTTGACCGACAAGTAAGTTGTATTCACTAACACACCCTTCTACAAATTGTGTTCTTTAACTATTGGTATCAAATTTGCATACTCAATTGGTGTCAGTTGGTAGTTGAGCTCTCCATCTCAAGTGCTTCTCCTTGAGAAGATGTAACAAGTGGTATCAAAAGAGGAGATGCATCCGATAAAGATAAAGGGGGAGAAATATTTCTATTAGTACCAAGTAGATACAAGGAGGAATGAAACCTTGACAGTGCCCTTTGCCATTGTTGTCAAAGAGGGAGAAATATTTTGTAGTATACCACATACTACATGTGTGAGAATTCATGGATTATACAAAGGGGAAGATTTGGATCACACAAAGGAGGAGAGAGATTATGTAGTATTCTAGATAAGTTACATGTGTTGACATCAATGCCAAAGGGGGAGATTGTTGGCATTGTGTTGCCATTGATGTCAACCAGTATAGAAGGACAAACGGTATGAGAGTATTGTTGACATGTAGTCATTGATGTCAACTAATGTTGCAGGCCACCAGTAAGGTAGAGAATATCATTCAGAGGAATGAACACTAGAGTCATTGGTACAGAAGTTAGTTTTTGACTTTGTGAATGAAATGGATAGGAATTAGTACTGTTTGTCACCGGTAAGGAAAGGGTGTCAATTGGAAAGAGTTGTGTTGATAGTGAGTAGTTGCCAATTGGCAAGATTATGACCAGCGTACAAGTAGGATGAGAGAGGTGCTTAAGCTATTGTTTGTGATGAAGAAGCAGAATGTTACCTACATCACATCAACATAGGAGGAGAAGGATGTACAAGTCAACGGTATACTGTGTGGATGCAAAACAATAGGACCCCCCCCAGATAAAGATGTAGTCACCATGTGAAGTGATGACTGACAATGAATGTGCCCACACTGGATCACATGTGCCTATTTGAAGATATGCTGTACAAACAGGGAAGCCACATGAGTACATTACAAGATGCAGATGACAAGGACTCACTACCACTGATAAGTGGAACTTATCTCCTATTATACATAGTGTGCATCGTAGTTTTGTGAGATAAGGAAGAAGATGTAAAGGTAGGTGTTTGAAGGCTCACACTGGATCTACCAGTGAATCAAAGGAATGCCCCAAGTGCATGAAATTAGAGATATGCACTAAACCAATAGAGAAGGCATGTTGAGTTGCCAGAACAAATGAAGAGTGATGGGTTTGTCACTTTGAAAAAATGGTTGAGATATGGTCTGGGCTGATGAAGAAGAATGCAAGGCTAAGCAGTTGCAGATAGAGAAAAATGGCCGGATTGAAGATGGAGTCAGTTTAAGGTTGATGACATGGTTTCATCAAGAGTGTTTACTGGTATATATGTCCACTGGTAATATGGACAAGGTGCATATGCATAAGACTCCCATTTGATGAGGTTGTGCATAAGGAGGGTTAGCAAGAGTGCTGATCGATTAAGTGTTCCACCAGAAGAGAAGAAGAGTGCAAGGCTGAAGGAAGACCAGTTAGGGTGTAATTGATAGAGTCTGTGAACCGGTAGCTGAACCCGGTTGTGTGGTTGGTCGGTGATCCTATCCAAGCTGAGAGAACCAACCTAGCAAAGGTGGATGCCGATATAGGGGCAATGTGGAGGTGAAGTGGCATGCATGCACATGTCGGTGTGATTTGTCAGTGAGGTCATTGGCATCTGGTTCAACATTTATGATGAATGCTGCGAAGCTCGAGGAATGAAGGCAGAGGATTGCGGCTCAAGATGAAAGAAATAATAGAGATCCAATAAAGATTGATCTTGCAGATCGAAGAGGATAAAGGAAACCGTATCACTCATGTGATCGATCAGACAAAATACTGAAAAACATACTACACACGGCTAAAGAGAGAAGATATGTTTTGCAGGATAGACATATGGGTGATGCTCATTGATTGACTGTTGAACATTGATCAAGGTCATGATATCATATAGGATTTGATATGTTAGAATGATTAGAGATCAGATCGGATGTAGATTGAATATATGGTAGAAATCCTAACCGTGCCAATGTTCAAACTCACGTCTTGGCAAGAAAATATGGCTATAAGTATGTGAGCCAAAGATATTGTTGGTGTTGCTGAATGATAGAGTGTTGCTGCTACATGAGAGAGAAAATTAGTCAAGTACTCAATGAGAATCAAAAATGAGACTAAGTGTGTGAGTGAGAAATAGGTTGAAGAGTTCAACCAGCAACAATGAGGCAACCAGTAGACAAGAGTTGCAGAAGATTGCAGAGAAGACAAGCTAAGGACTAGAAGGAATCAGATGGTAGACATTTGACTAAGTTACCAAAACCAGTGGTGGATAGCAGCTGTGTGGTAGAAAGAAAACAAAACCGATAGAAAGAAGGATTGACAAAGAAGGAGAAGAGGGTGGACTAGCAAGAGTGCAACAGAGAGTAAGGTTGCATAAGTGTGAGGGTGAGAAAAGAACTGACAATGAACTGGATAGAAGATCCAACAGAGAGATTTGTAGAACAGTTACAAAATCCATTTGTAACAAGGTTATTAACTAGTAAATGATTATGTTTTGGATTCACTGAGTTGTAGCTCGGTCCAGGGGTTGTAGCTCGGTCCAGGGGTTGTAGCTCCTTGGGTTGGTGCCCTAAATATTGTAATCAAAGATTTACCATGAGACTGGATTGGAGCAATACACTCCAACAACATTTCTCACCAAGGTTTTTCCCATCTTGGGGTTTCCTTGTATATGCTGGTGTTATGTGATGTCCTTTTTGTGTGAGTGAATTTGTGATTAGTCTCCCGTCTAATCGGTAAGTCTTCATTGAGTTAGATCTCATAACCAATATACACACATAGGATAGTTAAAGGGAAAAGATTGAAAATTACCGATTGACCTCCTCTTAGTGGCACATTGTGTCTAACAACAACAATTATAGGGAAATTGGTTTTGGTTTGTCTCATTTTACAAAAAATGTCATATCAAATATCTTTTCAATTCACTTGCCATCATCCTTAGATTTGAAAATGGTTTAGATTTGATAGCTTGAATCATGATTCATTTTCACCATTCATTAGATCTTATATATTTGATTTAGATCAAATATTAACATTAATTTTACATCCGATTCTTATTTATTTTTCCCACTATAATTGTATGTCTTTTTTCCTTTTATCCACTACCATTGAACCAATTATAAAGGAATATTTGAAGTAGAGGAGCTCATATGTATTCGAGAATATGTAAATAAAGGACAAACTATTCCAAAAGAGATTGTGTGCAATGTGCAGAAGAGTCTTAATGAAGAGGTTTGTCTCATTTCTCTATTGTGAATGAAGCATAATGAAGATCAAGAATTTGTCTTGTGACCTTAAGGATGGTAATAGATCCATTATTAGTTCTTTAGATAATGAGTAAGAAATTTCAGCTAAGTTCACTTCTTACATTTTAAAAATATATTAAATTACATAATATTCCTCTTTTTATGGCATGTCATCAATCTTCCAGCTTGAAGGCATAATCAATGTTTGTCCTACCTAAAAAATTCAAATTAGACAATGGTTATTGTTAATTTATGTTGTTCTTACAATTCCTTTGTGCTATGCTATTTTTTACAGGTTTTTTCATAGTAAATATATAATCATTATGGTTTTTTATGAGACTAGGTTAAATTTTTTCTTAATTCATCAATTTTTTCTTTTTCTTTTTTATCTTTACAAATTGTCATTTTCTCTTTTAAGTCCATAATTCTTATTCGTAAAAAGAAAATTTTTAATACTCAATTTCTAATTTACATTAGGTATCAATCATGTAGCCAAAAAAACTCACAAATAAATTCTTAAAATCTTTATATTTTTTTATATGTGAAGTGTGGCCTAATGCCAACATATTCCCTAAATACTAATAAGATGGAAGCCCTCCTGCTCCTCTCCAATGACTCTCCCCTCTCTCAGAATTTGAATGATGCTGCTACTATTGGGTGCCAGGAATGGTGTGTGGGCCTCTGCTCTGATGGTGCCCATTTTTTCTCACGTTCCCTCGTCCGTAGATTCCCCCCCCCTTCTTGGCATGGGGACTGCTGGCAACCTTAACACACTCTTCTGCTCTGTGCCGATTCTTCTTGGTTTATTTGTTGTGGTCGATTTCTCTCCTAGCGCAACTTTTGCTGGCTTTGGCCTTCCCCCTCCTCATGTGGGATCTGGGTTGGGGGGTCATCCCATTGATAAGGGCACCACTACTTGTTCTTCGGCTACTACAATTGCTAGCAGGGGTGTGGATGCCTAGGTCTTGGTCCCTCCCAGACCTCCTAATCTTATTGGTGGAAGAAGTTATGCTTGTGTGGATAGGACTATTAGGATTAATGACAGTTCCAAAGATACTGAGATGGGGGCCGGGGGGGGGGGGGGGGGTGTGAATTAGTATCTAACCGGTTGATAGAATATTTAATCTTATTAAATATTTTGCATATTCCAAAACATTGTACCGGTAAATAAGAATTAGTGCAGTAAATAGGAACAATAAAGACATCATAGAAAACACACCATAACACAAGATGTTTAACGAGGAAACCCGATGTGGGTAAAACCTTGGTGGGATTTGTGACCCACAATATTCACTCACTGACCAATGAATAAATATTACTTACAATGAGGGGCCTGCACATGCAGGAAGGCCAACTGCCTAGAGCTCACCGCTCAATCTATAAAATAGAAGTCTCACTGACTTACAAAATGAATTATAAGAATCCAATACAATGTACTTCTTCAAATAAGCATCAACTATGCTAGGTTCAGTACTGGTTTAAGCTTATACAATAACCATAAACCTTATACAAAATCTGCCTTATGCATTAGCATATATCTTCCTTAATATTCGCTCATTCCTATCTCATCTATCATCCTCCTTACAAAATTATTTACAAGATCTCATACATATATGAGTCTATTACAATATGCCATGTCGGCTTTACAAAAGATAATTACAATTAAATACAATAAACAAAAGTTTATTCCTGTCAGTTGGGGTGCCGATATGCATTGTTGCCGGTACCGGTGCCCATGCCTACCGTTGGTTTACCAGATGAATGCCACAAGGTTGCCATCAATGGCAACACCATCAATTCTCATTAGAGTTTATAATGCCAACAATGACTACTACTATTAAGGGGGTTTGTCCCCTTCCCTGTGCCAAATCCTCCCCTATGGTGGTTTGTGGCCAGGATGTTGTGGATAATATTGATTTCTATCAGAGTAATACATTGGTGTGCAGATTTTCTAGGCTCTATCCTTCTTTTCCAGACCTCCATCGTTGGGTGAGTGACTCTTGGAAACCCCTAGTTTCTCACAACATTGAGCTCTTTCCTTGTGGGAAGGGTTTTTTCATTGCATCCTTTACTTCTTCCTTGGATAAAAATTTGGTATTGGACAAGATGTGGGCTTGGGGAGACCACTCTCTATCTGTCAAGCCCTGTACAACCTCTTTTAATCCCCTTATTGAATCATTGTCTGTGCGTCCAATATGGGTCTGCCTTCCTAATCTCCCTCTCCATTTTTGGGAACTTTCTTGCTATGAGGCCATTGGCAACTCCAATGGTCATTTCTTGAAGGTGGATGATGCCACATCTTCTATAGGGCACTCTACCTTTGCTTTCTTTCTAATCAACATCGACATCTACTTACCTCTTCCTAAGGATGTTGTTCTTATGGTTGGGGGTAGGCCTTGGTTTGAGTCGTTGGATTACGAGGGTCTGCCCTTTCGCTATCAAAAATGCTTCTCAATGGGACATCTTGCTTCAGACTATTCTCTTCCTCATCATAGGGGTGATGCTACTTGGTGGAAAGATGCCACTATTGACCATTTGACTGTCAATGCGTTGGATTCTACTAGTTCCTCTCATTAGGATGATCTTTCCTCTTGTGATGAAGAGCCTCTCACTGTTGCTGAACTTTCTACTAATTCTCTTATTGCTATTCAACAACCTTTTTCTACTTTTGTTGAGCATGCTTCTAGTGCTTCTTTGCCTCAATAGCCTATTTTGTATCTGTTCCTGATGTTGATACCTCTACTATCTCTTCTCCAGCTATTGTTCCCCTATAGCATTCTATCACTGTTTCACAACATCCTGTTGTGGTTCTACAACAACACTTTGTCGCTACTTTTGATCACAACCTTGCAAACTCACTTCCACTTGATCTCTCTCTTGGTCCTAATGAATGTATCGCTTGGAATGCGGTTCATCATAGACGGAAGGGGAGGTCCCCACCCCTTGTCCAAGCCTCTCCCTCTCAAGGCTTGGGTGTCTCTTCCCCTCCTTGAGTTGGGTTTGGTTAGTTTTTTGGTCTGACAAGCTTCCTTATTTGCCTGTTTGACCTTGTTGTTGGGAGGCTTGTTCTCTTGGTTATTCTTTTTTTCTTTTTGATAGTCTTTGACTATGTTAAGGGTTGACGCCCTGGTTATCGCCTCTTTTTTATTCATAAACATATTCCCTAAATATTTATTCATTCTCTAACATCTCTTGTACTCTTGTCAACAAACCTAATTATCTCTATTTTATTTATATTGAAATAAAACCTAATTAGATCTCTATTTTCATTTACAATGAAATCATAATTGAGAGTTGCAAAGGATCAAATGAAATACATGTTGGTTGATTTGTTACAATAATGCAAGCTTCCTTAAATGGTGACTTCATTATTGTAGCTTGTGGCAATTGATTTTTCTTTGTTGATTTGAGAGAGTGCATTTAAAGGAGAGAAACTTGTATGATGATACAAATATTGGAAAACCCAATTCTATACAAAATAGAGGTAGTAAAGACCTCTAGTATATCTCTTCTAGCATCAAACTTTCATGCCACGTTTTAGGAAAATTCCTCTACCAACTTGTTGGTTAGAATAACAAAAAAGTAGAGAGAAATATGGATGGAGAAAGCTAGGGAACTAGGGGTTGTATCACACATTATTTATTTTTAGAAGAATCTCTCCCAAAATATTAAAATTCAAGATCAAATGAAAAACTAGTTCACTCTTAGTTCCTCACTAGTTCCTAAACTACCCAAGTTTAGTTCAAATAAAAAAAATAGGTCATTCAGAATTCCCAAAGCATTCAAAAGTAAGATCAATAAAGCAAAAATAGGTCATCTAATTCTACTAAAGAGTAACTGAAGGCAATATTCTTACTTTTCCCTTTCCAATAAGGAAGAAGGGATCCTCCACACTATGCAAACTAAGATTTCTCCAAAGTAAAGTCAATACTTATCAAAACCAAATGCAAATTTTTTGTCTTTCAACCAAAGATTTAAGAGAGTAATTTCCTATGGATAACTTCTTCTTGAATGTCTCTTCTCATAATAGGGTTGTTAATCTTCTCGTGCAGTATATAAACTCTACACATCTTATGTGAGATTATGCTATATTATAGTTGTGTGTAGAAAGATAAAATAAGATAATATATGGGAGAGAGGAAAAATATATTGGTAGCTTCAAAAGAATAAATTTGAGAATGTTTTTTGGAACTTTTAATGGTCTACAATGCTATAAGTGTAGGATAGTTCATGCAACAACATGTAGATATAAAAAATTGCTTTAAAATCTATAAATAGTTGTCAAACGGAAAATAAATAAATCATTTTCAACACTTGACACATTAGATATCACATAACATTGTTAAACATTAACACCTTTAATTTAATCATATACACTTTTTTTTATACTATTATATATTGGGGTTGAATTTTAGGATGCCTATGATAAAATTTTAATTGCAAAGTTTGGTTGGTAGTGAAATCTATGCATTATAGATATAATAATAGTTGTCTTGCATTCTCCCTCTCAATTCCACTTAATAGTAGAGGTTAGGGGTCATGAGAATCCTCCTCATAAATCCCCTACATAGTCAACTTCTAGTAGCCTTGCATTTTTTAGGCTTCCTCTCAAATGCCTCTTTCAACTATACTTATCACAACTATGGAGAAAGTGGAGACAAACCATTGTTTACTGCTATTCCCTTGAGGTCCCAAACAAAATGCAAGAAAAGCATAGCCAAGATATATTTATATTTTTTTCTAAAAATAAATAATAAAGTCTTATAGATGAAAACATGACTATTATTCTCTCAAATCCATAATAATTTGAATCACAATAAAGACTTAACTTAATAGTTTGGAACTTCATAAAGTATAATTTCATGGTTATAAATTTTTCATATTTATATTATAAACATTTGTAGAAGAAATATGGTAAGTAGTCTTCTCACTTTCATTAATATATTATTGCTATGAAATAAATTAATCCTAAAAGATTGTTCATCAAAAGAATCACACATTCTATCTTTGTTTGTGTAGAGGGACTTCAAAAAATGTATACAAATGTATGATTGATTTTGGCTTATAAAAAAAAGCTATAAATTTTTTTATCATTATAATCTATATGCTTCAATGTTAATATTAAAACTTGCGATCAATATATTCTATTTACCTTTATCATCAATCATATAAATAAAATTTCATCCTATAGGGTTCTTGAAAAATGCTTTGAAGGATTAAGGATTGGTTGTTGGGAGATCATTTTCCCTTTTATCACATTGATTATAATATGTATGAAATTGACATAGACCATCTTTATTTTTCAAATTATATTTAGTGGATACAACTATAAATAATTATCAGTGCTGACTTTAAACATCATTAGTTTTTTTATAATAAAATAATAATTTAATATGGAAAAACTATAATTTTATTGCCTTCTATCTCCCCTAAAAAAACACTAATATATTAGTTACAATTATGTTGGCGTGAGACAATTCTCATTACCTTTCACCGTAAACAGACCCCTTTGGAAAATGAATTTAAGTTAAAGTAGGTCAAACATTACTATTTTTTCTTTAAGAGCTTACACCATTTTATAAAACATAGTATAATAATTTAAATATTTTTATAAAACATAGTATAACAAATGGTTTCAGCAAATAAGAGCAAAATTTATCTCTACGAATAATTCTAATAAAGAATAATATGGGATGTTATGTATTTTTTTTTCAATAAAAAATGTTAAAGTTAATATTGTTATTTAATTTAAATGTGTTTATTATTATAGATGTAATTTTAATTTAACATAATATAAACTATTGAATATATTAACAAAATATTTTTATAATAACAATTATATTATATTTTTAATGTTTATAAATTGTTTTTTTTTTGGAATGTTTTTTAATTAGAACAAATTTATCTTTTTATTAATGTTAATGTTGTTTGATATTAATTTTATATCTTATACATATTTTATTTATACCTAGATTTTAATTAACTAAAGGATTTTAATATTTATATTTTGTTTGGGTTTTTGTTTGCTCTATCTTAAATTGTAAATTATATTAATTATTTATATCTATTTTGTGAAATTATGATGATATAAATAAAAATGATTAGAATTAGTTTAATTCATATGTGGTATTTGGATACCTAATTTAGAGTCTAACAAAATATTATAGTAATAATTGTAGGTGGTTAAGACCAGACCCAAACTAATTATATTTGGATAAATTCTTGAAAAGTCTTATTTGCTTTGTATGGTCTCTATATAGTATTTAGGCTGATATTAAGATGTAGTTTCGTTGGAATTAAATAATATGCAAATTATTACTTGTGGTTTATTTGAAAGGAATAATGTTATATACAAGTTAAGGTTATAGTTCAATTTACAATTATTATGAATTTTAAGGTTAGAGATAATGAAATTCGTGTATAGTATCATTTAGAGATAATAATCTTTTTGTATAATATCATTTAGAGTTAAATTTTGGTTAATGGTTACCAAATTTGATATGAAAATATTTAAAAGATTGGCATTAATAATAAAGAAGACAATTCAGAAGTCAACAACACATGTACTCAGTGTAACAGAATTTTTAGATAAATTGTTTTTATAGATTTTAAAACCGTTTTATTCATGTAGCTTCATTAAGACTAAATGTTCTATTTATGATTGCCTAGATTCTATTCATATAAATCTGTTAAGCATTTATTTATTTTATAGAATATGGGCATATGTTATTTCATTCTATACTATTCATACGAATGAAATAACATATTCCTATCTTCCATGAAATTTTTAAAAAGAATTTTTTTTCAATAAGAAACTTAATGAAGCCATTGTCATTAATAATTTCTGGACCAATCTTAATCCCATTGGTTCTATCAGCTGCTTTAAATACTCAGAAAGTCAGTCAATCCATATTAATTATGGCTCTGTAATAGAGCTAAAAAACCATCCTACAAGATAGTTTGTAAATATATGTTCTTACCTTTTAGGCATTTCCTTAAAAACTAGTATAATACCAAACAGTTGTCAGATGATTTTATCAGCTGTTTTATATAAGTATCTTGTTCCTTTCAATCATCTCCTTATCATAATTCTGGTGCTGGACCTTCTGATACTTGTGCTGACATTGATAAATCACCCTTACTGCAGTTAGAAAGCATGAAAATAATTAATCTCAAAAGTCACTAAATAGCCATTCTTTGAGCAATGAACAAGAAATGGACTCTTCAAAATTGACACCTCTTAGTTACAAATACATTTACCCCCTTTCCCTCCCTTGAGCACACATTCAATATCAAATGAAAATTAAACACACTTTTATTTAGAACACTTCCATGACAAGTATAGGATTAAGACAAGTTGTTCATTTTACAGATTGCACTTTTCATCATAGTAATTGTAACAGCAATTTACCAGCTAGATGACAATCATTTTCATTTTAGCTGTTGTTTCATTCTTTGATTTGAACATGCCGATAACAATTAATACTCACAGTTGTATTTGTAACAGCGTCACAGCTCCATCAGGCCAGAAAATGTTGCTTATCATATGTAACATGGCTGTAAAGGGACATATAAGAATTTAAAAATTCACTTTCAAGAAAAATCCTACTATAGATTCCTCTGCTTCAGTAGAATCTAAAAGTTGCATTCAAATACTTTGTATTGACAAGAACTGTTTTCCTGAGTTTTGATTGTGAATGCAGCTTATCTGTTTATGTCCTTCAATATTTCAAACAGATTACCGATCTCTATTTGAAATCTGTTTACTGCAAAAAAAGATCTAGCACAGCTAGCTAATCCCTCACAAATGTGTGTTTCCTTCTTTAAAGTTATGCTTACAGACTTCATAGAAAGATTGGTAAAAAAAATTGTAATGTGTTTACTGTAGAGAATCCCTCCTGCATTTGCTTGACAGTTTAAAGGAACATAATTGCACATGTTTTTTCTTCAAATGACTTGAATTTGTAAATAATATGAATTACTATCAGCATTACACATTGCACCTTTCCCAGATACAAGCGCTAGTATTTATTGTATTATCAACCAGTGCACCTCCATTCCATATAAGTACTGGTTTGATAAGCAATGTACATATAAGTGAAAGGGGGTTTTCCCCACCCCGTTTTGCCCTTGTAATCTCGAGAAAACAGGAGATATTAAGCCCCGAGATGGTACAAACAAATTGTCAAATTCACCACAATATACACCAAAATGTTCTCCACAGATCCAAATACACTAATAATCCAACACAGAGACATCTCCATGATTATGATATGAGTGGTGGGTTCTACCTCTATTTCGTTGAGCCATCTCAACATGTGATACAAAATTTGTTTTCCACAGTTCCAGGAATTTGAACCAGTTTAGTCAATTCTTTTCCAAAAGAACCATGCTTTGTGTTCTATTGTCAATCATGCCAGTAATTTTGCGCCTTACAACGCTGCAATACTACAGTAAATACATGAACCACTAGATATTGTCTGTTGTTTCCCCTGTTCTCTATTAAATCCATCCACAACCATTTCTGGTTTCACATTCCTTCTCCCCTCTAACTTCAAAGCTGCCTTTAATTGTGGATCGCCCTTTTGCAGTTAGACCAATGAAGAGATCAGATCGGAGCAAGGAATCTCTCGAACTGGTTTGTAGTTAACTTAATATTAAGCAAACATATTAAGTAGTTTAGAGAATGTTAATTAATTTTAAATGTTTAACACTTTTAAGTTTATAAATGTAAGTTTAAGATGCGTGATTTAAATCATTCAGCAGAAAAGAAATTCACAAATTCTTATTAGATTTCTCTCTTCTTTGTGGTTTTTGAGTTTTGTATGTATTGAGAAGAAATTGATTTTATTGATTTCAATTCACACTCGTTAACATGGTTGTCCCTTCCCTTCACAGAAGCCGTGAAATAAAGTACGACAAAGGATTTGTATGGTTGTGGAAGTTACAATCTGCCGTGGTGTATACAGCATGTGCTTCTACGTCACTTGTATCTTCACTGTTTAATTATCGTACTTCGAAATTTCTCTTTCGTGTATGATTTTTGTCGACCAACATAAGGTTTCCTCGGGATTTTCCGCATTACAAAAGTCCACAAGTTTTCCTGAGATTTTCCTGTTAGCATAATGCATTTAGGAGATGTGCTTTTTGCGATTATCATTGTCTTATACGAGTTAATTCCATCTTGATTTAAATCTGGAAATCTTATATATCCTAAGCATGCTTCAAGCGTCCTTTTTTAGTCAAGTCTGTGCATGGTGTTATTGTTTCAGACGAATGCCAAGGAACAGATGAATAAAAGATCTGCATGAAATTTTGCAATTTTTTTTTCTCTTGGGATAATTCAAAAACTGTAAGCAATAGCAAACTAGAGTCAATTCAATGATTCGAGTTGGAGATGGAAAAGGGATAAAATTTCTTATCTCTGGGCTTAACCAGCATGTAGAGGTCTTATGGAGAGGGCTACAAGATTATTTGGAATCTTTCCTCAAAAAATAAGAGCCCTTACTTTTTAGGCATGTAATTTTAAACAGGAGAAGATAAGGTGGGGCTAGAATGCCCCATCGGCTTAGGAATATTTTATGTCGCTTGTCAATTATCTGAACTTTAAAGGAAAAACTAAAAGTTTAAACTTAAGATGAGACTGCCAACATCCTTAAATTTAAGAGCTTAAATCCAACCATGTAAATCAAGAAGAGGTGGCTAAAGATGACCAGACCTACAAACTAGACAATGTGTAGTGAATAAAATCTCATTTATCCACCCCATCCTAGCCAAAGACTATTGTAAGAGTAAAATTGAAACAAGGAAGTGACACTACCTTAGATCTTGGAGGAACATCCATGGACACCTTGTTACTCACAACATTAGTATAGGAAGAAGGCAACCAAAGGCGATGTGCAAAAGAACGAAACTCCAAACCACCCTTTGAAATAAAAATGCCAATGGTAGGAGCAATTACATGGCCTACAAAGAGTGGAAACCTGGAAAGTAGAACAAAGGAACTAACATTGGGCAACAATTTGCAATTTGGAAAGAGCTAATATTTATGTTAGGTGGTAGGAAAGAAACAAATTATTTAAGCTTTCACTTAATAGTAGCAGATCAATGATTTCATCCTTGAATTAATTTAATAGAGACAAAATTTAAAGGATTGGATTTTACAAAAGTAGTGTAGGCTTGGAATGTTTGAATAACTAAGTTTAGTTGAAGCTAATTATAAAACATTGTGCTAGGTTATATTTTAAGTTTCTTTTTTAAGGCTATTGATAATCGGGTAGACTATTGACAAAATTGATGTATCCAGACAAGGAAATCAAATACCTTGCTTTGAGGGTGTCAGTGGTTAGGATTTAGGAAATGGAGAAAGGGTTGGATAAGTATCCATACTATGTGCGTTTGTG
Organism: Cryptomeria japonica; assembly: GCF_030272615.1. Taxonomy (NCBI): domain Eukaryota; kingdom Viridiplantae; phylum Streptophyta; class Pinopsida; order Cupressales; family Cupressaceae; genus Cryptomeria; species Cryptomeria japonica. Next base: position 730,947,920 of record NC_081409.1, read on the forward strand.
AAACTTTGAGAAAATTATTACTAGATCTAAGACACACTCATGGAATTAGAACATATTTGATGTTTCTCAATTGTTCTCATCTATTCTCTTCACTATGATGTCTTCATTTCTATTGCATGGCGATGTGAAAGATGTTATGAAACATAGTGAGGTCTATCACCATGGAATACTAGATAATATACATGCTATAAATTATCACCATATCTATTTGTAGTTAGTGGTCAAAGAGATTGCTAAGAATCTTTAGGTGAATCTTCTTGAGGAGGTCTTACCTATGTTCTCAAATTATTGTTAGTCTAAGGAGCTCATAATTTAATCTAAGAAAAATGTGGTATGTTTAAATTGGAATAATGGTTGTATAGAATCTTTTGGGGAGAGGCTTGTGTAATTTACTTCAACCCTAGTTATGAAGTTTGAATTGTTATCTACTATAAGGGTTAAGATGATTATGAATATGACCTATCAAGTGTGAGGGTTCATAGATAGTAAAATTTTCATTTATGTTGATATTTCATCAAATATTTCTAGGATTTACCTATTTTTGTGGCTCCTAGACCTAAGCCAAAATTAAATATTTATTTTTATATTTAAATATTAATGAAATAAATATCGATGCACATGTCTTTATCTATTATAACTAATTTACCCACATATTATTGTGCATGTAAGAACACTCATTCACCACTTTGATTGTTCATAAAAAAGAAAGATACTTTATCATGATGGGACCAATTTGAACATTAATGGCAAATGGGAAGTGGGATGCACTGAAAGGTCAATGCTTAGATTATATTGTTTAAGCTCAATCAATTTTTTTCTATGTGATAATTTTTTATATTTCTAATGTAAAAGATTCAACATTTGAAGGTCATAACTACTAATCATGAAGACCATTGAAACCCATTTTCTTAAAATTATTTACTTCAAAATGATCTAAACTTGATAGACATTTCCTTTGATTTGATGCGTGAAAATTGGTTGGCATATCTTGAAAGATGAAATTCCCTAGTGAAAGTTTCATAAATGAACCTATACTACTTACAATGTCCGATTGTGTCATCTCCAAAATAACATCTTATAATTCTCCTTGTATATTGTGCTCCCTCCTCTCTCTACTCCCACTCTTTCTCCTCTCTTTTAAACGAGTCTTGGTCTACAAGCAACCATTTTACATCTCCTTAAACTCCCTCTTTTGTCTTGATGATGGATCACGTAGTGTGACCTAAAATACTGATGATCAAAAAATTTGCACATGATCAAATCCAGAAACATAAAAATGATATTGATATAAATTGTAGAAATATTAACACTTGTCTTTAAGCATTTCAAAAAATAAATAAATTATAAGAACATCTTTTAACTAAAAAAATATTAATATCATTTTAGTTAGTGGCCTCTCACTTCTTTTTTCCAATTCATACAGTTGATATCCTACCGTTGATGATTAATGTAGTCCTACTAGCTAAACTTGCTAAACATTTCTTTATATGCAGGGACATATAATTGTTTCTATTCTTTTCCACTTTTCCACTTTTGGTGAATAAAGAACTGTTTTAGTTAGTGACCTCTTTCTTCCTTTTCCTTTTTTTCAGTTCCTGTAGTCCTACTAGCTAAACTTGCAAGCATAGGACATTTCTTTATATGTAGAAGCATAAAATTTTTTCTATTCTTTTCCTCTTTTGGTGAATAAAGAACTAATAGTCATTTCTCTCATGTGCAGATAAAAGCTAGAACAAAGAAATGACTCAACCTGATATCCCTCACAATTAGGGTGCCAAAGGATTTGTAGAACTCCAAAGAGAAGGCAAAGATGGAGTTGAATCATGGCTTATTCAAGTTCAAAAGATATTTGAATCTCGTCAATATAAAATGTTACAACCATCTTCCAAGGTGTCTATTTATAAGGTGCCTGAATCTATGATGGCTTCAAAACCACAAGTTTATGTTCCTCTGGTTGTGTCCTTCGGATTTTATCATCACAAAAAGGGGCAACAACTCTCTGTAATGGACGACCACAAGCTAGAAGCAGTAGAAAGAACTTTGAAAAGGCTCAATCATATGGACATCTATATGTTGACAGCAGAAATTGAAATGTTAGAGGAAAGAATCAGAGATTGCTACCAAGATTCAGCAGTTGAATACGATAGAGAAACAATGGCCTGGATGTTGACCATGGATGCATGCTTTATTCTCGAGTTCTTTAGGGCTCTGAGCAAAGAAATGTCTAATGAAGAACAATCCTTCAGTCTTATTTTCCAACGTGGGGATGGAAATGCTATATCATGGGCGATAAAGAGGGATATAATAAAGTTGGAAAACCAAATTCCACTATTTGTTCTCATACACTTACTCCAATTAGAGCTTAAAACCCATGAAAAAGCAGTATCCAAGTTAGCTACAATGCTCAGTCACTTCCGAGAATTTAAAGGGTTTCCCTTCAGTTTGGAAGTTTGGGAACACCAAATTCCATGGAAAATTGAAGAACACATAAGAAAAGGTGCATCTCATATGTTGGATTTGTGTAGAATGTTAATTTCAGATTTCTTAACACATTCACATCCCCATTCTCCTTCTTTTGCAGTGTCAGTCTCTAAGAACCAGAATAATAATGAATAGTCATCTAATTAAACTTTCAGCAGAACTCTTAAGAAATGTTGGTATCTCATTCAAGCCAAGTGTTGATGGGAAACTGTTATTTGAAAACAGAAGATTTGCAAGCAATTACTTTTTCCTCCCTAAAATCATAGTGGGGGATGACACAGAAACTATCCTGAGGAATTTGATTGCTTTTGATGAGTGCCAAAGATGCCGATCCTCCCCAGAAGCCACAATAATTTCCCAATATATAGGTCTAATAGATGACTTAATTGACTCCGAGAAAGATGTTGCTTTGCTTAGGAATGAAGAAATCATCATAAGTTTGATGGGGAGAGATAATGAAATAGGTAGCATGTTCCATGATCTAGACATGGAAGTCTCTATACAACCAATTGAACAATTTCAGGTGGTTGTGAAACAAATAACAGATCATTATCACAGTGCATTGAATTTATGGATCAGACAGTTCAAAGAAGAGTATTGCTCAAGGCCTTGGTATATTGTCTCTCTTCTGGTGGCAATACTTGTTTTGGGTATGACTGCTATGCAAACTTATTTTGGATCGAAAGCTAATTGAAGTTATGTCATCTTAGATGTAAATGACAGTATTTGTTTTTCAGAATTTTACAAGATGCTTTCCGTAAAAAATTGTATTGTCTTGTGATCTATGTTATTGTATAATTTTGCATGTATATGTTTTAAAAAACAACCTTATCCAAATCAGTAATATATCAAATTATGTTGTCCAACAGGTATCAAATTATTATGAATTGTTATTTAAGTTATATAAGATGCATGGAATTTCAAAATTTTACGTAGCCTATGTGTAGATAACTGATTTTGGACTTGAGAAATCTGCTAAGAGATCATGCAGTTTGATATTTCCGTAAATCATGTATTTCAGCTTCAGCTGAAAACTGGTGTCCACTGTCATGCATCTCCTCTCATTGCATTCATAGTTTAATTAACTAGACCTTGTTTCTTGCGAATAAAGTATGTAAACCAGTATAAGTTTTTTGTCCACGTCCTTGGACTGTTAGCATGTTGTAACTGTTTGTTCTTTTTGAGTTAAGATATTTTGGCATTTCAAGCAAAGAATGCATGCCTTATTTTTTAACGGTGAATGCTCTGTTTTGAGCGGTTAAAGGAACTCTATATTTAGAGGCCTTCTCCAAGCATGTGAATTATAAAAAATGAGAGGCTAATTGTATTCTATGTATGCTATAATTAAAAACAGAGCATCTCTGTCTTTTCTTAAATTATGAGTATGACTGGTAAATTCTGTAACTTAATATTTGATCACTTTATGTTATTGTTGTTATTGCATTATTCTTTATGATTAATAGTTTGCTATCAGCTGGGTATTAGAATCATGGGTTCGTTTGGAATCTACAATTGGTATCAGAGCAGGTATTTCTATTGGGTTAAAGTTTGTTTGCTGTTAGAATTTTTCCAAAGTGAACCATGTCGAATTCTAACAACTTTCCTGTTCCTGAGTTTAATGGAAATGAATATGATTATTGGTGTATAAAAATGATGACCTTCTTGGTAGGAAAAGATATGTGGGACATTGTTGAATCAGGTTACAAGGAGCTAGATGACTGGAATTCTGTAACAGGCAATGATTTGACAGCCAAGAAAGAAGCCAAGAAGAAGAATGCTGAAGCATTGTTTCACATTCAAATAGCTCTTGATAAGAGCTTATTTCCCAGAATTTCAGATGCAAAGTCAGCTCAAGATGCCTGGAAGACTCTAAAAGAAGCTTACGAAGACAGTGATCAAGTCAAGGTAGTAAAGCTACAGCCATTGAAGCGAGAATTTGAGAATTTAAAGATACGAGAGACTGAATGTGTGAGTGATTATTGTGTCAAAGTTAAAGATGTGGTTAATAAGATGGCCACACTTGGTGAAATTGTGAACAGTAAGGTTCTGGTGAAAAAGGTGTTGAAGACTCTAACCCCAAGGTGGAATCATGTTGCCATTATTTTAGAAGAAAGCAAAGATTTGAAAACCCTTCAATTTGATCATTTGGTTGGATCTCTTATGTCTCATGAAGAGAGATTGAAAGATTCATTTGGAGAAAGTGATGTGAAAGCCTTTTCATCCAAATTGCAAATCACAAAGAAAGAAGAAGTCAACAACAACACCAAGAACAATCATGGTCAAGGTAGAGGCCAAAATCAGAATCATGCAAAAGGAAATAGAGGCAGAGGTGGCTCAAGGGGCAGAGGTAGCTCAAGAGGAAGAGGTAGAGGCAATTTTGATAAGAAAAATATTCAATGTTACCATTGTAATAGGTATGGCCACTTTGAAAGGGAATGCAGATTAAAAGAAGGTAAAAGCGTTAATTATGCTAAAGAAAGTGATGAAACTCCTCCAGAACATTTATTTTTATCTTACTCTAAAGGTGAAACTAGTAGTAAAGATATTTGGTATTTAGATTCTGGATGCTCTAACCATATGTCAGGGAATGAGAACTTGTTTTCAACAAAGGAAGAGAGTTTCAAGTCCAAGATTCAGCTTGGTGATGACAAATCATTAGAGGTTTCTGCAAAAGTAGCTATGGAAGTCCACACAAAAGAAGGTACAAAAATTGTTAATGATATTTATCATACACCCCAATTAAAGCATAATTTGTTAAGTGTTGGACAACTATGTGAGAAGAACTATAAAATTGTCTTTGAGAATAAGAAATATATAATTTATGAGGGCAATAGGATTATGACTGTTGTGCCTATGAAAAAGAATAGAATGTTCCCTTTGAATTTTGGTGAACATAACATCAACCTAAGTGCCAATATGGCATATGATGATACCGGTTGGTTATGGCATCTTAGGTATGGAAAATTAAATTTTCATAGTTTGAAGATTCTGACATCACATGCATTAGTTTCTAGTTTACTTAAGGTTGAAGAGCACAAGGAGGTTTGTGAAGGATGTGTCAAAGGAAAGCATGCAAGGGAAAAAATTCCAAAGGGCAATGCATGGAGGGCTCATCACCCACTTCAACTTATTCATTATGATATTTATGGTCCTATGCAAACAAAGAGTTTGGGTAAGTCATCATATTTTATTACTTTTATTGATGATTACTCACGAGAATGTTGGGTATATTTTTTGAAGGCCAAAGATGAAGCCCTTGTTACATTCAAGAGGTTTAAAGCACGTGTTGAAAATGAGAAGGGGTGTAGAATCAAATGTTTAAGGACTGATCGTGGAGGTGAATTTTTTTCAAGAGCCTCCCTAGAATACTGTGAGATGAATGGCATCTGAAGGTAACTCACCACTGCATACACACCTCAACAAAATGGAGTAGCTGAAAGAAAGAACCATACAGTGGTAGAGATGGCAAGGAGCATGTTACAAACCAAATAAATTGAGCAATATTTTTTGGGGAGATGCGGTTGCTATGTAATGCCCCGCCAGGAAACCCCGAAGGGATTAAGCCATAACACAAGAATAGAGTGCAATAATTTTTTAAGATACAACAAGATATCAAAGATTCAGATTACATAGTAGAAGACATCAACTAACACCTAAAGAGTTTCCCAACGAGATTACTTAAATTTCACAATTCACTTAACTCACACAATTAATCCAATAAGCTGATTATCTTAATAACGAGATAATTCTTAATCAAGATAATTTCTTTCAAAAGATGGAAATATAAATCACATGCTAATGTTTATCCATTCTGATTCATTCATACTTTACATTCAAGCTTTTCATTAAAATATAAGCCATGCATCTACTATTCTAACACACTAGAATTTTATCATAAACATATGAGATCTTTCCATGCATATTTAATTTCCTTAACAACAATTGAATAGATTCCATTACTCTAAGTTACATTCTTTCATATTCCAATTTATTGCATTTTTAAAAGACGATTGCATACATGCATCTACGATAAATCTCATCTAAACCACTTATGCATTCGATCAAAATGGCGTTCATACATGCTAACACTAAACATGAAATATAAGAAATAAAAGCATCACATAACACCAAGATGATCTCGGAGTTCACCCCTAAAGGGCTACATCTCCGGGTTTGCTCAACTGCAAGACCCCTATGATAATAATAAAGTTAAGAATACAAGGGGTTACACCATTTACAATCCGGCCATCAAGGTGAAACATAATCAATATACAAACGACCGCATCGGTCAATTAATACATAAACTATCCCTGAAAAGAAAAGGATCCAGCTGAACATAATCAAAGCTAATACAAAGGTCCATTGGAGCATCCACAAAACTGAGTCATCACCACCCAAGGTCTAACATGAAACCAAGTACTTACAAGGGCATAGACAAAAGGACAACCCATAAACGTGCTCCTAACAGGGCAAAACGACAACACACTGGCGAACGTAGGGACAAGTGTCATCACACAACCTGGTATGGTTACCATGGTAGGTCTTCATAGGTCTCGGCCCCATACACTGGGTTACCCTGGCAACCTAATCCGAACCTCCGGCCCATCCAAGCCTTATGTGGATCCACACATCCTCTCGTGAAGACAAGGATGATGGTTTGCCATTTCAGGCCTTCTCACAACATGTCGAGTTTGTGTTAGCACTCGTCCCATGTGTGAGGCACAATTATCTTACTTAGAGATTACATTCTAATCTACTATTAGGTTATCACTTATTAGACTCACTTTCGACGGGTTACCCAGCAGCCACTTTGGGTGCGGCCCCCAATCGAAAGCCACTTTCCCATATGACACTAGACTATACTCAGACGAACTCAAAAACCAAGGAACATGCATGGTCAAGCAAACAGAGTTCAAAATGAAGAAACAACCATTTGGTCAACACGACCCAAAAGAGGTACACTTACTGACGATACTTTAACTAGAGACCCGACCAACTATGGTCAACCACAAATCATCATTCGACACCTGCATAAAGGATATGGCCGGTTACGACACACCTACAAAACAATAGTCCTACTCAGGACCGAGGACTGGAATAGGCACCCAAATCAGCCATACGATAGGGTCCAATCGAATAAATAAAAACTTACCATTACTTAAGCAAAAGCGAATACAAAATTTAAAATCGCATAGACAATAACCAACAGATACAATCTTCTTTCCTATTGATTTAAACAATAAAATCGATCCAATTTTCTAATTGATCTAAGTTAGATTGCAGTTACCTACTTCATTTAGATACAGGTTGTTCTTGGTTTTCTAACTCTCTAAGGTTCATTGCATCGAACTCACATAATAAGCCATAATGAGTTTTTAAAACCAATTTCACATGAATGTAATCAGACAACCATTACCAATTCAATAAGATATTTAATCTTCAATTAAAACATCATTGACATACTGGTTCAAAATAAATCCTACAAATTTGTCTTTTCCAGAACCAATTTACACTATACAGATCAAGGAAATATACATATTTAGGGAAGCCAAATAAAGAAAATCCCTTCCCAGATTAACAAATTGCACTTAATAAAAACATCATTGATATTCTCTTTTGAAATAAAATAACTCAATCTCACTTCTTCAAATTAGTATATAGTTTCCAAAAAAAGAAATATACCCTTAGAAAGGACTATAACAAAATAGGTAAACATTTTCTGAATTAACATAATATTTTAATTCCACAAAAACCTATTAACATAGGGGTTAATTTCCAAGAATTAATAACTAATAAATATTTGATTTTATTCTTTCTTTTCAATTTGCAAATGCCTATATTAGATCCTTGCAAATACATCAAAATGCAATTTAACCAATTAACATATATATTAATTACTCATTAATTAATTATATACATTAATTAATAATTTAATGAATAACATTTAACATTAAAACATTATCATTAAATAATATTAAATTGTCTCATTAAATAATATTAAATTGTTATATTTTTTTTGATAAAAAAAATATTAAAAAAAAGAATTTTAAAAACTAAATTTCAATAGAGCGAAATGGGGAGCCGTGCCCTAGCTGCAGCGGCACCGCCACGATGGGCGCAGGACCTGTGGCTCCCACGCGGGGAACGCAACGCCTTGCAACCACTACGGGGTTCGCCGCTCCCTGCGGCCACCACGGTGGAAACGTAGAGACTGCGGCCGCCGCGAGGGTCACAATGAGCTGCGGCCGCCATGAGGGTCGCAATGAGCTGCGGCCTCCATTGGTTGCGGCCTACGCGAGAAGGGGGAGGAGGAGGCGAGTGGAGCTCCACTCCCCACTCCCCATCCTCCAAACCCCAATCCACATTTTTTTTTTTGGTTTTAAATTTCGATTTACCCATAAAAAATCGATTTTCTTTAAATTATAGAAATGGGTTTTTTATAAATTTCTTTCTAAACAACAAAACCTCCATTCTTTTTAAAGAACAGTCTCATAATGAGACTTGAAATATTATTTTCCAGAATGATAAGGTTTCTAAATTTAGAGGAGTTTATTAAATAACCCTCCAAAATAACCAATTTGGGACAAAGAGGAACTCATTCTTCATACAAAATTACAAGCAATCAACCAAACTAACTAATTTCCACAACAGTTCTTAATCTTGGCAATCAATGGAGAATCTGGAACCAAGATAGCATGAAAAAACATTCAAACCCTCTTTTTTATTTTATTTTAAACAATAACTAAATTGATAAACAGATCCTACCTCAATAAGCATTCCTGGAAGGGATCTGATGGAGAGCCCCAACCTGCAGCTCAAGAAATCCTTCTCCTTCCAAAACCCCCAAATTTCATCCAAAAATATTTTTCCAACCAACATTTTTCCAAAAATATCCCTCCCCAATATTTTCCAAAAGTCTAGGTTATAAGGAAAAGTTTGACCAAAAATCTAATTTTTGGATTTAAAATTTTTATTTAAAATAATTCCCAAAAATTACTATTTTCCAACTATATCAACAAATTAAATTGCTTTTCAATTCAAAATTGATTTTCTCAATTAATTCAATTTAACCTTTCTATTTCCAAAATGCCAAGAAGATAAAATTAATTCTATTTTAATTAAAATTAATCTTTCTTTTCGTACGCATAAACATAATACATTTAATATTTAAATTTAACCATTTAATTGAACTTGCTCCCAATTTAAATCGAGCAATTCAGATTATTGATAAATCACATAAAGAAATCCTGTTTAATTTAGTCCATTAATCTTTAATGCACAAACACATATTTAATCAAATTAAATACTAAGGACTAATTAATCAATTTAACCATACACACCAAACACGCAAACCAAGAAGGTCAACCAGACAGACGTCTTGCAAACCAAACAAAAAGGGAATACTGACGATGACTGACGGTGCTTACTTGAGCACGACTATGGTCAACTAGGGTCTTACGACCACCTAATCCAACTCTAAGGATTAAAGAGGTACACTCAAACCTGCAAATCCAGGTGAAGACGAACCTCGCACTCATGCGGCATTGTACCTAAAATCTCCTACAACCAAGAGTCATACATGCATACATATATAAACTTAATGAAAGCATTAGCCCGATATTAATACCATGAAATAGGAACACTAAACAACTTGCATACAACTGGTGCGAAAACACATTAACAGATATGCACTAATTCAACACATCTGACTATAATCATTATATTATGATAAACTAACCAAGATTAAATTGAGATTAAAAATTGATTAGGGCAGGGGTACTACATGCTACAACAGTGTACATTCTCAATCGTAGCCCCACCAGTGCACTTGACAATATGACTCCTTATGAATCTTGGTATAAGAAAAAGCCTAATGTTAATCATTTTAAAGTTTTTGGTTGTCTGGCTTATGTTCATGTTCTTGATCAAAACAGACAAAAGATGGATGCAAAAAGTGAATCATGCATTTTTATTGGGTATAGTGAGGAAATCAAGGCTTATAGGCTTTATAATCCTCTCACTAATAAGCTTATTGTCTCAAGAGATGTGATTTTTGATGAAGGGGGAGTTTATGGTCATCATCAAAAAGATCATATTGAAAAGGAAAAATCTATTTTGAATGATGTTATTATTGATGATATTGATCATGAGCAGCCCACTAATATTTCTATTACAAGTGTTTCAAATCTACCAAGCAGCCCGTCATCTAATTCTTCAGTTTCAAGAGCAAGTTCAACTGCAAGCCCAAGTTCAAGCCCAAGTTCAAGCCCAAGTTCAACAAGAAAGGTAAGAAGATTGAGTGATATCTATCAAAAGAGTGCAAATCAAGCACACAAAGAGACTCCAATAGGTGAGACAGTGAATTTTGCTTTATTAGCCAAGGGTGATTTTGAACCATCATGTTTTGAAGATGCATGTACTAATGAGATTTGGATGCAATAAATGAAAGAAGAGATGGATTCCATTCACAAGAATGATACTTGGGAGTTGACAGAGCTTCCACATGACAATAAGAAGATTGGCACCAAATGGGTCTACAAGACCAAGTTAAATAGTGATGGAAGTGTTGCAAGACACAAGGCAAGATTAGTTGCTAAAGGCTTCACTCAAAAGTATGAAATTGATTATGAAGAGACATTTGCACCAGTAGCAAGACAGGAGACCATTAGAATGCCGATTTCATTAGCAGCTTAGAAGAAGTGGAGCATACATCATATGGATGTGAAAAGTGCCTTCTTGAATGGGTACTTAGAAGAAGAGGTATATGTGGAACAACCACAAGGTTTTGAGGTGGAAGGAACTGAACATCAGGTCTACAAATTTAAGAAGGCCTTGTATGGCCTAAAGCAAGCACCGAGAGCATGGTATGCTAGAATTGATGGATACTTTCAAGAGAATGGATTCACAAGAAGTAAGAGTGAACCTATCCTTTACTACACACAAAAGGTAATGATATTCTTATGATAAGTTTGTATGTTGATGATCTATTGTATATGGGTAGTAGTCCTAAGATGAAAGATGAGTTCAAAGTTTTCTATGATGAATGAATTTGAGATGAAAGATCTAGAACCCATGAAATATGTTCTAGGAATGCAGATTTATCAAAGTAAGGATAAAATTTTCATTTTTCAATCAAAGTATGCAAGGGATATGATGGAAAAATTTGAAATGGTTAAATGTAACCCATCTTCAACTCCAAGTGTTCATGGAGTTGTGTTGTGTAGAGATGATGGTGCTGAATTAGTTGATGAGACAGTACAAAAGTATTATTGGGAGTTTGATGTTTCTAACCCACACAAGGCCTGATATTGCTTATTCAGTTTCACTTATTTCAAGGTACATGACAAATCCATCAGAGACAGACATGAAGGTAGTGAAAAGAATTTTGAGGTATTTGAAAGGCACTATCAATTTTGGTATTCATTACTACTCTTCTAAACAATTCAATCTTGTTGGCTTTAGTGATTCAGATTGGGGAAGTAGTTTGGATGACCGTAAGTCTACATCTGGAAATTGTTTATCTTTTGGTTTTGGTTTCATTACTTGGAGTTCCAAGAAGCGGAGCATTGTTTCCCTCTCATCCATTGAAGCAGAGTATGTTGTAGTTACTTCAGCAGGTACACAAGCCCTTTGACTTAGATAAATTCTTGAAGAAATAGGAGAGAAGTAGATTCAACCTACAATGATTTTTTGTGACAATGTAAGTGCCATCAAATTAGCAAAGAATCCAGTCCATCACAGCAGGATGAAGCATTTTGATTTGAAGTATCATTTCATTCGTGATTTGATATAGAAGAGGGAAGTGGAATTAAAACACATCAACACTAAAGATCAGTTAGCCGATATCTTCACCAAGGCGGTTGCAAAAGTTCAGTTTCTGACACTTCGAGATCAAATTGTGAGCCCTCTCAACATCAAAAGGGAGTATGTAGATAACTGATGCTGGACTTGAGAAATCTGCTAAGAGATCATGCAGTTTGATATTTCTGTAAATCATGTATTTCAGCTTCAGCTGAAAACTAGTGTCCACTGTCATGCATCTCCTCTCATTGCATTCATAGTTTAGTTAACTAGACCTTGTTTCTTGTGAATAAAGCATGTAAACCGGTATAAGTTTTTTGTCCACGTCATTGGACTGTTAGCATGTTGTAACTATTTGTTCTTTTTTAGTTAAGATATTTTGGCATTTCAAGCAAAGAATGCATGCCTTATTTTTTAATGGTGAATGCTTTGTTTTGAGCGGTTAAAGGAACTCTATATTTAGAGGCCTTCTCCAAGCATGTGAATTATAAAAAATAGAGGCTAATTGTATTCTATGTATGCTATAATTAAAAATAGAGCATCTCCGTCTTTTCTTAAATTCTGAGTATGACTGGTAAATTCTGTAACTTAATATTTGATCACTTTATGTTATTGTTGTTATTGCATTACTCTTTATGATTATTAGTTTGCTATCAGCTGGGTATTAGAAATAGGGGTTCGTTTGAAATCTACACTATGAACTATTAAAAATATTTATTATTTGTTTTAAAATTTAGAACCATGTGCTTTGTGTAATATATAAAGCAATGAGATCTTTTTTTTTATAGAAATTATCAATGTGTTAATGCTCTCCTAAGCACATGATAGTAATCGAAGACATCTAAAAAATTTCCAGCATATGTTTGAAGACATCTAAAAAAATAGACGACAATTAATGGTCCTATGTGGAGGCATGAAAAATAAAACAATAGAGTTTCATTTGATGAAGGAAATTTAGAATCATAATTATTTTTTTATTTCATCAAATCAAGGTATGTGCTTGTGGTCTTTCTAGTTTGAGGAAGATTAATATTAGTTTCTGTTAAATAAAAATGAAGTGATAAGTGATTTGATTGAATTCATTTAATATGGAAAAATCATATATTATTCCACAGTTTGAAGGTCACGAATTTCATACATGGCAAGTTAAAGTGAAATTGATTTTGATAGAAAAAGATCTTTGGGATATTGTGAATGGAACTATTTAAAAACCACAAGATGCAGATGAAGCATTAAAATGGGCAACAAAAGATCATAAAGCTACAACAAAAATTGGTCTTGGGTTATCTAATGCATTCTTGTACCATATTGATTTAACAAAAATTCTCAAACCAAATATGGTAAAGCCTTAATTCTTTATTTGGGTCACAAGCTTCAAGTGCTAAAATGAGAATGAAGCAAAAACTATTTGGTTTGAAGGTGAAAGAGGGTGAAAGTATTGTTCAACATATTAGTACATTTCGTTCTCTTCTTAATCAACTAGTTGGAATAAAATGTATAGTTGATGATGATGATGACAAAGCCATTTTATTAAATAGTATGCCTTCAAGTTTTGACAATATTGTGTTTACTTTAAACAAATTGAATCCAATTCCAAGCTTAGAAAATGTGATATCTTACTTGATTGATGAAGAGAAAAGGGTCGCTAAAACACACTCAATTATCGAGGAAACTGCTTTGTTTGCCAAAAGGAAGACTAATGCTTCAACATGGAAGAATAATTCCAAGTGATTCTATTGTAATAAAAAAGAACACATTCTAATGAATTGCATTTAGCATGCTAGAGATCTTATTGATGGAAAGATCAAAATAGCTAATGCTTCAATTGTCGAAAAAATTAGTGGAGAAAATTGTAATTTTGCAATGTGTAATCAAGATGACTATGAAGATGTATATCTTCTCTAAGAATTTAAGGGGTACTAATGGAGGTTGGAGGAAATGGAGGCTGGATGATATCTATCCTCCTGAGCTAGCTTCTCGTTTAGGGATGATACATTGCATGAGAAACATCTTTTTATCGCTAGTCCTTTTAGGAGCAAGAGGGAGCATACAGTGGTATGTTAGTTCATGGATTTTTGAATCCACAAAATTGGTGAGTTATTGGTCTATGGATAGTTGGAATCCATAAACTAATTATGGATACTTGTGTGTTGGGTGATCAGCATATTTACCCAGACATGAGGGGTTTGGTTTGATCATGTTGAAGAGTTCGAGATTCATTTAACTAGAACAAGAAGTTTAAGTTGATGTTGATGAAGAGTTGGAGATTCAAGACATTTGCCTAGACCAGGAAGTTTAGGTCGATGCTGATGAAGAGTTGGAGATTCCAAACATTTGCCTAGACTAGGAAGTTTAGGCCAATGTCGATTTTATTTTTTCTTATTTTACTTCATAATGTAAACCTTACAGGGGGATTGTTAGGAATAAGGTTTATGTTAAATAATCTTTTGTTTGTATTTTTTTTTGTCTTTTTCATAATGTAAACCTTAAAGGGGGGTTGTTAGGAAATAAGGTTTACATATAATAAATCAAGTTAGGTTAGTTAGTTGGGTGGGTAGTTCGCTCTCGTAAGTTATTTTTGTATGGAAAATAATGGCTTTATAAAGCCAATACATTGAATGTAATGATTGAATCGTATGATGATAATATATTACCTCTTTAATTTTTCTATGCAAATCTTTATATTATTCTTTTGTTGTTGTTGCTTACATTGCTACTTTATAGTACAATACTTACACTGAAGAGAAAAATAAATTAATCTCTATACAATACTATTCAAAATTGAGATATCTAGAGAAAATTAACACTAAATTATTTTCTGAAAGTATAGTTTCAGATTGTTTTCTTAGACTTTGTTCTAAACAACAAGGGTGATGGCGCCTGAAAAAGTTTACAACCCCAAAAATGGTGTTAAAAGAAAAACTTATAAGGTTTATCATTTCATGCATTTAACATGAATATTTTACCAACTTTAAGAAAAAAAATTAAACATTAAAAAATAAATTAAATTTTTCATATGATTTAAAAATATTCCATACAATTTGTTTGTTTAAATTTTAGTGAATTGTATGGTAATATTATTTATCAATATATTTTTTTCTTCATGTTGAATGGACTTATAAGATGATGTTAAAGGATCAAAATTATCACTTTTGCAATGCCTCTACAAAGATATCTATAAGTTGTCCTTGAGTCTTTATATAGGGTAAATGCACAAAGTTGGGTCCCAATCCCGCGGAAGTCTGCGGGTTGGAAAATGAGCCTGCTAGAAACGGGTGCCCGAGCCATTGCTAAATGGGCTCTCGTTTAGCAACGGGTGCCCAAAGCTAAACGGGCACCCGTTTTGTTCAAAATCGGGCGCTCGAAGCTAAACGGGCGCTCGTTTTGTTCAAAATTGAGCGCCCGTTTTTTAAATGTATTTATTTTATTTTTTAAAACTATTTTCCATCATTTTCACTGTTTGGAAAATGGGTAGGCATTTTTGAGGAGCATGGGTACTCGCTTTTTTCACCCCAGCTGACCCCCTAGACCATTTTTACCTCCTTCCAGGTATTTAGTTTTATTTTTTATATTCTATTTTATTTATTTTTATTGTTTTTCATAAAAAAAAATGTTAATGTATTGTTATTTTTTATTTTTTATGTTTTAAAGTTTGAAAATCGTCTTTTATTTTATTTTATTTCATGTTTAAAATAGTTTTTAGTTTTCAACTATTGCAAAAAACATGAATAGTAAAAACCGTAGGAAAAAAATAAAAAACAAAAACATAAACGAACAATAAACATTAGACACAAAAAACAGACAATAAACATTAGACACAAAAAATAGACAATAAACCCTAAACAAAAAAATGAACACTAAACCCTAAATAGAAAAAAACGAACA
This sequence comes from Cryptomeria japonica, assembly GCF_030272615.1. Taxonomy (NCBI): domain Eukaryota; kingdom Viridiplantae; phylum Streptophyta; class Pinopsida; order Cupressales; family Cupressaceae; genus Cryptomeria; species Cryptomeria japonica. The sequence goes on from NC_081409.1 coordinate 730,964,087, forward strand.
CTAAACCCTAAATAGAAAAAAAAAAAAAGTCCCAGGAGAAATTTGACTATCTTGGTTGATTACTTGGTCAATACAACATTGGATTAAGATTCAATAGTGGCAATATACCATGATTCCTAGCTCAAGAAAACATTTAGAGTAACATGTATGTTATCAACCACCTTAAGCATTCGTAATGGTGGCTATATTTGGTGTCAAAAATTTTAACGTTTTCATGTCCTAAGCAATTGAGTTGGACACCATGGATTAATGTTCCTTAACTATTATTGAGGTTTGATAAGGATTCTATTAAGGAGAATTAAAAGTTTTAAATAAATGGTTTTAATTTCATTAGATTAGTGTTCATTTTGTAGAATGCTAATTTAATGGATTAACTTAATAAAGGTGGTGATATAACATTTGAAGGAGTGTTATTGGTGCTTATGGTATTAAATGGTGCTTAGTGATCAATGTTTTTCTTAGCAGTGTTGTATCAAATGGAACATATATTTAGTTTTTAATTGGAGCTTTTAGAGTTAAATTTAGTTTTTTTTGGTTATAGGAGAGTGTTTTTTCCATTGGATTGGATGATAAGTATAATAAACATAGAGAAAGGAAAGGATCAAAAACCCTATAATAATTTATTTTACAAAAGGTTTAACCAAATCTTTATTTACAAATCAAAATAAACTCTAGGATTCATGAAAGTTGCACTAGAAGAGACAAGTATGGAGGTAGGTAACATCACAAAAAAAATTATCTAAGAGGGGTTTATCTTCAACCTAATTATGTTCGTTATTAATGTAGGCTTATGAAAATGGATCTTAAAACTCCTTTTAATTATGGACATGAAAATTGTTAAGGGAGAATCAAGGTAGGTTTGTCTAAGAAATGTTTGTTAATTTCTCGAAAGGATTGGACTTAGTGACCTACTTGCCTCAAATGGAAAGAAAGAAAGTATAAATAGAAGGTGTACATCAAGAGTTTGAGGTATTGCAATCTTATTGTAGCAATATTAGTAAAGTGTTGGTTGGTTTGGAAAATGCACATGAAATAGTAGAGTGTGTGTTGGAAGTGAATGTATTATATTATGTGAAAGCATTAATTGAAAGAGTAAAATAATAACCAACAAGAAGGGAGAGTTGAGGGTGGTGTCTATATAGGGTAGTTGAGTTATGTATTTTTTTTCCATTTGTATCTTATAGGAAATTGTCCATATCTTTTCTTTTATAGAGAAACATGTTTTTTATTAGTACGTATTTTACATATTTTGTTTACAACACATATATATATAGCAATCTTGTGAGTCATGATCCTTAATTTATATGGTAAGATAAAATATCTTATTCTAATATATGACAAATTTTCTTGGATAGGTTTCATTATAAACCCCACTAAATTACTTAAAAAATTTCACTTCTATATAAATTTATTTTGCCAAGTATATATTAAATTAAAAAATTGATTATATATTTATATGTGTATGTATCATTTTACATTTAGAATGAATTGATTCTAAATTTTTTATGATAATTGCGTGTATTTCAAATTACCAAATGTTTATTCTAATTGATATAATTGATTTACATAATTAAAATATATTTTGAAAATTATTTAATATGTAAATAAAATTTGATCTTAAGTAAATAAATTATTTAATATGATATAATAAATTTCCTCTTAAGTATCACCATCGAAGGGTATGTGATCTTTGTCTACAAAGGGAATGAAACAATCTACAATAGGATCCTCTTGGAATGGAGAGATATGTGGGTCTCCATGGATCTCCTAATGTCTATTCCAAAGTGTGTGGGGGAAATCAATATTCAATGCAATACAGATAGAATCATGATCTTGATACTAGATCAAATCACTCCTACATGGTCAATGATGTTACACCAAGATACATGGTCAATGGGAAGATAGGGCTCCGCGTCTGGGAAGGCAATACAGGGATCTTTGCTCGGTTTCCAAATACTTTCAGGGTTTTTTCAAGGGTCCTCCGCATCATAGAATGGGGAGTCCTATTTGGCATGATCCGATTAAATATGACAGAAGGAACATCAAGGGAAAGCAGGTGCCCATTTTCATTTTTGCAAATAGGTATTTTACTGAAGTAGTAGCCAAGGGAACCAATGTTGTTTCTAGGGCATCCAGGCATGTAAAACAAATGCCGGTTGCTGGTATGCCTAGTTATAGGGCATCCGGGTCTGTTAAACAGATGGATGTCATGGATTTTGTTGGTAAAGTTGCAGCAAGCTCGAGTAGTAAAGCTCAAGTCGCAAATGGTAACATGGTTCAGTTTGGTCCTTCAAAGGAGGTTTGGTTTCTGAAACCCTTATTTAATTTTTCTGGTTCTGTTGTGGCTGATAGGGCTTCCAAGTTACACTCAGTGGCTATTTTAGGTGAAATTTGGGGCCCTCCAACCGATTTATCTAAACTACATTCTAAATTTCATAAACGGTGGTCTGCATTGGTTTGTCTTCAGCTGTTATCGTCTAATTCTTGTGTTTTGGTCTTCAAATCCCCTCATAGTAAGGATGATGTCCTGGAAAATCCCTTTCATTCGTTTGGTAATGTTTTAGTTAGGGTTTCTATTTGGCAACCTTTTTTTGTTCCGGATTGGGTCAAACCTAAATCTCTTCCGGTTTGGTTTGGCTTGCCACAACTCCCCTTTGAATTCATGGATCCAGAGGTGCTAAAATCCATTGGGGATAATTTTGGAAATTTTTTGACTTCTAAGTTTGTTTTTGAGGAAGGGAAGGTTCTGGTAAAAATATGTGTTCTGGTTTCTCCTTCCTTAGTTTGCCCAATTGGAAAAACTTGTTTTAACTGTCAGAAGGATCAAGATGTCCCCTTAAATCCTACCATTGCTAAAGACTCCTCTCAAGTCTTGGTAGGGTGTGTTCGTCAGCCCAAGGAGTTTCTTAATAGTGCAGCTCAAATTAAGCAAAATAATACTGCTAAAGAATCTTTTCAGGACTTGGTTGGGTCTGTTCATCAATCCAAGATGGATATTAACATTATTGCTTCTCCTAATCTTAATTGTGCCATGGTTGAGCTAGAGAGTGATAAAAACATTTTATCACAGGTTATGTTGGAAGCTTCCCAACCCGACGATTATGGTAAAGCTAGCTTTCCTAATCTAGGGAGCCTCTCAGGTCCCCCTCCATTACAAGATTCAATTGTTTGCCCCGATCCACCTATTCCAATGGAGGGGCTTGGTGCTAAGTTAGGGGTTGTGGTTCCTAAATCTTTACAACGATCGTCTGCTCCTCCTTTAGATACTAGGGTTAATGCTCTGGTTGTGTCTACCTCTTTAAATCATGATGAGGATGTTTTAATCCAACAAGTGAAAGAGTTGCTCCAGAATGAGCCTCTTAGGGAGTGTGTTAATGCTCTGGTTGTGTCTACCTCTTTAAAACATGATGAGGATGTTTTAATCCAACAAGTGAAAGAGTTGCTCCATAACGAGCCTCTTAGGGAGTGTGGCATGCCTCAGTCTCTGCATATTTCTCCTGATGAACACATGGCTTAGCAAGTTGAGTTGTTGCTTAAAGCTAATAAGGATCTCATGGAAGAGGAGGTCTTTGAAAAGGTTTTGTGCTCTTTGGGAAATGACCTAGATTTAATTCATAAGAGCCTACCTTTTTCTCCTTCATTTAATCCTTTTGAGGTCCCTATCAATTCCTCTCAGAATGTTTCAAATCATGTGGTTCTTTAGGAAGTGGCTCAGCCTCTTCATTCATCTCCAGTTAAAACGCCCATTAGATCTTCTATTGCTCAGGTTCAGCTGAATTTCCCTAGTGTTGTAGTGTCCCCGGGCAGGGGTGGACCTCCAAAGAATCGTAAAACTCAGCTAGAAATTGATGTAGACATTCAACAAGTTTTGTCATCTTCTCCTCAGTTTAAGAAGGCTACCAAATTATCATTTGGGAATGGAAGAAGTTGCAGTTCCCTTAAAAAGAAGCAATTGTGTGTTATTAGTCCTCTGGTGACTAGATCTGTTGTGGTCAAGTGAAGCTTACATAAAAGCTTTGGGGAGAATTGTTCATCTCCCATTTCAGGAAAGAGGGGAGTGTCGACCTCACCTCGAGACCAATGAAGTTTATCTCATGGAATGTTAGGGACTTACATGCCCCTAACAAGAGACGCTTGATAAAGTCTCAGTTAGACTTGGTTAAGTGGGATATAGGTTTGTTTCAGGAGACTAAACTTTCGTTACAAAATTTGGATTTAGTTTTTTCATCTTGGAAAAGTGGAAGTTTTTCTCATGTCCGGTTGTTGGGGCATCGGGAGCCCTTGCTATGTTATGGAATGATTTTTTAGTTGATGTGAAGTTGGTTGCGTCTGAGCCAAATTGGATGCTGTCATTGGTTTCCCACAGGGCTTCTAGTTTTAAAGTATGGGTGTTTAACATTTATGCCCCCCTAGGTATCTTGGCTAAATATGATCTTTGGCAAGTACTCATTAGGGTGTTAGACCCCCTTAGGGATCATTCTTTTGTCATTTTCAGGGGAGATTTTAATGCTATCTTGGATGTTTCTGAAAAATCCAGGGGGATTTTTCCAAATAAGAAGTCAATGGATGATTTTAATGCATTCATTTTTGACATGTCTCTTTTTGATTGCAAGCCTAATAATGGCCTTTTTACATGGACTAATATGAGGAAAAATTTCTCTCAGATTGCAGAACGTTTGGACAAATTTTTACTCTCTTCTAATTGGTTTGATTCTGACATTGAGTTTTTTTCTTCCATCCTTCCTCTGTCTGGGTCGGATCATTTCCTGGTTTCGTTGACTATTGTCAGGGATAGATCTTCCTTCAAAATTCCATTTAAGTTTGAGCCAATGTGGATCAGGGATACCTCTTTTCTTCCCCTCCTATGTCAATGGTGGGGAAAGGCTCCATTTTTTAGAGGTTCTAGAATGTTTCAGTTGGTCAAGAAGATCAGTTTTCTAAAAAAACGTATTAGGGGGTGGAACTCCCTTTACTTCAAGGATATTTTTGCAGAAAAACAAAGGATTTTAGATATGTTAGAAGTCCTGAATAGGAATGTCTTGCAGAATGGTTTGGGTTGTAATGTATTAGATGAAATCAGGTCTCTTAGGAGTGAATTAGAGGAAATTTTGGCTAGAGAAGAGGTCTATTGGAGGCAGAAGTCTCAGGAGTTATGGCTAGCTGACGGGGGTAAGAATACAAATTTTTTTCATGCTAGCACTAAAATGAAAAGGGTCGGGAGTAGGATTTCATGTATCCAAGATGGTCAGGGGAATATTCTTTCAGAGGATGTGGATATTTCCAGGGAAGCAGTTAGGTTTTTTAAGAATCTTCTTTCATCTGAGAATATTGATGTTTCTAACAATATTTCATCTTTCATTCCCTCTCCTATCTCTCCCGAGGATAATAAAATGTTAATGTCTCCTTTTTCAATAGAAGAGGTTAAGAGGGCTATTTTTGCTATGAATCTAGACAAGGCTCCCGGGCTTGATGGTTTTACTCCTTTGTTTTTCCAGAAATGTTAGGATTTTGTGGGTCAGGATGTTCTTTTGGCTTTAGAGGAAGCTAGAAGAAATAGGTCTATTCTTAAAGAATTGAATTCTACCTTAATAGTCATTTTACCTAAGAAGGAGGACACTAAAACCTTTGTGGATTTTCATCCTATAGCTTATGTAACACTATTTATAAGATATTTTCCAAGGTAATTGCTATGAGTTTGGCCATTCTTTTACCTAAAATTATCTCCCTAGAGCAAGGAGGATTTGTTCCTCAAAGAGAAACTCCTGAAGGGGCTCTTGTTGCTCATGAGCTCTTGCATTCGATCTCTACATAGAAATATCCTGCCATGATCCTTAAGTTAGATATGATGAAAGCCTATGATAGGGTTGAATGGTAGGCATTAAAATTAGTTCTGGTTAGGTTGGGTTTCTCCTTGGCTTGGATAAAATGGATTATGGCTTGTATCTCTTCGGCAAGGTTCTCAGTTCTTATTAATGGGTCCCCTTGTGGTTTCTTCCACTCTTCTAGGGGTTTAAGGCAAGGGGACCCGCTCTCACCTTTTTTATTTATCTTATTAGCTGAAGCTCTAAGTCGGGCAATTGGCTTAGCTCAGGAGAATGGTCTATGGAAGGGTATCAAAATTCAGAATTTTGATCAGAGGATTTCCCATTGTCTTTTTACTGATGACACCCTCTTATTTGGTTGTGCATCCTTGAAGGAGGCTCGAGTTATAGATCAAGTGATCAGGAATTATGTAGCTTTCTCAGGCCAGAAGGTCAATAAGGAGAAATCTAAGATCTTTTTCTTAAATACTCACTCTCTGATTCAGGATAAGCTTCAAAAGTTTTGGGGTTTCCAACAGGGGGATCTCCCTTGCACCTATTTAGGAATTCCCTTTTTTGTTAATAAGGTCAAGGTTAGTTTTTGGGATAAAGAAGTTTCAGGGGTGTCTAAGAAAATTTTGGCATTGAATCACAGATGGCTCACCATGGCTAGGAAAATTGTGCTGATTAAGTCTGTTTTGAATGCGGTGCCAATTTATTTAATGTCAATTCTAAAAGATCCTAAGGCTATTATCGTTAGTTTAAAGGATACTCTGAGGTATTTTCTTTGGAATAATAATAGGGATGGGAAGTCTAGGATCCCTTTGTTAGCTTGGGACAAGGTTTGTCTTCCTAAAGAACTTGGGGAGGCTGGCATTCGTAGTTTGGATAATCAAAATTTGGCTCTTGGGGCCAAATTAGTATGGAAATTGTATGATAATCCATTTTCCCTTTGGGCTAGAATCATGTTCGCTAAGTATCTTTCTAATGGATCTAGGGAGTCTATTTTTAGGGCCATGACTCTACCTAAGGGGCCGTCCATTTGGAACTTCATGGGTAAATGCAGAAATGTCCTGCTATCGTATCTTTCTTGGGTTGTGCACAATGGTTCAAAAGTTAGATTTTGGGATGATGCTCGGAATGGTTATTGTCCTATGGATTCTATTAGGGATTGGTCTCCCTTGAAATCAATACTTCTTGATAAATGGGGGTTTTTTCTATCGGACTACTTTAATGTAGTTCAATATGGAAATATGGTGTTTGCCAAATGGAAATCGATTGAATTTCTTCCTGTTAGCCCTAGCTTGAAGGTAGAATTTTCTTCGACCCTTAAGGATAGAATCATCATCTTGTCTAAGAAGGATGATGAGTTGATTTGGAATAAGAATTCTTCTGGAAAATACTCAGTGAAAGATGGTTACAATTCTCTCATGCTAGCTAAGGATCTCTCCTCTTGGCCGTACAAATTATTTTGGCATCCAGCATGCCTACCGAAGGTAGGAGCTTTTTCTTGGCTTGTTGTTCAAGACAGGGTTCTTACTAGAATGAGATTGGATAGAATGGGTTTATCTGTTGTTTTCCCTTGTGTTTTGTGTAAACAGAAATTGGAATCGTCATCTCACCTTTTTCTTCATTGTGATTTTGCTCTGGGATGTTGGAATTGGTTTTTTGAGAAGCTAGGCCTATCTTTTGTTATTAGTGGGGATCTTCTCTCTCACTTTAGAGCTTGGCCTCTTCTGTTTTCGTCTTCCTTTTATGCTTGTCTTTGGATCATAGCTTCATCGATTATTGTTTGGAACATTTGGTTAGAAAGAAATAATAGGATCTTTAAAAAGTCATCCTCTTTTCTCTCTAATATCTTAGTCAAGATAGAGGCTTCTATCTCGAAGGTGGCCTTGTCTTATATTCATAAAAATTTAGAAAATCTGACATCTTTTTCCCATTGGGATGGCATGATCACTAGGACTTGGAAATCTTTGTCTTGCATCCCTTCTCATGGATCAGTTGCAAAGAGTCTATTTTTTAAATCAAAGAGAATTGTGGCAAAATGGGCCCCTCCTCCTCTAGGTCATTTCAAACTTCATTTTGATGGTGCTTCTAGGGGGAATCTGGGTATGGTTGGGGCTGGTATGGCCATTTTTGACCATAATGTTGTCCTAATTGCTGCTCAATGCCATGCCCTTGGGTCTCAATCAAACAATTTTGCTGAATGTCAAGCTCTGTCACTTGGGATTGATTTGGCTATTTCCCTTGGGATCAAACAACTTTCCATTCAGGGGGATTCAATGGTAATTATCCAAAGTGTGTTGAACTGTAGAAGTAATTGTTGGCATTTGAAGTATTTAATTGATCACATTTTGGAGAAGTTATCCTTTTTTGATACTTATGTAGTATCTCATTGTTTTCATGAGTTAAATAAATTGACAGATTTCTTGGCTAATTTGGCTATTGACTCAATTGCTATTCATAAGAATATAGTAGTAGGCGACATTCCTCAGAACGTCCTCCCCGGGTATATGCCTCATCCCTAAGATTTAGTTATCTATTTTGAGGTATTTTTCTTCATTCTTGTTGAATTATATATATTATCCTCTTCTCATGTGATAATAAGAGGACTTTTATTCCTATTTGCTTATGGAGTTTTTTAACACCTCTGCAATTGGGTTAGATGTTAATGTATGTATTTCTTGAAGAATGGAGTGGTTCTTTTTCTGGTGGCAATATATGTTAAAATCTTTGGTTTTTATCTCCATTTCTTACTAAAGTATTCATATTATCTTCTTCTCAGTACAGTTTCTATTGGTTCTTCATGTTTTGATAGAAGAATTTACTTCTATATGCATTTGGAGTAGTTATACACTTCTGTATTTGGGTTAGATGTTAATGTGTGTATTTCTTAAGGATTGGAGATTTATGCTTGGGTGGCTTTATATTTTATCAGCTTGGTCTGTAGTATGGTGTACTCATTTGTTGACCGACATACATATGTGGGAAAGAAATCTATTTATTAAGTTAAGATGTTTGTTTTTTCTCACACATGGCTTCCGTCAGTTGGTCACATATGGTGCACATTGTGTTAAGCTGCAGGATGGGGTCTATATCCTGGCCGCTTCGAATTAAATGGTTTTATTTGATAATTTATGGAAGTTTGCTCTAACATTTCAAATGCTTTTCTATCTCAGTTCGGGGAAGGTTTTCCTTACGATTTGCTATCCGGTTTTTATTTTCTTTAAGTCTTGTCAGCATTATTCTCATTTATATCAAGTTATGGCTATGGCATGTGTGTGTTGTGCAATCATTATCCTTCAGTCCTTCATTCTTTTTTGTATGCTTCATCTTCTCAAGCCACTGGTACATTCATAAGGTTTTTATTTAATATCTATTTGCTGGTCGTCTTATGCTTATCCGGGTCTGTCAGATTTGGCATACGGAGCCTTTGTTTTGAGTGTTGGTATCCTTACTTGTGGGAGATTCACTTATGTTTCTTTATGGAAGGCTTTAAATTTGTGCGAAATTGTTATAAGCATGATTGTATTGGCTGTTTTTGTAGCTTTTTGGGAAATTCAGGTCATTTTTCTCCTTCAAATACACTTCTCTTCTGTCAATCTCATAAACAGTTTTTTGTGTTTTATGTTTGGCTGTTAGTGCCCTTCTTCCTGCAAATGTCATCCTCTCTTCCATGTGGAGTGTATAGAGTGAGTTTAGAAGCTCATTCACTGGGGGATGATGATGCAAGTGAGGACAATTCTATTAAACTTGGCAAAGTTTTCGATCTGTTTACTCCTGTAGTGGATTTTGAGCTTCACAGGATTCTGTGATGTTGGTGGTTATAGGTTGTTCACCATATTTCTTATGATGAGATTCTCTCTCATTTTGTTACTATTTGTTTTGATGTTTTGCTCGATTTGGATTTGGTTCACCTCTTGGTATCTTCGTTTATCTTTCCGACAGTGTGCAATTGGGAGTTGGTCTCTGCTACTTTGGATGGGTATCAGTTTGATATGGGCTCTTTTTCTTACGAGATTTTTCTTCCTCACCATGAGCTCTTGGCTAATGGTTGGTCTGGTCATTTTCTTCATCAGTTACGAATGGGATTGATATGTGATTCCGTGGAAACTACTAGAGCCTCTATGGATTTTTTGTTATACTTGGCTCCTGACCTTTTTGTGGATAAAGCATGGGTGGTTTTTCAGGCTCTGCATTCTCTGATCTCTTTGAGTTTTTTGTGCTCTGCTCCTTCTTGTGTGGCTTCCCCTCTAAGGGTGGTTTTACCTCCGTTCTCTTCTATTCTGCCACCAGAAGAAAGCACTAGCTCCTGGTTCTTAGATAACTAACATATTATCTTTGTTGTAGCTGGTGGTTTTGGTTTTTTGTAGGGATGCAGGCAGCAAGGCTTGTAGGCTCTTCAGCCTCTACTACGCTTGGTTGTTTATCCTCGGTTTTGGCTAGGTTTTAATCTCACTTATCCTCTGGGCGGTCCTTCTTGGCATTCGTTTGTTCTGCACTTCAACTGATGGGTTCAAATCGGTTGAGATGTTCGAATTTTGGTGAACTTGGGAAGACTTGATGTTACGAACCCCTTACAGATCATATCTCCTATTTTTTCTTTTGAGTCATATGGATAATTAATTGTATATCTTTGCAAGCCATGTAATGGGAGGGTGATCAAAATTAGATATATAATCGGGTATATGGGGTTTTTAATCATTTTGCATTTTTGGGCCACAACCGGAGGTTTTCTTGTGGGTTCTTTCCTATCGGTATGCCCTTTGAACCTATTTGTATCAAAATTAAATATAAATAAAATATAGTTTATTGGCTTGCCCACTTTTATAAAAAAAAAATAAAAAATTATCAAGGTACCATTTTACAAAAGAATCATAGTTATCCCTTTCTAATTATTTAATACGTAAATAAAAGTCGATCTTAAGTAAATAAATTATTTAATATGATATAATAAATTTCCTCTTAAGTATCACCATTGAAGGGTATGTGATCTTCATCTACAAAGGGAATGAAACAATCTACAATAGGATCCTCTAGGAATGGAGAGATATGTGGGTCTCCATGGATCTCCTAAAGTCTATTCCAAAGTGTGTGGGGGAAATCACACCACCTAAAACTTATTACACCACCTAAAACTTATCAAGATACCACCTAAAATGATTACACCACCTAAAACTTATCAAGATACCATTTTACAAAAGAGTCATAGTTATCCCTTTCTAATTATTTAATATGTAAATAAAAGTTGATCTTAAGTAAATAAATTATTTAATATGATATAATAAATTTCCTCTTAAGTATCACCATCAAAGGGTATGTGATCTTTGTCTACAAAGGGAATGAAACAATCTACAATAGGATCCTCTAGGAATGGTGAGATATGTGGGTCTCCATGGATCTCCTAAAGTATATTCCAAAGTGTGTGGGGGAAATCAATATCCAATGCCATACACATAGAATCATGATCTTGATACTAGATCAAATCACTCCTACATGGTCAATGATGTTACACCAAGATTATATAATTTCTAGTGTTTCTAGTTTAGGTATGACTCCATACATAAAAGGGAAATGATTACACCACCTAAAAATTATCAAGATACCATTTTACAAAAGAATCAAGATACAATTTTTTTTTGTTTTAACTCCTCCAAGAGTAGAGAACCTACTATTTATTCAAGCTTCAACTTAGTGTAGTACTACGAGTTGCGATCACTGAATCATCCAATGATTCTAGAGAAAAGAACACAACAAAGTAGTACATGTATTGACAAGTTCATAGATATAACTTAAATGACTTTAACTTATGATTATTTTTATGATTTTGATGGAACTTATCCTAATTCATCTTTAGATGTTAAAATGTATTGTTTGAGTTGCATGGGCATTATGATGTTTTATTTTGTAGAATTTTTCTTATACTTTGATTTAAGTGGATGATATTTCTTAAATGATGCTTATTATTACCCACCTATTAATAATATTATAGATCTATATGAGTTTCCTTTTTTTATATTTAAGTTGCTAAATTGTATTTAATTATAAGTTTTTTTGGAAGGCGAAATGTAAATTAAATAGTTTGTAATTGTAAATTTTCATGTTTGTAATTGTATTTGTAAATTTTCAAGTTTGTAAATTTTCATGTTTGTAATTGTAATTGTAAATTTTCATGTTTGTATATATATGCAGGTTATTTTCACATGATGGATGAGTTTGAGATAGGTGAGCTATTAGGTCTAGTACCACCTCCACCTCCACCTCCACCTGATCAGTTGAGACAAACAATTAGGATGAATATTGATGCTTTGATTAGAGATATTCATACTATTAGGTATGAGCCTCATCCACCTCCTCAGTTGTTATGCCTTGTAGATAGTATGCAAGACATTGTACAGTCTGTGCAGGCATTAGATAGTGAGCTAGATAGCTATCGCAGTTGGCATGAGGGATTGTGTACATTTTACGCTGATGGCCTCACATACAAACAAGTTAATGAATTGAAAATAACAAAAATGGATCTGAAAAAATATTTTGTGAACCCTAAGACGGGTGAAGAGATAGATCCGAAGAAGCCACGGATCTCTATTCGATGGTGTAGGCAATCAGGCATTGCTAGCCACTTTTGGGAGTGATGGTTGACCATCCACCACACTCCAATCATGAGGTCCTGATGTAGTTTTTGAAGAAATTATGGGCTGAATTTGAATTGGGAAAAAAGCCCAATTACTTTGATATTAGATCATTTCAGGGTGTTGGAAGAGGCATGCCCTAGGATAGGCCAGGAGCAAAATTGAGCGACAGGGTTAGAAACCGTGTGCACGATGATCCATTGGTTCCTCTTCTATCACTAGTTGTTCCAGCACCTGCCCATCATCGAGCAGTGAATTCTGCTCTAGGTTCATTGAGTGCCCTGTCGGGCAATTTGGTACAACAGTTGTGGGAGGTGAGGGCTGCCCCCAGCTTAGCACATGTTTGCACGAGATGTGGGGATGTATTTAGGGGTCCACAGAGTGAGGTTGTCCCTAGAGGAGATGGTGATTTTGATGATGTTGATGCTGCCCATGGTGGTTATGATGATGTCGAGGAGGCTGCACATGTTGATGCCATCTTTTCATATGTTGATCTCCTGTGGGCAGATGATGCTTATCCTATAGAGGTACAAATTTATTTGTATAATTTACATTGCAATATTAAATTCCTTATATATACACATATGAACCATAACATGATTCATTTTTTTCTGAACAGAGGATGGATCATACCACATCATTGAGGAACCGACAACATGTTACCTCAATACCTAGAGATGTTGGTACCCCATTTACGGTATGCACTTTCATCTAGATACATTGTATTGATATGTACATTTAAAATAAACAATATTTTTTTTAATGTAATGATGTATATGATATGTTTTTTCAATTTTGTAGGGTGCTTCATGTACCATTGAGGTGGGTAGTTCTTCACGTGACCCATGGACCACTGAGGCTCAGCCACATATACCACTAGTATGTTTTTCATCCATTAATTTGAAGTGTTTACATGCTTACTAATTTATGTACAACTTTGATTCATGTTCGTTATTTTTTGCAATTGTAGGCTTCTGGATTGTTTGATGGCGCATCACATGTACGCCTTCGACCATTAGTTACTTTGCTTGCATCACATGTATGCTTTTCTGTGATAATCTTGTAGTCTATATATATACTTTATAATTTATGTATATATACAAGTTTGATTCATGTTTTATATATGTTGTTCAGGTCGATACCACTACCAGTATTGGTATGGCTATGGGATTGAGCCAGATGCAACCATCGACATTATCATTTGAGGTGATGATTAGAAAAATAATTTCTAATTTGTTTATATTGTGTACCTGACTTTTATAGGGATTATTAAAATTGATGTACAATGTTTTTTTTTGCAGGACTTGACTACGACCACTTTTCTTGTTCATGATAGTGGACCTCCACGTACTAGTGAGGGCATTGTAGAGCATGGTCGTATGGTAATTTATTTTAAATTTTTTAGTATTTAATTACTTTATAAGTGAATTATGCAAGTAACTTCTTCTCATGTTAAATCTTCTTCTCATGTAAAATCTTTTAATAATGTACAGGAGGGTGTAGACACTGATACTGCACAGGAGGGTGGAGTCACTGATATTGCACAAGAGGGTGGAGACACTGATACTACATAGACACAGGATGGTGCATCTCAAGACCACATGTAGCAGGATGATTCATCTCAACCACCTTCACGTGGACTGAAGATGACTACAGATGAGATGCATGCGAGTTCTTAGATTGTATATTTTAGATCATGCCATGTTATTGTATTGTGGACTTTTTATGATGACACTTGTTATGTTATCCTGGGACTTGTTATTATGTGATTATATATAGGACTTGTTGTTATGTGATTATATATAGGACTTTTTACTATGTCATTTCCTTGCTATTATGATATCAGGTTGTGTTATGTGATTTGGCGCACTCTAGTGATTATCATGATTAAATATTTAAAAGAGTTCACACAAGTAACACAAACTTACATGCATATAAATTTGATATGAAAATTATAAAAGGATTATTAATTATAAACGAATCTCATAGAGGAATCCAATAGATTGATGGAACTAAGGCTAACCAAATTATTAGGAAGGTTTGAAGAACATTATTCAATGATTTGAAATAAGTAAAGGAAGCCCTGCTATATAGAATAATTACATTGAAATAAGTAAAGGAAGCTACAAACATAGTATTGACTTTCCTCTTAAGTTGACCACACTACTTTACTAGTATATTGATGGAACTTATTAGTGCGAATAGTAGTGGTTTACTAGTTGACTTTCCTCTTAATTTAACTTCCAATTAATCTATGAAGAGATTATGATAAAATAAATATATCATAAAAAATTAGAATTCAATTGTAACACAATTACAATGTGCACAAAATAACATTAAGAAGAAGATAACTAATACAATGTATATAAAGTAACACAAACTTACATGCATATAAAATTGATTCAACATAATGTACCATCTGCATCCTCTCTCTTCTGCAATGTGTCTATGATTACCTCATGCTCTTCTACTGAAAGTGTCCACAATACCTTATTAGCAGGTCTACCTTTGTATCTTTCTAATTTGATGTTTGTTGCCACCACCAAATGAGAATAGTGTATAATCTTCTTTTCTGATTGGTAGTCTTCATAAGCTGGTAAGCCATTCCTTCTTGTTAAGTATTTGTGTAGCCATGTACCAACTACCACAACAGACCCAACTGGATACTAAAAACCATCATCATCTACTTGATCACATATCAACTTTTTCTTAGGTTCTACACATCTAGCTAGCCAATACTCAACCTGCTCATCATTATCCTCAAGTGCACCAACAACATACACATGTCCTAGAAAATAAATTTAAGTACATGTAGAAATAAAACTTGTTAGAATTTATAATTCAAATATGAAATCATAAATTATATGACAATACATAAAAAATATATAATTTAAAGTTATAAACAATAAATTGAATTAAATTACCAGGTTGTATGAGGTCTAAAACACGATCATAATCTTCTGATGCAAATGCATGATCGGGGTGTTCATTTCTTCTAACATCTTCATATTGTGTCTCAGTAGGTGTTAAGGATTTGTGTTGCCATTCTTCGACCCATTCTGTATTCTCGCATTCTTCCCATTCACCTACAACACAAAATTGACAAAAACATGCAAGCTCTCTAGTCCATATAGTCCAAGTGTTAGAATTAGAACTCTTAAATGAATGCCATCTAGCTGACCCATTGATTGTATCACAATCATATCTTGGAAGGATATTCTCCTCTTTAACTAGCCAGAAGAAACATCTAATTGTAGAGTTCTGACTTGATCCTGTGGATAAATTTGTACTACACCAATCCACAATTGCACTTGCATTTTTAAATTTAGCCTTTTCCTCGAATTTGAGTTGCTCTCTGTAAAGGGCTCTCTTAACACATGCACTGACACCGTCATGTTCTCCTTTCCCGTTTCCAGCCTCAAAAAAACTCCACATGTGTTTGATATTAGTTTTCTTATGAATCCTACTCATCCAATAAAACATTCTAGCATTCTTGAATTGCCCTGTGCAATTATCAGACCATATTAGATGTTGTGTCATCTGAATTTCTCTCTCCCTCAATTTCTCAAAAAAGGTCTTGAAGCAAAACTGGACAAACTCAGATGAGTGTAATTTATTATCACTCATATAGAAATGGTACTCTCTCAAAATTTTGCGATCCTCTTCTGTACTATTTGGTGCATGCCTATAGACAATATGGACAAAAATCGATACTTGCACTGAATTGTAGTATTGTGATTGGACCTCATCTTGTGGTGCAAGCATGTAGTTCTTTGCATAGTCAACAACCGAAAGTATACTACCAATAGGAAATGTATCCTTACATATTCGAAACTGACCATCGAGCCATCTAGCATTTTGAGTGTGTTTAACATATTTAGGTACGATGTTACTCTTGAATTCATTCATAAATGCATGAACACTAGCATTTTTAGTGATTAGATCACATCATTTTCCAACCTTTCCATCCTTCATTGGATACTCAACAGTTTTAAATCTTTTAACATCAACTAATTGTTGTCCAAAATCATTTGAAATATTTTCATGCAAACATTCATCCAACAATGCAAGATTGCCACATATATCACATACACCAGAAACACATGCATTGAAAATAAAATTTTGTTCATTTAGTGGGTTGCAAAACAAACTTGAAATAAACTCCTTTATAGTTTCAGGTGGTATATTTATACCACATTCTTGGAACATTCCATTACTATGCATGGTAACATGTATATATCAAAATACATCATAATGGTAGCGAAATTGAACATGAGTTTTGCAACAACATGTGACTCTTTCCTTGTTAATTCAAACATACCAAGGTTTACACTTTTCAAAAGACCTTTGACAAATGATAATAGTCAACACCTTATCATCCAATTTTTTTTTATACAATTCAGTTTGAGTCATGTCCAATAGGTGTTCTGGATGTGGATCACGAATTTTTGACCCAACTCTTAATTTAAGAACATCTCTAACATTAGGTGATACTCTCATATTATCATGCCATAATTTTTTCGATCAAATTTTTGACTCCACCGGAAGGTTTCATATCAAACCTTGGTAGTCTACCACTAAAAGTCCACAATTTGTTTGCCAGATCAATTTCACAATTAACTCTTCTTTTTACAGCTCTTGACAAAGTTTTGTGATGAATATTAAGATATCCACTTATGTTACTCATCATTCTTTTATTAGAAGTTGTTTGACTTACTAAAGCTGTTGTTATTGCTTGTCGTGCCGCATTTTTATCTTTAGAATGACTTTTCTTTCCGATTGTATAAAAGGTGCTAGCAGCAGTTGATACAACTTGTTTTAAAGACTCGTCCTTCTTCTTGGGTTTGACATAAAATCCTAACTTCTTCATCACTTTTGGCATTTTAGTCATTTTAGTTAGTTGTACCATTAATTGACATTGAAACCCAAATTTCTTACTATTAAAAAAAAGTCTAAACAATCTATTTGCATGTGTCCTAATCTGTCTCCATGAAACCAAGCCAGGAAGGTTGTCTAGTACATCACTTTTAATTTCAAAATTTTCAAGAAGATGATTATCATTCAAAAATGTTTCATTTTCAATTGGTGTTTCCATGTCTACATACACATTATTGGTTTTAGTTGCAGGTGGATTTTCAATTTCATTTGGAGTTTCAAATTCGGTTTCAATTTCAGTTTCAAGTTGAGATCTAGTTTCATTTGGGGTTTCAATTTGGTTTTTAATTTTAGTTTCAACTTGAGTTCTAATTTCATTTGGGGTTTGATTTTCAATTAGAATTTCATTTAATAAGTAACCTGCTTCTACTAAATCACCAATTTCTTCATGAGAAAAAACATAGGGTTGTGAAGACATACATGTATCCAATAATGGATTAGAAAATGCACCTGAATTAAATGGTTCTATTGTGTTTCCTTCGTCAGCATTAATGGTCTCATTGATGCTCTCCTCTTCTAAAACAATTGTGGAACTTGAAGCTCCTTCTCTCATTCTTGATCTTCTCTCTCGTTGACGCATTACCTCCTTCTCCCTACTTTCTACAATCTCCTCAGTTGTCAGAACCTTCCTTTGCCTTTTCCTGCATTGATTTGATCCCATGGCTACACCAAAATTTGAATTCGAATTGATTTCCTTACCAAATCGACAATAAGACAAACAAAGAGAATGATTAATCAAAACATTCTCTTTGCAGATCGTACCTGTCAGGCAATGATTGAAAAATCATTCAATCATTGGGATTTGTGCTTGTGGGCCAGATTCTGGCCCAACAGATCTTTTTAGAAATGGGCACCCGTTATTTAAAATAGGCGCCTGTTTCGCTTTCAATGGTACAAAGCGAAACAGGTGCCTGTTTTTTGAATTTAAAAAATGGGCACCCGTTTGTTAAAATTAGGGGTAGGAAACAACCCTTAGCTTTTTTTTTTGCTTTGGGATAGGCTTGGTGGGACAAAGCCTATGCTTGGACCTCCAAAAAAATGACTAAGGTAAAACGACATTAGATTTCTACCTTGGCCTAATTTTTTTAGGGCCTTTCTGATTGAATTTTTTGACGAAATGAAAACCCATTGGAGTTTTTAGCGTCCTGATTTCAGAAATATAAATTTCATAGTGATAAGATTACTTTTACTATTTTTGTATTATTTATTAATCGAAAGTGGAACCTAAACCTAAAATACCAAGGTTCACTAAAACTTTAATAACTTTTTTGTTTTTAGGATTTTAGAAAAATAAATTATATGACATCAATCTACATACAATTCTTTTGAATATTAAAAAAAAATTGAAAAATATGAAATTTTCATCAAATTATGGTGGTCGTACACTCGATGTTTTGAAAATATACTTTACTATAAGTTAAAAATTAATTAAAAAAAAATATTCAATTAAAAAATAAGAAAAAATATTTTCATCAATATTTGGTGTCTTAGGTATCATTTCCCAGAAGGATTTGCAAAAATTCATTTATTTGCATCAAAAAAGGGTGGTCGTACACATGTGTGGTATGGTCCTGAAACAGGCATTTTGAAATGCTGGTTTTTAAACATGCCTACTAAAAAGAGATTTCTAGCATGTGGGTATTAAAATAAATTACATATTTGAAAAGTAGACTCTGAGCACTACATTTTCTATTACTGAATTTTTTTGAGATTCAATCTCTAAGTGCATCAAATTTTGACATCAATCGACATAAAATTTGAAAAATAGATAAAACACTTCCACTTTTTGCCCAAAAGTGGGACTCAACTTCTTGCAGCCACCCTATACCTTAATTACACTTATTTTGTCTAAACCAAATCATAAATGAAATGACATTTTAGATCAAAATGCTTTGTCCAATTATAATGGATAAGATTTTAAGCCAACTTAATTCTGTTTGTGTTATCAATTTATTTTATTTTATTGTAGGTTAGATTTGTTTCTTCCTAATTCTTTTTTATAAAATTTCAAAGTTATATTGCTTGTGTACTTGCAAAAGTGATTGCAATATTATTAACTTCTATATATAACAAAATAATCAAACATTTCTTCTCGAAACTCCATGTAACCAAATATGAATCAAGTAAAAAACAATTATCAAATGTGGACTTTTGATCATTCAAATTATTTCCTTAATTAGAATCACTAGATTTAATAACTTTCAACCTTTTAGAAGCATAATAATGAATACCAAAATTTGTAGTGCACTCTTCACATACCTCAATATCACGTTGATTACCCTTTTTAATTAATTTTGGATGGCTCAATCACATGCCTCAAAAAAAATGTTTGATAAGCAACATCTTGTCTTTTGTGAGTTAGAAAATATCAAAATTTAAATAATACTTTTATAAGCTCTCTCATCAAATATTTCAGCAACATGTTCTCTAAATAACACAACTCCATGAGTAGTTGGAGTGGAGATTAGTTTACAATCAAACTTAAAAAAATATCTCAATATATCTTTTGCATACTTTATTTGACAGATGTCATCTAAAATTAATTCATCATATCAATTTTGAATTCCTTATTCATCTTAGAATTATTGTCCATGTGCAAATAATCATAAATATAAAAAAATACAATATGGATATTATTGCCTTCTTGATTGTAGTAAAAAGTAGGTTTACTCTTGCTTCTCGTGAAGCTATTTTAGTGAAAATATCCATCAATATTAGCATTGCCTTGTACTTGATGTTTTTTTGAGGCCATATAAAGCCTTCTTCAATTTGTAGACTTGGTGTTTTTTATGTTGCACTTCAAAACCTTATGGCTATTAGATATGGATTTATTCTTCTAAGTACCCACTCAAAAAGGTGATTTTCACATCCATATGATGTATGCTTCTTTTTTTTTTTTGTTTTTTTCTAGTGTAGCTACTATAATGCCCGCCAAAATACCTTAGAGAAATACACTAACTATCATGCAAAATATAGATAACATTTTTTTTTTAAACATCTATACATGCATCCAATACAATAACTTCTCATATGCAATAACAATCATTATCTTAGTAGTATTAAATCAATATGAACATGAACACCAATAAGATACACAAGCGGAATTAAACACAACTTCAACAATAACATCTAACTTCCCTAGGGTAAATCAACGCCATTACTTAAGCTAAACACTTAGCAATTCCTAAACATGATAACATATTTACTTCCATAATCCAAATGCAGTCTAACTTACTATCATTAATTTTGTTCACACAATCACATAAAGTTCATTACTCTAACCTAGAATGATTACATCTATTTATGAATACTCAACCATCCCTTGAGGTTTTTTTTAAAGCACCAATACCAAATGTTCCTACTCCCAACCATTCATTTTTTTTAACATCAATTAACCATTTCAATACCAATTACTACATTATTAAACCATAGCAATAAATGAACTAATCACACCATCACAAGCATAGCACTAAGTACACACTCATAGATTCAATATCCATTATTCTCATTATTAATCATTCTCAAAATACACATGATACATAATTTTCCAATAACATCCACTAGATACATGAATACAATGTATTTTACAACAACGAGCATAGTCCTCAAATACAATTACATATACATATCAAATGAATCAAGTACAATAATTTGCTACTAATATCCATCCACAAACTGAAGAGATAAGAGAGATCCACATTCATGCAAGGCATCCACTAAAGAACATCCCAATGGAAGAAAGACACCAACCACCCGACCATGTGGAACCAAAGGAACCACCCCCCATGCTAGGAGATGATGCAAGATCCCACACACACTCTAGATTTAAGATAATACATAACAACCAAAGAGGAAACAACACTAACACAAACCAAGGAAAACATACCAAACAAACAAGTAACTTCCAGAGGCGACTCAACAAGAAGGCATAAGGAACTAGGACCAACATGCAGGGAAAGAGTGTCATCACATGCTACCATATAGGATACACATGTGGAACCATCTCAACCTTTGAGGAAATCAAGGGAGTTTGGTTTATCCGGTTACGAAATCTACCACCTCACTCGGGTTTCCGATCCATGAGATGGTTACTATTAAAATCATTTCTTATCTTACTTAGATGAGATACTACTACCCAACCCACCTAAGATTAATTATTATGTTATCACTTATTAAGCTATAGGAAAACCTCCAATGAGCTACCCAAATGGTCTAGAACCTGACTCTATTACTCAATAATCCTAACAATCTATTCCTCACGATCTCGATAGACTCATGGAAGCCCACTCCCCCTAATCATGAACATAGGCCTCAATGACACATGAAATCAAAAAAAGGAAGCTCTCAAAACACTATCCAACTAACAAAGATAGAACATCATAAATGCACATGAGCTAATAACATATATCACCTAGGTCACATAGACCACACAACATCATAAAGAAAGAAACCATTAACATAGCAAGGTACTAATCCTTTTGCAACAATGCAAATGATCAAATAACTCATCAAAATATTACTTTGAACATGCAAGAGTACTTATAAAACATAACATGACCTCTGGACAATCATCCAAGATAAACTGAGAACCCAAAAATCCAAACTGAAAACTCAAAGGTTCAGAAAACTGACTCAGAAGGGTAAAATAACTAGATTTGTGCATTTGTTTCATGGGTTAGCGCATATACCTAAATGTACAATGCATCTATTGAGTCCTACAATGCATATAGCAAGACCTATGACACATTCATCAAAACCTATAGCAAATTCACAACATTTCAAAGCATTTGAATCTTTTTGCAATGCATATGTAGCATAGGATAACACATTTGACTAATTACATAGTGTATATACATAATGAAATAGTGCATATGTGGTTTTAGCACAAACACTCAGAAAACTTAGATGGAAACAATAAACTTATGAGAATAGAATAAAATCATACAAGTAACGAAATTTCACAAATGAAGGCTCAAAAGAGACGCCCAGATCATAGGATTCAAATGATATAAACAAAATGCCAAACGATAAGCCATCGTAAAAGATTTCTACAGTCAACCCAACATCTATGAAAATAAAACTCAAAAAGAATTAGACAATAGTAAATCCCCTTCCCGACTATAGTTTAACTATACAATAATGTCTTAAATAAAATTATATAAACTATGCAAACTATATAAATGAATTATTTTTCCCCAAGGTTTTGAGAATACATAGAGAAGACAATCTTTTCAAATCTGAAAATACAAAAGCAAGAAATCCTCTGACCTGGTGAATGCTGAAAGTGAAAAGAATAATTTATTGAAGAATAACCAACCAGCCCACAATCCAAACTTCTCCAAGTAATCCAAATCCAATTCGCAGAAAAATACTTCCCGAGAAAACCCTCATGAAATCTCAAGAAAGCAATTAAATAG
Source organism: Cryptomeria japonica (assembly GCF_030272615.1). Classification (NCBI taxonomy): domain Eukaryota; kingdom Viridiplantae; phylum Streptophyta; class Pinopsida; order Cupressales; family Cupressaceae; genus Cryptomeria; species Cryptomeria japonica. Next base: position 730,986,875 of record NC_081409.1, read on the forward strand.
AAGACCAGGCCAAAAAGGCCTGCTAATGGGCTTTTGAGGGTTAATCCTGAGTGGGTTCCACCAAATAAGGGTTGGACTAAGGTCAATTTTGATGGTGCTTCAAGGGGGAATCTCGGGATCTTCGGAGTTGGGGTCATAGCTCGTGACGAATGTGGAAACACTCTAGCTTTTGGAGCTAAGAGGTTGGTGGATAGTTCGAACAATGAAGCCAAGTGTCAAGCGGCTATAGAAGCCATTCTTCTGGCTAAGAAATTGGAAGTGAAGAAACTCCACCTGGAGGGGGACTCCCATATTGTGTTGAATGGGATTGCTAGAGGTCGGATGGAGGCTTGGCAACTTGACAAACACATTAGAAGAATGAATCTCCTTCTTTGTGGGTTTGAAGATTTTAAGGTGTCACATATTCACAGGGAAGAAAATGTTGAGGCTGACAAGCTTTCGAATGTTGGAGCTAATGGTTCTTTAGATAACAACTTTAATTTATTTGAGGACCTACGAAATGTATGTCCTCATGAATTTGGTTGATTTTGCTTAAGATGTGGGAAGAGAACCCGAGTTGTGTTTTTGAGTCTGGTGTGGTTTATTTTTGACATTAGATATGTGGGAAGTGATGTTCCTCATGGATTGTGATCTACGATCATGTAGAAAGTTGCAACGATGGTGTAGGAGTGATGATGGAGGCATTTGGCGGGCTGATCAGGTGATGATGCTTGGTTGAGGTGCTACATGTGGAGTAATTATTTCTTGAGGCGGTGTTGGCTATTTTAGGGCCCTGGCTCTTGGTTTCTTGGCACTTCACAGTGGTTGGTTTTGGCTTTGTTTGTGAGTGTAGGTTTTGGATGAGAGTGTGGGGAAGGATGGAAGCCAATTTCTCTCTATCGACAGACGGACAACATTCTGTGGCTCAATTTCGTGCAATAGGTTGTTGAATGTTTTCAAGGTTGATGGGGATGTGTTTTGGAGGGCTGTGCACTTCATGGTTGTGGAAGAATTTCTGGTCCACGAACAAATTTGAACATCTCGTCATTGTTCATGGCTTTGGCCCTGATGGTGGGTGGTTTGACTGAGGAGGTGCTGTAGGTGACGTCCTTGGTGCTGTGACCTAAATGGTTGGGCGGGTTGGAGGATGTGGTGGCTTGTGCAAAAATTGGCAAAGGTTTGAGGATGCTGCAAGGAATGTGGCAGAGGATTGGTGTGGAAATGGGAGATGTACAACCATTGGTGATTTGGTTAGCTTCCGGACCTGTGGAGGTCTAGCTGAAGGACACAAGAAAGGGGTGGAGGGATGTTGTGAATTTTGTGTGAGAGATGGGACCGATGGAAAGAGCAAAAATATATGGTAAGAAGACCCCAATTAAGTCGAAGGCTCCATTGGATGAAGATGGGCGGCCACTGATCCGTCATCAAATTCCTTGGAAGAAAGTGAAGGTGGTGGAGCATAGTTTGCTTCGTGTTGGCAGGTCGGGAACCATGCCAAGTGGTGGGAGGGAGACTCATGTAGCAGGCCCAGCCAGTTAGGACATTCCTAATTTCTCAAAGGAAGAGGCCTTGGGTTGGTTTCGATAGGCAGGTCCCTTGGGGTTGTCAGGTTTTGGGTGGGGAAGTATGTATGTATGGTTTGTTTTTGAGGTGGTAAGACTTGTAGGTCCGATGTCTTTCTCGGGTTCTGGTGGTTTTGTAGGGGCAAGACCCCATGTAGTGGTATGCTGTTGGACAACTTTATGATTGTAATCTCTCCTTTTTAAGAAATATAAATATCTTGGTTATCAATCAAAAAAAAGAAAACCAGGCCAAAACCATAGAATATGTCAGCCAATAAAAATAATAGAAAAAATAATATTTCTTACCAACCCATAAAAAAATCCAAGGTAGATATATAAAAAATAATAGTTAATTTACTTACCCAATAACTCAACCAATCACACGAAAGGGTAGGTAGAATAATATTTAATCAACTGATCTCAAAAACCAAGGTAAAAATAATAAGATATTATTTAATTAACTTACCCAATAATTCAGCCAATAGAATAAGAGGGTAAGTAGAAAAAAACATTTTGTGTTTCGGGATGCACATCACTCTTTTTTTTTTTTTAAACACAAGGTGGTGGTGCCACTTAATATATTTTATTATATAAAGCTGATTCAAAGAGCTCCCGGAGAAAAGAACTAGTAAGAAAAACTCTGATCCTTGCTCTATAATACATAGAAAGGTTGTGAGATGTAAATCTCAAATATGCCAAAAAATACAATATCTTATAGTATCCAGAATATCGAGTGTCATAAAACATCCCCCAATATCGAATGTTTTGTGCAATATATTGAACAAGATGCAGTCTAAACCAAAATATCACGAGGGCTGTGCATATTTACATAGCAGTCCACAATCTGTCTCACTTATGAATTTATCCAACTTACCATCCAGCACACTTCTCAAATTGATATCCCTACATAATATACAGATGCAACAAAACCACAGGACCCTGCACTTATAATATCACACATACCAATTTATATCATTATGAAAAATACCACTGTATAGCTATATGTAATATTATCCTATACCCATATCCTCCAAAATTTTTGCCTTAAGAATTGGATAAGAATCAAAATCACAATTTGGACCCATCATATTAAGTTCCTCCTTGGAACTTCCCATATTTGGCAAATGATCTGCAACTCGGTTCCCTTCTCTATACACATGTGAAATGGTGAAGTTTGTAAATGTATCAATTAGTGTCCATGCTTGTTCAAGTAAATATCTTATCTGCCAATTATCAATATTTTTCTTTATGCAAGCGTTGATAATAATAGCTGAATCGCCTTCAATGTGTATATATGAGATGTTTAGTTTTTTTACTAGTAGAATACCTTCAAGTAAAGCATATGCCTTTGCAAAGTTGTTAGTACCCGATGAAATAAAAGAAACTTTCAAGGCTAAAACACATCTTGTGTGATCCCTTATGCATACTCCTATCCCTGCATCACCTGGGTTCCCTTTGGAGGAGCCATCAAAATTTAGTTTGAAATGCATTGAGTCCGGAGGACACCATTTCACTTTATTTCTATCAATTTTACTAGTTCTCACTCTCGGAAGACAAGGTAATACAAAAATAGAGATGCCCTTCCAGCAGTTAATAAATTGACTATCCCAAGAAGTAAATTCCCTATTTGAATTGAACTGTTTTGAAACTTGAGCATTAACCAGTTCTGATACTGATTTTTCAATATAATTGAAAACTTCAGAAAGAGGAGATGTTTGCTTTCTAAAAATACACTTATTTCTTTCCCACCAAAGTGACCATACTACTATGGATGGGATCACTTTCCAAATACATGCAATAAGAGAGGATGAGTATAAGCCTGGCCATGACTGGAAAAAATCCCATATATTATCTAGAAGAGGGGTGCTAAAGGAAAGCTTATCAAGCACGAACATCCAACAATAGTGAGCAAAATCACATTGGAGGAGGAGATGATCTAACGTTTCACTGTGTTCACCACAAAGAACACAAGCAAATGGATGTGCAATATTCAATTTAACAAGTCTCATTGGTGAGTATTCTCTTATGTAAAGAAAGCCAAGCAAACATCCCTTCCTTGGGAAGAACACTATTATTCCAACAGAAATTGTAGGCTCTTTGTGAATAGGATTGAATAGACATTTGATGAATTGCCTTATACCCTTCCTTGATAGAGTACTTTCCATTCTTCGCAGGGCACCATATCAATTTGTCCAAACCATTAGAGATAAAGATAATGCGGTTCTTGAGAATCAAAGAAAATTTTACCTTTTGACCCGGGGAGATTGGGAGTAGAGCTGGCTTTTTCCAAATGACACGATTTGAAGGCTTCTCAAGATCATCTATGTAATCATAAAGGTGTGAACCTGAATGAGCAATAAATATGGGGATCACATCTACTAGGGACTCCTCCAGATTAAGAGGGGGGAGACCACTCCATGAATCATGCCAAAAGTTGACTTCTTTGGCATTATGTACTTGCCACGATAAGTATCTAGTAATCACATTCCTAGAGTCCATCATGAAGTTCCAAACTACAGATCCTGATGGAGGATCAAGGATAGTAAATATACGTGAAGGGGTAGGAGTATCTAAATACTTTTCATGCATAATTTGACACCATAAAGCATGTGGTTTTTCATACATATTCCAAACTAGCTTTCCCCCAAAGGCCTTATTCCTTTTTGAAAGATTGTGCAGACCCACCTCACCCATAGATTTTCTTGGAGTCATTTTGTTGAGAGACACAAGGAGGATCTTTTTCTCTTCTAAAAGATTATCTTTCCAAATAAAATTCCGAATAATTTTCTTGATATGAGAGACAATAGATTTTGGGGCTTGAAGGACTGAAATGTAGTAGTTTGGAATTGTAGCCAAAATAGTTTTGACAAGAAGGATTCTGCCTGACAGAGATAACCATCTAGCTTTCCACACAAATTTTTTTCTTTTTAATCTGTGAATAATATAATTCCAAAAAGAAGGTTTCCCTACTCCCATAAATAAAGTGATACCCAAGTACGATGATGGAAGACAATCCACTGGAAAGCCCAATGTCTGGATAATACTGTTAGACACCATTTCAGAAGTATTGAATATGAATAGTTTGGATTTTTGCGCACTGATTTTCTGTCCAGATCCATAAATATATATGTACAATATTTTCTTAATATGCCTTGCTTCTTGTATATTGGAACAACTGAATAAAAGTGTATCATCTGCAAATAAGGTGTGGGTGATAGAAATTGAGGTATTAGGGATACATACTCCCTTCCAGAAACCCAGACTCAATTGCTTATTGACCAATCTACTAAAAGCTTCTACCATGATAATGAATAGAAAAGGTGATAGCGGGTCACCTTGTCGAACCCCTTGGGTGGCTCGAAAAAAACCAGAAGGATTACCATTAACAATAACTGAAAAATGTGCCCCAGAGAGGCAATTTTTGATCCATTTGCACCACTTATCCGAAAAGCCAAACTTTTTAAGAACTCTCAAAAGAAAGGACCAACATACTTTATCATATGCTTTCAACATGTCCAATTTAGCTATAAAAGCAGGGGACTGTGAAGAGTTAATTGAGTGAAGAACTTCATGGGCCACAAGCGCACCTTCTGATGTTTCCCTGCCAGGAACAAAACCTCCTTGTTGAAGAGATATTACTTTAGGTATCAAGGATTTTAACCGGAGATAGATAGCTTTTGTGAAAATCTTGTACACTGAATTATATAAGGAGATAGGCCTAAAATTTGCAAAAGATTGAGGGTTATTGGATTTGGGGATAAGTGCAAGATGGGTTAAATTGAAGTTCTTGAGAATAAAAGCTTTTTGTCTTGACTCCTCCAAAGCCATTAAAAGATCAAATCCTAAAACATCCCAATACTTTTGAAAGAATAGTATGGTGAAACCATCAAGGCCTGGAGACTTGTCCAGAGCCATCAAAAATACCACCTCTTGTAATTCAGCAAGAGAGAAAGGTTGCATCAAATAATCATTATCACATTGTGAAATCAGACAAGGAATGGAGTCTAACAATATGTTGACACTGGACTCCTTAGAAACAAAAGGAGGGGAGGGAGAAAGAAGATTTTTATAGAAGAGTTCACCATCTTCCCTAATTTCTTGTTCATTAGTTAATTTTTCCCCCTGAAGAAGAGGCATTTATAGAAAAGATAGTAGATGTAGCTTGCTTAATCTTTGCAGAAGCCTGGAAGAATTTAGTATTTTTATCTCCTTCTTTTAGCCATAATTCTCTTGATTTTTGTCTCAAGTATTCCTCCTCTCTAGAGCACAATTCTTCCCAGTAGCTTTGTAAATGCTTTTTCTTTAAGAAAATTTCTAGATTAATCCCAGTAGAAAAGATAAGTTCATTGACGTCCTAGTTAAAAAATGTTGTTTTCTATAAAAAACTACTTTTTGAGGGAGATGGAAAATTAAATAAATTTTTATTAAAAAAAATTGGAAAAAACATATTTAGAATGTACAAACAAGATGTTACAAATGCCTAGTTTACATAATTTTCAAATTCTTAACGGTTTAAAAGTTATAGGTGTTGGAAAGTGAAGGTTTTTAAAAAAATGTTCATCTAAGTGTCAAAGTTGGTCAAAAAGTGAGAATCGGTATTGTGAGTTCACCCATAATATAAAATCACCTATTAAATATAAACCCCAATAAATAAATAAATAAACAAAGGCTATAATAAATTAAATCAATAATAATAAATCAAAGGCTATTTATATAAATAAATTCTCTAATTAATAATAAATCCTTTTCTTACTAAATGATAATATTAATTCCAAATTAATAATGTGATATAAAATCATTTATCCAGTATTATTCCTTCTCAATTAATTATTTATCTTTTTTTTGGCAAGGTGGCAATGCCACTTGATATATTTTATTAATAATATATAATTTTTACAATATATTTAAAAACTGGTTCAAACTGAGCTCCTAGAGAAAAGAACCAGCAAGAAAAACTCCGGTCATTTCTCATCAACGTGACTATAGAAGAGAAGTAGTGAACAATCCTCTAGCCGGAGCTAGTTTCAAAATAGAGATCAACAAAGGAGCATGCAGGCTCATTTACAAATAGGAGCATGCAAGCTCATTTTACAGAATAGGAGCATGCAAGCTTATTTACAAAATAAGGACATGAAAAAGAAATAACATAGGTTTCCTAGTGAATGAAGAAGAGAGCTCCAAAAAGCAAGAGGACAAAACCAGCATCAAAGGACACATCCATCTTCATGGGATATCTTGAAGGCCCTGCAACAAAGAACTCCTACAACCAAAATTGGCATGCCCCTGCACCAAAAAACACCTGCAACCAAAATATATATACTTAAACACAAGGTTCCAAAACATGACTGACACCAATGACATGAGATCTGCGGTCCGCCATTATAGACAAATGCCAAAGGAGAAGAGGTGAATGCAGAAATGCTAGAGAGAAATGAAGCCCAAAATTTTTATGTCATAAATGAAAAGAAGGAGGAGATATATCATAAAAAAATTGGCAAACCAAAGAAGAAGCGTACAAAGATAATCATGAAAACAACGACACGCCAAACTTTAAATGGCATATGAAGGATAGATTCCCAATGTGAAAATAAATATCTCTAGATTTTCTACCAGAAGAGAGTACCAAACACACAAACAACATCAATAACAACCAACTCATCATTAATTATTTATCTTATTATTACCAACTATATATATTAGTTTAATTATAAACTATATAAGTCTATTAATTTAATTTAACACTATTAAACTATATAACTCATTAATTAATTAATAATAATTAAATCAAACAATAAATACAATACGCCACACAAGATAACAAAGGGAAACTCAAGAAATCACTTGACACTGAACAATAATTCACACAAAGACTAAAAAGGGTAATCAATCTTAAACCTAGAGTGTAAAATGGGTTTTCATGTCATCTCCAATCAACTTGCCATTGGGATAAGACACGCTTAGACATGCGAAGCCAGGTGGAGTCGATGTCTAGTACCTGCAAATCCTACATCCACAAATCCATGATACAACATATATAATATATCATATAGGCAAGTGATAGAGAATCGCAATGGCACATCCTCCTCGAAATGAGTGATGTGACATCGTCCCTATCACAAAGATAATAAAAGACACTCACAAACAATCAAACAATATCGTAATCGATCTCACATCATGAATTAGGGTTAGTATATCATAAAATACAATCAAATCAACATTAAGTAGACTTAGCCATAACAAAGAGATTTATTGTTGTGCAAATGAGCTAGATGGCTTAGGGAGAGGCACTACAACTACCATTCTAATGGCCTCTTGTTTTCCATGGTGCAAGTGTCTCTTCATAATCTATCCCATGCCTCTACATGAATCCTTTTATAAGTAATCATTCCTTGCGTCTTTCAATACTGCCATCACTATCATACTTAGTCTTTTAGATCCACTTAGTACCAAGATTTTCTTGTAGAAGCTCTGTAATCTCCCTATATTTTTTCTATGACTGAAATCTATCTCTTCTTGTATTACTTGCACCTAAACCTCATTAATATATACATATTCAAAACATAATAGTTCAAAATTAACTTATCAAATTATTTAGAAATTTTTTCTCTCAACTCCCAAATTATCTTCATGTGCTTGACTTATACTCCTTTGATAAATATTACTTAAGATTTTTATCGTTCTTGTAGAACTTGCACTAGAGTTAGAAGACGGACTACTTGGTGAACTTGTAGTACTTAAAGTTTAAATATTAGTTTGTTTCTAATTAATAATACCATCATTATAAATAGATTTTGACTGCGCAACATGGCCATTCAAATGACCATTAAATCCTCCATCAAAAATCAAATCTCTTAAAACAAAATGTTGCTAGTGAGAGGATTGTATAACCTATAATCCCTTTTTCATCATACCCAACCAAAATACATGATTCATTTTTTGGGTCTAGCTTTTATCTCTTTTTATTAGTTACATGAAAATAGTATAAACAACCAAATTCTTCAAGAAATGATTAGCATTAGGATTTTTCTAATAGGGGTCTTCACAAAGCATCATCTTATCAAGTACATTGGTAGGATTTTAATCGAGAATATACATTGTTACAACAACCATATTATTCCAGAAAGAGTTGTTCAATGCCTTACTTTATAGCATACTCCTCTTTATTTCCACCACTATATGGTTCTTTCTTTCAGTGACACCATTTTTTGAGGTGTATAAGCAACAATGAGTCATTTTTTTATGTTATTAAGGTAAAAAATAACTCATAGAAACTCTTGAATAAATCTTTCCTTCACGATCAACCCTTAAGAAACTTATTTTTTAATAAATTTTATTTTACACAAAGAATTGAAACCTCTTAATTCATCAAAGGATTAATCTTTTCCCTTCAAAAAGTAGACCCAAAAATTTCATGAATAATCATCAATAAAGGTAATTAAATATGATTCCTTAGCCAAATTATTTGTTTGAATATGATCAAAATTATCTAAATGAACTATTTAAAGTGGATAATGGGCCTACTATGTATTGTCTGTTAGAAACTTCTTTCTTGCATGCTTTATTGTGGAAAATCCCTCATAAAACTCCGTGTGCTCTTAAACCTTAGAAAAGCCATAAAATAATTTTCTACATGTTAGTAGCTTCCAACTATAAAGATTCAAGTGTTCATATTTAAAATGCCACAACAAAAAATTTCTTTGTATGCCATATTGGCAAGATTGTTGTCATGTTTGTTGGTTCTTCCATTTGTTCCCTCAGATTATCCTAAGAATTTGCCTTCTTCTATCAACAAAGATCTTAGAGAAATGGCCAACTAACAAGAAACACTCATAGAACAAGTAATTCTTCTACTCTTCGGGCTCTACAAGACCTAGGTGGGTAAACCCTTGCAATATTAACAAATCTAGAACAAACAATATCAAATATTTCATGCAAGTAGAAGACTCTCAGTGAAATAAGAACATATAAATTCATTCAGAATTGACTCCACTCTAAGTATACTATATCATTAAATTCATCCCTGAGAGTAAAACTCTCACTAAATACTAGCCAATTACACAAAGAAAATAAAATAGCTTTGATTTCAAATTGGTTAATGAAAATGCATATAGCGGGGATCAATGACTTATCTATTGGAAAAGAGTCATATATTTAGCAAATTTGATATGAATTGCATACATAATCCCAAATACACATGCCTTAGAAATGCACCCTATTGCAACACACATAGATCATGTTGCAATAAGAGTAGTGTTCATCTCTTTCAGCATAGACCTATTGCACCTAGCCTCCTCTAAGACAAGAAGAATCTCATCCCCAAGAAAAGACCAACACTTTTGAAAGAACGAAGCAGTAAAACCATCAGAACTCGGAGCCTTATCAGGTACCATAGAGAAAACAACCTCTTTCACCTCTTGACTAGAAAAAGGAGCCATAAGAATTTTATTATCCTCCTCAGAAATAAGTTGAGGAATGGCCAAAGCAAAACTATCATCAAAAGAAGAAGTTTCTTCAGTCAACAAGGATTTAAAGAACCCGATAGCCTCAAAACAAATATCCTTCTCCTCAATAAGGAAGACCCCAAAAGTGTCTTAAATACAAGAAATCTTATTCCTCTGTCTCTTCATTTTAGTTGAGGAATGAAAAAAATTAGTGTTCCTATCCCCTTCAACAAGCCATAAATCCCTAGACTTCTGCTGCCAATAGATTTCTTCATGGGAAAGGACTTCCTCAAGCTGAGAATTTTAAAATTTATGCTTAGCAAAGGTAGTAGAGTCCATCCCAATATTCACAACCACGGTGTTTAAAGTTTCAAGCTCACTCTGAATTCTAGATTTCTCAGCAAAAATATTTTTAAAATGCAAGACATTATGTCGACATTCTAGTGCATTTTGTATGACTGGTGAATGATATGGTTTTCATTGTTGGCAACATCATCTTCCAAGTCTTCACAATCTATCGACAGTAAGTAGAACGATATACAAAGGTAAACTGGCAAGTAATGAGTAGAATGACACAAAGAAGGTAAACCAACAAGCAGTGAGTAGACATGTACAGAAGAGGTCAACCGGCTAAGAAGTGAACATATCAATATACAGAAGGTAATTGGCTAGGTAAATATTGATTGGTACACCAGTAGAGTCTGTAACCAACATACTTGGTAACGGTTAGTTAACATTCAGTTATACCAGTAGTCTTCTCTAGTCAATCGAGGGACTTATCGGCATGAACGACTGTCTTGACAAAGATTCCTACACTAATTTGTGGAGAGTTATTTATGTCATGTTAACAAAGTTTTGAATCCAATGCTTTGGAGGGGAATTTGGTGACAGATCGAAAGTATAATAAATTCACTTAACTCATTTTGATGTGGTTGTTGTTCATGTGAAAAAAGATATGAAAAAGTGAACATAGGGGGAGCAAAACAGAGTGTAGAGCTGAGGGACAGATGACCAACAGAGTGAAGAGCTGAGGATCAATAAATCAATAGAGTGCAGAGCCGAGGGACAAAGGACCAACAAAGTGAAGAGCTAAGGATCAATGAACTGCTAGAGTGTAGAGCCGAAGGTTTAAGTAGGAAACCGGTGTTGTGCAGAGTAGACACAACCGGTACAGATAGAATAAGAATTTCATTGTGATATGATCAAGCTATCAGTAGCTAATCTAGCAGACCATCTTTCTATTGCTTTCTAACCATTGCAACTCAAATCCCTTAACCGGGTGGACTTTAACAGGTCCCTTTGTAAAATCTCTTAACCAGGTGGCATCTTAATTGATGTTCTTAAGTCCTTTAATCAGGCTACCTTTAATAGGGTAAAGGCACTAAGAGGCCTTAAACAAATTCCATTAACTAAGTGGCACCTAACAATGTTTGTGTAATCTCCTAACAGGGATGGCTCCTTACTAGGCATACTCCTGAAGAGTACAAATTTTGTGAGTTCCTACTCACACCATGGTTTTTTCCCTTTTGGGTTTCCACAAGATAAATCAGGGTGTCACTCTGTATCTTTTCATGCATGCATATTCTTCAGCAGTAATTATTTATATTGATGAATGTTAAGTTATTGCAAACTTAAAGTAAAAGTTTTAATTGGGCTAAAACCGGTATAGTGTTGATTCACCCCTCCCCTCTCAGCACTGGTTGGGACTAACAATTTGTATCAGAGCCATCTTCCTCTGAAGTGAATCTTGACAGATTGAGGATAAAAGATCATGGAAGAATACTGGTATTGGAAGCAGATTGATGAAGTAAATGAAATTATTGCTCAACTGAAAGAGAGATTAAGAAAATATCTTGTAAAAAGAAAGGAATTAGCTCAACAACTAAATGAGAGTCAGGACATCATAGATCAACTCTCTGAACATAATGGATCTAAAGAAGCAGTCTCAGAACTCATGGAAAAGAACAAGAAGCTGACCGAAGAAATCACACATCTCAAAAGAGAACAAGAAGGTCAGGCCCTGAGAATGACTGAGTTACTGGAAGCCAACAAAAGTGTTGATGAAAGAAAAAGGGAGGCAGAAGAAGATTTGTCAAAAGTTGAAAGAGCTAGGAGGCTTGCTGAAAATGCCCTAAGAGAAAATGATGCAATCATGATTGAGAAAGATGAAGAAATATGAATTCTCACTTAGGAGAATGAATGCATACATAAGCATCTGCATGACAACACAAAAGAAAAGGAGAAGATGATGAAAGGGATTGAACAACTCAAGAGTGAGTTGAAAAATAAAAATGAGAGAAATAAGAAGCCGAGGAAATTCACTGAAAGCTCTGAGAAGATAGATAAACAATTGAAGGCTCAGAGAAGAACAAAGGAAACAACTAGTCTTGGTTACTCCGGTACAGGTCCTATGGAAACTGGAGAATCATCTAAATCCAAAAGGATAAAATATGATAGAAGGAATAATTCAGAAGTGAAAGGTATGAAGTTTCCCAAATCTTCTTGTAATCATTGTGGTAAACCATGTCATAAATCTAATGTCTATAGAAACAAACTGGTTAGTCAAAAGAAGATTTTCACCTTTGATGGTTATTGCCATAATTGTCATAAGTATGGCCACACTGCTTATGAGTGTAGATCTTAATCTAGCAGTATGTCAAAATAGAAGAAGATTCAATGGACATTGCTTTACATGCAATACGTTTGGACACAAATCTGTAGAATGTAGGCTCAAGTCAAATGTATCAAGATCACCATTCAAACCAGTTAGTCCTAATAAAAGGAATAATTAGTTCAATGTCACCTGTTCCACTTGTGGTAATTTTGGTCATGTTGCAGCAAATTGCAGAGTGAGATTGGGGTAGAGAAATAAAGCAGGACCGTGGAGGACAACTGGTATGGCTTGTTTCAATTGCCATAAGATCGGTCACTTAGCCAGAGAATGTAGGAACCAATCATATAATCGGTCTAGAGACAAGAACCGGTCTGGCAAGAAGAAAGGACAAAATGAATTGAAAGGAAAGAAAAAAATTGAAGAGGTGAAGAATGAAATGAAAAAGACATGGATTAAGAGAGAAGAAAGAAAAGAAGGAGAAAGTCCTCCAGAAACTAAGTCATCATCCACCAGTGATGACAATTCCTCTTCAAACTAGGCATATCGATGCTCAGGGGGAGCACATATGGTAAGATTATTTTTGTATCCCCTTTACCAATATAAGGTTATGTCTATCTGCATAATTGAGATACATAAAAGTTAGCCTAAAGTTATTGTTTGAGAAATGTCTTGTGAGTTAATTGTTTGTATATCAGTATCAGTAACAAACAACCAGTAAAAGAAAAATCGGTGTACTTTGAGTTGTTAGTTTCTAATCTAACCATTGTATCATAACACCGATAAATCTCAATGGATAAATAAGGAAATGCCAACACATTTCATTTATCCTGATTTCTTGTGAACTTTCTCGATCTCTTGTGCTATCAAAGGCGATTAAAATCCTGCTAGTAATATTTGTGTGGAAAGTTCAAGTAAGTGATAGTGGTGTTTGGTATTTCTGAGGAGAAAGTATTCAAACCCCATTTGAGAAAATTTTGTTTGAAGATCATCATGGCAACACCGATATTGACTCCTGTGTTGGTTGAAGTTATCAAAGAACCCCAACCCGAGTTCAAGCTGCATTCGATGAAAGTTGGTGAGATCGACATGACCGGTGCATTATCATCTATGCCCTTTGGTGTATTATTGGTTGAAGACATTCATTCCTACATTCACTGCAAGCTCGAAGAACTTGGAGACAAATTCATTCGGAATGAGTTTAAAGGGTTTTGTGTCAATGATCAATTGAAGGCAAAATATCTACCTCTGAAGACCAAGGGTTTGTCTAATGCTGTCGATTTTCTTGATCATTTTCATGACAACTGGGTTAGGTATGTACTGAGCAGAGTTCATGACCAATTCTTGTGGTTGGAAACTCAAGCATTGACCAAAATCACAAAGGATGTGATTCAAAGAGTTACAGTGTTTAGTGCAACCGGTGAAGCATTAACCTTAAGAACAATTTCATCATCTGAAGTCATCCTATTAACCAAATCTTGACGTGATAGTAGAGAAATGAAAATCACCTATATTGAGGATGCTGAAGTAAGATTTGCTTCTGCAGTTCTGGGTTACAGGTTTTATCAATCAAGCTGGATAAATAGTGTGTCAAGCAGAGCCATACATGTTGCCTAGCAATCTTTCAAATATGACTCACAACTGGTATGTATATTTTTCTATGTGCAAAACTTTTTCCCCAGTAAGGGTAAGGTAGTATGGTCTGAAGAGAAACCTGTCATGGTTCAGATAGGTGAAATGATTAGGGATCTAGGAGATAGGTTTGGTGAAACAATGTGGGGATATTTTGAGGAATTTCAAATTAGGATGCACAAGAGGGAAATAATTCCAACCGCTATAGTACAAAAATACAAAGACAACATTTTCTTTCTTGTAGACATAGATTGTTGTATCATTCAAGTGGTTCAACCTAGAACCTTTTGGGTTCCACCTATGGGATATGAGGTTGCAAAAAATAATGTTAAAATTCATGTCAACATTCTACTAGCCAAGTCGGTAGAATCAAAGGCAAAGAGATTTGGAACCTATGAGGAGGCAAGCTCCAAAATAAAATAGGAACTCCAGGTGCCAATCATAAAAAGAAAATTAAGAAGAATGATTGATACTCTTGACAAGAAATATTTTAGGTGAAGCATCCAGTGCCACTACCTCCATCGGTGCTAGTGTACAATCAGGGGTCAACCCTAATAAAGATGAAGGATCAATAGGTGTAAAGAAGAAAGTGTCAAAGACAAAACCCAAGGGGAGTACAACAACCAAGCCTGCAAAATATACAAAAGAAAAGGATTTAGGTACTCTTGTATCTTCCCCAAGTAAAGATAGACTGGTAGGAGTGACATATACCAAAAAGAATAAGAGTGAAGGAAAAGTTGATACAAAGCTCAAAAAGGATGAGAAAGAGGGTGATATCCCTGACACCCAATCATATGTAGAAATTAAAGAGGTTAGAAGGAGTGGAAGAAACAAAGCTCCTACAGTTGATGAATTGGTCCATGGGATCAAAGAATTTGGAGGATTGGCTGGTGTTGGGAAAACATATTCCTTCAGTAATGAAGAAGACAAAAGGAAAATTGAAAAAGCCTTTATCTAGAACTTGCACAAGTTTTGTAGGACTCCTAGCGAATTATATGGATTAATCCCATCATATTTGCAATATCAAATTGAAGGGAGATGGAAAACAACTCTGGTTGTTGAGAAAGAACACAGAATAAAAACACTCATGGAAGTGCAACATGATTTAGATCTTGAACAAGCTTCACTAGTGGCTAAAGCATGCATTCAACATTTCAAGATAAGAAATAGATTTGGGAGAGTGGCAGTAGGTGAAGTCGTAGTAGTGCACGAAGAAGTGTTGGCTTGTGGAAGAAAATCATGAATCAACAAAAGGAAGCTGAAGAAGCAATAGAAAAGGAAACAAAACAGGACCAAGGTGCAATTGTCCTTGACAAAGGTAAAGAAAAGGACTCTATTGAAGGTTTTGATGTCTTCTCAATTAACGAGATTATAGGAAATGTTGTGTTAGACATTCCCAATCTCACAAAGGATGTTGAGCAACCGATTCACACTACACTTGTGAAGGAAGCTAATCAAACTAAGCTTCCCAATCAAGATGAAGTAATAGTTGAAGACATTCCTTATGAGGATACACCTCACATAACTTCATTGACACCAAATCCTATTCTGTTAGTAGAAGGCAAAGATGAGGAGAAGAAAGTAGAGGATAAGAGAGCAATAATGGATAATCCTCCGACAAAGAGGAAGTTAGACTTAGAAAATGTAAGTGAAAAGAAGAAGGTAAAAATCATCACAACAACTAGTTTAGAAGTTGAGATTGTAGAAAAAGAAGATGAAACAGAGGAGGAAGAAGAGGGATAATCAGTCATTGATATAAATAAAATGACTCCCAAGCAATTGATGAAGGTTTCAAAAAACCTAAAAAATTCAAGTTGAAAAGGCTAAGTTAAGAGCAAAGAAAAAGAAGACAAGAATTCTCAATTTTGCTAAAATAATTCTCTTTGACCTAATTCCTGACATTGCTGTTGATAATTTTTCCCCCATCATTGATCATTTAAGTACTTTTGTTACAACAATCGATTAAGAGGCAATCAATCTAGAGAAGGTTGCAGTAAGGTATTATGAATCAAAGAGAGGAGAAAATTTAATGGAACAAATTTTAGTTGGAAAAGTTGCCCTCTCTACCCTAACAGAAGAAGTCAGAAATATACTTCAAGAAGTTGGCCAATTATTGGTCAAATCTTCAAGTTTTATCAATTTCATTAGAGATCTAGAAGACAAAAGAAATCATACTCAAAAATAAATTCAAGATATGATAAGTTATTTTGATCCTCTTACCAGTTCAGCATCAACTTATACTGGCAAGGTCAAACAACTCAATCATGAAATCAAAAGGTTGAAAGAAGAAGAGGACAAACGAGGTCATAGTTTATTAGAGCTATAGTGCTATCTGGCACCAATTATTGACTTCATACAAATGAACATTAAAGAAGAAGAGCACCTCATAATTGAACTTGACTGCAAGTCAATTGATGATATGGAGGTTTTTATTGCAGTTATGCATGGACACTTCACCACCATGAAACAAGTAAAATATTCATGGGAATCCTCATTGAAAGTAGCTTAAAAAAATTTCAAGGATCTTTTTGCTTTACTTTGACAAATTATTTTGTAGTCTTTGCCATTGATGGCAAAAGGGGGAATTTTGGAGACTCGTACATTTTGGAGACTTGTACATTGTCAGAAATAGGGGCCAGAACTAGCACAGTTTTGTAGTATTTGCCACCAATGCCAAAGGGGAAGTTTGTTGGCATTCTAGTGCATTTTGTATGACTGGTGAATGATATGGTTGTCATTGTTGGCAACATCATCTTCCAAGTCTTCACAATCTATCGACAATAAGTAGACCGGTATACAGAGGTAAACCGACAAGCAATGAGTAGACTGGCACACAGGAGGTAAATCGACAAGCAGTGAGTAGACAGGTACATAAGAGGTCAATCGGCTATGCAGTGAACAAATTGGTATATACAAGGTAATCGACTAGCTAGATTTTGATCGGTACACTGATAGAGTCTATAACTGACAGACCTGGTAATGGTCAGTTAACATTCAGTTATACCAACAGTCTTCTCTAGTCAACCAACAAACTAATCGGCATGAACAACTATCTTGGAAGAGATTGCTGCACTGATTTGTGGAGAGTGATTTATGGCATGTTAACAGAATTTCAAATCCGATGCTTTGGAGGGAAAGTTGGTTACAGATCGAAAGTATAATAAATTCACTTAACTCATTTTGATGTGGTTGTTGTTCATGTGAAAAGAGATATGAAAAAGTGAACACAGGGGGAGCAGAATAGAGTGCAGAGCCGAGGGATAGAGGACCGACAGAGTGAAGAGCCAAGGATCAGTAAATCGACAAAGTGCTAAGCCAAGGGACAGAGGATCGGTAGAGTGAAGAGTCGAGGATTAGTGAGCTGATAGAGTGGAGAGTCGATGGTTTAAGTAGGAAACCGGTGTTGGGCAGAGCATACACAACTGATACTGATAGAATATGACTTTCATTGTGATTTGATCAAGCTATCAGTAGCTAATCTAGCATATCATCTTTCTGTTGCTTTGGAACCATTGCAACTCAAATCCCTTAATCGGGTGGACTTTAACAGGTCCCTTTGTAAAATCCCTTAATCAGATGGCATCTTAATTGATGTTCTTAAGTCCTTTAATCAAGCTATCTTTAACAGGGTAAAGGCACTAATAGGCCTTAAACAAAATCCCTTAATCGGGTGCCACCTAACAGTGTCTGTGTAATCTCCTAACAAGGATGGCTCCTTACTGGGTGTACTCCAGAAAAGTACAAATTTTGTGAGTTCCTACTCACATCGTGGTTTTCTCCCTTTTGGGTTTCCACGAGATAAATCTTGGTGTCACTGTGTATATTTTCATGCATGCATATTCTTCAGTAGTAATTATTTATATTGATGAATGTTAAGTTATTGCAAACTTAAAGTAAAAGTTTTAATTGGGCTAAAACCGGTATAGTGTTGATTCACCCCTCCCCTCTCAGCACCGGTTGGGACTAACACATTGCAGGACTTTATCTTATCTTTAATAAAAGAGAGTTTTTTGACAAAGCAAAACATTCTAGTTCCAGAGATAAAAGGGGTCGAAGCCCACCAAGATTCCAAAAGCATCATTTTATTTTATTTACTTATTTTATGTGCTTAAGAGTTATTTTATTTTATTTACATTATTTAGTAAAAAATATTTATATTTAATTATATAATACTTATTTTTCACTTAATAATTAATGTGTATTTTTAGTTTTTTTAAATATGTTAAATATGATATGATTTTTATTTACATACATACTACTAGGTTTGATAGTCCATTATAGATCTCTAACATTATAAAATTTCTATCTTTAAATGTATGTGGTTATTTTTAAATTTTTATTTACATATTTACCATGAAAAATGCACAATTATTTTATTATAAGAACACCTATAACATAATACCAACTTATAAAATTAATGTTTAAAATTTACAATAAAAAATGGACATTCAAATTTACAATAAAGATGCATAATTATTAACATATTTAAAAAAAAAAAAATAGACTCTTAAATTAATAATGTAAAAATGGATTGTGAAATTTATATTTAAAAATGTAAAATACGAACATAAAATTTACAATAAGCATTTATGTATTAAAAAAATAGACTATAAAATTTAATATGATATCAGTTTATTTTTGTTTAATATTAAGTTAATACTTTATAATATAGTTTTTTTTAATTTACATACTTCTATTTTCAATGTTATTATCAATTTATCTCTATAATATTTGTTTCCTTTTATTTTATCTTTTTCAACTAAATTACTTGATTTTTGTTTCTTAAATACACATAAAAATAAAAATAATCTTATAAAACTGACTCGAATATAACACATTAGAAAATATAGGGAAAGCTGAAAAAAAGCAAAAAACTGACACGTGTAAGATTATTCTAAATATAAAAGAACCGGCTAAATTACAAGGTCCCTCGGAAACTTCCAGAATTCTCCAAAAAAATTGTCGGCATGAGTTTTCATGTGGGATAGTCTATGCAAAACATTATGTTAAAATTTATTGGCTTGATTTTTGATTGGTTGAACTTTTTTTTTCACATTTACAAATAGAAAAATCTTTAAAACTCCGGCAAAATGTTTTGGACCAATCAGATAATAAGAAAAAATAGATTTAAAAATATTAAGAACTGAAACTTCATTTTAAATTGAAATATTGTATCATGCACAAATTTCAAGAAAAAGTATTTACAAAAAATGATGCAATGAAAACATTAATCCTTCCCTATGTATAGGCAGGGACTAATAAAATAATCAATTTTTCTATTCAAGTTTTGAAACATCTTTAATGGGAGACATCAAATCGAGCATTACTTTGGGAATTCTTTGAATACAATTTTTACGAGACACGTCATCTTCGCTTTTAATAATGCTTTTAAAACAATTTTTTTTATTGTTTATCAAAATTTCCTTTTCAAGTACAATTTTTATTGCAACACTCGAAATTTCTATTGAGAATTATGATATTGGGACATCTACACTCTTTAGGAGAAAGAGGGTTTGTGAGGGGCTCTAGAAATAGTGTAGAGAGCATTCTCCCAATGGTCCAAAAGATCTTGGAGATAAGCAACTTCAATTACAACTTTTTGAGCTTGAATCTTAAATCTATATACAAATATTAGAACAAATCATAGCTTTAGTATACACCAAAAAGTGTTCATCTATATAAAAACCTTGAAAAAATAACTCAAGTTTTATCTTTCCAAATGTTGAAGAGAATTTCCACCTTGAAAGCATGTTAATTCTGAGTGTACTTGAACAAAAGAAAGACCAACCTCCTAGTAAGACCACATGCCAAAAAAATAAAGTAGGCATAAAAAAGGCCTATAAATCATGTATCTAAAGCCAAGTTTCTTGAACTCTATAAAAAAGCTAAAAGAGGTGCTTGAGATTCTCAACATGCCTACAAAATGCACAATGAAGATTGAGAACCCCAAACAAGGCAAAACAAGCACCAATAAGAATACCTTGATAAAGGATACTATAGATAAAGTGAATCAACTTAAGTTCTTGAATAGTTAACTGAAAAATATGGAAATAACGATGACATGAACTAGTAGAGGACCAAAGCTACCAATGGTGGTCCAACTGATTAACTATAGGTAGTAGATGAGGTGAAAGACACATATACCATTTATGAGGCTTGTAATTGCAAGAGGATGGGAGTTGGAGTGCTTTGGGGGGTTTAGAATTTGGGGTTTCAAGTAGAGTAGATTTTTATCAATAGCAATTGGGAGAGCAAGAGATAGAGATATCTAGAGTTTAGGGTCAAAGATGTCAAAAAGTGAAATTTTGAAAAAGATCACCTTCTCAAAAATAGTAAAAACAAGCATTTGGTTTGTTGAGGTAATTAACTTTTTCTTCAACTTCAAACCCCAAGCCAATGAATTTAATGGTGCTTAGCAGAGCCTAAATTAAAACTATCATAGCACAAGCCCTAGTTTGAACTCATAGGTTGGCCTATTTGTCCAAGTTATAGTTACACCATTGGAATATGCTCACTCAAGAGTTACTTTCATGAAAATATCCAATTTATAATTATAATTTATTACTTTGAAGGAAAAAAATTCTCAAATATACATATTCATGCAAAATAAGTTCTTTCCATTGCATCCAATTCCGCTACAAAATAAAATATATTTGAAGATGATACATAAAAAAATTAGTTAGTTGATAGGCTATATTTTGTATCATCTTTCATCTAGAAAGAGACATTTAATTTTATGAAATTGTAACATTCCTGGTTGAAAACAAATTTTAACTCAACCAATATTGCATTGAAAGTGCATTGATCATTTCTTGAGCTCAATAATATAGGAGCTCTAAAACCCCAACATTTTTTATCTCCTTTTCGTTTATTATAAATAGACTAAAGCAATAATTATAGGTAGATTGGTTAAATGGTTTGTCTCATTTTACAAAACCCAACATATCAAATGTCCTATCAATTCACTTGCCATCATCCTTCGATTTGGTCATGGTGTAAATTTGATAGATTGAATCATGATTCATTTCCACCACTCATTAGAGATTATATATTTTATTTAGATCAAATATTTCTATTGTGAATGAGGCATAAGACCAAGAATTGATCTTGTGACCTAAAGGGTGATAATAGAACCTTTATTAGAGCTTTAGATGATGCATAAGAAATAAATTATCTAAGTGCACTTCTTATGTTAAACTAAATAGTATTCCTCTTTTAATCACATGTTGTCAATCTTCTAGCTTGAAGACATAATCAATGTTTGGCTTCGCTAAAAAAATAATTGCACAATGTTTATTGTTAATTTCTATTGTGTTTACAATTCCTTTGTACTATGCTAATTTTTATAGGTCTTTTGTAGTAAAGATACAATATTTGTGGTTTTTTTATTAGAAGAATAACTTTTAATTCTTTTTATTTTTCATCTTTACAAATAGCCATTTTCTCTTTTAAGTTTTATTATTATTTGTAAAAAGAAAAATTTTACTACTCATTTTCTAATTTAGATTAGGTCTCAATCATAGACAAAAAAAAGTCACAAATAAATTGTTAAATATTTCTTCATCCTCTAACATTTCCTATACTCATGTCAACAACCCTAATTATATATATTTTCATTTACAATAGAAATCATAATTGAGAGTTGCAAAGAGTCAAATGAAATACATGTAATTTGATTTTTCACAATAGCATAGGCTTCCTCAAATGGCGATTCCATTGTTGTAACTTCTGGTAATATTTTTATTTGTTGAGTTGAGAGAGTTCATAAAAGCAATAAACTTGCATGATGATATAAATATTGGAATCTATCCAATTCTATACAAAATATAGGTAGCAAGACCTCTAGTATCTCTATTCTAGCACCAAACATACATGCTACATTTTAGGAAAATTCCTCTACTAACTTGTTGGTTAGGATAACACAAAAGTAGAGAAAAATATAGAGAGATAAAGATAGGGGACAAGGGGTTGCATCACATATTATATATTTTTAGAAGAATCCCTCCCAAAGTATTAAAATTAAAGATCAAATGGAAAATTAGTTTACTCTTAGTTCCCAAACTACCTAAACTTAGGATCAAATACCAAATTAGGTAATTCACAATTCCAAATTTCTCAAAAGTGAGATCAATAGAGAAAACATAAGTCATTCAATTCTACCAAAGAGTAACTAAAGGCAATATTCTTACTTTTTCCTTTCCAATAAGGAAGAAGATATGCTCTACACTATGCAATCTAAAATTCCTCCCAAGTAAAGTCAATACTTATCAAAACCAATTGTAACTTTGTTGTTTTTCCACCAAAGATTTAAGAGAGTAATTTCCTATGAGTAACTTCTTCTTGAATGCGTCTTATCGTAATAGGGTTTTTAGTCTTCCTATGCAAGATGTAAACTCCACTTATACCTCTTATGTGAGATTCTACTATAAATTAGTTGAGTTTAGAAAGATAAATAGAACAATAGATAGGAGAGAGAAAAAAAGATATTGGTAATTTCAAAAGGATAAATTTGAGATTTTTTTTTGAATTTAAGGTCAAGAATGCTATAGGTGTAGGATAGTTCGTGCAACAACATGTAGAAGGAAAAGGTGCTTTAAAATCTAGAAAATAGTTTTCAAAAGACAAAAAAAAATAAAATAATCATTTTCAACACTTGACACTGTTGGAATAAATTAATATTTACTCTATGCTTAATTTAACCTAAATATAATTATTTCCTAGGTTGTATTGATATTTGTGTTGTGTGCTTGAGTTTTACCTACTCCCTACCTACCCCGACATCTCACTGAGCCACATTTCATTATTGTGAGCTCTCATTTCTCTCGCTCTTTCCTTTATAAGGATAGCTCTTGTACATTTTATATCATCTCAATATCAATTCATTTTTTGGTGTAATATTATTCTCTCCATTACGAAGGTGAATTTTTTGTTTGTATTACTAGCATTGGAGTTAATACTCCAACAAAGACAACCAACTAAGAACCACATGAGCACACTAAGTCACCAATCATGTGAAAGACAAGTCAATACTCTAAGTACCAAGTGCACAAGACAAGGGAACACTCCATGTGAACATAGGATCATGATATAAGGAGGGGAGGATGGGCTTAAGTTTTTAGAGTTATTTTTTTAAT
Source organism: Cryptomeria japonica (assembly GCF_030272615.1). Lineage (NCBI taxonomy): Eukaryota > Viridiplantae > Streptophyta > Pinopsida > Cupressales > Cupressaceae > Cryptomeria > Cryptomeria japonica. The sequence continues at coordinate 731,010,234 of NC_081409.1, forward strand.
AATATAAATGATGACATTCTATAGTCACTCATTCACTTTGAGTCTACCCATGCTCTCTGGACTCATGTTAGGGAGTTATATGGCGATCACGATCCTCAACCATTCCTTGAAAATCCTCTCTCTAATTCCAATGTGCCTTTTCTTTCTTCAAAGAAGATAACACATGTTTGTGATCCTTTCGAGGTTTTTGAGACTTCAAATGAGTTTGCAAACACTTCAATGGTTCCTAATTCTTTGTCAGAGATAGATGATCTTCCTTCACTATAAACTTCCACCATTTCTGATCCGCAAGATTATCATTGTCTTCCTGATTGGGATTCCTATTTGCTAGACATTTGTTCATTGTTTCTGGAGTCTCACATTTCAGATTTAGAGAACACATTTGATGGTTTATCTCTCCTATTTGATGATAGTTGTTACAATTGCTTTCACTTCATCTTTGTCTTTAGAGCTTGTTCAAAATTAGTTTTCATTGGTTCCTTTTTTGTCACCTTATATTATGATTGGTTGTGTTTCTGATTGGTATGTGGCATCTTCATCCAAGGTCTTGGCAACACAAGAGAAGATTTGAAAGACATCATCATCCTACATTTCAATTTCACTTCCTCATTCCTATCTAGAATGGGAAGCATTCTTGCATTTTTACTTGGTTTATCTTCTTCCCAAGGGGAGACATGTTGTTTGTAGGCATTGCACTATGTTTTTCCTCCAAGAACTCACCATTTTTGCAGGACTTTGTTCATTACGAGACAATTATGTAGTGTCCTTCTTTCCTTCCTATGGAGGATTCATTGATTGTGGTTGATTCCTCCATCCATGCATCTTTTTGTTTATTCTATCTCTTTTGGAGAGGATTTTTGTCCCATGTGGTTTTCTCCTTTTCTCCATTTGTGAGAGATTTCATTTTCTTGCTTCTTCCTCACATTGCATAATGACATTCTCCCTAAGTTGCTCTTAGGGGGGGTGTTGGAGTATATTAATATTTACTCTATGCTTAAGTTAACTTAGGTATCAGTATTTCCTAGGTTGCATTAATATTTATGCTAGGAAGTTGGATATTACCCACTCCCTACCTACCCTTACGTCTTATTGAGCCACATGTCATCATCGTGTTCTCTCATCTCTCTCGCTCTTGCCTTTATACTTGGAGAGCTCATTGTACATTTTACTCATGCCTCAAATACATCAATCTATTTGGTTAATTATTTTCTCTCTTATTGTGAAGTTGAATTCACTGTTTGTGTTCTTGGAATTAGGTTCAATACTCCAATGGGCACATTTGGTATCACATGACATTATTAAACATTAACACCTTTTAAATCATATGCACTTTTCTTATATTATTATATGTTGGGTTTGAATTTTAAGATGCCTATGATAAAAATTTAACTGCAAGTTTGGTTGGTAGCGAGATCTATTCATTATAGCAATAATAGTATTTGGCTTGCATTCTCCCTCTCGGCCCCACTTAGTAGTAGAAGTTAGGGGTCATGAGGATCCTCCTCATAAATTCCCTACATAATCAACTTCTAGTAGCCTTTGTAATTTTTAGGCTTCCTCTCAAATGCCTCTTTCAACTATTATTTAGCACAACTGTGGAGAAAGTGGAGGGAGACCAGTGTACATTGCTATTCCCTTGAGGTAGGATAGTTATTTATGTGTCATGTATGTCCTTAGCAGGTCCCAAACAAAATGCAAGAAAAGTGTAGCCAAGATAAATATTTTTTCTAAAAATAAATAATAAATTATAGATGAAAACATGATTGTTATGCTCTCAGCTCCATAATAATTTGAATTGCAATAAAGTCTTAACTTAATAGTTTAGAACTTCATAAAGTATAATTTTATGTGTATAAATTTATCCTATTTATATTATAAAGATTTGTAGAAGAAATATGGTAAATTGTCTTGTTGCTTTCATTAATATGTTATTGATACAAAATATTAATCCTAAAAGGTTATTCAACAAAACAATCACACATTCTATCTTTGTTTGTGTAGAAGGAGTTAAGAAAATATATACAAATGTATGATTGATTTTGGCTTATTAACATAAAAGCTACAAAATTATTATCATTATAATCTATATGTTTGGATGTTAATCTTAAAACTTGTGATATAATCCATTTATCTCTGACATCAATCTTATAAAAAAAACTTCGTTTTATAGGGCCTTGAGAAATGCTATGAAGGATTTAGGATTGGTAGTTGGGAGATCATTTTCTCTTTTATCACATTGGTTATAAAATGTATGAGACTGACATAGACCCTCTTTATTTTTCAAATTATATTTATTAAGTACAACCATAAATGATTATCACTACTGACCTTAAACATCATTTAATTTTTTATAATACTTTAATATTAAAAACTCTATAATTTTATTGTCTTCTATCCCCCCCAAAAAACACTAATATATTAGTTAATATATATTTTATTATCAATATAATAACCAGTGCACCTCCATTCCATATAAGTACTGGTTTGATAAGCAATGTACATATAAGTGAAATGGGGGTTTTCCCCACCTGTTTTGCCCTTGTAATCTCGAGAAAACGGGAGATATTAAGCTTAGAGATGGTACAACCAAATTGTCAAATTCACCACGATATACACCAAAAAGTTCTCCACAGATCCAAATAAACAGTGAGACATCTCCATGATTATGATATGAGTGGTGGGCTCTACCTCTATTTCGTTGAACCATCTCAACATGTGATGCAAAACTTGTTTTCCACAGTGCCAGGAATTTGAACCAGTTTAGTCAATTCTTTCGCAAAAGAACCATGCTTTGCGTTCTATCCACAACCATGTCAGTAATTTTGCGCCTTGCAACGCTGCATGCAATACTACAGTAGATACATGAATCACTAGATATTGTCTATTTTTTCCTCTGTTCCTCTATTAAATCCATCCACAACCATTTTTAGTTTCACATTCCTTCTCCCCTCTAACTTCAAAACTGCCTTTAATGGTGGATCGCCCTTTTGCAGTTAGACCAACGAAGATATCAGATCGGAGCAAGGATCGAACTGGTTTGCAGTTAATGGTACATTAAGCAACATATTAAGTTTATTAAATCTATTATGCCTAGAATGTTAGTCAACTCTGAATGTTTAACTTTCAAGTTTAGAAATGTAAGTCTAATATGTGATTGTAAGTCTAATATGTGATTTAAGTTGTATAGAAATCATATAATAGAAAATAAATTTACAAATTCTTATTGGGTTTCTTTCCTTTAAATGTTTTTTTTGAGTTTTGTATGTGTTGAGAAGAAATTGATTTTGTTGGTTTCAATTCACACTCGTTAACACGGTTGTGCCTTCCCATCATAGAAGCTTTATATGGAGGCAAAGGATTTGTATGCTTGATAGGTTGTGGAAGTTACAATCTGCCGTGGATTATACAGTATGTGCTTCTACGTCACTTGTGGATTATACAGTATGTGGATTAGAAATAGCTAACTCAAATTCATGTGCTTCGACGTCACTCGTATCATCACTGTTTAATTATCGTACTTCGAAATTTCTCTTTCGTGTATGATTTTAGTCGACAAAAAAAAGGTTTCCGCATTACAAAAGTCCACAAGTTTTCCTGAGATTTTCCTGTTAGCATAATGCATTACAGAGATGTGCTTTTTGTGATTATCGTTATCATATACGAGTTAATTCAATCTTAATTTAAATCTGGAAATCTTCTAGGGTATCTTGACCATGCTTCAAGCGTCCATTTTTAGTTAAGTCTTTCTATGGTGTTATTGTTTCAGACGAATGCCAAGGAACAGATAAATAAAAGATCTGCATGAGATTTTGCAATTTTTTTTTCTATTCAGAGAATTCAAAAACTGTAAGCAATAGCAAAGCAGAGTCAATTCAATGATTTGAGTTAGAGACGGAAAAGGGATAAAATTTATCATGCCTTTGAATAGTAATCTATGAAACACCATTTTTTAATCATTTAAAAGAGGAGAAGGTGAGAAGAAGTTTCCACCAACTACTCAACCAAAAGAGTTGAGTGGGAAGAAGAACACCTAGATGGAGAGATCGAACGTCGAGACGCTAGAGTAAAAAGAACGTGCCCATAGGGAAACATGGGAGCAATATAGGTTCACCTATATCCTTAAGATCCATAGGCATTGAAATATTAAGAATAGCCACAGCTAAAGCAAGAATAGGAGAGGGGCTCTTCAAAAGAGCATTATTATCAAAGTTGACACTCTTAGGATACATTGTGAAGTGGCGGGGGAGAGTATTTTGCCACAATGAAGAAGAGGTTATTTTTATGAAAAGCAAAAAGAATAATTAGTATCCAATTGCCTAGAACAAAGAATCACCCACAATAAAATGGAATTTCTCCATAATGGATAAATGGAGTCCAAGAGCAATCGACAACTAGCAAGATAATCTTCCCAAGGAGAGCCTTCGCAAGGTCAAGCTCTACCAAAATTGTGCATACAAGAGGCGTGAGTAAAATTCAAATAGGTAGAGTTATCCATCAGAGAATGCATACGAAAATTAATAGACTCAAATATCAATTTTCACCAAAAATGAAGGGAAAGATATGGTAAACAAACCTAAACCATTAAAATTTTAGTAGAATCGATCATGGGGTTGAATGAAGGAGTCCAAGGTCATATCTAGAAAGGAAATCGAGACCCTAAGATTAAACATGCTACACCAAAATAGCATTCTTAGAATGTTATCCTTCAAAGAATCAAAGGCCACCATAAAGAACCCCTTAATAGAGAGGTAAAACTCAACTCTATCCTCCAAACTAGGAAGCTACTGTTTAAAAATCTAACCATGTAAATCAAGGAGAGGTGGCTAGAGACGGCCAAACCTACAAACTAGACAATGTGTGATGAATAAAATCTCATTTATCCACCACAACCTAGCCAACGACTATTGTAAGAGAGAAATCAAAACAAGGAAGTGACACTAGCTTAGATCCTAGAGGAACATCCATGCAGACCTTGTTACTCACAACATTAGTATAGGAAGAAGGCGACCAATAGTAAGGTGCAAAAGATGGAAACTCAAAATTACCCTTTGAAATAGAAATGCCAATAGTAGGAGTAATTACATGGCCTGCAAAGAGTGAAAAACTAGAGAGTAGAACAAAGGAACTAACATTGGGCAAGAGTTTGAAATTTGGAAAGAGCTAATATTCATGTTAGGATGTTGTAGGAAAGAAACAAATAATTTAAGCTTCCATTTAATAGTAGTCCAGATCAATGATTTCATCCTAAAATTATTTTCATAGATCTACATAATTTTAAGGAGTGGATTTTACCAAGTAGTGTAGGCTTCGAATGTTTGAAAAACTAAGTTTAGTTGAAGATAAGTATAAAATATTGTGCTATGTTATTTTCTAAGTTTCTTTGTTAAGGCTATTGATAATCGGGAAGACTATTGACAACATTGATGTATCTAGACAAGGAAATCAAATACCTTGCTTTAAGGGTGTCAGTGATTGGGATTTAGGAAATGGAAAAAGGGTTCGATAAGTATCCTACTATGTGTGTTTGTGAAACTGAGAGAAAATTATTACTAGATCTAACACACACTCATGGAATTAGAACACATTTGATGCTTCTCAATTGTTCTTAGTTATTCTCTCCACTATGATCTCTTCATTTCTCTTGCATGATGTTGTGAAAGATGTTATGAAACATAGTGAGGTCTATCACCATGGAATAATATATAATATACATGCCATAAATAACCACCATATCTATTTATAGGTAGTGGTCAAAGAGATTGCTAAGAAATCTTTAGGTGAATCTTCTTGAGGAGGTCTTTCCTATGTTCTCAAATTATCTTTAGTCTAAGGAAAATTAATTTAAGGCAGAGGAGATCAAAATTTAATATAATAAAAATATGGTATGTTTAAATTGGAATAATGATTGTATATAATGTTTTGGGGAGAGGAGAGGCTTGTGTAATTTACCTCAACCCCAATTGTGTAGTTTGAATTGTTATCTACTATATACAGTATGTAAGGGTTAAGAAAGTTATGACTATGACCTATCAAGTGTGAGGGTTCATAGATAGTAAACTTTCCATTTATGCTGTTATCTCATTAAACAAATACTTCTCGGACTTACCCCATTTTTGTGGTTCTTAGACCTAAGCTAAGTTTTATTAACAAAAAATAGTTGCTTGGTTAACACACATTCTTTAGGAAATGGGAGAAACAAATATGAGAAAAATCCTATCAACCGTGACTATAAAATCTCAATCAAATCAGAAAATAGTTCTCTAATTTATCATACTTGATTAGACACATTAAAATCCAAGATCATTTTCCAAGAGAAAATCCTTGATCAAGAGAGATTGAGTAGATACATAGTATAACATGGATAATATATTTACTAGGCCCATGGGAAACATCAAGGTTATGCTAACATGTATGAATGTAGTGTCGAAAATTGCATACTCCTTTGTAATTTTACCCATATCTTTTGTAACCACTTTGGTGTCCATTCCCCTAGCACCTAAGTAGGCTCACTTTAGCCCTTCCATCAACCTTTTCCCTCTCCGGATGATCAAGACACCTTTCAACAACTATCATTTTGCTTCTTCTTCATGTCAACTGTGTGTTTTTCTTGTCACTTGTTATTTTTGAGCGTGATTTATCTAGACACTAGCGTGTCTTGTGGACGTCTGTGCATCGTGCATTCATCTCATGGCATCTTAACATTCAAATGTCAGTTCTGAGCGCCTTTTTCCACTTTTCACTTGCATATGTTAGTGGAAACGGTTCCGAACCTTTCAAACGGCTCACCATCCCTCTTTTCCCTCATCTTCTCTCTCTTTTAAATCTATCTTTTCTCTCCATTCAAGCTCTCTTGGTTATTTAAACTCTCTTAGACTCTCTTACACTCTCTTGGTCTCTCTCTTGGCTCTCACAACTTTCTCTTATTCTTTCTCTTGCTACAACATTTCCTAGTTTACTACCGCACTCTCAAGCTCTCACAATATCTCTTGTAACTCTCTTGGCTTTCTCAAGCCTCTTTGGTAATATCTTTCTATCTATCTATTTATCCTATTTTTTAGCATCTTGGGAGTCATCACATCCCTTATCCATCAAATCATTTGACATTTATCATATCTTGCATTTATTTCATTTATCTTTTATTCTATTAATCTATCTGGTTGTTTGTGGAAGTGGAAACACCAAAACAAGGTTTTGACTGAGGTAAGTCCCCAAGCAGCCCCAAACATTTTTCCTTTTTGGCTTGCGTGTAGGTCACATTAGAGAATATTTATCTAGATGGAGGCTTCATATCATGGACCTATTGTTTGTCTATTCTCTTCCCTTTTCTCCTTCTATTTTATCTTGGTTATTTTGTATTTCGCATTTACTAGCTTAGGTTCATTATTTTTTGTGTTTTAAAGCATTATAATTGCACTCGAAACTTTTTGTACGAACTTTGTACCTCATTCATAAAGGACGATAGCACATCATGCTAGTGTCCTAGATCTACATGCTCATCCTTTGGACAAAGGCTTGACAGAATTGTCTGAGAGCCTTGGATTGCGATTAACTATTTAACTTTATTTTTTGTATCCCCTGGCTCACCTTAGCGCCAGTTTGAGTGAGGTAGAAATAGATCGCTTTGTCCTTTGAGATTCATCATCTTGGAGGTGACAAATCCCCTCCTCTACAATGAATATAATAGGTATCATAGGGAATTGATTTCATGGTGTTGAGAATTGTGGTGAATTAGTAAAATTAAAATTTGACAAAGTAGTGAGTAAATATAAAATATTGATTAAAACATCATGTTTTAACCATCTAATTATGTGAGGAGAAGCCTATATTTAGTAATAAAAGAAAAATATCATAATTATTGTAGTTCCCCTAAGTTTTGACACTAGAAAATGAATTCTTTATCATAACTAGCATATCCCTATATATTTCAATCTTAACATGATCCAATGGTTTAGTAAATGTATTATCCATTATCAGTGGCTTCATGTCATGTCTTCCTAAGCCTTCTTTTAAAATTGTTAAGTCAAATTTTCATGGTTTTACCAAAGGAGATGATCCTACCCCAAAATCCTCCATGGTATTTATTAACATTACTTGTTTTGTAGATTTAGATTCTAAAAAGTGGGGTGAAACAGAAGAGGTTCTAGGTAATCAGAATTGTTTAATTTGAATCCATAAGTATAGACCTATTTTTTGCTTGTAGATTAATTCTATTTGCAAAAAAATGTTATGTACAATTTTGCAAAAAAATTTCTAGCCTAATGACAATCATATGACTAGGTATAACACTAGCCATAATAATAAATTCAAAAAAATGATGTATCATAAAATATTTGACAACACACATACAACCAAGTACCCTAATCCTAGAGGTAAGATATAGGACCAATTATTTTTGTTAGGTCTCGGAGACAACTGAGAGCGGGGGGGTGAATCGGTTGTCTAATAAATTCAAACCAAAATCTTATTTAACCAACTTAATGTTTAATACCAGTAAACCAGTTATGTATGCCGGTAGACAATGTTAATAGTAAATTTCTATGTCGGTAAGGATTAATGCATGAAACATAAACACAAATTCATCCACAACACATGACACAAATATTTGTACGTGGAAACCCTGTAAGGGGAAAAACCATGGTGGGAAACCTTACCCACAATCAGATGATACTACTGCAGATAGTAAGTGTACAAAAAGGGGTCTGCACATGCAGAAAGGCCAACAGCCTAGAGCTCACTGCTCAATAACAAATGGGAGTCACACTGACTACAGTTGGATGGTTAAATCCAATAAGAATGTACTGCACAAAATAGCATCTTCATATGCTGGATTCAGTACTGGTGTAATGCTAATATGCTTCTACAAAAACCTAACTTCACCTTCAAAATGATGTCTTCATGTATACCTCTACTTGATCTCGCATATACCTTCACACAATTCTTTTTCGCATTCCACACATGATCTTACAAATAAGATCTTACATTTATACCATACTCTAAGACCAATTTTAGTAGGTCGGCTCTACAAGATATTACAATAAAAACATTTTACAAATAATATAATATCCAATGTAATAACTGATTAATCATGTTGGCTTAATGCATTTACAACAATAATAAATCATCTCCATAGCGTGCCATGCTGATTGGGAAAAGATAAACCTACCGGTGTAACCCTAGATAACCTGGACCTATTTGCCGGTAAAAGCAAATATGCAAATATGAATGTACCAATGATTATTTCTTCAAAATAAAGTATCCACATGATGTCTTTGACATTACCAAGTGTCTTTCATATCATTCTAGGTACTGGTGAACAATATATCTTGTCGGTGAATCATATACCAGTAACTGTTGCAAAGTTAACTGCTTGCTGGTGAATGTTGCTAGATCTCCAAAGTAGGTGTATTCAATAGGTGTTGACATCAATGACAAAATCATACCAAAATACCAACAATCTCCCCCTTTGGCATTGATGGCAACACAAGATGGAAAAACCATCAAAGTGCTAAAACAGAAATGCCAAATACAAAAACCAACAATCTCCATTTCTCCCCCTGGGAGTAACAATACCAATTTCTCCTTAAATATAATTTCCAAAATTTCTCCCTTGAAATCTTTCACTAAAAGGATAATGTGTTTTTCCATAGATATCTCTCCACCTTTGACATCAAATGCCAAAGTCACAAAAGTCACAAAATACCAACCAATTCAATATACCAACTACTCCCCCTGAGAAGTAGCTTCCTCATCAAATACCGGAATAAAGATTTGTCCATTTAATTCAGTCGGTTGATGACAATCATCAACTGTCTAAGTCTCTACCGGTGGTGGTATGATTCCAAGCTAATCTCTGAGACACTCAAAAGTCTCCTTAGGCAAAGGTTTTGTGAAAATATCTACAAGCTATTCTTTAGTATTCACATAAACTAGTTTTATCTCTTTTTCTTCAAATTTTTCCCTTAGAAAATTCAGTTTGGTAGAAACATGTTTTGTTTTAGAATGTAATACCGAAATTTTAGATATATCAATTGTTACAGTGTTATCACAGTTTATAGTAATAGGTTCCTTGCATTTTACTTTTATGTCTTTCAACATTTGCTTAAGCCAAAGTACTTGTGTACAGTTTGTTGCTGCTGCAACATATTATGATTCTGCTGTTGATAAAGATGTACAACTCTGTTTCTTACTCAACCAAGAAACTAATCTCTTTCCAAGAAAAAATGCTCCTCCAATGGTGCTTTTTCTATCATCCACATCTCTTGCCCAATTTGTATTTGTGTATGCACATAGATCAAAATTTTCATCTTTAGGATACCATAATCCAAGATTTGTTGTGCCTTGTAAGTACCAAAAAATCCTTTTCACTGCTGATTCATGATTTTCCCCAGGATTACTCTGAAATCTAGAAACAATACATACTGCATTCATAATATCAAGCCTAGTTTGTGTCAAATACAGTAAACCTCCTATCATAGATTTGTATCTAGTTGGATTAACAGGTGTAGATTCATCCCTTTGAGATAATTTGTCATTTGTAGTCATAGGTGTGCTTACCAGTTTAGAGTTCTCCATCCCAAATTTCTTTAGTAGTTCTTTTAAGTACTTGGATTGACTCAAAAATATACCTTTATCAGTCTGTAAAATCTGCAATCCTAAAAAGAATTTTATTTCTCCAATCATAGACATTTCAAATTCTTGCTGCATTTCAAGAGAAAATTCTTTACATAATCCATCTTCTCCTCCAAAGATTATATCATCAACAAATACTTCAATAATCAAGATGTCATCATTAGTTACTTTGTAATATAAATTGCTATCTGTATTTCCTTTAGTAAAACCAATCTTTAAAAGATACTTATCCAATCTTGCATACCAAGCTCTTGGGGCTTGTTTCAATCCATACCGAGCTTTTCTTAACCTGCAAACCATATCATTGTCATCTGTCAAAGAAAATCCTTCAGGTTGTTGAATATAAACTTCCTCTTCAAGATCTCCATTCAAAAAAGCACATTTAATATCCATTTGATAAACTTTGTAATCCTTGTGAGCTGCAAAAGCCAAGAATAATCTAACTGCCTCAATTTTGGCTACCGGTGCAAAGGTTTCATTACAATCAACTCCTTCTTTCTGAGAATATCCCTTACACACTAGTCTTGCTTTATTTCTGACAACCTTTCCATCTTCATTAAGTTTGTTTCTAAATACCCATTTGGTTCCAATTACATTTTTATCTTTAGGCCGGGGAACTAATGTCCAAGTATTATTCTTCTCAATTTGTCCTAATTCTTCTTCCATAGCTTTAATCCAAAATTTATCTTCAAATGCCTCATTGATAGATGATGGTTCAATTTGAGAAATAAGACATACCTCTTCATTTGCCAATCTTCCTCTTGTCATAACTCCTTTAAATTTGTTTCTAATTATCTGATCTTCAGAATGGTTCAGTCTTACATACTAGGGTGTCTTAGTTTGCTGTTGTTCTTCAACTACTATGGAATCCTCTGATGATACCGGGGTAACTGGATCTTCATTCTGTACCGGTGGATTCAGTGTAGGTTCATTTGTCACAATTTCTGTTGTCGGTTCAGAGTCTATATACCTTGAAGTTCCTCTGAATTGTTCATCAATCTTTACATTTGTACTCTCAACAATTTTCTGCAATCTTTTATTAAAACATCTATATGCCTTTCTCTTAGATGAATAACCAAGAAATATTCCTTCATCACTTCTAGGATCAAATTTGCCAATATACTCATCTCTTCTAATATAACATTTACTTCCAAAAATTTTGAACTACTTAACAGTAGGAATATTACCAAACCATAGTTCATGAGGGGTCTTACCAATTTCACCTTTGATGTGAACTTTGTTGAATGTATAGACAACAGTGCTTACTGCCTCTCTCTAGTACACATGTGGTAAATTTTCTTCTGATAACATACTTCTTGCTGCATCCAAGATAGTTCTGTTTTTCCTTTCAACAACTCCATTCTACTGTGGTGTCCGAGGTGCTGATAACTATCTTTTGATTCCATTCACTTCATAGAATGTATTAAAGTCCTTAGATGTGAATTCTCCTCCTTGATCTGATCTTAAACATTTGATTTTCTTTCCGGTTTCATTTTCAACCATTGCTTTGAATAGTTTGAACTTCCCAAGTGCTTCTGATTTTTCTTTGAGAAAAGTAACCCAACACATTCTAGAATAATCATCAATAATTAGCATGAAATATCTATCACCTTGTAAGCTTTTAGTTCTAGTTGGACCACACAAATCAGTGTGAATTAAATCAAGAGCATTATTGGATTTTTTTGGAATACTTTTGAAACTAGCTCTAACTTGTTTTCCAAATTGACAATCCTTACAAATTGTATTATGAGGTTTCACAATTTTAGGTAGATCTCTAACTGCCTTAGAAGTACCGATTTTTACCATGCAATCAAAATTTACATGACATAGTCTCTTGTGCCATAACCAACTTTCATCTATATGTGCAATTAAGCATGCCTTTTCACTGTTATTCAAATGAAAGATATTACCTCTACTATGATTACCGGTTGCAATTTCCAAACTAGTTCTATTCATGATTTTGGATTTTCCATTTTTAAATTGTAACTAAAAACCTTTCTCAACTAATTGACCAACACTTAAAAGATTATGCTGTAATCCTTCAACATAGTAGACATTGTCAGTGTTATGTTTACCATCAAGAGATATTGAACCCTTACCTTTGATTGAACAGGTTTTGTCATCTCCAAATCTTACTAAACCTCCATTGTATTCTTGAAAGTTCAAGAATTTACCTTTGTCTCTAGTCATATGATGTGAGCATCCTGAGTCAATAATCCATTCATCCTTTGATTCAACTTTAGCTGCTAGGGCTTGTTCTACCGGTTGAGCAATAGGTGCTGGTTGATCTTTTGTTATAGCAACAAAATCCCATCCATTGTCTGCTAGATCCTCATCAGAATCATCAGTCACACCTTCATCAGCAATGTAACAAGATTTATCTTTATTCTTCTTAAATCTATATCTCTGATATTCAGGATTAGGCTTGTATATTCTTCTAGCTTCTTCTCTTAGTCTAGCATGTCTATCAGGGCATCTTGAAGCCATATGACCAATCTTATTGTAGTTAAAACATTTAAAGGGTGCTTTACCTTCATACTTACTTCCAATTGGACCTTTTGGCATTTTCCTTGCAAATAGTGCTTCAAGTTCTTCAAGCTCTTCATTCTCCTTTCTGGTTTCTTCAAGTTCTCTTGCATAAAAGGCTCTCCAATTTGATTTGTGAAATGATGGAGCAGATGATTTTGATGCTTTAAAGGACAAATCAGTTTTTATAGTAGCAACAGGACCAAATTCCTCAATTTCAAAAGATGAAAGTTTTCCAATCAATGTATCCATAGTTACTGATGTATTAGGCATTGTTCTCAACTCATTTATAGCAGTAACTTTCATTTTATATGCTGGTGGCAAACCTCTTAATATTTTTGAAACAATTTCATCCTCACTCAAGGTTCCTCCACAACATTTGATGCCTAAAACAATTTCATTTACTCTTTCCATAAAAGCAGAAATCCTTTCATCTTCTTCCATTTTCAGATGTTCATATCTGACTTGGAAGCTTTCAAGTTTTGCAATTTTGACTATGGAATCTCCTTCATTCAGTGTTTCCAAATGATCCCAAATAGCTTTAGCAGTAGACCTATCTGATAATCCCATGATTTGTTGATCTGATAATGCGCTCAAAAGTGCTTCTCTTGCTTTGCAATCATTCTCTTCATCTTTGGCTAAGGTAGTTGGAGTAGTCTGACCAGCTACAACAGCAGTATAACCATTCTTAGTAACTTCCCAGATGTCTTTACCGATACAATTCAGATGTGTCTCCATTCTGATCTTCCATATCCCATAGTTGGTTCCATCAAGTTTAGGACTATCCTTCCTCAAATAATTAGTAGACATTGGATCTCCTCAAGTTGTTAAACTTCTGCAAAAGAGGACTAAGCTCTGATACCAATTGTTAGGTCCCAGAGACAACTGAGAGGGGGGGGGTGAATCAGTTGTCTAATAAATTCAAACCAAAATCTTATTTAACCAACTTAATGTTTAATACCGGTAAACCAGTTAAGTATGTCGATAGACAGTGTTAACAGTAAATTGCTAGACCGATAAGGATTAATGCATGAAACATAAACACAAAGTCATCCACAACACATGACATAAATATTTGTACGTGGAAACCCTGTAAGGGGAAAAACCATGGTGGGAAACCTTACCCACAATCAGATGATACTACTACAGATAGTAAGTGTACAAACAGGGGTCTGCACATGCAGAAAGGCCAACAACCTAAAGCTCACTACTCAATCACAAATGGGAGTCACATTGACTATAGTTGGATGGTTAAATGCAATAAGAATGTACTAAAAAAAATAACATCTTCATATGCTAGATTCAGTACCGGTGTAATGCTGATATGCTTTTACAAAAACCTAACTTCACCTTCAAAATGATGTCTTCATGTATACCTCTACTTGATCTCGCATATACCTTCACACAATTCTTTTCCGCATTCCACACATGATCTTACAAATAAGATCTTACATTTATACCATACCCTAAGACCAATTTTAGTAGGTCGACTCTACAAGAAATTACAATAAAAACATTTTACAAATAATATAATATCCGATGCAATAACTGATTAATCATGTTAGCTTAATGCATTTACAACAATAAGAAATTATCTCCATAGCGTGCCATGCTGATCTGGAAAAGATAAATCTGCCGGTGTAACCCTAGATAACTTGGACCTATTTGACGGTAAAAGCAAATATGCAAATATGAATATACCAATGATTATTTCTTCAAAATAAAGTGTCCACATGATGTCTTCGACATTACCAAGTGTCTTTCATATCATTCCAGGTACCGGTGAACAATATATCCTACCAGTAACTATTGCAGAGTTAACTGCTTGCCGGTGAATGTTGCTGGATCTCCAAAGTAGGTGTATTTAGTAGGTGTTGACATCAATGACAAAACCATACCAAAATACCAACAATTTTATGTTAAATCAAGATAATAAAAAGATCCAAAATATTTCCTCACTTGATGACACTTGCCAACTCATTTTAGACTATTGGATAGGAAAGAAGGGCAATGCGAAAATCATAAAGTAAAATAAATCAAAACCTCACCTGCCTATTCCATTCATAATTTACTTATGTTTGTATCACACTATACAAAATTGTGTCCATCAAGACTTTATTTACACAATAGAAAAACCATAATATTTCACACTTAATTCATTTGTATTCTAGACACATTTGTAGTACTCCTATAAATGTGCATAATACATATTTAAATAGTATCATAAATAAATGATACTAAAAAACATATTTTTAAAAACAATTTTAAATATAAATTAGAACGTTCTATTTATTATTTTTTATTATTAAAATTCATAAAAAAAATAATTTATAACCTAAAATATATTTTAATTTTCAATTTATCCCATTATATTTTAATTAAAAGTACATTAAAAAATTATAACAATTTAAAATAGTTCATAAATAACCAACTCTTAAAGCTAAACATTCTAATTAAAAGTCTAAATCACTGCATAAAATTATGAGTAGAAAATAACACTCACTAGACTAACTTTCTACAACTTTTCATTTATTTTTATATTTAAATATTGATGAAATAAATGTCAATGAACATGTCATAAACTAATTTTCCCACATTTTCTTGCGCATGCAAGAACACTCATTCACCACTTACATAGATATTGTTCATAAAAAAAAAAGACACTTTATCAACATGGGACCAATTTCAACATTAATGGCAAATGGGAAGTGGGATTGCTAAAAGTTCAATATTTAGATAATCAATTTTTTTTTTCAATGTGATATTTTTTTATATTTCTAATGTAAAAGATTCAATCGCTCTGAAGATCATAACTACTAATCATGAAGACCATTAAAACCAATTTTCTTAAAATTATTTATTTCAAAATGATCTAAATTTGATAGACATTTCCTTTGATTTGATGTGTGAAAACTGGTTGGCATATCTTCAAAGACCTAATTCCCTTGTGAAAGTTTCATAAATAAACCTATACTACTTACAATGTCTGATTGTGTCATCTCCAAAATAACATCTTATAATTCTCCTTGTGTCTTGTGCTCCGTCCTCTCTCTACCACCACTCTTTCTCCTCTCTTTTAAGTGAGTCTTGGTTTGTAACCAACCATTTTACATCTCCTTAAACCCTCTCTTTTGTCTTGATGATGGATCACGTAGTGTGACCCAAAATGCTAATGATAAAAAAAATCGCACACGATCAAATCTAGAAACACAAAAATACTATCGATATGGATTGTAAACATTTTTAACACTAATCTTTTAACATTTCAAAATAATTTAATATTTGCAAGAATACTTTTTAACTAAGTAAACTAATATCGTAAATTTTAATTAGTTACCTCTCACTTCCTTTTCCTTTTTCCAATTCCTATAATTAATTAATGTAATCCTACTAGGGAAACTTGAGATATTACATGTCTTTACATGTAGGGGCATATAGGGGAAGAGTACTAGTAGCCACTATAGCTAACTTTGTGCACCCACATATTCTAAACAATACATTGGATTTTGACGATTTTTTGTGTTGTCTCATCATGCAACTTAACTACTTATAGCTAGGGGAGAGGACCCAGTAGTTGTGCACTCTAACTTTGTGCTTCTCAAAATCCTACGTGGAAATTTCAAATCACTCCCATTTTTTTATAGAAGCTTACTTGGAAAGTCCCCTTCTTATAACTAAGGTTCCAAGGCCACATCATCAAATATGATGCCACATCAACATGCTTTTTGCCAAGGTGTCCGAAACAGCCCCCAAAAAAGGTGAGACCAATAGTCGGGCAAAAGGGGCCCCAATACTTGTGCAGCTGATGTGGCATCATATATGATTGGTTGATTTTTACAATTAATGGTACATATCATTCAGTTATTGGTAGTCATCATCAGCAATAACAACTTTAAAGTCGCAACTATTGGTGCAATGTTGTCAAAAAAATTGGACATTAAATCAACTAGTATGGGTATCAAATCAGCAAGTATGGGTATTAAATCAACAACTTCTATCACAACAATTGGAACATGTTAAACTACTAGGTCCTTTCCCCTATTGTTTTGGCTTCTGGGTAGTAATGATGCACATTATGGGATCCATTATTCGTGCAAGGGTCAAAAAGTACACTTTTCAAAGTGTCACTTGATACCTGCTTAAAGATTCCCGAATAACTATGCACTTAAAATCACCAATACCCATGCATAAATGCCCCAATAATTGTCTGCTATGGGTACCAATAAAGTTGCACAAATGGGGTCAATTATGGTCCATAAAAGTTAAAAAATGAGTGGCTATTGGTACATGTGAAATTTATTAATGAACTTTTAAATATTTTTTTTAAATTTTTTTTTAAAATTAGCAATTAGAAGGTTGGATGTGCAAGGAGTGAACGGTTATTGGAACATGAATAGTAATTGGTACTCTTCTCCTAATTGCTTCTATTCTTTTCGAACTATTATAGTTAATGACCTTTACATTCTTTTTCCTTTTTTCAAATCATGTAGTTGATTAATGTAGTCCTCCAAGCTAAACTTGCTAGTCTGGTACATTTGTTTATATGTAGGGGCATATAATTATTTCTATTGTTTTCTCTTTTGGTGAATAAAGAAGTAGTAGTCATTTCTCTCATGTGCAGATAAAGGCTAGAACAAAGAAATGACTCAACCAGAAATCCTTCACAATCAGGGTGCCAAAGGATTTGTAGAACTCCAAAGAGAAGGCAAAGATGGAGCTGAATCATGGCTATTTCGGGTGCAAAAGAGATTTGAATCTCGTCAATATAAAATGTTTCAGCGAACTTCAAATATGTCTATTTATAGGGTACCTGAATCCATGAGGGCATCAAAACCACAAGCTTATGTACCTCTCGTTGTGTCTTTTGGGTTTTATCATCACAAAGGAGGGCAACAACTCTGTGTAATGGATGACCACAAGCTAGAAGCAGTAGAAAGAACTTTGAAAAGGCTCAATCATATGGACATCTATATGTTGACAACAGAAATTGAAATGTTAGAGGAAAGAATTAGAGATTGCTACGAAGATTCAGCAGTTGAATACGATAGAGAAACAGTGGCCTGGATGTTTACCATGGATGCATGCTTTATTCTCGAGTTCTTTAGGGCTCTGAGCAAAGAAATGTCTAATGAAGAACAATCCTTCAGTCTTATTTTCCAACGTGGGGATGGAAATGCTATATCGTGGGCGATAGAGAGGGATATAATGAAGTTGGAAAACCAAATTCCACTATTTGTTATCATACATTTGCTCCAATTAGAGCTAAAAACCCATGAAAAAGCAGTCTCCAAGTTAGCTACAATACTCAGTCACTTCCAAGAATTTAAAGGGTTTCCCTTCAGTTTGGAAGTTTGGGAACACCAAATTCCATGGAAAATTGAAGAACAAATAAGAAAAGGTGCATCTCATCTGTTCGATTTGTGTAGAATGTTAATTTCAGATTTCTTAACACATTCACATCCCCATTCTCCTTCTTTTGCAGTGTCAGACTCTAAGAACCAGAATAATAATGAAAAGTCATCTAATTAAACTTTCAGCAGAACTCTTAAGAAATGTTGGTATATCATTCAGGCCAAGTGTTGATGGGAAACTGTTATTTGAAAACAGAAGATTTGCAAGGAATTACTTTTTCCTCCCTAAAATCATAGTGGGGGATGACACAGAAACTATCCCGAGGAATTTGATTGCTTTTGATGAGTGCCAAAGATGCCGATCCTCCCCAGAAGCCACAATAATTTCCCAATATATAGGTCTAATAGATGACTTAATTGACTCTGAGAAAGATGTTGCTTTGCTTAGGAATGAAGAAATCATCATAAGTTTGATGGGGAGAGATAATGAAATAGGTAGCATGTTCCATGATCTAGACATGGAAGTCTCTATACAACCAATTGAACAATTTCAGGTGGTTGTGAAACAAATAACAGATCATTATCACAGTGCATTGAATTTATGGATCAGACAGTTCAAAGAAGAGTATTGCTCAAGGCCTTGGTATATTGTCTCTCTTCTGGTGGCAATACTTGTTTTGGGTATGACTGCTATGCAAACTTATTTTGGATCGAAAGCTAATTGAAATTATGTCATCTTAGATGTAAATGACAGTATTTGTTTTTCAGAATTTTACAAGATGCTTTCCGTAAAAATTTGTATTGTCTTGTGATCTATGTTATTGTA
This sequence comes from Cryptomeria japonica, assembly GCF_030272615.1. Taxonomy (NCBI): domain Eukaryota; kingdom Viridiplantae; phylum Streptophyta; class Pinopsida; order Cupressales; family Cupressaceae; genus Cryptomeria; species Cryptomeria japonica. Next base: position 731,029,566 of record NC_081409.1, read on the forward strand.
TAATTTTGCATGTATATGTTTAAATAACAACTTTATCCAAATCAGTAATATATCAAATTATGTTGTCCAACAGGTATCAAATTATTATGAATTGTTATTTAAGTTATATAAGATGCATGAAATTTCAAAATTTTACGTAGTCTATGTGTAGATAACTGATGCTGGACTTGAGAAATCTGCTAAGAGATCATGCAGTTTGATATTTCCGTAAATCATGTATTTCAACGTCAGCTGAAAACTGGTGTCCATTGTCATGCATCTCCTCTCATTGCATTCATAGTTTAGTTAACTAGACCTTGTTTCTTGCGAATAAAGCATGTAAACCGGTATAAATTTTTTGTCCACTTCATTGGACTGTTAGCATGTTGTAACTGTTTGTTCTTTTTAAGTTAAGATATTTTGGCATTTCAAGCAAAGAATGCATGCCTTATTTTTTAACGGTGAATGCTCTGTTTTGAGCGGTTAAAGGAACTCTATATTTAGAGGCCTTCTCCAAGCATGTGAATTATAAAAAATGAGAGGCTAATTGTATTCTATGTATGCTATAATTAAAAAAAGAGCATCTCTGTCTTTTCTCAAATTCTGAGTATGACTGGTAAATTCTGTAACTTAATATTTGATCACTTTATGTTATTGCTGTTATTGCATTTTAGTTTGCTATCAGCTGGGTATTAGAAACAGGGTTCGTTTGGAATCTACAATTGGTATTAGAGAAGGTATTTCTATTGGGTTAAAGTTTGTGTGCTGTTAGAATTTTGCCAAAGTGAACCACGTCGAATTCTAACAACTTTCCCGTTTTTGAATTTAATGGAAATGAATATGATTATTGGTGTATAAAAATGATGACCTTCTTGGTAAGAAAAGATATGTGGGACATTGTTGAATCAGGTTACAAGGAGCCAGATGATTGGAATTCCGTAACAGGCAATGATTTGACAGCCAAGAAAGAAGCCAAGAAGAAGAATGCTCAAGCATTGTTTCACATTCAAATAGCTCTTGATAAGAGCTTATTTCCCAGAATTTCAGATGCAAAGTCAGCTCAAGATGCCTGGAAGACTCTAAAAGAAGCTTATGAAGGTAGTGATCAAGTCAAGGTAGTAAAGCTACATACATTGAAGCGAGAATTTGAGAATTTAAAGATGTGAGAGACTGAATGTGTGAGTGACTATTGTGTCAGAGTTAAAGATGTGGTTAATAAGATGGCCACACTTGCTGAAATTGTGAGCAGTGAGGTTCTGGTTAAAAAGGTGTTGAGGACTCTCACCCCAAGGTGGAATCATGCTGCCAATATCATAGAAGAAAGCAAAGGTTTGAAAACCCTTCAATTTGATCATTTGGTTGGATCTCTTATGTCTCATGAAGAGAGATTGAAAGATTCATTTTGAGAAAGTGATGTGAAAGCCCTTTCATCCAAATTGCAAATCACAAAGAAAGAGAAAGTCAACAACAACACCAGAAACAATCATGGTCAAGGTAGAGGCCAAAATCAGAATCATGCAAAAGGAAATAGAGGTAGAGGTTGCTCAAGAGGTAGAGGTAGCTCAAGAGGAAGAGGTAGAGACAAATCATTAGAGGTTGCTGCAAAAGGAGGTATGGAAGTCGACACAAAAGAAGGTACAAAAAGTGTTAATGATATTTATTATACACCCCAATTAAAGCATAATTTGTTAAGTGTTGGACAACTATGTGAGAAGAACTATAAAATTGTCTTTGAGAATAAGAAATGAATAATTTATGAGGGCAATAGGATTGTGACTGTTGTGCCTATAACAAAGATTAGAATGTTCCTTTTGAAGTTTAGTGAACATAACATCAGCCTTGCCAATATGGCATATGAGGATACCAGTTGGTTATGGCATCTTAGGTATGGACATTTAAATTTTCAAAGTTTGAAGATTCTAACATCACATGCATTAGTTTCTGGTTTACCTAAGGTTGAAGAGCACAAGGAGATTTGTGAAGGATGTGCCAAAGGAAAGCATGCAAGGGAAAAAATTCCAAAGGGCAATGCATGGAGGGTTCATCACCCACTTCAACTTATTCATTCTCATATTTCTGGTCCTATGCAAACAAAGAGTTTGGGTAAGTCATCATATTTTATTACTTTTATTGATGATTACTCACGAAAATGTTGGGTATATTTTTTGAAGGCCAAAGATGAAGCCCTTGTTACATTCAAGAGGTTTAAAGCACGTGTTGAAAATGAGAAGGGGTGTAGAATCAAACATTTAAGGACTGATTGTGGAGGTGAATTTTGTTCAAGAGCATTCCTAGAATATTGTGAGATGAATGACATCAAGAGGCAACTCACCACTGCATACACACCTCAACAAAATGGAGTAGCTGAAAGAAAGAACCATACAGTGGTAGAGATGGCAAGGAACATGTTACAAACCAAAAAATTGAGCAATATTTTTTGGGGAGATGCGGTTTCTACAACAGTGTACATTCTCAATCGTAGCCCCACCAGTGCACTTGACAATATGACTCCTTATGAAGCTTGGTATGAGAAAAAGCCTAATGTTCCCAATCCCAACCATTCATTTCTTTTAACATCAATTAACCATTTCAATACCAATTACTACATTATCAAACCATAGAAATATATGAACTAATCACATCATCACAAGCATATCACTAAGTACACACTCATAGATTCAATATCCATTATTCTCATTATTAATCATTCTCAAAATACACATGATACATCATTTTCCAATAACATCCACTAGATACATGAATAAAATTTCTTTTACAACAAGGAGCATAGTCCTCAAATACTATTACATATACATATCAAATGAAACAAGTACAATAATTTGCTACTAATATTCATCCACAAACTAAAGAGATAAAAGAGATCCACATCCATGCAAGGCATCCACTAAAGAACATCCCAATAGAAGAAAGACACCAAACACCTAACCATGTGGAACCAAAGGAACCACCCCCCGTGCTAGGAGATGACACAAGATCCCACACACACTCTAGATCTAAGATAATACCTAACAACCAAAGAGGAAAAAACACTAATACAAACCAAGAAAAACATACCAAACAAACAAGTAACATCCAGAGGCGACTCAACAACAAGACATAAGTAAATAGGACCAACATGTAGGGAAAGAGTGTCATCACATGCTACCATATAGGATACACATGCGGAACCATCTCAAACTTTGAGGAAATCAAGGGAGTTTGGTTTATCCGGTTACCAAATCTACCACCTCACTTAGGTTTTTGATCCATGAGATGGTTACTATAAAACTCATTTCTTATCTTACTTAGATGTGATACTACTACCCAACCCACCTAAGATTAATTATTATGTTATCACTTATTAAGTTATAGGAAAGCCTTCAATGAGCTATCCAAATGGTCTAGAACCCGACTCTATTACTCAAGAATCCTAACAGTTTATTCCTCATGACCTCGACAGACTCATGGAAGCCTACTCCCCCTAATCATGAACATAGGCCTCAGCGACACATGAAATCAAAAAAAGGAAGCTCTCAAAATACTATCCAGCTAACAAAGATAGAACATCATAAATGCACATGAGCTAATAACATATATCACCTAGGTTACATAGACCACACAAAATCATAAAGAAAGAAACCATTAACATAGCAAGGTACTACTCATCTTGCAACAATGCAAATGATCAAATAAATCATCAAAATATTACTCTGAACATGCAAGAGTACTTATAAGACATAACATGACCTCTGGACAATCACCCAAGACAAATTGAGAACCCAAAAACCCAAACTAAAAACTCAAAGGTTCGGAAAACTGACTCAGAAGGGTAAAATAACTAGATTTGTGCATTTGTTTCATAGGTTAGCGCATATACCTAAATGTACAATGCATCTATTGAGTCCTACAATGCATATACCAAGACCTATGACACATTCGTCAAAACCTATAGCGCATTCACAACGTTTCAATGCATTTGAATCTTTCTGCAATGCATATGTAGCACAAAATAATACATTTGACTAGTTACACAGTATATATAGATAATGAAATAGCGCACACATGGTTTTAGCACAAACACTCATAAAACTTAGATGGAAATAATAAACGTACGAGAATAGAATAAAATCATACAAGTAATGAAAATTCACTAATGAAGGCTCGAAAGAGACACCCATATCAGAGGATTCAAATGATATAAACAAAATGCCAAACGATAAGCCATAGTAAAAGATCTCTAAAAAACGGTCGACCTGACATCTGTGAAAATAAAGCTAAAAAAGAATCAGACATTAGTAAATCCCCTTCTCGGCTATAGTTTAATTATACAATAATGTCTTAAATAAAATTATATAAACTATGCAAACTATATAAATGAATTATTTTTCCCCAAGGTTCCGAGAATACATAGAGAAGACAATCTTTTCAAATCTGAAAATGCAAAAGCAAGAAATCCTCTGACCTAGTGAATGTTGAAAGTGAAAAGAATAATTTGTTGAAGAAGAACCAACCAGCCCACAATCCAAACTTCTCCAAGTAATCCAAATCCAATTCACAGAAAAATACTTCTCGAGCAAACCCCCGTGAAATCTCAAGAAAGCAATTAAATAGAAAACCAGGCCAAAAAGGCCCACTAATGGGCTTTTGAGGGTCAATCCTCACAAGAAGGGTGAAATTAGATAGGAGTGGGTTTTGCCAGATAAGGGTTGGACTAAGGTCAATTTTGATGGTGCTTCAAGGGGGAATCCCGGGATCTCTGGAGTTGGGGTCATAGCTCGTGACGAATGTGGAAACATTGTAGCTTTTGGAGCTAAGAGGTTGGTGGATGGTTCGAACAATGAAGCAGAGTGTCAAGTGGCTATAGAAGCCATTCTTCTGGCTAAGAAATTGGAAGTGAATAAACTCCACATGGAGGGGGACTCCCAGATTGTGTTGAATGGGATTGCTAGAGGTCAGATGGAGGCCTGACAACTTGACAAACACATTAGAAGAATGAATCTCCTTCTTTACAGATTTGAATATTTTAAGGTGTCACATGTTCTCAGGGAAGCAAATGTTGAGGCTGACAAGATTTCAAATGTTGGAACTAATGGTTCTTTGGATAGAAACTTTAATTTATTTGAGGACCTACGAAATGTATGTCCTCATGAATTTGGTTGATTTTGCTTAAGATGTGGGAAGAGAACCCGAGTTGTGTTTTTGAGTTTGGTGTGGTTTGTTTTTGACACTGGATATGTGGGAAGTGATGCTCCTCATGGATTGTGATCTATGATGATATAGCAAGTTGCAACAATGGCATAAAAGTGATGATGGAGACATTTGGCGGGCTGATCAGGTGATGATGCTTGGTTTGAGGTGCTACATGTGGAGTAATTATTTCTTGAGGTGGTGCTGGATATTTTAGGGCCTTGGCTCTTGGTTTCCTAGCACTTCACAATGGTTAGTTTTGGCTTTGTTTTAGAATGCAGGTTTTGGACAAGAGTGTGGGGAAGGATGGAAGATAATTTCTCTGTCGATAGATGAATAGATGTCAGCATTCTTTGGCTCAATTTCATGCAATAGGCTGTTGAATGTTTTCAAGGTTGATGGGGATGTGTTTTGGAGGTTTGTGCACTTGATGGTTGGGGAAGAATTTGTGGTGTCCGATTCCCGTCCATGAATAAATCTGGACATCTCATCGTTGTTCGTGGTGTTGGCCCTGATGGTGGGTGGTTTGACTAAGGAGGTGTTGCAGGTGACGTCCTTGGTGCTGCGACCTAAATGGTCAGGTGGGTTGGAGGATGTGGTGGATCATGTAGAAATTGGCAAAGGTTTGAGGATGCTACAAGGACCATGGTAGAGGATTGGTGTGGAAATGGGAGATGTGCAACCGTTGGTGATTTGGTCAGCTTTTCGACCTATGGAGGTCCAGCTGAAGGACGTAAGACAGGGGTGGAGGGATGTTGTGAATTTTGTGTGGGAGTTGGGATCGACAGAAAGAGAAAAAATCTATGGTAAGAAGACCCCAATTAAGTCAGAGGCTCCATTGGATGAAGATGGGTGGCCACTGATCCATCACCAGATTCCTAGAAGCAAGTGAAGGTGGTGGAGCCCAGTTTGCTTCGTGATGGCAGGTCAGGAATCATGCCAGGTGGTGGGAGGGAGACTCATGTGGTAGTCCCTAGTCAGGGAAATCTTAATTTCTCAAGGGAAGATGCCCTGGGTTGGTTTCGATAGACAGGTCCCTTGGGGTTGTCGGGTTTTGGATGGGGAAGTATGTATGTATGGTTTGTTTTTGAGGTGGTAGGACTTGTAGGTCTGATTTCTTTCTCGAGTTCTAGTGGTTTTGTATGGGCGAGACCCCATGTAGTGGTATGTTGTTGGACAACTTAATGATTGTAATTTCTCCTTCTTAAGCAATATAAAATATCTTGGTTATTGATCAAAAAAAAGAAAACCAGGCCAAAACCATAGAATATGTCAGCCAATAAAAATAATAGAAAAAATAATATTTCTTACCAACCCATAAAAAATCCAAGGTAGATATATAAAAAATAATAGTTATTTTACTTACCCAATAACTCAACCAATCACACAAAAGGGTAGGTAGAATAATATTTAATCAACTGATCTCAAAACCAAGGTAAAAATAATAAGATATTATTTAATTAACTTACCCAATAATTCAGCGAATACAATAAGAGGGTAAGTAGAAAAAAAAGTTTTGGGATGCACATCACTCTTAAAAAATGTTGTTTTCTATAAAAAACTACTTTTTGAGGGAGATGGAAAATTAAATAAATTTTTATTTAAAAAAAATTGAAAAAAATATATTAAGAATGTACAAACAAGATGTTACAAATCCGTAGTTTACATAATTTTCAAATTCTTAACGATTTAAAAGTTATAGGTGTTGGAAAGTGAAGATTTTTAAAAAAATGTTCATCTAAGTATCAAAGTTGGTCAAAAAGTGAGAACCGATATTGTGAGTTCACCCATAATATAAAATCACCTATTAAATATAAACCCCAATAAATAAATAAATAAACCAAGGCCATAATAAATTAAATCCATAATATTAAATAAAAGGTTATTTATATAAATAAATTCTCTAATTAATAATAAAGCCTTTTCTTACTAAATGATAATATTAATTCCAAATTAATAATGGAATATAAAATCATTTATCCAATATTATTCCTTCTCAATTAATTATTTATCTCTCTTTTTTTTGGCAAGGTGGCAATGCCACTTGATATATTTTATTAATAATATATAATTTTTACAATATATTTAAAAACTGGTTCAAAATGAGCTCCCAGAGAAAAGAACCAGCAAGAAAAACTTCGTTCATTGCTCATCAACGTGACTATAGAAGAGAAGTAGTGAACAATCCTCTAGCCGAAGCTAGTTTCAAAATAGAGATCAGCAAAGGAGCATGCATGCTCATTTACAAATAGGAGCATGCAAGCTCATTTTACAAAATAGGAGCATGCAAGCTTATTTACAAAATAAGGACATGAAAAAGAAATAACATAGGTTGCCCAGTGAATGAGGAAGAGAGCTCCAAAAAGCAAGAGGACAAAACCAACATCGAAGGACAGATCCATCTTCATGGAATATCTTGAAGGCCCTGCAATAAAGAACTCCTGCAACCAAAATTGACATGCCCCTGCACCAAAAAGCACCTGTAACCAAAATATATATACTACAAAACACAGAGAATTTGCAAGAAACACAAGGGTCCAAAACATGACTAACACCAATGACATGAGATCTGCAGTCCGCCATTATAGATAAATGCCAAAGGAGAAGAGGTGAATGCAGAAATGCTAGAGAGAAATGAAGCCCACAATTTTTATGCTGTAAATGAAAAGAAAGAGGAGATATATCATAAAAATCTGACAAACCAAAAGAAGCAGCGTACAAAGATAATCATGAAAACAACGCCACGCCAAACTTTAAATGGCATATGAAGGACAAATTCCCAATGTGAAAATAAATATCTCCAGATTTCACACTAGAAGAGAGTACCAAACACACAAACAATATCAATAACAACCAACTCATCATTAATTATTTATCTTATTATTACCAACTATATATATTTATTTTATTATAAACTATATAAGTCTATTAATTTAATTTAACATTATTAAACTATATAACTCATTAATTAATTAATAATAATTAAATCAAACAATAAACGCAATACGCCACACAAGATAACAAAGGGCAACTCAAGAAATCACTTGACATTGAACAATAATTCACACAAAGACTAAAAAGGGTAATCAATCTTAAACCTAGAGTGTAAAATGGGTTTTCATGTCATCTCCAATCAACTTGCCATTGGGATAAGACACACTTAGACCTACGAAGCCAGATGGAGTCGATGTCTAGTACCTACAGATCCTAAGTCCACAAATCCATGATACAACATCTATAATATATCATATAGGCAAGTGATAGAGAATCGCAATGGCATATCCTGCTCGAAATGAGTTATGTGACATCGTCCCTATCATGAAGACAGTAAAAGACACTCACAAACAATCAAACAATACCGTAATCGATCTCACATCATGAATTAGGGTTAGTATATCATAAAATACAATCAAATCAACATTAAGTAGACTAAGCTATAACATAGAGATTTATTGTTGTGCAAATGAGCTAGATGGCTTAGGGAGAGCCACTACAACTACCATTCTAATGGTCTCTTGTTTTCCATGGTGCAAGTGTCTCTTCATAATCTATCTGATGCCTCTACATGAATCCTTTTATAAGTAATCATTCCTTGCGTCTTTCAATACTACCATCACTATCATACTTAGTCTTTTAGATCCACTTAGTACCAAGATTTTCTTGTAGAAGCTCTCTAAGCTCCCTATATTATTTCTATGAATGAAATCTATCTCTTCTTGTATTACTTACACCTAAACCTCATTAATACATACATATTCAAACATAATAGTTCAAAATTAACTTATGAAATTATTTAGAAAAATTTACTCTCAACTCCCAAATTATGTTCATGTGCTTGACTTATACTCCTTTGATAAATATTACTTAAGATTTTTATCCTTCTTGTAGAACTTGCACTAGAGTTAGAAGAGGGACTACTTGGTGGACTTGTAGTACTTAAAATTTAAATATTAGTTTGTTTCTAATTAATAATGCCATCATTATAAATAGATTTTGACTTTGCAACATGGCCATTAAAATGACCATTAAATCCTCCATCAAAAATCAAATCTCTTAAAACAAAATGTTGCTAGTGAGAGGATTGTATAACCTATAATCATTTTTTCATCGTACCCAAAAAAAAATACATGATTCATTTTTTAGGTCTATCTTTTATCTCTTTTCATTAGTTACATGGACATAGGATAAACAACCAAAGTCTTCAAGAAATGATTAACATTAGGATTTTTCTAATAGGGATCTTCACATGGCATCATCTTATCAAGTACATTGGTGGGATTTTAATCGAGAATATACATTGTTGCAATAACCATATTATTCCAAAAAGATTTGTTCAATGCCTTACTTTATAGCATACTCCTCTTTATTTCCACCACTATATGGTTCTTTCTTTCAGTGACACCATTTTTTGAGGTGTATAAGCAAGAATGAGTTATTTTTTTATGTTATTAAGGTAAAAAAAACTCATAGAAACTCTTGAATAAATATTTCCTTCACGATCAACCCTTAAGCAACTTATTTTTTAATAAATTTTATTTTACACAGAGAATTGAAACCTCTTAATTCTTTAAAGGATTAATCTTTTCCCTTCAAAAAGTAGACCCAAAAATTTCATGAATAATCATCAATAAAGGTAATTAAATATGATTCCTTAGCCAAATTATTTGTTTGAATATGATTGTAAAGCGGAAAAATTGAACCCTAGTTGCTCTCCCTTCTTCCAACTCCAACGAGAGAGAAGGGAGGTCACTAGGGTTGGCGGTTTTCACTTAGGGGAGACTTTACATTCAAAAGAGGGGTTGAAACCCACAAGATCCAATCCCACACAATGCAAGATTGGATTCTAAATGAGTTTCAAGGGTTAAGACAGCAAGGCTACCCTCTTTTGTAAAGAATGTTGATAGAATGATTAAGCTAGGAATGTATAGAAAGTGAGAAAGATTCGCTTATAAACTGAGATAGGGATATAGGATGAAGCTGCGGACCTGGAATTAGCAGTAAAATGTTGATACGGCGCTGTCCTGCAAATTTGAGCAAAAGTTGATGGGATGATGGCGCCCGGCGTGCACACGGTCCTCCGAAAAATCCGCGAAACGAAGGTGGATCTGTTCGTCTCTGCACAAGGATTCCAGATCTTCAATTTCAGCCGCGTACCTGCAACCTACACACAGAAAAGCGAAGACGATTGGGGGGTTAGGGATTAGGGGTTTGCCCTTAGGTCAAACCCCGGTTTTGGAATTAACCAAGAAATGAGAAATGTTGTAAATGTAAATGTTTGTAATGTAAAACAAGTACTAGTACCTTGTTGTAAGGATGTTTGTATCCTTATGTGCGAAGGTATAGATGTTGTTGTATGTTGTATGTTGTAAGTAGTATGTAGTATGTGATCTCCTCTTCAATGGTTGAATCCTTGTCTTGAATGCAACACTTAGCCTTGAATGGAGACTTAGAATGATCAATTGCTTGAAGGAATGCTTGAATGCTTGAATGCTTGAATGTTTGAGTATCGTTTCCACCTTTTTCCTCTCTCTCCAAATGGGAGAGGAAAATGTAGTTTATATACTTGTCAATTAGGGTTGATAGACTGATTTTCCCAACCTTAGGCCGACCAGGAAACAATATTTTCCAATTTGCAAACAAAAAGACCTGAAGCCCCATAGGAGACCGGGCCCAAAATAGGGCCAAGGACCAGGACCCACCTCCCGGGACAGCAAGGTGCAAAGGAGGATTAGACCAGGGTGCAAGAAAATGCAGTTTTTGGTGTCGTGAGCAAGTTTCAGGGTCTCCATTCAGGTTCCGTGTTGCGTCGCCATCGTGAAGACTGAAATGCAGTCAAAATTGAAAGTGTCACAATTTTAGGATGCTACAATGATCAAAATTATCTAAATGAACTATTTAAAGTGGATAATGGGCCTACTATGTATTGTCTTTTAGAAACTTCTTTCTTGCATTCTTTATTGTAGAAAATCTTTGATAAAACTCCTTATTCTCTTAAACCTTAGAAAAGCCATAAAATAATTTTCTACATGTTAGTAGCTTCCAACTATAAAGATTCAAGTGTTCATATTTAAAATGCATCACAACAAAAAATTTCTGTGTATGCCATATTGGCAAGATTGTTGTCATGTTTGTTGGTTCTTCCATTTGTTCCCTCAGATTATCCTAGGAATTTGCCTTCTTCTATCAACAAAGATCTGAGAGAAATGACCAACTAACAAGAAACACTCATAGAACAAGTAATTCTTCTACTCTTCGGGCTCTACAAGACCTGGGTGGGTAAACCCTTGCAATATTAACAAATCTAGAACAAACAATATCAAATATTTCATGCAAGAAGATGACTCTCAGTGAAATAAGCACATGAATTCATTTAGAATTGGCTGAGTATACTATATCATTAAATTCATCCTTGAGAGTAAAACTCTCACTAAATACTAACCAATTACACAAAGAAAAGAAAATAGCTTTGATTTCAAATTGGTTAATGAAAATGCATATAGCGGGGATCAACGACTTATCTATTGGAAAAGAGTCATATATTTAGCGGATTTGATATGAATTGCATACATAATCCCAAATACACATGCCTTAGAAATGTACACTATTGAAACACACATAGATCATGTTGCAATAAGAGTAATGTTCATCTCTTTCAGCATAGACCTATTGCACCTAGCCTGCTCTAAGACAAGAAGAATCTCATCCCCAAGAAAATACCAACACTTTTGAAAGAACAAAGCAGTAAAACCATCAGGACTCGGAGCCTTATCAGGTACCATAGATAAAAAAACCTCTTTCACCTCTTTACTGGAAAAAGGAGCCATAAGAATTTTATTATCCTCCTTAGAAATAAGTTGAGGAATGGCCAAAGTAAAACTATCATCAAAAGAAGAAGTTTCTTCACTCAATAAGGATTTAAAGAACCTGATAGCCTCAAAAGAAATAACCTTCTCCTCAGTAAGGAAGACCCCAAAAGAGTCTTGAATACAAGAAATCTTATTCCTCTGTCTCTTCATTTTAGTGGAGGAATGAAAAAATTTAGTGTTCCTATCCCCTTGAACAAGCCATAAATCTCTAGACTTCTGCCGCCAATAGATTTCTTCATGGGAAAGGACTTCCTCAAGCTGAGAATTTTACAATTTATGCTTAACAAAGGCAGCAAAGTCCATCCCAACATTCATAACCACAATGTTTAAAGTTTCAAGCTCACACAGAATTCTAGATTTCTTAGCAAAAATATTTTTAAAATGCAAGACATTCTGTTGGCATTCTGGTGTATTTTGTATGACCGGTGAATGATATGGTTGTCATTGTTGGCAACATCATCTTCCAAGTCTTCATAATCTATCGGCAGTAAGTAGACCGGTATATAGAGGTAAACTAGCAAGCAATGAGTAGACCAACACACAGAAGGTAAACCAATAAGTAGTGAGTAGACAGGTACAAAAGAGGTCAACCTGCTAAGCAGTGAACATATCGGTATACAAAAGGTAATCGGCTAGGTAGATATTGATCAGTAGACCAGTAAAGTCTGTAACTGACATACCTGGTAATGATCAAGTAACACTCAGTTATACCAACAGTCTTCTCCAGTCAACCGACAGACTTATCGACATGAACGACTGTCTTAATAGAGATTCCTGCACTAATTTGTGGAGAGTTATTTATGGCATGTTAACAAAATTTTGAATCCGATGCTTTGAAGGGAAAGTTGACGACAAATCAAAAGTATAATAAATTCACTTAACTCATTTTGATTTGGTTGTTGTTCATGTGAAAAGAGATATGAAAAAGTGAACACAGGGGGAGTAGACCAGAGTGCAGAGCCAAGGGAAAGAGGACGGACAAAGTGAAGAGATGAGGATCAATAAATCGGCAGAGTGCAGAGCCGAGGGACAGAGGACCGACATAGTGAAGAGCCAAGGATCAGTGAACCACCATAGTGTAGAGCCGAAGGTTTAAGTAGGAAATCGGTGTTGTGTAGAGTAGACACAACCGATACTGATAGAATATGAATTTCATTGTGATATGATCAAGCTATTAGTAGCTAATCTAGCAGATCATCTTTCTGCTGCTTTCTAACCATTGCAACTCAAATCCCTTAACCGAGTAGACTTTAACAGGTCCCTTTGTAAAACTCTTAATTGGGTGGCATCTTAATTGATGTTCTTAAGTTCTTTAATCAGGCTACCTTTAACATGGTAAAGGTACTAACATGCCTTAAACAAATTTCGTTAACCAGGTGGCACCTAACAATGTCTATGTAATCTCCTAACACGGATGACTCCTTACTAGGCGTACTCCTGAAGAGTACAAATTTTGTGAGCTCCTACTCACACCGTGGTTTTTTCCCTTTTGGGTTTCCACAAGATAAATCAGGGTGTCACTGTGTATCTTTTTATGCATGCATATTCTTCAGCAGTAATTATTTATATTGATGAATGTTAAGTTATTACAAACTTAAAGTAAAAGTTTTAATTGGGCTAAAAATGGTATAGTGTTGATTAACCCCTCCCCTCTCAGCACCAGTTGGGACTAACAATTTGTATCAGAGCCATCTTCCTCTGAAGTGAATCTTGACAAATTGAGGATAAAAGATCATGGAAGAATACAGGTATTGAAAGAAGATTGATGAAGCAAATGAAATTATTGCTCAGCTGAAAGAGAGACTAAGAAAATCTCTTGTAAAAAGAAAGGAAATAGCTCAACAACTAAATGAGAGTCAGGACATCATAGATCAACTCTCTGAACATAGTGGATCTAAAGACGCTGAAGAAGTAGTCTCAAAACTCATGGAAAAGAATAAGAAGATGGCCAAAGAAATCACACATCTCAAAAGAGAACAAGAAGGTCAGGCCCTGAGAATGACTGAGTTACTAGAAGCCATCAGAAGTGTTGATGAAAGAAAAAGGGAGGCAGAAGAAGATCTATCAAAAGCTGAAAGAGCTAGGAGGCTTGTTGAAGATGCCCTGAGAGAAAATGATGCAATCATGATTGAGAAAGATGAAGAAATATGAATTCTCACTCAGGAGAATGAATACATACATAAGCATCTACATGACAACACAGAAGAAAAGGAGAAGATGATGAAAGAGATTGAACAACTCAAGAGTGAGTTGAAAAATGAAAATAAGAGAAATGAGAAGCCAAGGAAATTCACTAAAAGCTTTGAGATGATAGATAAATAGTTGAAGGCTCAGAGAAGAACAAAGGAAACAACCAGACTTGGTTACTTCGATACAGGTCCTATGGAAACTGGAGAATCATCTAAATCCAAAAGGATAAAATATGATAGAAGGAATAATTCAGAAGTGAAAGGTATGAAGTTTCCCAAATCTTCTTGTAATCTTTGTAGTAAACCAGGTCATAAATCTAATGTCTGTAGAAACAAACCAGTTAGTCAAAAGAAGATTTCCACCTTTGATAGTTATTGCCATAATTGTCATAAGTATGGCCACACTGCTTATGAGTGTAGATCTCAATCTAGCAGTATGTCAAAATAGAAGAAGATTCAATGGACATTGCTTTCCATGCAATAAGTTTGGACACAAATATGAAGAATGCAGGCTCAAGTCAAATGTATTAAGATCGCCATTCAAACTAGCTAGTCCTAATAAAAGGAATAATCAGTTCAATGTCACCTGTTCCACTTGTGGTAATTTTGTTCATGTTGGAATAAATTGTAGAGTGAGATTGGGGTAGAGAAATAATGCAGGACCATGGAGGATAACTGGTATGGCACATTTCAATTGCCACAAGATCGATCACTTAGCCAGAGAATATAGGAACCAATCATATAACCAGTCTAGAGACAAGAACTAGTCTGGCAAGAAGAAAGGACAAAATGAATTGAAAGGAAAGAAAACAATTGAAGAGGTGAAAAATGAAATGAAAAAGACATGGATTAAGAGAGAAGAAATCAAAGAACGAGAAAGTCCTTCAGAAACTAAGTCATCATCCACCAGTGATGACAATTCCTCTTCAAACCGATGCTCAGGGGGAGCACATATGGTAGGATTATTTTTGTATCCCCTTTACCAATATAAGGTTATGTCTATTTGCATAGTTGAGATACATAAATGTTAGCCTAAAGTTCTTGTTTGAGAAATGTCTTGTGAGTTAATTGTTTGTATATCAGTATCAGTAACAAACAATTGGTAAAAGGAAAATCGGTGTACTTTAAGTTGTTAGTTTGTAATCTTACTGTTGTATCATAATGCCGATAATTCTCAATGTATAAATAAGGAAATGTCAACACATTTCATTTACCCTTATTTCTTGTGAACTTTCTCGATCTCTTGTGCTATCAAAGGTGATTGAAATCTTGCTAGTAGTATTTGTGTGGAAAGTTCAAGCAGAGTGATAGCAGTGTTTGGTATTTTTGAGGAGAAAGTATTCAAACCCTGTTTGAGAAAATTTTGTTTGAAGATCATCATTACAGTGCTGATCGAATCCTCTGTTAGTTGAAGTTATCAAAGAATGCCAACCCGAGTTCAAGTTGCATTCGATGAAAGTTGGTGAGGTCGACATGACCGGTGCATTATCATTTGTGCCCTCTAGTGTATTATTGGCTGAAGACATTTGTTCCTACATACACTACAAGCTCAAAGAACTTGGAGACAAATTCATTTAGAATGAGTTTAAAGGGTTTTGTGTCAATGATCAATTGAAGGCAAAATATCTACCTCTGAAGACCAAGGGTTTTCCTAATGCTATCGATTTTCCTGATCATTTTCATGACAACTGTGTTAGGTATGTACTAAGTAGAGTTCATTACCAATTCTTGTGGTTTGAAACTCAAGCATCGACCAAGATCACAAAGGATGTGATTCGAAGAGTTACAGGGTTTAGTACAATCGGTGAAGCATTAACCTTAAGAACAATTTCATCATTTGAAGTCATCCGGTTAACCAAATCTTGATGTGATAGTAGATCAATGTAAATCACCTATATTGAGGATGTTGAAGTAAGATTTTCTTTTGTAGTTCTGGGTTACAAGGTTTATCAATGAAGCCGGATAAATAGTGTGTCGAGTGGAGCCATACATGTTGCCTAGCAATCTTTCAAATATGGCTCACTACTGGTATGCATATTTTTCTATGTGCAAAATTTTTCTCCTAGTAAGGGTAAGGTAGTATGGTCTGAAGAGAAACCTGTTATGGTTCAGATAGGTGAAATGATTAGGGATCTAGGACATAGGTTTGGTGAAACAATGTGGGGATATTTTAAGGAATTTCAAATTAGGATGCACAAGAGGGAAAGAATTCCAACTGCTATAGTATAGAAATACAAAGACAACATTTTCTTTCTTGTAGACATAGATTGTTGTATCATTCAAGTGGTTCAACCTAGAACCTTTTGGGTTCCACCTATGGGCTATGAGGTTGCAAAAAATATTGTTAAAATTCATGTCAACATGCTACTATCCAAACTGGTAGACTCGAAGGCAAAGAGATTTGGAACCTATGAGGAGACAAGCTCCAAAATAAAATAGGAACTTCAAGTGCCAATCATGAAAAGAAAAGTAGGAAGAATGATTGATAATCTTGACAATAAATATGGAGGTGAAGCATCCGGTGCCACTACCTCCACTGGTGCTAGTGTACAATCAGGGGTCAACCCTAATAAAGATGAAGGATTGATAAGTGTAAAGAAGAAAGTGTCAAAGACAAAACCCAACGGGACTACAACAACCAACCTTGCAACATATAGGAAAGAAAAGGAATTAGGTACTCCCATATCTTCCCCAAGTAAATATAGACCGGTAGGAGTGACATATACCAGAAAGAAGAAGAGTGAAGGAAAAGTTGATACAAAGCTCAAAAAGGATGAGAAAGAGGGTGATATCACTCACACCCAATCAGATGTAGAAATTAAAGAGGTTAGAAGGAGTGGAAGAAACAAAGCTCCTACAGTTGATGAATTGGTCCATGGGATCAAAGAATTTGGAGGATTAGCTGGTGTTGGGAAAACATATTCCCTCAATAATGAAGAAGACAAAAGGAAAATTGAAGAAGACCTGATCTAGAACTTGCACAAGTTTTGTAGGACTCCTAGTGAAGTATATGGATTAATACCATCATATTTGCAAGATCAAATTGAAGGGAGACAGAAAACAACTCTGGCTGTTGAGAAATAACACAGAATAAAAACACTCATGGAAGTGCAACATGATTTAGATCTTCAACAAGCTTCACTAGTGGTTGAAGCATGCCTTCAATATTTCAAGATAAGGAATAGATCTAGGAGAGTGGCAGTAGGTGAAGTTGAAGTAGTACACGAAGAAGGTGTTGCCTTGTGGAAGAAAATCATGAATCAACAAAAGGAAGTTGAAGAAGCAATAGAAAAGGAAACAAAAAAGGACTAAGGTGCAGCTATCCTTGACAAAGGTAAAGAAAAGGTCTCTACTGAAGGTTTTGATGTCTTCTCAGCTAATGAGATTATAGGAAATGTTGTGTCAGAGATTCCCAATCTCACAAAGGATGTCGAGCAACCGATTCACACTACACTAGTGAAGGAAGTTGATCAAACTAAGCTTCCCAATCAAGATGAAGTAATAGTTGAAGACATTCCTTATGAGGATACACCTCACATAACTTCATTGACACCAAATCCTATTCTATCAATAGAAGGCAAAGAGGAGTAGAAGAAAGTAGAGGATAAGAGAGCAATAATGGATAATCCTCTGACAAAGAGGAAGTTAGACTTAAAAAATGTAAGTAAAAAGAATAAGGTAAAAATCATCACAACAACTAGTTCAAAAGTTGAGATTGTAGAAAAGGAAGATGAAATAGAGGAGGAAGAAGAGGGAGGATCGGTCATTGATATAAATAAAATGACTCCCAAGCAGTTGATGAAGGTTTCAAAAAACCTGAAAAATTCAAGTTGAAAAGGCTAAGTTAAGAGCAAAGGAAAAGAAGGCAAGAATTCTCAATTTTGCTAAGATAATTCTCTTTGACCTAATTCCTGACATTGTTGTTGATAATTTTGCCCCCATCATTGATCATTTAAGTACTCTTGTTGCAAAAATCGATTCAGAGGCAATCGATCTAGAGAAGGTTGCAGTAAGGCAATATGAATCAAAGAGAGGAGAAAATTTAATGGAACAAATTTTCAGTTGGAAAAGTTGCCCTCTCCACCCTAACAGAAGAAGTTAGAAATATACTTCAGGAAGTTGGTCAAAACTTCAAGTTTTATCGATTTCATTAGAGATCTAGAAGACAAAAGAAATCAGACTCAAAAATGAATTCAAGATTTGATAAGTTCTTTTGATCCTCTTACCAATTTAGCATCAACTTATAATGGCAAGGTCAAACAACTCAATAATGAAATCAAAAGGTTGAAAGAAGAAGAAGACAAATGAGGTCATAGTTTGTTAGAGCTACAATGCTATCTAGCACCGATTATTGAATTCATGCAAATGAACATTAAAGAACCAGAGCGCCTCATAAGTGAACCTGACTGCAAGTCAGTTGATGATATGGAGGTTTTTATTGCAGTTATGTGTGGACACTTCACCACCATGAAACAAGTAAAATATTCATGGGAATCCTCATTGAAAGTAGCTCAAGAAAATTTCAAGGATCTTTTTGCTTTACTTTGACAAATTATTTTGTAGTCTTTGCCATTGATGGCAAAAGGGGGAATTTTGTAGACTCGTACATTTTGGAGACTTGTACATTGTCAGAAATAAGGGCCAAAACGAACACAATTTTGTAGTATTTGCCACCAATGCCAAAGGGGAAGTTTGTTGGCATTCTAGTGCATTTTGTATGATTGGTGAATGATATGGTTGTCATTGTTGACAACATCATCTTCCAAGTCTTCACAATCTATCGGCAGTAAGTAGACCGGTATAAATAGGTAAATTGACAAGCAATGAGTAGACTGACACACAAGAGGTCAACCGATGAGCAATGAGTAGATAGGTACATAAGAGGTCAATCGGCTAAGCAGTGAACAAATCGGTATACAGAAGGTAATTGACTAGCTAGATTTTGATCGATACACTGATAGAGTCTGTAACCGACATACCTGGTAACGATCAGTTAAAATTCAATTATCTTCTCCAGTCAACCAACAAACTTATCAACATGAATGACTATCTTGGAAGAGATTCCTGCACTAATTTGTGGAGAGTGATTTATGACATGTTAACATAATTTCAAATCCGAAGCTTTGGAGGGAGAGTTGGCGATAGATCGAAAGTATAATAAATTCACTTAACTCTTTTTGATGTGGTTGTTGTTCATGTGAAAAGAGATATGAAAAAGTGAACACAGGGGGAGTAGAACATAGCGCGGAGCTGAGGGATAGAGGACCGACAGAGTGAAGAGCCAAGGATCAGTAAATCGGCAGAGTGCTGAGCTGAGGGATAGAGGACTGGTAGAGTGAAGAGTCAAGGATTAGTGAACCGACAGAGTGTAGAGCCAAAGGTTTAAGTAGGAAACTGGTGTTGGGCAGAGGAGACACAACTGGTACTGATAGAATATGACTTTCATTGTGATCTGATCAAGCTATAAGTAGCTAATCTAGCAGATCATCTTTCTATTGCTTTCTAACCATTACAACTCAAATCCCTTAAGCGGGTGGACTTTAACAGGTCCCTTTGTAAAATCCCTTAATCGGGTGGCATCTTAATTGATGTTCTTAAGTCCTTTAATCAGGCTACCTTTAACAGGGTAAAGGCACTAACGGGCCTTAAACAAAATCCCTTAATCGGGTGGCACCTAACAATGTTTGTGTAATCTCCTAACAGGGATGGCTCCTTACCGGGCGTACTCTAGAAGAGTACAATTTTTGTGAGTTCCAACTCACACCGTGGTTTTCTCCCTTTTGGGTTTCCATGAGATAAATCTTGGTGTCACTGTGTATCTTTTCATGCATGCATATTCTTCAGCAGTAATTATTTATATTGATGAATGTTAAGTTATTGCAAACTTAAAGTAAGAGTTTTAATTGGGCTAAAACTGGTATAGTGTTGATTCACCCCTCCCCTCTTAGCACCGGTTGGGACTAACACATTGCAGGACTTTATCTTATCTTTAATAAAAGAGAGTTTTTTGACAAAGTGAAACATTATAGTTCTAGAGATAAAAGGGGTCGAAGCCCACCAAGATTCCAAAAGCATCATTTTATTTTATTTACTTATTTTATGTGCTTAAGAGTTATTTTATTTTATTTTATTTACATTATTTAGTAAAAAATATTTATATTTAATTATATAATACTTATTTTTCACTTAATAATTAATGTGTAGTTTTAGTTTTTTTAAATATGTTAAATATGATTTAATTTTTATTTACATACATACTACTAGGTTTGATAGTCCATTATAGATCTCTAACATTATACAATTTCTATCTTTTAAATGTATGTGGTTATGTTTAAATTTTTCTTACATATTTACCATGAAAAATGCATAATGATTCTATTATAAGAACACCTATAACATAATTCCAACTTATAAAATTAATGTTTAAAATTTACAATAAAAAATGGACATTCAAATTTACAATAAAGATGCATAATTATTAACATATTTAAAAATAAATAAAAAATAGACTCCTAAATTTATAATGTAAAAATGGATTGTGAAATTTATATTTAAAAATGTACAATAAGAACATAAAATTTACAATAAGCATTTACTTATTAAAAAAATAGACTATAAAATTTAATATAATATCAGTTTATTTTTGTTTAATATTAAGTTATATACTTTATAATGTAGTTTTTTAAATTTACATACTTCTATTTTCAATGTTATTATCAATTTATCTTTATAATATTTGTTTCTTTTTATTTTATCTTTTTCAACTAAATTACTTGATTTTTTTTTCTTAAATACACATAAAAATAAAAATAATCTTATAAAACTGACTCAAATATAACACATTAGAAAATACAGGGAAAGCTGGAAAAAAAAAAATGACACGTGTAAGAGCATTCTAAATATAAAAGAACCAGCTAAATTACCAGTCCATCGAAAACTTCCAGAATTCTCCAAAAAAATTGTCAGCATGAGTTTTCAAATCGAGCATTACTTTGGGAATTCTTTGAATACAGTTTTTACGAGACACGTCATCTTCGCTTTTAATAATGCTTTTAAAACAATTTTTTCTAACGTTTATCAAAATTTCCTTTTCAACTTTTCCTTTCAAGTACAATTTTTATTGCAACACGTAGAATGTCTCTTTTCGTTTCCACGCAAGAGTGAAAATGAAGTGCACTAGGGGAAAGGATCCAGTAGTTGTGCACCCTAACTTTGCGCTTCTCAAAATCCTACTTGGAAATTTCAAATCACTTTGATTTTTTTACAGCAGCTTACTTGGCAAGTCCCCTGCTTATAACTAAGGTTTTAGGGCCACATCAGCATGCTTTTTGCTAAGGTCTCCAAAACAGCCCCCCAAAAAAGTGAGACCAATAGGTGTGCAAAAGAGACCCCAATAGTTATGCAGCTGACATGGCATCACCTAATTGGTTACTTTTTACAATATTTGTACATTTCTTAACAACTATTGGTACATTTCCTAACAACTGTTGGTGCATTTCCTAACAAAAATTGATATTTTTTGTTTCAAACAATAGGTTTTATTTGTTCAATTTTTGGAACAAAAGGTATCAACAACCCTCCCAACAATTGGTACATGCTCAACTACTGGGTCCTTTCCCCTATTTTTTAATAATTGCGTTGAAATTAATTGTAAGCTTGCCATGCTCAGAGGGAGACATCAAACTATTTATATTAAAATAAATAATACATTTGTCTTATTCAATTATTTTAAAAACCATTTGCTACATAATTAGTGAGAGCTCCATCATTTTCAAAGGCATCTTTCAACTAAGCATAGACTAGGGAGATTGCCAACACCAACAAGGAATCTTGTAGGCCACATAATATCAAGCCCATGCAAAGAAGAAAAAGGTTGTCAAGAAGATCGAGACCATCCCTACTCAAAGCATTATTTCGAGTATTCATATGTTGAGAACTATGATATTGGGACATCTACACCCTTTATGAGAAAGAGGGTTTGTGAGGGGCTCTAGAAATAGTGTAGAGAGCATTCTCCCAATGGTCCAAAAGCTCTTGAAGATAAGCAACTTCAATTAAAACTTTTTGAGCTTGAACTTAAATCTATATACAAATATTAGAACAAATCATAGCTTTAGTATACACCAAAAAGTGTTCATCTATATAAAAACCTTGAAAAAAAAACTCTAGTTTTATCTTTCCAAATGTTGAAGAGAATTTCCACCTTGAAAGCATGCTAATTCTAAGTATACTTGAACAAAAGAAAGGCCAATCTCCCAGTAAGACTATATGCCAAGAAAATAAAGTAGTAATAAAAAAAGACTATAAATCATGTATCTAAAGCCAAGTTTCTTGAACTCTGTAAAAAAGCTAAAAGAGGTGCTTGAGGTTCTCAACGTGCCCACAAAATGCACAATGAAGATTGAGAACCCCAAACAAGGCAAAACAAGCACCAATAAGAATACCTTGATAAAGGATACTATAGATAAAGTGAAACAACTTAAGTTCTTGAATAGCTAACTAAAAAATATTGGAATAACGATGACATGGACTAGTAGATGACCAAAGCTACCAATAGTGGTTCAATTGATTAACTATAGGTAGTAGATGAGGTGAAATACACATATATCATTTACGAGGCTTGTAATTGCAAGAGGATGGGAGTTGGAGTGCTTTCGAGGGTTTAGAATTTGGGGTTTCAAGTAGAGTATATTTTTATCAATAGCAATTGGGAGAGCAAGAGATAGAGATATCTGGAGTTTAGGGTCAAAGATGTCAAAAAGTGAAATTTTGAAAAAGATCACCTTCTCAAAAATAGTAAAAACAAGCATTTGGTTTGTTGAGGTAATTAACTTTTTGGTCAACTTCAAAGCCCAAGCCAAATCTAATGGTGCTTAGCAGAGCCTAAATTAAAACTATCATAGCACAAGCCCTAGTTTGAACTCATAGGTTGGCCTATTTGTCCAAGTTCTATTTACACCATTGGAATATGCTCACTCAAGAGTTACTTTCATGAAAACATCCAATTTATAATTATAATTTATTACTTTGAAGGAAAAAAATTCTCAAATATACATATTCATGCATGAAAATAAGTTCTTTCCATTGCATCCAATTCTGCTACAAAATAAAATATATTTGAAGATGATACATAAAAAAATTAGTTAGTTGATAGGCTATATTTTGTATTATTTTGTATCATCTTTCACCTAGAAAGAGACATATAATTTTATGAAATTGAAACATTCCTCAACTAATGGTTGAAAACAAATTTTAACTCAACCAATATTGAATTGAAAGTCTACATTGATCATTTCTTGAGCTCAATAATCTAGGAGCTCTAAAACCCTAACATTTTTTTATCTCCTTTTCATTTATTATAAATATATTGAAGAAATAATTATAGGTAGATTGGTTAAATGGTTTGTCTCATTTTACAAAAACCACCATATCAAATGTCTTGTCAATTCACTTGCCATCATCCTTCGATTTGGTCATGGTGTAAATTTGATAGATTGAATCACGATTCATTTCCACCACTCATTAGAGATTATATATTTTATTTAGATCAAATATTTCTATTGTATATGAAGCATAAGACCAAGAATTGATCTTGTGACCTAAAGGATGATAATAGATCCTTTATTAGTACTTTAGATGATGCGTAAGAAATAAATTATGTAAGTGCACTTCTTATGTTAAACTAAATAATATTCCGCTTTTAATCACATGTTGTCAATCTTCTAGCTTGAACACATAATCAATATTTGTCTTCGGTAAAAAAATAATTGCACAATGTTTATTGTTAATTTCTATTGTGTTTACAATTCCTTTGTACTATGCTAATTTTTATAGGTCTTTTGTAGTAAAGACACAATATTTGTGGTTATTTTATTAGAGGAACAACTTAGTTTTCAAAAGACAAAAAAATTAAAAATTATTTTCAACACTTAACACCATTGGAATAAATTAATATTTACACTATGCTTAATTTAACCTAAATATAATTATTTCCTAGGTTCTATTGATATTTGTGACAGGTGCTTGAGTTTTACCTACTGCCTACCTACCCTGACATCTCATTGAGCCACGTGTCATAATTGTGAGCTCTCATTTCTCTCGCTCTTTCCTTTATAAGGATAGCTCTTGTACATTTTATATCATCTCAATATCAATTCCTTTTTTGGTGTAATATTATTATTTCCATTGTGTTCAGGTGAATTTGTTGTTTATATTACTAGAATTGGAGTTAATACTCCAACAGAGACAACCAACTAAGAACCACATGAGCACACTAAGTCACCAATCACATGAAAGATAAGTCAACACTCTAAGTACCAAGTGCACAAGACAACGGAACACTCCATGTGAACATAGACTCATGATATAAAGAGGGGAGGATGGGCTTAAGTTTTTAGAGTTATTTTTTTAATAATATAAATGGTGACATTCTATAGTCACTCATTCACTTTGAGTCTCCCCATGCTCTCTCGACTCATGTTCAGGAGTTATATGGCGATCATGATGTACTCAACCATTCCTTGATAATCCTCTTTCTAATTCAAATGTGCCTTTTCTTTCTTCAAAGAAGATAACCCATGTTTGTGATCCTTTTGAGTTTTTTGAGACTTCAAATGAGTTTGAAAACACTTCAAAGGTTCCTAATTATTTGTCAGAGATAGTTGATCTGCCTTCACTATAAGCTTCCATCATTTCTGATGTGCAAGATTATCATTGTCTTCCTGATTGGGTATCCTATTTGCTAGACATTTGTTCATTGTTTGTGGAGTCTCACATTTCAGATTTAGAAAACACATTTGAGGGTTTATCTCTCATATTTGATGATAGTTGTTACAACTTATTTCACTTCATCTTTGTCTTTGGAGCTTGTTCAAAATTAGTTTTCATTGGTTCCTTGTTTGTCACCTTCTATTATGATTGGGTGTGTACCTGATTGGTATGTGGCATCTTCATCCAAGGTCTTGGCAACACAAGCGCAGATTTGAAAGACATCATCATCCTACATTTCAATTTCACTTCCTCATTCCTATCTAGAATGGGAAGTACTCCTGCATTTGTACTTGGTTTATCTTCTTCCCAAGGGGAGACATGTTGTTTGTAGGCATTGCACTATGTTTTTCCTCCAAGAACTCACCATTTTTGTAGGACTTTGTTCATTATGGGATAGTTATGTAGTCTCCTTCTTTCCTTCCTATTGAGGATTCATTGATTGTAAATACATGATGTATGTAGTCCTTGGGGGGTGTGATTGACTCCTCCATCCATGCATCTTGTTGTTTATTCTATCTCTTTTGGAGAGGATTTTTATCCCATGTGGTTTTCTCCTTTTCTTCATTTGTGAGAGATTTCATTTTCTTTCTTCTTGCTCACATTGCATAATGACATTCTCCCTAAGTTGCTCTTAGGGGGGTGCTGGAGTATATTAATATTTACTCTATTCTTAAGTTAACTTAGGTCTCGATATTTCCTAGGTTGCATTAATATATATGCTAGGAAGTTGGATATTACCCACTCCCTACCTACCCTTACATCTTATTGAGCCACGTGCCATCATCGTGTTCTCTCATCTCTCTCACTCTTGCCTTTATACTTGGAGAGCTCATTGTACATTTTACTCATGTCTCAAATACATTAATCTATTTGGTTAATTATTTTATCTCTTATTGTGAAGTTGAATTCACTATTTGTGTTCTTGGATTTTGGTTCAATACTCCAATGGGCACATTTGGTATCACATGACACTATTAAACATTAACACCTTTTAAATCATATGCACTTTTCTTATATTATTTTATGTTGGGTTTGAATTTTAAGATTCCTATGATAAAAATTTAACTGCAAGTTTGGTTGGTAGTGAGATCTATTCATTATAGTAATAATAATATTTGGCTTGCGTTCTCCCTCTCGGCCCCACTTAGTAGTAGAGGTTAGGGGTCTGAGGATCCTCCTCATAAATTCCCTACATAATCAATTTCTAGTAGCCTTTGTAACTTTTAGGCTTCCTCTCAAATGCCTCTTTCAACTATTATTTAGCACAACTATGGAGAAAGTGGAGGGAGACCATTGTACATTGCTATTCCTTTGAGGTAGGATAGTTATTTATGTGTCATGTATGTCCTTAGAAGGTCCCAAACAAAATGCAAGAAAAGCGTAGCCAAGATAACTATTTTTTCTAAAAATAAATAATAAATTATAGATGAAAACATGATTGTTATGCTCTCAGCTCCATAATAATTTGAATTGCAATAAAGTCTTAACTTAATAGTTTAGAACTTCATAAAGTATAATTTTATGTGTATAAATTTATCCTATTTATATTATAAAGATTTGTAGAAGAAATATGGTAAATTGTCTTGTTGCTTTCATTAATATGTTATTGATACAAAATATTAATCCTAAAAGGTTATTCAACGAAACAATCACGCATTCTATCTTTGTTTGTGTAGGAGTTAAGAAAATATATACAAATGTATGACTGATTTTGGCTTATAACATAAAAGCTACAAAAATATTATCATTATAATCTATATGTTTGGATGTTAATCTTAAAACTTGTGATATAATCCATCTACCTCTGACGTCAATCATATAAAAAAAAAATTGTTTTATAAGGTCTTGAGAGATGCTTTGAAGAATTGAAGATTGGTAGTTGGGAGAGCATTTTCTCTTTTATCACATTGGTTATAAAATGTATGACACTAACATAGACCATCTTTATTTTTCAAATTATATTTATTAATTACAACCATAAATGATTATCACTACTGACCTTAAACATCATTTAATTTTTTATAATAAAATAATACTTTATTATAAAAAACTCTATAATTTTATTATCTTCTATCCCCCCTCAAAAAAAAAAACACTAATATATTAGTTAAAAACACTAATATATTAGTTAATATATATTTTATTATCAATATAATAACCAGTGCACCTCCATTCCATATAAGTACTGGTTTGATAAGCAATGTACATATAAGTGAAATGGGGGTTTTCCCCACCTGTTTTGCCCTTGTAATCTCGAGAAAACGGGAGATATTAAGCCTAGAGATGGTACAACTAAATTGTCAAATTCACCACGATATACACCAAAAAGTTCTCCACAGATCCAAATAAACAGTGAGACATCTCCATGATTATGATATGAGTGGTGGGCTCTACCTCTATTTCGTTGGACCATCTCAACATGTGATGCAAAACTTGTTTTCCACAGTGCCAGGAATTTGAACCAGTTTAGTCAATTCTTTTCCAAACGAACCATGCTTTTCCAAAAGAACCAGTTTAGTCAATTCTTTTCCACAGTGCCAGGAATTTGAACCAGTTTAGTTAATTCTTTTCCAAACGAACCATGCTTTTCCAAAAGAACCAGTTTAGTCAATTCTTTTCCACAGTGCCAGGAATTTGAACCAGTTTAGTCAATTCTTTTCCAAAAGAACCATTCTTTTCCAAAAGAATCATGTCAGTAATTTTGCGCCTTACAACGCTGCAGTACTACAGTAGATACATGAATCACTAGATATTGTCTATTTTTTCCTCTGTTCCTCTATTAAATCCATCCACAACCATTTTTAGTTTCACATTCCTTCTCCCCTCTAACTTCAAAGCTGCCTTTAATGGTGGATCGCCCTTTTGCAGTTAGACCAACGAAGAGATCAGATCGGAGCAAGGATAGAACTAGTTTGCAGTTAATGGTACATTAAGCAACATATTAAGTGTATTAAATCTATTAAGTCTAGAGAATGTTAGTCAATTCTGAATGTTTCACTTTCAAGTTTAGAAATGTAAGTCTAATATATGACTTAAGTTGTATAGAAATCATATAATAGAAAATAAATTTACAAATTCTTATTGGGTTTCTTTCCTTCAAATTTTTTTTTGAGTTTTGTATGTGTTGAGAAGAAATTGATTTTGTTGGTTTCAATTCACACTCGTTAACATGTTTGTCCCTTCCCATCACAGAAGCTTTATATGGAGGCAAAGGATTTGTATGCTTGACAGGTTGTGGAAGTTACAATCTGCCGTGGAGTATAGAAATAGCTAATATGCTTCTACGTCACTTGTGGATTAGAAATAGCTAATATGCTTCTACGTCACTCGTATCTTCACTGTTTAATTATCGTACTTTGAAATTTCTCTTTCGTGTATGATTTTTGTCGACAAAAAAAAGGTTTCCGTGGGATTTTAGTTAAGTCTTTCTATGGTGTTATTGTTTCAGACGAATGCCAAGGAACAGATAAATAAAAGATCTGCATGAAATTTTGCAATTTTTTTTCCTCTTAAGAGAATTCAAAAACTGTAAGCAATAGCAAAGCAGAGTCAATTCAATGATTTGAGTTAGAGATGGAAAAGGGATAAAATTTCTTATGCCTTTGAATAGTAATCTATGAAACACCATTTTTTAATCATTTAAAAGAGAAGGTGAGAAGAAGTTTCCGCCAACTACTCAACCAAAAGGGTTGAGTGGGAAGAAGAACACCTAGATGGAGAGATCGAACGTCGAGGCTCTAGAGTAAAAAGAGCTTGCCCATAGGGAAACATGGGAGCAATATAGGTTCACCTATATCCTTAAGATCCATAGGCATTGAAATATTAGGAATAGCCACAGCTAAAGCAAGAATAGGAGAGGGGCTCTTCAAAAGAGCATTATTATCAAAGTTAACACTCTTAGGATACATTGTCAAGTGGTGGGGGAGAGTATTTTGCCACAATGAAGAAGAGGTTATTTTTATGAAAAGCAAAACGAATAATTAGTATCCAAATGCCTAGAACAAAGAATCACCCATAATAAAGTGGAATTTCTCCATAATGGATAAATGGAGTCCAAGAGCAATCAACAACTTGCAAGATAATCTTCCCAAGGAGAGCCTTCACAAGGTCATGCTCTACCAAAAATGTGCATACAAGAGGCGTGAGTAAAATTCAAATAGGTAGAGTTATCCATCAGAGAATGCATAAGAAAATTAATAGACTCAAATATCAATTTTCACCAAAAATGAAGGGAAAGATAAGGTAAACAAACCTAAACCATTAAAATTTTAGTAGAATTGATCATGGGGTTGAATGAAGGAGTCCAAGGTCATAGCTAGAAAGGAAATGGAGACCCTAAGATTAAACATGCTACACCAAAATAGCATTCTTAGAATGTTATCCTTCAAGGAATAAAAGGCCACCATAAAGAACCCCTTAATAGAGAGGTAAAACTCAACTCTATCCTCCAAACTAGGAAGCTACTGTTTAAAAATCCAACCATGTAAATCAAGGAGACGTGGCTAGAGATGACCAAACCTACAAACTAGACAATGTGTGATGAATAAAATCTCATTTATCCACCACAACCTAGCCAAGGACTATTGTAAGAGTGAAATCGAAACAAGGAAGTGACACCAACTTAGATCCTAGAGGAACATCCATGTAGACCTTGTTACTCACAATATTAGTATAGGAAGAAGGCGACCAATAGTGAGGTACAAAAGAAGGAAACTCAAAATCACCCTTTGAAATAGAAATGCCAATAGTAGGAGCAATTACATGGCCTGCAAAGAGTGAAAAACTAGAGAGTAGAACACAGGAACTAACATTGGGCAACAGTTTGAAATTTGGAAAGAGCTAATATTCATGTTAGGACGTGATAGGAAAGAAACAAATAATTTAAGCTTCCATTTAATAGTAGTCCAGATCAATGATTTCATCCTAAAATTATTTTCATAGATCTACATAATTTTAAGGAGTGGATTTTACCAGGTAGTGTAGGCATCGAATGTTTGAAAAACTAAGTTTAGTTGAAGATAAGTATAAAATATTGTTCTATGTTATTTTTTAAGTTTCTTTGTTAAGGCTATTGATAATCGGGCAGACTATTGACAAAATTGATGTATCTAGACAAGGAAATCAAATACCTTTCTTTGAGGGTGTTAGTGATTGGGATTTAGGAAATGGAAAAAGGGTTGGATAAGTATCCTACTATGTGTGTTTGTGAAACTTTGAGAAAATTTTTACTAGATCTAACACACACTCATGGAATTAGAACACATTTGATGCTTCTCAATTGTTCTTAGTTATTCTCTCAGCTATGATCTCTTCATTTCTCTTGCATGATGTTGTGAAAGATGTTATGAAACATAGTGAGGTCTATCACCATGGAATAATATATAATATACATGCCATAAATCATCACCATATCTATTTATAGGTAGTGGTCAAAGAGCTTGCTAAGAAATCTTTAGGTGAATCTTCTTGAGGAGGTCTTTCCTATGTTCTCAAATTATCTTTAGTCTAAGGAAAATTAATTTAAGGCAGAGGAGCTCAAAATTTAATCTAATAAAAATGTGGTATGTTTAAATTGGAATAATGATTGTGTAGCGTCCTAAAATTGCGACACTTGCAATTTCGACTGCATTTGGGTCTTCACGATGGCGACGCAACACGCAACCTGAATGGAGACCCCGAAACCTGTTTTTGACACTAAAAACTGCATTTTCTAGCACCCTTGCCTGAACCTCCTTTGCACCCTGTTGTCCCGGGAGGTGGGACCAGAGTGCCCAGTGCCCTGGTCCCCCAAGACCATGGCGCCCAGCGCCCTGGTCCCTGGCCCTATTTTGGGCCCGGTCTCCTATGGGGCTTCGGGTCCTTTTGTTTGCAAATTGGAAATTAACATTTCCTGGTTGGCCTAAGGTCGGGAAAATCAGTCTATTAGCCCTAATTGACAAGTATATAAACTACATTTTCCTCTCCCATTTGGGTAAGAAGGACATATGTGTACAAGCGTGGAAACGATACTCAAACATTCAAGCATTCAAGCATTCAAACATTCCTTCAAGCAATAGATCATTCTAAGTCTCCATTCAAGGCTAAGTGTTGCATTCAAGACAAGGATTCAACCATTGAAGAGGAGATCACATACTACTACATACAACATACAACAACAACATCTATACCTTCGCACATAAGGATACAAACATCCTTACAACAAGGTATTAGTACTTGTTTTACATTACAGACATTTACATTTATAGCATTTCTCATTACTTGGTTAATTCCAAAACCGGGGTTTGACCTAAAGGCAAACCCCTAATCCCTAACCCCCCAATCGTCTTCGCTTTTCTGTGTGTAGGTTGCAGGTACGCAGCTAAAATTGAAGATCTGGAATCCTTGTGCAGAGACGAACAGATCCCCCTTCGTTTCGCGGATTTTTCGGAGGACCGTGTGCACGTCGGGCGCCATCGTCCTGTCAACTTTTGCTCAAATTTGCAGGACAGCGCCGTATCGACATTTTACAGCTAATTCCAGATCCACAGCTTCATACTATGTCCCTATCTCAGTTTATAAGCAAATCTTTCTCACTTCCTATGCACTCCTAGCTTAATCATTCTATCAACATTCTTTACAAAAGAGGGTAGCCTTGCTGTTTTAACCCTTGAAACGCATTTAGCATCCAATCTTGCATTGTGTGGGATTGGATCTTGTGGGTTTCAACCCCTCTTTTGAATGTAAAGTATCCCCTAAGTGAAAACCATCAACCCTAGCAACCTCCCTTCTCTCTCCTTGGAGTTGGAAGAGGGGAGAGCAACTAGGGTTCGATCGATTTTCTGCTTTACATTTTGGTGAACCCAACGTGAACATCCTTTCTGATTATTCATGGTTAGATCTGAAAATTGGATTCCTTGATTACATTTCCATGTTTGATCTTTTGCAAATTTTAGAGGTTGATTGCATAAAAACCCTAAAATTTTCTTTTTGAAAATTGAACTTGTGAAATATTTAATTGTTAATGCTTGTTTCAGATCTGCCCTTCTATTACAAATTATCAATTTATATCTGTGCTTTAATTTTGAAAATTAAGTGGTTAAGTGTCAAAACCCTAATTTTTGAAACCCTCTTGATTCAAACTTTGTCCGACAATTTCACTGATCAAAACATCTCCAAATAGGCTGTAACTTTGGATTCCGGCATAAAATCACAATATCTTTCATCCCTGAAAATTTGGAAAAAAGTTGCGAGGACCGTGTGCACTCCGAGCGCCATCGTCCTCGACATTTTTTCCGAAATTTCGGGAGCTAGATCTTACTGTATTTTTTTGCTAAAATCCAGAATTTTGGCTGATTTTATCAATTATAACACTTTCAAAATTACAGTCTAAGTTGGTCTTGTGATTGCTTGGTTTAGGGCTTCTAATCATTCAAAAATTGTTGAAATTGAAATTTTGTGTCAAAATTGTGTTCTTACTATCCTAAATCTGAAAAGTGTGTTTGCATTCATTCAGAATTTCAGTGCTTTATTCAAATTCTTGCAATTTGTGACTTTTGAAATTAAGTGCTTAATTACAACAACTTTGATTTCCGCTTTCAAAATCGAATTTTGCGTGAAATTGAGTCAACTTTTAAATTTCAAAACTTGCATTGCTTTAGGTATTCCCTCTAAAATCATAAAATTCAAAATTTCAGTTTCCCTCTCTTTTTCAAAATTCAAATTTTTGCATGTTTCGACAATCTTGGTAGGGTTCAATTTTGAGATTGCAACTTTAATTTGGCCTATCTACAGATCGTAAAATCACTCAATTTTTTCAGATTAGCTCTAAAATCATCATAACTTTCATCCCTACAAATTTTGAAAAAAGTTGCCGGGACTGTGTGCACTCCGAGCGCCACGGTCCCTGACATTTTTTCTGAAATTTTGGGAGACTGTCGTGATTGCATTTAACAGCCTAAATCTAGAAGATTGGCTGATTTTACTGAAAATTGCTACCTCTAAATTCAGAATCTTCTCTCTCTTTCTAGTGCATGAGTTTTACAACAATAAGCCCTACTTACACTATTCCCATTAGACGAAGCCGTAGAATTAAGTCTTTCCGAGGTTTAATTACCGAGGAGATGGAACCTAATTTGAATAGCCTTTTTAACGAGGACATGGGTAATTCCTCTAATCCTCCTAATGATGAAGAAGCTCTCCATGAGGTTTCTGTAGAACAACTTTCGAAATTGGATAATCAATTTGACGATTTTCGACAATGGATGTCTCAAGAATACCCTGATAGTCAAGCTCTTCCTTTAATTGAGGGTCTAAAACATATGCTTCAAAGTGATAAGAATGGAATTGATATTTTGCGTGGTATTGCACACATTGTGGATTCAAATGTGATGCCTATGAAGAGTTGTGCTGAAACTTTGGGTTATACACAACCTCCTACTCAAGTTAATCATTATGTTCCTTTGACAACTTCTATTGCTAGCATACCTACCTTTACATCAAACATAACGACTACTTCTATACAAGACATTCCGCCTATGATTACCAGTCATGGGGGCAATCCTTCCTCTTCAATTAACCCTCTTCCTTCATTCAATCCGACTTCTTCATTCATTCCTTCAATGAGTGTCCCTATTACACCTTCACAAATGAACATGACGCAAGGGGGCAATTCATTCAATCATTCCATTCCTCCTTGTAGTGTTCCTCCTGTCCAATCATCTCCTGTGACTAATTATCATAGAGTCCCACCACCTTACTCTTTACCTTCTTTCAATAACATAACACCTCCATCTCAATCTAACACATCTAATATGAATTCTTCGACTGAAGCGACCATTAACAATCTTGCACAAACTGTCTCTTCTTTACAGCAACAAATTGCCTCTGAATCAATTTAAGTTTAGTGTGCCCACATTTGATGTTGCAAGCCCACTTTCTCTTGACATTCTTCGAGCTATCCCTCCTAAACATGTTGAAATCACGCATTTGGAGCTTTATAATGGTAAAGGAGATCCTCTAACACATGTTAAGACTTTTCAAACAATATGTACTAATTTTGCTTATGACCAAAGGTTGCTTGCGAAACTATTCACTAGAACATTAAGAGACAAAGCCCTACAATGGTATTGCTCGTTGCCTTCTTATTCTATTACTTCTTTTGAACAACTTGCAAATGCTTTCATTCAACAATTTCAAAACAATATAAGTCCTAAAGTTACTTTGATTGATTTAATGCATTGTAAACAAGGTGTTAAAGAAAAAGTGACTAATTTCATTGGTAGATATAAGCATTTGTATGCTCAAATTTCTTTTCCAGTGCCTGACAATGATATTCAAAGAATCTTTATTTCTAATTTACAAAAAGATATTCGAGACAAACTTCTGTTTTCTGAGTTTACTTCTTTCCAACAGTTGTGTGCAACTCTTCACAATTATCAACTGACTGTGAGTCAAATGGAACAATCACATCCTATGGCTCCGAGTGATAAGGGTGATAGCAGTCAACAACCATTTGGAAAGTTTAAACTGAACAGAGATTCCATCAAATTCAATGAAAACATCATCAACAACAATGTGAATGCAGCATCAGGTGTGCCTCCTATTTCTAAATTTTTCAAGAAAGAAAGAAAGTATACTCCTTTGAATGAATCATTGCATAGTATTATGAATAAGTTATTGGAACAAAATGTGCTTACTCTTCCTACTATAAGGCAAATTGATCCTGCAAAGATTACTTCACCTTATTTTGATAACAAATCTTTTTGTCAATTTCATCGTCAGCCTGGGCATGATACTGAAAAATGTTTTTCTTTAAAGGGTAAAATTCAAGATTTGATTGATAATAATACTATCTCTATTTCCGGAGTGAATGATAAAGGCAATACATCTGTAGCTCCTCCTAACCAAAATCTTCAGATTTTTACTGATCCATTACCTTCTCATACCTCTAATGCGATTGAGACTAATGATTCCTCTCTCTCATCTGATGGTCTTGTGTCTATGACTCCGAATGTGATTAACTTTGTAGAGCAGCAAGAAAACCCTAAAGAACCTTCCATCACATTTGATTCTAGTGAAACTATTAGGGCACCCGATGGTCCTTTATACATAGTTGCAAAAGTTAAGAATACACCTTGCCGTGGAGTGCTTATTGATCCTTTGTGCATGGTTAATGTTATTACTGAAGAATTTCTTTTTACTTTGCAATTGAATCAAGTGACTATGACAAAACAGATGTGATTGTGAAATTATTTGATGCATTTTCTTCTCCTGCAATTGGTTCTATTACATTACCTATTGAGGTCCATAACAAATCCCTTGATGTGAACTTTGCTATTATTCCTTCGTCCGAACAATTTCGTGTGAAGCTTGGCTATCCTTGGCTATCTTCCATGAAAGCTATTGCTTCTCCTATTCATAAATGTTTAAAATTTCCCCATAATAGTGAAGTTGTTACTGTCAATCATAGTCTCTTTAAACCAGCTGAAAGAACTTCTAGCGTTCCTATTGATTACTTTTGGCCTAAACAATTCCAATCTCTTCCTCCGCGAAGTGATCATCTTTTCAAATCTTATCAAAAGTGGAAAACAGATATGATCCTATCTTTAAGTGAACCTAGAACACCTAAACTTGATATTCCTATCGTTCTTGAGAAGGAAGTTCTTCCTTTGAAAGATAAAACTAATGTCTTTCCTCAAGAAGATTCCCAACCCATCCCTATGGATGTGACTATGTCTATGCCTAATAAACCTTCTAAAAGTAGACCTATACCTCCTCGTCATGATGGACTTGGTCTTCTTCCTAAACCAAAAATTCCTCCTTTATATGGAGCAGTTCCTCCTCCTTCTTTTTATAGAGAGAAGAGACCTTCTTCTTCTCCTATTATCCAACCTAAGAGACCACAACCTAAACACCCAAGTGATAAGGATGAGAACATTCCTCCTCCTCAATCTTCTCCACTTCCTACTAAGACTAGACAAAATCGTTCTGCACACAAACGTTGACGAAAGCGTCGTCTTAGAGCTCAAGCAGCTGCTTCTCAAACTTTACAATCTCCAAAAACACCTTCAACAAGCATTATTCCATTTTCTCCTAAATCTCCTAAACATAAGATGCATGATGATCTTGATCCTATACGGGTTAAAGATCCTATTTTTATAAATCTTGATGATGATATAGATGAAAATGTTATTCATGATGCAAATGTTACTTCTTTTGCTTCTGATAGTGAATATGAACTTGTTGATATTGATAACCATTTATCTAATGAATTTTCTAAAGCACTTATCCTAGCTCCTAGACAAGAACAACTTGGCTCGGAACATGAACATAGCCCTTGTTTGGATCTTGTGATAGCTCCATCTGCTGTGTTGGATGTTCCTCCTCTAGCGTGTTCCCTGCCTTCCCGAAACATTGATCAGCAAGATCGGGGGGTAGATGACGTGCTAGACTAGTTTCATTAGCATAGCAGATTCTCTCCTCCTCTCTTTTGTTACTTCTTCTATATGTTATTCTCATTCTTCTATTTGTTGTCCTTAGTGTTGTCTACTTGAGGACGATGCAAAGCATTGAGATCTCTTTTGGTCTCTCTCATGTTGACTCAAAAGACACATGTGTTCCCTTCTTCTAAGTGACCTTCCTTGATTGGGGAATGAAGAAAAATTATGCATACATACATATGATATATATACATGACTTATCATACAGCATACTGACCCCGAGGAAAGCGAAGTCACCTTGTGCTTTGTGTTTTGTGTCTATTATCCTTGGGTTTATCTCACACTTGGGGGCTAAATCTTTGTGATAACGTGCTCCTTTCCCTTCTGATTTCTTATGTGTATCACTACGTTAAAACAATCACCCCTGTTGAGGCGTGTGTGATCGCTTTAACGTAGGGGGGCATACACCTTGTCTATCCCTTCAAGATACTTGAAAATTTCTTGGCAAGCTTAGCTTTGCCTTGAAATTTTTTGGTATTTTTCTTGCATGACTCATAGTGAGGGAACCTTACTACTGACAGTCATGGTTCTCCCTCGTGATCTTCCCTTTTACTTTGTCAATCGAAGTCGTAAGATCCTTAGTCCACTGGGGGCTTGGTGTGTCTTGCCTCCTTGATGTGGTGAAAGTCTTTCAATTTTGTTTCCTTGTACTTTACCGGAAGTATGAGCATACATACTCCCGCTAAAGTGGGGGCTAAATGTAGCATCCTAAAATTGCGACACTTGCAATTTTGACTGCATTTGGGTCTTCACGATGGCGACGCAACACGCAACCTGAATGGAGACCCCGAAACCTGTTTTTGACACTAAAAACTACATTTTCTAGCACCTTGGCTTGAACCTCCTTTGAACCCTGCTGTCTCGGGAGGTGGGACCAGAGCGCCCAACGCCCTGGTCCTTCAGGACCAGGGCGCCCAGCGCCCTGGTCCCTGGCCCTATTTTGGGCCCGGTCTCCTATGGGGCTTCGGGTCCTTTTGTTTGTAAATTGGAAATTAACATTTCCTGGTCGGCCTAAGGTCGGGAAAATCAGTCTATCAGCCCTAATTGACAAGTATATAAACTACATTTTCCTCTCCCATTTGGGTAAGAAGGACATATGTGTACAAGCGTGGAAACGATACTCAAACATTCAAGCATTCAAGCATTCAAACATTCCTTCAAGCAATAGATCATTCTAAGTCTCCATTCAAGGCTAAGTGTTGCATTCAAGACAAGGATTCAACCATTGAAGAGGAGATCACATACTACTACATACAACATACAACAACAACATCTATACCTTCGCACATAAGGATACAAACATCCTTACAACAAGGTATTAGTACTTGTTTTACATTACAAACATTTACATTTACAGCATTTCTGATTACTTGGTTAATTCCAAAATCGGGGTTTGACCTAAAGGCAAACCCCTAATCCCTAACCCCCCAATCATCTTCGCTTTTCTGTGTGTAGGTTGCAGGTGCGCAGCTGAAATTGAAGATCTGGAATCCTTGTGCAGAGACGAACAGATCCCCCTTCGTTTCGTGGATTTTTAGAAGGACCGTGTGCACGCCGGGCGCCATCGTCCCATCAACTTTTGCTCAAATTTGCAGGACAGCGCCGTATCGACATTTTACAGCTAATTCCAGGTCCGCAGCTTCATACTATGTCCCTATCTCAGTTTATAAGCGAATCTTTCTCACTTCCTATGCACTCCTAGCTTAATCATTCTATCAACATTCTTTAGAAAAGAGGGTAGCCTTGCTATTTTAACCCTTGAAACGCATTTAGCATCTAATCTTGCATTGTGTGGGATTGGATCTTGTGGGTTTCAACCCCTCTTTTGAATGTAAAGTCTCCCCTAAGTGAAAACCATCAACCCTAGCAACCTCCCTTCTCTCTCCTTGGAGTTGGAAGAGGGGAGAGCAACTAGGGTTCGATCGATTTTCCGCTTTACAGATTGTATAGAATCTTTTGGGGGGAGGCTTGTGTAATTTACCTCAACCCCAATTATGTAGTTTGAATTGTTATCTACTATATATAGTATGTAAGGGTTAAGAAAGTTATGACTATGACCTATCAAGTGTGAGGGTTCATAGATAGTAAACTTTTCATTTATGTTGATATCTCATCAACCAAATACTTCTAGGATTTACCCTATTTTTGTGGTTCTTAGACCTAAGCTAAATTTTATTAACAAAAAATAGTTGCTTGGTTAACACACATTCTTTAAGAAATTGGAGAAACAAATATGAGAAAAATCCTATCAACCGTGACTATAAAATCTCAATCAAATTAGAAAATAGTTCTCTAATTTATCATACTTGATTATACACATTAAAATCCAAGATCATTTTCCAAGAGAAAATCCTTGATCAAGAGAGATTGACTAGATGTAGTATAACATGGATAATATATTTACTAGGGCCATGGGAAACATCAAGGTTATGCTAACATGTATGAATGTAGTGTCAAAAATAGCATACTCCTTTGTAATTTGACCTATATCTTTTGTAACCACTTTGGTGTCCATTCCCCTAGCACCTAAGTAGGCTCACTTTAGCCCGTCCATCAACTTTTCCCCTCTCAGGATGATCAAGACACCTTTCAACAACTATCATTTTGCTTCTTCTTCCTGTCAACTGTGTGTTTCTGTTGTCACTTGTTATTTTTGAGCATGATTTTTTTGGACACTAGTGCATCTTGCAGACGTCTATGGGTCATACATTCATCTCATGACATCTTTACATTCAAATGTCAGTTATGAGCGTGTCTTTCCACTTTTCACCTGCATATGTCAGTGGAAACGGCTCCGAACCTTTCAAATGGCTCACCATCCCTCTTTTCCCTCATCTTCTCTCTCTTTTAAATCTATCTTTTCTCTCCATTTAAGCTCTCTTGGTTATTCAACCTCTCTTAGACTCTCTTACACTCTCTTGGTCTCTCTCTTGGCTCTCAAAACTTTCTCTTGTTCTTGCTCTTGCTACAACAATTCCTAGTTTACTACCGCACTCTCAAGCTCTCAGAATATCTCTTGTGACTCTCTTGGCTTTCTCAAGCCTCTTTGGTAATATCTTTCTATCTATCTATTTATCCTATTTTTTAGCATCTTGGGATTCATCATATCCCTTATCCATCAAATCATTTGACATTTATCATATCTTGCATTTATTTCATTTATCTTTTATTCTATCAATCTATTTAGTTGCTTGTGGAAGTGGAAACACCAAAACAAGGATTTGACTGAGGCAAATCCCCAAGTAGCCCCAAACATTTTTCCTTTCTGGCTTGTGTGTAGGTCACATTAGAGAAGATTTATCTGGATGTAGGCTTCATAGCATGGACCTATTGTTTGTCTATTCTCTTCCCTTTTCTCCTTCCATTTTATCTTGGTTATTTTGTATATCACATTTACTAGCTTAGGTTCATTATGTTCTGTATTTTATTGCATTATATAGCTAACTTTGTGTACCCACATATTGGTACATGTGAAATTTATTAATGAACTTTTAATTATTATTTTTTTTAAATTTTTTGAAAGTTAGCAATTAGAAGGTTGGATGTGCAAGGAGTGAACAGTTATTGGAACATGAATAGTAATTGCTAATTTCTTCTATTCTTTTCCACTTTTGATAAATAAAGAACTATTTTAGTTAGTACATTCTTTTTCCCTTTTTTCAAATCATGTAGTTGATTAAATTAGTCCTCCAAGCTAAACTTGCTAGTATGGTACATTTGTTTATATGTAGGGGCATATAATTATTTATATTATTTTCCTCTTTTGGTGAATAAAGAAGTAGTAGTCATTTCTCTCATGTGCAGATAAAGGCTAGAACAAAGAAATGACTCAACCAGAAATCCTTCACAATCAGGGTGCCAAAGGATTTGTAGAACTCCAAAGAGAAGGCAAAGATGGAGCTGAATCATGGCTATTTCGGGTGCAAAAGAGATTTGAATCTCGTCAATATAAAATGTTTCAACCAACTTCAAATGTGTCTATTTATAGGGTACCTGAATCCATGAGGGCATCAAAACCACAAGCTTATGTACCTCTCATTGTGTCTTTTGGATTTTATCATCACAAGGGAGGGCAACAACTCTCTGTAATGGATGACCACAAGCTAGAAGCGGTAGAAAGAACTTTGAAAAGGCTCAATCATATGGACATCTATATGTTGACAACAGAAATTGAAATGTTAGAGGAAAGAATTAGAGTTTGCTACCAAGATTCAGCAGTTGAATACGATAGAGAAACAGTGGCCTGGATGTTGACAATGGATGCATGCTTTATTCTCGAGTTCTTTAGGGCTCTGAGCAAAGAAATGTCTAATGAAGAACAATCCTTCAGTCTTATTTTCCAACGTGGGGATGGAAATGCTATATCACGGGCGATAAAGAGGGATATAATAAAATTGGAAAACCAAATTCCACTATTTGTTCTCATACATTTACTCCAATTAGAGCTTAAAACCCATGAAAAAGCAGTATCCAAGTTAGCTACAATACTCAGTCACTTTCAAGAATTCAAAGGGTTTCCCTTCAGTTTGGAAGTTTGGGAACATCAAATTCCATGGAAAATTGAAGAACACATAAGAAAAGGTGCATCTCATCTGTTGGATTTGTGTAGAATGTTAATTTCAGATTTCTTAACACATTCACATCCCCATTCTCCTTCTTTTGCAGTGTCAGTCTCTAAGAACCAGAATAATAACGAAAAATTATCTAAACTTTCAGCAGAACTCTTAAGAAATGTTGGTATCTCATTTAAGCCAAGTGTTGATGGGAAACTGTTATTTGAAAACAGAAGATTTGGAAGCAGTTACTTTTTCCTCCCTAAAATCATAGTGGGGGATGACACAGAAACTATCCTGCGGAATTTGATTGCTTTTGATGAATGCCAAAGATGCCGATCCTCCCCAGAAGCCACAATAATTTCCCAATATATAGGTCTAATAGATGACTTAATTGACTCTGAGAAAGATGTTGCTTTGCTTAGGAATCAAGAAATCATCATAAGTTTAATGGGGAGAGATAATGAAATAGGTAGCATGTTCCATGATCTAGACAGGGAAGTCTCTATACAACCAATTGAACAATTTGAGGTGGTTGTGAAACAAATAACAGATCATTATCACAGTGCATTGAATTTGTGGATCGGACAGTTCAAAGAAGAGTATTGCTCAAGGCCTTGGTATATTGTCTCTCTTCTGGTGGCGATACTTGTTTTGGGTATGACTGCTATGCAAACTTATTTTGGATCGAAAGTTAACTGAAGTTATGTCATCTTAGATATAAATGACAGTATTCGTTTTTCAAATTTTACAAGATGCTTGGCATAAAAATTTCTATTGTCTTGTGATCTATGT
Organism: Cryptomeria japonica; assembly: GCF_030272615.1. Lineage (NCBI taxonomy): Eukaryota > Viridiplantae > Streptophyta > Pinopsida > Cupressales > Cupressaceae > Cryptomeria > Cryptomeria japonica. Next base: position 731,071,382 of record NC_081409.1, read on the forward strand.
CCTTGTATAATCATCAAATTATGTTGTTTATGAATTGTTTCTTGAATCTTTATATATTTCAATTACACTTATTTGTCTACACAAAATCGTGAATGAAATGATATTTCAAATCAAAATTCTTTGTTTTAATATAATGGATAAGATTCTTAGCCAATTTAATTGTATTTGTGTTATAAAAAAAAATTAATGTAGGTGAAATTTGATTAATGTTTGTGTAAATGTACGAAAGTGACTCCAATATACTTTACTTGATAATCAAACTTTTCTTGTTTAAACTCCATGTAAACAAATCTAAATCAAGTGAGAAATAGTTATTGAATGTGGACTTTCAATCATCCAAATTATCTCGGTCATATTTAGATTCACTAAATCCAATAAGTCTGAACTTTTTAAAAGCATAATGATGAATACCAGAATTTATAGCACTCTTCACATACTTAAACATCTCATCGATTTCTTTTTTATGGATTTTGGATGGCTTAATCATATACCTCAAAACAAACAGTTTTGATCAGCAACATCTAGTCTTCTGTGAGATAAAAACATCAAAATTCCAACAATACTTTTATAAGTTGTCTCATTAACTATCTCAACACCATGCTCTTTATATAACACAATTCTATGAGTAGTTGGAGTGGAGACTAGTTTACAATCAACCATAAAAAATTCTTCAGCATATCTTTTGCATACTTTATTTAACAAATAAAAATTTATTCTTCAACTTGATGAACATCTATTCCTAAGAAATATTGTATGAGACCTACATTTTCATCTCAAATTCATTTATCATAACAATTTTGAATTCCTACTTCATCCTAGAATTATTGTCCATATACAACAAACCATATATACAGAGGATTACAATATGGATATCACTACCTTCTTGATTGTAGTAAAGAGTTGGTTCACTCTTCTCTTGAAGCTACTTTGCTGAGAATATCCATCAATTTTAGCATAACATGTACTTGATACTATTTTGAGGCCATAAAAAGCCTTTCTTTAACTTGTAGACTTAGTGTTTTTTATCTTGTACTTCAAAAAATTGTGGCTATTGTCTATAGCCTTCTTCTTGTAAGTAACCTCTCAAAAAGGTAATTTTCACATTTGTATGATGTATGTTCCATTTTTTTTACCTATTGGCGAAACTGCCATTCTAATTGTCTCTTGTTTGCTATGGTGCAAGTGTCTCTTCATCATCTATCTCATACCTCTATATGTGAGTCCTATAACTAATCATTCCTTACGCCTTTCAATACTAACATCACTATTATACCCAGTCTTGTAGATCCACTTAGTACTTTCTTTTTTGTCATTTAGAAGTTCTATATAAGCTCCCATGTATTATTGCTATGAAAGAAATCTCTCTCTTTTTGTATTGGTTGCACCTAAACCTCATTAATACATATATATTTAAAGATAATAGTTCAAAATTAACTTGTGAAAGTAAATAAAAGTTTATTATCCCACCCCTCAAAGTATTCTTATGTCCTTGAATTGTATTTCTTTGATAAATATTAGTTAGGTCTTTTATCTTTCTTGTAGAACCTACACATGAATTAGAAGAGGGACTACTTAAAAAGAATTTACAATGTAGAAACAACCTTCCTAATGCAAAATCTTAGAAGATGGTGAATGCAAAAATTTCTTACAAACCCATAAATAGTTACAAACTAGATGACCAAAGGCGGGATAACTTTAAAACACATAAATACATAATAATTTAACACACAAACTTACATGGGAAAATGCACAAACTAAAGCACATATCAATTGTGTTACAATAATAGAAATATTACAATACAATGTTTTGAGTCTATGCTCTTTTAGGTGTAGTTACTATCACAAAGATTTTGGTCTCAGTGTCTCCAAAAATAAGCAATGTCTTTCATTAAATTTTCTAAGGCATTAACATATTTTAAGACTCTAAATTATAAAAAAAGTGGGTGCCCATGCTTTCCAAAACTATCTTCCATGCCTATGTAGACAAGTTGTGTCTAGAACAACAACTTTCCACGTTCATTATATGTTGCAAAAAGAAATTTCCCAACCACTAACACCTATCCTTCCAAAATGGTAACTTTCCTTATACAACAACACCCACATCATAGAAACATGCTGAATCCATAGTTAGGTGTTAAATATGCATAAATTTGCCTACTAAAATTAATTCATCATAAATATAGAATGTTACACATTAACTCCTCTTTACTTGCAATTTTTGAAATAGCAGAACTTCCATATCCTACATACTTCTCCCAAAAAAATTACAATTCCATTTCCCTAGGATGAGTGCGATTATGATAAAAGGATCAATTTTGTGCTCTCCACTTTACATGTGAGAAGGCATCTCTCTGCTAGGTCCCACAAAGTGATATGTAATATTAGAAACTTAACTCTTAGGATACATTAAATAAAATTGGCACTTGATGGAATTTAATTAATTAAATAAATAAATGTTAGGACTCTCAAAGGTTAAGAAACCTTAATCCCAAACTACTTGGCAGACTTGTAACTAACTTGGAATTGAAATATTAGTGTGTTTGTCAATAATAATATGATTAGGAATACCATAATTACAAATAGAATACCTCTTAAAAAATTATTTCTAGTGAGGGGATTACAGTGCAACATATAAGTCTTTGTTCATTGTACCAAACCAAAATACATGACTCAGTTTTTGTATCTATCTTTTATCTCTTTTGATTAGTTATATGAACATAGGATAAACAACCAAAAGCTTCAATATTTATGATTAACATTAATATTTTCCTAATAGGGAGCTTCAGAAGGCATATCTTATCAAGTACAGAAGTGATATTCTTACAATTAATATACATTGTTGCAGAAAACATATTTCTAAAAAGACTTCAATCCCAAGTAGTTTGTAACATACTCCTTTTTATTTTTACCACTATATGATTTTTTTTTAATGAAACCAATTTGTTGACTGTAAAAGCAATGATGTACTTTTTATTTTATTAAGATAACAATAACTCATAAAAACTCTCAATACATTTGTCATCCATGATCAACCATTAAGTTATAGTTTATTTTTCATCAATTTTATTTCCACAAAGAATTAAAACCTCTTAAATGCATCAAAGAATTAGTCTTTGGTCTTCAAAAAGAAAACCCAACAGTTTCATGATTAATCATCAATAAAGGTAATGAAGTGGTGGCTTAGTCAAACCATTTGTTTGAATAGGATCACAACAATTAGAATTAACAATTTAAAGTGGATGATTGGTAGACCATATTGTTGGCATTTCAATAGAAGAAGATTGTTGATATTTCATTAAGGATATTGAGAAGGTTGTTGAAGATTATTGATATAACTGAAGAAGGGTGATAACTATCTTTATAACATTATTTTGTCATTGATGTCATGAAATTGATATTTTGATTCAGTATGATGTTGCCATATCTTGAGAAGATTGATTTGAAGATTGATTAAGATGTCGGTAAAAGACACAGAAAGATTGTGATGAATAAGGGGACAAATAAGTTATTCAATGGGCAACTATTACCGAGTTAGACAATGATGAGATCGTGATGTTTAGAATGTTTTGATATCCTACATATGTTGTTGATTGTAAGGTTAATACTATACTATGTCACCGAGCAAATAGCCTAGTCGGTAAACCCTAAGGAACCTAGTCGGTAAACCCTAAGGTTATCGATATCGGTTAATGAAGGCAGAATGTCTACCGAGTGAAGTTTAGTATTTACCGAGTTGCAACCGAGTTATGATAGACAACATTGAAGGAATGAAAGTGTTATTTAATGAAGGAAGCTGATTAGCTGGAGTTGATTAAATGATTGATATGACGTGCAAGAAATTTGTTAAGGATCTATGGCTTTGAAAATTCAGAAGTTAGATCTATAGTACAGATTGAACCTCTTAACCTAGCACAAGTTCCAAGAATGGAAGGCAATTTCCTAGGCGAAGTAAAACATTTTTCAGATCGAAGGATACATTGAACCTAGTCAAGATTGAAGATCTGATGGCTATGATTGATCATGGGAAATGTGATCAAGGAGATTCAGTGGTTAGAAAATTGTTTATAAATAAGCAATTATTGATGAACAATGCATGCAGGCAAGTGTAGGCACAGGGGTGCTACATAGTGACTACCGAGCATAGAAGCTTGAAGACCTATTTGAATAACAGAGTAGGGAGCCCAGCAGAGGGACAAGATAAGTCCTATGACTAGACAATGTTGAGCAAATAAGAATCTGCTTTAGCATTTTAGATGTGAAGTTGCAGATATATTTTTATTACTGTTATTTTATAAAGTGACAGAAAATCTCTTAACCGAGTGGACCTAACAATCTTATTTGTAAATCCTCTAGCAAGGTAACATTCTAATTGAGTGTTTGAAATCCTTTGACAAGGTCATTTCTAACAAAGTGAAGATCCTAACAGATCTGAGGGAAATCCTTTAACTGGGTCACATCTAGCAATGTGTTTGTAGTCTTTAACAAGATTTTCTTTTAACTGAGCATACTCTAGAAGTGTATATTTCTTAGTGGGTCCGAAATCCCACAGTGGTTTTTCCCTTTATGGGTTTCCACATTAAATCTGGTGTTATATGTGTTATGATGTTTATGTGTTTATGAGTTAGCATGTTTAGCAATTTTTGGTTATATTGCTAAAGTATAAGTTACCGAGGCTGAATCTGTTGATTTTATGGAAGATTAAGTTTATATGATTCACCCCCCCCTCTCATCTTGTTAGCTATTGGCATCAGAAATTTACAATTGGTATCAAAGCTTTGGAATCCAAAAGAAAATTTTGAAGGTACTTGAGTTAGGATCCGAAGATGTATAAGAGGGATGCCCCAAAGCTGAACAAGTCAAGTTTTTCCACATGGCAGGAAAGGATGAAGCTGCACCTATTAGGAATTGGAGAATATGCTACATACTATCTAGAGAATGATTATGTTGCACCGATCACCTACCCGATGACTATGGAAGAGATAAGAGAGAAGCAAGAACAGACTCAAGCAATGATTGAAATATCATCAGCATTGACCGACTCAGAGTTTAATGATCTAGAAGGCTATATTGATACAAAGGCAATGTGGTCTAAGCTTATATCTATTTATGGCGGTGATGAACATGTACAAAGAGAAAAATTGGACAGTTTAAGATGACAACTTGAATCTATGAGGATGAATGAAGGAGAGAACATAACCTAGTATAGTACAAGACTAAAGGAAATTTCAATCAAATCAAAGGAGCAGGAGGAACTATTGAAGAGAAGAATGTCACAAGTAAGTTATTGAGAACCCTTCTACTTGCTTATGCAATCCGAGTCTCTGCAATCAATGAATTGAGGTTTGTGCCTAACATGCCAGTTTCTTTAGATGTTACTATCGGTAAGATACATGCATTTGAGTTAAGTAATTTTGATAATAGTGGGTCTTCGGTAAATAAAGTTGAATCTGCATTCAGTTCTTTTCACCTTGGTGAATCTAATGATTACAATGATAGAATGAGTAAGTATTCTGAAGGGAATCACAATGGAGCAAGTGAAAGATTTCATAAGAACATGGAAGAAGTGCAAAAACTGTATGAGGAAATCAGAAAGCAAGAAGAGTTTGAAGCATTGTTGGCTAGGAGGTTACTGAGAGGCAAAGGTAAGTATAAAGGAAAGCTACCTTTGAAATGTTTCAATTGTGATAAAATAGGACATATGGCCTCTAACTACCCTGACAAAGAATCTAGTGAAAAGAGAGAATACTGAGATGATAGACAGAAAGACAATCACTACAGAGGATACTGAGATTTCAGAAGAAGAGATAGAAAGACATGACTAATTGTTGATGAGGAATCCAATGATGATAAATCTGATGAAACAAACACAAAGGAAGTTGTTTATATGGCCATTAAGGATGGATCTGATGAAGAAAGGTATGAAGAAAAAGCCTTAATATCTCACATAAATAATAATGATTCTTAGATCATAGATAGTGGATGCTCACATCACATGATAGGTGATAAACACAAATTTGTTAAATTAGAAGATTATGATGGAGGCTATGTAAGATTTGGTAATGATGCACCATGTTCGGTAAAAGGTAAAGGCTCTATCGCACTTCTTGACAATGCAAAATGTGATGATATTTATTGTGTTGAAGGTTTGAAATACAATTTGTTGAGTGTAGCACAGCTAAACAACACAGGTTACCGAATAGAATTTCATAAAGGAATTGTCAAAGTTCATGACAAGCATGGAAAGTTAGCAGCTACTGGGACTCAAACAAAAGGTAACACATTTCACCTTGACTAAACTTAGAACAAGTGTCTTTATGCAAAGATATATGATACTTGGTTATGGCATAAAAGGTTTTGTCATGTAAATTTTGATAATCTGATCAAAATAAGTAAGAAGCACCGAGTAAGAGGTCTATTGAGTTTGGAGAAACCTGAGAATGCTATATGTCGAGGATGCCAGATGGGTAAGATGACAAGATCAAGCTTTACAAGTAAGTCCTACACTTCTAAGGGAATTTTAGATCTTGTGCATACTGATCTTTGTGGTCCTATGAAAGTTCAGAGTTATTATGGTGATAAATATTTCATATTATTTGTGGATGATTATTCAAGGATGATGTTAGTTATGTTTTTAAAAGAAAAATCAAAAGATTTTCAAATGTTTAAATGGTACAAGGCAAGAGTTGAAAATGAAACAGGAAAACAATTGAAATGTCTTAGATCTGATAGAGGAGGAGAGTTCACCTTTGATGAAGTTAACTTATTCTACAATGATCATGGTATAAAAAGACAATTCTCTGCACTGAGAACTCCACAACAAAATGGGATCGCTGAGAGAAGAAGCAGATCTATTGTGGATTGTGCCAGAACCTTGACGATTGAAAAAAGAGTGCCACAAAATTTTTGGAGAGAAGCAATAAGCATTGTTGTTTACACCCTGAACCGAGTACAACTAAAGAAAGGAACTTTGAAGACACCATATGAAATCTGGTATGACAAGAAACCTAATGTAAGTTACTTTAAAATCTTTGGAAGTAGATGCTATGTACACAAAGATGACATAAATGGAAAGTTTGACCAGAAAAGTGAAGAAGGAACATTTATAGGTTATTATTCTAGAAGCAAAGCATTTAAATGTTTGATCAAATCATCTAACAAAATAGTAGAAAGTGCAAATGTGAAAATTGATGAATTTGAAGAAAGAAATGATGAAGGAAATTCCAAGGAACTAGAAGATTATGAAGAATTTGTCTATGTTCAACCGACAAGTCCTATCGAGAGAGTTACTAAAGAAAATGAAGAAAATATCCAGTTATCGAGTGATGAAGAAGATCATACCGAGCCTACTGAGCCTGTATTAGCCAAATATGTCAGAAGGAATCATGCATCAAGTCAAATTATAGGAGATAAGGATGATCCAGTGATGACAAGGAACAAACTAAGATAGAACACATGTTTGATATCTAAATTTGAACCGAGAATAGTAAAAGAGGCATTTAATAGTGAAGATTGGGAAAATGCTATGATAGAAGAGATTGATCAAATCAAGAAGAATGACACATGGACATTGGTCCCAAGACCGAAGGATAAAAATGTAATCAGTACAAAGTGGATTTTCAAAAACAAGCTAAATGAAAAAGGTGAGGTCATTCAAAATAAAGCAAGACTAGTTTGCAAAGGATATGCTAAAGAAGAAGGAATAGATTATGGTGAAACCTTTGCACCTGTGGCTAGACTTGAAGGAGTAAGAACATTGTTGGCATATGCTACTTTCAAAAATTTCAAGGTATATCAAATGAATGCCAAATCTGCATTTTTGAATGGTATACTAGAAGAAGAAGTTTATATTGAACAACATGAAGGATTTGTTGAAGACAAGAATAAAGATCGGGTATGTAAATTGAACAAAGCTTTATATGGTCTGAAACAAGCACCTACAGCATGGTATGAGAGATTGAATTTTTACTTAATCAAGATTGGTTTTATAAGAACAAGTGAAAACAACAAGTGAAAACAACAATATGTACATGAAGAATGATGAAGACAATGGAATACGCATCTCAGCCATATTTGTTGATGACATTATATTTTGTGGAAATGATTCTCTATGCAAAAACTTTGGTAATGAAATGTGCAAAGAATTTGAGATGTCACTAATCAGTGAGATAAAGTATTTTATAGGTTTACAGATACTGCAAATGAAAGATGAGATTTTCATTACTCAATCCAAGTACATAAAGGCAATCTTGAAGAAATTTGGAATGGAGGATTCAAAACCAGTAAGTACTCCTATGACTACCAGCTATAAATTATCAAAGAATGATGAATCTGCATCTATTGATGAGACACTTTACCGATCCATGATTGGAAAGTTACAATATGTTGTGCACAGTAGACTGGATATAGCACATGCAGTAGGTATTGTTGCAAGATTCTCTGCAGATCCCAAAGAAACCCATATGACAACAATCAAGAGAATTTTCAGATGCCTGAGAGGCACTGAAGATTATGGCTTAGTATATGAAAAGAGAAATGATTTTGATTTAAAAGTTTATACTAATGCTGATTGGACAGGCAAGATTGATGACAGGAAAAGCACAAGTGGAGGAGATTTCTTTTTAGGAGAAAGACTAGTGAGTTGGCTTAGCAAGAAACAAGGATGAATTTCACAGTCAATAGCAGAAGTTGAATATGTTGCTGCAGCATTGAATTGCACTAATATAACATGGATAAAACAATTGTTGGAAGGTATAAATGAAAAGGTTACCGAGCCAATAACTATATTCTGTGATAATATGAGTGCCATTAACATTTCAAAGAATCCGGTAATGCACTCTAAGACAAAACATATTTCTATCAAGTATCATTATCTCAAAGAAGAAGTTCAAGAAAAGAAAGTTGTGCTAGAATATGTTAGCACAAAGGAGCGAATTGCAGACATCTTCACAAAGCCACTACCAAGAGACACTTTTGAGTATCTTCGAAGCAAGTTAGGGGTCCTACCCCTATCTTCTACTCACTGATAGAGTTCAGTGAAAGCATGAATTTGATGAATCTACAAAATATTATGTGTGGATTGATGCTGATTTATGCACTTTAGGAAGTTTTCTAAAGGTGTGCAGGAATGTGACTAGGGAACAGGATATAGGAAATAGTATTGAAGGGAAGATTGCTCTAATCAAGTTTTAGATGTTACATTTGCATGTGTAACTCAGCAAAAGCAAGCACTTCACAGCAGAAGAGTTCATGATTTAGTTCTTTTACTTTTTGGCATTGTTGTCAAAGGGGGAGAAGAAGAAATGGTAAACTAAATGGTAAAGCCCTAAATGATGAAGATAACCAAAGACTAATGATAGGAGGAGATGATTACTGAAAAAGGGAGAAGACTAAATGCAAGATAATAGCTCAAAAGACTAATGAAAGAGGGAGAAATCCTAGAAGACTTCAGAAGAAGAAAACAGCTCAAGGATAACAGGAAAAGTCTCCACAGCAATCTGAATCCTAATCAATTTGAATATCTTGTTAGTATTACCATTTAAAAGTTGGTATTGCCATCAATGCCAAAGGGGGAGATTGTTGGCATTTCAATAGAAGAAGATTGTTGATATTTCATTAAGGATATTGAGAAGGTTGTTGAAGATAATTGATATAACTGAAGAAGGATGATAACTATCTTTATAACATTATTTTGTCATTGATGTCATGAAATTGATATTTTGATTCAGTATGATGTTTTTGATTAAGTAAAAATGGGTTTTAAGGGACCCGAAACCCGATTACATTCGAAAGATAGACAAGAAGGAAACAAAACAAGAGAGTTGCAAAAGACCAGCACAAAAACCAGCAGCAAAGAAAAAGACAATAAGAGGCCAACAAGAAATTGGCCCCAAGCCCAGCATTACAAGTTAATTAAAAACTTTTAATGGATTCCTCAACATTGTGAACCAAGAGCATCATCACCTTGGCCACTTCCCTTAGGTCATTTCTTTCCTGTCCTAGTTGGCTCTCTTTGATTTTGGTGTCCTTCCTGGTAGTGGTTTGCCTTATTCCACGTCTGGGATTCTGGTGGTGGGGCTAGAGGTTGGTACATCTTCTATGATTACCAGGTTCTTATCCTAATTTTTTCTTTCCAAATGATCCACCAAAGTGTTCATATTCTGGGATGAAACTTTAAGGACTTGGAGGCTATGGTTCATGAAGCTTTTCAGAGCCTTCTCATTGCGGGCGACTTGGGTGTTGATGTTGTCTTTGTCCTCATCTGCCCGTTCTTTCAGAATTCTAATAACATCCTCCAGTGTTTTAGGTCCCCTTTGATCAGATCTTTTTTCCGCCAATCCTCCATCTCAATTTCCTCCTCAGCTTCACTGTTTTCCATATCATCATTCTGTTTCCCAAAGTTTGAATCCTTAATTAGCTTATTAATCTTATTTTCCAGCTTCCTTTGCTTACCTTGCATACTAGTGATGTTGTCGACAACCCATTTTTGGAAATTGAAGGACCTCAGAGTGCAGTTACAGGCGTTGTTCAAGATGGTGTTCGTAGAATCATTGCCTTGTTCAGTGTCGGTAGAGTTAGGATTGTCATCCTCCTTAGAATTCAGGGCAACATTCTCACTTTCTGAGCCATTAGGGTTATAGTGAAGGTTTTCAGAGTTACCCCCTTCCTCCCCTTCACCAATGTTTTCATCCTTATCATGCTCCATTTCAGTATCAATATCCTTACCCTTTTTCTCTTCCTCATCACAGTGCACCTCCATTTCCTCATGCTCTATTTCAACTTTCCTTTTTTTGTGGGTAGGGGCATTAGGCTGATCCTCATCCGAATCAGAGTGTTTGCAGCTCTCAGAGATATGAGAGTTAGTGATCAGGGGGTCATCTTTGGTTGCTCTAGCCTTATCCTTTAGATGTTCATAGATTAGCAGAATAAGCCCCTGGTGGGCTATAGGGTAAGAGTTAGGCTTTTTAGCGTGGTCAGCAAGACTCTCATTTAGAGAGGATGCTAAATAGAAAGGCAAAGATATTTGAGCCCCATGACGGAAATGGTTCAAAATTGCAAAGTGATAGTTATAAATTTTTGTAAATCTACCATCCACGGTCAGATACTCCATTAAAACCCTTAAAAAAATTTGCCAGAAGGGTTTTACCTACTGGGGAATGTAGTAGGAGATGTTGTCTTTCTTCACAAGCTTGCCCTTCTCATCCTTTGATTTTGGGAAATTTTTGAAAGCTTCAGCTACATACTTTCGGTCTCTGTAGAATTTAGTACCCTCCGTCTAAAGACCCGTGACCTCTGCAACCAGGTTTTCATCAATTTGCCATATCTCCCTGAACAAGGTGACTCTGTTGTTACTCCAACTTCTGGCAAAACCATGTGACATAGATTTTTTGCTTCCATGAAGCTTTTCCATATAGTTATTAAAGCCGTATTTGTGAAGCATTCTCCAGACCTTTCGTTCACTCTTCCACTTTTCACATCCTGGAGGCTCGTTCCTATTTAGGTTACTACCCATTTTGAGCTCCAAGTAGAGATACCCACAACTACAATTCACAGTCCGTAGATGAAACCCCAAATGCTTGTAATTTCTGGAATTCTAGTGCAGAGACTCTTTCATTGTTTTAAAATTAATGTTTATGGCCACACAAATCTAGCAATTATTACTATAATCTTCCTCACGCATATGATCATGGAAATGATGCCAAAAAACACTCATTAACTGACATTTAATCCACCCCCAAAATCTGTCTTTGGAATTCGTTCCCCAAAATGTAATCATGAGATTAACTTGACCCATTGATATGATCAAAATATAATTGCTCTTTAACCTCCCTTTTAATGTGAGTTTGTCCAATGTATTTGACATCCTTCTCCAAATTGACCCCTTCATTAGCAAGGATATCCGCAACCTTATTGCCTTTTCTAAAGGTATGAGTTATGCTAATACTAACATAGTTATTTAACAGATATTTAGCACTTTTAACTAAGTTAGTAACATTCCAAGAAATAGAGCTTGTACCTTTGAGGGTTTGTATGATGTTTAAAGAGTCCCCTTCGAGCCAATTTTTTTGAATTTGAATTCCTGCGCTAGTTGGAGGCTTTTTAGCATGGCCAGAGCTTTAGCCACATGGTTATTTTGGACCCCAAAAGGAGAAGCAAAAGTAGCAATGCATATTCCTTGAGCATTTCTAATAGCTCCTCCACCATCAGCCTTCCCAAGGTTCCCCTTAGCCGCCCCATCGAAATTAACCTTTATCCAATCATAATTAGGAAATCGCTAGACAATATTATCTCTCCTATTCTTATTGTTAGTTCTGCAGACCTTATGTATTAGGTTCCATTCAGTGACGATGTATTTTTCCATATCATTCATATCAGTAACAAACCATTGCTTATTGTTCTTGTGAGGAATATTGATGTTCTCCTTTATAGCCCTGCAGATTTTTTCAAAGACCACCTAAGAATTACACTTAGTTTCCCTAAATATTCTATTATTTCTTTCTTTCTAAATGCCCCAGCAAATCATGGGGAGGGTCAAAGACCAAAGGTTATTGATAAGTTGGCATTTGGTAGGAAAATTCCATTACCAGATAATATCCTTGATACTCTTGTTCATAACCCAATTAACTTTCCATTTTTCCCACATTTTACAACAAATTTCCTAGGTAAAGGAGCAGTGAAAAAATAGATGATCAACGGATTCTCCCTCCTTTTGGCATAGCTCACATCTATTAAGGAATTTGAAACCTCTTCGGATTAAATTGTCAAGAGTAAGGGTACTATTATGAGAAGCAAGCCAAAAGAAAATGTTGACTTTAGGGATCAAGATATTGTTCCAAACTTTACTCCAAATGGGATTACTAGTTTGAGAAAAGGTGTTTTTGTAGGTTGAGGCAACCATAAATTCACCTCTAGGATTAATTTTCCAGAGGAATACATCATCATAGTCTTTGTTAGGGGAAAAGGACAACACCTCCTTCTGGAGTAAAGAAAATCCAGAATGTATAACATCAAGCCTCACCCACTTGTCCTCCTTCCAGTAGTCACACACCATAAGCCCAAACCTCCTTTTACATTCCTCAATAACTTGACTGTTGTCTTGATCATAAAGAGCTTCATCATTCATCCAAGGGTCTTCCCAAAACCTTATTTTGTCACCTTTTCCAAGGACCCATCCAGCCCCAGCTTTGGCCACTTTTATGGATTTAGTAATACTATTCCAGATGAAGGACCCAACAGGGATGTCTTTAGAATTAAGGACCCCTTGGATAGGTTGATTCTGAATATATTTGTCAAACCATATTTGATTCCAATCTTTCTTGGTATCATAGGCTCTCCATAATTGTTTTGCTAGAAGAGCTTTCTTAAAGGTTTTTAGAGCTTTAATCCCCAACCCTCCTTTGTTCTTTGGTCTACAAAATTTGTCCCAAGCAACCAAGGATATCCTCTTTTTTTCTTCCACTCCTGGCCATAAAAATCTCTTCTGGATTCTTTCCATTGCTTCAACAAATTTAGCTGGGATACCAAATAGGCTAAGGGCATAAACAGGGAGGTTTTGAAGAGTAACTTGAAGGAGCTGCAATTTCCTAGCCTGTGATAAAATTGAACCTTTCCATCCAGCAAGTCTTTTGTTGAATTTATCATTAAGCATATTCCAAAAATAATTTGGGGGAGCTAAACCCAAGGGAAGACCCGGATAGGTGGAAGGGAGCATATCCACCTTGCACCCAATAATTTTAGCAATTTTCTGTTGTCTTATGACCGGAGTATTCATGAAGTAAATAGCCGATTTGTCCCAATTGACTTGCTGACCAGTTGCCAAAGCATAGGAATTAAGAGCAGTTTTGAAGGCTTCAGCCTCCCTAATAGAAGAATATCCCATGAGGATAGTATCATCAACAAACTGTTGATGAGAGAAAAAAACATTGGCAAAGGAAGGTTGGAGACCTTTGATGGTTTTGCTCAGTTTCAGATTGTGAATCAATTTGCTCATACTCTTAGCCAAAATGGTGAAAAGGATAGGAGATATGGGATCTCCTTGTCTAAGCCCCCTTGAAGTTTTAAATTTTTTTGTAGGAGATCCATTAATCAGAATAGACAACATAGGAGTAGTGATCAACTCTCTAATAATTTTGGTTATCTTTTCATCAAAACCAAAGGCCTCCATGATTCTAAAAAGAACACTCCACTCCACTCTATCATAAGCCTTCGCCAAATCCAACTTTATTAGGATGATTCAGTATGATGTTGCGATATCTTGAGAAGATTGATTTGAAGATTGATTAATATGTTGGTAAAAGACACAGAAAGATTGTGATGAATAAGGTGAGAAATAAGTTATTCAATGGGCAACTATTACCGAGTTAGACAATGATGAGATCGTGATGTTTAGATTGTTTCGATATCCTACATATGTTGTTGATTGTAAGGTTAATACTATACTATGTCACCGAGCAAAGAACCTAGTGGGTAAACCCTAAGGAACCTAGTCGGTAAACCCTAAGGTTATCGATATCGATTAATGAAGGCAGAATGTCTACCGAGTGAAGTTTAGTATTTACCGAGTTGCAACCGAGTTATGATAGACAACATTGAAGGAATGAAAGTGTTATTTAATTAAGGAAGCTAATTAGCTGGAGTTAATTAAATGATTGATATGACGTGCAAGAAATTTGTTAAGGATCTACGGTTTTGAAAATTTAGGAGCTAGATCTACAACATAGATTGAACCGCTTAACCTAGCACAAGTTCCAAGAATGGAATGCAATTTCCTAGGTGAAGTAAAACATTTTTCAAATTGAAGGATACATTGAACCTAGTCAAGATTGAAGATCTGATGGCTATGATTGATCATGGGAAATGTGATCAAGGAGATTCAGCAGTTAGCAAATTGTTTATAAATAAGAAATTATTGATGAACAATGCATGCGGGCAAGTGCAAGCATAGGGATGCTACATAGTTATTGCTGAGCACAGAAGCTTGAAGACCTGTTTGAATAACAGAGTAGGGAACCCAACAAAGGGACAAGATAAGTCCTATGACTAGACAGTGTTGAGCAGATAAGAATCTGCTTTAGCATTTTAGATGTGAAGTTGCAGATATATTTTTATTACTGTTATTTTGTAAAGTGATAGAAAATCTCTTAACCGAGTGGACCTAACAGTCTTATTTGTAAATCCTCTAGCAAGGTAACATTCTAATTGAGTGTTTGAAATCCTTTGACAAGGTCATTTCTAACAAAGTGAATATCCTAACAGATCTTAGGGAAATCCTTTAACCGGGTCACATCTAGCAATGTGTTTGTAATCTTTAACAAGATTTGCTTTTAACTGAGCATACTCTAGAAGAGTATATTTCTTAGTGGGTCCGAAATCCCACAGTGGTTTTTCCCTATTTGGGTTTCCATGTTAAATCTGGTGTTATATGTGTTATGATGTTTATGTGTTTATGAGTTAGCATGTTTAGCAGTTTTTGGTTATATTGTTGAAGTATAAGTTACCGAGGTTGAATCTGTTGATTTTATGGAAGATTAAGTTTGTATGAATCACCCACACCCCCCCCCCCCCCCCCCACCCCCCCTCTCATCTTGTTAGCTATTGGCATCAGAACTTTACACATATATTTCCTTTTGAAAACTTTTTTCTTGCAAATTTCTTTCTAGCACATCCTTCACAAACCTCCTTGTGCTCTTAAACCTTTGGAAAACCATAAAATAGTTATTTTCATGTTAGTAGTTTCCAACCATAAAGATTCAAGTATCCATACCTAAATGCCACAACCAACATTTTTCTTTGTATATCGTATTGACAAGATTTATGCCATGTTCTCCAAATATGAATGGGAATATCCTATTCCTTATCATAGGCATAGCTGTAACAACCCTATTTTTTTGAATTTTCATAGATTGCATATTGTTTACTTTTTAAAATCTCTTTGAAATTATTTTCACATGCTTGTAGTATATTAATAACTTATTCTTTAATTATAGAGTGTAATAAATATGATTAACACTTTCTATACCTATTTTAGTGTGTATTTCTATAGTGTGTTTTATTGCAACCTCGAAGTATTTGTTATCACAAAGCTTAATCTTTGATTGAAGCTTTCATCTATTATAGAAAAATGCTCATTATTTCTTAACACGTGATTAAAAAATTACCTAAATCTAAATATCAAACCTCTTTATAACTATTTATTTTTATTTTTTATAAGATAAAAATAAATTTCTTGGAGAAACCTCTTCATCCTCATGAACATAATTATCACTCTTATCATTATTGCTTGTTATTAACCTACATTCCCTTTGAAAGTGACTATAACTATTGCAATGATTAAATTGGATATTTCTCTTATCAAGTAGTCCTCTACATATTTCTATTACACCATGAGCTCTTCTACCTTTGTTTCCTTTCCTTTTCCTTGTTTAAATTTATTGCTATCACCTTCATATTTTCAAGTGATATATATAATTTTGACCAAAAAAAAATTCACCACTTTCTCTAAATCTATCTCTAAGTTGATCTTCATAAGAAATAAGAGATCCAACTAAGTTATTAAACTTAAGAGTGGCCAAATATTTACTTTATTATAATTATTGCAACATGATATTGCCTTGGTGTTAGAGACATCAACAACTTTTAAATCATGACTTCTTTCACAAAATTACTCTAAGTGTAGTCATCTTATTAACCTCCCCCTTTACTCTTTTCAAATGGGCAAGTGCACCAAGATGTGGTACCAAAAAGGTGCCACATTTTGTCTTTTCATAAAAACACATCATTGGCATGAAATGGTCGTCCAAACCTTTGGGTTGGATTCCCAAGGTAAATTCAACCCAAAGGGTTGTTGTTTTCCAAAGAAATCAATTTGGCAAGCACCAAATTTGGTGCTCGCCAAATTCAAAAAGTGCACTTTTCACATTTGGCGCTCACCAAATGTAAAAAGTACACTTTTTTCATTTGGCGAACATTGAATTTGGTGCACAAAAAATGTTCTACATTTACAAATTGTAGATGATGTGAATGGGCAAGTGTTCCAGTTTGGACAAAAGTCATACCCAATCCCTAAAGAATAATATATACATGAAATATAAAATTTAAGTATAAACGTTTCAATATGCATTTTTCCTTTCTTATACTTTTAGTTATATTTCATGTATATATTGCCAAGATGTTTGAGAGTGGTTTTAGCTCTCTATGAGTTGGATTGTAGACTCTAGGTTTTAGAAGATCATATAATTTTAATAATTAGCATGCTCCTATCAACATTCTCTCACTCTCTCTATCTCAATCTCTTTCTCCCCCAAACTCTAGACCTATAGATCTCTCTCTATCACTTTTTTCTATGTCCCCTTTCTACCTCTCTATCTCACTTTCTCCTCTATCCGCCAAGATATCTCTCTCTCTCTCTCTCTTTACTAAGTACTATATGTCTCCTCTCTCTTTACACACACCTCCCCCTCAGTCTCTCCCTACCTCTATTTCTCCAATTCTCTCTCACATCTCTGCCTCTTTACCTCACCTTCCCTCCTTACCCCCATATCTATCCCTCCCTTCCTCCCTCCCTTTGATAACTCTAATGATGAACAGTGAGTACCAAACCGGTACTGAGAGGGGGGGTTGAATCAGTACAGGCACAAAAACTTTTCCCGAACTGGTTTGACTGTAAATAGTGAACTTGACTGACAATCACTAGCACCGGTTTGAACCAGATTACTACCGGTTAAACACAATGCTACTGGGAAAGACATAAACTGGAAACACTTAGCTTTCCATACAACCTACTCCCTCATTTCCACTTTATCCTTATGCATAAATAGATAATCCACCATCAGAGATACAATAATTTACTAGCATAACATGATTCACCGCTTGATAGAAAATAACAAAGCAAAGAGGCATCACACATGACACACCTATTTTTCACATGGAAACCCAACTGGGAAAACCACGGCGGGGATGAATACCCACAAGCTGTTTTTGAACTCTTTAGAAGTCCACTCTGTTAGGAGCCTAGTCTGGTTAAAGACTGTTACAACAGGTTCTGTTAGGAACCAATCCTGTTAGGGATCACCTGGTTAAGGGATGGCTAGAATACCCGATTAAGGGTTAAACCCTGTTAGGGGTTACCTTGTTAGAG
Organism: Cryptomeria japonica; assembly: GCF_030272615.1. Taxonomy (NCBI): domain Eukaryota; kingdom Viridiplantae; phylum Streptophyta; class Pinopsida; order Cupressales; family Cupressaceae; genus Cryptomeria; species Cryptomeria japonica. The sequence goes on from NC_081409.1 coordinate 731,089,515, forward strand.
GACTTCATGAACTCAATGGCTTTGAGTCACCCTGTTAAAGGATTTACAACAAGCTGGTTAAAGCTACCCTGTTAAGGGATTTTCCAACTCTTAAAGTGGTTAAAGATCAATAGGTATTACAATGATCTTGTAATAGCACTCAATGCTAATGCAGATCCGCTTTAGTTCTTTCCTTCTACACACACACTATGCAGGTATAAATCCTCTTATCTGGTCTGGCAAGAATCACGTATCTTTGCACTTAGATACACACACAACATTTGCCAACAAACTCAGCATGAAACACAACATTGACCTTATAGGAGGGTTAATGCAGGATCAAGGGGGGCCAAAAAGTGGCGATGTGAAAAAAATAGCCTTCCTCACTCACCTAAAAATGCGAAAATCCGTGTTGACTTTTTGCTTGGCCTAGGTGTCAGTACACCTTGGCCTGGTAATTACCTAAATCGGATATCTGATTATTATTTGTAATTTTAATTTAAAAAATATATTATATGTTACATATTATATAATATATAATATATTATTATATTATATAATAAATATAATGTAATAATATATTATATAATATATTATTACATTATATATATTATATAATACGTATTATGTAATATATTATTATATTATATTATATTATATATATAATATAATATTAATATATTATATTATATATATAATATAATATAATATAATAATATATTACATAATACGTATTATATAATATATATAATGTATTACATATTATATAATATGTATTATATAATATATTATTACATTATATATATTATATAATACGTATTATGTAATATATTATTATATTATATTATATTATATATTATATAATATAATATAATATTGTATTATATTATATATTATAATATAATATTATATTATAATATATAATATAATACAATATTATATTATATTATATTATATTATATTATATTATATTATATATAATATTATACTATATTATATTATATATTATAATATATATAATATAATACAATACGTATTATATAATATAATAATATATTATTATATTATATATGTTATTTAAAATAAATTAAGTATAGAAATCGGATATCCAATTTTTTGAGACTTTTATATTTCGATAGTGCTAGTCCCATGAGTCATTTTTAACAAACGGGCCGCGCGAATTCATCAAAATCCGATATCTGCTCCATCTGATATCCAGTGTTTTGACAAAAAATTGCTAAAAAATAGATTTAGAGGTAAGAATTTTATCGTTTTGAATCATTTTCATTCATTTATTGTATTTTTTGTTAATGTTTATTTGATTTTTCATTGAAAATATGGTTTTTTTCATGAAAACTAGGTTTTTTAAAATCAAATACCTAATTGTTTAAGTTTGTTAACCAAATTTAATTGTTTACATTCAATTAGGTTAAAAATGAGGGATAACAATGAAAACACTGACCAACCACAACTGCAACAACCAAACCCTCATTTGTCAAACCCCCCCTCAATTCAAGATTTGATTGCACAAAATTTGAATGAATTGAGGGGGATTGCAGAAGTATATCGTAGGATCCCTTGTGTAAACCCATTGTTTGATCCTCTCACGTCGATCATAAAAACTATGGAAACCATGACTGAGGAGCACGATGCCGCCCTTTTGTGGTGAGATTCTATGAAGGAAAAATATGCAGATGGCTTATCGTATAAGGATATCAAGGATCTTGATATATCCAAAGCCGAAATCGCCTCATTGTTTGTCAATCCCTGTACTGGTCAGCCCGTAGATCCCCAAAAAACAAAACTTTCTATCAAATGGTGCACAAATGATGGGATTGTGAAAAACTTTTGGGATCGTTGGTGGATAGTTTTCGACAAACCACCCAACAACAATCTTGATATCCCCTTGTATTTCATAAAAAAATTGTATGCTGAGTTTGTTTTACACAAACATGTGAACTACTTTGACATCCAACCTTTCTAGGGTGTAGGTTTAGGTATGCCCCAAAATAGACCTAGGGCAGTCAGAGTAGTCCAGGGCCCATATGTTCCCCCTCCTCCTGTTGATCCCCCACCTGCAGTTCAGCATCCTGATATCATTTGTGAGGCGGCTTCAAGGACAATGTCAGTTATTCACTCTTTGAGTAGCCTTTTGGTTTCTCAGGCTGCGTTAGTAGCTCAGCCTAGTCTTGATGGTAGCGTTGCATTCGATGCTGGTGACACGTCATCCTCAGCTACACACATATGTGTGCCCCATAGTTGTGTCATGTGTGGGCACATATGCTTGGGTCTAGTTGGACAACCCATTGATCCTCCTGTGGATAGTGCAGATTATGTGGTGCATGAGATGCATGATGCACCAGATGTTATTACACAGACTGGAGGATACCCTGGGAAGTCCTCACATGCTAGAGGCGAGGAGGCACCATCATCATACATTGATGATGTATTGGTAAGATTTTTGTTTTCATAGTTCATGTTATATTTTAATTAAATATTTATAAATTAGATAATATTAAGTACTAATTTTTATTTACATGGTCTATTTAACAGTTGATGACCGAGGATGAGTTGAGATAGATTCAGGAGGGCACCTTGTCGGCCATTTTCATTTGGCCTTGATAGCTTGACGGTACATATATTATTGCACCTAGTCGTTTGTATTTTATTATACATACATGCTCATCATTTATATTGGTATTAATTAGATTATGTAGTAACTTGCATGTATATCTTATTTTACTCTTGTAGGGCACAAGCAGCACGAGTGCAGGGCAGTGGGATTTAGGATCTGGTAGTGCAGTTGGAGACAAGGGAAAGGTAATTGAATGCAAATATGATTGAATGAATAGTTTAAATAACTTATAGTGATTATACATGTCTAGACATAGATTGATAGTTTCATATACTTGTTGTGTATATATACAGAGAATTCTTGGCTTCACATCCTTGATGACTACACCGAGTATACCTGAAGAAGAAGAAGAAGAGATGCCTCGAGTAGATGTGTGTTTATTTTATTTTTTGATTAGTAGATATAATTTGTTATTATCAGTGACAATTATATGCTAACTTGTATCAATGTCATGTTTTTGAACATATGTATATTCAAAACATACCTCCTCTACCAAAGACATACATCAAGAGTCCTACAAAGCTGAAGAGAAAATGTGGAGATGAGGTAAACATGAATAGTTTAATTATAGTTCATTTTTATGTTAACTTTTCGAATGTAAATTATATAATATAGCTAATATTAATCATGGTTTGTTTTTCTTGTGCAGGATCCTTCAGAGTCAAGCAGTGCGGCGAAAAGGATCGATTTTGATGATCCATCAGCAGCTTAGGATGTTATAGATAGTTTTGGGATGCTTACATGTCTAGTTGGCATGTATATTTTGTATATGGACATACATTCACGTATTTAGACATACATTTTGTTTCAGTTGGCGGTCATGCCATATTTGTGTATGGACATACATTTGTAATCATTTGACATTTTTATATATACAGAAGTTAATATTCGATCATATAAATTGTTGCTCATCTGTGCGTGGCGTTATCATGGAAATCTTTAATCTTCAATCCAATAATTAACAATGGTTAATAATGGCTATTTAATGAACAATACAATTCATTTCACTTCATCGTAAGTGTTGTTTTTATAATGAACAATATAATTCATTTAATGAAAAATACAATACAATTCATTTAATCAACAATACAATACAATTCATTCAATGAACAATAAAATTCATGAACAATACAATTAATTTAATGAACAATACCCTAAGCATGCTCCTATTTTCCTCCCCCACTCGATCGAACACTTGGGGTCATACCCTACCGACGTCGTCCCTTGAGCGCCCTAAGTGCTCAAAATTGTCAAACCTTGATGGGCCCTAACTCGGAATCCATTGAACCTACGAACGATCCGTTTGAACCTACGAGGCCATGAGAGGTGTCCCTACAAAAGCCTATCTCGGTTTTTCAATTTGCCCTACGGTTTTATTAGGGCAGCAATTTTTCGGTTGGCGAAAAAATCGTCAGTCTCAGTCAATGGAATGTTGTCGCATGGCCGATTTCTCATTCTGCTTGTCGCGATGATGAACCATCAGCTCTAACATGTCCAGTTATGCATTATTACCCTACGCATGCTCCTATTTTTCCCCCACACTCGATCGAATGCTCAAGGTCCTACAACCCTATAAGACACAATATGACCCCTAATGACATGATTTGTTGTCTTAAGGGGTCCTATGGTGCCATTAGAGGTCATCTGGTGTCCATAGGGGTCATATGGTGTCTTGGGAGACCATAGGACCCCTTAGGACACAATATGACCTAAAGCAACCCAATATGGTGTCATTAGGGGTCATATGGTGTCCTAAGAGGTCATAAGGGTTCATGGGACACCATATGACCCCTATGGACACCCTATGACCCCTAATGACACCATAGGACCCCTTAAGACACAAAATCATGTCGTTAGGGGTCATATTGTGTCCTACCCTATGACCCCTAATGACACCATAGGACCCCTTAAGACACCAAATCATGTCGTTAGGGGTCATATTGTGTCCTACACGGTTGTAGGACATAATATGACCCCTAACGACATGATTTGGTGTCTTAAGGGGTCCTAAGGTGTCATTAGGGGTCATATGGTGTCCACAGGGGTCATATGGTCTCTTGGGACACCATAGGAAACTATATTGTGTCCTATAGGTGTCATATGGGGTCGTTAGGGGTCATATGGTGTCCATATGGGTCATATGGTGTCTTGGGACACCATAGGACCCCTTAGAACACCATATTGTGTCCATAGGGGTCATATGGTATCTTGGGAAACCATAGGACCCCTGAAGACACCATATTGTGTCCTATAGGGGTCATACGGGGTCATTAGGGGTCATATGGCGTCCATAGGGGTCATATGGTGTCTCGACACCATATGACCCCTTAGGACATCATATTGTGTCCTATAGGGGTTATATAGGGTCGTTAGGGGTCATATGGTGTCCTAAGAGGCCATAAAGGTTCATGGGACACCATATGACCTCTATGGACACCCTATGACCCCTAACGACACCATAGGACCCCTTAAGACACCAAATCATGTCGTTAGGGGTCATATTGTGTCCTACGACCTCGTAAGACACAAAATGACCCCTAATGAAATGATTTGGTGTCTTAAGGGATCCTATGGTGTTGTTAGGGGTCATATGGTGTCTTGGGACACCATGGGACCCTTTAGGAAACAATATGACCCCTTAGGACACAATATGACCCAAAGGGACCCAATATGGTGTCATTAGGGGTCATATGGTGTCGTAAGAGGTCATATGGGTTTATGGGACACCATATGACCCCTGTGGACACCCTATGACCCCTAACGACACCATAGGACCCCTTAAAACACCAAATCATATCGTTAGGGGTCATATTGTGTCCTACAACCCTGTAAGACACAATATGACCCCTAACAACATGATTTGGTGTCCTAAGGGGTCCTATGGTGTCATTAGGGGTCATATGGTATCTTGGGACACCATAGGACCCCTTAGGACACAATATGACCCAAAACAACCCAATATGTTGTCATTAGGGGTCATATGGTGTCCTAAGAGGTCATAAGGGTTCATGGGACACCATATGACCCCTATGGACAGCCTATGACCCCTAACGACATGATTTGGTGTCTTAAGGGGTCCTATGGTGTCGTTATGGGTCATATGGTGTCCATAGGGGTCATATGGTGTTTTGGGACACCATAAGACGCCTTAGGAATCCATATTGTGTCCTATAGGGGTCATACGGGGTCGTTAGGGATCATATGGTGTCCATAGGGGTCAAATGGTGTCTTGGGACACTATAGGACCCCTTAGGACAACATATTGTTTCCTATAGGGGTTATATGGGGTTGTTAGGGGTCATATGGTGTATTAAGAGGTCATAAGGGTTCATGGGACACCATATGATCCCTATAGACACCCTATGACCCCTAACGACACCATAGGACCCCTTAAGACACCAAATCATGTCGTTAGGGGTCATATTGTGTCCTACGACCCTGTAAGACATAATATGACCCCTAATGACATGATTTGGTGTCTTAAGGGGTCCTATGGTGTCATTAGGGATCATATGGTGTCCATAGGGGTCATATGGTGTCTTGGGACACCATAGGACCCCTTAGGACACAATATGACCCAAAATGACCCAATATGGTGTCATTAGGGGTCATATGGTGTCCTAAGAGGTCATATGGGTTCATGGGACACCATATGAACCCTGTGGACACCCTATGACCCCTAACGACACAATAGCACCCCTTAAGACACCAAATGATGTCATTAGCGGTCATATTATGTCCGACAACCCTGTAAGACACAGTCTGACCCATAATGACATGATTTGGTGTCTTAAGGGGTCCTATGGTGTCGTTAGGGGTCATATGGTTTCTTGGGACACCATAGGATTCGTTAGGACAGAATATGACCCCTTAGGACACAATATGACCCAAAGCGATCCAATATGGTGCCATTAGGGGTCATATGGTGTCGTAAGAGGTCATAAGGGTTCATGTGACACCATATGACCCCTATGGACACCCTATGACCCCTAGAAACACTATAGGACCCCTTAAAGCACCAAATAATGTCGTTAAGGGTCATATTGTGTCCTACGACCCCATAAGACACAATATGACCCCTAACGACATGATTTGGTGTCTTAAGGGATCTTATGGTGTTGTTAGGGGTCATATGGTGTCCATAGGGGTCATATGGTGTCCATAGGTGTCATATGGTGTCTTGGGACACCATAGGACCCCTTAGAACACCATACTGTGTCCTATAAGGGTCACATGGGGTCGTTAGGGGTGAAATGGTGTCCATAGGGGTCATATGGTGTCTTGGGACACCATAGGACCCCTTAGGACAAAATATGAGCCAAAACACCCCAATATGGTGTCATTAAGGGTCATATGGTACCCTAAGAGGTCATATGGATTCATGGGACACCATATGAACCCTATGGACACCCTATGACCCCTAACGACACCATAGCACCCCTTAAGACACCAAATGATGTCATTAGGGGTCATATTGTGTCCTACAACCTTGTAAGACACAATATGACCCATAACAATATGATTTGGTGTCTTAAGGGGTTCTATGGTGTCCTTAGGGGTCATATGACTTCTTGGGACACCATAGGACCCCTTAGGATAGAATATGACCCCTTAGGGCACAATATAACCCAAAGCGACCCAATATGGTGCCATTAGGGGTCATATGGTGTCATAAGAGGTCATAAGGGTTCATGTGACACCATATGACCCCTATGGACACCCTATGACCCCTAGCAACACCATAGGACCCCTTAAAGCACCAAATCATGTTGTTAGGGGTCATATTGTGTCCTACGACCCCGTAAGACACAATATGACCCCTAACGACATGATTTAGTGTCTTAAGGGGTCCTATGGTGTTGTTAGGGGTCATATGGTGTCCATAGGGGTCATATGGTGTCTTGGGACACCATAGGACCCCTTAGAACACCATACTGTGTCCTATCAGGGTCATATGGGGTCGTTAGAGGTGAAATGGTGTCCATAGGGGTCATATGGTGTCTCGAGACACCCTAGGACCCCTTAGGACCTCATTTTGTGTCCTATAGGGGTTATATGGGGTCGTTAGGGGTCATACGGTGTCCTAAGAGGTCATAAGGGTTCATGGGACACCATATGACCCCTATGGACACCCTATGACCCCTAACGACACCATAGGACCCCTTAAGACACCAAATGATGTTGTTAGGGGTCATATTGTGTCTTAGGAGGTCGTAAGACATAATATGACCCCTAACAACATGATTTGGTGTCTTAAGGGGTCCTATCGTAAGACACAATATGACACCTAATGACATGATTTGGTGTCTTAAGGGGTCCTATGGTGTCGTTAGGGCTCATAGGCTGTCCATAGGGGTCATATGGTTTCTTGGGACACCATAGGACCCCTTAGGACACAATATGACCCCTTAGGACACAATATGACCCAAAGTGACCCAATATGGTGTCATTAGGGGTTATATGGTGTCCTAAGAGGTCATAAGGTTTCATGGGACACCATATAACTCCTATGGATATGCTATGACCCCTAACGACACCATAGGACCCCTTAAGGCACCAAATCATGTCATTAGGGGTCATATTTTGTCCTACAACATCGTAAGACACAATATGACTCCTAACGACATGATTTGGTGTCTTAAGAGGTCCTATGGTGTCGTCAAGGGTCATATGGAGTCCATAGGGGTCATATGGTTTCTTTGGACACCATAGGACCCTTTAGAACACAATATGACCCCTTAGGACACAATATGACCCCTTAGGACACAATATGACCCAAACCAACCCAATATGGTGTCATTAGGCATCATATGGTGCCCTAAGAGGTCATAAGGGTTCATGGGACACCATATGACCCCTATGGACACCCTATGACCCCTAACAACACCATAGGACTCCTTAAGACACCAAATCATGTTGTTAGGGGTCATATTGTGTCCTACGACCTCATAAGACACAATATGACCCCTAATGACATGATTTGGTGTCTTAAGGGGTCCTATGGTGTTGTTAAGAGTCATATGGTGTCCATAGGGGTCATATCATGTCTTGGGACACCATAGGACCCCTTAAGACACCATAATGTGTCCTATAGGTTTCATACGGGGTCGTTAGGGGTCATATGGTGTCTTGGGACACCATAGGACCCCTTAGGACAACATATTGTTTCCTATAGGGGTCATATGGGGTCGTTAGGGGTCATATGGTGTCTTAAGAGGTCATAAGGGTTCATGGGACACCATATGATCCCTATGGACACCCTATGACCCCTAATGACACCATAGGATCCCTTAAGACACCAAATCATGTCGTTAGGGATCATATTGTGTCATACGACCTCGTAAGACACAATATGACCCCTAACAACATGATTTGGTGTCTTAAGAGGTCCTATGGTGTCGTTAGGGGTCATATGGTGTCCATAGGGGTTATATGGTGTCTTAGGACACCATAGGACCCCTTAGGACACAATATGACCCAAAGTGACCCAATATGGTGTCATTAGGGGTCATATGGTGTCCTAAGAGGTCATATTGGTTCATGGGACACCATATGATCTCTATGGACACCTTGTGACCCCTAACAACACCATAGGACCCCTTAAGACACCAAATCATGTTTTTAGGGGTCATATTGTGTCCTATAACCTTGTAAGACACAATATGACCCCTAACGACATGATTTGGTGTCCTAAGGGGTCCTATGGTGTCGTTAGGTGTCATATGGTGTCCATAGGGGTTGTATGGTGTCTTGGGACACCATAGGACCCCTTAGGACACAATATGACTCCTTAGGGAACTATATGACCCAAAGCAACCCAATATGGTGTCATTAGCGGTCGTATGGTATCCTAAAAGGCCCCTATGGACACCGTATGACCCCTAACGACACCACAGGACCCCTTAAGGTACCAAATCCTGTTGTTAGAAGTCATATTGTGTCCTACGACCTTGCAAGACACAATATAACCCCTAACGACATGATTTAGTGTCTTAAAGGGTCCTATGGTGTCGTTAGGGGTTATATGGTATCCATAGGGGTCATATGGTGTCTTGGGACACCATATGACCCCTTAGGACACCATATTGTGTCCTATAGGGGTCATACGGGGTCATTAGGGGTCATATGGTGTCCATAGGGGTCATATGGTGTCTTGGGACACCATAGGACCACTTAGGACATCATATTGTGTCCTTTAGGGGTCATATGGGGTCGTTTGGGGTCATATGGTGTCCTAAGAGGTCATAAGGGTTCTTGGGACACCATATGACCTCTATGGACATCTTATGACCTCTAAGAACACCATACGACCCCTTAAGACACCAAATCATGTCGTTAGGGGTGATATTGTGTCCTATGACCCCGTAAGACAGAATATGACCCCTAATGACATGATTTGGTGTCTTAAGGGATCCTATGGTGTCGTTAGGGGTCATATGGTGTCCATAGGAATATGACCCCTTAGGACACAATATGACCCAAAGCGACCCAATATGGTGTCATTAGGCATCATATGGTGTCCTAAGAGGTCATAAGGGTTCATGCGACACCATATGAACCCTATGGACACCCTATGACCCCTAACGACACCATATGACCCCTTAAGGCACCAAATCATGTTGTTAGGGGTCATATTGTGTCCTATGACCTTGTAAGACACAACATGACCCCTAATGATATGATTTGGTGTCTTAAGGGGTCCTATGGTGTCGTTAGGGGTCTTGTGGTGTCCATAGGGGTCGTATGGTGTCTTGGGACACCATAGGACCCCTTAGTACACAATATGACCCCTTAGGACACAATATGACCCAAAGTGACCCAATATGGTGTTATTAGGGGTCATATGGTGTCCTAAGAGGTCATAAGGGTTCATGGGACACCATATGACCCCTATGGACACCCTATGACCCCTAACGACACCATAGGACCCCTTAAGACACCAAATCATGTCGTTAGGGGTCATATTATGTCCTACGACCCTGTAAGACACAATATGACCCCTAACGACATGATTCGATGTCTTAAGGGGTCCTATGGTATCGTTAGGGGTCATATGGTGTCCATAGGGGTCATATGGTGTCTTGGGACACCATAGGACCCCTTAGGACACAATATGACCTAAAGCGACCCAATAAGGTGTCATTAGGGGTCATATGGTGTCCTAAGAGGTCATAAGGGTTCATGGGACACCATATGATCCCTATGGACACCCTATGACCCCTAACAACACCATAGGACCCCTTAAGACACCAAATAATGTTGTTAGGGGTCATATTGTGTCCTAGGACCTCGTATGACACAATATGTCCCATAATGAGATGAATTGGTGTCTTAAGGGGTCCTATGGTGTCGTTAGGGGTCATATGGTTTCCATAGGGGTCATATGGTGTCTTGGGACACCATAGGACCTCTTAGGACACAATATGACCCCTTAGGACACAATATGACCCTAAGCGACCCAATATGGTGTCATTAAGGGTCATATGGTGTCCTAAGAGGTCATAAGGGTTCATGGGACACCATATGACCCCTGAAGACACCATATGACCCCTAATGACATGATTTGGTGTCTTAAGGGGTCCTATGGTGTCCCAAGATACCATATGACCCTTAGCGACACCATAGGACCCCTTAAGACACCAAATTGTGTCGTTAGGGGTCATATTGTCTCTCTCTCTCTCTCTCTCTCTCCCTCTCTCCCTCTTCTCTCTCTCTCTCTCTCTCTCTCTCTCTCTCTCTCTCTCTCTCTTCTCCCTCTATCCCTCTGCTTCTCACTCTCTCTCTCTCTTTCTCCCTCCCTCTCCTCCTCCTCTCTCTCTCTCTCTCCCTCCTTCTGTCTCTGTCTCTATCTCTCCCTCCCTCTCCTCCTCTCTCTCTCTCTGTGTTTCTCTCTCCCCCTCTCCTTCTCTCTTTGTCTCTCTTTGTCTCTTTCCCTCCCTCTCCTCCTCTCTCTCTCTCTCCCTCTCTCTCTCTCTCTCTCCTCCTCCTCTCTCTCTCTTTCTCTCTCTCACTCTCCTCCTCTCTCTCTCTCTCTCTCTCTCTTTCTCCCTCTCTCCCTCTCCTTCTCTCTCTCTCTCTAAAATATGACTAATAAAATCCGATATCCGATTTAATCAGATATTGGATTTCTGCCATGTGGGAGTTTACCAAATAAATGGAGGCAACAGGAATTTTTTTGGGGGCCACAAATTTTTGTACTAAAAACAGATATCGAATAAAATACGATATCCAATTTTTGTCATCAAATTTTCAAATTTCAAATTTCGGCTTGGGAATGCTTTGGTATTTGGCTTGGAAGTGACAAGCCTGGAAAGTCAACTGAAAAAACATGTTTTTCAGTATTCCTTGATTTTCCAGACTTTACACTGGTGGCTGACGATTTTTTTTGTAACCAAAATTGATAAAATGAAAAGGGTTTGTTAAGGACGTTCCCAGCTTTCCAACAATATAAGGCTTGTCTTATTTTGACTTTAATAAATAATTATTATTTATTTTCTAATTGAATTCTGACAATAGTCCTGATTGATATACTGATTGAAAAACACTAATAACTTTCAAATAGTATAACATTTTTCGAAACCGAAACATGTGTCACATCCTATGCTTCATCTACTATAGGGAAACAGTAAAAAAAATTAAATTTCATAAGGTTTTGACCAAGTTAAGGTGGTCAGACGTAGGAGTTTCTGAATTTCTGAAAAGCTATAGTAAAAAATTCATAAATAATTATTTAATTTATTAAAAATTAAAAAAAATGTGTCACATTCGGACATGAGTCTAATACTTATATTATAAATATTATAAAAAAATATTAAGATTTGATTGTGATTAGGGTGGTCAGACATACGTCTACTTCTTATTTTTTCCTGAAATTTTAGTACCACTGCATTGAAATTTGAAATTTTCATCAAATAGGATTTTTTTTTTCCAAAAAACAACTAGTAGCTTAGAAACTGCATTCAATTTTCTATATATTCTCTTCTTACATATTTTAAAAATAATGTTCACAACTTATTCAAATTTTTAGGTCAAGTTGCATAACTCTGATTTTTTGAAATTTCATTGCCACTTAAGGGCCTGTTTGGCACACCATGATCTTGCACATACCCATGAAACAGATAGGTCGGTAGCATAAAACCTAAACCCTAAACATTTAGGTTAAGCAATTGATCAATTCAATCCTGACCATTGAACACTTTGCATTTGAATACAACGGTCTTGAACAGATTTCAAGATATTCTCCATCGTTCGTTCTTCACCGCTTCATGGAGGCGATAACCCATCACATGTTCTCCACCGTTTACAGGGACTTCGCACATTCTCGAGGTAGATAGGATCAATCTCCTTCATGCAAGATCCTTCATGCACACAAGGCTAACGTGGCAACATGATATGATCTTCATTACAATGCTAACTCATCACACGATGTCATCGGTTGAATCACACAGGCTTGGAACACTTCAACCGGAAACCCTGAAGCTAAGACTACCAACCGGTAGTCCTACCACATTCCATGTATCGGTTCACATTTCAACATATCGGTTCACTTGGACAAACATACCGCTTCACCTATTGCTCATATACTAGTTTACAACACCATACCGGTTTTATTTGCTGGTTGCTTAACTTCAATATAACGGTTCAATATACTAGTTCACTTCACAACATATTGACATCATTGACAACATACAATATCATCATGTCATCATACTCTTGCACATATGCCAACAATCTCCCCCTTTGGAATTGATGGCAATATACAAAGATATCACTTAGCATCACATCTTTTCCCTATTGCTGTAGATATCTTCTCTGCTACACATCTTCTCCCCCTTTGAAAACAATGCCAAAGTGGAGGCACAAGCTTTCCTGTTCCACTATGCTGCTCCCCCTGAGGAGTAGCATCCTTCAACACATCAATCTTGAAAAATATTGGACACTACAATACTTGACTAATGTGGAGCACATACTTTTAGTTCACCTCTTGAAGGGGAAACACCCCTAATTCACCTCTCAACTAGGTAAATGAAGCCTTTGGTAGAGGCTTGGTGAATATGTTTGCTAACTGCTCCTTATTAGAAACATGTTCCAATACCACCTCTTTGTTCTGAACCTTTTCCCTCAAGAAATGATACTTGAGTTCAAAGTGCTTGGTTCTAGGATGTAAAACCAGATTCTTGGAAATGTTAATTGCACTTGTATTGTCACCAAATATGCTTACCGATTCAGATACAAGAACTTTGAAGCCATTCAATACATGCTTCATCCAAATAGTCTGGGTGCAGTTCATAAAAGCTACAACATACTCCACTTTTGCTATAGACTGAGAGATACAACTCTACTTTTTACCCTCCATGAGACCAGTCTACCACCGAGAAAGGATGCACCACCGGTTGTGCTCTTCTGGTCATCTACATTACCAGCCCAATCAGCATCTGTGAATACTTTCAGGTTGAAATCATATTGTATGGATACCATAACCCATAGTCAATAGTTCCCTTCAGATATCTAAGAATCTGTTTGACTGCTATCAAGTGGGATTCTCTTGGGCTTTGCTGAAACCGAGCGGTAATACCCACTGCATGTGCAATGTCCGGTCTACTATGCACTACATAATGCAACTTACTAATCATTGGTCGATAATCCTTCTCATTTACCAATGTCGAGTCATCCTCTTTTGATAGCTTACAACTGGTCACCATTGGTGTACCAACTGGTTTATTATCTTCCATGCCAAAGGTCTTCAACACCTCTTTGACATACTTGGACTGAGTAATAAAGATTCCATTTTTCATTTGCTGAATCTAAAGTCCAATGAAGAACTTAATTTCCCCTATGAGTGACATTTCAAACTCCTTTTTCATCTCATCTACAAAGTCATGACTCATCTTGTCATCTCCACCAAAGATTGTGTCATCAACAAATACTTCACAGATCAGAATCTGATCTCCTTCTAATTTCAAGTAGATATTGCTATCTTCACTTATTCTTTCAAATCCAATCTTCACAAGATGGGAATGCAAGCATTCATACCATTCTCTCAGTGCCTACTTTAGTCCATAAAGGCTTTATGTATCCTACACACCATGTCACTATCTTCTGATAGGGCAAACCCATCTGGTTGCTCTATATACACCTCCTCTTCAAATATTTCATTTAGGAAAGCAAATTTTACATCCATTTGGTATACCTTAAATCCTTTAAAAGTTGCATATGCAAGAATCATATGCACTCCTTCCAATCTTGCTATTGGAGCAAAGGTTTCTCCATAGTCTTCTCCTTCTTATTGGGCGTATCCTTTACACACTAGTCTAGCTTTGTTCCTTACCACTGTGCCATCATCATTTAGCTTGTTTCTGAAAACCCATTTGGTTCCAATAACATTTTTATGCTCCGGTCTGGGTACCAAAGACCATGTACCTTTCTTTTCTATCTATTCAAGTTCCTCCTCCAATGCCTTGATCTAGTCTTCATCTTTATGTGCCTCTTTGAATGATTTAGGCTCAAATTCAGAGATCATACATGAGCTTTCTTTGACCTTTCTTCTTGTAATAATTCTTGCATCTTTGTCTCCTATGATCTTCTTTTGATCATGATTGAGTTTGACATACCTAGGTATGTTCTTAAAATATTCCTCTTGCTTTTCTTCTTCATCCTCATCTTCATCAGCATCAACATCCACTGGTGTAGGAGCACAATTACTAGTATTGGGCTGATTTTCAATCGGTTCCCAAAACGTTACTATCGGTTTATCTCCTACTTGCTTACTATCGGTTTCCTCAAGTTTCCCAGAGTTTTCATCAACCCTAACATTGATGCTTGCAATAATTCTTTGAGTCCTATTGTTGAAGCATTTGAGAGCTTTACTCTTGGTGGAATATCCTAGGAATATTCCCTCATCACATTTAGCATCAAACTTTCTCTAATGTTCACTCCTCTTGATGTAACATTTACTACCAAACATTCTAAAGTAGCTTACCACTGGTGTCTTACCGGTCCAGTACTCATAAGGAGTCTTATCCTTTCCCTTTTTGATGAGTACCTGGTTCATTGTGTAGACTGCAGTGCTCACTGCTTCTCTCCAAAAGGTGTGAGTGACCTTTCCTTGGATCAACATAGTTCTAGCCGCTTCAACCACAATCCGGTTGTTTCTCTCTACTGGGCCATTCTGCTATGGAGTCCAAGAGGCAGACAGTTGCCTCTTGATGCCATTCTCTTCACAATATTTGTTGAATTCACCGGAAGTGAATTCCCCTTCTTGATCAATTCTAAGGCATTTGATTCTTCTACCACTTTCCTTTTCTACCAATGCTCTAAAAGCTTTGAACTTTCCAAAGGCTTCAGACTTGTCCTTCAAGAATGTGACCCACATCATTCTTGAGCAATCATCTATAAGAATCATAAAATAGCTATCTCCCTACACACTCCTAGTTTTCATAGGACCACACAAATCACTATGCACAAGATCAAGTAAGTTGTCAGCAGTGAAAGATTTACCTTTGAAGGTTGAGGAAGACATTTTCCCCAGTTGACATTCTCTGCACAAAGGATTTTCCGGTTTGCTTAGCATCAACAGTCCTCTAACTGCCTTGATCTTACTAGCCTTTATTATGTTATCAAAGTTTACATGGTAGAGTCTCCTATGCCATATCCAGCTATCATCAAACTTAGCCATAAGACATGTACTTGTATTTGCATTTAGTTGAAATAAGTTACCTTTGGTCTGCATACCGGTGGCCATCAATTCACCATTCTTTCCTTTGATTTTGCACACTCCATTTTTGAATTCCAAAGTGAGTCCACTGTCATTCAGGTGGGCAACACTCAATAGATTGTGTGTGAGACCTTCCACTCAATACACATTGTCAGCACTACTCTTTCCATTCAGAGAGATGGACCCTCTTCCTTTGACCATACATGGTGCATCATTACCAAAGTGAACCACACCACCATCATATTCTTCCAAAGATAGAAACTTGTTCTGGTCACTAGTCATATGGTGAGAACAACCACTATCAATAATCCACTCATTGGAATTATCAAAGCAGGAGACAAGAACATTCTTGTCTGACACATCTTCCTTTACTGTAACAAACACAATATCTTCATTTTCTTCATCTTCTGATTCCTCATCTATGACACCTTCATCAACTACTACAAAACACTTTCTCTGGTTTCCTCCTTTGAATTTATTGAACCTTTCCGGTTTGTCCTTGTTGTCACTATTAGGATAGTTTACAGCAATATGTCCTATTTGGTTACAAGAAAAGAATTTCAAAGGGATCTTACCTCTGTATTTATTGGTTCCCTTAGTAAGTCTCTTGGCAAGAAGAGCTTTAAATTCCATCATAATCTCCTCATCATCCATTTCTCTACTCTATCTTGGTTCACCGCTGGTGCTTGCTTCTTTTCCTTTCCTGGATGGTGCAACAAAAGCTCTAAAAGCTAATTCAGTCTTTTGAACACTGCCATCAAAACTATTTAGCTCATAGGCTGTTAATTTTGCAATGATGGAGTCTAGGGATACCTTAGTCTTGTCTATTGACCTCAACTCCTGAATAGCAGCAACCCTTATTGCATAGACTAGTAATAAGGACCTCAGGACTTTACTAATAATAGTAGAATCTTCCATTTTTCCTCCCGCACTCTTGATGTCTCCAACAACAGTCTTGATTCTTATTCCATATTGTTGAATGGTCTCACCTTCAACCATCCGCATGTCTTCAAACTTACCTCTAAGGCTTTCTTCCTTAGCTTCTTTTACATGCTCATCACTGCCATAGATACTCTCAAGAGTATCCCATACTTCTTTGGGATTTTCTTTATCCTGGACATAAATAAACTCAATGTCAAATAAACTCCTGATTAGGACTTCCATGACTTGCCCATTCTCCTGAATCTCTGTCTTTTGATCATCGGTGAGAATACTAGTAGGGATAACATAAGCATTCTCAACATAGCTCCAGTGTTGAGCACCCATGCTTCTGATGTATATCTTCATTCTGTCATTCCATATTTTAAAGTTATCTCTGTTGAACTTTGGACCTTCCCTCTTCATCATTACAATAAGATCTTTCCCTCAAGCGGTTAAGCTTACAACATAAAGGACCTGGAGGACGCTCTGATACCAATTGATAACTCTAATGATGAACAGTGGGTACCAAACTAGTACTGAGAGGGGGGGTGAATCAGTATAGGCACAAAAACTTTTCCCAAACTGGTTTGACTACAAACAGTGAACTCGACTGACAATCACTAACACCGGTCTGAACCAGATTACTACTGGGTAAATACAATGCTACTGGGAAAGACATAAACTAGAAACACTTAGCTTTTCATACAACCTACTCCCTCATTTCCACTTTATCCTTATGTATAAATAGATAATCTATCATCATAGATACAATAATTTACTAGCATAACATGATTCACCGGTTGACAAAAAATAACAAAGCATCACATGAAAGAGGTGTCACACATGACACACCTATTTTTTATGTGGAAACCCATCTGAGAAAAACCACGGTGGGGATGAATACCCACAAGCTATTTTTGAACTCTTTAGAAGTCCGCTCTGTTAGGAGCCTAGTCCGATTAAAGATTGTAACAATAGGTTCTGTTAGGAACCGATCCTGTTAGGGATCACCCGGTTAAGGGATGGCTAGAATACCCGGTTAAGGGTTAAAACTTGTTAGAGGACTTCATGAACTCAATGGCTTTGAGTCACCCTATTAAAGGATTTACAACAAGCTGGTTAAAGCTACCTTGGTAAGGGATTTTCTAACTATTGAAGTGGTTAAAGATCAACAGGTATTACAATGATCTGGTAATAGCACTCAATGTCAATGCAGATCCGCTTTAGGTCTTTCCTTCTGCACACACACTATGCAGGTATCAATCCTCTTATTTGGTCTAGCAAGAATCACGTATCTCTACACTTAGATACACACACAACATTTTCCAACAAACTCAGCATGAAACACAACATCGACCTTATAGGAAACAGATAGGTTGGTAGCATAAAACCTAAACCCTAAACATTTAGGTTAAGAAATTGATCGGTTCAATCCTGACCATTGAACACTTTGTATTTGAATACAATGGTCTTGAACAGATCTCAAGACATTCTCTATCGTTCGTTCTTCACCACTTCATGGAGGTGATAACCCATCACACATTCTCCATCATTTACAGGGACTTCACACATTCTCAAGGTAGATAGGATCAATCTCCTTCATGCAAGATCCTTCACGCGCACAAGTATAATGTGGCAACATGATCTAATCTTCATTACAATGCTAATTCATCACACGATGTCATCGGTTGAATCACACAGGCTTGGAACACTTAAACCAGAAACCTTGAAGCTAAGACTACCAACCGGTAGTCCTACCACATTCCATGTATCGGTTCACATTTCAACGTACCGGTTCACTTGGACAAACATACTACTTCACCTATTGCTCATATACCAGTTTACAACACCATATCGGTTCTATTTGCTGGTTGCTTAACTTCAATATACCAGTTCAATATACCAGTTCACTTCATAGCATATTCACATCAATTACAACATACAATATCATCATGTCATCATACTCTTTCACATATGCCAACACCATCTTATTCTCTCTCCCTCTCTTATTTTTTTGCTCCCCTCTATCTCCATTCTCTCAATCACTACCTCTCCCTCCCATCCTCTCTTTTCACATCCCTAGGTCTCTCATTCCTTCCATCTTTACTTCTTTACCTCTACCTTGCTATCTCATTACCAACCTATCTCCCCCTATATCTCTCTCACTCTATCTCTCCCATAAGTCTCTCGCCCCTCTCTCCCTAGGCTCTACGACCTATATCTCTACCCTCTCTAGTTATTTATTTAATTGGTCTCACTTCCTCTATCAATTAAATAAATCTTTATTTATTTAATTAATTCTTTAACTTTTTATCTCTATGACACATGTCATTTATCTTTTAATTTTTCTCTACCTACCCTCTTATCATTTTATCATTTTCTCTATGGGTAAGTGCATCGAGTTGTGGTACCAAAAAGGTGCCACTATTTTACCTTTTCATAAAAATATGTCATTGGCATGAAAAGGTCGTCCAAACCTATGAGTTGGATGCCCAAGGAAAATCCAACCCAAAGGGTTGGTATTCTCGCAAGAAAATCATTTGGCAAGCGCCAAATATGGTGCTCGCCAAAGGCAAAATTTTGAATTTTCACATTTGGCATGCGCAAAATGTGAGAAGTCAATTTTTTGCATTTGGCGACTGCCAAATGTTCTGCATTGTTCAATGTGAAGGTTTTTGTGACTGTGTAGATTTTCCAATCTAGGCATAAGTTATATTCACCCCCGAAGGAGAATATATAGATGAAATATAACATTTAAGTATATCTCTATAGGACTTATAATGTAGATTCTAGTTTTTAGAGGATCATATAAAATTTCAGACAATCAAATTTCAGTAATCGACATGTCAAATTTTAGTAATCATCATGCTCCTATTAGTATTCTTTAGCTATGTATCTCACTCTCTTTATCTTGCCCAAACTCTACACCTATCTCTCTCCCTCTCTTGTCTCTCTCACTTCTCTATCCTTGCCTCTCTCCCTCTCTCTTCTCTCTCACTCTCTTATTGTTTCTCTCCCCTCGCACTCCTTTCTCTTGGTCCCTACCTATCCCTTTTATCCTCTCTCTCCCCATATCTAGGGTTGTCCCTCCCACTATTCACCTCACTATCTCTCCCTCCCTATATTATTACCCACCTTTCTCTCCCCCTCTAGGTTTCTCACTTATCTAATTGTCCACCCTCTAGTTCTCTCCCTCCCTCTCCACCTTTCTCTCCCTTATCCTTACCTCTATCTATTTATGAACTCTCTCCCTCTCTTCTCTCTCTGTCTCTCCAAACCTATCTATCTCCTCATTCTCTAGGTCTCTCACTCCCTCCATGTCTACCTCTCTATCCATCTCCTCTTACTCATCTCTTTGTTCTTCTATCTCTTCTATTCTCCCTCCCTCCTCTCTCCAGGTCTATACCTTCCTTTCTTAGTCTCTCCCTCTCTATCTCCCTCTCCCACTCTCCCATCTTCTCTCTTCCTCTCTTATTCTCTATCTTCATTGTCTAGGTCATTTCCTCTCCATCCCACCCTCCCTCCCCTCTCTAGGTTTCTCCCTCCCTTCCTCTCCACCTATCTACCTCTATATATAGGTCTCATTACCCACCTCTCTTTATCCCCCTCTATCTATCTCACTCCTCTCTGGCAATCTAGGTCTCTCACCTATCTATACTGCCCCTCTATAGTTCTCTACGCCCCTCTATACCTCTCTCTCCCTCATCCTTAACCCTATCACTTTATGAACTCCCTCCTTTAATCTTCCTCCGCTAACCTCTTTATCTCCTCCTTCCATAGGTATCTCACTCCCTCCATGTCTACCTCTCCATCCATCCCCTCTTACTTCTCTCTTTGTTCTTCTATCTCTTCTCTTCTCCATCCCTCCCCTCTCTAGGTCTCTCCTTTCATTTCTTCCCCTCTCCCTCTCTACTTCCCCATCCATACATACTCCCATATATATCTCACTCCCCCACTTTTTATTCTCTCTTCCTCTCTCTCTACATTCTAGGTCATCAATTCTCTCTCACCTCTCTAGGTTTATTACTTCCTTCTTCTCCACCTATCTACCTCCCCATCATGTCTCATTACTCATCTCTCTCTTTTCCCCTCTATCTATCTCATTCCTCTCTCTTGTCATCTAGGTCTCTCATCTCTCTTTCCCAATATAGTTCTCTCCCTCTCTCTTCCCCTCTATCTCCCTCCCCCTTTACCCCTATTTATTTTTGAACTCTCTCCTCCTCTGCTCTCTTTCCCCCCACCTCTCTATCTTCTCCTTCCATAGGTCTTTTAGTCCCTCCATGTCTATCTCTCCCTCAAGCCCATCATACTCTTCTCTCTCTTTATTCTTTCATCTCTCCTCTTATCCCTCCCTCCCATTTATAGGAATCTCCATTCTTTTCTTCCCCTCTCTCTCTATATCTCTCTCCCTCCTTATCCCCATCTCTGTCTCTCTTCCCTACTAATTATTATTCTCTCTTTACCATCTACATCATCATCTTTCCATCACACCCTCTCTACCCCTCTCTAGGTTTCTCCCTCATTCCCTCTCCACCTCTCTACATCTCCATCCATATCTCATTACCAACCTCTCTCTATCCCCCTCAATCTATCTCAACCCTCTCTCTCTCACCCTATCTAGGTCTCTCATGCCTCTCTCCTTCTCTCGGTATCCAATATCTCCATATAACCCATCTAGGTATGTGCAGGAGCATGGTGGGTCATATGACGCCTTAGGAAACCATTACTATCTATCTTAGGACACCATATGACCTCTTAGGACAACATATGGTGTCATTACAAGTCATATGGTGTCCTAAGGGGTCGTATGGTGTCGTTACGGGTCATATGGTGGTCTATGACCCCTTAGAATACCATATGATCTCTTAGAACACCATATGAGCCCCAAAGACACCATATAGTGTCCTAAGGGGTCATATGGTGTCCTAAGGGGTCATTTGGTGTTTTATGACCCCTAAAGACATCATATGACCCCTTAGGACACCATATGACCCCTAATGACACCATATGACCCCTAATGATACCATATAGTGTCCTAAGGGGTCATATGGTGTTCTATGACACCTATATGGTGTCATTAGGGGTCATATGGTGTCCTAAGGGGTCATATGGTGTCATTAGGGGTCATATGGTGTCCTAAGGGGTCATATGGTGTTGTTAGGGGTCATATGGTGTCCTAAGGGGTCATATGGTGCCCTAATGGGTCATAGAATATCATATGGCCCCTTAGGAAACCATATGATCCTTAATGACACCATATGACCCCTTAAGACACCATATGACCCCTAACGACACCATATTGTGTCTTGAGGGGTCATATGGTGTCATAAGTGATCATGTCATGTACTAGGATGTTAAAAGGGGTCATATGGTGTCCTAGGGGGTCATAGAACACCATATGACCCCTCAGAACACCATATGACCTCTTAGGACATCATATGGTGTCGTTAGGGATTATATGGTGTCCTAAGGGGTCATATGGTGTTTTTAGGGGTCTTATGGTATCCTAATGGGTTATATGGTGTTCTATGACCGCTAAGGACACCATATGACCCCTAAGACCACCATATAGTGTCCTGAGGGGTCATATGGTGTCGTTAGGGGTCATATGGTGTCCCAAGGGGTCATATGGTGTTCTATGACCCTTAGGACACCATATGACCCCTAACAATACCATATGGTGTCCCAAGGGGTCATATGGTGTTCTATGACCCCTTGAGACACTATATGACCCCTTAGGACATGTCATATGGTGTCCTAAGGGCTCATATAGTGTCCTAAGGGGTCATATGGTATTCTATGACCCCTTAGGATACCATATGAACCCTAACGTCACCATATGGTGTCCTAAGTTGTCATATGATTTACTAAGGGGTCATATGGTGTTCTAAGCGGTCATATGGTGTTCTATGATCCCTTAGGACACCATATGACTGCATACAACACCATATAATCCCTAACGATACCATATGGTGTCCTAAGGGGTCATATGGTGTTTTATGACCCCTTGGGACACCATATGACCCCTAATGACAACATATGGTGTCCTAAGGGGTCATATGGTGTTTTATGACCTCTTGAGATGCCATATGAGCACTCGGGACACCATATAACCCCTAAAAATAGCATATGGTGTCCTAAGGGGTCATATGGTGTTCTATGTCCCCTTAAGACACCATATGATCCCATATGACACCATATGACCCCTAATGAAATCATATGGTGTCTTCAGGGGTCATAGAACACCATATGACTCTTTAGGACACCATATGACCCCTAATGATATCAGATCATATGGTGTCCTAAGGGGTCATAGAACACCATATGACCCCTTAGGACACCATATAGTGTCCTTATAGGTATGGTGTCCTAAGGGGTCATATAACATCATATAACCCCTTAGGACATGATATGATCCCTTAGGACTCCATATGACACTTAACGACACCATATGGTATCGTTAAGGGTCATATGGTGTCCTAATGGGTCATAGAATACCATATGACCCCTTAGGACAATATATGACCGCTAACAACACCATATGACATGTCCTAAGGGGTCATATGGTGTCGTAAGGGGTCATAGAACACCATATGACCCATAAGGACACCATATGACCCCTTAGGACACCATATGGTGCCGTTAGGGCTCATATGGTGTCTTAAGGGGTCATAGAACACCATATGACCCTGTAGGACACAAGATGACCCCTAATGACACCATATGACCCCTAACAACACCATATGATGCCTCAAGACACCATATGGTGGTCTAAGGGGTCATATGGTGTCCTAAGGGGTCATAGAACACCATATGATCCCTTATGACACCATATGACCCCTTTGGACACCATATGACCCCTAATGACACCATATGGTGTTGTGACGGGTCATATGGTGTCTTTAGGGGTCAAATGGCATCATAATGGGTCATAGAATACCATATAACCGCTTAAGACACCATATGAACCCTAACAACACCATATGACCCCTTAGGACACCATATGACCCCTAACAACACCATATGGTGTCCTAAGGGGTCATATGGTGTCCTGAGGGGTCATATAGTGTTCTATGACCACCTAGGACACTATAAGACCCCTTTTAACATCCTAGTACATGATATGACCACTTGTGACACCATATGACCCCTCAAGACACAATATGGTGTCGTTAGGGGTCATATGGTGTCTTAAGGGGTCATATGGTGTCATTAGGGATCATATGGTGTCCTAAGGGGCCATATGATATTTTGTGACCCATTAGGACACCATATGACCCCTTATGACACCATATGACCCCTAATGACACCATATGGTGTCATTAATGGTCATAAGGTGTCCTAAGGGGTCATATTATGTCATTAGGGGTCATATGGTGTTCTATGACCCCTTAGGACACCATAGGACCCCTGACAACACCATATGGTGTCCTAAGGGGTCATCTGATGTTGTTAGGGGTCATATGGTGTTCTATGACCCCTTATGATACCATATGGTGTTGTGAGGGGTCATATAGTGTCTTATGGGATCATATGGTGTCTTAAGGGGACATAGAACAACATATGACCCCTTAGGACACCATATGGTATTTTTTAGGGGTCATATGGTGTCCTAATGGCTCATATAGTGTCCCAAGGGGTCATAGAACACCATATGACCCCTTAGGACATCATATGTTATCATTAGTGGTCATATGGTGTCCTAAGGGATCATAGAACACCATATGACCCCTTAGGACACCATATGTTGTCGTTAGGGATTATATGGTATTGTATGGGGTCATATGGTGTCCTAAGGGGTCATAGAACATCAGATCACCCCTTAGGACACCATATGGCCCCTTAGGAAATCATATGACCCCTTAGGACACCATATGATGATGTTAGGGGTCATATGGTGTCCTAAGGGGTCATAGAACACCATATGACCCCTTAGGACACCATTTGGTGTTGTTAGGGGTCATATGGTGTCTTAAGGTGTTATACAACACCATATGACCCCATAGGACACCATATAACCTCTAATGATACCATATGACCCCTTAGGACACCATATGGTGTCATTAGGGGTCATATGGTGTCATGTGCGGTCATATGGTATCCTAAGGGGTCCTAGAACACCATATGACCACTTAGGACATCATATGACCCCTTAGGAAACCATATGACCCCTTTGGACACCATATGGTGTTATTAGGGGTCATATGGTATTCTAAGGGGTCATAAAACACCATATGATTCTATCATATATCTTTCTTACTCTCTTTCTCTCTCCATTCTCTAGGTTACCATCTCTCTCTATTCTTAAGGGGTCATATGGTGTCAAATGACCCCTTAGGACAACATATGGTGTCATTATGGGTTGTATGGTGTCCTAAGCAGTCATTAGGTGTCTTATGACCCCTTAGGACACCATATCACCCCTTAGGTGTCGTTAGGGGTCATATTGTGTTCTAAGGGGTTATATGGTGTCCTATGAATCCCAAGGACAACATATGACCCCTTAGGTGTTGTTAGGGGTCATATTGTGTCCTAAGGGGTCATAAGGTGTCCTATGACCCTTTAGGACACCATATGATCCTATAAGACACCATATGGTGTTGTTATGGGTCATATGGTGTCCTAAGGAGTCATATGGTGTCAGATGAAGGATGCCATATGGTGTCGTTATGGGTCTTATGGTGTTCTAAGGGGTCCTATGGTGTTGTATGACCCCTTAGGACACCATATGGTGTTTTTATGGGCTATATGGTGTTTTAAGGGGTCATATCGTGTCTTATGACCCCCTAAGGGGTTGTTAGAGGTCATATTGTGTCCTATGACCCCTTAGGACACCATATGACCCCTTAGGATACAATATGGTGTTGTTATGGGTTGTATGGTGTCCTGAGGGGTCATATGGTGCTCGATGACCCCTTAGGATACAATATGGTGTCGTTATGGCTCGTATGGTGTCCTAAGAGGTCATATGGTGTAGGACACCATATCAACCCTCATATGGTGTTGTTATTGGTCATATGGTGTCCTAATGGGTCACATGGTGTTCTATGACCCCTTAGGACACCATATGGTGTCATTATGGGTCTTATGGTGTGCTAAGGGGTCATATGGTGTTATATGACCCATTAGGACACCATATGACACCATATGGTGTCATTATAGGTAATATAGTGTGCTAAGGGGTCATATGGTGTCATATAACCCCCTAAGGGGTTGTTAGGGGTTATATTGTGTCCTAAGGGGTCATATTGTATCCTATGACCCCTTAGGACACAATATGGTATTGTTATGCATCGTATGGTGTCCTAAGGGGTCATATCATGTCCTATGACTCCATAGGACACCATATGACCCCTTAGGTGTCATTAGGGGTCATATTGTGTACTAATGGGTCATATGGTATCCTATGACCCCTTAGGACACCATATGGTGTCGTTATGGGCTGTATGGTGTCATAAGGGATAATATGGTGTCCTATGATCCCTTAGGACACCATATAGTGTCATTATGGATCATATGGTATCCTAAGGGGTCATATAGTATTCTATGACCCTTTAGGACACCATATAACTCCTTACATGTTGTTGGGGTTCATATTGTGTCCTAAGGGGTCATATGGTGTCCTATGACCCCTTAGGAAACTCTATGACCCCTTAGGTGTCATTAGGGGTCCTATTGTGTTCTAAAGGGTCATATGGTGTCCTATGACCCCTTAGGACACCATAGCATGATGTATAGTATCAATATGGGTCAAATGGTGTCCTCAAGGGTCATCTAGTGTCTAAATGACCCCTTAGGACACCATATGGTGTTGTTATGGGTCTTATGGTGTATTAAGGGGTCATGTGGTATCCTATGACACCTTAGGACACAATATGGTATTGTTATGGGTTTTATGGTGTCCTAAGAGGTCATATGGTGTCCTATGACCCCTTAGGACACCATATGACCCCTTAGATGTTGTTAAGGGTCATATTGTGTCCTAAGGGGTCATAAGGTGTCATATGACCCCTTAGGTGTCATTAGGGGTCATATTGTGTCATATTACCCCTTATGTATCATTAGGGGTCACATTGTGTCCTAAGGGGTCATATGGTGTCCTATGACCATTTAGGACACCATACCTCGAGGACATCATATGGTATTGTTATGGGTTGTATTATGTCCTAAGGGGTCATATGGTGTGCCCTTAGGGCACCATATGACTCCTTAGGTGTTGACAGGGGTCATATTATGTCCTAAGGGATCATATGGTGTATTGTGACCCCTTAGGACACCACTTGTTGTCGTTATGGGTCATATGGTATCCTAAGGGGTTATATAGTGTTCTATGAACCCTTAGGACACCATATGACCACTTAGGACACCATATGGTGTCGTTATGGGTCGTATGATGTGCTAAGGGGTCATATGGTGTTCTATGACCCCTTAGGAACCATATGGTGTCATTATAAGTTGTTTAATGTGATAAATGGGCATAAGGTATCATATGACCTCGTAAGGGGTTGTTAAGGGTCATAGTGTCCTAAGGGGTCATATTGTGTCCTATGACCCCTTAGGACACCATATGACCCCTTAAGAGACAATATGGTGTCGTTATGGGTCATATGGTATCCTAAGGGGTCATATGGTATCCTATGACCCCTTAGGACACCATATGACCCTTTATGACACAATATGTTGTTTTTATGGGTCATATGGTGTCCTAAGGGGTCATATGGTGTCCTATGACCCCTTAGGTGTCGTTAGGGATCATATTGTGTCCTAATGGGTCATATGGTGTGTTATGAATATTTGGGACACAATATTACCCCTTAGGACACCTTATGTTGTC
The DNA here is from genome assembly GCF_030272615.1 of Cryptomeria japonica. NCBI lineage: Eukaryota > Viridiplantae > Streptophyta > Pinopsida > Cupressales > Cupressaceae > Cryptomeria > Cryptomeria japonica. Next base: position 731,117,598 of record NC_081409.1, read on the forward strand.
ATTATGGGTCGTATGGTGTCCTAAGGGGTCATATGGCATCCTAAGGGATCATAGGCCACCATAGGACCATACTAACACCACATGGTGTGCTAGGGGGTCATATGGTGTCCTAAGGGGTCATAGGACACCATAAGAACCATACCGACACCATATAGTATACTAAGGGGTCATATGGTGTCCTAAGGGGTCATAGGACACCATATGACCCCTAACAACACCTAAGGGGTCATATGGTGTCCTATGACCCATTAGGACACCATATGGTGTCGTTATGGGTCATATGGTGTCCTGACCACTTAGGACACCATACGCTGTCATTATGGGTGATATAGTAATGTAAGAGGTCATATGGTGTCCTATGACCACTTAGGACACCATATGACCCCTTAGGTGTTGTTAGGGGTCATATTGTGTCCTAAGGGGTCATATGGTGTCTTATGACTCCTTAGAACACCATATGGTGTTGTTATGGGTCGTATGGTGTCCTATGACCCCTTAGGACACAATATGACCCATTACGTGTCATTAGGGGTCATAATACATGAGGAAAGAGAGATGAGAGACCTCGATGACAAGAGAGAGGATTAAGACAAATAGAGGGGGAAAGAGAGAGGTGAGTAACGAGACTTGATGTAGAGGTAGATATGCGGAGAAGAAGGAAGTGATGAACCTAGAGAGGGGAGAGATAAAGTTGATGACATAGAATTTAGAGAGAATAAAAAAGTGGGGGGAGTGAGATATATATGGGGGTATGTATGGATGGGGAGATAGAGAGGGAGAGGGGAATAAAGGAAGAGAGATACCTAGAGAGGGGAGGGAGGGAGAAGATAAGAGATAGAAGAAAAAAAGAGAGGAGTAAGAGGGGACAAATGGAGAGGTAGACATGAAGTGAGAGACCTATGGAAGGAGGAGATAAAGAGGTTAGGGGAGGAAGACAAGAGGAGGGAGTTCATAAAGGGATAGGGTTAAGTAGGAGGGAGAGAGAGAAAGAGAGGGAGAGAGATAACTATAGAGGGTACATATAGATAGGTGAGAGACCTAGATTGCAAGAGAGGAGAGAGATAGATAGAGGGGGATAAAGAGAGGTGGGTAACAAGACCTATATGCAAAGGTAGATATGTGGAGAGGAGGGGAGGGAGAAAAATAGAGAGGGGAGAGAGGGAAGGTTGGAGAGTTAATGAGCTAGACAATGAAGATAGAGAATAAGAGAGGAAGAGAGACAATGAGAGAATGGGGGAAGAAGATATAAATGGAGAGGGGAAGAAAGGAAGGGAGAGATCTAGAGAGGGAAGAGAGAGAGAAGAGAAGAGATAAAATAAAAAAGAGATGAGTAAGAGGGGATAGATGGAGTGGTAGAAATGGAGGGAGTGAGAGACCTAGAGAATGAGGAGATGGATCTAGGTTTGGAGAGAGAGAAGAGAGGGAGAGTGTTCATAAATAGATAGGGGCAAGAGAAAGGGAGAGAAAGGTGGAGAGGGAGGGTTATAACTAGAGGGTGGAAAATTAGATAAGTGAGAAACCTAAAGGGGGAGAGATAGGTGGGTAATAATATAGGGAGGGAGAGGTAGTGAGGTGAATAGGGAGGGAAGGAGAGCCCTAGATATGGGGAGAGAGAGGATAGAAGGAATCAGTAGTGAATAAGAGAAATGAGTGTGAGGAGAGAGAAATAATAAGAGAGTGAGAGAGAAGAGAGAGGAAGGGAGTCAAGGATATAAATTAGGGTACAAGGAAGGGATAAAAGGTAGAGAGGGTGGGATATACCTAGAGAGGGGAGAGAGAAGTGAGAGAGACAAGAGAGGGAGAGAGATAGGTGTAGAGTTCAGGGAAGATAAAGATAGTGAGATATAGATCTAAAGAATGCTAATAGGAGCATGTTGATTACTGAAATTTGACTATATGAAATTCAATATGATCCTCTAAGAACTAGAATCTACATTATAACTCCTATAGAGTTGAAACTACTCTCAAACATCCTACCAATATATACATGAAACATAACTTAAAGTGACTTATACTTAAATGTTATATTTCATGTATATATTATCCTCTCAAGATGGGTATAACTTGTGCCCAAGTTGAAAAATTTGCATCACAAAACCTTCAAATTAGACAATGCAGGACATTTGGTGCTCGCTAAATGAAAAAAGTTGACTTTTCTCATTTGGCTCGCACCAAATGGGAAAAGTCAATTTTTTTCATTTGGCGAGAACCGTATTTGGTGCTCGCCAAATTGTCTACATTGGAAACCACGGTTGGACAGCCATTTCAGGCTTGAGACATGTTTTTAATAGAATATTAGAAAATTTTCAGATATTTTTGGCCGTGCTCTCCATCGGGTTTGCACGTGTTTCAATAAAACTAAAAAAAATACCATAGAGACCTCGATCTCTCTCTTAGCTATCCAAGCATGTCATTCTTTTCACATTTTTATTTTGTTAAGGCTTTCATCTATAATTTATTTTGTTAGTATGTCCATTTTTGGTCAAAAACCAACATGCACTATTTTGGGTATAGTTTGTTACACGTTCATCAGATTTTGAAGAAACTTACATTTTTAGAAACTAGACTCTATTCTACACAATTTAAAAAAATGTTTTGATTTTTGATTAGTTATCAATGATTTTAGGGGGTAGCACGCTCAAATTTCTATTTTTCAGGATGTGTCCACTTCAAAAATTAGTAAAAAATCATATACTTATTAAAAATTAGCTGAAAAATCTAGCATAAATTACTAGGTGTTAGTTAATTACTCACTGAAGTGATTTTAAAAATTCAAAAAAAAAGTTAATATTTTAGGGGGGCCACAACAGATGCTATGTTATGTTTTTTGCATAAAAACAAGACTAATTTTTGTGGTCCCCCTTTTTGAAGCCCTTAATTTCCACCAATATCAAAACAAATTAGTAGTTTAGAAAGTAGACTCGAAGTAGTCTGACTCTTGTTCTTGTTGCATCTTCAAATGTGGAGTGTAACTATCTTCAATTTATCATTGAAGTTTAGACTTTTTTGATTTAATAAAAAAGTGGCACATACCCCTACCTACCCTATAATCTTAGCCGACCATTTATCTTTTCACCTCTCAATCCTATCCCTCCATTTTCTAAAGTGTCTTCTATATAAGAGGATTATTTTATCCTTCTAATCTGAACACATCTAATAATCAATCAACAACCTAACACTTTTAGGCGATCAAGCGACCTCACAACCACAATCTGTTCTTTGTTGAGCTCTTGTGCACAATACAAAATTTGAGAGAAAATATATCAAACAAGATAAATGGAGATAGAAGACAATGGAGATCAAACACTACTTGGAATGTGAATGGTATTATTGTTTCAATTTGTTAATTTGCATGGTCTTAGGTTTCTTCATTGGTGTATGGTGAATGTTTTATTGTAGAACTATGATTGTTTGTGGTTGAATGTTTGTGGTTTTACAATAGTTTGTCATCGTCATTTTCACCTAACACACCCCCCATCTTTATTCAAGCCTCTTATTTTTTCTCTCCACACTCTCTCCATTCTCATGAGCACTACTTCTCCCTCACAACCTCTCTCTCTCTCTCTCCAACCCTATTTCCCTCTCTCGCTCCATCTTTACCTCTCTACCCCTCCCTCTTTGAATCACTACCCACCTCTCTCCCCCCTTTATATCTCGACCCTAGGTATCTCACCTCTTTCTTCCTATGCTCTTGGTCTCTCACCTCTATATCTCTATCCTCTCTAGTTCTTTCCTCTCTGCCTCCTTTCCCCTCTTTTTCTCTTTGTGAACTTATCTGTCTTATTTTCTTCTCTCTCCCTCACCTCTCTACTTCTTCCCTCTCTAGGTCTCTTGATCACTCCCTACCCACCTCTAGTGTGTCATTATTGTAGTTTGGCAAATCAATTGACGAGTTGTGCAACTTTATGTTATTGCAATGCATTATCAATCATGTTCATAACTCTTGTAGGTAATTTATCTCTCTTCTTCATCAAATATCATAGTGAAAAAATGTGGGTTATTGTTAAGAATTTTAATTTTTATTAGTTGTTTATATAAGAGATCATTATCTGATCTAATTTGATTATGTTATGGACCTTTGAACTCTCAAAATTTATCTTGAATATTCAGTGCAATTATGAACTTTGGATTTGATAATTGTTTGGCCTAGTTATAGATTGGATGTAACCATTGTTGGTTGAAATTATTTACAAGAGACATCATATAATAAGTACACTTAGTTTAATAAGAGATAAGGAATGATGTTGTACGTAACTTAGTTAATAAATTTACTAATAGGTTTTTGTATTTTTTGTGAGGATACTACTTGTGAGTGGACTAGGATCTTTGAGAGATTACAAAAAAGTTCAAGATAATTGATTTTCAAGCATAGACAAGTATGGATCAAGGTAACTATAACTAACTCAAAGTGAAAGTCAGATGAGTTGAAGTGATAAGTATATACATTTAATAATACATGTTGAATAGTAGTCTTAAGTAATAAGGGTTCATTCAAAGATAAATAAGATAGTATAGATCACTTTAAATTGTCATCATAAGTTAATTAAAAAATTATATTTTTTTATCAATTAAATTATGAAATTGACCATAGAATGAATAGTGAAAAATAGGATTAATTATGACATTTTGATTATGCATATAATTTGAATATATATTTGTAGACACCTAAAATTGTCATGTCTAATTAAATAAATATTTTATTTATTTAATTATTTTAGCCTAACTCTTCAATTAATTGAATAAATCTTTATTTATTTAATTAATTCACTTATCCTCTTCTAGCCTTATTTCTCATTTAAATAAATATATTTATTTATTTAAATTATCCTTTTCCTAAATTAAATAAATATCTTATTTATTTAATTGATCCCACTTCTTCTATTAATTAAATAAATCTTTATTTATTTAATTAATTCATTAACCTTTTCTACCTATGACACATGTCATTCATCTCTTAATTCCTACACTACCTACCCTCTCATTATTTTCTTATTTTCTCTACCTGCCCTCTAATCATAGCCGACCATTTATCTTTTACACCTCTTAATCTTATCCCTCCATTTCATATAGTGTCTTCTATATAAGGAGATGCTTCCTTCATTATCAAACCTCCAACAATTTTAGCACTCAAGCTTTCATATGCGATCAAGCCTACTTGCAACCATATTTCCGTTCTTTGTTGAGCTCTTGTGCACACATAAAATCTAATAGAAAATATATCAAGCAAGATGAATGGAGATAGGAAGAATGGAGATTCAAACCCTATTGGACATGTGATGGTATAATATAGGTGATTTCATTTGATTTGCATTGTCTTAGGTAATCTTCATATGTTATGGTGGATCTTTGTTGTTGTTAGCTTGGGGTTTTGTGGTTGATTTTATTTGGTCTTTCAATATTGTTGTTTCCACTTTTCACCATATACAATATTCATGTATGATGAATATGTAGTGGAAGAAATCAATGTCAATGGATGAAAGGGAGAATCATAAAAAACTTTATTATGGCATTTCATTCATTGAAGTTCCAATTTTGGACCAAATGTCCCAAAAAAATAAATGTTGTAGTCTTAATATGTAAAGTGTCTTTGAATCTTTTAAGTCGAGTTTAATTTTATTTTATTGTTTCATCTTATTTGAAAGTCATGAGTTAAGATATATAAATTGAATTAGGGATAACAATTTCCTTAAATTTATTAAAATTATAATGCATATTTTATATGGGTTAAAAACTACTTTAAAGTATCTACTTTTGTTTCATTTTAATAATAGTTTTAAATACCTTAGATATGTACCTAAAGGATGGGTAAATTCTGTAACTCGTAACCTATTATTAAGTGTGAACAATTTTTCATTTCCTTTGAATCTTTGTAATAAAATTCGAGCACTGGGAGATGGAATCAATGATGTGTCTTCATTTCTAGGTTCCATATTTGAAAGTTTTGGTTAAGTTTGTTAAGCTTTTGGTAACTTCAACGACTCATCAAATGATTTGAGATGGTTAAAAATATTATATGATTAAAATATTTGGATATTAGTTTCTATTTATTCTTTTGTGAAATGTGAAGGGGCTTTTTGTTAGTTTCAAATTCTTTACTCTTGTTCATTTTTCTAGATTTAGTTTTAAGAGAAGAGAAAATAATTGATGCAGAGAGAATTGCAAAGGAGTAACTATGAATTAGCAATAACATGGAGAGATATCTCTTCAATTCCTATAAATATATAAAAGATTATTGAGAATACTAGAATATATTTTTCTCTCTTCGTTATTGAAGCTCATTTTATCAAACTTTGTTATTTTAAAAATATTGAAAAAAAAAAACAAAGATAAAAGAAAAGATGTGATCTATATAAAGATAGCTGCATAGAAACATTATAGTCTTCACATAAATATAAAATTGCAAGGATTTATTTTATGAAATTAAAGCTTCATGTGTAAAGCTAGATAAAATAGAAATAAGTATTTGAAATATATATATTTTGAGTTATTATTTCAATCATATGTGTATATTATATTTTTTTAAAATCAAAATAAGTAATATATGTGAGAATTAAATAAATAATTTTTAATAAAACAAACCATGCATATACATTTTTTTATTAAGATAAGAAGGGTTTTGAAAGGGCCTTGAACCTTTAAAAGGAGATATTTAACTAAATATATATCTTAAAGATCTCATTTTAATTTAGTTAGTTGATGAAATTTGTATTTAAGATTCACATATGGTAATATTTTATTTTATTTATAAACATAAATTTTGGGTGGCTTAGTTAGAAAAAACAACTCAATTAAAGGTATAATAATGTGTTAGTGACCATATTTGTCCTTTAGAAATAACTATGGAAAATGAATCAATGTACCTAAGGGGAAGGAGTAATCAGCATTAATAGTTGGAGAGATCATCATGGGATTGATGATCTTTCTCTTAATTTTAGAGGTACAACTCCCTTGTATGATCTAACACTCAATTAAGGTATGCTTTTAAACAGAAAACCAGAAATTTAGCAATCACCCATCACCATGGAATGAATGCAGACATAGATTAAGGAAAGACAAGGGTTTTAATGACTCATAGATCATTCAGCTCCACACCCATAAATGATAAACCAAAGGGAAGATAAAAAAATCTCCTTCACAAGCATGAATAACTTGAAACTCATAGATTCCACAACAATCAAACACATATTCCAATGAAAAAGAAATCATAAAAGACAATTGCACTAACTCCTATGATGCAGTGAGAAAACAAATCCACTTTAGCAACCACTTGAAACACACTTCCAATGCTACACAAATCTGACTTGAAACAACAAATATTAAGAATTGAACACCAATTTTGTGTAAACAAAAGATTGAGATTTTCTATTAAACTTTTAATCAGCTTTTCATTACATAAACTTGAACCTATTGGCTTCACATTTCATTATCGCAATCTGATATGGGTCTGCACATAGACCTACAACAAAATACATTAACAACAACAAAGGGCTTCTAAAAAAATCTTCTTCAAACTCTCCACTTAAAGCCACACCTGTAGCTAACAAATTAAACTTTCACTCTAAAACAATCCCCAACACTCAATCTTTCTCCTTAGAATCTTACCTCCCAAACAAAACCACCTACACACACTTCCAAAACTCTCTTCTAAAATGCTACCACTGCCCGTCCTGCCAAAAACCCACACAAAACCTCTCAAAAAAAAAAGAAAAAAAACCTAATCACATTTACTAAATAAAAGATTTATCAATGCACTACCCTGAAGATGCCAGGGTTATTCTAAAAATACTCCCCACTACTCCCAAGTGATCACACTATTTTTAAACTCCCACTACCTACAAAATGAGAACATATCAATGCAGGAAAAATTTGAAATTCAAATTGGAGTTCCTCCACATGGATGCCCTGCATCATCCTAATTGCAATAAAAAATAACATATTCAAAACTCACAGATTCAATATACATCCCTTCCTTTCTCAGATGAAGGCTAATAGCTCATAGACTACGCTGAAACTATACATAAATCATGCCTGAACAAAAAAATATACTACTTTGCGACAATCCCATCTGAAACATATCTGATTCCATTAGGGAATCATTACCAATTGAGATACATGGTGGCACTGGTACTGGACAATCTTCTGAGCTCTTCAAATAAAAAATCCCTAGTTTCCATTGAGGGGAGGCATCATTGCGTATCTGAGGAATGAAATTACCAACACTATGATTTGTTTCCCTAGTACAGTTACCAAAAAATTTGTGAACTATGAAAAATGACTCAATATGTCTAAGAGGAAGGTCTAATCAGCACTAATAGTTAGAGAGTCCATTGATGATTTAACTCATTGAAATCAGGAAGGACCAAACTTAGCCAAAATTTGAACATGGGGTAATATTTTGGATAACATAATGCTTTACTAGAATAGTTTAAACTTTATCATTAAAATATTTTCAAAACTAGTTAGAGTTGGGCCAACTCTTGAGCTCAATATAATCTAGCATATTTCAAAAAAATAGTGGTGGGTGTTATGTCTATATTAAAATATTGGCATGACATTATGTATTAGAGCTTCCAAATTGCAATCTAACCATTTTGAATAAAAATGTAACAAGGAAAATAAGATCTAACATAAGATCCGATTTTGAATAAAAATATAACAACGAAAAGATCTAACAATTTTATGTTTAAAAGGGTTGAAATAGCCTATAAATTATGAATAAATATGAATACAAAACATTCATTACTAGAAATTGAAAAAGAGAAATTAAAATTCTTTAGAGAAAAGGAAACTCAAAAAAATGAAAAATACGCACCTACAAAGTTTTGGATCAATTGTTGGATTTTAGACTAGAAACAAGTTGTAAAAACTATAAAATATGGAGAAAAACAAGATGTTGTGGAGATTTTTATTTTATACCACTAACCACTTTTACTGTGTTTTTAGCATTCTTTTGAAAATAAAATTAATTGGATCATACTATAGAAATAAGTTAGAAATATATTATATAATAAAGACTAAATATAGGGCAAATCATCAAATATAACAAGTATGATCATATGTGATAGGGATCTAAGTAATTGCATACGACAATATAACTCAATGTAATAATTGGGAAATTGGAAATACCTATATTGTACAATCAATATGAAGATTATTTCAATCATCAAAAGGAATATTAAAATCATTAATAAAGAAGATTCTAATTATTCCCATCCTTGACACTTTTACAACAATCATACAACATTCATTCATTTATTAGGTTTAACTTTACCTTTTGTGGCCCACTACATCAAATTACAATAGCTCAAGCTCTAAGTGGTATATACTTGCATATATACATGCATACATTCATAATAAATACACACATACGTGAATGTATATATATTAATCATTCATATACTCTTATCCTTTTTTAGCTACCAAACATAATCTAAATAGAGAAGAGAAGAATACATTTAGTAACAATATTAATATATTTAATTCTAAATTTTAATAATGAAACATACGCCATAATGTAAAACACACATTCTTCTTTTTGCAATGCAAAAATAAAAAATATTGAACACAAGTTATAATAGTGATCTTACCAATTCCTCCCTTTCATCTAGACATTAGAGATAGGTCTTTTCTTAACTATAGACAAGACTAAACCATTTTGAACATGGTTATGAGATAAAGAAGTATCATTCCATGAACAAGATTTAGAGTACAAGACATAGATCATTGAATTATTAAGAATAATTTGTATGTTAGATTAGAGAGATAGAGTAACACAAATTACTAAGACAATTTCTATGTTAGATTAGAAATAGAGAGATAACACACATGCTGCAAAACTAAGTAGGTTCTATTTCAATAAAATTTAGGATGTCACACTATTCAGGAGATGATATAGGAATTAAATCTTATAAATTGTTGCAAAGTAAATAATTTATTTTTTCATCATCATGTATATAAATAGAGGACCAACCAAGAGATAGTGGCCATCAAGACTCCAAACCTAACAACTCACATGAAGGGATAATTTTATAATAAATACATGCATGAAACTTTGAAATAGTTAAAAATCATTTATATTAAAGAAATCATGTATATTAAATATCCTAATGTAAAATATGAAATAGTACAAATCATCCATCATTCATTATGCTCGTTATCACTACAACTAGAACAACCAAATGTTTTATGAAGAAAATTATATATTATCATCTAGAAAATCATTCTAACTCTTAAGATATTAATATAAGACATCAGTAAATTTTTAATAAGGTAAATACATCCATCACATCTCTTTTCAATGTTTAAGTATTGAAATATAATATAGAGTAAATTGATCCTATATAACTCAAAACCCCAAAAAATTAGAATTCCAATATCAAACAAAGTTATGAAGGAATTGTATACAAAAACCTTAAATGTATTTTGCAAAGTTCGCGATAGAAACAAAATTACAAGGGAAATGTTGGGAATGTGAAGTCCAACAGTCACATGACCTTTTGGCTTCTCCCAAATCTTTGTTGATTTTAGTCCTTTAGATTAATACAATACTCAGAAAATAGAATTTATCTTTAATTTCCAGATTACTATTAATTGTTGTTAGTGTTTTAGGAGTTTCTAGAATTAAACAAAAGTAGAGAAATGAACAAAATGAACACACAACACACAAGTACCCTGGAAAAACCTCCTAGGAGGAAAAACCCAGCCAGAAAAGATCCTCAGATCTGATTATGGATTATGAGTAGTAGTCTGATTACAATACTTATCTCAGTTTACCCTTAGGGATAATGGCATCTTCAAGTGGTTTCGGATCTACCCCTTAATCAGTTTTAGATCTTCCTTTTGTTGTATCAATCAGCAACCAAGGATTTGATCTTGAAATGACTTGTATGTCTCTAGCTGATGATTGTAGTCAAGTTTAGAACAATAGGTCATTCAAGTGGCAGATTGCTTGATGAAGGTAACACCCTTAGCAGTAGAGATGGATCGCTTTATGCCCAACAGATAAAAGACTAAGTTCGTTGTCCTTCAGATCAGATTCAAGTTCGTTGTCCTTCAGATCAGATTTGCATGCATGAGAGAGTAGATGTATTAAGTTATGAATGAAGTGAAGTTGACCTTTATTTATATAAGGTGAGAGATATAGTTAGGTCGGCTTTTACATTAATAATAGCTTTTAATTATTAATATATTTTCCTTGAGCGAATTACCCTATAGGGTCGGCCCTATTTATGGGGAGCATGCTTTCTTAGTCTGACATGAGGATTTAGGGAGTGGCGTGTGAGAGAGGGCCTAGCCCTACATGTTAAAGAGGGGCCAACCCTTTGGGAGGATTCTAATGTTGCCTTTTAGGCAATTGGAATCCATCCCTCCTACCTAATTACAATCAACACTCCCTCTTAATTAGGGAGGAGAAAACATAATCATAACCTTCCATCTTGCACACAAGAAAATAATGGATTACATCATCAGAATATTGTAGTCTTCCATTTTGCACACAAGCATATAATGGAACTACATAATATAATCTTCCAGCTTGCACACAAGCATAAACTAGATCCACCTTACATTGCTTGTAGACGGTGGAGAGTATCTTTTCTACCATCTTACATTGCCCATAGAGGATGGTTAACAATTACTCTTCTCCCTGAGCAGATTACAATACCGCCTTACATTGCCCGTAGAGGGTGGTTCAACACAATGTATCACTGAGGTTGAGGCTCCCTCTCAATTAGGGTTTCATTTTTCAAAACACTAAGTCTATCTCTGAAGTACACAAACTTCACTTTAGACAAAGGCTTGGTAAGAATATTTGCAACCTTCTCATCAATGCTGACATACTTTAGCTGAATGGTGCCTCTTTGCACCATATCTCGAATGAAGTGATAATAAGTTTTCACATGTTTTGACCTATCATGAAACATTGGATTGATAGACATTTTGATACAACTCTGATTATCCCAATGAATAACTATAGGTCCCCAAGGTTGTCCAAACAACCCAACAAGAAGCTTATGAAGCCACATTGCTTCTCTAGAAGCAACACCTACTGCAATATACTCAGCTTCAATAGTACTTAGTGCAACTGAGGATTGTTTTTTGCAAGCCCAAGAGATCACTACAGATCCTAAGCTGAAACATATGCCAGAAGTGCTTTTCCTATCTTTGACTCTTCCAGCCCAATCTGCATCTGAATAACCTTCCAAGGTTATTGACGTGTTAAGTGGATACTTCAGCCCATAACCAATTGTGCCTCGCAAGTATCTTAGGATGTGCTTGGCTACAACAAGGTGAACATGTTTGGGCATTCTCATGAACTGGCTGAGAGTATTCACTACATAGCATATGTTTGGTCTAGTGTTAACTAGATACATCAATGATCCAATCAACTGCCTGTACTCTGATGGATCTGCAAAATCAAAGTTAGCTATAGAAACACTTAACTTCTTTAAGTTAGATTCCATAGGAGTGGACATAGGTTTACAATTCATCATTCTAAATCTTTTCAAAATATCAATAGTATACTTTCCTTGACTTAGAAAAATTTTGTTAGATCTTTGCCATACTTCTAGACCTAGAAAATAATGCATTAGACCTAAGTCCTTCATTTCAAATTTTGAAGCTAGTTCTTTCTTACATCTAATGATAAGTTCATCTTTACTAGTAAGAAATAAATCATCCACATATAGAACTAGAGTTAGCATTTCATCATTAGATATCTTAAAGTAGAAGTTAGACTCAACATATTTTTTACAAAATCCTAAACTTAACAAGTACTTATCAATTCCTTCATACCAAGCACGAGGGGCCTGTTTGAGGCCATATAGAGCTTTCTTTAATTTGCAGACATGAGTTTCTCTATCCTGAATCTCATAACCCTCAGGTTGTTCAATATAGACTTCTTCCTCTATGACACCATTAAGGAAGGTAGTCTTAACATCCATTTGATGTAGCTTCCAACCTCTAGCTGTAACAATAGCTATTACAGTTCTAATAGAGGTATATCTAGCAACAGAAGCAAATGTTTCTTCATTGTCTATGCCTTCCTTTTGAGAAAAACCACGAGCGATGAATATAGCCTTATATTTTTCAATACTACCATCAGCATTATGTTTAATTTTGAATAACCATTTAGAGGAAACAATAAATTTACCTTTGGGTCTAGGCACAATGTCCCAAACATCATTCTTGATGATTGGCTGATACTCTTCATACATAGCAAGCTTCCAGGCATGATGGTTCAAGGCTTCTTCAATATTGCAAGGCTCAAACTCAATGAGATTGCACATTAATGCAACTTAGTTGGAGAATACTTGAGGTCTCTTGGTTTCTCGAAAAGTACCACTGGGAGCTACAAATCTTTCAGCTTCTTGAATGGTGTTTCTTACCCAAAGTGGCCTCTTTTTGCTAACAACAATGTCACTAGGTATATAAGTGGGATTCATAGGCTTCAGTGGATCATTATGCTCTTATTGAGGTGGAGGTTCAATAGGCTCCCTCTGAATCTCAGGGTTAGTATCAACATTCATATCTTGATTGTCATTAACTTCATCAATAACAGAAGAACCTTTTGATTTCTTAAAGGCAATATCTTCTTCAAAAGTAACATCCCTACTTACCTCAACATACCTTTGACCTGTAATATAGTTCTTGAAGGCCTTGGAGGATTCACTGTATCCAACAAGCATGCCTTTCTTCCCTGAGGGCTCCAACTTGGTTTGCTTTTCCTTGGGCACATGAACCTAAACAGGACTTCCAAAATTTCTTCGATGACTGATATTAGGTTTGGATCCTGTGAAGGATTCTTTAGGAGTCATATTATTTAGAACACGGTGAGGACATCTATTCTGAATATATACAGTTGTTCTAGAAGCGTCAATCCATAGAAAGGTCTACAAATCTTGACCATGAATCATAGCCTTTGTAGCCTCAACAATAGTTCTATTCTTCCTTTCAACAACTTTGTTTTGCTGAGGATTGTATGGAACACATAACTCCCTCTTAATTCATGTCTCAACACAAAAATCATTACAAAAACTTGAGCCTATTGGCTTCACATTTCATTATCCCAATCTGATATGGGTCTGCACATAGACCTACAACAAAATACATTAACAACAACAAAGGGCTTCTACAAAAGCCTTCTTCAAAATCTCCACCTAAAGCCACACCTACAACTAACAAATTAAACTTTCACTCAAAAACAATCCCCAACACTCAATCTTTCTCCTTAGAATCTTACCTCCCAAACAAAACCACCTACATACACTTCCAAAACTCTCTTCTAAAATGCTACCACTACCCCTCTTGCCAAAAACCCACACAAAACCTCTCAAAAAAAAAGGAAAAACAACCTAATCACATTTACTAAATAAAAGACTTACGCTAGACTCCATTACCTTGAAGATGCCAGCGTTATTCTAAAAATACTCCCCACTACTCCCAACCGATCACACTATTTTTAAACTCCCACTACCTGCAAAATGAGAACATATCAATGCAGGAAAAATTTGAAATTCAAATTGGAGCTCCTCCACATGGATGCCTTGCATCATCCTAATTGCAATAAAAAATAACATATTCAAAACTCACAGGTTCAATATACATCCCTTCCTTTCTCAGATGAAGGCTAATAGCTCATAGACTACCCTGAAACTATACATAAATCATGCCTGAACAAAAAAATATACTACTTTGCAACAATCCCATCTGAAACATATCTGATTCCATTAGGGAATCATGACCAATTGAGATACATGGTGGCAGTGGTACTGGACCATCTTCTAACTTCTTCAAATAAACAATCCCCAGTTTCCATTGAGGGGAGGCATCGTTGAGTATCTGAGGAATGAAAGCACCAACACTATGATTTGTTTCCCTAGTACAGTTACCAAAAAATCTGTTAATTATGAAAAATGACTCAATATGTCTAAGAGGAAGGTCTAATCAGCACTAACAGTTAGAGAGTCCATTGATTATTTAACTCATTGAAATCAGGCAAGGACCAAACTTAGCCAAAATTTGAACATGGGGTAATATTTTGGATAACATAATGCTTTACTAGAATAGTTAAAATTTTATCATTAAAATATTTTCAAAACTAGTTAGAGTTGGGCCAACTCTTGAGCTCAATGTAATCTAGCATATTTAAAAAAAAAAGTGGTGGGTGTTATGTCTATATTACAATATTGGCATGACATTATGTATCAAAGCTTCCAAATTGCAATCTAATAGTTTTGAATAAAAATGTAACAAGGAAAATAAGATCTAACATAAGATCCGATTTTGAATAAAAATATAACAACGAAAAGATCTAACAGTTTTATGTTTAAAAGGGTTGAAATAGCCTATAAATTATGAATAAATATGAATACAAAACATTCATTACTAGAAATTGAAAAAGAGAAATTAAAATTATTTAGAGAAAAGGAAACTCAAAAAAAAAAAAAATACGCACCTACAAAGTTTTGGATCAATTGTTGGATTTTAGACTAGAAACAAGCTATAAAAACTATAAAATATGGAGAAAAAATAGATGTTGTGGAGATTTTTATTTTATACTACTAACCACTTTTATTGTGTTTTTAGCATTCTTTTGAAAATAAAATTAATTGGATCGTACTATAGAAATAAGTTAGAAATAGATTATATAATAAAGACTAAATATAGGGCAAATCATCAAATATAACAAGTATGATCATATGTGATAGGGATCTAAGTAATTGCATACAGCAATAAAACTCAATGTAATAATTGGGAAATTGGAAATACCTGTATTGGACAATCGATATGAAGATCTCAATCATCAAAAAGAATATTAAAATCATTAATAAAGAAGATTCTAATTATTCCCATCCTTGACACTTTTACAACAATCATACAACATTCATTCATTTATTAGGTTTAATTTTACCTTTTGTGGCCCACTATATCAAATTACAATAGCTCAAGGTCTAAGTGGTATATACTTACATATATACGTGCATACATTCATAATAAATACACACATACATGAATGCATATTTATTAATCATTCATATACTCTTATCCTTTTTTATCTACCAAACATAATCTAAATAGAGAAGAAAAGAGTACATTTAGTAACCATATAAATATATTTAATTCTAAATTTTAATAATGAAACATACGCCATAATGTAAAATACACATTCTTCTTTTTGCAATGCAAAAATAAAGAATATTGAACACAAGTTATAATAGTGATCTTACCAATTCCTCCTTTTCATCTAGACATTAGAGATAGGTCTTTTCTTAACTATAGACAAGACTAAACCATTTTGAACATGGTTATGAGATAAAGAAGTATCATTCCATTAACAAGATTTAAAGTACAAGAAATAGATCATTGAATTATTAAGAACAATTTCTATGTTAGATTAGAGAGATAGAGTAACATAAATTACTAAGGCATTTTCTATGTTACATTAGAGATAGAGAGATAACACATGCTGCAAAACTAAGTAGGTTCTATTTCAATAAAATTTATGATTTCACACTATCTAGGAGATGATACATGAATTACATCTTATAAATTGTTGCAAAGTAAATAATTTATTTTTTCATCATCATGTATATAAATAGAGGACCAACTAAGAGATAGTGGCCATCAAGACCCCAAACCTAACAACTCACATGAAGGGATCATTTTATAATAAATACATGCATGAAACTTTGAAATTGTTAAAAATCATTTATATTAAAGAAATCATGTATATTAAATATCCTAATGTATCATATGAAATAATACAAACCATCCATCTTTCATTATGCTCGTTATTACTACAACAAGAACAACCACATTTTTTATAAAGAAAACTATATATTATCATCTAGAAAATCATTCTAACTCTTAAGATATTAATAAAGACATCAGCAAATTTTTAACAAGGTAAATATATCCATCACACATCTTTTCAATGTTTAATTATTGAATATAATATAGAGTAAATTTATCCTATATAACTCAAAACCCAAAAATATTTAGAATTCCAATATCAAAGAAAGTCATGAAGGAATTCTATACAAAAACCTTAAATGTATTTTGCAAAGTTTGTGATAGAAACAAAATTACAAGGGAAATATTGGGAATGTGAAGTCCAATAGTTGCATGACCTTTTGACTTCTCCCATCTCTTCGTGTGATAAGTGCATATCATTGTATATACATATGTGTATAGTCCATCTATTTGATTTATTGGTGTATCAGTTAATACAAGTTATTCCTTGCATTTCTGTGGATGTGGCCTTTAATGGTGAACCACACAACCTATTATGTTATGTGTTGTGTTATGTTTCTCCTTGTTTTAGTTTAGGTCTTTGATGTTATTTAATATGCTTTCTCTGTTCATTTAAAATTAACAATTGGTATCAAAGCTTGGTTAGATTGATTAGAGATGGAAGAAGGTGGAGTTTGAGATCTAAAAATGGTTTTACATTCCTTGCCTCCCCATACTTCAATTATGTTTTAATGAGACTAACTGAATTTGTAGTTTTGGATGATGAAGTCGATTCAAATTCATTGAAGAGTTTCTTAGCATTTTAAAATTTGACAAATTAGACTCAATAAAGAGTGATGTTGTGTAAGTGAAAGCTAAAATGAAACACCGTTTACATTGGTGGGATGAAGTTAAGATGGTCGATACATAAATTAATGCAAAAAGGGATGATGAGGCAATAAAAGAACCAAAAGCTCTAATGGAAGAGGATGTTGGGTTTGTTTGCTTCTCAACTTTTGATACAGCTATAGCACAAATAAATGATTTGACCAACCTTGAACTCGTGATGAGTGATGTGGAGGAAAAACTTAAAGTCATAGAAACAAAAATAAATGAGCTGCAAAAACTGCAAACTAAATTAAAAAAATAAATAAAAAATTACAGAACTCGAAAGAAGGAAATAGAAAAAGAAATAGAAGAGTTGAGATTAGAAAAAGAGAAATTCAACAAAGAGTGTGAGTTTCTTGATGAGAAAAGAGATGAAGTGCAGAAGGAATTGACTATGGTTGAAGAAAAGAAGAGAATATCGAAATTGCAGCTCAAGATCTTGTTGATGGAAGAAGTTAAGAATATAAGAGTGGTAGATTTGGAAAAAAATACTTGTTTTAGGCATAGGCCCTATTGTCATAGGCAAGCCTGTGAATTTGATTACTCTGGAATACAGGCCTACAAGGCCTTGAAGGAAGAAGAGTGTGAAGTTATAATAATTAACTCCAATCCCGCCACTATTAATGTTTTCTCAAATGACTTTGACAGTGATTTTGCTTACATTCGCCCTTCTTGTGGTCAAGGTTATAGGAGTGGCAGGGTCGTGGTGTTATTTAATAAGTTTTTTCTGTTTGTTTACAATTAACAGAAAAATGTGAAAACTTTCGTACATTGTTCTAGTTCACTCGTTTCAAACAAGGTGCTAATTCTTTCAAAAATCTTCCAATTATTTTGTAGCTCTGACGTATGCCAAATTTTGGGACTTGCCTATAACGGATAGATTTTCTTTAGTGATCAATCATCATGTAACCTTTCAAGAGTTTGTTTTATCTAAAATTAAAAAAAACACTTCTGGACTCATTCTTTAAAACCATTGTGAATTAGTATGGGACATACGCAAGTTGACCAAGTTGTTGTAGGTGCGATCAGGCACATTACAAGACAATATTAAATTATTTATATATGTCTTAAATCAAACAGAAATTACACGAATGAAAAAACAAAAACATAAGCTAAAAATTAAACAATTCTAATGTGCATTTATCAACAAAGTGTTTTGAATCTTCCCCCTTTGTATGTTAGACCAAGAGCAGGCTTGGTGGTATCACAATTTTCGAACTACAAATCCTATTGAACAAGACTAGTAGGAGGTGGTCCTTTAGAATGGTAAGGGGCAACCCCTTAGAATAGTAGGCTCCCTAGCCCACCTAATGATTGGGTTTAACCAACATATTCTAAAGTCTGATTGGTCAATGTTCTTTTCATTTTGTTTATCACTATCATCATATTATATCATTTGTCACTATCATTCATCTCGCATGGAATTTCCTTTTTTACTTTTTCATTTTGTTTATTGTTGTCATTATATTATATCGTTTGTGAGTACCATTCATCTTGCATACAATCACGAATGTCAAAGACATTAATATTATCAGCGCTGATAGTTGCTACTAATTAATTATGCATACTATAATCCGATATACATATATTATACATATTTTTTTATAAATTTTTAATTAATTAATTATATGAATATATAATGTATAATTTTTATTACATTCTATATTATAAATTATATGATATATTATATATTATATTTTTTATTAGGATAAAATAGGTTTTGAAGGGACCCCTAAACCTTTACAATTAGAAAGCTTCCATCGATAAATGGACTAGACTACCTGGCAGCGAAACACAGGCTTTAGAAAGGACCTAAAACCTTCTAGACTTACAGGCATCCCGAACCCAAAACCTAAAGGCCGCACATAGCAAAATCAACAAATCAAAGCAGCCACAACCAACCAAATACCAACCAAACATCAAAAGAAAATCATCACAAAACAGGCTGGGCCAAGGAGAAGGTCCAAGTCAGCAAACAATAGACCTCAAAAGACAAAGAAGGGGGGTTTTTCAGGCACCCTCAACCAACAAGAAGGGTTTTCCTAGGCTCCCATAACCTGTAATAGAATTTTCAGGCCCCCAAAAAACACAAAGCCCAAATCTAACCAAATACAAACACTGGCCAAACTAGGCCCTTGAAAACTAAGAGCATCTAGCCTATCCCTGAGAGAAACAAAAAAATACTATTTTTTCTAGGCTGCCTCAACCTTGAGAATGGGTTTTATAAGGCTTCCACAACTTGTAATGGGATTTGAATTGGTTCACAAAACCAACAATATTTTGGGTTTTGATAAGGCTCCCAAAATCAACGAGTTGAAACTAGTAGATACAATCCAGCTGAAAGTCAATTCCCAACCAACAAAACACTTTTCCACCTCCATAGGAAAAGGAACCAGCTCAATAGGGTCTAAAGAGAAGTAGAACACCAGATGAGCCTCCCAAGCACCATTCAACCCAAAAGGACCAGAGTTAGATGATCTAAACAATGCCACTTTTTTGGAAAGTTGGGTTATAGAAAGGCTCCCAAAACCTTGAAGAGATACTGAGGTCCACAACAGTCATCCACCAAAAAAACAATCTCAACCAAAGTATCCACCTCAGTAGGATAAAAGTGGTAGAGAATAATCAATCTGGTGAAGAAAATAGAACAATAACACGCCTTATAAAATGGGGAATCAAGAGCCCTCGGGAAACTCCATCTAGCAACGACTTACCAGCCATTCTTTCCCGCAACAAAAAATCCATTCCCTTCAATAGAATAGGAAAGGAAAGAGAAAATAGGGCAGGAGAGTCATTCCCATCTTCATGCTCTAAAAAATAACTAGAGAAATAACCAAAGACAATAATATGAGAGCTAGAAAAGCTTCGGGACCCCACAAAAAAGAGATGGAACTAGAGAAGCACAGGGTCCAAAGAAAAGACAAGAGACAAAACCCCTTTGAAGCCAAAGAGATGCCAATGGCAAAAAACCCAAGAAAGCAGAACCCTATGGATATTTGGGGCCACCTAAGATCCAAGCCACAAAACACTCCAAAGTAAAGGCTAAAACAAAAAGCACAAACTCCACAATGCCCATCAAACCAAAAATCCCCAAAGGGTTGCCTAACATCAGAGAAAGAGAAGGCCAAACAAGCCTTCATTATAGAGAGTTGTGTTTGGCATTTCCAGCAAGCCAGGAGAAAAACCCCTAGTTTCTCCACAACTCAGACCACATTCATCTCCATGAACAAGAATTCACCACCAATGGCAGAACTCACCTCTGCAAAAGGATGCTAGATAACATCTTTGTCTGGATCATCATCCTCCCCAGCTTCTGCATCTTCCTGCAAAACACTCAACCCACCTCCACCTCCTCGCATGGGCTCCATCATTTCAAACTCTGGTTAATTTGTTTATGATATATTATATATTATGTTATATAATAAGCATAATATAGTATAAAATTAATGTAGAAAGGATGTATGTTACTTATTATCAAGATACCAATAATAATATTTGATTAGTGACACCACTAAACACATCATAAAAATTAAATCTAAGTATATGTAATATGCATATAGGTTTTCTCATTCATATCGTTGACAACATGACATAATGTGCAAAAATAATGAGCAACAACTATTTGTTGTTGATACTATTAATGTTCTGACATTTTTGACCGTGTGTAGGACAAATGATACTAAAAAATGATATCGTAATTCTACAAGACAAACACACTGTGGAGGTTATCTTTGGAGCCCACTAACAGGTAACATAAATTCACTTACAAGATTCTTAGAGCTTAGTCTCTAGAGATATAATTGCCATTAGTATTGTTGCGATGTGTCTCAACTAGTCTCGTTGAAATAGCTGTTACAATTCCCTGATGGAATCAATTCGGGAAGAGGGGTCAGTAGTTTGATAGGGTCCAATAGTCGTTATAGCAATTATGCTTATAATATCTAGTCTTGCCACATATTTATACTAAATATTGTAAATAAATAATATATATGTAAATAAAAAATAATCAAATGTTGATCAAAATGGACCACTACTTGAACATACTTAGAGAACCTATAAATGTTATATAAAAAAGGGATAGATACATTGTGAACAAGTCAAATAATTAATATTTTGTGTCATATAAAATATCATAGCTATCTAGTATAATGGTGTCATTTATAAAAAAAAAATGCTCAATTAAACAAGTACTCTTATCATAGTAAAAAAATATAATTCTTATGTGAACAACTATTGGGTTAGCAATGTATATGCATTATAGCTTTTCATATTTTAATATTTTGTCCTATCACAAATAGAAAAGGTGAACACAATAAATACCTTGTTTTTTCCCATGAAATATGAGGGATTGTCCAAAGGATTTAGTGTTCAACAATTGGTCTCTTTGTGTTCAATATAAGTTGTATTTTATATAATAATATGTTGTTTTTATAACAATTTTTTTTTTTTTTTCTATTCAACTATTGGTCCTTTGGTTTTGGATATAAAAGTTAAATACAACACACATTTATGATTACTAATAGATATTTGGTCCATTTAAGTTGCATATAAGTTATATTTTACATAAAAATATGAAATTATAATTACAAATGATTTTTTTTATTCAACTACTAGGGGTTTTTAGATTAAGGTTTGGTTGAATCTTGAAAAAGTCATTTTTTGGGCACTTCGCACTACACTCGTTATTTTGATGAGTTGCATGGTGAGCCATGCCTTCAAACCTTAGTTGTAGATAGTTAAGTATCCATTTTGTATTTCTAAAAAAAATAGAGATCTCACAATATTCCATGTAATGGCTACATGTTGACGAAGTTATCCCTCACAACTACTGGTCCCTCTCCCATATGTTTCAGATGGGATTGTTGCAGAGGAGTGTTATTAGTGGAAATCTATAAATATGTAATTGGAAGACTTTGTATGAGTTTTCTTTTGGCTTGCCCTGAATAGATATTTGAGTTTATCCATTGGTCTGACTTGTGGGAAGTCCTCTATGAGCTCATTGTAGCCAAACATCTGACCCCCCTTTCTCTTTGAGCAACAAGTGAGACACGATCAAAGGCTTGGTATTTCTTGGATTTGTAGTTGGGAATTAGTATATTTTTTTGTTCAAGCATGGTCTATGTATAAGGTCAGGGTAGTTTATGAGCTATTAGTCTTTGTCAGAGAATGAAAGGGATGAATTTGTGAGTTTGAATATGATCTTTCTAATTGCAGTTAGTCTTTGAGTTAGCATAGTTGTCTTTGATAATTTCTTGTTCATTGGATTATGTGTATAATTGTTGTGGAGTCTGTGAGTTTTAGGTTATTCATACTCCTGAAGGAGAATTGTTGATCTTCTCTTTGGTTTATCATTTGGGGGTGTGGGGTTGAATGATTTGTGTGTCATTAGTTCCCATTCTTTTTTTGAATCTCTATCTACATTCATTCCATGATGATGGTTGGGTGTTACTTTTCATTTCCTCCATTCTAGTTCAAAAGCATACCTCAATTTAGTGTTAGATCATACGAGGGAATTGTACCTCTAAAATTTAGAGAAAGATCATCAATCCCATGATGGTCTCTCCAATTGTTAGTGCTAATTAGTCCTTCCTCTTGGGCATATTGAGTAATTTTCCATATTTATTTTTTAAGGATAAATTTGTTCACTAACACATTATCATACCTTTAAATTGAATTGTTTTTTCTAACTAAGCCACCCATAATTTATGTTTATAAATTAAATTAAATATTACCGTAGTTGAATCTTAAATACAAATTTCATCCACTAACTAACTTAAAATGAGATCTTTAAGATATATATTTAGTTAAAGATCTCCTTTTAATTTAGTTATGTAGATCTATTTCAAGCTCTAGTTTGACTTGATGTTCAACCTCGTTTTGCTATATTTCTATCTCTATTTCGTTTCTTCTTATTTTTTTTGTTTCTATACAAGATTCAAGGCCCTTTCAAAACCATTCTTATCTTAATAAAAAACGTATATGTATAGATTGTTTTATTAAAACATATTTTTTTAATTGTAACATATATTACATATTGATTTAAAAAAAATATAATATACATATATGATTGAAATAATAAATCAAAATATAGATATTTGAAATGTACTTGTTTCTATTTTATCTAGCTTTACACATGAAGCTTTAATTTCATAATTTTTTTCCTTGCAATTTTATATTTATGAAAAAAATATAAATTTTCATTCAATATGTTATAAAATAAATTTTAAATATATATCTCATTGGTTTGATATGCTTCATATATATAACCTTAAATATTTCATTTATTTATTTCTTTAAAAAAGGCAACTAATCATAATAATCTTTTATTAGAGATTGAAAATATAAGGGATTTCTTGTGTCTACTACAAAATAAGTAACAATATTTCTATGCAACTATCATTGTACATCACATTGTCTTCCAATAAAGAAAATCAAGGAGTCAATAACTCTTATACTTCTCTAAGGACCATGATATGAAATGTAAAGAAGAATACTAAAATCCTCTTTTCCATTACATATCCATCTTTTATTTTATCTTTATTTTATTATCAATATTTTTAAAATAACAAATTTCGATGAGATGAGCTTCAATAACAAAGTGAGAAAAAATATACTCCAATATTTTCAATAACCTAAAACACAAACACATACACACATATATCAACATCAACCGCCAAATACAAATAAACCACTAAAGAATTTCCAACAAAAAAATATTAAAAACTAAAAATTAAAAAAAAATTAAAAGATTTGAAAAGAGTTCTCTCTCCATATCAATTGTAGGGATGAAACCTTCTTCCATTTCCATGCTATTGCTAATTCATAGTTTCTCATTTTCAATTCTCTTTGCATCAATTCTCTTCTCAAACTATCCCTTATAAAAAATTGTTCGAACTTAATAATAGGTTATGATTTCCAAAATGAACCTATCCTTTAGGTACATATCTAAGGTATTTAAAACCATTATTAAAATGAAGCAAAAGTAGATACTTTAAAAGAGTTTTTTAAATTCTAATTTTAATAAATTCAGGGAAATTCTTTTCACTAATTTAATTTATACATGTCCTAACTCATGAATCTCTTGAAAATTAGATGAAACAAGAATATAAAATGAAACTTGACTTAAAAGATCCAAAGACACACTGACATATTAAGATTGCAACATTTTTTTTTAGGACATTTGATTCAAAATTGGAGTTTTAATTAATGTTCAAAACCATAATAAAGTTTTCGATGATTCTCCATTTCGTCCATTGACATTAATTTCTTGCACTAAATATTTGTCATACATAAATATATATTTAAATTATATACATAATCAAAGTTTCATAATTAATCCTATTTTCACTATTCATTCTATAATCAATTTCATAATTTAATTGATAAAAAAAAAAAAATTTCTACTTAACTTATGATGACAATTTAAAGTGATCTATACTATCTTATTTATCTTTGAATGGTCCCTTATTACTTAGGATCACTATTTAACATACTATTAAATGTATATAACTTACCACTTCAACTCATCCAAGTTTCACTTTTAGCTAGTTATAGTTATAGTCAATATGTGAAACCTAATGAAGGTAATAATTATTTGTGTTACATTAGTATAATACAAGTATCTATAATATTGTATTATATGTATTTATTGGTTTTTTATCAATAGTTATCTTGAATTATATGATTTGTCTATTGATTGGGTACTAGTCCTATGTATCTTAATAGACTAGCTTGGGGAGTTCAATGCCCCCATTGCTAAAAAAAAATCAAGATCTCACTTGATTTCATAAGCCTAATATTATTTTCCCTCATAAATTGTTTTTTTTTTTGGAAGAGATGCAAGTTCTTTTTTCTAAAATTGGAAAACATATTCAATGTCAACGTGTTTAAGCTCAAGGTTGTATATATGATTGAACATGTTCTATTTCATAATCTAATATTTATACTCATATTGGTTTTCAAGAAAAGGCCTACTTGTGTTATTGTATTCAAGTTGTTCATTCTTTTTTCTTTGACCCTTTAAATTTATTAACAAATTTGATAGTAAAATATTAAATAGAGAAGTACTTAATAAATACAAAACACAAATATTTGCATATAAAATCTAGTAATATACCAAGAAAAAACTGTGATAAATGATTTCTCAATTTTATTATCTCAACAAAAATTCATTGTTATAAAACTCTATAAATCATAACAAAATATATGACTTGCATAGCTATACTGTTGGCATTTCAATAGAAGGAGATTGTTGATATTCATTAAGGATATTGAGAAGGTTGTTGAAGATTATTGATATAACTGAAGAAGGATGATAACTATCTTTATAACATTATTTTGTCATTGATGTCATGAAATTGATATTTTGATTCAGTATGATGTTGCCATATCTTGAGAAGATTGATTTGAAGAGAATTAAGATGTTGGTAAAAGTCACAGAAAGAATGTGATGAATAAGGGGAGAAATAAGTAATTCAATGGGCAACTATTACCGAGTTAGACAATGATGAGATCATGATGCTTAGATTGTTTTGATATCCTACATATGTTGTTAATTGTAAGGTTAATACTATACTATGTCACTGAGCAAAGAACCTAGTAGGTAAACCCTAAAGAACCTAGTCGATAAACCCTAAGGTTATCGATATCGGTTAATGAAGGCGGAATGTCTACCAAGTGAAGTTTAGTATTTACCGAGTTGCAACCAAGTTATGACAGGATGCATTGGATGAATAAAAGTGTTATTTAATGAAGGAAGCTGATTAGCTGGAATTGATTAAATGATTGTTATATCGTGCAAGAAGTTTGCTAAGGATCTACGACTTTGAAAACTCAGGAGCTAGATCTACAACATAGATTGAACCGCTTAAACTAGCACAAGTTCCAAGAATGGAATACAAGTTCCTAGGTGAAGTAAAAGATTTTTTTAGATCGAAGGATACATTGAACCTAGTCAAGATTTAAGATCTGATGGCTATGATTGATCATGGGAAATGTGATCAAGGAGATTCAGTGGTTAGAAAATTGTTTATAAATAAGAAATTATTGATGAACAATGCAATGCGGGCAAGTGTAAGCACAGGGATGCTACATAGTGATTACCGAGCATAGAAGCTTGAAGACATGTTTGAATAACAGAGTAAGGAGCCCAGCAGAGGGAACAGATAAGTCCTATGACTAGACAATGTTGAGCAAATAAGAATCCGCTTTAGCATTTTAGATGTGAAGTTGCAGATATATTTTTATTACTATTATTTTGTAAAGTGACAGAAAATCTCTTAACCGAGTGGACCTAACAATCTTATATGTAAATCCTCTAGCAAGGTAACATTCTAGTTGAGTGTTTGAAATACTTTGACAAGGTCACTTCTAACAAAGTGAAGATCCTAACAGATCTGAGGGAAATCCCTTAACCAGGTCACATCTAGCAATGTGTTTGTAATCTTTAACAGGATTTGCTTTTAACCGAGCATACTCTAGAAGAGTATATTTCTTAGTGGGTCTGAAATCCGACAGTGGTTTTTCCCTATTTGGGTTTCCACGTTAAATCTGGTGTTATATGTGTTATGATGATTATGTGTTTATGAGTTAGCATATTTAGTAGTTTTGGTTATATTGCTGAAGTATAAGTTACCAAGGTTGAATCTTTTGATTTTATGGAAGATTAACTTTGTATGATTCACCCCCCCCCCCAATCTCATCTTGTTAGCTATTGGCATCAGTACTTTACAATTGGTATCAAAGCTTTGGACTCTAAAAGAAAAGTTGAAAGGTACTTGAGGCAAAGATCCGAAGATGTATAAGAAGGATGCCCCAAAGCTGAACAAGTCTAGTTTCTCCACATGGCAGAAAAGAATGAAGCTGCACTTATCAGGAGTTGGAGAAAATGCAACATATTATCTAGAGAATGATTTCATTACACCTAGCACCTATCCATTGACAATGGAAGAGATAAAGGCAAAGCAAGAACACAGTCAAGCAATGATTGAAATATCATCTACATTGACCGACTCAGAGTTTAATGACCTAGAAGGCTGTAGTGATGCCAAAGCAATGTGGGACAAGCTCATATCTGTGTATGGCGCTGATGAACATGTTCAGAGAGAAAAAGTGGATAGTCTAAGAGGACAACATGAATCCATGAGAATGAATTAAGGTGAGAACATAACCCAGTATAGCACAAGACTAATGGAAATTGTCAATCAAATCAAAGGAGCAAGAGGAACTATTGAAGAGAAGGATGTCACAAGTAAGTTATTGAGAACCCTTCTACCTGCTTATGCGATCTGAGTCTCTGTAATCAATGAATTGGGGTTTGTACCTAACATGCCAGTTTCTTTAAATGCTACCATTGGTAAGCTACATGCATTTGAGTTAAGTAATTTTGATAATAGTGGGTCTTCAGTAAATAAAGTTGAATCTGCACTCAGTTCTTTTCATCTTGGTGAATCTAATGATTACAATGATAGAATGAGTAAGTATTCTGAAGGGAATCACAATGCAGGAAGTGAAAGATTTTGTAAGAACATGGAAGAAGTGCAAAAACTGTATGAGGAAATCAGAAAGCAAGAAGAATTTGAAGCATCGTTGGCCAGGAGGTTACCAAGAGGTAAAGGTAAGTATAAAGGAAAGGTACCTTTGAAATGTTTCAATTGTGATAAAATAGGACATATGGCCTCTAACTGCCCTAACAAAGAATCTAGTGAAAAGAGAGAATATCGAGATGACAGACGTAAAGACAATCACTACAAAGGATACCAAGATTTCAGAAGAAGAGATAGAAAGACATGCCTAATTGCTGATGAGGAATCCAATGATGATAAATCTGATGAAACGGGTTGTTTATCTGGCCATTAAGGATTGACCTAATGAAGAAAGGTATGAAGAAAAATCCTTAATATCTCACATAAATAATAATGATTCTTGGATCATAGAGAGTGGATGCTCACATCACATGATAGGTGATAAACACAAATTTGTTCAATTAGAATATTATGATGGAGGCTATGTAAGATTTGGTAATGATGTACCATGTCCAGTAAAAGGTAAAGGCTCAATCACACTTCTTGATAATGCAAAATGTGATGATGTTTATTGAGTTCAAGGTTTGAAATATAATTTGTTGAGTGTAGCATAGCTAAACAACACAGGTTACCAAATAGAGTTTCAGAAAGGAATTGTCAAAGTTCATGACAAGCATGGGAAGTTAGCAACTACTGGGAATCAAACAAAAGGTAACACATTTCACCTTGACTCAACTTGGAATAAGTGTCTTTATGCAAAGATAGATGATACGTGGTTATGGCATAAAAGGTTTTCTCATGTAAATTTTGATAATCTGATCAAAATAAGTAAGAAGCACCGAGTAAGAGGTCTAGAGAGTTTGGAGAAACCTGAGAATGCTATATGCAGAGGATGCCAGATGGGTAAGATGACAAGATCAAGCTTTACAAGTAAGTCCTACACTTCTAAGGGAATTTTAGATCTTGTGCATACTGATCTTTGTTGTCCTATGAAAGTTCAAAGTTATTATGGTGATAAATATTTCATATTATTTGTGGATGATTATTCAAGGATGATGTCAGTTATGTTTTTAAAAGAAAAATCAGAAGCTTTTCAAATGTTTAAATGGTACAAGGCAAGAGTTGAAAATGAAGCAGGAAGAAAACTGAAATGTCTTAGATCTGATAGAGGACGATAGTCCACCTCTGATGAATTTAACTTATTCTGCAATGATCATGGTATAAAAAGACAAGTCTCTGCACCGAGAGCCCCACAACAAAATGCGATAGATGAGAGAAGAAAAAGATCTATTGAGGATTGTGCCAGAACCTTGCTGATTGAGAAGAGAGTGCCACAAAAAATTTGGAGAGAAGCAATAAGCACCGCTGTTTACACCCTGAACCGAGTACAACTGAAGAAAGGAACTTTTAAGACACCATATGAAATCTGGTATAACAAGAAACCTAATGTAAGTTACTTTAAAATATTTGGAAGTAGATGCTATGTACACAAAGATGACAGAAATGGAAAGTTTGATCAAAAAAATGAAGAAGGAACATTTCTATGTTATTCTTCTAGAAGCAAAGCATTTAAATGTCTGATCAAATCATCTAACAAAATAGTGGAAAGTGCAAATGTGAAAATTGATGAATTTGCAGAAAAAAATGATGAAGGAAATTCCAAGGAACCAGAAGACTATGAAGAATTTGTCTATGTTCAACTGACAAGTCCTACCGAGAGAGTTACTGAAGAAAATGAAGAGAATATTCAGTTACCGAGTGATGAAGAAGATCATACCGAGCCTACCGAGCCTATATTAGCCAAATATGTCAAAAGGAATCATGCATCAAGTCAAATTGTAGGAGATAAGGATGATCCTGTGATGACAAGAAACAAACTGAGACAAAACACATGTCTAATATCTAAATTTGAACCGAGAATAGTAAAAGAGGCATTTAACAGTGAAGACTGGGTAAATGCTATGACAGAAGAGATTGATCAAATCAAGAAGAATGACACATGGACACTGGTCCCAAGACCGAAGGAAAAAAATGTAATCGGTACAAAGTGGATTTTCAGAAATACGCTATATGAAAAAGGTGAGGTCATTCGAAATAAAGTAATACTAGTTTGCATAGGATATGCTCAAGAAGAAGGAATAGATTATGGTGAGACCTTTGCTCTTGTGGCTAGACTTGAAGGAGTAAGAACATTGTTGGCATATGCTGCTTTCAAAAATTTCAAGGTATATCAAATGGATGTCAAATCTTCATTTTTGAATGGTATACTAGAAGAATAAGTTTTTATTGAACAACCTGAAGGATTTGTTGAAGACAAGAATAAAGATCAGGTATGTAAATTGAACAGAGTTTTATATGGTCTGAAATAAGCTCCTAGAGCATGGTATGAGAGATTGCACTCTTAATCAAGATTGGTTTTATATGAACAAGTGAAAACAACAATATCTACATGAAGAATGATGAAGACAATGGAATACTAATCTCAGCCATATTTGTTGATGACATTATATTTTGTGGAAATGATTCTCTATGCAAAAACTTTGGTAATGAAATGTGCAAAGAATTTTAGATGTCACTAATCTGTGAGATAAAGTATTTTATAAGTTTACAGATACTACAAATGAAAGATGAGATTTTCATTACTCAATCCAAGTACATAAAGGAAATCTTGAAGAAATTTGGAATGGAGGATTCAAAACCAGTAAGTACTCCTATGACTACCAACTATAAACTATCAAAGAATGATGAATCTGCATCTATTGAAGAGATAGTTTACCGATCCATGATTGGAAAGTTACAATATGTTGTGCACAATAGACCAGATATAGCACATGCAGTAGGGATTGTTGCAAGATTCTCTGCAGATCCCAAAGAAACCCATATGACAACAATCAAGAGAATTTTCAGATACCTGAGAGGCACTGAAGATTATGGCTTAGTATATGAAAAGAGAAATAGTTTTGATTTAAAAGTTTATAATGATGCTGATTGGGCAGGCAACATTGATGACAGGAAAAGCACAAGTGGAGGAGAATTATTTTTAGAAGAAAGACGAGTTAGTTGGATTAGCAAGAAACAAGGATGTGTTTCACAGTCAACAATAGAAGCTGAATATGTTGCTGCAACATTGAATTGCACTAATATAGCATGGATCAAACAATTGTTGGAAGGTATAAATGAAAAGGTTACCAAGCCAGTAACTATAATTTGTGATAATATGAGTGCCATTAACATTTCAAAGAATCTGGTAATGCACTCTAAGACAAAACATATTTCTATCAAGTATCATTATCTCAGAGTAGAAGTTCAAGAAAAGAAAGTTGTGCTAAAATATGTTAGCACAAAGGAGCAAATTGCAGACATCTTCACAAAGCCACTACCCAGAGACACTTTTGAGTATCTCTGAAGAAAGTTAGGGTTCCTACCCCTATCTTCTACTCACTGATAGAGTTTAGTGAAAGCATCAATTTGATGAATCTATAGAATATTATGTGTGGATTGATGCTGATTATGCACTTTAGGAAGTTTTCTAAAGGTGTGCAAGAACGTGAATAGGATACAGGAAATAATATTGAAGGAAAGATTGCTCTGATCAAGTATTAGATGTTACATTTGCATATGTGACTCTGCAAAAGCAAGCACTTCATAGCAAAAGAGTTCATGATTTAGTTCTTCTAGTTTTTGGCATTCTTGTCAAAGGCGGACAAGACTAAATGGTAAAGCCCTAAATGAAGAAAATAACAGAAGACTAAGGACAGGAGGAGAAGATTACTGAAAAAAGGGAGAAGACTTCAGAAGAAGAAAACAACTCAAGGATAACAGGAGAAGTCTCCACAGCAATCTGAATCCAAATCAATTTGAATATCTTGTTGGTATTACCATTTAAAAGTTTTTATTGCCATCAATGCCAAAGGGGGAGATTTTTGGCATTTCAATAGAAGGAGATTGTTGATATTCATTAAGGATATTGAGAAGGTTGTTGAAGATTATTGATATAACTGAAGAAGGATGATAACTATCTTTATAACATTATTTTGTCATTGATGTCATGAAATTGATATTTTGATTCAGTATGATGTTGCCATATCTTAAGAAGATTGATTTGAAGAGAATTAAGATGTCAGTAAAAGTCACAGAAAGAATGTGATGAATAAGGGGAGAAATAAGTTATTCAATGGGCAACTATTACCGAGTTAGACAATGATGAGATCATGATGTTTAGATTATTTTGATATCCTACATATGTTGTTAATTGTAAGGTTAATACTATACTATGTCACTAAGCAAAGAACCTAGTCGGTAAACCCTAAGGTTATTGATATCGGTTAATCAAGGCAGAATGTCTACCAAGTGAAGTTTAGTATTTACCGAGTTGCAACCGAGTTATGACAGGATGCATTGGATGAATAAAAGTGTTATTTAATGAAGGAAGCTGATTAGCTGGAATTGATTAAATGATTGTTATATCATGCAAGAAGTTTGCTAAGGATCTACGGCTTTGAAAACTCAGGAGCTAGATCTACAACACAGATTGAACCGCTTAAACTAGCACAAGTTCCAAGAATGGAATACAAGTTCCTAGGTGAAGTAAAAGATTTTTTTAGATCGAAGGATACATTGAACCTAGTCAAGATTGAAGATCTGATGGCTATGATTGATCATGGGAAATGTGATCAAGGAGATTCAGCGGTTAGAAAATTATTTATAAATAAGAAATTATTGATGAACAATGCAATGCGGGCAAGTGTAAGCACAGGGATGCTACATAGTGATTATCGAGCATAGAAGCTTGAAGACATGTTTAAATAATAGAGTAAGGAGCCCAGCAGAGGGAAAAGATAAGTCCTATGACTAGACAATGTTGAGCAAATAAGAATCCGCTTTAGCATTTTAGATGTGAAGTTGCAGATATATTTTTATTACTATTATTTTGTAAAGTGACAGAAAATCTCTTAATCGAGTGGACCTAACAATCTTATATGTAAATCCTCTAGCAAGGTAACATTCTAGTTGAGTGTTTGAAATACTTTGACAAGGTCACTTCTAACAAAGTGAAGATCCTAACAGATCTAAGGGAAATCCCTTAACCGGGTCACATCTAGCAATGTGTTTGTAATCTTTAACAGGATTTGCTTTTAACCGAGCATACTCTAGAAGAGTATATTTCTTAGTGGGTCTGAAATCCGATAGTGGTTTTTCCCTATTTGGGTTTCCACGTTAAATCTGGTGTTATATGTGTTATGATGATAATGTGTTTATGAGTTAGCATATTTAGTAGTTTTGGTTATACTGCTGAAGTATAAGTTACCGAGGTTGAATCTTTTGATTTGTGGAAGATTAACCTTGTATGATTCACCCCCCCCCTCTCTCATCTTGTTAGCTATTGGCATCAGTACTTTACAATTGGTATCAAAGCTTTGGACTTTGAAAGAAAAGTTTAAAGGTACTTGAGGCAAAGATTCGAAGATGTATAAGAGGGATGCCCCAAAGCTAAACAAGTCTAGTTTCTCCACATGGCAGAAAAGAATGAAGCTGCACTTATCAGGAGTTGAAGAATATGCAACATATTATCTAGAGAATGATTTCATTACACCTAGCACCTATCCATTGACAATGGAAGAGATAAAGGCAAAGCAAGAACACACTCAAGCAATGATTGAAATATCATCTGCATTGACCGACTCAAAGTTTAATGACCTAGAAGGCTGTAGTGATGCCAAAGCAATGTGGGACAAGCTCATATCTGTGTATGGCGGTGATGAACATGTTCAGAGAGAAAAAGTGGATACTCTAAGAGGACAACTTGAATCCATGAGAATGAATTAAGGTGAGAACATAACCCAATATAGCACAAGACTAATGGAAATTGTCAATCATATCAAAGGAGCAAGAGGAACTATTGAAGAGAAGGATGTCACAAGTAAGTTATTGAGAACCCTTCTACCTGCTTATGCGATCTGACTCTCTGTAATCAATGAATTGAGGTTTGTACCTAACATGCCAGTTTCTTTAGATGCTACTATTGGTAAGCTACATGCATTTGAGTTAAGTAATTTTGATAACAGTGGGTCTTCAGTAAATAAAGTTGAATCTGCATTCAGTTCTTTTCATCTTGGTGAATCTAATGATTACAATGATAGAATGAGTAAGTATTCTGAAGGGAATCACAATGGAGCAAGTGAAAGATTTTGTAAGAACATGGAAGAAGTGCAAAAACTGTATGAGGAAATCAGAAAGCAAGAAGAATTTGAAGCATCGTAGGCCAGGAGGTTACCGAGAGGTAAAGGTAAGTATAGAGGAAAGCTACCTTTGAAATGTTTCAATTTCTGATAAAATAGGACATATGGCCTCTAACTGCCCTGACAAAGAATCTAGTGAAAAGAGAGAATATCGAGATGATAGACATAAAGACAATCACTACAAAGGATACCAAGATTTCAGAAGAAGAGATAGAAAGACATGCCTAATTGCTGATGAGGAATCCAAAGATAATAAATCTGATGAAACGGGTTGTTTATCTGGCCATTAAGGGTTGATCTGATGAAGAAAGGTATGAAGAAAAATCCTTAATATCTCACATAAATAATAATGATTCTTGGATCATAGATAGTGGATGCTCACATCACATGATAGGTGATAAACACAAATTTGTTAAATTAGAATATTATGATGGAGGCTATGTAAGATTTGGTAATGATGCACCATGTCCGGTAAAAGGTAAAGGCTCAATCATACTTCTTGATAACGCAAAATGTGATGATGTTTATTGAGTTGAAGGTTTGAAATATAATTTGTTGAGTGTAGCATAGCTAAACAACACAGGTTACCGAATAGAGTTTTAGAAAGGAATTGTCAAAGTTCATGACAAGCATGGGAAGTTAGCAACTACTGGGACTCAAACAAAAGGTAACACATTTCACCTTGACTCAACTTGGAATAAGTGTCTTTATGCAAAGATAGATGATACCTGGTTATAGCATAAAAGGTTTTCTCATGTAAATTTTGATAATCTGATCAAAATAAGTAAGAAGCACCGAGTAAGAGGTCTAGAGAGTTTGGTGAAACCTGAGAATGCTATATGCAGAGGATGGCAGATGGGTAAGATGACAAGATCAAGCTTTACAAGTAAGTCCTACACTTCTAAGGGAATTTTAGATCTTGTGCATACTGATCTTTGTTGTCCTATGAAAGTTCAAAGTTATTATGGTGATAAATATTTCATATTATTTGTGGATGATTATTCAAGGATGATGTCAGTTATGTTTTTAAAAGAAAAATCAGAAGCTTTTCAAATGTTTAAATGGTACAAGGCAAGAGTTGAAAATGAAATAGGAAGACAACTGAAATGTCTTAGATCAGATAGAGGAGGATAGTTCACCTCTAATGAATTTAACTTATTCTGCAATGATCATGGTATACAAAGAGAAGTCTTTGCATCGAGAACCCCACAACAAAATGTGATAGATGAGAGAAGAAAAAGATCTATTGAGGATTGTGCTAGAACCTTGATGATTGAGAAGAGCGTGCCACAAAAAATTTGGAGAGAAGCAATAAGCATCGCTGTTTACACCCTGAACCGAGTACAACTGAAGAAAGGAACATTTAAGACACCATATGAAATCTGGTATAACAAGAAACCTAATGTAAGTTACTTTAAAATCTTTGGAAGTAGATGCTATGTACACAAAGATGACAGAAATGGAAAGTTTGATCAAAAAAATGAAGAAGGAACATTTCTATGTTATTCTTCTAGAAGCAAAGCATTTAAATGTCTGATCAAATCATCTAACAAAATAGTAGAAAGTGCAAATGTGAAAATTGATGAATTTGCAGAAAAAAATGATGAAGGAAATTCCAAGGAACCAGAAGATTATGAAGAATTTGTCTATGTTCAACTGACAAGTCCTACCGAGAGAGTTACTGAAGAAAATGAAGAGAATATTCAGTTACCGAGTGATGAAGAAGATCATACCGAGCCTACCGATCCTGTATTAGCCAAATATGTCAAAAGGAATCATGCATCAATTCAAATTGTAGGAGATAAGGATGATCCTGTGATGACAAGAAACAAACTGAGACAAAACACATGTCTGATATCTAAATTTGAATCGAGAATAGTAAAAGAGGCATTTAATAGTGAAGACTGGGTAAATGCTATGACAGAAGAGATTGATAAAATCAAGAAGAATGACACATGGACACTGGTCCCAAGACCGAAGGACAAAAATGAAATCGGTACAAAGTGGATTTTCAGAAATAAGCTATATGAAAAAGGTGAGGTCATTCGAAATAAAGTAATACTAGTTTGCAAAGGATATGCTCAAGAAGAAGGAATAGATTATGGTGAGACCTTTGCTCTTGTGGCTAGACTTGAAGGAGTAAGAACATTGTTGGCATATGTTGCTTTCAAAAATTTTGAGGTATATCAAATGGATGTCAAATCTGCATTTTTGAATGGTATACTAGAAGAATAAGTTTTTATTGAACAACCTGAAGGATTTGTTGAAGACAAGAATAAAGACCAGGTATGTAAATTGAACAGAGTTTTAGATGGTCTGAAACAAGCACCTAGAGCATGGTATGAGAGATTGCACTCTTAATCAAGATTGGTTTTATAAGAACAAGTGAAAACAACAATATCTACATGAATAATGATGAAGACAATGGAATACTAATCTCAGCCATATTTGTTGATGACATTATATTTTGTGGAAATGATTCTCTATGCAAAAACTTTGGTAATGAAATGTGCAAAGAATTTTAGATGTCACTAATCTGTGAGATAAAGTATTTTATAGGTTCACAGATACTACAAATGAAAGATGAGATTTTCATTACTCAATCCAAGTACATAAAGGAAATCTTGAAGAAATCTGGAATGGAGGATTCAAAACCAGTAAGTACTCCTATGACTACCAACTGTAAACTATCAAAGAATGATGAATCTGCATCTATTGATGAGACAGTTTACCTATCCATGATTAAAAAGTTACAATATGTTGTGCACAATAGACCAGATATAGCACATGCAGTAGGGATTGTTGCAAGATTCTCTGCAGATCCCAAAGAAACCCATATGACAGCAATCAAGAGAATTTTCAGATACCTGAGAGGCACTGAAGATTATGGCTTAGTAAATGAAAAGAGAAATGGTTTTGATTTAAAAGTTTATACTGATGCTAATTGGGCAGGCAACATTGATGACAGGAAAAGCACAAGTGGAGGAGAATTATTTTTAGGAGAAAGACGAGTTAGTTGGCTTAGCAAGAAACGAGGATGTGTTTCACAGTCAACAACAGAAGCTGAATATGTTGCTGCAACATTGAATTGCACTAATATAGCATGGATCAAACAACTGTTGGAAGGTATAAATGAAAAGGTTACCATGCCAGTAACTATAATCTGTGATAATATGAGTGCCATTAACATTTCAAAGAATCTGGTAATGCACTCTAAGACAAAACATATTTCTATCAAGTATCATTATCTCAGAGAAGAAGTTCAAGAAAAGAAAGTTGTGCTAAAATATGTTAGCACAAAGGAGCAAATTGCAGACATCTTCACAAAGCCACTACCCAGAGACACTTTTGAGTATCTCCGAAGAAAGTTAGGGGTCCTACCCCTATCTTGTACTCACTGATAGAGTTCGGTGAAAGCATCAATTCGATGAATCTATAGAATATTATGTGTGGATTGATGCTGATTTATGCACTTTAGGAAGTTTTCTACAGGTGTGCAAGAACGTGAATAGGATACAGGAAATAATATTGAAGGAAAGATTACTCTGATCAAGTATTAGATGTTACATTTGCATATAACACTCTACAAAAGCAAGCACTTCATAGCAAAAGAGTTCATGATTTAGTTCTTCTAGTTTTTGGCATTCTTGTCAAAGGCGGACAAGACTAAATGGTAAAGCCCTAAATGAAGAAAATAACAGAAGACTAAGGACAGGAGGAGAAGATTACTGAAAAAAGGGAGAAGACTTCAGAAGAAGAAAATAGCTCAATGATAACAAGAGAAGTCTCCACAGCAATCTGAATCCAAATCAATTTGAATATCTTGTTGGTATTACCATTTAAAAGTTTTTATTGCCATCAATGCCAAAGGGGGAGATTTTTGGCATTTCAATAGAAGGAGATTGTTGAAGATTATTGATATAATTGAAGAAGGATGATAACTATCTTTATAACATTATTTTGTCATTGATGTCATGAAATTGATATTTTGATTCAATATGATGTTGCCATATCTTAAGAAGATTGATTTGAAGAGAATTAAGATGTCAGTAAAAGTCACATAAAGAATGTGATGAATAAGGGGAGAAATAAGTTATTCAATGGGCAACTATTACGGAGTTAGAAAATGATGAGATCATGATGTTTAGATTATTTTGATATCCTACATATGTTGTTAATTGTAAGGTTAATACTATACTATGTCACTAAGCAAAGAACCTAGTCGGTAAACCCTAAGGTTATTGATATCGGTTAATCAAGGCAGAATGTCTGCCAAGTGAAGTTTAGTATTTACCGAGTTGCAACCGAGTTATGATAGGATGAATTGGATGAATAAAAGTGTTATTTAATGAAGGAAGATGATTAGCTTGAATTGATTAAATGATTGTTATATCATGCAAGAAGTTTGCTAAGGATCTACGGCTTTGAAACTCAGGAGCTAGATCTACAACACAGATTGAACCACTTAAACTAGCACAAGTTCCAAGAATGGAATACAAGTTCCTAGGTGAAGTAAAAGATTTTTTTAGATCGAAGGATACATTGAACCTAGTCAAGATTGAAGATCTGATGGCTATGATTGATCATGGGAAATGTGATAAGGGAGATTCAGCGGTTAGAAAATTGTTTATAAATAAGAAATTATTGATGAACAATGCAATGCGGGAAAGTGTAAGCACAGGGATGCTACATAGTGATTACCGAGCATAGAAGCTTGAAGACATGTTTGAATAACAGAGTAAGGAGCCTAGCAGAGGGAAAAGATAAGTCCTATGACTAGACAATGTTGAGCAAATAAGAATCCGCTTTAGCATTTTAGATGTGAGGTTGCAGATATATTTTTATTACTATTATTTTTTAAAGTGACAGAAAATCTCTTAACCGAGTGGACCTAACAATCTTATATGTAAATCCTCTAGCAAGGTAACATTCTAGTTGAGTGTTTGAAATACTTTGACAAGGTCACCTCTAACAAAGTGAAGATCCTAACAGATCTGAGGGAAATCCCTTAAATGGGTCACATCTAGCAATGTGTTTGTAATCTTTAACAGTATTTTCTTTTAACCGAGCATACTCTATAAGAGTATATTTCTTAGTGGGTCTGAAATCCGACAGTGGTTTTTCCCTATTTGGGTTTCCATGTTAAATCTGGTGTTATATGTGTTATGATGATTATGTGTTTATGAGTTAGCATATTTAGCAGTTTTGGTTATATTGCTGAAGTATAAGTTACTGAGGTTGAATCTGTTGATTTTATGGAAGGTTAAGTTTGTATGATTCACCCCCCCCCTCTCTCATCTTGTTAGCTATTGGCATCAGTACATTACAATTGGTATCAGAGCTTTGGACTCTGAAAGAAAAGTTTAAAGGCACTTGAGGCAAAGATCCGAAGATGTATAAGAGGGATGCCCCAAAGCTGAACAAGTCTAGTTTCTCCACATGGCAGAAAAGAATGAAGCTGCACTTATCAAGAGTTGGAGAATATGCAACATATTATCTAGAGAATGATTTCATTACACCTAGCAGCTATCCATTAACGATGGAAGAGATAAAGGCAAAGCGAGAACACACTCAAGCAATGATTGAAATTTCATATGCATTGACCGACTCAGAGTTTAATGACCTAGAAGGCTGCAGTGATGCCAAAGCAATGTGGGACAAGCTCATATCTGTGTATGGTGGTGATGAACATGTTCAGAGGGCAAAAGTGGATACTCTAAGAGGACAACTTGAATCCATGAGAATGAATTAAGGTGAGAACATAACCCAGTATAGCACAAGACTAATGAAAATTGTCAATCAAATCAAAGGAGCAAGAGGAACTATTGAAGAGAAGGATGTCACAAGTAAGTTATTGAGAACCCTTCTACCTGCTTATGCGATCCGAGTCTCTGCAATCAATGAATTGAGGTTTGTACCTAACATGCCAGTTTCTTTAGATGCTACTATTGGTAAGCTACATGCATTTGAGTTAAGTAATTTTGATAACAGTGGGTCTTCAGTAAATAAAGTTGAATCTGCATTCTGTTCTTTTCATCTTGGTGAATCTAATGATTACAATGATAGAATGAGTAAGTATTCTGAAGGGAATCACAATGGAGCAAGTGAAAGATTTCGTAAGAACATGAAAGAAATGCAAAAACTGTATGACGAAATCAGAAAGCAAGAAGAATTTGAAGCATCGTTGGCCAGGAGGTTACCGAGAGGTAAAGGTAAGTATAAAGGAAAGCTACCTTTGAAAT
Organism: Cryptomeria japonica; assembly: GCF_030272615.1. Lineage (NCBI taxonomy): Eukaryota > Viridiplantae > Streptophyta > Pinopsida > Cupressales > Cupressaceae > Cryptomeria > Cryptomeria japonica. The sequence goes on from NC_081409.1 coordinate 731,158,221, forward strand.
GTTTCAATTGTGATAAAATAGGACATATGGCCTCTAACTGCCCTGACAAAGAATCTAGTGAAAAGAGAGAATATCGAGATGACAGACATAAAGACAATCACTACAAAGGATACCAAGATTTCAGAAGAAGAGATAGAAAGACATGCCTAATTGCTGATGAGGAATCCAATGATGATAAATCTGATGAAACGGGTTGTTTACTTGGCCATTAAGGATTGATCTCATGAAGAAAGGTATGAAGAAAAATCCTTAATATCTCACATAAATAATAATGATTCTTGGATCATAGATAGTGGATGCTCACATCACATGATAGGTGATAAACACAAATTTGTTAAATTAGAATATTATGATGGAGGCTATGTAAGATTTGGTAATGATGCACCATGTCTAGTAAAAGGTAAAGGCTCAATCACACTTCTTGATAATGCAAAATGTGATGATGTTTATTGAGTTGAAGGTTTGAAATATAATTTGTTGAGTGTAGCATAGCTAAACAACACAGGTTACCGAATAGAGTTTCAGAAAGGAATTGTCAAATTTCATGACAAGCATGGAAAGTTAGCAACTATTGGGATTCAAACAAAAGGTAACACATTTCACCTTGACTCAACTCGGAATAAGTGTCTTTATGCAAAGATAGATGATACCTGGTTATGGCATAAAAGGTTATCTCATGTAAATTTTGATAATCTGATCAAAATAAGTAAGAAGCACCGAGTAAGAGGTCTAGAGAGTTTGGAGAAACCTGAGAATGCTATATGCAGAGGATGCCAGATGGGTAAGATGACAAGATCAAGCTTTACAAGTAAGTCCTACACTTCTAAGGGAATTTTAGATCTTGTGCATACTGATCTTTGTTGTCCTATGAAAGTTCAAAGTTATTATGGTGATAAATATTTCATATTATTTGTGGATGATTATTCAAGGATGATGTTAGTTATGTTTTTAAAAGAAAAATCAGAAGCTTTTCAAATGTTTAAATGGTACAAGGCAAGAGTTGAAAATGAAATAGGAAGACAATTGAAATGTCTTAGATCAGATAGAGGAGGATAGTTCACCTCTGATGAATTTAACTTATTCTGCAATGATCATGGTATAAAAAGACAAGTCTCTGCACCGAGAACCCCACAACAAAATGCGATAGATGAGAGAAGAAAAAGATCTATTGAGGATTGTGCCAGAACCTTGATGATTGAGAAGAGAGTGCCACAAAAAATTTGGAGAGAAGCAATAAGCACCGTTGTTTACACCCTGAACCAAGTACAACTGAAGAAAGGAACTTTTAAGACACCATATGAAATCTAGTATAACAAGAAACCTAATGTAAGTTACTTTAAAATCTTTGGAAGTAGATGCTATGTACACAAAGATGATAGAAATGGAAAGTTTGATCAAAAAAATGAAGAAGGAACATTTCTATGTTATTCTTCTAGAAGCAAAGCATTTAAATGTCTGATCAAATCATCTAACAAAATAGTAGAAAGTGCAAATGTGAAAATTGATGAATTTGCAGAAAAAAAATGATGAAGGAAATTCCAAGGAACCAGAAGATTATGAAGAATTTGTCTATGTTCAACTGACAAGTCCTACCGAGAGAGTTACTGAAGAAAATGAAGAGAATATTCAGTTATCAAGTGATGAAGAAGATCATACCGAGCCTACCGAGCCTGTATTAGCCAAATATATCAAAAGGAATCATGCATCAAGTCAAATTGTAGGAGATAAGGATGATCCTGTGATGACAAGAAACAAACTGAGACAAAACACATGTCTGATATCTGAATTTGAATCGAGAATAGTAAAAGAGGCATTTAACAATGAAGACTGGGTAAATGCTATGACAGAAGAGATTGACCAAATCAAGAAGAATGACACATGGACACTGGTCCCAAGACCGAAGGACAAAAATGAAATCGGTACAAAGTGGATTTTCAGAAATAAGCTATATGAAAAAGGTGAGGTCATTCGAAATAAAGTAATACTAGTTTGCAAAGGATATGCTCAAGAAGAAGGAATAGATTATGGTGAGACCTTTGCTCTTGTGGCTAGACTTGAAGGAGTAAGAACATTGTTGGCATATGCTGCTTTCAAAAATTTCAAGGTATATCAAATGAATGTCAAATCTACATTTTTGAATGGTATACTAGAAGAATAAGTTTTTATTGAACAACCTGAAGGATTTGTTGAAGACAAGAATAAAGACCAGGTATGTAAATTGAACAGAGCTTTATATGGTCTGAAACAAGCACCTAGAGCATGGTATGAGAGATTGCACTCTTAATCAAGATTGGTTTTATAAGAACAAGTGAAAACAACAATATCTACATGAAGAATGATGAAGACAATGGAATACTAATCTCAGCCATATTTGTTGATGACATTATATTTTGTTGAAATGATTCTCTATGCAAAAACTTTGGTAATGAAATGTGCAAAGAATTTTAGATGTCACTAATCTATGAGATAAAGTATTTTATAGGTTTACAGATACTACAAATGAAAGATGAGATTTTCATTACTCAATCCAAGTACATAAAGGAAATCTTGAAGAAATTTGGAATGGAGGATTCAAAACCAGTAAGTACTCCTATGACTACCAACTGTAAACTATCAAAGAATGATAAATCTGCATCTATTGATGAGACAGTTTACCGATCCATGATTGGAAAGTTACAATATGTTGTGCACAATAGACCAGATATAGCACATGCAGTAGGGATTGTTGCAAGATTCTCTGCAGATCCCAAAGAAACCCATATGACAACAATCAAGAGAATTTTCAGATACCTGAGAGGCACTGAAGATTATGGCTTAGTATATAAAAAGAGAAATGGTTTTTATTTAAAAGTTTATACTAATGCTGATTGGGCAGGCAACATTGATGACAAGAAAAGCACAACTAGAGGAGAATTATTTTTAGGAGAAAGACGAGTTAGTTGGCTTAGCAAGAAACAAGGATGTGTTTCACAGTCAACAACAAAAGCTGAATATGTTGCTGCAACATTGAATTGCACTAATATAGCATGGATCAAACAACTGTTGGAAGGTATAAATGAAAAGGTTACCAAGCCAGTAACTATAATCTGTGATAATATGAGTTCCATTAACATTTCAAAGAATCTGGTAATGCACTCTAAGACAAAACATATTTCTATCAAGTATCATTATCTCAGAGAAGAAGTTCAAGAAAAGAAAGTTGTGCTAAAATATGTTAGCACAAAGGAGCAAATTGCAGACATCTTCACAAAGCCACTACCCAAAGACAATTTTGAGTATCTCCGAAGAAAGTTAGGGGTCCTACCCCTATCTTCTACTCACTGATAGAGTTCGGTGAAAGCATCAATTCTATGAATCTATAGAATATTATGTGTGGATTGATGTTGATTTACGCACTTTAGGAAGTTTTCTAAAGGTGTGCAAGAACGTGAATAGGATACAGGAAATAATATTGAAGGAAAGATTGCTCTGATCAAGTATTAGATGTTACATTTGCATATGTGACTCTGCAAAAGCAAGCACTTCATAGCAAAAGAGTTCATGATTTAGTTCTTCTAGTTTTTGGCATTGTTGTCAAAGGCGGACAAGACTAAATGGTAAAGCCCTAATTGAAGAAAATAATAGAAGACTAAGGATAGGAGGAGAAGATTACTGAAAAAAGGGAGAAGACTTCAGAAGAAGAAAATAGCTCAAGGATAACAAGAGAAGTCTCCACAGCAATCTGAATCCAAATCAATTTGAATATCTTGTTGGTATTACCATTTAAAAGTTTTTATTGCCATCAATGCCAAAGGGGGAGATTTTTGGCATTTCAATAGAAGGAGATTGTTGATATTCATTAAGGATATTGAGAAGGTTGTTGAAGATTATTGATATAATTGAAGAAGGATGATAACTATCTTTATAACATTATTTTGTCATTGATGTCATGAAATTGATATTTTGATTCAGTATGATGTTGCCATATCTTAAGAAGATTGATTTGAAGAGAATTAAGATGTCAGTAAAAGTCACAGAAAGAATGTGATGAATAAGGGGAGAAATAAGTTATTCAATGGGCAACTATTACTGAGTTAGACAATGATGAGATCATGATGTTTAGATTATTTTGATATCCTACATATGTTGTTAATTGTAAGGTTAATACTATACTATGTCACTAAGCAAAGAACCTAGTCGGTAAACCCTAGGGTTATTGATATCGGTTAATGAAGGCAGAATGTCTGCCAAGTGAAGTTTAGTATTTACCGAGTTGCAACCGAGTTATGATAGGATGCATTGGATGAATAAAAGTGTTATTTAATGAAGGAAGCTGATTAGCTGGAATTGATTAAATGATTGTTATATCATGCAAGAAGTTTGTTAAGGATCTACGGCTTTGAAAACTCAGGAGCTAGATCTACAACACAGATTGAACCGCTTAAACTAGCACAAGTTCCAAGAATGGAATACAAGTTCCTAGGTGAAGTAAAAGATTTTTTTAGATCGAAGGATACATTGAACCTAGTCAAGATTGAAGATCTGATGGCTATGATTGATCATGGGAAATGTGATCAAGGAGATTCAACGGTTAGAAAATTGTTTATAAATAAGAAATTATTGATGAACAATGCAATGCGGGAAAGTGTAAGCACAGGGATGCTACATAGTGATTACCGAGCATAGAAGCTTGAAGACATGTTTGAATAACAGAGTAAGGAGCCCAGCAGAGGGAAAAGATAAGTCCTATGACTAGACAATGTTGAGCAAATAAGAATCCGCTTTAGCATTTTAGATGTGAAGTTGCAGATATATTTTTATTACTATTATTTTGTAAAGTGACAGAAAATCTCTTAACCGAGTGGACCTAACAATCTTATATGTAAATCCTCTAGCAAGGTAACATTCTAGTTGAGTGTTTGAAATACTTTGACAAGGTCACTTCTAACAAAGTGAAGATCCTAACAGATCTGAGAGAAATCCCTTAAATGGGTCACATCTAGCAATGTGTTTGTAATCTTTAATAGGATTTTCTTTTAACCGAGCATACTCTATAAGAGTATATTTCTTAGTGGGTCTGAAATCCGACAGTGGTTTTTCCCTATTTGGGTTTCCACGTTAAATCTGGTGTTATATGTGTTATGATGATTATGTGTTTATGAGTTAGCATATTTAGCAGTTTTGGTTATATTGCTGAAGTATAAGTTACCGAGGTTGAATCAGTTGATTTTATGGAAGGTTAAGTTTGTATGATTCACCCCCCCCCCCCCTCTCTCATCTTGTTAGCTATTGGCATCAGTACATTACAATTGGTATCAAAGCTTTGGACTCTGAAAGAAAAGTTTAAAGGCACTTGAGGCAAAGATCCAAAGATGTATAAGAGGGATGCCCCAAAGCTGAACAAGTCTAGTTTCTCCACATGGTACAAAAGAATGAAGCTGCACTTATCAGGAGTTGGAGAATATGCAACATATTATCTAGAGAATGATTTCATTACACCTAGCAGCTATCCATTAACAATGGAAGAGATAAAGGCAAAGCGAGAACACACTCAAGCAATGATTGAAATTTCATCTGCATTGACCGACTCAGAGTTTAATGACCTAGAAGGCTGCAGTGATGCCAAAGCAATGTGGGACAAGCTCATATCTGTTTATGGTGGTGATGAAAATGTTCAAAGGGCAAAAGTGGATACTCTAAGAGGACAACTTGAATCCATGAGAATGAATTAAGGTGAGAACATAACCCAGTATAGCACAAGACAAATGGAAATTGTCAATCAAATCAAAGGAGCAAGAGGAACTATTGAAGAGAAGGATGTCACAAGTAAGTTATTTTGAACCCTTCTATCTGCTTATGCGATCTGAGTCTCTACAATCAATGAATTGAGGTTTGTACCTAACATGCCAGTTTCTTTCGATGCTACTATTGGTAAGCTACATGCATTTGAGTTAAGTAATTTTGATAACAGTGGGTCTTCAGTAAATAAAGTTGAATCTGCATTCAGTTCTTTTCATCTTGGTGAATCTAATGATTACAATGATAGAATGAGTAAGTATTCTGAAGGGAATCACAATGGAGAAAGTGAAAGATTTCGTAAGAACATGGAAGAAGTGCAAAAACTGTATGAGGAAATCAGAAAGCAAGAAGAATTTGAAGCATCATTGGCCAGGAGGTTACCGAGAGGTAAAGGTAAGTATAAAGGAAAGCTACCTTTGAAATGTTTCAATTGTGATAAAATAGGACATATGGCCTCTAACTGCCCTGACAAAGAATCTAGTGAAAAGAGAGAATATCGAGATGACAGACATAACGACAATCACTACAAAGGATACCAAGATTTCAGAAGAAGAGATAGAAAGACATGCCTAATTGCTGGTGAGGAATCCAATGATGATAAATCTGATGAAACGGGTTGTTTATCTGGCCATTAAGGATTGATCTGATGAAGAAAGGTATGAAGAAAAATCCTTAATATCTCACATAAATAATAATGATTCTTGGATCATAGATAGTGGATGCTCACATCACATGATAGGTGATAAACACAAATTTGTTCAATTAGAATATTATGATGGAGGCTATGTAAGAGTTGGTAATGATGCACCATGTCCAGTAAAAGGTAAAGGCTCAATCACACTTCTTGATAATGCAAAATGTGATGATGTTTATTGAGTTGAAGGTTTGAAATATAATTTGTTGAGTGTAGCATAGCTAAACAACACAGGTTACCAAATAGAGTTTCAGAAAGGAATTGTCAAAGTTCATGACAAGCATGGAAAGTTAGCAACTACTGGGATTCAAACAAAAGGTAACACATTTCACATTGACTCAACTCGGAATAAGTGTCTTTATGCAAAGATAGATGATACCTGGTTATGGCATAAAAGGTTATCTCATGTAAATTTTGATAATCTGATCAAAATAAGTAAGAAGCACCAAGTAAGAGGTCTAGAGAGTTTGGAGAAACCTGAGAATGCTATATGCAGAGGATGCCAGATGGGTAAGATGACAAGATCAAGCTTTACAAGTAAGTCCTACACTTCTAAGGGAATTTTAGATCTTGTGTATACTGATCTTTGTTGTCCTATGAAAGTTCAAAGTTATTATGGTGATAAATATTTCATATTATTTGTGGATGATTATTCAAGGATGATGTCAGTTATGTTTTTAAAAGAAAAATCAGAAGCTTTTCAAATGTTGAAATGGTACAAGGCAAGAGTTGAAAATGAAATAGGAAGACAACTGAAATGTCTTAGATCAGATAGAGGAGGATAGTTCACCTCTGATGAATTTAACTTATTCTGCAATGATCATGGTATAAAGAGACAAGTCTCTGCACCGAGAACCCCACAACAAAATGCGATAGATGAGAGAAGAAAAAGATCTATTGAGGATTGTGCCAGAACCTTGATGATTGAGAAGAGAGTGCCACAAAAATTTGGAGAGAAGCAATAAGCACTGCTGTTTACACCCTGAACCGAGTACAACTGAAGAAAGGAACTTTTAAGACACCATATGAAATCTCGTATAACAAGAAACCTAATGTAAGTTACTTTAAAATCTTTGGAAGTAGATGCTATGTACACAAAGATGACAGAAATGGAAAGTTTGATCAAAAAAATGAAGAAGGAACATTTCTATGTTATTCTTCTAGAAGCAAAGCATTTAAATGTCTGATCAAATCATCTAACAAAATAGTAGAAAGTGCAAATGTGAAAATTGATGAATTTGCAGAAAAAAATGATGAAGGAAATTCCAAGGAACCAGAAGATTATGAAGAATTTGTCTATGTTCAACTGACAAGTCCTACCGAGAGAGTTACTGAAGAAAATGAAGAGAATATTCAGTTACCGAGTGATGAAGAAGATCATACCGAGCCTACCGAGCTTGTATTAGCCAAATATGTCAAAAGGAATCATGTATCAAGTCAAATTATGGGAGATAAGGATGATCCTATGATGAAAAGAAACAAACTGAGACAAAACACATGTTTGATATCTGAATTTGAATCGAGAATAGTAAAAGAGGCATTTAACAGTGAAGATTGGGTAAATGCTATGACAGAAGAGATTGATCAAATCAAGAAGAATGACACATGGACACTGGTCCCAAGACCGAAGGACAAAAATGAAATCGGTACAAAGTGGATTTTCAGAAATAAGCTATATGAAAAAGGTGAGGTCATTCGAAATAAAGCAATACTAGTTTGCAAAGGATATGCTCAAGAAGAAGGAATAGATTATGGTGAGATCTTTGCTCTTGTGGCTAGACTTGAAGGAGTAAGAACATTGTTGGCATATGCTGTTTTCAAAAATTTCAAGGTATATCAAATGGATGTCAAATCTGCATTTTTGAATGGTATACTAGAAGAATAAGTTTTTATTCAACAACCTGAAGGATTTGTTGAAGACAAGAATATAGATTAGGTATGTAAATTGAACAAAGTTTTATATGGTCTAAAACAAGCACCTAGGGCATGGTATGAGAGATTGCACTCTTAATCAAGAATGGTTTTATAAGAACAAGTGAAAACAACAATATCTACATGAAGAATGATGAAGACAATGGAATACTAATCTCAGCCATATTTGTTGATGACATTATATTTTGTGGAAATGATTCTCTATGCAAAAACTTTGGTAATGAAATGTGCAAAGAATTTGAGATGTCACTAATCGGTGAGATAAAGTATTTTATAGGTTTACAGATATTGCAAATTAGAGATAAGATTTTCATTACTCAATCCAAGTACATAAAGGAAATCTTGAAGAAATTTGGAATGGAGGATTCAAAACCAGTAAGTACTCCTATGACTGCCAACTATAAACTATCAAAGAATGATGAATCTGCATCTGTTGATGAGACACTTTATTGATCCATGATTGGAAAGTTACAATATGTTGTGCACAATAGATCGGATATAGCACATGTAGTAGGTATTGTTGCAAGATTCTCTACATATCCCAAAGAAACCCATATGACAGCAATCAAGAGAATTTTCAGATACCTGAGAGGCACTGAAGATTATGGCTTAGTATATGAAAAGAGAAATGGTTTTGATTTAAAAGTTTATACTGATGCTAATTGGGCAGGCAACATTGATGATAGGAAAAGAACAAGTGGAGGAGAATTCTTTTTAGGAGAAAGATGAGTGAGATGGCTTAGCAAGAAACAACGATGTGTTTCACAGTCAACAACAGAAGCTTAATATGTTGCTGCAGCATTGAATTGCACTAATATAGCATGGATCAAACAACTGTTGGAAGGTATAAATGAAAAGGTTATCAAGCTAGTAACTATATTCTATGATAATACGAGTGCCATTAACATTTCAAAGAATTTGGTAATGCACTCTAAGACAAAACATATTTCTATCAAGTATCATTATCTCAGAGAAGAAGTTCAAGAAAAGAAAGTTGTGCTGAAATATGTTAGCACAAAAGAGCAAATTGCAGACATCTTCACAAAGCCACTACCAAGAGACACTTTTGAGTATCTCCGAAGAAAGTTAGGGGTCCTACCCCTATCTTCTACTCACTGATAGAGTTCGGTGAAAGCATCAATTCTATGAATCTATAGAATATTATGTGTGGATTGATGTTGATTTACGCACTTTAGGAAGTTTTCTAAAGGTGTGCAAGAACGTGAATAGGATACAGGAAATAATATTGAAGGAAAGATTGCTCTGATCAAGTATTAGATGTTACATTTGCATATGTGACTCAGCAAAAGCAAGCACTTCACAGCAGAAGAGTTCATGATTTAGTTCTTTTAGTTTTTGGCATTGTTGTCAAAGGTGGAGAAGACTAAATGGTAAAGCCCTAAACGGAGAAAATAACAGAAGACTAACGACAAGAGGAGAAGATTACTGAAAAAAGGGAGAAGACTTCAGAAGAAGAAAACAGCTCAAGGATAATAGGAGAAGTCTCCACAGCAATCTGAATCCAAATCAATTTGAATATCTTGTTGGTATTACCATTTAAAAGTTTTTATTGCCATCAATGCCAAAGGGGGAGATTGTTGGCATTTCAATAGAAGGAGATTGTTGATATTCATTAAGGATATTGAGAAGGTTGTTGAAGATTATTGATATAACTGAAGAAGGATGATAACTATCTTGATAACATTATTTTGTCATTGATGTCATGAAATTGATATTTTGATTCAGTATGATGTTGCCATATCTTGAGAAGATTGATTTGAAGAGAATTAAGATGTCGGTAAAAGTCACAGAAAGAATGTGATGAATAAGGGGAGAAATAAGTTATTCAATGGGCAACTATTATCAAGTTAGACAATGATGAGATCATGATGTTTAGATTGTTTTGATATCCTACATATGTTGTTAATTGTAAGGTTAATATTATATTATATCACTAAGCAAAGAACTTAGTCGGTAAACCCTAAGGAACGTAGTCGTTAAACCTGAAGGAAGCTAGTCAGGAAACCCTAAGGTTATCGATATCGGTTAATGAAGGCAGAATGTCTACCGAGTGAAGTTTAGTATTTACCGAGTTGCAACTGAGTTATGACAGGATGCATTGGATGAATAAAAGCATTATTTAATGAAGGAAGTTGATTAGCTAGAGTTGATTAAATGATTGTTATGTCATGCAAGAAGTTTGTTAAGAATCTACGGCTTTGAAAACTCAGGAGCTAGATCTGCAGCATAGATTGAATTGCTTAACCTTGCACAAGTTCGAAGGATGGAATGCAAGTTCCTAGGTGAAGTAAAACATTTTTTCAGATCGAAGGATACATTGAACCTAGTAAAGATTGAAGATCTGATGGCTATGATTGATCATGAGAAATGTGATCAAGGAGATTCAGCGGTTAGCAAATTGTTTATAAATAAGAAATTATTGATGAACAATGCAATGCGGGCAAGTGTAAGCACAGGGATGCTACATAGTGATTACCGAGCATAGAAGCTTGAAGACCTATTTGAATAACAGAGTAAGGAGCCTAGCAGAGGGACAAGATAAGTCCTATGACTAGATAGTGTTGAGAAAATAAGAATCTACTTTAGCATTTTAGATGTGAAGTTGCAGATATATTTTTATTATTGTTATTTTGTAAAGTGACAGAAAATCTCTTAACCGAGTGGACCTAACAGTCTTATATGTAAATCCTCTAGCAAAGTAACGTTCTAGTTGAGTGTTTGAAATCCTTTGACAAGGTCACTTCTAACAAAGTGAAGATCCTAACAGATCTGAGAGAAATCCCTTAACCGGGTCACATCTAGAAATGTGTTTGTAATCTTTAACAGGATTTGCTTTTAACCGAGCATACTCTAGAAGAGTATATTTCTTAGTGGGTCCGAAATCCCACAGCAATTTTTCCCTATTTGGGTTTCCATGTTAAATCTGGTGTTATATGTGTTATGATGATTATGTGTTTATGAGTTAGCATATTTAGTAGTTTTGGTTATATTGCTGAAGTATAAGTTACCAAGGTTGAATATGTTGATTTTATGGAAGATTAAGTTTGTATGATTCACCCCCCCCCCCCCGCTCTCTCATCTTGTTAGCTATTGGCATCAGTACTTTACATATACAACATCTTTATTATTGAATCATCTTCAAAGAATACTTTCTCAAAACAAAAAGTTTGATTTGTACAACTACATGTTGAACATATGTCATATGATTGTCTAATTAATGAATATTGTGAAAAGAATTGACTTCACATATCAATAAATTATGGTTGGGGATTTTAATGTCATTCTTTATCTTGAGGAGAAACTTAGAGCTATATGTATGCTTTATTAATATTCAATTATGTTTTGTCATAATATCTCTTTTTTAAAATCTTGTGGATGTATCGTCAACTACATAGGTTGAAGTGTACAAAACTCAATCATAGGCTTTACACTTGTCAAATAGGTGATTTGGTCTTGAATCTAGCTCAAAATGATTAGATATCATTTCAATATCTAATTATTTGATTGGTGACAATTAGATTATACCTTTAGATATTTGATATTGACATAGTTTAGATAATTTGCCCATTAATATTTATTGTTTATTTAATAGAAGAAGGCCATATTCATGTTCCAATTAATGTGGCTTTATGATCAATATTTATATGATAAAATGGTAAGGTGGTGGAATATATGAAATCCTTCCTTTTAAACCAACATTCTCTCTAAAAGGTTTCAATATATAAATTCTAAACATAAAATATGAAACAAATATAATTTTTGTAACATTTTTTTGGCAGAAGAGACAAGTGCAAGAAAAATTGAATGATGTTAGTTGTAAGATAAAATAGTATGGTATGACTTGAGGTCATCTTATGCAACAATACTTTTATCCAAAGCACTCCACAAATGGGATTTTTTTGTTCAAAGAGATTTTATAAAAGGTGCAATTGAGAATTAATTGGCTTCAAGAGGGTAAACAAAATACTTCTTCATAATCTATGAACCCTCACACTCCAAACTAGTAGCTTCAATAATCAAAAGGTAATTTCACCTAGATTTTACTAATGAAACCTTAAGTTTGAATATGATATTACTTTTTGAAACTATAAAATTCCTTAACTAGGATCTGTTTGTGGATAGTTATATAACCAAGATATAATACAACCAATGGTGGATTATTGGAATGCAAATGAATTTCATTATACAGTACTTTATTTGTAGTCTTCCCTTAATTGTTTAATGCACAGTGTCTCAACTCTATTTTCGTATTTACTGTTAAACATAGCATTTGCCAAAAGGAAAACTCAACATTCTTTAATCAAGGAAGTTGATAATAGTTTATTATATACTCCATCAAGGAATGGGTAAGAGAAATTATTGGTGCATCTGATAGGTAGTTGTGACTGCCAGTATAAACTTCACATGGTTGTCTAGCTTGTTGCAGTACGCTACCCAGGGATTCTTCATTGGTTAGGACAGAAGGAGGCACCCATGGTTGCAAACATTATACCCAGAGCTTGTGACTCTGAAAACACCGCTATATACTTCAAGCCTGAAACACAAAGTTTTCATTGGAAGTGCTTCCCCACTCCTCCACGCGATGACTACCACCTTCACACCACACCACAACAATAACCATCCTCTTCTCCACGGGATGATTGCAAGCACACACCACAACATGGCAATATCATTCCTCATGCTACCAAATACTCCACGCGATGTCAACAACCTCCACACTACAGCAATATCAAACCACTTCTCTTCACGATAACTACCGGCTCCACACCACACTGCAGTAATGGCAATCTTCATGCTACAACTCGATATCTGGTTATAGAGGCATGAAAATTTGGTATGTGTTGACGCCGTGCCTCATTTCTTGATCATATTTGCAATCTTGCATGTAAGAATACACACACCTGCATCATACACCAAGGGATCTCCCGTAAATACCTTCACTCTACTTCAATCAATAACTATTCTTCTCCTGAATCATGCGACCAATAGGCCAATCAATGACTGATGAAAGACAAATTAATATTGAACTACGTATTAACACACTAGTATCAAATCTTTCCTCCTCCCATTTTCCAAATCTCCACCTCCTTAAATCCATTCTAGAGGTAGTTCCCGAACTGAACCAATTCCCATTATTTAAAACTAATCATAAACCATCGAATAGTTTAGGCTTTTATTAATTAATTTATATTAACAAATGGGTGATTAATATAAAATAATTAATATTACAATAAACATTTATTAATTAATTAATTAATATTAGTGAATTGGAACTAATATAAAAGAATTAATGTGACTTTGACTTAGAAATTATTAGGGGATATTACAAACTCCGTTGCCTCTTGTTGCTTGCCCACAAGCAACTGTAAGTTAGAATGTTGGAGAATATGCTCATTTTCCCATGAAGCATCATATAAGGGAAAATTCTTCCACTTAATTAGATATTCTCAGATAGTCTTGTTCTGCAATTGCTTGTCTTGGGATTCTAAAATCACTTCAGGGAATCATTTCCAATTTTCCTTCATCATTCATGGGGGGTAGTTCCTCTGACATGGTCATTTGCTATCCCAAAGCCTTTTTGAGACAAAATATGTGAAACACATTGTGTATCTTACTAGCTGCTGGTAAATCAAGTTCATAATCAACTATGCCAACTTTCTGAACAACCGGATACGGTCCATAAAATCGAGGCTTTAATTTTTCAGCACCACTATGCTTAAGAGATAATTTTTGGTAGGGCTATAACCTTAGAAATACCAAGTCACCCATTTCAAAATGTCGCTCAACTCGCTTTTTATCAACATAAATTTTCTATTGATTTTATGCACACTATAAATTCTCCTTAAGTGCTTTCAAAATATCCTGAAGCAAATCATGAGATTTGGGAACATTACTCTGATCAAAAGCAAGATTAAGGAAGGAGAGTGCATCATATCCATATAATGCCTTGAAAGGAGTCATACCAATTGACATATGAAATGTGGTATTATAGCAATATTCACCCAAATACAACCATCGAACCCAAGCTTTTTGATGTCCTACTACGTAGTTATGAAGGTAACCTTTTATCCACTTGTTCACTATTTCCGTTTGTCCATTAGTTTGTGGATGATAACTAGTACTATGATTCAATTCGATACCTGTCAATCTGAAAATTTCTTCCCAAAATATACTAAAAAATATGCTATCTCGAGCATTGGTTATATTCTTTAGTAATCCATGTATATGGAATATCTCTTAAAAATAGGTCTGTGATCTGAACAACTATAAATATGGTAGTGATAGAAAAGAAGTGTGCAAATCTAGTTAATCTATCAACCACAACAAAAATACAATCTTTACCTTGGGACCTTGGTAAGCCTGTAATGAAATCCATAGATATACTTTCCCATTTTTGTTCAGGTATTGGCAGTGGGTGTAATAAACCTGTAGGGTAAGTGTGCTCTCCTTTATTTTGCCGACAAGTGGTGCATTCCTTGACATAACAAAGGATATCATTTTTTAATCCCTTCCATGTGAACATTTCTCTTATCTGTCGATAAGTTTTAAAGTATCTGGGATGCCCTGCTAAAGGAACATCATGCATTGATTGGAGGATTTTCTCTTTCAGCTTTGAACCGGGAACTAAGTAAATTTTGTGCTTGTAATAGATAACATCATTTACAACCTTATCTTTGTCATCCTGCACATTTCCAACTAGCAAATCACATGCAAAAGAATCCTTAGAGTATTTAGCCAACAACAGATATTTCCAATTTGTTGTTACTACAGATAATGCATTTATTTTAGGCTTCCTAGACAAGGCATCTACAACAACATTGTTTTTACCTTTTACATATTCAATTTCAAAATCATAAGCTTGGATCTTACCGATCCATTTTTGTTGCCTGTCATTTAAATCTTTTTGTCCCAAGAAATATCTCAAACTGTTATGATCAGTTCTTACTACAAATTTGCCACCAACCAAATATTATCTAAATTTTGTCACTGCATGCATGATTGCCAATATTTCCTTATCATAAATGGAATAGAATCTCTCAAGGTTACTAAGTTTCCTGCTTTCATTAGCTATAGGATGTTTATTTTTCATTAAAACTGCTCCTATTCCCTCCCCAGAAGCATCACATTCCAAAACAAAAGGTTGATTAAAATCAGGGAGTGTAAGTACTAGGCAAGAACTCATTACCTCTTTAAGTTTCTCAAAAACTAATCGTGCTTCTTTAGTCCATCAGAATGCCCCTTTTTTGGTAAGATCTATCAATGGTACCCCAAGCTGTGAAAAGTCTCTGACAAATCACGTATAATAACTGCATAAACCAAACAATCCTCTTAACTCAGTAAGATTCTGTGGTGGTGGCCAATCCAAAATGGCTCTTATCTTTTCTTGATGAACCTGTACACCTATAGCACTAATCATATGCCCTAAATACAAAATTTCTGTCATTCTAAATTCACATTTATAAGCCTTTGCATATAGTGATTGAGATTCCATAATACCAATAACTATATCAATGTGTTTTAAGTGATCCTCCCAAGTTTTATTGTAAATCAATATATCATCAAAGAAAACTAGCAAAAAATTCCTCAACTGTTTGATAAAGATATGATTCATACAAGACTAAAATGTTGTCGGAGCATTTGTTAAACCAAATGGCATAACCAATAATTCATAATGACCCTAATGATAGTGAAAAGCCATTTTATGAATATATTGATCTCTTAACTTAATCTGATGATATCCTGACCTCAAATCAATTTTTAAAAAATAGACAACACCATGTAATTCATCTAACAACTCATCAATATGGGGAATTGGATACCTGGTTTTGACTGTCTTCTTGTTAAGAGCCTGGTAATCAATACACATACGAAGTGTTCCATCCTTCTTTTTGATCAGTACTACTGATGATGCAAAAGGGCTAGAACTAGAACTGATATGCCCCATATCCAACAATTCTTTAATTGCCTTTTCTATTTTATCCTTGAATGTTTTAGGATGTCTGTAAGGAGTTGTGATAACTGGTTTGGCACCTTCTTCTAATTCAATGGTATGTTCAAATCCTCTATCAGGTGGGACTCCTGGAGGAATATCGCTAAAAACCACATGATGTGAATCTAATACTTCAAACAAATCTTCTTGATAAGATTTAGATTCAAATCCTGGTACCTTATTAGAGATTAAACATTGTGCTGAGCATGCCACATCTCCATGTCTGAATATAGCCTCCATTATTTTAGCACTAATGATCTTGGGACCATCATTAGATATTCCATGAAGAACTACTTTCTTATCATCAATTTTGAAAGAAAATTCCAATCTTTTGAAACTCTGAGTGTACTCATCTAGGGTTTCCATCCATTGAATACCTAAAACAACATTAGTATCAGCCAAATCAATCACATAAAAATCATCAGTAACAGTATAATTACCAAGGGTAATACTTAATTTGGCCACTTTATGAGTACTGGATAAATTAGTTCCACCTGCTACTCTAACATCAAAACCTTCATGTTTCTCAGTTTGCAAACCATGCTTAACTACAAGAGCTACATCTATAAAATTATGAGTAGACCCACTATCAAGCATAACAACCACCCATTGCCCATTCAAAACTCCTCTAACTCTGAAAATATTATAATGTGGTGTTTCTATCATAGATGCTATTACCCATTCACCATATTTTATTGTCTTTGATTCTGTGTTTTTTGATGCAATTTCTATGTTAGGATCAACATTTTCTTCATCATCACTATTTGACATAACCTCAATGTAGTGAATTTTTCCCTTACCCAGACATCTATGTCCTGGTTGCCATGATTCTCTATAGTTGAAGCATAGTTTTTTCCTTTTGAGTTCTTCCCTTTCTTCTTTATCTAACCTGTTATTAGGGAAATTTTCCTTCTTAAAGGGTTGTTTGTCTTTATCTTGCTAAAGTGGTCGTCCTTTATTAAAAGTTTTCTCTTTTGTAGAAGGTTCTAATTCCCTTTCTCTTTTAATAGCCGTCTGTAAGGTGGGAGGATTTAAGGATTTAACCCACTCTTTGAGTGAATCAGACAATCCATCTATGAATATAACAATTTTGTGTCTTTTTGAAATTTCAGTTACTAAAACTGCCAATTTCTCAAATTCAGAAATGTATTGCTCAACAGTTCCAGATTGCTTAAGCTGGGTCAAATATTTTAGATGAAGTTCAAGATCTTTAGAATCAAATCTGTCAATAAGTTTCTTAGTGAATTCAATATAAGTAATAATCTGATTATGACCCAAAGTTACTTGCCCATGGTGCCACCATTTGTGTGCTACACCATCAAGATGCAACGCTACATATTTGATCGCTGCATATTTGATTGCTTCATCTTCCAACATAGGATTTAATTGGAAATAGGTGTCAAGTTTTTGCACCCAAGCCCTAGCTGGAGTTTTCCCTGACCCATCAAAGTAAGGAATAGACATCTTACCAATTTTCCTCTGTAATTCACTATTATTCCCTCACTGTCCTCTTGGCCTATGTTTCATTCTGACATCCAAGTACTTTGTAAATGTCATTGTTGATCTAAAATCATCCCCTGATAATAACCAGTCGTGGTGTATCTCATCCTGTAATTCTCTAATTGTTGGTTCGTTTTCTAGTTGCACATTCCTAACAGTGAAAGTTGGCATAAAGAGTCTGGTTGTTCCTGTTCTTTCTGACTGATTATTATTGATACAATGCTCATCTCTACCCATATTATTTACCCTAGCTTTATGATGTTGATTATTTCCATTATTTTGATGTTGATTAATAAATTGGGTCCTTAAATTAGTCATCCTATTTACATTGTCTTGCATATCCTGTTGACTTCTGATTAGAGCTGCTATGAGGTCCCTATTGCTTTAGGTTCTCCCATATTGTTAGTTTCAAAAATAATCTCTTCGTCAGTTTCAATATGGCTGTCCTCAATTTCAAACTGAATAGAAGAACTACTATGTGCTAAAGGAGAGTTTAGATATCTATTTTGTCGGGTCCTAGTATTTCAAAAATTATAATTTCCCTGGTGCATACTTAGCTATGCATAGATTTTTCATGATTTTCAACTCAAAGACACCCTACAAGCTGGCAGAATTCAAATGCTCTAATACCACTATAAAATTCCTTAACTAGGATCTGTTTGCGGATAGTTATATAACTAGGATATAACACAACTAATGGTGGATTATTGGAATGCAAATGAATTTCATTATACAGTATTTTATTTGGAGTCTTCCCTTAATTGTTTAATGCACAATGTCTCAACTCTATTTTCATATTTACTGTTAAACATAGCATTTTCCAGAAGGAAAACTGAACATTCTTTAATCAAGGAAGTTGTTAATAGTTTATTATATACTCCATCAAGGAACGGGTAAGAGAAATTCTTGGTGCACCTGATAGGTAGATGTGACTGTTAGTATAAACTTCACGTGGTTGTCCAACTTGTTGTAGTACGTTTCCTAGGGATTCTTTATTGGTTAGGACAAAAGGAGGCACCCACAGTTGCAAACATTATACCCAGAGCTTGTGACTCTGAAAACACCGATGTATACTTCAAGCCTGAAACATAGAGTTTTTGTTGGAAGTGCTTCCCCACTCCTCCACGCGATGACTACCACCTTCACACCACACCACGGCAATAACCATCCTCTTCTCTACACGATGACTGCAGGCACACACCACACCATGGCAATGCCATTCCTCACACAACCAATTCCTCCACGTGATGTCAACAACCTCCACACCGTGGCAATATCAAACCACTTCTCTTTGTGATAACTGTCGGTTACACACCACACTATGGTAATGACAATCTTCACACTACAACCCGATATCGGGTTACAGAGGCACTGAAAGTTGGTGTGTGTTGATGCCATGTCTCATTTGTTGATCGTATTTGTAGTCCTGTGTGTAAGAATACACACACCTGCATCATACACCAAGGGATCTCCCGTAAAGACCTTCACTCTACTTCAATCAATAACGATTCTTCTCCAGAATCATGTGACCAATATGCTAGTCAATGATTGAGGAAAGGCAAATTAATTTTGAACTGTGTATTAACACACTAGTATCAAATCTTTCCTCCTCCCATTTGCCAAATCTCCACCTTCTTAAATCCATTCCGGAGGTAGTTCTCGAACTGAACCAATTCCCATTATTTGGAACTAATCATAAACCATCAAATAGTTTAGGCTTTTATTAATTAATTTATATTAACAAATGGGTGATTAATATAAAATAATTAATATTGCAATAAACTTTTATTAATTAATTAATTTATATTAGTGAATTGGAACTAATATAAAAGAATTAATGTGACTTTGACTTAGAAATTATTAGGGGATATTACAGAAACCTTGGTATTATGCTCCCCATTCAAATTTTAAAATTTGTTATAGAATGTATTAAAATATAATAGGTTCTTGTATATATCATTTGGGTGACTCTATTAGCATTACACTAGCATTATTAGAACATCTCTCTAGATTGAAGTGTAATTTTAATATTAAATTTGAATCTAGGAAGTTAAATCATGTGATCTAACTTTGGCATGTTAATAACAATTGTACACATTTTTGTAAAGGGGAAAATTAGGTGGCTTGGCAATTTGCAACAATGAAGGAGAAATCATCAAATCACCTATTTTCTCTTGTGATGGGATACCTTTACATTCAAAAGAGGGGGTAAATCCACTAGATTCGGTCACTAACCAGATTAGGACCGAATACTAAGTAGATTGATTGAATTTGGAATGTGTTTAACCCTCTTTTGTAATTTTTTTTTTTTTTGGAAAAAGTGGCAAGCCACTGATATATATATATATATATATATATATATATATATATATATATATATATATATATATATATATATATATATATATATATATATATATATATATATATATATATATATATATATATATATATATATATATATATATATATTAATAAGATAAATTATTCAAGAGCTCAATAGGGAAAGAATCAGGAAGAAAACCCTACGTCCTTGCTTAGATACAATGAAAAGAGAAGTCGAGGCTATAAGAAGGGACCCCCCAAAGATCCAAAGGGAAAGATAGGACTTGCCCATAGTACAAACCTCATAGAGGCCAAAGTTGAGAGTAGCAGGACAAGACAAATCTAGAAGAAACCTTAAAAAACTAACCCCACAACTAGATATCATGAAAACTTGGGGCGCAGGATTTTGGTTACTGGAACATAGTAAAGCTACCACAACCGGTTGTCAATTGTATTATATCAGAACTTTAATACCAATATTCCTTCCATATTAATCAGTTCAAAGAGCCTCCATTACCGATACTACCTGTTTATGGTGAAAATGGATAACAATAATAACAAAATTGAAAGGCTAAATGAATTCAACCACCAAACCCTAGCCTAACAACAACAAAGATCCACCATAACATATGAAGATTACCTAAGACAATGCAAATAACTCAAAATCACAAAGATTATACCATCACATGTCCAATAGGGTTTTGATCTCCATTCTTCCTATCTCCATTGATCTTGCTTGATATATTTGCTCTCAGATTTTTATATGCACAAGAGCTCAACAAAGAACGGAATGTGGTTACAAGTAGGATCGTAGTGTAGCCAAGTCCTCCAAAATTGTTGATTAGTCTGAGTGATTAGGATGATTGATTAGGAATGAATGATTAGGATCTGACAATGAAGAAAGCATCTCCTTAAATAGAAGACACAATAAGAAATGGAGGGTTAAGATTGAGAGGTGTAAAAAGAGAGGTCGGCTAGGATTAGAGGGTAGGTAAAAGAAATACCAAAATAATGAAAGAGGTAGGTAGTGTATGAATTAAGAGATGAATGACATGTGTCATGTGTAGAAAAAGATAATGAATTAATTAAATAAATAAAGATTTATTTAATTAATAGAAGAAGTAGGACAATTAAATAAATAAAATATTTATTTAATTTAGGAAAGAGATAATTTAAATAAATAAATGTATTTATTTAAATGAGAAATAAGGCTAGAAGAGGATAAATGAATTAATTAAATAAATAAAAATTTATTTAATTAATAGAAGAATTAGGCTTAGATAATTAAATAAATAAAATATTTATTTAATTAGACATGACAATTTTGAGTGTCTACACTACCCAATTGGTTAACAAAATGTCTACTATCGGTTTTGTTGTACCGGTGGAAATAAAAGAAGAGACCAAGAAAAACTGCCACAACTGGTTGCTAGATGTATCATACCAGAACTTTAATACTAGAATGCTTGTCATATTAACTGGTTCAAAAAGAGCCTCCATTATTGGTTCAACCCAGCTAGTTAACAAAATGTCTCTACTACCAGTTATGTTGCACCGATGAAAATAAACAAAGAGACAAACACCTGTTACCTAGGATAGTTAATATTGCATGTAGGCTTATAACTTTGCAATCTGGCCATCCTCAACAGTTTTGAAAATGGAGAGCCATCTGACGTCCATAGTTATGCTCATCAAAACAGGTACAAAATTTACTCTCTGCTTTACTCATGCATCGACTGGACATTTTTATCTTGATGTTCTTGCACCATGCCCTTGTCAATTATGGGTGGAATTTGAGTTGACCTTGTAGCTTCATTGGAGCCCTACGATAGCACAGGCTCTAAGGCAACATTCAAATCTGGATTCACCTTGGGAGGTTTGGCATTCAATAGAATTAACAGGGCGTTCGACTTTTTCTTAACCAAAGTAACCAATTCCTGCCCTATTTCCCTACGATGTTTATCCAGAGCACTTTGGATATGAGAAAAGTTTTGCATCTCCAGCGTATGTTTAATGTTATCATAAATTGACACAAAGACATGTCTGGATAGGAGGAAATGTCGTGAGAAAATGCCTCTAATGTGGGTGTTACCCTCCCACAAGTCATATCTTTGGGCTGCAAGGAGAAGTTTATTACCAGGCAGAAATTCATGCTTGACAAATTTGGCTTCAATTAACTCAAGCATTGAAAGGGATTGGAGGAAATCAAAAGCATTTGACAAGAAAATAGAGATAAGTTGTGAAGGGAAGATGGCCCGTCTTGCCTAAGGAAACAAGATTTCTTCACCAATCACCCGCTTGATGCTCCTCTTGATCTAGTATGATTGAATTTGGAATACTTGTCCCAGAAAAATGCCTGTAATGTGCTCCATGAAGGGTCTCTCTATGTAGTTGTGCAAAAAATACTCCGTGTGCTCTCTATGACATGTTATGCAAGTAGAGTCCGTTTGTAACCTTCCATCCGTTGAAGTCGGCAAGCCCTAATCTGGAGTTCTGTTTGTTTTCCCTCTTCAAAACCTGTGTTATACACAAACCAATTTAGCTTGTGAGGGAAGAATGCCTTTTAGGTGGAGGAAGTGATGATTAGTAGCCAGCTCATTTGTCTATGTTATAATTATGAAGTCTTCCTTCTTGCAAGAACTTGCATGTGACAACTTTACTAAACCATGAACGAGGTGTTATCGGATTACATCTCACACGTGCCAAGGATGTAGTCATGTACGCAAAGATAGTGAGGAACTAATTAAATACATTTTGCACATGCAGTTGTGCTAAGCGATTAATTCACCCTGGTTCGAAATCATTCCTACAATTGAAGTTAAATGGCATTTAAGTGATTAACCATGATGGTTACCATGTCTCATCACACACGAAATCTCATCCCATAGAATATTTTTTAATTGTGGAAAATCCTTTAACTCATGATCGTCCTTGATCGATTCAACTTGAAGACCATCGCAACCCATGTTTGCAAGTATATCCGCCATCTTATTACCTTCCATGTAAGTGTGCGAAATATGAAATGGTTCGAATGACTCTAGCAGAGACCAAACTTGTTCGAGAATATAGTTGATCCTCCAATTTAATGTTTTCCTCTGTATGCAGGCATTAATAATTAGAGAGGAGTCCCCTTCAACATGAACTTTTAGGTAACCCAATTTCTTTGCGAGGATCAATCCTTCCAATAATGCTTGCACCTCTACCATATTATTAGTTCCTGGAGGCACCTCTTTTGTAATTTGACAGGTTGAATTAAGACTAAATGCTAGAAATGAAGACAAATATGCAAAATAGTGAGCTACAGATTCAGGATTCAGTCATGCACCTAGATCTGATAAGTTTGAGATGATTTGGAGCTACTCTACGAAATCTGGCAAAATTTGCAGGGACTATGTGTCCGGACCAGGACGCCCACCCTCTCGATCCTTTGAACTCTCTGTGTGTTGAAAAGGATTTTTCTATTTCTGCAAATAAAGCTTAACTACTAAAGAATAGTTGTGCCCCTGTTTCTTGCACACCAAAAGGAAAGGAAAATGTGTTGGGAATAGGGGTTTGCCTTTAGGTCAAACCCTGGTTTTGGAATTAACCAAGTGGTTGAAATAATGTAATAGAAAGTAGAAATCCTCCTCTTTGAGGGGATGTTGAATTGATTGAAAATGAAATTCTTATACCTCCTTGTGAATTTTTGCTTCCCTCCACATGGAATTATGACTTGATGAATTAGAATGATAATCTCCTCTTTAAAGCTTGAAATCTTGACTTTGTTGCCGCTCCAAAGCTTGAAGAGCAAAAATGCTCAATTGCTCTTGAATGCTTGAATTCTTGATCTCTTGGATGCTTTAAGACCTCTTGTTTGTATGTGATGGATCAAATGAGAGGGGAAATTCCTCTTATGTACTTGTTAGTAGGAGGAATTGGCTAATTTTTTGACTTGAGTAGACATAGATGGGTGTTTCTTGATCAAATTTGAGAAGGGGAAAGGGGTCTAATTTAGGTCCTCTTTAGGGAGGACCATGGTACCACACCTTGGTCCTACCCTATTTTGGGGTAGGATCAAGGTGGAAATGTGGTGCACCTTTGAGCTGAGTGAAGTTTTTGGCATGTGTGAGCGTAATCAAGTCTTCGATCAGGCCGAGGAGCACAAACACTAAGTCGAAGACCCAAATGTGAACGAAAATTGTGAGGGGTGAAATTTCAGGATGCTACAATTTTTAACTCTTATGTATTTTAAGATTGATCCTATATGATTCGTTGGAATTTATTGATTTTAAATAAGGGTGATCACTTTCAAGACCCCTCTCTCATGTGAAAGTATGTTTCACTCTTCTTATTTTTTAATGCATTAAATGGTAAATAATATTAGGTTCTTGATTTAGAACAAGGGTGTTCTATATACCTTATTACTGTATGTGTGTGCCTTATGTTCTATGTATTGCTTGAAGGTAGTATAGAAATTATATTAATGTTGGCAAATAAATATATAATTTCATGAAAATCTTGTTGGGAGTTATTGATATTTATGCACCTTTCATGATTTATCAATCATTTCAGATTATTACTATTTCAAGAAATATTTATAATAGATTTTGATATCATGTTCCCTTTGAATTATATACGACCTTTAATATTTAAAATTGTAAGGAAAATGAAATTACTTAGTTACTAAAGAAAAAACATTTAAGAAAGTATAAATATGTACTTGGATTGTATATTTTCTAGGTTGATCAACATTAATGTTGTTTTCAATTATCCTCTTTGCTAGTAATTGGGAAATAAAAGTTTTGTGTAAATATTGATAGTTGAATTATAATTCTTATAATCATCAATAATTGATTAGATTTCCTTATATCTTATGAGTGTTTCTTGTACTATATTATTGATGGCAACCTAGAAGTGAAGAGATATTTGTAAACTATTCTTAGTGAATTAAATTTAAAAATATGGAAATGTTAATATATTTTATGTGCTTCTTAAGAATTGTTGAGTTAAACAAGTTAACATCAATAAAGCATTTTCTTAGTTAAATACACTAATGAAACTGTTTGTCATACAAAATAAGCCTATTCAATTGGGAACATTCAATAATTTACCTTAAATAGTAGGATTCCTATAATGTGACTATAGAAATTTAAGTTGTATAAAGGTATATAATTGGAAGTCTTTAAACGCTGGCAAACTTGGTTATGATAAGAAGAGAAAATATAACCAAGTTGAGACATGGACAGGAATCCTTCACTCTACACATCTTTTGGATAAATGATGTTAGTGATTAGTAGAATGAATAAAACCTGTTAAGACAAAGCAACGCATAAGGTTTTGTGTATTCAATGAATTAAATCTTAGATAGAGGTTAATAGTTAAACCATGATTATATATAACATAGAATAAATTAGCAATATCAAAAAAAGATTGAATTATGAAAGAGGGTATAATTATAAAAATCATTGTCAAGAAATATTTTAGTAATGAGTATTAATTTATGTATGTCTTGTGGTTAATTTGTATGAGTGAATAATTTTATAGACACTCCAAGTGTTTTGACATGTGGAAAGTCAATGATGATAGATTCACCTTTCGTGATATGTCAAATACTAGTAAATATTGTGTTTGTGTCCTGAATATATGATACAGGGTATCTAACTTGGAGTAAGGGTGAGGTAGACATTATAACGATACATAAAAATGTACCCTTTGTGACAATGATGTGCACAAATAAATAGTTATGAATGTGGTATTAAATTATAATGTATTGGTGTATATTTGTTGAAAGGAGTGTTTGAATCAATCTATAATCTATACATATTATATGTATGCAAGTAGATATTGCCAGTCATGTTATATTCTATGTTGGAGTTTTATAACCTCTAGTATCAACCCTCACCTTGGGAAGAGGATATGCTAATGTGATTCGGGATCGAGAGCTAGAGGCCCTCCATCAAAGTGTTATGACTTTTCCATGGGTGTTTGTTCTTGTGCTAGTTGGTGAACTCCCATTACAAAAAGTATGACTCTCTATGGACATTTTCCCTAGCCTACTCACCCACAAGTTGAACCACGCTTGTTAGTTCATAGCACAAACTCACTCCTATGACTAGATCCTAGGGTTGAAGATGGACCCTTAGGTGCCATGGTACTTGGTCTCATTTCAACTATTGGTTATCAAGACTTGGTACCTCAAATTATGAGTATAAGAGACCTTCCAAAATGGTAGGCATTTGAAATCAACATGGACTATTGGTATATAAATATAGGTAAGCAATTATGCAATAGAGAAAAGTTAGATAAAGAGTTCAATTATGTTATCCCTTGGGATAAGTGAAAATGATTATTTGATGAAATTAATTTTTAATATTACATAGGATTATCCATTAAAGATTTAAAGAAATAGGATTCAAGAACATCGATAGTATGATAGGATGATAGTACATGCAACCAAGGTTCATATTAATGGATACAAATTTGAGTAGTGATATTGACACCTTATAAGAATAGAAAGTTGAGGTTTACAGGTGACGATGGTAGTACTACATGAAATTAATCTATATTTGCATAGAAGAATTAAAGAAAATAACATACAAAATGCTCCAGATTTGAAATTATGCATTATTTTCTTAGCATGTATCGAGGTGCATGGGACCATGCCTATCTTTATTTGAGAAAAAATATTTTGGGATGTGTTGTGTTCTTGTTTCATCAAACATCTATTGAACTCATATGAGAGTGCGAGCATTGTTTTATGTAAAAGCTATGTTTTGTAAGTATTTTTTGGAGTCCTAGGGGGTTCTTTTGGATTGTGGGTAATGGTAAGTGTCCAAATAACTCGATGACCCATTAATGATTAAGTGGGAAAAAAATGGTTTTTCTCGTTTGACTGTTGGAATTACAAGATATATATTTGTAGCAAAAAGATTTTATTTACTAACATTACTATGATTCAGAGGCTTATTAGGAACCATGTTTTGAAAAAAATCTTTATCTATTCTACTAGGAGATTTTAGGGCATTATTAGCATGTATCGAGGTGCATGGGACCATGCCTATCCTTATTTGAGAAAAAATATTTTGGGATGTGTTGTGTTCTTGTTTCATCAAACATCTATTGAACTCATATGAGAGTGCGAGCATTGTTTTATGTAAAAGCTATGTTTTGTAAGTATTTTTTGGAGTCCTAGGGGTTCTTTTGGATTGTGGGTAATGGTAAGTGTCCAAATAACTTGATGACCCATTAATGATTAAGTGGGAAAAAAATGGTTTTTCTCGTTTGACTATTGGAATTACAAGATATATATTTGTAGCAAAAAGATTTTATTTACTAATATTACTATGATTCAGAGGCTTATTAGGAACCATGTTTTGAAAAAAATCTTTATCTATTATTGGAAAGTAGGGGAATGTGACACACTCATGTAGTAATAATGGAACCAATTCTATAATTTTAATTTTATCAGTACATAAATACATGAATAAATTTCATGTACGTAGATAAAAAAATAATTTTATCAAGCCTTGAATTGATTGATGCAAAAGAAAAATGTGCTATTTCTACAACCAACTAGATTCTAGAAGTCAAGAAATAGAATAATAAAAATGAATTTATCTTCAATGTCAATCTATCTGTAAAACCCTACACAACCCAACACCATATTCATGTTGCACTTGCACCTAATTTTCTTCATGGCAATAGTAATTTAATCCTTCCTTCACCTACAAATATTTGGGTAAGAAATTAGTAAAGAAACAAATTAGATTAGGTACATATGATACAAGTAAAAATAGAAAGAAACAAACTACACACAGTCCTTTGTGAGTGTAATCCTTGTTGTTTTTACCTTTTCTTTGAGGACAAAGATCCCTATTCACACACCCTTCAGTGAATAGTAATAAAAAAATGCATAGCATAAGAGATAAGCTCCATAATTTGTTTACCCAAATTTAGATTTCTTTATGTCCTTTATTCAAAACTATATCAGATCGATCTCATACAAATAGCTCCCCAACAAATGACATTGAAAACATTACCCTTTGCAGAAGTTCGATGGAATAGTGGAGAGGCCATCTTGAAGCAACTTGCAAGCATGCGAGTGAATATGGACGCTGTCATGCATTCAAAGTTGTTGTTGTGCTTCTTGTTGGTCTTTGCCACAAGGGGCTTGGAGATATTTTTTTTAAAAATCTCTTAATTTTTTAAATTCTTTAATTGAGAATCCATTAGGACCACGATCCTTACCTTTCTTCACTGTAATTATTTTGTAGTCAAACTAAGTATTTCTATCTAGAAAGTAATATAATTCGACTTTTCTTGCATTTATTATTTTTGTTTAAAATTATTATAAAAATACAGTTTATTCTATTATTTCAACTTAAACTTAACAAAGTGAAGCCTCTAAAAACGAATGCATTGAAGTATAAAAAAGAGACTTTCCTTACAACCACCAAATTATCACAATTTTCTTTAATTGATTGGTATATCACATTTATTAAACTCAAATTATAATTTCTTAAGAAATGAAAAAAGGGATGAAGAATATTTAGTGGGAGAATGATTAGAACCACTATCATTATAAAATTATCCCTTATCAAATTAGTTGAACTAAAAATCTATCAAGACGTTATGAGACGGAAGAGTCATATGTTTCTAACAAATCACCACGCGTTTGAAAAGTCTACATAAGACAAGTTGGAATATATTACAGTTGACCCAGCTCTGAAGCAATTTTTTAGACAGTTTTAATGAAATGTATACATATACAAGAACAATTTTATAGGAATTTTGATTGTCAACTCAGCTCCCCTATCAAAGGATATAGTTTTTAATTTATGCCAAAACTAGATAAATACGGTCATGCGGCTATCAAATTATTTAGGTGGTTTCACACGCAATTCATGGTCCATTGTATCTAAATGAGCTCTATAATATAGAATTAAATGTTTGGACTTGGTATTTTATTTGACTTTCGTTCCTCTATTTTATCTGAGCTGATTTCCCTACATGCCAGTGCCATCCACGCAATTGTTTGTCGAGCTTTTGTTGCCCCGTCTGGTGCATCCTCGATTCTAAGCAACAAGATGAATAACGATCTCTTTCTTGCTTTGGAAACTGGCAATGTAGGTACCCTTGAAAATTTTCGTCAGCAGTTCTTTAATGTTCTAGGGGACGTTACTTTCCAAGGAGATACTCCTCTGCATATAGCTGCAAGGAAAGGTCATGTAGATCTTGTTACATGGATTTTTCAACTGAAACCCTCTTTGGCTGAAGCTGTAAACAAGGATAATAACACGCCACTGCACGAAGCCGCTAAAAGCGGTAATCGAGAACTCGTCCGAATTCTCCTTCGCGGACAGAATTATGTTTACTGTTTCAATAAGTTTGGAGAGACAGCTCTGATGATAGCTTCACGGTATCGCCACGTGGAAATAGTTAGGATCTTGTTGCAAGCAAGGTCATATGCAGATGCATTTGAATGGGATAAATGCCTTGGTGAGGCAGCTTACAAGGGATACAATGGTAAATTTACGGCTACACTTAGATATTTTTGGTTTGTAGGATAGACATTGTAAAACATTGTGTAGATAAAATGTAAAATTGCGATCAATGATATTGAAATAAAATGTTAAGTAAATATTAATCTGAATGTGAGGCAGATGTACTGGTGGCGTTACTTGAACAAGTTCCTGCAAGGCCAAATCTGAGAGTTCCTGTAGCCCCGATTTTGCATACAGCCGTGCGTGGAGGACATCTCCAGATCGTACAGGCAATGCTAGAGCATGCTTCTTGGGAAAACAAATTGATGATAGAGGAGGATGAGCTTGGAAGGTGTGCAATTCATGTAGCCGCTGTGAAAGGCAATTGGGATATAATCAATGAATTTATATCTAGAATGCCAGATTGTGTCGAAATCCGCAGTTCAAATAATAAATCTGTTTTACATTTTGCCGTGGAACATAATCAATTAAAGGTGGTGAAGAATCTACTAAAAAACAACGGGAATGAAAAAGTAGTGGAATTGGTGAGCCGCGACCACGACATTTCTCGCAATATGTCATTACATTTTGCAGCAAAAAATGCGGTGGATCCCCAGGTTTGACATTCTTAGCTTTATTCAATTTCCCGTTTCTTAAAATTTCGATCAGATTATTTGTTATTGAAAGGAAATCGGTAAATAATGTATATAATCGTATTAATGTTTTAGTAAAATAATTTGTACCAATATGGAAAGATGTTTCAAAATTTGATTGGGTGAAGTGATGTCAATAGTATTCTTTTGGCATACCTTTAATTTTCTATATATCTATATATGTCCTGCACATTCAATTAACAGATGAAAATCAATAATAGAGATTATATTAATGTGACAATCTATGCATGAGAATCCCAATTTTTTAAATAAAAAGTTAGAAAGATTTTGACAATCTCAAAAAAAATTGTAAAAGTGGAAAGATAATAAATCTCAGCTATACAAATGCTTAGATATCTTATGCAAATATGGTTTTGTTGTGCGTGCAGATGGTGGAATATCTTGTTGCATTTCCAGGTGTAGACGTGAACGCCGTGAACGATGAAGGCATGACTGCACTTGACATAGCCTCTGAAGCAGCTTAGCACAACACCAATTGCGCCATCATCGTAGAGATACAGGAAGATGCGGGAAATATGAAACGAAAATCAAAGCCAATAAGGGACAAAGATACCATTAGTACCCAAATGTTAGTGGCATCTCTGATTGCCACCGTCACATTTGCAGCCATGTTTCAAATCCCCGGGGGAATTGAGGAGGACGAAAACAGTATACACTATGGAGCTACCGAGTTCGCATTAAGTAAAGTTTTCAGATGGTTCATGTTCTCTGACACTGTGGCCTTCACCACTTCCATTACAGTGCTTGTTGGGTGGATAGTTCGAGAACAGTTGCAAGGTCGTTATTCTAGGAGCTCAGTTATAACCATGCTATTGCATTTCTCCGAGGTGAATTTGCTGGTCTCAATCATTTGCACAGTAGTGACATTTGTGAGTGCTACCATTATCATCATAAAGCCCATTAATTTGGAGAGCTTGAGAAGCAAGGATAAGGAAGCTTTCTTGAACTATGAAACGTTTTCTCGATACGAGTTATTTCTGTCAACCGGCACACCATTTTTTGTTATGGGCGTGTGTTTTATTGGATTAGAGATAGACAGGTTCTCGAAACTTGATAGATATGATATTTTTAAAATGGTTGGAGGCTTGTGGATTTCAAAGTACCTGCTAATTGAATTGTGTTGCTTCACGGTCGTCATTCTTTGCTTTATTCACTTCTAAATGAGCGAACTATGTTGTTCGTTCTTTACTATCAAAAATATTGTAGTTCTGTTGTTAGAAATTGGACCGTTTTGTCTTTCTACCTGAAGTCCTGTATATGAAGACGGGCTGAGAAGAGGAGAGGACATACTCTACTTACGTGGATTTCCAGGTCGGTTCATTATCTTTTTGGAGATATGAATTGACTGAACTTTGTAATTTTCATTGTGTTGTTTATATTATTATTGTGCTGGTGGTTATTTATGGTTTCTATTTCATTGGTTTTAAAAAATATGAAAAGAGTACAAGTTATAGTTAGCAATTACATTTTTTTAGTTCGTTTTGTCTACTTTATAAAAAAATTAGTGAATATATTCAATACATGTGATTAACAAAATAAAATTTATAATTAGTATATTTATATTTAAAAATATATATATCTGTAGAGGACATTAAGAGATATCTTATAGTTTACTAAAAATAATTGTAAAATTTGAAATTTCCTATTATTCTTAAAGACATAGAATACAAATGTCAATAAATAAAAGTGTAGTTATTATGATTATTATTTTATGACATTAGTCTAGTTTTTCTTAGGATATCTCTTGGCATTCTCTACATAATTTTTTTAAATATCTAAATAAAGTTTTTAACCATTATTTCATAAAATTAAAAAATTTAATAAAAGAAAGAAAAACCAATTCTAACATAAATATACAAATTATTGTCATTTCAAAATATAATTCATCAATATTGATATACATATGATTTGTGAAAGTATGATAATAAAATTAATTTAAGAAAATTAAATTTAAAGCTTTGTTACTTAGAAAGCGATGGTGTTGGTTTCATGCCATTTCATGCACTGTATAAAGCAATACAAAAATGAAAAGCACTATTTCATTTCGTCTAAACATATTGATTTTAATCTTTTTATAATCGTCCTTTGTTGACTTAAAAAGTAATATTCAACGGTGTTTAGAGATCAACCGAAATAAGTGCCAATGAATGTTCATAAATGCCTTAAGCACCACCCTCAAATGCACCTATAAATCTAGTTTCCCACAAGCTCATTGGTTTTAATCTTGTGTCCAACATACTAGAATATTAAAAGAATGACTCAAAGAATTTGAAGCTTTCTAAAAAAAAAAAGAGGGTTGATAGGAAGAGATAAAGGAGGCAATTTATATAGGTTTTTTTTTGTTTTCAAAATGCACCAACTTTTTTTTGTTTTGCAATAGTGGCATGCCTGAACTTGTAATTTAGGATGTAAATGCATGTAAAAAAAAAATGTCTTTATTGACATCAACAATTCAACTTGGATGGTACAACCTGAGTTGGCCTAGTGGTGGAGAACTTGTGCTCTTGAAAGAGAGCTTACATATTCATGGGCATTCAATCAATGTATAAAATGTTTTATCATTGACAACAATTGATTGGATATCAAAAGATTACTTTCAATGATTTTTAAAGGAATAAGTAACATAAGTTATTTTTGGTGATATTTTCTACATACTAATAGTTTTGCCTTGTTTTTATTGAGAAACTATTTTAGGCATAATTAAATTTGTAGGATGATTTTAATTAAATAAATATATTTAATAAAATAATTTATATTGATTAAAAAAATTATTTAAACTTATGAGTGTGTCATAATCTCACAATTTACATATAAAAATTGTTTTTTTTAAAGATATGAGGTTATAATTTATTTAATAATATTTAATTTAAGTAATATAAACTTACAATACTTAAGATTATAAATAATTTAACATAAATTTAATTTAAATAATATAAATTTACAATTTTGTTTGAGTGATTTTATTATTTTTCTCAGATATTGAAGTTAAGAAATCAATGTTGAAATAAGAAAATTTAACAATAATAATAATTAATAATTATGTGTATGAGTAATTAATAATTTTAAAAAATTGCTAGAAGTCAGGGAAAGAATGGAGCAAAATTTTGGGGGTTCTGGCCAAAAGACATATGAGTAGAACTCCAAGTGGAGCTGGGTGGATGTGGAGCAAATTTTGATCCCGTCCACATCCCACAATGGGTTTTCATTGATGGAAAATGAGTTGGCAAGTGTCACCCATTCTTCCAGCAGCATCAAAAATCTTCACCTACTAAAAATTGGTCAGCAGATCATGCCAAGCGCAAGCAGAGTGGGAGGTTCGGGGAAAATGTATTGAAGAGCAAGGTAGATCAGAGAAATTGGTGGAGGAAGGATACCAATCGGAGATATACCCAAGGGATCTGGAGATGGAAGGCAATCAAAGGTCAACTCATTGTTGTGATCCACGATGTCACACAATGAAGGGCAATATTCAAAGCAATCAAAAGATCAAAGCTATAATGCTGGAAAAACTGAAGGAAAAAATAAAGGGAGACAGAGGACCAGATGAAATTTAGGGATGCCCTAGGGATCTAAGCTTTTGGTTCTTCTAGTGGAGCCCGTAGAAACCACAATCGCAAACTTGCATGATTACGCTTTCTTCACTAAGTGGATGGGTGATGGGTGCCCTAGCAATGACATCATCGAATGGTGGAGAAAGGAATATGTAGATCAGGTATGTATTCTTCCACTAAAAAAATCTTTTTTTCTCATAGAATGTTTAGACCAGAAACTCAAAAAATAAACTTTTGAAGGAAATGATAGGGTTTAACTAGCTTGGTCACACTTCACCTAGTTGGTGTTGCTCAATTCCACCAACCTCACCAAGTCTAGCTATGCTTCAAGTCCTTCAATTCCTTCTCAATCTCTATGAGGACTCTCTCTTTTCCAATCTTAAGGTGTTTGCAACAAGTGTTTTGACTAGGAACTCTTTCAATTCAATATGCTTCTCATTTACTCAATCTTGCAATCTTGACAACAACTTGTCAACTTCTCACTATTCACCCCCATACTGTTATGAGACATTGCAGAGGTGTGGAGATGGTATTTACCATGAAATGAGATCAACTAGGTCCATTTGAGGTTTTGTAATCTTCAATTCCCTTATCGATTTCATAAAATTGCTTAGAAATAGGGCTACAAGGATGAGCCCCAATTAAGCCTCCTAATCCGGGTTTTTAGGGATTCTTGGTCTTATGGTCCAAAAGACCCTACAAAGAGTTTTATTTTTCTTCAATCACTCACTGAAACCCAAGAGATTTAGTTGGTTTTAGACCCCCAAGTGTTCGTACAATGCCCTAACCCAAAAAAGAGGTTTTCCTAGGGTTTCAATGGCTTCTAGGACTGTGACTGTCCAACTTTGTGAAAAGGGCATCAAATGGATTTGTCAAGGCTTCTCCTTACAATTGCAACTCTGTATGTACCTCATGAACAATGCCAAATGATAAGGCTAAGGTTTTGGTTTCACCCCTACAATCTTTTGTTATTTCTCTAGCTTATCTTCCTAACCGGGTTGCAACAGGACTCTCTTAGAACGAGGTGGCAACAATGGTAAACTTCACTTCCAAAACTCCTCCCTGCATATTTATAATGTACATAGGGTTTCCTTCCATTTCCCAATAGGTCATGATGGTAGCACAGAGGGATTTTATGGGGCAACCATTTTTCACTAATAAACTATTTACAAGTCAAAACTGGCTATTTGAAAACAAAATAGTAAAAGAACTAGTAAAATCTATTTACAAAGCATGAAATGGATTTAATGGCACTAGAAAACATGAAAGAACAACTATCCAAGATTGGATCAATGGATTCAATCCATTTGTATTCACTTTTTATGCAAAACAAGACAAAAACAGTGATAACAGTCCGAAAATGAGTGGTTTCAGATTGTCATTTACAAAAAATATATGGTTCCAACATTGGTATCCATGCAAGAGAGGGTTTCAATAGTCTTCCCCACATGTGGAGGCATCTTAGGGTAATTTTTTAACCCCAACTCCACCGCTAAGCTCTTTTAGGACCAAAGTTGTCATGAGAACTTTTACATTTTTCCACATTTTGCCTTTCCAACTTAGGAAACCTATCACATATCATCATTCATGTCTTTTTCAACATTCCTAAGACTATTATAAACCTCTCTAATTCTCTCAACAAGTTATGTCTCTTTTGACCAACAAGAAGACAATTTAAACTACTCAAACTAACACCTACTCACAAAGTGCAAACCTAGAAAGAAAACTAACTCAACTAGGCCTACACTTGACTCAAACCAAATATTACATACACACTTTGGATCCTCCTAGAGTCCTTATTAGAAACTTGACTTGGCTAAGGTCAATACAAGCCAAAATTGAAGAAGGACTATTAGCCTAAGTCCTAGGTGCTCCTGCACCAAGAAAGCCCTTATTCATGAATGGTAAATCATTCCACTGTGTTAATTGGTCCCAAAAATTCAACCCTTGGAAATATGAGATCAAAAAGAGACCCACATGGGTGAAAATACCCATCTTGCCATCAGAGTGTTGGATGGTTGAAACCCTTGTTTTTCTTGGGGATGCTCTCGAGGGTTGTCTAGGCATTTATGAGGACTTTGTGAATGACAAAATTGGAGCAGAACCAAACCTCTTGGTTAAAATTTCAGACGGCGTGGGAATTTACAAAATCCTACAAATTCTAATAGAAGCCAATAAATGGAATAAACAAGTCAGTATGAGTAACATGGATAAAGTAGGGAAATGTCTATTCCAAAAGTTAATTCAAGTTGGGACTTCTGGTGGATCTTATGAAACCCTACGTTAGGATCACACACTTAAAGAGAGAGAATAAATTGTTCAGAAAAAGAGAAGAACAAAAGGAATAGGAATGATCAATGTGTCTCCCCAGCCTTCGTGTTTCCCATACGGTAATGTGTCTAAAACCATGACAGAAGAGGAGTTAAAAGATATACTAATAGACACTGTGAGATTGCAAGAGGAAATTGCACGATAGATAGAAATGATATGAGTGAAAAACAAAAGCTAAAAGAACAAACTGTAGATGCTCAAGAAAATGTTGATGAACAAGTGGAAGATGGTGTGGAAAAAGAGGAATGGGAAATAGAATCAGAGGGTTTGGGTCTTGAGGACATTGAAGAAGGAGAGATGTGGGAAGATTGTTGGCATTTGCATGAAGATTTCATTAATGATATGTTATGTTGTCATTGATGTCAATTAGTCGGTAATGATATTGTTGATATTGTTGTTATTGTTGATATTGTCATGTAATCGGTAGGAAGAGCTTTGTGGAGGACATCATAAACCAGTATGTAAGTTTGTGAGTTAAACTGGTAACCGGTAAAACGTTAAACCCTATCTATGTAATGTAACCGGTAAACCCTACCAGTTGTTTTTGTTAAACCCTAACTGATTAAGGTTGTTGAATTGGTTATGTTGGTTTATGATCCGATGATGAGTGGTAATGATGGTGACACGTATGGTCATTGTATGAAGACATGTTCAAAATATTTTGGCGCATTTTTTCCTAGGGAATGAGTAAAGTGTATTGCATCTAATGCTAAGCATGTGATGAGTTACTGAGTTCGATGAAGCAGTGATCAAGGAGCGGTTGGGGTTTTCTTGATTGATGTGTAGATATTGCTATGTAATCCAATGGTCATACTTATATCGAACTTGTTTGTAATCTATATGAGAGAATTAGGTTTTTATTGTGTTACCGGCCTAATTGATTTTCTTATAAGGTCGATGAAGTTATTGTGTTGAAGGTATTGGCAAAGATCAGTTGAGTGTGTGGTTGCCAAACTAGATGATGAGTCGATAGTTTGAGTAAAGGCAGGTAGGAGCTTAAAAGGATATGATCAAGCAAGTGTAGTTCTATTCAAACAGATCAAGAAAACCCTTGTTGTTTTCTAACAATTACAATAGAACTGAAGTACCCTAACCGGGTAAGCTCTAACAAGCTTGGTTACTTTTCAAATACTCTAACAAGGTGATCCATTAGCTTGGATTTTCAAATCCTCTACTGAGATTACTGCTAGTAGGGTACTTACTTCTAACAAGGCATTTGTAGTCAATCCCTTAGCCAAGTGATTCTTAACAGGATCAGTTCTTAACAGGACTTTTGTAAAGCTTTAATAGGCTTGGCTCCTAATAGGGCAAACTTTAGAAGAGTTCAGATAGTTATCTTGTGAGTCTCATCTCACCATGGTTTTTCCCATTTGGATTTCCACGTCAAAAATACTTGTGTCATGTGGTGAATGTTTTTGTGGTTATGATCTGATGGTTGATTTGATTAACTAATTAACTATTCTGATAAGGCATGATAACTGCAAGCATTGAGAAATGAAGTCTGTTAAAATATGATGAAGCATTTGAATGTTTACAAGTTTAATGTTGTTTACTGTTAAGTTGTTGTAACAGTCAACTGGTTTTCTTATGAGTTTATATCTTGACAATGGTATTTCATTGATAAGTTTACTTTGTGTGATTGATATTGGGATTGGGAAATTTTGTATTAGTTTTTCTATTTACTTATTCACACCCCCCCCTTCTCAGTAATCTTTCGGATACTTATTCTTTCATCATACCATCAATTGGTATCAGATCATCTCAGGTCCTCTAATATCTAAGCCTAACAGCTTGAGGAAAATATCTTGCAGATCATAATGAAGAAGGAACATGTCTGAAGTTTAATAGAGAGAACTATAGGATATGGAGTGACAAAATGAAAATTTACATCAAGAGTCTAGGAAGTTAGTATTGGGAACATGTCAATACTAAATATGTTGCACCCACTGGGATTCTGACTGATGATCAAAAGAAAGAACAACAAGAAAATTATCAAGCATTAGAGGCCATTATCAGTTCCCTGTCTGATGCTGAATATGTAGATGTTCACAGTCTAGAGATTGTACATGAGCTATGGCAAAAACTTGAAGAGATTTACAGTGGTTATAAACATGTTAAGATTGCTAAAGAGGAGAGTCTAAGAGGAAAGTTTGATGATATGAGGATGGCTAAAGGTGAGAATATCCAGCAGTATGGTCAAAGGATAAAAGAGATAGTCGGTGAAATTAAGAGTGCAGGATGCCACAGTGATTAGTAAGGTACTGAGAACCCTGCTACCAGTCTACACAATCCGAGTTGCAGCTATTTAGGAGCTGAAGTCCATAGAAAAAACAAAGGTAACTCTTGAATCCATCATTGGCAAACTTACTACTTTTCAATTGAATGGTTATGATGGTAGTGTACAGAAATCCAAGTCTACATTTAGAGCTTCTGTCTCTAACCCATCTATGAGAAAAAGTAGAGATACTAGTCATGGTTATGAATCTAGATCCAACAAAGATGTTGATGATGAAGACAGTTTAGTGGAGCTTGAAGCATTGTTGGCAAAGCGGTTGCCTAGAGGCACTGGTAAATATAGAGGTAAAATACCTTTAAAATGTTTTGCATGCAACAATATTGGCCACATAGCTGCTAACTATCCTAATGGTGAAAATTAACACAAGAGAGAGAAATTCAAGAAGTATAAGGGTAAAGGCAAGAGCGATTGTCTTATTGTTGTTGATAGTGGTATCATTGATGAAGAATATGATGATGATGCTAGTGAAGATATTGTGTTTGTAGCTATTAAGGAAGAGATATCAGACCAGAAGGTATTAGTGTCCAAGATGGATAACTCTGATAATTGGATCATTGATAGTGGTTGTTCACATCATATGACTGATGATCGAAGCAAATTTTTTTCCTTGAAGGAATTTGATGGTGTTGTTGTAAGATTTGGCAATGACTCACCCTACATGGTTAAAGGTAAGGGAGTTATTTCTCTTAATGGGAAGAGCACTGTAGATAATGTCTGTTGGGTTGAAGGTCTAAAGCACAATCTTTTGAGTGTGGCACAACTCAATGACATAGGATACCCATTGGAGTTTAAAAATGGTATGTGCAAAATATTTGACAACAAAGGTGAATTAATTGCAGCCGGGAAGCAAACTAAAGGGAACATGTTTCACCTTAATCCTAAAGCTAGCAACTGTTTAATTGCAAAAATAGATGATAGCTGGCTTTGGCATAGGAGATTTTTTCATATAAACTTTGATAACATTGTTAAAGTGAGTAAGTCCAAGATAGTGAGAGGTTTGCCTCAGTTAGACAAACCGGTTAATGCTCTTTGCAAAGAATGTCAGTTAGGAAAGATGACTTCTTCAACTTTCAAGAACAAATCCTTTTTCAGTAGAGCATTTGTTAGATTTGGTTCATATAGATCTTTGTGGACCAATAAGAATAAAAACCATTCAAGGTGACAGATATTTCATGATCCTCATTGATGATTGCTCAAGGATGATGTGGGTCACATTCTTGAAGGATAAGGCTAAAGATTTTGGTAATTTCAAGGCATTTAGGGCCTTAGCTAAGAAGGAGAGCGACAAGAAGATAAAATGTCTAAGAATAGATCAAGTCTGTGAATTTACTCATGAGGAATTCACTAGGTACTATGACGAGAACGACATCAAATGATAACTTTCTGCACCAAGGACACCACAACAGAATGGTATCGTAGAGAGGAACAACCAGTCAATTGTTGAAGCTACTAGGACAATGTTGATACAAGGTGTTGCGAAAACCTTTTGGAGAGAATCTGTCAGCACAACTATTTACACTATGAACCGAGTTCTAGTGAAAAGAGGTAAGGACAAGACTCCTTATGAATATTGGTATGGGAGATCACCCGATGTTATCTATTTTAAGATATTTGGAAGAAAATGTTTTATTAAGAGAAGTGATTACATTAGAAAATTTGAGGCTAAAAGTGATGAAGGTATATTTCTTGGCTATTCCACCAAGAGTAAGGCCTACAAGTGTTTTAACAATCGGACATAGAGAATTGTTGAGAGTGTTGATGTTCGAGTAGATGAATATCCTGAAGTTTCAAAGGAAACCAGTGTGGAGAAGAAGGATAAAGATCCTTGCATCTTGTTTTTAGAACCAGAAACTATGAAATCTGAAATTGACAAAGCAAATTTTGATGCACTTGTTCAACTAGAATAGATAAATTCAGAAAATGATGATAATGATGAAGCTGAACTGGAAGATAATGATCATGTTATTCCTAGATATGTGAGACTGAATCACTATCCTGAATAGATTATTGGGGATAAGGATACTGGAGTACTAACCAGAAGGAGAATAAGAGAGAACTCTTGCATGATCTCCACCATTGAACCAAGAACTTCTAAGGAGGCATTTGGTGATGATCATTGGGTTAAAGCTATGGAGGAGGAATTGGATCAAATTGAGAAGAACAACACTTGGACCCTAGTACCCCGACCGGTAAATAAGAATGTTATAGCTACTAAATGGGTATTCAGGAACAAGTTGAATGAAGACGGCATTGTAGGTTCACAAAAAGGCTAGGTTAGTTTGGAAGGGTTAAGCACAAGAAAAGGAGAAGATTATGGTGAAATGTTTGCACCAGTAGCAAGACCGGAAGGTGTCAGAACTTTACTTGCATTTGGAGCCCATAAGAAGTTCAAGGTATACCAGATGGATGTTTAGTTTGCATTTTTGAATTGGATATTGGAAGAAGAAGTATACATAGAGCAACTAGATGGTTATGCTTTGACTAATGAGAAAGACATGGTATGCAGATTGCATAAGGCTTTATATGGATTAAAGAAGGCACCCAAAGCATGGTATGAAAGACTTCATACACATCTGATGAAGATAAGCTTTCTAAGAACCAGTGATGATAGTAACATATATCTCAAGTCTAAAGGAGATGAAATACTGGTCAGTGAAGTATTTGTTGATGATATCATATTTGGAGGTAATGATATCATGAGCAATAGTTTTGCAGATGAAATGAAAAATGAGTTTAAAATGTCTTTAGTAGGGGAAATAAAAAATTTCATAGGCTTGCAGATACAACAAATGAAGAATGGTATTTTCATTACACAGTCTAAGTATGTGAAAGAGAGACATTTGGCATGAGTGACTATAAACTAGTTGGGACACCAATGGTTACAGGTTGTAAGTTGTCTAAGGAAGATGAATATAAGTTTGTTGATGAGAAGGAATATAGGTCAATGATTAGCAAATTGCACTATGTTGTTCACAACAAACCGGATATAGCCCATGTGGTTGGCATAGTTTCTAGATTCCAGAAGAATGCTAAGGAAACACATCTTATAGCAACCAATAGAATTTTTAGATACCTAAAAGGTACTGTTGACTATGGATTTGGTATCCATATGGAGGAAACTTTGATTTGAAGGTGTACACAGATGTTGATTGGGTAGGAAATATTGATGAGACGAAAAGCACAACCGGTGGAGCATTCTTTCTTGGAGGAAGACTTGTTTCATGGAGTAGTAAGAAGCAGAGTTGTACTTCTATTGCAGCTTATATAAATTGCGCATAGGCTATTTGGATGAGGCACATTTTGGAAGGTTTTAAGATGAAGATTTCAGAACCCATAAAGATTTTATGTGATAATACAAGTGCCATGAATATTTCCAAGAATCCTATCTTGCACGCACGAACCAAGCACATTGAATTGAAGTATCATTTCTTGAGGGAAAAAGTGCAGAGCAAAGATATTATCTTAGAGCATGTTTCTACCAAGGAGCAGCTTGCAGATATATTTACCAAACCTCTACTTAAGACTACATTTGAGTATCTTAGAAGTCAACTAGGGGTTTTACCCCTTCATGAGGTTAGTTGAGCATGATGTTGATTGCATCATTCCTTGAACCACTTGCAGAATTTTATAGAAGCATTCCATTGTAGTAGTGGAAGCTATTCCACAGGGGGAGCATTAAGTTGAAGATTATTGCTGTACAATGAAATTTGACATTATATGTTTTACTTTCAATTTGCCATTATTGTCAAAGGGGGAGAAGAATTATGTGATTATGAGGAGGAGAACCAGTGACAAATTGAAGACATGGAGAGCATGGTGAATACTTGGTAATATAAACCATGATTCCTAT
Organism: Cryptomeria japonica; assembly: GCF_030272615.1. Classification (NCBI taxonomy): domain Eukaryota; kingdom Viridiplantae; phylum Streptophyta; class Pinopsida; order Cupressales; family Cupressaceae; genus Cryptomeria; species Cryptomeria japonica. The sequence continues at coordinate 731,200,624 of NC_081409.1, forward strand.
TCACAATCACAACAACAATCAATGGTGTTGATATTTGTATTGCCATCAATGCCAAAGGGGGAGATTGTTGGCATTTGCATGAAGATTACATTAATGATATGTTATGTTGTCATTGATGTCAATTAATCTGTAATGATATTGTTGATATTGTTGTTATTGTTGATATCATCTTGTAACCGGTAGGAAGAGCTTTGTGGAGGACATTGTAAACCGATAACCGGTAAAAGGTTAAAACCTATCTATGTAATGTAACCGGTAAACCCTACCAGTTATTTTTGTTAAACCCTAACTGATTAAGGTTGTTGAATTGGTTATGTTGGTTTATGATCTGACGATGAGCGGTAATGATGGTGACACGTATGCTCATTGTATGGAGACAAGTTCAAAATGTTTTGGCGCGTTTTTGTCTAGGGAATGAGTAAAGTGTATTGCATCTAATGCTAAGCGCGTGATGAGTTACTGAGTTCGATGAAGCAGTGATCAAGGAGCAGTTGAGGTTTTCTTGATTGATGTGTAGAAATTGCTATGTAATCCAACGGTCATACTTGAACTAAACTTTTTTGTAATCTCTATGAGAGAATTAGGTTTTTGTTGTGTTACTGACCTAATTGATTTTCTTATAAGGTCGATGAAGTTTTTTTGTTGAAGGTGTTGGCAAAGATCAGTTGAGTGTGTGGTTGCCAAATCGGATGATGAGTCTGCAGTTTGAGTAAAACTAGATAGGAGCTCAAAGGATCTCATCAAGCAAGTGTAGTGATATTCAGATAGATCAAGAAAACCCTTGTTGTTTTCTTACAATTACAACAAAACTGAAATCCCCTAACCGGTTAAGCTCTAACAAGCTTGGTTACTTTTCAAATCCTCTAACAAGGTGATCCATTAGCTTGGATTTTCAAATCCTCTACCAAGGTTACTCCTAATAGGGTACTTGATTCTAACAAGGCATTTGTAGTCAATCCCTCAACCGGGTGATTCTTAACAGGAATTTTGTAAAGATTTAACAAGCTTGGCTCCTAACAAGGCAAACTTCAGAAGAGTTCAGATAGTTATCTTTTGAGTCTCATCTCACCGTTGTTTTTCCCATTTGGGTTTCCACGTCAAAAATACTTGTGTCATGTGGTGAATGTTTTTATGATTATGATCTTATGGTTGATTTGATTAACTACTTAACTATTTTGATAAGGTGTGATAACCAGAAGCATTGAGAAATGAAGTCTGTTGACATATGATAAAGCATTTGGATGTTTACAAGTTTAATGTTGTTTACTGTTAAGTTGTTGTAACAGTCAACCGGTTTTCTTATGAGCTTTTATCTTGACAGTGGTATTTCATTGATAAGTTTACTTTATGTGATTGATATTGAGATTTGGAAAGTTTGTATCAGTTTTTCTATTTACTGATTCACCCCCCCCCCTCTCAATAATCTACCAGATACTTATTATTTCATCATATCATCAAAGACAAATGCCTAAAATAAATAAAATCTAGGATCAACAAATGTAACATAGGTGTCAAAGGGAAACGTAGTCCTAAGACAAATAAACACAAGCTGGAATTAGCAGGCAAAGTGGCAGGACAAAGGATATCCTTCTTCCCAAGGCACAATGAATGTCATTATATGGAATGTCAGAGACATCAATGCCCCTAAAAAATGGTGCATGGTCAAGCGCCAAATTGACCAATAAAAGGTAGACATATTCCTCTTAGAAGAAACCAAATGGAGTCGGGAGGAGGGGATTAGAAGGACAGACAGATGGAAACAATGGAAATGTATGCTGAAAGAAATTGAAGGGGCCTCGGGTGGATTCAGTATGCTATGGAATCCATTAACCATGGAAGGAGAACTATTGGCAGATGACAACAACTGGCAACTAGTAAAACTTAGATGCCTTGCTAATAAAATCGCTTTTTTTATAATAAACATTTATGGCCCTACTCCAACTAGTGAGAAGAGAAAATTCTCTGGAGGAGACTCTCCTCAATTATGGGAAGTTCCCTTTCTCCAAGGGTCTGGTGGTAGGTGATTTTAAATCTACTCTTAACAATGATGAAAAGACTAGTGGGCTGGGCAAGACAACCATAGTCCAACATGACTTTCAGGAATTTGTGGAATTGAACTTCCTATTGGACAATCACACCAAAAATGGCAACTGAACTTGGTGACTTTCAGATTTTTCCTCCAAGTTTAGGTTCACCTGATTTTTTTTAAAAAGTGTTCACTTATACCTCCCTTTTTGACCACCATCTTTGTGCACTTACCCAACTGATACACATAGTCAAGTTTAAAATGCTAAAGGTTGTTGATAACCACTGATTCACCCCCCTCTCAGTGGTATCTTGTGTTCTACATATACAAATTTTATAGTGAAAACATATATTTCCCTTAAAAGTATAATCGTTATTTAATTTAAAAAATCTACATAAATATAATTATAATAATTAAATTAATTATTAATTTTTAGTCTAATAGTATATTATTTTAATTATATTTATGTTATATTAATTATAATTGGTCTTAATAAAATAAGTGTTATTAATTATAAAAGTGAAAATAGACATTTTTTGAATGACTTAATGAAAAATATGTATATTTATGATTAAAAGTTATTAAATTATTTTGTATATATTAAAATGATTAAAAAATTGGCTTGTTAATGGGCTTGTTTAAGCTAATTCGGAATCTAAGAAGGTGAAAGTGGTGGAGTGCTCCAAGCCGAGAGAAGGATCATATAAAATTAACTTTTATGGGTCCTCAAAAGGTAACCAATGACCATTGGGAGCTGGATTTGTGACATAAGATTGGGAGGGCAATATTGTAGCAATTGGAGTTTTAAAATTTGCAAAGGGAATGAATAATGAAGCCGAGGCTCAGGTAGCTATTGAAGCATTGAAAATGATAAGAAAATTGGTCTTCTTAGAAATACAACTTGAAGAAGATTCCTTGATTATTATTGATGAAATAAAAAAGGGTCAAATACATGCCTAGAATTTGAATAAATATATAACTCTTGACAAGCATTTATTAGAAACTTTGGAGGAATTTGAAGTTGGGCACATGATGAGATCAAGGAAAAAAATCATAGACAAGCTATCTCATGGGCAGTAGCTCTTGATGATGGGCCAAAAAGTATGATGGAAGATTTTTGTAACCTTGAGCTTGATCTTTGAGTTGCAATAGTATGTCATTGTTGTCAAAATCTATTAATGAAAAAGTGTGGTGGTGGGGTGAAGTAACATGGGTAGCACTTGGTGCTCACAATTGAGGATTGGTAGCAACTGCATTTCAATATGGAGGCCACCTTTTCCTTGATTACGCCAAGGCAACAATTAGCATTTATGGGCAAAGTCATTGAGAAAAGAATGAAAAATCTTTTCAAATTTGATAAAGATATTTTCATCTAGAACATGAAAATATTTCTAGGTGAATATTTTTTTAGGACTAAACATGGGTACAAGACGAATATAGACATTGTGTCAATGGTGGTGGTGTGGGGGTTGAAGGTTGAATGGAAAAAAGTTGTTGAATGGGTGTTGAAGGGTTGTAGAAAAAGATTGGCTATATGGTTTGCATTTGATGTTGGAAAGGAAAATTTATAGGGCAAGGTTTATGCGTATAGAGGTGGCCAAGGGCACAAATGAGGAGACTCCTCAACAGTTGATGACGTTTATTCACTAGGTGTAGGGGACAAACAAGGATGAGCATAAGGTAGAAGTTTATATCGATTGGGATTCATTGATACATTACCTACGAGTGACGAAACAAGAGCAATCCAAAGGAAAGAGGAAGATGGGTCCGAAAGATAACCAAAAGCAAGATTTGAGCTGAAAGACTAGTGGGTCAATGGGCCTTTGAAAGCAACTAGAAAGAAATGAAAAGAAAAACACTATTTTTTGTTCAAAGCTTGTTTATGTAGTTAATTGATCAATTTTGTATGTTTTAAACCATTAAATTGTATAAATGGGTGTATAGGGAAAAATACTGGTAGGCAGGGGTAAGGTTTTGGTTGATGTTATGTCAGACTATGGACATCGTTTTGCAGTGAATTTTGGCAATGTTTCTTTGTGATGTGGGATAGATGATACTACAACTTATGTACTTTTTTTTTAATATCAATGAAATACAAGGGGTTGAGCTTAGTTGGTTAAAGCATTGAGTTCTCAATGTGGAGACCCAAGTTCAACTCCCATAAGGGACACCTTTGTGTAGAATTCTAATTTGTGACTCTTGGTCTTCCTAAAGTGGATTTTTAAGTTGTGACCCTTGGTCTTCCAATTGTTGTTTCTAGTTTGGTTCTCGAAAGGAGCTAGTATTATAATAAGTTTGTAACGTGGATGCTCGAATGAGATGATATGTAATGATTATATGATATCTAATCCAAAAAAATATCAATGAAATACATATAATTATTGACAAAAAATGATTAAAAAAATATTAAAACATAGAATGATTTCAAAAAAATATATAAAATATAATTATAAATAATACATACAATAATTAGGTTTATTTTTTCATAGAAATATTTGTATTTAATTTTTCATTTAATTTAATTTAAACTGAATCAAATCCTTATAATTGATTTTATTATCTATATTTTGAGATAAAAAAGAATCATTAAAATTTCTATATCTATTTAAAAAAATTAATTTTACTTACAATATTATAAATAATAAAAAATTAAAAAAAATATATATAAATAGACATTTCTTTTTTAAAAATACAAAGAAATCCCAAAAAACCTTAAAAATCTACCATTCCTAAAAATTTGCTCTTATAACACCAATTTTTTTAGATCAATCATAGTGTAGATAAATAATTCCTACGATATCTTAAATTTAAAAATATAAATCCCAACTTTACAAAAATTAAGTTTATTTTGAAAGCAAAAATAATAATCACTTTTGATTGGTGCAAATCAATTGATTGATTAGACTTTAACGAATACAATAAGACGCATATCATCAAGTTCTTGCCATTTATTAGATAAATTACATTAGTGTTGAGTTTAGTTGCAAAAACATTGAGATTAACAACTTTAAAATTTGGACATAAAGACATACAGAATCATGCAATAACAAGTCTTGAATATTCATAAAATTAGATGTTACTATGGTCCATCATTAATTATGAAAGACATATTGAATACATATTAGAGCTCTTTGCATGAATAAATTTATTACAAGCATATGATTATGAGCAGGTTACATAAAAGAGGACATTTAATTAAAGCATTGCCTACATGTTACAATATAATATTTTATAAATCTACCCAAACCATGTCTCGAGTGATGATTTGTGGTTCATTGTTAGAATAAAGTGTTTTACATATATGTTGGATGCTTATAGTTTTTTTTGCATGGGGAGTATCTACTTGGGATTCAAATTAGTTAGTGTAGGAAACTTAAGAATAGAGAATATACATTGGACAACCACAACTAAAAAGTAAATTAGCTTTTTAATAAAATAATAGCTGGAAGTATGATTCAAATAATAGCTTTTTTAAATATAAATATACCAATTTATCTTTTTTTTTACATAAATTAAAAAGTATATCCAATCAATGTTTTCTCAAATGACTTTGACAGTGATTTTGCTCACAGTCGCCCTTCTTGTGGTCAAGGTTTTAGGAGTGGCAGGGTCGTGGTGTTATTTAATATGTTTTTTTGGCTTGTTTACAAGGTGCTAATTCTTTCAAAGAATCTTCCAATTATTTTGTAGCTCTGACGTACGGATGAATTTTCTTTAGTGATCAATCATCATGTAACCCTTCAAGAGTTTATTTTATCTAAATTTTAAAAAAAACACTTCTGGACTCATTCTTTAAAACAATTGTGAATTAGTATGGGACATGGCGCAAGTTGATTAAGTTGTTGAAGGTGCGCTCAGGCACATTACAAGACAGTCTTAAATTATTTATATATGGCTTGAATCAAACAAAAATTACGCGCATGAAAAAAAAAAAAAAAACTAAAAATTAAACAATTCTAATGTAGTACATTCATCAACAAAGCGTTTTGAATCTTCCACCTTTGTATATTAGACCAAGAGTGGGCTTGGTAGCATCGCAATCTTCGAACAAGACCGGTACGGAGCGGCCCTTCAGAATGGTAGGGGGCGGCCCCTCAGAATAGTAGGGGCCGTAGTCCGCCTAATGATCTACTGTTCATTGGGTGGGGAGTTCTGAAGGATTGGGTTTAACCAGCATATTCTAAAGTCTAATTGAGGAGCCGGGTTTGTTTTTGCTTGTTTCACAGTCATATGAACCAGACTTTTGATCAATTGATCGATGGTCCCAAAGCTAAACAACCTATGGGCCACTTGAACAGTCATGTGAGCCAGACTTTTGATCAATATTCTTTTTCATTTTGTTTATCAGTGTCATCATATTATATCATTTGTCACTATCATTCATCCTGCATGGAATTTCCATTTTATTTATCATTGTCATCATATTATATCGTTTGCCGTACCATTCATCTTGAAAGCAATCACAAATGTCAAGACATTAATATTATCAGCACTAGATAGTTGCTACTAATTAATTATGTACATTGTAATCAAATATACATATATTATACCTTTTTTTTCTATCAATTTTTAATTAATTAATTATATGAATATATTATTTGTAATTTTTATTACATTATATATATGTATATACATATACATATACATATTCACATATATATATATATATATATATAAAATTAATGTAGAAAGGATGTATGTTACTTATTATCAAGACACCGGAAATAATATTTTATTAGTGACACCATTAAAGACATCATAAAAATTAAATCTATGTATATGTAATATGTATATAGGTTTTCTCATTCATATCGTTGACAACATTACATAATGTGCAAAAATAATCAGCAACAACTATTTGTTATTGATAATATCAATGTCTCGACATTGTTGACCGTGTGTAGGACAAATGATACTAAAAAATGATGTGATAATGCTACAAGACAAACACATTGTGGAGGTTATCTTTGCAGCCCACTAATTGGTAACAAAAATTCACCTACGAGATTCTCAGAGCTTAGTCTCCAAAGATATATATTTAGTTAAAGATCTCCTTTTAATTTAGTTATGTTGATCTATTTCAAGCTCTAGTTTGTCTTGATGTTCAGCCTTGTTTTTCAAATTTTCTATCTCTATTTTGTTTCCTCTATATTTTGTTGTTTATGTACAAGGTTCAAGGCCCTTTCAAAACCCTTCTTATCTTAATCAAAAATGTTATTAAAAAAATATTAAATATACATTTCATTGGTTTGATATGCTTCATATATAACTTTAAATATACTATTTCTTTATTTCTTTGAAAAAGGCAACTAATCATAATTATCTTTTATTAGAGATTGAAAATATAAGACATTTCTTGTGTCTAGTAAAAAATAAGTTACAATGTTTCTATGTAGCTATCATTGTACATCACATTGTCTTCCAATAAATAAACTCAAGGAGTCAATAACTCTTATACTTCTCTGAGAACCATGATATGAAATATAAAGAAGAATATTAAAATCCTCCTTTCCATTACATATCCATATTTTATTTTATCATTAATATTTGTAAAATAACAAAGTTCGATCAGATGAGATTCAATAAAAAAGTGAGAAAAATATATTCCAATATTCTCCAATTAATTGTAGAGACGAAGCTTTCTTCCTTTTCCATGCTATTTCTAATTGATAGTTTCTCATTTACAATTCTCCTCGCATCAATTTTCTTCTCAAACTATCACCTCCCTCTTCTCTTCACTCAAAAAACAAATCTAGAAAAATGAACAAGAGTAAAGAATTTGAAACTAACAAAATGCCCCCTTCACATTTCACAAAAATAAATAAATAGAAACTAATATCTAAATATTTTAATCATATAATAATTTTAACCATCTCAATTGAGTTAACCAAAACTTTCAAAAGATGGAACCTAGAAATGATGACACATCATTGATTCCATCTCCCAGTCCTCGAATTTCGTTACAAACATTCAAAAGAAGTAAAAAATTGTTCAAACTTAATAATAGGTTATGAGTTCCAAAAATGTACCTATCCTTTAGGTACATATATAAGGTATTTAAAACCATTATTAAAATGAAACAAAAGTAGATCATACTTTAAACTAGTTTTTAACCCAAATCAAATAGGCATTCTAATTTTAATAAATTCAAGGAAATTTTTATCCCTAGTTCAATTTATACATCCTAACTCATTAATCTTAATTAGATGAAACAAGAAAATAAAATAAAACTTGACTTAAAAGATCTAAAGACCTTTTAACATATTAAGACTACAACCTTTTTTTTTTTTAGGACACTCAATTAAGAATTGGAGCTTCAATGAATGAAATGCCCTAATAAAGTTTTTGATGATTCTCCTTTTAATCCATTGACATTAATTTCTTGCACTACATATTTGTCATACATTAATATAATATAAATTATATGCATAATGAAAGTATCATAATTAATCTTATTTTCACTATTTATTCTATTATCAATTTCATAATTTAATTGATAAAAAAATATAATTTTCTACTTAGCTTATGATGACAATTTAAAGTGATCTATACTATCTTATTTATCTTTAAATGGTCCCTTATTACTTAAGATCACTATTTAACATATTATTAAATGTATATAACTTACCACTTCAACTCATCTGAGTTTCACTTTTAGTTAGTTATATAGTTACCTTTTTCCATACTTGTCTATGATTTATAATCAATTATCTTGAACTTTTTTGTACCCTATTGAAGATCCTAGTCCACTCACAAGTAGTATCCTCACAAAAAATATAAAATCTATTAGTAAATTTATTAACTACGTTAGGCACAACATCATTCCTTATCTCTTATTAAACTAAATATATGTAATGCCCCTCCCTTGATCAGACTCGATTTAGCCTAGTTTCACTCAAGGTGACCTTTGTTGTGGTTTATGTGGCTATCTATGGTATATGCTTTATAGAACAATGATTTACATATTGATGTGATTATATGTTATTATTTCTGCTCTGATAGTTAGATGATTAATGAGATGGATTATATATGTGATGTTAGGATTTAATCATTATATTTATCGATATTTAATCATTTTGATATACACTGTGCTTTATCCTTGATGTTCTTAGGTGAAAGGGAAAAGTGATGCACTGCTCTTTACAGGAAAGTTATGTCGCTTCCATTCCTTTTTCATGGTATGATATTATATGGCTATATGTACATGTTCGACAATTTATTTATGCATTTGCAGGTACCGAGCATCGACTCCACCTGAATCTTCAGGTGTGAGCATGCTCTATAGCCCAATGGTAAAGAGGAAATTGGAGTTATCAGTCAGACCCTTATCGTACCATCATTCCTACATGAACGAGATCCCTATCAGGTACCCTTGTTCATTGTTGTTGGTCATGTTAGTGTTGGCCTTGTTGGTATTTCGAGTTGTTAGTCTCAGTCCCTTACCCTTGTGTTAGTGGAATGTTTTATTAGCAAGGAAGTATTAATATTAATATTTTTAAGGTGATTAAATATTAAGGATTAATTAATTAATAAAATTGAAAATTGTTGCATCAATATATTAATTTAGTTTGTGCAACTAAAAGGTTTAAATTATTTAACTATTTCGAAAATGATTATTTTAAGGGAGTTAAATATTTATTTGGTATTGTATTTGTGCTCATAAAATAATCTATTAAAAAATAATTTTTATTTAATTATTTTCAAATTATATTTGAATGAGGGGGAGTTAAAAAAGTAATTAATGAGAAAAATTAATTAAAAGTTCTCGCATACATTGGGGAGTTACATTTTGGGGAACTTATGGGAGGCTCTTGCCAGAATGAAATCTCTCTGTGCATGAATATTCTGGAAATGGGGTTTTTTGAAAGGAATTCGAGAAATATGGTTTTGAAACAAAGAAATTGGGAAAAAGATTCATAATAGAATACAAGGGTAAGAGTTTGGTAAAATTTTTGGGAGTTTTCTGGATCTCTGTTGGCTGGATTTGGCAAAGCTGAGGATTTTATTTTGATTTTGTTCCATCTCTGCATTAGTTCCAAATAGCGTCTGGAAGTACGAAAATTTGATCACTTTTTCATTGAGAATTTCATTGATAGTTTTGAAAGAAATCTGGATTTCGCCTTTGATCAAAATTCCATTTTCAATAGATATTTTATGCTTTGTCTCTGGAAATTATGATTATAATGATCTGGAATTTTATTTTGAAATAATTTGGGTTTATTGTTTTTGATTACTATTTCTGGGTTTAAAATTCATATTGGGAAAAAGTTTAATATATGTGATCTTGTTTTGTAAATTCATGGCTGATCTTTGTGTTAAAAGGAAAATTCAAAATTGGGGGTTAGAATTAGTTTTGCAGTGAATATGTGCTTTTGAATTCATGGATTCGAGTAGTTTATATTAATCTTATCTAAAGTTTTTTTTTAATCTATGTCTAGTTGTTTTGTTGATTATATATATATATATATATATATATATATATATATATATATATATATATATATGCAATTATTGAATCATATTATCTTTTTTTTTAGCAATGGGTTGACCCCACGTTGTGGGCAGCCTCTACCCACAATGGTGGGTAGCATGTATGCACCCCCTGTCAATGCTTATCACCTATGTTGTGCACTATTAATTTTTGCCGCTAAGGATTTTTACATTTTATTTGATTTACATGTGTGTGTGTGTGTGTGTATGCATAAGTTATCTCAGTAAATCCATGTTTTCTTTACAGTTGCTTATGTGCAGATATATGTGTTAATTTATGTTTGTTTTGGTTAATATATGTAATTGTGTGTGTGTGTGTGTGTGTGTGTATGTGTGTGTGTGTAGGTATAATTATTTATTTTTGTTATGAACTTGGATAATTCTTCATTAATTTTGTTGTTGACTAGATTATGATAACAAAATTGTAAGATGGAATTAAGTATTCATAAGTGTTTGTATAGTAAAATATTAGTTTTAATGTGAAAATTATTAGGATTTTTATGTGTCATAATGAATTAAAGTTGGGTTATTGGAAATTAATGATTAATTTAATTTAATGAATACATGGAAGTTATTTGGATCTTTTGGTGTTATTTTAAGATTAGGATTCTTTTATGATTGGCATTATGAGTCTTGTATTGTTGTGGGTCTTTGTATATCAATGTGGTTTTCTCAGATTTATGGTTCGAATGTAAATGTTCCAAAGGCTAGGACAATATTTGAGTTCCTTTTTGTGGGTGGTTTACTCATTGTCATTTTATGCTTGTGATTGGTGCCATGTATGACTTCTATGCCAGTCAATCTTTCCTTGTAACATTTAACCTCCTTCTTATAAACTTGTTCTAGCAAGTCAGTCAACCTTGCTATGGTAGAGAGATCTAAACTCTTGATGTTTTTGGGTGTCATAGACCTTGTGTTGAATTTTGAATTCCTAGGTGCAAGTCAAGCGTGAGTGGCTCTCATTAGGGGTCGAGACCCAAAGTGGTCGTCAGCGTAACTCAATGAGAGTTTTGTAATCAAGTGAAAACCTAATTAATGAATCTTGGGTGGGTAGTTAGTTCACATTAATAAAGATTAATTGTTACCTCTTTTACTCGCAAACACTTTTTTAGGTTTGGGGTAAGTAGAGAAGGCCTGGAATAACGTCCACCAATATTGTCCCTTCGAAAGGCTGGTGTGGTCCACTAGTGTTTGTATGGGGCCCGAGGGTCAGGAGAGGTCACCAGGGTAACCCAGGATGGGGGTCAAGACCTAGTGAAGACCTACTAGGGTAACTCATGACAACCTAGTGATGACACTTCCCTATTGAATACCTAGTGGTAACTTATGTCTTTTATCCTCTTGTGGGTTGCTTGGGCCTCTAGAATGTTGTTGATTTTTTCATGAGTCTCTTGTGGTTATAGCCTTGTGATTTTCTCATGTGTCTGCAGTCTTATGATCCTCTTGTGAGTACAGTCTTATGGGTTCTCTTGTGAATCATGATGGTACCCTTGTTTGCTTGTCTTCGTCTTATGGGTCTGAGTGATACCTCCTACCATGGGGGGTGGACCTTATGATACCACATGGATGGGTGGTGTGCTATTCACACGAACTGGGTTTTGGTTCGTCCTGCATCCTGGTCATGATGGCTCATGAGGAGATTGAAGACCTTCATTATGTACCAGATTTGTGTATTCACTCCATTATTTGTACTCTTGGAGATTATATCCCTACAGATACCTTGTAATGTAACTGATGATCTTATGTATATTCTCATGACGCTTGTTGTTTTTGCTTAAAAATATTATCAAAATACAATTTATTCTATTATTTGAACTTAAACTTAACAAAGTAAAGCCCGGGACTTGCCTTACAATCACCAAATTGTCATATTTTATTTAATTGATCAGTATATCACATTTATTAAACTTAAATTATAATTACTTAAGAAATGAAAAAAATTGATGAAGAATATTTTGTGGGCCAATGATTAGAACCACTATTACAAAATTTTACAATAATCAAATTAGTTCAGACGAAAAATCTATGAAGACTTTATGATACGGAAGAGTCACATGACTTCGTTGAGAGCGTACACTTAATATTTTTATTGCAACTGTCACATTATTTAAATGATTTTCCTATTTCTAACAAATCACCACGCGTTTGAAAAGTCTACTTAAGTCAACTTGGAATATTACGGTTGACCCAGCTCTGAAGCAATTTTTTAAATAGTTTTAAAGAGATGTATAGATTAAATATATATACAAGAATAATTTTTTAGGAATTTTGATTTTTAACCCAACTCCCGTATCATAGGATATAGTTTTTAATTTAAGCCAAAAATAGATAAATAAGGTCATGCGGCTATCAAATTATGTTTTAAATGGTTTGGCACGCAAATCATGGTCCATTGTATCTAAATGAGCTCTATAATATAAAATTAAATGGTCCGACTTGGTATTTTATTTGACTTTTACGACTTTCTTTCCTCTATTTTATCTGAGCCGACTCTCCTACATGCCAGTGCCATCCACGCAATTTTGTGGCGAGCTTTTTTTTGGAACGTTTTTGTTCTTTTTGCAAATTCTAAATCGTTTGCAACATTTGGGCCTTAGGCAGGGCGCCTTACATTTGATGTAATCTCTAGTGTCAAATGTTCTAAATCAAGTTAAGTCTTGTATTGTTCATTATTTTTGTAAAGTCAAAAAATACTGTAAGAGAAAAAAAATCCAAAACTCTAAAAATCTCTATATTTGTCAAAGTATTTTAGTTGATGTGAAAATCATCTCTAGAGCCAGATTGCCTAGATTAAGATTACATTTGGAAAATTAGCCCAAGGATTGAAGAGGCTAATAGTAGGTGAAGTCCCATTTATAACATGAAATAGCAGAATGTTAAACATTTACATTTAACACATATCCCCCTCAAATAATGGTGTGATGGATGTCCATACCCCATTCCATAGCTCCAATTTTGGCACAGGCAAGGAGGATGCTCCCAAACATTGTGGAATTTGGCTTTACCCCTGCCAATTGCATTTTATTGGAAGTTTCTAAAGCCTTTTCAACGAATCCATTACGTGCATATCGTGCAATCATGTCATTCCGCGAGACCACATTTCTTTCAGGCATTTTGTTAAACAGTTCGCCTGCCTTGTCGACGCTTCCACATTTTGCATACATGTCTACCACAGAATCTCCATCTATAATATTTGACAAAAGCCCCCATTCCATTGTGCTTTTAGGGATGTCAATACCCTATTCCAAAGCTCTCATTTTGGTACAGGCAGGAAGTATGTAGCGAAAGTTGTGGAATTTGGCTTTACACCGCTGATTGCATTTCCATGAGAGTCTCTAACGCCTTTCCAAAAAATCCATTGTGTGCATAACCTCCGATCATTGCAGTCCATGGGATAAGTTCTCTTACACAACAAAACAAAAGTAGGCTGTGTGTTTTTTCCTAGTGATAGGCCGCGTAATAGAGGAGAGAGAACAGCGAAATGGGCAGAAGGAATGCATAAGAAGAGGAAACGGAGCTTGCTTGGTAATGACATAGATCAAGGATAAGAGTGAAAGAGCAGAGGAAGTTATTTTTGCATCAAGTTCATACCAAATCAATTTATTCTGTCCGCTATTTAATCGTATTGAATGCCTGCGCCATGTTTAACGGCAGACTGTTTCTGGCAATGCGAGGAAAAATCCGATGCGAGAAAGAATTTCCGGCACACCCCAGAATTTGGTCGTCTGCTAAAAGTTTTGTGGAAGTGCGTGAGACACTCCTGGTGGGCGATGCCCACGTAAGTAGAGCCTATCGGCTAATAAATTTTTATCAATTTTTAATTAATAATTATATGAATATATAATGTATAATTTTTATTACATTCTATATCATAAATTTTATGATATACCAGCAATCGCACCTTGGTATGCAATGGGTACGCCGAATAGGTATGAAAAGTAGATTAAGGAAAATTTGGTCTATTTGTTATATACATTTGTGATGTAAATGATTTCAATTGGTAGATAGATATATAGGAGTAGAGAGAGGGAGAGAGACATAAGGGTAGAGAGATATGAAGGCATAACAAGATAGAGATAGGGGGGGGATGGATGTATTTAAATATGTTGAGATAGAAACAAAGAGACAAACAGATAGAGATATAGAGGTTTAGGAAAATGAAGAGAAAGAGAGATGATGGATAGATAGAGGGAGAGACATCTACAGAGAGGAAGGTAGAGATATAGATTAAAATAGAGCGAAAGAGGGAGAGGGAGAGACATAGATAGAGACATAGAGAGGGAGAGACAAAGATAAGGTTAGAGATTGATATGAAAATAAAGAGTGAGAGGTAGATGGGAAAAGATAGAGAGGGAGAGGGAGAGAGAAAGAGAAATATAGATATTGAGATAGAGTCATAGGGAGATGGAGATGTAAGGAGATATAGAGTGAGGGGGTAGAGGGAGATAGACAAAGAGACAAACAACTAAAGAGAAGTAGAGATAGATATATAGAGGGGGAGATAGAGAGAGGGAGAGAGAAAGAGGAAGAAACATAGATATTTGAGAGGAGAAAGGGAGAGGAGGTAGAGATAGAGAGATGAATAGGGGAATATGGGGGGAGAGATAAGGAGATATATAAAGGGAGGGAGAGAAAGGAAGAGAGATAATGTAGATGAGGAAGAGAGTAGAGAGATAGGTAAAGAGATTGAGAGAAGAGGGAGGGGAGATGGAGAGATATAAGTTGAGAGAGAGGGGGCATTATAGAGAGATATTATGGGGATATGGAAAGAGATGGAGAGATACAAGGTTAAAGGTAGAGAAAATATGGATAGATAGAGAGGAGTGAGAGGGAGAGATAAAGATAAAGATATATAGTAGAAGAGAGAGAGAGATATGGAGAGAGACAAAGAGGGAGTGATATATATATATATATATATATATATAGCGCGCGCGCGAGAGAGAGAGAGAGAGAGAGAGAGAGAGAGATTGGGAAATTTGGTTTTAAAATAAATTATTTATAATTAGATATCCATTAAGTGACTTGTTTATGGAAGCTTGGTCATTCAAATTGGATCTACTTATCTCCTTTCTTTTAGACAAATCAAATTTATAAAATGTTTTATGAATCAAAGGGTCGTAGTTTAAATGGTTGGATAGAATTAGTGAGAGTGATGATACATTCCTTGATTACTCATCTATTGAAGTTCAAACTTCAAAATTTGTAAGCTATGATACCCTAATGAGGCTGAAATTATGTCTCGAACGGTATGATTTTTTATTAAATCATCTATCAAAGTTCAAAGTTCAAACTTTGCAAGAAACGGTATATTTTAGATTATGTCATCTATCAAACTTCAAACTTCAAACTTTGTGAGGTTTGATATCCTGAGAAGACTGAAATTATATCCAAAATAATTTTGGTAGAATGAATACCTTAATCCTTGATACTGAATAGAAAAAATATTACCATAACCATCATATGAAATAGTAAAATGAACCCATAGATCCCAAAATTATACAGCTGAATCCAAAATTCAAGATTTATTTTCACTTTCTGAAACAAGGCAATCATGATTCCGGTTTTGACATATGTAACCCTAACTTTGGTGGCCTCTGGTGTGGAGATTTTATTCCTGAGTTATGAGGGTGACCACAAAGTTGTTGGGTTAGATAGGTCATCACCTAATTAATCAATCATTAATCAAGTTCAATTTTATTTTAATACACTTAATCTAAACTTAGAAGTTTCGTCATGCCCAGCTTCCTGGAAGGCCATTAGGGACATCAATATTCGGAAATTGTGGAGTATCGTTCATGCCCACCAATGCTCTACTTAAAATTTACCGGACGTTTCTCATTTTGCGATGACAGTGGAAGGAACCATTATATACCAATCATGACATTCCGTACTGGTGTTTTGAAGCCAGAATAGATGCGTTCGTAATGCATTGGCAGTCATTACAGAAATGAGAGTCAATTTTTCTATTCCACCTTTGCTTTCAAGAATGCCCAATTCGTCTGTAAAATTTTATTCCTCTCATAAGGCGTTCGAGATCAGTGAGAGTGTTGGACATGATCAGGATTTAAATTGAAGTGAACAACCATCAATACAACGTTTGAGGGGCACTCTTTTCCATCCTTCGCCCTACTTAACACCACAGGTATTCGCATACACAATTAGATGTTGTGCTCTACTCTTTCGGTGTAAACTTAAGCATGTTTTATAAGTTTTGAAGACACGAAACTGTGGATCATTGCAGGCTAAGTTCTGTTCTTCGATTTCCGCTAGTTTGAGCCAAATTTCGGCAAAAGAATATTGATTCTACAGACGAGAAAAAACTTATGTTGTACACTCCCCTGGAAACATTTGGAGTTAGTCAAATCTATCATAGCACTACTCTGCATCTAGAGGAGGGAAATCAGGGATTGACCTATGGACCGGAATAAGTATCGAAGAAGGGATAAGTGGAGATTTGATTACAGGTAATTAAGACGTGTTCCTATTTTTTCGATAATGAAAACGAATGACACAGATACTTTTCACCGTCTTGCATCCTTTCTCTGATAGTGTGAGTCGTTGATTTAGCAAGTTAGCTTGGTCCACTTCATAGAGGGCATCCATTTTCTTAAGCAGTGTTGTCCTTGTGTGTTTTGTTGTGAGCTCCATCATTTCAGCTTACAAGCTTTTCACCAATTACGAGCCGCCCCTAACAATTGAAGACCATCAAAACCAGTTTGAGGACTGAAGTGGGGGGAGATTTTCAATGATAGTTTTAGTATATTGTCTGTAATATTTACACATGTTTAAGAAGGATTCACTACATTCTACCTTTTCTGGCCCATGACAGAGTTTGCTTTCATTAATGGTGGATCTGTTTAGTTCAGACTCCTTCATCTTCATCTACCTCATTCTTTCTATGTGGGATGAGAGAAAAAAGAAAAAGAAAAGATAAAGCCACTACACAGCCTAATTTCTATGCATTGCCTTTTACCGATTTGTAAATTTTGGAATAGAGTGAAGCCAATTTTTAACATTTGTTCTTGTAAACAACAAAGATTGTGGGTTCATTTATGGCTGGAATGTTCCAATGAAGCAGAGGCCTGTAAATTCAGGTGCTCGAAAGCGTTGAATCTCCATTAATGCTCTGCAACTAATGGTGATGATAGACGTGATGATGTCGACAAATCTCAAACATGGCGTTGCCTTTGTCATGTCTTCCACCACTACTCTTCTCTGCTCTCTATTTTTTCTGCTAAAAGGACATGGAAAGTAAGTGGAAACTGGGTCGATTGATCACTTCTCCTCTGCTTTTGTTTCTTATGAAGGAAGAGATCGCAGCAATGTTATCCCTGCCTTTACCAGTACTTTCTTTAGTGCAGTGACTGCTTCTGAGTTGGTGTAGAGATTGGGGGTTCACAATCTTACCCACGCTGACAGAGATGACCGAACGTGGTCTTATCCACCCAGAGAAAGCTGAGCCCAACTCGACCGGTGAAGATTTATTGGATCGTCTTGCACAACCTCTCGTGCAATTAGAACCATTGATTTGTAAAGTGAATTGCAAAACTTCATATAAAGGTACGTCTTCGGGGCCGTGTGGGGTTGAATGATCTGCTAGTCATTAGTTCCCATTTCATTTTTGAATTTCTATTTGCATTCATTCCGTAGTGATGGTTGGGTGTTACTTTTCATTTCCTTCTTTCTAGTTAAAAGCATATCCCAATTTAGTGTTAGATCATACGAGAGAGTTATATGTCTAAAATTTAGAGGAAGATCATCAATCTCATGATGATCTCTCTAATTGTTAGTGTCGATTAGTCCCTTCTCTTGGGTATATTGAGTAATTCCATATTTAGTTTTGAAGGACAAGTTTGTTCGCTAACACATTATCATAACTTTAAATTGAATTATTTTTTCTAACAAAGCCACCCAAAATTTATGTTTATAAATTAAATAAAATATTACTGTAATTTAATCTTAATACAAATTTCTTCCACTAACTAAATTAAAATGAGATCTTTAAGATATATATTTAGTTAAAGATCTCCTTTTAATTTAGCTATGTAGATCTATTTCAAGCTCTGGTTTGACTTGTCGTTCAACCTTGTTTTGCTATTTTTCTATCTCTATTTTGTTTCTTCTTTATTTTGTTGTTTCTATACAAGATTCAAGGCCCTTTCAAAACCCTTCTTATCTTAATAAAAAACATATATGTATGGATTGTTTTATTAAAAAAAAATGAATTCTAACATATATTACTTATATTGATTTTTTGAAAATATAATATACATATATGATTGAAATGATAACTCAAAAAATATATATTTGAAATAATTATTTCTATTTTATCTAGCTTTACACATGAAGCTTTAATTTAATAAGTTTTTTCCTTGCAATTTAATATTTATGTAAAGAATAAATTTTTTCATTCAATACGTTATAAAATAAATATTAAATATATATCTCATTGGTTTGATATGCTTCATATATGACCTTAAAAATACCATTTCTTTATTTCTTTAAAAAAGGCAACTAATCATAATGATCTTTTATTAGAGATTGAAAATATAAGGCATTTCTTGTGTCTAGTACAAAATAAGTTACAATGTTTCTATGCAACTATCATTGTACATCACATTGTCTTCCAATCAATAAAATCAAAGAGTCAATAGCTCTTATAATTCTCTAAGAACCATGATATGAAATGTAAAGAATAATATTAAAATCTTTTACATATTATGAACTTTGATACTATACAAGATTATGTCACTAAGGCAAAAGAGTTGAGGGCACAACTCAAGGATTGTGGCATTGATAAGAAGGATCTACTCAATTGATCTTCAATTGGATGGGAAAACTTCCACAAGAATAAGAAGCATTTATTTGTAGTTTCCAAACATATAGGATGACAATGGGTTCAAGCTACACAATGCCTACATTTGATGCTTTCACTGAAATGTTGATGGTGGAACAAACTAAGTTGATAAGCATGGGCATTCTTAAGATTTCTAAGTCTCGAGCATTAGTGGAAACTCAAGGGAACAAAGTAAATCAAGGAAAGGACAACTCAAACAAGAAGAAATGGCAATCAAAGCCTAAGGACAAAGCACCACCTTCTCCACAACAAGGAGATTCATCCTCTTCCAAGAAGGACTATTCACCAAAGAGGGAGAGACCTACTTGTGCCTATTGTAAAAATTTTGGTCATGAGGAGCGTTGTTGCCATTCTAAGAAGATTGATGAGCTCTCACACATCTTCAAAAAGCACAACATTGATTTGCCTAATGTCTACAAAAAGGAGGATTCATCAACTTCCACTTCCTCACATTCAAAAGGAAAAGGGAAAGCATTCATGGCTTCTACAAGTGGGAAGACTCACTCTTTTGGGACAAGAAAAGGAAAAGCTCTTTGTGCTACTGTAAGTCATGATTTAGGGAGAAGGCTTCTAGATTTAGGAGCTTCTCATCATATGACATCTTCGCAGTATATGTTCTCTACATTTGAGCCTTGCACCATGCCACAAATTTTGATGGGTAATCATACATACATGGATGTGATTGGGAAAGGAACTATTTTTGGGGATAACTCCTTCAATGATGTTTTGTGTGTACCCCACTTGACAAACAATTTCCTTTCCATTTATCAAATCACACATGGTGCAACTAAGAGAATTATGGAGTTCACACCTAAGTCAATTTTCATTAGAGACTTGGAGACTAGAGATATCATTGCAACTGTGGTGGTTGATCATGCATGTCGGTTATATTCATTTTCAAAAAAAAATTATGAGGATAATTTTGCATATGATTATTCTACACATGATGATCACACTTCTTGTGATGATTCAGATTTTGAGGAGAACTTTGGGTACTCATTGAACTTCGGGATTCTCACATGTGACCCCGTTCTTGAGCCTTGTGTTTCATCTCCTCCTATTGATATCACATCACCTCTTGCACCTGTTGATGCAGATAGTGTGACAATTTTTCCTTCTTTTGATTCAGTGCAACAGGATATATCTTGTCTTCCAGCTTCAGATTCTTGGGATGATTACTTGATAGACATTGCAAGTTTGTTTGTGGAATCCCTTCATTGCAGATTTGGGAGACATTATTGATGATATTCATCTTTTCTTTGATGAAGATGATCCTTCTTCGATTTTTGCAAGGGAACACTCTGACCCTCTTGTTCATTCTCTACATGATCATTCTTTTGAGGTTGATATGATTGTGGATACTTATGTACAATAGTTGGAGGAGGTCTCTTTATCTTTAGAGGAGACATGTAAGTCTTTGGGACTTGTTCTACATTCATCTCCACTAGATCTCAGAGTACCTTTTTCAGCATTGTGAAGTAGTTCACCACCTTTGGAGGGGGTAACCTTTAACATCGACATGGGGACACTTGAGCAGTTTTCAGAGATTCCTTTCATCATGATTTTTTTTCATACATCTTACCTTCATGATTGGGGAGACTTCATGGATACACCTTTGGTTTTGTTTCTTCCTAAGGGGAGGAATGTTGTTCGACGTTCTTGTAGTAGTTTTTTCATTTATTCTTGAGCTTCTACCATTGGTACAGATTCTACATCTTACCTTCATGATATATTATATTTTGCAAAATCCAAACCGTCTAGCCTAATAGGCTAAATTTTTCCTCCAAACTCGATTTTCTCTAAAATAGGTTGATTTTATACTCAATTTTTAAGGAAACGGCCTCCCAGATGCAACTGTGATGTCCAAATCACTATAGGATGCCTCCAAAAAATGTAGATCCCCAAATCCAAAAATTGAAGCCTCCAAAATGTCTCCAAAAGACAAATCAAAGAAGCCCTCAAGGCTCTGATACCATGTGAGATTTTTTCAAGATCAAGAGATCAATGAAAAGTACAATAAAGAGACAAAATAGATGATAAGAATAAACTATATCCTATCAAGATGAAAATACTGATCAACTAGATCATCAATCATTCTTACATACAATGTAGATGAGTCTTCTTATATAGGCAAGGCTATATGGATATGTGAGCACACAAACATGACATGTGGCTCAATAAGAAACAAGGGTAGGTAGGAAATAAGTGTGGTAGGTAGGAGAAACAATATAATATTTCACATGAGGTGGATAACCCACCGAAGGTGAAATGTAACAACAAGATAAGACCACAAAAGGTGGAAATTCTCCTACACACACCATCCCAATGTGACACAAACACCCAAGTGTCTCATACCCAAACTACTATGATATACATGTACTTAAGTAAACTTAAGTAAGGTGTAATTATATCCAACATGAATAATTAATTACATCAACGTGCATTTACCCAAAATTTTCATAATTCATTATATTTTTGAGGAACATTATATTTTTTGGTGGCCTCCTGGTTTTAGCCATTTTCAAGCCTAGCCAAAAAAAATTAAAAAACAAAAAGTTCCTTAAAACTCGTACGAGTTTTGAGGAACATTATATTTTTTGGTGGCCTCCTGGTTTTAGCCATTTTCAACGCCAAGAGTAATTTTGGATTTTTCCAGCGTCAAGAGTAATTTTCATCAATGGCACCCCATCGAATAGGTAAGATTTGATTGGTTTGATTATTTGTGTTTGCATTTTAATTGAAGTAGAGTTTTTTAATTGATTTAAGTTTTACTTTTATCAATTTGATGTCAGATTCTTCAAGCAATCCCCAAAAATGAAATAGACAACAAAGACCTCCTCCTACACAAGGAATACAAGCAAACCCTATAAACATTGCATATGAGAAACAAGAAAACCCTCAAGACGTTGCTCCACAACCACAAAATTCTCGAAATGCTGCTCCTCAACAACCACCGCCACCCCGAAACCCTCCACGTCCTCCATTAAATCATGTAGATGCCACACAAGAGGATCTCATCAATCGCCTTACACAAAATAGTCCCAAATTTCTATATTGGTGAATAGGTTGAGGTCCTATAGTCTTGAGCACCACTCAAACCTTGCCACAATGCTAGAAAAAATGGCCAATAGTGCAAATGAGGTATCTAGGGAGGTTACTAAATAAGGTTCATGGAGGGATAGAGGTTGAACATTTTATGCGGATGGGTTGTCATATGGGCTGACATATGTGCTCTTTTCACCGATCCTATTACCAGTAACAACCTAGAACTAAATATGACTTAGTTTCCTATACATTGGTGTCTTCATGCTAGGCTAAAAGAAGTTTTTTGGGATAGGTGGTATATGGTCTTTGACCAACCACCTTGTAATAACTGGGAGGTGCCTCTATATTTTTTGAGAAATTTGTATTGTGAGTTTATCCTCGGCGAGAAGCCCAATTACTTTGACATCCTGCAATTTCAGGGTAGAGGGAGAGGCTTTGCATAGGATAGACCTAGGGCCCATAGGGTGGTATAGCCACATCATAGGAGGCATACAACTCCTAAACCAATGGTTCATGTCATTGTCCCTATATCCTTGAAGGAGTCTATGGAATTACAGACTCTTCAAGCAGCTGCATCATTGACTGATGTCATTGTTCAGCATGGCACAGAGTTGGTCAGAGAAGAGGATGTACCAGCACCTATGGCACCTCCTTCATCAATGGCACCCCCTTCATCAATGACACCTCCTTCATCATTTGGCAAGGGCCAGCCCATTCAACATATGTGTGCCACCTGCCAGGGTGTATGTTTAGGTGTAGACACTGGCATGAATGAGGATGGTTCAACATCTCATTTGTGTACATGTTGCGGGAGTAGATGACATGCTTCCACTACAGAAGATGTGGCCCTCACCGATGACATGATGAGTATGTTGTTCTCTCGCTATCAGACACGAGTGCATTTAATTCTTTTTATGACATGTTATCAATTAAGTGACTAAATCTTATGAAAAATAAATGAATTTTTTTTTTAGAACAATTTAAATTGACCTATAAATAAAATGCATTGCAGGGTGCAACAGGTGGTGGGAGTACACCACATACTTTTCAGTCGACTCCACGGTGACGAGTAGTTTCACCACCAGAGGTAAATATTTGTAAATTTGTTAAAAATATAATAATACATTGGTTTCAAACTATCTTTTGTTAATATATATGTATCATTACTTGGTGTTTTATAGGGCATATCAGGGGCTGAGATGTCCCAAATTGATGATATCACACTTTTGGCCATTGACTTTGGCCTAGATAGCTATGCGGTACCATTTAGATTTATATATTTTTTACTTAGGTGATATATTAAATACACGCACTTTTCCCTTATGTTAATTTTTTTATGTTAGTCTACTCCACCTACCTCGAGGACATCTCATGTGAGAAAGCCATCCTCTAGCACTCCAAGGTAGAAAAAGATATCATCCCGGATACCCAAATGACAGAAGGTAATTTAGTACAATTTAAATTCATTTGTTGAAAGTATTATGTTTAAACATGTATATGTAGATATTGATAAATGCACTTAATTTATTTGTTTTGTATATAGAAACATATGGGGTTTACGGAATTAATGAATGCACCTAATGTTGATGAGGTTCAGCAGAGGGAAGAGGCGATATCTTCATATTCACTTTGGATTTCATTCTTGCTTGTTCGAAATAACTAAATCCTTTTATGTCTATATCATATGTTATCATTTTTCATACAAGAAATGGTAATAGTTGCATCAAATTCGACTAGGCCTCCTAAGGTTACAAGAGAACTATATGAGGCTTCGGTATGCAATTTTCTATATATGTAAAAAATATTTGTTCTATCTAGTTTGTCAACAACTTTGGGTTATTAACTTGTATAATTTTCTTTAACCTTTTACAGGCCCCTTCCAAACTTCCTACTGATGTTCTACAATTCCATTTCATTAGAAGTCCTACACGTATAATATGGGATCCAACACGACAAAGGGAAAATTTATGTTTTTCTTAGATCAACTCCTTTTCACTAAGTGCACAACGATGTTGAAACCCTCTTGTTAACTCCTTTTGGATCACTTACCATGGATATAGGAAATGATCGTAACTGATTCATCTGTGACTTTTCCTCCTATGACCATAGCACATCCATCTGAGGCTCTAGTATGCTTTAGTTTTTTAGTCTCTTTCATTTTTAGTTATTATGTGTTATTTGACATATATGTTATTAAATTGTATTAATGTTGTTTTACCAGTTACAATCCCCTTCAGGACTTCCCACAAATCCTCAACCTCACCCAATTGCAGAAGATAGAGATGAGGTAATCAACATTTCAACTTCAAACAATTTAGAGTTCAATATTTAGTTATTTTGATGTTATATTGAGAAAATATATCTGATTCAACATTTGTATTGTCCTTGTGTAGCCACCTTGAGAGCCACATACTACTTCAAAGAGGCTTGATTTTGATGATCTGCCATAGTCATAGATATTGACAGATACATATAGTTGTAGTTGTGGTCATTGAAGGATCAATTTTTTTATATATTCAATATTTGTATATGTATATATCAACTTTGACAGACATGGCACATGCCACTTTTTTTTAACTAATATTGATTTGGCATCTATGCCATTTTTTGATATGTACATGATTATTGTTCATTTTGATATATATGAAACTTGATATTCGATCCAATTTATTCATTGATATATATGAAAGTTGATATTCGATCCATTTTGATGTATATGAAACTTGATATTCTCGAAACTTATTTATTTGCTATTGAAATGTGATCAAACTTGTTTATTGCGTATATGTCTTGAAATGTGATCCAATTTGTTCATTACATGTAACTCATATGGTATATACGTTTAAACTAGGTTACTCATATTGTGTATACCCATGTACCCAAGTACTGACATCGGTAATGCTCATATTGTGTATTTTGATTGAGTGAATTTGCTTTGAGTCCTTTTGAGGATTGATGAAAGTAAGTTGCATGAGTTCAAAAATTTGAATGTGCAATGAAGTAATCTTTATCTCTTTCATAATTTTCCTCACTTCTTGAGTCTGTCTTGGATTTCAAAGTTTTACTTCATGACTTCACCTTTGGAGTGAACTTCAAGTGTGAGAGTTTAGGAGTGAACTTCGGCTTCAAGCAACTAGGAGCAAAATGCATATTTCAGGTATCAAAAGAATTGAGTGAAGTTTCTTTCTTCATGAATCAATGTTTATGAGAGAAGATGATAACTTTAAGAGCTGCAAGCTTCAAATGAAATTATTGACTTCATATTTGACCTATGAGGAGCAAAATCATTCACTTCAAGAGTTGCTAAGGAGGAACGAAATTGTTGCTTCATGAATTGGGGAAATGAAGCAAAGTTATGCTTCATACATTTGGGAATAGGAGTGAAGGCATCTACTTCATGAGTTGAGTGTGAGGAGCGAAGTTTCAACTTCATTTTCAAACACATTAGAGCGAAGTTCATCTTCACCTTTGAGTACAATGAGCGAACTTCGTGTTGGAGAGGAGATGAGAGAACTTCATGTTCAAGAGGAGATGAACCAACTTCAATTTCAAGAGGATATGAGTGAACTTCAACTTCAAGAGGAGATGAGAGAACTTCAACTTCAAGAGGAGATGAGTGAAGTTCATGTTCAAGAGGAGATGAGAGAACTTCATGTTGGAAGAGAGATGAGCGAAGTTCATGATTTAGTAAGGTAAAGCGATCTTGAGCATAAAGTTGAATCAAATTCATGAGCTAAAGGAAAGGAGTGAAGTGCATACTTCATGTTCAAAGAAGAATGAGCGAAATTCAACTTTGAGATGATAAGAGTGAACTTCAACTTCGAGGTGATATGAGAGAACTTCAAGTTCAAACAATTAAGAGTGAAATGACAACTTCATGAGTTGAAAGTTTAAAGTAAAATTGCTACTTCATGTATCATGATTTAAAGAGATGTTATTACTTCATGTGTTTGAGATAAGGAGCGAACTTCATGCATGAAGAGATTGGAGTGAAGTTATTATTTCATAAACTCATTCTTCAGAGCAAAGTTTTCATGTATTGAACAAGGAGAGCGAATTTTTATTACTTCATGAGTTGAGAGAAAACAAGATAACTTCGGAAGTTGATATTATGGATCGAAGTACATCATTTCAAGAATCAACTAAGACATGATTTGAGTGCCCAAAGCAGATTTGAGATTTATCTAAGGATGAGTCAGCTTAAGTAAGGTTTTCATTTAAATTTTATTCAATAACAAGTCAGCATTAGGGTGGCATCTTTTTTTCTTCTCATCATGGGAACAAACCGTCAACACGAGCATGACTAGGTGGTCAATTTTACACTAGGTGTTCTCTTGTCTTGGTCTCCAAGATGTTTGATCATTTCGAGCCACCTAGTAGCAATGCTTTCCCTTGATTGCTCAAAGTGGAAAAATAATCAAACTTTGACGTCGTGTAACTCAACGACTGTGGCACTTATGGATGATCTATTCAAACCTATGGGGTCATGTTGTTTCTTCCTAAAAAAGCCTCTCTCAATTTTGGACAACTCGATTCCATTTTCTTGTGGTTATATTTTTCTGTCGCGTCTGAAACCGTCAAAAGCCATCAGTGAGAGGTGGCAAAATAATGCATCATTCATTCTTATCACCGTGTGAATGAACTGTCAACACGATTGCATCTGGGTGGCTAGGTTTATTCTAGGTGTTCCCTTGTCTAGGTCCCCAAGATGTCTGATCATTCTGAGCCACCTCGTAGCGACGCTTTCCCTTGAGCGCTCAAAGTGGAAAAACTAGTCAAAATTTGATGTCGCGTAACTCAAAGACCATGGCACTTATGGATGATCTATTTGAACCTATGGAGTTGTGTTGTTTCTGCCTAAAACATCCTCTCTCAGTTTCGGACAACTCAATTCCATTTTCTTTGTGGTGAGATTTTTTCTTTCGCATAAAAAACTGTCAACGAAAGGTGGCAAAATAGCCCCTCCTTCGTTTTGCTCATCATGGGAATGAACCGTCAATGTGAGTGCATCCAGGTGGCTAGGTTTACACTAGGTGTTCCCTTGTCTTAGTCTCCAAGACATTTGATTATTTTGGGCCACCTCATAGCGATGCTTTCCCTTGAGCGCTCAAAGTGGAAAAAATAGTCAAACTTTGACATCGCATAACTCAAAGACCGTGGCACTTATGGATGATCCATTCAAACCCGTGAGTTCATTTTGTCACTTCCTAAAAAATCCTCTCTCATTTTTGGACAACTCAATTCCATTTTCTTGTGGTGATATTTTTTCTGTCGCATCAAAAACAATAAAAAATCGTCAGTGAGAGGTGGCAAAATAGTGCCTCTTTCATTTTGATTGTCATGGGAACAAACCGTCAGTGTGAGTGCATCTGGGTGGTTGGTTTTACACTAGGTGTTCCCTTGTCTTGGTCCCCAATCCATTTTATCGTTCCAAGCCACCTCGTAGCGACACTTTCCCTTGAGCGCTCAAAGCAGAAAAAATGGTCAAAATTTGACATCACATAACTTGGAGAATGTGGCACTTATGGATGATCTGTTCAAACCTATGGGGTCATGTTGTTGCTGCCTAAAAATTCCTCTCTTGGTTTTGGACAACTCAATTTCATTTTCTTGTGGTGAGATTTTTTCTATTGCATAAAAAATCATCAAAAACCGTCAGTGAAAGGTGGCAAAATAGTGCATCTTTCGTTATGCTCTTCATGGGAATGAACCATCAACGTGAGTGTATTCAGGTGGATGAGTTTACTCTAGGTGTTCCCTTGTCTTGCTCCCCAAGATGTCTGATCATTCCGAGCCACCTCGTAGCGACACTTTCCCTTGAGCACTCAAAGTGGAAAAAATAGTCAAACTTTGACATCGTGTAACTCAAAGACCATGGACCTTATGGATGAGCTTCTTGGACCTACAGGGTTGAGTTTTTTCTGCCTTAAAAAACCTCTCTTTTTCGGACAACTCGATTCCATTTTCTTGTGGTGAGATTTTTTCTGTCTTATAAAAAACCATCAGTGAAAGGTGGCAAAATTGTGCATCTTTCATTTTGCTTGTCATAGGAATGAACCATCAGTGCAAGCACATCTTAGTGGTCGATTTTAAGCTATGTGCTCCCTTTTATTTCTCCCCAAGACGTCCGATCGTTCTGAGCCACCTCGTAGCGACGCTTTCCCTTGAGCGCTCAAAGTAAAAAAACTGGTCAAACTTTGACGTCGGGTAAATCGGAGACCGTGGCACTTATGGACAATTCCTTCAAACATATGGGGTCATGTTTTCACTACCTAAAAAATCCTCTCTCAGTTTCAGACAACTCAATTTCATTTTTTTGTGGTGAGATTTTTTCTGTCACATCAAAAACCGTAAAAAACCGTCAGTGAAAGGTGGCAAAATAGTGCATCTTTTATTCTACTCATCATGGGAACGATCCGTTAGTAAGAGAGTGTCCAGGTGGCTGGGTTTATGCTAGGTTTTCCCTTGTCTTTCTCCCCAAAAAGTCTAATTGTTCTAAGCCACCTCGTAGTAACGCTTTCACTTGAGCGCTCAAAGTGGAAAAAATGGTCAAAATTTGACATCGCGTAACTTGGAGACCATGGCCCTTATTGATGCATATGATTGTGCATTATTCTAATCACACTCAATTGACCTGAAGAGAATCAAACTCCAATCATCCAATACTAGGTTTCTCACTCTTTCACACCTTGTCTCAATGCACTCAAGGCATCATTCAACCACTCAAATGGGATTTTCAACTTCAATGGCTTAACCAAACATAACTCAGGGGTTAAAAAAACTTATCACACCCTAACACAAGGTTCCACATGCCCGAGTTGACTGGTTCACTTCCCAATACACAAAACTACACTTAGGAAGCTTTTTCCTTCTGGCCCTTCAAATCGGGTAATTCAACAATAACTCAAAACGTTCCCATAACACTTGGAAAAAAAATTAAATATTAAGATACCCATTTTAAATTTATTTAACATATGTCAGAATCAGACATAGTTGTTTTGGACCAACTTTCTAAACCAGCACCCTGTCCTACTAGGATTAGGCCTAATTAGGCCACTTTTACAAAGCAACCCTATCAAAAACTTCACTCCTCAATCCAAAACCCCCAAAAATTCTTGATTTAGGATGAAAAAAAACATATTTTCAAGGTTTCAAGTGGTTCCATGCTCATCTACTCATCCAAACATGAAAACCCTCACTTTTAGGACCCAAAACCTAGGGCTTCCTCAAAATCCCACTTCCAAACACTTCCAGACCCAACCAAAAGGTCAAAAACAACCTATTAAACATGGATAAACATAATCCAACATAAAATGACACCCTTGTTCAATAAAAACACTCATACCTATCCATGGCACCGGGTATACACTCCTCAAATGTTCAACAATTTATGTTCACCACTCCTTCATTTCACTCTTCCCTGCATCCAAACAAATATGAGAGGCTATGATACATTTTTATAGACCCATTACATAAGAAACAACAAGTACACAAGGTGGAATGGGTCAATTTAACATTGTGACCCTCAAAACCTTCACAAGACTGTCAAAATGGCAAAATTCAAGACAGTCAACAATATGTACACAAAATGGGTTGTTTAAAACTTCAAACCAGTGTCAAATGAACATTAGAACATTTCCCTATTACAAATGGTACAAATTTATTACAAATATATTTATAATCAAATGGTACAAATTTGGGCTCTCACAATTTGCAAATCATCCCCATGGGCACTTATATATATATATATATACATATATATATGTATATGTATATATGTATATGTATATATATATATATGTATATATATATATATGTATATATATATGTATATGTATATATATATGTATATGTATATATATATATATATATATACATATACATATATATATGTATATATATATATACATATATATACATATACATATATATATATATATATATGTATATATATATGTATATGTATATATATATATATATATATATATATATATATGTATAATTTGGCATCTAATATAAATGATCAAACTCTTTACTATTTATATATACAAAATTTTGCATCTAAATATGCAAATTACAACTCATTTTTTTTAATACAAAATTTAGCATCTAGATATGCATGTATTACAACTCATTGTTGATTTTATACAAAATTTAGCATCTAGATATGCACATTACAACTCATTGATGTTTTTATATACAAAATTTGGCATCTACATATGCACATTACAACTCATATGCATATTACAGCTCATATGCATGTAGAGCACATCCAAAAAAGTGAAGTTACAACGTTTCGCAAAAGATATATACAAAATTGTCAAAATTATTCTACCATATTGTAGAATTATTCTTCTAGATGGCCCAAAATCAATCAAGTGAAGCTTATGGATCAGCTCTAACCCTTAGTGTCTCAAGTATTGCCTCATGGTCAGATTCACAAACTTTCCACAAATCCTTGTTAAGATGTCTACCACGATATTTAATCAAATGAATATGTGTTGCAACAAGAAGGTTTGAGTAATGAAGAATGTGTCTATGTGTCTCAAAGTCCTCAAACAACTAGGCATTATAATTTTTGATAGGGTACCTGCATTTTATAGAAGGATAAGTTAATGCCAAAATCAATACAATGACTGATAAATAAATGAGTTTAAGAGGTCTCAATACAACTCGACACAACAACAGTACCTTCTAAGCCATGTCCCTGTCACAACAACAAATCCTATTGGGTACTCAATACCCTCTCCATCAACCACTGTAGAAGTCAATTTCTTTTTGGCCTCAATACAACGACACAAAAAGTAATATGTTCCTTCTTCGTTGTTCTCATCCGCAATAATTGCATATACATGACCTGTATTTAATAGAAGGATATAAGTTAATACCAAAATCAACATAAGTTAATACTAATAAATTGAGCTTAACTTGATTTTACCCAAGTAACAAATTGCAACC